>NW_027491058.1:0-2511851 GCF_021521415.1 Bidens hawaiensis | reverse complement strand
CATATTTATGCGGTGAATACCGGCATACCGTCCGGAAAGTTTATAAATGTAAAGCGATCAACACAATGTGAAAGGAGAATCATTTCCATTAGAAGTGGCCCCAGGCCGTTTCTTTATAAGTTTGGAATTGATCTACATGTAACATTTGCGTAATTGAGCTCAATTCCATGTTCTTGGGATGGGGGTGCCATCGAGCCTTTCGAGCCGGTATGCGCCCTTTCCCAAAACTTCTTTGATAATGTATGGCGCTTCCCAGACGGGGGCTAGCTTTCCTGGGCGTTCTTGGTTCGAAGCCTCGTTGTTACGCAGTATGTAGTCTCCGACATTGAAGTTGCAGAGTTTTACCCGCGTGTTGTAGTACTTTTGCATTTGTCGTTTGTAGTTCTTTTCACGCACTACGGCTAAGTCTCTGCGTTCTTCGGTTAGCATAAGGTCTAACCGTCTTTCCGCATCATTGTCCTCTGGATGAATCAAGACCCTTGGTGAGGGTAGACCAATTTCGACCGGGACCATGGCTTCAGTGCCATAAGTGAGGCTGAACGGGGTTTCTCCCGTACTTTCCTTTTTCATCGTTCCGTGTGCCCAAAGGACGTGTGGAAGTTCGTCCACCCAGCCGGATCTGTGTTCCAATAGTCTTTTCTTTATGCCGTCGACGATGCTCCTATTTGCTCTTTCCACCTCACCATTACCCTGTGGGTGCGCCATTGAGGTAAAGGTGTGGGTGATTTGAAGTTCTTTCAGCCACTGTTGTAGCTTCTTCTCGGCAAAGTTGGTGCCGTTATCGCTCACCAAACTCTGTGGAAGCCCGAAACGACAAATAATAAATTCCCAAATAAATTTTTTGATATGTTTTGCGGTTGTTTGGGCTAAGGGTTTTGCTTCTATCCACTTGGTGAAGTAGTCGATGGCAACCATTAGAAACTGGACTTTCCCTGCTGCTGTGGGAAATGGGCCTGTCACATCGATGACCCACTTCTGAAATGGCCATGAAGAGGTGACTGGAACAAGTTCATTCTTCGTGCGATGCGTGTTGGGTGCGTAGAGTTGGCAAGACCTACACTTTCTGATGTATGCCAGTGCATCCGTATGCATCCCCGGCCAAAAGTATCCCGCGTTGTTTAGCTTAGCTACAACTGCGCGTGGACCTGCGTGTATCCCACAGATGCCTTCGTGTACTTCCCTTAGAAGGTAGTCGGCATCTTGGTCGTCGACGCATCTGAGGAGTGGACCAAGAAAGTTACGTCTGTAAAGGATGTCATCGATGAGTTGATAGTTCAGTGCTTTACAGCGTAGTTTTCTTGCCTGTTTTTTCAACTCTGGTAGTATACCCGCCGCAAGGTAATTTATTATTGGTGTCATCCACGTTTCCGTGCCGGTTTGGATGACACAGACTTCCTTGTGTGGGACTGATGGTGCTCCAAGGTGTTCAATGCGGATGTCCTTTCCCAAGTGGGTGAAAGCCAATGACGCAAGCTTGCTTAACGCATCCGCAGATTTGTTTTCGCTACGCTTGACGTGTATGACTTTACAATCGTTAAAATCGCGCATGAGGGTTTTTGCTTGAGCGAGGTACAGGGCCATTGTGTCGTTCACAGCCGTGTACGTCCCGTTTATCTGATTGGCTACTAACATGGAATCCACGTGGGATTCCAAGTTCTTTACTCCCATCTTACGCGCAATCCTCAGCCCGACCAAGAATGCTTCATACTCCGCTTCGTTATTTGTACTTGGAAAATCCAGTCGAATAGCGTAAGTGTATTCTTGGCCCGCTGGGTTGGTTAGTTTTAACCCTGCGCTTGAGCCCTCGTTGCTGGCTGCTCCATCAGTGTAGAGTCGCCAGACATCATCGATGTCCTGTGCTGGAGAGGGTTGAGCCTCGTCCTGGCACTCTTTCTCCCGCGAGGCGGGACTTCTGCAATAAAGTCGGCCAAGACCTGGCCTTTTATGGCTGGCCTCGGCTTATACTATATCGCGTATTCTCCCAATTCTATTGCCCATTTGGCTAGGCGTCCCGACAGTTCGGGTTTGCCTAAAACGTTTGCAAGTTTGAAGTTGGTGAGAATGGTGATTGGGTGACCTTGGAAATATCGTCTTAGCCTGCGTGAAGCCTGTACAAGTGCTAAGACTAATTTTTCCAGGGTAGAGTACCGGGTTTCGACGTCTGTTAGGAGACGGATAACATAGTAGATTGGCATCTGGATGCCTTTTCGCTCGACTAGCAGGACGGCCCCGGTTGCTCTATCTGTGGCGGAGAGGTATAGGATTAATTCCTCTCCCGCTTCTGGTGCTGTGAGCGTTGGGAGTTCGATCAAACGTGACCGAATTTCCTGAAAAGCTGCTTCCGCTTCTGGTGTCCAGCGGAAGTGCGTTTTCTTTAAACAGTTTCTCAGCGTTGACACGAATGGGAACGACCTATCCGCATGGTTTGCCAAAAAGCGGTTAAGTGCGACTAGGCGTCCGTTCAGTGTCTGAGCTTGCTTGATGGTAGTAGGTGATTCCATTTTGATAATGGCTTCGACCTTTTCAGGGTTCGCTCTGAAGCCATCTTTAGTAACAATGACTCCTAAGAACTTCCCTTCTTCCATCCCAAAGGAACACTTGCTCGGGTTGAGCTTCATGTTTATCTTTCTGAGTGTGCTGAATGTTTCTTCGATGTCTTTCAACATCGTTTCTGGGTCAAGGCTTTTGATGACCAGGTCATCCATGTAGACTTCCAAGTTCCTCCCAATTTGGGCGTGAAACTCTTTGTCCATCAGGCGTTGGTATGTGGACCCGACATTCTTAAGTCCGAATGGCATCATTTGATAACAAAATGTGCCATCGGGCGTCCGAAATGCGGTTTTGTCCTGATCGTCAACGGCCATGTGGATTTGATGGTACCCTTTATACGCATCAAGGAAGCATTTAAGGCGAAACGGTGCTAGCGAATCTACCTTAAGATCAATTTCGGGTAACGGGTAACAATCTTTGGGGCATGCTTTGTTCAAGTCTTTGAAATCTATGCACATGCGCCATTGTTTGTTGGACTTCGGTACCATGACGGGATTTGCAACCCATGTTTGATATCTGCTGACGCGTACGATGCCCGCGTCAAGGAGTTCCTTGACTTGGGTTCTACACGCGTTAGCTTGTTCCGCCCCCATTACTCTGCGCTTTTGTATGACCGGCGTAAAAGCCGGGTCACACTTGAGCTTATGCTCTGCCTTACTTCGAGGTACCCCAGTCATGTCAGCTGGTTTCCATGCGAAGATGTCAGCGTTTTTCTGAAGTAAGCGTTTGAGTAAGGTGCGCGTAGGATCAGTGACTGTTGGGCCAATGGTAACCGCCTGGTCGGGGTATTTGCCATTGAAGGCCCATTCTTCTGGTTCGGTGATGGTCGGTTTAGCCATCTTTGGTTTGGGTGTCGATGAGACAGATGCGATGCATACCTGGGGAATACCGGTGACCATCGCTACGCCCTCAGCTGTTGGCCATCCCATCATGCCGTGGACTGAAGATACCACGGCATTGAATCTTGCCATCCCGTCTCTCCCGAAGAGAATGTCGTATGTGTGGTGTGGCTTCCTCATTACGACAAAGTCCACGTCCTCTGTGCGGGAGTGTTTCCCGTCTGTGAGAATGACGGGGAAGGATAGGATACCCAGGGGGGTGTTTGTGCTGCCGTAAAACCCTTCCATCGAGGCGTAGACCGTTTCTATGCGTTCTTTGTCTTCGTCGTCTAGCTTGTCGAAGAACTGCCTGTATATAACTGTTGACGAGGCGCCGTTGTCAACAAGAGTGCGGGAAGTGATGTAGTGCCCCAGCTGGCTTTTGATGACGATAGGGCCTTCTTTGCTGGGTCCTCCTGGCACTCGCGGGAAGTGCACCTCAGCTTCCTTCCATGCGCATGGTTCTGTCGTCCGTCTTTTTCTTCCTCTGATGTTACTATGGACCTTGTGGATGCTGATGTCAACGGGCTTTCGTCCGTTGTTTTTGTATCGGTTGTCATTCTTCCTTCCATTCTTGATTGATGCCACAAGGTGTGTAAGTTTTCCATCCTTGACGAATGATTCAACAATATCCCTCAAGGATGTACACTTCTAAGTGTGTGACCCTTTGTCCCGTGGAAGTCACAGTATTTGCTCTGATCCGCGTCAGGTCGGTGCCGGACCGTTGGAGCTTTTGGCCATGGGAGTTTCTCAGTGGCAAATATCTCCGTGACGCTTTTGGTGAGCGGCGTCCACCGGGGGTGTCGGCTTGATGGGTGCGTGTTATCCCTTCCGCCTACTAAAGAGCGAGAGCTGGATGAGGTGTCAAAGTTTACCCTTGACTGCCAAATGCCTAGCTTCCTCTTTTTGTTTTGCCGGGCGGTCCGGACGTTGTTTTCTCTAGTCCTCTGCGCGTAGAGGTTTGTACTCTGGGGCGGATCCCCACCCAGTTGCTTCTTTGTTTCGGCAAAGCGCTTGGCCGCCGTCATGATGGCATCCCATGTGGATGGCATGCCATCTTTACCCGTCAACGTGCGGATAAGCTCTGGGTATTCGGCGCCCTGGATGAAAGCGGCGCGAACAAGATCTTCGCTTATAGCGCCCAGACTCAGCTTTTTCGAGTTGAAGCGAGTGATGAAGTCTAGTAAAGATTCATCCTCCTCTCTAACACAGTTGAGGATCGTCCACTGCTCTTCAGTATATTTCCGCTGTTGACTGAAGTGTTGGCTGAACTTGTGTTGGAAGTCCGCCCAATCGTAGATGTGGTGGACCGGTAGACGGTCAAACCACGCACTAGCCGCTCCAACCAGCGTCATCTGGAACATATAACACCACGTGGGTTCCGTCCAGTTGCTGACGGTTGCCCCCGCTATGAATCTGTTCAGGTGATCGTCTGGGTCGGATATACCATCATAAGTGCCGATGTTGGGCATCTGCTTGGCACTCTTCGGGGCGATTGCTTCCGCAATGTCCCTTGCAAATTTGGACGTTCCTGCATTTGCAGCAGTTGGTCTGAAGGTTTTGGAGAAGTCACGTGGGTTTCCCCCCGCGTTCCTTTGTTTGAAGGTTTTTCCAAAATTCCTTGTTGGTTGGAAGTCCGTTTCGTTACGCTTCCCTTTCGCCCTATGGCGAAGGTTTGCGTCACTGTCGGATTCCTCCCGATCATCGTCCAAGGACTCTCACTCATTGCTCATGTTGAGCTGTTGTCGAGTGCTTCCGAATTCGTCAGCTTGTTGGATGGAACGTAAGCGTTCGTCCAACTCAGCTTGGAATTCTTTCCGATGTGCTTCCGCCTACGCTTTAACTTGATTAAGTGTTTGGCGGGGGAACCTCGTCTGTCATCTTTCCGCCTGGGTATCAATGAATCCCAGGGGATAATTTTTTACTGCACTTGCCCCGGCTCGGCTGACCGGGGCAGTGTTCGTAAAATTTACTGCACTTGCCCCAGCTTGGGTAACCGGGGTAGTGTTCGTAAAATATGTGTACTCTTCGGCGTTCCCCCCAGTAGCTGGGGTTGTGATTACCGGGGTTTCTTGGTCACTCCCTGGATTTGGGACCGGAGTAACGTTAACCATCTTTCCAGAAGTTTTGAAAAAACTGAAAAAGAATAAGTTCTAGCTTTTATGCACGGATGGCGCCAATGAAGAAACACTAATCGACCCCGGGCAGATTATGAATAATCTGGGGGTTAAATAGATGTTTCCCACGAGGGTTAGGTCCGGCAAGATGGTTATTCTTCTGATGACCTGCAAAACAGACATCGTGAGCTCGTCACTGAGAAGGGGGGGTACCTCCTTGTGACCACCCTCCGGCGTGAGAATCAGACTAGATTGCTCTTGAATATAAGTGTATATTAAGAGAAATGACTAGAGCAGATATCAGATAATATATGAAGATATAAGATCATAAGATAATGTGTTCATACCATTCCAAGGTGTTGGAGTATTTATAGCCGAAGGTAGGTTTTCAAGCAGGCACAGCCGGCTGAATAGTATTCCTGTTCTACCAACTGTGGGCTACGCACGTGCCATGCTGATGGTTGGTGGGTAGGCAGCGGCTGATGGTGACCAGGCCGGCTGTGTACTATTCCTTTTCCACCAACTGCAGGCTATGGACGTGCCCCGACAGGGGTTGGTGAGTAGGCAGCGGCTGATAGTGACTTTAAGTACTAGAGCGTGCTGCCCGTCGTACTGTTGTCAGTGAGTTGTCGTAGCTTTGGTCAGTTCTTTTGTCCATACCTTGGCAGGTACAGTACAAAAGATCCTCCAGTATCGTACGGACTGGCTCATTTGGGCAGGAGAATTCCCGGCTTTGGGCGGGAGTATTCCCGGCTTGCTCATTCCCTCTTCAGGTGACATTACTGAATTATTTGAGTTAGTGCCTTGTGCGTGTAGCCTTGCTGCGCGGGTAGCCTTCCCTGATGGCTAGTATCCGTAGCTGCGGGAACAGGCGGAGTACGTCACCATTGGGAGGCTTTTCCTGCGGGAACAGCTTGCGTACTGCGCGTAAGGACGTCGCGTCTCTGAGCATGGTTGGTCCTGCGGATCCAGTTGGTCTTTGCGCAGACGTCCATCAGGAGTCTTGCGAGTTCAACTGCGCAGACGTCTCTTCGAGGTGAGTCTTGCGGGTCCAACTGCGCAGACGTCTCTTCGAGGTGAGTCTTGCGGGTCCAACTGCGCAGACGTCCCTGTTTAAGGTGAGTCCTGCGGGTCCAACCGCGCGACGTCCCTATTCAAGGTGAGTCTTGCGGGTCCAACTGGGCTCTGTTGGGACCTACCTATTCAATAAGTAAGAAGGGAGTAGAGGTATATTTAGTTTGACCCAAGCAAATACATTCCTTCAATAATATAAAGAAATTAATTTTATAGTGTTTACTAATTTATTATTTAGATTTTAGTTTTGATACCATAACATACCTAACTGATAATGACCTGAGTTGAATCAATTTTAATATAAGTTGTAAAAGTGTCAACACGTTTTGGGCTTTTACATATTTATTTTTTGGATTTATGTTGGTAACATAACAAACTCAATCCATTTGACCGAAATCACGTGAATGTATTATTACCTAATTTCCTTTAATCATCTATCAATCATTTCCCTCATTATATAATATTAAAAAATATATTATACTGTTTCTGTTATGTAACTTTTAGACATAAATTATCAAAATTAATTAATTACACGATAGAACCATGTGGTATCCAGATTTGTAAATTGGTACCTCTTTTTTTTTTGAGATCAAAGGTTCAAGTCCCGTAGTGAACAATAATATACAACTACGAATAAATTAGATTGTTCAAAAGAAATTGTACGGTATAATAATGTAAATAAGTTGTATTAGAGTAAATTTGTCATTTGTGTTGTGTTTTGGTCACTTTCGCCACCTTCATCCAATATCCTCTTATTCTGTCTTGCTATTTCTATAGTCTTTAAAACTTGTCATTTTCATCCAATTCATTAACCCTATTGAATTTTTAACGTTACATAAGGGGTAATTTTGTCCTTTTAACAACAACAATAACAACGTTAGCAACAACAAAAATAATAATAGTATTAACACATGTATTTGTGTACATACATATGTATGTATGTACATGTACGTGTGTATATCACTTAAAGCTGGATCAGTCATGGTCAATCAAAATCAATGTTGGTAAGAAAAATAATAATAGTATTAACACTCATTTTTAACAGTTTATTAGTTAGAGTAATATGTTATGGCTTATGAGTTCTCTGTTCTCACAACCCGTTGTTACACTTACAATGTAATTTGACAGGTTAGGTCAAAGCTAGTCAATCATGGTGATTTATTGCTAATAAATAGCCAACGTTTGCTAAACTTGACGAATCTGTTCAATGATTCGTGGTGGAAATAGTCGATGTAGGTCAAATAATGGTTTATGGCAGTAAATTTTGGTCTAATGTAATGTGTCCCAGTAAAATGTGAGTGTATAAGAGTAACCGTTAATATTCCTTGCTGAATATTAAGTCAACCCGTGCTAACCCTTTGTCATCTAATGCAAACCAATAAGGATAATGGTTAATTAAGAGCTATCATGATTGTTAAGACTCCGTAAATATGGATGACATAACTCATCAATATATATGATATAACTCATTACAATGCAATATATTCCATTAAGACGTTTATAATATAACTAGTGTTTTATCCGGCACGTTGCACCGGGTAGGTTAGCAAAACTCGGACGGTGGTAAAATCCAACTGTTGTAGGCTCCAAGCATTGAGCCGGGTAAGTCAACGCGAATTCATTCGGTTTTGGTGGCTTGTGTTATTGCACCAGAATTAAAACCAAATATAAACAAAACGTATTAAAACTGAGGTGGACTAATAGGGTGGCGTCATTTAGTAAAACTTGAGCGTTGGTAAAAGGCAATCATTGTCGATCCCGGAACTTAACAAAAAAAAAATTGATGTTCGCTTAGCTTTTGTTACGTTCGTTACGATGACTGAACTTGCGTCGGGCAGGTTCGTAAAACACGGACGGTGGTAAAACCCAAGTGTTGTCGGTCAAGCATTGAACCAGTAAATCGACGCATATTCGGCCAATTTCGGTGACGTGTGTTATTGTAGCGGTATTAAAACAAAATATAAAACAAAAATGTATAAAACTTGAGGTGGACTAATAGGGTGACGTCAGTTGGTAGAACACGAGGGTTGGTAAAAGCCGATCGTTGTCGATCCCGGAACTAAAAAAAACCACAAAAATAATTGATGTTTGCTTAGTTTATGTTACATTCGTTACGATGTCTGAACTAAAGAAATAGAAATAAACTTTGCGGACTAGTTCGGTGCCGCCAAGTGGCCCAATAAGGCACTTGTGGCACCAAACTTTCTATTTGTTATATATAATAATTAATTTACACATTTGTTTATATGGGTTAGGTTAAAGTAAGAAGTATAATTTTTGTAGGAAGGATAAGAAATAATCTATACCATTAATTTTAGATTTGAATGTTTGAGATTAGTTTGGGAAAAATTAAACATAAAACATGGGGAATGACACAAAAGAAATAACACATAATTGTTGATTTTCTCACACTACTTACAAGACACACGTTAATTCACACATCATTTAAGAATGTCCATAACTTTTTATACGACATTTAAAAATATCATCATAATACCGAGTGTTTTTTTATGTTTAATATGAGTATAATATTTCTTTATAAAAATTTTAAAAAAGTCAGTGAGTATTTTTATACATTGTTTTATAGATTATGGTTATTGTTTTTTTTTTCTTCATTATATGTTTTACCAAAATTTTGTACACAATTGTACTTTATCATAGTGTTTTTTAGGTAAAAAACGTAATTGTGTTATTTCATTGTCTTTTTTCTTATTATTTTTATTGTATTTTATTCATTGTGTTTTTCCATTTCGTTTATCATTGTGTTTTACTTGGATAAATATAACTGCCAAAAATACCTCTTTGCCTCTTTGACCTACTTGAACCAGATATAAAGCATTTTCAAGAACATGAACAAATAAAACACAATTCGTTATTGTGTTTTTATCTTCTTTTCTTTTCATATCATTGTGTTTTAGCAATAGTTGGTTTTGTTTTTCTTTTAATAACAACGATTGTGTGTTTATTTAGTTTGTGTTTTTTTCTTTTCATCTTAAACCTAGCAAGTTTCCCTATGACCACCATATCCATATCACCATTGGTTTCTGGTGACGGAGGAAAGCCGATGAGGATGCTAGTGACGGTGGGCGGTGGCAGTTGTGGATGATGGAATGGTGGTGGTTGGGTTTTTTGAGATGTGGAAGATGGGTGAAGTGATGGATTAAGTGGGTTTTTTTAGATGTATAGATGTAATTAAGTGTGATCAAAATGTCATATTTTCATGTCTTTTCATTTGAACCTAATTTTTGTTTATATAACTTTATTTTATTTTTCTATAGTTTATATAAAAATAAATTTATTCTTATAAACAAATTATATTACTTTTTACATAACTACAGAATAAACTGAATGCTTTAGAAAATCCTTTTAAGGTGTTGCTGTGAGAATTCACATGTCTTGTGTAAAGAGCATCTAATGCATTATAGATGGTGAAGGAACGTAACCAGATTTTTTTTTATCACCATCCTTTATATAAAGTAAGATTACGATTCGTTACAATAATGCTAATTAGGTCTCCTCAGCATTTTCTTATCCAGAGTTGAAAAAGAAAACTGTTGATTTTTTTCAAAATTATTGTATAAAACTATAGGTTTTATATTTTTTTTCTTTTTCCTTTCTAAAGCAATTTTTATTCAAAACATTTTGGTTTTTACGATTTTGCAGGACAAAATTTGTGTCGGTTCACTGTCATAGTTTTTTTTTAGTTATGTTAATTTGTTGTTAATTCGTGTCAATCGTGATCGCGACTCACGTTTTTGTATTATTCAACGCATGTTTTAAATCCACCACTAAGAAACAACTAAGTATGCTAACTCAGTCGAAAATAGGGGCGAGCAAAAAACGGTTCGGAACTGTCAGAACTGAGGAACCGGAACCGAACCGGTGCCTTAGAACCGTTAACGTGTGTTACCTTACGGTTCTCGGTTCTCAGTATCTTCGTTAAACGAATCCCGATTTGGCTCTGGGTAAACCCGCGGTTCTAGACGTGGAACCGAAGAACCGAAATAATAAAACTTTTTAGATAAATTTACCAATCCCCATTTTGTATAGGGTGTCTTATTTGCCGTCATCAATTCAATCATTCTTAAATTCAAATCCTCTTTTTTTCCATTCAATACCTAGCAGCCAAGATTAATATTGTTTTAGGCTTTTAAGATAATATAATATAAAATGATATGATATTCCTTTAATCTACCGCCACTAATGATTTATTTAATTTTCACAATTAAGTTTTAATAAAAAAATATAATGATATCATGTTGTAATCTAAATTAGTTTTATCGTGAAAGAAGACATACAATTATATAAACCTGTTTTGCAAATTGCGAAGTTTGCACAACCCATTTGATAAATAAATGATCGAACCGGTTTTCGCACATAACCGATTAGCGAGAACCGACTTTGCCGGTTCTGGAACCGAACCGGTTTACTATAACAGGTTTCGGTTACGGTTCTATTTTTCAATCATTGTTGGTTCCAGTTCGGTTGTCACAATTTCGAACCATTAAACAACCCTAGCCAGAAACCAAACCAGAGATGTCAATATCCTCTCCGCAATATCAAGAACAACGATTCATGAAATTTAAAAGACGAGGTATTTGATCATAGGTTGAGTTATTCTACAAAGGAGCATAAAAATGAGAACGATGAGAAAGATTTGTGGCTTATAAAAACCATTAACAAATTCTAAAAAGTAAAAATAAAAAGACTAAATATAAATCAAAAATGAAAAAATAAAAAAAAATTAAAAATTGTCTCCCCCGTTGTCCTCGTTAAAAACAATAATTGTGACTTTTTGTTTATCATCATGTAATATTTTGCTTTAAATTGTTTAATATTTTACGATCTATTGTGTCTTTAAACGCAAAATATAACACAATGTTGAGTGATATCACACTATCGAGGAAAAAAGACACAACACGATAATAAAACATAATGATATCATTGTGTCTTTTTTTTAAAAGAGGATGACTGGGAAAACATTTTAGTTTTTTTACTTTTTCTGTTTTGGATATATTTTGAATTTATAATACTTTTAATATTTTCACTGAATTTTATTAGGGTTTTATTAGGCCTCAAAAACTTCTCACCATTAATTTTTGTGTCCATTTGTATTTTAACATAACCCATTTGACCATGTATTATTTTCCAATATCAAAATACCAGTTACATATTTGTCCATGTTAAAACATATGAATATTATATATTTATCAATTTCATTAATATTAACTATTGAATGACTACTTTAACCTTAATTTGAATAACAGATAATTATCTATGCCAGGCGCGTTAATGCGTTAACCGACTTAGGCTCCGCATAATTATCGACAAGCACTAAACACATAACATGCGTTGGACGTTTAACTGGCGTTAGACACGTTATCAGCGCTGGACGTGCCACCAACATAGGACACGTAATCCTTGTTAGACACCTAACAGGTATCAAACATGTCGCCAATGTCTTATATGTTAACCGATGATTTCGGACACATTGTCAACTTTGAACGCTTTAACCAGCGTCGAGCATGTTTCCATTGTCGGACATGTAATCAATGACATACACCAATGCGAAAATGGCGCCAAACGCTTAACCGACGGATAAATGTGTGTGCGCGCGCGTGCGCGTGCGTGTGTTGATTGGTTCTGAACCAAATGAGTGTAAGAGGTTGGGTTCACACATTCAAAAATAGTTCTTAAACTTCAAATTAACATAAATGTCGTGGAAAATTTCATACATAGCCAAACTTCTCAAAGAACAATTACGATACCTTTAAAAAGTTAACTTAAAACAAAATAGAGTTCAATGCAAATGGATGTCAGTCTTCAACATGGATAACCCGTCTAAATGCCAATAATTCCTTATTTTTGCCTCAAACGTATCCGTCAACCTGATGTGTACACAAATGTCAGTCTTGTTGACTGAGTTTCAGCTTTACTATACTACTCAACACTCAATACACTTTAGTTATTCAAAATAACACATAATCGTGGCCGAAGCACAATTTCCTAAGTTTTAAGTAATTCATGCACTGCATCTTTTGGCTCACGTATAGAAATTAATTTCATGAACGTGTCTAAAGCCAATCAATCTAATATAATTGTACTTCTAACCTTACCACACGTGACATGACCATAGTCATTCACATTTACAACAAGAATTGCCTACACCCACCGGAATGGCGCTTCCAAAACCATGCCCATACAAAGGCCTAAATGTGCCCACACATGGCCTAAGTTGTACCCATAGAAGTGACTAACCAAAAGTAGACTGATTGATTTAACACAATTAGTTAGTCGGACTAGTGGAAGCATTAACTTTATGCTACCTCATTCAAGTATGCCCATCACCCCAAAAATATGTAAGAAGTGGATCTAGAACTCACATGATCAGCTAACACTTATATAACAAAGATACTCTGAGTAAACTGGACTCTTGAACAATTACACAAAGTCTAAACATCAATACCATGGCTAAAAGCGAAAACTAATGAGTTATCGCATTCTAAAAGAGTTTCCCAGTTACACTATTTTCAGCTATGACTAAGTTATCACATAATATAGTTTTTGCATCACTTACTTTTCGCATGGCCTTCGCAAAAACTCTGCAAAAGCGAAAATTGCATTTAAGTAATGACTATGTCTAAGCGAAAATAGTTATAAACAAAAAATTAGTCCTACACAAATTGTCTATGTGAAAACTAACCAAACGCGAGAACTACTACCAAATGCGAAACTGTTTTTGTTCTTTGCAAATCCCACTTCCAAGTCTGATTTTGGAGTCTTCACGTTCGAGTGTGTAATATCCCAAAAATTTCAGGTAAGTTTTGCCAACTTTCAAAAGTTGAAGGACCAAAGATGTTCCCAAAATGATTAGGAACAATGAATCCGAATATGTACGACGAAAACCATCACAAAAACGAGAAAATCAAAATCTAGCAGTCTGTCACGCATCGCGACGGGTGAAACTCAAGTCCTTGGCGATACGCGACATATTTGAAAATATCTTACATTTTGGGCGGTGTCGATCTACGCGATGGCTCTGTCCATCTAACCATCGCAATACGCGATGACCTCGTTAAGTAACTGCGGGCACATGAAGAATCACATGTCGACACGTGGCGAGTCATCAAGCCACAAGGCGATGAGGTGGGACCACATGGAAGTTCGTGAATCCAGGACGGTGTCGCAATATGTGAGACCTCCTCTCCTCGCTATCGCGATACGCGATGCGTTCCAAAACTCGCCTATAAAAGGGGGGCACGCCATGAGTTTATTCCACAACTCAAGACATTTAGCACACACATATTCCTAAGTAATCGTGTATCGAGCCTCGTAGTGCGTGTCGGCGAATTCCAAACCTTGAAGTTCTGAAGTTTGTTCATAGACACATGACATAGAGTAAAAGTGCTACTCGATCAACCTTAACCGTTATACTCCAAGTACATGTATTAAGGTAGGAGTTCCACATAAGTTAATATAATACAAGTCTTAGACCCTAGTCGAGGGTATTTCCTAAACCTTGTAGAGTTTTAAACATGTATTTTAAGCTTTTCACATATAGAAAATATATTCAAACTAATGTTTCTTCATGATTAAGAAATATACAATTTTACTGACAAAGGTTAAAGTCAAATTAAGTTTTCTTCTTGAAGAAGAAACATTTAAAGCTATGCAAATAAACAGGAAGACTATAGGTCTAAATGTTTTATTCAGACAAATGAGTTATCAATATTTTAATCTATGCAAATTATACTAAAATTCTAAAGCTAGATCAAATTATCAAGATATTTATACAAGTTATTCTCGTAACTACAGGTTTTGGATAATGTGCACAAACATAACTCAGGTTTGGGATACGTTTAATCTCTTTTCAAGCGTGAATTATGCTCCAACTTATAAACGAGTCATTTATACAAAATTTTGCATGGTATTATAGATCCCTAAACTTTAGTTTCTGCTTGCATTTAGGCTAGTTATAAGTGCGTCTGAATCCATACATTATACATATGTGGGCAGACGTTAGGCATGCCCCACCACCATTAGATGATCTGATGGCTTAGAAGAAGTTTTTGATAATGTAAAATATGTAAATTTGTTATAAATATATGTATATATATATACATATTATAGTTATCAACACCTAAAATAGATTAGCTTCTTGTACAAGTTTTTCTCTCTGTTGGGATCAAGAATTGATCAAGGAAGATTGAAATCTTCTCAACCTCCTCAAGAAATATGCTATGTATGGAATTCGAGCAAACCAAACACTTTGAGCAAGCCAAATAACTATTCAAGAAAGGTATCTTACGTCGAGAAAGGTTATCTTCTAGAATTCTTCTAAGTGTTTAGTTCGAGCTAACTACACTTCATCAAGCAAGGTTGTTTTTCAGTCGAGCAAGGTTTGTTTCTGAGCAAAGCTTTGACTTAACAAATTTTAAACCAAGTAATTTGGTGGGTCGAGCAAGGATTCAAATTTAAACCAAGTAATTTGGTGGGTTGAGCAAGGTTTCAAATTTAAACCAAGTAATTTGGTGGGTCGAGCAAGGTTTCAATAAATATGATCTCAAGCACACTTGCAGGAAGTTAACGGATTTATACTAAAGACATCTACGAGCAAGGTTCAACCTCAATCAAGCTACAATACCACATTACACTTAGTTTGCTAGAATAAGGTATTAACAAAGGTTGAAGAGATCAAGGAGAACAAGTTTGCTCGTAGGATATTATCGAGAAAAGTTTGATATTATCATGAAGATTGAAGTCTTCTTGAAGAATATTTTCTAAGGAAAATATTTTAAGTAAAAGCTTGTTCGGAGAACTGTTCCAGCACACTTATGGATTAAAAGGTCTGCTCGACAAACACAAAAGCTTACTCGAAGACTTGTTTACACTTTTAATATTTTTTAATACGTTTGAATATGTTTTAACAATTATTAGGGTATCTAGAAGGTGTCAGGTGCGCCTATGTAAGGAAAATTTAGGTCACATTTATGACAAGATTGAAAACAGTGAAAAACGGCTTATTAGACTTTCTTAACATACAAAATATCTTTGTACGGAAAGCAGCCACACTTGACATTCCACCTAGAAACCCTAAAGTTATTCCTTTGTATTATTGATTAATATCAATGGAAATCTTTTGAGTGTTTTATGTGTTTGTCATCTTTATATTATTTGAGAAACATCTTGATTACTATTGAATCCGCCTTTAGTAATCATTGGGTTTTTAAATTAGCATATTTGTAACCGTCTTGTCAACAATAAGTTGTTGGTTACGAGGTTGATAGTGATAAAATCTATCCTGACAAGTGATATCAGGGCTTCGTTTTGCTCTTGTGAAGACCTACGTGTTGCTGAGAATATTGAGTGTGAAGCTGTTTACTAAATATTATCCGATTTTGAGGAAGAAGATGATGACGTCAGCTGAGCACTGTTACATTGAAATGTGACGTTAGCTATTCTGTTCTTTATTCTTCAGATCTACAATCATTTAAGGTTTAAAAGTATTCTAGTCTCAAATTTACTCAAGAATTTTATTCTCATATTTGAATATCTCTTTATTCTTCAGATCTACAATCATTTAAGGTTTAAAAGCTTGATAAAAATACCAAAAAAAAAAAATCAAACAAATGGATGACCAAGAAGTGTCTACTAACAAAATTCCAAGACTGTTAGGTCAAGAAAACTACATCAAGTGGAAGGTGTTGTTTAAGGTTGTTGTTTGCTACAATGACACTGAGTTGTGGAATTCTATCAAAAATGGTACTTATGTTCCCACTGAAGCAACAAACAACAATCAGATTCTTAAAAGAGAAATAAAGAAAAGGGATAAAAAAGCCCTTTCTATGTTGAAATTGGGGTTGTCATGGGATATATTGACAAGTGTGAATCATCATACAACTGCAAAGGCAATGTATGATGTTTTTATAGAAATGTTTGAAGGAAACACTGAATTAAAAGACATCAAGAAAGATAGGTTGAAGCAACAGCTTGAAAGATTCAAGTTTAAAGAGGGAGAAAGGTTGAAGTCAGTCTTGCAAAGATTAGTTGTAATTGTCATTGAAATTAGAACAGCTGATCTTGCTATTACTGATTTTGATCTAAACAAGAAACTGCTTTGCTCATGATATGGTGAATGGTATACAACAAGCAAGTTTATCAAAGAGAGGCAAAATCACATGATTAAAGAAGAGAAGCCAAGTTTTCAAGTTACAAATGCACTAATAGCTCCAATGGGAAATCTGTCAACCAAAAATCAACAGCAGATTCCTATATTTAAGAACCTAGTGATTTAATGTTAAAACTCCAAGAGTTAATGTGGCAAGCCAATCTGGGAGCCAATCTAGACAACAAAGATTCAATGTCCAAATGATAGATAATGGTGACACATCCTCTATGGCAAGTGGACATGCTCCATATGTTCCTAGAAACTCAAGTCAAGGAAATGAATATCAAGCCTTGTTTTAAATGTTCACGGAATCCTATAATGCATTTGTTGCCAAGAATTTGATTCATACTGGTGTTGTTTAAGAAGATTTGGAACAGATTGATGCAGATGATCTTGAAGATATGGATTTGAAATGGCAAGCTGCCATGTTAGCTTTGAGAAGCAAGAGGTTGTACAACAGGACTAGATGATCCAAATGACAGGACTGGATTTGATAAATCCAAGGCAATTTGTTACAATTGTCAACAAGCTGGTCATTTTGCAAGATAATGCAATCAACCAAGGCAATTCCAGAAGAACAACAACAACAATCTCCAAATAAACCAATTCCAATATTAGAAGCAAAGTCAAGGTCAACAGAAAAGGCAGTTTTACAACAATAATTTTCAGCCACAACAGAACCAACAACAAATAATTCCCCAACAACAACCTAACCAAAGAAACCAACAAAATCCTCCTCAAGTTCCTACAAATCAGAATAGAAATAATGCAACTCAACCAAGAAATCAAGGAAATGTTGTTGTTGCTCAACAACCACAAGATGGTTTGTTTGACTGGAGTTATGCTGAGATTGAAAAGGCAAATGTTGCATTCATGGCTAAAATCAATAATCAAACTGAATTTTCAACGTCTTAGGTACATTCAATATTCTCAACCTCAGAATTACTTGATATGAATGATTTATTGAGAAAAGAGGTTGGTCACTTAAAAGATGAGTGTTTCAAAAAGGAGAGCATAATCTATGTCTATGAAATGATTGAAATAACTTATGAAAATCAAATTAAAGGTCTAGAGCAAGACTATATGGACAGTTATGAAATTCTATCAAGATACACCACATAAATAAAAGGTTTGAAAAGGATGTATTTGGATGAAAAGGTCAAGAATACCCAACTTCAAGTTGAAGTTTATTTTATGAAGAATCTTGTTTCAACTGGTAACATTTGTTGGAAATTGATGAAGATCAAAGAAGAAGATAAATATAAAGTTGTTCCACCACCTTTTAATGACAATTATTCATTGAATGTGGACAAGAAGAAAAAGAGAAGCATTCTTGGAAGAGTTCAAGAAAGTTTTCCAGAAGGAAGAGTTTGTTGAAAACTACAAGAAGGTATGTGTGACTGAATAAGGAGAGTTTGTGTTGAAGACAAATGAGATAAAAGAAAGTAAAACTGAAGAATCTAGTAAAGATAAAATGTGTGTATCAAGTGAGTTATTTGAAGATAGCTCAAGTATCTCAAGTGACAAATGTTGTAACATTCGTTACTTTTCAAATCCGAAAACCCCCATTTTAAATTTCGGTTATTCGTTCATATATATATATATATATATATATATATATATATATAGGGGATGGATCTTGTGAGAAGCGATATTACAGCGAGAAGTGCAAGAAGTGAATGTGTAACTCCATTAATCTCTAATTTCACTCCATTTCATATGATGTTACATAATATATGTAGGTTAGTTGTATTTATGTCTTAATTATACATTCAAACCAACCTACAAACATATAAATGTATCGAGCCACATTCAAACCTATGTACCTACACACATACAAACATACATATACATATACAAACATACGTACACATATATAAACATACGTACCTACACACATACATATGCACTTACACAACGTACCTACACATAAGAAAGGGAGTGAAATTAGGGATTAATGGAGTTACACCTTCACTTCTCGTACTTCTCGCTGTAAAAATACTTCTGAAATGATCCAATACATATATATATATATATATATATATATAGGATTAGTATCATTACAAAACTGTTAAATTATTTAAGAACTTGAAGGAACCCTTGAAAACAAACATTTTTTTATAATAAATTTTGTATTTTAATGTTATTTGAGTGTAGCTTTATCAATTTTTATATCTATATTTACGAGTGCAATTTTGAAAATTAGTTTTTATACATATCTATGTTTTATTTTGCGCTTATGTAAACTTGTTAGTACATAAATTTTACACATATGTAAACTTGTGATTAATATATGTAATCAAATTTTCTTATATAAAATATGATAAAACTACTTTTAAATAATGTTAATATATAAAAAAAAATTAAAAATATGTTTGGTTGTTTAGAGTTTCTAATAGTTAACTTTTTTAGAGTTCTTAAATGATACTAACCCTATATATATATATATATATATATATATATATATATATATATATATATATATATATATATATATATATATGGAAATGATCAAGAGAGAGCTCCTTCTTAGAGAGGGAACTAGAGAACTAATAATGAAGTATTTTTAATTTAATTAAAAAAATATTTTTAATTTTTTTTTCTTTCATCCTTCTTATATGTTGTTATTCTCTATCATAAAAAAATATAAAAATAAAAAAAAGTAAAAAAAAAAAACTCGTTGTAATGCATATATGCAATACATCGACTTTTTTATAATGCATATGTGCAATAGTGTACATTTTGATATTTGAAATAGTGTTGAATAACATATATACAGTTGTTTGTATTATATATTTGCAATAGTATTATATTATATACAAAAATAAAAACAATCGTTATAGTGCATATATACATTAGTGTTGTATTACATATATGCGATAGTGTGTTTTGCATACAATTATTAGTGTTGTATTTGCATATATTCAATAGTGTGTATTAGATAATGCGTTGGTGTTGTATTATATGCAATAAAACTCTAATATGCAATACAAATTAATGTACATATGGATTACATCGACGTTTTTTTTAGGAAAATATTATCTTATTAAAATGAGGAAAGAAAAAATCGCAAAATATTATTTCTAAAAAAAGTTAAAAATAATTCTTTAGTAATTCTCTAGTTCTTTCTTTAAGAGGAGTTCTCTCTAGATCTCACCCTAATATATATATATATATATATATATATATATATATATATATATATATATATATATATATATATATATATAATGTCATTAATTAATCTCAACTTTCGTTTCATTTATCATATGTGACATTTGTCAATTATTCGTATAAGTATTTGTATTTGTATTCGTTAAACCGACCCGTTTAGTCGTTCCATTGTATTAATTTTTGTGATTTATCAAGTTATATCAAATTCAATGATTCAAAGTTCGTATCCGTTCATATTCTATTTGTAGCGTTCAATTAACGAATCTCCAAGCCATAAAAGTTTATAAAATAGTCAAAGTTTAAAACTATACGAGTATAAAACGTAAACAACCAAATATATTAAAGTATATCAAGTTTTAATCAAGTTTTGTATATTTACAACGTTCAAGGTTTAAAGGGTAAATAAAGTTTAAAAACAAAATATAAAGGTTTTGATAGTTCAGGGGCCAAAAGTGTAAAATATTTAAAAATATTATAAAATAATACCCAACCCCCCGTCCCAACCCTCGCTTTTCCGATAACACTTCCGGCGGCCGGAAAACGGCGCCGGAGTACCCAAAAAGTCACATTTAAGTGTTGCTAGACTCGTTAAACCATGCCAAACGACTTCTCCACTAATAATAAACATTATTACTCGATTTATTTCGTCATTAACAACCTAATAAACTTGTCATTAATCTTAACCCGTTGGAATATAATCAAAGTCTTAATAACTCGAATTGAACACTAATCGACTCAATTGATACTATAAATAGTACCCTAACCTTCGTCGAAATCTGTTGCAAACATAAAAACTCTATAATCATCAAATCATTCTATCAATCTGTAACCTTTAGAGGTAATCGTTATATGCATTCTTATTGTTTTCAAGCATCTAACAAAACCCCTAGCATAAATCAAGCTAACATGGAACCGATTAGGAGAATCAAAATCCTAGGGCTTATGGTGTAGAAGATGAAGTTGAAAGTTGGTTTATATTTATTTGTTCCCATATTTTAATCACAAAACAGTCTGGTCCAGTGGTTGTGTATACTTGGTGTGGTCATGGAGACCCTAGTCACTACAACATTTTTTTTATATTTTTTTTAAATCATAGTTATTGATTATAATAAATCTTATATATTTTTATAAATCATTTTAAATCAAATAAATTTATTTTTAATCACTTAAAAGTCAGTTTAAGATTTGTAGTAGCATTGTTATCCAAAAACCAAGCTTTTGCAAACCCGAGACGTTTGTTAAAACTCGTTATATATATATATATAATATCGTTGTAAAATTTATAAATTCTAAATGACAACGTTTATATTAAAATAAAATATGCCGGTAACGACGTAAACATTATTATATTCAAATTCAATATTAATCTTATAAGTAATATTATAATAAACCGTTAAAATTCGTTAGACTTAGATATTAATATATCTTAAAAACATGAAATATATATATATATATATATATATATATATATATATTGGGTAAGGATCCTAAGAAAACTCTTTGCAAATTGAGAACTTTGAGAACCATTTTGGACCACTAAAAACACCTTTAAAAAAATCATAAAACAAAAAATAATAAAAATTTTAAAAAAGTAAAAAAACCAAAATTCTTATATTTCATTCCGGTTTCAATAAAAAAAATAAAAAAAAATACAAAAAAAAATAAAAAAATGTCGTATTATACACATATGTATAATTTTATATAATCTTTAGTTACGTAATATACACATATGTACAGTATCATTTATTTTAAATTATACACATGTGTACAAAAAAACATGTAAATATACATATATGTATATATTATACATATGTGTATATAATTTAGCTAAACCAAGATTTTTTTTTATGAAACCGGGATGATAAAATAAGAATTTTGGTTTTTATAGTTTTTTGATTTTTGTGTTTTTTTTTTATTTTTGGGTTTTTTATGGTTCAAAATGGTTCTCATAGTTCTCAATTTCAAAAAGGTTCTCTCATAATCCTGATCCTATATATATGTATATATATATAATAACGTATGGACTTTAAAACCAACATTTTATTTCCATTATTTAGTTAGTAATTCTCGTGTTTATTATTTTAGCTCATGAGATTTGATCTTTTGGTTTCATATAACGCGCTTTCTTTTTCGTTTCCAAGTTGTCATCCAATTTCAAAGGTGGGTTTCTCACCCACCCCCCCTTTACTCTTTTACAACTTTTGGGGGTAGCATATATATCATATCAAATTACAATTACGTTTAATCATTAGTTACAAACTACAATTCCCTACATGGACTTATGTGTTTACTTGTTACTTGCTCAGAATTACTTGCACATGGATTAATTCAAGATAGTATGATCACCCCCCCTTGCGCTCAAGACATTTGTTGTTATGAGTGGAAAGGGCCTCATTATCCGAATATGTTGATGCGCAATCCCAACTAGAAAGGACCTTACTTGCGCTTATCCGAGTACGTTGGTTGTTACCAACTCGAAAGGACCTTACTTGCTAATTTACACTTGTTCATGGAATTGTATAATTTTTTATGTATTATATCAAAACTTGTGTGAACTCACCAACTATTCATTTAGTTGACTTGATTTTGTATATATGCTGCAGACACATCTATTTGAAGATAATACGAGAAGAAGACTTTAGAACTTAGGATATTAATACAAACGGACAAGAAGCTTTAATATGTATCCTTTGTATTTCTTTATTTGATTTCCAAGCTTGTGTACTTGTTTAAATTAATTAATGATAATATTGTCACTTAATAGTGTCACATGTATTTTGAGCAATCTGTACATCAAACTCTGACATATTCCGTTTTAGCCGGGGTGTTACACTCTGGCGTACGTCACAATCTGTACGTCACACTCTCTACCTCAAATCATATAGTTGCTAATGGTTTTCAAAAGGGATCCATTGACAAAACCATGTTTTACAAGAAAAGAGGAAGAGATTTACTCCTATTTCAAGTTTATGTTGATGATACCATCTTTGGATACACAAATGAACAAATGTTTTTAGAGTTTGAAGAAGTCATGAAGTCAAAATACAGTATAAGTTCTATAGGAGAGATGAATTTCTTTCTTGGATTGCAAGTTCAACAGAAAATGGATGGAATATTCATTAGTCAATCCAAGTATGTACAAGACATCTTAACCAAGTTCAAATGCCAAGATTTGAATACTTCTTATATTCCAGTGGACACTGATGTACTAAAATAGTCAAATAATTTGTTAACTAAAATATGCTAATCTAGACACTAATTAATAATTCTAGACTCTTAAACTTAACTTAAATTAGTAACCGGAAAGTGTAACGGCTGACTCTAATACAGCTAAGTAAGTTCGGATATTGAACTCACGAGACTCTTTAAATTACGTAGCTAGCAAATTAGACTCGACTAATTGACACGACTATTTAGATATTATTATTAAATGAGGGGGGGTTTACACTAATTAATATTAAACTAACTTAACCCTAATTAATTATTAATAATAAAATCTAGTGATTACTTAAAACTATAATTGATTAAAAGACTAATAAACAAGAAAATTACTTTGGATTAATTCAGATGATGAAATAACTTCATAGGTTTGAATCCCTTAAGTTATGATTATCAGTTAACAAGGAAAATTAAGTTATGGAACTGAGAACATAAGATCAACCCTTGAAAGACAACTCGAACAGGACCCTTGACCCTTCTCAAGAAGACACCTATGAGTTTCTAACAAGTTTTAACACACACCAGTTTTATGTATTTAACTCCCTTACGGTTATCTAATTGTTTATGTTTAAGTATCTTTATAGAGAAATCATACCTTACAACATGGAAATCAAAGATAGCTAAGCAAACTCAATTGACTTAATAAACTAAGTTGATAATTCAAACCTAGACGGACTCCTTACGAAGAACTAAATCTAGAAATCCTAATCAACAAAGATATATCAATAACCTTTCACTTTACAACTTTTTAGGCTAGCAACTCACTTTTATTTATTTAATTAGTTGTATTGTTTCTGTGATTTTAATGCATATCAACCACAAACTAGTCAAGAACACACAGTAAATGACCAACAAAACCCTATCCTATGAAACAATCAACAAGGGTAATGTGAAGCAATAAACCAAAACAAATAAAACCAAGTAATCATATTGATGGTTGGTTAATTTGTATATGTTTTAGTTCATTTATTATTTAGTTTTAATCATTTATTTTAGGAACTTCGATACTTCATATGTGAATTATTGGATTTCAGGTCACAGGCGTTAAAGTTCTCAATTTGGACCTGTTGTGACACGGAATGAAGACCCGGGACGTCCAGCACGCGAAACGAGACAAAGTAATAATGTTTGCTGGTGACAAGACCCATCGCGATACGCGATGGGCTTGCTTGAGGACCCATCGCGTATCGCGATGGGATTTAAATTATCTATTGACTTTCTGGTCCATCGCGATACGCGATGGACCAGTGAAGACCCCATCGCGTATCGCGATGGGGTGGTCGGACGGGAGTTAGGGTTTTAAATCATATTTTTCATTGTAAACAACCGTAACTCGTTTTGGACGAAAAAAAGGCGATTTCCAGCACTTCAAGAGGCGATTTTACCATCATAGCTCGTGCCAAGACCTTACACATGATCCATATCATCCATATTGAAGATTTAACAATGTCAAGGCTCGGTTAATCTCCTAGAATCTCACTCGGGATGTATAGTTTGTAACTTTTACAGTTTTTCTCATGTGATTAAGAACACTCTTGTATAATTAATGATGATTGATATATGATTATTGATGTTTGGTATTTCTGTGTGTTCAATCGGTTTAGGTTTACATTAGTTTGAACGATTTGTTACCAGTTGCTAGATAATTGATCATATGACTGTTTGGTTAGATTGAATATGATAAAACATATGATTGCCCTTAACTGAGTTACACTGGCAAGGACTGTTTGATAACTAGTGCCGTGTGTAAAGTGATTGTTGATGTCTAAGGTTTTGTCTGATTGATCAGTCTATAGTTAATCGTTAATAATTTATCTGTTAGGTTGCATGAGATTACTGTATGTTGCTTACTTGAATTCCCGGGTGTGATTTGCTTTGTTAATTGCTTGAAACTTGTTTATTTGCTTACTTGCGTAGTTCCATAAATTCACTTTATTAGATTGTGTGATCAGCATTAAAAACCTGTTACTTCATAATATTAAATATGTACACGAATCACACTGACCACATACTCCTGGTGAATACGATACCTTACTTATCCTATCTAGATAGTTTAATTAGGTTTTTGATTGAGTTGAACCACTGTCATCAAAATCCTCCTCAGTATCATCCTCCTCGTCATCATAAAACTCGGGGCAATTTTCTGCCTTATGACTGAGTTCACCACAATCTTCACACACCGGGAATTTAACACCAACTTTCCCGACTTCTTTCCTATTACCGTTTCTATGCCCAGCCAGTTCACGTTCTAACTCAGCAATTCTTTCAGATTCACTCGTCACTGACTTACCTGACCTGGAAGAATTACCACGTCTTCGTCCGCTGCTGCTTCTGATTTCAAGTCTTCACACATATACTCCTAAAAATCCTAATCATCCTCCTCAGGCTGATTCAGCAACTGACCATTACACGAGGCCTTAAGATGCTTTCGGTCCTCGTATGTCAAACCATCAACAAAACACTTAACCAGTTCCCACAGTTCGATTTGGTGATGTGGGCATTTTCTGATCATATCTTTATACCTAGTAAAGGCTTCATGGAATAATTCGCCAGATAACTGTGAAAAGTTACGAATTTCCGAACGGGCCTCGCTAGTCTTCGACTGTGAATAAAACTCGTTTAGAAACACCTAATTCATCTCGGCCCAACGTCTGATACTGTGCATCGGTAGCGAATTAAACCGGAGTTTTGCTTTGTCTTTTAGGAAAAACTGGAATAATCGCAACTGGACCTCATCCTGATCAAACATACCATCACTAATAGACCCGCAAATAACCGAAAAATTGGTCAAGTGAGAATACGAGTCCTCCGAAGCCATCCCGTGGAAATGAGGAACAATGTTGATGTATGATGGCCGTGACTTAAAAGTTTGTTGTCCCGGCACTCGTTCCTGTGGGAGCAACGGGGATGCTCCATCCGAAATAGCCGGTCTGAACCGACTGTTAACACCCTGAACCGGGGCCATATAACTCCTCCTTAGCTCCACGGGGTTCGCCAAACATCCCCGGTTAACCTGAATACCACAAACTCTTTCGGTCTGTTTCGCCCGATTCACCCTGTCTCGACCCCTTCTATTTCTGTTAACTGCTCCAGCCCGTATTCGAACTACTGGTTCCTCTACCTCTGCCTCCAAATTCTCATTCCTTTCACTTTCCCTATCTTACCCCTCGTTCTCAGGCTCAACATCCCGATTCCTTCTAACCCACTAATCAACCTCATCCTCAACTTCCAAACCCTGGTTCACCTCATTTTCTCCCCCCTTTTCTTCGTCTTCTGTCGGAATGCTATGAACAGCATCATCAAGGTTAATCCAAATTATATGGTTAGGGGTGTTATTTGGGGCTGACGGTTCATCCTGGTCAAGGTTTTGGTCTCGGTTTCGGTTTTGGTTTTGGTTTCGGTTTCGGGTTCTAGAAGCACGAGCTGAGTTGCTCTAGTTGTTTTGGTTTTTTTGGTTGTAGAAGTCTGGTGGAGGAGGTATGTTGTCAGGGTGAAACACGCTATTTTGTGGGAGTGGGTCTTGGTTCTGGTTTTGGTTTTGGTGTTGGTTTTGGTTCTGGTCTTGATCTGCCATTTCTGAATTTCGGTTCTGCCGAGCTAGTCTCTCAACTTCGGGCTCGAAAATTAACAGTGACTGTCTGCCCGAGTGGTGGGTGTGCATAAACCTGTTATCTGCACAAACAACACACCACGCGTAAAATTAAAAAAATAAAATCTAAACTAAAAACTGAAAACAATATTAAGACTGAAATTAAAATTAAACAAAAAAATCAAATAACACGAAAAACACTAAGCGCACTAACTCCCCGGAAACAGCGCCATTTTGATGGTTGTCGTTCACCAAAAACCTAATTAAACTACCTAGATAGGATAAGTAAGGTATCGTATCCACCAGGAGTACCTGGTCAACATGATTCGTGTACAGATTTAATATTATGATGTAACAGGTTTTTAGTACAGATTTAATGTTACCGGCAATTTATTGATTTGTTTGCACGTAGTCGAGATAGTCTGTCAGTTTAGTTTGTCCGCGTCAATTTCTTAATTAGTGTCTGTTTGTTTTGTGTCGGATCGTGTCCATTGTATGTTTGTTGATCGAGTTGCGGGGACACTTGGCTAGTTTGAATTTAATTGTTTTGAATTTCAAATTGATTACCTGCCCGTACTCCATCTCCATTCGGGCGGGATAATTTGGTTTTGAGAAATACGCTAAGGGTGTCCCCGAATTTTTCGTCTTTATTTATTATATTTTAATATTATTTTAATATTATTTGATTAAGTGGAACGATCGTGACCGTAATGCTATATGGTCATCGCCACATTGACCGTTGGCATATCTAACTTACATGTTTCATTTTGCAGATATGTTTGACGCTCAGGAGTCTTCTCGCGCCACTGGGCGCAAGAGACAAAGGACTGGGCCCATCACCATACGGTACGATGGTGAGGAGGTGCCGATTACCCCTGGCATCGAGCCAACGGATATCATGGGCGATGGACGCCGTACGCAGCACCAGGTGCTTAGATTCCTCATCACGACCGAGGAGTACACACGGTTTACTCGCATTCGAGGTATGCAGCTATTAGGTATGAGGATGTTCGATTTGGGTTTATTGGGTACTTTGGAGGCGGAGACCAGGCTCCGGGGATTGATGTTGGATCGGTGGTTGGCAGTTCTCGAGTGTGACTCGAGATCATATTCTGAGCTCACATGCGAGTTTTACTCGACATTCACATTCACGACCACCAATTTCGACGAGCCACATTCCGTGTCGTTCTCACTTGGACGACACGCCTATGAGATATCGGTCCCTGATTTCGCTATAGCGACTAACTTCTATACGCGGGAGTATGTTCAGACTCCCGCATTTTTAAAGAGCTTTCGCGGTTATACGACGCATCAGCAGCGGGACCGGTAGTTTTGGCTCACTGAGCCTTAGTTGGCTCAGTTTTGGGGGCAGATTGCGGACGGGGCCCACTCGATTTCTGTAGTGGCATCCGCTATCAGGGACCCCGGCCACCGATACACCGCATAGTTGTTTTCACTATCGCTGGCCGTCATTCAGGTCGCGATAAGTGTAGCAACCTAGATCTGTTGTGCCTCATGTCAATCATCAATGGCAGGGAGGCCAACATCGCAATGCCGCTCCTTACATCTTTTGCCAGAGGCTGGACGTTAAAGGGTGCGACAGCCCAGTTAGCATTAGGTTCGTATATCACCATGATTTCAGAGAGCCAGGGTGTATTTGATAGATATACGGTCGAGTACTTCACCCAGGGCCCGACTACAGAGCCGTTTGGGTTGGCGGATGCTCGGAGGGTCGGGATTCGTGACTATGACGATCCACTGAGGCTCATCCCGGTCCGAGATGGACCACATGTACCGCCACCATAGGGTAGTGCAGCTAACGTGTCCATGCAACGGGGGATTCCAACTCATTGTTAGCACATTCGGATCTCGCGCATTGAGCGCCCTCAGCAGCAGCATCCGCTGAGACAGGCATCAGCGTCATCATCCTCACAGCAGCAGACGCATCATCCAGTCACATTAGCCATGATTTATCAGCAGCAACAGCAGATTCTAGATGTGATTCAGGCACATATAGAGGAGACGCGGGCCTGTTTGGCCCGCCATGATGATTATTTTCGTTTGTTATTTGGTTCTTCGCAGGTACCGCTCCCAGCATCACTGATTATTATAGAGGAGCAGCCTGTGGACCCGCTGGATACTACTGATGATCCACCAGCACCGTAGCTTTTGGTTACCAGCATCACTGAT
The DNA here is from genome assembly GCF_021521415.1 of Bidens hawaiensis. Classification (NCBI taxonomy): domain Eukaryota; kingdom Viridiplantae; phylum Streptophyta; class Magnoliopsida; order Asterales; family Asteraceae; genus Bidens; species Bidens hawaiensis. The sequence continues at coordinate 2,482,892 of NW_027491058.1, read as the reverse complement.
TTTTTTTATTCCCGTGGTCTGCATTATCTTAATATTACATTATTGGGAATAATGCATGGGTAACGGTTGGGCATTTATGTACTTATATATCTTTTGATTACTTATGTGTTTATTTATTTGTATATTTTGTTGTAACTGAACTTTGTGGGTGTAGTTCACTATAAACCCTCATGAGACCCCACTCATCCTCCCGGGCTACCGGGAGGTTTATAGGGCTTGTTGCATATGCTAAATGCGATCGTGATTCCTACGAAAGTGAGTTAAGTCTTTTAACGTTTTAACTTGTTTAACTAAATTTATTAGGAAACGACTTAATTTGGCTGGGTAGTTGTTTTAATAAAATTAACGGAAAATCATTTTCATAAATCTTAAAAGACCTATGTCTTACACTTGTGAGAAGCTTGCTTCTACACGTTTCGAGATTTTGCAGGTTCGATTGTCAGTTTGGTAATTGGTTGAGACGAGAGTATACGAGTGTTTATGAGAGTTTGCGAGCTGACTGGTCCTCTTCCAGTCTCGTTGATATCAGGTGATTTCAGTTTCATAATTTATTTTGTTTTCGTATTTTAAATGTCAAAAGTGTAGTTGTATAACTGCTAGTAGAACCATCAAATTTGAGCCCCGATTTTTTAAATTGCTTAACAGCCAAAAAGTCAATTTCAACCCCGTCCCTCAAATGTTCGTTAAATGTTTAAATATTTTAACATTGAGAACAATGTAAACCTCAAGTGTGGGGATGGGGAGAAATTTGAAAATTTTAGCCCGATAGTACCTCGAAGAGTACACCAAAGTTGTTAACTGTAATTATTGCCATTAATGCTAAGTTATAGGTTTCTGGTCATGGTTGGTTTTTCAGCTTCTTGATAATCTTACTCACACATTTTCATAATGAGAAGTTGAAAATGGGGTCGTCTAGGCGAGGATAACGAGTCATGGGGACAGGTACACATGTTTATATCGGCAACCTTATTCCTCCGGTACGTATGTGAGTTGACCACATATATATATAATATACATATAATATATAGTACACACATGTCATTTGAGTGCTTTCATCGATGTTCATGGATTACGGGATCGTAGTTTGCAAAATGCAAAAGTGATAGAGGCAATTAGGTTAAGCCTCGTCTGGATGAGCGAGAGTGTGGGTAGTGGGGGTTGGGCCTCATACATTATACATATGAGCGTGGTAATGAGAGGGGCGGGGGGTTGGTTCCCTTAGAAAACATTTCTTGGTCCTATTTTTCATTTGATTAACCGAGACATTATGTTACGAGACGATCCGGCTTAATAGGTTTCTTTGTAATTGTATTTGTTTTTGTTTTTGTAATTGTAGTTATTCCAGTATTAAGCATCATGTTTATTATGCTTAAAAAATAGCAAAAAGCCAAAAAGATGTTTGTTTATACTCAGTTACGTAATTAGTAGTTCGTTTGTGTTAAAAAAAAATTTGTGAATTCAGTATGTATGTTAGTTTTGTTTATTTAGATGTTTTGTAATAAGCCGGGTTGGATCGTTTGAGCTACTTAAAAATTTCCCTTCCATACCCTTACACCTAGCCCCCTTATAACCATTTTTAAGTCTTCTTGATTTGCATTTGTGTCAAAGCAGTTTTATGGATGGATATTTGTTTATGAGTGATACTTAGAGCAGAGTGACACTATAGCATCTATCATGTCTCCGTTGCTACAAGAGAGTTGTATATGAGTGTAGTGAGCCATAGGCTTAGTTGGTCGTCATACTTTGCATTAATGGGCCGTCTTGGGCCTTGATTGTTGTTAGTAACCCATTGTAGTCTCTATCATATCATAGTTGCTCTAAAAGGGTTGAATAAGAGTTTAGTGAGTTATAGTTTGGTTAACGCCCAACAAAATGTCTTACTTTCATCAATGGGCCTTATTGGACCTTAACTGGTGTTTGTGGCCCATTATAGCCTTTATCACATCATAGTTGGTCTAAGAAGGTTGTATAGAAATGTCATTAGTCATAGTTAGATGTTAATGCCGATAACATGTGATACTTTCATCATAGGTCTTATTGGGCCTTGTTGGTGTTAGTGGCCCATTATAGCCTTTTTCATGTCATAGTCGCTCTAACGGGTCATATTAGGGCTTGAAATCTCTTAGTGGTCTATTATGGCATGTGATATGTAACATTAAATATTTAAGGGTTATATCGTGTTATAGGGATTCATATTAGACCATAATAGACAAAAACAACTCATACATGTCCTAATGGATCATATTGGGCCTTGAAATCTCTAATGGCCCATTATGCATATAATTTTAGATTGTGTCTTCAGAGGTACAACTCGCATAACCCGTCAATATACATTAAACATAGGGGTGGCAAATGGGTGGGTTGGGTTGAAACGGGTTATGGGTCGAAACGGGTCTGGGTCGAAACGGGTCAATTAAAAAATGGGTTGTTATGGTTCGGGTCGGAATGGGTCAGGGTCAAAAGGTTCGGGTCATAACAGGCCCGGGTCAAAATGGGTCAAGGTCGGAACGACTCAAAACGTATTTCGGGTCGATTTTTTTTTTGAACAAGGACAACGGAGGAAATGTTTTAGTTTTTTTTTACTTTTTTCGTTTTTTATTTATAATTTGATTATGATTTTTTTTTATTTTTGAATATTTTTTTAAATTGTGTCTTAAGAGGTACAACTCGCCAAACCTGTCAATATACATTAAACATAGGGGTGGCAAATGGGTTGGGTTGGGGCAAAATGGGTTATGGGTCGGAATGGGTCAGGGTCGAAACAGGTCATGGTCAGAACGACTCAATTAACAAAATCGTTGGTGATAATAAGTAATGTCAACAGTACTAAAAGTCCTAACATGTATCCACACATCACGTATAATATCCGAACATCACGTATAATATCCGTAGGAACTTGTCTTTTAATCAAAGATAGTACATTATTTTAAAACTTATTCATAATTCATTATCAATATTAGAAACTTGCACTTTGATGTGTATTGGTGTCCAAATCCGAGCACTTGATCTTCGGCTTTTCGCTTCCATTTGTGGGCTTCGCCTAAAGCAATCCAATACCAAATATTAGTTATTGCCAATATTTAAATATTATATATAAATAAAATATTAAACCCGGAGTAACCTTAGTCAAAATATTAAGCCAAACCAGGTCCAGCGTAGTCTATACCGGCTACCGTTATGCAACTCCAAAGATTCAATTTATTATGTATCTTAACTCGCCCGATTGTTCATAAGCTTTGCGTACCTGTTTCTAATCAGCATGATTATAATCCATCAACATGATTACAACCCATTTAAATTAATCTTAATGCTATTTTACGTCTCAACTAAAATTCAACTTTAGAAATGGTTACAACTTTTCAACATATTATTTACAACCCGTCTAAACAACTTAACGAATCCTTTCTCTAATTAAATCATGCTACTAATTTAATATTCACCAACGAGTCAAATCTTCATCTAGTTACTATATTATTGTTATAATCGACAAGCTGGTCCGAAACCCAAATCAAACCGTACGGCACAATGCTAGTAGTATTTATATTCTAGACACGAGTAATTCCCACTTAGACATTTGGTAGGGTAAGCTTCAAATTGTAACGAGTTAAAACAACCAGTACGCACTAAGTATAGTCAACAGAATCAACTTTCAATTAATGGGTCAAGGTGGCCCGTATCCATTTGATATTCATAAAAAATCAAAACATACTAATAAGACTTGTAACTTCTTAAACTAGATGTAAGATAAACTTAATTTTGTTCGTAAGAGCTTGATTACACTTCGTCCATTTGACTTGTTGGCTTCCAAGCTTCAACATACCTAGCTTGTTAAAGTCAACTTTCAACAAGTTAGAATACATAATGTGGACACTCGGCATTAGTATTCTTTATATTTTCATACCACTCTCATTCATATCGAATAATTAACAAGCTAAGAATCATCAATGTGTTCATCAAGTTATCAGTTAAACATTTTAAAGTCGTTTATCCACTTCCCCCCTTTTAACGGTTAACTCAGTACATATACAACTAGGCTCTACTTAGCAACTTCATACATTATGGCATTAATATACATTAAAGCAATTATGTCATAATCTCTTCTAAACAAGTGCGCACACCATTTATTATTATCAAAAAAAACTATTTTTAGTACTGCATCTTTTGCGCAGCACCTATTCACCTCAACTTTTGACCAGTTAACAGTCAGAACTAACTTAATATGCTCAAAAGTAAAATGTAGTAAGCTCACAGAGGTTTCCAAGCATATAAAGTTCACCTTTATCGGAGCTACGGTTTATTATATGTGATTTTTAGCAAAACAAGTCAGCAACCTATTTTCTGTCAAAACAGTATGTTGAATCTGCTGTATTGCTCCAGAAACTAACTGTTTTGACCAATATTTCATCCGTAACAGCTTTTCATGTTCACATATAAAACATAGTAGACTCAAGGAGCTTTTCAAGAATATAGAATACATCTTTCTCGGATATTTATACTATTTTATATGATTATTCAAAGAACAGGACAGCAACATAATTTAACTTCAAACAACATGTTGTCATCATTTTAGTCTACTGTTTTGATCCGTTTTAAGTTTGAATTTGCTTATCGTGTTCAAAGATGAAACCTAGTACATCAAAAGAGGTTTTCAAGCATGTATAATACACATTCACCCAATTTTTCTATGATTTTATACGAACTTTATTGACAACAGTAATATGAATTTCACATCTTAACAACTCTTTTAATTCCTTTTTGGTTGAGACATTTTCACAAACACCTTGTGTGCATTCATTTGAAATCATTACTTTAAATCTCTATGCACGATCTGAAATGCCTATTTGCTCACACATTTTAACAATGACCTCTTATGTTTGATGCATTACAACAATCAACTTATGTGTACAGATTATAATCATATAACCACATCCATAAAAGATCTCTAATTTATCAACTATGTTCATCAAATATGAAACCCCCATTAGATTTGATCGCAGGATGGTTGATGAAGTTTGGAGCAAGAATCAAAGTGATGAAGAAGAGTAATGAGCTTCAATCGATGTTTATGGATTAGGTTTGTAATTGGGAGGAGGTGAAGGTGATGGTCACATGAAGCATAAAGTGTGGTCATTAACTAATAATAGTCACATTTGTTGTTTTGTTGTCACTATTAGTTAGGAAAAATAACTTAGAAAAAATAAAGCGTTTTAGCCATATAAAACTAAACTACTCTTTGGTCACACAACCTCGTATAAGTGGCCATATATTTTAAGTGTTTTAGCCACATTACTAATAAATACAATGGTTGTTCGTCATATTTCGCCACATTATTAAAAATGTGGCTAACAAATGTGACATTAGGTCAAACAACGTAATATAAGTGGCTATATCTTTTACCTTTTAGAAACATCTCTTATCAATACAGTAGCCGTTCGTCACATTTGGCCACACTATTAAAACATGTGGCTAGTTAAATGTCACAGTTTGTGGCTAATGCATGTGTTTTTGGTCACATGTATCAAAGATCAAACAAACTCTGATTGTAGGTCACATTTCGCCACACGTTTTTATAATGTGGCTAGCTTTTGTCACAATTTTTTCAAAGTTTGGCGAAAAGTACCTGAGTAGGTATAGAATGGTCACATGAAGAATAACATGTGTGGCCAAAACATTCTAGAAGGTTTTCAAACATGGTAAAAGACCTTTTAGCCACACATTTAAGTCGAAGTGTGGCAAATCGCCCAGACCACATGTATGGCTAAAAGGCGATATTCACGTAGTGTAAACAGTTAGTCAATCAAAACAATCAATTAATCATATCACTATTTTCACATATCCTTTCTTTATCCTTTAACATACATCATTTAATCATACATCTTACCTTTACTGAGCTTGCTTGAGCGACACATGGCATTCTTGAACTTGCATCTTTTTTCCTTTTTCTTACTTAAATCTCATTCTCTGTTCGAGTCTAAGCATGTTGGATGCTTAAATCTCTCGAACTTTGCTCTGATACCAACTTGTAAGGTCCCGTTACCGGTACTCACATTTGGACGTTGGATTTACTCATCGACATAGTTCTATTCATCAGAGTTAATGAAAACATACGCGGAATATAAAAACTTTCATAAAACATTACATAATTTGTCATAAACAAACATCTTTGTCTTTTAAAATAAGCATAACAATACTGATAAACGTCATGAGTTTCCCAATGCCAGCCTCTTATTCAATGCCACATGTTCCCCTCAAGCGAGCTGTCTCATTCTACTCACCTGCGTGCATACTAAAAGTCAGCTACGCTGAGTGAGTTCTAGTTAATAATATAACATACACTACATACATACTTACATACTTTCATATTTTACATTCTAATTTACTTTAATCTATTATGCCTCGGATATTATTAGGGTCTGATCTTATTTCTGCCTTGGATATTATTAGGGTCCAGTCCCATTTCTGCCTTGGATATTATTAGGATCCAGTCCCTTTTCTGCCTCGAGATTATTAAAGGGCTCGGTCCTTTTCTGCCTTGGATATTATTAGGGTCCAGTCCCTTTTCTTCCTTGAGATTATTAAAGGGCTCAGTCCCTTTTCTGCCTTGGATATTATTAGGGTCTAGTCCCTTTTCTACCTTTTTATCTCTTACATTCATTCATAACATACGTATGTATCATTCATAGTTCATACATAACATTCATATTCATAATTGTAACTTGGCAGTACGAGCAATACCCGAAGATCGTTCACGTACCTACATGCAATCATTCATACATTATACATAGCATTCATATTCATAACTATAACTTGACAGTACGTGCAATATCTGAAGATCGTTCACGTACCGACAAACAATCATTCATACCGTTCACATATATCACATAGGGCATACACTTATCACTTTTGGATAAGTGTATTACAAATCACATCGAGTATGCACACAGCCCCGAAAACATAACACATAAATGAGGCTAGAAACTCACATGGATCCTGTTGCGTTCGCCGTTAACCGTTATCCCCTTCTTTAATTGTGCACGGCTAACTGTTATATATTTATATATATGTTAATTAACCGAATAATTGATTAAGTTGAGATTTTAGTTAACTAAAGTATTTTCTAAATTGGGCTTGTTATTTAACTTAAGATAATGGGCTTGTTTGTTTTAAATAGGACATGGGCTTAAGCTTGCGGACTAAGCTCAGCCAGGCCCAACTGCCCATTATAGTATCTGGGTTCAACTGGGTTCAGGCCCAAGCCAAACTGGGTGACAGCGAATTCCAGGCAGAGAACCCATTAGGTTTGACCGAGAACCCATGTGTTGACCGAGAACCTATGTTCTTGACCGAGAACCCTCATAGCCGAGAACCTTCCTGTCCGAGAACTTATATTGACCGGGTTCTCGCGTTGACCGAAAACTCAGGTTGGAGGCTTAGGTCACCGAGAACCCTTGTCTGATGCATTTAGCTCGTATTTTCCTATCTTTTGTTCCATTTTAGGCTCAATAACGGTTAACGGTCCTTGATTACCCCTTTTAGTCACCTAAAACCCAACCTCCTTAACCGTTTTACGTTCTTTATCATCCCATCACCAATACCTAACCCGTTTCTAGCGTAAAGCTTGAACCTTTAAACATAAAAACGTTCTTTAAGCTAGATCTAGGGTTTCCTTCATGAACCGTATTTAACCATGAGTCCTATACGTCCATTTTAATCATCAAGTTTGACTCTTTATGATTTTTGTAGGCCCGATCTAATCTATGTTCAAGTTTCATGGCTAACAGTTCATAAAAATGTAAGCTTTAAGATCAAGAACATACCTTTTATCGTTTGCTAGGTCACGACTAGCTTGGTTATGTGCTTGGATCTTGTAGCTAGATTGAATATCGAGGATGGTTCAAGGATCTTGGCTCGTTTGATCTTGGATCACACTTTCTCTCTTGCGGCCGAAACGGAGTGTTTGTATGTGTGTTTTTGAGTGTTAAGGGAATATTATGGATAAGATGGATGAAAATGGAAAGATTTAGGGTTTAAGGGGGGTATTTATACTCCCTTAAGCCCATGGACCTAAAGCTCATCTTTCCTTTTTGGTCCATGATTAATTCCCCTTAATTAGCCTACTTATCTTCCTTTTAATATTTTATTATTATTTGCCAAATCAAGTAAACTCGTTTACCATAAGAAATAATATTAAATATTATTACTTGAAATTTTGGGATGTTACAAGAAGTAAAACATGCTAATTGTTCATTTTGTTAGGTGTGACTAAATGTTCAATCGACAATCATCGTTATTGAAGTATAATTACTTTTTGGTCACTTCTCGAATATGGATGTGTGACAAATTAAATATTATGGTGATGGTAAATGCATACAATATGTGACTAGAAGTAACATATGTTATTTCTTCACTTTGTTAGGCGTGACTAAATGTTCACTACTAAGAAAATATTAGTGAAGTGTAAGTACTTTATAGTCAACATGTGACCATTACATTCTTTACATTCTTTAGGGAAACGTTAGTGTTGTCTTAGTAGTTTATAGTCACAGTTACATTCTTTACAAAAGAGTGTGACTAAAGGTGTGTTAGGGTCACAATGTGACTAAAGGTTAAACAATAGTGACTCTAAAAATAATTCTTCTCTTTATAGATCGGTATTATACAGATTATATTTTTTCATTTTATTAGGTGTGTAAAAATATTACTAATTAATTAGGTGATTATAGTGACAGTTTTTTTTAATGTTTGACTAAAGACGTTTTGACCCGTACCCGTTATGACCCGAAACTTTTGACCCTGACTTGTTCTAACTCGAACCATAACAACCCTTTTTTTAATTTACTTGTTCCGACCCTGACCCATTTCGGCCCTAACCCATTCCGAACCATAACCCGTTTCGACTCAACCCAACCCATTTGCCACCCCTATGTTTAATGTATATCGACGGGTTAGGCGAGTTGTACCTCTTAAAACACAATTTAAAAAATATTCAAAATAATAATAAAAAAATCATAAGTCAAAATATAAATAAAAAATGGAAAAAGTAAAAAAAAAAAACTAAAACATTTCCTCCGTTGTCATTGTTCAAAAAAAAAAAACCGACCCAAAGCCCGTTTTGACCCTTTCTGATCTTGACTCATTTTGACCCGGACCTGTTATGACCTCAACCTTTTAACCCTGACCAGTTCCGACCTGAACCATAACAACCCTTTTTTTAATTGACTTGTTTCGACCCTTACCCATTTCGACCCATAACCCGTTCCGACCCATAACCCGTTTCGACCCAACCTAACCCATTTTCCAACCCTATGTTTAATGTATATCGGCGGGTTAGGCGAGTTGTACCTCTTAAGACACAATTTAAAATTATATCCATAATGGGCCATTAGAGATTTCAACGCCCAATATGGTCCATTAGGACATGTATGACTTGTTTTTGTTTAATATGGTCTAATATGACTCCCTATAACACGATATAACCCTTAAATATCTAATGTTAAATATCACATGAGGCCACTAAGAGATTTCAAGCCCTAATATGACCCGTTAGAGCGACTATGACATGAAAAAGGCTATAATGGGCCACTGACACCAACAAGGCCCAATAAGACCTACTGAAGAAAGTATCACATGTTATTGGCCATTAACATCTAACTATGACTAACGACATTCCTATACAACCTTCTTAGAGAAACTATGATGCGATAAAGGCTAAAATGGGCCTCAAACATCAGTTAAGGTCCAATAAGGCCCATTGATGAAAGTATGACATATTATTGGGCGTTAACCAAACTATGACTCACTAAACTAATATTCAACCCCTTTAGAGCAACTATGATATGATAGAGACTACAATGGGTCACTAACAACAATCAAGGCCCAAGACGGCCCATTAATGCAAAGTATGGCGACCAACTATGACTCACTACACTCCTATACAACCTGTTAACGTAACTATGACATGATAGAGAGCATACTGGCACATTAACAACAATTAAGACCCAATATGGCTCATTAATAAAAGTATGGCATGTTATTGGGCGTTGACGCATGCCTATGGCTCACTACACTCATATACAACCCTCTTGTAGCAACGGGGACATAATAGATGCTATAATGGCCACTAATACCAATCAAGGCCCATTGATGAATGTATGACATGTTTTGGGCGTTAACATCTAACTATGACTAATTATAGTCCTATACAAACTTCATAAACCATCTATGACGTAACCAAGGGACACTAACATCTAACTATGACTAATGATAGCCAAATAAGGCCTATTGACGAAAGTATGGTGTGTTTCAGGCGTTAACACCTAACCTTGACTAATGACACTCCGATACAACTCTTTTAGAGAAACTATGAGATGATAGATGCTATAATGGGACACTAACACCAATCAAGAACTAGTATGACCCACTAATGAACGTATGGTTTATTGGACGTTAACACTGATTACTACACTCTTATAGAACTCTTTTATAGCAACTATAAATATCACTTGTATTTATTTTATATGTTTTTATATTTAAAATACAATTTCTTATATTATTTAAGGTTTAATTAGTTGTTTATATACATTTACACTAACAACTCTTTATTTTAATTATTAAAAATAAAAAGAATTAATTTTATTTACTTCCTAATAATTTCACTTCCCTCAAAATTTCAAATTGAATTCACACCCTCTTTTCTTCAAAAAATTTTGAATTAACCTCTCATTCTTAAATCTAATTTAACCACATATTTAACCTACCTTTTTTTCTTTTTCTTCATTCCTTCTTATTCTTCTTCTTCTTCTTCTTCATCTCTCTACACACCATAATCTTTCATCCTTAATTCTCTAACTCAATCAATTCGTAACCAAATGCTTTGATTCCGGGCTCTAATATTATTATTTTTGCGAGAGGAATTCACGTGTGGTGTCGGTTTCCATCAATTCTATCTCAATTTTTTCCGGATCCGTGTTGAGTGTGAAGAACCCTAAGAACCACGTTTGGGGGTTTTTCAATTTTAAGTGTTATTTCTTGTAAATGAAGCTTAGTACATCTTCTTTCATCGCTAAAAAGGTATGTATTTAACTTGTAATTGAATATTAGTACATCTTCTTTCATCACTAAAAGGTTAATTGATGAATTAGAACCCTAGAGATGTCATAAATATGTTAGGGTTTGAGTTTTGATGACAACAGTTTGCCGACATATTCGTTTTCGTTTATTTATTGGCATGTAACTTGATGTTAAATGATGATTATTGAACAATTGTTGATTCTAGGATGTAGTACTATGAGTCTAGTTTCCAGAAAGGTAAAGTTTGTAATTTTTGGACGAGTTTTGAATAGTTTTTATGATTTTACAAAAACACTGGTCAAAGCTGATTCGGGGAGTTATATTCTGGTCTGTCTTTCCGACACCATAACTCCCTAATGACAAAACCAAACGGGTTGGTTTCAGTTCTGAAAATTAGTATTAAGAATTTTGAAGACAGCCCAATTAGTCTTGCACAATTTGGATTAATGAGTTGATAGAACCATTAAACAAGTGTTTGTTGTGCAATTTGCTGAACTGTTGATACATATCTGTAATGGTTGAATTATTGTGAGTTTTGTATGCATGAGAAAATTATAATAAAAATTTTTTTGAGAAACCTAATTCATATATTCTAATGTGGTAAATTTTGTAGAATTTATACTTAATCCTTTCTTAGTGAATAAATTTAGTTTGTACATGCAATAATCTGTCTCGTGAACTAAGTGATCATAAGTTAAGTTGTATGATGAATGTTGATTTGCCATGATACGATTTGTGAATACATGTTAGGACTTTTTAGTACAGTTGACATTGATTATTATCACCAACGAGTCGTCAATTCAAGTTTGTGTTTGTGTATACATTATGTCTAATGTGATTGTGCGTGATAGTCGTCGTGCTATGCGTGGACGTACCACCGGAAGGGTGAAAACCATCGTGGTGGGGCGTCACTTGCTGGATCACAGGAGGATGGTGTTGGTAGAGGCGATTTCGATGGTCTACAAATGTATACTTGTGGGAGACACGTCCTCTATCGTGCCTCGGGATACCTCTGGGAAATATGTTTTTAGTTTTAACATTTTCATTATTTATGTTACAAATAAACTTACTTTGTTAATTCAATATTATAGGTTTGCGAGTCATAAGATTCATAGGAATATCATAAAAATACTAATCGAGCACTATGATGAACTTTGGACTACATTCAGAATGGTGCCAAAAAATGTGATCGCTCGTATGTTTGTTCGTTTTCGGGTAATATATTAGTTAATTATTTTATATATGCTTGGTTTGGTTTAAAAGTTATACGGTTTGGTTTATGGTTTGACGAAACCGCGAAAACGGGACCGTGAACACCCCTACTTGGCTTTGAGGTTTCGCCTCACATTAACCCTTTAATAGTTATGATTCTAATATTTTAAAAATTTTAGGTTCAAAAAGTCATATCCAAAATGGAAAAAGAACTAGAAAATGAAAGGAAGTCAAGAAATGATTTGGAAGAACGAGTGCAACGAATGGAACAAATGGAAAAAGAACATAAGGAAAATGAAGAAAGGAGGCAAAAACAATTTGTTGAGTTTATAAGAAAGTTTGAGGTCGGTAGTAATTAGTAGTAGTTTCAAATATTTTGAATCTATAACTTATTAGTGAAGGTTTGGTAAGGTAAACTCGTTTTGAATTTATGTTATTGGGTTTGTTAAACTTACGAAATAGCCACATTTATCTATGTGTGACCAAAAGTATGATAATAGCCACACTTTATATTACAAAAGCATTATGTGTGACAAACGGTAAGATAATGGCAACACCACAAGCTACAAAAGAGTGACACTTAAAATAAGACAAGTTTATATTAAACGTTTTAGGTTACCTTTTCATTTGTGTTATGTCACTAGAAGGTATGTAATAGTCACAACTTAGATTAACAATTGTGTGATAACTAACTACATATAGTCACACTGTTCAAAATTATTTGTCACTAAAATACATAAAAACTCACATTTATTTAATAATGGTGTGACAACAAGTGTGTTAGGGTCATGTAACTACGTAATATAGGTCATTAAATGGAAATGCAACAAAAATTTTTCAAAGTTAGTGTGACTAAAGGATACACAACAGTGACACTTAAAATAAGACAAGTTTATATTAAACGTTTTAGGTCACATTTTCATTTGTGTTATGTCACTAGAAGGTATGTAATAGCCACAACTTAGATTAACAACTTGGTTTCTAATTGTGATCAAATACCAACCAATAGTCACACTCAAAATACGATTTGTGTCTCTAAAACCTAAACAAGAGTCACACTGAACATAGTGTAATGTGACCAATTTCAAGCAAAACGTCACATTGAAAAAAAAAATCATGTTACCAATTGTTGATATATTGTCAGTAACCAAAAAAACGTGTGTCACTGAAAAGGGTTTATATTGACATTATTTGATTAAATTAGAACAAAAATCACTGGTCTATGGTGACACCTCTACTCTACGGTGATTGATTTTTATATGCTACAGCCACGATTTTTTGTGTGTCACCTAACAACATCTACAATGGCGCGACCTTTGATGACATATTTAGCGGGAAAAAAGGCGTCACTAACTACTTACAGTGACGATTTTTGTGTGTCATCGAAGCCCGATTTTGTACTAGTGTTCGTTCACTTGCTAATAAAGAAATCTTAATTCGAGATTTGATCACACTAGAGGGATTTGTAAGTAGTGAAGATTGGCCAGTGGAAATCAACACTAACAACCTATAACATCATCAAATCGATAAAAAAACGTGTTACACACTTACACCCATGTAGAGGTAAGAACTCATTTAAAGCTAGGGTTTTCTTAAATATCTATGCTTGAAAACTTCAGGGGTTACTAATCGAACCTTAGATCAAAAAGTAACAATATTGAATCGTAATAGGCAATGTGTCACACCCGGATCTATGGGTCTAGACGTGTCACCAACTGTTGGTACATGGTTTGAAAATATATATCAGGGTATTGGTTGTAAAGCAGAAGTCTTTCATTAAAATATTCTTATATTTAAAGTGTCAGCATTAAAATGCCCGCTGATATTTAAAAAGTGTTTTAACTTGAAAAACAATAATTTTGTTATGATACAAGCCTAATAGCTAAAACAATATGACAATGACATGTAGGGAGAAAGAGAAAGATTTCATTAATAGGTGTGTATTACAATGAGATGCAAAATAGTATATATAGGAGAGAAAAACTTGTAGAAGAAGCTAATTTATTTTAGGTGTTGATAACCATAATAATAATATATATTTATAACATTGCCCTTTGGTTATCAACTTAATATGCTTGGAGACGCTGGCTCATTAAAAACCTTGTTAGGAAAACCCAGTGAGACAAAACCATAGCTAAGGGAAAAAGAGTGTAACGCATATTGTCTGCACTGATTTATATATTCGTTAAAAAGATAAATATGGATCTTCTATGAAAGTTGCCCAAAACTTTTGTAGTCAATTATTTACGTCTACGTCTCTCGACTCAAATCCTTGAGTTGAACAATGTTGTATGATGTATGTCTAATGAATGCTCTTTCTATGGAACTCACAACTAAGCTTTAAATATAAAATGGAAACTCCTAATTACACCACACACAACCAGCAAGTTTACCGGTCAAAAGTAGTATAGACCTAAGAAGTCCGAGTATCGAACACAAGGGCACGCGAAAACGCCTATGATCACTAACCCTAGATAAGACCTTCCTAAGAATAATATTTTTTGAATTGATTTTTTAATAATTAAACTACTTGACTTAAATTACTTTAACTAAATTAATAAACTAGACTGACGAAACTTAACGAAACACTTAATGAAACTTATAAGCTTAACTGACAATGGAGAAAACGTCTACCTAGGTAAGAATCAAATTGACGGTCTAACAAGCTAATGGATTGAATGATCTCACGACACCGGTATCTAAGGATGACACAACAAAGGTTTGCTCATGAAAGCTAGATCACCTCTCGGTCTCACTAACAAACCCTAACTTACACTTAATTGATTTTAAGAACAAAATGGGAAACGAATGCTAAGGTGAATAAATGCCAACTCTCCTCTCGGACTCACCGACACACAACCCTAATGGAAACGAATACTACGCAACCAAGGATATATGAACAATTTGGTTTAACTCAAACTAGACCAACTAATCGCTCACAAACCCAAACCCAACAAGAACCGAACCCGCTCTCACACGATCCTAATCCTAATAAGTAAAAGCAATGAGAAGACTTTACTTCCTATCATCTCTTGGTCTCTAAGAAGGTTCTTACCCGCTAAATTCAATCAATTAACAATCTCAATAAAACCCTACAGTTGTACACCCCGCAAACAAACTTTAAACACAAAGTAAAGAATTGAACATACAACTATCAATCAAAACCAATTCAATTAATTGAAGTATGAGATTATGAGATAAAATCAATAATATCACATCCACTAAACACAACCTAATTAATCATTAAACCAAACTTTCAATAGCAATTCAAGTATATTAACCAAAATACCAATAAACTCATCAAACCTAGGTAGAACTAACAAGTTTAGCCGATCATAACTTTTGGATAGCAGCTATAACTCAATGTAAACATCATATTAATCATCAAAAACATAATCCAATTGTAGATTCCCTGGATGGATCAACACGAGATATCTCGTTCTACGTAGGTGCGAAATCCCTGCGTAGGTCGTTACGAGCGTAGAAGACACGAATAGATCAAACACGATACGATAAACAAACACGTTATATTATAACCAAAACACGTGATACAATATCACCATTACAGACACGAACTCTCGTCCTCACGTTACAGCTCTCGTAACTTCGATAATGATCACACGAACTCTAACCCCAAACAATCCGTAACCTAGTGTATAAATACACGACAACTTCGCCTGGCATGTTCAGGCGAAGTTGTCCATAACTTCGCTTGACTAACAAGTTCGCCTAAACAGCGAACTTGTTAGTAACTTCGCTTAAGACATATAAAACATAATTAATCATTACAGACTCGATTACAGACACTAGACTATGAACTACTGACATTATGCACCAACAGACTCCCCCTTGGCAGTAGCTTCATGTCTTGATCTTCAAGCACGTGTCTTGTAATCTTCAATCTCTTGGTCTTCATGCATGCACTCCCTCTCTCACGCATACCGTGACTACTCGCTGATATTTCCTCGCTTCGTCTTTCCAAGCAGGAATATAGAATATCTTCTTCTCGTTTAACACCTGCAGATCAGCTTTCGATAAATTAACAAGATGCATCGGATCATACACTCTTAGCACTTCTTGTTCGTCTTCGTCTTCCATCACGGCTTCAGCAGTCTGGCAATCAACATACCACCATTTAAGATCTTTCAACACATCTTGAGGCATAGTCTTCATTGGAACCTCTTTCATGCATCGAATCGGTTTGTACTTCATTACCATCCATGGCTTGCCATCTGCTCTCATTCCTCTTCCTTATCTTCCACTAGCTTTCCCTTCTGTGGCTTTAATAACTCAAACTTCTTTTCTTTAATACTTTCTTTCCACACGATCTTCCCAATAACTCTGGCCATGTTGTCGTCGCTTCTGTTAATCAACCCCAATCTAGCCAAATCCTTCACCTCACATTCAGGCAATGTATTGAGAGATCTCAACGTCCTCTTAAAGTATTGGATCCCATCATATCTTTTCACCACGAACACTTTTAACTGTTCATCATATAGCCAACAGATAATTCCTTTCTTTGATTCAGCATAGCCTTTGATATTATAACTTTTCTTGAACATGGTTGGAACAGCAGGCTTCTTAGTTTTGATAAACCAATGAGCATAGTCTTTCTTCCATCTAGGCTGCTCCTCCCATTCTGTATCATCACCTACTGTATCTTGACATACATCTGACTTTTCAACTTCAGGGATCTCGTGTTCAACATTCTCCTCAACTATTTCACCTTCTTCAACATCATCTTCTATCACAATTTCTGCACCAATCTTTTCAATCTCTTCGACTGGTAGAACATCATCTTCACACATAAATTCATCATCCAACTCCTTCAACGCATCGATCACATCATCTCCCATCTCCTCGTCATCTACCATCACCACCTCATCACCACCAGAACCGCCAGCTGCACCTGCAGACTCCCCCTGAGCTGTGGTTGTCCCAAGAGCTTGAGTAGTTCTTGGCAACTCACCACCTGCACCTTTCGATGCATTGGGATCATCGTCTCTGTCATTCTTCTTCTTTGTCCTGAGCTCGTCGCCTTTACAGCTCGTCTCCTCCTGAGATGCCAAGAACTCCTTCATAGCATCTATAATTTTTCAATGTTCAACCAGGAGGGACGACTGTAGTTGATTTTCTGCTACTAGGCGTTGAATAGCCTGGGTCTGGATAAGATTCACCCTTGATTGTTCTGCCACGACCCGTTCAAGTGCGGCTATTCTTTCCGAGTCTGATAGGGTTGCATCGAAATCGAACCTCATGTGAGATATGTCTTGAGTATACTGAGGAGGGATTTCGACTGAAACCGGGACATCAGAAGTAGCTGTGGACGTAACCGCAGGTGGTATCGTGACCGACAACCCTGCAGTGTGAACCACTGTCGACTCAATAACCTGTGCAACAACCTCCGACGGAGTAAGCGTTGGAGGCGGCAACGATACAATATCTGGAGTCGTCAGCTGGAGTGTGATGGATGGGAGGCCAACAGATGATAATGTAGCCACCACGGGTACATCCGTGGCGCTTGAACTTGTAACCTGTAATGGTGTAGGGACAATTGACATACCGGACAGTGCGGGTGGAGCGAAACGTACGACTCTTGAACTCTCACCTGCACCTGTCCTGTCCCTTCTTGAACGTCTGATCAACTTATGAATGTCTTCTTCTTCTTCTGACTCACTGTCGTCATCTGTCCTCTTTCTCTTCCCATACGTTCTTTCTCGAGTCACCATCATACGTCTTGCCTCATCCATTACTTCATCAAAATCTGAGTCAGCCACCGTCGTAGCTGCTCTAGTAACATGCACAGTCGAAGCACGTTCAACAAGGAACAAGGACCTGAACGTTCTCCTCTGGATCCACCCGATCCATATCAAAGAAGCCTTGACCACCAAATTCTGCGACAAGGTCTACATTCTCCTCCGGTGACACAACAGGAGCAGCAGGTATAGCTTGAGGTGCTCCTGCCTGTTGTGGTGTCGGGTCCCTAAACTCATCCCCTCGAGCAGGCACATACTCCGGGTTGATTAAATACCCAAAGAGTGGAGTATGCCTGGGACGGAGCTCAGGTTTGCTCCTCGCGCTTGATGTCCTGCACTGAGCGAAGATACGTTTGTTCACACTCTCCACGTATCTGATCGGGAGGCGCTGAGGTAGATTTGGAGCCACATGGTTCAAGATCATCTGGATGAATCTTGGATACATAATGAACCTCTCACGCACCACTGCCCGTCTTTGTCTATCGATCTCATAGAAGACCATCTGACTGAAGCTATAACGTTTGTTATAAGTCAGAGCAGTCATCGCCGACTGCATGGCCGCACCCATCCCGTCAGTACCCGCCTTCCTCCCTGACATGCAGACAATCATTACGTGCATGAGGAAGCGCCACTGATCGAGTAGGAAACCCTTCCTTCTTTGTGTATTGCCCAACGGGCCCGAATAGCCCATTCGTAAAAACGCTCCATCTCGGAAAGGAGCCACAAAGTCCGTCGGGTCATCCCTGGTCTCATTCCCGAAACGTAAAACCGCCCAGATTTGTTCAGAAGAGAACTGAACTTCTTGATTGTTGACGGTTGCTCGCATAACCGGGGGCTCAACGCAGCAATCGTATTCCACCGTCTGCCAAAAATCCTCAATATTGGGTAAGGATATCGGCAGAGTAGTTGTGATCGCGTGGAATATCCGCGAGCGAAGGTGGAAAGTGATGATTTCGCGGTAATCCTCCACACCACTCGCATCTGGGTCTAACGTAATATACATATTATGCCCAGGGAAGAATTGTCTCTGGTTATCTACCCCGTCATCGCCACCAGCACCTCCAGCACCAGCAACAGCAGCCATATCTGCAACAAACGAACCAAATTAGATACACGTTAAGGCATAACACAAGTTCGCTTGTTACCATGAGCGAAGTTGTGATAAAGTCTATATAGGCGAAGTTAAAAGTGGGGCGAAGTTGGGAACAACTTCGCTTCATCTTTAAGTTCGTCTAATAACTAATAAGTAAAAAGGTCCAGGCGAAGTTAATGATAACTTCGCTTCACCACAACATCGCCTCAGGCGAAGTTAAACCTCAGGCGAAGTTGCGGATAACTTCGCCTAATCCTTAAGTTCGCCTGAATCTGAATCGGCGGTTGATAGGTTTATGAAACAACGTGCAGTTGGTGATTTCGTGATTAAGGAATCCAGAAAACATGATTTTATGGTTATCTAGACGATCAATGTGTGAACGACCACGTTAAAACAAGTTTGAAACCAGGTTTAAGGATCGAACGTCCGAGATCACTAACCGGGTGTCGAAACAACCTAGGATTAACAACATTGAACATCGATTATAAGATATAAGAAACCTTACACACCTTTAATCACGGAATGGAATCGAAATAAGAACACAGAAGATTTTGATCGATAAGTTCGCTAAGGTATGCATAGATAGTAAGTTCGCTGGATTGAAAAATAATGAACAGTTTGATCTTAAAAATTCCTTTATATAGGAGCGGAATTATACAGGCGAAGTTATGGATAACTTCGCCTAGGGCGAAGTTATTCACAAGTTCACCGATATATCAAATTTTACAAAATTAACCCCTATAATTTGAACAATTTGCAATTAAGTTTTAAAACTTCCTTAAAGAATTAAATGACACAATCAAGACCAAGTAACCAGTTATAAAATCATAAAACTACCTAAGTACGAAAAACTTTTAAAAATTAAAGTACAAGGGATCAAATTTCAGTCTCGACAGGGACTACTACGTTTTAGAAAAGATCCGAACAGGAATCATACTAACTACGTGACTGTCACATAGATCCGTGTTTAGCTGTATTATGACATAAAGAAACAGGTTGTAGGCAGGTAAATAATTTAAGATGGTTTTCATTGTTTCTGTGATACGAGTTAAGTTCAATTAAGCTCAAAAATTAAGTGGGCAACAACTCAGAGATTATGATGCCTCCTATCTATTCTCAAAGCGTATTTGGCTTTCCCCAAGTCACCCCGAATTGACTTCGACCCGTAGTGTCTGATTAAGTTGTAAGTATTCTTCGATCTTTAGACTCTGCTTCCCGTTCTCTTTCTTACATCATGATTGACATTTTAAGTTAGAGAATGTCTCAATGACTTAATTTTTTTTTTTTTATTATTATTTTTTTTTATTTAACAAACACATAGAGAACAACTGCAAGTCCCGAATCTGGATCACTGCAGTCTCTTGACACGCTTTCTTCACGGGAATCAGAACACTAACGGGCTCGTGTATGACTGGGTAATCGCTTTTCTGCCTATCATTCGGAAAGATATATATGAAGACATGCAGAACTCTTAAGAAGTTTCCACATAAAATCGAGTAGATTTAGTTAGTATCACTTCTACTTTTACGCACCATAAAAAGCTACCATGACATACAATGACTGTTCTTAAGCCTTTTAAGCCTAATAACTTCACTAGTTAAGCACACAGAATCAGTATATCTATCATTTTCCAAGGTTGGATCAATTTTCTGTTAAACATAGCAAACGAACTTCTTACGAAGTAGTAGACTTAAAAAATAATTTCATTTCCCATAAAGAAAAATTTAACTTCTATCGCTCCGACCAAATCAAAGTCTTCAGGTCAACGGCTATCCCGAAGATCCAATGGATCAGCTGGACCGACCACATACTAGTATGTGTCCTTCTAACTAAGTATGATCGACTAATTTTAAGCGAAAGAACGAAAACTCATCATAAACCGCCCCGGTCACTTTCAGTCGTCTGGTTAATGGCTATCCTCATATTCTACAGATAGAAATGAGGACCAAACATATCCTAAGACATGTCCATCAAATTGAGGTAACCGACATTGTTCTAAGCGTAGTGACGTTTTTTTTTTTTTTTAATATGCACAAAAAGCATGGTTACTCGGGATTGATCATCCCATTCAACTCAACAAGGTTTTGAAATCTTGATTTGTCAAACGCTTTAGTATATAAATCTGCGAAATTATCAAGCGTATCCACCTTTTCAAGCACAATCAGTTTCTTCTCAGCACAATCCCGTATAAAATGATGACGTATGTCAATATGTATAGTTTTACTGTGCTTCACGGGATTGTTAGTTACTGAGATAGCAGCTGTGTTATCAATGCAAATAGGAGTAAGTGAGAAATTCAGACCATAGTCGCGCAACTGTTGTTGAATCCACAGAACCTGGGAGCAGCAGTTGGATGCTGCCATGTATTCTGCCTCACATGTTGAAATGGCGACTGATGTCTGCTTCTTGCATTGCCAGGACACTAATCTGCCTCCTAGAAACTGACATCCTCTAGTAGTTGACTTCCGACTCTGATTGCACCCTCCATAATCAGAATCTGTGTAAGCTACTAACTCCAAGTCTCCTCCTCTCGGGTACCACAACCCCAGCTTAGGTTTGCCTTTGAGATACCGCAAGATCCTCTTCACACCCTTCATGTGAGAATCCTTTGGGTTTGCCTGAAAACGAGCACAAAGACAAACTGCAAACATAATATCAGGCCTAGAAGCAGTTAAGTACATTAAAGAACCTATAATAGCCCGATACTGAGTTGGGTCCACATCTGCGTCATTGTCTGTCTCAGCACCCAACTTATGGTTGACACAGATTGGAGTATCAAATGGAGTGCTGTCCTCCATCTTGAAACGTTTGAGCACATCATGGACATACTTGGTCTGATGAATGAACATCCCATCCTTCTTCTGATCAACCTGCAATCCTAAAAAGAAAGTTAGTTCACCCATAGCACTCATTTCAAACCTTTTCTTCATGACGGCCTCAAACCCCTGACACATGGAGACTTTTGATGCAGCAAAGATAATGTCATCCACGTAGACTTGCACCAGCAGGAAGTAGCTTCCTTCTCTCTTGACGAACAACGTGCTATCTATCTTCCCTCTTTCAAACCCATTTTCAAGCAAGTAATCTGATAAAGTTGAGTACCAGGCACGAGGTGCCTGATGTAGTCCATACAACGCCTTGCTTAACTTGTACACGTGGTCTGGAAAGTCTGGGTCAGGAAAACCCGGAGGTTTCTCAACATACACAACCTCATCAACTTTCCCATTTAGAAACGCACTTTTCACATCCAACTGAAATACCTTCATCTTCTTATAAGCAGCAAATGCCAAAAACAATCTAATGGCTTCCAATCTTGCCACAGGAGCGAACACTTCATTATAATCAATCCCCTCTTGTTGATTAAAACCTTTAACGACTAGCCTCACCTTGTTTCTTATAATAATCCCTTTCTCATCTCTCTTGCAC
The DNA here is from genome assembly GCF_021521415.1 of Bidens hawaiensis. Classification (NCBI taxonomy): domain Eukaryota; kingdom Viridiplantae; phylum Streptophyta; class Magnoliopsida; order Asterales; family Asteraceae; genus Bidens; species Bidens hawaiensis. Next base: position 2,460,335 of record NW_027491058.1, on the reverse strand, counting down.
TTAAAAACCCATTTTGTGCCTATCGCATGCACATGCTTCGGTTTTTCAACCAAAGTCCAAACTTCCATTTTCTTGAATTGAGCCAGCTCTTCTTGCATGGCCTCGACCCACGAGCTGTCCTTTAGAGCCATTTGGTAATTCTTTGGTTCAATCTGGCTGATAAAGCAGGTGTACAAGCATTCGTTGATTATGCCTGTCTCCTTAATGCTTGTGTAAACACAGGTGTGCTCATTCAAGCTACGTCTTGTTTGTACACCGGAGGACACATCACCAATCACATTCTCCAAAGGGTGATCTTTATGAATTCTCGTGGTCGGAACAGAACCGACATGCAAATTGTCTTCCAAGTTAGAAGAGAGCTCGTCAATGGTTGTTTCTTGCTGAGAGTGAAACGAATTGAAAAATTCTTCTTTAGGAGAGGTAGCAGGGGTATCGATAGCATTTGATGAGGAAGGTTGACATTTATCAAACAGCTGTCTTTGCACTAGATTTTCTTCCTCATCAAGGATCATCTTCGTAGCAACTCTCTCGTCTTCTTCTGCACTATCCAAATACGGTATGTTAAAAGACTTAAAAAGTCTATCATAGTCGAAAAACTCAGCAGGTCCGTTGCTTGGTTTTGGTGGTTTGTAACTTGTGATATCGGTGTTACACACCACCTCAACCTTGCCGGTCGATGTATTAAAGACACGTCTGTTGGGAGTCGCAACAACATAACCGACTAAGATTCCTTCATCGGCTACTTCACCAAATTTAGAGTTTGTCTTTAAAATCGAACAAGGGGACCCGAATGGTTCAAGACCACTCAAGTTGGGCTTCCTCCCATGCATAAGCTCATAACATGTTTTATTAAGTCTTTTAACAGTCAAGACTCTATTCAGGATATAACAGGCTGTAGCAACAGCTTCAGCCCAGAACACCACAGGAAGCTTCGAATCAGCCAGCATAGTTCTGGCTTCTTCAATTAACGTTCTATTCTTCCTCTCAGCCACTCCATTCTGTTGCGGAGTACACGGAGCGCTGTACTGGTGCTCAATCCCTTTCCGAAGGCAGAAGATCTCCATTTCAAAATTCTTGAACTCCGTTCCATTGTCACTCCTGATGAACTTAACCCTTTTATCCATAACGTTCTCAACTTTGGTAATCAAATTCTTCACCATCTGAGCCGTTTCATCTTTTGATTTCAGGAAATATACCCACGAATATCGTGAGTAATCATCAGTGATCACCAAGCAATAAGAAGTACCTCCTAGACTTTTTGCATTCACGGGACCGAAGAGATCCATGTGAAGCAATTCTAGAGTACTGACAATAGAATTGACCTTCTTGGTGTGATGGGATTTCTTGTGCTGCTTTCCCTTCTTGCACGCTAGACATTTGTCTTCAAAGTTGAAACTTTTCAAGGGAACGCCCAGCACAAGTCCATTCTTGACAATGTGGTTCATCTTCCGAAGATGAATGTGCCCCATTCTCCTATGCCACAATTCGGACTCCGATTCGCTCGCTTTTGTCATAAGGCATGATTCTTCCGTGGCCATTTCAGTCGACCTCATATCCATAATATACGTATTCCTCTCACGTGGAGCCTTCATCACAATCCACTCCTCTGGTATCTGAAAACCAGGATGCAACACAATCGCCTCATTCTTTGTAAAATGTACGGTGTACTCCTTATCACAGATCTGCGACACACTCAGCAGATTGTGCTTCAATTCTTCGACAAAGTTTACTTTTTCTAGAGTCATCTTTCCATTAGACACCGTTCCCATTCCTGTAATCTTGCCTCCACTTTCTCCTGCAAAGCTAACTCTCCCTCCTTGAACAGGTTTCAAATCGTGTAACAAGAATTTGTTACCCGTCATGTGCCGGGAACAGCCGCTATCCACAACCCAAAGATTATTGGCAGCCCTGTTCAACTATTCCTGCACGATTAAAACAAAAGATTAGAATCTAGGGACCCAAGACCAATTGGTCTTGGATCTATACATCCCGAACTTTGGCTTTCCAAAGTTAGTCTCTGTATAATTCCTGTAAGTCCTATTAGTATACCTCCTTGTAGATTGATTGTGAGGCCTTCCAAACCTTTGTGAATTGAAAGAATTATAGCTTGTGGTTTGGTTATTAGCAGTGTAAAACTGAGATTGGTTTCTTTGAAAACCTGAATTAGTCACATTTCTGAATTTTGAATGGTTTTCATTTTTACCAGTATTATTATTACCATTAGACTTATTCTCAGTTTTAGTAGGCCTCACACCTCTGAATCTCTGCTTCAGAGGGCAATCTGCAACTAGGTGCCCTAATTGATTACACCTAAAACAACACCTATGTTTAACCTTTTTATCAACAGGTGTTTTAGATGTCGAGGCATTATTACCGCCCGTTTGTCTCACATAAGGTGGGACATACGGGTTTAGCGGAGAACTCTTTTTAGTTGTTTTATCTTTATCTCCACTATCTGGCAATACCGCCTCCTCTTTTGCCTTACCAGGCTCGGATGACTTATCCGAACTTGATGAGACTGGACTCGGATCAGAAATTTTAACACATGAAACAGGCGAACTTGTTTCGCCTCTACTAACATCTGGTTCTTTACTAGTTACTTTAATTGGAACTGTCTGAACAACCTCAAAGTCAACAGATTTCTGAACACTAGGATTAAAAGTGTAATTGTGATTATAAGGTGGTGGAACCTCATGATAACCAATTCCTCCCCTCTTAACAGAGGAACCTTGATCACTAACAAGGTGATCAAGAATAGCAGAGGAATTTCTGAACTGCTCAAGTTTTCTATTCAGTTCCACCACTTTCACCTGGTGATCAACAATCTGTTTTTCTCTTTCAGCTATTAGCTTGGTTTTTTCTTCCAAAACTTCATAGCTTAGATCAATCACTAGTATTTTTTCAGCAAGTTTTGCTTTTAGACTTTTAATATCCTTTTCACAAGCTTTTATTTTAACTTTATAGCTATTTTCTCTTGCTTTAGTAAAGTAATGATCTTCTTTTAAAGTTTTAAACTCAGCATCCAAACCAACATACTGATCAGTTATAGTTGCTAATTGCTCAGACAAGTTTTCACATTTAGAACAAGTAGGTTTAGAACATACCTCGGAGAGCTGGTCTTTAACATCTGCCATGAGAGCTTTTTCTTCTCCGGTAACCTTCTCATTTCCTTCAGTTTCAACCTTCGCTAAATTGGCCTGTTCGAAAGTTTCTTCAGAACGCAGGTTCCAGTTGTATTCACCATCTTCTCTGGAAATCATAGCACTATAATCTTTACTATCCCCATTATGTTGTGTAGACTTGCCTTGACCACGTTCTACACGCTCATTTCTGCACTCCTTAGCAAAGTGGCCGTTTTGCTGACAGTTGTAGCATCTTACCTTCGTCTTGTCAAACCCTGGCCTTCCACCGATAAACTTTCTTCAGGTCTTTTTCATAAACTGTTTCACTCTTCTCACGATCATAGCCATCTGCCATTGCAGATCCATTTCTTCCATATCATCAGCATCTATCTGGTCATAGTCTTCATCCAACATAGATGGATCAACAATCTTCCCCTGAATGTAGTTCTCATAGGAAGCAATAAAAGAAGCATAGAGAGGAAACTGCTCTTCAGCAGATTTGACACTCATAGGCATCTTAGAGTAGTTGTTGCTAGGAATACTTGGAGAGCAACTACTCTTGCTTGCTTGCGGTTTAGAAGCACTAGATCCACCTGCTACAAAGCAAACATCACCATTCGTGTTGACTGACACATGCCCCTCATGTGATGAGTTGGCGCCCGACTCTCCCTTCGAGTAGTAGGCAGCTGATTCAGTATTCGAACCTGAACTAGAGTTGACTTTAGGACCATACATACCTGGATCTTGAACCTGATCCATAGGTGTCTCCTTTCTAACCATGTTAAGCTCAAAGGTTCGGAGCTTGTTGACTGTCGTTTCCAGATCATATTGGGGAAAGTCTTTGTCTTCCCTCATCAGCACCGTGTACATCTCCCATTTTGGTGGGAGAGCATCAAGAAGCTTCTCAACTATCTCTTCTTCTCGGTAAGAAATTGAATAGTTGCTTAGTTCAGTCATCAGATGATAATATCGGGTGATGATATCATCTAGAGATTCATTCTTCAAATACTTGAAGACTGAGAACTGGGTTTTGAGCAATTTGATCTTCGAAGCACGGATTCCCACATTTCCTTCAAACCGGTTCTCAAGAGCTTCCCAAAGCTCTCTTGCTGTCTTGTACTTTCTAAACGTATGAAGGATCTCTTGTGGAAGAGCCATAGTGATAGCAGCATGAGCCATAGTTTAGCCGATCATAACTTTTGGATAGCAGCTATAACTCAATGTAAACATCATATTAATCATCAAAAACATAATCCAATTGTAGATTCCCTGGATGGATCAACACGAGATATCTCGTTCTACGTAGGTGCGGAATCCCTGCGTAGGTCGTTACGAGCGTAGAAGACACGAATAGATCAAACACGATACGATAAACAAACACGTTATATTATAACCAAAACACGTGATACAATATCACTATTACAGACACGAACTCTCGTCCTCACGTTACAGCTCTCGTAACTTCGATAATGATCACACGAACTCTAACCCCAAACAATCCGTAACCTAGTGTATAAATACACGACAACTTCGCCTGGCATGTTCAGGCGAAGTTGTCCATAACTTCACTTGACTAACAAGTTCGCCTAAACAGCGAACTTGTTAGTAACTTCGCTTAAGACATATAAAACATAATTAATCATTACAGACTCGATTACAGACACTAGACTATGAACTACTGACATTATGCACCAACAGACTCCCCCTTGGCAGTAGCTTCATGTCTTGATCTTCAAGCACGTGTCTTGTAATCTTCAATCTCTTGGTCTTCATGCATGCACTCCCTCTCTCACGCATACCGTGACTACTCGCTGATATTTCCTCGCTTCGTCTTTCCAAGCAGGAATATAGAATATCTTCTTCTCGTTTAACACCTGCAGATCAGCTTTCGATAAATTACAAGATGCATCGGATCATACACTCTTAGCACTTCTTGTTCGTCTTCGTCTTCCATCACGGCTTCAGCAGTCTGGCAATCAACATACCACCATTTAAGATCTTTCAACACATCTTGAGGCATAGTCTTCATTGGAACCTCTTTCATGCATCGAATCGGTTTGTACTTCATTACCATCCATGGCTTGCCATCTGCTCTCATTCCTCTTCCTTATCTTCCACTAGCTTTCCCTTCTGTGGCTTTAATAACTCAAACTTCTTTTCTTTAATACTTTCTTTCCACACGATCTTCCCAATAACTCTGGCCATGTTGTCGTCGCTTCTGTTAATCAACCCCAATCTAGCCAAATCCTTCACCTCACATTCAGGCAATGTATTGAGAGATCTCAACGTCCTCTTAAAGTATTGGATCCCATCATATCTTTTCACCACGAACACTTTTAACTGTTCATCATATAGCCAACAGATAATTCCTTTCTTTGATTCAGCATAGCCTTTGATATTATAACTTTTCTTGAACATGGTTGGAACAGCAGGCTTCTTAGTTTTGATAAACCATTGAGCATAGCCTTCCTTCCATCTAGGCTGCTCCTCCCATTCTGTATCATCACCTACTGTATCTTGACATACATCTGACTTTTCAACTTCAGGGATCTCGTGTTCAACATTCTCCTCAACTATTTCACCTTCTTCAACATCATCTTCTATCACAATTTCTGCACCAATCTTTTCAATCTCTTCGACTGGTAGAACATCATCTTCACACATAAATTCATCATCCAACATATCATCATCCAACTCCTTCAAGGCATCGATCACATCATCTCCCATCTCCTCGTCATCTACCATCACCACCTCATTACCACCAGTACCGCCAGCTGCACCTGCAGACTCCCCCTGAGCTGTGGTTGTCCCAAGAGCTTGAGTAGTTCTTGGCAACTCACCACCTGCACCTTTCGATGCATTGGGATCATCGTCTCTGTCATTCTTCTTCTTTGTCCTGAGCTCGTCGCCTTTACAGCTCGTCTCCCCCGGAGATGCCAAGAACTCCTTCATAGCATCTATAATTTTTACTATCCCCATTATGCTGTGTAGACTTGCCTTGACCACGTTCTACACGCTCATTTCTGCACTCCTTAGAAAAGTGGCCGTTTTGCTGACAGTTGTAGCATCTTACCTTCGTCTTGTCAAACCCCACGAAAAGGAAATCCGATTTCGGTTCGAAACTACCAATCTATTTTTCTTGATATCTTAGTATATATCATTTTTCTTTCGATCTCGTTGACCTTCATTAACCTAGGAATACCTGGCCTTTTTTGTTTTTTTTTTTGAAAATAACAATAATTAGTTTTATTCAAGAAACATTATTATGACCCATAACACCAAAAAATGATACATTTATGGACGGTTAGGCTAAGACAAAACATCGCTCTTAGAACCCATAACACCAAAAGTAGTCAATAATATTTCTTAAAAGCCTTCGGTCTTCAGCGATGTTTCTTCAGGCATGGCTGTCTCTCATCATGATTTCCTCTTTTGCCAGGGTTTGTCTCTCATCATGTTTATCGTATACGAATGCTTATCGTATCGTGTTTGAATAGATCAAACACGATACGATAAACAAACACGTTATATTATAACCAAAACACGTGATACAATATCACTATTACAGACACGAACTCTCGTCCTCACGTTACAGCTCTCGTAACTTCGATAATGATCACACGAACTCTAACCCCAAACAATCCGTAACCTAGTGTATAAATACACGACAACTTCGCCTGGCATGTTCAGGCGAAGTTGTCCATAACTTCGCTTGACTAACAAGTTCGCCTAAACAGCGAACTTGTTAGTAACTTCGCTTAAGACATATAAAACATAATTAATCATTACAGACTCGATTACAGACACTAGACTATGAACTACTGACATTATGCACCAACACCAATTCATTCAATGATTAATGATAATCAATAACAACTCAATTGCAAAAGAATTCAACTTTAAAGATCAAAATCAAAAGAGTTATGAACATAAACAAGAACACAAAGATTATGAATATTATACTATCAATATGAGCTGAGTTTTGTGATGAAAATCAATCCCAAGCTGCTGTCCCAAGTCTCCTTTGGTCTCCTCCTTCTTCACTTGGTCACACAAGATGCAAAAACGACTTTCTTTGTAACCCTAGAAGCTGTCGATCGAAAGTTCTTTCGGATGGTTCCGGCTAATTTCGGCCAGGAATGGGGGCTTAGGGATTTTATTTTTTCTTTTTTCTCTTTAATATAATATGCATAAAAGGCTTTCCCCTTGTGGGCTTGGGTCGGGCCTTGAGTTTGGTCTTCAAGAATTGGTCAAAAAGGTTCTTTAAGTCTTGCAAACTCGGTCTTTTTTTCTCTTTAAAACCCGCAACCTACGAAAGATTATGCCGAAACAAGTTAAGATCATTATTTATTATATATTTAAGCATTTAAAAGATGATAAAAAGGTGCGGAAAACAAGTGTGTTTTACGACACATCATTGTATGATCTTCACGTAAAAATTTCTATAGCTTCATCTGATAAACATATCAATTGTATCTATGACCATATTGTGTTTCTCTGCATCAACAAAACTAACCAAACCTGTTTTGATGGGTTAGTAAAATATAAGCCCATATCTTTCTTACCTGAAATATGTGTTTTAACCCATTACAATATCCTATTGCTGGACACATACTGGTAAATATAAATAAAATACATAAAAATCATATATAGTTAGCAATAAATATTTATGCGCGTATGCACTTTAATTATGGTACTTTCGAATCGATAATGTTTAAGATTGTGATAGGAAATAAAATAAAGTGCATTGTTGGACATTTAAACGCACTTAAATAATGAAATTTGTCCAGGGTAAAATGTCTCAACATATTTTAAATGTACTTTGATGAACTTATAAACATATGATTACATATAAACTCGAACTACAAGTCGAGCAATAATCATATTGTGTCAAGATCTTTCAAAAATTCTCTCTTTATAAGCTCGACAGTTACTCTCGATGATGTATACATCATCACTATAAACTGTGATTATATAAACTTTTAACAGTAAAATTTTGATAAAAATATGGCAACCTTTTATCAAACCCAAATTCCTATTTATCAAAATATCTTCTGATTTGCACTTGACAGGATAATTTGATTTAGTTCATAAGTATTGTGATAACCGAAAAAATAAAAGGTATTATTATATTCCATAAACGAGATTAAGACATATTAAGGTGGGTTAAATTCGCACTTAAGTTAAATATATTATTTTTTTGCTAAGAATGACGGGAATATATATATTTTTTAAAACCATTGAGAAGTTAGACATAATAAAGAAATTTTGGTGGCAAGTTAAGAAGAAATGAACGTTTTTGGTTAAACATGTGAATACTCAACCAGAAATTCGAGAAAATGTACATGGTTGAATTCATTTGAATCCTGCAGAGAATTGAAAATTGAGAACACCGGCGAAAATGTGACTCAATCCGAATTAAAAAGAAGTGGGAAAATGCAAATTAGTAGTTTCAATCAAGGTCGTTAAAGCACTGTACTGTTGAGCCTGTAAAACACTATCACTGTATTTGAGATTTATTATTTCGATAAAATAAATCAAATAGGCATCAAAAGTTTGGATGTGTTGCTTTTGGGAAAAAAAAACAACTACATTAGTTTTATTAAGTTAAGACTAATAGGGAACCAACACCGGGTAACAATCGTCATTGATTTATTAGCGGAAATAGTTAACGAGACAAATTTAAGTTGAGAATGGAATTTGTATTTTGACAAAATATATTTGGAAAATATAACGTCACTTAAAGTAGCGGGTTCTTTAGGGTGGGAGACCGAAACCTGATCGCAAAACGCATTTAAAACCGCACTATATAAGTGGGCTACCCCCGCATATTATTCAATTTCTCATCTTTCAGCTGAAAAATTAGAGAGAGAAAGAGTAGTGAGAGGTTAGAGGATTCTAGCAAGGTGGCCGGCGGCCGGCGGCGGTCCGGCAGTGATGCACGGTGACCAGTGGTGGTCCGGTGGCGGCCGAAGCCAACCTTCTACCCAGAACCAGTTTTCGACGTCCCAAATGCGATGGTAACCTCTAATCTTCCTAACTTTATGCTTAAGTTCATTAAAAACATGTTTTTGAATCTGGACAGATTGTATTAGTTATTCATGTCTCCAAGTTCGTCCATAACGAAAGATCTTACGGTCCGCTCTTGTTGGTTTTTATAAAGAGGGTTCATAACCCATGGATAATCATTTCGAACGGTGGAGATGAGTATTGGAGTTTCTTAAGTTGGGTTTCTAAACCCGTTTTCGTGTTCAGCTCGATGAGCGGATTTTGAAAATGCAGCTCTAAAGAAATGAAGATTTTAGAAGATCTAACCGTCGGATAAAGATGAAAATTTTGGTGAACCTTCCTAACAAAGAAATCTTTGATTTCACTAAAGGAATCGATGATTAGATGTTTGGAAGGTGAGATATATGCTTCGTAATTTACTGGTCAGATTTTAAAACGAAAATAGTTTCTTAAAATGAGTTGCATGTAGGTTTTGAGGTGTCGTACGGACGATCCGATACCGGAGAAACATTCGTGACGCTAAAAAGAATGTGTTGGTATATCCGTATTGCATTGCATGAGGGTTTTAAGAAGGTTTCTAGACTCGAACCGTACGCGAGGATGTATATCTTTTATATTTTTAAGTGTTGAGAAAGTTAGATAATTAGTATAACTATTGTTTTCGGAAATAACTTGGACAATGAAAATGTTGTTAATTATTATTTAAAAAACTGAGTGTTAAAAACGGTACAATCGAGACTTGGACAATTTCATATAAATTTTTGATATAAAAATATATATATGATATATGTACAAAATGTTTTATTCATATAACCGGCTAATAAAATGTTATTATATTTTACAAGAAATACATACTTTTTTAAATAACATCCATTTTTAGTTTTGAGAAATGTATTAGTTTTACAACGATTGTTTGAAACTAAGTTGTTTATAATTATATGATATTTTGAAACATTAGATTCGCTTACGGTTTTCCAAAAATGAGAGAAGTTCGTAATTTAATCATTACAATTATGATAAATAAGACACACGAGGATAAACGAGTTAAGTTAGGATATGTTCCTACTTGTATATGTGTTTATGTGTTAATATATTTTGTATTAAACATAGGTATACTAGTTATCATTGGATCAATGTCATTAAGATCTTGCATCAACTGGTTGTGTATCACATCGTATGTGTTAATTGTGCCTAGACAAATGTGATATTCTCTGAAATCCCCACCATTTTCAATGTTTTTAATTGTTTATAAATGTTCTTTTTTTTTGTGTGTGTGTGGGGGGGGGGGGGGCACATTTGTGTTAAAAACACACTTTGTTTTGGTAATTATGGTATTGTAATGACTTTAAATTGATTGCAATTAAACAACGTGTTCGGGTTGACGAGAAAGGGTTTCTGCAGTCTTTATAATCATTAACTTATGGAAAGGCATAGAAATATTGGCAGATATATCGGGGTGACGCCCTATCATCACCGGTCGCGCCGGTGGGGTAATTGATAAATATTTCCAATTATTGTACGTTTTGATTATAGGTTTAAAACTCTTACATTTGTTATATTCCTTGCTAGTCTATAACTATCACAAGTTGTTAAAAGAATAAAACGTTGAATTTTGGATACTATCGTTGGTGCGACGAAAGGGGTCCACTTGGTCTGTCGTTGTGGTGAAGAACTGATTTTAAACAACTTTCGTGTAAGTTGGCCTTGGTCCAGTGGGGGAAAGGTAATGTGTAAACTTTGGTCCAGTGAGGACAAAGTAGTTCGAAATATTTAAAGTGAGACTTTGTGTGATTATTAGCTTTGTTTGACAAAGAAAAATTATGTTTTTAAAATGAAACTTTTGTGAAGCGAAAGGGGTCTAACGGATTTGTGGAACGAAAAACGGTATTGATGTGATTTTTGACTTCGGGCTATATGGACGAAGTGGCATTTATTGAGCCAATAAAAGCTTTATTTCAAAATACAAGTTGTAAAAATTTAGAATTCACCAACCATTGTGTTGATGAGTATTTTAAACGTGTTTTCCATATCACCCCTAATTGACATCAACCCTCTGTTATTTGGTCAAAATATATTTTATGACAGAACATGAATAATTTTCTTTTGTAAAATTTTCTTTTCAAAACTTTTCAAACTTTGAGGTTGAACGTTGGACTTATATGCCACGCAATTCGGACTTACTTGCCTTCCATTCAAGGTGTTTAGGACTTATGATGATGCCCCACTTCTGAAGTTCTAGTTTAATCCCTCATGTTTGTATTTGTATCAACTTTTGGTTAATGTATAATCATTTTGCACAGTTTTGTTCTTTTTCATATAAAAATGAATCATTTTTGAGTGACCAACTAGCAACAGGCTTTTGTATGATTGGGTAGTAACTTTTCTGCCTATCATTTGGAGAGATTTATCTTTAAACATGCATATTTCAACAATGTATCTCCACATTAGGCTTAGCATATCATTTAGTTTAAATCACCATATATATATATATATATATATCATGAAAGCTACCATACATACTAATGACTGCACTAATAGTCTATTTAGCCTATTAAATCCATAAGATTAGTGTAAATAACCAATTTTCTATCATTTCTCAAAAGGTTTAATCAATTTCCATTTAAAACCTTTTATTTTTCATTAAAGATTGAACTGAATAATCATATCATATCTCTACACCATATGATTACTCTTTTATTAAAACATTTTACTTTTGAAAAAACTTCATTGATAATTCACTCAAATTCATAAGTTTTTAACACAAAGGAGATTTTGATAAAGACAAACTGTTTACATATTCAAACATAATCAGGTATTACATTAATGCATAAACACAATCAGGAAGACATGAAATTCTATCAAGAAAACATTTATAAACAAACTTGTCCTAAGCACACAATGCAAAATCATTTCAAAACAACAATCATGAATAATATTCAGACAAGTATGCAGATATCTCAAATCAAAACAGATTCACTCACACTTATCAATAATCATAAGACATAATCACAAATCTATACTTAAGCATCATAGATACTTAATCCATACATACTTATTTAACCACATTTTGATCACAACAAATATCACATAAGTACACAAAATCACAAATAAATCACTTGCAAATCACTCAAGACCTTTAAGTGAATAGTCAGTTAGCACATAAGAACAGGTATCATCAATCAGACTTCATCAGAGTTGATCATGCCTCAAGATTTTAATAGAAAGTTGAATCTAGTTTTATCTAGTGGCATGGTGAAAAAATCAACCAAGTTATCACTAGTTTCAACTCTTTTCATTTCTATTAGTTCTTTCATATTGCAATCTCTGATAAAATGGTGTCCGATTTCAATATGTTTGGTCTTTGAATGTTGAACTGGATTTTTTTTACTATGAACAAAGCAGAAGTATTATCAATAAAAATTGGAGTGCTTAAGAAATTCAGACCATAATCAAGCAGTTGATTCTAAATCTAGAGGACTTGATCACAACAGGCAGATGCAACAATGTATTCAGCTTCAGCAGTTGAAATTGACAGAGTTGTTTACTTTTTTGCATGTCATGAGACTAGTCTGTCTCCTAAGAATTGACAACCGCCAGATGTTTACTTACTACTCATATTGCATCCATCATAGTCACTGTCAGTGTAGGCAAGAAGATCAAAAGCATTGTTATTTAAATACCAAATTCCAAAGTATGGTTTTTCATTCAAGTATCTGAATATTCTCTTTATATCCATCATATGTGAGACTTTGGGATTATCTTGGGATCTTGCACACACACATACAGCAAACATGATATCCGGTCTTGAAGCAGTCAGATTCATGAGTGATCCAATCTTAGCTCCATATTTTAATGTTGATCCACAGGCTCACCCTTTTCATCAGCTACCATCTTCTCATGTATGTTTGATATAATGCTAAATATATATGTTTCCCTTGTATATTTTATTTAATATTTAATTAGTTTTTGTTTGTTTTTAGTTAATATTTGTATTCTACTATCATTATTGTTTATGTAGGTTCTGGGAGTTGATCATGATTGAAAAGGGCGAAAATCGAGTCAAAATAGACAAAACGAGAAGCCAGAACGCGTTAGGAAAGGAACCGGAAGGAGAACTGGTCGTACCAAGCCGGTCAGACCGAACCCCAAATATTACACGCCGCGCCGCGCGACCAGAGGGCCAGACCTAGCCGCATGGCGCCTAGACCCCTGAATTCAAGAGAGTTTCCAGTTTTTGTTCAGTATTGGCCCTGTTTCAGTATATAAACACCCCAAACCTTAACCTGAGCAATACCCTACAACCAACAGACAAATTTGGAGATTACTTGAGCTATTATTCAAGATTCTTGGCGGTTTTGAAGGCAATAGAGCATCCGGTGAAGAGTTACACATTCAAGATCGAAGATTACGGATTTTATCACCTTCGATACTCCGTTCTTTATTATTTCACCATGTTTTCTTATTTTATTAATTTTTTTGATTTTGATTACATGATGCTAGGCTAAGCTTATTAAACTACCTAGCTCATGATGTTTGTTTGGTTGAATTTTGATTGGGATTATTTTATTTATGGATTTTATGTTTTAAGTAAATTGTTGAGTTTGATTTAATTGATGCATATGATTACTTGGTTTTGTTTGTTTAGGTTTATTGTTTCACATCACCTTAGTTGATTGTTTCATAGGATAGGGTTTTGTTAGATCATTTACTGTGTGTTCTTGACTAGTTTGTGGTTAATATGCATTAAAATCAGAGAAACAATACAACTAATTAAATAAATAAAATTGAGTTGCTAGCCTAGAAAGTTGTAAGGTGATAGGTTATTGATAGATATTTTTTTATTAGTATTGCTAGATTTAGTTCTTCGTAAGGAGTCTGTCTAGGTTTGAATTATCAACTTAGTCCGTCTAGGTATGATCCCGACGTTTTTTCCATTCCATGCCTTTTCAGATGAGACACAAAATGTCAAGCATTGGCAGATCTAAGAGCCAGCTTATATCTCACGTAGTATTCTCTATATGAAAAGCTAAGCCTAAGAGAGCTCACCCCTACTCGTAAGAATTTGTCTTTAGCCGATCGCTTCGTTAAGTATCCGAGGGGTGCCATGGAGAACTTGCTCGTTAAAGTCAATAATTTGGTTTTTCCCACAGATTTTGTTGTTTTCTACATGGAGGCCGATGAGAGAGTTCCTACAATTTTGGGTCGTCCATTCTTACGTACCTCTATGGCAATCATTGACGTTTTTGAGGGAAAGATCACTCTTAGAGCCGACGATGATAGTGCCACTTATATGGCTAAATCCATGAGACATCCGAGTGGTCAAGACAGCCTCATTGATCTATGTCATTCAGTTTACTCGATACAATCATTTATCTCGGGTATGGATACACATCTTGATGATTTTCGTTCTGTGAGAGTTAGTGTGGATAAGGAGCGAGAGGTTTCTCGTTCTCGAGTGATGGTGAAGTGTGTTAGAGAAAGAGGTGGTGGAAAGCGAAAGTGTAAGAAGGTTCGTGGACTTAAAAGAAGAAAATAAAGTTTGATAAATGGTCGGATCGTGATTCGGTATCTTTGAGGGCATTGGAGTTCTACCGAGGTGGAGGAAGCTCCACTCGGACAGCTACATGATTCATATAGCATGCGTTCTTGAGAGAAAACTCAAGTGTAGAGTTTGTATTTTTATCCTATTTTTTATTTATGTTTTCTTTTATTTTTCTTTGAGTCACTAACCATAATTTTTCTTAGTTTTTTTGTGTCGTTGAGTCGGTTCAAGTAATCATTACCATCATGGAGAGAGGAATTTACCAGAAGACGGATTTCAGGTAAGTTTTTCACGTAAAAATGATTTAAAATGGGTTTTTGAAGGCTTGGTAATTTTTGAAAATTTTTTCTAAGGCATTTAGGCTTCCAAAACTCGAAACTTTCTGGAAAAAACAGCTCGTCACGTCGTGCGACAAGGCCACGGAGGTAGCCGCGTAGCGCAGCAAAGATATTGACACACGGCACACACCACGTAGCGCAGCAAGGTAATGAACCCTGGTCGAGCGATGTGGCTACATCCATACCCCATTTTTATTTTATGTTTCTTGTGTATTTCCTTGTGTTATCATTCAGGAGTGATTTCTTGTGTTTTGTTTGGTATTTTGAGTCATGTTTTAAGGTCTATTGTTCGAGACTTGTATTAGTCATCGAGTTCCTAACGTAGTTTTTTGTTGTTCTTCTTTCTTTTTGTGTTTTTAATTTTGTTAGGTTGAAGAGAGATTGAGTGAGCTAGAGAGACAATCCCCAATAAAGAGTATATTGAAAAAGACAAGTGTGAGGATGGAATAGTGTAACGATTCCGGCAAATTCAGGTATACCCTAGCCGGAATATACCATTTATGTGTTATTTAATACTGAATATATGAATTATAATGTGTTTATACGAGTATATAAGATTCACAGTACGAATTATACTCGAATGTACAGCTAGTCGTATTGGAATTACGATTAACCGATGAACGGTTATTGAAACCCGAACGAATCGGGGATTACATTATAGACGAAATATATGATGTTTAGTAAGGTTTACGAAGTATTAAAGCTTCGGGATAAGTGAATTATAGCACAGAAAAAGGATTTCGATTTAATGGTACGTCGGTACGTTAAACGAAACCTTTAATATCAAACCAAGCAAGAGACGATCGATCAAGCCGAAAAAGATGCACAATTACCGACAATATGATGTGTTAAGTCAATAAATGTCATGGTTTAAGTTTTTAAAGTTTTTAAATCGGTTTTATATAAATTTTATTTTTAAGCCGAAAAACGACCGTTTTGGCCTCGTTTTGAGCGGAATTAAACGTTTAACCGAAAAACGAACTGGACCAGATTATCCACAACATTATCCGGATTACGCAATCCGAATGTGTGGCCAAGATTTGAGATGTGGGCCCCACCCCACACCATAACATGGACCGATCGGTCCACTTGATACACTTTAACATATCATTTTCTTTTTTTAACATCTCAACTCTCCAAATCCTCTCAACCCTACATACATTCAACCAAAAACCTTTGATTTCTAACAAGATTCACACGGTATAAACATGGTTTTAATGGTTGATTCATAGTTTTAACTCCATAATCTTGAGAAAATGAGGTTTCAAGTGGAAAATGGGTGAAAACCCGAGATGAAACCGATTCTTGCATGATCAAGTGATGTATACGAGTTATACAAGGGATCTTGGTCCAAGAAAGGAGTTAAAAGAGTCAAAAACGAATTTTTACGGTTAAAATCTTTGTTTTGATGTCTTAACCGAAACCATGAAAGAAATGGCTTGATTGAGGGTATAACTTGCTTGGTGTGGTGTTTTTGTGCTTGTAGGTGTTGTATCTAGTTGCTAGCAAAGGATAGAAAGCAAGATCTTTGCGATCTAAAGCTAGAAACACAAGGTAGTTCGGTTTTTCGTATGATTTGTATGATTTGGACAGATTGTGGTAGACTTAGAGTTGGGTCATGAAATTTGACAGAGATTATCTACACATGAAAATATGAGATCCGTGAAAATTTGGTAATTTTTGGATAAAGGATGAATATTTGGTGAATTTAATGCTCGGTTTTGGCTAAAAATGGTGAAAAATAGCTAAACATCATGAAAAATTCTGGAAAATTTCAGATAAGCTTTTTATAACATATAAAAGTCACACACAAAATTTCAGGTCCATTGGAGAAGTCTAAGTAGGCTTTTCGGTAAAACGACTTCTAGGGTTTTCTAGCTCGGTTTTGGTGAAAATGGCATGAAAAATGAGATTTTGGTTCTGGAAAAATTACAGGGATCTATGTGGATGGCAGGGGTCATCCCAGAAAAATTTGGGATTTTTCTAAGGTCGTTTGGTATTTTCGACATATTGGTGTTTAAATGACGTTTAAAAATAGATAAATAAATGTTAAATATAGAAATTAATTCTGGAAATATTTTTATAAAATTCCTTACTGTCAAAAACTGATTTGTGCAAAATTTCAAGATCCGAGACTAAGCGGATATTTGTTTGTGCTAAAAAGAACATAAAAACAAACTTTTAAAGCTTAAAACGCGTAAACCGGCAAAGTTCGCCTAAGCGAGCTGACCGGTGTATAAAAACCTTAAAAATGAACTATTTTCATGAAACTAAGTTAATCAAGTAAAAATAAATCATCCGAAAATAATTCGGATGATTTGGGTAGTTTTACCCGATTTAGCAGATTCCGGTATATTAAAGACGGAAACGAGCCCCGCGGCCAAACGGGGTGTCTAAACCGAGCTCTAATTTCACCACTTTAATTAAAATATCAGTAAAAACTATTTTCGGGTCGTATGTGACCAAACTCATTTTTGAAAACATAAAGACGGATAACCGTGCTAGGCACGCAAAACGAGAAAACAAACTAATGGTAGCTTTGACTAAAGAACTCTAAGTGATATCACAATCTAAGTCCTGAGAAGTGTTTCGGGGTTAACATTGTCCCCGGATCGTGTACGGTACTGGGTTAACAGTGTCCCCAGACGTACCGGTTAACACGAATTTAAGTTATATTAATAGAAATTGTGTAGTAACGACTTAGGGATCGTATTACAGATCCGGACCGGTAGCCGCGCACAGTATTACATCTTTACTCCCGAAAAGGTGAGTTTCACGAGCCCCTTTTTACTGAGCTGTTTTAAATATTTTCCCGGGGCGGAAAGCATGTTTTTATCAAAGTGTTTAAGTACATGCCGATCGCATGGAAATGAATGTATTTATATAATGTTTATTGTACGGGAATCGTACGGTAATATATTAAGATGGTAATTGTCTGAGTTGCTAATATTGTAAGGCCCGAAACAGTGTTCTGGGTTAGCAGTGTCCCCAGAGGTTATTAAATGTGTTTCTGGGTTAACAGTGTCCCCAGAGATTATTAAATATGTTTCTGGGTTAACAGTGTCCCCAGAGGTTATTAAATGTGTTTCTGGGTTAACAGTATCCCCAGAGGTTATTAAATGTGTTTCTGGGTTAACAGTGTCCCCAGAGGTTATTAGATGTGTTTCTGGGTTAACAGAGGTTTCACTTGTAGGCTCAGCATAATTACATCGCTAAATTATGATTATTATAATGATTTGTCATGGTTTATTTAAATTAGTGAAACTCACCAACTATTCGTAGTTGACCCGTTTTCTTTACTTGCTTTCTAGGTACACCCAAATTGGAATGAGTGATACGTGCTTGATGATGTGTGCTATTTTGTGGAAGCTTAAGGGTCTATATTTTGTATTAAACATGTTAACGTACTATCGGTAAAACTTATGTGATAACGCCTAGACGGTAACGAAACTCGGAAAAATGTAATATGTTTAAATTAAAGTAGTGGTGTTTTCTTTATAAGCAATGCTGTTGATATCAGGTGTGTCTGTTGCATCCCGTTTACGTTTCCGCTGCGGTTTCGAGATGTTACAGAACTTGGTATCAGAGCCATTGGTTATAAAGAATTAGGATGTTTTTAAAAGATACCTAAAATAACCAGTAGCTCAAGTGTTATAGGATCTGAATATCAACTAATAATTTATTGTGACAAGGTCTGGATGAACTTGGATGGACAAGTGAGTTATTATGGTCCGGAACATAATAACAGACTTGTCCGCACGAGGGAATTCAGGGGAAGTCACGGGGGACTTTAATAGGTAAAATTGGCAACATATGTGCAAATATATGATAATATTGTTATGTGGTCAAGTTGTATAAGTAAGTGCATATTAATTTGATTATGATTTACACTATGGAAAGAACTATATGTTTGTTAACTTGTGTGTAGGTTAGAATGTCGAGAACTCCTAGTTTGTCGGTGGAGGAGGACCCGGAGGAAGTCAGCTCCGGGAACTCTGGGAGCCTACGCGTATCATCCAGCTCTGAGCCTAGCGAGTCTAGTCGTAGGAGCTCTGGCCAGTCCTCCCTAGTCAGGATTGTCAGATCCCCTACCCCACCCGCACCACAGGCCATCCCTGTCCCTCCCGGATTCGGACCCCGCCTCACGGCGCGGATCAGTGTCCCTCATGTCCCAACTACCTCGCCTCCACCCAGACCTGCTACCCGCAGGGGCGAGTCCTCCCGCTCCCAGCCCGAGCCTGTGACTCCACCTGTGTGGGGTCTCCCTATGCAGGAAAGGGACGCGGCGGCATGGCTTCGAGTGCTCACCGAGCAGGTGAATGAGCACTCTGCCGCCTTGACAGTGGGAGTGCAGAGGCGGATGTATCTGGGGGACTGCATACAGAACCACCAGTATGCGATTCCGCAGCTGAAGAGGGAGTGCTCATACTCCCAGTGGATGATCGGCCGGATGGAGACGCGGATCCGGGTTATGCTGGCTGTGATGGTGGTGTTGGTGGCTGTGTTGGTGGGGTTGGTATACCACCGTGTTTAGTGATGTTAGGATGGTAGAAGTCATGGACCGCTTTTTGATACTCTGTGTAAGCAGTTAAGTGGTGATGCTAACATAGAGTGAATCTTGTGTAGTTATAATACAACCACTGGCCCTTAGGGGGTCTCTTTTGGGGTATATCATTATAGATACTTTTGGGTATCATTCAAGCACTGACCCATTGCGGGTTATGTCGAGATGATGCCGACATAGGCCCTATGTATGAAAACTTAACTTATGTAATGATGATAGGAAAGTATGTGAACTGACATGGATGTAATATGTACTAATGTTTGTTAATGAATGGAATGTTTGTTGTGTTTTATGATTGGAACTCGTATTAATTATATGTATTTTCTGATGATGTGTAGAATGGCACCAAAACGATCAGCTCAAATGTCGGAAGTAGATGTGAGCCGTTTGATTGCTCAACAGTTAGAGGCGGCGATACCGGATATAGTATCGCGCCTCGCCGCCAGTATTAACAATTCTACCAATCCAACCCCTCCGAGCAATCAAACGACCACCAATAATGACGGGGAACAAAATGTTAATCCTCCACAGAATGATAACACGATTCCGAGTAATGACGCACCGCCTAGGGTGGTCGTTACGGACAGTAATGGTCCTCTACCAACTGTAGAGACGAACCGTACTGAACCGATTCCTGCATCCAGGGGATGTTCGATCAAAGAGTTTATGTTGTGCAAACCTCTAGAGTTTAGCGGGTCTGAAGGACCAAATGGGTTGGTTAAGTGGATCGAGAAAATAGAATCAGTTGTGAACATCAGCAACTGCCCCGAGGACTATGTTGTAAAGTACGCCACCTGCACATTCACGGACCATGCCTTGACATGGTGGAACACGATAGTGCAGACCCGGGGTCAGGCGGCGACAAACCGCATGACCTGGACAGAGCTTAAGGCTCTTGTACTGGAACATTTCTGCCCGAAAAACGAATTGCAGAAATTAGAAAATGAATTGTGGAACCTGGAGATGCAGGGGGCAGACCATTTGGGTTATACAAACCGGTTTAATGAGTTGTCGCGATTGGTACCATGGTTGGTCACCCTAGAGTCGAAGAGGGTTGAGCGCTATATTTGGGGGCTAACTCCAGTTGTAAGGAGTATAGTCAATTCTGGGGGACACCAGACGTATGAGGGTGCGGTGACGCAAGCTGATATCGTTACGTATGATTTCGTAAGGAGCGGGTCACTGAAGGTGGCGGGAGAATCCGCTGGGGGAAAGCGGGGTACACATGACCATAGGATCCATGAAAAGCAGCAAGGTAAACGTGCTAGGCCCGCTGCCCAGAACTACGCCATGACTAGTTCGGGCGGAAGGCAGGAACCGCAGACAAGGACGTTTCCCAGGTGTGGGAAATGCGGTTACCAACATGGAGGAGAGTGCAGGGTGGTAGTGTGCCATCGGTGTGGCAGGGAAGGGCACTCCGCACCGAGATGTAGGACAAACCTGAACAACCTGAACCGACAACCGCAACCTATCCGTGCGCAGCCATTTAGGACCCAACCAGCCCGACAACAAAACCCACAAGGAAATCAAGTGATGACCACCAGCCGTGCTTGCTTTGAATGCGGCAGCACAGAGCACTTCAAGAGAAACTGTCCGAAACTGAACCAGGGAGGAAATAGGCGGCAAACCGCGGGTCCGGCATCGTCGTCCAGCCCGGCGCGAGGCCGAGCATTCGTGATGGGGGCGAACGAAGCACGCCAGGACCCCAGCGTAGTGACAGGTACATTTCTCGTCTCTGATCATTACGCTTTTGTATTATTTGATACAGGCGCCGATAGAAGTTTTGTTTCTGTTAAATTCCTATCGATTGCAAACCATCCAATTAGTGAAACCATAGAACCTTACACCGTAGAAGTCGCTAACGGTAAAACCATGATAGTTAATCAGATAGTTCGGAATTGCCCTTTTATTCTGAACGAACAATCCTTTCTGATTGACTTGTTACCGGTAGAATTGGGTAGTTTTGACGTGATAGTGGGAATGGATTGGTTAGCACTTAACAAGGTAGGAATAAACTGTGAAAAGAAAATCGTCAAGATCCGGGTGTCGGATGACGAAGAGGTATTAGTGCAGGGTGAGAAGTCGGGCAATATGATACCGTTTATATCCCACCTCAAGGTGTTAAAATATATACGCCAGGGATGCGTGGCGTATCTAGCGAGCTTGACGGCCACGGATCCTGAGGAAAAACGGGTGGACGATATCCCAGTGGTACGCGAATTTCCACAAGTTTTCCCAGAGGAACTTCCTGGATTACCGCCAACCCGACAGGTCGAATTCAGAATCGATCTATTACCTCAAGCTGGCCCTGTTGCTAAGGCACCCTACCGACTTGCACCATCAGAGATGCAAGAATTATCCAACCAGTTGCAAGAATTGTTGGATAAAGGATTTATACGTCCTAGTTATTCCCCGTGGGGTGCACCTGTAGTATTCGTGAAAAAGAAGGACGGGAGCCTTAGAATGTGCATTGATTACAGGGAGTTGAACAAGTTAACAATCAAAAATAGGTATCCTCTTCCCCGAATTGATGACCTGTTCGACCAACTGCAAGGTGCGAGCTACTTCTCAAAAATTGATCTTAGATCAGGATACCATCAGGTTTGAATTCAGGAGGAGGATATCCCAAAAACCGCATTCCGGACTCGCTACGGCCATTACGAGTTCTTAGTTATGCCTTTTGGGCTAACAAATGCGCCAGCAGTGTTCATGGATCTCATGAATCGAGTCTGTAAACCCTACCTCGATAAATTCGTCATCGTGTTTATTGACGATATTTTGATATACTCGAGAAGAGTAAAGAAGAGCACGAGCAACACTTAAGATTAATTTTAGAGCTTCTAAATCAGGAGAAGTTGTATGCAAAATTCTCCAAGTGTAACTTCTGGTTACAAGAAGTGCAATTCCTTGGTCACGTTATAAACCATCAAGGAATACACATTGATCCAAGTAAGGTTGAAGCAGTTAAGAATTGGCAAGCGCCTAAATCGCCAAAGGAAATCCGCCAATTCTTAGGCTTAGCTGGATATTATCGTCGATTTATAGAGAACTTTTCCAGCATCGCCCAACCTTTAACCCTTCTGACCCAAAAGGATCGAAAGTATGAATGGGGTGAAGAGCAGGAAACGGCGTTTCAAACGCTAAAACAAAGATTGTGCCAAGCGCCGATCTTAAGTCTCCCCGACGGAGATGATGGTTTTGTCGTGTATTGTGACGCATCCCGTAGAGGGTTAGGATGCGTGTTGATGCAGAATAGTAAGGTTATAGCCTATGCTTCTCGACAGTTAAAAATACACGAGAAAAATTACATTACTCATGACTTAGAACTGGGAGCAGTTATCTTCGCACTTAAAATCTGAAGACATTATCTCTACGGTACAAAGTGCACCATCTTCACCGATCATAAAAGTTTGCAACACATATTCGATCAGAAAGAACTGAATATGAGGCAACGAAGATGGGTCGAGTTGTTAAGCGACTATGACTGTGACATCCGTTATCACCCCGGCAAGGCTAACGTCGTAGCCGATGCCTTGAGTAGGAAGGATCGGGTTAAGCCATTGCGAGTGCGAGCACTGGAAATGATAGTCCCGTCGAACCTTTCGGACATGGTTCGAGTCGCTCAACGCGAGGCGTTGAAAGAGGAACAATTGGAAAAAGAGGGACTTTACGGTAACGAGAAGAATTTCGAACAGCGCGTGGACGAAATTCTCTATTTCAAAAATCGGATTTGGATCCCGACCCTCCATGACCTTCGAGAATTAATCATGGATGAAGCGCATAAATCGAAATATTCCATACATCCGGGATCGGATAAGATGTACAAGGATGTGAAGGAGTTCTACTGGTGGCCGGGTATGAAAAAGGATATAGCCACATACGTCGGCAAGTGTACGACGTGTGCGAGAGTTAAGGCGGAGCACCAGAAACCCTCGGGGATGTTACAACAACCGGAAATTCCCGAATGGAAATGGGAGCAAATCACGATGGATTTTGTGACACATCTCCCTAAGACGTCCCGTGGACACGATGCAATTTGGGTAATCGTGGATCGACTAACCAAGTCGGCACATTTTATTCCGATTAGAAATAATTATAACACCGAAAGACTTGCGCATATTTATATAAATGAAATTGTATCTCGTCATGTGATACCCATCTCAATCATCTCCGATCGAGATAGCCATTTCACCTCCAATCTTTGGCAAGCTGTACAAGAAGCGCTGGGAACGCGTATTGATCTAAGCACAGCTTACCACCCTCAGACCGACGGTCAGTCTGAGAGGACCATCCAAACACTGGAGGATTTGCTTCGTGCTTGCATACTGGATTTTAAGGGAAATTGGGATCAACATCTCCCACTCGTTGAATTTTCCTATAATAACAGTTACCATAGCAGTATAAAGGCAGCACCTTACGAAGCATTGTATGGACGGAAGTGCCGATCACCACTCTGCTGGACTGAAGTGGGCGACACACAGGTTATTAGATCAGATCTGGTCCAGGAAACGACCAGCAAAATCCTTGAAATTAAGAACAATCTGAAGGCCGCACGGGATCGGCAGAAGAGTTATGCCGATACCCGTAGAAAACCGTTATCATTTGAGAAAGGTGATAAAGTGTATTTGAAAGTATCACCTTGGAAAGGAGTAGTCAGATTTGGAAAGGCGGGGAAGTTAGCCCCTAGATACATTGGACCATTCGACATTACTGCAAAAATCGGTCCTGTAGCATACCGATTAGAACTGCCTGATGAATTAAGTGCAGTTCACAACGTTTTTCACGTGTCAAACTTGAAAAGGTGTCTGTCGGACGAGACATCGGTGTTACCACTAGAGGGTGTCCAATTAAACGATAAGCTTAATTTCGTAGAGGAACCCATAGAAATAGTGGACGGGAAAATCAAGCAACTTAGACACAATAAGATCTCGTTGGTCAAAGTTAGATGGAACTCGCAACGAGGCCCAGAATATACATGGGAACGAAAGGACTAATTTCGGAAGAAATACCCCCACCTATTTCCTCAAAAGGAAGTAGTTGACGCGTAAAATTTCGAGGACGAAATTTTTGTAACGGGGGGAGAATGTAACGATTCCGGCAAATTCAGGTATACCCTAGCCGGAATATACCATTTATGTGTTATTTAATACTGAATATATGAATTATAATGTGTTTATACGAGTATATAAGATTCACAGTACGAATTATACTCGAATGTACAGCTAGTCGTATTGGAATTACGATTAACCGATGAACGGTTATTGAAACCCGAACGAATCGGGGATTACATTATAGACGAAATATATGATGTTTAGTAAGGTTTACGAAGTATTAAAGCTTCGGGATAAGTGAATTATAGCACAGAAAAAGGATTTCGATTTAATGGTACGTCGGTACGTTAAACGAAACCTTTAATATCAAACCAAGCAAGAGACGATCGATCAAGCCGAAAAAGATTCACAATTACCAACAATATGATGTGTTAAGTCAATAAATGTCATGGTTTAAGTTTTTAAAGTTTTTAAATCGGTTTTATATAAATTTTATTTTTAAGCCGAAAAACGACCGTTTTGGCCTCGTTTTGAGCGGAATTAAACGTTTAACCGAAAAACGAACTGGACCAGATTATCCACAACATTATCCGGATTACGCAATCCGAATGTGTGGCCAAGATTTGAGATGTGGGCCCCACCCCACACCATAACATGGACCGATCGGTCCACTTGATACACTTTAACATATCATTTTCTTTTTTTAACATCTCAACTCTCCAAATCCTCTCAACCCTACATACATTCAACCAAAAACCTTTGATTTCTAACAAGATTCACAAGGTATAAACATGGTTTTAATGGTTGATTCATAGTTTTAACTCCATAATCTTGAGAAAATGAGGTTTCAAGTGGAAAATGGGTGAAAACCCGAGATGAAACCGATTCTTGCATGATCAAGTGATGTATACGAGTTATGCAAGGGATCTTGGTCCAAGAAAGGAGTTAAAAGAGTCAAAAACGAATTTTTACGGTTAAAATCTTTGTTTTGATGTCTTAACCGAAACCATGAAAGAAATGGCTTGATTGAGGGTATAACTTGCTTGGTGTGGTGTTTTTGTGCTTGTAGGTGTTGTATCTAGTTGCTAGCAAAGGATAGAAAGCAAGATCTTTGCGATCTAAAGCTAGAAACACAAGGTAGTTCGGTTTTTCGTATAATTTGTATGATTTGGACAGATTGTGGTAGACTTAGAGTTGGGTCATGAAATTTGACAGAGATTATCTACACATGAAAATATGAGATCCGTGAAAATTTGGTAATTTTTGGATAAAGGATGAATATTTGGTGAATTTAATGCTCGGTTTTGGCTAAAAATGGTGAAAAATAGCTAAACATCATGAAAAATTCTGGAAAATTTCAGATAAGCTTTTTATAACATATAAAAGTCACACACAAAATTTCAGGTCCATTGGAGAAGTCTAAGTATGCTTTT
This sequence comes from Bidens hawaiensis, assembly GCF_021521415.1. NCBI lineage: Eukaryota > Viridiplantae > Streptophyta > Magnoliopsida > Asterales > Asteraceae > Bidens > Bidens hawaiensis. The sequence goes on along the minus strand of NW_027491058.1, from coordinate 2,434,276 downwards.
CGGTAAAACAAGTTCTAGGGTTTTCTAGCTCGGTTTTGGTGAAAATGGCATGAAAAATGAGATTTTGGTTCTGGAAAAATTACAGGGATCTATGTGGATAGCAGGGGTCATCCCAGAAAAATTTGGGATTTTTCTAAGGTCGTTTGGTATTTTCGACATATTGGTGTTTAAATGACGTTTAAAAATAGATAAATAAATGTTAAATATAGAAATTAATTCTGGAAATATTTTTATAAAATTCCTTACTGTCAAAAACTGATTTGTGCAAAATTTCAAGATCCGAGACTAAGCGGATATTTGTTTGTGCTAAAAAGAACATAAAAACAAACTTTTAAAGCTTAAAACGCGTAAACCAGCAAAGTTCGCCTAAGCGAGCTGACCGGTGTATAAAAACCTTAAAAATGAACTATTTTCATGAAACTAAGTTAATCAAGTAAAAATAAATCATCCGAAAATAATTCGGATGATTTGGGTAGTTTTACCCGATTTAGCAGATTCCGGTATATTAAAGACGGAAACGAGCCCCGCGGCCAAACGGGGTGTCTAAACCGAGCTCTAATTTCACCACTTTAATTAAAATATCAGTAACAACTATTTTCGGGTCGTATGTGACCAAACTCATTTTTGAAAACATAAAGACGGATAACCGTGCTAGGCACGCAAAACGAGAAAACAAACTAATGGTAGCTTTGACTAAAGAACTCTAAGTGATATCACAATCTAAGTCCTGAGAAGTGTTTCGGGGTTAACATTGTCCCCGGATCGTGTACGGTACTGGGTTAACAGTGTCCCCAGACGTACCGGTTAACACGAATTTAAGTTATATTAATAGAAATTGTGTAGTAACGACTTAGGGATCGTATTACAGATCCGGACCGGTAGCCGCGCACAGTATTACATCTTTACTCCCGAAAAGGTGAGTTTCACGAGCCCCTTTTTACTGAGCTGTTTTAAATATTTTCCCGGGGCGGAAAGCATGTTTTTATCAAAGTGTTTAAGTACATGCTGATCGCATGGAAATGAATGTATTTATATAATGTTTATTGTACGGGAATCGTACGGTAATGTATTAAGATGGTAATTGTCTGAGTTGCTAATATTGTAAGGCCCGAAACAGTGTCCTGGGTTAGTAGTGTCCCCAGAGGTTATTAAATGTGTTTCTGGGTTAACAGTGTCCCCAGAGGTTATTAAATGTGTTTCTGGGTTAACAGTGTCCCCAGAGGTTATTAAATGTGTTTCTGGGTTAACAGTGTCCCAAGAGGTTATTAAATGTGTTTCTGGGTTAACAGTGTCCCCAGAGGTTATTAGATGTGTTTCTGGGTTAACAGAGGTTTCACTTGTAGGCTCAGCATAATTACATCGCTAAATTATGATTATTATAATGATTTGTCATGGTTCATTTAAATTAGTGAAACTCACCAACTATTCGTAGTTGACCCGTTTTCTTTACATGCTTTCTAGGTACACCCAAATTGGAATGAGTGATACGTGCTTGATGATGTGTGCTATTTTGTGGAAGCTTAAGGGTCTATATTTTGTATTAAACATGTTAACGTACTATCGGTAAAACTTATGTGATAACGCCTAGACGGTAACGAAACTCGGAAAAATGTAATATGTTTAAATTAAAGTAGTGGTGTTTTCTTTATAAGCAATGTTGTTGATATCAGATGTGTCTGTTGCATCTCGTTTACGTTTCCGCTGCAGTTTCGGGGTGTTACAAATAGCAGTGGAGCCGTATACTTTATCTTTATTTATTTCCTCCCGATTATTTTATATATTTGTCGGTTGGTGAAATTCTTTGAATGCATTATGTCTATCAAACTGGTTTATTGATAAGATATATAATTAGATATTGTTGAAATTTTGCCGCTTGTGTTCGTGTGTGAGAGAAGGAGGCACTGTTTGCTGAGCACGTTCGTAGTTGGAGGGCATTCTTGGAAATAAGACTATGGCATCATATTTCACGCATATTACCAACTAAGACTTTTCAGTTGCTTATTTTTAGTTTTAGTCCGACTTTATTTTATTTTAAGTCATCCTTATCCATATATTGAGGACAATGCAAAATTTAAGTATGGGGATATGATATTTGAGTCATAGTTTAAATCTAACTTATATAAAAAAATAATAATGAAAGGGCGATTTGAGAAATTGGGTAAACGGAAATCTCTTGTGGGTAAAGTGTTTTGTCCGTGGAAAATAAGTAATGAAAGGTCGGGCCATACTCAAGCCTCAATTTTTTGTATGAATGTGAAAATATAATAAATTTTAAAAGTTTAATACGTTATCATATGATGTTTGGCTAGGTTTAACGTTAGAGTATGCCAAGTAGTCGGTGATATAAATCTTAAATTGTCTATGATGGTGTTTTACATTTCATTGGTGTATGATTTTATAACCTTAAATTTTGTATTGATGGGATGCCTTGGGTCGGAGACTATGGGTCTGTATGCGGTTTATCATCTGGGTATTTACAACTCCTAAGTGGGGTTGTGAATATTTAAATAAAGCTAAAAAGAGCAAACCCATAGTTATCTGCCACGTAAGTCATTAAACTTGATCATTACGTACATAATGTACAAATACACTACTGACTTAATCATCCACACTGTTAGCCATATGGTCCCCCTTCTCGCGTCTCATTACCATTAAGAAACGGACCACAAGGAAAATGTCACATGTAAACCCTATAGATGAATTCGTGCATACTCACCTATGGTGATGGTTAGGGGTATTGCTTGATAACGAGGGTATGTCATGTTATGGGAAGACTAGCTAATTAATTAATTATACCTTAATCGTATCTAAGGGTTGCTTGGTAAAATTTGATGCTTAAGCTTAGGTGGATAAACAATACCCATGTTCGTCTTAACTGTTCATGAAAGAGAGAGAGAGAGAGAGAGAGAGAGAGCAACAAAAATTTTAAATGTGCTAATTTTGAGCTTTAAGTCAAGTTGGGGTGGTCTGGTCCGGTTAAAGCTAAAATAAGCGGGTCTTAATTGTGTAAACCACTGAGTAATATAACTGTTGGATCTTATTTGTCCCGGTAAAGATTGAGGCATGGGTTTAAGTGGACACAATATTGGTGATCGCGGTTTTTGCGTTCTTCTAAAAATTTAAATTAATCTATATGTTTTTAAGATTGTTTTTCCGATTCTGATACCATTGCATAAGATTGTTTCATGGACGAAAAAAGAGTAAGTGTATGGATATTTGATATAATGCTAAATATATATGTTTACCTTTTATATTCTATTTAATATTTAATAGTTTTTTTCGTTTTTAGTTAAGATTTGTACACTATTAACATTATTGTGTTTTGTAGGTTCCGGGAGTTGATCGTGATTGAAAAGGGTGAAAAACGAGTGAAAATTCCTAAAACGAGAAGCCAGAATGCGTCAGGAAAGGAACCGGAAGGAGAACCAGTCGGACAAGATTGGTCAGACCGGCCCCCCTAATATTGCACGCCACGCCGCGCGACCAGAGGGTCAGACCTCGCCGCATGGTGCCTAGACCCCTGAATTCCAGAGAGTTTCTCGTTTTTATTTAGTATTGGCCCTGTTTCAGTATATAAACACCCCTAACCTTAACCTGAGCAATACCCTACAACCAACAGACGAATTTGGAGATTACTTGAGCTATTATTCGAGATACTTGGCGCCTTTGAAGGCAATAGAGCATCCGGTGAAGAGTTACACATTCAAGATCGAAGATTACGGGTTTTATCACCTTTGATACTCCGTTCTTCATTATTTCACCATGTTTTCTTATTTTATTACTTTTTTTTTATTTTGATTACATGATGCTAGGCTAAGCTTATTAAATGACCTAGGTCATGATGTTTGTTTGGTTGAATTTTGATTGGGAATATTTTATTTATGAATTTTATGTTTTAAGTAAATTGTTGAGTTTAATTTAATTGATGCATATGTGATAACCATCGTTCAAGTCAATCAAAAACCTAATTAAATTACCTAGATAGGATAAGTAAGGTATCGTATCCACCAGGAGTATGTGGTCAGTATGATTCGTGTACAGATTTAATATTATGAAGTAACAGGTTTTTAATGCTGATCACACAAGTGAATAAAGTGAATTTATGGAACTAAGCAAGTAAGCAAACAAACGAGTTTCAAGCAATTAACAAAGCAAATCACACCCGGGAATTCAAGTAAGCAACCTACAGTAATCTCATGCAACCTAACAGATAAATTATTAATGATTATCTATTGACTGATCAATCAGACAAAACCATAGACATCGACAATCACTTTACACACGGCACTGGTTATCAAGCAGTCCTTGCCAGTGTGACTCAGTTAAGGGAAATCGTATGTTTTATCGTATTCAATCTAACCAAACAGTCATATGATCAATTATCTAGTAACTTGTAACAAATCATTCATACTAACGTAAACCTAAACCGATTGAACACACAGAAATACCAAACATCAATAATCATATATCAATCATCATTAATTATACAAGAGTATTCTTAATCACATGAGAAAAACTGTAAAAGTTACAAACTATACATCCCAGGTGAGATTCTGGGAGATTAGCCGAGCCTTGACATTGTTAAATCTTCAATATGCATAATATGGATCATGTGTAAGCTCTTGGCATGAGCTATGATGGTGAAATCGCCTCTTGGAGCTGCTGGAAATCGCCTCTTTTCGTCCAAAACGAGTAGGGTTGTTTATGATGAAAAATATGATTTAAAACCCTAACTCCCGTCTGACCACCCCATCGCGATACACGATGGGGTCTTTACTGGTCCATCGCATATCGCAATGGACCAAAAAGTCAACAAATAATTTAAATCCCATCGCGATACTCGATGGGTCCTCAAGCAAGCCCATCGCGTATCGTGATGGGTCTTGTCACCATCAAACATTATTACTTTGTCTCGTTTCGTGTGCTGGACGTCCCAGGTCTTCATTCCATGTCACAACAGGTCCAAATTGAGAACTTTAATGCCTGTGACCTGAAATCCAATAATACACGTATGAAGTATCGAAGTTCCTAAAATAAACGATTAAAACTAAATAATTAACGAACTAAAACATAAACAAATTAACCAACCACCTTATCCCCACACTTATATTTTGCTTGCCCTCAAGCAAACATCAACATCCATCTTACGTATGTAGATTATTGCCATTAATACTAGTAAGGTTTAAGGTCATACCTAGTTTCCCAGACTAACACTTTCTAGATTGATATCCCACAAATACGGTTAAGTGCTATAATAAAAACAATATAGCCTCCCAGACAAGTGTACTTTGTTTCCGATTAAGGCACACTTGCTCATACCCCTAATGTATGACGTGTTTTGGTCGTTAACATCTAAGTATGACTAATGATAGTCATATACAAACTTCTTAAAGCAACTATGACGTAACCAAGGGACACTAACATCTAACTATGAGTCCATGACTAATGATAGCCAAATAAGGCCTATTGACGAAAGTATTGTGTGTTTCGGGCGTTAACACCTAACCATGACTAATGACACTCCTATACAACTCTTTTAGAGCAACTGTGACATGATAGATGCTATAATGAGACACTAACACCGATCAAGAACTAGTATGACCCACTAATAAGCGTATGGTTTATTATTGGGCGTTAACACTGATTACTACACTCTTATACAACTCTTTTAGAGCAACTATAAATATCACTTGTATTTATTTTTTATGTTTTTATATTTAAAATACAATTTGTTATATTATTTAAGGTTTAAGTAGTTGTTATATATATATATATACACACACACACACACTAACAACTCTTTATTTTAATAAAAATAAAAATATTTAATTCTATTTATTTCCTATTAGTTTTACTTCTCTCAAAATTTCAAATTAAATTCACCCCCTCTTTTCTTCAAAAAATTTTGAAATATCCTCTCATTCTTAAATATAATTTCAAATTAACCTACCTTTTTTTCATTCTCTTCATTACTTCTTATTCTTCTTCATGTCTCTACACCCACCATCTTTCATCTTTAATTCTCTAACTCACTCAATTTTTAACCAAATCCTTTGATTCCGGGCTCTAATCTTATTATTTTTGCGAGAGGAATTCACGTATGGTGTCGGTTTCCATCAATTCTATCTCGATTTTTGCCGGATTCGTGTTGAGTGTGAAGAACCCTAAGAACCAAGTTTGGGGATTTTCAATTTTAATTGTTATTTCTTGTAATTGAAGCTTAGTACATCTTCTTTCATCGCTAAAAGGTATGTATTTCACTTGTAATTGAACCTTAGTACATCTTTTTTCATTGCTGATAGATTCGTTTTTTGTTTATATATTGGTATGTAACTTGATGTTAAACGATGATTATTGAACGATTGTTGATTCTAGGATATAGTACTATGAGTCTAGTTTCCAGAAATGTAAAGTTGGTAATTTTTGAATGAGTTTTGAATAGTTTTTATAATTTTACAAAAACACTGGTCAAAGCTGATTTGGGGAGTTATATTTTGGTATGTCTTTCCGACACCATAAATCCCTAATGACAAAACCAAACGGGTTGGTTCCAGTTCTGAAAATTAGTATTATGAGCTTTGAAGACAACACAATTGGTCTTGCACAATTTGGATTAATGAGTTGACAGAACCATTAAACAAGTGTTTATTGTGCAATCTGCTGAATTGTTGGTACATATCTTTAATGCTTTAATTGTTGTGAGGTTTGTATGCATGAGAAAAATATAATAAAAATTGTTTGAGAAACATAATTCAAATATTCTACTGTGGTAAATTTTGTAGAATTTATACTTCATCTTTTCATAGTGAATAAAATCAGTTTGTACATGTTATAATCTGTCTCGTGAACTAAGTGATCATAAGTTAAGTTATATGATGAATGTTTGGTTGATTTGCCATGTTACTATGTGTGAATACATGTTAGGACTTTTTAGTACAGTTGACATTGATTATTATCACCAACGCGTCATCGATTCAAGTTTGTGTTTGTGTATACATTATGTCTAATGTGATTGTGCGTGCAGGTCGTTGTGCTATGCGTCGATTCGAGTTTTTATTTTTATATTTTTTACCCTATATATGTATCATATATTTTTCTCTCTTTATAGGGTTGGAACACAGAAAAATGGCTAAAGAAGTCCGTGAGCGGGAGAGACAACCACATGAAAGAGGGTAATGATTGGCAGTATATCTCAGCATACGGGCGGTTCAATAGGGTTTGATGAGCATAGTATCCGCTTGGTAAGCTAGTTTTATTTGTAAATTCAATTTTATAAAATTAGGTCAAAAATTATAATTTTTTGTGCTTTAACGTTTATTACATTACTTCTTATTAGGAAAAAAGAACATGGTCGAAAAGTTAAGTGGATTGAAGTTTTCTTAGATACCCACCTCAGCAAAGAAAGCAAGAAAAAGTATTGGATGGGCGAGCTTAACATTAATAGTCTTGTTGAATTTGATTTTTGTACGGAAAAGTCAGAACACGCATTTGTAAGTTATCTTTATCATTTTTCGTTTTGTTATATAATTAGGTATAACATATCAACCAGGGGCAAGCAAATGAAATAGACCGTTTCATATTTCATATACATGTGGTAACATAAAAACTGCTAACACTATAATTTAATATACATGTGGTATACTCATAAACGGGTTGGTTCGGTTTATAACTAAAAATGTAAATGAAAATTACATACTGATTTTGTGGGTGTAATATATAAACGGGTTGGTTCGGGTTCAGGTCCATGAAATCAAACAGGAACCAAACCGTTAGTAACGGTTTGGTTTTGTTCGGTTTAAAAGTTATACGGTTTGGTTTTGCATAAATTAAAAACCGTTACCAACGGTTTGGTTTATAGTTTGACGAAAAACCACGAAAACCGGACCATGAAAACCCCTCCTTGGCTTTGAGGTTTCGCCTTACATTAACCCTTTATTAGTTATGATGTTAATATTTTTAACAATTTTAGGTTCAAAAAGTTAGAGCCGAAATGGAAAAAGAACAAGAAAATGAAAGGAAGTCAAGAAACGAGTTGAAAGAACGAGCAACAAATGGAACAAATGGAAAAAGAACGTAAGGAAAATGAAGAAAGGATGCAAAAACAATCTGATGAGCTTATGAAAAAGTTTGAGGTTGGTAGTAATTAGTAGTAGTTTCAAATATTTTGAATTTATAACTTATTAGTGAAGGTTTGGTAATGCAAACCTGTTTTGAATTTATGTTGTTGGGTTTGTTAAACTTATGAAAAAACATGTTTTAAATTTATGCTAATGTGTTTAGTTGCATTTTTAGCCACATTGACAATAACCTCCAGTGTCTATATGATATGTTTGGCCACACAATACATCATTATGTGTGACGAAAAGTTTGGCAATAGCCACACTTTAAATTAGGAAAAGCATTATGTGTGACAAATGGTAAGACAATGGCCACACCAAAAACTACAAAAGAGTTTTTGACTAGCAAGTTCACATTTTTAGCCACATTGACAATAACCTCCAGTGTCCTTAAGATATGATTAGCCACACAGTACCTCACTATGTGTGACGAAAAGTTAGACAATAGCCACACTTTAAATTACGAATAGCATTATGTGTGACAAACGGTAAGACAATGGCCACACCAAAAACTACAAAAGAGTTTTTGACTAGCAAGTTCACATTTTTAGCCACATTGACAATAACCTCCAGTGTCTATATGATATGATTAGCCGCACAGTACCTCACTATGTGTGACGAAAAGTTTGACAATAGCCACACTTTAAATTACGAAAAGCATTATGTGTGACAAACGGTAAGACAATAGCCATACTATAATCTACAAAGGAGTGTTTGAGTGGCATGTAAACATATTAGCCACTTTTAATGTAATATCCAGTGTCTATATCATATAATTAGTCACTCTATTATTAAATTTAAGTGGCCATTTATTTTCTATATCCACACGGTATAGGTCAAAATGCAAGCTTAACACAACCCTATTGGCCACATTATTATAAAATTCATGTGACTGAAACATTAATTCATTTGGCTCTATACGTGCAATGGTCACTCATAGTAAATAGTCATGTGGCCATTTTCTACCGTTTAGCCACACTTATTGGAGAGGCTTTTGATGGCCCGCAACTAATGCATGTACCCTTTAGCCACACTTGTTACCACATAAGGCCACTAAAAACTGTGTGTGGCCATATCATACCCACGGTGTCGCGACCTGATGCAGCGGTAAAACCAAACAGAAGATTGATTCACGTTGATTCTACGAATACCCGTGAAGAACTTCACAAAACTCCCAAAATCCCACCCAAAGGTCTAAGGGAAAATGAAGAGGAAAAAACAATTATTATCAAAATCAATTATGTCCTTCTGAATTACATAACCAAATTATAAATAAGAGTTCTAATACGAAATGGGCCTTAAACTGGCCATGAGCCAAACACAAACCCAAAAATAAAAACGTAAAAAGTGCTGAAAAAACAATAAAAGGCCCATAACTTTATTTAGGAGTCGTTTTTGGGCTTCAGACAGGGCCGTAGGCGGTTTGCCACATGTGCTCCTCGTCTCAAGCTTCGATTTTACTAGTAATGGGCCTGAAACGGAGCTTCGTGGGCCAAGTTATGCATGTTTTCGTGGGCCACCCTTTGTTGCCCGATCTTAGGCCTCCAGAAACATAATAGCCCGGTCTTCAACACTTGAGCCCACATCACGACCTTTGGCCACATATGACCTGAACCAAATGTGTGTGGCTAAAGGCCTACGGCCACACTTTTTTCGTGTGACCAAATGTCAATTTTCACGTAGTGTTAAAGTAGATCCATCACAAATAGAATCATAAAGAGAAGTGTATAGGACACGGAAAATAACGTGATCAGCTAATCACAGCTGGCCACTGTTATTACCTGTTAGCCTTACTATCCTTGTACTAAATAGTTCCTTGAGTGATGATGTTTGTGTTTTCCCTTTTTAGAATACGATGGCTGGAACGGGAGGAAATGTGGGAGCGGGAGGTCACACTGGACGACGCGGCAGGCCTCGTCGTGTCCAGCAACCTTCGGTTGAGACAGCCTCCAACACCGAAGATGAGGGGAGTGCAGCTGGAAGAAACCTGAACAACAACGAAGGGGTTCAACTAGACCCCGTGATTCAAGCAGCTATTGTTCAAGCTGTAGCCACTGCTGTGAAGAATATGATTCCTGAAGGGTCCGCTGGAAGCCATGAAAGAACTGCTGAAGGGACGGGTGGTGATGGTAGGAGAGATGAGGAAGGAGAGAGAGAGGCCTCGAGTGGGGTTAAGTCTGTGAAAGCCGATGACAGGAAAAGGGGCCGAGGTGGGTGCAACTATAAGTCCTTCAAGGGATGCGACCCGCTGAAGCTGACTGGTCTGGGAGACGCAATCGCTACTCACCAATGGATAACCGCTATGGATAAAATTATCCGAATCAGCGAGTGTCGTCCTGACCAAGCTGTCAGTTACGCCACCCAATCATTTGGTGATGAGTCAATGTATTGGTAGGAATCCATTGAGCAGAGAAAGAGTCAAGAGGAAATCAAGGCTATGAGGTGGGAGGATCTGAAACAATTGGTTATGAAGAAATTATGTGTTGACGCCGAGGTTGAGAGGGCGGAGATGAGGTTCCAAACTTGAAAGCTAGGACGATGACTCATCGTGAGTATACCATCGAGTTCAACTGAATGTCTAGGTTGGTACATGATATGGTTAACACAGAAGCTAAGAGAATCAAGTGCTATGTGAGGGGGTTGCCACAGAAAGTCCGCATACTAGTCCGGGCAAGTAAACTTGCTACCTTTGACTCTGCTATCGAACTCGCAGAGATGGTTTATGCAGACCTGGCTGTGGATGATGTAGTGGTGGAAGACGAGAAGAAATGGGTCGCTCCTGTTAAACGATCCGGTACCCAAATGTGGAACCCTAAGATCAAGCATCCAAGAGTTTGGGAGAACAGGTCGTGGAAGACTTGTGGCAAGGCACACAGTGGTGAGTGCAGGTGGGGTAAGGGTTCGGATGTTTGTTATAAGTGTGGGAAGAGTCATGCTGGTGAGTGCAAGTTCGGTACGAATGCTTGCTAAAAGTGCGAAAAGGTGGGGCATTATGCTCCAGATTGTACTGCAAAGTCCGCATGTTACAAATGCGGTAAGACGGGTCACTTTGCAAAGGAATGTACTGAGAGTGAAGCTGGAGGAAGTGGGAAGAAAGATGCTGAACTGACAAGGCCAAAGACCAGAGCTTACATGCTGACTCAAGAATAAGCCAAACAGATCCCAGATGTCGTGACAGGTAGGTTTCTAGTAAATGGTATATCCGCTTCAGTATTGTTCGATTCAGGTGCAAACAAAAGTTTCGTAACTACTGCATTTAGTAGAAACCGCTAGTGACACGTCGGTTAAAATAATGAAAATGGTTAAGGACTGTAAGATAGAGTTAGAGGGACATGAGTTTCATGTTACTTTGTACGTTATGACCTTAGGAGGGTTCGATGTTGTTATGGGAATGGATTGGCTGTCCAAGTATGAAGCTCAGATAGTGTATAAGAGTAGGATAATAAGGTTAAAGTCCTTGGATGATGGTGAAGTGACGGTTTATGGTGATAAGGAGAGTTCTGGGCTTAATGTCATTTCGATGATAAAAGCCGAAGGTTTATTACGACGTGGATGCGGTGCTTACCTGGCGTATGTTGTCAACGCTACGGCCAGGACGAAAGAAATGAAAGATGTTCCTATCATGCTCGACTACCCAGAAGTATTCCCTAAGTATCTTCCGGGGTTGTCACCGGAGCGAGAGATAGAATTCCAGATAGATTTAGTACCGGGAGCCCAACCCGTCGCGAAAGCACCTTACTGACTAGCACCATCTGAAATGAAAGAATTAATGTCCCAACTGCAAGAACTCCTCGATAAGGGTTTCATTAGACCAAGTGTTTCCCCGTGTGGCGCACCGGTATTATTTGTGAAGAAGAAAGACGGAAGTATGAGGATGTGCATTGATTATCGTGAGTTGAACAAGCTTATGGTAAAGAATAGATATCCTTTACCAAGAATTGATGATCTGTTCGACCAACTACAAGGTTCAAATTGGTTCTCACGAATAGATCTCAGATCAGGCTATCATCAGCTAAAAGTTAAAGAGGCAGACATCCCTAAGACAGCGTTTCATACGCGATATGGACACTACGAGTTTCTCGTAATGTCATTCGGTCTAACGAATGCTCCGGCAGCATTTATGGACATGATGAATAGGTTATGTCGGCCGATGTTGGATAAATCAGTTATCGTCTTCATAGATGATATATTGATTTATTCAAAGAATGAATCTAATCATGTTGGGAATCTGAGAGAGGTATTGGAGACTCTAAAGAAAGAAGGGTTATATGCTAAGTTTTCGAAATGTGCTTTCTGGTTACGAGAAGTGCAATTTCTAGGTCACGTGATCAATACGGAAGAGATTACCGTGGACCCAGCTAAGATTGAGGCAATAACAAACCGGAAGACTCCGCAGAATCCGACTGATATACGAAGCTTCCTAGGGTTAGCTATCTACTATAGGAGATTCATCGAAGGCTTCTCCAAGATAGACGCACCGTTGACCGGTATGACCCGAAAAACGATAGTATTCAATTGGGGAAAGTTCCTAGAAGAAGCTTTTCAAAAATTAAAGAAAAGACTCACGCAAGCTCCAATCCTTGTTTTACCCAATGGTGACGAGGACCTGGTTGTTTAAACCGATGCTTCGCATCATGGGTTAGGTTGTGTGTTGATGCAACGAGGAAAAGTGATAGCCTACGCGTCTAGACAGTTGAAAGTCCATGAGAGTACTTATCCAATGCATGATTTAGAACTAGCGGTAGTCGTGCATGCTCTCAAGATTTGTAGGCACTACTTATACGGTACTAAGTGTACTATCTACACAGACCATAAGAGTTTAAAGTACTTCTTCGAACAGGAGGAATTAAACATGAGACAGAGAAGATGGTTGGAGTTGATTAAAGATTATGACTGTGACATTAAATACTATCCTGGTAAAGCTAATGTGGTCGCCGACGCGTTAAGTCATAAGAATGAGGAAGTCCTTGCAACAGTAAAGTCATACCAGCTGATTATGAATTCAAGTCTTTTTGAAGAAATCGTCAAAGTGCAGACAGGATTACTAGCGGATGTAAGGTTAGTGAAAAAGGAAAGGATTTACGGCCAGCAGAATGGGTTGATGGAAAACACCCATGGAGTTAAGACTAGGTTTGACCGCATGTGGATTCCTCGCCATAGGGATCTCAGAGGTCGAATCTTGGATGAAGCTAATAAGTCAAGGTACTCAATCCATCCGGGATCCAATAAAATGTATCAAGACCTAAAGAAAAATTATTGGTGGCCAGGAATGAAAAATGATGTGGTGGATTACGTTAGTAAGTGCTTAACTTGTTTACAAGTCAAAGCCGAACATCAGAAGCCTTATGGCAAAATGCAACCGCTTGAAATACCTGAATGGAAATGGGAACACATCACTATGGATTTCATAACTAAGCTACGTCGTACAGCTAAGCATCATGATACCATCTGGGTGATTGTGGACCGCTTGACTAAGAGTGCTCACTTTCTACCTATACGGGAGGCGATCTCGTCAGAAACGTTATCAAGCTTGTTCATAAAAGAGATTGTATCGAAGCATGGTGTACCGTTATCGATCGTGTCTGAGAGGGTGATGTGTGTATAATGATGCTCTCACAACTAAGCTTTAAATTTATTAAACGAAAATCCTAAAGAAACCACACAAAACCGGCAAGTGTACCGATCACTAATAGTATAGCACTAAGGAAGTCCGAGTATCGAACACAAGGACACATGAAAACGTACTTAATACTTAACCCTAACCAAGACTCACCTAAGAATAATATTTTTTTTAAATGATTTTTAATTATTAACTACTTAACCTAACTTAAATTAACTTAAAAGACTTAAATTAAGAAAACTAGACGAAACTTTGAAAATAAGATTGATCAATGGGGTAAACGTCTACCTAGGTAAGAGTCATATTGAAGGTATACTAAGCTATTGGATTGTAGAATCTCATGACACCGGTTCCTAAGGAATGACACAACTAAGGTTCACTCAAGAAAGCTAGATCACCTCTCGGTCTCACTAACAAACCCTAACCTACACTTAGTTGATTTTAAGAACTAACCGGGTGACGAATTGTTAAAGTGCTCTAATGTCGACTCTCCTCTCGGTCTCACCGACACGCTACCCTAATGGAGACGAATACTACGCAACCAAGGATAGAGGAACAATTTAGTTTAAATTAAACTAGGTCAACTAGTCGCTCACAAACCCAAACCCGACAAGAACCGAACCCGCTCTCGCGCGATCCTAATCCTAACAAGTAAAAGCTATGGGACGACCCTACTTCCTATCACCTCTCGGTCTCTAAAAAGGTGTCTACCCGCTGATTTTAACTAATTAATATACCCAACTAAACCCTACGGTTGTACACCCCGCAAACAATCTCTAAACACAAAGTAAAGAGTTTAAACAAGCTAAAATCAACCAAAACTGATTCAATCAATCAAAGCAAGAGGTATATGAGTATAATTAAATAAATCACAGCCACTAAACACAACCTAATTCAACATTAAACCAAACTTTCATCAACAATTTAAGTCATGATGATCAAACAATCCATATTACTTACTAAAACCTAACAATTTTCATCAAACCTAGGTAGAACTAACAAGTTTAGCCAAACATTATTTTTGGACAGCAGCTACACATTAGTTTAAGCATCATATAACTGAACCAAAACATAATTAAACTCATTCAATGATCAAGATCAATCAAGCACAAGTCAATCTTCAATTCAATTGCAAAACAATTCAAGTTAAAGATCAAAATCAACAAGTTATGAGTCTTGAACAATAGAACAAAGTTTATGGATGTAATACTCAAGATTATGGCTGAGTTTCTTGATGAATATGGTCCCTAGCTGCTGTACCAAGTTGTCCTAAGCCTCCTTCTTCTTCACTTGGTCACACAAGATGCAAAAACGACTTTCTTTGGAACCCTAGAAGCTGCCGATCGGAAGTTTTTTGGATGGTTGCTGCTGATTTCGGGATCTAGAGGCTGGTCTAGGGTTTTTTTCTTGTTAATTAACTTAATATATTATCATGTAAGGCTTTAATATTGTGGGCTTGGGTCAGGCATTGAGTTTTAGTCTTCAAAATTGATCAAAAAGGCCCCTAGAGTCTTCAAACTTTACTCTTTTCTCCATTAAAACTCATAACCTACAATTAATATTCAATCTTTGTAAGATCATGCAAAAACTATCCATAACTCTTATTTATTAAACCAAAAAGCAATTAAATCATGATAAAACGATAAGGAAAGTAAGTGTGTTTTACAACACATCATAGGGATACTCGGTTTACTTCGAGGTTTTGGAAGAAATTCCATGAAGCTATGGGAACGAGATTAAACATCAGTAAGGCGTATCATCCTCAAACCGATGGGCAGTCTGAAAGGAAGATCCAAACCCTTGAGGATATGCTACGTGCAAAAACTATCCATAACTCTTATTTATTAATCTAAAAAGAAATTAAATCATGATAAAACGATAAGGAAAGTAAGTGTGTTTTACAACACATCAAACATCCCCACACTTAAGTCTTTTTTGTCCCTGAAAAAGTCTAATGCAGTTGGATCAGAATCGGAAAATACAATCTTAAAAACATATAGGTTAATTTTTTAAAGCTTAGAAGAATGCAAAAACCGCGATCACCGATATTGTTATCCACTTAAACCAATGCCATAATCTTTACCGGGACAAATAAGATCCGACAATAATATTACTCAATGGTTTACACAATTAAGACCCGCTTATTTTCAGCTTTTACCGGACCAGACCACCCCAATTGACTTAAACCTCAAACTTAGCATAATTAAAACTTTTGTTGCTCTAATTTTTTTATGAATAGTTAAGACGATCAAGGGTATTGTTTATCCACCTAAGCTTAAGCATCAAAGTCTACCAAGCAGCCATTAGATACGATTAAGGTTCAATTAATTAATAGCTATTGTTCCCCACAACATGACATACCCCCGTTATTAAGCAATACCCCGAAACCATCACCATAGGTGAGTATGCAAAATTTCATCTATAGGGCTTACATGTAGCGTGTCCCTTGTGGTCCGTTTCTTAATGGTAATGAGACGCGAGCAAGGGGACCCCACATGGCTAACAGTGTGGATGATCAAGTCTGTAATATATTTGTACTTTTGTACTTTTGTGATCATGTTTAAAGATTTATAAGGGTTTGCTATTTTC
Source organism: Bidens hawaiensis (assembly GCF_021521415.1). Taxonomy (NCBI): domain Eukaryota; kingdom Viridiplantae; phylum Streptophyta; class Magnoliopsida; order Asterales; family Asteraceae; genus Bidens; species Bidens hawaiensis. The sequence goes on along the minus strand of NW_027491058.1, from coordinate 2,417,950 downwards.
GGCTTTATTTTAAATATCAACAACCCCACTTAGGAATTGTGAATACCCAGATGAATAGATTGCATACAGACCCATGGTCTCCGGACCCGAAGCATCCCATCAATACAGGATTTAAGGTTATAAAACCATACGCCAATGAGGTGTAATACACTAAACTAGCAGTTTAAGATTTATATCACAGGCTACACGGCATACTCTAACGTTAAACCTACCCAAGCATCATATGATAACGTATTCAAATTTTTAAAACTCATGATATTTCCACTTTTTCATACCAAAATTTGAGGCTTGAGTATGGCCCGACCTTTCATTACTTATCTTCCACGGACAAAACGCTTTACCCACAAAAAGATTTCCGTTTTAACCATTTTATCAAATTTGCCCTTTCATTTTCAAGGCTGAGCCTACCGACACATCCCAAGTTAAGTGCGTTTTATTTTATTTATCTCATATTATTAGTAGTTTGAAAAACCGATTTCCGATAAATATCATCATCTCCCACTTTAACGCAAAAAGAAAACTAAATTCAAGGGACATTTTTCTTTAAAAAAAAAATTATCATAAACATTCTTTTATTTTTCTTAAAAATGAAAACATCAATTCCCCATCCCCACACTTAAATTTCACATTGTCCTCAATGTGAGACAAAGAAAAGACAAAACTAAATATAAAGAAAAATAAAATGGAACAGACTCCCCTGGCATATGTGATCATGCAAGTGTGCGGTGAATAATGTTCCTCACCTTCCTATTCGAACGCAAGCTTAAAACTCCAGTGCTCTCTATCAAGTTATCACTAACGAACGAAAGCGACAATCCTTAAGCAAATTGCATCCCCACACTTGTTTAAAACTCCAGCTCATCAACCGTCATCAACCAACAAAGGAGTAACCTGCAAGTAAGAGAAGAAACACCCAGCAAAACTCGAAAATAAAAATAAAAAGAAAAAAAAATAATAAGAAAAGATATTACCGGGTTGCCTCCCGGGAAGCGCTAAGTTTATTGAATAGTCTTCAGCCGGACTCGCTCCCGAAACCTCAATCAAGAAGCTTCTCCTTTATCCTCTTCCTATCGATGCTCCTCAATACTCTCCTATTACAATTGGTCGGGAAGAAACCAATTGCATAACTCTGATGGGCCCGACCATATGAATTAAACTCGGCCCACCAACTCTCAGACTCCCCAAAAAATTATCCCCTAAAGTGAAACGGGAGTGACGAGCTCTTCTGCACACCATGATCTCTGAGCCTAGATATCCTCATTATTCTTTTAGCCAACTTTTTAAAAATCAACACGTCTCGAATGGAGATTGAGTACGGTTCATGTTTTGGTTTTTCACATTCAAAGTGCAATGGTGGAAAGACTGTTTCACCAACCACCTCATGGCTCTCCTCACAAGGCTCATTCTTGATCCCAGCACTTGGCTCGTTATACAATAGATCCTCAAGCAACTTCAAATCGCCAAGTGGGTCAAACTCTCCTTCATCCATAATGGTAAAATCCATAGACTCTTCGCCAAACTCATCCTTAAATTCTTCCTCCCAAGAGGGAACATACTCCTCTACTCTCTGTTCCTCCATTCCACTATCTTCAATCTCACTCAGGGTTTCAAAGAAAGGTGGATTCAAAGGTGGAATATACTCCAAATCCTTTCTAATGGCAAATAATACATCATCCGTTATTGATTCCAATTCTGGGGTGGGCTCTAATATATTTCCCGATAAGTCTTTATACCCTAAGAAGTTCCCCATTTGATCATATGCAAATTGGTATGGAGGAGGCTTTGCCACAAGTGATTCCCATGGAGCTTTCCGTGCTTCGACTTCTATCCTCCTTCGCTCATAAGCATCATGTACCCAGTGATCTCCGCCACATACTTTGCACCAGGGCATTCCAACGTGTCGTCCGAACATATTTCCTTTAAAGAACAATCAAAAGAAAAGGATCACGGACACCAGATAAAAATAAAATAGAATACTTAAAATAAAATTAAACTAAAACTAAACTAATTAAAAAAAACTAATCTAATTTAAATATACGAAAACACGATAGGTAAATCCTAACTCAGGTCGGTCTCAATACGCCTCTAACCGTGTCCCCCGCAACGGCGCCAAAAACTTGATGTATGTATAATGATGCTCTCTCAACTAAGCTTTAAATTTATTAAACGAAAATCCTAAAGAAACCACACAAAACCGGCAAGTGTACCGATCACTAATAGTATAGCACTAAGGAATTCCGAGTATCGAACACAAGGACACGTGAAAACGTACTTAATACTTAACCCTAACCAAGACTCACCTAAGAATAAGATTTTTTTTAAATGATTTTTAATTATTAACTACTTAACCTAACTTAAATTAACTTAAAAGACTTAAATTAAGAAAACTAGACGAAACTTTGAAAATAAGATTGATCAATGGGGTAAACGTCTACCTAGGTAAGAGTCATATTGAAGGTATACTAAGCTATTGGATTGTAGAATCTCATGACACCGGTTCCTACGGAATGACACAACTAAGGTTCACTCAAGAAAGCTAGATCACCTCTCGGTCTCACTAACAAACCCTAACCTACACTTAGTTAATTTTAAGAACTAACCGGGTGACGAATTGTTAAAGTGCTCTAATGTCGACTCTCCTCTCGGTCTCACCGACACGCTACCCTAATGGAGACGAATACTACGCAACCAAGGATAGAGGAACAATTTAGTTTAAATTAAACTAGGTCAACTAGTCGCTCACAAACCCAAACCCGACAAGAACCGAACCCGCTCTCGCGCGATCCTAATCCTAACAAGTAAAAGCTATGGGACGACCATACTTCCTATCACCTCTCGGTCTCTAAGAAGGTGTCTACCCGCTGATTTTAACTAATTAATATACCCAACTAAACCCTACGGTTGTACACCCCGCAAACAATCTCTAAACACAAAGTAAAGAGTTTAAACAAGCTAAAATCAACCAAAACTGATTCAATCAATCAAAGCAAGAGGTATATGAGTATAATTAAATAAATCACAGCCACTAAACACAGCCTAATTCAATATTAAACCAAACTTTCATCAACAATTTAAGTCATGATGATCAAACAATCCATATTACTTACTAAAACCTAACAATTTTCATCAAACCTAGGTAGAACTAACAAGTTTAGCCAAACATTATTTTTGGACAGCAGCTACACATTAGTTTAAGCATCATATAACTGAACCAAAACATAATTAAACTCATTCAATGATCAAGATCAATCAAGCACAAGTCAATCTTCAATTCAATTGCAAAACAATTCAAGTTAAAGATCAAAATCAACAAGTTATGAGTCTTGAACAATAGAACAAAGTTTATGGATGTAATACTCAAGATTATGGCTGAGTTTCTTGATGAATATGGTCCCTAGCTGCTGTACCAAGTTGTCCTAAGCCTCCTTCTTCTTCACTTGGTCACACAAGATGCAAAAACGACTTTCTTTGGAACCCTAGAAGCTGCCGATCGGAAGTTTTTTGGATGGTTGCTGCTGATTTCGGGATCTAGAGGCTGGTCTAGGGTTTTTTTCTTGTTAATTAACTTAATATATTATCATGTAAGGCTTTAATATTGTGGGCTTGGGTCAGGCATTGAGTTTTAGTCTTCAAAATTGATCAAAAAGGCCCCTAGAGTCTTCAAACTTTACTCTTTTCTCCATTAAAACTCATAACCTACAATTAATATTCAATCTTTGTAAGATCATGCAAAAACTATCCATAACTCTTATTTATTAAACCAAAAAGCAATTAAATCATGATAAAACGATAAGGAAAGTAAGTGTGTTTTACAACACATCATAGGGATACTCGGTTTACTTCGAGGTTTTGGAAGAAATTCCATGAAGCTATGGGAACGAGATTAAACATCAGTAAGGCGTATCATTCTCAAACCGATGGGCAGTCTGAAAGGAAGATCCAAACCCTTGAGGATATGCTACGTGCAAAAACTATCCATAACTCTTATTTATTAATCTAAAAAGAAATTAAATCATGATAAAACGATAAGGAAAGTAAGTGTGTTTTACAACACATCAAACATCCCCACACTTAAGTCTTTTTTGTCCCTGAAAAAGTCTAATGCAGTTGGATCAGAATCGGAAAATACAATCTTAAAAACATATAGGTTAATTTTTTAAAGCTTAGAAGAACGCAAAAACCGCGATCACCGATATTGTTATCCACTTAAACCAATGCCATAATCTTTACCGGGACAAATAAGATCCGACAATAATATTACTCAGTGGTTTACACAATTAAGACCCGCTTATTTTCAGCTTTTACCGGACCAGACCACCCCAATTGACTTAAACCTCAAACTTAGCATAATTAAAACTTTTGTTGCTCTAATTTTTTTATGAATAGTTAAGACGATCAAGGGTATTGTTTATCCACCTAAGCTTAAGCATCAAAGTCTACCAAGCAGCCATTAGATACGATTAAGGTTCAATTAATTAATAGCTATTGTTCCCCACAACATGACATACCCCCGTTATTAAGCAATACCCTGAAACCATCACCATAGGTGAGTATGCAAAATTTCATCTATAGGGCTTACATGTAGCGTGTCCCTTGTGGTCCGTTTCTTAATGGTAATGAGACGCGAGCAAGGGGACCCCACATGGCTAACAGTGTGGATGATCAAGTCTGTAATATATTTGTACTTTTGTACTTTTGTGATCATGTTTAAAGATTTATAAAGGTTTGCTATTTTTGGCTTTATTTTAAATATCAACAACCCCACTTAGGAATTGTGAATACCCAGATGAATAGATTGCATACAGACCCATGGTCTCCGGACCCGAAGCATCCCATCAATACAGGATTTAAGGTTATAAAACCATACGCCAATGAGGTGTAATACACTAAACTAGCAGTTTAAGATTTATATCACAGGCTACACGGCATACTCTAACGTTAAACCTACCCAAGCATCATATGATAACGTATTCAAATTTTTAAAACTCATGATATTTCCACTTTTTCATACCAAAATTTGAGGCTTGAGTATGGCCCGACCTTTCATTACTTATCTTCCACGGACAAAACGCTTTACCCACAAAAAGATTTCCGTTTTAACCATTTTATCAAATTTGCCCTTTCATTTTCAAGGCTGAGCCTACCGACACATCCCAAGTTAAGTGCGTTTTATTTTATTTATCTCATATTATTAGTAGTTTGAAAAACCGATTTCCGATAAATATCATCATCTCCCACTTTAACGCAAAAAGAAAACTAAATTCAAGGGACATTTTTCTTTAAAAAAAAAATTATCATAAACATTCTTTTATTTTTCTTAAAAATGAAAACATCAATTCCCCATCCCCACACTTAAATTTCACATTGTCCTCAATGTGAGACAAGGAAAAGACAAAACTAAATATAAAGAAAAATAAAATGGAACAGACTCCCCTGGCATATGTGATCATGCAAGTGTGCGGTGAATAATGTTCCTCACCTTCCTATTCGAACGCAAGCTTAAAACTCCAGTGCTCTCTATCAAGTTATCACTAACGAACGAAAGCGACAATCCTTAAGCAAATTGCATCCCCACACTTGTTTAAAACTCCAGCTCATCAACCGTCATCAACCAACAAAGGAGTAACCTGCAAGTAAGAGAAGAAACACCCAGCAAAACTCGAAAATAAAAATAAAAAGAAAAAAAAATAATAAGAAAAGATATTACCGGGTTGCCTCCCGGGAAGCGCTAAGTTTATTGAATAGTCTTCAGCCGGACTCGCTCCCGAAACCTCAATCAAGAAGCTTCTCCTTTATCCTCTTCCTATCGATGCTCCTCAATACTCTCCTATTACAATTGGTCGGGAAGAAACCAATTGCATAACTCTGATGGGCCCGACCATATGAATTAAACTCGGCCCACCAACTCTCAGACTCCCCAAAAAATTATCCCCTAAAGTGAAACGGGAGTGACGAGCTCTTCTGCACACCATGATCTCTGAGCCTAGATATCCTCATTATTCTTTTAGCCAACTTTTTAAAAATCAACAAGTCTCTAATGGAGATTGAGTACGGTTCATGTTTTGGTTTTTCACATTCAAAGTGCAATGGTGGAAAGACTGTTTCACCAACCACCTCATGGCTCTCCTCACAAGGCTCATTCTTGATCCCAGCACTTGGCTCGTTATACAATAGATCCTCAAGCAACTTCAAATCGCCAAGTGGGTCAAACTCTCCTTCATCCATAATGGTAAAATCCATAGACTCTTCGCCAAACTCATCCTTAAATTCTTCCTCCCAAGAGGGAACATACTCCTCTACTCTCTGTTCCTCCATTCCACTATCTTCAATCTCACTCAGGGTTTCAAAGAAAGGTGGATTCAAAGGTGGAATATACTCCAAATCCTTTCTAATGGCAAATAATACATCATCCGTTATTGATTCCAATTCTGGGGTGGGCTCTAATATATTTCCCGATAAGTCTTTATACCCTAAGAAGTTCCCCATTTGATCATATGCAAATTGGTATGGAGGAGGCTTTGCCACAAGTGATTCCCATGGAGCTTTCCGTGCTTCGACTTCTATCCTCCTTCGCTCATAAGCATCATGTACCCAGTGATCTCCGCCACATACTTTGCACCAGGGCATTCCAACGTGTCGTCCGAACATATTTCCTTTAAAGAACAATCAAAAGAAAAGGATCACGGACACCAGATAAAAATAAAATAGAATACTTAAAATAAAATTAAACTAAAACTAAACTAATTAAAAAAAACTAATCTAATTTAAATATACGAAAACACGATAGGTAAATCCTAACTCAGGTCGGTCTCAATACGCCTCTAACCGTGTCCCCCGCAACGGCGCCAAAAACTTGATGTATGTATAATGATGCTCTCTCAACTAAGCTTTAAATTTATTAAACGAAAATCCTAAAGAAACCACACAAAACCGGCAAGTGTACCGATCACTAATAGTATAGCACTAAGGAATTCCGAGTATCGAACACAAGGACACGTGAAAACGTACTTAATACTTAACCCTAACCAAGACTCACCTAAGAATAAGATTTTTTTTAAATGATTTTTAATTATTAACTACTTAACCTAACTTAAATTAACTTAAAAGACTTAAATTAAGAAAACTAGACGAAACTTTGAAAATAAGATTGATCAATGGGGTAAACGTCTACCTAGGTAAGAGTCATATTGAAGGTATACTAAGCTATTGGATTGTAGAATCTCATGACACCGGTTCCTACGGAATGACACAACTAAGGTTCACTCAAGAAAGCTAGATCACCTCTCGGTCTCACTAACAAACCCTAACCTACACTTAGTTAATTTTAAGAACTAACCGGGTGACGAATTGTTAAAGTGCTCTAATGTCGACTCTCCTCTCGGTCTCACCGACACGCTACCCTAATGGAGACGAATACTACGCAACCAAGGATAGAGGAACAATTTAGTTTAAATTAAACTAGGTCAACTAGTCGCTCACAAACCCAAATCCGACAAGAACCGAACCCGCTCTCGCGCGATCCTAATCCTAACAAGTAAAAGCTATGGGACGACCCTACTTCCTATCACCTCTCGGTCTCTAAGAAGGTGTCTACCCGCTGATTTTAACTAATTAATATACCCAACTAAACCCTACGGTTGTACACCCCGCAAACAATCTCTAAACACAAAGTAAAGAGTTTAAACAAGCTAAAATCAACCAAAACTGATTCAATCAATCAAAGCAAGAGGTATATGAGTATAATTAAATAAATCACAGCCACTAAACACAACCTAATTCAACATTAAACCAAACTTTCATCAACAATTTAAGTCATGATGATCAAACAATCCATATTACTTACTAAAACCTAACAATTTTCATCAAACCTAGGTAGAACTAACAAGTTTAGCCAAACATTATTTTTGGACAGCAGCTACACATTAGTTTAAGCATCATATAACTGAACCAAAACATAATTAAACTCATTCAATGATCAAGATCAATCAAGCACAAGTCAATCTTCAATTCAATTGCAAAACAATTCAAGTTAAAGATCAAAATCAACAAGTTATGAGTCTTGAACAATAGAACAAAGTTTATGGATGTAATACTCAAGATTATGGCTGAGTTTCTTGATGAATATGGTCCCTAGCTGCTGTACCAAGTTGTCCTAAGCCTCCTTCTTCTTCACTTGGTCACACAAGATGCAAAAACGACTTTCTTTGGAACCCTAGAAGCTGCCGATCGGAAGTTTTTTGGATGGTTGCTGCTGATTTCGGGATCTAGAGGCTGGTCTAGGGCTTTTTTCTTGTTAATTAACTTAATATATTATCATGTAAGGCTTTAATATTGTGGGCTTGGGTCAGGCATTGAGTTTTAGTCTTCAAAATTGATCAAAAAGGCCCCTAGAGTCTTCAAACTTTACTCTTTTTTCCATTAAAACTCATAACCTACAATTAATATTCAATCTTTGTAAGATCATGCAAAAACTATCCATAACTCTTATTTATTAAACCAAAAAGCAATTAAATCATGATAAAACGATAAGGAAAGTAAGTGTGTTTTACAACACATCATAGGGATAATCGGTTTACTTCGAGGTTTTGGAAGAAATTCCCTGAAGCTATGGGATCGAGATTAAACATCAGTACGGCGTATCATCCTCAAACCGTTAGGCAGTCTAAAAGGAAGATCCAAACCCTTTAGGATATGCTACGTGCTTGTGTTTTAGACTTTGGTGGAAGTTGGGATGATCATGTGCATCTGGCAGAGTTCTCCTATAACAACAGTTACCATTCAAGTATTGGTATGCCACCGTTTGAGATGCTTTATGGTAGACGATGTAGAACCATGTATGTTGGGGAGAGATTGGTCAGAAAGAGATGGGAAGTTTGGAGGTTGTTCAAGAGACATCTTCAAAGTTTGATCAGATTAAAGCTAGAATGAAAACTGCTCAGAACTGACAGAAGTCGTATGCTGACAAGCGGCGACGACCGATTGAGTTCAACGTTGGTGACAATGTGATGCTCAAGGTCTCGCCTTGGAAGGGAATCATTCAATTCAGAAAGAGGGTAAAATTGAGTCCAACGTACATTGGACCGTTTAAGATTTTAGAACGTGTGGGTGAAGTAGCCTATAAGCTGGATTTACTCGATGAGCTAGAAGGAATCCACTCAACCTTCCATGTTTCTCATCTGAGAAAGTGTCTGGCTGATGACACGTCGCACGTGCCATTGATGGACATTGAGGTTGATGAACAATTGAACTATATTGAGCAACCGATAAAGATAGTTGACCGCAAGGAGAAGCAACTTCGTCATAAGATTATACCCTTAGTGAAAGTGATATGGAAGCACCACAAGGGATCGGATGCCACTTGGTAAGTTGAGGAAGAGATGCGCAAGTTTTACCCTAATCTGTTCATGTAATAGTTAGGTTTCGGGGACAAAACCTCTCTAAGGAGGGAAGACTTGTAACATCCCAAATTTCAAGTAATAATCTTTAATATTATTTCTTATGATAAACGAGTTTACTTGATTTGGCAAAGAAATAATAAAATATTAAAAGGAAGATAAGCAGGCTAATTAAGGGGAATTAATCATGGACCAAAGAGGAAAGATGGGCTTTAGGTCCATGGGCTTAAGTGAGTATAAATACCCCCCTTAAACCCTAAATCTTTCCATTTCCATCCATCTTTTCCATATTATTCCCTTAACACTCAAAAACACACATACAAACACTCCTTTTCGGCCGCAAGAGAGAAAGTGAGATCCAAGATCAAACGAGCCAAGATCCTTGAACTATCCTCGATATTCAATCTAGCTACAAGATCCAAGCTCATAACCAAGCTATTAGTGACCTAGAAAACGATAAAAGGTATGTTCTTGATCTTAAAGCTTACGTTTTTATGAACGGTTAGCCATGAAACTTGAACATAGACTAGATCGGGCCTAGACAAATCATAAAGTTTCAAACTTGATGATTAAAATGGATGTAAAGGACTCATGGTTAGATACGGTTCATGAAGGAAACCCTAGATCTAGCTAAAAGAACGTTTTTATGTTTAAAGGTTCAAGATTTACGCTAGAAACGGATTAAGTCTTGGCGATTGGATGATAACGAATGTAAAACGGTTAAGGAGGTTGGGTTTTAGGTGATTAAAAGGGGTAATCAAGGACCGTTAACCGTTATTGAGCCTAAAATGGAATAAAAGATAGAAAAATACGAGCTGAATGCATCAGACATGGGTTCTCGGTGACCTGAGCCTCTAACCTGAGTTTTCGGTCAACGCGAGAACCCGGTCAATATAAGTTCTCGGCCAGGAGGGTTCTCGTCCAGGAAGGTTCTCAGCCATGAGGGTTCTCGGTCAAGAACATAGGTTCTCGGTCAACACACGGGTTCTCGGTCAAACCTCATGGGTTCTCTGCCTGGAGTTCTCGGTCACCCAGTTTGTCTTGGGCCTGAACCCAGTTGAACCCAGATACTATAATGGGCAGTTGGGCCTGGCTGAGCTCAGTCCACAAGCTTAATCCCATGTCCTATTTAAAACAAACAAGCTCATTATCTTAAGTTAAATAACAAGCCCAATTTAGAAAATACTTTGGTTAACTAAAATCTCAACTTAAGCAACTATTCGGTTAATTAACATATATATAAATATATAACAGTTAACCGTGCACAGTTAAAGAAGGGGATAACGATTAACAGCGAATGCAACAGGATCCAGGTGAATTTCTAGCCCCGTTTATGTGTTATGTTTTCGGGGTGTGTGCATACTCGATGTGATTTGTAATACTCTTATCCTAAGTGATAAGTGTATGCCCTATGTGATATATGGGAACGATATGAATGATTGCTTGTCGGTACGTGAACGATCTTCGGATATTGCACGTACTATCAAGTTATAGTTGTGAATATGAATGCTATGTATAATGTATGAATGATTGCTTTTCGGTACGTGAACGATATCGGGTATTGCTCGTACTGCCAAGTTACAATTATGAATATGAATGTTATGTATGAACTATGAATGATATGTATGTATGTTATGAATGAATGTAAGAGATAGAAAGGTAGAAAAGGGACCGGACCCTAATAATATCCAAGGCAGAAAAGGGACCGAGCCCTTTAATAATCTCGAGGCAGAAAAGGGACTGGACCCTTATAATATCCAAGGAAGAAATGAGACCGGGCCCTAATAATATCCGAGGCAGAATAGATCAAAGTAAAGTAGAATGTAAAATATGAAAGTACGTAAGTATGTATCTAGTGTATGTTATGTTATTAACTAGAACTCACTCAACGTAGCTGACTTTTAGTATGCACGCAGGTGAGTAGAATGAGACAGCTCGCTTGAGGGGAACACGTGGCATTGAATAAGAGGCTGGCATCGGGAGACTCGTGACGTTTGTCAGTTATGTTTAATGTTATGTTTATTTTAAAAGACAAAGATGCTTGTTTATGACAAATTATGTAATGTTTTATGAACTTTTTATGTTCCGCGTATGTTTTCATTAACTCTGATGAATAGAGCTATGTCGATGAGTAAATTCAACATCCAAATGTGAGGTACCGGTAACGGGACCTTACACTTCTAGTCACAAATTGTATGCATTTACCATCACCATAATATATATTTTGTCACACTTCCAAATTGGAGATGTGACCAAAAAGTAATTATACATCAATAACGATGATTGTTTATTGAACATTTGGGCACACCTAACAAAGTGAACAATTAACGTATTTTACTTCTAGACACATATTGTATGCATTTACCATCACCATAATATATATTTTATCACACATCCGAATTGGAGATGTGACAAATAAATACTTATACATCAATAACGTTGCCTTAGTCACACCTACTAAAATGAACTGTGACTATAAACTACTTAGACTTCACTAATGTTTTCTTAGTATTAACCGTTAGTCACACCTAATAAAGTGAACAATCACCAAATTGTAATTCTAGTCACATGTTTTTTCCATTAACCATGACCATAATATATAATTTGTCACACATCCATATTCGAGTTGTGACCAAACTTCTTATACATCAATAACTATTTCGTTAGTTTAAATTTGTAGTCACACATAATAAAATAGAAGTTGACCATTTGTTACTTCTAGTCACATGCTTTTTTACATTTGTCATGACTATTAGTTATCGTTAGTGACAAGCTGTAATTTTAACTGTCACCATAAAATTTAACATATGGTAACACAATTAATTAGTGTGTGACTAATAAACATAAACTTAAAAATCTATGATTTTTAAGCCCAAAGCCAAGAGGCTTGAACTTGGCAATTTCTTGTCGAAGTGTGTGGATTCCCTGTACTTTTTGGTGATTTCTGGCACGTTGCTACCATTTGTTTATCATTGTCACTTTACACTTTGTAAAATGTTTGCAGATAAGGTGAACGCCCAAGTGGCATCTTCCACGGGGGTTGCGTTAGAAGGAGTTGCTACCACTGGCGTTACACAGCCTAGGGGGTATCCCAAAAGAGCCCTTTAAAAGAATCTTGGCCTCTGCTCCGGCAGCGGGGACTAGCGAGAAGACTATGACAGAGCCTATGGTGGTTGAGAGAGGGGATAATGGTGTCACCCCTAACTTAAGGCGGAATGTCGGGGCGTAAACTGATTGCTCACAGCTCAAAAGACACTATCATACAATATTTATGACAATACTAAATTATTTTATTAAATAAACCATGTACACGTCATCTCAACAGACACAATAAATCCAAAAGAAAAACAAACAAAACATCCATACTTATCTTTTTATTAAATACCCTAAAATCCAAACTAAGTATCCAAATCTTCACTTCAACCATGTATATAACCTTCAATATGCGTACAAAATACAATATGTTTGTCAACATTAAGTTGAGCAAGTAAATGGCAGTTCTATAATATTATATGTGAAAGACTGCAAATCAATATCATGAGTATCAACAATTAAATATAGACAGATTAATGGTGTCGTTTGTCCATGCCTCGCGAACATAGGCTACGGCTACTAAGACGGTGTATGATCATACTAAATGAGATATATTGTGATGGACCTCTCTGAATACGATAAATAAACAATTGAGTAAGTAGGCATGTAGCATATAAGCATTTAATTGAACAACCCAAAACATTCAAGATTTGCAAGTTGAGATATAAATATGTATATGAAAATATAATATGGTACGCATAAAGTCCACAAGTAGTTTTAGAAACAGTAAAAGAGAGGAGTGATTACTCACTTTATTGAATAAGCACAATAAATAATAAAATAAGAAAAATAAATGAGTCCCAAGATGTTAACGCGCTGACTGATCCGTCATGAACAGACCTGAAACTTTGAGACATTAGAATAGAATTACGAATGAGAACATAGAATTCTTCTGGCCTGTACACTCAAAATGTCAAGAAATACATAAAAGTCTTCTAGCCTATAATCTGATTTTGAACAGGAGCAGTAGCAATCGATTAAACATAAGAATTGACTTTAATAACCACAAACGAGTCAAAGTAAAAGTGACTAGCAAAACCCCCATCAATCGGTAAATTGATTGAGGGCTTTGTTAATTATATAAAACAAGCAATTTTTCACAAACACAACCTACCCGGAATGTTAGAGGAAAAGATGAGAAAGACGAGTTAAAGGTTATTTACTCTTGAAAGTCAAACCAAATGTTGAAGAACTTGAAAGAAATCACCAATATAACACTAATTCATGAAATTTTGGCATGGAGGCAGAGTTTGCAGTAGGGTTTAGAGTTTTTTTGTAATTTGATATAATAATAAAGTCTAGAAATTCGTTTATTGATTTTGACAATCGTTAAAATGGAAAGAAATTATTATAATACAAAATTCGATTTATTTCTTGTTCCCTAATCTTTGTAGTTCGAATGAATATGCCTTGGGATAATGGCAAGGCATATTCTTGTTGTTTTATATAAGAGATTCACGAAATCGAACTTCCCATAAACTTTGATTTTTGGCAATTATAACCCTTGGACTTCTAGAAATGCGATTTTTAGCCAAATTAAGAGATTTTTAGGATTTCTAAGAGTTGTTTGACGAGTTTGAATATTATCATAATATAAAATAAGTTTAAAAAAGTGAAATACTAATAAATGCAAGATTTTATAAATATGAAAAATCCAAATTACATTCCCGAGTCGGGTAAACATAATCGAATACAAATACGAAAAATCCGAGATGTTACACATGGTACCCAAGAAGCAGACCACGTTCAAGTTACCCATTCATATTTCCCACCTCATGAAGAAACTGTTGCTTATGATGTTGAGTTTGTCGAAGGTGATGAATTGAAAGTGATAAAGTCACTTGTCCGTACTGATGTTGATTTTATCATTCCAGTTCATGAGGAAATGTTCACGCATGAAGACGTTCTTAACCCTGGTGGTCATGACTTTCGCGTTTCCGCCAATCCTGCTGACCATTTTTATGGCCAAGAGAATCCGATTGAGGATCCGATTGTCCATCGCCTTGCATGGATTGTGAGCGGGTTCCGCTTTATGGACATGGTCGTTTACCATGATTATTTGACTGTTGGGATTCCTCCCGCTGAGAGAGCTTATCGGCGGAATCGGGACCTGCGATGTCCTAGCCGATCATTATGTCAGTGGCCTGCCTAACGTCATGTTGTCTGGACGAAAAATCCTTCATGAATGGGATGAAATGTGTTCCAGCTAGGTTTTCTTTCAAGCGGAGTAGAAAATGTTGTGGGATGGGGTTCGTGATCGTCTTCATGAGGTAAAAACTCTCCGGTGGCATTTAACCTACGCCAAGAATGCTCTGGAGGCGGCAGCTGAGAGGCAAGCCATGGCTGCCCAAGAATGGAAGGAGGCATGTGAGCAGGATAATATGAAGCTTGAGGTTTCTCGCGAACAATCCCGCGTTAAGCAGTCTCAGTTGGATGATGCTTTGGCTACCAATGAAGTTCTGCAGCAACAATTTGCCGAGCGAGAGGAGGCAATTGAAAGTCATGATGCCCGAATTGTTGTTCTTACAACAGAGGTGGAGCAGCTGCAAGTGACTGTTACTGAGACAGAGAAGGAAAACGAGGTGCGTACCATGGAAAATGTCATGCTCCTGGAGTCTAGTGGTAAAGATAAGAGTGGGATGAAGCAGGCAAAGCTCGAAACGGCCGTGCGAAGTTACTTGAGGGTCATGCAAAGGAAGAGCGGGACTGGTTGTTATCCTGACATATTTATCTTTTTATTGTGTACAGGTTGCTCAACAAATTATCAATAGTGATGAGTTAAATGCATGTACGTCGAATTTAGTTATTGTTGTTTCCCGTGTTGGGCGCAAGGAAGGGTTTGAAATTAGTTATATGCTTCAAGCATTATCATTGGGTATTTGTTAGAAAAGTGACTATAAAAAGGTTTTACAAGTTCTTAAGCATGTCATAACAATTGGGTAATGCATAAATCATTTGCTTCGTGGTGATATTTTGGTGTAACAAATAGACGTAAGGGTCATCTACCATGTGCTACAAGATTGTTCTTCCACCACTCCGACCTCCCATTAATTTCTACCTCCTCTATTCTCCACTATGATCGTAAACCTAGACTCCAATCGATCAAAATTTCTACTTACGCTCTCACTCTCTCTGCGTCGTCTCTAAGTGTGATCTATGCCGACGACAAGTGTCGTCGCCATAGGCCTCATCGTATTAGAATGAATTTCTTGAAGTGAATCAATAAAAGCTAAACAATCAAACATGAGATTAATGGAGTGATCGAATCATTTTTCATAAAAACATAAGAAATTGGTTACAAGAAAGGGATGGGAAATCAGACTTCTTTCTACAAATTCAATCATTTCTTAGACCCTACTTCTCTGCTTGTTTATATTAAGCGACATTAACTTGTTTGGGCCTCTACTAATACTTTACTTGGAATGTTTGGCCGGACCCATTGTAATATTATAGCTATCGCTTGGGCATGGGTCCAATTCTTAACATGATCGTTATTCTTCAATCATTTTTACATTATGTTTGAGCGTAGACTATTAAGTATTAATAAAAGTTCACAACTTTCCACCCCTAATTTCATCGGCCAACTTGCACTAATAAGCCCTAATATTCCAATTAGGGTTTGTATTACTGCATTTGTTTTATCGAATCTAGCTCAATTTGTTTTTAAAAAGTTATATTAATTTGTGTATGTATTGTTATATGCTTCGAGCATTATCGTTGGGTATTTGATGATCACCTCTCAAATATTGGTCTTGCGAACCTATCAAACAAATTTTCCAAACTCACGGTGTACAGTCGATGGTACCAAGCATCCGCGAAAAGCCATGTCTATCTTCATGTGCGTTGTATAAAAGTGCAATGTATGTGGCTAGTTGATGTACTTAAAAACTATCACCCGTATAAAATATTGTAGACAAATTACAAAAATATTGTAGGTTTTATCTTAAGTATGTCCTGACAAGCAGAGCTAGATGTTCATAGTATGCGTCAAGAACATTTCTGATTCCAAGTTGTTTGTCATAGCTAGATGTTCATAGTATGCGTCAAGAACACTTTTTGATTCCAAGTTGTTTGATCGTTGATGTGCATTTTTGTAACGTCGTGAAACTCTTTCTCTGTCTCACATCTATTCAGGATAAAATACAAATAAATTTAAAATCTTCAACCAAAGTTATCGGAGGAATCCAAAGTATTTGAACAATTAACAAACAAAAGATAATGAATGATAAAGAAGGGCAATAAAATCAAATAAAAAGATGTTTAAATTCAAACCCAATATAGCACTCTTACAATGAGATGCTACAAGTATCTTAATAGAGAGAAGGAAAAAAAAAGTTTAACGATTTGATTTTTATGAAAATATATTTTGTTAATTTGTAGTAAATCCTAGTATAAAAATAGGACCCTTCTTCTCCAAGAAACAGGATGATATAAAAACGTATTCTAATCGTGACTTCATTACTTTTACTTTACATTGATCCACGATGGCTTCAATGCTCTGCCTCAGTACATCCAACCTCGTCGCAAGATCGTTTCGTTCCACAGTTGTCTCCGCATCTCGTTGTCTTAGCATCCATGCTGGTCGCAGAGACTATACGACTATGCCAGCAAAAGATGGTAGTTTTCTTCAAACCCTATATTTATCACTTTTGTTTTCTGTTTGCTTGATTAAGCCCTTAACACATAACACATTAATGATCAAAGATGTATATTCACTTAAAACATATGACTCAAGGGAATTTTCGTTCAGGGCCGCCCCTAAGAATTCACGTGCCCCGGCCGAGCTAGAAAAAATGTGTCCATTAAGCCTTAACGTACTAATGTAAAATTGTAAACAATTTTTTTATACACCGATTAAAATGACTATAAACATAACAATTAGAAATAAATCATTGTATTTGAATGAATATATGACATACCGATTAGCCTAATAGCTAACTCAGGATTTGTGAAGCTCTCCTAGCATTCTTTTTAGCAAATTAGTGAATCAACCGTGACCGCTGGTGTTCAAAGTCGACTTTGTTGTTATCCCGTCTATTCTTTTTTTTATTCATATAACTTTTATTGATTAATTATTAGTAATGGGTCTTTTACAATTATTAATATATAAGTTTTTGAGTAATTAAGTTTTTCTTGTTGTAATGGGCCTATAAGTTTTTTGAGTAATTAAAAAAAATTGGTCTAAAAGTTTTGAGTATTACAAAAGAGAAAATTCCAATTTGACTCCCTGAAATATATCGTCGGGAGATGGAATAGCCCCTGAAAACGAAATTGCGTATTACGGACGTCTATCATATTTGGGCGGGGCAATCTGTGTCCTTCCGTCATGTTGACCGTTAGTTGACTGACCAAAAATGTTGAAATTACCATTTTACCCCTGAGCCTATAATTAATTCTAAAACTTTTCAAAATCGTGTAGTGGCTGGGGTTCAAACCCCCCCACCTCTGGTTTAACAACAAACAAAACCTACCATGTGAGCTAATCTAATGTTTGGTATGGGTGTATAATATGAATATATATTACCACTTCAACATTTTTTTATTATCATCATCATCTCCAGATTTGTAAATATATCTTAACACCTCATCATCATCATCATCAATATATCTTCCAAGCAAAACCCACATCCCAAAACCAATATTAGAAATATTTTCTGCCGTAACGCCGCCCGTTTCTGCAACAGAGTCGGCTGAGCTCCCACCGGTGGCGAAATCTCCAGCGGCCGGAGAACTTTAGACCCGGGTTGAATTCTCCACCCGCCCGTTTCCAAAATCTCGCCGGAAACAATGGAGTCACCGAAAATCCATCGAATCCAGGTAAACCCGGGTTGAAGTTGATATCTTCGGTTGTGTCGTTACTGTTATTATTATCAGTCGCCAGAAAATCAAAACTTGATGAAAGCTTTCTGGATGATGAAGTGTGTGAAATTCATCAAATTGGATGTCTGATTGGGTGTTGGGGTTGTGGTTATTGTTATGGTGGCGGTGTTGTCGGAGAAGACGGTGAAAATGTTATTTATCTAGGGTTTGGAATTGGAATGAATTGGGGATTTTGAAGGTGGAAGATATTGTATTATTATGAATTGGAATGAATTGGGTTTTGCTGCTGTGGGTTATGCTGCTGTTAAGAAGATGATGAGCTTTATTATTATTATCAATTTTATTATTATTATTATATTTATTATTTATTAGAAGAAGATTACTAAAATACCAACAGTCAACTGACGGTCAATTAACGGTGGGAGTCAAAAAAACCCGCCGGAATATCACATGTGCGCAACATGCGCAATTTCGTTTTCAGGGGCTATTCCATATCCTGACGATATATTTCAGGGAGTCAAATTGGAATTTTCTCATTATAAAAATAGTGGGATTATAAGCGTCCGGGTATTTTATATTTTGCATCATGAACTTCTAAAAATTTTTGTGCCCTCAAAAAAAACGTGCCCTGTCGGGTGATCACATGGCACACCCTTAAAGCCGGCCATGGTGATATAGTTTCCTGATGGTGTTCTTAGGTTATTTGGGTAGTTAACTTAAACATTTGGCAATTTATGTTGATTAGCTATATATAATGAATCTTATTGGATTCAGACTCTTATGAACAATCATGGCCAAGAATGTTGTCGCCAAAAATTTCTTCAATGTCATCACAAGTTGACATCAGTGCTGAATGGAGAAACCTAGAAGTGTATACACCTGAATCGGAGGATGGGGATACTTATAAAGGTCTGCGTTTAAACCTGTATATGCCTGGCCTAAAACAGGAGGACTTGAGGGCATGTGCTCAACACAAGTTACCATACATGACCAGTAGTGAAATCAATAAAGATGATATCAAGAAAGATGATATCATGGCTAACCTAATGTGTAAACTCATCGCTAGTATCCGTGACATCACTATGGGTAAGTTGTATATCAAACCATTTATTCATATCCCGCAAGGTACATGTTTATTATATATAGACATTTACATATATTCCCAACCCAAAAAATCAATTACATATTTCTTCTACCTAGAACATAGTTAGGCCCTTCCTGATCGTATGGCTTCTGATCATGAAGTACGTTCTTGGACGTCGTGTTAATCAACACAACCACACTCACAGAATAATTATTATATGAAAGTATGAACAACACAACATGTAACTGAAACAAGAAACTTGAAAGTTAGTATGTCATGATTACAGACTTATGTTTCAATTGACACTATTTAACGTACTAACTCGATAAAATAACAAAACCTATAAGATAAAACCATAATGAATTATCAGGTAACATATATTACATATTTATAGCCCTGCTTGTGGTGCGCACATATGATGTATATATGTGTGAACCCTCGGGTGGGCAAAAGTGAAATTTCACTAATTTTGACGTTATTTTACTAATCTCGTGAAAATAACGTTAAAAGTGACGGACGGTTAATCAGGCATCATGTAGTGGCATTGATAGCCGAAAGACAAGGGTACATGCACCGATCAGCCGGTGTCCCGATGATTGAGTGCTATGTGCCTTATGTCCAAGGCTTGATGCAAAACTACTATCGAGCCGGGGGTCTCACCGAAAGCAG
Organism: Bidens hawaiensis; assembly: GCF_021521415.1. Classification (NCBI taxonomy): domain Eukaryota; kingdom Viridiplantae; phylum Streptophyta; class Magnoliopsida; order Asterales; family Asteraceae; genus Bidens; species Bidens hawaiensis. Next base: position 2,397,889 of record NW_027491058.1, on the reverse strand, counting down.
CCTCTCTATCCTTATAGGGTAGAGGTAAGGCTGTCTACATCTTACCCTCCTCAGACCCTACCATAGCTTTGCTATTGGTGGGATATACTGAGTACGATGATGATGATGATGATGATGATGATGATGATATATTACATATTTAGGGGGAAGTTAACGTACAAATGAAATTAACGTGCTAATTATGAGAATCAAGTAGAATAAGTAGAGAAATTATGTAATTACATCATAGAGTAATTATATATACATAACTACTCGACTTGTTCTTGATTCTCACAATTAGCACGTTAATTTCATTTGTATTTGATCTAAACCCTACATATCTATTCATTTCATCAAAACTGAACTATTAAATGGCCATTTTACTTTCATTCTTTCTAAATGATTTTCACACATTTTCCCTTCTAATATACATGTTTATCCATTTTATTAAAATTTACTTATTATATAATATTACATATAATAAAAACTGCATACACAAACACATTTAACCTGTGAAGTGGCAATTATATTGTTGCTTGTGATTGGAATACTTATGAAACAAAATATATAAATTAGCTCAAAAAGGACTAAAGCCATGAAACCTTCGACTAGAAAAACAAGATAGAGCATCACCTCACCTGTGACATTTTATTGCATTGTTTAAAAAGTTAGCACTGTACATGATTTTCTTTGAGATAAATGGATAAATGTACATGATTTCTGACATCATCTTGATCAGATCTCCCGCCGAATAAAACACAATATATCAGAGTCGCTTGGTTCTAAAGTATATTTGGTTATGTGATTAGTGTAACTTGAACAGGGGTAAACAGGTAACTCAATATGAAAAGGGGAAATATGTAATTAACTTTTATTGGCTGGGGAAATATTAGGTAATTGATGTTACTAAGGAGAAATATTTAAAAATCCCTATTATATATGTGTGTAACTTGTTTGTTCTTGTTAATTCAGATACGTTTTATAATAGACCAGTTCTAGGCAAGGGATTATGCCCTCTCATAGCAAGGCCATTGCTGCCTAATTCGTTTTCAGTATGTATGACAGAGACTTATAAAAATCTAGAAACAGAAGTAAATGTGCATGGGACTATTAAGTTAACCACGCAAGGCCTTTGCGTGTCCTTCTATACGAATGGAGTGAAGAGAAAGGACGTGAAGACATTTTTTGTTAACAACACTTTGTTCATTGAAGTAAAAAGGGAGCACCGTCTTGCATGCATATATATACCAGAGCGCACTCGCAAGAAGCATAATATGATCAAGAGACAGATGAAAGATGATGTATTTTGTGCAATTGTTGCTTGTTCTGTGAAAAAGGAGGAGGTCAAAGATCAATTGAAATGTATCACTAATTAATTAACGGGTATGGTTTCTATATATTTTATTTCTTGATCAGAACAATGTCAAATTTGATATTAGAGTTAGGTTTCAATTAATCCAACTGTTCTAAGTTCTAACATAGCTAAAATTAGTAAAACATCTAATGGACCGGAATAAGATTAACCTAAAGTAATGCCATGTATATAAGAGTGTGCTTAAAAAGTCCTTCCCCACATAAATAATTAATAATGCCTAATTATATTATTAAAATATTTTTTTTTAAACCAACCAATTTAAAAGTTTCATGCATACCTTTGATTTTGTTTTTCAAGTTAATCACACAGAGTGTCTTTGTGTTCAACTGTATATAAGCTTAATCATAGGATAATATTGTAACAAACCTTAATTTTTTTTTTACAATAATTTTGGTGATATAAAAAAAAGTCAACAAAAAAACAATTTATATTTACAATACACACACCAACCATCATCTAAATGTATCAAAACGAAACCAGTTTAAGTATTTCATATTTAGAAAGATATTTTGAACATATATAACATAAACTTATATGATTATTGTAGTAATTATTATAGTAAATATATAATGCATTGAAAAATATTATCAATCAAATCAATAAAATTAATGAAAACAAAAAGTACTTTGTAAATTAGATAGTCAAAATATAACAAACTTTTAAATAATAGTATTACTTTGACTTTAAATTTAAATTCAAATTTTAAAACACGATTATGGTAAAAATTCAATATTTGATTCATGATTTATAAATAAATTAAATGTTACCCTGTATTATCATAAATAACTATTCGTAACTGAAATTAGTTTTGGAAAATGTTAATTCAAATACTCCATAAAAGTAGTATAAAGACAAATTTTATATGCATTAAAAAAGGTTTTGGCAAACGGGTCAAATTTGCTAGACCAAACCAAATGTTTATTCATTAACTAAAAAATTCCAGGCAATATATAAATCAATTAACATTCTAATTGGTGTAAAAAATGAAATTAAACCTTCTAAAATAACAATTTCAAATATTATATCGATCATTCTTCTCCGGGCTTTGAATTGTCATTGAGACGCCATAGTTTCAAAATACGCACCTTGAGGACACAGTCACTGTTAAGCACATCTAATTGGTTCAACATTGTGATGTTTGTTGGCTCCATCTTCCTGATGGTGAAAAATTAAAAATAAACAAAATATTAATTTCTGAACAATAATACTTTTAACCAAACAACTAAAAACAAAATGAATTATATAAGCACGACCAAAATATAAACCTTACAAACAAACAAATTCGTTTTTGCTAAATCGGGTGTGATGGTGTAAGAATTCTTGTGTGAAAGTCATAGTATTTTTACATAAGTAGTAAATGATTGAATTTTTGGATAGTTGAATAAAGAAGGAAGGTATAAATGTAATTAATTAAAAACATAAAATTAGGGATTTTGAATTAGCTAAAATTATGGACGAAAATTAGGAGATTTGCATTGGGGGATTTTCAAATTTTGAAATAACTGAATGTAATGTTGTTAAATTATATTATAAATACAAAATAATTAAAATTGATATATTTAAATATACACCATTTTCAACCTACAACATTAACTTATTAATATAGAAAAATAACTTACTAATTTATTTATTAACATTAATATAATTAATTATCAATTCAATAATTCCGTATATCTAAAATTGATTATCAATTACCGTATATCTAAAATTATAATAAATTATGATATACTTAAATCCTTAATCATATGGTTGAAATTAATATAATTAATCAACATAATATAATTAATCAGCAATTGAATAATTACGTAATTATAAGTTGTGCAAAAATAACTTACTAATTTCTATTTTATTTATTACCATTAATATAATTAAACAACAATTGAATAATTACGTAATTGATATAAGATGTGGTAACTGGTAATAATTATCAATTACTATATATCTAAAATTAGAATCATTATGATATATTTAAATCCTTAATTATATGCTTGATTTAATTATTGTGTTAAAATAATATATACCACGTATATATCATAATTTATTATAATTTTGAAATTCGTAATCAAAGTAATCCTTAATCAAATGGTTGATTTTTTCATAGTATAGAGAAATTGATTACGGATCTCAATGTATACTCCAATGGTTATATTATTAATTAGTCAATCGGTCAAATTTCATAAATCTAAAATTAAAACAAATTATAGTAAATTTAAATTCGTAATCACTGGTTAGGTTGTTTTATATTGAATCTAGTGGATGAAATATAAATTATCTAAAATAAATTAAACCTGGTGAGAAGCCTAAATTTGTGTATGAAATCACAAAAAAAAAGAATATAGTTACATATGAATCAACATACAAAAATAAAACCTGATGACTTAAGTGACCGGCAGTAACATTAATTGTTTGTGAACACAGTCATGGGTAGACGAAATGTTGTAGATTAAACGTCCGGCTGGTGAACAGCTTCATCGATGGTGGACTAGACGTGCACAAAATCGGGTATTTTTTAAACCCGGAACCGGGTAGGAACCGGTTCTGGGTATGGTCAACAAAAGTCAAACCAGGTTTGGGTAGGAACCGGTTCCGGGTATAGTCGGGTATTTGACCGGGTTTTGACCGGTTCCGGTTCGGGTTTTGACATGTTCCTCCGGGTTTTTTCCGGGTTTTTGACCGGTTCCTCCGGGTTTTTTCCACCGCACCGGGTCGGTTCCAGTTCCGGGTACGGCTCCGAGGAGAAATCCTATACCTGGTCCTACCCGCGGGTAGGGTATGGGTAGGAACCGGTTCCGGGTCGGTTCCGCCGGATCGGGTCCGGAACCGGTTATTTTGTGCACCTCTATGGTGGACGGTGAATTTGCCGGATAAATGAAATGAAGGTAGAGATCCATGGAAGAGGATGGAGGCGTGAAAGAGGAGATACTTGATTTGGATTTTTAGATTAAATTACGTTATACTAAATAATGAATACAGAATAATATAAATAATAGAAATTAATAATAAATAATCATTAGATAGAATTGATTGTATACTAATTTAATTTATTTTAGATTTATTTTATTCACGTGAAATTAAAGATGTGCTAGATATACATGAAAAGTTTAAGAAACCACCAATAGGAAGATGCCAAGTTGATTTAAACTCTATACATTTAATAGTATAGATTTAATAGTATAGTTAGATTAGATTTGTTCAAGTGACATGATATCGCCAAGAAAATCAGAAAACCATTCATGAACATAAAGTTAAAACAGTCCACATAATTTCATCAAATTCAAACACTAAATCAGCAAGTCTTTTTAATCAAACAGTTGTCACAGAACTAAAGATGCTTTGAAAAAATCGACTCGACCACACCTTGAGCTATAGGATGATAAGTTTCACGCGTTTCTGCAAAAACCCGTTGAGCGAATATCTTTTCTTCTTCTTTCCCCTGCACGAGTGCTGTGTATAACGGGCGAAGGTACTTCATTCTCCCCACTTCCTTTAATGTTTTCTCAACAACGTTATAGTATTCATCGCATCTTGAACGAATTGCTAGCTGCAAGAATGCTACTTTCACCTCATAATCTTTGGATTCTGATAGCCTGTAACGCTGGTCCAGAGCTGTAACCTGCACCATCAAAATCTTATGGTTAAAGAATCATGTGAAGCGAAAACACCCAGTTGACCACTATCACCCTGCGCTTTAATAATGGCAGGCTAATTATTTGACCAAGGAGGTGCATGAAACTGAAATCACCGAACTGTAACCAAAATTACAAAACCAAACCGTAACTTAAATAACCAACTAAATCAAACTGAATAAAAAAAACAACGGTTTGGTTTATGTTTTTGAGAAACTGGTTTTTCGATTTAGTTTCGGTTTTGGATCAACAAAAAAAAAGAAAACGTTTGTGTAAACCGAAAACTAAATGGTTTTCAAACACCCAAAAACCAAATTTTCGGTTATTAGTTTGACCCAAAACCAACCCATGCTCACAGAGCACCTCTAATTGGACCCGTAGATAGTCTTCATCTTTTTGGTCATTATTACATATACCCCCTGTCTTTGACCAATTTTGACCCGCATGTACGAGGAAAGAACCAAACCTGTGAAGCTTCAACAGATTTTGGAAGATTTTCCAAATAAAGCTCCCACTGCTGCCCGTGCCAGTTGGCAACTTCTTCCTCACTTGGCATCCTACCTTGTGTAAACTCATGTGCAAGCGACACAATCTTCGTATATATATTAGAAACCGGCTCCATGGCTTCAGGAGGAATACCAGTACCCTCAGTCCATGTTTTCAAATCAATATCATTCTCTATTCCCGGAACATTCGCTCTCAAAAATTCAAGAAACGTTTGTGTATCAATCGACTGAAACTTGAACGCGGCAATGTATTTCTTAACAAACTCATCAAAAGCTGCCCTCCCAATCTAAATAAAAAAATACATTTTGTTAAGTTTGTTACGATATAATATAACTGTTTGCAATTGGACACGTAGAATAATATAATGATCACCTGTCGTTCAATGCACCATAGAAATTGAAAACCTTTTTCGTATGGGATTTCAGAATAAACGTCATCAGGATCTACGCCTTCTTGATTGGTTAAGAGTTTTGTGAACTCCATGTTATCTTTGAATCGCTCAACTGTATCAACTAAACCTTTCCAACCAATTCCAATGTTTAGCGCGGCTATTTCTTCACCTTGTACAGCCTCAACTATTCTCCTTTCTGCATAAGTTGTAAATCCCTACAACAACAATACTTGATTATCACATAATAATAATTTTATATAACTATATTAAATATGTAAAACAAAAGTTAAATAACTAATAAGCTCGTTTAGGCTTGCAAACCAGCTTGAGCTCGGGCTCGTCTAAGCTCGACTCGAGTAGGCTCAATTCAAGCTTTAAACGAGTCGATCTCGAGTAGCTCACGAGCGGCATGGCTCGATTATACACCCCTATTTCCACTAAAATCACTAAATTTTTTTGTTTCTCTAAAATTGGTCAACTTTCATTAGTTGTTTAAAACTTCCAATCCTATGTAACTTTTTTATAAATGTTAAAAAGAATCAGATTAAGTGAGACAAATGAAACATATATGAATTGTAGTTACTACCATTTACTGATTATTTCTTTTCCAACTTGACTTAAATTTAACAATTATATAACTTGGTTATTATTTAATAATTGAGACAAAAGAAAAATATATGAATCATGGTTACTATTTAGTGATTTTCTTCCCAATTTGATTTAAATTTAACAATTATAGAACTTGGTTATTATTTAGTTTAAAAAAAATTCTTACCTTAATTGGAAAAAAAAACTCACTTATTTCTAGAAAAAATCAAACATTTATGGAAAAAAGTTAGTGACTTAAAATGAAACACTTGATAAGCTTCTCTTACTTGTAACATATTGATTAAAACTTACATCAAAAGATATCAACTAATATAAGTGATCAAGCTATCAAGATTACTCACCTCATTCAACCAAAAGTGATCATTAGTCTTATTAGTAATCAAATTCCCAGTCCAACTATGAGCAAGCTCATGAGCCACAACCTGGGCCCCAGTAGCATCACCCTTGATCACAGTAGGTGTCAAAAACACCATCCTCGGATTCTCCATCCCACCATACGGAAAACTCGGCGGCAACACGAGCAAATCAAACCTCTCCCAATCATACTCCCCAAACAGCCTCTCCCCAATCCGAATCATCTCCTCCGTCCCCGCAAACTCCTTCGCCGCAGCATCCAGCACTGAACTCACCGCCTCCGCATACACCCTCGTCCTCGGCCCCACCTCCCGACACCCAATCTCCCCAACCGCAAACGCAAACAAGTAAGGCGGAATCGGCTGCTCCATCACAAACTCTTCCACCACTCGCCCTTCACCACACCATAAACTCTCGTCGCACGCCAAACCCGCCTCACCCGAAACAGGACCCCTCCGTTCGACATGTCTCGCGCTCATTACGGCCGATAACTGGTGTGGGATGTTCAGCTTGGCATTATATCGAACACGCGATGTGGGCGTGTCTTGACACGGGAAAATCGACCTCGCGTGGATCGCCTGGCACTGGGTATACACAAAAGGGTACTTTTTATTAAACGTTTGAGGTGGGTTAAGCCATTGGAGTGCAGAGCTTGAGACAGAGGTAACAAACCCAATCAAGATTTTCGAATGGTTTGATAAAGAAACGGTTAAAGGTTGACCCTTTATGGGATCGGCAACCGGGTTAAGGTGAAATGGGATGTGGGTATTGGTAATCGGGTCGACAAATGAGGTAATTGTGAGGTTACGAGTGTCTAATACAAGATCGCCGGTGTGGGGTGATGAGAGGGTTAATAGGGCGGAAGAAGTGATGGTGGAGGTTGAGAAATTGAAGTAGAGAGTGAGTGAGATGTGGGTCGTTAATGGGTGAGTTGAATCGGTGAATGAGTGTGGGTCGATTGGTGCCATTGATGAAGAATTAGGGTTTGCAGGTTGTGGTGGTGATTGATGAAGGTGAAATTTGGGGGTTTATGATTGTAGGGAGTGGGAATAAATTGATGGAGTTTTTTATTGGGTTTGGTTTTAAAGTGGATTATTCGATTTTAATTGTGGGTTTTAAGACGTGTTATTGGTTTATTGGCTAAGCAAAAGATATGAGGAATGTTAACTTGATAAGAGCATTATGTTGATAAAGTCAACGTTAAAGGTAAATGGTGATAGTTTAACAAGATAATCGTTATTTAGTTTAAAACGTTTTTGACTAAATCTAATGTCGATCTAATTGTCTAACATGAAATCCTATTTTGTCGTTCTCAGGTTGTTTCCTCATTCTATAGAGCCACCAGATTGCTTAATTTCTAAATGGAGGTTTCTCATGCATTTGACCCGAAGTTACGTGTATGGGTCTTACCAAACCCGGATAGTCTTTAAATGAGTTATATCTCATGTATTTATGAAACTCTTTCATAATCAAACAATAATTTTTGTGGGTCATGGGTCTTAACAAACCCGGATAACTTTTAAACGGATTATAACAGGTACGGAAGGCACGGACTCCGCGAACGTCCCTAGCCCCCTTTACTAATAAGGAAAAGAAAGCCTCAACCAGAACCACATTCCTTTTGCGTGCGGATGTAGCTAAGTGTCTGACTCTATTGTGAATGCAACGAAAAGACCCGGAAATAACGAATAATGAAACAATTCATACCCGCCGGACCACCCCTTCTATCTCTCGCGACCGAAAGAAGAGAAAGTTAGTACACAGAGTATTCCCCTGCCTAATTGATCTAATGATCTCATTTATTTGTGAAATAACAATAATTTGCACGGGTTATGGGTGTTGGGTTCTAGTTGCCACCCGTTGACGTAGGTCAGTTTAGACCGAACCACGTTAAATCATTGTGTTAGTTTATTGCTTCCGTGTTCGTGTTTGATTTGTGTGTGCGTTTAATCCTAACAAGTGGTATCAGAGCTTAGGTTTGGATCACACGAGAACACGTTGAACCAGTTCCGCTCGTCGCCTCCGCACCTGAAATCGGAGCTAGGGTTCTGTCATATTCAATTGGTCACCGTCACAGTAAGCTAGGGATTGTTCCCAGCCACGACGTTTGTTGTGGAGGTTCTGTTTCGAAAGTCAATTACACATCACCACCTTGGTCACCGTTTATTGTTTCCAGTTTGTTTGGCAATTTATGATTGATCATAAAGCAGAAAGTTACTATTTATTTTTTTCTTGGAGTTTCTTGTTCCTTGAGGCAGAAAGTTTGAACATGAGCAAGAAATCAAGAATTGTTATTTCAATTTCTTGGAGTTCACGCCACTAGAAGACAAAAGAGTATTTTGTTCAGAAAATAGCACGTGAGCAAAGTTTCGTTAACCTTTTTGGTGGGGGGAAAACTCGGGCAGCTTAGTTTTGCGCGGTACCGGCCAAGAAAATTTATATCAAGATTCTATTTTTGTTGAAGAACAATCGTCAAATCGGAAGAAGTGTTAAAGAAACAGTGAACCAGTGTCAATCGCGTTTATCAGGTTTAATCGTTTCAGTTTCTGATTTTACAACTCGTTATTTCTGTTGCGTTTAAAATAGGTTGATTGTTTTACAGAGTTCAGTAGAATAGTAGTTAAGTTCAGGCCCGTTCGTTGTCGTGTCTATCTCTGTTTTCTTTATCCAGGTTTTCGTTTTAGTCATTGTCATGGCAGAAGACGGAAAGGTTTCGATACAGAAGTTTGATGAACAAAAATTTGGTTTGTGGAAGATGCAAATTGAAGCGCTACTTTGTCAGAAAGACTTGGATGTAGTGTTTGAGGATAAAAAACCAGAAAAGTTGTCAGAAGCAGAGTGGAAGAAGTTAGACAAGAAAGCTAGGGCTTGTATTACATTGTCGTTGTCGGAAGATGTGGCGTTTAACGTCATGAAAGAAACCACAGCCCGTGCTATGATGGAGGCGCTATCCAACATGTATGAGAAGCCTTCGGCGGCGAATAAGGTTTATCTTATCAGAGAGCTAGTGACAACTAGAATGAAAGAGGGTGAGTCAGTTACAACGCATATTAATAATCTTAATTCGAACCTCTCCCGCTTAGTGTTTGTCGGCATTAAATTTGATGATGAAGTTCAAGGTCTTTTGTTATTATCCGCTTAGTGGCTGCTTCAAAATGTTTGTTGAAGAGAATGAGTGGTCTCTATTGGGTCTCATAATTTTCAATTTTGACTTGGTTCTCTTATAATTCTTAGGGGGTTGCTTATTTTCACTAGGTTATAACTTATTAACTTTTTAAAAAGTAATTAAGTTGTTTTAGATTACTTATATTGTGAGAGAATAAGTTAATAAATCACAATGTTATGACTTATTACTTGGTTTTTCTTCAAATTATGATGTCCAATTTCAAACAACCATTAGTTTCTTACCCAACATTAATTACTTGGTTTTTCTTCAAATTATGAATTAATACTTTCTCCGTCTCATTAAAAGTGTCCACATTTTTTTTATTTGTCCTATTATAATGTCCAATTTCAAAATTTATTAGCTAATTTTCCAAGTTTACCCTTAAACATACATAACTAATATTAATAAACAATACTTAGAGCATTCTCATCCCATTCTCAATCTCTATCTCTATAATTACACCAAAAAACACTATATTTCTCTCTCATGTTTAATTAAATAATATTTTTTATACCTTTATCATTACAGTTTTCTCTCTCCTCTACTCCCAACTAATCCAACAAATATTAAAAAATATATAGAAGCAAACAATGTTCCCCAAATGTTTTTCCAAATTTACAAAAAATCACTACATTTTCTCTCTCCACCCTATAATTTACACTCACAACCACTCACAACCCCACCCTATAATTTGCAAACTCCCCACACATAATTATAGGGGAAGGGATGAGAATGCTCTTATGGACCCAATTTTCAAGGGCATTATTGTCATTTGATAAACAAAAAAAAACAATAATTTAATCTTAAACTTTGTGTTTGACACTTTCATCAGACAAAGTGAGTGATATTTTTTAGAACAACTTTTTTGTATTTAAGCAACCGCAATCTCCAAATTTGAAGAGCCCTGATGCTCCACTCCGGCCAGACTATGTTGTCTTAACCGGGCTTACGCTAGCTTTAGAGTTTGGCTTAGGCGTTCGACGTTCTCTTGAAAAACCATACCGCTAAACACCACTTGATAGCCGTTGTGTCACCACAACAGCAGAACTCTCTGACGTAACACATAGTGGAATGAAAACTCAGGTAAGCTCTGGGTTCGAACTGACAACGTTTGCACAAGATCTAGCTCTAATCCTTCGTTGTCAATATCCACCTAAAAGTGACGCAAGTAGAATTCGAACTTGAGTTTCCACGGAAAACCCAAGGCTCCTACAACTAAGAGCATTCCCAACCCATTCCCTATATTATTGTGAGAAGAGTTTGTAAATTATAGGGTGAGGTTTTGAGTAGTTGTGAGTGTAAATTATAGGGTGGAGAGAGAAAATGTAGTGATTTTTTGTAAACTTGGAGAAACTTTGTTTGTCCCTATTTATTTTTTTAATATTTATTGAATTGGTTGTGAGTAGAGGAGAGAGAAAACTGTAATGATAAAGGTATAAAGTAACATAATTTAATTGAACATGAAAGAGAAATGTAATGTTTTGTAGTGTAATTATAAAGATGAGGACGAAGATCCGGATGAGAATGCTCTGAGCCACACAAACAAGTAATATTAATTAGTAAATTTAGTTTTGGTTTATTTGTAGATTAATAAGCTTGCAAGCAAGTCAAACCGAATCCGAATCCGAATCCGAATCCGGTATATAAAACACGGGCTTGTTTAAACTTGACCCGATTCAAACTTTTCCGAGTGTGCCCGTACTCCCAACCCGCTTCTCATCTCGGACCACGCATTGAATAACCAACCAAACACCCAATTCTTCACAAAGTCACAGTTGTTCTTCTTTTCTTACAAACACACACTCTGTCTTTCATAAATATACATAGTAGTAGTAGTAGAAGAAAAATAAGATGGATGATTATGCTAGAGAAATGATGGACCTGAAGACTCTCGTCACTCGATCTCTTGAAAAGAAGGGTGTTCTCGCCAAGATCCGAGTAACATTATAACACTGATCAGTTTCTCCTTAATTTTTTCAAAAGATTAGGGTTTCTCTTGCTGCTGTAACTGTTTCTTATTTATCAAATTTGGCACCCAAATGATTTATATCTATGATGTTATAATGTTTCAGAATAATTTGACCAAAACACAAGATTTTTCATTCATTTTTTATAACATTGCTAGGCGCTAGTCGGGTAGTGGGGGTACCGATAGATCAATAGGGGGATTAATCGGATTGGAATTTTATATGTGGTCGGTTTATTAGGTATCACATAAATACTTCAAAGTTCACATAGTGTATAGTTCAAACTTCATACATAAACAACTAAACGTATATATAACAAATCAATGAGAATAGATTTTTTAAACTTCATATTCGTTCATGGATTGGCCCGGGAACTCGGGTTAAAACCAAGGTCCAATTTGCAGAAATGTTGACTGATTACTGACTTGTCGGTTCAATTAGGAGCCTTGTTGTTAGTAGCGCTCATAGCGGGCGAAATAGCGTAGCGAAATGTTGATCTATCGCTATCTGAGTTTGGTGCCTCCATAACATGATAAATTGCCGAATTTCAGGTTATTTCGTTTTTCTTTGGTTTAATATATATAGCGATAAATCATAAAATATACATATAAGATAGTTGGATTTTAGGTTTTTTTTGGTTAAATATACGTATAAGAACAGCATATTTGGATATAATATGCATACAAAATATTTCTAAAATTTTCTTCTAGTGTATCTCTAAACATAATATAGCGTCCGCTATTTCATAGATATCGCTAAATAGCGCATCGGTAGCTTGTCACTATCGTCCGCATTCGCTATTAACAACAATGATTAGGAGAAATTGCATCAGTAACGTACCGATTATCTGCCCCTAATCTCGATTTTTACAACACTGAGTTAACGTTTAATCCTTATCTTAAAAGCGTTATATTTCATGATTGTTAATGATAGGCTGAGCTTAGAGCAAGTGTGTTTGAAGCTATAGAGGGAGAAGATAAGGTGATTGAACAAGATGAAGGCTTGCCTCCTGCACTTTTGGGTAGTTGCAATGAATGTGCAAGACAACTTCACGCGTCACCTTTAGGTATACATCTTCAACTACTAGATTAATGGGTGAAAATATGTTTTTTGATTAATTAGTGTATCACATATGATTTAAAGTTATTGACCCGTTCATATTGGTTCGATATGTTTTCAGGTCGACTGATGACGGCTTTAATATGTGAATACTTGGATTGGGCACAACTTAACCACACATTTAAAGTTTATTTGCCAGAGTGTAATTTGGTAATCACATGAAAAGTTACAAGCTTTATTGTATATGTTTGTTTCAGTTTATTTGATAACAAGCTTTCAATAGTGATTAACTTTTGAAATTGTGAAGAAACACTATTGGTTTTTCATTGCAAACAATCAGTCTGATCAAAGTGAATAGATTATTCTTCATATAATATAGGTTTTGTGATCATATTAATATTATTTATAAGTTACAAAATTTAAAATTTATGGATTAAATTTTGCTGAAACTTGTAGGTCAACCAAACCCGTTTGACCTGCATCTAGAAATGAACCATTTGAATAACCCATTTTGTCTTTTGTCTAAAACTTGCATTGCAGCAAAAGGATGCATGGAAAACCGAATTAAAGGACTTAAATATTAAAAGTGGGTATGATATGAACCGAAATGGAGATAGCGGTCCAATGCTATTGGATGTACTTGAAGGGTTCTTGAAAGTTGAGGTTTGTTATTATTTTTTCTCGTTACCAACTTAGCAATATATGAATCATACTTTTTTATGTTTGTAATATGTAATGTATATACATACCACATAAACATCCAATTGTTATTAAGATATGCTCTTGTAGAATCAACCACAAGTGAGAAGTGGTGGAAGGAGATTACTCACACCCGAGCAAGACTCTTTGACTAGTCTTGACTTACGGAATCGAAGGTCGTCTTCGTCGTCTGTTATTGGGGGCTTGCCTCCTCTAGTAAGGTGCGATTGTTAAGCCTGTTTTTTCTCAAACACTTCAAGTGATATAATTTAGTGAGAAGGTCAAACGTTGAAAGTTATTTTTGATGCATCTAAACATACCATCTTCTAAATCATTCTTATTCAAAGATTTAGATTAATAATTATAATTTTCTCTATGATTGTAATTATCACATTAATTATTTACCAATGGATTTAAAAGCGCACGAAAATATGATTGTGGGTCAACCCATACCAAAAATGACATGTTTCAACTGAAACCTGTCTCCTCTCCTTACCACTAGGGATGTAACGAAGCGAGCTGAGCTCGAGCTTGGCTCTCAGTAGTTGCTTAAGCTCAAACTCGTCTCGTTTATTATTTTTTAATTAATTTACTTACATTTAAAATTAGTTTGTGTATATTTTAAATATAGGTTTTATATAATGCATAATATATTTACGTTATCTTGATTTTATACATAATTATTATTTTATGAATATATATTTATTGTATTATATTAAATTAGCTCGTTTATACTTGCAAGCCAGCTCTAGCTCCATAAGTGAAGCATAGGCTCGGGCTTATAAGCTCATTTATTTAACAAGTTTATTGCTAGGCTCGAGAGTTATGCTTGGCTTGAACGAGCGACCACATCAATATACATAGATTATTGCTTCACCTATCTTTAGTTTTGGTGATAATGCTTATTTTTTATCTCATATTGCATTCTTCTCAGGCTTCTGGTAAGTACTTCAATTTTTAAAATTTTTTAATTAGGAATATTTATGTTCAGTTATAACTTTTAACTTTCTATTAATAATTACTCAGACCGAAGAGTGGGCTCCTCAAATTGAGGCTAAAGAAAAGACGACCACAATAGAAGATACGATAATGATAATATCCGAGAGGATATAATGCTGCGGACCTCATCTGCCTTAGAAAACCTTCAGTTGGATAGAAAGGCGCGTCATTTAACAAGCTCTAGGAGGTTAGTAAAATTAAACCCGGATCATCCTTGACAGACGGTTACAATAAAACCCTGTTTATAATTTTTAAATTATATAGCATGTTAAGAAATTAAAAAAACATGATTCAGGCATGGAGGGGATGGCAGCAGTGAAGATGATGGCAGGGTAGACCATATGTAGCTTCAATGACTTGTTGAGAGCATGTAGTTAAACCTTTGTGCTAGTGTTTGCGTGTGTTTATAAGGAAAATTAGGATGACCCTTTATGCCCTTTCTGGGCATGAATGTTAATGTTTGTTTTAGTTTATTTTGATGAATATTTTTATTATTATAATCATTAGTTATTTGTATTATTTAGTATTTAACATAAAAAGTGTGCAAACTAGTTTAAACAAAAAAAATAAAAAATTAAACAATGTTAAGACCCATAATTTTGTAGATTGGGTTACTGATAACATAACTGTTTTATGTAGTTAAAGCGAAAACAAATGCATATATTTATTTAAATTGGGTTATTATTATATAGGTTAAATATGTAGAAAAATTGCAATATGTCTTTATTAAATAAAGAAGGGCCAACTGTTAAGGCCAGGCCCAGCCCATTTTTTGATTTGGAAGTGTAAACTAAGAAGAAAGTTCGAGCTAGTCACTAGAGGCGCACAAAAAAACCCGTACTCGGAACCGGACCTGAAAAAAATACCCGGAATCGGTTTTTTTAATACCCGGGTATTCTATATACGAAACCGGAACCGACCCTACCCGTAGGGTATGGATAGGGTATGCATTTTGAGGTCAATACTCGTACCCAGAACCGTACCCGATTTATACCCGTATATACCCGGACCCGGTCAAACCCTATACCCGGTTATACCCGATACCCGATACCAATTTTCTAATACCCGATAATATACATGAGTTTTTATAGTATATATTTATATTTACTTCACAACTTTTATGTTTAAGTTTTTGTAAAATGCATATTACTAAGTAAAATAATTTGTAATTAAGTGGATTTATGGTTTTTGTAACATAGTTTAATTATTTTTATAAATTACAAAGCAAATTTAAATTTTAAACAAATTAAAAAATGTATAAAAAAATTACAAATTCAAAACCGGATATTAATACCCGGTCGTACCCGGTTCCAATACCCGAACCCGATCATACCCTACCAGGGTATATAGGGTTGAGTTTTTCTCCTCAATACCCTACCTGAACCCTACCCAATTTCTCTCAATACCCGGTTTTTCAATACCCGGTCATACCCGAAACCAGTTCCATACCCGAACCCGGGTTTAAGAAAAAACATGATTTGTGCACCTCTACTAGTCACCATTTACTCACTAATAAATAGTTTATCTTATCTTAAATATATATAAACGAAACCTTTAAAAGCTATTTGGTTACTTCCCACATCCTCTCAAGCCATCATATTGCTTTATTTGTAAATGCATGTTTCTCATGTGTTTGACCGAATTCACAGGTATGAGTCTCACAAAACCCAAATATGGGTCTCACCAAACCTATATAACCCTTAAATGAGTTATAACATCTTATTATATTAGGAATTAATCTTATTAAATATTTGATATGAAAATCTATAAAATAGGAATATACTAAAAGTTAATATCCAAATTAAAAAAAATATATTTATAATTAAGAAACAATTTTATAGTAAAAAAAAATAAGTGAGTCACGGGTCTATCAAAACTGGATAGCTTTTAAACGGGTTATAACATCTCATTTATTTGTGAAACCCTTTCATCATTAAACCCTAATTATATTATTAATGATGTGTGCTGTGCGTGCTAGTAAAATGATAACTGATTGGAGATTTAGCTTTTGCACAAGATTGTGTTTTAAATTTACAAAAGTGATTTATGCTAAGACTAAACACACAAAATAGGTAAGTGTACCTATCGTATATGTAGGATAGTATTGGTAAGAACCAAGTATCGATCCGTGAACACAAATGTTTCTTAATAAAGGATCGTCGTTTTACTTTAATCGGAGGTTTTAATCATATTGGGGTTGATTTTTATACTTTTTATAAAATATGAATACTTATATATAATATATAGGTGACAAGAAGAGAGTTTCTAAGCGAGTAATTCAATTATACGAAGGTTTACCATCTAATATCAAGGATCCACTCCATTATTCCTTGATGATTATTAGATGAACATGTGGTAGACTTGTTCTAATAATATATGATACAATAGTCCCTCATTTCTAAGTGAACATATTATTTGACATAAAAGAAAGTAACATGCGCATTTTAAAGTCCATCATTTCCAAATGTCATGTTACCACATGAATGTCAATTTAAGTAGACAAGCAGTTTGGTATAGTAGAACGATTAGGAATGACTTCGATTTCTTTAATACTATTCCTAACAATTTCGAGTGGTTGTAGTTAACTCACACAACCTCCCCTTGGTTGATTTAATTAGGTTATAAGTACACATTCCATTAACATATGATTTTTTTAACTAGTATGACAACCTAAGCAATCGTGTTAACAATGTTATTTCAGAATTATCAAAACTAGAGAAATAGATCATAGCCTATATCTCATAATTTCTAAGTACAACATAGGGATCCATGTTTTATCTTGAATAAAGTAACAAAGTATTCTTTTTTACCATTTCTAGTTTCCAAGAACATGAATTACCATGAATGATTATAAAATCATCAACCTTGATGTATTTAATTAAGGTAAAAAACATTTCTTCATCAATGGATAATTGCAATATAACCATACACTATACCAAACTAAACCACATGTTTCATGTAATCATCAAGTAAAACAAAGCTTCTCCAGATGGTAAATGGAGTTTAGCTCATAATGAGCATTATTATGAACATGAAAAGAGATGATGATAACAAACACATGATTAAACTTAGAACAATCTAACCAAATGTGAATGAACCTCCCTTCTTAATGATGGATTATGATGGTGTTGATTGATGATGATGGATGGTAACCTCCAAGCCTTCAAACTCCTCTCTAGATCTTCAATATGAGTGTAATGTTGGTGTTTTTATAAGTGAAAACCGTTTAGAACTCTACTTCAAGCACACTTCTCAAATGACACAAGAGCCTCTATTTATAGGCTGTCTAGAGGAAAAAGCACGGCCTCGTGCTTTATTAAGCACGACCCCGTGTCTACGTGTCCCAGTTGCATGTTGTCAGATCATACATGATGACTCACCACGGGGGTGTGCTTTCAAAGGCACGCCCCGGCGCTTTTATTGACATGTGCTTCAATTCTTTTTGTCTTTATCTGGAGGTGACCACGGCCCCGTGCTTTTATCAACATGTGCTTAAATTCTTGTAGAATTTTGTCTTTTTTATTTCCAGAAGCATGGGGCGTGTTTCTTGTTTTTATTGTGTTTTCTTCGTCTTTTCGCTTGTTTCTTTGTTTGAGGCTTGGGTTTACCTGAAATTACATTTTATTAAGATAAGTAGCCTTCTGTGCTATGTTATTTGATAGAAGTTGCAGTTTTTAGAGCTTATTTGATGCTTAGAAGATATTTTTATATAAATCAAACATCCCCACACTTGAACCTTGCTTGTCCTCAAGCAAGCTACTTATAAATATTCTCTAAAAATAGCAAGTTAGGACCAATATTTAATCATCCCCAAAAGAATTTCGAGAAAATGGGAACAAAATAACCAACCTTAAATCATAAGAATATATGTAGTGATATAAAAAGGATGATTTGTTTCATGAGCTTCCGTTTATGCAAAACGTCACGTTCTCACAATGTTCGCTCACACTCGGTTTTATATCTGATCATACCTGTGATGTATGTATGTGAACACTCTTAGTCAAAATGCGACCTATGAAAAATAAGCTTGTAACTATTTCAAACCTCCACCTTTGTGAAGGGTTGCATAATTAGAAGGTGATATGGGTTGGTTTTGTAGGGATTAGGTGTTTTGTGATGGTTCAAGGGTTTAGGTTAATGAAGATGGGGATGGTAAATACAATTTCCGCTGATTGTCGGGAATCTTGAGATGTCTTCGATGTTTGGCTCCTTGTTTTCTGGATAATCGTTTTTAAAACAAACCTAGTGACTCTTTTAAGGTCAGATCGTCAAGACCGGTTTTGTCGAGGATGTGGATAAGTTTTTCCTCAATCCTGTTCTGAACATAACTCCCAACTCTAATGGATCATTTGGATTTGAGCCTAATAGCCCCCATCCTCATTAATTCGGTATATTCATGCTGAGACTGAGTTTGACTTTTTCTACATCTTCCTTTGTAGACCAGTTTCCGCAACCTAAGCATCGTTCGTATATTTTTGCTCTTCTTTTCATTGCGCTTTTGGAAACTCTACAAAATGGTGGTATTCGTTCGTTTTGGCGCCACTTTTTCCTCACCTCATTGCTAAAGAGAAAGACTCTCTCCCTAAGTTCTGGAGGCAACCTAAGTTTTGTGAAATGTATGCAGCAAAGGAAATTGAAATCGAAAGAATGCATTTTCAGTTCTTTAGGGTCTGCCGGTAAAAGACCATTGTTGTATTTTACCGGTTTGTGAGGGGTAAAGTGGTGAGGTTTTGGTTTAGGGTTTTGTGATTTGAAGAATGGTTTAAGATGTTTGTAGTGATATTACCTTCTTCCTCATACAACGCTTCGTGTGGTATTGAAATGAATAACTGCGACAAGTTCTAATTCACACGAAACATATGACTCACTCAAATCTTCCGAAAATATATTTATATGGCATGAGTCTTATCTCACAGTAACGGAGGAATTGGGTATAGACGCCATATTTTGCATAAACTTGTTCTCAGTATTACAAAACTTCTTTTTACTTTTTCACTTTTTGGTTATTTGCAATTTATTTTTATTTTTCTCTTGGTTTTGTTATAAAAATTGTCTTTTATTTGCTACAAAAATTTGTTATTTAGAGAATTTTATAAAAATAGTTGAGCATCAATTGGTCAAGTAATTCCCTTCCCCATACTTAAATCTCACATTGTCCTCAATGTGAAAAGATTCATAAAAATATTAAGATTCTAGGTCTAAATTAACCCGAATCATTCAATTGGTGAGATTTTGGGGGTTAATTTAGACCTAGAAAGATGAAATCGAACAATAGATTAGTTAATTTAACATACATTTGGTTGGAATTGGTTGATTTTTGGAAGAGACTTGCAGAATGGGTGTATTGTTGGCGGTTTTCGGTGAAGTGAGTGTTAGGGTTAATTGAATGGTGATGTTATTTTATTAAAAGTTTCGTAACTGTACTGGACACAAAAGCACGGCCCCGTGATTTTTGAAGCACGGCCCCGTGCTGCGTGAGGCAGACAGATTCTTTTGCTTTGTTGTTTATTTGTCGAGCTGGTTTGTTTTTAACTGTTTTCATTTGAGGGTTATAGTTAAGATAAAAATTAAAAGTCATGCTTTTCATTAAAACATAAAACATAGTTACACATAGTGGAAAGAAAAGTACAACAACAATATCGAATCATGAAAACATTACACTATCAAGAGTAACTTCTTAACAAGACAAAGTTAGAACTTCAACGACCACCATTCCCGAACAGGTCTTGGATGTGTGGTGGAGCTCTTTTAGCTTCCAAGAGTTCGGAAAGCTTTTTATCGAGCTTTGCGATCTCCCGGTTAAGATAGTTGAGCTTGAAGGCCACATCCTTGTTATGGCTATCCACAACATCGAAGTTCTCGAACCACAGTAGTTCGACTTTGTTGATCAACTCGATTAACCGAGCCTCGTTTTGGATGTTACTTTCGACTTGGTCCCTCATGATGCATTGTAGCCTCATGATTTCTTACTCAAGGTTTGAGGAAGAATCATGTTGCTTGCCTTTCCTCACTGGCCTCCATTCAACTTTCTTGCTTTCCATTTCAATAATTTTGTGTTTGGTGTGAATGGAATAGTGATTTTTTGCATTCATTATATAGAGACTGGAAAGTCGAACACGGCCCCGTGCTGCTAGGGGAATAAATGTTTCTGATTCAGAGAATTGTACGAAGTCAGCACGTATCATGCTGAAGATTCTAAGGTGACCACGACCCCGTGCTTTTATAAGCACGACCCTGTGCTTTTTGTTACTGAAAGTTTCTTTAATTTTTCAGCTAAACGCGAGAGCCGAAATTTTTAGAATGATGTTTAGTATGTTATTTCAAGAGTTTGATCATCCTAAAAATTACTTTTCATTTAAATTAAAAGTCCTAAACAAATACGGGATAAGCCCGGTTTTCCTAGAAATGTAAAATTACTCGGGTTAAGCCCGAAGATCCTAGCACAAAGTGCCTAGTGCACTTGTTTACACACAAAAACAGAAAATTAAGTTTCCTAGATCTCTCCGAAGGGTTTTCCTCCGCCGAAGGGTCCTGGTGGTGGAAAGTATGTGAAACCGAGAACTTGGAACTGGAGTTGTTCGTCAATGTCCCGAAATTCGATTTTTCATGTTCTCTACCGATTTGGTGAGTTGGACGAGACGCATTTCTGCGAGAAGATTCATCTCAGTGAGTTCTTTGACGAGTTCTTGAAGTTTCAAAAGAAACTCGGTTTTGGATACATAACGGGTTTCGTTTCTCGGTTGTCGAGGAACGGGAATCACTTCATTCATCTCAGTAGGAATGATAGTGCTTTTGGTTTGGGTTGGTGCAAGGAATGCATTGGCACAAGGTGCCTTTTATAGCCAACCAGAAGTCGAACATGGCCCCGTGCTTTTGGAAGCAGGCCCCCGTGTTTTTGGTCTGACAATTCTGTTACAAACCAGTCTGACTGAAATTTTTGCAGCGAAGATTCCGGCCCGCACTTTGTGGTACGGGTCCGTGCTCTTGGAGGCACGCCCCCGTGTTTTTAATATATATATATATATACTGTTTAACTATTTACAAAGCCTATTTTAATAAGGTCTCGACCATACCTTGTTCCTGGTATGTTTATTTAGTTGGTAGGAGGATTATTACCTTCGAGACATCTTCAAATGGCCCATCGGTATATGGTTTTAATCAATGCCCATTGACCTTGAACTTGTGGCCGTTAGAATTTGAAATCTCGACTGTCCCATAGTCAAAAGCTAATTTAACTACGTAAGGGTCTGCCCAACGAGATTTCAGCTTTCTTGGGAAAAGTCGTAAACGTGTGTTATATAACAGTACACGATTGCCAACTTGAAATTTCTTGTTTTCTTTTAAGTGGGCGTCGTGTAGACGTTTAGTCTTTTCTTTTTAAGGCCAGGAGTTTTTATAGGCTAATGTTCTTAGCTCTTCGAGTTCGTGAATTTGATCTTCCCGGTTGTTGCTGGCGGACATTAGATCAAAGTTTACTGCTCTTAGATTCCAGTAGGCTTTATGTTTAAGTTCTACGGGTAGATGACATGCTTTCCCATAAACAAGTTTGAAGGGTGTTTTTCCTATGGGGGTCTTGTAGGCTGTCCTAAGGGCCCACAGAGCGTCATCTAACTTTTCTGCCCAATTCTTCCTATTCATCCCTATGGTTCTTTCTAAAATCCTTTTAATTCCTCGATTCGAGACCTCTACTTTCCCACTGGTCTGAGGGTGGTATGGGGTTGCTACTCAGTGGTGAACTCCATATCGTGCTAAGACCTTGTTCATTAAGGTATTGTAGAAGTGAGTTCCTCTGTCGCTGATTAAGGCTTTTGGGGTACCGAATCGTGAAAATAACCTTTTCAGAAATCGTACAACTACTTGAGCATCATTAGTGGGAAGAGCTTGTGCTTCTACCCATTTAGATATGTAGTCGAGTGCTACAAGAATGTACTTGTTTCCGTATGAGTTAGAAAATGGGCCCATAAAATCTATTCCCCATACATCAAAACTTCACAAATTTGAATGCCTTTTTGAGCTATCTCATTTTTGGCTGAGATGTTTCCGGCTCTTTGACAAGCATCGCATGCTTGGATCAAAGCATGTGTGTCTTTATATATGGCGGGCCAGAAGAATCCTGCATCAAACACTTTCCTGACCGTAGTGGCGGTACTGTGGTGTTCGCCAGTTGGTCCTTGATGGCAGTGTTTGAGAATGTCTAAGGCTTCTTTTCCTGAAATACACCTACAAACAACCTGATCGGCTCCTATTCTAAACAAGTATGGATCTTCCCAGAAATAGAACTTAAGGTCTGAAAAGAACTTCTTCAGCTATTGATGCGTAAGACCTTTTCTTAAGATTCTACAAGCTAAATAGTTTGTGAAATCGGCAAACCAAGGACTTTCATCTTCCTCTTGCATGACTGCTTGGATATGCATGAGAACTTCATGTGGATAATTATCATCGATAATTTCCTCATGATGTTTTTCTGAAGCTGGGCATTCTAAGCGAGAGAGATGGTCCGCAGCTACATTTTCTGCTCCTTTCTTATCCTTGACTTATATATCGAATTCTTGGAGTAGTAGAATCCATCCGATTAGTCTTGGTCCAGCATCTTGTTTGTTGAAGAGGTATCGAATGGCTGCATGATCGGTGTAAACTATGGTTTTGGAAAGAACGAGGTAGGATCTAAATATTTCAAAGGCGAAAAGTACTGCTAGTAACTCTTTTTCTGTTGTAGTGTAATTTTCCTGT
The DNA here is from genome assembly GCF_021521415.1 of Bidens hawaiensis. Classification (NCBI taxonomy): domain Eukaryota; kingdom Viridiplantae; phylum Streptophyta; class Magnoliopsida; order Asterales; family Asteraceae; genus Bidens; species Bidens hawaiensis. The sequence goes on along the minus strand of NW_027491058.1, from coordinate 2,374,428 downwards.
GCATCATTAAGAGTTTTACTAGCGTAGTATATTGGGTGTAAATGCTTTTCTTTGCGTTGTCCGAGTACGACTCTAACTGCAAAGTCACTTGCATCACACATGATCTCGAATGGAAGGGTCCAATCGGGTGTAGTCATGATTGGTGCGTTGACAAGCTTGTTTTTTAATGTATTGAATGATTCAACACATTCTTCAGAGAAGACGAATGGTGCGTCTTTTTCCAGAAGTTTGGTCATAGGTCTAGCAATTTTGGAGAAGTCTTTTATGAAACGACGGTAGAATCCTGCGTGACCTAGAAAACCGCTAAAGGCTTTGACTGAAGTTGGTGGTGGAAGTTTAGAGACGGTTTCTATTTTTACCCTATCAACTTCTAGTCCTTCTTGGGATATATTATGACCGAGAACAATGCTCTCTTTGACCATAAAGTGGCATTTTTCCCAGTTAAGTACTAAATTCACTTCTTCACACCTAATCAACATCTTGTCTAGGTTTTTTAAACAATGATCAAAGGAGTCCCCAAAGACTGAGAAGTCGTCCATGAAAACTTCCATAGAGTGTTTGATGTGTGTCTAACGATGCTCTCACAACTAAGCTTTAAATTTATAAAACCAAATTCCTAAGGAAGCCACACAAAACCGGCAAGTGTACCAATCACTAATAGTATAGCACTAAGGAAGTCCGAGTATCGAACACAAGGACACTTGAAAACGTATTTAATACTTAACCCTAAATAAGACTCACCTAAGACTAATATATTTTTTAAATGATTTTTATATTATTAACTACTTAACCTAACTTACTTTAATTAACTTAAAAGACTTAAATTGAGAAAACTAGAAGAAACTTTGAAAATACGATTTATCAATGGGAAAAACGTCTACCTAGGTAAGAATCCTATTGAAGGTATAGTAAGCTATTGGATTGTAGAATCTCACGGAACCGGTTCCTAAGGAATGGCACAACAAAGGTTCACTCAGGAAGCTAGATTACCTCTCGGTCTCACTAACAAGCCCTAACCTACACTTAGTTGATTTTAAGAACAAACCGGATGACGAATTGTTAACGTGCTCTAATGCCGACTCTCCTCTCGGTCTCACCGACACACTACCCTAATGGAGACGAATACTACGCAACCAAGGATAGAGGAACAATTTATTTCAACTTAAACTAGGTCAACTAATCGCTCACAAACCCAAACCCGACAAGAACCGAACCCGCTCTCGCGCGATCCTAATCCTAACAAGTAAAAGCTATGAGACGAGTTTACTTCCTATCACCTCTCGGTCTCAAGGAAGGTGTCTACCCACTGATTATATTTAATTAGTACACTCACTTAAACCTTACGGTTGATCACCCCGTAAACAAACCCTAAACACTAAGTAAAGAGTCCTAACAAGCAACAATCAATCAAAACTCATTCAAGTAATTAAAGCAAGAGGTTTATAAGTGTAATTAACAAATTCACAGCCACTAAACACAACCTAATTCAATGTTAAACCAAACTTTACATTAACAATTTAAGCAATGATCATCAACAATCCAAACTACTTACTTAAACCTAACAATAATCATCTAACCTAGGTAGAACTAACAAGTTTAGCTACACATTAATTTTGGACAGCAGCTAATATTCAAATTAAACATCATAAACATCAACATAAACATAAGTAAACTCATTCAATAATCAAGAAAAATCAAACACATGTCAATCTCTAAGTTACTTGCAAAACAATCCAACAAAAAGATCAAGTTTAACTAGTTAGGGTTCTTGAACAAGAGACAAAGTTTAAAGATGAATGCTTAGGGTTTATGAGCTGAGATTATGAGATTATAAGACCCTTAGCTGCTGCACAAGAATCTCCTTGGCGTTCTTCTTCTATTCCAGCCATCACAGCCACCAAACCCTAGCTGCCACAAGCTTTTCTTCTTTCTTCTCCCTTGCTGCCGATCGCAAATATGGGCAGAATTGGGGCTGCTGAATTCGGGATTTTAGGGCTGTTAGGGTTCTTATTTTTTTATTTTTCTTGATATAATATGCAAGATAGGCTTCTAACTTATGGGCTTGGGTCGGGCCTTGACTTGTAGTATCCAAACTTGATCAAATAAGCCCCTATAGTCTTCAAATTTCATTCTTTTCCACCAGCTTTTATAACCTACAAGTAAATATTCAATTTTGTAAAATCAAGCATAAACAAACCATAAAACTTAATAATTAAACTAAAAAGAAATTAAAACATGATAAAAATGATACGGAAAGCAAGTGTATTTTATAATACATCAAACATCCCCACACTTAAGTCTTTTTCGTCCCTGAAAAAGTAATCTACACAGGATCATACCCAAGTGAAAAACAACAAACTCTCAGATTATTATCATTTTCAAAGCACAAGAAACAGCCTGACATATTGACCGCGATTGCTGATATTGTTGTCCACTTAAACCCAGCCACCAGCCAATCAAGCCCCCCTTTTGCATTAAACGTTTTTAGTTCAAAAATTAAGGCTACACCTACCCCATCTCAGACAGAGAGAGCTAGAAGACTAGAGTCGAAGCAAACTGGTTCGACAAATCACCATAAGCCAAGGACTCATTGATAATACTAATTAGATGCACTCGGTGAAATTTGGATGGATGAATGGTCATGTGTAGGTCGTACGAGTTATTCCTAAATATTATTGGACTTTGTCCTATAAATTCCTAATTTCATATTTATTGACTAAGAACCTTCGAGCCCCAATAGTGTATCCTTAGAGTCACCATCCCCAAGGTAACACGTAAACTCTAAGTCCCGTCTAGTATGTGCATCATTGGCCTCTTTTTCTAACTTTAAACAATGCTCATTTGGCATTTTACAATACATAACTTTCTTCATAAGCATTTTGCTTGTCTTGAACAACTTTGGATAATACAATACATAACAAACTTTCAAAACATACTTTTTCTTTCTCTTTTTTTTTTCTTTTTTCTTCTTCTTCTTCTTCTTCTTCTTCTTTTTTTTCAATCTTTTATATCACCCTAAAATATATAACTATTTCTAAGCTCGTAAAAGATGGACATGTGGTGTGTGCTATTTTGAGTGCATTTAATTCTTACCATCTCAAAGTTTTCAGATTATGGTAATCCTCCCTAAGCATCGAAATTCGGTTTCACCATTTTTAAATTATTATATATATAAAAACATGCTAAAGAGGACTATCAAAGCTAGTTGAGCCTACCGACACATCCCAAATCAGATATGCAAACCATCCCTTTTATTATTATTATCATATATTTTTCAAAAATTCCGAGAGTTCGTTAGCACAATGGTAATAATATCATTTCATGCTTAACGTAGAACAAAAACAATTTTCAAGGGACAATTTTTTTAAAACCTTTTTTTTATATATAATTTTTCAAACTTTTTAATTTTTTTTCAATTTTTTTAAAATTTTTCCTACAACTAAGTAAAATAAATTCCCATCCCCACACTTAGAACGAAATCGTCCTCGATGAGAACAAGGAAAAGAAATAAAATAAAATAAAAACTGAAAAATAAAAATAAAATTAAAACTTAAATCAAAAAGTAAAACAGAGAACGGGTTACTCCCCTGGTTTATATGCAGAATCTTCACCAGCTGTGTATCAATTAAACGAACGACCGTATAGCGTTTCATTCGCTGCTGCAACCTCGGGTGAACCAGTTCCAAAATGCCATCAGAGCTACCATGCGCATAATAATACCTGCAATAACTCAAACTCGCTCTCATGTAGCGGCGTACAAAACAGAAAACAAAAACATAAGAAATAAACATATTTTTGTGTTTTTGTATTTTTTTTAATTTTTTTTATTAAATATTTATTATTTTGTATTTTGGATTTTTTTTTAATTTTTAAATAACAAAAATAAAAGAAACAAAACTCTAAATCTCGGGTTGCCTCCAGAGAGCGCTTAGTTTAATGGGTCCTCAGCCTGACCCCAAATCTCAATGTTAATCAGGTGGCTTCTCCTTTATCTGTTTCCCACTCGACCCGTTTCGTTTTATTCGTTTACTATTAGTTGGGAAAAACTCACAAGAAAAATTTAAAGAGATTTTGAAAAACTGAAACGGGTCAGACCACCAAGACTTATACTTATCTGGACCAAACTTTATACGAGTCGTGTAATGAAGGAGGATGTTATCTTTGTTGTGTGTCAACTTTATTATGTTGTTTCGTATGTCGCATCCTCACCTTCAAGTTTGTTTGATCCAAGTATACATGTCCCCTCTTCTGTAATGTCTCCCTGAAAATTAATCTTCCTATTCCTTCAATGTCACCTCGCCGGTCAAATTGCGTATCATCTACTTCCATAGAGGTATCCTCCACAAGCTCTTCATGAAAACCCTCGATATCCAAGACAATCACATTCGCCTTCTCGACCTCCGTCAAAGTAGATGCAATGATAGCCGGCAGCTTCCTCTCTTCATCTAGAAACACATACTCAAGGTGGGAAGGCGAATCCTTAATCTCTAAGGAAGAAGGAGGAATCTCGACCAAAGGTCGGTCCATCGGATCGTCTCGTACGATCTTAGCAGACACGCTAGATTCAGGGGTATGAGACTCGGTGTCGTCATCTACGGACTGATTAGTTACGGCAACCATGTCAATCTCTGGTATCTCCCTATCGAGAATCTGGGTATCGGAGGCAGATCCTCCACAGATTTCGCTGAGAAACTCCCCGACATGCTCCATGATGGTATCAATGAAGTATAAGGAGTCATCAGCAGACTTGGGGTGTTTCAGTGACTGTCAAACGTTAATAGTGACATTCTCATCCCAACTCTCAAGATCAACTTACCCTCGCAGACGTCGATCAACGCCTGTGCAGTGGCAAGGAATAGTCGGCCCAAGATAAGTGGGACACTATCATCATCGTTCATGTCCAGGATGACAAAGTCCACCGGTGTTTGATCCCGGATTACCAATCGATAACAATAACAGATCTCAGATCTGTGAATATCCGATTAGTAGATCTAGCTCATAATTAACACCGATTCAGTGTTGTATATATATGTATATATATTATCAATACATTAGTAGTATAATATTAAGGTGAAGCTTGAAAGAGATCTGGACAGCAAAACTTCCCAAAAACATTTTTCAAAACTTACATTAAAGTGAACAGTAGTTCACTATATATAGAAGGCGACCTGGTTCGCTAACATCCCCTAGAGAACCAGCTCCCCCTTCGTTACATAATTTAACATAGCGAACCACCCCCTGATTCGTTAACATCCCCTAACGAATCATGAGGGTATACATTATAATGTCTTAGTTCGCTAACATCCCTAGCGAACTAGACTTAATCTTAACGAACTAGTCTTAGTTCGCTAACATCCCTAGCGAACTAGACTTAGTCTTAACAAACTAGTTAAATATAAACATTACACATTACATTAATTATCATATAAACATTAACGATAAATACAAAGACTCTAGACGCAAAACCGTGCACTAACAGACACCCCCTCGTCTTGAGCTCTTTGTCTTTAACTTATTTGAAGCGCTTGGACTGCCAGTCTCTGCAACTATGAATTCCATGTTCGTGACACACACGAACGACTCGTTGGAATTGCATAGCCAGATCGTAATCTTCTTGGCGTTCAAACAAAATCTGCTTCCTGTATAGCACGTCGTTTTCTGTCTCTGATAAATTAACCAACCACATCTGGTCGATTATCTTGATGAGCTCGGTCTGCAGTCATCGACCACGAACAATAACGGCCTCGCCAGTACGATTGTCATAGTACCAATGGTTGAAAGACAGATAAATATCTTGAGGCATTGTCTTCACAGGAACCTTTTTCATTGTCTTTGGCGGTTTCACTTTCAAGACAAGTTTCTTCCAGCCGGTCCTTGGATCAATCTCATCAATGCGCTTACGTCTTGGGACCTGGGGCTTGAAGAATTTGAAGCCATGATTGACCTCGAACAGTAAGTATTGATGAAACCACTCAGCCGTTCGGTGACTCCCACGATTGATAAATGGACGTCTCGCGAGGGTACGTACATCCCAACGTGGTAGAGTTAAAACATCCATTATCCTCTCGTAATACTGGACACCCTTTTTCCACTTGACTATACATACTTTAAGGTCTGAATCATAGAGTCAGGAGACAATATCACCATGTACCTTAGAAACAGTCTTGAAGGTAGTCACCTGATTCGCCTCAATCCAAGCAACAGCGGTATGTTTTCTCTCTTGATCTACATAACGATAAGCACTGATAATTTTACCCACTTTCTGACGTTTGAACCATCTTTCTATGTCATCATCAGTCACTTCTTTGAGTGAAGGAACAGTTCGCTGCACAACCTTTTCTAGTTCATCCTCAGTCTCTTTAATTACATCTTCGTGAAATACCGGAGCACCTTGATCAACGTTTGCGTGTTGATACAAGTCCGGGTACTCTTCAGCTGTCACATCCTCCATCTCAATCTCCTCGTTCTCATAAATAAAATCCGTATCCATAAATAACGGATCAACTTCCATTTCTTCTTCATTGATCACTTCGACATCGGGCTCAGTCTCTAAAGCAGTCAACTGATCGTCATTCAGTCCAAGCAGAATCGAAATCTGCTCCCGTGTCAAAGATCTAACAATAAACTCACCGACCTCTATCTCATCTCTGTTCACCACACTACGAAACACCCCTGATCCATCAACAAAAATCACCGTGTTAGCTGCAATCATTTCAATTGGCTTGGCAGCTGTTGGATCTTGATAAATAATTATCTGCTTGTTCGAATCATCACCGCCACTAACACCAGCACCAGAGGATGAACCATGCGATTGTTTAGGCTCACCTCCTGCATCAGATTCGTCAGGATCATCATCGTCATTTTTAATTTTCTTGAGGGCATCATCTTTACAGGTTAATTGTAAAATCAACTCTTCTTGTTCCTTTAATTTCACCCCCTGAGACTCAACAATCGTACGTAACGCTTAGTCTCCTTCTGACAGAAAGAAATATAACTCATCATTCGACGTTGATTCTCCATGAGTCTGTCTTGAGTTTGACGGTCAGCTGCCATTTGATTTTCATATAGATGTAGCAGATTTAGCAGCATTTTAGTTTGACGACCTGGTGGCAAATTGTATACAGATGGATGAACTGGTTGAACAGGTCCTTGAGGTCGAGTAATCCTCATAAAAGAGACATCACTAAGCGGAGGTGGAGGAAGAGTAGTTGTTGGCAGAGGAGGAGGTCTCATTGATGTGGTGGAAGATACTATAGACAACACAGCAGGAGGCCTCGGTATCTCGATCAACGCCATTTGAGGGATTAGACCGAGCCTCTCATGTGACACCATCGTCGTCGTCAAGGTAAGCATCGGGGTGCTAGTAGGTAGCGACACCGCTGAGCTTTGAGTAGTTGATTGACATGGTGGTGGAGTTCCAATAATTACCCCAGCCCCAGCAGACACACGGGGCTTCTTTGATGGTTCACCAGTAGCTACAGCTTTCCCCTTTCGTTTTCTTTCTAGCTGAGCTTTCATGGTGGCAGCTAGAGCAGCATCGACTGCATCTTGTTGTTCTTTAAGAGATCGTTCACCAGCTCCACCATCACCATCATCATTGTCACCATCATCATTGTTCCCACCTTCTTTCCCTTCACGCTCGGAATCCGAATCATCATGGATCCAGCGCTCATTAGGAGGACATACGTAATCCGGATTGATTATATGACCAATCATTCGTTTATCCTGTGGCTTGTCTTTTCTATAGATTAACATACGATGCACCGTTTCAGCTTTCATATGTTCCATATCAAGAACATCGTTCACCAATGATCGATCAATCACCAAATTTGGTATCAAATCCTGAATAATTAGTTGTAAAAAGCGAGGATACATCAAGAACTTCTTTGACGGTAGAGTTTGCTGAACTTGCTCTTTCAGATGATCAAAGATGAGTTCTGAATAATTGAAGGGCTTATTCAGGATTAGAGCAACAAATGCCGATTGCAAACTTAGTCTACACTCATCAAAACCACCGCGACGTCCACTCATACAATGAAGTAAAACATGCAGCAGATACTTGTAAGGTGGACACAACCCATTCTTGTTCAACATAGACTTACGAATATCACCCCCATAATTCAAGCGTGTGAATAAACCCCTAACCAACGTCCTGTCAAATTCACTCGGGTTATCATCATTATCGTCAAATTGAAGTACCCGACGAATGACCTCAACATCAATCGTAATTGGAATCTGATTAATTGTAGCTCGAACCCAATTATTTTCCTCAACATATACCGCCGTGTTCCAAAACTGCCTGATTATACTAAGATACACTTTAGGTTTAGCAGTGATTGCATAATGTATCTTTGAACGTCGTAAGAAAGTCAACATAGCTCCAAACGTTCTCAAATCAGTCACATCTTGATCAACATAAGCACAAATGTTGTGCTTCTTATCGAACGGCAATAAGATCACTTCAACTTGTTGATCTTATTGTTGTGGTTGTCCTTGTGGAGGTTGTTCCTGTGGCGGTTGATTTTGTTGTTCTTGATTAGCCATGTTTTACTGAATAAATAAAACCGAATATGAGAATAGATATCAGAATATATAATCAAAAATATGTGTAATTAATCTAGTTACACGTATTAGACGATTTAAATCCTTTAATTAAATTAAGTGAATATTAAAATTAATTTATTTAATATTAAATTTAATTTATTTAATAAATGTCATTCGTTGAGAATCATACTGATTCGTTACAATGAGATAACAAATCAGGCGATTCGCTATCAAGTAATTACCTTAACGAACTGAACATAGCGAATCACTATTTAATTTTGACGAACTACACACTAGTTCGTTATATTTTAAGCGAATCCAAATCTGATTCGTGTAACATCTTATTCGCTAAGCTAGTTCGTGTAAAATCTTAACGAATTGGACATGAAACAGTTCCAATTCGCTAAGACTAACGAATGGTCATAATTAAGACTTGTTCTTTGACTTCACAAAGTCAATGTCACACCCTCAAAATCCACTAACGGAGTTTTACCGTCAGAGGGTGTGAACTAACAGGATCGGAATCATTAGTTATAATCAAACCATAAAAACGTTTAAATGAAAATAAGTGCGAAGCGTAAAACCATAGAAACCAATGTTGCGTCACGCAGGAGACTTAAAACCCAATGATAACAGTTTAAAAGAAGTTTGCATAATTAAAATGTTCAAGCAATGCATGTTCCTAAACCGCGCGCCCGCCTCGGCTACCTGAGAATAACATACTAAAAGTGTCAACACAAGGTTGGTGAGTTCACAAGTTTATATAAAAATAAATGTTCAGCGTTTGCGTTCAGCGTTTTGCGTTAAGCGTTGTGCGTTACAGCGTTTTGCGTTACAGCGTTTTGCGTTACAGCGTTTTGCGTTACCAGATAGTGTTATGTCAATTATATATCTATAGGTAGCTAGCCTATAAAGCAAGTATTACTAAGTGTTCGACACCGAAGCTGACTGTTTATCAATTTGCCTTGCCACCAGGTCATCCAGACCATGGTATGTGTTTAGCCAAGATTACACCCGCTCGACCTCCAGTCGAGTTTAGCTTTGGGTGGGGTTTGTCAAACCCAGTAGTACTACTCAACAGTGACTCGCTATTATCCAAATATTAACCGGTTCGATGTTATGAAGGACTTTTGTTATTGCGTTTGCCACTTAGTCTTTACAAGTGATATATAATCTATATTAACAAAATCTCAAACGCGTTTCGGAGTATGTTATCTCCCCCAAGTGCAAAGCGTTTAAAACAGTTTAAAAGGGTAAGTGAAACTCACTGTTTGCGAAGAAATTCCCAAATTAAATCACCAAGATGCGCGTCACAGAAAAACTCTCTCTAGCGTTCTAAAACAACAAAGAGATTTTTCTAAGTGTCGGAATACTATCGAGTCTCTAGACCCGGCACATAATACCTATGCACATAACATGTTTCGTGTTTCGTTTGTGAATCGTGTGTGACTTTAACAAGTGTATTTGTGATACATTACATGTGTAAGCAATCATATACGTGTCATGTATTCATAAAGTACATCACTAGCTATTACTCCCCGTAAGGGCATTTTGGTCAAATCATGACAATTAACTAGCCATTATTCCCCATAAGGGCAATTTGGTCAAATTATGACAATCAATTAGCAATTATTCCCCGCAAGGGCATTTTGGTTAAAACACGACAATTAACTTGCAATCATTCCCCTCAAGGGCAATTTGGTCAAAACACGATAATTAATTAGCAAGTATCATGTTTCATGCATTTTCACAAAACTCAGCAGCTAGTTTCACCGAGACAGAAATTCTACTTGAAAGATTGTACTATTCCACCAATCATAGCATCTCAATTAATTTACCAAAAATCATCACAGAAGCATATATGTCTTAGGTTTCCATAAAATATTTTATTATATTTTTATTCCACATATTTTTCTCACAATCATCAAATCATTACAGCAAACTCACAACAGTCAAATTCATGCGCAACTGAATGTTATTTGCAATTCCCGTTAAACGAAAAATCCAATAAATGCAAGACCACTTGGGTTAGGTTCCTAACTCAATGAGTCAACTTCCAGAAGTGGAACCAACCCAATTGGTCTTGTAGTTCATGAGATATAACATTTACAAAACAACCTAACAGCAGGTCTAACAGCTCAGCTTTGCACAACGTTTTTGTAAAATCATAAAAGTTAACCTTTACTTGTCCAAAAATTACAAATTTATACTCTATAGAAACTAGACTCAACCTAGTTTACTGTAGTACCAATAATCTCAACCAATTTTCACATTTACACTTCGTTAAGGGAAAAAGATAACGAATTACCCCTGATTCGTTATAGTCACTTAAACATCAAATACACATTCTGTCCATAAACTGTTTGCATTCAAACTCAACATATTAACAATCTATGAACTATCATGCATTCATATAACACTCTAGATTCCATAAACACCATCCATGCACATCAATTTACACATTACATACATGATTAGGGTTTTTGTTTGAACTCAAATCAAATACACAACAATTAACGTGTAACAATATCAATACTAGTTATCATATCATTACTCAATCAACAACAATCATATTGGTTACATGTACACATGAAAACGGCAGCTAGGGTTTGTAGTTAACCCAACAAACATCAAAATCAAGTATAAAGGATGCATAGGATAATCAATTATACCTTCATAGCACCTAATTCTTCAATCAAACACTTGATTTCTTGATGTATGTGTGTGTATAAGTCGACGGCAGCCAAGGGGAGGGGAGCTTGGGTTTCCGATCGGGGTTAGGGAGAAGAATAATAATAAGTTACGGTTTGGTTAATGATGTATTTATAAACATAACATGTTACATTCAAGTCCCTCCACTTCTAAGTATTACTTTTCTAGCCTAACTAACTTGTTTACATCTTGAGTTAACGTTTATAATCATGTTATCACATAACACATAAGTCTAACACATAATTATCACATAATTACTGTTTTGACGTTTTTCGTTTATTCATCAATCGTTTGCGTCAACTCGTTTGCGTTTCGGTGCAATTCCCGAAAGACTATACATGTAGTAAGTGTTAAGCGTCATTTAAACCCTAGTTTAAATGTAATGAAGTGTGCGTTATAGATTCAGTGATCTTAAGTTTGAGTTAACGGAGTTAACCTGAAATAACGAATTGGATTTTAGCGAAATAAACTCTTTTAATTAATTTTAAATTAAATAATTAAATGTATAAATTAATGAATTAATTAAAGAATTAAATAAATAAATAAATAAATCAAATTATCGAGAAACCCTTTTATCCCGACAACCAGATACATTAAAAATGTTTCAGATTTCCGAAACATAACTTAAAATTATTTAAGTATTTTGTACAAAGAAGATGAAAATATTTTTGGTACTTTGTAAGAATTTAAAGAATGTATTTACAAAAATATCCGGTCCGCTAAAAAATAGACAGTCTTTTTGTGTTTTTCAGTGATTTTATCAAAAACAGTACATAATTTTGTATTTTTGTTGAGTTTGAGCAGAGAATCATATTGACCAAATTGCCCTTCCATCACAGTTTTATATTTCAGCGATATTATGACTGGCGATAAGTCGGTCATTGGTATTGTTGTCCACATAAATCTAATAACACACATTCAAGTATTTTTGTGATATGATTAAATAGTTCAATTAAAGCACAGAATATCAGAAACTATCAGCCTCTAATCACGGTTCAAGCTTAATTTGATTTTTGCCAAATCACCCCAACTTGACTTAAACCATTATATTGTTGATCAAAATTTTGATACCAATTGTAGAAATTTTGAGCAATGCATCAAGTTTCCTTTACTGTGAGTGAGTATGCACGAGTCCATCTGTCGGCTTACATACATTGTATCCCCTGGGGTCCGTTTCTTAATGGTATTAAGACGCACGCAAGGGAGGAACAATTGTATGACTAACAACGGATTTTGATCAAGTCAGTAATTTAAATTGTATGAAGTACAGCGGTGATCAAGTTTAATGACTTTGGGTTTGCTCTAGAAGGCGAGTGAAATATTCTTGCTTATGAATACCCAGATGGTTAAGCCACATAAAGACTCACAGTGTCCAGAATATTAACGCTTGTTATTTGCTTTATTTTATTTTTGGGTGATCAACAAATATAAGGCTTGAGTATGACTGATTATTACATTTCTGCCATCCTCACCGAGACTTTTGTTAGAGACTAACACCCCTTTCAATTTGACGTTTCTTTATGTTTATATCACATACTTTACTCTACTGGGTTGTTTTAAGACCTACCAATGCACCAATGCAATTAAGCACACAGTCTTTTAAGCTTACTTTTTGCTGAATTTGGGGTCAAGATAATCAATGCACTATCATGTTCTCTTTTTGCTTCAAAAACTCAAAATTTTGAGGAGCATAAAATAAAGAAAAGATAAATTTAATCGCCCCAGTTAACTTAAGTTAATAAATAAATGGCTAACCATCAATTCACAAGTGAATCATAGGACCAGGACATGCAAGCATGCTTCACAAACTTAAATAACCGACGTAATTTTCAGCGAGAAAATAATCTAAAAACGTATGCAAAAATCTTTTTGGTTTTTCTCTGTACAAACTTTAAAAACACAATATTTTTGTCTTTTTCGAATTTCTTATAAACAAAATAAACTTCACAATCTTTTTGGATTTTCGGATTTTTCTGTACAACACATAAATCACATTCTTTTTGGTTTTTCAAAATTTTAAAATGTTTTTGGTTTTTCTAAATATTTAAAAGAAAAACATTAAAGAACAGAAATCACAAATTTTTTTTTAATGTTTTTGGATTTTATCTATACAAACGAAAACACACTCTTTTTGTCTTTTCTAGATTTTCACCCCCTAAAACCAAAATAAATTTTAAAAGAAAAATATGACAGAAAATAAAGATAGTCATCCTTGTTTAAGGATATCAGCGAGGGTCTTCAATCCGTTTAAATCAAGCAAAAATTTAAAACGCGTTTTGTCAAAAGCTTTAGTAAACAGATCGGCTTTCTGAAAATCAGTATGTACTTTCTCAAGATCGATTCATTTCTTTTCAAAGCAATCCCGTATAAAATGATATCGAATTTCGATATGTTTCGTTTTAGAATGTTGTACGGGATTCTTGGTGATACTAATAGCAGCAGAATTATCAATCAAAATAGGAGTAGTAAGAAACTTCAAACCGTAGTCGCGAAGATGTTGTTGTATCCACAAAACCTGGGAACAGCAACTCGAGGCTGCAACATACTCAGCTTCGGCGGTTGAAGTGGAGACCGTTGTTTGCTTCTTACACTGCCAGGAAACAAGCCGGTTTCCTAAAAATTGACATCCTCCAGTCGTAGACTTGAAATTGATCTTGCATCCTCCATAATCTGAGTCTGAGTAGGCAGTAAGAACGAAAGTATCATCCTTGGGGTACCACAACCCGATGTCTGGATTTCCCCTCAAATACTGAAGAATTCTCTTGACTGCAGCTAGGTGAGTCACTCGTGGACTTGCTTGATACCTAGCACAAAGACAAACAGCAAACATAATATCAGGGCGAGAAGCCGTTAAATACATTAGAGAACCAATCATAGCACGATAAAGGGTCGGATCAACGGTATCCTCCAATTCATCCGGTGATAAATTGTGCCCCACTGGAAGAGGAGTAGAAGGGATTTTCCGGCAGAAATCTTGAATCGGCTCAAGACGTCGTTCACATATTTTGTCTGATGAATGAAGATTCCCTTATCAGACTGGTGAACCTGTAGCCCTAAAAAGAAATTCATCTCTCCCATCGAGCTCATTTCGAACTTTGTTTGCATGGACTTCTCGAACTCCTTACAAAATGTGTCGTTTGTAGACCCAAAAATAATATCGTCAACATAAATCTGGACTAGAAGAAGATCATCACCAACAGTTTTATGAAATAAAGTGTAGTCAACAGTTCCTCGTTTGAAGCCATTATCAGTCAGATGGTCGGCGAGCGTGCCATACCAAGCTCTCGGGGCTTGATGTAGACCATACAGAGCCTTGTTTAATCGGTAAACACGGTCTGGATAATCAGGATCTTCAAAACCAGGTGGTTGTTGGACAAACACTTCCTCGTGTAATTCACCATTGAGAAAAGCACTTTTAACATCCATTTGATAGACCTTGATATTCTTATAAGCTGCATAAGCCAGGAAGATTCGAATCGACTCTAATCTTGCAACTGGAGCATATACCTCTGTGTAATCAATACCCTCTTGCTGATGAAAACCCTGCACCACTAGACGTGCTTTGTTTCTGACAATCACCCCTCGATCGTCCTTCTTACACTTAAATACCCACTTAGTCGGAATGGCTTTCTTAACTCTAGCAGGTTTGTCTATTAAATCCCAAACACCCATACATGCAAACTGCTGTAATTCTTCTTGCATAGCTTCTACCCAAGAAGGATCTTCAAGTGCCTTACGAGCTGTCGTTGGCTCAACTTGAGATAGAAAACAATTGAATTTAGGAAGATTTACAATTCCAGAAGAATGTAAGTTAGTGTAAGCACACAATAAGTTATTATCACTTGACGAAGCAACTTGATGACGTGTACGAACGCCCACATCAGGTTCTCCAATGATGTTTTCCTGTGGATGATATCCATGAATCCGAAGAGTGGGATTCTCAGGAACAATGACATTATCAAATAAGTTAGTGTAATGTTCACCCAACTCGGGAGATGAAACATTATCACTGTCAAGATCAATAGCTTGAATTTCAACTTGATCATCATCAGAAGAAGTAGAAACATTATCAATAGCAACTGGAGAAACAACTTGAGATTCTTCAGTTGGAGCATCTGGTTGAGCTTCAACTTCATTAGAATTTGAAGATCGTGGAATGGTTAAATGATCTTCAAAGTATGCTCGAACCAGATCTTCATCGATGTGTTCAGTCGAAGGAGTAAAAGAATTAAATAAACTATCGTAGTCAAACATCCAGTCTGGACCTTTCCCTTGAGGAGGAGTTGTGTACTTTTGACAGTCCACATGGTACCATTCTTCAACACAACCAGATGTGAAATTAAAAACCCTTTTCGTTGGAGATGCATATCCCAAGAAATACCCTTCGATAGCTTTTTCTTCAAATTTACCCGAATCCTTCTTCAACATTGTACACGGACACCCAAATGGTTCCAGGTACTTTAAATTAGGTTTTCTATTATTTAAGATCTCGTAGCTTGTTTTCTTGAGTCGTTTCACTGTTAGAACTCGATTAAGCGTATAACAAGCTGTATTCACTGCCTCATTCCAAAATTGAACAGGAAGCTTTGAATCAGCGAGCATTGTACGTGCAGCTTCAATCAGAGTTCTATTTTTCCTTTCAGCAATACCATTTTGTTGAGGTACATAAGATGCACTATATTCTCGGTGAATTCCCTTTTGAATACAAAAGAAATCCAATATAGTGTTTTTAAATTCAGTACCATTATCACTTCGGATTCTCCTCACCTTTTGTTTATACAGTGATTCGATCTTAGTAATAAGGTTTTGTACCAAAACTGGTGTTTGATCTTTTGAACTCATAAATAACACCTATGAATATCTTGAATAATCATCTGTCACTACAAGACAATACCAGTCCCCAGAAATACTCGCACGATTCACTGGACCAAACAAATCCATATGAAGTCGTTCAAGAGGAGTATCAATGGCATTCAATAACTTAGAGGGATGTGTCATCTTCTTCTGCTTACCCTTTTTGCATGCAACGCAGTGATCAGATAACTTAAAATTCTTTAACGAGACACCCTCAACCAAGTCATTTGCCATTAAATAATTCATCTTTCTGACATGTATGTGACCCATTCTACGATGCCATAGAATCGAGTCTTTCTCAGTTGCTTTAGAGACAAAACATGTTTCGATCGATGTTGATATCTTAGAACTCATATTTAAGACATAAATATCATTTGATCGTGGTGATCGCATGACAACCATGTCCTCGGGAATAACATAACCCGGTTTCAAGATAAGACATTCTTTGTCAGTAAATATCGTAGTGTACTTTTTATCACAAATCTGCGATACACTCAATAAGTTACGATCAACCTTGTCGCAATAATTCACTTTTTCAAACGTAATGTGACCATTTGAAACTTCACCCTCTTGTGTGATCATGCCCCCAGAATTCCCAGCAAAAGCTACATAACCCCCTTGAATATTTCTTACGTTGGTTAATAGGTTGAGATTCCCAGTGATATGACGAGAACATCCGCTATCCATGATCCAGTTTGCACCAGAAATGGTCTTGGATGAACCCTACACACAAACAAAAATGATTAGTTCAAAAAGGCAGCCCAGGCCTCGGTCTTGGGCACCTTTTGGTTTTCTCTTTGATCATTAACTTTAAGAGATTTCAATTGTTGTTCAGCCACTTGTGAATAAGTTACCGGCTTCCTAGACTTTCGTCTTAAGTAAGCTGCCTGAACAATGTTTGAATTTTTGTTTTGACATATAGGTTCAGTTGGAACGAATTTTGGTTTCACTTAACCGTGTGTCTCATTGATATGAAAAACCTTCCGAGGATTCACATCAGAGAACAAAATATGAGTATCATCAGCATACGACACAGGTCGTTTCAGGATCTCCTTGACCACTGGAATTGGCTTAGATTTGTCCTTGATAAAAGGATGAAGATTCTGAAAGTTTTGCTGACTACAATTCCTCACAACATGACCTTGTTGACCGCATAAAAAACAAGTTCGCATGTCTACATGATGATGTTTAGAAGAAATTGGAATAAATGATGCAGATGATTGATGATGACTCACATTTTTATTCATGCTCTTAGTAAACTCATCAGATAATTCAGATTTCTTCTTTAAATAAAAATCTAAATTAGAACAGTTCGAAAAGCTTTTTAGTGTATCTGTTCCAGTTGACTTCACAAAGTTAATCTTCTTAGCTTGTTATAAAAATTGTTTTGCCTTAGTCAATGGATCAGATTGAACTGATGTTTTTGTTTGAGCATACACACGTTCAAGTTCTTGAATTTTTGAAGTTTCATTGACAAAAACACTCTCAATAAGTTCAGGTTTGATAATACTTATTGGAATATCTTTTTCAGTGAACATCGTATCCATTCCCTTTAACTTAAAAACTCTAGCCGATGAAGACTTAGAACTCAGAGGATTAATGAAACGCATTAAGTCCTCGTCAGAAATCTTTGGTTTAACTGACTTCTTTGTCCTCACAGGTTTGGTTTTCACAGTTTCTTCCTTGTTCATTTGAGATTTGAATGAACCATACACAGCTTCCTCAAACTCTTGAGGTTTGCAAAGAATATGATTAGAACTAGGAATGTTCTTATTCTTGTGTATTATCTCAGGTTCAAACACATATTCAATAATCACTTTATCAACATTTTCAACAAAGACCTCTTTACTTTCCACATGAGGTTTTTGAGGAGCAACTTGGGATTTGACAATTTCAGGTTTAACCAATTTAGGTTTTTCAGAAATCACAGATTCTTTTTGAATCAAATCCTCGTCTTTTCTTGCAAAAGGATTAATTTTATAATCATTATGAAAAGGTGGTGGAATTTCAACAAAACCAATACCTTTCTTAGAATCTTTTTGTTTTCCAGATACTTCAATAATTTCATTCAACAGAAAAGATGAATTCCTAAATTTTCCCAATTTGTTCTTCAATTCAAGAACCTCATTCTCAAGCTCAGTTATCTTAGAACGATGTTTTAAAATTTCCTGAAACTTTTGGTCATTAATGGTCATTTTCACAGATAACTCGACTTTGAGATCGTGGTTACTTGTCGACAATGCTTCAATATTTTCTCGAGATCTCCTTTGAGATTCAAGAGATTGTCGATAAGTATCCTTAAGAGAAGCAATTTCTCTTATAAGATTATCATTTTGATTTTTCAATGCTTCTAACTTAGATTTGTTAGATTCACAGTCAACACATAATGCTTTAACAAATGAAGTAGTATAAATAGAATTACTAACCTCATTGATCTTAGCCATGCAAGCAAACATTGATTCAGAAGGCCTGTCGCAAGAGTTGTCAGAATCAGATCCAGAATCATTATCGGAAGACAGCGCACTACCAGTAGCATCTTGACAATCTTTATGTAACCCAAACATAGCCAAATTTG
This sequence comes from Bidens hawaiensis, assembly GCF_021521415.1. Classification (NCBI taxonomy): domain Eukaryota; kingdom Viridiplantae; phylum Streptophyta; class Magnoliopsida; order Asterales; family Asteraceae; genus Bidens; species Bidens hawaiensis. The sequence continues at coordinate 2,355,743 of NW_027491058.1, read as the reverse complement.
CTTGAACATCATTGCATAGTAACCGTTGTGACCAATCAGTTCCATCTGCTAACATTGCTTGTGTTGTAGAAGAAAATGGTTTCTTTTCAGCATCACTTCCTCGTGGTGTAGAAACATTTTGACTTTGACCATGAGGTCCAGTGTATTTTTTCCTTGGTTTGTCACATTCCTTCGCGTAATGCCCAAATTCTTGACAATTATAACACTTTACTTTTAATTTGTCAAAACCCAACTTCTTGTTTAAAGCTGGAAGATCTTTTCCAGTTCTCTGCATTAATCTTTTAACTTTACGAATGATCATAGCCATGTTCCATTTCAAATCCATGATTTCTAGATCATCTGGATCTATCTGATCATAGTCCTCATCTGTTAAATCACTTGTGGCAATTTTACTACTCACTAAGTTTTCATATGAAGACATAAAAGCCGTCAGAAAAGCAAAGTTTTGCTCAGCTTCCTTCATATTAACACTAGGTGGTGTAGCAAATGGATTGGTATTAGTTGAACTTCCAGAACCACCCGAATTAACAGCAGTGTAGAAACAAACTTTTGGATCATTAAACAAAGTTGATTCTTTTTCACTTGCCGCATGAGTAAAAAAAGCAGTGATTGGAGAGATTGTTGAACTAAGAGGCATACTTCCACCATAGAAAGTTGGATCTTGATTTTCTTTGGAGGATTTTTGACACTTAAGATCATATTCTCTAGCTTCGATCTTTTGTAGAAATTCAAGTGCCGTCAAGTCTTCATTCAGAAAATAATCATTCTCTTTCAAAACCGTTAGAAATGTTGAGTAGGAACTTGGAAGCACACTTTTAATAGTGTCAATTTTATCTCTTTCAGAAATTTTCATTTTCATCTTGTCCATTTCAGCAATTAAATGACTAAATCTTGTAGTCATCTCTTCAACTGTTTCTCCTTTCAATAAATTAAAGTTTCGAAACTGAAACTTGAGCATCACTTTCTTACTCTCAGCTGTGTTTCCCATGCTTCTCATACGCAGATGTTGAAATAAAGACGCACATCTCTTGATACTACCAACTTGATGAAAGATATTTTCTGGTAATGCCATAGTCAAAGTAGAATATGCTTTTATCTCGATTTCTGAAGCTTTCTTCTCTTCTTGTGAGTATTGAGAAACAACTTTAGGAGTATATCCAATAGTATCATCACCAATCATTGGTGCAACATAAACTTCATCAAGACAATATGAGCAGTCAGGATGAACCGATCCCAAATGTGCACGAAACCGAGGTTCCCACTTGGCAAAGTCACTGAACTTCATCAATCTTGGACATTTAGAATGTGAACCTATCTCGGTATCAAGTTGCAACATCTGTTGCATCAACATGTTTTGAGACGCTAATGCATACATACCAGCCATCTTTGAAAATTGAATCAAATAATGAAATATCTTAACGAATCAGTGAACAGCTATAGCGAACTGTGAACGGTTGTAGCGAACTGTGAACAGTTATAGCGAATCACGAACTGTGTTTAACGAATCAATGAAAAGGTATAACGAACTGTGAATAGTGTAGCGAATCAAGTCTTAACAAAGTTAGAACTGATCAGAAACGAAGTACTTTAACGAATGAGGTGAGTGTTTTAGCGAATCAAAAGTCAACTTAACGAGTCAATTTAACGAATCACAAATAAGGTTAACGAATCACCCAAATGGCGAAACAGATAACGAATGAGATGAAGGTTTAACGAATCACAAGTCAACTTAACGAATTGACCAAGTCAACTTAACGAATTGACCAAACGAATTGACCAAGTCAACTTAACGAATTGACCAAACGAATTACAAAGGATTAGTTTAGCGAATCAGATGATAATCAGCAACGGATCACCAACATAAACTTAGCGAATCACTAAGGAATGCTTAGCGAATCAGCTACAGTGGATTAGCGAATCACACTATAGCGAATCAGGTTGTTACAACCGTTTGTAACAAACTCTGACACCTTATGCCACGTGGCAAAGGTTGTTATGACACAAATCCCAAGAAGAACACGTGTCACACGAATCAGTTAATCTAGTTAACGAACTAGATAACACGAATCGATAACTCACACGAACTGGCTAACGAACAAGGTAGCGAAGTAACACTCATGATAACTAATCACCAAGAAACATATAGCGAATCACCTGGAAAAAGATAACGAATCAAGTTCATCTTCAAATCTTCAAACTAATTTCCAGAAATTATGAAGATTAACCCAGAAACCCAGAAATACCAAATTCGTAATACAACCTCGTTACTCAACCAAATTGCACAAATAACCAATCAAAATTCTTGTAAACCAATTCCGAATCCAATACACATATCCTCGTAATCGATTAACACTTTAACCAAATCAAATTCACCAAAAAACAAACACCCTGTTTTGGACTTAAACCGAAACCAAAACCAGATCACTCAATTCCAATTCAAACCTCAATTCCTCTTAACCACACCTATCCATACCTTAACCAACACGAATTCCATTCAATCCGTACATAATTCAACCAAAATAAACTCAAATTGATTCAAAATCAAACAAAACCGAAAAACTTAATAATAATAACAATAACAATAACACTTAAAACACAAAATCAAGTGTAAAGAGCACCAACAGCTTTGATACCAGTTGTTTGATCCTGGATTACCAATCGATAACAATAACAGATCTCCGATCTGTGAATATCCGATTAGTACTAGATCTAGCTCATAATTAACACCGATTCAGTGTTCTATATATATGTATATATATTATCAATACATTAGTAGTATAATATTAAGGTGAAGCTTGAAAGAGATCTGGATAGCAAAACTTCCCAAAAACTTTTTTCAAAACTTACATTAAAGTGAACAGTAGTTCACTATATATAGAAGGCGACCTGGTTCGCTAACATCCCCTAGAGAACCAGCTCCCCCTTCGTTACATAATTTAACATAGCGAACCACCCCCTGATTCGTTAACATCCCCTAACGAATCAGGAGGATATACATTATAATGTCTTAGTTCGCTAACATCCCTAGCGAACTAGACTTAATCTTAACGAACTAGTCTTAGTTCACTAACATCCCTAGCGAACTAGACTTAGACTTAACAAACTAGTTAAATATAAACATTAAATATTACATTAATTATCAAATAAACATTAACGATAAATACAAAGACTCTAGACGCAAAACCGTGCACTAACAACCGGGAAGATGAACTTATCGACACGAACAAGCATGTTCTCGACCACCCCTCGGGGGTATTTAACAGAACGATTAGCAAGCTGGATACTCATACGGGTAGGCCTCGGCTCGCCTAGACCCAACTTGCGATACACGGAATACGGCATGAGATTAATACTGGCACCAAGATCCGCCAGCGCATGAACAACCGTATTATCACTCAAGATGCAGGGAATCGTGAAACTCCTAGGATCGGATATCTTTTCTGGTAACTTTCTCTGCAAGACTGCAGAGCAACTAGCACTCAGGGGAATGGAAGAGACTTCGGCTAGCTTCTCTTTGTTCAAAAGAATATCCTTAAGGAACTTTGCATATTTGGGCATTTGCGTGAGTTCCTCAAGGAATGGGACATTAAGATGAAGTTGCTTCAGAAGATCAAGAAATTTTATCGTTCTGCTCCTCATCTCTATCCCTACGGACTCTCCCGGGATATGGGAGTCTAGGTTTGTAAACTCTCGGTGGTGTACTGAGTAGTGGCTGGTTCTCAACCTGTGCTGTACTTCCTGGGCTGCGCCTCTGATGCACCTTTGCCAGTGGAGACTCCAACTGAATCTCCTCGTCTACCTGCTCCTCTACATCTACCGCAGGTTCGTTAACGACTCCTCTTGTCGCTTCCTGAATCACGGGCTCGCTACGTACCCCTGCACCGCTCCTCGTTGTCACAGCCTTCGCGAACGCCTTCGGATTTTGTTCAGTGTTACTTGGAAGTGTACCTGGTGACCTCTCACTTAGACGACTTGCTATCTCTCCCATCTGACACTCAAGATTTTGAATCGACACTCCTTGATTTCTCATGAATGACTCGTGCTCCCGAAATTTCTCTTGAGTCTCTTTGTGACGGGAGTCCCCCCCTGTGACAATCGTCAATTCCAGGTTAACTCCGTTAACTCAACTCCGTCAATTCAAACTTTAAGATCGTTGAATCTATAACGCACACTTCATTACATTTAAACTAGGGTTTAAATGACGCTTAACACTCACTACATGGGTAGTCTTTCGGGATTTGCACCGAAACGCAAACGAGTTGACGCAAACGATTGATAAATAAACGATAAACGTAAAAACAATAATTATGTGATTATTATGTGTTAGGATTATGTGCTATGTGATAAAACTATGGTCATGTTAACTTATTGGGCAAGTATGATGGAATGTTCTAGAAAAACAACCCTTGGAAAGAAGAGGGACTAGAGTGTAACTTGTATTATTATAAATACATCACTAATAAACAAACCCTAACTTATTATTAACCTACAACCCTAAATCGGCTCTCTCTCCCTCTCTTGATCCACGGCTGCCGTCCACCTTCATCACACACACACACATCAATTAAGAGATTAATCCAAGAACTAGGTGCTAGGAAGGTATACTTGATCATCTCTTACCTCCTTGTTGTGTAATTTTGATGTTTAATGGGTTGTATGTAAACCCTAACTCAGCCGATTATATGTATGTATGTGATCAATATGATAGTTGTTAGTTGGATAATAGATTGATAACTAGATTGATGTTGTTGCATGATTGATTGTTGTTCTTGATTTGAATTAAAACACAAACCCTAATCTTGTATGTATGGTGTGATTTATATGCATGGATAGTAGTTATGGTGTCTAGAGGGTTATATGGATGCATGATAGTTCATAGATTGTTATGATGTTGAGTTTTGATGTGAACAGATTCTGGACAGAATATATATACGATGTTTAACTGACTGTAACGAAGTGTAAACGTGAAAATTGATTGAGATTGTGAGTACTGCAGTAAACTAGGTTGAGTCTAGTTTCTATAAAGTATAAATTCGTAATTTTTGGATAAGTGGAAGTATACTTTTATGATTTTACAAAAACGTGATGCAAAGCTGAGCTGTTAGACCTGCTGTTAGGTTATATTGTAAATTCTATATCTCATGAACTACGAGGCCAATTGGGTTGGTTCCACTTCTGGAAGTTGACTCACTGAGTTAGGAACCAAACCCAAGTGGTCTTGCATTTATTGGATTTTTCGTTTACCGGGAATTGCAAATAACATTCTGTTGTGCATGAATCTGACTGATATGAGTTTACTGTAGTGTTTTGATCATTATGAGAAATCTATATGGAATAAAAATAATATAAAATATGTTCTGGAAACCTAAGACATGTATGTTTCAGTGGTGAGTTTTGGTGAATTAATTGAGATGATATGATCGGTGAAATAGTACAATCTTTCAAGTAGAAATTCTGTCACAATGAAACTAGCTGCTGAGTTGTATAGGAATGCATGAAATATGATAGTTTTTATATAATTGTGGTATTTTGACCAAAATACCCTTGCGGGGAATAATTGCTAGTTGATTGCCATGAATTGACCAAATTGCCCTTATGGGGAATAATAGTTAGTTAGTCTTTGTTTGTTGACCAAAATGCCCTTACGGGAATAATTGCTTGTAAGTATGTTATTAATACATGACACGAAAGTAATTGCTCACTCGTGTATCGTATCACAATTGTACTTGTTTAAATCACACACGGTTCACAAACGAAACACGAAACATGATACGTGCATAGGTATTATGTGCCGAGTCTAGAGACTCGTTAAACGTTCCGATACTTAGAAAATCTCTTTGTTATTTTAGAACGCTAGAGAGTTTTCTACGACGCGCATCACTCGGTGATCTAATTTGGAATATTCTTCGCAAACAGTGAGTTCACTTACCCCGCTCTTTGAACTGTTTTCAAACGTTTTTCACTTGGGGGAGATAACATACTTCGATAAACGCATTTTTGAGATAAACACATATTTAAGATTTTGTTATAAATTATATATATCACTTGTAGAGGCTAAGCGGCACGTAACCCTTGAAGTCCCACGCATCGAACCGGTTAATATTTGGAATAGCGAGTCACTGTTGAGTAGTACTACTGGGTTTGACAAACCCCACCCGACGCTAAGCTCAACTGGAGGTTGAGTGGGTGTAATTTTTGGCTAACACTTACCATGGTCTGGGTTGACCTGGTGACGGGCACTTGATAAACAGTCAGCTTCGGTCTCGAACCACTTAGTAATACTTGTTGTATAGATTAGCTACCTATCGATATATAATTTGACATAACATTATCTGGTAACACTTAAACGCTGTAACGTGGTTACACACTTAAACGCTGTAACGTGGTTACACACTTAAACGCCGTAACGTGGTTACGCAAAACACACTTAAACGCCGTAACGTGGTTACGCAAAACATTTAAACGCCGTAACGTGGTTACGCAAAACATTTAAACGCCGTAACGTGGTTACGCAAAACATTTAAACGCCGTAACGTGGTTACGTAAAACTTTTAAACGCCGTAACGTGGTTACGCAAAACACTTAACGAAAACGCTGAACTCAAACGCTAAACGATTTATCTTATATAACTTGTGAACTCACCAACCTCGTGTTGACCCCTTTTAGTATGTTATTCTCAGGTAGCCGAGGCGGGCGCGCGGTTTAGGAGCATGCATTAATTGTTAAACATCTTACTCTGCAAACTTAATTTTAACATTTACATTTGGTTTTAAGTCGTCCTGCGTGACGCAACTTTTGAATTAAGGTTTTACGCTTCCGCACTTATTTTTCATTTAAACGTTTTCTTTGGTTTGGTTATAACTAATGATTCCGATCCTGCCAGTTCACACCCTCTGACGGTAAAACTCCGTTAGTGGATTTTGAGGGTGTGACAGATTGGTATCAGAGCCAGGTTATAGCGAACTAGAAAGCTGCATGCATACTAGACTATAACCGCGACGACCCATTAGTTATAATGATACGCACTGCATAGGTTTGTGTAGTCTTGAAATCTTATTCCCTTACCTCCTTTACTCATACGCGCGCATATACACGGCTTACCTGTAGAAATGTCGACGCCACCCTCATCATCATCCGATTCGATGACGCATGCTCACGGGAAGGAACCGCAGTTACCTACTGCCTCGCCACCCCGCGTAGTCCCGGAACTCGAAGCTCCTGCACCAAAGAGGTACCGCCTATCCGGAGGCTTGTATGACAACGACGTTAGCTGGGAGTGGTACCCCAACATGATCAGACGTATGGTCTACCGTGAACAAGTTCCCCCATTGCCTCACCCGAACCACCCTGCTTACCCTAACACTCTACCACCTATACCCGAACCTGTAGAGCGAGTTCTCGCAGCTGTCGTTTCTTGTTTGGAGCGTGATGTGGGTTACATGCGCTACACTAGAGAAAATGTTGCCAGACTGTTTAAAGATGGAACCGAGACTCAGGAGGAGATTGCCCGCATGGCAGCGGCAACGAAAGAAATGCAAGAGACTAGTGAGCAACAAACCAAGGTTATGATGAAGATGCAAGCCGAGATGATAGACTTGCAAGAGCAACTCCAAGAAGCAAGGACCCGAACCGAAATAGCATTAGAACGTTGCGATATCCTACATATGCAACTTGCCCAGAACGCAGCAGAACCCGAGGCAGAGCCTGAAGAGGAACCTGAAGAAGATCCCGAAGAGGAGCCTGAGGAGGATCCCGAGGAAGATCCCGAAGAGGAGCCGGAGGAGGAACCGGCTGAGGAGGAGGCACATTCAGAGGTGTCCTCAGATGACGACATCTAGTGAGGATGACACTTAGATGGAGGGGTTGTCTCCATCCGAACTATTATTTTTCTATAATTTTAAGGATTGATTGGAAATACTTTGTAGCGAATACAATGGTTTTAATCATGAATTTTTAATTAGACTAATAAGTGGCAGTGATGTGTCCGCGGATGGTGGATCCGCCGAGCAAGAGAATAGAGATGTACATTGATGGGTTAGCACCACAGATTCAGGGTATGGTGACGTCTTCCAGACCAGCCACGATCCAACAAGCGATCCGTTTGGCTCACAAACTGACGGATCAGGCTGTGACCCAGGGTGCGTTACCACCGAGGGGTTCGACTGTTAAAGCCCGTGACAACCCGAGTAATGACCACGCCAGCAACAGTAACAACAACAGCAACCCGAACAGCGGGAAGAGAAAGTTCGACAACACCAGATCTTCATCCTCGAACCTCCCACCGCAACAACACTACCGTAAACCCGAGTTCACTCGGAGTTTCAACACTCAGAATCACAACAACTCCAACAACAACGGTAGCGGGCAGGTTTCGAGCGGATATGCTGGGAAGTATCCAAAGTGCAACAGGTGCAACTATCATCATGTTGGCCAGTGTGACCGTGTCAAGTGTCAAAGATGCGGAAAGATAGGTCACCAAGCGAAAGAATGTAGAGGAGACCTTGCGGCAAAGGGTGCACCTAAGCAACCGATGACGACTAAGGGATGTTTTGAATGTGGACAGGAAGGTCATTTCCGGAAGGATTGCCCCAAGCTGAAACATAATGACAACAATGGGGGCAATGGAAGTGGCAGTAACGGTGGAGGAAATGGCAAAGGAAGAGCGTTTGTGATTGGATCGGGTCAAGCCCGCAATGATCCGCATGTGGTGTCCGGTAAGTTCCCTGTAAACGATTATTTTGCTTCCATTTTGTTTGACACTGGAGCTGATAGGAGTTTTGTGTCGAAAGCCTTTAGCCAACTTTTAGACCTTACTCCAACCCCGTTAGACGCTAAGTTTCCTGTTGAATTAGCTAATGGTAAAACTGTAGTAACAACTCATATACTTGCGGGATGTAAGTTGAAACTGTCAGGTCATGTTTTTGACATCGACCTTATTCCTTTTACGCTTAGTAGTTTCGATGTCGTTGTCGGCATGGACTGGTTATCCGAGAACCGAGCGGAGATTATATGCCATGATAAAATAGTCCATATTACCACCCCTTCCGGCGAGATCATTTCGGTCCGAGGCGAGAGAAGCGGCATGACCAACAGCATCATCACCCTTATGAAAGCACAGAAGTATCTACGAAAGGGTCATCCGGCAATTTTGGCGCAGATTGTTGAGAAACCCGCGGAGGAGAAACGAATTGAAGACATACCGGTTGTGCGAGACTTTCCGGAAGTTTTCCCGGAGGATTTGCCCGGACTCCCTCCTATTCGTCAAGTCGAATTCCAAATCGAGTTGACACCCGGTGCAGCACCCATAGCACGAGCCCCGTATCGACTCGCACCGGCGGAACTTCAGGAGTTGTCCACTCAGTTGCAAGATTTGTTGGATAAGGGTTTTATCCGACCTAGCTCATCGCCATGGGGAGCCCCTGTCTTGTTTGTCCGAAAGAAAGACGGGACTTTTCGGATGTGCATCGACTACCGGGAGTTGAACAAGGTGACGGTCAAGAACCGTTATCCTTTACCCCGAATTGATGATTTATTTGACCAGCTTCAGGGATCGAGTTACTACTCGAAGATCGATCTACGATCCGGTTACCACCAGTTGAGAGTGCGCGAAGAAGATATTTCAAAGACGGCTTTCAGAACACGGTATGGTCACTACGAGTTCTCGGTTATGCCTTTTGGCCTAACCAACGCACCAGCCGTATTTATGGATCTCATGAATCGAGTATGCAAGGCGTACCTCGACAAGTTTGTGATTGTTTTCATTGATGATATTCTCGTCTACTCCAAGAACGAGACTGACCACGAAGAGCATTTAAGGATAATCCTGGAACTACTGAAGAAGGAACAACTGTATGCTAAACTCTCGAAATGTGAATTTTGGCTTCGCGAGGTTCACTTTTTAGGACATGTGATCAACGAGAATGGTATCCATGTCGATCCCGGTAAGGTAGAGGCCATCAAAAACTGGGAAGCACCTAAGACTCCGACTGAAGTGCGACAATTCCTAGGACTGGCCGGCTACTATCGGCGTTTCATCGAGGGATTTTCAAAGATTGCTCAACCCCTCACCGCTTTGACTCACAAGGGCACTAAGTACAACTGGGGTGACGCGCAAGAATCCGCTTTCCAACTATTGAAAACCAAGCTTTGTAGCGCCCCTATTTTAGCCCTCCCCGAGGGAACGGAAAACTTTGAGGTACACTGTGACGCATCTATACAAGGTCTCGGTTGTGTGCTGATGCAACTCGAGAAGGTTATAGCCTACGCCTCTAGACAACTACGGGTTCACGAGAAGAACTACACGACCCATGATTTGGAACTCGGAGCTGTGGTGTTTGCTCTTAAGATATGGAGGCATTACTTGTACGGTACCAAGTTTACCATTTACACCGACCACAAGAGTCTCCAACATATCTACGATCAGAAAGAGCTGAACATGCGACAGCGTCGTTGGGTCGAGCTGCTTAAAGATTATGATTGTGCCATCAAGTACCACCCTGGCAAGGCCAATGTGGTGGCCGACGCCCTCAGCAGAAAAGAAACAGAAAAACCCAGACGAGTAAGAGCATTGCAACTTACGATTCATGCCAGCTTACCCGATCAGATTCGCGATGCGCAACTGGAAGCTTTGAAAGATGATAATCTTCCATCGGAACTCATGCGGGGCATGAACAAGCAACTTGAAACCAGATCGGACGGGGTCCGATATTTTGAGAACCGGATTTGGGTTCCACGATACGGAGAGTTGAGAACTCTAGTGATGGACGAAGCTCACAAGTCCCGATATTCTATCCACCCTGGCTCAGATAAAATGTATCATGATTTAAAGGCACTTTACTGGTGGCCGAACATGAAAGCCGACATTGCCACCTACGTGAGCAAATGCTTGACTTGTGCCAGAGTCAAGATTGAATACCAGAAACCATCTGGTCTACTGCAACAACCGGAACTCCCAATGTGGAAATGGGAGCACATCTCAATGGATTTTATTACGGGTTTGCCTAAGACACCGACGGGATGCGATACCATCTGGGTGATCGTTGACCGGTTGACTAAATCGGCACATTTCCTAGCGATTAAGGAAACGGACAAAATGGAAAGACTGACTCGAGTATACATGAAAGAAGTGGTGTCTAGACACGGAGTGCCTGTCTCGATCATTTCCGATCGAGATTCTCGTTTTACCTCACACTTTTGGAAGTCGCTGCAAAGCGCACTGGACACACGTCTCGATATGAGTACAGCATACCATCCTCAGACGGATGGGCAAAGTGAACGGACTATTCAGACCCTGGAGGATATGTTGCGTGCATGCGTTTTAGATTTCGGAAAAAGTTGGGAACCCCACTTACCCTTGGTAGAGTTTTCGTATAATAACAGCTACCACGCAAGTATTAAGGCAGCGCCGTTTGAAGCGCTGTACGGACGGAAGTGTCGATCACCACTCTGCTGGGCAGAGGTGGGTGACAGCCAAATCACTGGTCCAGAACTGGTACTCGAAACCTCGGAAAAGATTGTTCAAATCCGAAATCGCATGGCAGCAGCACGGGATCGCCAAAAGAGTTACGCCGACAAGCGCCGAAAACCTCTCGAATTTAAAGTGAACGATCGGGTGTTACTCAAAGTCTCACCTTGGAAAGGTGTGGTTCGCTTTGGTAAGCGAAACAAACTCAACCCACGGTATGTTGGTCCGTACCGGATAACTGAGCGCATTGGTCCGGTGGCGTACCGACTGGACCTACCAACAGAACTCAGTGGCGTACACGATGTATTCCACGTATCAAATTTGAAGAAATGCCTATCTGATGAAACCCAAGTAGTCCCTTTGGAGGAACTGCAAGTTGATGAACAGTTACGGTTCATTGAGGAACCAGTCGAAGTTTTGGATTGGGAAACCAAAACACTCAAACACAGCAAAATTCCAATCGTTAAGGTTCGTTGGAACTCGAGACGTGGACCGGAGTTCACGTGGGAACGCGAGGATCAAATGATGAAAAAGTATCCTCACCTTTTTGAAGGGCTAACCAAACACCGAAAACCGCGAAACCCGGCAAACCGTCAAACATCACCGGAGGTATGAATTAAATTTCGGGACGAAATTTCTTTTTACTAGGGGATGATATGACAAACTGAAATTTTTCTTCTTACTCTTTCAGACTCTCATCACGACTTGACTCAAATTTTCGGGACGAAAATTCTTTAACAAGGGAATGATGTGACAATCGTCAATTCCAGGTTAACTCCGTTAACTCAACTCCGTCAATTCAAACTTTAAGATCGTTGAATCTATAACGCACACTTCATTACATTTAAACTAGGGTTTAAATGACGCTTAACACTCACTACATGGGTAGTCTTTCGGGATTTGCACCGAAACGCAAACGAGTTGACGCAAACGATTGATAAATAAACGATAAACGTAAAAACAATAATTATGTGATTATTATGTGTTAGGATTATGTGCTATGTGATAAAACTATGGTCATGTTAACTTATTGGGCAAGTATGATGGAATGTTCTAGAAAAACAACCCTTGGAAAGAAGAGGGACTAGAGTGTAACTTGTATTATTATAAATACATCACTAATAAACAAACCCTAACTTATTATTAACCTACAACCCTAAATCGGCTCTCTCTCCCTCTCTTGATCCACGGCTGCCGTCCACCTTCATCACACACACACACATCAATCAAGAGATTAATCCAAGAACTAGGTGCTAGGAAGGTATACTTGATCATCTCTTACCTCCTTGTTGTGTAATTTTGATGTTTAATGGGTTGTATGTAAACCCTAACTCAGCCGATTATATGTATGTATGTGATCAATATGATAGTTGTTAGTTGGATAATAGATTGATAACTAGATTGATGTTGTTGCATGATTGATTGTTGTTCTTGATTTGAATTAAAACACAAACCCTAATCTTGTATGTATGGTGTGATTTATATGCATGGATAGTAGTTATGGTGTCTAGAGGGTTATATGGATGCATGATAGTTCATAGATTGTTATGATGTTGAGTTTTGATGTGAACAGATTCTGGACAGAATATATATACGATGTTTAACTGACTGTAACGAAGTGTAAACGTGAAAATTGATTGAGATTGTGAGTACTGCAGTAAACTAGGTTGAGTCTAGTTTCTATAAAGTATAAATTCGTAATTTTTGGATAAGTGGAAGTATACTTTTATGATTTTACAAAAACGTGATGCAAAGCTGAGCTGTTAGACCTGCTGTTAGGTTATATTGTAAATTCTATATCTCATGAACTACGAGGCCAATTGGGTTGGTTCCACTTCTGGAAGTTGACTCACTGAGTTAGGAACCAAACCCAAGTGGTCTTGCATTTATTGGATTTTTCGTTTACCGGGAATTGCAAATAACATTCTGTTGTGCATGAATCTGACTGATATGAGTTTACTGTAGTGTTTTGATCATTATGAGAAATCTATATGGAATAAAAATAATATAAAATATGTTCTGGAAACCTAAGACATGTATGTTTCAGTGGTGATTTTTGGTGAATTAATTGAGATGATATGATCGGTGAAATAGTACAATCTTTCAAGTAGAAATTCTGTCACAATGAAACTAGCTGCTGAGTTGTATAGGAATGCATGAAATATGATAGTTTTTATATAATTGTGGTATTTTGACCAAAATACCCTTGCGGGGAATAATTGCTAGTTGATTGCCATGAATTGACCAAATTGCCCTTATGGGGAATAATAGTTAGTTAGTCTTTGTTTGTTGACCAAAATGCCCTTACGGGAATAATTGCTTGTAAGTATGTTATTAATACATGACACGAAAGTAATTGCTCACTCGTGTATCGTATCACAATTGTACTTGTTTAAATCACACACGGTTCACAAACGAAACACGAAACATGATACGTGCATAGGTATTATGTGCCGAGTCTAGAGACTCGTTAAACGTTCCGATACTTAGAAAATCTCTTTGTTATTTTAGAACGCTAGAGAGTTTTCTACGACGCGCATCACTCGGTGATCTAATTTGGAATATTCTTCGCAAACAGTGAGTTCACTTACCCCGCTCTTTGAACTGTTTTCAAACGTTTTTCACTTGGGGGAGATAACATACTCCGATAAACGCATTTTTGAGATAAACACATATTTAAGATTTTGTTATAAATTATATATATCACTTGTAGAGGCTAAGCGGCACGTAACCCTTGAAGTCCCACGCATCGAACCGGTTAATATTTGGAATAGCGAGTCACTGTTGAGTAGTACTACTGGGTTTGACAAACCCCACCCGACGCTAAGCTCAACTGGAGGTTGAGTGGGTGTAATTTTTGGCTAACACTTACCATGGTCTGGGTTGACCTGGTGACGGGCACTTGATAAACAGTCAGCTTCGGTCTCGAACCACTTAGTAATACTTGTTGTATAGATTAGCTACCTATCGATATATAATTTGACATAACATTATCTGGTAACACTTAAACGCTGTAACGTGGTTACACACTTAAACGCTGTAACGTGGTTACACACTTAAACGCCGTAACGTGGTTACGCAAAACACACTTAAACGCCGTAACGTGGTTACGCAAAACATTTAAACGCCGTAACGTGGTTACGCAAAACATTTAAACGCCGTAACGTGGTTACGCAAAACATTTAAACGCCGTAACGTGGTTACGCAAAACTTTTAAACGCCGTAACGTGGTTACGCAAAACACTTAACGAAAACGCTGAACTCAAACGCTAAACGATTTATCTTATATAACTTGTGAACTCACCAACCTCGTGTTGACCCCTTTTAGTATGTTATTCTCAGGTAGCCGAGGCGGGCGCGCGGTTTAGGAGCATGCATTAATTGTTAAACATCTTACTCTGCAAACTTAATTTTAACATTTACATTTGGTTTTAAGTCGTCCTGCGTGACGCAACTTTTGAATTAAGGTTTTACGCTTCCGCACTTATTTTTCATTTAAACGTTTTCTTTGGTTTGGTTATAACTAATGATTCCGATCCTGCCAGTTCACACCCTCTGACGGTAAAACTCCGTTAGTGGATTTTGAGGGTGTGACACCCCCCGAGTCATATAATGCGACAACATCTATGTCTGCTGTGCCATCATCTCCTCTAACGTGGGCTTCCTCTCCCCAGTACTCGTTCCCTCACCAGAATCCTGGAATAGGCTCTGATGCTGCTGGAAGCCGAATTGATTTCCGTTCCTCCAGCTGAAATTTTGGTTATCTCTCCACCTCGAATTATAAGAATTGGAAGAGTTTTGATTTTGGTTTGGATTATTAACGAAGTCGACTGCCTCCTCCTGGAAACCTACGGGGCACTGAACGGTATCATGCCCCCCTCTATAGATCTCGCATAACTTACTTTTCACCTGCAGGTCCTTCACGATCTTTGCCAACGCCTCAACCTGTGCTGCCAGTGCGGTGCTCGTGTGGACCGAATGCATGCTGCGTGATAAGGAGTCGACGGTTTTGGTACTCTTAGCTGGTGGTCGCTGGTATCCACTCATGCTAAACCGTTAAACAAGGCAATGCACTCATCCGTATCTTTTGTCGTCAATAGGTTACCTCCCGCAGCCGTGTTGAGCATACTCTGAGTCGCGTATGTCACTCCGTTGTAGAACTTCTCAACAACCGCCCAGTCTTGTAGGCCGTGGTTCGGACATAAAGCAAGTAGATTTTTAAATCTCTCCCACGCCTCGTAGAAACTCTCGGTGTCCTCCATCTGGAAAGAATGGATCTGGTTGCGCAAACGAGCGGCTTTAGCCGGAGGATCGTATTTTTCAAGAAATTGGGTCTGCATGGCAGCCCAAGTAGCAATGGATCCCTGTGGGAGGGACTCAAGCCACAGAATCGCATGATCAACGAGTGAAAACGGAAAGATTCGGAGTTTGATGGCGTCTTCGGATACGCCGGCAAGATGAAACGTGTCACAAATTCGCGTAATGCGGGTGATATGAGCATGTGGGTTCTCATGGAGCAACCCGTGAAATTGAGCAGAACGAGCAATCATGTTCAGAACATTAGATGGAATCTGCCAACTCGTTTGAACTCCTATAGCCGGTGGAGCAATGCTGGATCTCGCGCCAGCATCGACAGGACGGGCCCGGTCTGCAACTGTCCTCCTCGGTGGTGGATTTGCGTCGCCCATAATCCTATCCCTAATGATGGGTTCAGAAAAAGTAGGAGAAGAGAATGTATTACCGACGGACGTAGATGAACTGGAAGACGGGTTTGTACGACGTCTCTCACGAAACTCTCTCTCTGGTTCGGAAAATCCTTCGGTTTCTGGTGGTCCTAGAGATCGAGTACGTCGCATACAACTATTAAACTAAACGAAATAAACTAAAATTAGCTAAACTATTTTAAACTAACAAATAAAACAAATAAGAAAAACAAGTAGTAAGCAAGGTGAGTCCTAACTCGAGTCGTTCTTAATACGCTTCTAACCGTGTCCCCGGCAACGGCGCCAAAAACTTGATGTGTGTCTAAAGATGCTCTCACAACTAAGCTTTAAATTTATAAAACGGAATTACTAAGGAAGCCACACAAAACCGGCAAGTGTACCGATCACTAATAGTATAGCACTAAGGAAGTCCGAGTATCGAACACAAGGACACTTGAAAACGTATTTAATACTTAACCCTAAATAAGACTCACCTAAGACTAATATATTTTTTAAATGATTTTTATATTATTAACTACTTAACCTAACTTACTTTAATTAACTTAAAAGACTTAAATTGAGAAAACTAGAAGAAACTTTGAAAATACGATTTATCAATGGAAAAAACGTCTACCTAGGTAAGAATCCTATTGAAGGTATAGTAAGCTATTGGATTGTAGAATCTCACGGAACCGGTTCCTAAAGAATGGCACAACTAAGGTTCACTCAGGAAGCTAGATTACCTCTCGGTCTCACTAACAAGCCCTAACCTACACTTAGTTGATTTTAAGAACAAACCAGATGACGAATTGTTAACGTGCTCTAATGCCGACTCTCCTCTCGGTCTCACCGACACACTACCCTAATGGAGACGAATACTACGCAACCAAGGATAGAGGAACAATTTATTTCAACTTAAACTAGGTCAACTAATCGCTCACAAACCCAAACCCGACAAGAACCGAACCCGCTCTCGCGCGATCCTAATCCTAACAAGTAAAAGCTATGAGACGAGTTTACTTCCTATCACCTCTCGGTCTCAAGGAAGGTGTCTACCCACTGATTATATTTAATTAGTACACTTACTTAAACCTTACGGTTGATCACCCCGCAAACAAACCCTAAACACTAAGTAAAGAGTCCTAACAAGCAACAATCAATCAAAACTCATTCAATTAATTAAAGCAAGAGGTTTATAAGTGTAATTAACAAATTCACAGCCACTAAACACAACCTAATTCAATGTTAAACCAAACTTTACATTAACAATTTAAGAAATGATCATCAACAATCCAAACTACTTACTAAAACCTAACAATAATCATCTAACCTAGGTAGAACTAATAAGTTTAGCTACACATTAATTTTGGACAGCAGCTAATATTCAAATTAAACATCATAAACATCAACATAAACATAAGTAAACTTATTCAATAATCAAGAACAATCAAACACAAGTCAATCTCTAAGTTACTTGCAAAACAATCCAACAAAAAGATCAAGTTTAACTAGTTAGGGTTCTTGAACAAGAGACAAAGTTTAAAGATGAATACTTAGGGTTTATGAGCTGAGATTATGAGATTATAAGACCCTTAGCTGCTGCACAAGACCCTCCTTGGCGTTCTTCTTCTCTTCCAGCCGTCACAACCACCAAACCCTAGCTGCCACAAGCTTTTCTTCTTTCTTCTCCCTTGCTGCCGATCGCAAATATGGGCAGAATTGGGGCTGCTGAATTCGGGATTTTAGGGCTGTTAGGATTCTTATTTTTTTATTTTTCTTGATATAATATGCAAGATAGACTTCTAACTTGTGGGCTTGGGTCGGGCCTTGACTTGTAGTATCCACACTTGATCAAATAAGCCCCTATAGTCTTCAAATTTCATTCTTTTTCCACCAATTTTCATAACCTACAAGTAAATATTCAATTTTGTAAAATCAAGCATAAACAAACCATAGAACTTAATAATTAAACTAAAAAGAAATTAAAACATGATAAAAATGATACGGAAAGCAAGTGTGTTTTACAACACATCAGTGTTCGATTATTTCATGAAAAATGGCCACCATGCAACGTTGGAAGGTGGCTGGAGCATTACATAGCCCAAATGTCATTCTTCAGTAGGCGAAGGTTCCATACGGCATGTAAAAATGGTTTATCTTGATCTTCGGGAACAATGGCAATTTGAAAGTATCCGGAGAATCCATCAAGAAAACAGTAGAACATTTTTCCAGATAGACGTTCAAGCATTTGATCGATAAAAGGAAGTGGAAAATGATCTTTTCTTGTGGCGTCATTAAGCTTCCGGTAGTCAATGCAAACTCGCCAGCCTGTGATGGTCCTCACTGGTATCAGCTCGTACTTCTCGTTCATTATAACTGTCATTCCTCCCATCTTGGGTACTACTTGAACAAGACTAACCCACTCTAAATCTGAGATATGGTAGATTAATCCGGCGTCATGGAGTTTGATTACTTCCTTCTTCACCACATCTTGCATGTTGGGATTGAGACGTCTTTGATGTTGGACCACGGGCTTGTATTCTTCTTCAATGAGGATTTTGTGAGTACAAAAGGAAGGACTGATGCCCTTGATATCCATGATCTTCCATGCGATGACCTTCTTATGATTCTTAAGAACCTTAAGAAGCTCGTATTTATCTTCTTTAGAACGGTGAGATGAAATAATTACTGGAAGTTGAGAGTCTTTTTCGAGAAAGGCATATTGAGATGATTTGGAAGTTCTTTTAATTCTAAGGCTGGTGGTTCGTCGATTGATGGTTTTGACTTTTCATTAATTTCAGTTATCTCATATACTACTTCTGATGTCTCTTGATCGTTTTCATTGGTATTGAGATTTTCGTTTTCTAAGATGAGTTTGGTGTCTATATCAGTTAAGATATGTGTATCTAGTGGTGTGTTGATGTAAGATTTTCCGCACATACAACTTACGATAGAATCGATAATGTTGACACAGTATAACGTGTCATCGTGATGTTGCGGATGTTGCATAGATTTTCCTATGTCAAAAGTGATAGCCTCGTCATTGACCATGAGAGTGAGTTTGCCGGTGCAAGCATCAATATTGGCCTTTGCAGTGGCTAAAAAGGATCTTCCTAAAATCAGAGGTACAGTTTTGTCTTCCTCCATATCTAGAATTACAAAATCTAATGGGAAAACAAATTTGTCAATTTTAATAAGCATGTTTTCAACAATGCCCCGGGGGTATTTAACGGATCGGTCAGCTAACTGAATGCTCATGCGGGTGGGTTTTGGTTCTCATATCCCTAGTTTTCCAAAAACCGCATATGGCATTAGATTGATGCTAGCTCCTAGGTCGGACAGGGCATTGCTAACAGACAAATTTTCTTTAAGAAAAGGGATAGTAAAGCTCCCTGGATCGGTCATTTTTGTTGGCAACTTGTTTTGGAGGGCTGCTGAACATTCTTCACTCAGGGTGACATGTGATAGTTCCTCCAGCTTCCTTTTGTTTGTCAGCACTTCTTTGAGAAACTTGGCATATTTTGGCATTTGAGCGATGGCTTCGATAAAAGGGATGTTGATGTGGAGTTGTTTGAAGAGTTCTAAAAACTTCCCGTACTGAGCTTCCAATCTTTCCTGCTTCAGCCGTCTAGGCTATGGAATAGGTGGAATATAAGTTCGGACTAGCTCCTTGGGTTGTACGGTGCCCTTTGGATCAGTCTTTCTGGCGTTTTATCAGGGGATTCCTTTTCCGTAACTGGTTCTGAAGTTGGTGAGGTAACAGCGGTTGTACCACTTCTGAGTGTAACAGCGTTAGCTTTCGCATTCGGGTTGGTGATTGTGTTGCTTGGAAGAGTGCCGGGTGGTCTTTCAGATAATTGTCGGGCAATCTGTTCGATCTGAGTTTCTAGATTCTGTAGTGATGCTTGTTGACTTTCAGGTCAGCTTCATGTTTTAATAGTACTCCGCTGATATAAACAGCTCTTAAGTTGGCCTTCTTTTTTGCTTCATTTGTCTTGGTCATGATTGGATTAGCATCTCTTCAGTTTTTGAGTAGCTTAGATTTTGATGGCTACTGGAACTTTGATCTTAAAATTGTGGTTTAGGCTGGAAGGATTGATTCATCGGTCTTTTTTCGAATCCTGGTAGAGGTTAGGTGTTACCTCCGTCCTTCCAACTGAAGTTCGGGTGGTTTCTCCATTTGGATTGTAGTTGTTGTTGAAAGCGTTGTTCTGACGGGCGATGAAATCGACTTCTACTATGGCCATAATGACTTGTTTGCAGTCACTTGTCTTGTGAGTTCCTCCACAGGTGTTACAGGTAATCTTGGTTTTTGATAGTTTGGCTTGAAGCTGATTGAATTTTTAGAAAGGGATTCAAGCTGTGTGGTGACAAGAGTGTTTAAATCAACGTGGTGTTTCCTTTATGGGTCGGTGTAGATCTTGCTGGTTATAGGCGAAACTCTTATTTGCTTCTTTTTCCTGAACTTCAAATGTTTCGTTAGGTGATTTGGATCCTAGGTCTCCACAGCGATTTGGTCGATGGCCTGTTTGTTTTGACTGTATTGTGCGTCAAAGAAAGTTTGTACTTGCAACCATACACTCAGCCCATGATGAGGGCATCTATCCAGAAGACTTTTGTATCTCTCCCATGCTGCGTGCAACGACTCATCATCATCGGTACGGAATCCGGTAATGCTGGCTCGATATTTGACAGTTTTATCAGGCAGAAAGTATTTGAGGAGAAACTGTTCAACCATCTGGACCCAGGTAGTTATGGATCCAGAGGTAATAGATTCTATCCATTAGAGAGAAAGGAAAGAGTTTGAGTTTGATTTGATCTTTTGAACAGTTTTGAATATTAAAGGTTCCGCAGATTCGTAGGAATCGAGATATATGAGAAAGAGGGTCTTCGTCGAGGAGACTGTTAAATTGAACTGAATTTTCCACCATATGAATGGTGCTTGATTTGATTTCGAAATGTTCGGTGATATCGGGTGGAGCCACTCCATTGTCGTAGTATTCGAGAGTTGGCTTGGCATATTGGCTCATGTTCGGTTCATTGTTTTGGGCCACCATCATTTCTTCAGTTTGATTTTCTCCTGATGTGGTGGCGTCTACTGACTCGTCTTTGATTGTTTCGGCGGTTTGTGCCATCCGTTTACGCGTTCGTCGACGAAATAGTCGTTCCGGTTCAGAAATGGAGAAACAAGCTCAGGTCCGAATGAAAAGGACATACATGGGATTAAATCAAAATTTAAACTAAAGATTAGGCTAAAGTTAAGCTAAAAGTTAGTCTAAGCTATTTTAAAACTAAACTAAGGCCTAAGTTAATTAAGCTAAGGAAAAGGTTAGGTAAATAAAGGTTAAAATTAGGCTAGCCGTAAAATTATATAGTTTAATATTTAGTAAAAAGTAAATAAAATAAAAATAAAAAACAATTTATACAATTATAAACAATGATTAAATTAAAACTTGGTTCGTTCTTAGAAACGTACCGTGTCCCCGACAACGGCGCCAAAAACTTGATGTGTGCTGTGCGTGCTAGTAAAATGATAACTGATTAGAGATTTAGCTTTTGCACAAGATCGTGCTTTAAATTTATAAAAGTGATTTATACTAAGACTATACACACAAATTAGGCAAGTGTACCTATCGTATATGTAGGATAGTATTGGTAAGAACCAAGTATCGATCCGTGGACACAAATGTTTCTTAATAAAGGATCGTCGTTTTAATTTAATAAGAGGTTTTAATCATATTGGGTTGATTTTATACTTTTTATAAAATATGAATACTTATATATAATATATAGGTGACAACAAGAGAGTTTCTAAGCGAGTAATTCAATTATACGAAGGTTTACCATCTACTATCAAGGATCTACTCCATTATTCCTTGATGATTATTAGATGAACATGTGGTAGACTTGTCCTAATAATCTATGATAGAATAGTTCCTCATTTCTAATTGAACATATTCCATGACATAAAAGAAAGTAACCTGCGCATTTTAAAGTCCATTCTTTCCTAATGTCATGTTACCACGAGAATGTCAATTTAAGTAGACAAGCAGTTTGGTATAGTAGAACGATTAGGAATGACTTCGATTTCTCAAATACCATTCCTAACAACTTCGAGTGGTTTTAGTTAACTCACACAACCTCCCCTTGGTTGATTTAATTAGGTTATAAGTACACATTCCATTAACATATGATTTCTTTGACTAGTATGACAACCTAAGCAATCGTGTTAACAATGTTATTTCAGAATTATCAAAACTAGAGAAATAGATCATAGTCTATATCTCATCATTTCTAAGTACAACATTGGGATCCATGTTTTATCTTGAATAAAGTATCAAATTATTCTTTTTACCATTTCTAGTTTCCAAGAACATGAATTACTATGAATGATTATAAAATCATCAACCTTGATGTATTGAATTAAGGTGATAAAACATTTCTTCATCAATGGATAATTGCAATATAACCATGTAATATAACAAACAAAACCACATGTTTTATGTAATCATCAAGTAAAACAAAGCTTCTCCATAGATTACAGATGGTAAATGGAGTTTAACTCATAATGAGCATTGTTATGAACATAAAATGAGATGATGATAACAAACACATGATTAAACTTAGAACAATCTAACCAAATGTGGATGAACCTCCCTTCTTAATGATGGATTATGATGGTGTTGATGGATGATGATGGATGGTGATAAGGTTTAAAATAATATATATATTATTATACAAATAATTCCTACATTTTTAATAGTTTTTGAGTTCGTCTTTAATAAGTATGTGTTCAAATTGAGTCATATTTAAATTATTAGTCTTTTAAGAAACTACGAGCTATATAAATTATTTATACAATAATAATAATAGTAAAAGAATTTGCACAATGTATTTGAAAGAATAAAGAAGTAACATTTATATAAATGATTAAATTATTGTTGATCAAAATTTTCTTTCATGTGTAACCAGATTTTGGGTGGAGCATAACATCAAACAAAATAATTCTACTGGACTAAAGTATAATGGTGGGCTGCACAACGTAATTAAACAATCGTGGGCCAAAGGTAAAAAGAAAAGAGAGGTTGAGAACCCTACGAGGGGGGGGGGGGGGGGGGGTTGAAGAAAATAAGGGTAGACGGTTGATTTGGGAGCCACCCTCTTTTGCTA
Organism: Bidens hawaiensis; assembly: GCF_021521415.1. Classification (NCBI taxonomy): domain Eukaryota; kingdom Viridiplantae; phylum Streptophyta; class Magnoliopsida; order Asterales; family Asteraceae; genus Bidens; species Bidens hawaiensis. The sequence goes on along the minus strand of NW_027491058.1, from coordinate 2,332,406 downwards.
CGATTGGGAATTTGAAAGCTAGCAGCCTAGCTGCTCAAATAAGTCAACGACAAATCAATATTAAAGAAGCAACCAAGCTGGCAGGTGAATTAATTTAAGCTACCAGACACACAGCTCAATAATTTAAGTTCACAGGCTAGTAGCTCAACTAATTTTATTTCTTTTTACGATAAACCGTATTATTTGTTATATCTTTGTTTCATCGACTATTATGATTGGCTAAACTTTTATACTGCCTGGGTTTTGATGAATACTTGTTAGAATCTTTTTATTTTCGGTCTTGGATTATTATTGATTGGTTCATGTTTTGGTAAAGTTTTTATTTTATTTGGTTGTGATGCATTTGCCTACTTGGTATTAATTTATTATATTTTTGTTCCATATGCGTCTTTGTGAATGTCTTTCATGTATGGATACATATTAGGTTACTTACTGTGTGTTTGTAACTAGTTTATGGTTTATAGTTAACGTATTCCATAGGAACGGTAATTGATAGTTTAGAGATACCTTATATTCTGTCACCTGAGAGACCGGGAGGTAATTAAGTGTCGTCTGTTTTGGTCTTTTGTGGGTTTGGGTAGTGATTGCACGGGAGTGAGTTACCCTAGATTCCTTTAGATTCTTACAGATCCGAATTATAACCGAATTTAATAAGAATACCCCTTTCGCCTTAGGGTGTTTTGTGATTAGAGAGACCGAGAGGTGATTTAATCTTTGGGTATCTTAGCATAGTTAGGTAAGGTGAGACCGGGAGGTGAGATGAACCATTTAACCGTTGAGCTTACATGATATTTAAGGTTCTTAGGTATTGTTGGTGAGACCGGGAGGAGATCTAGCATACTTTAGTTATTCCTTAGTGTCATATTTTTAGAATACGGTACCGATCATATATCTAATTCCGAGAGTTTACGAGTTGACTAGTAGGATTCCATGCCTAGGTAGTTGTTCCCCCTATTTGAGTTCTAGTCCGATTTTTCCATGTCAGTTTTAGTTTAAGTATTATTTAATTTATAGTTAATAATTAAAAAAGACAAAAAATCAATAAAATCAATTTATTTATGTTATTAGTCAGAGTCTAGTTTAGGTGTCGCTAGTGTCCTGTGGGTTCGATATCCGGTCTTCATTAGGCTTTACTACAGTTGATAGGTACACTTGCATGTCTAGTGGTCTAGCATTAGGATAGTCTAGATATATAAATTTTAAACTAGAGTAGGTTAGGTTTTTAATAGACCATTTTGCACATCAGATGGTAACCTCCAAGCCTTCAAACTCCTCTCTAGATCTTCAATATGAGTTTAATGTGGGTGTTTTTATAAGTGACAGCCGTTTAGAACTCTACTTCAAGCACACTTCCCAAATGACACAAGAGCCTCTATTTATAAGCTATTTGGAGGAAAAAGCGCGGCCCCGTGTCTACGTGTCCCAGTTGCATGTTGTCAGATCGTACATGATGACTCACCACGGGGGTGTGCTGTGACATTCGTCAATTTCGGGACCTATTTGTATTCGTTGGTGTATTCGTTTATCATGTAAACCGACCCGATTTATATCCCAAACATTTAAAATAATAAAATATTATATTTTATGTTACTACATCATTCCCACTTGTTCAATTTGAAAAAACCCCTTTTACGATTTCGAAAACGCCTTTAAAACGCTCAAATTACATCAATAACGAACTTCCAATACGCATAACGAACCACACAAGATGAGCTGGACCAGCCCACCCCACCCCGAACACGCCGCGCCGCGTGGCCAGGGCAAAGAAGGTCAGTCGTGCGGCGCCTAGGGGCTGCTGATGCATAAAACTCATTTTTTGGCTTGTTATATCACATGTTTAACCCTCTAACCAATCAAAATGATATGAATCTCTAAAGCAACCTTATGGATAACCCTAACACCTTATCCTTCATTACACCAAGCCTCACCTCTCATTTGAACCTGCTCATACTCATCAAACACTCTCAACCTAAGTTCTAAGCTCCAATCTTCAAGTTCTTACTTGTTTGACTTTCAAGAGGCAAACAAGAGTTTCCTTTGTTTTCTACTAACTCCATATGATTCAAGCTTGTTGTTGCAACTTATATATAATATACACCCCTTTTTACCTTTGGTAGTTACTTATCCGGCCCCGGTTGGTTAAGTTTCGGACCTCGTAAGGCAAGGCTTCATGGAGGACTTCGTGTCCCTGATATATATATATATTTATATAAATTGTTTATACATACTAACCATGACTAACTTCTGCTGATATTAGTTTATTTACAAGTTCCATGGTTATGGGTTTTAAGAGTCCATGCTTCGGTTTAACCGTAAATAGCTCTAAACCGTAAACCGAACTTTGCTTACTAGTTTTTTTTAAATACTTGTTTAAATGTTTAATGTTAGATCTCAGTTTATAAAATCATTTTTATGAGTTCTATGGTTATGGGTTTGTAGATTCTAACCTCGGTCTTAACCCGAAACTAGATCCGAACCGAAAACCGAACTTTTGTTTGAAGACTTTATTATTAACTTTTCGGTTGTAAAACTTAAGTATTTTAATTTGTACATTATTATACAAGTTCTTGGATATTTGGGCATGTGGAAACCATCTATGAACCTATTGTGAGATGGAAACCGAACCAAACCGAACTTTCGTTTAAAGACTTTATTGTTAACTTTTGGGTTGTAAAACTTATGTTTCATCATTTATAAATCATTATACAAGTTCTTTGATATTTGGGCATGTGGAAACCATCTATGAACTTATTGCGAGATGGAAACTGAACCAAACCGAATTAAACCGTTTTTCACTCGCTTAAGACACACAAGTGTGTTTTTAGCTATCAAGACTTGTATAAATCTTTAAAAATACTTTATAAACTGATTTTAATTATTTTCTTATGTACTTGGAAATGTTGGATCCAACTTGATCTTATAACAAAGTTTGGACCGACAAAACCGAACACTCGCTTAATGGACGTTATTAGTTCTAAAAAATAGAACTACATACTTGGTTAAGTCTTATTAAACTTTTATTGAGTTATCTCATAACATTCATTATTTTGTAAAGTTGACTTTGGGTTTGACCAATTATCAAGACCCGAACCAACAACCCGAAACACTTGTTAAAACCCGTTTTAGTATCTACATTATAAAGGGACTTGCATTCTAGCATTTTTACCCGCCTTATTACTTAACATAGGTTGAGTAAATATTAAGGCTAGATACTTTAACCCGGTTTTGAGTAAACTTATATTTTTAAAGACTAGTATTACAATTTATTAATATTTACATTTTTAAACCTTAAACTTTAAATTGTTTGCATTTATTTTTCATTTATTTTATATAAAGATTTATTAGACAACCTTTCATATACAAGATTTCCTTTCACCTAGACCTTGCTCGTTCAACCTCATCCTTCCGGTTACTCGTCATTTTACCGATCAAGTTTATTACTTGAACGTGAGTACTTTCATACCCCGTTTTCATATTTTGTTTTGGGGGTGACATTTCATACTTATTCAAACTAAATGCTTTATAATAGAGTCTTAAACCACAAACGTTATTGTATACTTTACTTAAATAAATGCTCGATTTGGTGTTCTATGATTATATGCTTATGTGTTTATCGCTTTTGGTTGGTGGAACTATAAAATCCTAGTCTATTTGGCAACCCCTTATAGCAAGGTGTCGTTAACGTAATGCAATTAACGATAACTATAAAATCCTAGACTATTTGGCATCCCCTTATAGCTAGGTGTCGCTAACGTAATTCTATTAGCGATTTTATCTTTTTATCCAAGTTATTGCTTTTATTATTGTTTCGTATACGAGTTTTGTGGCTTTTCCTTACTATATACTATATGCACAAACTTATGAATTGCTCACCAACCTTTGTGTTGATAAACTTTATTTTATGAAATGTTACAGGTTTGACTTTGGTTGACTCGAGAACTTGACGAAAAACTTTATCAAGACTATTTAGGATATTAGTAAAACGAACAATATATTTGTTTACCTGTATTAAATTTGTTTGTATGAACAAGATGTGTTGTTTATTTATTTATGAAATAAATGAGTTGATTAAATAATGTCACTTAAATAGTGCCTTGTGTTTTGGGCAATCCGTTGCATCCCGGCATGTTCCGCCGCATTTGGTCGGGGTGTGACATGTGCTTTCAGAGGCACGCCCCCGTGCTTTTATTGACATGTGCTTCAATTCTTTTTGTCTTTATCTAGAGGTGACAAGGGCCCCGTGGCCAAAGCGGCCCCGTGCTTTTATCAACATGTGCTTAAATTCTTGTAGAATTTTGTCTTTCTTACTTCCAGAAGCATGGGGGCGTGTATCTTGAGGCATGGGGGCGTGTTTAATGTTTTTATTGTGTTTTCTTCCGTTTTTCTTTGTCTTTTCGCTTTTTTCTTCGTTTGAGGCTTGGGTTTACCTGAAATTACATTTTATTAAGATAAGTAGCCTTCTGTGCTATGTTATTTGATAGAAGTTGCAGTTTTCCAAGATTATTTGATGCTTAAAAGATGTATAATTTTATATACATCAATTAACTTCCTTAAAATATATAAAATTAAAATCCAAAAAAATATACAGATATTAAAAACGAAAAATGAAAACAACCCCCGTAATATGGGGGATAAAATCTAGTGGTATATATATTAAACAGCTCCTGATTTACTTCTACAAAATGTAGTTTATTATTTGATTTTTCTCGAAAAAGAATTTTAGAGCTTGTAAGAAATATGTGAGACAACCAACCATTCAAACCATGCTCGATGCAAGAAAGGTGGTACCTTATTCAACAAGGTGTCAAACTCAACAATGGGATATCATGAAATAAAACATTACACCACGAGGAAAAGCACTCTCGCTCAAGGTCACACATCATTAGTACGTGGTAAAAATCTTTGGAGTTTTGACGTTAATATGGTTTAAGATTGATTTGCAAAGTTCATGATTCAAGAGGGTTTGCGATTCAACCACTTTAACAGCCTACGTTTGACGACAACTATTCAAGAAACTATCCAAAAACTTTACAAACTCATAAGTCGTTCAACTCTTAGACGTGAAGCAAAACAAGAATTAATCTTAGGTTTTAAAAGTTAAACAGCGGTGTGATATTAACTACCAATTTTTGTTCACATCCCCAAGGTTTCCCGGAATCGTACATTTGCGTCACCGCTCATTGGGTAGATCCAAATACGTGGCGAATGATGAAACATACGATCAGGCTTGAAATATTCGACAACCAGCATACCCTAGATAACTTATTTCATATTTGGATTATGTGATAGGACTTTATAAATTACAAAACAAATTATTGTAAATCTCGTTTGATAACACCTCACAGAACACAAACGTGATTGATAAAATAAAATTAAAATATCAACCGATTTGTGACGACAATTTATTTCCTTACCCGATGTGTTACACATATTTGGTTATGCAAGAGTGCAAGACTGACTAAAGACCAAAAATATTTCAAAATTAATCAACTCTTTAAAAGAATGTTAAATGACATTTTTAACATAAATAGATCTTGGTACACAAATCATGAAAATTTTTGTCAAAATATAAATGTCATTTGTTTAGGTCCAAATTAGGATACGCATACTTGTTGGAATTCCACATTTAACATGTTCGAAAGCACTTTAAAGCAAAGACAAGCATTAGAAATGTTCCATGTAGTCTTGTTCAACATGGTTGGTGTAAACCCAAAAAAATGTTTTGGCCTGAGAATTGGTCATACAATATAGATTTAACATAATTGCTCGAAGTTTTTAAAACCACAACTACTACATTATCAGGGGTTTGTTATCTCACAAGTAATTTAGCAATCTACTATATTTAATGTGCGAAAAATCAGATAAATCGATGAAAATATAAAAATTTAAAATATTTTACCGAGACACCTTTAGTTATTTTATAATACCACAACATTTAACCCGTGCCTAAACGTTAACGGTGTTGAAATGTTAATTCAAAATATATCAAATGATTTGGGTTTGTGTGATGATAATCCTTTCTTTTTAAGAAATTCAATAAACACTTTTAACTATTTTTCCTGTCAACATATATATATATATATATATATATATCACTAAACTCAAAACGGTTACAATAAAGTGGCAGACAAGCGGGCAACAAGCTGCGTCGCAACCCTCTTTTGAATAGCAAAGCCAATCTTACTAAAAATGAAGCTTTGGGACTTAGGAGCCAAACAAGTACCATGAACGACACGCTGAACTCTGCTCAGAAAATTCACAGCCTCTGGCGCACGAAAACCAAATGTATCAAAAGCAAATGGTAGAAACACATGTTGATTTCTAAACAAGTTTTCTCGTGTTTAACAATACTTTGCCCGATTCAACATTCAATGCAGCCTGACACACAACAAACTCACCGTCCTTGAGCCTAACAAGAGGATACATTCCTGTTGTCACACCCCGACTTAGGGCCTAGAAGTGCGACCAATATTTGGTACTTGTTTTGTAAATATATCAGAGTTTAAAGTTGTTAAATGGAAGTTGTGATTTAAATATTAATATATTCCAAAGGACGAGGATTAAACACCCGTTAGATGTTACAAAAGCGTTTGAAGAAGAAAAGCCATAATTTATATTATTTTAATATTAAAACCGTGACTGAGCCATCAAATCATCTAACGACTATCCATTATCTCCAAACATCTAATCTTGATTACCTGTAAAATAGTTTATTAAATACGCTAGCAACGCATGTTGGTGAATATGTTGAAACAAGATATTTTAATACTTAATTATCCTCTCGAGACATCGTAGGCCTCTGCCCAACGTGTCTTAGGAAACAATAAGGTTAAAAGTCTGAATAACTATTACAAACTCCAGCTCAACTCGAAACCGCTCAGCGAACACCGCAATGTTCGAGATCGTATCCACTACATATATACACAAGATCATCCCCACTCGAACATCGAAGGTCCGGGCAACGTGGTGGAGGCATAATCAGGTGTGGTGATGTTTGCCCAACGTCTACCCACACATGAAAGAATCCAGACAAACGTATACGATATCCTGAGGGCCAACGATTACCTTTGTTTATATGTTTTAGGGATACGTAATCTCATGTAAACAATTAATGACTCGATTAATAAATTTATAAAGAGTTTGGATGTATTCACCTTTGTTATAATTAGTGTGTCTCACTGATGTATGCTTCTTGTTACCTCGGACCTATAGTAAGAGAATAACCTTTTATAAATACTAGATCAACGATATTGCTTTAGACCTTTAATCTATTTGCGTAATCATTACCTTGATAATCATTTCTCTTTTATAAAATACTTTGACCTTTAGTACAAGAGGTTTCATTATTTAAATACTACATTTTTCTTCATGAAGAAACGTATATATTATGTTTCTTCTTTCTTAATAAACATTATAAAATCTTTATAACTATAGAGAAATAATATTTTATCTTTACCCTTGTCTTATGAATACTGTATTTCACTAATTATATCATCAAGGTATAAATTATACCCCCGACTAGAGTCTAAGCCATATATAAAAAAAATAATCGGGTAGAACCCCTACCTTGTATGGCTATGTATAAGAAATGCCTAAGCTTGACGCGGGCAACACTTTTAGTTGTCGGTAGGTAACGAAAGAAATAAACGAACAAATCTACAAACACTTGTCGGTACTTCGAGAAATTAGAAGTGATTTTGTGTTCGGGATGCCAAAATGAAGAACCTATGCTCACTATTTATAGCCATCCCCAGTCAGACCGTCAATTACCACCATTCGCCACATGTCACTCTTGTGACGAGTCGTGCTATTTGGTGTTGACATGTGGCTTGCTAATTTGATTAGTCACTAGCCACATGTCACTTCAATAGGATATGTGTCATTAGATGCTGACATGTGTCCTTCCGTGTCGCCACCACGTGACGTGTGTTGTTTTATGGCGATGAGTTATAGGACACGTGTCGCTCCCATATTTCGTTTCTAAATGACTAACCACTTCTTAAATTGTCAAAAGTGGTATGAAAATTTGTAGGGTGTTACATCCTCCCCACCTTGGAATGAATCTCATCCTCGAGATTCGTTAAAATAGGCGTGGATATTTCTTTCTCATCTCGGATTCCAATTCCCAAGTAAATTCCGGTCCTCTTCGGAAATTCCATCTTATTTTGACCAACCATAACTTTTGCCTTTTAAGTTTCTTAATTTTGAAATCTTCAACTTGTAGATGTTGTTCTATAAATTTTAGATTTTCGGTGATTTCGATATCTTATAAAGGCATAGCTAAAGTCTCGTCAGCCATACATTTAAGTAGGTTGGAGACATGGAATACGTCGTGTATTCCTTTCATCTCTTTGGGAAAACGTAAGCGATAAGCTACAGTGTCAATTCGTTCAAGTACTTCGAATGGTCCAACAAAACGTAGACTTAGTTTTAATTTTTTTTCCCAATCAGACAACACCTTTCCAAGGTGATACTTTCAATAACACCTTATCGTCTATTTGAAACTCCAATGGTTTACGACGGACATTAGCATAACTCTTTTTTCGATCTCTTGCCGTCTTAAGTCGCTCACAGATTTGCAACACCTTGTCCGTGGTTTCTTAGACTATCTCAGGTCCAGACATTTGCAACACTTTGTCCGTGGTTATTCCAAGGTGATACTTTCAATAACACCTTATCGTCTATTTGAAACTCCAATGGTTTACGACGGACATTAGCATAACTCTTTTTTCGATCTCTTGCCGTCTTAAGTCGCTCACAGATTTGCAACACCTTGTCCGTGGTTTCTTAGACTATCTCAGGTCCAGACATTTGGTTATTCTCGGTTTTAGACCAACATACCGGCATTTTACATTTTCGTCCATACAAAGCTTCAAAAGGCGCGGCTTAAATACTCGTGTGATAACTGTTATTATACGAGAATTCCATTAGGGGAAGATGATCATCCCAACTTCCTCCTAATTCGATCACACAAGCTCCGACCATATCTTCAAGCGTTTGAATTGTTATTTTGCTCTGCCCATCAGTTTGAGGATGATAAGCAGTGCTAAGATTTAATTGCGTTCTTAACGCTTGTTGGAAACTATACCAAAAATGAGATATAAATCTACTATCGCGATCAGATATGATTGATAATGGCACATCATGTAATGATACAATGTTGTTTACATATATCCATTCCAATATATCCATAGAGCAAAACTCGTTGATAGGTAAGAAATGAGCGGATTTGGTTAACCTATCGATGATAACCTAAATTGTTTTATGTTGAAGAGTGGTCTTTGGAAGTTTTTTTATAAATCCATGGTTATCATTTCCCATTTCCAATCGTGAATTTTGGGTTGCTGAAGCAAACCTGAAGGCTTTTAATGCTCGGCTTTTACTTGTAAACAAGTTAGACATTTGGATACATGCAGAGCAATGTCTTTCTTCAATCCATTCCACAATTAGTTAGGTTTAACATTTTTGTTACAACTTATCACTACCGAGGTGCATCATGTATTTCAATTTATGAGCTTCATTCATTATCTTTTCACGTAGCTCTCCGATTATTGGTACCCAAATTCTATTTCCAAGTCTGAGTATACCATCATCTCCTTTGACTAAAGATTGATTGTACCATTTCTTCGGAGATGTTGTTTTCTTCAATGGATTGCTTTTGAGCTTTCTTGATTTGTTCGATTAGATATATCTGAAGTTCTAATCTTAAAGCGCTAACTCTCTTGGGTTTCTCACGTTCTTTTCGGCTTAATGCGTCAGCTATATCATTGGCCTTTCCTTCATGATAGACAATATCACAATATATCCATAGAGAAAAGATGTTCGAAAATTCAGCAACTATAGGTACATATTTTATCTCTTTTGGTTTTAGCTCTTTGGTAACGTAGGACATAAATTCTAAACAACCTTGATTTAGACATTTAGTAGCTTTAATCATGGAAATTATGCTAACTTGACCAGCATCTTTGTCACCGGCAATTTGTATTGTTCGTTTATCAGGGGCTTGTAGTTCTATGAGTTTCTTATTGCAAATGATACGGGCATGGTTATTGGATAACCAGTCCATACCTAGAACTATGCCAAAACCGACTAATTTCATGGGTAATAACTGAACGCGTATGACGGACATTAGCATAACTCTTTTTTCGATCTATCTTCTTTGGCGTTAAGAATTTAAGAGTTAGCTGACTAATTTCATGGAGTTTAGAATTTAAGGTTTCCATCTATCTTCTTTGGCGCATGTTAAGCTCTTTTTGGTCAAAGATGTGCTTCAAACTCTTTTGATACGAAAAATTTGACTCCATAAAGATAGTGTCTCCATAATTTCAAGGCGAAAATTATGGCAGCTAACTCTAGATCATGAGTCGTATAATTCATTTTATGTACTTTTAATTGACGAGAAGCTTAAGCTATTACTTTCTTTGCATTAGTACACATCCCAAGCCTGAATGGAATGCGTCACTAAATACAACTAAATCCTCCGTACCTTCTTGCAAAGCCAATATAGGTGTGTGAGTAAGCTTTTTCTTACGTAAATCAAATGCTTCTTGTTGTTTGGTTCCCCACTCATATTTAACGTTCTTACGAGTTAACGAAGTTAAGGGAACTGATATGCGTGAGAAATTTTGAATGAATCTTCGATAATATCCAACCAAACCTAGGAAACTTCGAAATTCGGTTGACGATCTTGGAATTTCCCACTTTACTATCGCTTCAATATTGGCAGGGTCTACTTGAATTACTTTGGCATTAACCACATGACCAAGAAATTGTACTTCTTGAAGCCAAAATTCACACTTTGAAAACTTAGCGTACAATTTCTCATTCCTAAGTAGTTCAAGCAAGATCCTAAGATGCACTTTGTGATCTTTTTTTCGATGTAGAATAAATGAGTATATCTTCGATGAATACGATTACAAATTTATCTAAATAGCGTTTACAAATCTTGTTCATCATATCCATGAATGCGGCTGGGGCATTAGTGAGTCCAAACGGCATCACGCTAAACTTATAATGTCCGTACTTTGTGCGAAATTCCGTCTTTGGAAAGTCTTCCTCTTGAAATTTCAATTGATGATACCCCGAATGTAAGTCTATTTTAGAAAAGTAGTCCTCTCTTTGCAATTGATCGAATAGGTCATAGGTTCTTGGTAGCGGACATCGATACTTAATAGTTACTTTGTTCAAGGCTTTATAATCAATACACATTCTCATGATTATTCTAAACTCGACTTCTCGTTTAGGTGGAATACCTGGTAACTCATCGGAAAAGATGTTCGAAAATTCAGCAACTATAGGTACATATTTTATCTCTTTTGGTTTTAGCTCTTTGGTAACGTAGGACATAAATTCTAAACAACCTTGGTTTAGACATTTAGTAGCTTTAATCATGGAAATTATGCTAACTTGACCAGCATCTTTGTCACCGGCAATTTGTATTGTTCGTTTATCAGGGGCTTGTAGTTCTATGAGTTTCTTATTGCAAATGATACGGGCATGGTTATTGGATAACCAGTCCATACCTAGAACTATGCCAAAACCGACTAATTTCATGGGTAATAACTGAACGCGTATGACGTAGCATGCTAATAAGATCTTTCCATTTTCTTAAGTTTCAGAAATCTTAACTACCTCACCATTGGCGGTGATGGTGTCCGATATGTCCGCAACCTTTTTGGTGTTGAGTACAAAGACTCGAACGTTTCCCTTCTTTGGGTCATTCTTGGTGCCACTTCCTCCAACACCTCCATCAGCAACATTCTTCTTCTTTGCACATTCAAAATTGAGATGTCCAGTTTCCTTGTAGTTGAAGCAAGTCATGGATTTCTTCTAGCAATCAACTGCAACATGCTCTGGCTTGTTGCATGAGTCACAAACTGTAGTAGTAAATGGTGCAAACCGTCATCGACCGAAATGACGCGTCTTGCATATCTTGCACAATGGGTTATTATAATTAAAACCTCCTTTTCCTATATCAACCTCCTATCCCTTAAAACGAGAATCCCATTTTCCTTTCTTGTCATTTGTTGTGTCACTCTTCTTATCCTCTTCCTTGTTGCATATAAGGCCATTCATCAAATAACCAGCCAGTTCCATGGCAGAATCGGCAGTTTATGGCAAGTGGAACCTCACCATGTCTCGTATCTCCCTAGGTAAACCCCAAATGTAACGGGTTACCTTGCTCGATTCGGGAGTCACCAACTGAGGTACGTGTCAACAATACTCTTGAAATTTAGTATTGTAATCTTTCAAATTAGTTCCGGCCACCTTATGGTTGAGGAACTTGGTTTGGATCACGTCTATCTCATGCATCGGACAAAATTTATGGAGCACCATCTCTTTAAACTCTTCCCATGCTAATTGATACATGTGCTCTCTTCCCTTTGACACAATAAGAGTGTTCCACCACTCCAACGCTTCACCTTTAAACATCTAGGATGTAAACTGAATCTTCTCCTTCTCAGCACACTTGCTGATTATTACAATCGATTCCATCTCTTCTAACCATCTTAAAGCAGCAATGGTGCCCCTGTTGCCATAAAATTCCTTCGGTCCAGAGTTTTTGATATCTTCTAAAAGACATCTTTCAAATCTCCATTTCTTTTTGAATTTTCGATTTAAGTTGTCACCAGTATTCGAATTTTGATCACTTTCTTCATCTTGTTGAGTAGGGTTAGGATGAGTCTTGGTTTTAATGGTTTTGTTGGTTTGTACGGTCTTATAGGATTGTCGGGTTTCACTTTCATGAATTGAACCATCTTTCATAGCTTGAACCAACGGGTTCATAGCTTGTGTTATCATTTCTTGCATTTTTATTATCAGATTCTCGGGAATCACTTGAGTTGACTCGGTTGTAGCTCAATTATTTCTTGCATTAGAAACTTCTTGGTTTTGCGAAGGATTATTTTGGTTCGACATCTTTAATTATAAATAGTAGATTTAGAAACAAAGATGTTTATCTATACACCGGTATATAGAGTATCTTACAAACCGGAATATCTTACAATAACTTGGAATATCATACAAACGACTATAACTACTAGTCCTAGTGATAGAGTATATTACAAGAATTGACACTGAAACAAACGATACAAATACAAACGAACGAGATTCCTAATCCTTCATATAATCCTTAATTATCTTCATCATTTTACTACATTTTTGTAGTAATTTATTTCCAACTTTCTTCTTCTTGCTACACTCAGTAGCAACCTTCTTTCTCAATTAATCGGTTTCATGTAAGGCTTGATCAAGATACTCCTCTTGTGATTGAGGCATAACATTTGGGTATCCATCTTGTGGTGGTGGATCTCGGTAACTCATCATAACAATATCGTAATGATTTCTTGGGTATGGTGGTGGGGGACACGCTTCAAATGTTAGATTATAAAAAGCTTCGGTAGTTGTCTCCTGCTCCCTTATTTCATGGGCTTGTTCCTATATGGTAGGAAAAACACTGGTGTATGGTGAAAAATTACATGGGAATCCTGGAACATAAGGATCTTGAAAATCATGGCAAGAGGACGTATGAAACATGAATGTTGGCAACCAATATTTGGTGGACAATCACATCTTGGATTAGCCCGAATATGAGGACTTTCTTCCGAAATTTCTTCTTCTGGATCTTCCTCAGATTCTTCCTCCGTCCACATTTCTTCATTATCTTTGTTTAAATCTACTTGTATTCTCACCTTTTATTAAGGTTGCATTACCCTTATTTTAGGTCTCCTTGATGGAACTGCTATGGAATCAGTGTTGGAATCTCTTGGGTTATAAGGTGAAGTTCCAAAATGCCATCTTCGTCTTCATCTAATTGGAATGACATTGCATCTAATTGGATGTGTCTTTCTCGTTTTCAGACTTAATTGGCTCGTCAACTTGTATTTCGTTGGAAGGATGATAATCCAGAATATCAGTCGGATGATATTCGGATGTTGGTAGATCGCTAGGTATACATATTGAAATTTTCTCCATGCCAGAAAAATAAACTAGTTGGCTTCCCATGGGTATGATTGGACGATCTTGGCTAAAGAATTCAACATAGTAGTTTTCACTTTTGTCTCATTTGGGAATAGCTGGCTAGGAACAAATTGCCATCCTTCGTTCCTTACAAAAAGTATCTATATACTTTTTGAACGACATCTATTAGATTTAGAACGATGAAGGATAGGAAAGAGTACCAACCTATAATATAATATAATATAATATGATATAATATAATATGATATGATATAATATAATATAATATAATATAATATAATATAATATAATATAATATAATATAATATAATATAATATAATATAATATAATATAATATAATATAATATAATATAATATAATATAATATTGAAACCTTGTCCCTGATCAAAGCTTAACTACGATTAAATACTTAATTCGCTAAGATCGATGGCTTTGATACCAACCTGTGACACCCCAACTTAGGGCTTAGAAGTGTAACTAATAGATGGCACATGTTTTGTAAATATATCATAGTTTAAGGTTGTAAAACGGAAGTTGTGATTTAAATATTCATATATTCCAAAGGACGGGGATTAAACACCCGTTAGATGTTACAAAAGCGTTTGAAGAAGAAAAACCATTTTATACATTACTTTAATATTAAAACTGTGACCGAGCCATCAGATTATATAACGTCTATCTGTTATCTCCAAACGTCTAATATTAATTACCTATAAAACAATTTATAAAATACGTCAGTAACGTATGATGGTGAATACGTTGGAATAAGATATTTTAATACATAATAATCTCCTTGAGACATCGTAGGCTTCTACCCAACGTGGCTTAGGAAACAATCAACTTAAACGTCTAAATAACTACTACAAACTCCCACTCAACTCGAAACCGTTCAGCGAACACCGTGGCGTTCGAGATCGTAGCCACTACCTATATGCACAAAATTAATCCCACTTGAACATCGTAGGTCCGGCCCAATGTGGCAGAGGCAAAATTAATGACTCGATTTATAACTTTATAAAGAGTCTGGATGTTGTCACCTTTGTTATAATCAGTGTGTCTCACTGATGTATGCTTCTTGTTACCTCGGACCTATAGTACAAGAATAACCTTTTATAAATACAAGATCAACAATCTAGCTTTAGACCTTTAGTCTATTTGCATAATCATTACCTTGATAATCATTTCTCTTTTATAAAATACTTGGCCGTTAGTCCAAGAGGTTTCATCATTTAAATACCATGTTTCTTCTTCATGAAGAAACGTATACATTATGTTTCTTCTTTCTTAAGAAACAATATAAAATCTTTATAACTATTAAGAAATAATATTTTATCTATACCCTTGTCTTATGAAAACTATATTTCACTTATTATATCATCAAGGTGTAGACTCTACACCCACCTAGGGTCTAAGCCATATATAGTAAAATAATCGGGCAGAACCCCTACCTTGTATGGCTATGTTATAAGATATGACTAGGCTTGATGAGGGCAACACTTCCAGTTGTCGGTGGGTAACGAAAGAAATAAACAAACAAAGCTTCAAACACTTGTACGTACGTCGAAAAAGTGTAAGTGATTTTGTGTTTGAGATGCCAAAATGAAGAACCCATGCTCATTATTTATAGCCATCCCCGGTCGTGACCGTCAATCACCACCATTCGCATTATGTCACTCTTGTGATGAGTCGTGCTATTTGGTGTTGACATGTGGCATGCTAATTTAATTAGTCACTAGCCACACGTCACTTCAAGAGGATACATGGCATTAGATGTTTACATGTGTCATTCCGTGTCGCCACCACGTGACAGTGTCGTTTTATGTCGATGAGTCATAGGACACGTGTTGCTCCCATATTTTTTATACTAAATGACTAACTGGTACCTCATGTAAGGTCCACGCAAGCGTGTTTCCACCCTGCCTACCCAAACACAAGAATATTTGCTGGCCGTAAAGTGGACCTCTCTTCAAGTGGATCTGTAAGAAACTTAACAGGGGCCTATATTTTCCTGAAATCCCTGACCGTTTAAGAACATCACACTGAACATCTCTAAGCAACTCATGTCTGTATTTAAAGCTAGGTAATGTTTTGTAGTGCACCGCATGATCTCCAAAAGAATCTAAATAGACCTTGCAACAAACTGGGAAAGGCTCATCAGTCGGGAACATTGGGATCATTAGTTGTTACTTAAGGATATCATAGTACTCCGATCCCAACATATGTTGGACCAATCCTTCAATGGGGATGGACGTTAGAAAATCCTGAGCCCGAGGAGCCCAAAGACATTCAAATACCGCCTTTTGGCGAGGGGATAGATCAAACGTCACTTCTAAACTCTGGAAGATTCCATTAAATAAGGCACTCTCCAAAGCATGTTGGGCTTTAGGGATGGGGGAGGTGGGGATGTCCTTATTAGAGAAACCGCTAATATCAAAATCGGGGAGTGAAGTACGTAAATGATCCATCATATCTCGTAATCAGAGTCCAACCCATCAATATCACAACCCTGAAGAATGTGGTCTTGCAACTCCATGATTGTGCTCTCGAAGCCACAAAAGAATATGTAGATACATCATCGGCCAAACATAAACCTAACCCTCCAAAACGGAATGTAGTTACGCTAACCTCCATTGGAGATCCCCGAATAACGGACCCCCACAAACCACAAAGTCCTCAATAGGCCCTCTAAGGCCATTGTCAAAACTAGAAATAACTTCCCCCACATTCATAGGTTGGCATGTTATCAGATCGAACAAGAACTTTGTGACTCCCATACATAAGAAAAGCAGAAGAAGCTCGCGTTGAGGGTCCCAAAGGCTTGGGAGAAAACTCATCAGTTCCATTGCACTAGATGCCCTTTTCATAGCCAAAATGCTAATAAACTCCACATCCTGACTTACAATGCCACCAAGGAGTTTCACACTAAGCACCGGCTTTCCAATACCTTAAGGGAACACCCCCTCCTGCACCTTTACCCCATTGCACGTTGTCCAAAATAATTTTGTTTTCAAGACCCAAACGAGGCCCCTTAGCCCTAATAATATCTAACGTTTTAGCCACCTCTCTAGTGTCCCCGATAATCGTACCATCATCCAAGTACCAAGCATGGAAGAGAATCTTGCAACGATACCTGATTCAGTGAACAAGCTTTTAAAAATACGTTTGATATTTACTTGTCAAAATATGTTACCACGAAAAAAATACATGAATGAATGTCCATCGGAGCGGGGTCTAGTAGATCAAAAAACTTGTGGAGTAGTTTTATGCAACATTTAAGGAAAAATATTAGTGAACGGGCTCGAGGCCTTCATAAATTTTGATATCTTGGCTTCTTTGGAAGGAAAAGGAACACTAATTCGATTCCCAACTGTCGTAGCCCGAGATCTACCAACCACCAAAGCTTCTATGGTAGCTTCTTAATCCGTTTTTCTACCGGTGGCACGGTCTTATCAAACTAGAAGAACAAGGCTTACTCCGGTGATAGTGGAAATGCGCATTTGCTTGATAGATCACTTGGACGCAACAAGACATTTTATACCATATATATAAATTTCGAAGAAGAGCATCCACTCGAGAAGGAAATACATAATTTTGAGGTATCAAGCGGATGATCGTCTCCATTATCCAATGAAGAACTCATGTACGACCAATCAATATGCATGGGCAACTATCAATAGTAGAAAAAAGACCTTTAATGAAACTCACACAATGACACTGATGATTTATGACACGCAAATGTGCTTGTCATTAAAAATGTCATATTTTCAATGTTTATGACAGGTGTTTTTGTTTGTCATTAATTTTAGTGTCAAAAATAAAATAAAATAAAATAAAACAAAAGATTATGTGTGTTGTCTTAACGTGTCATCTTGCATTCCTAATAAAAAAAAGTAAACACACTACCCATAAACTTCTTATAATGCGCCCAAGTTATATCAATTATACATACACTGTGCTAGGGTTTCTTAGTACACAATCCGACCATCTTCTCCATAAGTAATCGACTAGGGTTTAGTCGTCGTTTTTAGCACACGATTGTTTCGTTATTGGCTAGGGTTGGAGTTGATTGAAGGATAATTTGCAGGAGTTCATCTAGGGGTTCACCCAACCACATTCTCTATCCCTCTTTTCATTCGATGACACTAGTAAGAATAATCTGAGATGAAAAATCATAATCTAGGTATAAACTGATTCAAGCATCTTGAAATATGGAAATTCGTGTCCACCTATTCTATGTATAAATTGAAATTTTGAATAGTTCTAGGTCGAAAATTGAATTGCAATTGCTCGACGGAAATCATGAGACACAAATTTACTATCACATATTCAATCCTTTTTTTGTATGCTATTGTTTGCTACTCTTTTTAAATGGATTGAAAGAGATGAACATCTATACTGATAATAGAGTTATAAAGGGTTGTCATAATTAGGGATAAGCAAAATCGGTACTGGTACCGGTACCGATTTGGTACCGTCGGTAACAAATCAGTATCAATTTTTTGAGCTTCGATACCGGTACGGGACCGGGACCGATACGGTACTAGTGTACAGGTACCAAGAATTCACAATTTTTGGGACCAGGACCGGTCGGTACCAGTACGGTCCCGATCTCATCCCTAGTCATAATTGTATGTGTCATAAATGCGTGTCATAAAGGATGATACCCCAAATGCGTTTCATTTTCATTTTATGACTGGGGCTTAAATGACACGCAATATATGTCATTGAAGACCCTTTTTCTAGTAGTGTATGAAGAGCCAACAATATAAAATTACAAATACGTTTAGACAAATCGTGGACGACTACACCCGAAGACCATTCAAAGACCAAGAATAAAAAAATAATGTATTTAGTATTGTAATCACATAAATTATGTCTATATTAATTAGCTATGTATTTTGGAAATATTTAATATCACAAATAAAAAAAATAATAAATGTATTTTATGTTACTAACTTGTTAATATGTCATACTTAGCCTTTTATTTTACAACTAAACAAACTTATAATTCTTACAACTCACAACCACGAACGTTTGATTCAATGATGAGCATTTTAATTCAATAACAACAAACACTTAACAAAATAAAATAAAAAAATGCGAATTATAGACACTGTTCCTCGTCCTCATCCTTCACTTCGATTAGTTTTGGACTTTTGGTTGAGGCGTGCAGATGATTTTTCTTTTTTATATCTTTTTTAGCCGGATAGGTGTTCATCATATGATTTTTCAAAGTTGCGTAAGCTAGCCGTGGGTTTTATAAGGAACACGTCTGAAGAAACACGGATCCGTTCCCCTATTCGGTTCCTGGATCCGATGAGTCCACAGGGTAGGATACGATAACAACCAACACAATATGAGTATAAACTTCCTAAAGTCCAGTGACCGGAACCTGCAAAACAGACACCGTGAGTCTCGTTACGGGAAGGACAAGAGGGGGGTCTTCCCATAACCACCCTCCAGCGTGAGAATCAGTACAGTTCTTAAGAGAAAAAGTACTTAAGTAAACGGAGCAAGTACAAGGAGAGTATATGTGAGTGAATGTGAATGAGTGAATGAATACCTCATGCAGTTTGACAAGGTATTTATAGCCGAAGGATGTGGGAAGGTGATTGGGCCAGCTGTCCCTTTCTAGAAGATCTCAATAACCGTCTGGACGCGTGTCCCTTTGTGATAGGTTGAGCTATACGTCCCATGTGCATGGGTGTAACAACCTGGACATGTGTCGCCCTATGATAGGATGGATAAAACCCTGGCCATGTGCACGGTTATAACAACCTGGCAAGATGTCCTTCATTGGTTGGCTGACGAGTCACGTATTGCCCAAGAAAGCATCTTGGGAAACCTTCTGGAAAGTAGTTAGTTATTTACAGCTGTCCTGTTGGCATTGCCTTCCGGTCGTTTTGGCGGACAGATGTTCTGTTCTGCGGATGACTTCTGAGGGTACCTAGATGCTTCCGCGTGTGGTGTGGGGATGTTTTTCCTCTACCCTGTTGTGCGGGTGTTCCGTATGCTCTGCGGGTAGTATATGAGGGGTTCCTCTCCCACCCGTGGATGGTACTTAAGGGTATTTGGGTCTTTTTGGTACCATACCTCTATAAGTCCACCCAGTCCAGTGTTTCTTCCGCATGGAGTTTTTATGCGGGTGAAATTTTGGACTTAAGGGTTTTTGAATTTTGAAGTTTGGTAGAAAATATCTTCGGTTGGCGTGGATAATCATGAAAAAGGACAAGTTGACCACTCGCAGGCGCGTGAATAGATGATGGGACGTTTATGACGGCTGTCACTGTACCCGACTGTGCAACTTTTTCTATTTTTCGAATTTCCCGCGTGACATGGCGGTCTTTGATTGGGCGATGATTTTCTCTTTCCACTGTTCATATCCCATCGCATTAATTGCGATGGATATAAATAGTGGGAGTTATCTTTAGTCCGAAGTTTTATCGCCTTTGATTTCTGATTATCATATTGTTTTCTCTTTCTGAACCTTTGATTACCCACTCAGTTTTTCATATAATCGCTTGCCACTTCACCAGAGCATACTGTAATGACGACCGTTCAATCTGAGATTGACGAAGTGGAAGTTCAATGGGATCAGTCTGATTATCAAAAGTTGATTGAGACTTATGGTATCCCACCGGAGTGGGGACCGGAATTCCCCTCTCCTGGTTCTATAGCTAGCCTGCCACCACCTGGCAAAATGGCTGTGTATTCCAATTTTTTTGTCTATTGGAATTTCCGTTTTCCCATGACAAAATTTTTCATGAAGGTATTGAGTGCATATGGGATCCATTTATCCCAGTTGCATCCCCGTGCCGTCATGCGAATTCGTCATTACGAATTCGTGTGTACAACACACAGAATGTTACCTCATGTTGACCGATTCCCTGTCTTCTACCGATTTGCCAACCGTAGTGGTTGGTTTACGTGCCAGGGGCTTTCCGATAGGAGTATCGGTTATGAGGTTGAAAAGGGCTCAAAGAATTGGCGCAACAAGTTTTTTTGGATATCTGAGGACGTTGTGCCCTCTACCATGGTCCGACGTCTGGCCAATGACGTGCTCCCAGAAGTTGTCACGGCCCCGCACGAGGGCGTGATTGGTTTCATGTCCTAATGTCGGAACCAACGCCAATGCGGGCGTTACCCGAGGAGGCCTTTGTATGGGCAGGCATGAGCCGCCTATGGCCGTCGGAGTTCTTTGAGCCTGTTTTTATTGGTTTGGACGAACGTAAGTTACCCTCTTTGACTTGAAACTCTATGATTGATTTTTTATGTTTTTTCTTTCAGATAAGGGTCCCATGATAAATGCTCTTTTCGAGGATAGGGGTTGTGTCCGAAAGAGCATTCGCGATGCGGGTGATAGACCCATCCTTGAGAAGACTAAGGACCGATTCCTTTTCCCAACAAAGGTGCGATCCGAACCCTTAGTTTCGGACGCGACCTTTCAATCATGTGCGTATGTTTTAAACCCTCCTCCACTTAATGCTCTTACTTCCGATGGGGTGATCGCCATTCTATCCTCGAGTGAAGATTCTGCATCCCCAGAAAGAGGGGGCTCAGATAACGATGCCTCTGAATTTTCCTCTGTCTCACATCTATTGGCAGAGTTGGATAAGAAGAGGGCTTTCTCGCTCTTTCAGGCGAGTGATGCGGGTGCGAGTGTCGCGGATGCAGGAGAAGGATCTTCGAAAAAGAAGCGGAGGACTCATCGTCCTAAAAAACCGCAGTTTAGTCTTGCTGAGCGAATGCAGACGGTGGACGGTACATATTTCGTTTCCTACAATTTACTGCTCTGGAATGTTAGCTAAGTGTGGTTTTTGTTGTGCAGATCCATCGATTGTTGTGGATGATATGTTGGAGAAATTGCCATCACCCACCCCGACATTCGAGAAACAACCATCTCCTCCTCCAGAGAAGGAGACGAAATATAAGCCTTCCACCCCACCCACTGAAGTGAATGTGGAGGGGTCCAATCGTTAGTCCAGAGCTAATGACTCCTTGGATTATTTATTTCAATATGGGGACATTGCTGGTTCCCAGAATGATAACCCTGAAGTTAACGAAGAGGGTTTCAGGATTAATGAGTCTCCACCTCGATCTCCTCCTTGTTGGGTCAAAAGTTTGACCCAAATGAGAAGATTTGACCTAATTGAAGAATATTGAAGATTGGAATCTTCTCAACCTCCTCAGAAACTGCTAAGTATTGAATCCGGGTACACCTTGGACCTTCGAGTAAGCTTTTACTTAGCCGAGTACGAGATTTTGCCTTCCGGGCACGGTTTACTTCAAAGAATCTTCTTAAGTGGATATCCGAGCAAGGTATGCTTTTTGGTGATTTCCGAGTAAGGTTCATCTATTTGGCATATCCGAGTAAGGTTCACTTTGTCAAGCAGGGTTGTTCTTCAAGACCAAGTATTTTACTCTTCCGAGTAAGGTATGGTCAACCAAGTCCAAGAAGCCAAGTAATTGGAAGACCGGGCAAGGTATTATTTAATAATTATGGTCCGAGTATACTTGATGAGTTGATGGAATATCTCTAAGTTATATCGAGTAAGGTTCTGCTCGAGTAAGGTATATACTCCCGAGTACGCCTTATCAAATAAGTTATTCAACTAACAAAGAGCCGAACAGGATCATAGAAGAACAAGGTTGCTCGTGAGGATTTGTCGAGCAAAGTTTGATAAGTCCAAGAAGATTGAAGTCTACTCGGTGAATATTTTACTTGGTAAAATATTCTCTAAGTAAAGTCTACCCGGAAACTGATTCCGAGTACACTTCTATGTTTACCAAGTCTGAAGGAAGGCCGAGTACACTGCGTACTCGGAGACTGAAGTTTAATGAAAAGCTTACCCGGAAGACTTGTTTTACACTTAGTATATTTTTGAATATGTAAATTGAGTATGTACTATCGGATAGGGTTTCTAGAAGGAATGACAGCCTGTCTTAGATTGGCAGGGCTATAAATAGAATAATTAGGGCACGCCGCCAGAGACACGAAATAGACAGAATATACGAGTGGATATGACCGACACATTAATTAAGAGAATATTGTGTGTGTGACGGCTGTCCTAGGATTCCTCCTAAACCCTAAATCGATTATCCTTTTGTATGATTAACGTTATATAAATGGAAATCTTTTGAGTGAATCCTTCGTGTGTCCTCGTATTTTGAATATTCATTGCAACCGTATGTTTGTTATTGATTCCGCCTTTAACAAACGGTCATCTTTCTAAACTTAGTAACCCGTCATTAACTCTCTTGTCAACACGATTAATTTTGTGTGAGTTATGACATGATTGATTAAGATCCGATTCTAAGCGCGACCTGACAAGTGGTATCAGAGCTTGTTGCTGCTATTTTTAGAAAGATTGTTGCTGATTAAGTTTTGAAGAAGAATGATGTAAGCAGAGTACTATTCGATTGATTTGTGACGTCAGAGGCTCTGTTCTTCATTTTTCTTCAGATCTACAAGTTTTAGGTGTTTTCTTTTCCTTATTTCACTTAAAGCTTTGATTTTTATTGTTGAATCTTGTCCTATTCATATCAGACACCTCAGATCTCAGAATTTATTCTCAGATCTGATTATTTTACTTTATTTTCGATAAAAGCTTAACTTTTGTTTTAAGAAAATGTCTGGATATGAGGAACAAGAGGTGTCTACTAATAAGATACCTAGATTGTATGGTCAGGAGAACTTTACCAAGTGAAAAGTGCTTTTTGAGGCTTCCGTTTGTTATAATGATGTGGATATGTGGAATTCTATCAAGAATGGACCACAAGCTGCAGTTGAAGAAGGTGCTAATGCAAACGCTATTGCTGCTGTTAGAGAGAGAATGAGAAAGGTTGATGACAGGGCATTGGCTATGCACAAACTTGGTCTGTCTTGGGAAATCCTCACAAAGTTTGCACATCATTAAACTGCTAAGGCAATGTATGATGCAATCCTTGAGATGTATGAAGGGAACACTGAATTGAAGAACATTAAGAAGCAAAGACTGAAGCAACAGTTAGAAAGATTCAAGTATAGAGATGGTGAAAGGTTGAAGTCAATACTAGAATGTTTTTTGAGTATTGTGAATGAGTTGAGAACAACTGACTATGTAATGACTGACTTTGATTTAAATACAAAGTTGCTCAACTCAATGCCAAAAGAATGGTATACTGCTTGCAAATTCATCCTTCAAAAGCAAAATTTCAATGAATTGAAATTGGATGATGTAGTATGTTTTCTTCAAGCTGCTGAACTTGAAATGATTGAGAATGAAATGATCAAGGAAGATAAACCAAGTTTCAATGTGTCTAATGCTTTAATTGCTCCAATGGGGAATCTTACAACAAAGAATCAACAACAAATTCCCATCATTGAAGAACCAAGTGATCACAAGAATGAGACTGCTAGGTCTTTCATTGGAGGTGGTTCAAGCAATCAAAGTGGTCAACAGAGATTTAATGTTCAATTGATTGATGATAATTCAGTTTCTATGGGAAATGGAAATGCTCAAAGTGCTGGTGCAGGGCATGTTCAAGGGAGTGAGGCACAAGCCCTAATGTCTATGTTCACTGAGTCCTACAATGCATTTGTGGCCAAAAACATGATTCACACAAGTGTAGTGCAGGATGATTTGGAACAAATAGATGCTGATGACCTTAAAGACATGGATCTCAAATGGCAAGCTGCAATGTTGGCATTAAGAAGCAAGAGACTGTACAACAGAACTGGTAGATCACTAGTTTCTGGTCCAAATGAGAGAATAGGATTTGATAAGTCCAAGGCTATCTGCTATAACTGTCAACAGCCTGGACACTTTGCAAGAGAGTGCAATTTGCCAAGGAACTTTCAAGTCAATCAGTTCCAACAGCCTAGAACCAACAACAATACCAGCAGAATGTGCATAGAAACAACAACCAGCAGAACTTCAACAATAACCAAGGATTCAATCCCAACAACAGCAACTTCCATCCAAACAACAACTTTAATCCCAATTTTAATAACCACTATCAGCCTCAGATGAACAACCAGCAGGGAATGAATCAGAATCAAGTATATCAAATGAACAATCAGAATCAAGCTGTTCAAATCCCTGCAACTCAAAACATTCCAGCAAACCAAAATCAACCAAGAAATCAAGGCAATGTGGCAGTAACTACTCAGCATGAGGGAAGCTTTGATTGGAGTAACCATGAGGAAGATATAGCAGATGATATCAGAAGAGCTAATGTGGCATTCATGGCCATAGACTCTGCATCTTCATCTAAGGTACATTCTAATCCTAATGCTGATTTACCTAAACTTGTCAATGAATTAAAAGAAAAGATTGGTAAGTTAGAAAGTGAGTGTTTTAAGAAGCAAAGCATTATCAATGCTTATGAGGCAAGTGAGATTGTTAGTGAGGAAAGAATGAAAAGTTTGGAAGAGGATTGTATGAATAGCTATAGAGCTCAGACAAGATTCACAACAGAAATTAGTGGGTTGAAGAAGATGGTGATTGATGAAAAGGTGCTGAATACAAAGCTGCAAACTGAAAATGAATTCCTAAAGAACTTAGTTTCAACTGGAAACATTTGTGGAATTATAAATAAAGTAAAAGAAGATGAAAAGTACAAGGCTGTTCCACCACCATTCAACAACTTTATGCCTAAAGTTGACAAAGAAAAGAGAAGTGCTTATCTACAACAATTCAAAGATGTGTTTCAAGACAAAGAAGATGTTGCAGATTAGTACAAAAATGTTGAGGTGAGTGAAGATGGTGAATTTGTTATGAAGAAAGAAATGAAAGAGGAAAAGTCAATTGGAGTTCAAGTCTCTGAAGATGACTTTGATTCAGATAAATTAGATCAAGATGATCTAAGTGATTTGAGTGATCAAATCACTGAAAAAGAAATTCAAGCTGCTGAAAAAGGAAGAAAATATAAAAAGCCTAAATCTGTTGATCAACTTCCAAAGTATCCTCCAGTTACACATAAAATGAAAAGAATGAATGAGCAATTTAAGAGAGAACATGTTTCGTTTGACATTGGTGAAAAGAAGAATGTGAGTTACAATGCTGTCAGACCTCCAAGCAAAAAGTTTTTGGAGAAGTTAGAAAAGAACAAGAAAAGGAAGGTAAATAAGAAAGAAATGGATATAGAATATTTTACTCCTATTTATCCTATCTTTTCAAGTGTTGAAGACTTTGATGTGGGAGAGGTAGAGACTGTTGAGGAATATGAAAGAAGGAAGTCAAGATATAGAGAGAATGAAGATGATCAACCACTAAACTTGAAAAAGGTTGTCTTTATTAAAGGGAATGTGGAAAGAACTGACATCAGAATGGCTGAGTTTGTACCATTCTCAATTGATTATGACAATCTGAAAAACAAAAAGGCAATTGGTGTAAGAGAGCCCAAACCAAGTGAAAGATTCAGAAAACCACAAGAACATGAGATGTTCAAAAGAAAGGTGTGGTGTAGAAAGTGTGATGAATATGGACACCATACTGATTCATTTAATGAGAGACTCAAGTTTCAGCCTTTCCATGTCCCAAATGGAACAAAGTTTGGTCAAGACTTTGTTTTGTACAAAGAGAAGTATGCAATGTATTTGGGAAAGGGAAATATGAATAGAAAAGAGATAAGAGTTGAAGTAAAGGGTGAGACAAAGAAGAAGATGCATATGACTGAAAATGTGAAAAGAAGTAAATCACCTCAGAAGCAAAAGCAGGTGATAAGGGAAAACCAGTCATTGAAATTCACCAAGAATACTCATTCAGTCAAGTCTGATGAGTCACAAGAATCATCAGGCAGTGAGAATTCAAAAAGAAAAGCTGTATATCAAAGAAAGAAACAAGCTGTACTCACTGGTGATGAAAAGTTCTTGTTGAAACATGGATATGAACCACAAGGTTTCACATGGAAACCCAGAACTGGAGCTAAAGTTGAAGCTGTAACTGATGTAAGAGACTTCTCAGAATCTAAGGACTATGTCTTACAAGAAAAGAGAACTGCCTCAGTTGAGCTTGACAATTCAGCTTCACTTGTCAAGACACCAAGAGAGTGTGGGTATGAAACTGACCATTCAGACAACTTGGAGATCACTCATGAAGATCCTGAACCTACTACACTCACTTCCCAAGCTGCCACTAAAATTGACACTGATAAGTTGCAAGTTGAAGAAGCTTGCATCTCATCACCAAACTAATCAAATTTCTCTTTGTGCAGGAACAGGCCACTCCATTGAATGATATATGGTATATGGATAGTGGTTTTTCTAGGCACATGACTTGTGACAAGAGGTCACTTGTGAATTATGTAGAGAAGTATGAGGGTCCAGTTGCCTTTGGGAGTGATGAAAATGGAGGAAAGATTGTGGGTAAAGGGATATTGACAAATGGGAAGGTGTCTTTTGACAATGTCTTTCATGTTGAGGGACTACAATACAATTTGTTGAGTATATCTCAAATGTGTGATAAGGGTTACAAAGTCAGTTTTGATGATTCTCATTGTTTCATCTTAAAACCTGAGTTTGTGATCCCACCTGACATGATTATGATGATGGCACTAAGAAATGGCAACTTGTATGAGTTGAATATGAAAGATGCTATTTCAAGAGGTGGTGCATGTTTTGTGTCCAAAGCCACTGAAAATGAGTATAAATTGTGGCATAGGAAGTTGTGTCATGTGAACTTAAAGAATATGAATAGACTGGTTAAGGGTGAACATGTGATTGGTTTACCTACAAGAGAATTTAAGTCAGATGATCATTGTGACTCATGTCAGAAGGGAAAACAACACAAGTCTACTCATAAGACAAAGCTCATCAAGTCAATTGATCAACCACTTGAGTTACTTCACATGGATCTTTTTGGTCCTGTGAGTGTACCAAGTATTGGAAAGAAAAGATACTGTTTGGTAATCATTGATGACTATTCAAGATATACTTGGGTTTATTTCCTAAGTACCAAAGATGAGACTGCTGAGTTGATTAAAGGCTGTGTCACAATGATTGAAAACAAGCTGAATAAGAAAGTGAAGATGCTGAGAAGTGACAATGGTACTGAGTTCAAGAATGGAGTTATGGAAGAATTTTGTGCTATGAAAGGGATACTTCAACAATTTTCAGCTCCAAGAACTCCTGAACAAAATGGTGTTGCAGAAAGGAGAAACAGAACACTAATAGAAGCTGCAAGAACCATGTTGGCTGATGCTAACTTACCTGTCACATTCTGGGCTGAAGCAATCAATACTGCTTGTTATGTTCAGAACAGAGTGCTTGTGAACAAAAGGCATGATAAAACTCCATATGAGATTTTCAACAATAGAAAGCCTTACATCAAGTTCTTCAAGCCCTTTGGTTGCAAATGTTTCTTACTGAACACTAGAGACTATTTGAACAAGTTTCAAACTAAGTCACTAGACTGTTTCTTTGTTGGATATTCTACTCACTCAAAGGCTTACAGAGTTTATGTGAAAGATCACATGAGTGTAATAGAGTCATCTGACATTATTTTTAATGAGAATCAATTCAACACAGTCAGTGGTGCAACATGGCTGTTTGATCATGAAAAATTGATAAAGTCATTAAAGATTTATTCTGAAGACTTTGATGAAACATTCTACAAGACCAGTGTACTTGAAGAAAATAAGAAGAAAGAACTGGACTTGGAAGAATTGTGGAAGAAAGTTGCTAGAACAGAAAAAGAATACACTTTTGTGAATAGCTCCACAAACAATGACATTGAACAAGATCAGGAAATGACAAGTCAAGATAGTACTGATGTACAAAATGATCATGTTCATAATGGGAGTGTCACAGGCAACAAAACAAATGATGAAGAAGCTGCAACAACAGCAAGATTCCAAGACTTGTTTCAAAGTTTGAATCTGGGAAACAATGGTGCATCCACTTCAAGACAAACCAATGATGAAGCACCAGAGTTTCATGATGCAGAAGCTGATTTGATCATTGAAGAACCTGAAATCAATGAAACAAATCTTGACATAAATTTGTCTACAAATATGATAATACAAACTCCTACTGTTGAAAAGAATCATCCTGCTGGAAATATCATTGGTGACCTGCATGGAAGAGTAACAAGGAGTCATTCTGAGATAGCTAACATCTGTCTGTACTCTTGCTTTCTATCCCAATTAGAACCAAAGAATATTGCTCAAGCTTTAAAAGACAATAGTTGGGTAGAGGCAATGCAAGAGGAATTGACCCAGTTCAGAGATTTACATGTATGGGATCTTGTAGACAAGCCACATGACAGATATGCAATAGGAACCAAATGGGTGTTCAGAAATAAAAGGGATGAAAGGGGTTTGGTGATTAAGAACAAAGCAAGACTTGTAGCACTGGGATGTCTTCAAAAGGAAGGGATAGACTTTGAGGAAGTGTTTGCACCAGTTGCAAGAATGGAAGCCATAAGGATTTTTCTTGCATATGCTGCCTCAAAGAACATTAAAGTATTCCAGCTTGATGTCAAATCTGCATTCCTTAATGGAAAGATTGATGAAGAAGTGTATGTGACTCAACCACCAGGCTTTGAGGATCCCATGTATCCAAACAGGGTGTATAAGCTAAACAAAGCCCTTTATGGTTTACATCAGGCTCCTAGAGCATGGTATGATGAGTTATCAACTCATTTACTTGAAAATGGCTTCACAAGGGGAGCCATAGACAAGACACTCTTCTACAAAAGACAAGGGTCAGATTTGCTGCTTGTACAAGTCTATGTTGATGATATCATCTTTGTATCTACAAATGAAAATATGTGTTTGGAGTTTGAAGAGGTGATGAAGTCCAAATACAGCATGAGTTCCATGGGTGAAATGAATTTCTTTCTGGGACTACAAGTTCAACAAAAGGATGAAGGAATCTTCATTCACCAAGCTAAGTATGTGCAGGACATTCTAAATAAGTTCAACTGTCATGATTACAAGGCTGCTTCAACTGATACCAAAGAAAAGATGATAGCTGATGAAAAGGGGGAGCTAGTTGATGAACATGAATACAGAGCCAAGATTGGATCACTGATGTATCTGACTGCAACAAGACCAGATATCATGTTTGTTGTGTGTGTATGTGCTAGGTTCCAATCAAATCCAAAGGTCTCCCACATGAATGCTGTGAAAAGAATATTCAGATATTTGAAGGGAAGATCAGACTTAGGGATTTGGTATCCAAAGAACCAATCCTTTGATCTGATTGCATACACAGACAGTGATTATGATGGATGCAATATGAGTAGAAAGTCAACATCAGGGGGATGCCAGTTTTTAGGTGAAAGGCTAGTGTCATGGCAATGCAAGAAACAGACAACAGTGTCAATCTCCACTGCAGAAGCTGAATATGTTGCTGCATCTGCCTGCTGTACACAAGTTCTCTGGATTCAGAATCAGATGCTGGACTATGGTTTGAACTTTCTAAACACCCCTATTCTGATTGATAATACAGCTGCATATTTTACTGTTAAGAATCCTGTGCAACATTCTAAGACTAAGCATATTGAAATCAGACATCACTTCATCAGAGATTGTAGTGGAAAGGGTTTGATTGAAATGCAAAGAGTTGATACAAGTGATAATCTGGCTGACCTATTCAGCAAACCACTTGATAGAACCAGGTTCAACTTTCTGTTGAAAGCCCTGGGGATGATCAACTCTGATGAAATCTGATTAAGGATGTGTGCTTAGTTGTGTACCTCTATGAGCTACTTGAATATTTTAAAAGAGGTCACACATGCTGAATATGTTGCTGAATATGTTGCTGAATATGTTGCTGAATATGTTGTTTAATATGTTTTGATTATGTCACTGCTTTGATGTTAACTGATAGGTACTTGAGTGACTACTTGTGCAATTTGGTTGATTTTGATGATAATACTTGACTATCTTGTTAACTGATTTGATGTTATGATAAGTAATTAGATCTGTTTAGGTGAGATTAATTGCTTATATAATGTCATGAGTAATCACATGTTTATGATTACTTGAATATGATCCTAATCTGATCTTCTGAAGTTGTTAAGGTAGAATAGACATTGAATGAGATCACAGTTTGTTTTTTTCTTAATGATGATAGAATGATTAAGATTTGAGTATGAGATGCAACTGTTTGTGTCAAAATGTGTTTTATGTCAAAATTATGTGATTCAATGAAATTTTTAATGAATTTTGCATAAATACTAGATTTTGGTCAAAACATGAGCAAGTTGATTAATGGTGTGGAGATATGATAAGATTATTCAGTTCAAGCTTTTAAGAAGCTTAAAAGAAGGATTTTTAAAGGGAAAGATCTCAAACAGTTGTTTTTGCTGAAAATTATGTCATTTGCCCATTTGAAAGGACATGCACTTGTGTATGTTTGGTCCTTAAATCTCTATAGATTCAAAGGATATCCATTGACCTGAAAACTGAATGCATTTGGGGCAATTATGACTTGTTTCTTATTCCTTCACTTAAAACTATGTCAATAACTCTGACTTTGACAGGACATATATTCACATGTATGTTTGGTCCTGTTGATCACTTTTGGTCAATACAGGATAGCCATTAACCTGACAATGAAGAGGTATCGGGGTGATTAAATATTAAACTGTATATTTGGGAAATGATAGTACATTGACTACTTAGCTGATCATATGGAATTAAAAGGCTAAAAAGGCCTTAGTATAGTCATTAACATGTATGGTTGCTTTCCCTATGATGATGTAAAATCTAAGGTGATATAAACATAATGAATATGCTAATCTTTATGTGGAGATGCATAGTTGTTTTGCATGTCTCAAGATAGATCTCTCCGAATGATATGGCAGAAAAGTGATTACCCAGTCATACACAAGCCTGTTGTTATTTGATCAACCAAAATGAAACATTTTTTTAAATATGACAAAGAACATGCTTTAAGAAAATTTGAGAAAATATCAAAAACAAGGGGAAGATGAATAAATCAACCAAAAGTTGATAAATGTTTTAAATATTTTATCAAACAAGAGGGTTACAACAAGAACTACAAAGATGTTGGCAAAATCTGTCTCATCTTGAATGAAAGGCATGTTGCTAACTGTAAGTACAACGTTCAACCTCTATACATGTTTGAAAATAAAAAGTACAAAAATACAATAAGTTCTGTCATAAGAAACTATTTTTGACCAAATACAGGAGGTTGGAGTCAAATTGGGGTGATCTGGGGAAAGCCAAATAAGCTTTGAGAAGAGATATGAGGCATCGTAGCACAGTGTTGACCATTATTGCATTATGCTCAAATTGAACCTTAATCATATCACCAAAGAGATGAAAATCATGCTAAGTTTATACCTGCTGTTAACCTATCTAAGTTGTCATAATAATGCTGAGAGTGAAGTAATGAAATAGCTACTTAGTCAATATGATCCCATTCCTGAGATCTTTTCAGTTTATAAAAGAAATTGTTTTGAAATGAAGTATAACTGAAATTTGATCTCTTAATGCACCATTTGCTCTTAAACTATGTTCTGAAATGATACACAACTTAGAAATGTCTTTGAAAAGTGGTTTAAGTCAAAAAGTGTTGCATTTTGCCTAAAATAGGCTGAATATGTAAGTTCGAGTAAGGTTTGATGATTTCTAATCCTTCTCGAGCACAAACTGTTTGAATATATATTTTCGGGTAAGGTTATTGAATTATAACCTTTCCGAGTACAGAACAGTTGATTATGTGTGAATATGTTGTTTCGGGTAAGGTTTGACAACTTTCAACCTTTCCGAGTAAGCTTAGTCATTTTTGACTAACATTATGATTTTTGGGCATGCTTTGAAATGTTTGCACTATTGCACTCACTTTCCGAGCAAGCTTGAAGTCTTGAGATGATTATGTGTTGAAATAGCTAACTGTTAACAAGAAATTCTTGTTTCGAGTAAGCTATGCATGTTATATGTTAGCTTCGAGTAAGCTATGCATGTAATATGCTGATTGTGTTGTCAAGCAAAATTTGCGCACTTAAGTGAGTGTACCGAGTAAGCTTTGAGTGAATATGTTGTTAGGAAAGACTTGTTAATCTTTCCGGGCACGCTTAAATGTTACTATTTAAGTTTGTCATTTTCGGGTATGGTTTGATAAGATAAGTTCCCTCGAGCAAGGACATACCTGATGTCTGAATGTGTTTATCCTAGCTAGCATTATGCTAACTTAGGATTTTCGAGCAAGCTCTATGAAATTTTAGACTATAGCACACGTAAATGTTTGTGTTTAATTTCATGTCGAGCATGCTCTTTGATATGTTTGTATATGATTTCTTTGAAATTACAAGTGTTTTCGGGCAAACTTTGTTTACCGAGCACACTTTATATTTCGGGTACACTTGTGTTCCTTTAATATACTTGGTAATTTTCAAAACCCAACTTTCCGAGTACACTGTCTGCTAGAATTTGGTTTCGAGCACACTTTGTACTATATGAAAGTTATTCGAGTATACTTAGCACAAGATTATTGTCTGAGCACACTTTACATTTGAAAGAATGCTCGAGCACAATTTTCATACAAGCATACTTGAATGAATGCATTGATTGAATATGTGAGTTAGTATGATAAAATTGTTTAGACTCATACTTGAATGAATACGTTGTCTGAATATGTTAGTGATTGTGATTTTTAGGGTTCATGCTAGATAAGTTTTAATTTGAATTTGAAAAATTTTTGGAGGATCTTAATTTATTCTTAGTAAGAATGTTTATTTGATAACTATATTTGATTATTTGTCTTGCGATTTATTTCTCAAGAAATCAAGTATTTCGGGTAAGCTTTCTTCATTATATCTTAAACTTTTAATTAATTTACTTGATCGAGCAAGGTTTAAATAGAGAAGTATTCGGGCAAACTTTATATTTAAAATGAATATTTTTCGAGTAAAGTTTGACCGAGTAAG
This sequence comes from Bidens hawaiensis, assembly GCF_021521415.1. NCBI lineage: Eukaryota > Viridiplantae > Streptophyta > Magnoliopsida > Asterales > Asteraceae > Bidens > Bidens hawaiensis. The sequence continues at coordinate 2,298,542 of NW_027491058.1, read as the reverse complement.
GTTTGTTAGTGGAAGAGGACCGAGTAGACTTTGGATTAATTAATTTTTCGAGTAAGGTCTTATGATTTTAAATGAGATTAAATGTTTTTAATATATCAAGTGGATAAATGTTACTGGTTGACAGCTAGTAATTCACAAGAAGACAAAAAGCATTTAAAACCCACTTTCAAAATGTATAAAAGAGGGACTTAGGCAAATTTCTTCTACATTATTTCCCTCTATCTCTCTCCTTCCACTGCAAATCTCTCTTACTAAGAAAATTAACCGACTTATCGAATTCAAGATTAATCCAAACCCTAATTTTTATCAGCCACTTATTTCCGACTCGGTAAGCATGCAATTTTATGTTTTCCGATCACGATTAGATTGTGATTGTGACTTGATTATGTATTCGAGTACTAACACTCTGTTTATATGTTTAGGTTATTAATTTGTCGAAGAACAGGTTCTTGAAGATTTTTATCTTTCTTCTTCATTTTTATAACTTGAAATTGTCTAAAGTTTTAAACTTTAGGTCTAATTTCACTTTGAATATGTTTGTTTATGTTTTACAGATATGGCAGACAACGAGCCGAAGTATGTGTTTGAGCCAAAGCACAATATGTGCGCACTACTTCAAGTAACACCAGAGAATCAACCGATGGCTCGGATGATCCTATGGATGGCATGGTCAAACATTAGCTTTGCACTAACTGAATGCCCGATTATCTACAGAAATCACTCTTTGGATTTCTGGAGATCAGCAGAGCTTGTTGAAGACGGTAATGAAAGACGAATCGAGGCGACCGTGGCCAGACAAGAGATTCAGATTACTGAAAGGATGATAAGAAGGTGTTTAAGACTGAATGACGATGATCACAATCACATCAGCTTCGATACAAAGCATCTGTTGAAGATTTTCAGAGAAACAATGGGGTATCAAGGAAATGTTCATGAGGGACAGTTTCAGAAGGGTTTATTTCCGATGCTGTACAGATTTCTGATTCACCACATTATTCATGGATTTGCTCCAAGAAAGGGATCATGGACTCTGATGAGCCTTGATCTAGCAAATGCCACCGTTGGTACAATTTTTGATCTGCCATTTAATTTTTCCAAGATGATTTTTGATGGGCTAGTGGGGAATCTGAAGAAACCAGAAAGCAAAAGATTTTTACAGTACCCGAGATTCCTGCAGATCATATTTAATAGCACACTGCATGATTTACCAACAATTGGACCACCCACAAACTGCAAGATCCCGATGCATACAAGAGAATAAAGAATCCTGGTGTTTCAAACAATTTTGATGCAAGTATTCCATTGGAAATTCTGCAATGGTTGTTAAACCATGATTTGGCTGTTATGCCTGTACCTGATCTGAGCTCAGAGGAGGAAGAAGGGAGTGATAATGAGAGTGCTGGAGGAGACTCTGATGATGATGAAGATGGAAATGATGGGGGAGATGGTCTGGATATGGAGATTATGGCACAAGTACAGGGGGGGCAACATGAAGAACTTGAACAACCTATCCCTACACTACCACAATCACCACCACATACTTAACCACATCAAACACCACCTCAATCTTTCAACGTAGAACAACCAGAAACCTTCACACAACACACACAATCCCCATCCATCACTGAACAACCCACTTATGAACCATTACCTACAACCCCACCCTCAAGCCAACAAGAAAACACACTTCAAAGAAATATTGAACTAATGTTGGAGAATGATGAGCTAAAGAGGAGAGTTGAGGAGGTTAGGGATGAAAATGCTGAGTTGAGTAGAAAGAATGAAGAGCTGACAAATGAAAATGAAATATTGTTGAAAAAGCTAGCTGAGGCTGAACTGATGATTCAAACCCTGGTGCAGGAGGTTGAGAAGACCTCAGCTGCCCCAAAACAGGGGGAGAATATGGATCAAGAGACTGATGCTGAAAGTGCTGAAAATATTGATGGTTTGATGAGGATCATGAATGAATATGATGAAAGTGATGAATTTGTAATGAATGTGAATGATGATGTTGAGAATGTGCTGACAGAAGAGTTGACTGAGATTATTGATGAAGAACTGACTGTTGAGAATGTGAAAGTGAATGCTGCTACTGAGGAACTAGAATACACTGAGCCAATTGATAATCAAGAAGCTAGTTCCAAGAAGGTAGAGCATGACTCTGAATTGGAAGACTTATTTAAAGAGATTGATGAGTTTGAAAGTGATGAACAAGAGGATGAAGAACAGGTGATGAGAAGAAAAGAAAAGGGTAAAATGATAGCAACAGAGGATGAGCCTGCTGTATATGTTGAGAAAGATGTATCCTTTGTTGATACTGCTGCTGCTGCTGCTCTTGCTGAGAGAGAAAGACTGATTAAAGAGTCAATGGAAAGGGAAGCAATTGCCCATTCCTTGACTGAAGAAGAGTTGGCACAACAGGACCTATTGATCAATGAAGCCAATGTAGCAAAAGAAATATTTCAAGATGTGGCAGATCAAGAGGTTATTGAAATACTGGTGAATATGAACAAAACTCAAGAGGTTGATGACTCTTTGAGAAAGGTGGTTAACAAGTTTCAAGAGCAACAAGAGCAGACTGCTGAACCATCAACCAATCTTCACACTGACATGATTATACCTGAGGAGATTGGGGAGTCAATTGTATCTGAAGCTGCTAAGAAATGGGTTGATCAAGTAAAAGAAGACATGAAAAAGAACCCTGCTAGTAATGGGGAGAAAGAAGATATGAAAAGACCTATCTAAGAAGAAAGAAATCTGCTGAACAGACTGTTGATGAACCAATCAGGGCAATCCCCTTGAAAACACTGAAACCAGGAGAAAAATTACCAGGGGTTCCTGATGTTGATGTCCCTGAGGTTGAGGTTCATGATATTGATATTGCTGAACCAGAGCATCCTGCCTCTGATGAACCAAAGATAGATGCCATGAATGATCTATCAGATGATGGGGAGGATGACTCTGAGGAGTCTGATGGAAAGGGTGATGATCACCCTGATCAAGGAGGCGAGAAAGTTGACACAAGCTCTAATGCTGTGACCCCTCAAGCTGAAATGACTTATATTCAAAGAGGCATAATTGAAATAAATGCAGAGGAAGTCCTAAAGAAGGTTGAGAAAAGAAAGAAAAACACTGAGCACTATAAAATCTTTTTGAAGGTTAGAGGGTATCCTGAAGCTGCTTTAGAAAGATACACTGTTGATCAAATTGAAGATCTGTACAAAAGTGAGAAAGAGATAATGTTAGAAAAATTTGTTTAAAAGGATGACAGGGTTGAGCTGGAAGAATTAAAGAAAAAGTATGATGGAATGTGTGGTTATCTGATTGAGAAAGGGATAAAGCCTGAAGTTGTGAGAAACTTAAGCAAAGAGGCAGTATTTGACCAATATTCCAAATTGAAACAGAAAGAGATGAAAAGGGTCTATACTGAGAGCTCAATTATGAAAGAAACTGATGATGAGCCACCTGTGAAAAGAAGAAGAATCAGGACTGTGAGTGAGAAAGAGATGGAACTAGAGAAAATTGCTGAAACTCCTATCCCTCAGCCAGAACAGCCTGAGCCTGAGTCTGATGAAGAGAAGTTCTTGCCATGGGAAAATGAGGAAATGATAAACATCCTCAGGAACATAATGATACATCAAAGAGGCATGACTGAAGCTGATTTCAATGCCCTGGAAAAGGTTGATCTGAAAGACTTATTTTATATCCAGAAGGCAGAATGGGAAAAGGCCTTAAAGGAGGGTGAAAACCCTAGGTATTATGCAGATGGCAGGTTTGTACCAACAAGATCAGCAAATACAGTGGGGATGGCAAAGATGTTAAATGAGCTTCACAAGCATGGGGTGAATGTGAGAGAGCTTGAAAATTTACCAACTGAAATGGTGGAGGCCACATATAGAAAATTCTTTAATTTGGGTCCTGAAAAGCCAAGAAAGTCAATTCCTATTAGACCTCCATTTCATCAGAGATTCCCTAGAGGAAGAGGTCATGGTGGAAGAGGTGAGTCAAGTAGCTCTGCACAACAAAGATCATATGGACCACAGTCTGATGTGGATCTACCAAGAGAGCTTTACTATGACTCAGTTACTGATTCTTTGAAAGTCATAATGGAAAGTAGGCAGTTAAGGGAGATTGTTGTAAGAAGTGATTTCAGAGAATACAAAGAAGAACAACTAAGAAGAATGGAGTCACTTCACTTATATGATTTCAGGGACAGAGACAGATCAGCAGGAAGACAAATGAATGACTTATCTAAGTATCTGCAAGAACAGGCGGCTGATGGCTTCAAATTTTTAAAAGAAAAGAGAAGTTGGAGACTGATCCAACTTCACAAGTCAAGGAGGTCAGAAAAACTGAAGAAAATGGACAGGGTTGAGCTGAACTTCCAGATGAGAGTCCGAGATCAAAATCCTCTGTCCAACATGGAGACTTGTATAAGCTTGGGAACAAGGATGAGAAGGCCGAATTACACAGTTCAAAAAAATGGTGTCATTACAGAAGTTGAATACAGAGAAGACACTGGCCACTATGTGCTGAGGAATTCAGATGGGAAGGCCTTGGCAACAATTAAGAAGGATGCAGATCTGACATGCCTACATGATGATGATCTTGCTGATATAAGAGACTTGGTGATACAAGAAGGACACATTCACTACCAAGTGCTCAATATATTCAGAGAAAGGGCAGCATCTGTGATCCAGCTGAGAAGACAAGCAGCCTACAATGAGAGGAAAAGACAAATGAGATAGAATAGGCTTTGCTTTGTAATGTCTTCGGACAAACCTTTGATTATGTAATTTTTTTACTTATGTAATTCAATTACGAAATTTGATGTGTATTTTGCTAAGTGTAAGTAACCATAGAGTGTTTTGGGTCAGCAGAGGTGTTCCAATCTAGGGGGAGATTGTTGGGTCAAAAGTTTGACCCAAATGAGAAGATTTGACCTAACTGAAGAATATTGAAGATTGGAATCTTCTCAACCTCCTCAGAAACTGCTAAGTATTGAATCCGGGTACACCTTGGACCTTCGAGTAAGCTTTTACTTAGCCGAGTACGAGATTTTGCCTTCCGGGCACGGTTTACTTCAAAGAATCTTCTTAAGTGGATATCCGAGCAAGGTATGCTTTTTGGTGATTTCCGAGTAAGGTTCATCTATTTGGCATATCCGAGTAAGGTTCACTTTGTCAAGCAGGGTTGTTCTTCAAGACCAAGTATTTTACTCTTCCGAGTAAGGTATGGTCAACCAAGTCCAAGAAGCCAAGTAATTGGAAGACCGGGCAAGGTATTATTTAATAATTATGGTCCGAGTATACTTGATGAGTTGATGGAATATCTCTAAGTTATATCGAGTAAGGTTCTGCTCGAGTAAGGTATGTACTCCCGAGTACGCCTTATCAAATAAGTTATTCAACTAACAAAGAGCCGAACTGGATCATAGAAGAACAAGGTTGGTCGTGAGGATTTGTCGAGCAAAGTTTGATAAGTCCAAGAAGATTGAAGTCTACTCGGTGAATATTTAACTTGGTAAAATATTCTCTAAGTAAAGTCTACCCGGAAACTGATTCCGAGTACACTTCTATGTTTACCAAGTCTGAAGGAAGGCCGAGTACACTGCGTACTCGGAGACTGAAGTTTAATGAAAAGCTTACCCGGAAGACTTGTTTTACACTTAGTATATTTTTGAATATGTAAATTGAGTATGTACTATCGGATATGGTTTCTAGAAGGAATGACAGCCTGTCTTAGGTTGGCAGGGCTATAAATAGAATAATTAGGACACGCCGCCAGAGACACGAAATAAACAGAATATACGAGTGGATAAGACCGACACATTAATTAAGAGAATATTGTGTGTGTGACGGTTGTCCTAGGATTCCTCCTAAACCCTAAATCGATTATCCTTTTGTATGATTAACGTTATATAAATGGAAATCTTTTGAGTGAATCCTTCGTGTGTCCTCGTATTTTGAATATTCATTGCAACCGTATGTTTGTTATTGATTCCGCCTTTAACAAACGGTCATCTTTCTAAACTTAGTAACCCGTCATTAACTCTCTTGTCAACACGATTAATTTTGTGTGAGTTATGACATGATTGATTAAGATCCGATTCTAAGCGCTACCTGACACTCCTCCACTTTTCTGTACTTCCTCACCCTTAACTACGGGTGTAGGTGGATGTTTTCAATTTGGAAAATCTGTCCATGAGCTTGGAGGAGGCTCAACACATGGTGCTTCTCAACCGTCCTCCTCGATCCGTGTTCGCCTTGAAACTTCAAGTTCACATTATTACGGGGAGGCGAATTTAGGAGATGATTTTGATCTGTTCGTCCCGCCTTGGGATATTGTCAATGGGTCCCGGTTTTTCGACCCCGGGACTTGCATGAGTTTTGTCAAACACTGTGTGCCGCCTACAGAAATGGCATACCAGCGTGACCGTTCCCGCTATGATCTTTACACCGACTTATCCTTTTCCTTGGCTAACACTTTGGCCTGTAGCCAGGAAATCATACACGAATGGCGTACAATGGGCGGGAAACTGGGTGAGACTTCTCGAGCTGTCGAGACTGCCAAGAAAGAGGCTGAAAAACATCGCTTAGCAGCTAGTACAGCCAGGTGGAAACAAACGAATGCAGAAATCGTGCTTAGGGGTGAACAGGATCAGAATGCTGCTGCTGCCCGTCAATGAAAGGAGGCTTGTGAGAGGCAAAATGCCACTCTTGAGGCTACCCCGGCTGAAACTCAAAAGAAGAAAGATGATCTGGTGCGGGCCCAAGAAGCAAACTTGGCCCTAGAAAGTCAAGTGACCCTTCAAGGCAACCAGATCTAAGAGCTAGAGGCGGAACTAAAGTTGCAGAGGGAGCAGTCTGAACTTAAAGATAAAAATGCTGCTGAGATGCAGGCTGCTTATGACTCCCTTTTGCAAGCTCACGAAGAGGTGGAAGCCCGTGCCACTGCAGCCTTGGGCGAAAAGCAACAAATGGCCGAGGGTTCCGAAGGACTTCGAGGGAGGGCTGAGCGTGCGGAGCAAGACCGCCAATGGTTCCTCACTCGAGGGCTTGATTATGTGAGTTTTCCTCCCTTGTTGTTCAATATACATCTCATGCCTTGGTGCTAAATAAATTATCTTTTCATGTTGTCAAGTCATCTGCCATATTAAAGGAAGTCCGGAGCTAATTGATAGCTTTGCTAACTTGATGACTGCCTCATCCCAGCTTGGTTGAATGAAAGGCTTCAATGAAGGGATGACCTATGCTCAAACTAATCGTTCCCTCGAAAATCATCCGCTTCATGGCCTTGTCGTCAAGCAGGAATATGATATGCGGATTATGGAACATGACAGCCTGGTGTTCCCGCTACAAAATATGCTTTCGGAGTTTGCCTCCGGCAATGATGGTGTGCAACAGCTGAGGAATTATCTTAACGATGAATCCGAGGATGCCTCATCTGAGGACATTCCACCAACTCCTCCGGAAGATATTGTAGCTCCTAATCCATAGAATACTCCTCCATATTTTTTGTAACCGTCTTTTGATTATCTAATGGAAAGAAAGTTTTTGTCTTGTTGAGAATATTATATTGTTTGTGTGATAATATCTTTGCAAGATATTTTTGAAATTTAAATTTTTGCAAGTTGGACACATTTGATGACGTGGCGGAGAGAGGAACATTAAGGGACAACTGACAAGACGTATGTGATGCCTTTTGACATCTTGTTCACACTTTCTTGAATTTCTCGCCTGACGTGTCAACCATCTGACTGTTTGCGTTTTCTCTCTCTTCTGTCAGTCAGTTCGTCGCATTTATTGGAATGAGTATAAATAAGTCACTCGTGGTTTCCAATTTACTCCTGTCACTTTCAAATTCTTCAAACATCCAGAACTTAATCCCTCTGAGAATTATTTCTTTCAAACCTTTGGTCGAACATAATTGCTTAATGGCTGGTAATAAGAAGAACACTCCGGCTATTCATGAAGTCGTTGTGAATTTAAAACATAAAGACTAAGATAATTTCGTCAACATATACAGTCTTGCACCAGAGTGGGGACCTGTAACACCTCGGCTAAAGCGGAAATGCCTGAGTGTGACGTACAGATTGCTCAAAACACATATGACACTATTAAATGGACAAGTTGTTAATTGTTCTTGTATTTTCCTTGGTATTTCTCTTACTTTCAAAATTGTGTACTTGTCACCCTGGCTAAAGCGGAAACGCCTGAGTGTGACGTACAGATTGCCCAAAACACATGTGACACTATTAAGTGACAATACTATCATTAATTCATTCCAAAGCATCAAGTACAAAAGTTATTTCAAATGAACAAACACAAGGGAAAAGGAACAAAACAAACATCTTCTTGTTTATTATCTAGATAACCTAACTTCTAGTATCTTCTTCGTTTCATCCTATAATAATTGTACCTGTAACATATATATAAAATAAAGTCAACTAAATGAATAGTTGGTGCGTTCACACAAGATTTGATATACGTACATAAAAATCATACAATTCCATGAACAAGTTTAAATGAGCAAGTAATGTCCTTTCCAACTTGGATTGTGCACCAGCGTACTCAGATAAGCACAAGTAAGGTCCTTTCAAGTTGGGATTGTGCACCAACGTACTCGGATAATGAGGCCCTTTTCCACTCATAACAACAAATGTATTGGGCGCAAAGGGGGGTGCATGATCATACTATCTTGAGGTAATCCATGAGCAAGTAATTTGTAGCAAGTAACAAGTAAAACACACAAGTCCATGTAGCGAATTGTAGTTTGTAAATAATGAAAAAACGAAATTGAATTGTTGATAGGATATATACGCTACCCCCAAAATAGTTAAAAAGGGTAAAAAGGGGGTGTGAGAAACTCACCTTGAAGTTGAAGACAAACTTATAATAAAACCAATAGCGCGTAAATGAAACCAAGCAAATGAACTTCACGAACTAAACTTAAAAGTACAAAATATTAACTAACAACTTATAAAAGTAAGCAAATAGATTTTTCTTGGAAATTAGAAGTGTTTAAATGTATGTTTCATTAGTGAGTTGGATAATATAATATTATTGTTAAGCTTTAACGAATTTAACGAATTATTAATTTAATATTACTTTAAATTACGAGATTAATATCGGGTTTGAATATTATAGTGTTTACGGAGTTTGGATGTTAACGGTATATTTTATTTTGATAACCGAATATGTTAATGAAGTTTAAGGTTTAACAAATGAAAGTATATATACAAACATATATCTATATGTACAAGTTAAACTAGTTTTAGACGAACTTGACGGAAACGAAAGTCGGGTTTTTAGGTGAAATATGATAATTATAATTTAAAACTATTTTTTTTAATATAAAGAAACTTTATTTGATTTATTAAAATTCATAATATATATATATATATATATATATATATATATATATATATATATATATATATTGTTTATAAAAGATTTATAACAAAACAAAAAAAGAAAATACAAAATATACCTTGACCCAGATTCGAACCCGAGTTCTCATGGACACAGCTCTACAACTTAACCACTGGACCAACTCAGTTTTATGATTTATGTATGCAAATTAATATGTATATACTATAACAGAAACCCATCTTCTTCCTCAACCAAACCCTAGAAATTCAAATCTGTTAATTGGTTCTATGTTTGCTTAAACATTGTTAGGGGTTTTGTTAATCGGCTAAAAACTATAACAATTGATATAACAATTACCTTGTAGTGTAACGAATTGACGGAGAACCATGGTTGGCTGGAGTCGGAATAAAACGAACCAATTATAGGTTACAGAGAGTATATTAGATGGAGATGAAGGTGTGAGCGAGTATAGATGAACGACTAGGTTCTATTTATAGTGTCAATTGGGTCGATTAGTGATTAATTCGTGTTATTAAGTTTTGTTTATAAGCCGATCGGTCGAACGATTAATGGGTGTTTAATATATTGTTAATGAAGAAATAAATCAAGTAATAATGTTTGTAATTAGTGGAGACGACGTTTGGGGTGATTAATCGGATTAAAATGGATGTAAACGAGTATTTTGGAGGTTGCCGGCGCCGGAAATCCGGCGGCCGGACTTGGGATCGGAAAACCGAAGGGGACGAAGGGGGCTGGGCTAGTTTGGGCATTTTGGTTCAGGCCAAACGTCAACAACGAGTTTTAGTTGGATTAAATCAAGCCAAACGGAGTTATACGGCATCGCCGGAGCCGTTTCCGGTGGACGGAAATTTCTGCCGGAAAAACGTTATAAGGGAGGCTGGGATTTTGATTTTAACATAATAATTTTGAATTATTTACATTTTGGCCCTCAATGTTTCCAGTTATTTTAAAACTTAATATAAACTTTAAATTACAAAATGAACCTTGCACTTGATAATGCTTTAGAAATAAAAGTTTATAACTTGGATTGGTTTCGTATTAAACTTGAATATTTCGGGATTCGATTTAAATAACATGTTAGAACTTGAAATTTAGTTAATGAATCACACAAGATAGAACTTGAATAAATAATGATTATAAAATGTCGTAATTATTATTAAATCAATGAAAGATAATGACGAATGCGTTGAAACAACGAAACGGGTCGGTTTAATGAATTCAATATAAAAATACATAAACGAATTTGAAATATATATATATATATATATATATATTTAATTAGAACAAATTCCGAAAATTTAAAATGGGTCGGTTTTTCGGGTTTGAAAAGTAACGAATGTTACAGGACCGGAACGTCCGGCCGACGGTTCAATCGCAACTAGTCCTCCGCCGGGGAAGATGGCCGTATACGTTGATTTCTGTACGACGGGGAGCTTCCGGTTACCGTAACGAAATTTATGAGGGCCATTTTGATGTCTTATGGTCTTCATTAGTCCCAGATTCATCCCCTCGGGATGTTGCGGGTTCGTCACTTCGAATTCTGCTGTCTGGCCCACGTTTTTGAGCCTACATTTGCCCGATTTGCCGTTTTTTACAAATTGACGAACCGCGATGGGTGGTTCAGTTGGGCTTCTACTAAGAAGGGTCCCATTGGTACCGTGTGGTACCGGAGCCTTTATGAGTGGAAGCCCAAATTCTTCTGGATTCAGGAATATGCAATCCCGTTTGCGATGACCCGTCGCAAAGCGGATGATGCTTCCCCATCCGTCATTGAAACCACCGAGATCAACCTTCCATGGTACACTACATTAGTCCAGACACCAACGCCACTGCGGGAAATTCATGAGGGTGCTTTGGTGCACACGAAGATGAGCCGTTTATGGCCGTTCCTCGACTTGGAGCCGTTCTTCGAGAATTTTGACAAGAGTGAGTTTTTATTTTCACTGTTCAGAATTTCGCTTCATGGTCTGAACATTTTTTATTACAGGTGAAGGCTCTGTTCTTTCCTCCCTTTTGGATAAGGTGGAGGGTCTGATGGTGCGCAGCCCATTCACCATAATGAGTTGCCGTTTCTCGAACGCACTCGGCATAATTTTTTGTTCTCCACCCGTCGCTCAGAATCTGTGGTGTCTGAAGCTATGTATGCGAAAGGTGAGAAGATCATCACTGAAGGTGAGGGAATTCTAAAACCTCGACCTCTTACTGCTATGACTCCTAGCGGGGTGATAGTGCTTCTGTCCTCTAGTGAAGAGTCACTACCCCGTGATGGAGGAGAGCTTATTGATACTACTGATTCTACAGACGTCTTGCATTCATCTATAGGTTTGACCCAGAAACTTGGTAAAAATCCCGCCACTAGCTCTGCTGCGGGTGATGATGATGCTGATGTCACTGCTGAGGGTGATCATCCGCCAGTTGATGACGTCACCCCTGAAAGTGAGCATCATATTGTTGATGCGGGCGTTTCCAAAGCAGCTGGTAAATGCGAGGTTCAACCTGCTAAGGCCGCTCCATCAAAGAAGCCAAAGAGGCAAAAGCCTGCTGATCTGGAAACGCGCCTTCACCAACTTGCTTCAGATGATATTTCCTTAGGTAAGTTTTATGTTTCTCAAACTTGTCGATTGTTATGGACCAGATATGTATCTGATCTACCATTAACGTTCAACAGTGGCCCTGAAATATTTTTCTGAAGACGTTTCAGGTTTGAAGAACTTAACTCCTCCTCCATCTCCTCCGCCTAATACTGCCAACGATCCAATTGTTGTGACGGATAACTCTCCTCTTAAAGAGAAGGAGGTTGGTAATTTTGAGGATCCCGTTATGTCACCCTCCTACAATGTTCATCGTTTTAAGGATCTTGGAGGAGTTATTGCTTTTCTTATGGGCGTCAGAAGTCTCCGCTTCCTCAAGATGAAGAGTCTGCAGTGCACCGTCCGCGATGGACTCTACACCAGAATACTACTTTTAGTGATTCGGACGTGTGTTTAGAATATTTCCAGGAAAGCCTTCCTCCCGCGGAGCGGGAGCGTCAACGCATCCGAATTCGCCAAGAATTGCTGAATACTCACTCTTATTGCATGGCGAATGCGGTTTCCACTAGTCAGGAGATATGCCGCGACTGGTTGGTGATGAATGACGCGTGGGAGGAGATTCAAGCTAGGTGGTGGAGGCTAAGAAGGAGACCCTTGAAGCCAAGGACGAGGCCAAGGAGAGCCGTCAAGCTTTAGAAGCTGAAAAGGCCAATCGTCTTGCTGCTGAGGAAACCAAGAACATCCTCCAGAAGCAGTTGGACGAACAAGCGGAGTTAATAAAAACTCTTCAAGCTGAATCAGCAGCGAAGGACAAACGTTTGACTGACCTTGCCACCAAAAGCCGAGATCAGGCCTTGGAGTGTGCTGGTCATAAAATGGAGCTTGTTCGAGCTAAGGCGGATAAGAGGTGGTTGTTGGCGGAAGGAATCCCTGAGGTAATTGTGTTTTTATATTTTCATGATCACTCGTGAAACATTTTCTTATAATCTATTTGCCAGGTTGTCGCCCAAGTCCGGGCGAGTGATGAACTCGGGGATTGTGTCTGATGTGTTGAATAACACACTTATATTTCCTTACAATTTTATAATGTTTTAATGATTTAATATCAAATTTATGTAAGTTTAGGGGGTTAAGTGCAAAGTTTTACAAAGTTGAAATGTTTTGTGTAGGTTATGGAAAGATGTGGAAAAAAGGCAAGAAAAAGAGAACTTGGAGGGTTTAAGTGTCAAAGTTTAATCAAGGCCCGACCCAAGCCCACATCTTAAAAGCCTTATATTATATTATATTATATTATGATAATAACAAGGGAAATCTGCCATTATTCATCCAATATACCCGAAATCAAAGAAGCCAAAACCCTAACATAGGGTAGCGATCGGAACAGCAGCCGCCGGCCAAAGAAGAAAGAAGAAAGAAAAAAGGAAGAAGCAAGGCAGCTGTGGTCTTTTGGCGGCTGGAGAAGGAAGAAGGAAGCTTGGGGCTGCTACTAGGGACTTTATATATCATCAATATCAGCCATATTACTTAAGTAATCATCTATAAACTTTACTTTATGTTCAAGAACCCTAACTCTATTGATTTGGTCTTTTGATTTGAATTGTTTTGCAATTGTTTGATAGTTTGTCTTGTTATTGATTGAGTTTGGATCTTAAATGAGTTTTATAATGTTTATGATGATGTTTATGGTGTTTTTCTTGAGTATGCATGGCTGTCCAAAATCTATGTTAGGCTAAACTTGTTTGTTCTACCTAGGATAAATGATTGTTGAATGGTTTTAACTTGTTTAATGGATTGTTAATGTTCAAGACTTAAATTATTGATGTAAAGTTTAACTAAACCATAAATTAGATTGTGTGTGATGGCTGTGTTTTATTTGTTATTACTTATAATCCTCTTGCATTAGTTAATTGAATCGGTTTTGATTAATTGATTGTTTGTTAAGCTCTTTACTTGGTGTTTTGGGTTTATTTGCGGGAAGTACAACCGTAGGGATAAGTGGGTAATATATCATCTAAAATCAGTTAAAATACACCTTCTTTGAGACCGAGAGGTGATAAGAAGTAATATTGTCTCATTGCTTTTACTTGTTAGAATTAAGACCGCGCGAGAGCGGGTTTTTGTCTTGTCAAGTTTGAGTGTTTATGTGCAATTAGTTGGTTTAATTTGGGTTAAGTTAAATTGTTCCTCTATCCTTGGTTGCGTAGTATTCGTCTCCATTAGGATAGTGTGTCGAGGAGACCGAGAGGAGAGTCGATATTTGAACACGTTAATAATTGTTTTTTCGGTTTGTTCTTTAAAAATCAACTAAAATAAGTTAAAGTTTGTTAGAGACACTGAGAGGTAATTTGACTTTCTTAAACAAGTTTTGGTTGTGTCATCTTTTATAACCGGTGTCTTGAATATTTTCAATCCGTTGTCTTGTTATTTCTGTCAACATGATTCATTCCTAGGTAGACGTTTTTACATATTGAATTTAAATCAAAGTTTTCTAAAAGTGTTTTGTCAAACGTTTTCGTTTAGTTAAATTAATTTAAGTAGTTAAATAAAATCTTAAAAATTAAATAAATATTATTTTGGTAAGTCTTGGTTAGAGTTTTCTTAATCATAAACGTTTTCACGTGTCTTTGAGTTCGACATCCGGACTTCCTTGATGCTATACTATTTATGATCGGTACACTTGCCGGTTTTGTGTGGTTTCTATAGGATTTTCCTTTTTATGAATTTAAAGCTTCATTGTGATTCGTTCTTTATTTATATTATACATTTTCACACATCAAGTTTTTGGCGCCGCTGCCGGGGACACGGTTTGAAGCGTTTTAAGAACGACTCGAGTTAGGACTTGCCTTATTTACTATTTGTTTTCTTAATTGTTTTGTTTGTTAGTTTAAAATAGTTTAGTTAATTAATATTTCTTTTATTTATTTTAATAGTTGTATGCGACGTACTCGATCTCTAGGACCACCAGAAGTTGAAGGATTTCCCGAACCAGAGAGAGAGCTTCTTGAGAGACGTCGTACAAAACCGTCTTCTAGTTCATCTACATTCGTCGGTAATACATTCTCTTCTCCTACTTTATCTGAACCCATCGTTAGAGATAAGATTATGGCCGACGCACCACCGAGGAGGACAGTCGCAGACCGGGCCCGTCCGGTCGATGCTGGCGCGAGATCCAGCATTGCTCCACCAGCTATAGGAGTTCAAACGACCTGGCAGATTCCATCGAACGTTCTGAACACCATTTCCCATTCTGCTCAATTTCACGGGTTGCTCCACGAAAACCCGCATTCACATCTCACTCGCATCGCACGTATTTGCGACACGTTTCATTTTGCCAACGTATCCGAAGACGCCATCAAACTCCGCATCTTTCCGTTCTCACTCTTTGATCAGGCGAGTCGGTGGCTTGAGTCCCTCCCACAGGGATCCATTTCTACTTGGGCCGCCATGCAGACCCAGTTCCTGGAAAAATACGATCCTCCGGCTAAGGCCGCTCGTTTGCGTAACCAGATTCATTCTTTCCAGATGGAGGACACTGAGAGTTTCTACGAGGCGTGGGAGAGATTTAAAAACCTACTTGCTTTATGTCCGAACCACGGCTTGCAGGATTGGGCGGTTGTTGAAAAGTTCTATAACGGAGTGACTTACGCGACTCAGAATATGCTTGACACTGCTGCAGGAGGCAACTTATTGACGACAAAGGATACCGATGAGTGCATTGCCTTATTTAACGGTTTAGCCATGAGTGGATACCAGCGACCACCTTCTAAGAGCACCAAAACCGTCGACGCATTATCACGCGGCATACATTCAGTCGACACGAACACCGCCCTCGCGGCACAGGTTGAGGCGTTAGCGAAGATTGTGAAGGACCTGCAGGTAAAAAGTAAGTTATGCGAGATCTGCAGAGGGGGACACGATACCGTTCAATGCCC
Organism: Bidens hawaiensis; assembly: GCF_021521415.1. Classification (NCBI taxonomy): domain Eukaryota; kingdom Viridiplantae; phylum Streptophyta; class Magnoliopsida; order Asterales; family Asteraceae; genus Bidens; species Bidens hawaiensis. The sequence goes on along the minus strand of NW_027491058.1, from coordinate 2,282,684 downwards.
CGTAGGTTTCCAGGAGGAGGTTGTAGACTATGTTAACAATCCGAACCGAAACTCTAATTCTTTTAATTCTTATAATTCGGGTTGGAGAGGTAACCAAAATCCTAACTGGAGGAACGGAAATCATTCCGGCTTCCAGCCGCGTCAGAGTCTATTCCAGGATTCCGGTGAAGGAGCGAGTGGTGGGGAGAAGAAGCCCACGCTGGAGGAGATGATGGCACAGCAGACTCAGATGCTGTCGCAGCTTATGACTCGAGAGGATTCCCGTCACAAAGAGACTCAAGAGAAATTTCGGGAACACGAGTCATTCATGAGAAATCAGGGGGCGTCAATTCAAAATCTTGAGAGGCAGATGGGAGAGATAGCGAATCGTCTAAATGAGAGGCCGCCAGGTACACTTCCGAGTAACACTGAGCAGAATCCGAAGGCCTTCGCGAAGGCGGTGACGACGAGGAGCGGTGCAGGGGCACGTAGTAAGCCAGTGAATCACGGGCCTGCAGTAGATGTAGAGGAGCAGGTAGACGAGGAGATTCAGATGGAGTCTCCACCGGCCAAGGTGCGACAGAAGCGAAGCCCAGGAAGTACAGCATTCGCCGAGGACCAGCCATTACCCAACACACCACCAAGAGTCCACAAACCTAGACTCCCATTTCCCGGGAGAGTCCGCAGGGATAGAGATGAGGAGCAGAACACTAAATTTCTTGATCTCCTGAAGCAACTTCACCTTAACATTCCATTCCTTGAGGCACTAACTCAAATGCCGAAATATGCAAAGTTCCTTAAGGATATTCTTTCTAATAAGGAGAAGTTAGCTGAGGTCTCTTCCATCCCGCTAAGTGCTGGTTGCTCTGCAGTTTTGCAGAGAAAGTTACCGGAAAAGATGTCCGATCCTGGGAGTTTCACGATTCTCTGCATCTTGAGTGATAATACGGTTGTTCATGCACTGGCAGATCTTGGTGCCAGTATTAATCTCATGCCGTATTCCGTGTATCGCAAGTTGGGTTTAGGCGAGCCGAGGTCTACCCGTATGAGTATCCAGCTTGCTGATCGTTCTTTGAAATACCCCCGAGGGGTGGTCGAGAACATGCTAGTTCGTGTCGACAAGTTCATCTTCCCGGTGGACTTTGTCATCCTGGACATGAACGATGATGATAGTGTCCCACTTATCTTAGGCTGACCATTCCTTGCCACTGCACAGGTGTTGATCGACGTCTGTGAGGGTAAGTTAATTCTGAGAGTTGGGGATGAGAACGTCACCTTTGACGTTCGACAGTCACTCAGTGTCGCCGTTCTTCTCAATGCGTCCAAGCAAGCTGGTCGTCAAGTGGGCTTCCAGGAAGGCTATAAATTTGCCTCAGAATCTAAGCTTCCGGAAGAACACATTTCATATGGCAAGGATACTGCTGCCGTACTTATACAGAAAACAAAAATCTTTGATAATTTGAAGTTTTCTCTTGCAGAGCTTGTAGACAAGGAGGATAACATAGACCAATTAAAAGATTTCCTTGGGCTTGCTGAGGAAGATGAGAATGATGCGGAAGGTGAAGACGCGGGACACGAGAGCGCGGCACCGTAGTCATAGCTTCCTCTTAGCTTCCTCTGTATATGTATTAGTTTTTTTTTGTAATATGTCGTTTTGTTGTAATCCCATTTGTGCAGATAAAGAAGTCTTGTTTCATCCGGTACACTTTGTCTTATTCTTCATAATATAAGTGTTTGTAGGATCTTCTTGTTTGCCAATAAAAGATTACATAACAATACACATTATATGTGACTAAAATAAAATTTCCATAGATCAGGCATAAGCCAAATTACAAATGAACAAATTACATTTTTCTGCTAATCTATTTGGGCGCGTAGGCCAAAAAGGAAAGAACGTACTACGTGTAACACTTCTTTAATTGGGCCCCGTTCCAAGTTCTAGGGATCTTAGTCATGTCCAACTTTTCTAACTTGGAGGCACCTTTAGATAATACTTAATTGCTTAACTCTATAAGGTCATTCCCAAGTCGGGGCCAACTTTCCCGGAGGCTCTTGCCCGGAGGCCTCATTGTTGCGGAAGACAAAATCTCCCGCATCGAACTCGCATTTCTGGACCCGCGAGTTATAATATTTTTGTAATTGGCGTTTATAATTGTGCTCGCGGATCGATGCCAGTTCTCTCCTCTCTTCGAGGAGGTCAAGATTCATCCGGAATTCATGATCATTGTCATCGGTCAATAAACTCTTGCGGATGTAACCCCAATCTTGGCTGGAATCATGGCTTCTGTACCGTAGGTTAAACTAAAGGGGGTCTCAGAATTACTAGAATTCTTTAGGGTGCGGAAGGCCAAAAGTACATGGGGCAACTCGTCAACCCAACCCGTCCGTTTATTTCCCAACCGTGCTTTGATTCCTTCCTTGATTGTCCGGTTGGTTCTCTCAACCTGACCATTCGCTTGCGAGTGGGCTACTGATGTGAAAATTTGAGAAATCTGCAATTCATTCAACCATTCCTGTAGCCCACTATCCGTGAATTGAGTACTGTTATCACTTACTAGTTCCAGCGGAAGGCCAAACCGGCAGATTATGAATTCCCAGAGGAAATATTTTAACACTTGTTGCTGTTATGGATGCCACTGGTTTAGCTTCCACCCACTTCGTGAAGTATTCGATGGCTACTATTAAAAACTTCACACGTCCCGGGGCTTCAGGGAAAGGTCCCATTATATCGATAGCCCATTTCTGGAACGGTCATGCTGAAGTGACTAGAACAAGTTCGTTCTTTGGTTGTAGCGTATTGGGAGCATGACGTTGGCACGAATCACACTTCCTGATTTCATGCACAGCGTCCGGATGCATTCCTGGCCAGTAATATCCGGCATTCATCAGTTTCGCTACGACCATACGCGGGCCCGCGTGAAGACCACAAATGCCTTCATGAACTTCTCTGATTAAATAGTTCGCGTCCTCGGCATCCACACATCGAAGTAGTGGACCAAGAAAGGAATGTCGGTATAGAACACCGTCGTGCATCTTATAGGTCAAGGCTTTGTGTTTTATCTTCCGGGCCACGGTTTATCCTTCCGGGAGGACTCCTGATGACAAGTATGCTATGATGGGTGTCATCCAAGATTCCACTCCGGTTTGAATTACCAAAACTTGATGTTGTGGGACAGACGGGCAATCTAATATTTCAATGCGGATGTCCTTAGCGAAGTGTTCGAAATTCGTTGAAGCCAGTTTACTAAGGGCGTCTGTTGATTTGTTCTCGATTCTCTTTATGTGAATTACTTTGCATGAAGAAAACTGAAGCATCAAATCCTTCGCCTGTGACACGTATAAAGCCATTGTGTCATTCTGTGCTTCATACGTGCCATTGATCTGTCCCGCGATTAACATGGAATCCACGCGGGCTTCCAAGTGTCTCACCCCAAGCTTTTTGGCTATCCGCAGGCCCGCCAGAAAAGCTTCATACTCTCCCTCATTGTTAGTACTCTTAAAGTCTAACTTTATGGCGTATGTAAATTCGTGGCCTTCGGGATTGACTAGCATGAGGCCTGCGCCAGATCCCTCACTGCTTGAAGCCTTGTCCGGGAACAATGACCAAATCTGTCCTTGCTTAGGAGGTGCTTGGGGTTGCTGCTCAATCAAACATTCTTTCTCTTTGTGTTGCGAAACTTCCATAACGAAGTCCGCCAACACCAGCCCCTTAATTGACGGCCTAGGTTTATATTCTATCGCATGTTCACCTAGCTCTATGGCCCACTTCGCCAATCGCCCAGACAATTCTGGCTTACATAGAACATTCTTGAGTTTGTATCCAGTTAACATGTTGATAGGATGCCCTTGGAAGTACCTACGGAGGCGTCGGGCAGCGTAGACCAGTGCTAAAACGAGTTTTTCCAGCATTGAATATCTGGTCTCCGGGTCTGACAATGTTCTGCTGACGTAATATATCGGTGTTTGGACGTTCTTTCTATCCGTCAGGAGGAAAGCCCCTATAGCAATGTCTGATGCCGACAAGTATAACGTCAAAGGTTCCCCCGCGGCGGGTGCTATCAACGTGGGCAATTCCATCAAACATTTTTTGACCTCCAAGAAAGCTTGTTCCGCTTCCGCGGTCCATTTAAATTGTGCTTTCTTGAGGCAGTTTCTCAATGTTGAGATGAATGGATAAGATTTGGCTGCATGATTCGCCAGAAAATGATTCAAGGCAACCAATCGACCATTAAGTGTCTGAACCTCTTTGAGGGAGGAAGGAGAAGGCATGCGGGCTACAACTTGGACTTTATCCAGATTAGCTTTGAAGCCCACACCAGTAACAATTACTCCAAGAAATTTCCCTTCTTCCATTCCGAACGAACATTTGGCTGGATTCAACTTCATGTTGATACTCCTCAAAGTTTCGAATGTCTCTTCGATGTCTCTCAGCATTTGATCTTCTTCAATGCTTTTGATTACAAGGTCATCCATGTAGACCTCCAAATTTCGACCAGTCTGATCCTTAAATGCTATGTCCATCAATCGTTGATACGTGGTCCCCGCATTTTTTAGACCGAATGGCATCATTTTATAGCAAAATGTACCTTGATCTGTTCGAAATGCAGTTTTGTCTTCATCTCCTGCCGCCATGCGGATTTGATGATAACCTTTTTAAACATCTAAAAAGCATTTGAACTTAAACGGAGCCACTACATCAACTTTCAAGTCAACTTCTGGCAACGGATAACAGTCTTTGGGACACGCCTTGTTTAGATCCTTGAAATCTATGCACATCCGCCATGTCCCATTGATCTTAGGAACAATAACCGGATTGGCGACCCAGGTCTGATACTAAATTGGTCGAATAATTCCGGCATGGAGCAAATCTTGTACTTGATCATTCATGGCTTTTGTCTGTTCCGGGCCCATCTTTCGCTTCTTCTGGACAATTGGTGTAAACATTGGGTTTACCCTTAACTTGTGTTCCGCAATACTCCGCGGAACACCAGTCATGTCCACAGGTTGCCAAGCGAAGATGTCCATATTTTTGGTCAACAGTTGTTTTAAGAAAGTCCTCACTATTTCTGAAATAACGGGTCCGATTATGACTGTCTGATTGGGGAATTTCTTGTTCAAAACCCATTTTTCCGGTTCACTCATTTGAGATTGTTTTGGAATCTTACTGGGCTTTGAGCTTTCTGTTGTGAAGCAATATCGATTAACATGAATTATGGCTACTCCGGTAAGAGTTGGAATTCTGACTGCACTATGTGCTGTGGAGGTATGAGCATTGAAATCGCCGATCGCTTCACGCCCCAAAATGATGTCATGTTTCGAGGTTGCTGGTAAAACTAAAAATTTAATCTCCTCGGTTCTTAAATGGATTCTGTCACTTAAAGTGACCGGGAAGGAAATTACCCCTCGCGGGTGCATTACCTCCCCTCCAAATCCAGATACAGGAGCATGAATAGGCTTTAACCACTCCTTATCTTCCTTGTCAAGTTGCTCATAGCACTGTTCGTATATAATGTCGGATGTACTACCAGTGTCAAAGAAAACATATTGGGAGCGATAGTGGCCGAAAAGAGCAGTGATGATTAAGGGGTTCTTGTTGTTGGGACCCCTTTTAATTCGCGGAAAAATTACTGGCTCATTTTTCCACTCTTCATCATCGGACTCTCGTCTCTTTCTTCCAACCCTATATCCGCCCTGGATCATATGAACGTTTAAGTCCTTAACTTGCTTTTTTGGCGGGCCTTGGTTATATCGCATGGAAGCCTTACCAGTCCCGGGATTTCCCCCTTTCACCAAATGTCCAAGTTTTTCAGATTTTACAGCCGCCTCAATCTCATTTTTTAATGCATTACATTCGTTCGTGTTGTGGCCGATGTCGTCATGGAACGAACAATGTTTTTTGGCATCGAGGAACGACCTCCTCGTGAGTGGCTATGGTTTTCTGAAAGTCACATTTTCTGTGGTGAGGATTTCAGCAGGAGTCTTTGAAAGTGGAGTCCAATTGTTGGGACCTCGATTCGAGGGTCCAACTTTGTTTTTGTTGCCAATGAGAGATCTTGCATCAAATGGCTTCGATACTTCCTTGTTTGGCTGCAGTCTTGACCAGATTGTCCCTTTGCCTGTTTATTAGGTCGTGGAGTTTGGAACTCTACTTTAAACTTTTGCTTTGAATTATTATACCCAAATGTTTTTTCAGTTCTGGCAAACAACTTCGTCGCGGTTATGATATCGTCCCATTCCTTTGGCATTCCATCTCTTCCAGTTAGTGTGCGGATCAACGCATCACACTTGACATTTTTGCGGAAGGCACGCGCGAATCATATCCTTGCTTATTCCGCCGATGTTTAAACTCTCGTCGTTGAATCTGGTAATAAAATCTTCTACGGATTCATTATCTCGGCGAACAACGTCCAAAATTTCTGATTGGTCACGATTATGCTTCTTTTGCTGGCTAAATTGTTGAGAAAATTTTTTCACCAGGTCATCCCAGCTAGAAATTTGACCATCAGGTAACTTTTCAAACCATTCTCGCGCTGCCCCTGTTAGTGTCAATACGAATATGTGACACCAATAGGGGAGCGTCCATCCGCTAACACCACCCACCGCCACAAAGTTTTGAAGATGATCACTCGGATCAGTCATTCCATTATATTTACCCACCAATGTAGGTATCTTAGCATTCACGGGGAAAGGTGTTGTAGCGATGCTTGCTATGAACTTCAATTTTTCGGCAAAGGCTGCCGGGCGATATGGTTTAGTGAAATATTCTTCCGCATCGCCATGGTATACAGTATGACGGATTACATCCTGCGAGCGAATACTTCTCTCCCGCGGACGCATCCTGCTATCACCAGTGTAAAAACTGAAGTCTCCTGGGTGATAAGTCGAATCATAACTATCATACTCATCTACATAAGATGGTATCCGCATGTCCATTAGAGGACGAGGGCGTAGCCTCCATACTTCACCGAACTCTTGCTCCGTCTGTTGACTATAACGGATCTGACTTCCTCTCACTATTGGTGGAGGAGAAAGAGATCTCCGAGGAGATTCTTCATAAGTCAGAGTGTGGGCATGAAAACACTCGTTACGCACTCGACGCTCATATTTGGCTACCAAACTTTCTTGTTGTACGCAGAGCCATTCCTCCGGAGACAGTGGTCCTCTAGATCTGGAATTATGACGATGAGTTCTCGCCAACTCAGAATCAGCTGAGTCATCCTCCAGATCTAACACTGAATGAGTTCGGCGAGTGTCTCTCATAATTCGTCCGAGGTCACCCAGATTGGAACCTTCCAGTGCTGTAACACGTCCCAAATCAGTGGGGGTCACCCTAGTTGGTACAGTGACACGTTCAAGGGTACGACCACCCGGTGTTGTATCGGTGGTTCGTGAACCAGGAGCCATGACACGTGCGAAAATACTTGAAGCAAAACCTTCAGGTATTTCTGTGTTAGTAACATGTGAAGTAGGTGCAGGAGTTCCCGTCGGCCCTTTAGGAAGTTTACTCATATTAAACGAACCAAAAAACCAACGAAAACTTATGAAATTCTAACACCAAAACGGATGGCGCCAATGAAGAAACACGGATCCATTCCCCTATTCGGGTCCTGGATCCGATGAGTCCACAGGGTAGGATACGATAACAACCAACACAATATGAGTATAAACATCCTAAAGTCCAGTGACCGGAACCTGCAAAACAGACATCGTGAGTCTCGTTACGGGAAGGACAAGAGGGGGGGGGGGGGTCTTCCCATAACCACACTCCGGCGTGAGATTCAGTACAGTTCTTAAGATAAAAAGTACTTAAGTAAACAGATCAAGTACAACGAGAGTATATGTGAGTGAATGTGAATGAGTGAATGAATACCTCATGCAGTTTGACAAGGTATTTATAGCCGAAGGATGTGGGAAGGTGATTGGGCCAGCTGTCCCTTTCTAGAAGATCTCAATAACCGTTTGACGCGTATCCCTTTGTGATAGGTTGAGCTATACGTCCCATGTGCATGGTTGTAACAACCTGTACACGTGTCGCTCTATAATAGGACGGATAAAACCCTGGCCATGTGCATTGTTATAACAACCTGGCCAGATGTCCTTCATTCATTGGCTGGTGAGTCACGTATTGCCCAAGAAAGCATCTTGGGAAACCTTCTGGTAAGTAGTTAGTTATTTACAGTTGTCCTATTGGCATTGCCTTCCGGACGTTTTGGCGGACATATGTCCTTTTCTGCGGATGACTTCTGAGGGTGCCTAGATGCTTTCGTGAGTGGTGTGGGTATGTTCTTCCTCTACCCTGTTGTGCGGGTGTTCCGTATGCTCCGCGGGTAGTATATGAGGGGTTCCTCTCCTACCCGCGGATGGTACTTAAGGGTATTTGGGTGTTTTTGGTACCCTACCTCTATAGCGTCACAATACTTAAACAAGCATATTGCATGTCGTCGGACATAAGTAATAAACCTAATCAGTTACAAAAAACCAGTTGACAAGACCTAACAAGCTGACACGTACAACACTACTAGTAAATTGAGCAATTGCTACCAAAATTTTCTACCGAAAAACGGTAGCAAATTTAGCGACCGATTTAACAAATTTGCTACCGAAAATGCGAATTACTTGACACGGTGGCTAAGCGGTCGGAGTTTTTGCAACCGTTAGTTTTCGGTGGCTAAGCGGTCGGAGATTTTGCAACCGTTGGCTAGGCGGTCGGAGTTTTTGCAACCGTTGGCTAGGCAGTCGGAGTTTTTTGCAACCGTTGGAAGATTCGGAGTTATTTTGCAACCGGTGACTAGGCGGTAGGAGTATTTGCAACCGGCGGCTAGGCGGTCGGAGTTTTTTTACAACCGTGAGTTTTTGCAACCGGTGATTAAGCTATCGGAATTTTTAATCTTTATTTTTTAAATTGATATGCTTCTGCAAAAGCAGTTGTAATCTTAATTTTGGTTTGTAATCTTGATCTTTGATCCCGTTTCTCCTTATTGTGTTTCATTTGATAACTTCAGAGTGTTTGGCATTATATTCGTGTTTGTTAAACTGAAAATTAGTTAATTATATATAAAAACGATTATTAAGAGTAAATTAAAATTACTTGTTTTTTATATATATTACAACAGTTACCGATTATTTTATTAAACCATACAACTATTGAAATTACTTTATATGCCTCCCAAATATGCATATGCTTTCTCTTAGGCCAAATATGGCAAAACGTTGGCTAGATGACAAAATCATATGTTTATATAATATCTGGTTTTGTGAAAGTTAAATGAGCCTAGTTGGTTATACGAGCCGGTCTCTGTGAAAGTTAAACGAGCCGAGCTCTAGTCTAGTTGAGCATGAGCTCAGTTCAGCTCAACTTGTTTGCACCCCTAAGCAACACCAAAACAAAAAATATAGGGGCATTTTGCATTGTTTTTATTTGATTAACACTTTTGAAATTATTTAATTATTGGACCAATTAACAAAAAGCTTGAAACATGCCGAGTCTTATAAAGCCCGAGCCTCAATTAAAGATCATTTAGTTCAAGCCCGAGCTTTGTTCGGGAAGATCGTTTGTGCTCGTGGAGCCTTAACAACCGTAGTGTAAAGCTCGAGCGTTAGAAAAGCGCTCAAAATGAACCCTGCTCGAGCTCGAGTAAGTCAAAACAAGCTGAGCTCGAGCCTAGTCGAGCTAAGTCACGGTTCGGCTACACCACTACTCTTGTCCAGAATCCAGACCTACTGGGTCAATCTTTGACTTATCAGATTAGTTTATAATATCTGCTAAAAAATAATAGAACACCTAATGTTGCTAAATGCTAATATGACTTGAGCACGGGTGTGGGACTCGAGCACGGGTGCTAAGGCCTGCAGAATGGAAAAAATAATATTTACAGCATATTCATCGGCTAGTATCATGTTCTCTGGTGAACTATTCTAACCTAACGGCCCCAAGCATCTACTCCGACGACTGACCATCATATCCACCGCTTCATCGCTCCGACGATCTTCGCTGCCGTAAATCCGAGATCATCTCCACCGCTTAGTAGATTAAGTCGTCTGGTTTGTTTTCTCATCACTCCTCAGTTAATTAGGTTTTGCTAGATTATTAATGTCACTCCTCAGTTGAGTGACATTAATAACCAGAGATACAAATGTCGGTTAACCAGCTTTGGAATATCAATTACTAACCATAAGCGATTATTGGTCATACAGTCAAAACCCGTTTTTAAATGGAAAAACGCTAATATTTAACCGATTCAGTTTCGTTAATAACTGGTTAACATTATTATTTTTTTCAATTTCATGAAATTAGGTTTAGTATTGTCTTAGTGTTTTTCAATTTCATGAAATTAGGTGCAGCGGATGTTCTTCCGGTTGTGGATTCTGATATGCAGAAGATCGCCATAAGAAATCGGTTCGTAATTCCTTTCTTACTATCCATCTGTTTTAATTATCTAATCTGCATATCTGTTTCGTCTAAACATAAGAGCAAGAATTAATCGCATAATGATCTAGTCATGATTATCAGTTCCTGCTCTAGTTTACGTGATCTGTATGCATCAAATAAGTTTTATAAAAAAATAGGGCTGTACTTGGAATTTTGGTTTCAAAATGTCGAGTTTGTTCAGAATTCGTGATATTGTAGTTATTTTAAATGATTGTAAGCATGATCACATGCCAGTTTTGATTCCTTCACACACCTAACTGATGGTTTTCTATTTAATTATTCTTTATATTTTAGCTCAATGTACATGAAACAAAATACAGAGCATGACCCGCCAATCGGAGATATAATATTCTCTCTAGATATCTTGTTTTTGATCTTTATATAGGTTAATATATATTCTGTTTACAGCTTGTTTGAAATGGAAAACGAGTAGTGATGATGTGAGATGCTACATGGACACAGCTGTTTCCTCGTCACTTTAGTTAAGTCATATCCCTACCCCTTTTTAATGTTGAAGATCTCGATATGGTATCCTTTATATACATGGTTTAATATGTTACTACACTTGACTTTAGATTTATTGGTGCGTATGCAGTGATTTAATAGGGTTCTTTTAACATTATTTTTTTGGCAGGTAGATAATGGTTGCATCAGTCACCTAGTTCCAACCTTGTATGATGATGATTAGGATGTTCTTATAGCACATTTTCTTGGCATGGTATGTCTCTCAATTGGGAAATGAGATTTGATTATGTATTTTAAGTCTATGAAAGTATTTGTGATCATACTCGTGTATCTATATTTTTTTGTAATGATATGACAATGAGCATAGTGCTAATTTGTTTTATTAATTTAGGATCATGCTGGTCATATATTTGGTGTTGACATCTCATCTTGTAAACTTGATCTGGTATGCATTTGTTATTTTATAAATTTGATCTGGCCATAATATGACTTTAATTCTGATAATTATTTTTTGCCCCAAATGTTAGTACTCATCTTTTTATATGGTGGATAATGTTTTGTCTTTAGGTATAATTTATCCAGGGGAAGATCAAGATTTAAGAGAATAAAGTGTTGAGGTATCTCTCATATTATCTGATTTTTTTTAGGAAGAACAGAATTCAGCTATCTCACATGCAAACAAGATGGTTGAGTCACTCAAATTTTGGCTTTTCAGGTTACTTTAATCATCAATTTAGTTATTTACTATTATTTTAATGTTTGTTATTAACTTCACCATGTATTTGGAATCATGATTTGATCTCTTTATTTTCAGTTGCAAGTTTATGAAGAAAGCGAACCTATTCTATTATTTGCAATCTTTCAGAGCTTTTTTGGTTCTTAAGGTGTGTTCAAGTATTCAATCATATGCTATAATAATGAAAACATAAAAAGATTTTGTCTTTATAAATTTTCAGGGTGGTCTAAGTGATGGATATACAAGAAATTTGTAACGTGTAGTATGTGTTTGGAAGGTATTGCTTTCCATCTGAACAGGCCTAAATTCCGATGACTAGGTGGTGCCAAAAGTTGCTCATATGCAAATGGATCAGAAGAATGCAATCGGCTATATTAAGAAAAATGCTAGAATAACATCTTTTTTAAGTCGTTTATAAATTTCGAATAACATTTTGTTAATATTGAAAGTCTATGACAGAAATTTTTAGTTTTATTTGTGTGTATGATTGTGTATATATAATTTTTTGTAAAAAAATTTTGGCTGCCTTGCAGCAGTCGCAATGTAGTCAGCGGTCGTCGCAAAATTTGCAACCGCAGCAGTGGTCACAAAATTTATTTAGCAGTTGCAAAATTTGCGACAGCAGCAGTGGTCGCAAGAATCTTGCGACGGCAGCATTGGTTGCAAATTTTGCGACTGCAGCAGTGGTCGCAAGAATCTTGCGACGGCAGCATTGGTTGCAAAGTTTGCGACTGCAGCAGTGGTAGCAAGGTTTGCCACGGCAGCATTGGTTGCAAAGTTTGCGACTGCAGCAGTGGTAGCAAGGTTTGCGACGGCAACAGTTGTTGCAAATTCAATAGCGGTCGCAAACTCGTCGCAAGAGAGCTTTTGCGACGTGCATTTTTCTGACAGCACTTTTGGTTGCAAAACGGTCGTAATATGGCAATTGCGACCGTTTTGCGACCTTATGATCCGTCGCAAATGCCTAATTTTTTAGTAGCGCAAGAAGAGGAACCACACACTACGTCAGCATAACCACATGATAACTTGTGGACTAGGGTTAGCAACTTAGCACCACATACTCTCACTATAAGTCTATAACTCACTATATTGATCTGTTTCCCTAAAAAATAAAACTTATTTTCATGTTAGAGTCGTGATCATATGAAAAAATCTTTTATCTAGTGATGCTAACTGGTGTTGTGGTTTTGAAGAGGTAGCCACTATTATATATCCATTCATATTTTTGTCTTCGACGAGGAGTCTTTATCGAGTCCAAGATCACTTGAAGAAACATCCAACAAATACCAACTATAAAATTGTTTCTTTTTTTGTAAATAGCAACTATAATATCTACAACTTGCTCCTCAAAGTTGACGAGAAAAAAAATAATCAAAATATAAGTACATGGTTCCCGCGGGAATAGGGTGCTGTAATTAAATAATTTTTGAAAATGGGTCAATAATATATCTACTTCATGGATTGACCGGAAAGTGGTCGTTATAACTAGAAGATTTTAAATATAGTTTGGTAGTTTGGGTGGGTTAAACTTGAACTTATGTATTTTTTTAATGGTAAACTTGTGTGTTGTTTAGTTGTTGGTCATGAATTGGTTTTATATGGTTTTTTTTTTCTTTATGTTTTCCTAATTATTGTCATTAAAGGGCACAAGATCTCATTTTGATTTAGGCTTAAAAAATCATTGAGCCGGCCCCACTATTGTAGCGCATTGCTTATTTATCACTTATGCAAGCAGTTTTTGTTGATGTCATGACGTGGATGTCGTAGACTAGTGTTTATTAATGTGAAGCACTATTTTTCAATTTAGACCAATTATATAATGAACTGGTCATGAAATTGGTGAATTAATGTGAGATGTGCTCAAAGAAGCACACACAATTTAGGTTTGGGTTGACTATTAGGTGGCCAACTGAACTAAGACAAGGATTTGTATACCAGATGCTTAACTTGACAAGGTAAGTACGCAAAGTTATTTAAGAGAAAAATCCACATTATCAACTAAAGGGTTAGAATTTACCATTATTGTAATTGGCCGGTTCGATGATATGAGAGTGATGGTTAAGGCTTGGGATCCTTGAGGTCTCATGTCAAATGAGTTACGTTTAGAGCATCAAAATTGGTATCAACGATTGACATCCCGTCTCAGAAAGACTCACTCGGTATTAGATGTGGGTATAATGTGGTGTATGGTGTATCTATATTATGTGAACGAAATGTTAAATTCCATATTGGTAGTCAACGTCACTTGCTAGTTACTAGTGATCATAGGTGTTTGGAACATTTTTGATTCTTTTTTATTATTTCACAACTGAGGACCTGAGGTCAATATACATCACATATGTTTTGCACATATATTTGGTGTATGATCCTCACATGCATGAGTAGGGCCGGCTCAACGTTTTTGGTGGCCTAAAGCGACATATCTTTCGGAGGCCTTTACCGAAATACAAAAAAAACATGAAAATCCAAAGCACAAACAACGATTGTGAACTGTACGAAAATAACGAATGAACTGATGAAGAGGATGGAACTTGTTAGTTGTTAATCACTAATCATGACTTTCTAATTTAGAATTTTGCATAAACACACAAAGCAAGATCACACAAAATTCAAATTGTAGCATCATCTAGCTTTTGCAATCACCAAAAATATCCATAAAAGTCAATAGAAGAAGTTAGCCTACACTTGAATACTATCAGCCATAAATCTTGATTCTTAGCTCAGTAGTTATGCTTGATTCTTAGTTTAGTAACTATGTTGGACTAAGATAGCCAAATCATTGGACACCCACACACTCAGATGGCTAAGCATGTCCAATAACACTCGTGGATAGATTAAAAGTCAAACATGTCAAATGTAAAATCATACAAATCACAAATAATACTATCAACACATACAACAAGCATACAAATAATTTTACCAGTACAAAAGCCTAATTGAACAAATTCGATTCACCGGTAAGGAGAATAGACAATCGCAAAACGATTTCGAAGCGATGATTCAATTTGGAACCGATTAACACGAATAAGTAACTGAGTCCGAAAACACCATCGGCGCCATTAAACGATTAACACGAATAAATAACTGAGACCGAGAACACCGCCGGCGCCATTAATGTCGCTTCTTTGTTTAAAGACCGACATCGATTTTTGAAACTCGATTTCGACACTTCGTCTTACCAAATGATCGTCACTCAAAGCCTCAAACAAGGAAAGGAAAATGTATTACCCAAACCCAATTAAAACATAAGCCTAATACATAATTTACCAATAATGTAACCCTAAAATTGGAGGCCCTTATTTTGTGGAGGCCTAAAGCTGCCACTTTGGTTTCTTGACCCTAGAGCCGGCACTGTGCATGAGTGTGGTTTTAATTATGGTTGTAAAGATCTCTAGGCATCGATTACTGGCTAGTCGGTACTCCCACTAACTAGTTACCGATTTATCGTCATCTAGTAAAATCACTCAAAATTGAAAATTTTATATATAACATTTGGTGCGTGCGTGCATGTGTATATATATGTGTGTGTGAGTGGGTGTTTTTTTTTTTGAAAAATTACATATAAATTCCAACTCAATTAATCGTGATAAATCCTTATTAATTCAGATTAATCGCTAGCTAGTCCCTACTCTCACTGCCCGACCAGCATCTAACAAGTTCTACAACATTGGTTTTAAATTTTGTGTGTTGTTTTGGATTGAAGATCAAGATCAAGATCTTTACATAAAATACTTGGAGATCAATATTCAGATTTCACAATTAAAACCAATAATTTTCACCACATTGTTAATGATAATTACAACTACACATTCTAAAGCGATTAAAAAAAAGGAGGGTTAAATTTACTAGCAACCACATAATCATAAGAATAAAGGAGCCAACTCAATGCCCTAAAACGCACATTGACTTGTGACTTGTTATCTAAGTTTTAAAAAATACTTTAGAATGGGATTTGACCTTGTCCTCTATGCAAACAAATGATGTACTAAATTAGCAATGCTAATGACTGTGACGTATATACTTTCGTGTAAAAGGGTCTAAGACACGAAAAAACGAATGTAAAGGCATCGGGGATAGGGGGATCTTTTTTATATATGTAAGTTTATTGATCTTTTTAAGCCATATTTTGGCTTCAACTTACGTCAAATTGTACCGGATTACATTTTACTTTTCAAAGTTGGGAATATTTTTGTCAGAAGTTCTAAAAACAGTAAATAATATCGTAAAAGGTGTTCAAGCTATAGGTTCCATGGTGAAAGTGAGGTCGGTGTATGTATTGAGCTCATGATGTGTTTTCGGGGAACTAGACATGATGTGTAGGTGTGCCATTTGATCATTCATAATGAATATAACAAGTGTGGTGTTGTAGAAGTAAGATTTAAAGAAACAAATTTGGCTGCTGAACGAGTTTTGATCCTTGATGTGGACAAAATCGGTGTAAGGAGGGGTTTGATCATATATGGTTAACTGATGTGGTTTAAGTCCCTTCCAGTCACTTCTTGTTCAAATTCAGCTTTTATACGAGACCCGTCCAGCTGATTGACCATCAAACATAGTAAGTAGTCACTTAGACACTTGTCAATAATCAAAGCCCACGACTTTGGAGCGAACACCATCTTATTGTATTGTTTTGAAATCATCTAAAGGGCAAAATTATCAAAAATGCTATCCCATAGTTAAAATCAAAGTATTTTAAGTTATTATTTTCTTGTGTTTATACTAATGGAAAAACTAGTGAAAATATGATTTTCACTAACTTTCAAAACAAATGAATAACTATATTTATGAATACGTTGTATAGTTAATTATTTCTGGATTTTGTTTTCTCCTTGATGAAGCTTCAAAACAAGTTAAAGTGTGTTTAAAATGAAGCTAAGATGAATAGATGTTGATGATTAAGGTTGTGAGGTTGATATGAAACGTTAACATTGATTTAGTATCTTGGAAATGCATTTTGCATTGATTTTTTTGAGTTTGGCCAGAATCTATTGCTCGGTCAAGAGTTACTACTTACTACTAGAGGTTGCTACAAAATAGTAGGGAGTTACTACGGATAGGTTGCCACTTGCTACTAATAGAGGGCGCATGTGTTGGGTTTGTAAGCCTTGTTTTGGTCCGGTTTATTAGTTGAAGTCCAAAGGGCAGACGGGTGTAGGGTGGTCAGACCGAAACCCGACTCGATTTGGATTTCTTGTTGAATAAGATGCAAACCCGTGGTTCAATCAATATTTAAACAACTCTATGTACTTGTAATTATTTGTCACTCAATAAAGAATATCTAGTTGCCACCCGTGGACGTAGGTCAGTTTAGACCGAACCACGTTAAATCCTCGTGTTCGTTTATTGGTTTCGTGTGCGTGTTCGGTTCATGTGTGTGTTTAATCCTAACAAGTGGTATCAAGAGCTTAGGTTCGGATCACACGAGAACACGCTGAACCAGTTCCGCTCGTCGCCGCCACACCTGAAGTTGGTGCTAGCGTTCCGTCATATTCGGTTGGTCGCTGTCACAGTCGGTTAGGGATTGTTCCCAACAACCGACGTTCGTTTTGTGGAGGTTCTGTTTCGAAAGATAAAGAAGCCGGCAGTCTACACCGCCGCCACTGGTAGGGTTCCGCTGTGCCGGAATTCTGTTTAATACCACCAGTATAACCACCGTGTGCCGTCGCTTAGCCGAAAGGGTTCGAGCATAAGTGAAAGGTCGGAACGTTATCAAGATCCTATTTTGTGAAGAACCGTTGTTAATCAGATTGAACATTAAAGTAACCAAGAACCAGTGTCAACCGCGTTTGTGAGGTTTTCTCCTTTCAGTTTAAATTTCCAGTTTTCTGATTTACAGTCCGTTATTCCGTTGCGTTTAAATATGTTGATTGTTTAATAGAGTTCAGTAGAGCAACCGTTAAGTTCAGGTCTGTGCCATTGTTGTGTCTGTCTTTGTTTTTATCCAGGTTTTCGTTTTAGCCATTGTCATGCCAGAAGACGGAAATTTTTCGATATAGAAGTTTGATGGACGGAAATTTGGTTGGTGGAAGATGCAAATTGAAGCGCTACTTAATTAAAACTTTCGCGAAATAATAATGTCAACCATTCATTACAAATATTCATAACTTGTCTTTTCAAAACATAACTAAAACATAGTATCAATACATCATGACAAATCTTTAGATGCCAGCCTATTCAATTTTGCCACGTGTCCTGCTCAAACCAGCTGTCTCAATCTGTTAACCTGCGTGCATACTAAAAGTCAGCTTTGCTGAGTGAGTTATAGTTAATCAGATAACATACAATACATCCACATACTTATATATACACCCGAAAGTACACATTACATACATAACCTGTGCGTCATCCTTCCATAGGCATATATTCATTAACTAATCTTACATTATAAAGAGCATTTCTCCCTACATACCTCGGATATTATTAGGGTCCGGTCACCCTCCATCCTCGGATATTATTCGGGTCCGGTCACCCTCCATCCTCGGATATAATTAGGGTCCGGTCACCCTCCATCCTCGGATATTATTTGGGTCCGGTCACCCTCCATCCTATTTTTGCGCCCTACCTTATCATATGTATATCTGTAAGTTTCATACGTACTTACATCATTTATCCATCATACTCACAATCGTATCATCGAACCATTCCCTGGCAGTGCATGCAATATCCGAAGATCGTTCACGCACCGACAAGCTTTCATTCACGTTTAAGATATACATAAATAACATATAAATCATACATGGCATACATATAGTAATCATATCTTTAACTACCACCCGGCGGTACATGCAATATCTGAAGATCGTTCACGCACCGTCAAGCAATCATCATATATAAATCATACAAGGCATACACTTACCACTTAAGGTAAGTGTATTAACTATCACATCGAGTATGCACACAGCCCCGAAAACATAACAAGGAAGTGGGGATAGAAACTCACCTGAATGCGTGTTGGGTCAAGAGTTTGACCCAAATGAGTAGATTTGACCTAAAAGAAGAATATGGAAGATTGGAATCTTCTTAACCTCCTCAGAAACTGCTAAGTATTGAATCCGAGCACACCTTGGGTTTCGAGCAAGCTTTTACTTAGCCGAGTATGAGATTTTGCCTCCCAGGCAAGGTTTACTTCGAATAGTCTTCTTAAGTGGATATCCGAGCAAGGTATGCTAATCAATGCACTCCCGAGTAAGGATCACTGATTTGGTATCTTCGAGCAAGGTTCACTTTGTCAAGCAGGTTTATTCTTCAAAACCAAGTCTTTTACTCTTCCGAGTAAGGTTTAGTTAACCAAGTCCATGAAGCCAAGTGATTGGAAGACCGGGCAAGGTATTCTTAAATAATTATGGTCCGAGCAAGCTTGATGTATAAATGGAATATATCTCTAAGTAACATCGGGCAAAGTTCAACTCAAGCAAGGAACTGTACTCCCGAGTAGGCTTTGCTAATAAGTTATTTATGGCAAAAAGTTGAATTGGACCATCGAAGAACAGGGTTGCTCGTAAGGAGTTGTCGGGCAAAGTCTGATAAATTCAAGAAGATTGAAGTCTACTCGGTGAATATTTTATTTGGTAAAATATTCGTTAAGTAAAGTCTACTCGGAAACTGATCCCGAGTACACTTCTATGTTTACCAAGTCTGAAGGAAGGCCGAGTACACTGCGTACTCGGAGACTGAAGTTTAATGAAAAGCATACCCGGAAGACTTGTTTTACACTTAGTTTATTTTTGAATATGTAATTTGAATATGTATTATCGGATAGGGTTTCTAGAAGGAATGACAGCTGTCCTAGGTTGGCAGGCCTATAAATAGAATATTTAGGGCACGCCGCCAAGGACACACACAACGAGAACGGAATACAAAAAGAGAAACGGAGCAGACCGACTCATTAATTGAGAGAATATTGTGTGACTGATCTCTTAGGATTCCTAGAATACCCTAGATCGATTATCCGTTTGTATGATTTTAATATGATATAAATGGAAATCTTTTGAGTGAATCTGGAGTGTGTCCTCTATCTTTGATTATTCATTGCAACTGTATGTTTGTTATTGATTCCGCCTTTAACAAACGGATATCTTTCTAAATATAGCAACCCGTCATTAACTCTCTTGTCAACACGATTAATCTGTGTGAGTTATGACATGATTTGAGTAAGATCCAGCTGAAATCCAAGGGGACCGACAATGCGGTTACGTTCACCGTTAATGGTAATCCCTTTCTTTAGTTGTGCATGGCTAACTGTATAACAATTACGCGTATTAATTACTATCACTTTCCATAACGTATTTCTAGTTTAGTCGTAAACCTCAACGAACGGGGGTCCGGGGGCAGGGCCCCTGGAAGCAGGGTTATAGGGGTGGCAGCCCCTAGCGAGGTCTAAGGGGCGGAGCCCCTGGCTGGGGTTAAGCTAGCAGGTCAGCTTGGAAAAATTTTATTTTTATTAACTGTCTTAACACATTTTCCATTAAGATTTTAAATTATTTTCTAATTCGCTAACTTATTTGCCTAACGAATTAAGCCTGATTCGTTAACTAATTCGTTATCTTCCATGATCTAGTTCGTTAGCTGATTCGTTATTCTGGTTCGCTATCTCAACATGGTCTGGTTCGAACTGGTCCTTGTAACGAATTGAACCCTATAACGAATGACCCCTCTGTAACGAATTGGACCTTCTAATTCGTTATCTCCTCTAACGAATGGCTATAACTAATCAAGGGTAATTCGTCATCTTTTCCCTTAACGAATTGGATACGAACTAAACCTAGTTCATTATGCTCTTTTAGACGAATCAACTAATGAATCACCTCTAGTTCGTTAATTCCCCGTTAACGAACTAGGGTTAGGTCAGAGAATGTCAGAAATTTCTCTGACATCTCTTAACCTCGTACCACTTTCCGGCGCCGTCGCCGGAAAAATGCGGTTTTGCCAGAAAAACGAGTTTTGACTCGTTTTTCACCTTTTTTCGCCCGTTCGATCCAGATCTGAGCTAGGGTGACCCCTAAGCTCATCATAGCTTCGGTTTATACCCGATTCCACCCGGATCTTGTGACTTAAATGGTTTAACGGTGTCTGCTCGTCGTTTCGTGACCATATCTAACGGGTTTATACTCATATAACATAATACTATCATTACCTTGGATCGGGATCGGTTTTCCTTGGTGTTTTCGGCTAGAGAGAGAGCTAAGTGTGTGTTTTGGTGGTGTATGGAATATGTGTAAATGAGAATTACTTGGTAATTAATACTAATATAATTATGGATCATGGGCTTAAGCCCATGGTCTTTTCCTCCTTTCCTTCATAGCCCAAGTCCATAACCCATACCCATTTACCCAACACTAGCCCGACTCATAATAACTCATATTTTCATTTATTAACCGAAACTAGAAAAACGGGATGTTACATCTAATAAGACACAATAACACAACATTCTAACCGCACAAACAGCACAATAATATCAACAAACTCTCACAAATGATGTTGGATGTCATAATAAGACACATTAGACATAATGAAAATTAAAACCTAAAATGTACCGTCGTTTGAAGTTGCTTTTCGCTTCTTCAGAACGTATTTGCTTGTTGCCTTTCTCTTTTTAGTTTTAATAGGTTGTTCTTCAAGTAACGAAATCGGAAGTGTCACCTCCGATGACGGTGGTTCAGCCGGAGATACGATTGCCGCTGATGGAGATGTCGCCATTGATTTAGATGGAGGTTATTTGATATTGAAATAGCAGAATGGAGATGCTAGGGTTTGTGTTCAAAGGAAAAATGAAGAATAATAGTGAAGAGAAGTGAAGAAGACGATTGGAGAAAACGGTCTGTATTCTTATTTGAGATGTAAGAGTTTGCCCTTGATTGTCTCTGATATTACAAAATTGCCACCGCCCCTTTTTAAACCATTGATTTTGTTTGGGATTTGATCTAATGGATGATAATCCTTCTCACCCTTCTCATTTTTTACACCCTTTGTAGAATAACTTGACCTTTGTACGTTAACCTTCCCCTATATATATGGGATACAACACCACTACACTCTTAAACCAAAAATCCTCATTTTACTGACTATGCGTCACATGACACAAATCGTCTCATTTTGTAACCCGTCACACATAGCCTTACAATCTCTTCAAGAGAGGAAAGTACAGTAAAAAGATCAAAGCTATGGATGCATACCTTCTATGTTGTCTCAAACCATGCAATCTTGGTTTTGTCATTGCGAATAGGATGATACATATACCTACTTCAAAAAAAATATATATGCCATATAGCCTTTCTTTTTGAATTCTTTTCTGGTCTTGGAACTTCTCAAGTCATATAATAAATAGCTCACTCATCTTTAAATCGATATATTAAGTTTCAGTTAGTCAATGAAGACTCTGTGCATGACTTGCCTGACAACTCTTCACATTGTGATCCTAATATTATATGTGAATTTATTTTGATGAACGGCTTACATTGTTAAATTTGAAGATGTGTACTCGAACCTCATAATAAACTATTCCTCCATGTAATTAATCATTATAGCAACTTTATTCAATCATTTTCCCACTTAACTCTGTTTGATTTTGTTGTAAGTTAAAACAAGTTTCATGTATGTATGGTGTTAATCTTGACTTTGGTTTGATTGGTCGCATATCTATAGACTCTAGCCATGGTACTTTGTCAGGACAATATATAGGATTTGCATCTTATTCCGTGTTCATGTTGACCGGATGATAAACAGTATTATGTAGGATTGCATGATTGGCTCTTAGAGCCTTATTTAGGCAATTTAGCCATGCTTACGTTATTGTGTGTGTTTTGATAAGTGTGTTTTGAAAAAAAAAACAAAAACAAAAATCCTCACCTAAGCACCCATTAGAGGGGTGGGGTTGGTCCGTGACCAGTGGCGGATCCAGAAATTTTTTTCGGGTGGTGCACTACTTTTAGATGTTTCAATTTCACCGTGTCGGGTATAAAAAATTCCGGGTCAGTTTGAGGTTCCGGTCGGTTCGATGGTTCGGGAAAAGTTCATTACATAATAAATATACGATAAATTAATAAAAGAGACACCGTAATTAGAAATTAAAAAACACATAATATCTATACAGTAGTCTTTACGAATTAAAAATAAAATGCTTATGATCCAAGGTTCGATGGTTCACTTTGATTATATATCTTCACATTCAACATACCTACAAATCAACAATTACAAACTAACAAATTTAAAACTAAGAAAGTAACAAATTAAAACCAATAATCTAACAAACTAAAACTAAATTTAATAAATAACTTAAACAATTAAGTAGTTAACACTTAACAATTAAGAACAATTAACATTTAACAAGAAGTCAAGAACAATTAACATTTAACAATGAATTATAAATGTAAAATTACCTTCAAAGTGGGAGATTAAGAGGATTCGAGTAAGGACTGTAAGGAGACGGCTGACAGAGGACGGGGATGGCCGACGGCGATGGTCGGAGTGACGGTGCCGGAGTGCGGGAGTGACTGAGTGAGGCTGCCGGAGTGCGGGAGTGACCGAGTCAGGGGCTGAAATCAGGTAAGGGGTGGAGAGGCGCTGTGTTGCTTGTGTTGGTTATGTGTTTGTGTTTGTGTTTGTTTAAAACCCTAACTTATGTTAGGTAAGTTAGTAAAAAAAGAAAAAAAATTAAAAAAACGAGATTCGATCCCGCGACCTCCGGGTTACAAAACCGGCGTGTTACCAGACAGACAAACACTTCAAATGGTTATATGGTGGTTCCTTTCTAATTTATAGGGTGGTTCCTTTATTATTTTCTATATATAATTACACTATTATTTCAAAACTCGGGTGGTTCCGAGGAACCACCCGATATCACTGTAGATCCGCCCCTGTCCGTGATGGACACCCACCATGCGTTATAGACACACAGTACCCCCCCCCCCATCACGCGTGATGGGGGAGCCAGCGTGATGGCCATCACGTGTATCAAATCAAGAAAAGTAAACGTTGGGGGTGGGGGGAGGGGTTGACCGTTGGGGGGAGGGAATTTAATAAAAAAAATTAAACAATATAAATAAACAACCATTTTAATCCAACTCAAAACCAAATCTAAATCAAAACACTCTTCTACTTCATTCAAAACAAAAAAATATGGAATTTCCGAGCAACTTGGTTCCGTTAGACACCGATAGCTCTTCGTCTACTGACGATGACATTGCCCAATGGTTCCCGTTGTTATATAACGAACTTGATGAAGGCCCGAGCCGTCCAAAGAAAAAAATGGTGGATTGTGATCGTATACATGCCTACAAAGTGCTAATAAACGACTATTTTGTGGAGGAGCCGAAATACAATGACGAGATGTTTAGGGAACGGTTTCGTTTGCCGAAATCTTTATTTGTAAAGATTGTAGCCGACGTTGAAGCAAGCGAAGAATGGTTTCAAGAATCTTACGGCGCGAGGGGCAAACGAAGTTTTACGGCGCTTCAAAAATGCACATCCGCTATTCGTCAATTAGCGACAAATAACTCACCCGACCAATTCGATGAATACTTACAAATGTCTCAGAGAACTTCAAGTGAATGTCTGCAATTCTTTTGTAACGCGATTATTAAATTGTATGGCAAAGAGTTTCTTCGAAAACCAACCAGACACGACATTACACGTCTTTACGCCGCGCATGAGGCTAGATGACATTTTCCAGGGATGCTCGGTAGCATCGATTGTATATCTAATGGAGGAATTCTCCACGTGAGTATCGACGGGCGTATGTTAGGGGTGATATCAAACGACCGACCATCTCACATGAAGCGGTTGCGTCAAATGATTTATGGATTTGGCATTCTTATTTTGGTGTTTCTGGCTCAAACAACGACATCACTGTTCTGTACACATCACTGTTGTTTCAGAGCGTAACAGATGGTACCGCACCTTTTTGTCTGTATTTTGTCAACAGGAGATATTACAGACGTGGCTACTATCTTGTCGATGGTATCTACCCGCAATAGTCTGTTTTTGTGAAAGCCTTTTTGTTTCCTGTCGAGACCAATGAAAAGGCGTTTAAAGAAGTTGCAAGAATCGGCAAGAAAAAATGTCGAGAGAGCTTTCGGTGTCTTAAAGGGTAGATGGTGCATACTTAGTCGACCGGTTCGTGCAATGAAAAAACCCACGATCTCTAGCTACCTATATGCATGCATCATATCTCACAATATGTTAATAAAAGAAGATGGATGTGCAATATCTTCAGATTGGGTGCCGGATCCTCCTACTTATGTTCCCGTTCTTGAGAATGTGCAATTAGACTTGCGGGATGAGAATATTCACCATCGATTGAGATATGATCTAGTTGAAGTTATCGGTTCTTTAGGTTTGAAATTTCCGAATTCCGACAAGGATTAGATTGTTTATTGTAATTTTTTTTAATCGTAATTTTTAAGTTGTAATTGTTCTATTTAAAATATTGTTTTTATTTTTTAAGTTGTAAAAAAAATAATAACTAAACCATCACACCACATCACCACCCCTACTAAATTCCATCACTAGTGATGGAATGTGATGGGTGAGATGACACCATATCATTGGGATCGGGTGTGGTGAGTGATGGATTTAAAACCACCACCACTATCTTAAAGGGGAGCTTTTGGTTTGAGGAGCAGCTTATGTGCACTATTGAAGAGGGAGTTCCTCTTTTTGACAAATGAGAAAATGAGGAGAAAGATAAAAGGATAAGAAAGATGAGACAAAGAAAATGATTTTTATTAAGGTATGTGACATTGTTAATATCGTCATCATTATAGCAACATTAATAGTACAAGTCATCTTAGTTTTTGTTAGTATCAAAAATAAGAAGATTGGTGGGATAAGAATGATTAAACTTTATGTTACTTTTTCATTACTAATCATTTAAGTCATAACACCAATATAAACATGCATTAGAAAATTAATGATCAAGCTTATGCATTCACATGAAGATTTTATTTGTGATGATTAAGGGTGGCAAAACAAACTCAAATGAGTGTTTTGAGTCAATATGGATAACTTATAAAATTGAAATGAGTCAGGAGTGATTAAAAGAATTTTGCAAAAAGGTCAAGATGGGTTGGAAAAATGCTAGTGACTTTTTGTTATAGGTTAGAATCGGTTTGCTTTGTGGGTTAGAACGGACTAAAACAAGCTTTATCCAATTTTCTTTCAAATAAAACCCACAAAACTGAATAGAAACTGAGAAATCAAAATCGAAATCATTGAAACCAAATATATACCGAAACCGACCGAAATGAAAAAAGCAAAACCGAATAGAAAAAAATAAAAACCGAAAAAATCAAACCTGAACCGACACAAAACCGGGTTTTTTTAATGAACGATGATGACGGGGGAAACATTTTAGTTATTTTTCATTTTGCGTTTTTGATTTATATTTTGAGTTATAATTTTTTTATTAATTTTTTTTAATTTTTTTAGGGTTATAAAACCCTTTATATTTTAACATTTGCTTGGGTCAAGATGGGTTAACTTTACCCATTTTGACTCATACACGTCCTAACACTCTATTTTAAATATTCATTCTGACTCATATACATCCTGATCCATACCCATTCTAATACATCACCCAAATCCAACCCAACTTATTCATATTGCCACCTTTAGTGATGATACATCAAATGCTCATGCGAAGATAACAAAGACATCACAAAGATGGAAAAAGAACGTTAGATAATGTTGTGATTCGCACGGCGGTTGGTAAGGGGGGGTAGGTTTGAAACTTGAACATTTAAATAAGGGCCCATAATCTTGAACATTTAAAGTATCATATAATTTGTTTTCTTTAACATAGTTATTCAAAGTAAATAAATGAGTTATATTTATGCTTCTAACCAAATAACGGTAGGGGATGCATTCCCCTCCCGCCCCTTAAAAGGCCTGCGTATGTCTCCATGCCACCTAAGTCATGGAGACGCTTCACGAACCATGTTGTAGATGCTCCGAACCAACTTAACTATCTGAAAATCAGAAAATCAGTTAGATTTTCAACATTTAAGCAGGTTTTTCTCTCACTTTTATTTAAGAAAAAATGAATTCTGATGCCGACCGGATTTTACCAGAGAATTAAAATCCGTTGTGCCTTCGGGCGGGGTGATCCAACTAGGTTTTACCGGGAACGCTAAGCCAAACTCGAATGCCAGCGTGGATCCCGATCATGTCAACATAGTTGGTCTGAGTGCGGTGGCGGGGCGCGACGTGTTCTCGCAGTGAGATAGCTTAACTATGAAAGTCACTGTTCGGAAAAAAAAAACATGCAAGTTGTTGAAACATTAAAACCTCATATTTTTAAACCTTCTCTTAACAGACATATATTAACATGGGTAAAATTTAATTCGTCCCCATGCTTTACTTACGTTTTGTATTAGAAAATATTAATAAATATTTAGTTTATTAAACTAGATGTTAAATCACATATTTCTAGGTAACAAAATGTTCCTTATGAAATACAGTAGTTATTTTCATTCGGACGTTTTGGACATTTGGATGTTTTTAACACGCTTACCTGTTATTTCATTGTAATTTGTTTGGATATTTAAATCAAAATGATGTTATTATTTTTAAAATAAATAAACAGCTTGAAATGGTATAATTCATGAGTGGCTCTAATTGAATACGTACTCATCAAGATTCACCGATGTCTGGGCCAAAAAGTACGATTCCGTAACAAAAGTCAAGCAATATTCGACCTAACAACTTACATAAACACCGTCAAATCATCTTTAAAAGTCATATATATAAAGTAAATTTTATACTGTTGACATATTGGTGTTTCAATATAATTTGAAATACAAGAATATGAGGATTTGCTCGCTCTGAATAACTTGTGATAAAATAGGAGATAACTCTAATATGTGAAAATTCAAAACACAATAAACTAATAAAAGTAAAACTTATCGGGTATTTTTTTTTAACAAAACTAGCGAATGAACAATTACAGAGTGTTAATCTCTATATTCGGAAAGATACATAATTGCTTATTGTTATAAGAAAATATGTGTGTGAGATATGGGATTTTGATCATATCGAATATGAAACTCCAAGTTCATTTTAAATGCTTGCACAAAAAGAAACCGAAACGTATATTAATGTACAAAAGTAGTTGCGTTAATATGGATTGTAGTTCACAGCTGAAACTGTCATTTCAATTCATGACAGTTGATTCAAGATTTCTCATCGATAATCAAGTTGTGAAAACTGAGTCAACAGTGACAACATGCGAGCAACATCTATGTTTTTGCCCAATTAGTGATAACACATAACCAACAACAACCACCATGTTGCTTCCCCATCGGGAAAAACACGACCCTTCAACGACCACACGCGAGCAACAACTTCCAATTGAGCAGCCCAATCGCAACTTGTTGTTAGGATTAAATACACACACGAACCGAACACACACACGAAAGCAATAAACAAACACGAGGATTTAACATGGTTCGGTCTAAACTGACCTCGTCCATGGGTGGCAACCAGATATTCTTTATTGAGTGACAAATAATTACAAGTACATAGAGTTGTTTAAATATAGATTGAAATAGGTTTGCATCTTATCCAACAAGAAATCCAAACTGGGCCGGGCTTCGGTCTGGCCACCCTACACCCGTCTGCCCTTTGGGCTTCAACTAATAAACCGGGCCAAAACAAGGCCTACGAACCCAACAATCTCCCACTCGGAGGCCTTGAGTACTCTCGTCTGCACTCCTCATCGTACTTCTGTAATCTAAACATCTTCTAGTTGCCACCGCCTTCTCATCAATTAACCTGAAGGCCCGTTGAAGCTCCCCGGAGCTCCAATACGTTAGTCACGGATGAAACTGCCCCTGACCCGTTCTCTGTCCCTACCGTCTCCCACTGAAACATACTGCCGGATCCTGAGATACCCCGAGAACAAACACTCTCCATATTCAGCAATTAATTCATTGGAGAGACTTTAAAAGCTAGAATACTAGTTTTCTTAATCCACTGTCGACCTGGAACTGTAACTGAAACACAACCTGTGCTCCCACTGTCACGATATCCTCCGACTGATTTAACCATCCAAGCTCGTTCATCCTGAATCTTCACTTTGGCTCTGGGTTTGTGTCACACCCCGACCAAAGGCAGCGGAACATGCCTAGATGTAACGATTGCCCATAAACACATGACACTAATTAAAGTGACAATATTTAACAAACTCATTTCATTTCACAACATTGAAAATGTCACATGACAAAATATTCATAGGATAGCAATAACAAGATATCACGAAAAGTAGCAAATTAAATATTGTTCATTTACTAATATCCTAAAGGTCTTGACACGTTTTCTCCACAAGCTCGACTCAACCAAGATGCAAACCTGTAACATTACATAAAATAAAGTTTATCAACACAAAGTTTGGCGAGCAATTCATAAGTTTGAGC
The DNA here is from genome assembly GCF_021521415.1 of Bidens hawaiensis. Taxonomy (NCBI): domain Eukaryota; kingdom Viridiplantae; phylum Streptophyta; class Magnoliopsida; order Asterales; family Asteraceae; genus Bidens; species Bidens hawaiensis. The sequence goes on along the minus strand of NW_027491058.1, from coordinate 2,253,667 downwards.
ATATAAATATAGTAAGAAAGAGCTACAAAACTCGTATACGAAACAATAAATAAAAGCAATAATTTGGATAAAATCGCTAATAGATTTACGTTAGCGACACCTAACTATAAGAGAATGCCAAATAGTATAGGATTTTATAGTTATCGTTAATTGCATTACATTAACGACACCTTGCTATAAGGGGATGCCAAATAGATTAGGATTTTATAGTTCCACCAACCAAAAGCGATAAACACATAAGCATATAATCATAGAACACCAAATCGAGCAATTATTAAAATAAAGTATACAACAACGTTTGAGGTTTAAGATTCAAGTATAAAGCATTTAGTTGAATAAGTATGAAATGTCACCCCCAAAACAAAAGATAGAAAGCGGGGTATGAAAGTACTCACATTCAAGTAATAAACTTGAAAGATAATAATTTGGAGATTTGCCGGAACGACGGGTTTAACGAACAAAGCCTTAAAGGAAAAGAAGTTTCGGGTTTAGAAAGGTTGTCTTGAAAGTCTTTAAATAAAATAATTGTTGAGAAAAGTAAACAATTAAAGTTCAAGGTTTAAAATGTAACTATTTAAGAATTTATAATAATAACCCTTTAAAAATGTAAGTTTGCTCGAAACCGGGTTAAAGTATCCAACCTTAATATTTACTCAACCTATGTTAAGTAATAAGGTGGGTAAAATGCAAGAATGCAAGTCCCTTTGGAATGAAGATACTAAAACGGGTTTTAACGAGTGTTCGGGTTATTGGTTCGGGTCTTGACAATTGGTCAAACCCAAAGTCAACTTTCCAAAATATTAATTGTTAAGAGATAACTCATAAAAATCCAATAATACTTAAACAAGTATGTAGATTTATTGTTTTAGAACTAAAAACGTACGTTAAGCAAGTGTTCGGTTTTGTTGGTCTAAACTTTGTTATGAGATCAAGTTGAATCCAAAATTTCCAAGTACTTAAGAAAATAATTAAAATCAGTTTCTAAACTAGTTTTAAAGAAATATACAAGTCTTGATTGCTAAAAACACACTTGTGTGTCTTAAGCGAGTGAAAATCGGTTTAGTTCGGTTTGGTTCGGTTTCCATCTCACAAATATTTCATAGATGGTTTCCACATGCCCAAACATCCAAGAACTTATATAATAATGTATAAATAAAAATACTTAAGTTTTACAACTAAAAAGTTAACAATAAAGTCTTTAAACAAAAGTTCGGTTTTCGGTTCGGATCTAGTTTCGGGTTAAGACCAAGATAAGAATCCACAAACCCATAACCATGGAACTCATAAAAATGATTTTATAAACTGAGATCTAACATTAAACATGTTTAAACAAGTATTTAACAAAAATTAGTAAGCAAAGTTCGGTTTACGGTTTAGAGCTATTTACGGTTAAACCGAAGCATAGACCCTTAAACCCAAAACCATGGAACTTGTAAATAAACTAAAATTAGCAGAAGTTAAGCATGGTTAGTATGTATAAACAAGTTATATAAGTATATATGTATATCAAGAACACGAAGTTCTCCATTAAGCCTTGCCTTACAAGGTCCGAAACCTCACTGACCGGAATCGGAGAAGCAACTAACAAAGGTAACAAGGGTTATTATATTATATATATGTTGTGCCACCATAAACAAGTATTAATAAGACTATATATGTTAATTAGAGTTTAAGATTAAACTCAGTTTAACTTTTGGAAGTCAAACCTTCAAGAACACAATAATAAACAACCTTGAATCTATGGAGTTTGAGAGAGAATTTGAAGATGTAGCAGGGGAAAATGAAGTGAAATGGTGGTGTATATATATGGTAATGTTGGTGGTCAAATATGGGTTTTAAACACAAGAGTTTGTATGCAAAGAGGTTCAAAACAAAGCACAAAACAACACAGTTCGGGCTATAGGTCTGCACCCCCGTCACGATACATGACCCTCCATGGTGTCCCCCATCGCGTGGCGCGATGGGGTTGATTACCAGATCTTCCAAACTTTGAAAATGGAAGATTTGACCCTTGTAGTTCATTTTAGGTGATTCGCGATGGGGTTGATTACCAGATCTTCCAAACTTTGAAAATGGAAGATTTGACCCTTGTAGTTCATTTTAGGTGATTCTAACGCATTTTAAATACCGAAAATGATGTTTTCAAGACCCAACAAGTGTAAAACAATATTTTAACATAAAATACATCATTTTGATTATAACATAAGCTTTGGTTTACAAAACGGGTCGGTTTACATAATAAAAGTTTACAAAATGAATACGAATCGAGACCCGAAATTGACGAATGTCACAGTATCCCCTACTTTAGAAAATTTTGTCCCGAAATTAAGACAAAGAAGATGATACAAACAAATGTGGATACCTCTCTTTAATCGTGTCTTCTCGTTCCCAAGTGAATTATGCGCCATGCCATGATTCCCATCGAACTTTGACTAACCTAATATGACTACACTTGGTTTTCTTCTCGTTGCGATCCATGCTTTCAATGGGTCGTTCAACCATGATCATCGACTCATTGACATGTACTTCGTCGAGAGGTATACGAAGATTACCCTCGGTTAAGCACTTTTTAAGGTTCGAAACATGAAATGTCGGATGAACACCGGCAAGTTCTTGCGGTAGTTCAAGTCGATAAGCCACCTTCCCAACACGTTCAAGAATTTTGAAAGGACCAGCGAAACGAGGAGCTAGTTTGCCCTTTTTCTAAAACGGACTACCCTCTTCCAAGGAGATGCTTTTAGAAGGACAAGATCGTCAACATTAAATTTGATCGGTTTTCGCCGTTTGTCGACGTAACTCTTTTGATGACTTCTAGCGGCTAGGAGATTTTTACGGATTTGATCAATGACGTCGGTGGCTTCTTGGACCATTTCGGGTCCCGTGATTTGAGCTTCACCGATTTCCTTCCAACTAATTGGGGAATGACATTTACGACCGTAAAGAGCTCGAAAAGGAGCCATATCGATGCTAGAATGATAGTTATTGTTATATGAGAACTCGATGAACGGAATGTGTGAATCCCAATTTCCATCAAAATCAAGAACACACGCTCGTAGCATATCCTCGAGTGTTTGAATCGTACGTTCGGATTGACCGTCCGTTTGAGGATGATAATCGGTGCTAAGATTGAGACGTGTTCCCAAAGCTTCTTGAAGAGATCGCCAAGAATGAGAGGTAAAACAAGCACCGTGATCAGAAATGATAATCAATAGTAAACCGTGTCGGCACACAATTTCCTGAACATAGATTAAATCAAGCTGCTCGACAGAATACTTTTTGCGGATCAGAATGAAATGAGCGGATTTGGTTAAATGATCAATGATCACCCAAATACTATCGTTGCCTTTTTGGGTGTTGGGTAGTTTAGTGATAAAGTCCACAGCAATGTCTTCCCATTTCCAAACAGGAATCGGTGGTAGCTCGAGTAGACCAAAAGGTCTTTGATGTTCAGCTTTGACTTTTGAGCAAGTAAGACATTTAGATACAAACAACGCTACGTCCTTTTTCATACCCGGCCACCAAAAGGTAGCACGGAGATCGAAATACATCTTATCCGCACCGGGATGAACGAAATACCGCGAATTATGAGCTTCGTCGAGTATACAAGTACGAAGGTCATCGCGATTGGGAACCCACAAATGATTTAGAAAGTACAAAAGACCATTGGGTTTGGTTTCGAGTTGAAGTTCGGCACCACATGACATTTCATCGTACATGTTACCTTCTTCAACGGAGGTACGTTGAGCTTGGAATATACGAATTTGAAGATCGGTTTGAACAACAACACTTAAGAGAAGAACGGATTTAACATTAACCTTTCGACTTAGGGCATCAGCGACAACATTCGCTTTACCGGGATGGTAGCGAATCTCTCAATCGTAATCACTAAGTAATTCAGCCCATCGACGTTTCTCATCTTGAGATCTTTTTGGTCAAAAATATGTTGAAGGCTTTTATGATCGGTAAAACCACACATTTCGTACCATAAAGGTAATGTCTCCATATTTTAAGGGCAAAAACGACGGCACCAAGTTCGAGATCATGAGTCGTATAGTTCTTCTCGTTGACCTTAAGTTGCCTTGATGCGTAAGCGATGACTTGACCTCGTTGCATGAGAACACAACCAAGCCCTTGATGAGAGGCATCGCAAAATACAACAAAATCGTCGTTTCCATCGGGAAGGGTTAGAACGGGAGCAAAGCATGTCCTTGAGAGTTTTAAAAGCTTCCCTTTGCTTCGAACCCCAATTTAATGGTTTCCCTTTATGAGTAAGGGAGGTAAGAGGCAAGGAAATCTTAGAAAAGTTTCGAATGAAATGCCGATAATAGCCGGCCAAATCGAGGAGGGATCGAATTTCCGTGGGAGTCTTTTGAGTTTTCCAATCCCTAACGGCCTCAATTTTAGTGGGATCAACATGAATACCTTTGTCGTTTATGATATGTCCTAAAAATTGAACTTCCTCTAGCCAAAATTCGCATTTGGAAAACTTGGCATAAAGTCGTTCGTTTCTAAGGAGTTCGAGAATGGAACGCAAATGATGTTCATGCTCGGCTTTGGAATTAGAGAAGATAAGGATGTCATCAATAAACACAATAACGAATTTATCGATGAATGGTTTTCAAACGAGGTTCATGAGGTCCATAAATACCGCGGGTGCATTTGTTAACCCGAATGGCAAAACCAAAAATTCGAAATTCCATATCGAGTACGGAAAGCGGTTTTAGAAATGTCTTCTTCGCGAACATGCAATTGATGATAACCCGATCGAAGATCGATTTTTGAGAAACACGTTGCGCCTTGAAGTTGGTCGAATAGGTCGTCGATTCGTGGCAAGGGATAACGATTTTTGATGGTGAGTATGTTAAGCTCTCGGTAATCGATGCACATACGAAACGAACCATCTTTCTTTTTCACGAATAGAATGGGAGCGCCCCAAGGAGAAGAGCTAGGATGAATGAAACCTTTATCGGAAAGTTCTTCAAGTTGGTTTGACAATTCTTGCATTTCCGACGGGGCTAGACGATAAGGATCCTTGGCCACGGGCGTTGCGCCGGGCACAAGATTGATTCGGAATTCAATCTGAAGAACGGGTGGAAGACCGGTGACATCATCGAGAAAGACGTCGGGGAAATCACGAACAATGGAAATATCTTGGATTTTCCTTTCCTTTTTGTCTTTTGTCACCGTGAGAGATAGAAACGGAACGTACTTTTGGCGTAAGTACTTTTGCGATTGGGAGCACGACATGAGATTAAGTCTTCTAGAAGTAGCGTTTCCAAATACTTTAAGAATTTTGCCGTTGACGAGCAGAATGCGAATGAATTTATCGAAAAAAACGACCTCGGCACGGTGCAAAGATAACCAATACATGCCTACTATGACATCAAAACTTCCCATTTGCATCAGGATGAGATCGATGGAGAATTTATGATTAGCAAGGATGAGAGTACAATCGCGGACGACGGAGTTAATGGTAATAGAATTGCCATTGGTGAGTTCAATAGAAAACGGTTGGGAAAGCTTAGTTCGAGGCATAGCAATTTTTGACTCAAATTTCATTGAATAAAACTTCTATCGGCACAAGTATCAAATAAACTAGAAGACAAATGATGGTTCACCAAAAACATACCATTCACGACATCGTTTACCACTTGAGCTTGATTAGCGTTCATCATAAAAGCTCACCCTTGGTTGCCATGGTTGACTTGAGGTGCTTGTTGTGGAGGAGGAGGCAGTGCTTGTATGGCTTGGATGAGTGGTGCATTGAGTTGGGGAAGTTGGGGTTGATAGGTTTGAACTTGGTATGCTTGGTTTTGGTAGTAAGGTATGGTCACGGTTTGAGCTTGGTTGGCAAAAGTTAGCCGAGGGAAATTGTTGCGGAAATGGTTGGAATCGCCACAATTGAAGCAAGCTCGGGGTTGTTGGGGTTGGTTTGGTGGGTAGGGAGCATATCGGTTTTGGGAGTTTTGGGGAAAGGTTCTTGGTTGGTTTGGTTGGGTTCGTTGGGCGGATCGGCAAGTGGTTTTGAGATGGCCAAGTCGGTTACAAATGGCACAATGGCGACAAGGCATGTTTGATGGGTGGTGAAGTTGGCAAGTGTTGCATAGTGGGGCGGTACCGTTATAGAGTATTCGGTTTTGGGGTGGAGCTTGGGTTGGTTGTTGAGGTTGGGGTTGGGTAACGACATAGTTTCGGTAATTGGTCTTGGGTTTCTTCTTCTTGCTGTTGTTGTTGTGACGGGATTAGTTGGAGTAGTTAATGGCTTGTGGTGCGGGTTTAACCTTGGCTTGCGGTGCGGGCCCGGGCTTGGCTTTCTCGTTCGGCTCTTGAGGGTTAGAGTACCCGCCTTCACATGATTCTCCGATAGCGCACCGGCTAGAGTGATGGCATCCTCAAGATTCATAGGTTTGCTACTCATGACTGAGTCCCGGATTTGCATCGGTAAACCCCCAATATATTTGTCAAGCTCGCACTCAGCCAGGGTAACCAAATGTGGAACGAGAATGCTCAACTCGTGGAAACGGAGTGAGTAGGCGACGTTATCACCACTATCTTGCTTGAGGTTCCAAAATTCCTCCTCAATATTTTGAAGTTCATGTTTGGGACATAACTTCTTCACCATAAGTGCTTTGAGGTCGGACCATGGAAGAGCCATAGCCGCTTCCGACCCTTGGAGATGCATAACACTACCCCACCAAGTTAGAGTAGTTTTTCTAAACATGCTTGAAGCGAAGATTGTCTTTTTCGTTTCGGGGAATTCGATGTATCGAAACACGTGCTCCATGGACTCAAACCATTGCAACAAGGTAGTCGCACGGTTCGTACCCAAAAACTCGGTTGGGTTGGCACTAGTAAATTGCTTGTATGGGTACGATGCGGGTTTGGGTTCAACTGGTGCAACAATGGGTGGAGGAGGTTGGGTAGCTTGGATTTGGGTCACAAGTTTGGGAATCACAGCGGCCATTTGCTTGATGATAAACGTGGCCATACGTCTGTTGGTGTTCTTGTGCGGTCTTAGTGGAGGCATGCTAAAAAGATTATAAAGAAATGAAATAAGTTTTGGGTAAAAAGAAATTAATATGAAGGTGTATAAAAATAAAAGAAGATGAAGTTTAAATTATTGATTGTGAATCCTAGAGTTAGTAAGGAGGAGATGTTTGTTTTAGATAAAAATGTAAATCCTTGTATATAAACAACAAAACCGAAAACAATCGTAAATAGTTTTTGAGAGGTTAAAGCTTGAAAATTTGAGATTTTTAGATTTATAGAGTCGGAAAATCGTACATGAACCACCATGATTTGATAATCCAACACTAAAAAGTTTTATAAAACACCATATTGGAGTCTAAACATGTGTACGAACCACCGCAACTTTTTCATGTTTTCGACTCAAATAACGATAATAACACAATAAATCGAGATACAACGTCATGTCAAAACAATAGTCTACGAACCACCGTAGTTCTATTTTTTTGACACCAAAAATTTAGGATGGCGACCGGAACGCTCTCATTCGACTACTTAAAGTATTGACATGTATAACACGATTTGTGTCTTAGAAAACGAGCACTATAATCCAACCATCTCAGGTAAGAAAATCACCTTCGATTCTTGGAATCTTTTTATCAAATGGTCGTTTTATAATGTCTCGTTTACTATGATGGCTACAAACCTGATATAAATGCAACCTTTAAGGGATTTGAAACAACGGGATCCAAGTTAATATTGTAATCCATAAAACACAATAAAAATCTACTTTCGCGTTTTAAGGTAAGGATACCATGGAAATACTATGAAAGTGTGTGTATGTGAACATTTAGGTTATTGGTGAATTTTAAAAAAGTTAATAAATAACATGCGATATGAACAATCAAAATAGAGTAAACACTTATTAGCACACGTATAGGACCCCAGGAATAACAATTCTAGGTCGTTACGTCTAACCACCTATCTTATTGTCATGGCTCTTATACCAATCTGTCAAGCCCCGACCAAAGACGGCGTAACTTGCCGATGTGTAACGATTTCCCATAAGCACATGACACTAATTAAAGCGACAATATTTAACAAACTCATTTCATTTCACAACATTGAAATGTCACATAACAAAATATTCATAAGATAGCAATAACAAGATATCACGAAAAGTAGCAAATTAAATATTGTTCATTTACTAATATCCTAAAGGTCTTGACACGTTTTCTCCACAAGCTCGACTCAACCAAGATACAAACCTGTAACATTTCATAAAATAAAGTTTATCAACACAAAGGTTGGTGACCAATTCATAAGTTTGAGCATATAAATATAGTAAGAAAGAGCCACAAAACACGTATACAAAACAATAAATAAAACCAATAATTTGGATAAAACCGCTAATAGATTTATGTTAGCGACACCTAACTATAAGGGGATGCCAAATAGTCTAGGATTTTATATTTATCGTTAATTGCATTACGTTAACGAAACCATGCTATAAGGGGATGCAAAATAGACTAGGATTTTATAGTTCCACCAACCAAAAGCGATAAACACATAGACATATAATCATAGAACACCAAATCGAGCAATTATTAAAGTAAAGTATACAACAACGTTTGTGTTTTAAGATTCAAATATAAAGCATTTAGTTGAATAAGTATGAAATGTCACACCCAAAACAAAAGATAGAATATGAAAGTACTCACATTCAAGTAATAAACATTAAAGATGATAATTTGGAGATTTACCGGAACGACGGGTTTAACGAACAAAGCCTATAAGGAAAAGAAGTTTCGGGTTTAGAAAGGTTGTCTTGAAAGTCTTAAAATAAATTAATTGTTGAGAAAAGTAAACAATTAAATTTCAAGGTTTAAAATGTAACTATTTAAGAATTTATAATAATAACCCTTTAAAAATGTAAGTTTGCTCGAAAATGGGTTAAAATATCCAACCTTAATATTTACTCAACCTATGTTAAGTAATAAGGTGGGTAAAATGCAAGAATGCAAGTCCCTTTGGAATAAAGATACTAAAATGGGTTTTAACGAGTATTCAGGTTGTTGGTTCAGGTCTTGACAGTTGGTCAAACCCAAAGTCAACTTTCCAAAATATTAATTGTTATGAGATATCTCATAAAAATCCAATAATACTTAACCAAGTATGTAGATCTATTGTTTTAGAACTAACAACGTACGTTAAGCGAGTGTTCGGTTTTGTCGGTCCAAACTTTGTTATGAGATCAAGTTGAATCCAACATTTCCAAGTAGTTTAGAAAATAATTAAAATTAGTTTGTAAACTATTTTTAAAAGAAATATACAAGTCTTGATTGCTAAAAACACACTTGTGTGTCTTAAGCGAGTGAAAGTCGGTTTAGTTCGGTTTGGTTCGGTTTCCATCTTACAAATAGTTCATATATGGTTTACACATGCCCAAACATCCAAGAACTTGTATAAACAATTATTAATAAGACTATATAAGTTAATTAGAGTTTAAGATTAAACTCAGTTTGACTTTTGGAAGTCAAACCTTCATGAACAAAATAATAAACAACCTTGAATCTATGGAGTTTGAGAGAGAATTTGAAGATGTAGCAGGGGAAAATGAAGTGAAATGGTGGTGTATATATATGGTAATGTTGGTGGTCAAATATGAGTTTTAAACACAAGAGTTTGCATGCAAAAAGGATCAAAACAAAGCACAAAACAACAAAGTTCGGGCTGCAGGTCTGCACCCCCGTCGCGATACGCCACCCTCCATGGTGTCCCCCATAGTGTGGCGCGATGGGGTTGATTACCAGATCTTCCAAACTTTGAAAAATGGCAGATTTGCCCCATGTAGTTCGTTTTAGGTGAGTTTAACGCGTTTTAAAGACCGAAAAGGATGTTTTCAAGACCAAACAAGTGTAAAAAAATATTTTATTATAAAATCCATCATTTTGATTATAACATAAGCTTCGGTTTACAAAACGGGTCAGTATAATAATAGAGACCTTCCACTTCCGATTCCCGAACTTAACATCGTGCCCCTAGTTATCCAACTGCCCAACTGAAATCAAACGTTTCTTCAAACTTGGAATAACCCTCGCGTCTTTCAAAGTCCAAGAAGTACCTGCTAAAGTTATCAAATCAACATCTCCCATACCCGTAACCTCTAAAATATCATCGTTCGCTAGTCGAACCTTTCCAAAATCCCCAAACTTTATATTCTTCATAGTTTCACTACAGTGAGTGGCATGAAACGACGCACCAGAATCCATCACCCAAGCATCAACATTACTCTCAACACTCCAACCAAAGCCTCATCACTAGTGACCCCGTCATCCGTGTTGTCTTTGGTAACGTTCACCTCTTTCTTACCCCTGGACACTAATTCCTGAAGTGTCCCTCCTCTTTACAACCCAAGCATTCAATATTTTTACTAGTCCTAGACTGACTCCTCTTTCTTCTCCTACTGCCTCGTTGTTTTCCCCTACCTCTGCCTTCTGTGACTAACAAATGACCTGCTGATTCACCTGAACTTCTGCGTCTTGAATCTTCTCCAAGAATCAAATCCCGAATCCCATCAAATGTATTTTTTGTAGACGAACTACAAACTTTAGTCACTGTTTGCGACCAACTGTCGGGCAAAGAGGATAATAGAAAAAGACCTTGACTTCATCATCAAACTTAATGACGGCTGATACTAAGCGGGAGAGGTTCGAATTAAGATTATTAATATGCGTGTAACTGACCCACCCTCTTTAATTCTTGTTGTCACTAACTCTCGGATAAGATAGACTTTATTCGCTGCCGTAGGCTTCTCATACATGTTGGATAGTGCCTCCATCATACCACGGGCTGTGGTTTCTTTCATAATGTTAAATGCCACATATTTCGACAACGACAAAGTAATACAAACCCTAGCTTTCTTGTCTAACTTCTTCCAATCTCTTTCTGACAACTTTTCTGGTTTTTCATCCTCAAACACTACATCCAAGTCTTTCTGACAAAGCTCTGATGTTAAGAACTGTGTTTATGAGTAAATCCAACGTCCAATGTAGGGAACCGGTAACGATGCCTTACATTAGATTATTTGGGTGAGTGGTTGTTGAGATTATTGTGCCGTTTGTGCGGTTAGGCTGTTGTGTTATTGTGTCATATTTGATTATTTGTGTGAGTGTTTGTTGAGATTATTGTGCCGTTTGTGTGGTTAGGCTGTTGTGTTATTGTGTCATATTAGATTATTTGAGTTGAGAGTTTGTTGAGATTATCGTGCCGTTTGTGCGGTTAGGCTGTTGTGTTATTGTGTCATATTAGATTATTTGAGTTTAGAGTTTGTTGAGATTATTGTGCCGTTTGTGCTGTTAGGCTGTTGTGTTATTGTGTCATATTAGATTATTTGTGCGAGTGTTTGTTGATAGGCTGTTGTGTTATTGTGTCGTATTAGATTATTTGTGTTGAGAGTTTGTTGAGATTATCGTGCCGTTTATGCGGTTAGGCTGTTGTGTTATTGTGTTATATTAGATTATTTGTGCGAGTGTTTGTTGACAGGCTGCTGTGCTATTGTGTCATATTAGATTATTTGTGTTGAGAATTTGTTGAGATTATTGTGCCGTTTGTGCGGTTAGGCTGTTGTGTTATTGCGTCATATTAGATTATTTGTGCGAGTGTTTGTTGACAGGCTGTTGTGTTATTGTGTCATATTAGATTATTTGTGTTGAGAGTCTGTCGAGATTATTATGCCGTTTGTGCGGTTAGGCTGTTGTGTTATTGTGTCATATTTGATTATTTGTGCAAGTGTTTGTTGACATTATTGTGCCATTTGTGCGGTTAGACTGTTGTTTTATTGTGTCATATTAGATTATTTGTGCAAGTGTTTGTTGACATCATTGTGCCATTTGTGCGGTTAGACTGTTGTGTTATTGTGTCAATTACCTGTTTTGCTTTTCTTGTTGGTGATGATTTGATGATTCCTATACAAGTTTTCCGTAACCAAAAAATATCAAAGTCAGACAAAGAGAAAGAACCAACAAGTGATAACAAGAAGAAGGGAGAAGTTAACAAGAAGAAGGGAGAAGTTCAAAGTAACAGAGAACCGGAAAACAAAAAGAGGAAGTTAGTAGCGGTTGTTGTTCCAAAACAGAAACAAGAACCAAAATACTTCCCATTTACACATCAGAAGTTAAACATGAGGTGTTCGCTACCAAACCTTACTGATTTCATTGATAATTTGAACAATAATCAGAGAAATGCAGTAATTGAGATGGGGTTTGGTGAAACATTGTCAATTAATACACACAGAGTCCCTACTGCATTTGCTTATTGGCTCCTTGAAAATTATGATCCAGTAACAAACTCGGTGTTTGATGGAGTACTTCGTTTCAATATAACGAATACGTTGATCAATAAAGTTTTTGGAATACCAAATGGTGGCGTGAAGGTACAAACAAGGAGAAAACTAAACAAAAAGGATCCTGTTGTAAAAGAATGGAGGAGTCAGTTTGGTGATAGCATACCGAGCAAGATATTTGTAAGCTATTTCAGTGATAAAATGAAGGACTGAAAAGACTCTGGAAGGATGTTCAAGCTTAACTTTTTGGTTATGTTTTTCATTGTAATGGGGGAGACGATGATGAGCAATACTGTCAATCAAAGGTTTTTGACATCGGTAACGAAAAACACTAACATAAGAAGCTTGAATTGGTGTGACTACATTATAGAATGTCTCAAAGAAACACGGAAAGGATGGACCAGTGATGTTGACGCATTTTACAATGGCCCGATGTTGTTACTCGCGGTAAAATAATCAAGATATATTACACCATGGAAGTTATATAATATTTTGATTATTGTTTTTTTCATTGTTAATAGATTATATATATCTATCAGCGACGGAAACTTTCTGACGAGAGAAAATGGGTTAAAGATTCTAAAATACTTGAAAAGATTGACTACACTACATTAGTGGAGTTTGAGGAAAACCATCTGATAAACAAAGGGAAACACACAATGAAGAAAAAGCTTGAAGAATCGAAAAAGTCATTAAAAGTTATTAAAAAACAAAATCAAAGTGATATCCCAGCTAATATTCGAGGTATTTAACTTAACATGTTATGTCTTATTATATTTTGTTTCATTCACTATAGTGTAACATGATTTATTTAATTATATTTACTACTAAGATCATTGTACAAAATGTGATTTGTATTAGAAACAGAGTCAGATGAAGATGAGTTCGTTGTAGATGACACAATGGAAACAGATGAAGATGAGTCCGATGAAGATGACACAATGGAAACAGAGTCTGGAAAATATAACACAATGGAAAACAGAGTATGGAAAATATAACACAATGGAAACAGAGTCTGCTGAAGATGAATCCCTGGAGACAGAGGAGGTATGATAATTAATCATATTTACATTTTCTTTATGTTTAAATTTGTAATTAATAAAAAATTTGTCTTTGTTTTTACAGATTTTGGCTAATATGTTAAAGAAAGAGCTCAAACAATTTTGATGATCATGGGAAGAAATTTGAGTTTTTGTTACAAAAGGGAATTAATCGTTTTCGACAAGGTACGCTGATCAGACAGCAAAAAGATGAATGGGAACTTTTGGTAAAGAAGTTTCACAAAAGCGATCAAGATGAAGGTATGCAAGCTAACGTGGGTGTGAAAAACAGATGTGCCATAGACAGTACACCATTTGAAGTTAGTGGATCACAAATGTTGGAGATTGATCAGATGGAACAACAAGCCATTTCATTAATTAAAAAGAGAAACCTCGTTAACTCTTTTGAGCCCCCAAGTTTTGACTTGAATTTATCTCAACCAACATCACCAACTCCAGAATCAGAGGTGGCAGCAACAAAAAACACAATGAATAATGAAGCTGGAAAAGAAAAGGGTGCACAACCCATGGTTGAAGAAGGGCGGGAAAAAAATAAGAACCATGTGGATGAGGTCAAAAAATCGTCTAAAGGTACATATGTATTGTGTCATAAAAAGTGTATTGTGTCATAATATACTGATTGTGTCATATATTAACTCGATTTTAGAAAGCATGAGTTTTGAAGATGGAAAGAAAAAAACTGAAGACATGGCTGCTGAGAAAACAAAGTCGATATTTAAAATTTATATCAGGTCAAAAGAAAAGGTTGTAGCACACATTGTTGAAGAAGTGGAAACGCAAAAAAAGAAAAATGTGGATGAGGTTAAACAATCGGGTCAAGGTACGTACGCATATATTGTGTCATAAAGTCTGTTGTATCATAATCTATTGTGTTATATTTTGATTGTGTCATATTTTAACTTGTTAAAGGCATGATGAGTATTGAGCTGGAAAGAAAAAGAAGGAAGACATGGTTGAGAAAGAGGAAACACAGAAAAAGAAAAAAATGGATGAGGTTATACAATCGGGTCAAGGTACGTACGCATATGTTGTGTCATAAAGTCTATTCTGTCATAATCTATTGTGTTATATTTTGATTCTGTCATATTTTAACTTGTTAAAGGCATGATGAGTATTGAAGCTGGAAGGAAAAAGAAGGAAGGCATGGTTGAGAAAGTGGAAACGCAGAAAAAGAAAAATGTGGATGAGGTTAAACAATCGGGTCAAGGTACGTACGCATATATTGTGTCATAAAATCTGTTGTGTCATAATCTACTGTGTTTTATTTTGATTGTTTCATATTCTAACTTGTTAAAGGCATTATGAGTATTGAAGCTGGAAAGAAAAAGAAGGAAGACATGGTTGAGAAAGTTGAAACACAGAAAAAGAAAAATGTGGATGAGGTTAAACAATCGGGTCAAGGTACGTACGCATATATTGTGTCATAAAGTCTGTTGTGTCATAATCTACTTTGTTATATTTTGATTGTGTCATATTTTAACTAGATGAAGGTGTTGAACAAGTTGTTGATATTGATAAAACGATAAAGAATTTACCAATCCTTCAAATAGAAGCAAATGACTACATCAAACCAGTTAAAAATGTTATTATTGCCGAACCAATTTCAAGTGTAAAACCGCAACAGAATGAGGAACATGGGCAACAACAGAATGATGAACAGAGCCAAAAAAGACCTACAAGAAATAGGTCTGTAATGACAAGTTGTAATGACAGACAAAAGGACACAATCTGAGAATAATGTTTCAACCTACTTATTTACAGGGACCGAAGACATTTGGTACAACACCTTTTAAATTTTATTACAAAAGTTAACACAATGATCTTTGTATAGTTACTTTATTAATTGCTATCTGTTTTTTTTTTCAGGGATTTTATATTCTTGATTAAAGATGTTATATCATTGCCAAGAGTTGAAATGGAAAGCTTGATGCCAGGAGTTGAATTACATGCCGATGTTATAAATGCGTGGTCACATATTTTAAACGATGGAGAGAAGACAAGGGGAAAGCAATCTGTACATCGTCTGTTTTGCAATGTCCCAATGATTGTAAGTACATTGTGCCATTGTGCCATTTTGGGTCGTATTATATGTTTTGTGTAATATTTACATATTTTTCCTTATCTAATACGATTGTATACAGTTTGACTTTAATGCAGATGAGAAGAACATATTTGATTAGTTCAGGAATAAAATGACTGAACTTTTAATGAAAGAAAAAATGGAAACTATTGAAGACATTGATATTGTATTTGTACCAATTATTCAGGCACGCTACTTTTATGTCATATGCTTCAACCTAAAAGACATAAGGATTGTTCTCATTGACAACATTGCATCAACGTTAAGCTGTGAAGAGAAATACAATGGTTACGAAAAAAAAACAGTAAGTATACAAAATCGATCATATTTCACGCCTTTTTTTTGTTTTCAGAAAACAAAAACTATTTTTTTGTTTTTTTTCAGAAACATGCTTTTGAAGCTTATTTTGATCATATTTCACATCCGAAGGCAATCCTTATGAAAGCTACAAAAATAGAAAAATTAAAAATGCCATGGAAAACCTCAACCAATTATATTGATTGTGGTATTTTTTTATGAGGCATATGGAGACTTATAAGGGTGAGGAAGCCAAGGATTGGGCTTGTGGATTTTTGAATGAGGAAACGAAAAGGCAAGAGGCGCAAATCGCAGATTTACGCAGGAAGTATGCTGCTAAGATTGCTTTGCATGACATAAATGAGAACAAAAGCTTTGTTATAGAAAGGGTTAAACTTTATATGGCAAAATCGGCAGCTGACAGAAAAAAGCTACAAAGTAAGGCGAAAAAGGGAGTTCTAAAAAGGTTGGCTAGAGAAGTGGATTGATTGAAGACAGAATGTATGGTTGGTATGTGTTATTGTGTCAAATTTGGAATGTATTTTGGTTCGTCTCGAATATTATATGAAATATGCATTGTATGATTGTATTTGTCAGTTTTAATATCACTATGTTTATGATGCAAAAATTGATTAGTTTGAATGGTTTATGACAGCTGAAGTATAAAAGCTAGAAATATTACACAATGTGAATTTGACACAATGACCATTATTACACAATAAAACTTCTAAACTGGTTGTTGCTTCTTTCTCTTTAATGCTTAACATTTAGACTAAAAAACATTCCAGTATGACACAATGACCATTATAAAACAATATATCAAATATGACACAGTGACCATTATAACACAAATAAAAGCTAAAAGTAAGCCACTCAATTCAGACCAAAAAATTCCAGTCTGACACAAAAAAATTATTGAGACTCTGAATCTTGCAAACAATAAAAACATTGACATTCAAGTATGAAACAATGACAATTATAACACAATATATCAAATATGACACAATGTGATTTGACATAATGACCATTATTACACAATAAAACTTCTGAACTGGTTGTTGCTTTTTTCTCTTTAATGCTTAACATTTAGACTAAAAACATTCCAGTATGACACAATGACCATTATAACACAATAAAACCTAAAAGTAAGCCACTCAATTCAAACCAAAAAATTCCAGTATGACACAATGAGAATTAGACACAATGACCATTATTACACAATAAACTAAAGTAAAAATTTATTGAGACTCTGAATCTTGCAAACAAGAAACTCCTGAACTGGTTGTTGCTTCTTTCTCTTTAATGCTTTGTAAGTATAACTTGCAAGTGCGTATATTGTGACCAACACCTTTGCAGAAACCACATCCCCTTTGTTTGTCCCAAGCTTTACAAATTGCTATCTTACGAGCTGACTTGAAACGTTTATGACTCCCACAACCTTTTATTCTTGTTCTAACAGGATTTATGATTCTAACACTACATGGTTCTCTCATTCCAGTCATTTCTGCAAATCTATCTCTCCTGCTAGGGGGCTGGGCAACAACTTGAGCCTCATCAGCCTTAGACATTTTGTCTTTGACATAATCTCTATAAAGACACAATTATTCTTTGTTACTAACCAATTTATTTATATTATACTCATGAGCAAACCTAAGTTGACGAAGAATAGCTTCAAAATCTGTACGATTTTCCCCAAACTCTTCGGGCCTAAAAGAAGAAAGTGACGTATTTGAAATAGCTTCCTTTCTCCATCGCTTAACAATATACTTCTTCGGGAATTCTATTACGAAACTAATTCTAAGAACATAAAAAATATGTCTACATAGTAATCCGAACAATTCAAATCTTCTGCAGCTGCATGATATTGTTTGATATGCACCTCGATACATAACATACACAAAAAGAACACAAACAAAAAGGATTAACAGAAATACACAATTATTACACAAAAGCAAAAAAAGAAAAGATATAATGACACAATGAATAACATTAATATTACATAATGAAAAGCAAATATAAGAAAAAACAAAAACAAAAAGAAACAGGAACTGAAACCTCAAAAAATGTAGAGCATGGCTGCTTCAAATACTCAATTTCAAACTTCAAAAAATCACCAACTGTTTGTCTAGTAACAGAAGCACAACTATGAATGCCATCCTCTATCTCTAGTTTTTGATAAAAAAAATCGTTCGTGTAAAAATTTTTGTAGCTTGACTCTCAAGAACGAATGTTGGATTCATAAATCCAGGAATGGTGTATCGAGAGTGGTGATCATTTCCTCTATGTTCATACCATTGAGACTCAACTGCCGCTTCAAAGTGACTAAAAAACTCAACTAATGTTGACATTGGATTACAAAACTAGTTAAAAAAATGGTTCTCACTTTCTGATCTTGACGTGGTACGCATTAGGCCAGAAAAATTCTCTTGTAGATAATACGCATGTATCCAGTCTTCTCTAATCTTATAAAGATCAGCCAACCACTTATGATCACTTAAGCCATATTCAGAAAGAATTGAGGGCCATTTCTCTTCAAACTCATTCGTTTTAATAGAATTTGTCCACACAATCTGAGCTAATTTTTCTTTGAACTCAGCAACATTAGGCGTCGCTGGCCTAACCTACAAAAGAAAAAAAACAGTAAAAAAAAGACACAATGCATAAATATGACACAATACAGAAACAGAGTAATGCATAAATATGACACAATGCATAAATATGACACAATACAGAAACAGAGTAATGCATAAATATGACACAATGCATAAATATGACACAATACCTTACTAGTCACTTTCTCCCAAATATGCCACATACATAATCTATATCGGCTATTTGGAAAAACATCCTGAATAACCCTCTTCATAGCAGCATCTTGGTCAGTAATGATGTGGGCTAAATTATATATAAAATATATAGATATTTTCTACACTTAGTTTACTTTTGAGTTGGTTTTTATCAAGAATTAGTCTCAAATTACTCATGTTTGTATCTTACAAGTTTTAAGAGTAAATAAGCTAAAAGGTTGAACTAAATCAATTAAGAGAGGATTCAAAGAGTGTTAACGAGAAAAGGTTTTGTAAATCATTAATCAATTTTAATTAATCAAATCTATGTTGTCATGGAAATTTTAAAAGAATGCTATAACTGTTCTCATAATTGTTAAATGATTTATCTAATATAGTAAAATTATAATTTATTGAATTAATCCATCTTATTATTAATTATACAGCCCACCCACGAGAGCAGTGTAGGTGGACCAAATTTAGAAGAAAAAAAAAAAGAGATGGTGGACTTCTTAGAAGTGGGCCGCGATAAATTCAAGATGACGGTGGAATTTCTTGAACACCAAGGAATTATTAAGAGGGTTCAACCTATATAATATAATGAGATATAAAGTGGGGGGGGGGGGGGGGGGGGGGCGTCCCCTGGTTCGAGGGGGCATATCACATAGAGAGGGTTTGTGGACGGTGGATAGGGGGCTGTCCCTTTTGGTGCGCATTGGAAGTTTGGAACAAAGCACGCAGGCATGTAAAAAAAGTCCAGGACTAAGTCTTTAAAAAAGGAATTAAAAAGCAAGCTAGCAGGCTGCTCAATTAATTTAAGCTCGTAGGCTAGTAGCTCAACTATATTTATTTATTTTTCGATGAACCGCACTTTATTTTTTATTCTTGTTTCATCGATTATTATGGTTGGCTAAACCTGTTATACTGCCTGGGTTTGGATGAATATTTTTTAGACTCCTTTTATTTTTGGTTTTGGATTTTTAATAGTTGGTTCATGCTTTGGTAAAGTTTTTATTGTATTTGGTTGTGATGCATATGCGTATTTGGTGTTAATTTATGATCAATTTATTGTTCCATATGCGTTTTTGTGAATGTCTTTCATGTATGGATGCATATTAGGTTGTTTACTGTGTGTTTACAACTAGTTTATGGTTTATAGTCGACTTATTCCATAAGAACGGTAATTGAGAGTTTAGAGATACCTTATTTTCTGTCACTTGAGAGACCGGGAGGTAATTAAGTGTCGTATGTTTTGGTCTTTTGCGGGTTTGGGTAGTGATTGCACGGGAGTGAGTTACCCTAGACTTCTTTAGATTCTTACAGATCCGAATTATAACCAAATTCATTGAAAATACCCCTTTACGCCTAAAGTGTTTTGTGATTAAAGAGACCGGGAGGTAATTTAGTCTTTAGGTACCTTAGCATAGTTAGGTAAAGTGAGACCGGGAGTTGATCCGAACAATTAAACCGTTGAGCTTACATGATATTTAGGGTTCTTAGGTATTGTTGGTGAGACCAGGAGGTGATCTAGCATACTTTAGTTATTCCCTAAGTTTCATATTTTGGAATACGATACCAATCATAAATCCAATATGAGAGTTTACGAGTTGAATAGTAGGATTCCTTACCTAGGTAGTTGTTCCCCCTATTTGAGTTCTAGTTCTATTTGTCGTGTCTATTTTCTGTGTCAGTTTTAGTTTAAGTATTATTTAGTTTACAGATAATAATTTAAAAAAGACAAAAATCAACTAAATTTATTTATTTAAGTTATTAGTCAGAGTCTAGTTTAGGTGCCGCTATGTCCTTTGGGTTCGACATCCGGACTTCATTAAGCTTTACTACAGTTGATAGCTACACTTGCCTATCTAGTGGTCCAGCATTAGGATAGTCTAGATTTATAAATTTAAAACTAGAGTGTCTAGGTTAGGTTAAGTTTTTAATACCGCGTTTTGCACATCAAGTAACAACTACTTTAGGTGCTGAACCAAATGCATGAGCATATGCCCTCAATAACCACATGTATGAGTCAGCAGTTTCAGATCCAAGAAGCGCAACACCAAGTGTAATATTCCTATTGTGGTTATCTATACTAGTGAAAGGGACAAACACCATATCATACCTAGAAAACAAAATCAAAAAGTTAAAAACAAAAAAAAATGACACAATGAATGAAGAAAGACACAATGAAATTTTGAGTCTTACTTGTTTGATCGATAGGTCGCATCAAACCCTACAACATCACCAAAAACCAAGTAACTTTTCTTTGAATTCTCATCAGCCCAGAACAAACCACCTAAAGTCCCATCTTCTTTAATAGTGTAATCAAATGAAAAATTGGGAAAATGCTTCTTTTTCTTCTCAAGACGTTTAATTACCATATATGCATCGTATTCACTAATGTATTCACTTTGACGCGTCTTAATCTTAAATTCATTCTTTGTTGCACCTACCTTCTCATAACCACTATACAAACTCTTCAAAATATTAAACGCTCTAACAGGCCCTAGATTTACTTGAGATAACGCTTGAATATCACTTTCCTCTACGTAATCTACCCTTCTCGCAGATGTTAAAAACTGAATATCATTTTTATGCACGAAACTGTGGTTATGCTCTTCTTAAAAAACATAAACCTCATATTTGTCTTTATCGTTCAACCTAAACTTAATATGTGCACCGCATCTAGTTCTCTTCGATGGTTTCCTACGCTTTCTTTTACCATTATTTGCATCATCTAATGTACTATACTCACTTCCACTTTTAAACCCTTCCTTAGAACAAACATAATACTTCAATTTCAGAAGACCATGATTAGTGTGTGTACTATTCTTCCTAACACTAAAACCACTAGCATGAGCATAGCTAACATAAAAACCATAGGCAAGCTCAACAGAATCAAACACCATACTTATAACAGGTTTAAGTGATTGACTCACAACAGGTTTGTAATATATTTTTCCAGACCTCGGGGAAAAATAAAACACGTTCTTCACCAAGTTAATTATAAACTCCAACATCTAAATCAATAAAACTCTGTTAAGTATACACAAATTTCAATATAAAATATAACACAATGCTAGCAGAAACTATTTTATCAGTAAGAGACAATGATGTTACAAAAAGGCACAATACTTGTAAGAGAAAATCAAATAATACAATAAAAGTCGATTTTTCAAATTGAAGCAAAACATTAAATCAATTCAATACACTTTGAATCAAAAAATCTGATGAAATAAACTGATCAATCAATTGAATAAAAAATAAATGGAGAAAAAATCGTACCAGATCCATCATCGTTCATGGCAGAATTTGTATCTGAATTCTTACCAAATCCTTCATCGTTCATAGCTTGAGTTCGTAATCTTCGATTTGATTTCACCGATTAAGATGTATTTTTGATTAGATTTGTTGATCGATTCTTATATGGTCGATTGTGATGTATATGGTGTAAATTGATAAGGATCTGGGTTTAGAATATAAATCAATAAAGTTCCAAAAATACCCTTCCTTCCTAAAATCAGGTTGATGGGAAGATTTCCATGTGTCATAATCCTATTCCTTCTCATCCTTCTCATTTTTTAATCCCTTTGTATTTTAACTTTACCCTAACGTACAAATGAAATTAATGTGCTAAACGTAAGAATCAAGTAGAGTAATTATATATACAAGTAGAGTAATAATGTAATTGAATTATAGAGTAATTATCATAGAGTAATTACATAATTACTCTACTTGTATATATAATTACTCTATTTGATTCTCACGTTTAGCAAGTTAATTTTATTTGTATTTGATCCAAACCCTATATATATATATATGTAGGATCAGGATCATGAGAAAACTTTTTTGAAATTGAGAACTATAAGAACCATTTTGGACCACAAAAAATCCGAAAATAAAAAAAAATCATAAAATAAAAAAAACACAAAAATGAAAAAAGTGAAAAAACCAAAATTCTTATTTTAATCTCCCGGTTTCATAAAAAAAACCGGGTTAGCTAAATTATATACACATATGTATAATATATACATATATGTACATTTACATGTTTTTTATACACATATGTATAATTTAAGATAAATACTGTATATATGTGTATATTACGTAACTAAAGATTAAATAAAATTATACATATGTGTATAATACAACGTTTTTTTAATGAAACCGGAATGAAATATAAGAATTTTGTTTTTTTTTTACTTTTTTAAAATTTTGTTATTTTTTGTTTTATGATTTTTTTAAATATTTTATTAAAGGTGTTTTTAGTGGTCCAAAATGGTTCTCAAAGTTCTCAATTTGCAAAGGGCTCTCTTAGAATCCTTACCACATATATATATATATACACACACACTAGTAGAAACCCGCGCGATGCGGCGGGAAGTGACAGAAATTTGGTGGCATCAACCTGTTACGTTATCAATATTTGTTTTTGAACTCAAACCGTCCCACAACTCAAAGTGTTTAAAGGCTTTCCTTTTGTCAATATACCAACTATTTAAATATGCTATCAATATTAACTACATCAAAACGACTTGCTTTTAAATAGAATAAATGTCTTGTCAACATTAAAGAAACACTCCACAGATTCATTGAAGAACTTAATTGAAAATCGTTAAAGACACATAAATGAAAGTAAATGCAGTAAACTTTATAATCATGATTTTTTTTTTTTACAATTTTGCATTCCCATTCTTGCATTAACTTTAAACAGTTTCTTTTTGTGTGTAGCATTCTTTCATTTGCATTGTTGATCTAGGCCTCACTCACTGACTGATTCACCTGCACAACTGAACGTAACTTCAAGATTTATAGTAGCAGAAAAATGCATATTTTAATTAAAAAAAGGTAAAAGAACTGTAAGGATTGGGAAAATACCAGATATTGTACATTTAGGACATACACACTACTGGTATTTGTTTCTTAATAGGGAATGATTTCAACTTCAGAATTTTGATATTTGGCATTAAAACTTATGGTGAAAGAATAATTCTAGGAAACTATGTCGGTTATAATGGTTAAAGAGTAATTCTAGGAAACTATGACGGTTTTTGGTAATTTTTAATCTCAACCATTGATTGATATGATCCAATGGCTATGATTTATTCTTAGTCTTCCTAGGATACTACTTATTTTTAGGATAACCCTCCTATATATATATATATATATGGGATGGTTCAAGAGAGAAATGATATTACTACAAGAAATGCGAGAAATGAATATGAGCCACTAGTTTTGTTTTAAGTTTTAAATACTTAAAGTTAAATAAAGAAAGTATTAATCATTCTATTTCTTCAATTAATATAACCAATAAACCGTAATACTTATCTACTTAATTAATATAACTAATTAAATTATTATAATTGAAAAATATTAAGAACTCATTTATAAAAATAACTAGCTTATTTTTTGTGTTTTGAATTTTTATCCTACACAATTATAATTTATTCATACATTAAAATGTCTTTATATCCAAAACTAATTTCTTCCAACTCAATATATTAATATCCATCAACACATACTTACATTATAATGAATAATACCAAAAAACTATTTTACATGTGTTTGTATTAGATATCAACAAAAAACATACAAGCTACACAAAACGTATAATCTACACTTGTTCTAAGAATAAGACAACATATAACCTACACACGAAAAACATATAACCTACACACAAAATTCATCATCAATAAAATACACACGAACACGAAAACATTTAACCTACACACGAAAAACATATAACCTGCACACGAAAATTTTGTCTTACACAAATACAATTTAGTCATAAATTAATTTCTTTTTATTCAAAACCAATTTCTTCAAACTCAACATATCAATATCCATCAACACGTAGTTACATTGTAATGAATAAGACAAAAAACTATCTTACACATGTTTGCATTAAATGTCAATAAAAAATATACAACTTACACAAAAACATATAACTTACACTTGTTCTAAGAATAAGAAAACATATAACCTACATACGAAAAACATATAACCTACGCATGTATAGGATATGTGTATATTTGTGTAGTTTATATAATTGTTGATGTTGAATTACATATGTAAGTTGTATGCTTTTTGTATGTTGTACATTTTTATTGCTCAAAACAAGTGTAGGTTATATAACTTTGTGTAGGTTGTATATTTATTGTTTACATGTAATGGATACATTTGTATGATATTTTTTTATTATTATTTATAACAATAACTTTTATATGCATACCAATTGAAAAATATGTTTTGATATTTAGTGTTAAAAAACACGTTGATATATGCTAATAAATGAAGTGTAAATTATTTTTTTTAATATAAAGAAATAGTATTGTTAGGGCAAATAAATTTGACACTGAGGATATGTTATTCTTGATGACAGATCTGGATCTATTATCCTTCTGAAGAGCTTCGGAGCTGTGATAGGATCAATGATCCTCAGCAGTTGATGTTATTAACAATTGTTTCTTATGTGTAGGTTGTTATTTGATAAGAGCAACGGCTATAAGACTTATTCCACCAGAATTCTCGCTACTGAATTTGTCAAACACGTGGTCAAAAGTGGTGTTGAAGATAGTGGGAAGATAGCGGAATTGTAGGACTAAGTAGTTAGTTGTTATTTTCCTTTCTTTATATATTGAGTTATGATCAATGCTAGGTCACACAGTTACGCACGCACTCATTAGCTCACACTCACACACGCTAGCTGATATTTCTCTATAATCACATACACATACCCATTTTTGTGTTCATTGATCATAAACTCCACCAATTGTAAGCCTTTTTTGATATTAATAAAGTGGTGATAGACGATTTGTCATCACCCGGGTTTTTTTTTCCTTTGATCTAATCAAGATCAGGGGTTATTCCTCGCAACACATCACGGTGTTCATCCTTATTTAGTTTATATAATCATTATTATTATTATCGTAGCACTATACCTCACAATTAGAGATTTGGATACATTATCCTTAGCAGATTTTTGTCCAAAACAATTTAGCGCCCACCGTGGGGCAATTGGTGCTATAAGCCAAAAAATACCATATCAATATTCAACTTTTCACTACCAACATCACTTCCAATGGTCTCTCAGTCAACCTCTGCTTCATCAATCATTCCATATTCGGTTCCTCTCTCCTCAAGAACTTTGCCACCGATGCATCCTCCAATCACGGGGACAACAAGGGCTACTGCTGCTGGAAGCACGACACAACTACCAGTCTTCCAGAGCTCGAAAAATACTGCTATCACTTCGGTAGTTAATACTAACAATGATGTTTCTAATATGTTTTCGCAGGTCAAAGCATACATGGAGCAACAAAACAAGACTAACCATAGGATCCTTCGGAAGATAGAAGACCTCAAGAGGACTAAGAGGCCAGTAGAGGATCAAACTCCTCTAATGCCCAGGATGTTGGATTTGAACACTCCAATATCCTTGGCTTAACCTACTCAAGGATCATCCATCCTTCAACCGGGAGCCATGAATTACAGACTCACAGACCCTCAATTTTCTAGCAAAGATCATGTATCCTCAATCCTGGGTCCAGGGTCAACAGGTTCAAGGATCCTCAACTTTTCAGCAAGGATCTTCTATCCTTCACCAGGGGTCTATGGGTCAACCAGCTCAAGGACCTCAATCTTTCAGCTAGTACCATTGATCCTTCAACCAGCATCCTCCGGATTGTATCTTCAAGGATCCTTCAACTCCTACCACTAGGATCCTTCATCCACAGTCAAGGATCCTTCTTCCTGGATCAAGGATCCTCAGGGGTTCAACATCAACAGTCCTTTGAAGTCCATGAAGGAGATGATGTACATAGAAATATATATCTTTTCGGCGTCAAATAATCTCTAAAAACTGCAATTTCTATCAAATAACATAGCATAATAGACTACTTATCATAATAAAACATAATTTCAGGTGAAACCAAGCCCCAAACAAAGAAACGAGAAAAAAGACGAAGAAAAACAGAAGAAAACACAAGAAAAACAAAGAAACACGCCCCCATGCTTTTGAACGCAAGAAAAGACAAAATCTGAAAGCAAAAGCACGGGACCGTGCCTACCAATCACGGGGCCATGGACGAGAAAACAGAAAAGACAAAGAAGAATTAGCACATGTCACTAAAAACCACGGGGACGTGCCCATCAACCACGAGGTCGTGGCCACCTTTCAGAAAAGACAAAATAAATCTGGCTCATGTCATAAAAATACACGGGGGCGTGCCCACCAACCACGGGTCCGTGCCTCACACTCCATATTGCCTATAAATATAGGTTCTTGTGCCATTTGAAGAGTGTGCCTTGAAAAGAGTTTTATCCGGTTTTCACTTATAAAAACACACACTAACACTCTCATTGAAGATCTAGTGAAGATTTTGAAGGTTTGGAGGTCATCACCATCAACCATCATTACCATCATTAAGAAGGAAGATTCATCTACAATTGGTAGATTATTCCAAGTTTAATCATGTATTTGTTATCATCATTCATCTTAATGTTTATCATCATGCTCATTATGAGCTAAACTCCTTTTACCATCTAAAATCTATGAAGAAGTTTTGTTTTACTTGAAAATTAATCAAGACATGTGATGTAGTCTAGTAAAGTACATGGTTATATTACAATTATCTTTTGATGAGAAATGTTTCACCATCTTAAAACACTAATTCAAATTTGGTGGTTGTCAGTTATATTGGCAATCGTTCATGATTGATTCATGTTCTTGAAAGATAGAAATACTTTGATACATTATCGAAACATGGATCCTTATATTGCGCTTAGAAATGATGAGGTATAAGTTATGATGTATTTCTCTAAACCTTGGTAATCCGAAAATGGCTCTGCTTAGGATATCAAATTAGTTAAAGAAATCATAAGTTAACGGAATGTGTAATTATAACCTACATAAATCAACCAAAAGGAGGTTGTGTGATGAACTATAACCACCCGAAGTTGTTAGAATCGGTATTTGAGAAATCAAAGTCAATTCTAATCTTTCTACTTTACGAAACTACCTGCCAACTTAAATTGACATCATTGAGATGGTATGACATTAGGAAAGGGTGGACTTTAAAATGCGCATGCTATCTCCTTAGTGCCAAAGATGCTCACTTAAGGTTTAAGGAGCTATCTATCATATATTACTATGGCAAGTTTGTCATATGTCTAAATATTAATTATCAATGTTAAAATGGAGTGGATTCTTGTTCTTAGATGGTAACCTTCGCATATTTGAACAACTCGTTTAGAATTTCTTGTCTTGGTCACCTATATATTATATATTAGTATTTACATTTTATAAAAAGTTCAAAATTAACGCCAAAATGATTAAAACCTCCGATTAAAGCAAAACAACGATTTATTATTAGAAACCTTTGTGTCCACGGATTGATACTTGGTTCTTACCAATACTATTCTACATATACGACAGGTACACTTACCTATTTTGTGTGTGTTTAGTATTTGTAGAAATCACTTTTATAAATTTAAAACACGATCTTGTGCAAAAGCTACTCATTCCATCTCTTTCATATTTAACCGCACGCGCAACACACATCAAGTTTTTGGCGCCGTTGCCGGGGATGCGGTACGTTTCTAAGAACAATCCAAGTTTTAATTTAATCATTGTCTATAATTGTACAAATTTTTAACTTTTATTTTATTTTATCCTACTTTTACTAAATATTAAAATATATAATTTTACGACTAGCCTACTTTTTACTTTTATTTACCTTACCCTTACTTTAGCATTTAACTAATTTAGACCCTAGTATAATTTAAAATAGCTTAGACTAACTCGTAATTTAACTTAGACTAACCTTTAGTACTAACTTTAACTAACTTTTACTTTAGTGTTTAATTTTGATTTAGTCCCATGTATGACCTCTACTTTTGAATCCGAGCTTGTTTCTCCAATTTCTGAACCGGAATGACTCTTTCGTCGACGAACTCGTAAACGGGCTACAGAAACCGCCGAAACAATCAAAGATGAATCAGTAGACGCCACCACATCAGGAGAAAATCAAACCGAAGAAATGATGGCGGCCCAGATCAATGAGCCGAACATGAGCCAGTATGCCAAGCCATCTCTCGAAGGCTATGGCAATGAAGTGGCTCCACCCGATGTTACCGAACATTTCGAAGTCAAATCAAGCACCATTCACATTGTGGAAAATTCAGTTCAATTTCATGGTCTCCTCGACGAAGACCCTCTTTCTCACATATCTAGATTTCTACGAATATGCGGAACCTTCAAAATTCAAAACTGTTCAGAAGATCAAATCAAACTCAAACTCTTTCCTTTCTCTCTAAGGGGTCAAGCCTTAGAATGGATAGAATCACTTTCCAATGGTTCCATCACCACTTGGGACCAGATGGTTGAACTTATTCTCCTCAAATATTTTCCGCCAGATAAAACTACCAAATACCGAGCCAGCATTACCGGATTCCGGACCGATGATAATGAATCATTACACGCAGCATGGGAAAGATATAAAAGTCTTCTAAGAAGATGTCCACACCATGGACTGAGCGTATGGTTACAAGTTCAAACTTTCTTTGACGCACAATCCAGTCAAAACAAACAGGCCATCGACCAGATCGCTGGTGGAGACCTGGGATCCAAATCACTTAACAAAGCATTTGAAGTCCTGGAGAAGGCCGCAAAGAAGAGTTTGGCTTACAACCCACCAAGATCTATAGCTACCCATAAAGGAATACACCACGTTGATTCCAACACTCTTGTAACAGCACAGCTTGAAGCCCTTTCTAAAAAATTCGAACAATTTCAAGCCTAGCTGACAAAAACCAGACCCAACTGTGACACCTGTGGAGGAAATCATAAGACAAGTTACTGTAAACAAGTCATTATGGCCATGGAAGAAGTCGATTTAATCGCTCGACAGAACAACACTTTCAGCAATAACTATAATCCAGGATGGAGAAACCACCCAACTTTCAGCTGGAAAGACGGAGGTAACACTCAACCTTTATCCGGATTCGAAAAGAGACCGATAAATCAACCCTTCCAGCGTAAACCTCAATTTCAAGATAAGAGTTCTAGTAGCCATTAAAACCCTAGCTACTCAAAGATCGAAGAAATGCTAATCCAACTGATAACCTAAACAAATGAAGCAGAAAAGAAAGCCGACTCAAGAGCTGCTGATATCAACGGGGTATTATTAAAACATGAAGCCGATCTCAAAAGTCAACAAGCCTCACTTCAGAACCTAGAAACTCAAATCGGACAAATTGCCCGACAATTATCCGAAAGACCACCAGACACCCTTCCAAGCAACACAATCACCAACCCGAATGCAACAGCTAATGCCGTTACACTCAGAAGCGGTACGACCACTGTTGTCTCACCAACTTCAGAACCAGTTATGGGAAAGAAATTTCCTGATGAAACACAGGAAAGGCTGACCCCAACAAGCATAGTGCAGCCCAAGGAGCCAGTCCGAACTTATGTTCCACATATTCCATACCCCGGAAAACTGAAGCAGGAGCGATTGGAAGCTCAGTATGGGAAGTTTTTAGAACTCTTTAAGCAACTCCATATCAACATCCCTTTTGTCGAGGCTATTGCTCAGATGCCAAAATATGCCAAGTTTCTCAAAGAAGTGCAGACAAACAAAAGAAAGCTGGAGGAGCTCTCGCATGTCACCCTAAGTGAAGAATGTTTAGCTGTCCTTCAAAGCAAGTTACCAACAAAGATGACCGATCCAGGGAGCTTTACTATCCCTTGTCTCATAGGAAATTTGTCTGTTAGCAATGCCCTGGTTGACCTAGGATCTAGTATTAATTTAATGCCTTATGCGGTTTTTGCAAAACTAGGGATAGGAGAACCAAAGCCCACTCGCATGAGCATTCAATTAGCTGACCGATTTGTTAAATACCCTCGGGGCATTGTTGAAAACATGCTTGTCAAAATTGACAAGTTTGTTTTCCAGTAGATTTTGTAATTCTAGACATGGAGGAAGACAAAAGTGTACCTCTGATTTTAGGAAGACTCTTTTTAGCCACCGCAAAGGCTATTATTGATGTTTGCACTGGCAAACTCACTCTCAGGGTCAATGACAAGGCAATCACTTTTGACATGGGAAAATCTATGCAATATCCGCAACAACACGATGACACATTATACTGTGTTGACATTATAGATTCCATCGTAAGTTGCTATATGCGAGATTCCTCCATCAATACTCCACTAGAAACACAAGTCTTAGGCAAAACACTGAATAAACCCATTTTAAAAAATGAAAATCTCAATAATGATAACCCCGAAGAATCAGAAATGATATATGAAATCATTGAGAACAATGAAAAATCAAAACCATCAATCGAAGAACCACCAGCCTTAGAGTTAAAAGAACTACCAAAACATCTCGAGTACGCCTTTCTAGAAAAATATTCTCAACTCCCTGTAATTATTTCATCTCACCTTTCTAAAGAAGAGAAAGACGAACTTCTTAAGGTCCTCAAAAACCATAAGAAGGCTATCGTATAGAAGATCATGGATATCAAGGGCATCAGTCCCTCCTTTTGTACTCACAAGATTCTCATGGAAGAAGAATACAAACCCGTGGTCCAACATCAGAGACATCTCAATCCCAACATGCAAGATGTGGTGAAGAAGGAAGTAATCAAACTGCTTGATGCCGGATTAATCTACCCGATCTCGGATTCACCTTGGGTTAGTCGTTCAAGTAGTACCCAAGAAGGGAGGAATGACGGTCGTAATGAACGAGAAGGACGAGTTAATACCAATGAGAACCATCACAGGCTGGCGAGTTTGCATTGATTACCAGAAGGTTAATGACGCCACAAGAAAAGATTATTTTCCACTTCCTTTCATCGATCAAATGCTTGAACGATTATCAAGAAAAATGTTCTACTGTTTTCTTGACGGATTCTCCGGATATTTCCAAATTCCCATTGCTCCTGAGGATCAGGAGAAAACCACTTTTACATGTCCATACGGAACCTTCGCCTACCGAAGAATGCCATTTGGACTATGTAATGCTCCAGCCACCTTCCAACATTGCATGGTGGCCATCTTTCATGAAATGATCGAAAACTCTATGGAAGTCTTTATGGATGACTTCTAAGTCTTCGGAGACTCATTCGATCATTGTCTGAGAAACCTAGACAAAATGTTAGCTAGGTGTGAAGAAGTAAATCTAGTGCTCAACTGGGAAAAATGCCACTTTTTGGTAAAGGAAGGCATTGTTCTTGGTCACAAGATTTCTCAACACAGATTAGAAGTTGATAGAGCCAAAATAGAAACCATATCCAAACTTCCACCGCCAACTTCTGTCAAAGCCATTAGAAGTTTTTTAGGTCACGCAGGTTTCTACCACCGATTCATAAAAGACTTTTCAAAAATCTCAAGACCTATGACCAAACTTCTGGAGAAAGAGGCACCATTCGTCTTCTCTGAAGAATGTGTTTAATCATTCAACACATTAAAAGACAAACTTGTCAACGCACCAATCTTGACTACACCCGATTGGACCCTTCCATTCGAAATCATGTGCGATGCAAGTGACTTTGCAGTTGGAGCCGTACTCGGACAACGCAAAGAAAAACACTTTCACCCAATTTACTATGCAAGTAGAACTCTGAACGATGCACAAGAAAATTACACCACAACAGAAAAAGAGTTACTAGCAGTAGTATTTGCCTTTGAAAAATTTAGATCCTATCTAGTTCTTTCCAAAACCATAGTTTACACCGACCATGCCGCAATACGTTACCTCTTCAACAAACATGATGCCAAACTCAGACTCATCCGATGGATCCTACTACTCCAAGAATTTGACATCGAGGTCAAGGACAAAAAGGGAGCAGAAAATGTTGCCGCCGACCACCTTTCGCGCATAGAATGTCCAATCCCTGAAGAACTTCACAAAGAAATTATCAACGATATTTTCCCACATGAAATTCTCATGCGCGTTCAAGAAGTCATAGAAGAAAATGACGAAAGTCCTTGGTATGCCGACTTCGCAAATTACCTAGCTTGTAGAATCCTAAGAAAAGGGCTTACCCATCAACATCGGAAGAAATTCTTCTCTGATCTTAAGTTCTACTTCTGGGAAGATCCATACGTGTTTAGGATAGGTGCGGATCAAGTTATTCGTAGATGCGTAGCAGGCAAGGAAGCCTTAGACATTCTCAAACACTGCCATGAAGGACCAACAGGTGGACACCATGGAACTGCCACTACGGTCAAGAAAGTGTTTGATGCAGGATTTTTCAGGCCCACCATATACAAAGACACACATACTTTGATCCAAGCATGCGATGCTTGTCAAAGAGCCGGGAACATATCATCCAAGAATGAGATGGCTCAAAAAGGCATTCAAGTTTGTGAGATCTTTGATGTATGGGGAATAGATTTCATGGGCCCATTTCCTAACTCATTCGGAAATAAATACATCCTCGTAGCAGTCGATTATGTATCTAAATGGGTAGAAGCACAAGCTCTTCCCACTAACGACGCTCGAGTGGTTGTAAGATATCTGAAAAGATTATTTTCACGATTCGGCACTCCCAAGGCCCTAATCAGCGACAGAGGTACCCACATCTGTAACACTCTGATGGACAAAGTCTTAGCACGATATGGAGTTCACCACCGGTTGGCAAAACCATATCACCCTCAGACCAGTGGGAAAGTAGAGGTCTCGAATCTAGGAATTAAGAGAATTTTAGAAAGAACTGTAGGAATAAATCGCAAAAATTGGGCAGAAAAATTAGATGACGCTTTGTGGGCCCTCAGGACAGCTTACAAAACCCCCATAGGAACGACACCTTTCAAACTCGTTTACGGGAAAGCATGTCATCTACCAGTAGAATTAAAACACAAAGCCTACTGGGCCCTCAGAGCAGTAAACTTTGATCTAATATCCGCCAGCATAAATCGGGAAGATCAAATTCGTGAGCTCGAGGAACTGAGGACATTGGCCTACGAAAATTCCTGGTCTTATAAGGAAAAGACTAAACGCCTACACGACACCCATTTAAAAGGTAACAAAAAATTTCAAATTGGCGATGGTGTACTGTTATACAACGCTCGTTTACGTCTTTTCCTAGAAAAACTGAAATCTCGATGGACAGGTCCATACATAGTTGAATCAGTTGTTGACTATGGGACAATCGAAATTTCAAGCTCAAATGGCCAAAAGTTCAAAGTAAATGGACATCGATTAAAACCATATATCTACGGTCCAATTGAAGAAGTTCTGGAGGTATTAACCCTTCAACTCCCTGAATAGGAAATCAAGGAAACGAGGTCTAGCCAAGACCTACACAAAACTAGGCCTTGTAAATAGTTATCAAAAAAAAAAATTAAAACCACGTGCGCGTGCTTCCAAAAGCACGGTCACGTGCCAAAAGTTGCGGACCAGCATCTTCGCTGCAAAAATCTCAGTCAGACTGGTTTGTAACTGAATTGTCTGAACACAAACACGGGCCGTGCTTCCAAAAGCAAGGGGTCGTGCTTAGAATACTGGTTGGCTATAAAAGGGCACCTTGTGTTATTGCATTCCTTGCACCAACCAAAAACAAACCAAAAGTCTATGAAAATCCAACCATGCCGACTGAGATGAGTGAAACAATCCCCGTTTCCCAACACCCGAGAAACGATACCCGCCATGTTTCCAAAACAGAGCTTCTCTTGAAACTTCAAGAACTCGTCAAGGAGCTCACCGAAATGAACATCCTTGCAGAGATGCGCCTCATTCAACTCACCGAATCGGTGGAAAATATGAAAATGGAACTTCGAGACATCAACAAACAACTCCAGCTTCAAGTTCTCGGTTTCACGTACTTTCCACCACCTGGACCATTCGGAGGAGGAGAGCCTTTTGGAAACATCTAGGAAATTTAATTTTCTGTTTTTATGTGTATTCACAATGTGTTAGGATTTCGGGCTTAACCCGAATATTTTCTTACTTTTAGGAAAATCGGGCTTATCCCGTAATTGTTTTAGGACCTTTTTAATGAAAAGTAAGTTTTTAGATGACCAAACCTCTAAATTATCATTCTAAACGTCATTCTAAGAATTCCAGCTCTCGCGTTTTGCTAAATAATACAAGAAAAACATTTGTGACAATAGGCACGGGCCGTGCTTCCCTAAGCACGAGGCCGTGGTCACCCCAGAATCTTTAACATGATACGCGCCGACTCTGTACAATTCTCTGAATAAGAAACATTTATTCCCCTAGTAGCACGAGGCCGTGCTTCCAAAAGCACGGGGCCGTGTTCAACTTTCTAGTCTCTATATAACACAACATTACTGAAATGGAAAGCAAGAAGGTTGAATGGAGACCAGTGAGAAAGGGAAAGCAGCATGAATCTTCCTCAAATCTTGAGGAAGAGGTCATGAGACTACAATGCATCAAGAGAGACCATGTTGAAAGCAACATTCAAATCGAAGCTCGCGTAATCGAGCTGATCAACAAAGTTGAACTACTGAGGTTCGAAAACTTCCATGTTGTGGATGGCCACCACAAAGATGTGGCCTCCAAGCTTAACTTTCTCAACCGAGAAATCGTTAAGCTCGACAAAAAGCTCTCCAAGCTCTTGGAAGCCAAACGAGCACCACCACACATCCAGGACTTGTTCGGGAATGGTGGCCGTTGAAGTTCTGACTTTGTTTCGTGTTGAAGTTGTTTCCGCTAGTACTATGTGTTAGGATCGAGAATTGTTGTTGTACTTTTCATTTTATCTATGTTTAATTATGTCTTTAGTTTTATGTTTCATGTTTTAATGAAGTTTAAAATCTTTAATTACTGTCTCAAACTAACCAGAAAATAAAACCAGTTAAGAACGAACCAGCTCGAAAAATAAACAAAAATCAAAAGGATACTGTCTGCATCATGCAGCACGGTACCGTGCCATTAAAAGCACGGGGCCGTGCTTTTGGTCCCAGAGAAGTTACGATTTTTAACTTATCAAAATAACCTTTTTCAACCACCAACCCTAACATTCACTACATTTCTGGACCGAAAACCGCCGACTATCCAATAATTCACTGATTTCTTCATCAAATCTTCAATTCAAAACCTAAGGTATGTTAATTTTAACGATTGCATTGTTCGAATTCGTCATTCTAGGTTTAATTTAACTCTAAAATCACTTAAATCGACCAAATCGGGTCAAATCTCGAGAAGGATATGGGTAATTTTGGTGGTATAAGATGAATAAATTGTTGATTGTTTGATGGTTAGGGATTAATTGAAAGGGACAATTCAGGTTTTGGGTCTTAGCATAAACACCCAACAAACCAATAAACCTAATTGTTATAACCGGTCAGAAACGAGGGTTCGAATCTGAACATGGTACAAGTTAGTATTAAAAACACGAGCCGTGCCCAAAAACATCACGAACCGTGGTCAACCAAAGTCAAAATCAAAGGAAACTGAAACAGTGGCAACAGCACGGGGCCGTGCTTTTGAAAGCACGCCGCCGTGCTTTGCTCTCTGTTCCAGGAAATTGAAATTTTTTTCAGAAATTTGACTAATTCGGATGTAAATTGCAAATGGCCGAGTATGGAGAGGATGTTCATGAATTTCTAGTCTTCCCAAACCACAGAACAAGGGACAGACAAGCTAATGCAAGATTAACTTATCTTAACCAAAGTTATCCTGAAGCTAACTTCTATGCATGTGAAGACACTCTGAGACACGTCAACCAATGGAACCGTTATGAGAACATTGTAAGAGGACCATGGAGACGGGTCTATGGTCAAACAGGAGAAGCGGTGACAGAACTAACAAAGGAATTCTTGGCCTCGTTCAATATAAGAAAGAAAAAGTTTGACATGTGGGATGAAGAGGCAATCGAGTTTCGATGTAGGGGAATATGGCATAAAACCTCTGTCACCCAATTGGGAATTGATTTGGGAATTTACACGACCGAGGAAACTAACTCAAAGATTTGGCTTAACGCTAGAACAAGATTTGCAGATGAAGGAGGTGATGGGAAGGCAGAACCTGACATACACAGGTACGAGCATGGGGACTATTGGGCTTTTGGGATGAAGCAAACAGCGCACACAGTTCAAGAACCACAGCCCCAAGAGATCCACTCATGATCTATATACACCAACTGCTAGGCCGAACATTAACAACACGCACGCAACACAGCATGTTTAAAGGAGTGATAAGCCTAAAGGATTTATGGGCACTTTATTGCATAAAAAATAAAACTGCTTGCAATATTACTTATCTTTTCTGCTAGCTCTTCAAAACTAATGCAGATGCACAAAACCCAAATACCCCAATCTTTGGAGGGGCATGGATCTATAAGCTCTACAAAGCCTATGGTGTGGACAGAGAAGGAACACAAAGCCCAGAACCCATAGCTCTCGACCTCAACTTGTGCAACAAACTGAAAATCGCCCGACTCCTAAACGCAAGACCAGAGATCTGGAGGTTCATCGACAAACGGAACCAAGTTTGGGACCCAGAAAGCCATTTAGAAAGGGCAATGATTGACGCATGGACAGGCAGTGGGGACCATTCGACCCGGACACGGGTAACTGATGATTGACAGCACATTTAGGTTGGGCATGGGCATGGGGTTGGTAGTATCTTATGATATTATTCTGATATGTGTGTTAAAAAATTTACTTTATGTCATACTTGTTTGTTTGTTTATTTGCTGTTTTGGACACTATTATGGCCGTAAGTGCCAAGACATTATGGTAGGTACTAATTTAGCTCAATAGGGCAAGGGATGGATGATTCCATACCCAATTTTCAGCAGTTTATGATTGGTTGTTTGTGGATTGTTTGCAGTTTTATATTATACAGGTACAAAAACAGGAAAACAGACGATAAACTGGGGACGCTCTGTCAAAATTTCGTTAATCCGTATGGAAGTACCTTTCCATTTTTACCCACAATACTCAATTAGAATTTTTATATTTTCATGAATCTTGTCACATTGAGGACAATGTGAGATTCAAGTGTAGGGAGGGGAATTACTTGACCAATTGTTTGTTCAATAAACTATAAAAAATTCTCTAAATCAACAAATATTTTTTTCAACAAATAAAGATTATTTTAAAACCTAAAAGAGAAAACCAAGAAAATTTTTTCGCAAATAACCAATCATTATTAAAAAGTGAAAAAAGTAAAAAGAAGTTTTGTAATATTGAGAATAAATTTATGCAAAATATGGCGTTAATACCCAATTCCTCCGTTACTGTGAGATAAACCTCATGCCATATAAATTTTTTCGGAAGCTTTGAGTGAGTCATATGTTTTGTGTGATTTAGAACTTGTCGCAAATTATTCATTTCAAGACCGCACGAAGCATTGTATAAAGAAGAAGGTAATATTGACACAATCCCGTCAAACCATTCTTCAAAACACAAAACCCAAAACCTTACCATACCACTTTACCCCTTTCACCGTTAAAATAAAACACTGGTCTTTTACCGGCAGACCATAAAGAACTGGAAATGCATTCTTTCGATTTCAATTTCCTTTGCTACATACACTTCACAAAACCTAGGTTGCCTCCAAAACATAGGGAGAGAATCTTTCTATTTAGCAATGAGGTGAGGAAAAAGTGGCGCCAAGATGAACAAAGGCCACCATTCTGTGGAATCTCCAAAAACGTAATGAAGAGAAGAGCAAAAAGATTTGAACGATGCTTAGGTTGCGGAAACTGGTCCCACGAAAGAAGATGTAGAAAAAGTCAAACTCAGTCTCAGCATGAATATACCGAACTAGTGAGGATGGGGGCTATTAGGCTCAAAGCCGAACGATCCATTAGAGTTGGAAGTTATGTTCAGAACAGGATTGAGGAAGAATTGATCCACATCCTCGATAAAACTGGTCTTGACGATCTGACCTTAAAAGAGTCATTAGATATATAAAAAAAATTCTCTTTGAAGAAAAGGGAGTTAACCAATGAAGACATCTCAAGACTCCCGACAATCAATAGAAGTTGTATTTACCATCCTCATTAACCTAAACCCTTGAACCACCACAAAAAAAAAAAAAAAAACCAAATCCCGACTCACACAAAACCAAACGCTTTTACCTTCTGATCTATGCAACCATTTAAAAGGTGGAGATTTGAACTTGTTACAAGCTTATTTATCAAGGATGCATTTTGACTAAGAGTGTTCACATACATACATCACAGGTATGATCAGATATAAAACCGAGTGTGAGTGAACCTTGTGAGAACGTGACGTTTTGCATAAACGGAAGCTCATAAAAACAAAAGTTCTTTTTTACTTGTCACTAACATAAAATTGGTTACTTTGATTCATATTCTTGGAGCTCACTTAAGGGATGGTTATAATCTAAGCTTGCTGTTTTTAGAGAATATTTATAAAAAGATTGCTTGAGGACAAGCAATGTTCAAGTGTGGGAATGTTTGATGTACATAGAAATATACATCTTTTCGGCATCAAATAATCTCTAAAAACAGCAATTTCTATCAAATAACATAGCATAAAAGACTACTTATCATAATAAAACATAATTTCAGGTGAAACCAAACCCCAAACAAAGAAACAAGCAAAAAGACGAAGAAAAACATAAGAAAACACAGGAAAAAAAAAGAAACACGCCCCGCATGCCTGAGGAAACACGCCCCCATGCTTCTGAACGCAAGAAAGGACAAAATCTGGAAGCAAAAGCACATGACCGTGCCTACTAATCACGGAGCCATGGATGAGAACACAGAAAAGACAAAGAAGAATTAGACATGTCACTAAAAACCACGGGGACGTGCTCATCAACCACGAGGTCGTGGCCACCTTTCAGAAAAGATAAAATAAATCTGGCACATGTCATAAAAATACACGGGGGCGTGCCCACCAACCACGGGGCCGTGCCTCACACTCCAGATTGCCTATAAATAGAGGCTCTTGTGCCATTTGAAGAGTGTGCCTTGAAAAGAGTTCTATCCGGTTTTCACTTATAAAAACACACACTAACACTCTCATTGAAGATCTAGTGAAGAGTTTGAAGGCTTGGAGGTCATCACCATCAACCATCATTACCATCATTAAGAAGGAAGATTCATCTACAATTGGTTAGATTATTCCAAGTTTAATCATGTATTTGTTATCATCATTCATCTTAATGTTTATCATCATGCTCATTATGAGCTAAACTCCTTTTACCATCTAAAATCTATGAAGAAACTTTGTTTTACTTGATAATTAATCAAGACATGTGATGTAGTCTAGTAAAGTACATGGTTATATTACAATTATCTTTTGATGAAAAATGCTTCACCATCTTAAAACACTAATTCAAAGTTGGTGGTTGTCAATTCTATTGGCAATTGTTCATGATCGATTCATGTTCTTGAAAGATAGAAATACTTTGATACATTATCGAAACATGGATCCTTATATTGTACTTAGAAATGATGAGATATAAGTTATGATGTATTTCTCTAAACCTTGGTAATCCAAAAATGGCTCTGCTTAGGATATCAAATTAGTTAAAGAAATCATATGTTAACGGAATGTGTAATTATAACCTACATAAATAAACCAAGGGGAGGTTGTGTGATGAACTATAACCACCCGAAGTTGTTAGAATTGGTATTTGAGAAATCGAAGTTAATCCTAATCTTTCTACTTTACGAAACTACTTGCCAACTTAAATTGACATCATTGAGATGGTATGACATTAGAAAAGGGTGGACTTTAAAATGCACATGCTATCTCCTTAGTGCCAAAGATGCTCACTTAAGGTTTAAGGAGCTATCTATCATATATTACTGTGGCAAGTTTATCATATGTCTAAATATTAATTATCAATGTTAAAATGGAGTGGATTCTTGATCTTAGATGGTAACCTTCGCATAATTGAACAACTCGTTTATAATATCTTGTCTTGGTCACCTATATATCATATATTAGTATTTACATTTTATAAAAAGTTCAAAATTAACCCCAAAATGATTAAAACCTCCGATTAAAGCAAAACAACGATTTATTATTAGAAACCTTTGTGTCCACGGATCGATACTTGGTTCTTACCAATACTCTTCTACATATATGATAGGTACACTTGCCTATTTTGTGTGTGTTTAGTCTTTGTAGAAATCACTTTTATAAATTTAAAACACGATCTTGTGCAAAAGCTACTCATTCCATCTCTTTCATATTTAACCGCACGCGCAGCACACATCAGGAGATATAATCTCCATGCAGACCATAGCTTCTGGTCGACCAACTCCTGTTGCAGATGCTTCTTACCTCAGGCACTCTTCTGGAATGCCAACATTTACACAACAAAGAGGTAACAGGCATGATCCTATATCCTTAAATGCTAATCATGGTCCCATGCAGGATGCAGGTATCAACCAAGCAATGGCTAAGGAACTACAGAAACTTAAGGATATGATATCCAGCGTACCCAGGGTGATCCGTCTAATCCCTGAAATACTGGAGGGAAGCCACAAATTGTTCAGATTTGCTCCACCAATCTGTAACGTGGAAATCCCGAAATGCTATCAAAACCCCAACATGAAAGTGTATGACGGGACCACTGATCATGAAGAACACGTAGCTCAATACAGAGAAATGATGGAAATCAAACGATTCCTGAGAGGCTCAAGGAGGCTTGTCTGTGCAAAGGTTTCGGAGCCACACAATCAGAATCTGCTTTGAAATTGCTGCTAAGTCTTCCTCCCTTTTCTGTTACTTCTTTCTCGCACTTAGTTAACTTGTTCAACAGTCAATTTTCCTGTAGTAGGAAATTTGAGAAGTTGACTAGTGATCTATACCGAGTTATCCAACCTAGTGATGAATCCATTAGAGATTTTGTTACAAGGTTTGACAGGGAAGCCCTGGAAATCCCCAACCTTGACATGGCTACTGCTGTTGAAGCATTCAAGATGGGAATTCAGAAGGGCTCCCCCTTTTATGATGATCTTGTGATGACTCCTTGCAGGTCTTTGGATGAATTAAGTAACATAGCACTAAGGTTCATACGACTGGAGGATGAAAAACAGATCCAAGAATGATTGGGGGCTCACCCGAAACAAGAATCTCCTGACAAGAATAAAGGATCCTCATACCGAAACAACAATTCGAAGCCGTACTCCAAGTTCAACAATCAAAATGTCCGAGCGGTTGAAGAAGGAGATGATGATGAAGACTACCCCAGCATCTCAGAATATTGCTTCTCCATTGTAAGGCCCCCTTCCCGGTGCCCTACATTGGACGTTGGATTTACTCATAAACACAGTTCTAAATATCAGAGTTAATTAAAAACTTTCGCGGAAACGTTAACTTTAATCATTTGGTACAAAATATTAATCTTTTCTTTGAAACCATAACATAAAACCTTATATTTAAACATCATTTCTTTCATCTTCAGATGCCAGCCGTTCAATCCGTGTCACCTGCCATCCTCATGCTAACTCTTCAGCCTGATCACCTGCATGCATACTAAAAGTCAGCTACGCTGAGTGAGTTCTAGTTAATCAGGCGACATAACACATGCGTATATCATACATACATACATATCCGAAGATACGTACCCATACTTAATCAATTACCCTACTACCATACATACATACATATCTACAATCACTAACCTCAGCCAACCGAGAGTACGTTCATAGTCCGCCGTCTATGCCTGTACTCATGGTCGTGAACACGTAAAAGGTCCGCAGTCCTTACCTATGTTCACCAATTTAAGGTACGTGCAAGGTCCACAGTCCTTCCCTGTACCATCCTGTATTAACAACACGTACAAGGTCCTCAGTCCTTCCCTATGTTGCAACCTAAAACATAGCACGTACGAAGTCCGCAGTCCTCCCCTATGATACCACAACACAAATACAACACGTATAAGGTCCACAATCCTTTCCTATGGTGGAGCCTATCTACAATACGTATAAGGCCCACAGTCCTTATCTACGTTAACGTCTATTATCTATAATACGTATAAGGCCCACCGTCCTTATCTAGGTTCACATCTATCGTCAATATCACGAATAAGGCCCTCAGTCCTTAACTACATTCCCATCTAACATCTATAACACGTATAAGGCCCACAGTCCTTAACTACGCCATCACATGCCAAGTCTATGTCCAACGGAAG
This sequence comes from Bidens hawaiensis, assembly GCF_021521415.1. Lineage (NCBI taxonomy): Eukaryota > Viridiplantae > Streptophyta > Magnoliopsida > Asterales > Asteraceae > Bidens > Bidens hawaiensis. The sequence continues at coordinate 2,211,032 of NW_027491058.1, read as the reverse complement.
TTAGAGGGATTTGCCGTCCTAACTTACTATGTCGGACGTAGAACATACATACCATTCATGTACCTGTATACATGTACAATAAGTACACTGTAGCATAAGAACACGCTAGGCGTTCTTCACATCCTTCGTTTAACAGTCATACCCCTTGTCGGTACGTGCAATATCCAAAGATCGTTCACGTCCCGACAAGTGTTTATTTATAATGTTCATACATTATCCATATGTTACATATGACATTTATATCTTTATTTATAAACTGACAGTACGCGCAATATCCGAAGATCGTTCACGTACGACAATCAATCATTCATATATCAAATTTATTTATATAGTCATATCTTTGACTATCACCTGGCAGTACATGCAATATCCGAAGAACGTTCATGTACTAACATCATCATACATAAATCGTACAAGGCATACACTTACCACTTAAGGTAAGTGTATTAACTACCACATCGAGTATGCACACAGCCCCGAAAACATAACAAGGAAGTGGGGCTAGAAACTCACCTGAACTCAGTTAACAGTTACTCCTTCTTTAGCTGTGCTCGACTAACTGTATAACAATTACACATATCAATTAACAATTACTATCCATATCGCGTTTCCAGTCTATTTATTACCCTCAACGAAAGGGGGTCCGGGGGCAGCGCCCCTAGCAGCGGGGTCTAGGGGCGGCAGCCCTTAGCAGGGTCTGGCTGGGGTCGAGCTGCCAGGTCAGCTTGGAAAAAGTTTATTTCCATTAACTGCCTTAACACATTTTCCATTAGGATTTTAAATTATTATTTTATTCACCATCACATTTTCTATAACGAATTAAGTCTAATTCGTTATCTTATCACAGTCTAATTTGTTATCAGATCACGCTCTAATTCGTTATCCGCTTCGTTGTCCTGATTCGCTAACTTAATTCGTTATCTTTCTGATTCGTTGTTCTAGTTCTTCATCTTTCATAACGAATTGAACCTGTATAACGAACTGGTCCTTTAACGAACTAAACCCTTAACAAACTGGGGTTCATTCGTCAGTTCTTCCTTAACAAACTCCTTAACGAACTACTTTAACAAATTGGAGCTTCTTCGTTACTTATCCTTAACGAACTGCTCCTAGTTCGTTACTTCCTCTTAACGAAATGGATTAACGAATTGCCATCTAGTTCCTTAAGTCACCGCTAACGAACTAGGGTTAGGTCAGAATGTCAGAGAACATTATCTGACATCCTTACCTCGTACACCAAACTCCGGCGCCGCCTTCGCCGGAAAACCGGGATATTGCCGGAAAAACGATATCTTAGCCGTTTCACCACCGTTTTCACCATTTTTCGTCCTGTTCGATCCAGATCTGAGCTAGGGTGACCCATAAGCTCATCATTGGTTCGGTTTATACCCGATTCCACCCGGATCTCGTGACTTCAACGGTTTAATAGGTGTCGGCTCGTCATTTCATGACTAAATCTAACGGATTTGGATCACTACAACATAATACTATCATTACCTCGGGTCGGAAATCAATTCTTCTTCTATTTCGGCTAGAGAGAGAAAGTAGGATGAGAGAGACCTAAGTGTGTGTTTAGGTGGTGTATGGAATATGTTTGGAATGAATGGAAAAATGGGAATTTAAGGTTTATATAATTATGGATCATGGGCTTAAGCCTCTGGTCTATTCCTCCTTTCCTTCATGACCCAAGTCCATAACCCATATCCATTACCCAACACTAGCCCGACACATACTAACTCCTACTTTATTTGTTATTTCTCCGCTAACCCGAGTAAACTTTCCCATCCATATTAACTAATAAAACTAATATTACTTTAGAAATTTCGGGATGTTACATCCGTAGATACCCAGGCTTGATTTGTGCCATGAAAGATCTAGGGGAAAAGGCAAGGTGGCCCCGAAAGAACGAGAAGTCAACCACCTTCAAAGACAAATCCAAATGGTGTGCTTTCCATGAGTATTTTGGCCACATGACGGACGATTGCATCGGTTTGAGGAGGGAAATCGGATACCTCCTGAGCAAGGGCAACTTCAAAGAGCTCTTGGGAAGAAAAAAGTCCAGGATCCAGGATCCTGAAGAGGCTCCTCAAAAAGCAACTCCGCCCCCCACCAGATGCTCAAGTGATCAACTTCATTTCCGGTGGCTCAGACTTACGTGGAACTTCCTCCTCCGCAGCTAAGAGGTTGGCCAAGGAGACCAAGTTGGATAACGAGGAACGACCGGTTATATCCACCACCTTGACAACAGAAAAAATGATATTCTATGATGAAGAAGATAAATCAAGCATCCAGTATACCCATCATACGGTTTGATTATTACTTTGTTTATTGCTACCCATTATGTACGCAGGATCCTAGTCGACGACGGAAGCCCGGTCAACATCATCCAGCACGATGTGCTTCAAAAGATGAATATACCAGACTCGGAGATCATCCCAAGGACATCGGTGCTGGTCGGTTTCAGCGGCGAAACCAAGAAAACATTGGGGGACATCAAACTCCCAATATACATCGAAGGGTTAACTTCTTACAAAAAATTTTGTGTTATAGATAACCTTTCTTGGTGCAATGTTATTTTGGGCAGGCCTTGGCTACATGGGATGAAGGCAGTGGCCTCTACTTACCATAAATGCATCAAACTACCAACTCCTTGGGGAGTAGTAAGGATAGATGGTGACCAATTCGAAGCCAAGAACTACTATTCTTCATCAATGAAGTCAACAGCTAAACAGACGATAGCATAGCAACCACAGCAACATCCTAGGGACGTGCTGTAAGCTCGAGAGAAAGACATAAAGGAATTGTCCTTTGATCCCGAGGATCCAGATGTGATGGTGTTCCTAGGATCCAATATCCCTAGTGAGATCGAGGAGGATATAATATCCTTCCTAAAGCGAAGAAATTCCACGTTTGCCTTCAAACATTCAGACATGACTGGTATTTCTAGGGAGGAAATTACTCACAAGTTAGGCCTTGATTTATTTGTTAAACCCGTCCATCAGGATCAAAGGAAATTCGCTCTTGAGAGGAACGTGATCATACAGGAAGAAGTTGAAAAACTTCTTAAGGCCGGTATGATCAGAGAGGTTAAGTATCCTAGATGGTTAGCTAATGTGGTTGTTGTTTCTAAAAAGAATGGAAAGTGGAGGGTGTGTGTTGATTTTACTGATTTAAACAAGGCATGCCCCAAGGATCCTTTCCCGTTACCACATATAGATTCCATGGTGGATGCAACGTTAGGAGATGAGATGCTCACCTTTATGGATGCCTCCTTTGGATTTCAACAAATTCAGATGGAACCATCTGATCAAGAGGATACAGCATTCTTGAGTCCTATCGGCATATACTGTTATATTGCTATGCCGTTCGGACAAAGAAATGCAGGGGCAACATATCAAAGATTGGTCAACATGATGTTCAAGGATCAGTTAGGCAAAACCATGGAAGTCTACATAGATGACATGGTGATAAAGTCGAAAAAAGCCGAGGATCACCTCAGAGATCTTGAAGAAGCTTTCAACATTCTGGATCAGTACAACATGAAGCTGAATCCATCAAAGTGCCATTTTGGTGTCAATGCTAGGAAATTCCTAGGATACATGGTGACCAAAAGAGGAATAGAGGCGAGCCCCGAGCAAATAGAAGCCATCATCAACTTGAAGTCTCCTATGAATGCTAAGGATGTCCAGAGTTTGACGGGAAGAATAGCTGCTCTCAACAGATTTATTTCCAGATCCTTGGGGAAGTTCAAAGACTTCTATGACATCCTCAGGAAGAACAAGAAGTTCGAATGGACGGAGAAGCATGAAGTAGCGCTAAAAGCCTTAAAGGATTACTTATCCTTATCTATATACCTAGCTATTTTAGGAAATGCAGTAAGTGCCGTCCTCGTGAGGTATCATGAAGGTGAACAACATCCCATTTATTATGTAAGTAAAAGTCTTTTAGATGCGGAAACCATGTATTCACATTTAGAAAAGTAAATTCTTGCACTTATTATGGCTTTTACGAAATTGAGACATTACTTTGAAACACATACTATTATTTTAAAAACTAATTATCTTGTTAAGAATGTGCTTAGAAAACCAGAATTATCAGGAAGGATGGCCAAGTGGGCTGTGAAGCTGAGCGCATATGATATTCAGTATGAGCCCAGAACAACCATTAAATCGCAAGCACTAGCAGACTTTGTGGCTGATTTCAGCAGTGACATGCAAAAGGAAGCTGACTTGGAGGTTCAACAACTAGAAGAAACCAAGGATCCTTGGTTCCTCTTCACATATGGAGCATCCAAAGTAAGAGGGACAGGATTAGGTATCCTACTGAAATCCCCACAGGGGGACATATTGCCCCAGTCTATAGCCTGTGAGTTCCAAGAGACAAATAATGAGGCTATTTTGAAGCTCTGATCACAGGTTTACAATTAGCTAAACGCATGAGGATCAGGTATCTTTAAGTATATATAGATTCATTGTTGATAACTAACCACTTTAATGGCTAATACGCTGTTAAAGGTGAAAAACTAATCAAATATCTAGATGTTGTGAAGGAATTAACAAAATCCTTCGAATTGTTTAGTATTGATTAGGTACCAAGGGAAGAAAACGCTGGGGCAGATGCTTTGGCAAATTTAGCCTCATCTTTGAAAATTCCAGAAGATATGAAGATCCCAATCATCCATATATACTCTCGCCAGCAATAGGAGAACGATAAGTTGGAGAGATAACAACTGACAAACAAATCGTACTTTGGGATCCATCATCCTCAAACAACCAAGGATCCTGGATCCTCCCAATCAAAAATACATCCAAGACGGAGAAATTCCAACTACAGAGAACCCGAAATCCTTCAAACTAAAGGTATCACAATACATTTTACATAATATTCTGTATAGAAAATCTCTTGCAGGTTCATACTTGAGGTGTATCGAGGATCCTGAAATTCATGAGGTACACAAAGAATTTCACGAAGGAGATGGTGGTAATCATACTGCAGGTAGAGCTCTGTTTTCTAGGATTCAAAGAACAGGATACTTCTGGCAAACCATGAAGAGAGACGTCATGGAGTACTCAAGGAAGTGTGATGCTTGTCAAAGGCATGCAAACATCCTTCATCAACCAGCAGAACCTATGTATCCTATATCCTCATCATGGCCTTTCATGAAGTGGGGCATGGATATTGTGGGTAAGCTGCCCAAGGCACCAGGAGGAAAAGTATTCATGCTTGCAATGACTGACTACTTTTCAAATGGATAGAAGCAGAAGCCTTTGTTCAAGTACGAGAAAAGGAGGTGATATCTTTTATTAAAAGAAATATTATTACTAGATTTGGTATACCTTTTCAGAAATTATTTGTGACAATGGTATTAGTTTATCGGGAAAAGAACCGCTGACTTTTGTGACAGTTGGGGCATCAAGATGATTACCTCTACTCTAGTGCATCCTCAAGCTAATGGCCAAGCAGAATCAAGCAACAAGATAATCATCAACAATTTGAATAAGAAACTAGGTTCCAAGAAAGGTAAGTGGGCTGAAGAGCTACCTTATGTTCTTTGGGCTGACACGATAACACCCAAGAATGCAAAAGGCCAAACACCCTTATCATTGGTGTTTGGATCAGAAGCAGTAATCCCTATAAAAATTGTGGTTCCTACAGCCAGAACAAGCATCCATGATCCCGAGGCTAATAAAGAAATCATTCTCGAAGACTTGGATACTGTGGAAGAACTCAGAGACCTAGCCAAGATTAGAATGGCGGCTTATCAACAAAGGGTAGCTGGGGCATACAACAAAAGTATAACAATCAGAAGATTTCAAGAAGAAGATCTAGTCTTGTGGAAAGCCTTCCATAAAATACAACCAATCTGGTAGATGGAAAGCTAGCACCCAAGTGGGAAGGTCCTTATCTGATCGAGTCGGAAGCAGGAAAGTGGGCACCATTTGCTCACTATGGAAGGCAACAGGTTACCAAAATCAAGGAATTCTATACATCTTAAGAAGTACTTTTTCTGATCAGGATCAAGTATCCTCTAAGGATCGAGGATCCTAAAATTGGTAATATCTATCTGATCACTTATTCGTTTAAGATTTTTATTAGTTTAAAGATAACATATTCTTAACATTTTTATTTTCCAAGTTTTAAGTAATAATGCATGATATTATTAAGATATTCAATGATCAAGAGGTTGGCCACCTCTCTTTCAAATTTAAGGTATCATACTATTTCCCTTGGCCTAGCCCACGATTAAGGTATGACACCCGATGGTCATATATTCCAAGGTTTAAAGGTTTTCACCTTTCTTATAAATTAGAGTTTCTACACTCTCGCCTAGAGCGCACGCTATCCTAAGTATAGTCCGGGGCAGCGGGACCAGTACACGCTTAGTGGCTTATAATTTCGTTGTCTTCGGCTATATGGAGGATCCTACGATTTATGCTAGACGTACCATACCACCGGTTTATAACTGTGGGTTCCGGGACGGATCGTACACGGGATATCGCTAACAACGCAGGTGCGGAATCCCTGCGCAGGTAGTTACGAGTGTAGAGATAGAATCACACGAGCAATAAATCAACCACGTTATATTGATAACCGAACACGTGACTCACGGTCACTATTACAGAAAATAACACGTAACACCAATATGAAACACACTGAAACAAACCCTAAACGACCAACACTCAAACTGTTTCAGCGAAACAGTTTTATACACGACAACTTCGCCATTGGCGAAGTTGTCCATAACTTCGCTGATTCAACAAGTTCGCCATAGCGAACTTGTTGACAACTTCGCGTATTACAAAACAATCATAAACAAAACATAATTACATTACAGACTCGATTACAAATGCTAGACTATGAACTACTGACACACATGTACCAACAGACTCCCCCTTGGCAGTAGCTTCATATCTAGATCTTCAAATCTTGAGTCTTGTAATCTTCACCTCTACGCGTGCGCCCCTTCTCTCACACATACCGACACTACCCCTTGATATTTCCTAGCTTGATCCTTCCAAGCAGGAATGTAGAAGATCTTCTTCTCGTTGAGCATTTTCAGATCAGCCTGCGATAGATTAACAAGATGCATCGGGTCGTAAACCCGAAGTACTTCTTGTTCATCCTCATCTTCCATTACCGCCTCAGCTGTCTCACAATCCACGTACCACCAATTTAAATCTTTTAGGACGTTCTTGGGCATAACTTTCATCGGTACTTCTTTCAAATGACGGACTGGTTTATACTTCATAACCATCCATGGTTTGCCGTCAGCCCTCATTCCACGATCTTTGTCTTCTATCAACTTTCCTTTTTGAGGCTTTAGCAGTTCAAACTTTTTGTCTTTAATGGCTTCTTTCCATACGATCTTCTCAATGATTCTTGCCATATCATCATTGCTTCTATTGATCAGCCCCAATCTCGCTAAATCTTTCACCTCACATTCTGGTAAGGAATTCAGAGATCTCAACAATCTCTTAAAGTACTGAATGCCGTCGTACCGTTTGATCACAAATAGTTTCAGCTCTTTGTCATACAACCAGCATATGATTCCCTTCTTTGACTCTGCATAGCCCTTTATATTATAAGTCTTTCTGAACATCGTTGGCACTGCAGGCTTCTTGGTTTTAACAAACCACTGAGCACAGCCTTCTTTCCAGTTCGGCTGCTCCTCCCATACTGTATCTTCTATCACGCTCTCATCCCCCAATTCTGATCTCTCAACAGCTGGAATCTCATGTTCCACTGAATCATCCACAATCTCACCTTCTTCTAATACATCTTCCACATTAATCTGTTCTCCAATCCTCTCAATCTCATCCATAGGCAACACGTCGTCATCATCCATCAACTCATCGTCCTCCTCCTCATCCAACTCCTTCAAAGCATCGATAACGTCTTCAACATCAGCGTCGTCATCTACAACTACAACCTCATCACCAGCTGCATTTGTAGACTCCCCCTCAGTTGTGGAAGCCCCAAGAGCCTGAGAGGTTCTTGGCAGCTCATCACCTGCACCGGAAGGTGCATTGGGATCATCGTCATGATCTTCTCGTCTTTTCGTTCTCAACTCATCGCCCCTACAAGTATTCTCCCCCTGAGATGCCAAGAATGCCTTGAAGGCATCTATAATTTTACCGTGTTCCACCAGGAGGGCTGCTTGTAGTCGATTGGATTCCACTAGGCTCTGAATGGTCTTTGTCTGATCAGCAACAATCCGCTCTAGTGAAGTAATCCTCTCGGAATCTGAAGTAGGCGTTGGAGTTGGCGGGACATCAGCAGAAGTGACCGCAGGTGGTACACTTGGTAACACTGCAGTAGAAGTGATTGTCGACTCCACAAATCGTGCAACTACCACCGGTGGATTAAGCGGTTGGGGTGGTAGGGACACAATTGCTGGGGCCGACGTCTCGACCGCTGTAACCTGTGCTGTAGTAGTAATAAGAGACATACCAGACAAGGCAGGTGGAGCAAAACGTACTAGTCTTGAAGATTCTCCAGCTCCCGAACCTATACCTCTCTGTTCTCTTCTTGAACGTCTAAGCACAATCTGCACTGCCTCCTCTTCATCCACTTCATCCTCATCCTCCTCCACAGTTCTCGGTCTCTTTCCCGTAGTCCGTTCCCGAGACACCATAAGTCTTCTTGCCTCAGCAAACGTCTCGTCTAGATCAGAGTCAGCTACCGAAGTAGCTGCTCTGGTAACATCCATAAATTGAGGACCCGAGACATCCATATCAAACACACCATGTACGCCAAAGGCAGCATTAAGATCAACGTCTTCAGCAGTAGACACAGCATGAGATACAGTAGCTGGCACAGCAGCAGAGGCAACAGTAGAAACCACAGGCGCAGCTGATACAGCATGAGGTGCCGCCGCCTGATGTGGTTGGGGGTCTCTGAACTCGTCCCCTCCTGCAGGAACATACTCCGGGTTGATGAGATACCCGAAAAGTGGAGTATGCCTGGGACGCCGCTCAGGATTGCTACGAGTGCTCGACGTCCTGCACTGAGCAAAGATACGTTTTGTTACGCACTCAACGTATCTGATAGGGCGTCTTTGCGGTATAGACGGAGCGACATGATTAATAATCATTTGTAGAAACCGAGGATACATAATAAAACGCTCGCGCGCCGTCGCCCGTCTCTGACGATCAATCTCGTAAAAGATTAGCTGACTAAAAGAATATCTGCGGTTGTAAGTCAGCGCAATCATGGCCGATTGCATCGTCGCACCCATCCCGTCTGTTCCTGCCTTTCTGCCGGACATGCATACTATTAACACATGCATCAGAAAGCGCCATTGATCCAGCAGAAAGCCTTTCCTCCTCTGCGAGTCCCCCAGCGGACCCGAATAACCCATCCTCAAGTAAGCTCCGTCACGGAAAGGAGCTACGAACTCCGTTGGGTCGTCTCTCGTTTCATCACCGAACTGCAGAGCCAACCGTATGTCTTCCGAGGAAAACTGTATGTCTTGACCATTGACAGTTGCTCGCATCACTGGAGGCTCAGGTCTGCAATCATAATACACCGTCTGCCAGAAGTCGTCAATGTTAGGCAGAGATATGGGTAGTGTATTAGTGATCGCGTGAAAAACTCGTGATCGTTGGAGAAATGTGATAATCTCCCTATAGTCTTCAACGCCTCGTGCGTCTGGATCCAAAGTGATGTATTGGTTATGGGCTGGAAAGAATTGTCGTTGCTCATCACCATCATCACCACCAGCACCTCCAACAGCAGCCATATCTGCACCAAACAAAACAAGTTAGACAGTGTGTAAGCAGCTCACAAGTTCGCTAAGTACCACGAGCGAAGTTGTGATGTACACAGAACAGGCGAATTTAAAGGTGAGGCGAAGTTGGGAACAACTTCGCTTCATCTGTAAGTTCGTCTGAAATCTTATAAAAAATTTGAAATAGGCGAAGTTGTGTTCAAGGCGAAGTTATGGATAACTTCGCCATAGGCGAAATTAAGCTTCAAGCGAAGTTGTGGATAACTTCGCTGAAGACGAACTTAAGCCACTGGCGAAGTTGAGAATAACTTCGCGTAAACCTTAACTTCGCCTGAATCTGAAACGGCGACTGTTCAGATTCAAACAAGTTTTATCCGACGTTTCGGACCGATTTAAGGATATAACAATGAAGTCCAACATATTTCAATGGTGTTAGGACGAAAAGGTCGTCCATGAACACGTAACGTGAGGTCGAAAAACTTGGTTTCGAAGGTTCGACGACCCGAGAGTCTCGAACCGGGTAAAACTATAAAGAGAAAGATAGGATGATATTGACAACACATACCACTAGTATAGTAGAAACAAGGAACACAAGATCGGAATCGAAAGTGAATAACAAGATCGCCGGAAAGAAAAAAATATAAGTTCGCCGGAAAAGTTAAAATCTGAAACTGTTACTATTCAAAATCCCTTATATAGGGAAGAGTTGGTTCAGGCGAAGTTACGCTTAACTTCGCCAAGGCGAAGTTAAGCACAACTTCGCCGAATTCAACAACTTCGCCCGTAATTTTCAAAATCAGCCCTTTAAGTTTGAAAAATCTTGCACTTAACATTAGAAGTTTCCAAAAAGAGTTAAACAAATATGATCAAGACCCAGTAACAACAATAAAATAATATAACTACAAAAACAAAAAAAACAAAAAAAAATAGAAAAATTTTAACGAAATAAGGGATCAAATTTCAGTCTAGTCAGGGACCACTACGTTTTAGAAAAGATCCTAACAGGAATCATACTAACGATGTGACTGTCACTTAGATCCGTGTTTAGCTGTATTATGACATAGAGACACAGGTTGTAAGCATGTAAATAACGTAAATGGTTTTCATCGTTTCTGTGATACGGATTAAGGTTCAGTTAAGCTCAAAAATTTAAGTTGGCAACATCTCAGAGATAATGATGTCTTCTATCTATTCTCAAAGCGTATTTGGCTATACCCAAGTCACCCCGAATTGACTTCGACCCATAATGTCTGATTATCTTGTAGATACACGATGTCTGCCTCCCGTTTTCTTCTAACTCCAGACTTGAGAAGTCTTGATTGTTACTATGTCTCATAAGTATTTAAAAATATACACGTATATATATATATATATATATTTTTTTTTTTTTTTTTTAAATCAACATTTTTATCGACTTCGGAGTACTAAACCACTGCAAGTCCCGAATCTGGATCACTGCAGTATCTTGAAATGCTTTCTTCACGGGAATCAGAACACTCACGGGCTCGTGTATGACTGGGTAGTCGCTTTTCTGCCTATCCTTCGAAAAGATATGTATGAAGACATACAAAACTCTTAAGGAGTTTCCACGTAAATTCGAGTAAATTTAAGTTAGTATCACATACACTTTTACGCACCATAAAAATTTACCATGACATACAATGACTGTTCTAAAGCCTTTTAAGCCTAATAACTTCACTAGTTAAGCACACACAATCAGTATATATATCATTTTCCAAGGTTGGATCAATTTTCTGTTAAACACAGCAAAGAACTTCTTACGAAGTAGTAGACTTGAAAAGTAATTTCATTTCCCATATAAAAAAATTTGATTTCAATCGCCCCGATCACGTCAAAGTCGTCAGGTAAACGGCTATCCTGAAGATCCAATGGATCAACTGGACCGACCACATACAAGTATGTGTCCTTCTTACTAAGAATGACCGACTAATTTTCAGCAACTGAAAGAACACACGTCATAGCTGCCCCGGTTACTTTCAGTCTTCCGGTTAATGGCTATCCTTATGGATCTCTAGAACTAACTCTAGCTCCCTGAACAGGTTTTAAGTCTTGCAACAAGTGTTTGTTGCCTGTCATGTGCCTGGAACAGCCGCTATCTACAATCCAAAGATTGTTGGCAGCCCTGTTCAACTGTTCCTGCACAATAAAACAAAGAGTTAGAATCTTGGGACCCAAGACCAATTGGTCTTGGATCGATACGTCCCGTACCCTGGCTTTCTCAAGTTAGCATCAGGATAAGTTCTGTAAGCCCTGTTAGGGTATCTCCTTGCAGATTGGGTGTAATGTCTTCCAAACCTTTGAGAATTGAAGGTGTTATATCTTGAGGTTTGGTTGTAAAACTGAGGTTGGTTTTTATGAAAACTTGAATTCGTTACATTTTGGCATTTTTTAAAGTTTTCATTTTTAGCAGTAACAAAATGACGCTTATACTCAGTTTTATTTGGCTTCACACCTCTTAATCTCGGCTCCAAAGGGCAATCTGCAACTAGATGTCCTAACTTGTTACATCTAAAGCAACATCGACTCTCCATTTTCGTGTCAAATGTTGGTTTGGATGTAGAGGCAGTGTTACCAGCCGTTCGTCTCACATAAGATGGGACGTACGGATTGAGTGGAGAACTCTTTTTAGGAATTTTATTTTTATCTCCTTCGGTGGGTAAACTTACCTTCTCTTTTGTCTGACCAGATTCGGACAACTTATCCGAATCCGATGAGACTGGACTTGAAACAGAAATATTCACACTAGAAACAGGCGAACTTGTTTCGCCACAGCTAACACTTGGTTCTACACTAGTAATTTTGATAGGAGTTGTCTGAGGAACTTCGAAATCAACAGATTTCTGAACACTTGGATTATAAGTATAATTGTGGTTAAAGGGTGGTGGAACTTCGTGATATCCGATTCCTCCCCTCTTTGCAGAGGTACCTGGATCACTCACGAGGTGATCAAGGATGGCCGAGGAATTCCTGAACTGCTCAAGTTTGCGGTTCAGTTCCACCACCTTTACCTGGTGGTCAGCAATCTGTTTATCCCGATCAGCAATCACTTTAGTTTTTTCCTCCAAAACTTCATAACTAAGATCAATTATTTCAATTTTCTCAGCAAGTTTAATTTTTAAGCTTTGAACGTCTTTTTCACATGCTTTTATTTTAATTTTATAACTCGTTTCTCTTGCTTTCGTAAAATTGTGATCTTCTTTAATAGTTTTAAAGTCAGCATCTAAATGGACATACTGATCAGTTATCGTTTTAAGTTGCTCAGACAAATTCTCACAACTAGTACAAATAGTTTTAGGACTTACCTCGGAGCGATTATCTTTGTCATTTGCCATGAAAGCGGTTTCTTCTTCATTTGCTTTCTCAATTTCTTCAACCTTCTCACATTCTTCAGCTTCAGACTCAGCCATGTTTGCTTGCTCACCAGAACCACTTGAGCGTTGATTCCAGTTGTACTCTCCTGCCTCTCTGGTCAACATGGCATTTATCTCTCTGTTAACTCCTGAGTGTTGTGTAGGTCGACCTTGTCCTCGTTCAACCCTCTCATTTCTGCATTCCTTGGCAAAGTGCCCGTACTGTTGACAATTATAGCACCTTACCTTGGACTTGTCGAACCCGGGCCTACCACCAACAAACTTTCTTCCAGTTTTGTGCATAAACCGTTTAACACGTCTCACAATCATTGCCATTTGCCATTGCAAATCCATCTCCTCCAGATCATCAGCATCGATCTGGTCGTAGTCCTCATCCAGAACAGCAGGGTCCACAATCTTCCCCTGGATGTAGTTTTCATAGGAAGCAATAAATGAAGCATAGACTGCAAACTGCTCTTCAGCAGATTTTACACTCATAGGCATCTTGGTATAATTATTGCTTGATGCATTTGCAGAAAAACCACTTGAGGATGCTTGAGGCTTTGAAGTACTTGAACCTCCAGCAACGAAACATACATCACCATTCGAGTTTACAGAAACGTTTCCTTCATGAGACGAGTCAGAACCTGACTCCCCTTTAGAGTAATAAGCAGCAGATTCAGGCCTCGAACTTGAGCCTGAGTTAACCTTTGCACCATACATACCAGGGTCTTGTATCTGATCTGTAGGTGTTTCTTTTCGAACCATATTAAGCTCATAAGTTCTGAGCTTGTTCACTGCCGTTTCAAGATCATAATTAGGAAAGTCTCTGTCTTCCCTCATAAGAACGGTGTACATTTCCCACTTCGGTGGGAGAGCATCGAGAAGTTTTTCAACGATCTCTTCTTCTCGGTAAGCAATTGAATAATTGCTGAGCTCTGTCATTAGATGATAGTATCTGGTGATAATATCATCCAGTGATTCGTTCTTCAAAAATTTGAAGACGGAGAACTGGGTCTTCAAAAGTTTTACCTTCGATGCACGGATACCCACATTCCCCTCAAATCTATTTTCAAGAGCATCCCAAAGCTCTCTTGCAGAAGTGTACTTTCGGAACGTATGGAGAACCTCTTGAGGAAGTGCCATTGTTATCGCAGCATGGGCCTTGCTTTCGGCCTCGTACATTTTCTTTTCTTCCTCCTCCATTTTGCTGTACTTCTTAACCACATCGCGACCTTCGTATTGCGCAGTTGGAGGGATATATCCATCCTGGATGCACACCCACATTTTGGCATCCTGGTATTTGATGTATTGGATGAATCTGTCCTTCCATGCCACGAAGTCAGTTCCTTTCATCAGCCTCGGGGCCTTAGTGGCAGACCCCGCTTCTACTTCCATCTTGACCAAATCGGAGATGTTGATCGACGACATCCTTGCAAAAACCTGAAAAACCTGGAAAAAACAAAAAAATATTAAAACAGCTCAGTAGGCGAAGTTAATAACAACTTCGCTTGAAGGTTAACTTCGCTGAAAAGAGAACTTCGCTGAGATCTTAAATTCGCTTGAATTTGGCGAAGTTAAAAATAACTTCGCTTAGCTCTGGTGAACTTATGAGTTGAGCGAACTTGGGTATGAAGCGAAGTTGCGGATAACTTCGCTAAGGCGAACTTATGAAGTGAGCGAAGTTGTGGTTAACTTCGCTAATCCTTATATCTTCGCCAAAAACCCTAATTCCAGCGACGGCAACTTCGCCTGAAGAAAGGTAACTTCGCCCGATGAACGGTAACTTCGCCCGATGAACAGGGAAGTTTGTTCAGATCTGTTTTCGTCAATCCAGCAGCTCCCGATCAATGCAAAGGCTTGAAAATGACTGTCAAGCACTAGCAAAACTCAATCCCAACAAAAACACGTCCCGCGAATAGGTCAAACGAGACGTTTTCTACACCCACGTGAAATCCCGAACCTCACAATCGAGCCGATTGGCTCTGATACCAATTGTAGGTTCCGGGACGGATCGTACACGGGATATCGCTAACAACGCAGGTGCGGAATCCCTGCGCAGGTAGTTACGAGTGTAGAGATAGAATCACACGAGCAATAAATCAACCACGTTATATTGATAACCGAACACGTGACTCACGGTCACTATTACAGAAAATAACACGTAACACCAATATGAAACACACTGAAACAAACCCTAAACGACCAACACTCAAACTGTTTCAGCGAAACAGTTTTATACACGACAACTTCGCCATTGGCGAAGTTGTCCATAACTTCGCTGATTCAACAAGTTCGCCATAGCGAACTTGTTGACAACTTCGCGTATTACAAAACAATCATAAACAAAACATAATTACATTACAGACTCGATTACAAATGCTAGACTATGAACTACTGACACACATGTACCAACAATAACATTTTCATGTTATCTCACGTTTGGGCTAAATCACTGTTTGGGCGAATCCCCAGTTAACATCCGTATCTTGGGCCAGTCCCTAGTTTGGGCTTGTCCCCAGTTTTTGGGCTTGTCCCCAGTTCATGGGCTTGTCCCCAGTTCACGGGCTTGTCCCTAGTTGCACGGGCTTGTCCCCAGTTTATCTTATGGGCTTGTTCCCGATTTGATGGGTCTAACCCTAATTAATTTTGTAAGTCCTTTACAACAGATGTTCTAAGTTGAATGACGAGAATCAAGACTTATGGATTCGAAATCCTTAACTTATTTCTACAAAGATTGTGAAAGGGTCACTACTCATGGTAACTTAGGTATGATTAGACCTTATGGTATGATTTCTACTTGTAAATTTACATTTGTTTGGCTACGATCCTTATAAACCTTTTTGCTTAAGAATTTAAAATCTTTAAATTATTTTTACAAGGATATTCTATCCTAAATTATTTACTCAAGATTATTTCTTATTTTTAGAATTCTTTATTTTTTGTACTTGAGCGTTTTATAATTTCAATAAAAATAGTTTTTATAATACACAACTTATGTTACAACATATACATGTTTATGCTTCATAGTTTACAACATATGACTTTATTAGATGATGAAGTTTTAATTAATATGTTTTTTTTCATGAAGTTAGAAATATGTGACATAACTTAGAATTATG
Source organism: Bidens hawaiensis (assembly GCF_021521415.1). Classification (NCBI taxonomy): domain Eukaryota; kingdom Viridiplantae; phylum Streptophyta; class Magnoliopsida; order Asterales; family Asteraceae; genus Bidens; species Bidens hawaiensis. The sequence goes on along the minus strand of NW_027491058.1, from coordinate 2,194,809 downwards.
TTTTAAATTGTTATTTTTCTCTATTTGTCTTTATATGTTGGATTCTTTTAGTTAAAATAACAATGTGATATCTTATAATAATAATAATGCTAAATTATTTGATGTTTACAATATATTAAAATGTATATAACACACACACATATATGAAGTTTTATATATTTTTCGTTCGTGTGTAATACGGGATCTAACCTAGTATATATAAAATCAAAAAAAGATTGGGTTCGGGCAAATCCGAACCCAAACACACCTTCACTCCTAGTAGAATGTATCGGCCGATTTCATAAAGACATCAGATTTGGCGTAAGAAAAGAGTGGCTGCAATTGCTGAGGATATGTTCCTTTTTTTTGTTTGCGGAAAAAGTTTTGGCTCATAAAAAAAGGGATAAAAGAGACTAAGATATCGTTTAAAAATGATAGCGGGTTTGGCTCGTTAACAAATAATGGGTTCGTTCGTTAATTCGATAGAATATGCTATATATAAAAGCAAAAAGGGCCGGGTTCAGACAAACCCAGTCAAGGACAAAACGTGTTCAGGTCAAAACATCTCGTTTGTCCGTTTAAAAAATTATCAACTTGATGTAGGCATGCTTAGGACAAGACAGACCCAAAAAATGAAAAAAATCGACAAACCTGACAAGCCATTATGCCACGTGTCAATAGAAGGGCAAGCACGACCGTTCTTACCTAGGCACAAGCGTGCTTGGGACAAAGTTGTTGCAAAAAACGTTTGGACGCATACTAGTGATCAAACACAGACAAACATGGTCCTGTTCACTCACCAATTTTGGCCTATAAAAAGAATTCGGAGGGGGGGGGGGGGGGTTCCAACAGATTTACCATCCTCATTTTCATGCGTTTACTTGTTTTCTAACAAAAAAGGCCATGTATATATTTCTAACAAAATAGGCCATGTATATAGCCTTTTTAGCTTGGGATCGCTCCATAAATGTTCACGATGGCTTCTATTAAAAGTGAGAAGATGATTAACTTAATCAATCTACCTAAAATGCTTTCAAAGACTAAATTAATTGTGTTGCTTGAGTGAAGATGAAAATTGGTATGAATTAATGGTTAATGGTTTATTTTTAGTAAAGTGACGTGTTTGTGTTCTTATTAATTCTTTTTACTTATTTACATAGAGCACTTATGTTATTAATTTAGTCTTTGGTCTTGTAAGTGTTTTTGGTATAAAGCGGTATGAAGCTTGTTGTTGTACCCATGACGTGTAAAAACCGGTGCACCAACCTGGGGATCCATGTGTAGATATTGATCCATTTGTGGAGTTGGAAACACACACAATTTGTTTGTTATTAGTGCTAGTCTACTAAACTTGAGTTTAATTTAATAAATTAATAATCAACTTTAACCTTGATAGAATTGACTTATCATACGTCAGTTTCTGATAGCGAGCCATATATGACTTAGATCTTAGGCCAGTTTTTAATAGCGAGCCAGATATGACAGAAGCTTCTTGTATACACCCTGATATACGTGACAAGTTTCTTGTAATAGACCATATATGCTAAAAAGGCTTCTGGGCTTTAGCCAGATCCTTAGGTTGACTTCTCTTATTACACCAAATCCAACATGGGTTAAGGGTTAATAATTCATTAACATAAAAATTGGAAAAAAAAATATTGTCTAAATCTATTAAACTATCATTAAATAACTTAAGTTCCTTCAATAACATTGTTGAATTACGTTTCTCGCAATATGTGAATTCATGAAATGGCCATGATGTGCCGAGAGGTATAATTCAAAGATGTAATATAAAGATTAACAAAGAAAGATAAACTTAAGCAAGTTTCACCAAGACAACACCGTTAAATAATATAAGATTACATAAATGTTCCAAAATAATCTTCTCGGCACATTAGGTGAAAGTGGGGGAAGAAGCGATATCCTTAGAAAGAGCACCCTTACTGTTTAATATCTATAATATATATAAACGAAAACATAAAAATCCTACGTGTTGCGATGTGGTCGCTCCCTCTTTTTTTGGAGTCACCAGATTTGCTTGATTTTTATATGAAGGCTTCTCATGTATTTGACCCGAATTCATAGGTATGGGTCTTACCAAACCTAGATATTTCTTAAACGGGTTATAACATTTCATTAAATTAAAAATTATTCTCGCCAAATTATTTATGTAAAAATCCTATTAAATAGGATATAATAAAAAATAATATCTTATTTATTTTAAAAAAGATATATATATTATTTAAATTAAAAAACCAATTTGATAGTAAAAAATAAACGGGTCTTGGGTCTCATCAAACCATAAGTATATTATTAACTTTCATAAATATTATTTACAATTAAAAAACCAATTTCATAGTAAAAAAAATAAATAAACGGGTTTTGGGTCTCATCAGAACCATATAGCTTTTAAACAGGATTATAATATCTCATTTATTTGTAAAACAATTTATCATCAAACCATAAGTATATTATTAACTTTCATACAATAAAAAAATATAAATTAAAAAAATAAATAAATATTAAAACAAACAATATAAAACAAACCCCCGTAATACGGGGGATAAAAACTAGTAAAGATATAAATAAGAAAATATGAACTAAACGAGCGATTTTATGATGGTTTGAGAATTGTTCATAACAATGCCCATTCTCCCAAAGGAACCGCACAACTCTAGAACCTGGAAAAATGGCAAGCAACAGAATACTGGCCTACGGGCATTCACGGGACTAGCATTTGCGGTAGCCTGCTAGTGACCCATGCGATTGCTAGAACGTAAACCTTAACCCTTTCTTTTCTCATCTCTCAACTCTGAAAGGACGTTTACCAATTTTTTTCACATCACGAAACTAATTATTTACTAGTAAGTCATCCAAAATGGATTCCATCCCAAAGCAACATCGTTTATTATCTTGTTATTCTCTATATTATATATTTCTATTTTATTTTATCTTGTTTTGTAAAATTGAGCAAAATCAACTAACTGGTATCTAAGTATTGAGTAATAAAGTCGTGTCCTTCGACAATAGTTGGTTCTTACCCAAAGTTACACTATATGTAACGCGTTTTTGCCCGATTTTGTGTCATTAGTTTAAGTAACGATTTTTTGTCTTTAGTTTAAGTAAAAATTATTTTTGAAGTTTAAAACTTTGGAAACCTTGTGTTAACTCATCATTCGAAAATACATAAACAAACACATCATCATATACTAACATTTATGAACGTAAGTAGTTTTAAGGTTTATTGGATTTTTATAATTCATATTAACTGGTATTTGCCGATACTAATTCCAAGTCAGTTTGTCGCTATTGCAGTCCCAAATTTTAAAAAGTTGCCCCTAATGCCCCCCTTCCCCCACGCGTTAAAAAGGACTTAAACAGCTTTTCCTAATCTCAAACTAATGTTTGAGATTTAACCGGAAGAAGGATACCAGTCGATTGATGTAAAACTTAGCTCGAAATGGAGATCCAAACAGCTTGATTTTTGTTGATTGGAAGTTCAAACACCGAATTGAAGCAATATTTCAATCTTTTAGGTGTCACACCCAACCTAAGGCGGAAATGCTGGGGCGCGAACTGATTTTTCACAACTCACAAGGTACTATCATGCTAATTTATATATTACAATATCTATTTAATATGTTTAAGTCAACAATTTGCAAATGAGTATGTAAGGCCCCGTTACCGGTGCCGTACACTAGATGTTGAATTTACTCATAAACAAAGTTCTAAATATCAGAGTTAATTAAAACTTTACGCAGAATATAAAACTTTCATAAATATTACACAATAATTCATAACTTGTCTTAAAACATAACTTGAAGTATGTCTTTCAGTTCAAACATCAACAAATAAATCTTCATATGCCAGCTTCTTTATTCATATGCCATGTCTCCCATCAAGCCAGCCTTCTCATCCTACTCACCTGCGTGCATACTAAAAGTCAGCTATGCTGAGTGATTTCAAGTTAATCATACAACATACAATCAGTTCACATTCTTGCACACATGCCCGAAGAGGTGTACATAATTCATACTTTACTTTTACATGCATATCTATCCATACTACTTAAATAGCCTTCCGCTCTATAACCTCACAGATATTATAAGGGTCTGGTCTCCAACATCACAGATATTATTAGGGTCTAGTCCCTATCCTCACAAATATTATTAGGGTCTGGTCCCTATCCTCACAGATATTATTAGGGTCTGGTCCCTATCCTCACAGATATTATTAGGGTCTGGTCGATCCCTTTGTTTCATACAACTGTAACATACCTGTCTTTACATACCTTTCTTAATAATACGTGCAATATCCGAAGATCGTTCACGTACTATCTCATAACATGCCTAACATACATATCATACATAACATACATACTACGTTCATACATCATATACATCAATCGTATCAATCATATATTTAATTACCATCTGACGGTACATACAATATCCGAAGATCGTTCACACACCGTCAAGCAATCATCATGCATAAATCATACCAAGCATACACTTACCACTTAAGGTAAGTGTATTAACTATCACATCGAGTATGCACACAGCCCCGAAAACATAACAAGGAAGTGGGGCTAGAAACTCACCTGAACTCGGTTACGTTCACCGTTTATAGTTATTCCTTTCTTGAGCTGTGCACGACTAACTGTATAACAATTACACGTATCAATTATCTATCGCTATCCACATCGTATTTCTAGTTTAATCATAACCCACAATGAACGGGGTCTGGGGGGGCAGCCCCTAGAAGGGTCCAAGGGTTAGAGCCCCTGGCTGGGGTCGAGCGGCCAGGTCAGCTTGGAAATGTTTTATTTCCATTAACTGTCTTAACACATTTTCCATTAGAATTTGAATCATTAATTAATTTGCTAACTTAAAAGTTCAAGGGCTTATTTGTAATTAAATCATTATTTTTCTAAGTACAGCGACTGTTCTGTCATTTTGTTAAACTTCTAGTTCGTTACATTGTTCTTAACGACTTGGGTTATCATAACGAACTGGTCCTTGTAACGAATTGGACCATCTAACGAACTGGTCCTTATCACGAATTGGACCTTATAACGAAGTGGTCCTTTGACGAATCATTTCATGTAGCGAATTAGTCCATTTAACGAATTATACATTCCAATTCGTTATGACTATAACGAATCAAGGGTGATTCGTTATTTTTTCCCTTAACGAATTGAACACGAATTGAAGCTAGTTCGCTATGATTTCTTTAACGAATTACATGGCGAATCACCCCTAGTTCGTTAACTTCCCGTTAATGAATTAAGGTTAGGTCAGAGAGTGTCAGAAACATTCTCTGACATTTCTTTATCCTCGTACCATTTCCGGTGCCGTCGCCGGAAAAACACGGTTTCGCCGAAAAAACGAGTTTTGACTCGTTTATCATCGTTTTTCTCTTCGTTCGATCCAGATCTAAGCTAGGGTGACCCCTAAGCTCATATTAGGTTCGGTTTATACACGATTTCACCCGGTTCTTATGACTTAAACGGTTTAACGGTGTCTGCTCGTCGTTTCATAACCATATCTAACGGGTTTAAGCTCATACAACATCATACTATCATTACCTTTGGTCGGTATCGGTTCTTCTTCTATGTTTCGGTTAGAGAGAATTAGAGAGAGAAAGAGAAAGAGAGAGAGAGAGAGAGAGAGAGAGCTTAAGTGTGTGTTTTGATGGTGTATGGAGTATGTGTGAATTGAAATTAAATGGGTAATTATGATTTATATAATTATGGATCATGGGCTTAAGCCCATGGTCTTTCCTTCCTTCCTTCATAACCCAAGTCCATAACCCATATCCATTTAACCCAACACTAGCCCGACTCATAATAACTCGTATTTCATTTATTAACCGAAACTCGAAAAACGGATGTTACAAGTCTCCCCTCCTTAAAGAGGTTTCGTCCCCGAAACCTTACTATTACATAAACAAATTTGGATAAAATTTGCGCATCTCTTCTTCAACTTCCCATGTAGCATTCGATCCCTTGCGATGCTTCCATATAACTTTCACTAGTGAGATAACTTTAAGACGAAGCTGCTTTTCCTTGCGGTCAACTATCTCGATTGGTTGCTCAATGTAGTTCAACTGTTCATCAATCTAAATGTCCATTAATGGCACATGAGACGTGTCATCGGCTAGACATTTTCTTAGATGAGAGACATGAAATGTAGAATGAATTCCTTCCATCTCTTCTGGTCAGTCTAGCTTGTAAGCTACTTCACATACTCGATCTAAAATCTCGAACGGTTCAATGTACCTCGGACTCAGCTTTCCTCTCTTCCTGAAACGAATAATTCCTTTCCAAGGCGAGACCTTGAGCATCACATTGTCTCCACGTTAAACTCAATTGGTCGTCGCTGCATATCAGCATAGGACTTATTGATGATCTTGAGCAGCTTTCATTCTGGCTTTAATCTGATCAAACTTTATAGAAGTTTCTTGCACAACTTCTAAGCTTCCCATTTCTTTCTGTCCAAACTCTCCCCAACATACCGGAGTTCTACAACGTCTTCCATACAACATCTCGAACGGTGGCATAACAATACTCGAATGGTAGCTATTGTTATAAGAGAAGTCTGCCAGATGCAGATGACTATCCCAGCTTCCTCCAAAGTCTAAAACACAAGCACGTAGGTTTGGATCGTCCTTTCAGATTGTCCATCTGTTTGAGGATGATACGCCGTACTGATGTTCAATCTCGTTCCCATAGCTTCATGGAACTTTTTCCAGAAACTCGAAGTAAAACGAGCATCTCTATCAGACACGATCGACAGTGGCATTCCATGCTTAGATACACCCTCTTTGATGAACAAGCTTGCTAACGTTTCTGACGAGATGGCCTATCGTATAGGCAGAAAGTGAGCACTCTTGGTTAGACGGTCCACAATCACCCAGATGGTATCATGATGCTTAGTTGTACGAGGTAGCTTAGTTATGAAATCCATGGTGATGTGTTCCCATTTCCATTCTGGTACCTCCAAGGGTTGCATCTTTCCATACGGCTTCTGATGTTCGGCTTTGACTTGTAAACAAGTTAAGCATTTACTAACATAATCTGCAACATCATTCTTCATTCCTGGCCACCAGTAGTCTCTTTTCAAATCTTGATACATCTTCGTAGTTCCTGGATGAATCGAATACCTTGACTTATGGGCTTCGTCTAAGATTCGACCTCTAAGATCCCCATGACGTGGGATTCACATACGGTCAAACCTAGTCTTAACACCATGAGTGTTTTCCATCAACTCATCTTGCTGATCGAAAATCCTTTCCTTCTTCACCAGTCCTTCATCTACCAGCACTTCTGACTTCACTTTGATGATTTCTTCAAAAAGGCTTGAATTCATAATCAACTGGTATGACTTTACTGTAGTATTGATTTCCTCATTCTTACGACTTAGCGTGTCGGCGACCACATTAGTTTTACCAGGGTAGTACTTAATATCGCAGTCGTAATCCTTTATCAATTCTAACCATCTTCACTGCCTCATGTTTAGCTTTTTCTACTCGAAGAAGTACTTTAAACTTTTATGATCCGTATGGATAGTACACTTAGTACCGTACAGATAATATCTCCATATCTTGAGAGCATGCACTACTGCTGCTAGTTCTAAATCATGCGTCGGATAAGTACTTTCATGGACTTTCAATTGTCTAGACGCGTAAGTTATCACCTTCCCTCGTTGCATCAACACACAACCTAACCCACGATGCGAAGCATCAGTACAAACAACCAAACCCTCGTCACCATCGGGTAAAGCAAGGATTGGAGCTTGCGTGAGTCTCTTCTTTAACTCCTTTTAAAGCCTCTTTTTAAAACTTACCCCAACTGAATACTATCGACTTTCGGGTCATACCGGGCAATGGTGCAGCTATCTTGGAGAAACCTTCGATGAATCTCCTATAGTAGCCAGCAAACCCTAAGAAGCTTCGTATATCAGTCGGATTCTATGGAGTCTTCCAATTCGTTATCGCTTCAATCTTAGCTGGGTCCACGGTAATCCCTTCAGGATTGATCACGTGACCAAGGAATTGCACTTCTCGCAACCAAAACGCGCACTTCGAAAACTTAGCGTATAACTTTTCTTTCTTTAGCGTCTCCAATACCTCTCTCAGATTCTCAGTATGACCAGACTCACTCTTTGAATAAATCAATATGTCATCGATGAAGACGATAACTGACTTATCCGACATCGGCCGACACACCCTATTCATCATATCAATAAATGTTGCAGGAGCATTTTTTAGACCGAATGACATCACCAGGAACTCGTAGTGTCCATATCGCGTCCGAAACGCTGTTTTAGGGATGTCTACCTTTTTTCCTTTCAACTGATGATAGCCTGATCTGAGATATATTCGTGAGAACCAACTTGAACCTTGCAATTGGTCAAACAGATCATCAATTTTTGGCAATGGATATCTATTCTTTACCATAAGCTTGTTCAACTCGCGATAGTCTATGCACATCCTCATACTTCCATCTTTCTTCTTCTTGAACAACAATGGCGCGCCCCAAGGAGAAACACTTGGTCTTATGAAACCTTTGTCGAGGAGTTCTTGCAGTTAGGACATTAGTTCTTTCATCTCAGACGGCGCTAGACGGTAAAGTGTTTTCACGACGGGCTGGGCTCCTGGTATTCAATCTATCTGGAATTCTATCTCTCGTTCCGGTGGCAACCCCGAAAGATCCTTTGGAGATACTTCTTGGTAGTCGCGCACGATAGGAACATCTTTCATTTCTTTTGTCTCGGCCGTAGCGTTGACAACATACGCCAGGTAGGCACCACACCCTCGTCTTAATAACCTTTCGACTTTTATCATCGAAACGACGTTAAGCCCTGAACTTTCCTTATCACCATAACCCGTCACGGCACTGCCATCCATGGACTTCAGCTTTATTATCCTACTCTTACATACTATCTGAGCTTCATATTCAGACAACCAATCCATTCCCAAGACTACATCGAACCCTCCTAAGGTCATAACATACAAAGTAACAGGGAACTCATGTCCCTCTAATTCTATCTTACAATTCTTAACCATTTTCATTATTTTCACCGAGGTGTCACTAGCGGTTTCAACTATGAAGGTTTCAGACACTCGGCCACATTTCATTTTAGCTAGTTTACTAAACGTCATAGCTACAAAACTTCTATTCGCACCCGAATCAAATAATACTGAAACAGAGATACCGTTTACTAAGAACGTACCGGTCACAACATCAGGGATCTATCAGGCTTGTTCCTGGGTCAGCATGTAGGCTCTAGTTCTCGGCTTTGCTTGATCAACATCCTTCTTTCCACTACCTCCAAATTCACCATCGGTGCACTCTCTTGCCATATGGCCTGTTTTGTCACATTTGTAACACGCTGGTTTCGCACTGCATTCATTGGCATAATGCCCTACCTTTCCACACTTATAACACGCGTTAGACCCCATCCTGCATTCTCCACCATGAGCCTTTCCGCATTTGTTACACACATCAGAACTCCTACCCCACTTACACTCACCACCATGCATCTTTCCGCAGGTCTTACACGACCTCTTCTCCCAGACTCTCGGCTGTTTATTCTTAGGGTTCCACAACTGAGTACCAGGTCGTTTAGAAGGAGCGACCCACTTCTTATCCTTCTTCTCTTCCACTACCACCTCATCTGTCGACAAGTCATCGTAAACCATTTCCGCCAGCCCTACAGCAGAATCGAAAGTACCTGGTGTACCAGCCTTGACCAAGACGCGAACATTCTGCGGCAGTCCCCTAAGGTAACACTTGATCCGCTTGGCCTCAGTGCTCACCAAATCCGGCACCAACCTTGACATGCGGTTGAATTCAGTGGTGTACTCGCGGTGTGTCATCTTACCCACCTTCAAACTCAAGAACTTCATTTCAACCCTTTCTACCTCGGCATCAGCACAAAACCTCTTCATCACTAATTCCTTCATATCATCCCATCTCAAAGCCTTGATCTCTTCTCGACTCTTCCTCTGCTCAACCGACTCCCACCTGTACATTGCCTCCTCACTGAATGATTGGGTAGCATACCCCACAACTTGATCGGGACGGCATTCTCTAATTCAAATAATTTTGTCCATCGTGGTTATCCATTGGAGAGTAGCGATTGCGTCTCCCAAGCCAGTTAGCTTTGGTGGGTCACAGCCGTTGAAAGACTTATAGTTGCATCCACCTCCCCCTTTTTCCTATCATCAACCTTCACCGATTTAACCACGCTTGATTCTTCCCTCTCTCCTTCATCATCCTTCTTACCATCTCCTTCCGCCCTTTCAGCGGTTCCTTCACGGCCCCCAGCAGACTTTTCGGGATTCATGTTTCTTACAGCAACTGATGCCGCTTGAGCAATGGCAGTTTGAATGGCGGGGTCCATTTGAACTCCCTCTTTGTTACTCGGATTTCGACCAGCTGCACTTCCTTTGCCTTCATTGTTAGTGGCTGCCTCTACTGATGGTTCTCGGACAACGCATGGTCTTCCACGACGTCCCGTACGTCCTCCTCTTCCAGCAGCTTTCTTAGCTCCAGCCATTCGTATTCTATAAGGAAACACAAACTTCATCACTTAAGGAACCATTTAGTACAAGGATAGTAAGGCTAACATGTAATAACATATGCCAGTTGTGATTAGCTGCTCACGTTACTTTCCGTGTCCTATATACTTCCGCTTATGAGTCTATTTGTGCTAATTCTACTTCTAACAGTTAGACAATCAAACAGTTAATATCATTACATACTCCTATCCCTTGCAATTAAGCTAGCATTCATACATTCTTTATTTAACAATTACGCAAACATTCATTCATCATTCTACTTTACCTGTGAATTTAATCACATACTTTACCTTTACTTAGCTTGCTTGACACATGGAATTCTCGTACTGGCATCTTCTTTCTTTCCTTACTTTAATCCCATTCTCTATTCGAGTCTAAGCATGCAGGCTGCTTAAATCTCTCAAACTTTGCTCTGATACCAACTTGTAAGGCCTCGTTACCGGTGCCCTACACTGGACGTTGGATTTACTCATAAACACAGTTCTAAATATCAGAGCAAAATAAACTTTACGCGGAATATAAAACTTTCATAAATATTACAATAATTCATAACTTGTCTTAAAACATAACTTGAAACATGTCTTTCAGTTCAAACATTAACAAATAAATCTTCATATTCCAGCTTCTTTATTCATATGCCATATGTCTGCCATCAAGCCAGCTGTCTCATCCTACTCACCTGCGTGTATACTAAAAGTCAGCTACGCTGAGTGATTTCTAGTTAATCATGCAACATACAATCAGTTTACATTCTTGCACACATGCCCGAAGAGGTGTACATTATTCATACTTTACTTTTACATGCATATTTATCCATACTACTTAAAAAGCCTTCCGCACTATAACCTCACAAATATTATAAGGGTCTGGTCCCCAACATCACAGATATTATTAGGGTCTGGTCCCTATCCTCACAGATATTATTAGGGTCTGGTCCCTATCCTTACAGATATTATTAGGGTCTGGTCCCTATCCTCACAGAATTATTAGGGTCTGGTCCCTTTGTTTCGTACAACTGTAACATACCTGTCTTTACATACCTTTCTTAATAATACGTGCAATATCCGAAGATCGTTCACGTACTATCTCATAACATGCCTAACATACATATCATACATAACATACATACTACGTTCATACATCATATACATCAATCGTATCAATCATATATTTAATTACCATCTGACGGTACATACAATATCCGAAGATCGTTCACACACCGTCAAGCAATCATCATACATAAATCATACCAAGCATACACTTACCACTTAAGGTAAGTGTATTAACTATCACATCGAGTATGCACACAGCCCCGAAAACATAACAAGGAAGTGGGGCTAGAAACTCACCTGAACTCGGTTACGTTCACCGTTTATAGTTATTCCTTTCTTAAGCTATGCACGATTAACTGTATAACAATTACAAGTATCAATTATCTATCGTTATCCACATCATATTTCTAGTTTAATTATAACCCACAACGAACGGGGGTGGCCTGGGGCAGCACCCCTGGCAGCGGGGTCTAGGGGCGGCAGCCCCTAGAAGGGTCCAAGGGGCAAAGCCCCTGGCTGGGGCCGAGTTGCTAGGTCAGCTTGGAAAAGTTTTATTTCCATTAACTGTCTTAACACATTTTCCATTAGAATTTTGAATCATTAATTAATTTGCTAACTTAAATGTTCAAGGGCTTCTTTGTAATTAAATCATTCTTTTTCTAAGTACAGGGAATGTTCTGTCATTTTGTTAAACTTCTAGTTCGTTACATTGTTCTTAACGAATTGGGTTATCATAACGAACTGGTCCTTGTAACAAATTGGACCCTCTAACGAACTGGTCCTTATCACAAATTAGACCTTATAACGAACTGGTCCTTTGACGAATCAGTTCATGTAGCGAATCAGTCCATGTAACGAATTGGACCTTCCAATTCGTTATGACTATAACGAATCAAGGGTGATTCGTTATCTTTTTCTTTAACGAATTGAACACGAATTGAAGCTAGTTCGCTATGCTTTCTTTAACGAATTACTTGGCGAATCACCCCTAGTTCGTTAACTTCCCGTTAACGAATTAGGGTTAGGTAATAGAATGTCAGAATTATTCTTTGACATTCCTTTATCCACGTACCATTTCCGGCGCCATCGCCGGAAAAACGTGGTTTCGCCGAAAAACGAGTTTTGACTCGTTTTTTGCCTCGTTCGATCCAGATCTGAGCTAGGGTGACCCCGAAGCTCATCTTAGGGTTCGGTTTATACCCAATTCCACCCGGATCTCGTGACTTAAACGGTTTAACGGGTTTAAGCTCATACAACATCATACTATCATTACCTTTGGTCGGGATCGGTTCTTCTTCTACGTTTCGGCTAGAGAGAATTAGAGAGAGAGAGAGAGAGAGAGAGAGAGAGCTTATGTGTGTGTTTTGATGGTGTATGGAGTATGTGTGAAATGAAATTAAATGGGTAATTATGACTTATATAATTATGGATCATGGGCTTATGCCCATGGTCTTTCCTTCCTTCATAACCCAAGTCCATAACCCATATCCATGTAACCCAACTCTAGCCCAACTCATAATAACTCATATTTCATTTATTAATTGAAACTCTAAAAACATGATGTTACAGAGTACATCAAATATAAAGAAATTACAAAAATGATATCAAATAGTTCTTTTATAAGTTTTATATCCTAAAAGCCTTCTCTAAGTGATCTTCATCTTGATAAACTATCAACCTGATAATCTACAAATGCGTACAAAATATATATACTTTTGTCAACAACACATGTTAAGTGAGTAGATCACCAGTTTTGAATACGATATATTAATATATAGATAAAGAGCAAAACTGTCATCTGTGAGTATATACAATCTAACCATAGCATATAACATTGTAAACAAATAATGATGAGTGGGCTAAACTGTTGTCATGCGAATCGGCCGTTGGTTATCATGAATGAGTAATTGAGTTTTCGGTGAAACCATTATCATGTGATCGAACGCCGGCCACTACGACATAATGTGATAAATATGATTGATCTCTCCGAATGCATTAAATAAACACAAAAGGAATAACAAGTAGAAAGTAGTCATTCAATTGATACACAACACAAAGATTAACAGTTTGCATTTGATAGAACAATGTAAAAATTTAGAGAGCAAAGTCCCTGAAACGTTTAAAATAAGTAAAATAGGGGAGTGATTACTCACCTTAGCGGATGAACAAAAGACCAAAAGATAATGTGAGATAGTTAAACCCTTCGGGATATACCGTCAAGGATTCTTGAAAGACGACGAATTGATGATGAACGATGATTTGAAGCTGGCAGCATTAGAACGGGTTAATATGGTTCAATAACGACTGATACAACGTAATTAGTTTTAGGGCTATGCTTCACAATGATAAGAGGAAGGTGCTATTAATTGAATTAATATTAACATTAGATGGTATATTGATGAGGTCTAGTATGACGGTTTGGTTATTAAGTCAAAACGTATCCTATTGATCTTGATTTCCTAATTTTATAGTGTTGGTGTAACTCATATAACACGTAATAATGATCTGAAAAGATCAATTACAAATATACTTCGAAAATTACGGCTCAAGACATGAAATTGGGTATATGGGTTAAACATAAACGGGTTGAATCATGGGTATGGGTTTGGATATAGATCCTGATTATAATATAAAATATAAATAATTAGCAATCTAGTCCCTGTAATTCTAAAGTGGATATAAAAAGGGTTAAAACTAACTTTAGGTGTATTTATGTATATACTTGGAAGTTATTTTGATATATTAAATAAATATAATCTACAAATAATAGTAATAAAGTATTATTAACTCGACAAATATTAAAATGACCAGGTACGAAAACGGGTCATTGGTATTTAAATAAATTAATCAAAAAACCTGAGTTGTTACATAGAGAATCGTTGGAATTAAATTTTACATCAACTAACTCATATCCTCTTTTGATTAAAATCCCTAACACATTAGTTTGAAATTCCAAAAAAGAATTATAACATCGTTAAGTCCTTTTTAACCAGGGACCATTCGGAGCCAATTTTGTTAAATTTGGGACCGTCAGTGACGATAAACTTACTTGAGATTATTATCAGCAAATACCAGTTAATATAAATCTATAATATACATAAACGAAAACATAAAAATCCTTCGTGTCGCGATGTGGTCGCTCCCCATTTTTTTGGAGTCACCACATTTGCTTAATTTTTAAATGGAGGTTTCTCTTGCATTTGACCCGAATTCACGAGTATGGGTCGCATCAAACCCATATATTTCTTAAACGGGTTATAACATCTCATTAAATTAAAAACTAGTCTCACCAAATATTTGATATAAAAATCCTATAAAGTAGGGATATACTAAAATTAATATCTGATTTATTTAAAAAAAAAGATATATAAAATTTATAATTAAAAAACCAATTTTATAGTAAAAAACAAATAAACGGGTCTTGGGACTCATCAAACCCATATAGCTTTTAAACCGGGTTATTACATCTCATTTTTTTCTAAAACAATTTATCATCAAACCATGAGTATATTATTAACTTTCATACAATAAAAACAATAAATTTTTAAAAATGAATAGATATTAAAACAAATAATATAAAACAACCCCCCGTATTACGGGGGATAAAAACTAGTTATTAATATCTAATAAACATATTTTAATTGATTAAGGAGTCACGTGGCACGATGGTAATTGACTTTTTTTTTCTTACATTTCTACTTCTAAAATTTAATAGATTTATTTTTTTTAACGACCAACTATGTAATGTTAGATACCGGTACTCTGTACGCGGTCTTCATTGGTTAAAGGTAGCTCGACCAACCTATGGACTATAAACTTTAATAACCTTTTTATTTATTTATTTTATTTTTTTTACATTAACGTTATATCCATTTTTTTATTTAACCAACTTACGGGATTATTCATGAAGCAGCATTTTTCTTTAAGCGATTTACATTTCTTTCCTTCAACTTTAAAATAGAGTTATAGTCTTGTATGTTTTTTAGTTTTTTTAACAAATATTTCTTTTCTTTTGTTTTTAACGTATAATTCTTTTTTGTTTCACTTATTATAATTAACTAGGTGGTAAACCGCCACATTGTGACGGTCGAAACGTATTCGGTTGTTATTAGTTAGGTTCGTACTAATACAGACATTAAACACAAAACACAAATTAATACATCCAGAATAGTAATGACTCTTATGGCATATAATACAAAAATTAAAACATATTTAAAACAACACTTATTCGATCAGTAAAACATGGTCGTTGCAGCGGCGAGTCAACGCGAATTTGATCAGCATCGGATATATTTGTTACGGTTCGGAACTAAACCCAAAAAATAGTCCCGTCAAGATAACATATTTATAACAAAAACATGTGCGTTACGGCGGCTAGTTGACGCAAATTCCATTAGCATCTATTAAGTTCATTAAGAGTACGAGAAACATGCCTGAAGAATATTTTTATTAGATTATCAAATATTTTTAAGCAAAATAAAAATAAAAATAAAACATACATGAAAAAAACTAATAATAAAACCTATTACAAAACACATTGAGGGATAACTAAAAAAAATTAAGTTGTTACCAAAAAGACTTGAACTTGGACAAGCATGATCAAGAGAGTTATGTAAGTTAACCAAAACCATTGAATCAAATAGATAGAATGAGTGATGATTAAAAGTTATTATATAAAAGGCCAAAATAATAGCCTTGAAAACCTTTTGTGACACCAAATTTTACTTTTTATCTCTCTCTCTCTCTATATATATAATACTAGTTTTTAACACTATACAAATTTAGTTAATTGTGACGGCTTGCTTATTGTTACCATCGTGCTGGTTAATGTGTAGATTATTTATATTAATTTATCAATGTAACGTAATGTAGCGGCTTAAATACTACTTCCTAACAAAAACCAACTTAATAACTTGCGGTTATTAAATTAAGAAAAATTACATACACAATTGAGTTAAAAATAATTTTTAACATTTCAGTATAAATTTTATTGAAAACAAAGATGCATTTAAAATTATGTATTTTTGTGGTATCGTAAATGATTTTCGAGCGTGCTTAGATCGATATTTCAGTTAGGGATGGCATATCGTGTATACCCGTAAACGATAAGACACGAACACGATAAGACACGAACACGAAATGGGTATACCTGTACACGATACGAAAACTTATCGTGTACTTGTAACCCAAACACGAACACGAACCTGTTAGTACCTGGTATACACGATAATACACGATAGTACACGATAATAGCTGTTTAGAAACACCTATTTAACAACCTTTTAGTGAAACAAAAGTCAACGAAAGTTCATAAAAGTCTTAAAATAAAACATAAATCCATGCTCTTTAACAAATTTAAGACAAAAACATATAAAATTCTAATCAAAACATATATATTGTGAAAACAATATCAAGTTCCAAACTTCCAAGTTCCAATTGGTCTTTCTTCTCAAATCTTCAATTCTAAACAATCAAACCTAAACACAAAATAAGTATAATCAATTAGTCATATTAATCATGGACAATTGGACATATTCATATAGTTTTATCAAGTAACATTATTAGAAAGTTTTAGAGTGAGGTACCTTAGGATTTGGAGCAGTTGTAACACTACTTGAAGCATTTAGAGTTGGTACCTTAGGATTGTTCACCGAGTTTGAAACATTTGATTCACAGCTAATGTCAAGCGATATTATATCTTCAGTGAGCTCTTCCACACTAACTTTGTTATAATCTACAAAGTACAAACAAACATATACATTGTTTTGGCTTTCTTATCCTTCGTCTTTTCCACCTTCTTATGTGGGTCACTCATAATTACCTAAATAGTAAATACTAACAAATGTGAGCAATCAAAAGTTCAAAACCAAATAAGTGAAATAACTAACTAAACAGCCCTATAATAGTATAATTCACATCAATACTTAATAGGTTTGTATAAAACAAAATAAACCCCACCCAAATTCTTTTGATTAAATCCATTCTATAATTTGCTCACTATGTCCCATATTATTAAACTCAGCAACCCACAGAGTCACCAACTCGTTCACGTCAATCCCAAAATCCCCAAATCAATTTTATATTTTTTACACAAACTGTCAGTCAACTATCTAACAATCAGTCATCTGTGATTAGATCTAATAATATGAAACAATGAATTACAAATGAATAATAATAATAACAACAACAACAATACCAGATGCGAAGAGAGGATACCAGATGCGAAGGAAGATGGAATTTAGTATTTATGATGAATTTCGTTAATACTTACCAAGCAGTAATAGCCGCGACGGGTGATGACTGGAGATGAATGATGAACGGAACTGGAGGCCGGTGAGAGTACGTTCGCGGAAACGGGTGGAGGCCGGAGAGAGTATGGCTGCTACAGGTGATGGCCGGTGTGAGAGGGAAGGCCGGCGACAGGCCGGAGACAGATTTTTGGGTGGCGGGAGGATGGATATTGAGAGAATGACAACTGTAAGAAACTAATAATGAATTAGGGTTAGGGATAAATGGATAATGGGATATATATATATATATATATATATATATATATATGGATCTTGCGAGAAGTGATATTACAATGAGGAGTGCGAGAAGTGAAGGTATAACTCCATTAATCCCCAATTTCACTCCTTTTTATATGATGTTACATACATATATGTAGGTTGGTTGTATTTATGTCGTAATTAAACATTCAAACATACCTACAAACGTATAAATGTACCGAGCCATATTCAAACCTATGTACCTACACACATACAAACATACATACACATATACAAACATATGTACACATATACAAACATACGTACCTACACACATACATATGCACCTACATAACGCACCTACGCATAAGAAATGGAGTGAAATTAGGGATTAATGGAGTTACACCTTCACTTCTCGCACTTCTCGCTGTAAAAAAACTTCTGAAATGATCCAATACCTATATATATATATTTAATTTTAAAAATAACCAGGTATTAACAGGTAAACATGCATTATACTTGTTTAGACACGAAAACTAACAGGTAATTTTGTGTCTACCTGTTTAGTACACGAAACATGTTAAGGTCTAACCTGTTACCTGTTAAAGTCGTGTAGGTACGTGTCGTTCGTGTCTCATGTATAAATTGCCAGCCCTAATTTCAGTAGAATATAATTACTCACTTCAAATGCCCGAAAACAATGGAAAGTAGATGTTTTTTATATGACGTTTACGATTAGTAACTAAATTACTTTTTCTTTTCATATTCTAAACGACTTTTGCACGTGTTTGGATCAGTAACTTCGACGAAATACAATTACACATTTTGACAACCCAGCAATGATAAAGAGGACGCATTTACATTTTTTAGTTTACATATCTATGTTTTAAATAACAACTTTAATATTACTTATATTATTTCTCTTTTAATTTAATTTTGCTTTGCTTTTCTAAAAATTCTAAATACATCCGTCAACAACGAAGAGTGCGTAACTATATATATATATATATATATATATATATAGAAAAGGGTTAAAATAAAAATAAATAGTTTTGTAGGAAGAGTAGAAATGACACAAAATTTAAAGTTAGGAAACTAAGTAGTATAAATCCTTAATCCAATGAAACTATTTGGTATTTTAAAAACTACCAATCTCTACCACTAGATCATAGATCCAATGGCCTGGATTTTTCTTACTCTTCCTAGAAAACTATTTCTTTTTATTATATATATATATATATATATATATATATATATATATATATATATGGGTTGAATTTAAAGAGAACTCCATTTAAAGAGAGAACTAGAGAACTAATAAAAAATTATTTTTAACTTTTATTAAAAATACTATTTTATGATTTTTTTTTCTTTCCTCCTTCTAATAAGATGATAATGTTCCTAAAAAAATTAAAAAATTGTCGATGTAATGCATATATGCATTATATGGGTGAAATTTAAAGAGAACTTCTTTAAAAGAGAGAACTAGAGAACTAATAAAAATTATTTTTAACTTTTATTAAAAATACTATTTTGTGATTTTTTTTTCTTTCCTCCTTCAAATAAGATGATATTGTTCCTAAAAAAAGTTAAAAAATTGTCGATGTAATGCATATATGCATTAATGTGTATTGATATATAAAATAGTATTTTATTGTACATAATACAACACAAATGTATTATATAATACAACTATTGAATATATGCAAAATACAACACTAATAACTGTATGCAAAACACACTATCACATATATGTAATACAACAGTAATGCACATATGCACTAGATCGATTTTTTATGTTCGTATATAATATAACACTATTTTAAATATACCATACAAACAACTGTATATATGCTATTCAACATATTTCAAATTTTAAAATGCACACTATTGCACATATACATTATAAAAAAAAATCGATGTATTGTATATATGCATTACAATGAGTTTTTTTTTTATTTTGTATTTTTTTGTGGTGAAGAATAATGTAAGGCCCCGGTCCCGGTGCCCCACATTGGCGTTGGATTTACTCATGAACACAGTTCTAAATATTATAGTTAATTAAAACTTTTTGCGGAGTAAATAAAACTTCAAACATTCATTACAAAACATTCATAAGTTGTCTTTAAAACATTATTTAAAATATCTTATTTAAACATCATGACAGATCTTCAGATGTCAGCCTCTTCAATTCCTGCCATGTGTCCCCCTCAAGCTAGCCGCCTCAATCTATTTACTTACGTGCATACTAAAAGTCAGCTACGCTGAGTGTGTTCTAGTTAATCAGGCAATATACAATACATTCACATACTTACACATATACGGATCCGAAGATACATATAACATACTTACCTGTCTTACATACTTTCATATTTTCATTCCTTCTTTAGTACATTCATTCATATATATTATAAGAGGATTTCGCCCTATAACATTCGCATATATTATTAGGGTCTGTTCCCTACATTCGCAGATATTATTAGGGTGTGTTCTCTTCATTCTCAGATCTTATTAGGGTCTGTTCCCTTCATTCGCAGATATTATTTGGGTCTATTCCCTTCATTCGCAAATATTATTTGGGTATGTTCCCTACATTCTGTAAGGCCACGTTACCGGTGCCCTACATTTGGTCGTTGGATTTACTCATAAACACAGTTCTAAGTATCAGAGTTAATTAAAAACTTTCGCGGAATATTAAATAGTCAACCATTGGATACAATCATCCGTAACTTGTCTTTCTAAACATAACGTAAATTATAGAAATAAAACATCATAGCAAAATCTTCATATGCCAGTCTCATCCGATCTTGCCATGTGTCACCTCAGGCTAACTGCCTCAATCTATTCACCAGCGTGCATACTAAAAGTCAGCTACACAGAGTAATTCTAGTTAATACAAGTAACATACAATATGTTCTTATATTACATACTTACCTTCTTCACTTTCTTTCATACGTAAGTTTATACTTTCATTCTTACTTTCATACTTTCTATCTTTCGTACAACATATTAAATCTTTCTTTACATACATACTTATACGTTTTAAAGAGCCTTTCGCCCTATAACTTCACAGATATTATTAGGGTCTGCCACCCTCCTTCACATATATTATTTGGGTCTGCCACCCTTTACCGTCAATTCCTTCATATCAAACTTTCCTTTTCTTTTTATAAATTTTATATACTTTCATACATACCCAGTAATCAATAACATACATGCATCATACATACAATATATATATATATATATATATATATATATATATATATATATATATATATATATATATATATATATATAAACAATCACATTTCTAAACTATCTCCTGACAGTACATTCAATATCTGAAGATCATTCATGTACCGTCAAGCACTCATTCATAAATTCCACATATATCATAATAGGCATACACTTACCACTTAAGGTAAGTGTATTAACTAATCACATCGAGTATGCACACAGCCCCGAAAACATAACAAGGAATAGGGCTAGAAACTCACCTAGATCCTGTTACGCTCACCGTTAACGGTTAATCACTTCTTTAACTTAGCTCGGCTAACTGTTAAATATATTTATGTTAATTAACAGTATAATTATTTAAGTCGGTATTTTAGTTTACCAACGCACTTTCTAAGTTGGGCTTGTTTGTTGGTCTGTTATAATGAAATAGTTTGTTTTAGGTAGGATATGGGCTTAAAGTTTGCGAACCAGTTAGGTCAGGCCCAACTGTCTATTCAAGCCTTGAAGGTTCCCAGCCGGATCTACACAGGAGTATCTCGTAACAAGAGGGTGCGGAATCCCCTACGTATACGATACGATTGCTAACACAAGGAACACGCAAATCACACGCAAACACACAAACACACAAGCACAAAGGAAGACTTGTTATATTGCGATATCGATAACCAAAGACACCAAACACGTAACACCAAATGTCACAAAACACAGCCGTCAAAAGTTCTAATGAAAAAGCCGAAGTTAGGGAATATATATTACGACAACTTCGCCTAACATGCTAGGCGAAGTTGACCCTATCTTCGCTACCCCACAAGTTCGCCTAACACTAAAAGCAAACTAACACGTTCAACAAGATAAGAACATTGTAATGATTACAAACACAATAAACACGAGATAAATGAAGTACTGGCATCATGCACCAACAGACTCCCCCTTGGCAGTAGCTTCATATCTCTAACACCTTTGTCGTGTCTTGTAATCCAAAATGCACGTACCCTTCGTCTTCAAGCATGAACGCCATGTCTCACACAAACTGAGACCACCATCTGGTATTTCTTCGCTTCATATTTCCACGCAGGTATATAGAAAATTTTCTTATCATTGAGTACCTGCAAATCAGCCTGAGACAAATTAACCAAGTGCATTGGATCATACACTCTCAAGATCTCCTGTTCGTATTCATCTTCCATCACAGCTTCAGCAGTTTGGCAATCAACATACCACCACTTGAGATCCTTCAACACATCCTGGGGCATAAGCTTCATAGGAGCCTCTTTCAAACAACGAACCGGATTGAACTTAATCACCATCCAGGGCTTGCCAACAGCTCGCATACCTCGTTCCTTATCTTCAATCAGCTTCCCCTTTTGAGGCTTCAAAAGCTCAAACTTTTTCTCCTTAACACTCTCCTTCCATACTATCTTTCCAACCCATCTCGCAAAATTATCATCACTTCTATTTATCAATCTCAACCGAGCCAAATCTTTCACATCACACTCAGGCAAAGTGTTGAGCGACCTCAATGCCTTAGCAAAATACTGAATCCCATCATATCGCTTTATCACACAACCAACAAATAATTCCTTTCTTCGATTCAGCATAACCCTGGATATTATAACTCTTCTTGAACATCGCGGGTACTACAGGCTTCTTAGTTTTGATGAACCACTGAGCACAATGATGTGCGAAAAAATATATATATATATATAAATAAAACACAAGTCGCAACTAAGCTTTAAAAACCAAACAATCTATCCTAGTTCACACAAACGGTAAGTGTACCGGTCGCGTATAGCACAGATGAGGAAAGTCCGGATATCGAACTCGAAGACACGTGAAAACGTTTATAATCACTAAACTCAAACCAAGACTCACCAAAATATTTAATTGATCTTTTTAAAATTGATTTAACTACTTAACTTAACTAAATGAAAACTTTTAACAAAACTTCGGAAACTTTGACTGCAGTGATAAAAACGTCTACCTAGGTAAGAATCATACTGAAGGAGATGACAAGACAATGGATTGAAAACTCTCACGACACCGGTCCTAAAGGATGACACAACTAAGGTTCGCTCAAGAAGGTCAGATCACCTCTCGGTCTCACTAACAAACTCTAACTTATTTTTGTTGATTTTAAGAACAAACCGGGAAAACAAATTATTAACGTGTTCTAATGCCGACTCACCTCTCGGTCTCACCGACACACTAGCCTACTGGAAACGAATACTACGTAACCAAGGATAGAGGAACAATTCAACTTAACTTAAACTAGACCAACTAATCGCTCAAACATCTAAACCCGACAAGAATAAAACCCGCTCTCGAGCGATCTTAATTCTAACAAGTAAAAGTAATGAGATGAGTTTACCCACTTATCCCTACGGTTGTACTTCCCGCAAATAAACCCTAAACACAAAGTAAAGAGCCTTAAACATGCAACAACTAATCAAAACCGATTCAATTAATTAATGCACGAGGTTATTAGGTATAATCAAACAAAACACAGCCACTAAACACAATCTAATTTACTATTAAATCAAACTTTACATTAACAATTTAAGCCATGATCATTAACAATTCATATTACTAGTCAAAACCTAACAATATTCATCAAACCTAGGTAGAACAAACAAGATTAGCTACTCATTAAGTTTGGACAGCCATTAAAATTCAAGTAAAACATCATAAACATCAACATAAACATAATCAAACTCATTCAAGATCCAAGAATAACTAAATCAATGTCAAACAATCAATTACTTGCAAAACAATCCAAAGAAAAAGATCAATTCAACTAGTTAGGGTTCTTGAACAAGAAACAAAGTTTAAAGATGATTACTTAAGGTTATTGAGCTGGGTTTATGGATGTATTTGATGCCTAGCAGCTGGACAAGACTCTCCTTGGTGTTCTTCTTCCTCTCCAGCCGTCACAACAGCCACCACAGCCGCCACAAGTTTTTTTTTCTCTTCCTTTGCTGCTGCCGATCGCAACCTTGGCAGGAGTTAGGGTTCTTTTTTAATTCGGGATTTAGGGCTGGATTATGGCTGAAAACTAAGTTAATTAACTTAATATAATATCATGTAAGGCTTCTAACTTGTGGGCTTGGGTCGGGCCTTGAGTTGTAGCTTTGAAACTTGACCAAAAAGGCCCCTAAAGTCTTCCAACTTAACTCTTTTTTCACCATCTTTCATAAACCTACAATTAACATTTAAACTTCGTAAATTATTGCACTTAACCCCCAATACTTTCATAAAATAAGCAATTAAGCATAAAAACCATGATAAAATCATAAGGAAAGTAAGTGTGTTTTACTACACATCAAACATCCCCACACTTAAGACTTTTTCGTCCCTGAAAAAGATTTGACTGTAGTTGGATCAGAATCGGAAAATCAAAGTCAAATCAAACATATAGGTTAGATTTTAAAGCTCAGAAAAACGCAAAAACCGCGATCATTGATATTGTTGTCCACCTAAACCCATGCCTTAATCTTTACCGGGACAAATAAGATCCGACAATAATATTACTTAGTGGTTTACATAATTAAGACCCGCTTATTTTCAGCTTTTACCAGACCAGACCACCCCAACTTGACTTAAACCTCAAAGTTAGCAGATTTAAAATTTTGTTGCTCCATATTTATGAATAGTTAAGATGATCAAGGGTATTGTTTATCCACCTAAGCTTAAGCATCAAAGTCTACCAAGCAGCCATTAGATACGATTAAGGTTCAATTTATTAACAGCTACTGTTCCCCACAACATGACATACCCCCGTTATCAAGCAATACCCCGAAACCATCACCATAGGTGAGTATGCAAAATTTCATCTGTAGGGCTTACATGTAGCGTGTCCCTTGTGGTCCGTTTCTTAATGGTAATGAGACGCGAGCAAGGGGACCCCATATGGCTAACAGCGTGGATGATCAAGTCTGTAGTGTAATTGTACTTTTGTACTTTTTGAACTTTTTATGATCATGTTTATAGACTTATAAGGGTTTGCTCTTTGGTTTTATTTTAAATATCCACAACCCCACTTAGGAATTGTGAATACCCAGATAAATAGATTGCATACAGACCCATGGTCTCCGGACCCGAAGCATCCCATCAATACAGGATTTAAGGTTATAAAACCATACGCCAATGAGGTGTAAAACACTAAACTAGCAGTTTAAGATTTATATCACAGGCTACACGGCATACTCTAATGTTAAACCTACCCAAGCATCATATGATAACGTATTCAAATTTTTTAAAACTCATGATACTACCACTTTTTTTTTTTTTTTCATACCAAAATTTGAGGCTTGAGTGTGGCCCGACCTTTCATTGCTTATTTTCCACGGACAAAACACTTTACCCACAAAAGATTTTCGTTTAACCGTTTTATCAAATTTGCCCTTTCATTTTCAAGGCTGAGCCTACCGACATATCCCAAGTTAAGTGCGTTTTCTTTAATTTATCTCATATTATTAGTAGTTTGAAAAACCGATTTCCGATAGATATCATCATCTCCCACTTTAATGCAAACGAAACTAAAAACAAGGGACATTTTTTTTTTAACATAAACAACGTACGAAAACGAAAAACAAGTGAAAACTTTTTATTTTAAAATTTTTTTTTTCTACAACTAAGTAAAATAAATTCTCATCCCCACACTTAGAACGAAATCTTCCTCGATGAGAACAAGGAAAAGAAATAAAATAAAAATAAAACGTAAAGCATAAAATTAAAACTTGAAAGAACAGAAATTAAAATAGAGAACGGGTTACTCCCCTGGTTTAGATACAGATTCTTTATCAGCTGTGTATGACTCGAACAAACGACCGTATAGCATTTCATTCGCGGCCGCAACCTCGGGAGAACCAGTTCCAAAAAGCCATCAGAGCTACCATGCGCATAATAATACCTGTAAAAACTTAAACTCGCTCGCATGTAGCGGCGTACAAAACAAAAACATAAAAAAAATAAACATATTTTTGTGTTTTTGAATTTTTTAATTTTTTTTATTAAATATTTATTTTTTTTGTATTTTTATGTTTTTATAAATATAAATAAAAATAAAACAAATAAAAACAGATAATAAAGAGAATCATAATACAAACTCTACAACTCGGGTTGTCTCCCGAGTGATGCATCCATCACGCCTATTTCTCGGTGAATGAGTCAAGGTAGAACACCTCGACTGTCTGATCAGTTATCGTCTCTCCTATGTAGTGCTTCAATCTATGGCCGTTCACCTTAAACTTCCCGCTTCGATCTTGTATCTCAATCGTGCCATACGGGAAAACCTCAGTGACCGTGAACGGTCCCGACCATCGGGATTTCAACTTTCCCGGGAATAACCTCAACCGTGAGTTATACAGTAAAACCTTATCCCCACACTTGAACTGCTTATTACCCTTCAATTTCCTGTCATGCAATTCCTTCGTATGCTCCTTATACCGAAATTATTGTGCATATGCGTGATCCCGGAGCTCCTCTAATTCGTGTAATTGATGGAAACCATTAGCCTCTGCGGCGGGTAAATCAAGATTAACCCTTTGAAGGGCCCATGACGCGAGGTGTTCCAATTCAACAGGAAGATGACAGGCCTTCCCATAAATCATCCGAAATGGTGTGGAACCAGTCGGAGTCTTGTAGGCTGTACTGAAGGCCCACAGAGCGTCATCTAATTTGTCGGACCAATCCCGACGATTTGAACCAACCGTTTTCTCGAGAATACGTTTGATTCCCCGATTACTCAATTCTACTTGCTCGCTAGTCTGTGGGTGGTAGGCGGTCGCAAGCCGATGGGTGACCCCATAACGCTTCAACGCCTTATCCATCTGAGAGTTGCAGAAGTGAGTACCTCGATCACTGATCAAGGCTTTCGGGACTCCAAAACGAGCAAATAGACTTTTTAGAAAACGGACTACCACTCGGGCATCATTGGTGGGCAGAGCTTTGGCCTCAACCCACTTAGACACGTAATCGACGTCCACGAATATGTATTTGTTTCTACGCGAAGATGGAAACGGTCGGTCCCATGAAATCAATACCCCAAATATCAAAAACCTCACAAACTTGAATGGCATTCTGGGGCTTTTCGTTTCGCGAAGAAATGTTGCCGACACGCTGGCAACGATAACAACTCTTAACGAACAGATGAGCATCCTTAAAGATAGACGGCCAGTAAAAACCAGAATCAAAGACTTTCTTTGCCGTAGAGCTCACACCGTGGTGACCTCCAGTTGGTCCCACATGACAATGGCTCAAAATTTGCCATCATTCCTTGACATCTACACACCTTCTAATAAGCTGATCAGCACTAATGCGGAAAAGATATGGATCGTCCCAAAGGTAAAATTTGATGTCAGCAAAGAATTTTATCTTTTGCTGGTAAGGCATCTTTGGGAGGTATCCGTCAGCGAGATAGTTCGCGAAATCAGCAAACCATGGAAAACCTTCCTCTTGTGCAGTAACAAACATCAGACTCTCCGTCGGAAAACGATCGTTGATCCTAACTCCCGAATCTCCTAAATCAACTCCCTCTAGACGTGAAAGATGATCAGCCGCTACATTCTCGGCCCCCCTTTTTATCACGGATCTCTATATCGAACTCTTGAAGCAACAGGATCCATCGGATAAGACGAGGCTTAGCATCCTGCTTGCTGAAAAGATATCTAATAGCGGCATGATCCGTATAAACAATCGTTTTGGACTAAACCAGATAGGACCTAAATTTGTCGAAAGCTAACACCACAGCTAAAAGCTCTTTTTCGGTGGTGGTATAGCTTTCCTGCCCGCCATTTAAGGTCCGGCTCGCATAGTAGATCGGATGGAAATGTTTATCCTTCCGTTGTCCAAGAACCGCTCCGACTGCGAAGTTGCTCGCGTTACACATCAACTCGAATGGTAACGACCAGTCGGGAGCAACCATGATTGGGGCGTTAACGAGTTTGTCTTTTAGAAGATCAAATGCCTCGATACACTGTTCAGAAAAAACAAATGGAGCATCCTTCTCCAAAAGTTTGGTCATGGGTCTCGCGATTTTAGAAAAATCTTTGATGAACCGGCGGTAGAACCCGGCATGACCTAGAAAGCTACGAATTGATCTCACAGAAGTAGGCGGGGGAAGATTAGAAATGGTCTCGACCTTTGCCCGATCAACCTCTATCCCCGCACTTGAGATTCGATGACCTAGAACAATGCCCTCGCGAACCATGAAATAACATTTCTCCCAGTTAAGGACTAGGTTGGTGTCAACGCAGCGGGACATCATCCTCTCGAGATTTGATAAACAATGATCGAAGGAACTCCCAAATAAGGAAAAAATGTCCATGAACACCTCCGTGGAGTCCTCGATCACATCATGGAAAATGGCCACCATACACCTCTGGAATGTGGCCGGAGCGTTACAAAGTCCGAACGGCATACGTTTGTAAGCAAACGTTCCGTAAGGGCAGGTGAAAGTGGTTTTCTTCTGGTCGTCGGGAGCTATCGGAACGTGGAAGTACCCAGAGAAACCATCTAGGAAGCAGTAGTACTGCTGACCTACTAAACGCTCTAACATCTGATCAATGAATGGGAGAGGAAAGTGGTCTTTCCTGGTGGCATCATTCATTTGGCGATAGTCGATGCAGACTCGCCATCCCGTTACAGTCCTCGTGGGAATAAGCTCGTTCCTCTCGTTGGTGACGACAGTCATGCCACCCTTTTTAGGAACCACTTGGAGTGGACTCACCCAAGCACTATCAAAAATAGGGAAAATGATCCCCGCATCAAGGAGTTTAATGATCTCCTTCTTTACGACCTCTTGCATTTTCGGATTAAGCCACTGTTGCGGCTGGACAACAGTTTTGAAATTTTCCTCTATGAGGATTTTATGAGTGCAAAAAGAAGGGTTGATACCCTTGATGTCGATAATCTTTCATGCAATAGCCACCTTGTGCTCTCGTAGCACCCTCAACAACTTCTCATTCTCGACCTCGGTCAAAGCAGATGCAATGATAACCGGAAGCTTCCTCTCTTCATCTAAAAATGCATACTCAAGGTGGGAAGGTGAATCCTTAAGCTCTAAGGAAGAAGGAGGACTCTTGACCGAAGGTCGGTCCATTGGATCGTCTCGTACGATCTCAGCAGACACGCCAGATTCAGGGGTATACGACTCGGTGTCGTTATTTAAGGACTGATTGGTTACCGCAACCATTTCAATCTCCGGAATCTCCCTATCGAGAATCTGGGTGTCGGAGGCAGATCCTCCACAAATTTCGATGAGAAACTCCCCGACATGCTCCTGATGGTATCAATGAAGTATAAGGAGTCATCAGCAGACTTGGGGTATTTCAGTGACTGTCGAACGTCAAAGGTGACGTTCTCATCCCCAACTCTTAAGATTAATTTACCCTCGCAGACATCGATCAATGCCTGTGCAGTGGCAAGGAATGATCGGCCCAAGATGAGTGGGACACTATCGTCATCGTTCATGTCCAGGATGACAAAGTCCACCGGGAAGATAAACTTGTCGACACGAACAAGCATGTTCTCGACCACCCCTCGGGTGTATTTCACCTAACGATCAGCAAGCTGGATACTCATACGGGTAGGCCTCGGTTCTCCTAGACCCAACTTGCGATACACGGAATACAGCATGAGATTAATACTGGCACCAAGATCTGCCAGCGCATGGACGACCGTATTATCACTCAAGATGCAGGGAATTGTGAAACTCCCAGGATCGGACATCTTTTCTGGTAACTTTCTCTGCAAGACTTCAGAGCAACCAGCACTCAGAGGAATGAAAGAGACTTCGGCTAACTTCTCTTTGTTCGAAAGAATATCCTTAAGAAACTTTGCGTATTTGGGCATTTGCGTAAGTGTCTCAAGGAAAGGAATATTAAGATGAAGTTGCTTCAGAAGATCAAGAAATTTGGAGTTCTGCTCCTCGTCTCTATCCCTACGGACTCTCCCGGGATATGGGAGTCTAGGTTTGTAGACTCTCGGTGGTGTGCTGGGTAATGGTTGGTTCTCGGCCTGTGCTGAACTTCCGGGGCTGTGCCTCTGATGCACCTTGGCCGGTGGAGACTCCAACTGAATCTCCTCGTCTACCTGCTCCTCTACATCTACCGCAGGCTCGTTAACGACTCCTCTCGTCGCCTCTTGAATCACGGGCTCGCTACGTGCTCCTGCACCGCTCCTTGTCGACACAGCCTTCGCGAACGCCTTCGGATTTTGTTCAGTGTAACTTGGGAGTGTACCTGGAGACCTCTCATTTAGACGACTTGCTATCTCTCCTATCTGACGCTCAAGATTTTGAATTGACGCTCCTTGATTTCTCATGAATGACTCGTGCTCCAGGAATTTCTCTTGAGTTTCTTTGTGATGGGAGTCATCTCGAGTCATGAGTTGTGACAGCATCTGTGTCTGCTGTGCCATCATCTCCTCTAACATGGGCTTCTTCTCCCCACTACTCGTTCCCTCCCCGGAATCCTGGAATAGTCTCTGACGTTGCTGGAAGCCGGACTGATTTCTGTTCCTCCAGTTGGAATTTTGGTTACCTCTCCACCCCGAATTATAAAAATTGAAAGAATGTTGATTTCGGTTTGGATTATTAACGAAGTCGACTGCCTCCTCCTGGAAACCTACGGGGCATTGAACAGTATCATGTCCCCCTCTACAGATCTCGCATAACTTACTTTTCACCTGCAAGTCCTTCACGATCTTTGCTAATGCTTCAACTTGTGCCGCAAGTGCGGTGCTCATGTCAACCGAATGCATGCCGCGTGATAGGGAATAGATGGTTTTGGTACTCTTAACTGGTGGTCGCTGGTATCCACTCATGGCTAAACCGTTAAACAAGGCAATGCACTCATCCGTATCCTTCGTTGTCAGTAGGTTACCTCCTGCAGCTGTGTCAAGCATACTCTGAGTTGCGTACGTCACTCCGTTGTAGAACTTCTCAACAACCGCCCAGTCTTATAGGCCGTGGTTTGGACATAACGCAAGTAGATTTTTGAACCTTTCCCACGCCTCGTAGAAGCTCTCGGTGTCCTCCATCTGGAAAGAATGAATTTGGTTACGCAAACGAGCGGCCTTAGCCGGAGGATCGTATTTTTCAAGAAATTGGGTCTGCATGGCAGCCCAAGTAGCAATGGATCCCTGTGGGAGGGACTCAAGCCACATACTCGCATGTTCAACGAGTGAGAACGGAAAGATTCGGAGTTTGATGGCGTCTTCGGATACGCCGGCAAGATGAAACGTGTCGCAAATTCGTGTAATGCGAGTGATATGAGCATGTGGGTTCTCATGGAGTAACCCGTGAAATTGAGCAGAATGAGCAATCGTGTTCAGAACATTAGATGGAATCTGCCAAGTCGTTTGAACTCCTATAGCTGGTGGAGAAATGCTGGATCTCGCGCCAGCATCGACCGGATGGGCCCGGTCTGCAACTGTCCTCCTCGGTGGTGGATTCGCGTCGCCCATAGTCCTATCCCTAATGACGGGTTTAGAAAAAGTAGGAGAAGAGAACGTATTACCGACGGATGTAGATGAACTGGAAGACGGTTTTGTACGACGTCTCTCAAAAAGCTCTCTCTCTGGTTCGGGAAATCCTTCAATTTCTGGTGGTCCTAGAGATCGAGTACGTCGCATACAACTATTAAAATAAATAAAAGAAACTATAATTAGCTAAACTATTGTAAACTAACAAACAAAAAAAATAAGAAAGACAAGTAGTAAACAAGGCAAGTCCTAACTCGAGTCGTTCTTAATACGCCTCAAACCGTGTCCTCGGCAACGGCGCCAAAAACTTGATGTGCGAAAAAATATATATATAAATAAAACACAAGTCGCAACTAAGCTTTAAAAACCAAACAATCTATCCTAGTTCACACAAACGGTAAGTGTACCGGTCGCGTATAGCACAGATGAGGAAAGTCCGGATATCGAACTCGAAGACACGTGAAAACGTTTATAATCACTAAACTCAAACCAAGACTCACCAAAATATTAATTGATCTTTTTAGAATTGATTTAACTACTTAACTTAACTAAATGAAAACTTTTAACAAAACTTCGGAAACTTTGACTGTAGTGATAAAAACGTCTACCTAGGTAAGAATCATACTGAAGGAGATGACAAGACAATGGATTGAAAACTCTCACGACACCGGTCCTAAAGGATGACACAACTAAGGTTCGCTCAAGAAGGTCAGATCACCTCTCGGTCTCACTAACAAACTCTAACTTATTTTTGTTGATTTTAAGAACAAACCGGGAAAACAAATTATTAGCGTGTTCTAATGCCGACTCACCTCTCGGTCTCACCGACACACTAGCCTACTGGAAACGAATACTACGTAACCAAGGATAGAGGAACAATTCAACTTAACTTAAACTAGACCAACTAATCGCTCAAACATCTAAACCCGACAAGAATAAAACCCGCTCTCGAGCGATCTTAATTCTAACAAGTAAAAGTAATGAGACGAGTTTACCCACTTATCCCTACGGTTGTACTTCCCGCAAATATACCCTAAACACAAAGTAAAGAGCCTTAAACATGCAACAACTAATCAAAACCGATTCAATTAATTAAAGAACGAGGTTATTAGGTATAATCAAACAAAACACAGCCACTAAACACAATCTAGTTTACTATTAAATCAAACTTTACATTAACAATTTAAGCCATGATCATTAACAATCCATATTACTAGTCAAAACCTAACAATATTCATCAAACCTAGGTAGAACAAACAAGATTAGCTACTCATTAAGTTTGCACAGCCATTAACATTCAAGTAAAACATCATAAACATCAACATAAACATAATCAAACTCATTCAAGATCCAAGAATAACTAAATCAAAGTCAAACAATCAATTACTTGCAAAACAATCCAAAGAAAAAGATCAATTCAACTAGTTAGGGTTCTTGAACAAGAAACAAAGTTTAAAGATGATTACTTAAGGTTATTGAGCTGGGTTTATGAATGTATTTGATGCCTAGCAGCTGCACAAGACTCTCCTTGGTGTTCTTCTTCCTCTCCAGCCGTCACAACAGCCACCACAGCCGCCACAAGTTCTTTTTTCTCTTCCTTTGCTGCTGCCGATCGCAACCTTGGCAGGAGTTAGGGTTCTTTTTTAATTCGGGATTTAGGGCTGGATTATGGCTGAAAACTAAGTTAATTAACTTAATAAAATATCATGTAAGGCTTCTAACTTGTGTGCTTGGGTCGGGCCTTGAGTTGTAGCTTTGAAACTTGACCAAAAAGGCCCCTAAAGTCTTCCAACTTAACTCTTTTTTCACCATCTTTCATAAACCTACAATTAACATTTAAACTTTGTAAATTATTGCACTTAACTCCTAATACTTTCATAAAATACGCAATTAAGCATAAAAACCATGATAAAATCATAAGGAAAGTAAGTGTGTTTTACTACACATCACTCAACCTTCTTCCCACCTAGGCTACTCCTCCCACTCAGAGTCACCTGACACATTTTAATCTTGAACTATATTTTCTTAATCAACACTTGGAATATCATGCTCAACATAATCATCAATTATCTCTCCTTCCTTTAACCCACTATCGATCTCTATCTGTTCACCAATTTTCTCAATCTCACTAACAGTTAGCACATCATCACCCAACTCATCCTCATCATCAACAACCACTGTCTCACCACCTGCATTGCTCGATGGACCAGCAGACTCCCCCTGAGATGTGGAAAGCCCAAGAGTTTGCTCAGTTCTTGGCAGCTCACCACCTGGATCTTTCGATGCATTGGGATCATCATCTATGTCCTGTCTTTTCTTCGTATTTAACTCGTCACCCTTGCAACTCGACTCCCCCTAAGATGCTAAGAACTGTTTCAGCTTATCAAACAACTTACCATGCTCAACAAGAAGTGCAGTTTGAAGTTGATTCTCTGCCACCAAACGATTAATAGCTTGAGTTTGAATAACATTCACCCTCGACTGTTCAGCAACCACCCTCTCAAGAGCCGCAATTCTCTCAGAATCAGACAAATTAGGATCAAAATCAAAGTTCATGTGAGAAGTATCCTGAGCATACGGTGGTGGAATTTCCAAGCTTACAGGAATATCAGATATTGGCTGTATAGTAACTGTGGGTGAATAGAAACAGACAACCCGATAGTTGCTACCAAAGTGGACTCAACAAACCTAGCTACCACTTATGATGGAGTAATAGTAGGGGTTGGTAAAGAAACAATCTCTGATGCTGAAAACTGGACCGTAGATGGAGCTATAACAGATGGTTCAGATACGGCCACCATTGGCACACTCGAGATCACCAGTAATGGATTGGCCAAAGAAGGAGGTAACATAGACATACCAGATAACGATGGTGGGGAAAAATTGACCACACTAGAACTTTCACCAACTTTGGCCTTCTTTGATCTTCGTACCAAACGGTACAACTCCTCCTCGTAATCGGATTCACTATCATCTGAATCTTTCTTCCGTTTACCTTGGATTCGTTCTTGTCTGGCAGGAACTCTCTGTGCTTCAACAACATCATCCGTGGAGGAATCAGACAACGTTTCCTCAGAATCCCCCACAGAGGCAATAGCTGGTCCCGCATCCGTATCAACCAGAGAAGCAGCACACCAGAACAACAGCTACTGAGGCTTGAAGTTTAGCAGGATCTACCGTGCCCATATCAAAGAAACCTCGCCCTCAAAAGGCAACTTCAAGATCAACCTGTTCTGCAGGGGCTGCAACTGGATCAACCATAGGAGCTTGCTGGACAATCGGTGGTGGTTCAATCACAGGAGGTGATTAAGGAACATTGATTTGTTGCGGAGCAGGATCATTAAAATCATCTTCTGGAGGAGCAACATAAGCAGGATTCACTAAATACCCAAATAATGTTGTGTGCCTTGGCCTAAGTTCATGCTTGCTTCGTGCACTGGATGACTTACGTTGTGCAAAAATCCTCTTGCTTATACTTTCAACATAGGAGATAGGGCAACGTTGTGGCAGATTAGGAGCAACATGATTAAGAATCATCTATAAGAATCTGGGATACATTAGGAAATGTTCCCTAGCCACAGCCCTCCGCTGACGATCAATCTCATAGAATACCATTTGACTGAAACTATACGGCTTGTTGTAAGTCAACGTGGTCATTGCAGACTGCATCATTGCACCCATACCATCGGAACCAGCCTTGCGACCAGACATGCACACTATCAACATGTGCATTAAGAAACGCCACTGGTCCAACAAAAAAACCTTTCGACGTTGAGAATCGTCCAATAGACCCGAATACCCCATACGAAGAAAATCTCCATTTCTGAATGAAGCCGAAAACTCGGTAGGATCCTGAGTGGTTTCTACCCCGAACTGTAAGGCTTCCCTGATCTGATTCACCGAGAACGGTACTACTTGATTGTTCACAGTAGCACGCATTACCGGTGGTTCAACCCGACAGTCATATTCCACCGTCCTCCAAAAGTATTCAATGTTAGGGAGAGATATCGGCAGAGTAGTTGTGATAGCATGGAATATACTTGAACGAATGAGAAACGAGATGATCTCCATATATCCTTCAGTTCCACGACTATCCGGATCCAAATTAATGTACATATTGTGACCCGGAAAGAACTGTCTCTTGTCACCTCCTCCTTCATTACCACCTGTACCACCAGCACCAGCCACAGCAGCCATACATGAACAAACAAAACGAGCTAAGTTAGGTGCATACATCTTATAACTTCGCTGAAATGATAGGGGCGATGTTGTGGCTTTGGCGAAGTTGTGAACTTCGCTTGGGATAAAACTTCGCATGGTATGTAAGTTTTAACACAGTTTGTAACCATGTGAACAACACACGAGCGAAGATGGTGTTCAATGTCATCTGAGTGTATCACAGCGAAGTTCTTAAGATAGCGAAGTTAGAGATAACTTCGTTATCCTAACTTCGCCGCATAAACTATGCAATCGAAAAACCCTGTCAAACTTGAAGAATGGATAATCAAAGAATGTCAATAGGTATAAGAAGGTGCGATTAAGATCACCAACTACCATATATCTCCAAAACAATGTCACGCTGATAACAATTCGTGTATTAAGGGTTTGCCAATAAAACCGATTAAGAACAAACATTGTTGAATGGATTAACAGTCAAAAGATATAAATTATGATTCACAATAGGCTGACGAACCTTGATTGCAGACGAGAAACAAATTATAATGAGTTTGATTCAAAAGATTAGTTCGCTGAGGGTTTATGAAATAAAATTTTGACCAGGTTTGACCTCAGTTTGCCTGTTATATAGTTTTAGAAAACCCCAGGGGCGAAGTTAAGATAACTTCGCCCTTTAATTAAGTTCGCTTGCTTAAGTTCGCCACAGTGGAGATAAAAATTTTCAAAGGATCATAAAGGAGTAACCAAGATGTTAAATAGGAAAAACCATAAGACAAACTACATAAGAAAAGTTAAATACAAAAGACGGGATCAACTTTCAGTCCTCCAGAAACCCTGCATGTTTATGAAAAGATCCTAACAGGAATCATACTAAGTAAGAGGCTGTCACACGGATTCATGTTCAGTGTTATTATGACACAGTGAGACAGGTTGTAGGCAGGTATAAAACTTAGTATGGTTTTCATCGCTTCTGTGATACGGATTATGTTCAATTAAGCTCAAAATTTAGATGGACATCACTTGAGAAATTGTGATGTCTCCTATCTATTCTCAAGGCGTATTTGGCTTTCCCCAGATCACCCTGATTTGACTTCAACCCGTAGTGTCTGATCAATCAATATTCACAAGTCGTCTTACCAATACCTAGAATATGCTTTCACTATACTCAGTCACTGTCTCATCCTTGATATTTGTGAACAGATAATCTTCGTAAGACATAACGAAAGTTTTTTTTTTTATAACATATCAGAAAACTGCAAGTCCTGAATCTGGATCACTGCAGAAAAATAACACAGTCTTCGCGGGGATCAAGACACTCACGGGCTCGTGTATGACTGGGTAATCACTTTTCTGCCTATCATTCGGAGAGATATATGTGGAGACATGCACATTTCAAAATGACTCTCCACAGTAAATCGAGTAGTTTTAGTTTGTATCACTTTTACTTTTACGCACCATAGAAAGCTACCATAACATACAATGACTGTTCTAGAGTCTTTTAGGCCTAATAACTTCACCCGTTAGGCACCCAAAATCAGTTTATCTATCACTTTCCAAGGTTGGATCAATTTTCACATTTAACATCAATTTTGAAACTTCTTGCAAAGTTATAGACTGATAAAGTATATCATTTCCCCCCAAAAAAAATTTATATTCAGACGCCCCGATCAATTTGAAGTCTTTAGGTAAACGGTTCATAAACCGCCCCGGTTGCTTTCAGTTATCAGGTTAATGGCTATCCTTATAGTCTACAAGTAGATGTAAGGACCAAACATATTCAAGAATATGTCCTTCAAACTTAAGCTACCGACATAATTTTCAGCGATAGTGATATTTTTTTTCATATAAAAAACACATGGAAAACAAAGTTACTCGGGATTGATCATCCTATTAAGCTCAACAAGGATTTGAAAACGGGATCGGTCAAACGCTTTTGTAAAAAGATCGGCAAAATTATCCAGTGAATCAACCTTTTCAAGCACGATTAATTTCTTCTCAGCACAATCCCGTATAAAATGATGACGAATGTCAATATGTTTAGTTTTACTATGTTTAACGGGATTGTTAGTTACTGAGATTGCAGTAGTGTTATCAATGCAAATAGGAGTTTGAGTGAAATTCAGACCATAATCGTGCATTTGTTGTTGTATCCATAAAACCTGGGAGCAGCAGTTCGATGCTGCCATGTATTCTGCTTCGCAGGTGGATATGGCAACTGAGGTCTGTTTCTTGCACTGCCGTGACACCAATCTCCCTCCAAGAAATTGACAGCCACCTGTTGTTGATTTCCTGTTCTGATTGCATCCTCCATAGTCAGAGTCGGTGTATGCTACCAGATCCAGATTTCCTCCTTTTGGATACCAAAGACCCAACTTGGGCTTTCCTTTAATATACCGCAAAATCCTCTTCACTCCCTTCATGTGTGATTCCTTGGGGTTGGCCTGAAAGCGAGCACACAGACAAACTGCAAACATAATATCAGGTCTATAAGCAGTTAAATACATTAAAGAACCTATATTTGCTCGATACTGAGTGGGATCCACATCTTCATCACTTTCTGAATCAACACCCAGTTTGTGGTTGACACAGATTGGAGTGTCAAACGGGGTGGAGTCGTCCATCTTAAAACGCTTGAGGACATCGTGAACATAGTTAGTTTGATGAATGAATATGCCATCCTTCTTCTGATCTACCTGTAAACCCAAAAAGAAAGTTAATTCCCCCATGGCGCTCATCTCAAACCTTTTCTTCATGACTACTTCAAACTCCTGACATATGAGATTTTTGAGGCAGCAAAGATGATGTCGTCTACATAGACCTGGACGAGAAGAAAATCACTCCCATTCCTCTTTACAAAAAATGTACTGTCGATCTTTCCTCTCTCAAACCAATTTTCCAGCAAGTAATCTGACAGAGTTGTGTACCAAGCCCTTGGGGCTTGATGTATGCCATATAATGCTTTACTGAGCTTCTACACATGATCAGGGAAGTCTGGGTCAGGAAAATTCGGAGGTTGCTCGACATATACCACTTCATCGACTTTTCCATTTAGAAACGCACTTTTAACATCCAACTGAAACACTTTCATCTATTTGTGTGAAGCAAAGGCCAGGAACAGTCGTATTGCCTCCAATCTTGCCACATGAGCAAATACTTCATTATAGTCTATCCCTTACTGTTGGTTAAACCCTTTGACAACTAATCTTGCCTTGTTACAAATGATTACCCCTTTCTCATCTCTCTTGCATTTGAAAACCCACTTCGTACCGATTGCAGTCACATCTTGTGGTTTTTGAACCAAACGCCATACTTTCATTTTGTCAAATTGTGCCAGTTCTTCTTGCATGGCTTCTACCCACGAGCTATCCTCTAATGTCATCTGATAGTTCTTTGGTTCAATCTGACTGATGTAGCAGGAATACAAGCATTCATTCATAATACCAGTGTCTTTAATTCTTGCATACTCACATGTGTTTTCCTCCACACTTTTTCTGGTTCGCACACCATCAGAGGGGTTACCGATCACATTCTCCAGAGGATGATTCTTGTGGATCTTAGTAGTTTGAACGGGATCCACTTGTAAGTTTTCTTCAAGATTCGAAGAAAGTTCATCTGAGTTGTGTAGAGTGTGAAACGGATTGAAAAAGTCATATTCATTTGAGGTAGCAGGCGACTCAACGGCATTAGGAGTGGTAGTTTATGTTTCACTACATTCCGGACGATGCATGATGGTCTCTTCTTCATCGAATAGCATATGAGTGGCTATTCTTTCATCTGTTTATGCAAAATCCAAGTAAGGCAAATTAAAAGATTTAAATAACTTATCATAGTCGAAAGCCTGTACCTGTCCCATACTAGGCTTTGGTGGTTTAAAACTGGTAATGTCATTGTTACAGACCACCGAAACCCTGTTGTTTGATAAGTTAAAGACTCTTCTGTTTGGGGTCCCAATAACGTAGCCTACGAGAATACCTTCGTCAGCTTTCTCACCAAACTTTGAGTTAGTCTTTAAACTCGAACATTGGGACCCAAAAGGTTCAAGACCTTTTAGGTTAGGCTTTCTACCATGCATAATTTCATAACAAGTTTTATTCAATCTTTTAACAGTTAAAACATGATTAAGGATATAGCAGGCTGTGGCAACAGTGTCAGCCCAGAACACCACGGGAAGTTTAGCGTCTGCCAACATAGTAGATGACAGAGAAGAAGAATGACAGAGACGATGATCCCAATGCATCGAAAGGTGCAGGTGGTGAGTTGCCAAGAACTACTCAAGCTCTTGGGACTTCTACAGCTCAGGGGGAGTCTGCAGGTGCAGCTGGTGGTGATGAGGTGGTGATGGTAGATGACGAGGAGATGGGAGATGATGTGATCGATGCCTTGAAGGAGTTGGATGATGATATGTTAGATGATGATGAATTTACATGTGATGATGATATATTGCCAGTCGAAGAGATTGAAAAAGATTGGTGAACAGATTGTGATTGAAGATGATGTTGAAGAAGGTGAGATAGTTGAAGAGAATGTTGAACACGAGCTTCCAACCGTTGAGAAGTCGAATGTATGTGAAGATACAGTAGTTGATGATACAGAATGGGAGGAGCAGCCTAGATGGAAGGAGGGCTATGCTCATTGGTTTATCAAAACGAAGAAGCCAGTGGTACCTACAATGTTCAAGAAAAGTTATAATATTAAAGGGTACGCTGAGTCAAAGAAAGGCATTATCTGTTGGTTATATGATGAACAGCTAAAAGTGTTCGTGGTGAAAAGATATGATGGGATCCAATACTTTAAGACGACGTTGAGATCTCTAAATACCTTACCTGAGTGTGAGGTAAAGGATTTGGCCAGATTGGGGTTGATTAATAGAAGTGATGATAATATGGCCAGAGTTATTGGGAAGATCGTGTGGAAAGAAAGTATTAAAGAAAATAAGTTTGAGTTATTAAAGCCACAGAAAGGAAAGCTAGTGGAAGATAAGGAAAGAGGGATGAGAGCAGATGGCAAGCCATGGATGGTGATGAAGTACAAATCGATCCGATGCATTAAGGAGGTTCCAATGAAGACTATGCCTCAAGATGTGTTGAAGAATCTTAAATGGTGGTATGTGGATTGCCAGACTGCTGAAGCCGTGATGGAAGACGAAGATGAACAAGAAGTGCTAAGAGTGTATGATCCGATGCATCTTGTTAATTTATCGAAAGCTAATCTGCAGGTGTTAAATGAAAAGAAGATATTTTATATTCCTGCTTGGAAAGACGAAGCGAGGAAATATCAGCGAGTAGTCACGGTATGCGTGAGAGAAGGAGTACATGCATGAAGACCAAGAGATTGAAGATTACAAGACACGTGCTTAAAGATCAAGACATGAAGCTACTGCCAAGGGGGAGTCTGTTGGTGCATAAATGTCAGTAGTTCATAGTCTAGTGTCTGTAATTGAGTCTGTAATGATTAATTATGTTTAATATGTTTAAGCGAAGTTACTAACAAGTTCGCTGTTTTGGCGAACTTGTTAGTCAAGCGAAGTTATGGACAACTTCGCCTGAACATGCCAGGCGAAGTTGTCGTGTATATATATTCCTAGGTTACGGTTTGTTTAAGGTTGTTCATCGAGTTGGTTATGTTATC
This sequence comes from Bidens hawaiensis, assembly GCF_021521415.1. NCBI lineage: Eukaryota > Viridiplantae > Streptophyta > Magnoliopsida > Asterales > Asteraceae > Bidens > Bidens hawaiensis. The sequence continues at coordinate 2,153,177 of NW_027491058.1, read as the reverse complement.
GTATACAGACGTGTGTGAGTCGAGAGACGTGAGAACCAGAGAGTATTGAGTCTGTATTCAGTGATTATATCACGTGTTCGGTTATAATATAACGTGTGTTCGTTTATTCGTATCATGTGTTTGTTTGATTCGTGTTCTACGCTCGTAACGAGCTACGCAGGGATTCCGCACCTGTGTAGATCGAGATATCCTGTGCAGATCCATCCAGGGAACCTACAATTGGTATCAGAGCTATTGCTCGATTGTGTGGTTCGGGATATTCACGCGGGTGTAGAAATCGTCCCGTTTCGACTATTCGCGGGACGTGTTTTCTGTGTTTTTGTGTCATTCTTACCTCCTACCATCGTATTCAACCCTTTACACCGTCAAAAACCTCGAAAAACCCAGAAATCAGATCAGCATAAACTTCGTGTTCATCAGGCGAAGTTGCCGTCACTGTTCGTAGGGTTTCGGCGAAGATATAAGGTTAAGCGAAGTTATCCACAACTTCGCCTTCCTTCTCAAGTTCGCCTAACTCAAGCGAAGTTATCTACAACTCCGCCTACCTCCTAAGTTCGCTTACCTCAAGCGAAGTTAAGAATCAGCGAAGTTCTTCAGCGAAGTTAAGACTTAAGCGAAGTTATCCGTAACTTCGCCTACAGTACTTTTCAGAAATTTTTTTTTTTTTTTTTTTTTTTTGATTTTTCGGGTTTCTTAGTTTTCGAGAAAGATGTCGTCAATTAACATCTCTGAGTTAGTAAAGATGGAAGTAGAAGCAGGCTCAGCTAAAAAAGCACCAAGGTTGCTGAAGGGAACTGATTTCGTTGCATGGAAGGATCGGTTCGAACAATATGTCAAGTACCAGGATGCGAAAATGTGGTTATGCATCCAGGATGGTTATATTCCACCAACTATGGAGTACGAAGGTCGTGATCAGATCAAGAAGTACAGCAAAATGGAAGATGAAGAGAAAAAGATGTATGAGGCCGAGAGCAAGGCTCATGCTGCTATCACTATGGCTCTTCCACAAGAGATCCTTCATACTTTTAGAAAGTACAAGACAGTAAGAGAGCTTTGGGAAGCTCTTGAGAACCGGTTTGAAGGAAATGTGGGAATCCGTGCTTCGAAGATCAAATTGCTCAAAACCCAGTTCTCAGTCTTCAAGTATTTTAAGAATGAATCTCTAGATGATATCATTACCCGATATTATCATCTAATGACTGAACTGAGCAACTATTCAATTTCTTACCGAGAAGAAGAGATAGTTGAGAAGCTTCTTGATGCTCTCCCACCAAAATGGGAGATGTACACGGTACTGATGAGGGAAGACAAAGACTTTCCCCAATATGATCTGGAAACGACAGTCAACAAGCTCCGAACCTTTGAGCTTAACATGGTTAGAAAGGAGACACGTACGGATCAGGTTCAAGATCCAGGTATGTATGGTGCTAAAGTCAACTCTAGTTCAGGTTCGAAGACTGAATCAGCTGCCTACTACTCGAAGGGAGAGTTGGGCGCCAACTCATCACTTGAGGGGCATGTGTCAGTCAACACGAATGGTGATGTTTGCTTTGTAGCAGGTGGATCTAGTGGTTCTAAACCGCAAGCAAGCAAGAGTAGTTGCTCTCCAAGTATTCCTAGCAACAACTACTCTAAGATGCCTATGAGTGTCAAATCTGCTGAAGAGCAGTTTGCTCTCTATGCTTCTTTTATTGCTTCCTATGAGAACTACATTCAGGGGAAGATTGTTGATCCAGCTATGTTGGATGAAGACTATGACCAGATTGATGCTGATGATCTGGAAGAAATGGATCTGCAATGGCAGATGGCTATGATCGTGAGAAGAGTAAAACGGTTTATGAGAAAGACCGGAAGAAAGTTTGTCGGTGGAAGGCCAGGGTTTGACAAGACGAAGGTAAGATGTTACAACTGTCAGCAAAACGGTCACTTTGCTAAGGAGTGCAGAAATGAGCGTGTAGAACGTGGCAAGGCAAGTCTACACAGCATAATGGGGGTAGTAAAGATTATAGTGCCATGATTTCCAGAGAAGATGGTGAATATAACCGGAACCTGCATTCTGAAGAAACTTTCGAACAGGCCAATTTGGCGAATGTTGAAACTGCAGGGAGTGAGAAGGCTACAGGAGAAGATCAAGCTTTAATGGCAGATGTTAAAGACCAGCTCTCCGAGGTATGTTCTAAACCTACTTGTTCTAAATGTGAAAACTTGTCTGGGCAATTAGCAACTATAACTGATCAGTATGTTAGTTTGGATGCTGAGTTTAAAACTCTAAAAGAAGATCATCATTTTACAAAAGCAAGAGAAAATAGCTATAAAGTTAAAATAAAAGCTTGTGAAAAAGATATTAAAAGTCTAAAAGCAAAACTTGCTAAAAAAATTCAAGTGATTGATCTAAGCTATGAAGTTTTGGAAGAAAAAACCAAACTAATAGCTGAAAGAGAAAAACAGATTGCTGATCACCAGGTGAAAGTGGTGGAACTGAATAGAAAACTTGAGCAGTTCAGAAATTCCTCTGCTATTCTTGATCACCTTGTTAGTGATCAAGGTTCCTCAGTTAAGAGGGGAGGAATTGGTTATCATGAGGTTCCACCACCTTATAATCACAATTACACTTTTAATCCTAGTAATCAGAAATCTGTTGACTTTGAGGTTGTTCAGACAGTTCCAATTAAGGTAACTAGTAAAGAACCAGATGTTAGTAGAGGTGAAACAAGTCCGCCTGTGTCAAGTGTTAAAATCTCTGTTCCGAGTCCGGTCTCATCAGATTCGGATAAGTCATTCGAGTCGGGTAAGACAAAGGAGGAGGTTGTATTACCAAATAGTGGAGAGAAAGATAAAACAACTAAAAGAGTTCTCCGCTAAACCCGTATGTACCACCATATGTGAGACGAACGGGCGGTAGTACAGCCTCGACATCCAAAACAACTGTTGAAAAGAAAGTTGAGCATAGATGTTGTTTTAGGTGTAATCAATTAGGGCACCTAGTTGCAGATTGCCCTCTGAAGCAGAGATTCAAAGGTGTGAGGCCTACTAAAACTGAGAATAAGCCTAATGGTAATTATAATACTGGTAAAAGTGAAAACCATTCAAAATTCAGAAATCAGACTAATTCAGGTTTTCAAAGAAACCAATCTCAGTTTTACACTGCTAATAACCAAACCGTAAGTTATAATTCTTTTAATTCACAAAGGTTTGGAAGGCCTCACAATCAATCTACAAGGAGGTATCCTAATAGGACTTACAGGAATTATCCACATACTAACTTTGGAAAGCCAAAGTTTGGGATGTATAGATCCAAGACCAATTGGTCTTGGGTCCCTAGATTCTAATCTTTTGCTTTAATCGTGCAGGAACAGTTGAACAGGGCTGCCAATAATCTTTGGGTTGTGGATAGCGGCTGTTCCCGGCACATGACGGGTAACAAAAACTTGTTACACGATTTGAAACCTGTTCAAGGAGGGAGAGTGAGCTTTGCTGGAGAAAGTGGAGGCAAGATTACAGGAATGGGAACGGTGTCTAATGGAAAGATGACTCTAGAGAAAGTAAACTTTGTCGAAGAATTGAAGCACAATCTGCTGAGTGTGTCGTAGATCTGTGATAAGGAGTACACCGTACACTTTACAAAGAATGAGGCGATTGTGTTGCATCCTGGTTTTAAGATACCAGAGGACTGGATTGTTATGAAGGCTCCAAGAGTGAAGAATACGTATATCATGGATATGAGGTCTACTGAAATGGCCACTGAAGAATCGTGTCTTTTGTCGAAAGCGACTGTATATCAGAGTCGGAAATCTACAACTGGTGGATGTCAGTTTCTTGGTGGCAGATTGGTGTCGTGGCAATGCAAGAAGCAGACTCCAGTCGCAATTTCAACCTGTGAAGCAGAATACATGGCAGCATCCAACTGCTGCTCCCAGGTTCTTTGGATTCAACAACAGTTGCGCGACTATGGTCTGAATTTCTCAGTTACTCCTATTTGCATTGATAACACTGCTGCTATCTCAGTAACTAACAATCCCGTGAAGCACAGTAAAACTAAACATATTGACATACGTCATCATTTTATGCGGGATTGTGCTGAGAAGAAGCTGAATGAGCTCGAAAAGGTTGACACGTTAGATAATTTCGCTGACTTATTCACTAAAGCGTTTGACAAATCAAGATTTCAAAACCTTGTTGAGCTGAACGGGATGATCAATCCCGAGTAACCATGCTTTTTGTGCACATAAATAAAAAAAAAAATGTCACTATCGCTTAAAATTATGTCGGTTACCTCAGTTTGAAGGACATATCCTCGGATATGTTTGGTCCTCATTTTCTACTTGTAGAGTTTGAGGGTTGCCATTAACCAGATGACTGAATGTGACCGGGGCGGTTTATGATGTGTTTTTATTCTTTCGCTGAAAATTAGTCGTTCATACTTAGTTAGAAGGACACATACTTGTATGTGGTCGGTCCAGCGGATCCATTGGATCCTCAGGATAACCGTTTACCTGAAGACTTTGAACTGATCGGGGCGATTGAAGTCAAAATTTTTTGGGAAATGAAATTATTTTTCAAGTCTACTACTTCGTAAGAAGTTCTGTTACTATGTTTTAACAGAAAATTGATCCAACCTTGGAAAATGATAGATTTACTGATTCTGTGTGCTTAACTAGTGAAGTTATTAGGCTTAAAAGGCTTTAGGACAGTCATTGTATGTCATGGTAGCTTTTTATGGTGCGTAAAAGTAGAAGTGATACTAACTAAATCTACTCGATTTTATGTGGAAACTTCTTAAGAGTTCTGCATGTCTTCATATATATCTTTCCGAATGATAGGCAGAAAAGCGATTACCCAGTCATACACGAGCCCGTAAGTGTTCTGATTCCCGTAAAGATAGTGTGTGAAGAAACTGCAGTGATCCAGATTCGGGACTTGCAGTTGTTTACTACTCTGAAGTCTATGTAAATGTTTATTCAAAAAAAAAAAAAAAAAAAAAAAAAAAAAAAAAACCTTATGAGTTATTGAAACATTCTAGAGCTAACAATTTCAAGACTTCTCAATCACGGAGTAAGAAAGAGAACGGGAAGCAGATGAAGAGTACTTACAAACTTAATCAGACACTATGGGTTGAGGTCAATTCGGGGTGACTTGGGGAAAGCCAAATACGCTTTGAGAATAGATAGGAGGCATCATAATCTCTGAGTTGTTGCCCACTTAAATTTTGAGGCATAATTGAACCTAACTCGTATCACAGAAACGATGAAAACCATTTTAAGTTATTTACCATACTTACAACCTGTTTCTTTATGTCATAATACAGCTAAACACGGATCTATGTGACAGTCACATAACTAGTATGATTCCTGTTCGGATCTTTTCTAAAACGTAGTAGTCCCTGTCGAGACTGAAATTTGATCCCTTGTACTTTAATTTTTAAAAGTTTTTCGTACTTAGGTAGTTTTATGATTTTATAACTGGTTACTTGGTCTTGATTGTATATTTTAACTCTTTAAAGGAAGTTTTTAAAAGTTAATTGCAAAATGTTCAAAGTATAAGGTTTGGTTTTGTAAATAATAGGCGAAGGTGTTAAACAGGCAAACTTGTGCATAACTGAATAGCGGCACTTGAACGGGTCGTGGCTGAGCAATCAAGGATAAATCTTATCCAGACCCAGGCTATTCAGCGCCTAGTAGCAGAAAATCAACTACAGTCGTCCCTCCTGGTTGAACATGGAAAAATTATAGATGCTATGAAGGAGTTCTTGGCATCTCAGGGGGAGACGAGCTGTAAAGGCGAAGAGCTCAGGACAAAGAAGAAGAATGACAGAGACGATGATCCCAATGCATCGAAAGGTGCTGGTGGTGAGTTGCCAAGAACTACTCAAGCTCTTGGGACTTCCACAGCTCAGGGGGAGTCTGCAGGTGCAGCTGGTGGTGATGAGGTGGTGATGGTAGATGACGAGGAGATGGGAGATGATGTGATCGATGCCTTGAAGGAGTTGGATGATGATATGTTAGATGATGATGAATTTACATGTGATGATGATATATTGCCAGTCGAAGAGATTGAAAAGATTGGTGAACAGATTGTGATTGAAGATGATGTTGAAGAATGTGAGATAGTTGAAGAGAATGTTGAACACGAGCTTCCAACCGTTGAGAAGTCGAATGTATGTGAAGATACAGTAGTTGATGATACAGAATGGGAGGAGCATCCTAGATGGAAGGAAGGCTATGCTCATTGGTTTATCAAAACGAAGAAGCCAGTGGTACCTACAATGTTCAAGAAAAGTTATAATATTAAAGGGTACGCTGAGTCAAAGAAAGACATTATCTGTTGGTTATATGATGAACAGCTAAAAGTGTTCGTGGTGAAAAGATATGATGGGATCCAATACTTTAAGAGGACGTTGAAATCTCTAAATACCTTACCTGAGTGTGAGGTAAAGGATTTGGCCAGATTGGGGTTGATTAATAGAAGTGATGATAATATGGCCAGAGTTATTTGGAAGATCGTGTGGAAAGAAAGTATTAAAGAAAAGAAGTTTGAGTTATTAAAGCCACAGAAAGGAAAGCTAGTGGAAGATAAGGAAAGAGGGATGAGAGCAGATGGCAAGCCATGGATGGTGATGAAGTACAAATCGATCCGATGCATTAAGGAGGTTCCAATGAAGACTATGCCTCAAGATGTGTTGAAGAATCTTAAATGGTGGTATGTGGATTGCCAGACTGCTGAAGCCGTGATGGAAGACGAAGATGAACAAGAAGTGCTAAGAGTGTATGATCCGATGCATCTTGTTAATTTATCGAAAGCTAATCTGCAGGTGTTAAATGAAAAGAAGATATTTTATATTCCTGCTTGGAAAGACGAAGCGAGGAAATATCAGCGAGTAGTCACGGTATGCGTGAGAGAAGGAGTACATGCATGAAGACCAAGAGATTGAAGATTACAAGACACGTGCTTAGAGATCAAGACATGAAGCTACTGCCAAGGGGGAGTCTGTTGGTGCATAAATGTCAGTAGTTCATAGTCTAGTGTCTGTAATTGAGTCTGTAATGATTAATTATGTTTTATATGTTTAAGCGAAGTTACTGACAAGTTCGCTGTTTAGGCGAACTTGTTTGTCAAGCGAAGTTATGGACAACTTCGCCTGAACATGCCAGGCGAAGTTGTCGTGTATATATATTTCTAGGTTACGGTTTGTTTAAGGTTGTTCATCGAGTTGTTCAAGTTATCGTATACAGACGTGTGTGAGTTGAGAGACGTGTATTCAGTGATTATATCATGTGTTCGGTTATAATATAACGTGTTTGTTTATTCGTATCGTGTGTTTGTTTGATTCGTGTTCTACACTCGTAACGACCTACGCAGGGATTCCGCACCTGTGTAGATTGAGATATCCCGTGCAGATCCATCCAGGGAACCTACACCTGGCGCCTTCGATTAGATTTTTGTTCTTCCTCTCAGCTACCCCATTCTGTTGCGGAGTATATGGTACGCTAAAATGATGTTCAATCCCTTTCTACAAACAAAAGATCTCCATTTGATAATTCTTGAATTCTGTGCCGTTGTCACTCCTGATGAACTTGACCTTTCCCCTAACAATATTTTCTACTTTGGTAATCAAGTTAATTACCAACTGAACTATTTCATCTTTTGTCTTCAGAAAGTAAACCCATGAGTAACGTGAGTAATCATCAGTCACAACCAAGCAATAAGACGTTCCACCTAGACTTTTGACATTTATGGGACCAAACAGATCCATGTGAAGCAAATTCAGAGTTGTGACAACTGAGTTAACTCTTTTGGAGTGATGTGGTTTCTTGTGCTGTTTTCCTTTCTTGCATGACAAACATTGATCTTCAAAATTGAAACTTTATAACGGAACCCCAAGTACCAATCCATTCTTGACAATATAATTCATCTTTCGAAGATGTATATGACCCATCCTTCGGTGCCACAGTTCCGACTCAGACTCCGTTGCGATCTCGGTTGACCACATGTCCATTACATATGTGTTCTTCTCTCTTGGAGCTTTCATCACAATCCAGGTTTCAGGAATCTTGAAACTAGGATAAAGTACGAGTGCATTATCTTTTATAAAGTGTACAGTGTACTCTTTGTCACATATTTGAGAGACCTCAAAAGATTGTGCTTTAACTCTTCCATGAAATTTACCTTCTCCAACTTTATTCTCCCATTTGTAACCATACCGATTCAAGTAATTTTTCCTCCACTTTCTCCTGCAAAACTAACCCTTCCTCCTTGAACATCTTTCCAATCACGTAATAATTTCTTGTTACCTGTCATGTTCCGGGAACAGCCACTGTCGACAACCCACATGTTGTTCACAGCCCTGCTCGACTGTTTCTGCACAATTAAAGAAACGGATTAAAAAGGAGGGACCCAAGACCTGCTGGTCTTGGGTTGATCAAATCTATTAAACGGTATCCAACTCCTTGGCTGCCCAAATTTCCTTTGAGGGAATTTTCTATTTGAGCTAAATGGAGGATATCTAGAAAATTAGTTATGAGGCCATCCAAACATTCTTGAGTTTCTAGCATTCTTGGATTCAAAATTACCTGATCTGTGGTTTCTTTTGAAAAATTGAGGTTGGTTTCTTTGAAATCTTGAATTTGTCCAACGATTAAAGTTGGAGGCATCATCATCATTATTATTATTATTACCAGCATTAGTTTTAAAGTGCGTTTTATTCTCAGTTTTAGTTGGCCTCATATTTCTAGAATTTCTCCTTTTCAGAGGAAAGTCATTGACAAGGTGTCCTATCTTGTTACACCTAAAACAACTCCTGTTAAGACAACTAGTGTCCATCCGATCATTCGTTTCGGGAGTTGTAGCAAAAGATGAGGCTGTTTTACTGACAGGTTGTCAAACATAGGGGGGGGGGGGACAAATGGGTTTAAAGAATATTTCTTTTCATCAAAAACATAACTCTCCCCCCCCCCCCCCCCGTTTGAGTAACACGACTTCATCATCTATGTTGACAGATTCGACGGAATTTGAACTTTGACTTGTGACAGGAGGATTTGTCTGACCGATTTTGTTAGTAGTAACGTTAGTATTGCCTTTATTGACTTTAACAAGTACCGTGTTGACTTTCATATTACCCGTTACAGTCTGATCAGTTTCAACACTCTTAGATGGCTGATTACAAGGATTATAAGTGTAATTATTATTGAAAGGTTGTGGAACCTCATTGTATCCAATTCCCCCTTTGTTTATAGGGGGAACATTGAACACTTAGGGCATGATCAAGCATCATGGAGGAATTCCTAAACTGTTCAAGCTTCCTATTTAATTCCACCACCTTTACTTGGTAATCAGCTATCTGTTTATCCTTTTCAGCTATAATTTTAGTCTTTTCTTCCACGACTTCATAGCTTAAATCGATGACTTGAATTTTCTCAGCAAGTGTGGCCTTAAGGCTTCTTATATCTTTTTCACTAGCTTTTATTTTTACCGAGAAACCATTTTTTTTTATTTTTAGAATAGTGATGTTCCTCTTTTAACGTTTTTAATTCTTTATTCAAGCTAACATACTGATCAGTTAAAGCATTTAATTGTTCAGACAATTTCTCACATTGTTTACACTAAGATTCCGAACATACCTCTGAGAGCTGATCGTTCACTTCTGCCATGTACGCTTTATTCTCCACTGACTCTTTGTCACATCTTCCACTCTCGATGTTCACCAAATTTGCTTGTTCAATTACCTCCTCAACTTGTATATTCCAATTATACCCACCGTTCTGTTGAGATACCATAACCTTTATTTCATTTACTCCCCCATTCTATTGAGTAGGCTTGTTATGACTTCGTTCGACTCTTTCATTTGTACACTCTCTAGCGAAGTGTCCATTTTGTTGGCAGTTGTAGCAGCGGACCTTTGACTTGTCGAACCCCGGTCTCTCTCCAACGAACTTTCTACCAGTCTTCTTCATAAACCTCTTCACCCTTCTTACAATCATTGCCATTTGCCACTGCAGATCCATTTCTTCCATGTCATCAGCATCTATCTGATCATAGTCCTCATCCAAGGTTGCAGGGTCGACTATCTTTCCTTTGATGTAATTCTCATATAAGACGATGAAAGAGGCATAAAGAGCAAATTGTTGTTCAGCTGATTTCACACTCATAGGCATCTGTGAGTAATTCTTGCTACAAGAACTGACTGAGGAGTTACCAGCTGAGGACTGAGATTTTGACGAGCTACTTCCACCCGGTACAAAGCATATGTCACCATCCATATTCATCACCATATGACCATCTTGAATAGAGTTTGGTTCACCTCCTGAGTAATACGCAGTCGATTCTGATTTAGAGTTTGAGTTTGGAGACCCTTTTGCACCATACATTCCCGGATCCTAAACCTGATCAGTAGGAGTCTCTTTCCTTATCATATTTAGCTCATAATTATGTAACTTATTGACCACCATTTCCAAATCAAAGGTTTCAAACTCTTTATCATCTCTCATCAAAACTGTTTATATATCCCATTTTTCTACAATTTCAAGCTCTGTGTACTTCAAGGAGTAGTTATTCAATTCTGTCATCAAGTGATAGTAAATTGTGATGATGTCATCAAGTGACTCATTCTTAAATCCTTTGAACACCGAGAATTGAGTTTTAAACAATTTCGACTTTGAGTTACGAATCCCGACATTACCTTCATAGCGATTTTCTAATGCTTCCCATAATTCTCTGGCAGACTTGTACTTTATGAAAGTATGTAGAATCTCTTGAGGTAGTGCCATGGTGATTGCAGCTAGTGCTTTACTTTTAGCCTCATACATTTTCTTTTCATCATCCTCCATCTTATTGTACTTCTTAAGCTGCTCTCGACCTTCAAACATAGCTGTTGGAGGAATGTACCCATCTTGAATGTAGACCCACATTTTCGCATCTTGATATTTCACATACTGCTCGAACCTATCTTTCCACGCAACAAAATCAGTTCCTTTAAGTAGCTTTGGAGCTTTAGTTGCTGAACCAGCTTCAAATTCCATCTTTACCAGTTCGGTGATGTTTATCGAAGTCATACTTAAACGAAACGAGATTAGAATTCTAAGTAATATATTCTGTGAACAGTGAACAGCGAAGTTACTAGAACTTCACTATAGGATAACTTCGCTTGCCCCTAACTTAGCTATATCAATAACTTCACCTAAAGATAACTTAGCCGATACTCAACTTCGCTGTCTTACTAACTTCGCTATATTACTAACTGCGCTGATAACTATATCTTTGCTTAAACCCTAAATTTAGTGATGGCAACTTCGCTGGAAGAATGGCTTTCTTTTTCAGTCTGATTCTGTTGATCTGGAGGGTTGTGGGAGTAACGGGAGGGAGCGATTGATGTATATTGATGAGAAACGAGCAAAAGAACGGTGTTTCAACGTAAAAAAATTCCGTGAAAGGTCTAACGAAACTTTTTTAACACTCGTGTGATAATCCCGAACCACACAATCACGAGCAAAATGCTCTGATACCAATTGAAGGTTCCCAGCCGGATCTACACAAGAGAATCTCATAACACGAGGGTGCGGAATCCCCTACGTATACAATACGAGTGCTAACACGAGGAACAAACAAACACAAAGGAATACTTTTTATATTGCGATATCGATAACAAAAGACACAAAACACGTAACACCAAATGTCACAAAACACAGCCGTCAAAAGTTCTAATGAAAAAGCCGAAGTTAGGGAATATATATTACGACAACTTCGCCTAACATGCTAGGCGAAGTTGTTCCTAACTTCGTTACCCCATAAGTTCGCCTAACACTAAAAGCAAACTAACACGTTCAACAAGATATGAACATTGTAATGATTACAGACACAATAAACACGAGATAAATGAACTACTGGCATCATGCACCAACAAGCCTCTAGGTCAAGTTGGGTCCAGGCCCAAGCCAACAGAAACTGGCCAGCCGAGAACTCTTGGCAGAGAACCCAGCTCATGACCGAGAACCTATGTCTGACCGAAATCCCATATTTAACCGAGAACCCACGTGTTTGACCCAAAACACATGGTTACTGAGAACTCTAATCGAGAACTCTTGGTAGCCGAGAACTCAGGTATGATGTTTCCAGATCATATTTTACTATCTTTTTTCGATCATTTCACAACTCTGGTAGTTTATTGATGATCCATAACAAGATTTTAACACCCTTTATTAACCTTTCATCAATATCTAACCCGTATATCCATAAAGCTTGGACCTTTATGGGTTTAAAACATTTGGGTTAGGTCTAGGGTCTATTTATATGAGCCGTATATAACCATTATTTTGATAAGTCTGTTTTTAAATGTCAATTTTGCAACTTTATGACTCGCCTAGACCCGATCTACTCTAGAGCTTATTCTTAGGGCAAACCGTCCATAAAAATGTAATCTTTAAGATAAAGTGCATACCTTTAATCGTTTGATAGGTCACGGCTAGTCCCAATATGTAGCTCTAACTCGTATCTTGCTTGTATGGTTAAGGTTTACCGAGATCTATGCTCGGTTTTGGGTCTTGAATCACTTCTCTTGGTCACAGCCGCAGAAGGTAGGTTTATGTGAGTTTTATGGTGTGTAGGGAATATTATGGATAAGATGGATGGAAATGGAAAGAATTAGAGTTTAAGGGGTATTTATACTCCCTTAAGCCTATGGACCTAAGGCTCATCTTTCCTTTTTAGTCCATAGTTAATTCCATCTAATTAGCCTACTACCTTTCCATCTTTATTATCTTATTATTTCTTTTTTTTACTAACTCAAGTAAACTTGTCTATCATAAGAAATAATATATTAAATATTGTTATTGAAATTTTGGGATGTTACAATTCTCTCCTCCTTAAAGTGGTTTCGTCCCCGAAACCTAACTATCATCTAAACAAGGCAGGGTAAAGCTTGCGCATCTCTTCCTCGACTTCCGAAGTGGCATCTGATCCCTTACGGTGCTTCCATATCACTTTCACTAAAGGTATAACCTTATGACGAAGTTGTCTCTCCTTGCGGTCAACTATCTTGATAGGTTGCTTAATGTAGTTTAACTGCTCATCAACTTCAATGTCCGTCAATGGCACGTGCGACGTGTCATCAGCCAGACATTTTCTCAGATGAGAAACATGGAAGTTTGAATGAATTTCTTCTAATTCTTTAGGCAAATCCAGCTTATAAGTCACTTCACCCACACGATCTATAATCTTAAACGTTCCAATGTACCTTGGACTCAACTTTCCTCTTTTTCAAAATCGAATGATTCCTTTCTAAGGCGAGACCTTGAGCATCACATTGTCACCAACGTTAAACTCAATCGGTCATCGCCGCTTATCAGCATACGACTTCAGTCTGTCTTGAGCAGCTTTCATTATTGCCATAATCTGATCGAACTTTGAAGATGTTTTTTGAACTACTTCTAGACTTCCCATTTCTTCCTGACTGATCTCCCCCCAACATACTGGGGTTCTACATCGTCTACCATAAAGCACCTCAAATGGTGGCATACCAATACTTGAACGGTAAATGTTGTTATAGGAGAACTCTGCCAGATGTAGATGATCATCCCAACTTCCACCAAAATAAACACAAGCACGTAGCATATCCTCGAGGGTTTGGATCGTTCTTTCAGACTGTCCATCTGTTTGAGGATGATACGACGTACTGATGTTCAATCTCGTTCCCATAGTTTCATGGAACTTATTCCAAAACCTTGAAGTAAACCGAGTATCTCTATTAGACAAAATCGATACCAGTACTCCATGCTTAGTCACAACCTATTTTATGAACAACCTTGCTAACGTTTCTGATGAAATAGCCTCTCGTATAGGCAGAAAGTGAGAACTCTTGGTTAAACGGTCCCCAATCACCCAAATGGTATCATGTGCTTAGCTGTACGAGGTAGCTTAGTTATGAAATCCATGGTGATGTGTTCCCATTTCTATTCAGGTATCTCAATCGGTTGCATTTTCCCATAAGGCTTCTGATGTTCGGCTTTGACTTGCAAACAAGTTAAGCACTTACTAACATAATCCACCACATCATTTTTCATTCCTGGACACCAATAATCTCTTTTCAAATCTTGGTACATCTTTGTAGCTCCAGGATGATCGAGTACCTTGAATTATGAGCTTCATCTAAGATTCGACCTCTAAGATCTCCATGACGTGGAATCCACATACAGTCAAACCTAGTCTTAACACCATGAGGGTTTTCCATCAATTCGTCTTGTTGGTTGTAAATTCTTTCCTTCTTCACTAACCCTTCATCTACTAATACCTCTGACTGCACTTTAATGATTTATTCAAAAAGACTTGAATTCATAACCAGTTGGTATGACTTTACCTTTGCAATGACTTCCTCGTTTTTACGACTTAGCCTTCCGGCGACCACATTAGCTTTACCAGGATAGTATTTAATGTCACAGTCATAATCCTTAATCAACTCCAACCATTTCCTCCGTCTCATGTTCAATTCCTTATGCTCGAAGAAATGTTTTAATCTCTTATGATCTGTGTAAATAGTGCACTTAGTACCATATAAGTAGTGCCTCCAAATCTTAAGAGTATGCACTACTGTTGCTAGATCTAAATCAAGCGTCGGGTAGGTGCTTTCATGAACTTTCAGCTGTCTAGACGCATAAGCTATAACTTTCCCTCGTTACATTATCACGCAACCTAACCCACGATATGAAGCATCAGTACAGACAACCAAATCATCAACACCATCGGGTAAAGCAAGGATTGGAGCTTGCATGAATCTTCTCTTTAGTTCCTCAAAAGCTTCCTCTTGGAATTTTCCCCAACTGAATACTACCGACTTCCGGGTCATACCGGTCAACGTCGTGGCTATCTTGGAGAAACCTTCGATGAATCTCCTATATTAGCCAGCCAACCCTAAGAAGCTTCGTATATCAGTTGGATTCTATGGAGTCTTCCAATTAATTATCGCCTCAATCTTGGCTGGGACCACAGTAATCCCTTCCGAATTAATCACGTGACATAGAAATTGCACTTCTCGTAACCAGAACGCGCATTTCGAAAACATAGCATACAACTTCTCTTTCTTCAGAGTCTCCAATACTTCTCTTAGATGCTCGGCATGAGCAGACTCACTTCTAGAATAAATTAATATATCGTCGATGAAGACGATGACTGACTTGTCCAACATCGGCCGACACACCCTATTCATCATGTCCATAAATGTTGCAGGAGCATTCGCTAGTCCGAATGACATCACGAGGAACTCGTAGTGTCCATACCGCGTCTGAAACGCTGTTTTAGGGATGTCTACCTCTTTCACTTTCAACTGATGATAGCCTGATCTGAGATATATTCGTGAGAACCAACTTGAGCCTTGCAGTTGGTCAAACAGATCATCAATCCTTGGCAAAGGATACCTATTCTTCACTATAAGCTTATTCAACTCACGATAGTCTATGCACATTCTCATACTTCAATCCTTCTTCTTCACGAACAACACTGGTACGCCCCACCGGAAACACTTGGCCTTATAAAACCCTTGTCGAGGAGTTCTTGCAGTTGGGACATCAATTCTTTCATCTCGAACGGCGTTAGACGGTAAGGCGCTTTTGCGACGGGTTGGGCTCCTGGAACTAAATCTATCTGAAATTCTATCTCTCGCTCTGGTGGCAACCACGGAAGATACTCTAGGAATACTTCTGGGTTGTCGCGCACGATAGGAAAATATTTCATCTCTTTCGTCTCGGCCGTAGCGTTGACAACATACGCCAGGTAGGCACTGCACCCTCGCCTTAACAAACCCCTGGCTTTTATCATCGAAATGACATTAATCTCAGAACTTTCCTTATCACCATAAACCGTCACCACAATACCATCCAAGGACTTTAACCTTATTATCCTACTCTTACACACTATCTGAGCCTCATACTCATACAACCAATCCATTCCCAAAACCACATCAAATCCTCCTAAGGTCATAACATACAAAGTAACAGGGAACTCATGTCCCTCTAACTCTATCTTAGAGTCCTTAACCATTTTCATTATTTTAACCAAAGTGTCACTAGCGGTTTCTACTATAAAATTTTTAGGCACTCGGCAACATTTCATTTTATCTAATCTACTAAATGGTGTAGCTACGAAACTTCTATTCGCACCCGAATCAAACAAAACTGAAGCAGAAATTCCGTTTACTAAAAACGTACCCGTCACAACGTCTAGAATCTGTTTGTCTTGCTTATGAGTCAGCATGTAGGCTCTGGACTTTGGCCTTGACGGTTCAGCATCTTTCTTTCCACCACCACCAGCTTCAGTACATTCCCTGGCCATATGACCCTTTTTCTCGCATTTGTAGCATGTGGGTTCGGCGTTGCATTCAAGAGCGTAATGCCCCACTTTCCCACATTTGTAACAGGCATTTGACCTAGCCTGCACTCCCCGCCATGAGATTTCCCACACTTATGGCACACATCAGAACCAGTACCCCACTTGCACTCACCACCGTGCATCTAACCACAAGTCTTACAAGACTTCCTTTCCCACACATTATGCTTCTTATCCTTGGAATTCCACAACTGAGTACCAGGTCGTTTAGAGGGGCGACCTACTTCTTATCTTTCTTCTCTTCTCCCACCACAACATTATCCACAACCAGGTCCTCAAAAACCATCTCTACGAGTTCAACAACAGAGTCAAAGGTACCAGATTTATTCACCCTAACTAGTATGCGAACATTATGTGGCAATCCTCTCACATAGCGTTTGATTCTTTTAGCCTCAGTGTTAACCATATTGGGCACCAACCTAGATATTAGGTTGAATTATGTGGTATACTCACAGTGTGTCATCTTTCCTGGTTTCAAGTTCAGGAATTTCATCTCTGTCCTCTTAACTTCAGGGTCAGCACATAACCTCTTCATCACCAGCTCTTTCAGATCCTCCCACTTCATGGCCTTAATCTCTTCCTGACTCTTCCTTTGTTCGATCGTTTCCCACCAATACATTGCCTCATCACCAAACGATTGGGTGGCATATCCGACAGCTTGGTCGGGACGGCACTCGCTAATGCGGATAACCTTGTCCATTGTCACACCCTACCAGTAGGGGGCCTGGGAGTTTCAAGGACAAATCGGTACCAAGAGTAAGTAGCAGAATATTATTGATAAAAATAAGTTACAACGTTTGCACTAAGTATTTATGACAAGGCGTAACTACACAACTATCTCTTCTCTGACACTGCTACAATCCCGTGGTTGGTTCTACTAATCTTCTTGGAATCTAATCTTCATTGTTCAAGTTCGGCATACGCCTCTATCCTTAAGCATTAACATTACAAAGCTAATCCAAATTGCTAATCCCCATAGTACCACCTGAATACATGCTAAAAAGTGTCAACTAAAAAAAAGTTGGTGAGTTCGTGAGTTTAGCTCACATACACATAAAACAGTTCATTTATAAAAGCGCACAAGTTTGCGTGTATGTAAGTATAAAGCATGGTGCACATCAATCAAGTCCACAATCAAACCTGCAACTAGCATAAGTATCCCCAACTCATACTAGAAGTTAAACCGTCCTGGATTATCACCCTGCTAAAAGCAATAATCAAACACGTAGGTTATATGCCGCAACGATCCGCAGATCTCAGTGTGGTTTACCCAACATAGGGTCACTGTGCGTGGGGGTCTCCCAAATAGTACTACCCGTACAAGCCTCCGGCCCATTCCCTCGGGCTAATGCTTGTGTAAAAGTTGGGACAAAATTTAGCAGTAAAACAAATCTTGATAAATATCACACCATAAGTAAAACCAGCATGCATCCAGCCCAAAAAGTTTATGTAAAAAGGGCTGCACGAAACTCACCTCAGTCCGTATGCAATGTGTATATGAAAGATAATCAATGAGATTGCACTATGCTAGAAATCACCAAGAACGCCTAGTGTATATATTAATCAACAATAAGTTATCGAGAAGAACAATGTAAAATTCGCTATTAGTATTGTGGACTAGTTAGGTGTTTTCCAACGTATTTGGTTCAACGTATTTGGTTCTCGATGAGTTAAGTTTCCTTTTAAGGGGCGTTTGTACTTAAATAACTTAATAAGATTGATGTTTTGTGTTTTGGTATATAAATCAACTTCCCGGAGTTTTAGTTACATTGGTTCATTATTCAGGTTTCCATAAAGTTTCCATTTTTGGAAAGTTCGAGTTTTCAGTTAGGTTTTGGGTTACCATACGACCATAGAATATACATTTCATCGACGTCAAAAGTTTAATGATTCTTATTTAAACAACCATGGCTTGTGTTTTCAAAAGTTGACAATATCGGTTAACCGGTGTTGTCGGGTTTTAACGATGTCTTGAAAAAATAATTTAAATAAACGAATGCTCTTGTAACTAAAACTTCTAATTTTCCAAAAACATATATTATACAAAATATGAAAGTTTTGTGTTGTACGGGTTTAGTACCCGCACTTTCGTTTATACCTTAATATGAAAGTCGTTTATACCTTCCTAGCACCTTAATCTTCAATCAAAAGCTTGAAAGATTGCTTGTATGTGTGTGTATGAGGGCCGATCGCAAGGGGGGGGGGGTCTAGAGGCTGCCGTCGGGTTTGGGAGGGAGAGAAAGAGTGTTAGGGTTTTAGGTTTATGTTATTATTTATAATAACATGTAACACTTTAGTCCCTCAACTTCCAAATGTTACTTTTCTAGCTTAAATAACTAGTTCTAGCACATTGAGTTAACGTTTATACAATGTTATCACATAACACATAAGTCTATCACATAATTATTGTTTTGACGTTTTTCGTTTATTCACCAATCGTTTGCGTCAACTCGTTTGCGTTTCGGTGCAATTCCCGAAAGACTACACATGTAGTAAGTGTTAAGCGTCATTTAAACCCTAGTTTAAATGTAATGAGGTGTGCGTTATAGATTCGGTGATCTTTAAGTTTGAATTGACGGAGTTGAGTTAACGGAGTTAACCTGAAATTGACGATTGTCACATTCTCGATGAGTAAAGTTTCCTTTTATGAGGCTTTTGTACTTAAATAACTTAATAAGATTGATGTTTTGTGTTTTGGTATATAAATTAACTTCCTGGAGTTTTAGTTACATTGGTTCATTTGTCAGGTTTCCATAAAGTTTCCATTTTTGGAAAGTTCGGGTTTTCGGTTAGGTTTTGGGTTACCATACGACCATAGAATATACATTTCATCGACGTCAAAAGTTTAATGATTCTTATTTAAACAACCATGGCTTGTGTTTTCAAAAGTTGACAATATCGGTTAACCGGTGTTGTCGGTTTTTAACGATGTCTTGAAAGAATAGTTTAAATAAACGAATGCTCTTGTAACTAAAACTTCTAATTTTCCAAAAACATATATTATACAAAATATGAAAGTTTTGTGTTGTACGGGTTTAGTACCCGCACTTTCGTTTCGGCAAAAATCGGGTTAAAGACTTAGTAATTTTGGTAAAATAAGTAAAGACTCAAATATGGTTTTATAAAATTATACTTACTGTTAGAAATCAAAAACTTCATAATTTTTTATTTTTCAATATGCTTGTTCGGTTTATGTCGGTTTACCGTAAGTCACGTTTAAACGCCAATTCTTGTCAAAAAAAGTGTGTTGTAAATATATAAAAAAATGGTTTACAACATCATAATAAATAACTTTATTTATAACTTCCAGAAAAATATCCATTTTATATTTTGAAGTCTTTTAGTCTTTAACAGCCGGCCCGTTCGTCGGTTTTGACGAAACAATGACTTTAAACTTGTAAACGGGCCTTGTTTCTAAATACACTTATCCTTAAAATTTTGTAGCTAACTTATGCCCATTTTTACTTAGAAGTTTCTGTTCTAATATCATATTTTCATAATTTCAGTTTTTAAGAAGTAACCGATTTCCAAAAATGCCCTTTCGTTATAATTTTAACAAAAACACACTTTTGGTTATCCAACTTGTTAATACCTTCTATAATACATAAAAATAGGTTGTTTTGGTATTTCTTGGGTTTTAAAAATATGTTCATGGCTGCGTTTTCGCTAACGGGCCCGGTTTTGGCTCTTTCGAGTCTCTGTTCGGTTATAAAAACAATGATTCATGTAAAACAGTTCCGGGTCAGGTTATAACTCATCAGAGTATTATGTTTAGGGCTGTAAAAAAAGATGTTAAAGTATCAATTAGGTTGCAGGGCTTATTTCTTAGTTAAGCGAGTTACAAGAGTGACGGTTTAAAAGGTTTTCAATATCCGGTTTTAGCATTATCTCTTGGGGCTGGTTTGTACCATGTTTAATGAGTTAAATAAATGTGTTTAACTTCTGGAAATTAGGTTAAACATCTAGAAGTTAATAGGTCACTTGTCAGGTTCTTTTTCAAGGTAGTTTACCCTTAAACGAGTTACCGATTGGTCATAAATCCAGCCACGGTTTTGGGGCTGCTCTCAATATGATTTTATAGTTTCAAAAATACATATTCTTTTTATAAACAGGTCCGGGAATAGGTTAGTCCATTTTCTTAAACATTTAACAATTCGATTCTTGGCAAAACTATCGCTTTTGCTTAAAACGATTTTTCCTATTTAACCCCACAAACCCCAAAATAGTTTAGGAGGCATATATGGCTATTTTAAATCACAATTCTGTTGTAAAACCAATATTCCATGTTTCACAATATCAGTTTTATATTTGTCTTATTTTCAATCTAAAAATGCCCTTAACAAAGTTTATTGAGCAAAAATTCATTCTTCACCACAAAACAAGTTTGAATCTATTCAAATGCATTGTAAATGACTTCTCTATAGTTTCATATTGATATTAGGGTGTTCGGAACCTTAATAGTGTCTTTGGTTCGTTTGGGCCCGTTAGCGCCTTTTGTTCGGTAAAAATAAAAACAATGTTTCACTTAGAATAGTTTTGAAACTGAATATATTATGAAAATATTATACTTAAGTCTGCAAAAAGATACCATATTATTACTTAAGTTGCACGGCTTGTTTCTTATTAAAATGGGTTACCAAAGTGTCGGTTTAAACGGTTTTTACCACGAGGTTACATCTTATCTTTTGAGGCTGATTTATACCAAGTTAAGGAATTAAATAAACATGTTTAACTTCTGGAAATCATGCTAATAGCCCAGAATTTAATATGCTCACTTATTGTTCGGTTTTCAAACTAGTTTGTCCTTAAACGAGTTACCGAATGCCCATTAATGTGGCCCCGGTTTTGGGGTGCATATAATTAGTTTTTAGAGTTTCAAACCATTATTATTTTCTGCAGGTTTTGGTTACTTTAACGAAGTTAAATGAGTTAGTTTCACATGTCATTTGTTTTGTTTAATGACCCAATTTTCGATTCAGGTTTTATGTTTGTAAAAAAAATCAGGTTATCTCTTGTAAGAAGTTAGGGTTCAGGAAAGAGTTTGTGACTTGTTTATAATCATGATTTTCCATGTATAGGGCAGGTCGTTTAATAGAACAACATATGGATCATGAAACACTTAGAATTAAGCAGAAAGAAGGATTAATACATAGTCACAGACATATACCTCGATCAGGTTCCATGGGTTCGGGCTTGCTAGTTCTGTGTCTGTGATCACTCCAAGAGCAGGAAGAGAATAGGTTTGGGCTGGGATTTTAGTACTATATTAGAATCAGAATAGGGATTATAACAAAATTGAATGGATATTCATTAAAGCATAACAGGTTACCAGAAATCTTGATTGTAGATGGAAACTTCGGTTCTTCAAGTGCTGCAACAGAAAGCAAATTTGCAGATGGGAGTTTTGAGCATGATGATTGAAATTGAAAGGGTTTATTAGAAGTGAGATCAAGTTGCAGAACATTGGGTGAAAAAAACTGCATGAAGCTTGATTGGAAGCAGGCTGAGGTCGAAGATGAGAGGGGCAGGGACTGTTAGACGCTAGTGATTGGAGAGCAGGGATTTTGAGATTTGATTTAGAGTATTTTGTAATTTTTCATAATATCTCTTATCATATATTTGTTATAAAATTCAAATAATAAGTTTAAAATAAATAATAAGGAACCAAATTTAATATAAAAAAAATAAAACACAGAGTTATGTAATTTAGATAATATCTAGCGCGTCACGAATCTCGTTTGTCGGTTTTTGCTTCATTTGATTCGGTGACCGGACGATAATATACGAAATCGTTGATGTTTGGGTTAAATATTTTTTGATACCTTATATGATTTAAATCATTATTAAATGGTTTATATGATTTATGAAATTTTCAGTTTCAGGTTTGTTTGGGTTAAACAAGTCTCGGTTTCGTTTTCTAAATTCGGGCCGAGCCCATGTTTTAAATTACGGTATTATTATTATTAAGCTTATCCATATCTCTATCAGGTTCTACGTAATCATCGGCCGATACCATTAGTTATTATTTCAACTGTTCAGGCCAAGCCCATTGACGTACGATCGCTTCCATTATTCGACTAACATTTCACTCGGTATCTAATAATAAGTTTTCTCTTTTTTTTTTTGTTTTTATAAAAAAAATTAGCCCCATTTTTGGGGTTGTTACAGCCTTCCCAACTTTAAGGAATTTCGTCCTCGAAATTCAACGTAGGTTATTTTAGATGAGAGTAACACAAATTTTCTCGTTTTATTTTACCGCTTTGTTAAGTTAATATACACGGCTCCAAGACGGTACCAAATCTAAGAGGTTGACAAATTGTCAGTAGTTGCCTAGAATGTCTAGGATTATGAATTCATCACAAGACGAATTAAATTATTGACGCCAACCAAAGGTTTAAGAATCACCAAGTGAAATATGATTAGTCATCTAGGCCTACACGAAACTAAATGACTTCAATGAGAGGTAATGTTGTAGTAATTAGTTTATTCGAGAACATAATGATTTAGCAACGAAGGTTATAGTTTGCGTTTGGAGGACTTTATTGACTCGAAGGAGATTTTAAAATAATATTGGAGGTCAAGTCGAAAAGGCACCGAATTCGTTATATTCCTCAAGATCGGATTAGAATGATGCGGTCATAATGCAGGCTGACTAGCTTCTACCGGTAAGTAGTCTCCTATATCAGGTTTTGAGATGTTTACCCCAAGGGTAACTTCATAGATTCAAAGAGTGACTTCGGCCCCTACAAGAATTGTTCAACATATTAGATTCTTGCGTTTAGAATAGAAGATTGTATTGTAGCATTTTAACTGAAGAGCTGTCATCTCACATTGTGGAAACTATCCATTTCAAGAAACATGTTTACGGAATGTATTCCTATCAAGAATAACGTAAATAGGAAAATTGACCTACTAAATACTTCAACTGTCATGTGGAAGCTCTTCGTACGATGTTATTCATGCCTCCTCACCAAGCAGGTATAATAAACAAAACAAAGAGTCTTCAATAAATGAAGTAAATTTCAAGAATGTTCATAATGATTATCAGGATGGATTCTATTTAGATGTTCGCGATGCTAGGAGAAGTGTTGTCTAAAGAATGCAACTTGAAGGTCGTATTCAATAGAATCCGCTACTTCTAATGAGTAAGAGGGATACGAGTACTCACAAACATATATGTATATACTGAAAATATGACGGATTCGAATGAGAAACGAAGTGATATTATAGTCGTCATGATAGTCATGTAAACGAAGTCGAATAAACAAAGTTACATATGAGGGAAAGCTATATCATTAACAGAATTACTAACAAGTGTCAAGTGATTCCACTAATCTCTTTAAATCTAAAGGCTGCAACTTACTACACAAGGTCATAAGTTCTACTACGTTGGACTTCCAACGTGTCGGAATGCATGTCAAAAATTTTTCCCTTAGACCGCGGTACTTTTCGGAAAATCGCACAAATATATCTAGTAGGTAAGGTGAATAATGTATCATGAGGATGTTGATTCGAGTCACGTTTTTCTCAACTACCGGTTTAACATACATAATTGGGAAAATATAATTATTAGACATACTATAGTTATATTAATTTAGAAAAGTATGTACGGATTTCATAAGTTATGAAAAGAATTTTTAAGTAACCTATTTTCAATATAAAGCCTATGACGCTGAAATCCATTTTGAAGAGAAATGTAATGATGGAACAGACATTAAGCAATCATCTTGGAATTACAAAATTTCAGATAAGACGTTAAGTCATTTTATTCAAAGGTTTATTGAATTTAAAGATAAGCTAAAATGAGGTAAAGAGTTTAAGAACAAAGGTTTTTTTTTGTTTTTTTTTAAACCACGACACTAAGTTTGTAGGTTCTCAGGAAAAAAAAAACTTGATAAGTTTTAACAAAATTTAGAAATAACTTTTATAGTCCCTTTTATAAAAGTTTTAGTCAGTTTTAATAACTCTATAGATCTAGTTTGTAGATTTTTAAGAAAACTTAGTTATCTCTAACAAAGTTTGAGGAGTTAAAAACATTTTACAAACAAAGTTGTTAACGTAAGTACATGTCAAGATGGTTATAGTGTCCCTAAAATGATATGAAGCTAAACTCTTAGATATAAAGGAACGCGTACGTAGGAAGAGTTAAGGTTTTCCCGGTTGAGGATGCAAATAAGGCGAGCTTGAATGATCCTTAGTCTAGGTTTTGGATACTATCTAGCAAGTTCCAAACTTCTTCTTCAGTTTATCATTGCGTATAAATTTCTTCACCACTGTGGGTTGACTATTAAATCTTGTATCATGAATTGGGAGTTTGTGATTTCAACATTCGCACCTACTAGGTAATAGTGCGTCATGAGGTTGATGAGGTGTTCATAAGGATCATTTGCATAGTCGTTAAAGTCGAAGAATTAGGGAAAGATACAGTATGGTGGAAAGGCTCCAAATTATTATCTATTAGTTGAAGTAACAAATTATTTTTAAGATTATTCATAGAAATATCTTGATAAAAAAAAACATTTCTTAAACACAATTCTAAAGGAAAATTTATAAATAATACCAATAATTAGGTGTTCATTCCCATTGTAAGGGTTATAGAATTAGTTTTCGATAGAAAAAAATTCCAAAATTTTCGCTTTCAATTTTGAGGGTTCGGGGGCACGACACCATCTTTGATGAAAATAATTCTTAAGAGACTAAAAGTTGACACGTCATGGTTGAGATGGAGTTAGCATGATTGGATAATATGATGTCAACACTTCGGTTGATTGGGCTGTTTTAGAGAACAATAGCATTACCCATTTTGAGTTTCATATACAAGTGGCTTGTCAAAGACAGCACACCGTCTACCTATTTCAGTAACCTTGTAGCATAGGTAGCAAGAGTTCACATGAATATGACAAACTCTTGACATCTTATATGGGTCTACTGTGTATTAGAGTGAAGGTCGGTATCTTCTCACGTCATGTGGGTTTGTTCGAACATATAGGTGGCTTATCACTATTGAGGCGTGTGCAAGTCAGGTAACTTGGCTATAAACCAGAAGTTATAGGTTGAGGATTGTTTGAGAGTATGCAATAATGAGGTTGGTGATGCTCACTTGTCTTTGGTCTAGTTTCACGAGTCCTAACCATTATATCCTATGTATAATATCTTCCTCGTTATAAAATAGTTACAACGAGGTAAATATCATGAAAAGAATGGCGTCAATGCAAAGAACGTCTGGTTAATTTCACGTGATCCAATGATAGTAGCCATGTAGAATTAACGCATACCAACTATGGGAGTGAAGTAGCCGAACGAAATACAAAAGTATCGCCAAGATAGGGAGAGTTCAATGAATAGAGGAAAAACAAAATCAATGTCATGTGTTCTTCACAAAGTGTCCAAAAATGCTAGACGGGTCTGCTATGGTCCTGAAAACCGTCCTATTTTGGTTGTCGCGTTGGATTCGAAGTTAGGTATGACGAAAGCTCAACACATATGTGTCAAATAAGTAGAGGGGTTCAACTTATTGGAATAATAACTGTGACAAGTTTTGAATATGATTACTCAGAAAGTCGCTTGCACTTAGCTTAAGAAGAGGAACCGGTAAAGTAGTGAAAGAGTTCATTAAGCTTTAGATGAATGGTACCGTCATGCCATCATTGTTGATACTCCAAAGTACTTTAGGTTTTGAATTAGCAGCATGCTCATTTATTATTATTATAATTATTATTATTATTATTATTTTGTTGTTGTACATATATATTCATGACACTTTGCAATAGTTTGTTGGAAGTGTTGGTTACATAACAGGATTACCAGAATTCACGCGCACGAGCAAATTTATAATTATGTTGATCACCCATAATTATAAATTTGCCTTGCATGGTCACTCTAGTTTTCTCCCATTAGGTGTTTTATATGAATTTTTGTTCATATTTATAGTTTTGTATTTCCCTACGCAAGCTTTTATGGCAGTCCTAGTAATGCAATATAGGCTCCTATGTTACTCAGTTTATGGCTTTCTATGGGTAGCGATGAAGGTAAATCACGTAACCTTCTTTGCTAAGTACAAGAAATAAATGCTTAACACAAAAACGGGGTCGAAGTCCCCAAATAGTCCCGAGCATAACACGCTCCAGTTAACATAAAGTTCCTTCTCCACATAAAATGCCCTCTGGCAATGGCATATACTCTCGAGTATAACTCGCTCCTATCAAATTAGTGTGCCAAAAATGACAACAATACTAATCACGTGAGCATAAAGGTCTTACAAGTATCCATAAAAAAAATCGATAGCTTATCATGTATGCACACTTTCAAATTAATAAGGTCATCACTTCATTGTTAATCCTCTAAATTATGTCTTAGGGTTCTATAAGACAATTCTTATAATTAGTCAATTCCAATAGCCAACCCTTAGAGTTCTATTGATCAAACTTACGTGTTTTCATATACCTAATTGGTCAAGGTCTTTGCAGTGTCAGAGTCTTAGCGAGTAGAGACCCTTAAAGCATTTCGGTTAAAGCTTAGAAATCTCTAATAAATTCTAATTCGCTAATACCTTTGGCTCTGATACCAATCTGTCACACCCTACCAGTAGAGGGCCTGGGAGTTTCAAGGACAAATCGGTACCAAGAGTAAGCAGCAGAATATTATTGATAAAAATAAGTTACAACGTTTGCACTAAGTATTTATGACAAGGCGTAACTACACAACTATCTCTTCTCTGACACTGCTACAATCCCGTGGTTGGTTCTACTAATCTTCTTGGAATCTAATCTTCATTGTTCAAGTTCGGCATACGCCTCTATCCTGAAGCATTCACGTTACAAAGCTAATCCAAATTGCTAATCCCCATAGAACCACCTGAATACATGCTAAAAAGTGTCAACTAAAAAAAAAGTTGGTGAGTTCGTGAGTTTAGCTCACATACACATAAAACAGTTCATTTATAAAAGCGCGCAAGTTTGCGTGTATGTAAGTATAAAGCATGGTGCACATCAATCAAGTCCACAATCAAACCTGCATCTAGCATAAGTATCCCCAACTCATACTAGAAGTTAAACCGTCCCGGATTATCACCCTGCTAAAAGCAATAATCAAACACGTAGGTTATATGGCGCAACGATCCGCAGATCTCAGTGTAGTTTACCCAACATAGGGTCACTGTGTGTGGGGGTCTCCCAAATAGTACTACCCATACAAGCCTCCGGCCCATTCACTCGGGCTAATGATTGTGTAAAAGTTGGGACAAAATTTAGCAGTAAAACACCTCTTGATAAATATCACACCATAAGTAAAACCAGCATGCATCCAGCCCAAAAAGTTTAAGTAAAAAGGGCAGTACGAAACTCACCTCAGTCCGTATGCAAAGTGTATATGAAAGATAATCAATGAGCTTGCACTATGCAAGAAATCACCAAGTACGCCTAGTGTATATATTAATCAACAATAAGTTATCGAGAAGAACAATGTAAAATTCGCTATTAGTATTGTGTACTAGTTAGGTGTTTTCCAACGTATTTGGTTCAACGTATTTGGTTCTCTGTCACACCCTCAAAATCCACTAATGGAGTTTTACCGTCAGAGGGTGTGAACTAACAGGATCGGAATCATTAGTTATAATCAAACCATAAAAACGTTTAAGTGAAAATAAGTGCGGAAGCGTAAAAACCAAAAGATAAAAGTTGCGTCACGCAGGACGACTTAAAACCCCATAACAACAGTTTAAAATCAGTATGCATAAACAAAAGCGTTTTCAAGAAATGCATGATCCTATACCGCGCGCCCGCCTCGGCTACCTGAGAATAACATACTAAAAGTGTCAACACGGGGTTGGTGAGTTCACAAGCTTATATCAATAAAGCGTTACGTTTGCGTTCAGCGTTTTGCGTTCAGCGTTTTGCGTTCAGCGTTTAGCGTTTTGCGTTCAGCGTTTTGCGTTACCAGATAGTGTTAAATCAATTATATATCTATAGGTAGCTAGCCTATAAAACAAGTATTACTAAGTATTCGACACCGAAGCTGACTGTTTATAATTTGCCTTGCCACGAGGTCTATCCCGACCATGGTATGTGTTTAGCCAAGATTACACCCACTCGACCTCCAGTCAAGTTTAGCGTTGGGTGGGGTTTGTCAAACCCAGTAGTACTACTCAACAATGACTCGCTATTATCCAATATTAAACGGTTCGATGTGAATGAAGGACATTAGTTATTGCGTTTGCCACTTAGTCTTTACAAGTGATATATAATTTATACTAACAAAATCTTAAATGCGTTTTCGGAATATGTTATCTCCCCAAGTGAAAAGCGTTTGAAAACAGTTTAGAGGGGTAAGTGAAACTCACTGTTTGCGAAGAATTCCCAAAATAAATAACCAAAGGATGCGCGTCACAGAAAAACTCTCTCTAGCGATCTAAAACAACAAAGAGATTTTTCTAAGTGTCGGAACTATTATCGAGTCTCTAGACTCGGCACATAATACCTATGCACACAATGTGTTTCGTGTTTCGTTTGTGAATCGTGTGTGACTTTAACAAGTACATTCGTGATACATTACATGTGTGAACAATTATTTACGTGTCATGTATTAATAATTTACATCACTAGCAATTACTCCCCGTAAGGGCAATTTGGTCACACATAACAATTAACTAGCAATTATTCCCCGCAAGGGAAATTTGGTCAAAACATGACAACTATTTAGCAAGTATTCCCCACAGGGGCAATTTGGTCAAAACATAACAATTAACTAGCAATTATCATGTTTCATGCATTTTCACAAAATTCAGCAGCTAGTTTCACCGAGACAGAAATTCTACTTGGAAGATTGTACTATTCCACCGATCATAGCATCTCAATTAATTTACCAAATATCATCAGAAAAGAATATATGTGTTAGGTTTCCAGAACATATTTTGTTGTATTTTTATTCCATATATATTTCTCATAATGATCAATTTACCACAGCAAACTCATAACAGTCAAATTTATGCGCAACAAAAAGTTATTTGCAATTCCCGTTAAATGAAAAATCCAACAAATGCAAGACCACTTGGGTTAGGTTCCTAACCCAACAAGCCAACTTCCAGAAGTGGAACCAACCCAATTGGTCTCGTAGTTCATGAGATATAATATTTACAAAACAACCTAACAGCAGGTCTAACAACTCAGCTTTG
The DNA here is from genome assembly GCF_021521415.1 of Bidens hawaiensis. Taxonomy (NCBI): domain Eukaryota; kingdom Viridiplantae; phylum Streptophyta; class Magnoliopsida; order Asterales; family Asteraceae; genus Bidens; species Bidens hawaiensis. The sequence goes on along the minus strand of NW_027491058.1, from coordinate 2,123,647 downwards.
CACAACGTTTTTGTAAAATCATAAAGGTTAACTTTTACACGTCCAAAAATTGCAAATTTTTATTCTTTAGAAACTAGACTCAACCTAGTTTACTGTAGTATCAATTATCTCAACCAATTTTCACATTTACACCCCGTTACAGTCAATTGAACATCAGCAACACAATCTGTCCAGAAACTGTTTGCATCCAAACTCAACATATTAACTATCTATGGACCACAAATCATTCATATAACATTCTAGACACTATAACCACTATCCATGCATATCAATTTCACCATACATACATGGTTAGGGTTTTATTTGATCTCAAACTCAAAGACACAACAATTAACATGTAATAATATCAATACTAGTTATCAAATCATCATCAATACATCATCAAATCAAACAAAACATATAAACACAACTTATATAAAAAAATCGGCCCTAGGGTTTTTAAATAACCCATTAAAAATCGAAATTAACAATAAAGGATGCAAAGGATAGTCGTTTATACCTTCCTAGCACCTTAATCTTCAATCAAAAGCTTGAAAGATTGCTTGTATGTGTGTGTATGAGGGCCGATCGCAAGGGGGGGGGGGTCTAGAGGCTGCCGTCGGGTTTGGGAGGGAGAGAAAGAGTGTTAGGGTTTTTGGTTTATGTTATTATTTATAATAACATGTTACACTTTAGACCCTCAACTTCCAAATGTTACTTTTCTAGCTTAAATAACTAGTTCTAGCACATTGAGTTAACGTTTATACAATGTTATCACATAACACATAAGTCTAACACATAATTATCACATAATTATTGTTTTGACGTTTTTCGTTTATTCACCAATCGTTTGCGTCAACTCGTTTGCGTTTCGGTGCAATTCCCGAAAGACTACACATGTAGTAAGTGTTAAGCGTCATTTAAACCCTAGTTTAAATGTAATGAGGTGTGCGTTATAGATTCGGTGATCTTTAAGTTTGAATTGACGGAGTTGAGTTAACGGAGTTAACCTGAAATTGACGATTGTCACATCATTCCCATGTTAAAGAATTTTCGTCCCGAAAATTTGAGTCAAGTCGTGATGAGTGTCTGAAAAAGTAAGAAAAATTTTCAGTTTGTCATATCATCCCCTAGTAGAAAGAAATTTCGTCCCGAAATTTAATTCATACCTCCGGTGATTTCTGACGGTTTGCCTGGTTTCTCGGTTTTCGGTGTTTGGTCAGCCCTTCAAAAAGGTGAGGATACTTTTTCATCATTTGATCCTCGCGTTCCCACGTGAACTCCGGTCCACGTCTTGAGTTCCAACGAACCTTAACGATTGGAATTTTGCTGTGCTTGAGTGTTTTGGTTTCCCAATCCAAAACTTCAACTGGTTCTTCAATGAAGCGTAGCTGTTCATCAACTTGCAGTTCGTCCAAAGGGTCTACTTGGGTTTCATCAGATAGGCATTTCTTCAAATTGGATACGTGAAAAACATTATGTACACTGCTGAGTTCCGCTGGTAAGTCCAGCCGGTACGCCACCGGACCAACTCGTTCCGTTATCCGGTAAGGACCAACATATCGGGGGTTGAGTTTGTTTCGATTTCCAAAGCGAACCACACCTTTCCAAGGTGAGACTTTGAGTAACACTTGATCGTTCACTTGAAATTCGAGAGGTTTTCGGCGCTTGTCAGCGTAACTCTTTTGGCGATCTCGTGCTGCTGCCATGCGATTTCGGATTTGAACAATCTTTTCCGATGTTCTGGACCAGTGATTTGGCTGTCACCCACCTCTGCCCAGTAGAGAGGTGATCGACACTTCCGTCCGTACAGTGCTTCAAACGGCGCTGCTTTAATACTTGCGTGGTAGCTGTTAATATACGAAAACTCTACCAAAGGTAAGTGAGGTTCCCAACTTTTTCCGAAATCCAATACACATGCACGCAACGTGTCCTCTAAGGTCTGAATGGTGCGCTCACTCTGCCCATCCGTCTGAGGATGGTATGCTGTACTCATATCAAGACGGGTGCCTAGTGCGCTCTGTAGTGATTTCCAAAAGTGCGAAGTGAAACGAGAATCTCGATCATAAATGATTGAGACAGGCACTCCGTGTCTAGACACTACTTCCTTCATGTAGACGCGAGTCAGTCTTTCCATTTTGTCCGATTCCTTAATCGCTAAGAAGTGTGCCGACTTAGTCAACCGGTCAACGATCACCCAGATGGTATCGCATCCCGTCGGTGTTTTAGGCAATCCCGTGATAAAATCCATTGAAATGTGTTCCCATTTCCACATTGGAAGTTCCGGTTGCTGTAGCAGGCCAGATGGTTTCTTGTATTCTATTTTGACTCTGGCACAAGTCAAGCATTTGCTCACGTAGATGGCAATGTCGGCTTTCATGTTTGGCCACTAGTAAAGCGCCATTAAGTCATGATACATTTTATCTGAGCCAGGATGGATAGAATATCGGGACTTGTGTGCTTCGTCCATCACCAGAGTTCTCAACTCTCCGTACCGTGGAACCCAAATCCGGTTCTCAAAATATCGGACCCCGTCCGATTTGGTTTCAAGTTGCTTGTTCATGCCCCGCATGAGTTCCGATGGAAGATTATTATCTTTCAAAGCATCAAGTTGTGCATCACGAATCTGACCGGGTAATTTGGTATGAATCGTGAGTTGCAATGCTCGCACTCGCCTGGGTTTATCGGTTTCTTTTCTGCTGAGAGCGTCAGCCACTACATTGGTCTTGCCAGGGTGGTACTTGATGGCACAATCATAATCTTTAAGCAGCTAGACCCAACGACGTTGTCGCATGTTCAGCTCCTTTTGATCGTAGATATGTTGGAGACTCTTGTGGTCGGTGTAAATGGTAAACTTGGTACCGTACAAGTAATGCCTCCATATCTTAAGGGCAAACACCACAGCTCCGAGTTCCAAATCATGGGTCGTGTAGTTCTTCTCGTGAATCGGTAGTTGTTCGAGAGGCATAGGCTATAACCTTCTCGAGTTGCATCAGCACACAACCGAGACCTTGCATCAATGCGTCACAATGCACCTCAAAATTCTCTGTTCCCTCGGGAAGGGCTAGAATAGGGGTGCTACAGAGTTTGGTTTTCAACAGTTGAAAAGCAGATTCTTACGCGTCACCCCAATCGTACTTAGTACCCTTGTGAGTCAAAGCGGTGAGAGGTTGAGCAATCTTTGAAAATCCTTCGATGAAACGCCGGTAGTAGCCGGCCAGTCCTAGGAATTTCTGCACCTCAGTCGGAGTCTTAGGTGCTTCCCAGTTTTTGATGGCCTCTACCTTACCGGGATCGACATGGATACCATTCTCGTTGATCACGTGTCCTAGAAAGTGAACCCCGCGAAGCCAAAATTCGCATTTCGAGAGTTTTGCGTACAGTTGTTCCTTCTTCAACAGTTCCAGAATTACCCTTAAGTGTTCCTCATGGTCAGCCTTGTCCTTGGAGTAGACGAGAATATCATCAATAAACACAATCACAAACTTGTCGAGGTACGCCTTGCATACTCGATTCATGAGATCCATTAATACAGCTGGTGCGTTGGTTAGGCCAAAAGGCATAACCGAAAACAAAAGCTCTTCCTTTACCATTGTTTCCACCACCACTGCCACTTCCATTACCTCCATTGTTGTCGTTCTGTTTCAGCTTGGGGCAGTCTTTCTTAAAATGTCCCTCTTGTCCACACTCAAAACATCCCTTGGTTGTCATGGGTGGTTTAGGAGCACCCTTTGCTGCAAGGTCTCCTCTACATTTCTTTGCCTGGTGACCCATCTTTCCGCATCTCTGACACTTGACACGGTCACACGGGATAGCATGATGATAGTTGCACCTGTTGCACTTCGGATATTTCCCAGCATATCCGCTCGAACCCTGCCCGCTACCGTTGTTATTGTTGTTGTGACCCTGATTGTTGAAGCTCCGAGTAAATTCGGGCTTGCGGTAGTGTTGTTGTTGCTGTGGGGGATTCGAGGATGAGGATCTGGTGTTGTCAAACTTTCTTTTTCAGCTGCTCGGGTTGCTGTGGCTGTTGTTGTCAGTGCTTGGGTTGTCACGGGCTTTGATGGTTGAACCCCTAGGTGGTAGCGCACCTTGGGTCACTGCCTGATCAGTTAGTTTGTGAGCTAACCGAATCGCTTGTTGAATCGTGGCTGGTCTGGAAGACGTCACCATGCCCTGAATTTGCGGTGCTAACCCATCAATATACATTTCAATCCTCTTACTCGGCGGGTCTACCATCCGTAGACACATCACGGCCAACTCGTGAGAACGGGTAGTGTAGGCTTCGATTTCTGAACCCACCATCTTCAATGACCAAAACTCTGACTCCAACTTTGCAATCTCCTCTCTCGGACAGTACTCTTCTCGCATCATGTTCTTGAACTCCTCCCAGTTCATAGCATTAGCCAGTTCCAACCCAAGGATCTGCACGTTTGAATTCCACCAAGTGAGGGCAGAATCTTCAAGTGTTCCAGTGGCAAATTTGACCCTACTGGCAGGGGGGCAATTACACATCTCAAATGCCGATTCGGCCTTCTCAGCCCAACGCAGGAAGCCTATAGCTCCCTCGGTGCCCTTAAACGAACTGGGCTTGCAGTCAAGGTAATTCTTGAAGGTACACGTTCCAATTGGACCTCCAGCTTGGTTTTGGACATGTGCGGCTAGAGCGGCTGCCGCGTGGTCGTTCAGCAGGGTTTGGAGTTCTGCTGCAGTCAAGTTGATGTTACCGTGACCGTGTCCAGCGTTCCTTCTAGACATCTAGGTGTTATCATCCTTAGATGTCATCGTCTGAGGACACCTCTGAGTGTGCCTCCTCCTCAGCCGGTTCTTCCTCCGGTTCCTCTTCGGGTTCCTCCTCGGGATCTTCCTCGGGATCCTCCTCAGGCTCCTCTTCGGGATCTTCTTCGGGTTCCTCTTCAGGCTCTGCCTCAGGTTCGGCTGCGTTCTGAGCAACTTGCATTTGTAAAACATCGCAACGCTCTAAAGCTATCTCGGTTCGGGTCCTTGCCACTTGGAGTTACTCTTGCAAGTCTATCATCTCGGCTTGCATCTTTCTCATAATCTTCATCTGTTGATCACTAGCCTCTTGCATTTCCTTCATCGCCGCTGTCAGGCGGGAAATTTCCTCTTTAGTTCAGTTCCATCTTTTAACAGTCCGGATACATTCTCTCTCGTATAGCGCATGTAACCAACGTCACGCTCCAAACAAGAAACAACAGCTGCGAGAACTCGCTCCATAGGTTCGGTTATGGGTGGTAGGGTGTTGGGGTAAGCAGGATGGTTCGGGTGGGGTAATGGGGGAACTTTTTCACGATAGACCATACGTCTTATCATATTAGGGTACCAATCCCAGCTAACTTCGTTTTCGTACATGCCTCTGGATAAGCGGTACCTCTTCGGTGCAGGAGCTTTGAGTTCCGGGACTACTCGGGGTGGCGATGCGGTAGGTAACTGCGGTTCCTTCCCATGAGCATAAGTCATCGGATCAGATGATGATGAGGGTGGCGTCGACATCCCTACAGGTAAGCCGTGTATGCGCGCGTATGAGTGAATGAGTTAAAGAGATGAGATAACAAAGATTACACAAACATATGCAGTGCGTATCATTATAACTAATGGGTCGTCGCGGTTATAGTCTAGTATGCATGCAATTTCTAGTTCGCTATAACCAATGGCTCTGATACCAATCTGTCACACCCTCAAAATCCACTAACGGAGTTTTACCGTCAGAGGGTGTGAACTAACAGGATCGGAATCATTAGTTATAATCAAACCATAAAAACGTTTAAGTGAAAATAAGTGCGGAAGCGTAAAAACCAAAAGATAAAAGTTGCGTCACGCAGGACGACTTAAAACCCCATAACAACAGTTTAAAATCAGTATGCATAAACAAAAGCGTTTTCAAGCAATGCATGATCCTATACCGCGCGCCCGCCTCGGCTACCTGAGAATAACATACTAAAAGTGTCAACACGGGGTTGGTGAGTTCACAAGCTTATATCAATAAAGCGTTACGTTTGCGTTCAGCGTTTTGCGTTTAGCGTTTTGCGTTCAGCGTTTTGCGTTACCAGATAGTGTTAAATCAATTATATATCTATAGGTAGCTAGCCTATAAAACAAGTATTACTAAGTATTCGACACCGAAGCTGACTGTTTATCATTTGCCTTGCCACCAGGTCTATCCCAACCATGGTATGTGTTTAGCCAAGATTACACCCACTCGACCTCCAGTCGAGTTTAGCGTTGGGTGGGGTTTGTCAAACCCAGTAGTACTACTCAACAATGACTCGCTATTATCCAATATTAAACGGTTCGATGTGAATGAACGACTTTAGTTATTGCGTTTGCCACTTAGTCTTTACAAGTGATATATAATTTATACTAACAAAATCTTAAATGCGTTTTCGGAGTATGTTATCTCCCCAAGTGAAAAGCGTTTGAAAACAGTTTAGAGGGGTAAGTGAAACTCACTGTTTGCGAAGAATTCCCAAAATAAATAACCAAATGATGCGCGTCACAGAAAAACTCTCTCTAGCGTTCTAAAACAACAAAGAGATTTTTCTAAGTGTCGGAACTATTATCGAGTCTCTAGACTCGGCACATAATACCTATGCACACAATGTGTTTCGTGTTTCGTTTGTGAATCGTGTGTGACTTTAACAAGTACATTCGTGATACATTACATGTGTGAGCAATTATTTACGTGTCATGTATTAATAATTTACATCACTAGCAATTACTCCCCGTAAGGGCAATTTGGTCACACATAACAATTAACTAGCAATTATTCCCCGCAAGGGCAATTTGGTCAAAACACGACAACTATTTAGCAAGTATTCCCCACAGGGTCAATTTGGTCAAAACATAACAATTAACTAGCAATTATCATGTTTCATGCATTTTCACAAAATTCAGCAGCTAGTTTCACCGAGACAGAAATTCTACTTGAAAGATTGTACTATTCCACCGATCATAGCATCTCAATTAATTTACCAAAAATCATCACAAAAGAATATATGTGTTAGGTTTCCAGAACATATTTTGTTGTATTTTTATTCCATATATATTTCTCATAATGATCAATTTACCACAGCAAACTCATAACAGTCAAATTTATGTGCAACAGAAAGTTATTTGCAATTCCCGTTAAATGAAAAATCCAACAAATGCTAGACAACTTGGGTTAGGTTCCTAACACAACAAGCCAACTTCCAGAAGTGGAACCAACCCAATTGGTCTCGTAGTTCATGAGATATAATATTTACAAAACAACCTAACAGCAGGTCTAACAACTCAGCTTTGCACAACGTTTTTGTAAAATCATAAAGGTTAACTTTTACACGTCCAAAAATTGCAAATTTTTATTATTTAGAAACTAGACTCAACCTAGTTTACTGTAGTATCAATTATCTCAACCAATTTTCACATTTACACCCCGTTACAGTCAATTGAACATCAGCAACACAATCTGTCCAGAACTGTTTGCATCCAAACTCAACATATTAACTATCTATGGACCACAAATCATTCATATAACATTCTAGACACTATAACCACTATCCATGCATATCAATTTCACCATACATACATGGTTAGGGTTTTATTTGATCTCAAACTCAAAGACACAACAATTAACATGTAATAATATCAATACTAGTTATCAAATCATCATCAATACATCATCAAATCAAACAAAACATATAAACACAACTTATATAAAAAAATCGGCCCTAGGGTTTTTAATTAACCCATTAAAAATCGAAATTAACTATAAAGGATGCAAAGGATAGTCGTTTATACCTTCCTAGCACCTTAATCTTCAATCAAAAGCTTGAAAGATTGCTTGTATGTGTGTGTATGAGGGCCGATCGCAAGGGGGGGGGTCTAGAGGCTGCCGTCGGGTTTGGGAGGGAGAGAAAGAGTGTTAGGGTTTTTGGTTTATGTTATTATTTATAATAACATGTTACACTTTAGACCCTCAACTTCCAAATGTTACTTTTCTAGCTTAAATAACTAGTTCTAGCACATTGAGTTAACGTTTATACAATGTTATCACATAACACATAAGTCTAACACATAATTATCACATAATTATTGTTTTGACGTTTTTCGTTTATTCACCAATCGTTTGCGTCAACTCGTTTGCGTTTCGGTGCAATTCCCAAAGAATACACATGTAGTAAGTGTTAAGCGTCATTTAAACCCTAGTTTAAATGTAATGAGGTGTGCGTTATAGATTCGGTGATCTTTAAGTTTGAATTGATGGAGTTGAGTTAACGGAGTTAACCTGAAATTGACGATTGTCACATTCTCGATGAGTAAAGTTTCCTTTTATGGGGCTTTTATGGGGCTTTGACTCAGATTGATGTTTTGTGTTTTGGTATATAAATTAACTTCCCGGAGTTTTAGTTACATTGGTTCATTTGTCAGGTTTCCATAAAGTTTCCATTTTTGGAAAGTTCGGGTTTTTGGTTAGGTTTTGGGTTACCATACGACCATAGAATATACATTTCATCGACGTCAAAAGTTTAATGATTCTTATTTAAACAACCATGGCTTGTGTTTTCAAAAGTTGACAATATCGGTTAACCGGTGTTTTCGGTTTTTAACGATGTCTTGAAAGAATAGTTTAAATAAACGAATGCTCTTGTAACTAAAACTTCTAATTTTCCAAAAACATATATTATACAAAATATGAAAGTTTTGTGTTGTACGGGTTTAGTACCCGCACTTTCGTTTCAACAAAAATCGGGTTAAAGACTTAGTAATTTTGGTAAAATAAGTAAAGACTCAAATATGGTTTTATAAACTTAAACTTACTGTTAGAAATCAAAAACTTCATAATTTTGTATTTTTCAATATGCTTGTTCGGTTTATGTCAGTTTACCGTAAGTCACGTTTAAACGCCAATTCTTGTCAAAAAAAGTGTGTTGTAAATATATAAAAAAATGGTTTACAACATCATAATAAATAACTTTATTTATAACTTCCGGAAAAATATCCATTTTATATTTTGAAGTCTTTTAGTCTTTAACAGCCGGCCCGTTCGTCGGTTTTGACGAAACAATGACTTTAAACTTGTAAACGGGCCTTGTTTCTAAATACACTTATCCTTAAAATTTTGTAGCTAACTTATGCCCATTTTTACTTAGAAGTTTCTGTTCTAAATATCATATTATCATAATTTCAGTTTTTAAGAAGTAACCGATTTCCAAAAATGCCCTTTCGTTATAATTTTAACAAAAACACACTTTTGGTTATCCAACTTGTTAATGCCTTCTATAATACATAAAAATAGGTTGTTTTGGTATTTCTTGGGTTTTGAAAATATGTTCATGGCCCGGTTTTGGCTCTTTCGAGTCTCTGTTCGGTTATAAAAACAATGATTCATGTAAAACAGTTCCGGGTCAGGTTATAACTCATCAGAGTATTATGTTTAGGGCTGTAAAAAAAAGATGTTAAAGTATCAATTAGGTTGCAGGGCTTATTTCTTAGTTAAGCGAGTTACAAGAGTGACGGTTTAAAAGGTTTTCAATATCCGGTTTTAGCATTATCTCTTGGGGCTGGTTTATACCATGTTTAATGAGTTAAATAAATGTGTTTAACTTCTGGAAATTAGGTTAAACATCTAGAAGTTAATAGGTCACTTGTCAGGTTCTTTTTCAAGGTAGTTTACCCTTAAACGAGTTACCGATTGGTCATAAATCCAGCCACGGTTTTGGGGCTGCTCTCAATATGATTTTATAGTTTCAAAAATATATATTCTTTTTATAAACAGGTCCGGGATTAGGTTAGTCCGTTTAAGAAACATTTAACAATTCGATTCTTGGCAAAACTATCGCTTTTGCTTAAAACGATTTTTCCTATTTAACCCCACAAACCCCAAAATAGTTTAGGAGGCATATATGGCTATTTTAAATCACAATTCTGTTGTAAAACCAATATTCCATGTTTCACAATATCAGTTTTATATTTGTCTTATTTTCAATCTAAAAAAGCCCTTAACAAAGTTTATTGAGCAAAAATTCATTCTTCACCACAAAACAAGTTTGAATCTATTCAAATGCATTGTAAATGACTTCTCTATAGTTTCATATTGATATTAGGGTGTTCGGAACCTTAATAGTGTCTTTGGTTCGTTTGGGCCCGTTAGCGCCTTTTGTTCGGTAAAAATGAAAACAATGTTTCACTTAGAATAGTTTTGAAACTGAATATATTATGAAAATATTATACTTAAGTCTGCAAAAAGATACCATATTATTACTTAAGTTGCACGGCTTGTTTCTTATTAAAATGGGTTACCAAAGTGTCGGTTTAAACGGTTTTTACCACGCGGTTACATCTTATCTTTTGAGGCTGATTTATACCAAGTTAAGGAATTAAATAAACATGTTTAACTTCTGGAAATCATGCTAATAGCCCAGAATTTAATATGCTCACTTATTGTTCGGTTTTCAAACTAGTTTGTCCTTAAACGAGTTACCAAATGCCCATTAATGTGGCCCCAGTTTTGGGGCTGCATATAATTAGTTTTTAGAGTTTCAAACCATTATTATTTTCTGCAGGTTTTGGTTACTTTAACGAAGTTAAATGAGTTAGTTTCACATGTCATTTGTTTTGTTTAATGACCCAGTTTTCGATTCAGGTTTTATGTTTGTAAAAAAAATCAGGTTATCTCTTGTAAGAAGTTAGGGTTCAGGAAAGAGTTTGTGACTTGTTTATGATCATGATTTTCCATGTATAGGGCAGGTCGTTTAATAGAACAACATATGGATCATGAAACACTTAGAATTAAGCAGAAAGAAGGATTAATACATAGTCACAGACATATACCTCGATCAGGTTCCATGGGTTCGGGCTTGCTAGTTCTGTGTCTGTGATCACTCCAAGAGCAGGAAGAGAATAGGTTTGGGCTGGGATTTTAGTACTATATTAGAATCAGAATAGGGATTATAAGAAAATTGAATGGGTATTCATTAGAGCATAACAGGTTACCAGAAATCTTGATTGTAGATGGAAACTTCGGTTCTTCAAGTGCTGCAACAGAAAGCAAATTTTCAGATGGGAGTTTTGAGCATGATGATTGAAATTGAAAGGGTTTATTAGAAGTGAGATCAAGTTGCAGAACATTGGGTGAAAAAAACTGCATGAAGCTTGATTGGAAGCAGGCTGAGGTCGAAGATGAGAGGGGGCAGGGACTGTCAGACGCTAGTGATTGGAGAGCAGGGATTTTGAGATTTGATTTAGAGTATTTTGTAATTTTTCATAATATCTCTTATCATATATTTGTTATAAAATTCAAATAATAAGTTTAAAATAAATAATAAGGAACCAAATTTAATATAAAAAAAATAAAACACAGAGTTATGTAATTTAGATAATATCTAGCGCGTCACGAATCTCGTTTGTCGGTTTTTGCTTCATTTGATTCGGTGACCAGACGGTAATATACGAAATCGTTGATGTTTGGGTTAAATATTTTTGATACCTTATATGATTTAAATCATTATTAAATGGTTTATATGATTTATGAAATTTTCAGTTTCAGGTTTGTTTGGGTTAAACAAGTCTCGGTTTCGTTTTCTAAATTCGGGCCGAGCCCATGTTTTAAATTACGGTATTATTATTATTAAGCTTATCCATATCTCTATCAGGTTCTACGTAATCATCGGCCGATACCATTAGTTATTATTTCAACTGTTCAGGCCAAGCCCATTGACGTACGATCGCTTCCATTATTCGACTAACATTTCACTCGGTATCTAATAATAAGTTTTCTCTTCTTTTTTTGTTTTTATAAAAATAATTAGCCCCATTTTTGGGGTTGTTACACCATAGTGGTTATCCATTGGAGAGTAGCGATTGTGTCTCCCAAACTAATCAGCTTCGGTGGATCACAACCCTAAAATGACTTGTAGTTGCACCCACCTCGGCCCCTCCTCCTATCATCGACTTTCACAGAAGTAACCACACTTGAGGTCTCCCTCTCTCTTTCATCATCCTTCTTACCACCTCCACCCGCTCCTTCAACAGTTCTTCACGGCTTCTAGCGGGCCCTTTAGGAGTCAAGTTCTTCACAGCAGTAGCTATAGCTTGAACAATAGCTGCTTGAATTGCAGGATCTAGTTGAACCCCTTCGTTGTTTCTTGGGTTTCGTCCAGCTGCACTTCCTTCATCTCCCGTGTTGGAAGCTGATTCCACAAAAACAGTGCGTGGCCTGCCACGATGTCTAATGCGACTTCCTGCCCTGACGACTTCTCCAGCTCCAGCCATCGTATTCTATAAGGGAAAACACAAACATCATCACTTAAGGAACCATTTAGTACAAGGATAGTAAGGCTAACATGTAATAACAGTGGACAGCTGTGATTAGCTGATCACGTTACTTTCCGTGTCCTATACACTTTCTTTTATTAGTCCATTTGTGCTAAGTGCTACTTTCAAACAGTTAATCAATCAGATAATCAATTAATCCTATCTCTAACATTATCATACATTATTCAATCAGACCTTTACCTTTACTGAGCTTGCTTGAGTGACACATGGCATTCTTGAACTAGCATATTCTTTCTTTTCTTACTTAAATCTCATTCTCTGTTCGAGTTTAAGCATGTAGGATGCTTAAATCTCTCGAACTTTGCTCTGATACCAACTTGTAAGGCCCCGTTACCGGTGCCCTACATTTGGTCGTTGGATTTACTCATAAACACAGTTCTAAATATCAGAGTTAATTAAAAACTTTCACGGAATATTAAATAGTCAACCATTCGATACAATCATCCGTAATTTGACTTTTTAAACATAACGTAAAATATAGAAATAAAACATTATAACAAAATCTTCAGATGCCAGTCTCATCCAATCCTGCCATGGGTCACCTCAGGCAGTAATCAATAACATACATGCATCATACATACAATATATATATAAACAATCACATTTCTAAACTATCTCCTGACAATACATGCAATATCCGAAGATCGTTGATGTACCATCAAGCACTCATTCATAACTTCCACATATATCATAATAGGCATACATTACCACTTAAGGTAAGTGTATTAACAAATCACATCGAGTATGCACACAGCCCCAAAATTATAACAAGGAATGGGGCTAGAAACTCACCTGGATCCTGTTACACTCACCGTTAACGGTTAATCCCTTCTTTAACTAAGCTCGGCTAACTATTAAATATATATGTTAATTAACCGAATAATTATTTAAGTCGGTATTTTAGTTTACCAACGCACTTTCTAAGTTGGGCTTGTTTGTTTGGTCTGTTATAATGAACTAGTTTGTTTTAGGTAGGATATGGGCTTAAAGTTGCGAACCAGTTAGGTCAGGCCCAACTGTCTATTGAAGTCTCTGGGTCCAACTGGGTCCAGGCCCAAGCCAACAGAAACTGGCCAGCCGAGAACTCTTGGTAGAGAACCCAGCTCATGACCGAGAACCTATGTCTGACCGAAATCCCATATTTAACTGAGAACCCATGTGTTTGACCCAAAACACGTGGTTACCGAGAACTCTAACCGAGAACTCTTGGTAGCCGAGAACTCAGGTCTGATGTTTCCAGATCATAATTTACTATCTTTTTTCGATCCTTTCTCAGCTCTGGTAGTTTATTGATGATCCATAACGAGATTTTAACACCCTTTATTAACCTTTCATCAATATCTAACCCGTTTATCCATAAAGCTTGGACCTTTATGGGTTTAAAACATTCTTGGGTTAGGTTTAGGGTCTATTTATACGAGCCGTATATAACCATAAGTTCGATAAGTCCGTTTTTAAATGTCAAGTTTGCAACTTTATGACTCGCCTAGACCCGATCTACTAGAGCTTATTCTTAGGGCAAACCGTCCATAAAAATGTAATCTTTAAGATAAAGTGCATACCTTTAATCATTTTTTAGGTCACGGCTAGTCCCAATATGTAGCTCTAACTCGTATCTTGCTTGTCTGGTTAAGGTTTAGCAAGATCTATGCTCGGTTTTGGGTCTTGAATCACTTCTCTTGGTCACAGCCGGAGAAGGTAGGTTTATGTGTGTTTTATGGTGTGTAGGGAATATTACGGATAAGATTGATGGAAATGGAAAGAATTAGGGTTTAAGGGGGTATTTATACTCCCTTAAGCCCATGAACCTTAGGCCCATCTTTCCTTTTTAGTCCATAGTTAATTCCATCTAATTAGCCTACTACCTTTCCATATTTATTATCTTATTATTTCTTTTTTTTTTACTAACTCAAGTAAACTTGTCTATCATAAGAAATAATATATTAAATATTATTATTGAAATTTTGGGATGTTACACATTCGTACAACCAAACCTCCATACTATCATTCATACATATCCTGCTTAATCATTCATACATACTTTATACACATTTACATATTCAAACACTTACCTTCCTTGACGATATGTGAAATATCCAAAGATCGTTCACGTACCGACAAGCATTTATTCATAAATTCGATAACTATCACACATATCATATATAGCATACAATTATCACTTAAGGTAAGTGTATTAACTATTCACATCGAGTATGCACACAGTTCTGAAAACATAACAAAAAAATGGGGCAAGAAACTCACCTATAGACGATTCTTCTCAGAGTTTACTGTTATGCCCTTCCTAAGTTGTGCTCGGCTAGTTGTGTATCAATTAGAAAGCATCGCTTAACTACTCTTAATTATATAATATTCCTGGGTTATTAACCCCTAGCTACGGGGGTCTGGGGCAACGCCCCTGGCAGCGGGCTTCTAGGGGCAGAAGCCCCTAGCGGGTCCAAGGGGCAGAGCCCCTGACTGAGGTTAAGCTGTCAGGTCAGCTTGGAAAAATTTTATTTTCATTATTAAGTCTTTACTAAAAACCTCATCGGAAAACTGAAATTTAATTATTTAATCAAATCAAACCTTCATTTTATATGTTACCTTTCTTTGTTGATTATTTACTTATTCTTATCTTAACTATCATATAAGTCAATATCTATCGTTTACGTACGCATACGTTGTTTATCTTTCGTTTATTTCGTAAAATCATTTTCACGTATAAGTCCAACTGGTGTAGAAGTTACTATTGGCATATAAGTCATCTTTAACATATAAGTCTTTTTGGCGTATAAGCTGTTCCAACATTTAAGCTTTGCAGCTCATAAATCATTCATATACGACATGTACATATACGTTTATATACACATATATGGTACATTCATACATATACTCTTTCACACATATACTCTGCAAGCATACTTATACGTTAACAATACTTATGCGGTTCATACATATATGCTTCATATACATATACGCTTCATATACTTATGAATATCATATTGTTATATAAAAATAAAAAAAAGTTAGTGGCTTTTTTATATTGTGTTATTTGGTTGTCAATTGTTTTTTTTTTAATTGAGTTTTTCTATTTGTTGTGTTATAGATTTTGGTCACTGTGTTTTTCAATTGGTACTCATATTAAAGATACAAAAAATAAAACAAAGATTACATCATTGCATCTTTTTGCTCGTTATTGTGTCTTTATGCTCAACATTTGTCTTTTTACTTATCATTGTGTTTTAGTCAGTTTACTCAACATTCACTTGAGTTGAGAAAAATAGTATTATGTTCATTGTGTATTACGTTCAAGTCATTGTGTAATATGTAGATTCCATTGTGTTTTATGTTTTAAGTCGTTGTGTTATATGTATTTACCATTGTGCCTTCCGTTTGATGTCATTGTGTTATATGTATTCATTATTGTGTTTTACGTTTCAGGTTATTATGTAATATGTATTCATCATTGTGTTTTATGTATTAGATAATTTGTTAGTATTTTTCATTATATTTACATATTATTACACAAAGTTATTATTAGTATTTAAAAAAAACACAATGATCAGTTGAAAGACACAATAGCGAAAAAACACATTGACAAACAGAAAAACAAAACGACGAAAAAAGACAAAATGACGTGATTTGTTTTTTATTTTTATAACAAAATCATACTCATATTAAAGATAAAAAACGTTTGTTATTATGATAATTTTTTTTTAAAAAACAATATCATATAAAAAAGTTATAGGCGTTTAAAAATGATGTGGGAATTAACATGTGACTTGCATGTGAAGAGAGAAAATGTGTACTCTTACTTTTATACCCTTAATCCTTTGCTCACTACTTGACACATGTCAATTAATTATGCATTCTCACACTTCTTATTTTTGTCGGCATTTGTAGAATAACTGAACCCCCTTTTAATAATATATATATACACATATACATATAGCTTCTAACTATACTATATATGTATGATCTAATCTCTATTCTCTATTCTCATTCATTCTACATATCCATGGGTTATGTGGCAAAACCATTTTGGCAAATGGGTTATAAACTTATAATTTCATTTCTAATCTTTCATTTCATTCATTCTAGCTATCCATGGGTCATGGGTCAAAATAATTTTTAAATATGGGTTATAATTTCCGTTGTAATTCTCTAATTTCTCATCTTATTTATTCTACATATTCATGGTCATGGATCAAAACAATTTTGACAAATGAATTATAATTTCATTTTTAATTCTCCAACATTTCATCTCATTTATCATAACTATTCATGGGTAATTGGTTAAAAAGATTGTTTCTAATTTGTAAATTTGAGATTATAGACTTTTTATTATTCGTAATATATATTTCATTTCATTTCTAATCTTGTGTAATATACGTGTTCAAAAGCATGGTAGCCCTTAGGCTATACCCATTCACAATCTCACAATCTCTATCTAACATTATAAAATTAATTTCTCTCTCACCAATCTATATAACTTAACCCATCCTAATCTTTTACTCCTATTAACAACCCAATCTCATCCTTTTTTTATTAAAAAAATCAATTTATAATTAGTTTTGATTAACTATATAAATGTAATTAATTAATTATATTTTTGAAAAAATATATTATTTAATTGAAAACTTTAAATATATATATTAATCAAACACATTTTATAAAATAGAAAAAAATAAGTTACAATCGTAGCATAATATACAAAATTACACATATTAATGATACAAAACTACATACTTATTCATCAGCACCAAATAAGATAATTCAATAATGGATAGTAATGTTACAATCCATAAAATCTTATTAAACTAATGCTTCAGATAAGATAATTGAATCATGGATAGAATTTTAATTTTATTTAAAAAATACGATTTTTTAAACGAACTCCATTTTTAACGAAGTTTTTACCGTAATGTTTATAAAAAAACTAAGTCTATGTTTTTATATTTTTTTAAAAAGTTATATAAACAAGTTATAATACAGAAACCAAAAAATATATATAATTAATTGGTGAGAATAAAAAAGAAAATAAAATTACATCCACTCACATTGTGACATGTGGTCACAAGTTGGCCAAATTTGAGATTGCAATTTCGTTTGAGCCACCGAACCGATCGGTGAATTAAATCCATTTTTTCTTTTTTTAAATAAAAAATTCACAATGTGGTCACAAGTTGGCCAAATTTGAGATTGCAATTTCGTTTGAGCCACCGAACCGATCGGTGAATTAAATCCATTTTTTCTTTTTTTTTAAATAAAAAATTGAGGGTTTGCAATCTTGGATTGCCAATGAATATAACCTTAGAGCAACCACAACGAACATGGTGGGTTGCCTGAGACACGAATAAAGTTGGCAAGCGACTAATTGACATCAACTAGACTAATTCCCTTTCTTTATTTAATAAATAAATTTGCTTCGCATTTTCTTTTTCTTATTTTTAACTTTTTATTACCATCATTTACTTTAGCTGCTCTTTTTTCATTAAATAAGTAATTGTCATTAACCACGAGACCACCAGTCAAGTGATATTTACATAATATACTTTGTATAAGTATTTAAAAGTGGACTCATTATTATATTCGTCGAAGATATCATATACACGTAGGAATAAAATCGGGATCGTACTTATATCTTTATCCGTACATGTACCCGAAAGTATCCGTACCTAAAGTCAATAAATTTTGGTACCCATACGCGTACTTAAATTATATAGTACGGGTACAAGTACTTTAGGTACGGTACTCGCTTTGGTACCTCTTTGTTCTTTTTTTTTAAATCTCCACTAAACTAGTTAGCAGTACGATACTGACAATCAATTATCTATAATACCAAAACTGTAATACCATAACAAGAACCATAATACTGCAATCAAAACATAATACCAAAACTAAAAATGAAACAAATCAACCATAATATAAAATCTATTCTCTTTTCATTTTCTTTGGTTATTGCTTCCTTAATTTCTATAAAAAACAAGAGAGAAAATTAATACATGTTATTTAATGATATACACAATTACACATACATGAAATAAAATATACGAATACACAATATATGAATATACACATATAGATTGAGAATGAAATTACTCAACTAATATACATTATGTTTTGAAAATCCCGCTTGAAAGTTAAGTTATGAATGTTGGAAACCTAATAAAAATATACGAATACACAATATATGAATATACACATATAGATTGAGAATGAAATTACTCAACTAATATACAGTACTCGTAATACCTGTACTTGTACCCAAAAATACCCGTACCTATAATCAGTAAATCTAGGTGCATGTATCATCACTAGATGCATGTATCATTCTGTTCTTGCTTTTCCTCAAATCATTTAAAGAATATTTATTAATATTATAATGTATATATACTCCTTATTTTGTATTTACTCAAGAATTTTTGTGTTCTTTAAAATTACCATTATTAATATAATCTGTTTTAATTTGTTTGTATGGTTTTCTCAAATAAGAAAAAAATCAAATATATGTATAATTATAATTTAATTTAATGTCAACTTAAAAAATCGTTGCAAATTATTGTCACATCTTCTCAATATTTGTGATGAAAAGGTGTTAGAATGATCCAGATACTTAAAATCACTTTTTATCATCTAAACGAATTAATCTTCGAAACACGGGAAAATAATTGTGGTTCCTATTTTTCATCAATTCTCGCGAATGGTCTCTTGGCCACACAAATGAGGTTCGATTCTTTTGTTTGTGACACCAAAATTCTAGTGATCAAGCGCCACGTGAAGTTATTCCTTTCAAATGTTATCCACAAAGACCTAATATGTTTGATTTATGAGTTCAAAATATTAATTAAACATGTTTTGTTACCATAATTAGTTTATGCATGTGTTTTGAATGGCTTAATTTATGCCGCAAGATTTATGTGGTGGATTTATAAGTATTTTAAATTTTATGCGATTGGTTTAGTTTATGCCATTAGTTATAAACTTATAATTATTGTTTCTACATTTTAGTTAAAGCTAAAACTATGGAAGAATTGAACTATAAATTTCTTTACATAACGACGTGGGTATATGATGTAATATATTCATGACTTAATGAAGCGAATGCTTAGTGAAATGTTTGAAACATATATATTTTAATCGACAAGCTTAAAGATTTACAATGTTTATCAATATATTAAAAAAATATGTCTACATACCTCAGGGTTGAAAACACTTGACTCGTTGGAGTCTGACTCGAGTTAGAGTCATCTCCGAGAATTCTTTAAAATTCCGGGGCTTGGGACGAGCATTAAAAAGGGCATCTAAAATCACGTTTTTAATTACGTGATAAAACAATTTGACAATTAGGTTGCATTTTCAAAGGCCAACATGGACCAAAGCAAAATAATAATAATAATGTACTAAAATTGCGCATATAAAATACAAAGGAAAGTTTTTTCTATAAAAATAAAGACCCTGTCATAATTAAGTTATCACTCTTTTCATTGCACAGAGGAGCCATTTTTAGACTTAGGTTTTAAAACAAAGACATATATATGTTTGTGTATGGGATGATTCATGAGATAAATCATTTTAGTGCGAGAAGTAAACCTAAGTCTAAAAAGAATATGTTGAAATAGGAATATTAACCTTCAAAATATTTTATTACACATTTGTTTAATAATCTGATTGTATATTAAAAGAATATTAAAATTCCCTTTTAATATTAAAATCTATTGAAATAGGAAACTAATAATTATAAGAATGTCACTTCTATTATTAATAGTATATATACAAAGAATATGTGTTTTTTAAATTTAATAAAAATATAATGAAAATAAAAGGTAAAGTAGTATTTGAAACTTACAAACTTAAATACTTGCCAAATATATATTTTAAAGTTTTACCATTATATCATTGTAATTAATAAAAAAAATTAAAAGAAAATTTTTGATTGGTTGAAATGACTTATCACATCAAGATCACCCATCTCCTAAACTTAACCCCCCCCCCCCACACACACATATATATATGTGATTGATTTCTTTTGAGAACTATATTGAGTTTTAATAACTCGAAATAAATTAACGTAACAATTTTTTTTTGAAATTTTTGACACGTATGTAATACGTAAGTGTAATGAACGTAAAAAAAAATAGAATATTTTTTTACACACCAAATCGACTTATTAAACATGTGTAACTAACATTTAAACTTGTGTGATTAATCAAAAATACTTATTCTCTCTCATTATTCATTTTTAATCAGATTTATTCTCAGCCACATATTCAATACTCATTTAATTAAATGTGTGGTCCAAAATTGAGTTCTTAAAGTTCTTACAACTCATCAAGTTCTCAAAATATCCCTCCCCTATATATATATATATATATATATATATATATATATATATATATATATATATATATATATATATATATATAGGGGAGGGATATTTTGAGAACTTGATGAGTTGTAAGAACTTTAAGAACTCAATTTTGGACCACACATTTAATTAAATGAGTTTAAATATGTGCTTGAGATTAAATTTTATTAAAAAATGAATCAGGAGAGAGAATAAGTATTTTTGATAATTACACAAGTTTAAATGTTAGTTACACATGTGTAATAAGTCGATTCGGTGTGTAAAAAATTACGTTAATTTTTTGTACATTACTTACACTTACGTATTACACATGTGTAAAAAAAATTCAAAAAAAAATAAAATTTGTTACGTTGAGTTCTTTCGAGTTCTTAAAGCTCAAAGCGGTTCTCAAAAGAAATCAATCCTATATATATATATATATATATATATATATATATATTAAGCTATGGGCCTCTTAGGAGAATAAGTTTGTGCTCTGTCTCGGCTTCCTCGACCTCCCTTTGGGTCGACTCTAGCTCGAATCTTGAGGCATCACACATCATATATGTTATATACATACACGTTACATACATACATATATGTATTTCTCGTTTTTATGGTCTATACATATACGGCGTACACACTTATACGCCCCATATGTGTAGACCAACTTTCTATTTCTCGTTTTTAATGTTTTTCTTTGATTCCGACGTCGTCAGCCGCTATTAACCACCATGGTTGATCGTAGTTAGATCTTTATGAACCAGGTAGCTTCGGGGTGTCAAGATCTGGGCTAAGGTGGCCCTTATGCTCGTTTTTGGTTTATTAAACACAAGAATAAAGCTAGATCTAGATTCAAACGGCTCATTCGGCATCCCGGAGCTGCGGTGTCGGGTTCTAAATTGTTGGGTCAGCTGAGATAAATGATTTCTTACCTTCGGTTGGTCTTAGATCGTTAAATAGAATAGTGTAGAGAGTGTTTGGCTTAATTGTATGTTTTTGATGGTGTAGGCTAAGGTGTAGAATGATGGGGATGGAAAAGATATAGGGTTTAAGGGGTATTTATACTCCCTAAGCCCATTAGGCCCATCTTCATCTTAAGTCCATAATAAATTCCATCTATTTAGCCCAACATCCTTTTATTTTATTATTATTTTTCTACTAACCCAATTTAATTCTTCCAACGTAAATAATATGTTGATATTATTCTTAGAATTTTCGGGATGTTACAAGTCTTCCCTTTTTAAAGAGGTTTCGTCCCCGTACCCTAACTAAACAAATATGGGTAAAACTTGCGCATCTCAACTTCAACGTCCCAAGTAGCATCTGATCCCTTACGATGCTTCCACATCACTTTCACCAAAGGGATAACTTTACGACGAAGTTGTTTTTCCTTGCTGTTGACAATTTTTACAGGTTGTTCGATATAGTTTAATTGTTCATCAACTTCAATGTCTACTAATGGCACAAGTGACGTGTCATCAGCTAGGCATTTTCTCAAGTGAAAAACATGAAAAGTAGGGTGAGTCCCTTCTAATTCTTTAGGCAAATCCAGCTTGTAAGCTACTTCAACAACACGATCTAGGATCTTAAACGGTCCAATGTACCTTGGAATTAACTTCCCTCTCTTTCTGAAACGAATAATTCCTTTCCAAGGTGAGACTATGATCATCACATTGTCATCAACGTTAAACTCGATTGGTTGTCGCCGCTTATCAGCATACGAATTCTGACAGTCTTGAGCATCTTTCATTCTTGCCTTGATCTGATCAAACCTTGATGAGGTTTCTTGCACAACTTCTAGACTTTCAATCTCTTTCTGACCGATCTCTCATCAACATACAAGAGTTCTACAACGTCCACCATATAACACCTCAAACGGTGGCATACCAATACTCGAATGGTAGCTACTGACATAAGAAAATTCTGCAAGATGCAAATGATCATCCTAACTTCCTCCAAAATCTAAGACACGAGCACATAGCATATCCTCAAGGGTTTGAATAGTCCTTTCAGATTGCCCATCTGTCTGAGGATGATACGCCGTACTGATATTCAGTCTTGTTCTATGAGCTTCATGGAACTTCTTCAAAAATCTAGAAGTAAAGCGAGTATCTCTATCGGAAACAATTGATAACGACACTCCATGTTTAGCCACGACCTCCTTTATGTACACATTTGCTAACGTTTCTGACCAGATGGCCTCTGGTATAGTCAGAAAATGAGCAACTTTAATTAAACGGTCCACAATCACCCAAATGGTATCATGATGTTTAGCTGTACGGGGTAGCTTAGTTATGAAATCCATGGTGATTTGTTCCCATTTTCATTCTGGTATCTCTAAAGGCTGCATCTTCCCATAAGATTTCTGATGTTCCGCTTTGACTTGCAAGCAAGATAAGCACTTACTGACATAATCTACCACATCGTTCTTCATAATCGGCCACCAGTAGTCTCTCTTAAGATCCTAATACATATTGGTGGATCCCAAATGAATCGAGTATCTCGACTTGTGAGCTTCATCTAAGATACGCCTCTAAGATTTCCATGGCATGGAATCCACATACAGTTAAACCTAGTCTTCACACCATGACTGTTTTCCATCAGCTCGTCTTGCTGTCTGGAAATTCTTTCCTTCTTCGTTAGCTCTCCATTTATAAGCACCTCAGAATGTACCTTGATGATCTCTCCAAAGAGATCCGAGTTAATGATCAACTTATAAGACTTCACTGTTGCAGTGACTTCTTCGTTCTAACGACTTAGGGCGTCGGACGCCACATTGGCCTTACCAAGATAGTATTTGATATCACATTCGTAGTCCTTTATCAGCTCTAGCCATCTACTTTGTCTCATATTTAGCTCCTTTCGCTCGAGGACATACTTCAAACTCTTATGATTGGTGTAAATAATACACTTAGCACCATATAAGTGGTGTCTCCAAATCTTTAGAGCATGCAATACTGCTGATAGCTCTATGTCATGTGTCGGGTAGGTACTTTCAAAAACCTTCAACTGTCTGGATGCATAAGCTATCACCTTTCCTTGTTGCATTAACACCCAACCTAACCCATAAGGCGAGGCGTCAGCACAAAAAACCAAATCCTCGTCACCATCGAGTAGAGCAAGGATTGGATCTTGCATGAGTCTTTTCTTTATCTCCTCAAAATCCTCTTCTTGAAACTTACCCCAATTAAAAACTACAGACTTTCGGGTCATTTTGGTCAACGGTGCGGCTATCTTGGAGAAGCCTTCGATGAATCTCCTATAATAGCCAGCCAACCCTAAGAAGCTGCGTATATCAATTGGGTATCGCGGAGTCTTCCAATTCATTATCGCCTCAATCTTAGTTGGGTCTACTGTAATCCCTTTAGGATTGATTACGTGACCTAAAAACTGTACTTCGTGCAACCAGAATGCACACTTCGAAAACTTAGTATACAACTTCTCTTCCTTCAAGACCTCCAATACTTCTCTTAGATGCTCAGCATGGTCGGACTCGCTCTTTGAATAACAATATATTGTCAATGAAAACGATGACTGACTTGTCCAACATCGGCCGAAATACCCTATTCATCATGTCCAAAAATGATTCTAGAGCATTCGTGTGACATTTGTGACAAAACGAGGTATACCTTATTCACTACGTAGCGAGTAAACGATAAATCGGTTAATTCGTAGTGATTAAACGAGTAACCGACCAATACTGATTATGATCCGTATATATACCGAGGGGTTATATATGAGTTATATATATATATATATATATATTATTGTGGCTAACATATTGATATTAAGGCCTCAGTACGTTTAAAACCATTTAAACGAAAGAGGTTTCGTTTAACGATACGCTTTGAGTTTAAATGCAATCGTTAACATCAAAACGAGAATTGTAGCATCCGTCAAGCCAAAAAAGATTTATAAACACTTATATGACATTTCTAAGCAACCATGAAAATATTTTGGATTTCTACAACGAGTCAGTACGTTTTTCTTATTTTACCAAAATGGACCGAAAAACACACGTTTTCGCGTTGTTTTTCGCACCCGAACTATTTTTCTTTCAAAAAATCGAACTCGAACTAAATTTTGGGCCGATACCAAACTTTGGCTCGCAAAACGAGGCATTAATGGGACAAAGAGAGGCCTAAAGGGCCCCCCTTATTTCCAGCCGCCAAATTTGAAGTCTACCTCTCAAATATATAATGTTGATTCATGAAACATCTCAAGTAATTTCAAAGCCAAACGTATACTAACTTCTGGCCTGGTCTTGTTATTCATAAACCTGCAAAAAAACCCTATGGTAAAACCTAATTTTTATGAACTTTTGATCATGTTTTATGCATGTAATTAACATATAAACATCTCTTGATTAGTAATAAACATGTTTAACCATCCGAAAACCCTAAAACTCACCTAAAATGATGTTTTGATCTTAAACATGTTTACAAAGTAGAACCGTATAGATTTTTGACCAAAAACATGGATTAGAACATGGATATAACGTTTTTACGGTTTAAAAGTTCGGTTTGAAACCCTAACTGAAACCCTAATTAAAAAGGCTGTAATATGGATGATATATGCATGATTTTATGTTATATGATATGTAGATACACTGAATTTATGACCCAAGACCCGGAGAGTCGATAAAACCACCAAAAACTATCGAAAACTGACAAGGTAATTACCGTATTACTCCTTTAGAGGCTGTTTGTACTTCAATTGTGACGTGCTTTTTGTTAGTTTGTGAAACTTTGTAGGGACATTAGGAATCATATAAGTGAGTCCCTGTTCAAATTTGGTTATTTTTCCATAAACATAGAATATTTGACGAATTTATTATCGTTTATTTGGGAAAAATAGCTAAACTTTATGAAAAATTATGAAATTTTGCTTGGAACTCATAAATGGTATTGTAAGATGACTGTAAAAATTTGGGATCATTTCGATATGGCTAAGCATACTTTGTGCATTTGCGTTTTTATCGAGTTTTAACATCCGAAAAATGCATAAAACGGTATTTTGATCAAACAATTTGGTTCTGGTAATTTTACAGGGGTTGTGTTATGGTATTATGATTAGTTAGAAAAATTATCAGATTTTTCAGGAATCAATTGGTATAAACGGGTTATTTATCGGTTAATTAAAATATATAAAATGAATTTTTATTAATAAATAGTTAAGTATGAAAATTCTGAAAATACTTTTTTAAAATTCTGGAGAATTTAATTTATTTTTAAAAAATTCTCATAATTTATATATAATTACATAAATAGTTATGAGTATTTGAGGATTTAAATTATATATGTTTCAATAAAACCGGCAGTTTGGTGTTTAACGAACTGACTGGTATGTCAAAACATCAAAAGTGGTCAAATATCATAGTTTTGGATGAATTTGATAAAAACAAACTTTTTACGAGATTTCCAGACAATTCGGGTGGATTGTACGCGTTTTGTATAATCAAACCCGTATGAAAACGGAAAGAACCCTACGATCAATCCAGATACCGAAACTTTTAAATTCTTTTATAAATAAAATCATTTTATCAAACAATATGTTTACTTAAGTCTGTTTGATCTTACCTATTTCCGAAACACGTAAATGATCAACTTGGCTAGGCACAAAAAACGATCCAACTTAGCCAAATCTGGTTTTAAACATTTCATAACGTACAACGTCACAATCTAAGACTACTGACATGTTCTGGGTGTAACAGCTTTACCCAGACTACATAAATAGCCCGATTTAGTTTAAAGACTGTACTAGTGTTAACCGTACTATACCGATTATAGGATGCGAGCTATAATCGAAGAATTATACATACTACACGTGTTACCGATCAATACTACGCTAAGGTGAGTTTCATGACCCCACTTTCTAAACTATTTTACGAACTTTTTGGAGGTGAAAAGCATGTTTACATATACTTATGTACCTGAAAACTTTTTATGATGTGAATTGTTTAAGTGCTAACACTTGAAAGGCATCCCACACGAGTGATTAATTATGAGCCAAAGGCATGAATATTACTATTGGTTTGACAAACCCAATTGATAGGGCCAGGGGGCATGCCGGAACATGTTTTTACAATTGCACATGACTATGCGAACCTTTTGTAACATGCTATGTAGTGTTAGACATAGTACATACCTGAGGCAAATAGAGCCAATGTGGGCATAGGAAGTGCGTGGGCAGTAGAGGCCACGTAATGGAAACTGGTCGAGGATTCACTCGTGGCTTAGTATAATTACATCGCATATTTACAAAACATGAATACTATGATTACGTATACTGGTTTTCGTTTGTACTTGTGAAACTTGAAACTCACCAACTAGACGAAGTTGACTCGTTTTAACATGCTTTTCAGGTGAGCCAAAATTGGAATGAATTGCTTATGTGCTCGGTGTTAAGAGTGAAGTTGAATCGCTGTAGATAGATACAAGTATATATTAAAGAATAAGCATCCCCGAGAACTGGCTATGTGGTTTCAATTAGTTTGTAAACTTAGTATGAACCAATGTAATATGATGTAATAGCTTGTTGAATTTCGTTATAAACAATGTGGTTGATACCAAAGTTATCTGTTACATTCTCGTATTACGCTTTTGCAATTACCTAGTCGGGATGTGGCAATTCGTTAGACCGAACGATATCACGAGGAACTCGTAGTGTCCATATCGACTTTGAAATGCTGTCATAGGGATGTCTGCCTCTTTCACCTTCAACTGATGATAGTCTGATCTAAGATATATTCATGAGAAACAACTCGAACCTTGTAGTTCATCAAACAAATCATCAATCAATGGCAATGGATATCTTTTCTTCACCATTAGCTTATTTAACTCATGATAGTCTATACACATTCTCATACTTCTATCATTCTTCTTAACAAACAACACCGGTGTGCCCCACGGGTAAACACTCGGTCTTACAAAACCTTTATCGAGGAGTTCTTGTAGTTGGGACATCAGTTCTTTCATCTCGAACGGCGCCATGCGGTAAGGTGCTTTCACGATGGGTTGTGCTCCTAGTATTAAGTCTATCTGAATCTCTATCTCTCGCTCCGATGGCAACCTCGAAAGATCCTCAGGGAACACTTCTGGGTAGTCGCGCATAATAGGAACATCTTTCACTTCTTTCGTCTTGACCGTAGCTTTGACAACATATTCCAGGTAGGCATCACACCCTCGCCTTAACAATCCTTCAGATTTTATCATCGAAATGATATTAAGCCCTGAACTTTCTTTATCACCATAAACCGTCACCGTACCACCATCCAAGGATTTTAACCTTATTATCATACTCTTACACACTATCTGAGCTTCAAACTCAGATAGCCAGTCCATTCCCAGAACCACGTTAAACCCTCCTAGGGTCATAACATACAAGGTAACATGGAACTCACGTCCCTCTAACTCTATCTTACAATCCTTAACTATTCTCATTATCCTAAACGAGGTCTCACTAGTGGTTTCTACTACGAAGGTTTCAGGTACACGGCAACATTTCATTTCTACTAACTTACTAAATGTCGTAGCTACAAAACTTTTATTGGCACCTAAATCAAACAATGCAGAAGCGGAAATATCGTTTACTAGAAACGTACCTGTCACAACATCTGGGATCTGCTTAGCCTGCTCCTGAGTCAGCATGTAGGCCCTGGTCCTTGGCCTCGACTGGTCGGCATCCTTCCGCTTCCCCCAGCTTCACCATCATTGCACTCCCTTGCAATATGGCTCGTCATACCACATTTGTAACATGCGGGCTTTGCTTTACATTCATTAGCATAGTGCCCCAGCTTTCCACACTTATAACTGACATTTGTCCCAAGCCTGCATTCTCCATCATTAGATTTCCCACACTTGTAGCACACATCAGAACCAATACCCCACTTGCACTCGCCACCGTGCACCTACCCACAAGTATTGCATGTCTTTCTCTCCCACACTTTCTGCTTTTTATCACTTAGGTTCCACAACTGAGTACCAGGTCGTTTGAAAGGAGCGACCCATTTCTTATCCTTCTTTTCATCCACCACCACATCACCCACAGCCTGGTCATCGTAAACCATCTCTACGAGTTCCATGGGAGAATTAAAAGTAGCAGGTTTACTAGCCCTGACCAAGGTGCGAACATTCTATGGTAGCCCCCCTGATGTAACACTTGATTCGCTTGGCTTCGGTGTTCCCCATGCCGAGCACCAACCTAGACAATGGTTCAATTAAGTAGAGTATTCGCGGTGTGTCATACTTCTCGCTTTCATATTTAGAAACTTCATATCAGCCCTCATAACCTCAGCGTCAGCACAAAATTGCTTCATCACCAATTCCTTCAGGTCATTAAACCTCATAGCCTTCGGTTCCACAATTTCCCACCAAAACATAGCCTCGTCACCAAATGACTAGGTAGCATAACCCATCGCTTGATCAGGACGACACTCTCTAATTCGGATAACAATGTCCATAGCGGTTATCCACTGGAGAGTAGCGATTGCATCCCCTTAACTGGTCAGCTTCGGCGGTTCGCAACCTTTGAAGGACTTGTAGTTACACCCACCTCGGCCTCTCCTTCCCTCACCAACTTTCACAGACCTAACTTCACTTGAGTCATCTTTCTCATTCTCATCAATTTTCTTACCGCCCTCTCCTTACCTCTCAGCAGTCCTTGCATGGCTCCCAGCAAATTCTCCTGGATGCAGGTTTTTCACTGCAGCAGCTACAGCTTGAGCAATGGTGGCTTGAACCGCATGGTCCAGTTAATATCCCTCATTATTACTCTGGTCTCGCACAGTCGCGCTTCCTTCCTCTCTCGCGTTAGCAACCGGTTCTTCAAAAGGTTATCGGCGAATACGTGGCCTACCACGACGTCCTGTACAACCTCCTTGACCAACAACCTTTCTGGGTCCAGCCATTCGTATTCTATAAGGTAACTCAAATATCATCACTCGAGGAACTATTTGGTACAAGGATAGTAAGGCTAGCAGGTAATAACAGTGGCCAGCTGTGATTAGCTGATCACGTTACTCTCTGTGTCCTATACACTTCTCATTGTGAGTCCACTTATGCTAGGTTCTACTTTTAAATGGTTGATCAATCACAATCCACAAACAATCAAATAATGCTATCCCTAGCAATAAAGCTAACTTTCTTACATGATCTTACATAATACTTGAAATTAATCATGTACCTTACCTTTACTTTACTTGCTTGAGTGACACATGACTTTCTTGAATGGCATGTTCTTTCTTTTCTTACTTAAGTCTCATTCTCTGTTCGAGTCCAGACATGTAGAATGCTTAATTCTCTCAAACTTTTGCTCTGATACCAAATTGTAAGGCCCTAGTCCCGGGTCCCTACATTATCATTGGATTTACTCATAAACACAGTTCTAAATATCAAATTTAATTAAAACTTTTCACGGAATATAAAACTTCAACCATTCAATACAAAATATTTAGATCTTGTCTTTAAACATAACATAAAACATCGTATTTAAAAAGATCTTGACAATTCTTCTTCAGATGCCAGCCGCTTCAGATCATGCCATGTGTCTTCCTCAAACTAACTCCTTTAATCTATTTACCTGTGTGCATATTAAAAGTCAGCTACGCTAAGTGAGTTCTAGTTAGTTAGGCAACATACATTTCATACACTTACTTACACATACGCATCCGAAGATACATATTATATACCTTACATGTTTACCTTTCTTTCGTACATTGATACATTCATACATACATTCTTTCATACTTTCTTTATTTTACATACACAATACATTCATAACTATTCTTACATTATAAAGCGCATTTCGCCCTACATACCTCGGATGTTATTAGGGTCCGGTGCCCTCCGTCCTCGGATATTATAAGGGACCGGTGCCCTCCATCCTCGGATATTATTAGAGTCTAGTGCCTCCATACTCGGATATTATTAGGGTCTGGTGCCCTTCGTCCTCAGATATTATTAGGTTTCGGTGCCCTTCTTTCCATGAAACCATACCATCATACATTCATTTCATTACTTTCATATGTATGTAATTTCATACAACTCTTAACATTTCCTAAATCATTCATAAATCATTCATTCCACATTCATATATCATTCATACATAATTCATAACACATTCACATATCATACACTTACCACTTAAGGTAAGTGTATTAACTAATCACATTGAGTATGCACACAACCCTGAAAACATAACAAGGAAATGAGGCTAGAAACTCACCTGTGAACGATTCCTCTTCCAAATTTACGGTAATGCCCTTCTTGAGCTGTGCACGACTAAGTGTGTAATAGTTAACAAGCATCACTTAACTACTCCTATTTATATCATATTTCTAGGTCATTTCCCGTTTTAAACGTTACCTAACATTGTTAATCGGTTCCTTGTTCTTCGCGTATATACCGTACAAG
Organism: Bidens hawaiensis; assembly: GCF_021521415.1. Lineage (NCBI taxonomy): Eukaryota > Viridiplantae > Streptophyta > Magnoliopsida > Asterales > Asteraceae > Bidens > Bidens hawaiensis. Next base: position 2,092,573 of record NW_027491058.1, on the reverse strand, counting down.
TCCGTATTCCTTGCTCACATACGTATATGTCATATATATATATATATATATATATATATGGCATACGTACGTACACGACATTCATACATACACGTCCTATATACATACATGGCACGTTGTACATATACTGTATACGTACATACATGGCATGCATACGTACATATACGTTACATACACATACACGGCATACGTACACAGTGCATATACATATACGACATACACATACATGTTACATACATACATATACATTATATATATACACATTAAATACATACATAAACGTGGTATACACAAACATGTTACATACATACATGGTATACACGTTACATACATACATATACTTTATATACATACACGTTTCATACATACATATACGGTATACACATAAACATACACATACGCGTTACATACGTACATATACGTGGTATACACATACACGTTACATACAAACATATACGGTATACAATAGATGTTACATACATACATATATGGCTAAACATAATTATACAGTCTATACATATACGGCGTACATACTTATACACCCTGTATGTGCAGACCAGCTTTCTATTTAGCGTTTTTAATGTTTTTCTTTGATTACAGCGCCGTCAGCCGCCATTAACCACCATGGTTGTCCAGAGATTGGTTGTTTATGAACCAAGTAGCTTCGGGGTGTCAGATCTGGGCTAAGTTGGTTCTTAAGCTCTTTTTTGGTTGATTAAATGTAATATCCTACTTTCGATGATAATAATAAAAGAAATTTTGTTTATTTGATAACGCGTTATTATCTAGTTTAGATAAATAAACTATTAATTGGTGAGCCTCGACATTAAAAGATGGAATAAAGGATGGAATGGGCCTTGGGTCCACGGGCTTAAGGGAGTATAAATACCCCTTAAACCCTAATCCTTTCCATTTTTATCCATCTCTACACCATAGCCTACACCTTCAGAAACACACACAAACACTTTCCTTAAGGTATGTTTTATAACAAAAACTCGTTCGTTTATGCTCGGCTCACTTAGTATTACTATATCTATACATAAATGGTAAAAACGAATCAAACGTAATGATTCTTGTCGAAATTCGTTAATGATTGATAGTCTAATTGATAGCATAAATAACTGGTTTCTTATATTGATCAAACGAACCATTAAAACACAAATGTTTGGATGTTTGGATGATTGGGGTTAGTAGGAGCTATATACAAGCCTTATGATGCCATTTTGGTGTCGTTTCATTGTGATTTGAGGGATAATTGCAGATCTAGTGTATGTTGACTATTTCTGTTCTTGACAATTTTGACTTTGACATCTAAGTCAAAAAATGGATAAGTCTAATGCTCTTCGTTATTTCAAACAAATTACTGGTCATTCGTTAAATAGCCATAAGGAATAAGATACACGCGCGTGTCTTGTAACGAATGAACCTCTAATTCGTCCTATACAAGTCAAGAATGGTCTTATTCATTCGTTACTCATTCGTTATCCACCCATTCGCCATGATAAGGCAGCGAATGAAGTCATTCGCTTTAAGATACACTTGCACGCTCTTGTAACGAATGAGCCCTCATAGAAAGAATGAATGGCCTTAGTCATTCGTTATGCACTCATTCGTCTCAGATCATACCATTCGTTATAACGAATGATATTGTTAATGAGGCTTAACCAGAGACCATTCGATCGACCACAGCTGTAACATCCCAAAATTTTGGTCCAAATTTGACAAATTAGTAAAGTTGAAGGATCAAAATTATTCTCTAAAATAAGTAATGAGAAGATTTAAATAAAAAAATAAAATCATTCTATAAGGAAATAAACATTTACCCATAAATAAAGTAATCTTATGTTAAGGATATGAAATAAGGAAATTCCATCCCACATTGAAAGATGTAAAAAAGTGGAAGCATTCCACATGGGTATAAATAAGGAAGTTAAGAATCCATCCCACATGGAAAATGGTAAAAATTTAAGCTCTTTATAAAGAGATAAACTTCCATAGTAATATTCTTTTATGCCTAGCATACACCCAGTGGTCCTAGAGGAGGGTGCGAAGCACCCGAAGCGCACGCGCAAGGGCACGGGAGATGGGCGATGGGTGCAATGTGGCGCTTTAATGGCGCATTTCGCACGCTCACATCGCCGTGAGCCGCTTGAGAGCCGCCTTATTGTTTTTTGAAAATGGAAGTAAGATCATGATGTGACAAGTTATTTAAGACAAGGGATCAAAAAGGAAAATTTGAACTCAGTAAGCCATCGCGCTACGCGATGAGCCCAGGACAAAGGTCATCGCGTATTGCGATGGACCGTGATGAGTCAGCGGACACGTGTCAACATGTAGGATGGAGGCGGAGAAAATACGGGCCCGCCATACGCGACGGGATCACCAAGACCCATCGTGTATCGCGATGGGTTGCAAATTCTGCCTACATAAGGGAGGCTCACGGCTCATTCATTCCTCACACCAAATTTTCTCTCTAGAATATTTCTCACACTACCTCGATTTTCGTGCCACATACCGACTCGCCTCGAAGTAAATGACGACGAGTCTTGATGACAAGCACACTTCGTTTTGCGTGACGAATATTGTTTTGCGTGCCGAACATCATTTTGCGTGCCGAACCTCGTAAAGCGTGCCTAGCTCCGAAGTTCCGTCAATCTGAACCATAGTACACAACGTTAAGTAGAAGTACTGCTCATACAAGCTTAGACATATATAAATTCCGAATACCAGTGTAACGTAGGGGTTCTGCCTAAGTCATTATTTTATTATTATATTACATGGCTTAGACCATAGTCAGGGGTATATCCCAAACCTTGATCATAATTATGTTTACATAAGCTTTAAACATACAAAGGATTATAGCAATGTTTCTTCATAATTAAGAAACACAAATTTTCATTCATATGGATATATAGTTTCTTCGCGATTAAGAAATGTAAACATTTTATATGCAAGGAATATAGTTAATATGTTGTTTTTTCATGATTAAGAAACATAATATTTTACATACAAAGGTAGCAATCAAAGAATGTTTCTTCTTTAAGAAGAAACAGATTATAGATGTTTCTTAATGAAGAAGAAACTCAGCATATGATTAGTCAATAAACAGAAAGACTACAGGTCTAAATATTTTATTCAAACAAATGATCAGTCAAGGTTTAAAGTTATCAAAACTAGACTAAAGGTCTATAGCTGGATCAAGAGACGATCCGGATATTTATATACCTATTTTATAGGTCAGTCAATCAATCAGTCAGTCAGTCAATCAATCATTCATTCACAGTCAAGGTTTCAACGAGATCACCATATCATTCAGAACAGACAATCATAGGTGAATACGTTAACATTTTCAATCTATCAAAACATATTTATACTCGATAAGATGAACGGGTGTTTGTCTTAACGAGTCAGTCAACGTTTACATGAGATTATATGATCTCTAAAAACGTTATAATACAATATAGAAAATAAAAGCAACTCAGACCGAGTACACATGTGTCTAGATCCAAACATAACTGCTCAGCCTAATCAGTCAAAGACCAGGTGGCCGCGGGCTAACAGTCCTAGTTCTCCTTGCAGGGGCTACCATGACTCGGGGGAAACTTTGTGTGTGTGTGTGTGTAGGGTAGTGGTACAAAGCCCAAAAGTATAAATACTTCTGCTGAGTGTACAGAAAACTATAATTGTGTTGTAATGTCATTCAAATGTTTATAGAGTCATACGTGTTCACCAGCATATAGTTGACGTATTCTTCCCCACATTTCAGGGAAACAGATTAGCACAGGTAGAAAGATATTATAGACATTCATGGAGTTAGATACTCACAAGGTAATGATGGCTTAGTTTTAAATTATTAAAATATCGCAAACAGTATTTAACAAGATTTATAAATCAAACACCTGGTATTTATTATCTGAGAAGTTTTCAAATAAATTAATATTTTATTATAATCAAAGTCTTCTACTAAAAATAAATCGCAACTCTGATATATTTACAAAACAGGTACCAACTTGTGGTCACATGCATAGGCCCTAAACCGGGGTGTGACAGGTTGGTATCAAATCCATCGATCTTAGCGAATTAGGTATTTAATCATACCTAGGTTTCGATCAGAAATAAATATCAATCATATTATATAGCCATCGGTTTCAACGAATTAGGTATTAATGTATTAGTAACTAAGCTTTAAATACTTGTTGAATAAAGTAGGGATAAGCAAAAATTGAAAGTTTACATACTCCTAAAGATAATCTGTACAAACTACTTTAGGCATATACGTCAAGTAGCTAGATATTCAATCATTCTACTTGAATCTGAGCCATCAGATATGGACAGTAATAACAACTATTATACAAGCTTTATCAGTTAAGAACAGTCGACAGTTTCCTAATTTGCCATATGGAGGGCAAACAAAGAATCTTCCTGGCAATCCACAAATATCGATAGGAAGAGCAATCTTATTATAAATTAGATATTTGATTGAACAATATCTAAATATTAATCATAGAATATTCAAATATTACATATAAGGTAAACTGTACAGATAAGATAGGAACACATTCCTACCTTTAATCAAACCTCACGCAGTTGTCCGATCACAATAGTTATACCAGTCGACCTTGATCTGGTAAAGGAAAAGGATGCATTGAAACGTCTCTACTTCCAATTCATGTATCCAGTGAAGAAGAATCACACCAAATGGATATAGAAGAAAATTCAGATTCATTCGACACTAAAACTCCATTAGTTCTGATAAGTGCAAATCAGAAAATGCAAGGAGTCGGATCAAGTAAACCAATGTTGTCAAAAGGAAAAGGAGGAATGACTAACCCAGAAGACAATTATTAGGAACCACAATATTTTAGGTATCTAGCAATACAAAATCCTTATTTTACTCACACTCAAGGAGAACACTTGAATAAGGATCAAAATTCCTTATAAGGAATATATGACATTGAAGATAATTCTATTCATTACGAAATCAATTTCACTAAATTAGCAGAAGCAATGTTTAAGAAAGAAATGGAAAACAAGGAAAGACAAAAAGAAGAAGAGATAAGCAAAAACACCAAGAAGGAAAAACAAGATCAATGGAAGAAGTAGACAATAAATAGTTGAAATCAGTATAGCAATAGTAGTTTTGTACGTTTGGCTACTACAACATAAGATAAAATATATGTTTTATTTTATTCGAAATACTAAACTTATCATTAAAATATATCAAGGAATAGAAAACATAAACTCTTAGGGTAGTTCTACCAGCAAGTCTGGAAGAAAATATCAGCTTAGGGAAAAGTCCAGGTGAACAAAATTCAGAGGATAAGTAACTCCAAGTCAATGCCAAAGGAATATTTAGTAAAAGATACATAAATAAACCTAGAAAGAGAATTAGAAATTCTCATGGGTTGTCTGTACACAAGGTATGTACTAGTCATTTCAAGAGCATACAATAAGGAACAAAGTAGTAATATCTATATAGAATCTCATCAACCATCATCAATATATTCAAAAATGATATGGTAATTAAGATATATACAGATATATCATCTTATACAAGTTCCTTAATATCATTTCTCAGTCAAAAGGCAAAACATATGGATTGTGCCTAACACAAAACGGATAACCTCAAGGAAAAACTAGTTGATGTCCAAGAAAAAGAAGAAGCAAAGTTAGAAAGAAATTCTTCTTAAGAATACGACAAATTTAGCAAACGTTTCATGATCAAAATATTTCTAGTACTTGTAGCATTAAGTTCACATATCATTTCGTATATCATCATTATATACTTGTCTCTTTCTTACTGATGTAATTCCTTTTACAGAATGACGAACTTAAACAGTCAAGCAAATAATTATGAAGTTTCCAACTGAATAAGCAACAAGGATACGACAGAACCTGAACATGAGATTCATGAACATTATATAGTCAAAGTGCAAGAAATAATTCATGACAAAATGATCCCTCTTATCGATACCATGAAAGGAGAAATATACAAAATTAAACATTCAACTAAGGTTGTTAGAACTCATCCATGCCGAAATCCGTTTCATCATGAGGAAAACCTTCATAGTTCCAACATGGATAGCAAAAATTCCAAGAACCATTCAGTAACTCAAGGTTGTAGTTTTAAGAATTTCAAAACCTATGAACCAAAGGAATTTTATGGCAACCGAGGTATTATACCAACTTTACGATGGCTTGAAGAGATCGAGTTCATCATCATCATTAGTCAATGTACTGAGATTCAAAAGATTCAGTATGCATCTATGAAATTCAAAGATGAAGCTCTAGAATGGTGGAACACTCTCATCATGAGAAAGGGCAGAGAAACCTTGTATCAAATCAACTGGGAAACATTCAAAGAACTCATATTACAACAGTTTTTCCCCATACCAGAAATTAAGCATAAACAAACCAAGTTTCTAAACCACAATATGGATACCACATATCTTATGGATTACAATACCAAATTTCTTGAACATTATCAATCAACTCCGTGTCTAGACAACTCAGAATACGACAAAGTTATTCAATACATATATTGGTTACCCAAAGAGATAGGAGATATAGTAAGAACCTATATGCCACAAACAACCTCCTCGGCCATGGAATTGGCCAAATATTTGCTCAATAGTATGAGAAAGAACGAAAAAGGAAAAGTCAAACAAACAAAGAAGATTATCAAGGATTAAACATTTAAATTTAAAAGACCAATTTGCCAGAACTATGGTAACCGACATTATGGAAAATGTCATAAACAGAAAAAGAACAATACATCAATCATATGTACATTCTGTAACAAAACTGGACACTCTGAAGAAGACTGTAGAAGGAAAGTAGTTGCATGCTTCAAATGTGGAGAAAAAGGACATTTTAAAGGTGAATGTTCAAAAACACAATAAAAGGATCAACAACAATAAGAAGGAAGAAGGAAACACAAGGAGCATCTAACAATCAAGTATAAAAGCAAACAAGAGAATAAGAAATAGATGGTCAACTCTTGTAACCGTTTGTAATCTCATGTCTAAACGAGAAGTTTTGTAATAGAAAAAGGGTATTCAAATCCCTAATGTATATAGAGAAAATATTAGCATATGTATACTATCTTTATACAAGGAAAAGAGATAGTTTCGAAAGTTTTCGAAATACAAGAATCTTTGTTATTTAATCATCATCTATAGAAAGATGAAATAAAGAGAATGAATTAAACTAAGACATAAGAATATCCGAACTTTGAAAGTTCGAAGGTATCATTGATAAACGGAAGGAATCCATGAAGTAAAGGATTACATGATTAAAGAATGGATATCTTGAAAAATTATTGAGATGGATAAATTAAAAGGATTCGGTAAATTGAATTCAAGATACAATTTAGTTAACATCAGTAAATGTTTAGAATACACAAGGTAAAGTAAATAGTTAAACACAACTGGCCACTGTGCTTAGCAATCTACAATTACTTATGACATTATGAACTATTAACTGAATACATCATCCAAAGATGTGAGTAAACAACAAATCAAGAATTTTAATCATTCAAATAACTCTAGTTAAACTTAAGAAACAGATTATATAGAATCTGACTGCAATCAATAAGCAACGAATCATTCACTACAAATCTCGAGGACGATATTCATTCCAAGGTGGGGAGGATGTAACATCCCCAAAATTTTGGTCCAAATTTGACAAATTAGTAAAGTTGAAGGATCAAAATTATTCTCTAAAATAAGTAATGAGAAGATTTAAATAAAGAAAATAAAATCATTCTATGAGGAAATAAACATTTACCCATAAATAAAGTTATCTTATGTTAAGGATATGGAATAAGGAAATTCCATCCCACATTAAAAGATGTAAGAAAGTGGAAGCATTCCACATGGGTATAAATAAGGAAGTTAAGAATCCATCCCACATGGAAAGTGGTAAAGATTTGGAAGCACTTTATAAAGAGATAAACTTCCATAGTAATATTCTTTTATGCCTAGCATACACCTAGTGGCCTAACGGAGGGTGCGAAGCACCCGAAGCGCACGAGCACGGGCATGGGCTCGGGCGATGGGTGCAATGTGGCGCTTTGATGATGCACTTTGCACTCGCATCACCGCGAGCCGCTTGAGAGCCGCCTTATTGTTTTTGGAAAATGGAAGTAAGATCATGATGTGACAAGTTATTTAAGACAAGGGATTAAAAAGGAAAATTTGAACTCAGTAAGCCATCGCGCTACGCGTTGAGCCTAGGACAAAGGTCAACGCATATCGCGATGGACCTTGATGAGTCAGCGAACACGTGTCAGCATGTAGGATGGCGGCGAAGAAAATACGGCGCCGCGATACGCGACGGGATCACCAAGACCCATCGCGTATCGCGATGGGTTGCAAGTTCAACCTATAAAAGGGGGCTCACGGCTCATTCATTCTACACAACAAATTTTCCCTCTTTAGAATATTTCCTCACACCAACTCGATTTCCGTTCCACATACCGACTCGCCTCGAAGTACCTGCCGATGAGTCTTAACGACTGGCACACCTCGTTTTGCGTGCCGAACCTCGTAAAGCGTGCCAAGCTCCGAAGTTCCATCAATCTGAACCATAGTACACAACGTAGACTAGAAATAGTGCTCATACAAGCTTAGACATAAATAAATTCCGAATACCCGTGTAAGGTAGGGGTTCTGCCTAAGTCATTATTTTATTATTATATTACATGGCTTAGACCATAGTCAGGGCTATATCCCAAACCTTGATCATAATTATGTTTACATAATTTTTAAACATACAAAGGATTATAGTAATGTTTTTTCGCAATTAAGAAACACAAATTTTTCATTCATAAGGATATATAGTTTCTTCGCGATTAAGAAACGTAACATTTTATATACAAGGAATATAGTTAATATGTTGTTTCTTCATGATTAAGAAACATAATATTTTACATACAAAGGTAGCAATCAATGAATGTTTCTTCTTGAAGAAGAAACAGATTATAGATGTTTCTTAATGAAGAAGAAACTCAGCATATGATTAGTCAATAAACAGAAAGACTATAGATCTAAATATTTTATTCAAACAAATGATCAATCAAGGTTTAAAGCTATCTAAACTAGACTAATGGTCTATATCCGGATCAAGAGACGATCCGAATATTTATATACCTATTTTATAGGTCAATCAATCAATCAGTCAGTCAGTCAATCAATCATTCATTCACAGTCAAGGTTTCAAACGAGATCACCATATCATTCAGAACAGACAATCACAGCTGAATACGTTAACCTTTTCAATCAATCAAAACATATTTATACTCGATAAGATGAACGGGTGTTTGTCTTAACGAGTAAGTCAACGTTTACATGAGATTATGTGATCTCTAAAAATGTTATAATACAATATAGAAAATAAAAGCAACTCAGACCGAGTACACATGTGTCTGGATCCAAACATAACTGTTCAGTCTAATCAGTCAAAGGCCAGGTGGTCGCGGGCTAACAGTCATAACTAGTTCTCCTTGCAGGGGCTACCATGGCTCGGGGGAAACTTTGTGTGTGTGTAGGGTAGTGGTACAAAGCCCAGAAGTAGAAATACTTATGCTAAGTGTATAGAAAACTATATTTGTACTGTAATGTCAATCAAATGTTTATAAAGTCATACGTGTTCACCAGCATATAGTTGACGTATTTTCCCCACATTTCAGGGAAACAGATTAGCACAAGTAGCAAGAGATTATAGACATTCATGGAGTTAGATACTCGCAAGGTAACGATGGCTCAGTTTTAAATTAGTAAAATATTGCAAACAGTATTTAAACATGATTTATAAATCAAACACCTGGTATTTATTATCCGAGAAGTTTTCAAATAAATTAATATTTTATTATAATCAAAGTCTTCCACTAAAAATAAACCGCAACTCTGATATATTTACAAAACCGGTACCAACTTGTGGTCACACGTCTAGGCCCTAAACCAGGGTGTGACAATAGCCAGGGGCTTTGCCCATTGGACCCTACTAGGGGCTTCTGCCCCTAGAGCCCGCTGCTAGGGGCGCTGCCTCCGGACCCCCACTCGTTGAGGGTTGTATTAAACTAGAAATACAATATCAGTTGGGATAGTTAATTGATACGTGTAATTGTTATACAGTTAGTCGCGCCCAGTTAAATTGAGGAGTTACCATTAACTCAGAAAGGAACCGAGCTCAGGTGAGTTTCTAGCCCCACTTCCTTGTTATGTTTTCGGGGATGTGTGCATATTCAATGTGAATGTTAATACACTTACCTTAATATGGTAAGTGTATGCTATGATGATTGATGTGATAATATGGTGTGAATGTTATGAGTGAATGCTTGTCGGTGCGTGAACGATATTCGGATATTGCACGTATCGTTAAGGAAAGTAATTTGTAGTATGTCTAATATGAGATAAGCATGTATGAAAGTATGTAATGAAATGAGTATGTATGAAAGTATGTTTATATATGGAAAGGTATGTATGGTTATCGAATGGATGGAATGTATGTATAAAAAGAAACAGACCCTAATAATATATGCGAATGTAGGGAACATACCCTAATAATATTTGCAAAGGTTATAGAACGAAATGCTCTTTAAAATATATATGTATGGATGAAAGTATGTATGTATGTATGTATGAAGGAAAGATAATAGGCTAAGTATGAACATGTATCTTCGGATACCTATATATATGTAAGTATGAGAATGTATTGTATGTTGCCTGATTAACTAGAACTCACTCAGCGTAGCTGACTTTTAGTATGCACGCGGGTGAATTGGTTGAGGCATCTCGCTTGAATAAGGGCATATGACATTGGACTGAAGACACTGGCATCTTAAGGAAAATGTTATGATTTTTTCATGGTTTATGTTTTATTTTGAAAGACAAAATATGTTTAATTTGAAAAGATTTGAACGATTCTGTAATATATGTTTGAAGTTTATTATTCCGCGAAAAGTTTTAACTAACTTTGATATTTAGAACTGTTCTTATGAGTAAATCCAACGTCCATGTAGGGCATCGAAATCGGGGCCATAAATTAAAAACCCGAATAAAGCTAGATATTGATTCAAACGGCTCATTCGGCATCCCGGGGCTGCGGTGTCGAGTTCTAAATTGTAGGGTTAGCTGAGATAAATGATTTCTTACCCTCGGTTGGTCTTGGATCATTGAATAGAATAGTGTAGAGAGTGTTTGGCTTAAGTGTGTCTTTTTGATGATGTAGGCTAAGGTGTATAATGATGGACATGGAAATGATCTAAGGTTTAAGAGGTATTTAAACTCCCTAAGCCCATGGACCTTAGGCCCATCTTCATCTTAAGTCCATAATAAATTCCATCTATTCTAGCCCACCATCCCTTTTTATCTTATTATTACTTTTCTACTAACCCAATTTAATTCTTCCAACGTAAATAATATGTTAATGTTACTTTAGAATTTTCTTGATGTTACATTTATTTTAGTTTATTTTATTTCATTTTTTATTTTTTATTTTATAAAACCCACTCACACTCTTTTTTAATTATTTAATATAAAACACACACACACTTTTTTTGTATTTTTGAATTTTTCTCCCCCTAATTTTGTGCAAAAAATTTTCAACGAAAAAGAAAAAATTTTATGTACAAATTTAACCTCAAAAGAACTCAATCGTCGAAATGTAGCATTCTAGGAAATCCTGCAAGCACATTAAATCTGGGAGTTCCGACCGGTTTTGTAAATAAGTCCGCTACATTATAATCGGTGTGAACTTGTTCAAGGTGAATCAATTTTCGGTTGTAACAGTCACGAATGAAATGAATTTGATGCCAATGTGCTTGGTTTTAGAATGCTGAACATGATTTTTAACAATAGCAATAGCTACATCATTATCACAAAAGATCGGAGTGTCAAGAAATTTCAAACCGTATTCCCGCATTTGGTGTTGCATCTAGATAACATGTGAACAGCAGGCAGAAGCAGCAACGTACTCAGCCACAACAGTGGATGTGGACACCGTTTGTTTCTTGCGTTGCCATGAAATGAGTTGATCACCCAAGAATTGACATCCAACAGACGTAGATTTCCTATCAATATCATCACCTCCATAATTGTTGTCAGCAAAAGCATATAAATCAAATTCTGAGTTTTTGGGATACCTAGGACCTTGCTTTGGTTGCCCTTTCAGATATCTAAAAATATGTTTAACAGCAATTAAATGAGAAAGTTTAGGATTAGCCTGGAAGCGTTCGCATTGACAGACTGCAAACATGATGTTATCATGTCGGGGCAACTTGCGGTGAGATACATCATGTACCCATGCCCCAGTAGATGAGCCGTCAAAGTTGCATACCATGCCCTAGGAGCTTGATGAAGACCATAGAAATATTTGTCTAACTTGTAGACGTGAGTAGGATACTTCGAAACAACAAAACCCGGTAGTTGATCCACATATATCTCCTCCTTTACTTCTCCATATAGAAATGTCATCTTAACATCCATTTGATAATCCGTGAACCCCATGTAGGAAGCATATGTCAAGAAAATATGAATGGCCTCAAGAAGAGCCATCAGAGCATACACTTCAACGTGGTCTAAACCTTCTACCTGACGAAACAACGAACCACAAGCCGCGCCTTTTTTCGAATTATAACCCTAGTGTCATCTTGCTTGTTTCGAAAAACCCATCATGTATCTAAATCCTTCTTCCCAACGGGCAACTTAATCAATCTCCAAACCTTGAGTTTCCCAACCTGATTTAATTCTTCATGCATGGCTTCCACCCAACTTGGTTTATGCAAAGCCATTTCAATGGACTTAGGTTCGATCTTGTTGGAATTACGTATGCCCGAGACACATACTTATACTAATGTGGCTAACTGTGTTTGATCCAAGTCGGGTCATACCCAATAACAAGCTAGACAACACCAAATGTATTCCTTTAGTAATTTGATCATTTAAAAGAATACCGAACACTACGTGTTTAGGAAATTGGTTTTCTAAACAAACACACTTGAGGATTTAAATAAATTATCTGGATAATTTATTTATATAAATTAATTATTTAATTGGTTAAATAATTATGTAAATGCATGTACATTTTATAAAATTAAGTTTTATAAAATGAATGGAGATGGTTTTAAATGGTTAAAACAAAATAATAAAAAAAAAAAAAAAAAAAAAAAAAGGGGAGCCGTCCACCCCATGTGGGTGGAAGGTTTTGGTCCAATCAAATTCAAGGCTTTCTTTTGGTCCATGTGATGCCTCTTTATGAATCTCCACATCCAAGACATGCATGCATCTTTTTCATTTTTGAATTTTTCAAGTGTTAGATCAAGTTCATATCCTTTCTCTTTCTCTCAAAAACCCACGGCTCAAAGTGGGCAGATTTTGGGAGTTTTGTGAGCTAGTTCAAGTGTTCAAAAATCCTAGCAACTAGTTGGTGTTGTTGCTCAAAGCTTGGGGTATACAAAGCTTGAGGGTTTCTCTTTGCAACCTTGCCATTTGAAGACATCATCATCTTCATCCACCTACATCTTCTTCTAAAGGTAGAAGAGGTACATTTTACATTTTGTGAGCATTTTGTTCTTGTAATATTGATCCTTGTTCTTTGGGTTTTAGTTTTAACATAATGGTATGTTCATAACAAGTTTTAAAATCTAAGCTTCCGTTGCGTTTTCATGTTAAATATGGTTAACTTGAACTTTGATAATCTTGTATAAAACCCAAACAATGGCATCAAGAGCCGGTTACAAGGACTTATGCTTCTTACATGTTCATAGATTTCGGTTTTTTCATGGGTGAAAAAGGGGTCCGAAATTTTGGTGGATTTTACCCCTCATGGATTTGTAAGATCTTGACATGCATGGAAAGATCTTAGGAAACCATTATTAACATTTGGATGTTGAAAATAAAATAAAAAAAAATAATAAAAATTTGGGCCGTAGCCTCTTGGGGGGGGGGGCCGATTTTATTTGGTGATTTTGGGCATTGGTTGCTTAGGTTGCATGCTTAGAACATTTGGTATGTTTGGATGTGTCATAACCGAAACCTAGACCTTGGATGTGTTGATTGTTGTTTGTGTATGTTGATTATGTTTATTATTCAATATGGTTGTAATAATTCATAATCTTAGGCTTGTGTAATTTATTTATTCATAAGTTGGTTTGTAATAAATAGATTAGTTGCATTTTCTTTTTTTTAGAAAAATATGTATTAGGATACATTTTGTAAAAATTGAAGATGCAAGAATTGGTGGATTTGGGCCTTGGACCGAAATTTTGGGCTTGTTGGGCCTCACCGGCCCATCATGGGATTCAAGCCCATTAGGCCCATAAATTTCACTCTTGGGCCCAAGAAGACTTTTGGAAGTTTGGAGCCCATTAACAAGCCCAACAAGAACACAACAACTTTGAAAGGATACTTGAAGCATTTGGATGCAAGGTCAAGTGGGAGTCAACATTCCATCCTTGTGTCATGTTTTGTCCCTTAGGTGTGACTTATGACCTATACTTGTTTCGGCTAACAAGTATGGTCAAACTTAGCGGTTCTCGGTTATGACTATATTTTGCATATGTATGCTTGGTTGTTTGTTTTACTTTATGTAATGTGTGGTTGATAGATATTAGGATATCCAAACCGTCACATAGGAACGACAACAAGCATAAAACGGGTTCTAATATATATTTGGTAATATCGCGTCAATTAGTTTAATTAAATGGGTTTATTAAAACTAAGCGATTACTCACATATAATAAAATTGGTTTTATTATAACTTGAACCTTGAAAATTGGTTTTCAAAATCGCCATATTACTAAATGCATGTTAGGATATGGCATAATGTTTTTCAAACTAGAATATTGAAAAAATTAAAAATCCCTTTTTCATAATTACCAAGGAAACAAGTCTAACACCATCCTTTTGTATGACACTTAACGTATTAGGGAACTTTAAATGGGATAAAGGTCACCTAACCATTTTGAGCAAACTAATATACTTAGGGTAATATTAACATATTTGTGGGATAAAGGTCACCTAACCACTTGTATGTTAATCTTACATGTTTATACAAGTAGGACGACTTGAATTGGAAACCATGTGATAAAGGTCACCTAAGCATGGGGTCCAATGGTGTTGATGGGATAAACATGCCAACACGAAATAAGGATTTCGAATGGTCCCATACCTCTAGAAGTTGCAAAGGGTTGCAATTGTCAAGATTGACTACCTTGTTAAATCAAATAACGGGATAAAGGTCACCTAACCAAAATTTGATTTATCGTTGGATTCTAGAATTTAATTATTATTTTAAAATTTGGAATAAAAGGGTATTAATAATTAAATTATTTATAATACTAAAATAAAACTTTGTTAAATTTTGTAGATGGCCGCTAACAATGCAAACACCTCTACCCATAACACCCGTAACCTATCCTTAAGAACCATCCTTGAAAAGGATCGTCTAAACCATAATAACTTTATGGATTGGTATCGCAACTTGAGAATAGTTCTCAAACAAGAAGAGATATCATATGTCTTAGACGATCCCATTCCCGATGAGCCTAACGTGGAAGATGAGGAGGCGTATAACGATTGGGTCAAGTACACCAAAGATTCGGTGCAAGCCTCTTGCCTCATGTTAGGGACTATGATTCCCGAAATCCAAAAGGATTTCGAGCATCATGGGGCATACGACATGATAACTCAATTGAAGGAAATGTTCCTTCAACAAGCTAGAGCGAAACGTTTCGAAACGGTTCGAGCGTTTCATGCATGTCGTATGGAGGAAACCCAAAGCGTCTCATCTTATGTCCTAAAGATGAAAAGCTACATTGAAAAGCTTCGTAGGTTGAATTGTCCCGTATCTAATGAGTTGGCTACGGATTTGATCCTCAACTCTTTGACCAAAAGGTTTGAAACCTTTGTCATGAATTATAACATGAATGGATGGGACAAAAGCATTGGTGAGCTTCACGCAATGCTAAGAACGGCCGAAGCGGGAATGGGTAAAAGGGTTTTACCCGTTCTAACAATCAATGAAGGAAAAAGGGGACATAACTCCAACCCCAAAGCAAGTGTTGCTAAGGGCAAGGGCCACGTCCAAGGAAAGGGAAAGAGGAAAGCCATCACGCCCACCAAACCGAAGGAAAAGAAGCAAAAGGTTGCGGCGCAAGATCCATGCTTTGAGTGTGGAGAGATAGGTCATTGGAAAAGGAATTGTCCGACCTATCTCAATGCGTTAAAAGATAAGAGGGATGCGGGGCATACCTCAGGTATTATCTTTACTATACATATTGAACTAAATGTTATTTCTTCAAATACATGGGTACTTGATACCGGATGTGGAACTCACATTTGCAATTTGTTGCAGGGGTTCAAAAGAAGTAAACAACTCAACAAAGGGGACATTAGTCTCTTTATGGGCAATGGAGCAAGAGTTGAAGTCCAAGCCCAAGGAGACTACATATTAAAGCTTCCAAGTGGTTTGGAAGTAATTTTGAAGAATGTTTTGTATGCTCCTAAGTTAAGGAGAAACATTATTTCCGTGTCTCTTTTAAAACAATGTGGCTTTGATCTTAAATTTATAAATTGTGATATTCATGTTTTGATGAATGGCATGTTTTATTTTAAAGCTATACCCATGAATGGTATATATGAAATAGATCAAAGTGGTATGTCACATAGTAGTTCAATGTACAATGTCAACACCAAGAAACTCAAGAAGGACTTGGGTGATTCCTATCTTTGGCATTGTGGCCTTGGACATATAAACAAGAATCGCATGCAAACTCTTCGCAAGAGTGGTATTCTAGAAACAAATGAGTATGATTCATTTGATGTATGTGAATCTTGTTTACAAGGCAAAATGACAAAGCAACCCTTTAATAAAACTTTTGAAAGGTCAAAAGAATTATTGGGTATCATACATTCGGATGTATGTGGTCCTTTTAGACCAATGACTAGGAATGGTGAAAGATACTTCATTACCTTTATTGACGATTATAGTCGATATGGTTATGTGTACTTAATGAAACACAAAGATGAAGCTTTTGAAATGTTCAAAGACTTCAAAACTGAAGTAGAAAGACAACTCAAGACCACAATCAAAGTACTTCGTAGTGATAGAGGAGGTGAATACCTAAGTGGTGTTTTTCAAGATCATCTTAAGAGTTGTGGAATTATTTCACAACTTACTCCACCTGGAACACCACAACATAATGGTGTGTCTGAAAGGAGAAATCGTACCCTATTAGATATGGTTCGATCGATGATGGCTAGAAGCACTTTACCTCTATCATTTTGGGGCTATGCTTTACTTTCCGCTGTTCGCATATTGAATATGGCTCCAACCAAGAAAGTGGAGAAGACACCTTTTGAAGTATGGCATGGAAAGGCTCCATCGCTATCATTCTTAAGAGTTTGGGGTTGTGAAGCTTATGTAAAGCAATACACCCCAAACAAATTAGAAGTCCGATCCACTAAGTGTATCTTTATAGGTTATCCTAAAGATGATTTAGGATATTACTTTTACGATCCTAGTGAGCAAAATGTTATTATTGCTCGAAAGGGTAAGTTCTTGGAAACTAAGTTCCTTGAGGAAGGAACTAATAATAGAACAGTGAAATTTGATGAGGATCAAGAATCACAAGATGATACACAATTGGTTGATACTAGCACTCAACAAGAGGTTGTTGAAAGTGATCAAGTGGTTGATCAAAACACACAAAACGTTCGCAGATCTGGTAGAGTTAGCAATCCACCTGAAAGATATGGATTTTTTGTAGAAGGTTGCTACGTGGTAGATTCGGATGAACCAACCACATACCGTGATGCAATGTCCAAGAATGATTGTGACAAATGGCTTGAAGCCATGAACGTTGAGATGCAATCCATGTATGACAACCAAGTTTGGGAATTGGTTGAACTACCACTCAACTCCAAAGCTGTTGGAAGTAAGTGGGTTTTCAAAAGGAAAACTGATATGCATGGAAACTTGGATACTTATAAAGCAAGACTTGTAGCTAAGGGTTTCACTCAAACTCAAGGGGTTGATTATGATGAAACTTTTTCGCCTGTGGCAATGCTAAAGTCTATTAGGATATTATTTGCCATAGCTGCACATTATGATTATGAAATTTGGCAAATGGATGTCAAGACCGCTTTCCTAAATGGATATCTTGAGGAAGATGTCTATATGGTTCAGCCTGAAGGTTTTGTCGATCCAAAACATCCTAACAAAGTATGCAAGTTAAAGAAATCAATCTATGGATTGAAACAAGCATCTAGAACTTGGAATCATCGTTTTGATGAAGAAATCAAAAGTTTTGGGTTCATCAAAAACGCTGATGAGGCTTGTGTGTATAAAAAGGCTAGTGGGAGTATAATTACATTCTTAGTATTGTATGTCGATGACATTCTACTATTTGGAAATGACATTCCAACCATGGAAAGCGTTAAGGCTTGGCTTGGAAGTAGATTTTCCATCAAGGATCTTGGTGAAGCTGCCTATATTTTGGGAATAAAGATCTATAGGGATAGGTCAAGGCGCTTGATAGGTTTGAACCAAAGTACATACATTGATAAGATCTTGAAAAGGTTCAAGATGGAAAACTCCAAGAAAGGTTTTGTACCTATTCAAAGAGGGACCATATTGAGTTCAGCTCAATGTCCAAACTCAAAGGGTGAGCAAGAGATGATGAAACAAATCCCATATGCTTCTGCTATAGGATCCATCATGTATGCGATGATATGTACTAGACCGGATGTGTCATGCGCTTTGAGCATGACAAGCAGATATCAACAGAATCCAGGAAACAGTCATTGGATGGCTGTTAAGAACATATTGAAATACCTTAGGAGAACTAAGGATATGTTTCTGATATATGGATCTGGTGAGGAGGAACTCGCTATAAAAGGTTACACGGATGCGAGCTTCCAAACTGATCGAGATGATTCTCGATCACAGTCTGGGTATGTGTTCACTCTTAATGGAGGAGCTGTCTCTTGGAAGAGCTCAAAACAGGAAGTGGTAGCATTGTCCACTACAGAATCAGAATACATCGCCGCTTCATTGGCAGCTCAGGAAGCTGCATGGTTGAAGAAATTCATTACTGATCTAGGGGTAGTCTCTTCCATTCAAGACCCCCTAGAAATCTTTTGTGACAACGAGGGTGCGATTGCACAAATCAAGGAACCTCGTTCGCACCAAAAGACAAGGCACATAGAGCGGAGATTCAACTACATAAGGGATGAAGTTGAAAAGGGAAAGATATGTATTCGCAAAGTTGGAACTGATCAAAATCTTGCGGATCCATTCACGAAGCTCCTAGAAAGACCGAAACATGAGCGTCATGCGAGTGGCTTAGGACTTCGATATTCTAGTAATTGGATTTGATCTATTTTGTATTAAAGTTTAAAAGACTTTTGTAATTTAACTCTTTTATATGATTATGGAATCTTGAGTTAAATTCTAATTTTGCATGTTTAATCCATGAATAAGTTATCTTATTCTAAAAGTCCGTAGTCAATCACATTTGTGGGAACAAATATGAAGCAAGACTATTATGAACTAGGATTGGTGGATATTCATAAGGAATGAATATGGAGCATAGGATTGCTGCCAAAGTTCATAGATATTTGTGGGATACAAATATTGGACTGACCCGCTCTCAATATTACTACATGGAGTCGATTGACTTGATCATTAGTAATCTTGAGTAAAGGAGAATTTCATATTATCCTTAGACCTGAGATGTATACTGGGTCTTGATTTTCACCAAGTATTACACTTTGACTCTCCCCTTCGCTATTCGTAAAAGATGGTACATAAGGATGAGCTCAGGTGGAGTATAAAGTGATAGTGAGAGGCGTATACAGTCAAGATGGAATTTGTTCCTCTTATGTGTTGAGAGTTTAGATGTCTAAGGCCTGATAAAGTTGAATTGTAAAGAGAATGATCGCCTATGTCTCTTAGATCCAACATGACATCTAGTAACAAAGGGATATAATGATAGATTCACCTAAATCATATCAAGTAAGGAACTTGAAGGGATGATGTTATTGAATGGCACTTCGTCAAACACATTAGGGGTGGTGAACTGTTGTTAGGCGGTATTCACCACTTGCATTAATTTTCTATGTATCTCGTGCAAGTGGGAGATTGTTGGAATTACGTATGCCCGAGACACATACTTATACTAATGTGGCTAACTGTGTTTGATCCAAGTCGGGTCATACCCAATAACAAGCTAGACAACACCAAATGTATTCCTTTAGTAATTTGATCATTTAAAAGAATACCGAACACTACGTGTTTAGGAAATTGGTTTTCTAAACAAACACACTTGAGGATTTAAATAAATTATCTGGATAATTTATTTATATAAATTAATTATTTAATTGGTTAAATAATTATGTAAATGCATGTACATTTTATAAAATTAAGTTTTATAAAATGAATGGAGATGGTTTTAAATGGTTAAAACAAAATAATAAAAAAAAAAAAAAAAAAAAAAAAGGGGGAGCCGTCCACCCCATGTGGGTGGAAGGTTTTGGTCCAATCAAATTCAAGGCTTTCTTTTGGTCCATGTGATGCCTCTTTATGAATCTCCACATCCAAGACATGCATGCATCTTTTTCATTTTTGAATTTTTCAAGTGTTAGATCAAGTTCATATCCTTTCTCTTTCTCTCAAAAACCCACGGCTCAAAGTGGGCAGATTTTGGGAGTTTTGTGAGCTAGTTCAAGTGTTCAAAAATCCTAGCAACTAGTTGGTGTTGTTGCTCAAAGCTTGGGGTATACAAAGCTTGAGGGTTTCTCTTTGCAACCTTGCCATTTGAAGACATCATCATCTTCATCCACCTACATCTTCTTCTAAAGGTAGAAGAGGTACATTTTACATTTTGTGAGCATTTTGTTCTTGTAATATTGATCCTTGTTCTTTGGGTTTTAGTTTTAACATAATGGTATGTTCATAACAAGTTTTAAAATCTAAGCTTCCGTTGCGTTTTCATGTTAAATATGGTTAACTTGAACTTTGATAATCTTGTATAAAACCCAAACAGATCTGAGCGATGAAACAGGTATATAGACAACTGTTGATGTGTCCTGTTTGACTTCTGGTTGAGACTCCTGATTCAAAAGGACCTATGACATTTTCTATTGGTTGATCCCGTTGAATTCTTGTCGGAACAAAATGATCGGGAACAGAACTGGTAGCCGGTAAATTTGATGGATCTTCAAGAATATCAGAGGGAGGGTTCCTCCATCCAGATGCCGCGGTACTATGCGAGTACGAGGTACTAACAATGTGATCATTTGGTATGACATCTGGAAATACAGTGCTACCAAAGATTTGATGAATGGCACTCTCTCCCTCAACTGATGAAATATCGACAATATAAGTCTCAACTGTGGGTAATTCACATACTTCAGAAGACTTTTGTGAAGTGACAGTCTTAGTAACATTTTCTTGATGACTTGAAGAAAACGGTTGAGCAATATCAGATGATTCTGACGGATCTATACCCAGCACTGGAGACTTTTGAAAATCTGCAGATATGTCTTCTTCTTCTTCATCAACAGCATTTGAAATCCCTGCACCTGAGTTTTCTGCATCAACAACTGGAAACACATTAGAGATATTAAACAGTTCATTATAATCGAATTACCAGTCAGGACTGACATGAGCATCGGTTTCATTCCCCTTTAGCCAGCGCACATCATATGATTCCACAATCTGCTTCGTTGCCTAACTCTGTAGGCAGTGCGACCAGCAAATCCAACAAAGTAGCAATCATCATCTTTAGCTCCAAAATTTGCAGTCGATTCGAGATTTAGTAGAATGCATGGACATCCAAAAGCTCGAAAGTGTGCTACAGTAGGCTTGTGACCATAAACGATTTCATAAGGAGTCTTCATATATTATTTGTTGATCAACACCCGATTTCGAACATAACATGTTGCGATGAACGCTTCAGCCCAGAAGAATAGAGGTAACTTAGAGTCACACAACATAGTCCTTGCAGCCTCGATTAGAGTTCTGTTCTGTCTGTCAGCTACACCATTTTGTTGCGGTGTATGAGCTGAGCTGTATTGTCTAAGTACTCCCTTTTCGGCACATAAATAATTCAACGTTGAGTTCTTGAACTCCGTGCCATTGTCACATCGAATTCCTTTTAGCTTCAGATTGAGTTGATTCACCATAAGCACCACAAAGCGCTTTATCAATTCTACAGTTTCACTCTTATTTGACAAGAAAAACACCCATGTAAAACGTAAAAAGTCATCAGTAATAACCAAACAACAAGATCTGTGAGAAAGACTTAATACGTGAACCGGACCAAACAAGTCCATATGAAGCAATTGAAAAACTGAGGAAATAGTATTAACCAGTTTTGGCTTGTGATATTTACGATAATGTTTGACTAAAGCACAAGATACACATTTCTCAATTGTTATAAAACCTTTAACAGGCAAACCAGGGACAATGTCAATTTTAGCAAGAAAATTTAATGTTTTAACATTAGCATGACCAAGACGACGATGCCAGAGCATGGCATTATGTTCCGACACTTTTAAATAAGCAGGTAATTTCATCTAGAACATTTTTGTTCATGTCGATCACATAAGCATTATCTTTTGTTTCTAATCGAATAAGAACCCAATCTTCTGGTATGATGATACCATGTTTTAAAATTAGACGCTCTTTGTTAGTGAAATGAGTTGAAAAACCTTTATCACAGATCTGTGAGACACTGAGTAGACTGTGTTTCAATTTCGGAACAAAATTAACATTCTTAAATTTAAGTACACCATTACTTATGGTACCCTTCTGTGTGATCTTTCCCTTTTCTCTTCCCGCAAAGGAAACATACCCTCCATTAAATATTTAAATGTTGTGCAGTTGAGAGATGTATCCTGTTATGTGCCTGGAACAGCCACTATCAAAATATCATGGTCTGATTATATTCCTCCATAGCTGTTTCTGCACGATGTGCGAGATTAGTTAGTTTTTGGTACCCCGTCCATAGTAGTGCTGGGTAAGCCTGATATATCTATGCATGTTACGGGTTGCCATGACATGTCTTCCTGATTATCTAAGATCGAGCAGGAAGATTTTGATGACTTGGACACCGAAGATCTGGGCAACCATTTATACTCGGTTTTTAAAACTTTGGGACTAACATAAACGGTTGACCTGGTCTCCGGTTTGTGGATGAAAGACGCGCTGGACTTTGGTTTCCAGGAAGATTTCGATCTAGATGCCGAATTTGGTCTCGGGACCGAAACCGAGTTTCCATCATGCTTTTGAAACATGACAGGCTTAGTACGATTGGAGTTCAACTTGTCAGCCTTGTTTCGTTTCCAATCTCCATAAGAGGGATTTGCCTTGTAATACCTTGATTTATTATAATTATATTTATTGAAGGTATCTCGAGGAATATTCCTCTGATTATGTTTGTAGTATGAGGCATACGGACGGTGTGGACAATTTCTAGCAATGTGACCAGGATTCCCATAGTTAAAACATGTTTGCCTTTTAATATAGAAATCATTGTGGTCTACTCCTGGTCTTGACCCGTTGTGTGAGCCAGTTTGTCCCGCTTTGGACTTAACACTAGATTTATCATAATTATGAATACATGAACTTTGTTCATTAACAAACTTAGGTGATAAATATTTATGCAAAATTTAATTTATATCAAATTTATTTGAAACCACACCACCAGTTTAAAAATTTTAGAAAAATCAACCACACAATTGTATTTTCTCTTAAAAATAGAGCCCACACAAATATTTGTAGCAACAGAATTCAAAACAGGCGAATTTAAAGAAATATTAATGTGTTTATTATTCAAAAAAGGTAAATCGTCCTCCTCATCAGTCCAATCCTCAATAATTACTTCATCCGCACGTAAAGCAAACACATTATCGTTCACCCTTGAGGTTGACTCAGTAGCTTTCACTGAACTATGAATACTTTTGCCATTAGTAGTCGGCTTACCGTACTGCATAAACGGTTCCATTGCTTCCTCTTATTTAGTAAGAGGAGGCCCGGTATAACTATCATTATATGGAGGAGGAACCACACTGTACCCAATACCCTCAACCTTGTTCTCTTTCCATTTTAATTATTTTTCAATCACGGACTCAACAAAAGCACTAGAGACATCGAATTTCATAAAATTGAAATCTGCATTTTTAAATTTATTAGTTAATTTAGCAATCTCCAGCTTAGATGCATCTAACTCGGTGGTTAGTTCGACAATTTTATGTTTGGCATCTAATTGGTGACAACATTTTATGCTAAAATCCTTTTAAAGTTTGGAGAAATCCTTTTGTTTTGCCTCAAGTTTATCCTTTAAAGCTTTTTCAAATTTCTTAAGAGTGAGGTTTTCATGTTTTATGCCATCCATTATTCTAATTAGATTACAATTGTGAGATCTATATTAATCTACCTTAATAATGCAAGATTGAGAACACAAGACTGAACTTACCGCAGACGAGCTGGAAGAAGTGGAGTCCATGGAAGCAAACTGAAGATTCTTAACTTGCTCCTCAGCATCGTTCTCTTCTTCAGCAACATCAATTGAAGCAAAGTCAGTAGTTTGATTGTTGATGTTGAGTGCTGCCATCTGGTCATTCCAATCAAACTGCTGAGCCACCAATCCCTGCTCATTCTCTCTTGCCCCAGCTTCATTTTCTCGTTTAACCCCATTAACCGGAACCAGTGCGCTTTCTCTGTTCACCTCTTTAGCAGGTTTCGTGCTTTCACGAGCAAAGTGACCTGGCTCATGACAGTTTTAACACCTTAGAGTTTCTTTATTCAGTCCCACTTTATTGTTAGCTGGCAGATTCCAGTTGTTTCTGCTTGTTCTCTTGGTGAACTTCTTTTCCCTGAACACTGCCATGGATATTTCCAAGAGATATCCATTTCCTTCACACCATCAAGTTAGATTTGATCCAATTCAACAACTACAACTGGTTGAACTAGATCTCCAATGAGAAAAGCATTGTAGCAATTCAGGAAACCTGCCATCAAGGCAATGTTTTCTTGAGTCTGCTTTGAAATAGTATGAACTTGAGTGGGAGATTGACTGGAAGACCCAACAGCTGATTGAGGCTTAATTGTTGGAGCAGGTTGTTGGAAGAACACATGAGCAAGTTATGGTGGTCGCTGAGTGAATTGACCTTGAGAGGACCTGAACAAGGAGAAATTGTTCTGAGATTGTTGTGGCTGAGCATACTGACCCTGAGAGGATTTGAACATAGAAAAACTATCTTGTGATATGAGAGCATTATTAGAAGAAACATTGTAGCCAACTGCATTGTAGGAGTTATCATGATTTATGGCACGTTGTGTATCATCCATGTCATAGGGCTTAATGATTACCATCACCTTTGATAAGGATAATCTAGCAAGATCCTTAGTCTTTTTAATCAGCGCAACATTCATGTCCCAGCTTGTTGTTTGTTTTAATGGAAGTCAGATTTGTTTGTCGATCGTATTTTAGTTACCAAAGTAACAAATCTTTGAAGTTGTGTCTCCAAAGACTCTCCAGAACATGATTAAGCATATTGAAGTTTTGTCGCAGCAGATCCTATCTACTCCTTCTCATGTCCTCATTTCCCTCATATACTTCAATAAGGGCTTCCCAAAAAGCTTTAGTAGATTGTAACTCTCTAAACCCTTAAGCAATTTCAGGTGACAGTTCCATTTTTAGAGTAGCAAGAGCCTTCTCATCCTCTTCAACCTTTTCAAAATCCTCGTCGATGTACAGTTCGACGGGCTTAACAACCACCTCATCACTATTCTCTCTTTGATTAGTGATAGGTTGAGGACCCCGGAAAATGCTTCTCCATATCTTTGCATCATTCATCTTCACATACTTCTCGAACCTGAACTTCCACTCAGCAAACCCCTCATGAGACAGTAGATGGGGTACATGAGTAGCAGTTCCCATGATGGAGACCAACTCTTGATGCAAAGCAACATTAGATGACGTGTTACTTAATTAGTCCATCATATACTACAATACAAATCAATAGTTTAAAGTATTAAAGTATAATAACTATGCCCAAAGAAACCAATCCCAATAACATAGAACCCAACAGAGAACCCAAAAGCCCAAAAACCCAATAACCAACAGTCCAACAGAGAACTCAATAGTTTAGGCCCAACAAGACCAGGCCCAAATCCAACTAAATCCTGAGAACCCTGAAGATAGGCCGAGAACCCTATAATCTGATAGAGAACCCTGTAGTCTGACCGAGAACCCTGTATTCTGACCGATAACCTTTAAACAGTGACCGAGAACACACCAATATGCCCGAGAACGATGAATCTTGGCCGAAATCAAACAGCTAATGCCGAGAACACTTGTTAACCGCCCGAGAACGATCAAAAATGTTCAGGAACACACAAAAGTGGCCAAGAATGATCAGGAGATGCCTAGAACCCTTGATTACAGCCCAAGAACGATCAGAAAATTGACGAGAACATCCAAAAGCTTGACTGGGTAAATTTGGTAAATAAATTAAATCCCGAGAATGAAAGGATTTGAATTTAAACAAAAGATCAAGTCAAATCTATCCCAAAATTGTCTCAACTACCCCGATGAACACGAAGAATACTCCGTTCTTGATTTACACAAAGTCTTCAAAGAGCATCAATACGGAATCAATGATATTACCAAGTCCGAGCCTAGAATAGGTCTATAGGCTCTGATACCAATTGTAAGTCCCGAGGAAGGATCTTTCGATGTGATATCATGTAAACCCGTTGTTACGCGGAATCTAACTACGTATTGATTCAATATCAACACGAAAAAACACAATAAACTCATGAGATTGCTTCAAAACACACGTTATATTTAACGCTAGGTGCTTAAGCCCTTTGACAGTGATTACAATATGATTGATCAATGATGTGTTGTAAAACACACTTACTTTCCGTAGAGTTTTATCATGATTTAAGTAATTAATTGGTTTAACTATTAAGATTTATGGTTTGATTATGCTTGATTTTACAAAGATGAATGTTTACTTGTAGGTTATGAGATTTGATGAAAAAAGAGTGAAATTTGAAGAGTTTAGGGGCTTAATTGGTCAAGTTTTAAATCTACAAGTCAAGGCCCGAACCAAGCCCACAAATTAGAAGTCTATCTTGCATATTTTATATAATAAAAAAATAAAGCCCTAACACCTGCCCCATAGTCCGATCAGCAGCAGCAAGCAAGGAAGAAAGAAAAGAAGTGGCGGCTAGGGTTGGCTACTTGGCGGCTGAAGGAGAAGAAGAACATCAAGAAAAGAAAAAAAAAGAGAAGTATGTTTTGAAAGTTTTTTATGTATTGTATTATCCAAAGTTGTTCAAGACAAGCAAAATGCTTATGAAGAAAGTTATGTATTGTAAAATGCCAAATGAGCATTGTTTAAAGTTAGAAAAAGAGGCCAATGATGCACATACTAGACGAGACTTAGAGTTTACATGTTACCTTGGGGATGGTGACTCTAAGGATACACTATTGGGGCTCGAAAGTTCTTAGTCAATAAATATGAAATTAGGAGTTTATAGGACAAAGTCCAATAATATTTAGGAATAGCTCGTACAACCTCCACATGACCATTCATCCATCCAAATTTCCCCGAGTGCATCTAATTAGTACTATCAACGAGTCCTTGGCTTATGGTGATTTGTCGAACCAGTTTGCTTTGACTCTAGTTTTTCTAGCTCTCTTTGTCTGAGATGGGGTAGGTGTAGCCTTAATTTTTGAACTTATAATGTTTAATGCAAAAGGGGGGCTTGATTGGCTGGTGGCTGGGTTTAATTGGACAACAATATCGGCAATCACAGTCAATATGTCAGGCTGTTTCTTGTGCTTTGAAAATGATAATAATCTGATAGTTTGTTGTTTTTCACTTGGTTATGATCCTGTGTAGATTACTTTTTCAGGGACGAAAAAGACTTAAGTGTGGGGATGTTTGATGTGTTGTAAAACACACTTACTTTCCATAGAGGTTTATCATGATTTAAGTACTTAATTACTTAAATTATTAAGATTTATGGTTTGATTATGCTTGATTTTACAAAGTTGAATGTTTACTTGTAGGTTATGAGATTTGGTGAAAAAAGAGTGAAATTTGAAGAGTTTAGGGGCTTAATTGGTCAAGTTTTAAATCTACAAGTCAAGGCCCGACCCAAGCCCACAAATTAGAAGCCTATCTTGCATATTATATTAATTTAAAAAAAACAAAACCCTAACACCTGCCTCATAGTCTGATCGGCAGCAGCAAGCAAGGAAGAAAGAAAAGAAGTGGCGGCTAGGGTTGGCTACTTGGTGGCTGAAAGAGAAGAAGAACATCAAGGAGAGTTGTGTGCAGCTGCTAGGCATAATCTAAACTCATAATCTCAGCCATAAACCATAAGTAATTAATTCATATACTTTGTCTCTTGTTCAAGAACCCTAACTAGTTAAGTTTAAGCTTTTTTTGTTGGATTGTTTTGCAAGTAATTTGAAGTTTGACTTGTGTTTGATTGTTCTTGATCATTGAATGAGTTTTCTTATGTTTATATTGATGTTTATGATGTTTAATTTGAATATTAGCTGCTGTCCAAAAATCATGTTAGGCTAAATTAGTTAGTTCTACCTAGGTTAGATGAATATTGTTAGGTTTTAGTAAGTAGTTTGGATTGTTGATGATCATGGCTTGATTTGTTAATGTAAAGTTTGTTTTAACATTGAATTAGGTTAAGTTTAGTGGCTGTGAATTTGTTAATTACACTCATATACCTCTTGCTTTGATTAATTGAATGAGTTTTGATTAATTGTTGCTTGTTAGGACTCTTTACTTATTGTTTAGGGTTTGTTTGCGGGGTGATCAACCGTAGGGTTTAAGTGAGTGTATTAATTGAATATAATCAGCGGGTAGACACCTTCTTAGAGACCGAGATGTGATAGGAAGTAGGGTCGTCTCATAGCTTTTACTTGTTAGGATTAGGATCGCGCGAGAGCGGGTTCGGTTCTTGTCGGGTTTGGGTTTGTGAGCGATTAGTTGACCTAATTTAAGTTGAAATAAATTGTTCCTCTATCGTTGGTTGGGTAGTATTCGTCTCCATTAGGGTAGTGTGTCGGTGAGACCGAGAGGAGAGTCGGAATTAGAGCACGTTAACAATTCGTCACCCGGTTTGTTCTTAAAATCACTAAGTGTAGGTTAGGGTTTGTTAGTGAGACTGCGAGGTAATCTAGCTTCCTGAGTGAACCTTAGTTGTGTCATTCCTTAGGAGCCGGTGTCGTGAGATTCTACAATCCAATTGCTTACTATACCTTCAATAGGATTCTTACCTAGGTAGACGTTTTTCCCAATGATAAATCGTATTTTCACAGTTTCGTCTAGTTTTCTTAATTTAAGTCTTTTAAGTTAATTTAAGTTAGGTTAAGTATTTAATAATATAAAAATCAATTTAAAAATATATTATTCTTAGGTGAGTCTTATTTAGGGTTAAGTATTAGATACGTTTTCACGTGTCCTTGTGTTCGACACTCGGACTTCCTTAGTGCTATACTATTAGTGATCCGTACACTTGCCGGTTTTGTATGGCTTTTTTAGGAATTTCATTTAATAAACATAAAGCTTATTTGTGAGAGCATCGTTATACACACATCAAGTTTTTGGCGCCGTTTCCGGGGACACTGTTAGAGGCGTATTGATAACGACTCGATTTAGGACTTGCCTTGTTTACTACTTGTTTTTCTTACTTGTTTTGTTTGTTAGATTAAAATAGTTTAGCTAATTTTAGTTTATTTTGTTTATTTTAATAGTTTTATGCGACGTACTCGATCTCTATGACCACCAGAAACCGAAGGATTTTCCGAACCAGAGAGAGAGCTTCGTGAGAGATGTCGTACAAAACCGTCTTCCAGTTCATCTACGCCCGTCGGTAATACATTCTCTTCTCCTACTTTTTCTGAACCCGTCATTAGGGATAGGATTATGGGCGACGCGAATCCACCACCGAGGAGGACAGTTGCAGACCGGGCCCGTCCAATCGACGCTGGTGCGAGATCCAGCATTGCTCAACAAGCTATCAGAGTTCTTACGACTGGGTCGATTCCATCCAATATTCTAAACACGATTGCTCATTCTGCTCAATTTCACGGGTTGCTCCATGAGAACCCACATGCTCATCTCACTCGCATTACACGAATTTGCGACACGTTTCATCTTGTCGGCGTATCCGAAGACGCCATCAAACTCCGAATCTTTCCTTTCTCACTCGTTGATCATGCGAGTCTGTGGCTTGAGTCCCTCTCACAGGGATCCATTGCTACTTGGGCTGCCATGCAGACCCAATTTCTCGAAAAATATGATCCTCCGGCTAAGGCCACTCGTTTGCGCAACCAGATCCATTCTTTCCAGATGGAGGACACAGAGTGCTTCTACGCGGCGTGGGAAAGGTTCAAAAATCTACTTGCTTTATGTCTGAACCACGGCCTACAAGACTGGGCGGTTGTTGTGAAGTTCTACAATGGAGTGACGTAAGCGACTCAGAGTATGCTAGACACGGCTGCGGGAGGTAACCTATTGACGACGAAGGATACGGATGAGTGCATTGCCTTGTTTAACGGTTTAGCCATGAGTGGATACCAGCGACCACCAGCTAAGAGTACCAAAACCGTCGACTCCTTATCACGCGGCATGCATTCGGTCGACACGAGCACCGCACTTGCAGCACAGGTTGAAGCGTTGGCAAAGATCGTGAAGGACTTGCAGGTGAAGAGTAAGTTGTGTGAGATCTGTAGAGGGGGGCATGATATCGTTCAGTGCCCCGTAGGTTTCCGGGAGGAGGCAGTCGACTTTGTTAATAATCCAAACCGAAATCAAAACTCTTTCAATTCTTATAATTCGGGGTGGAGAGGTAACCAAAATTTCAACTGGAGGAACGGAAATCAGTCCAGTTTCCAGTAACGTCAGAGCCTATTCCAGGATTCCGGTGAGGGAACGAGTAGTGGGGAGAAGAAGCCCACGTTAGAGGAGATGATGGCACAGCAGACACAGATGCTATCGCAGCTTATGACTCGAGAGGACTCCCGTCACAAAGAGACTCAAGAAAAATTTCGGGAGCACGAGTCATTCATGAGAAATCAAGTAGCATCAATTCAAAATCTTGAGCAGTAGATGGGAGAGATAGCAAGTCGTCTAAATGAGAGATCGCCAGGAACACTTCCAAGTAACACTGAACATAATCCGAAGGCATTCGCGAAGGCTGTGACGACGAGGAGCGGTGCAAGGGCACGTAGCGAGCCCGTAATTCAGGAGGCGACGAGAGGAGTCGTTAACGAACCTGCGGTTGATGTAGAGGAGCAGGTAGATGAGGAGATTCAGTTGGAGTCTCCACCGGCCAAGGTGCATCAGAGGCACAACCCCGGAAGTACAGCACAGGCCGAGAACCAACCATTACCCAGCACACCACCGAGAGTCTACAAACCTAGACTCCCATACCCCGGGAGAGTTCGTAGGGATAGAGACGAGGAGCAGAACTCCAAATTTCTTGATCTTCTGAAGCAGCTTCATCTTAATATTCCTTTCCTTGAGGCACTTACGCAAATGCCCAAATATGCAAAGTTCCTGAAGGATATTCTTTCGAACAAAGAGAAGTTAGCCGATGTCTCTTCCATTCCTCTGAGTGCTGGTTGCTCTGCAGTATTGCAGAAAAGTTACCAGAAAAGATGTCTGATCCTGGGAGTTTCACGATTCCCTACATCTTGAGTGATAATACAGTTGTTCATGCGCTGGCAGATCTTGGTGCCAGTATTAATCTCATGCCGTATTCCGTGTATCCCAAGTTGGGTCTAGGCGAGCTGAGGCCTACCCGTATGAGTATCCAACTTGCTGATCGTTCTGTGAAATACCCCCGAGGGGTGGTCGAGAACATGCTTGTTCGTGTTGACAAGTTCATCTTCCCAGTGGAATTTGTCATCCTGGACATGAACGATGATGATAGTGTCCCACTTATCCTGGTCCAACCATTCCTTGCTACTGCACATGCATTGATCGATGTCTGCGAGGGTAAGTTGATCTTAAGAGTTAGGGATGAGAATGTCACCTTTGACGTTCGACAGTCACTGAAGCACCCCAAGTCTGCTGATGACTCCTTATACTTCATTGATACCATCATGGAGCATGTCGAGGAATTTCTCATTGAAATCTGTGGAGGATCTGCCTCCAACACCCAGATTCTCAATAGGGAGATTCCGGAGATTGAAATGGTTGCCGTAACCAATCAGTCCTTAGATGACGACACCGAGTCACATATCCCTAAATCTGGGGTATCTGCTGAGATCATACGAGACGATCCTATTGACCGACCTTCGGTCGAGAGTCCTCCTTCTTCCTTAGAGCTTAAGGATTTGCCTCCCCACCTCGAGTATGCGTTTTTATATGAAGAAAGGAAGCTGCCGGTTATCATTGCATCTGCTTTAACCGAGGTCGAGAAAGAGAAGTTGTTGAGGGTGCTACGAGAGCACAAGGAGGCTATTGCATGGAAGATTATCGACATCAAGGGTATCAACCCTTAATTTTGCACTTATAAAATCCTTATGGAGGAAAATTTCAAAACTGTCGTTCAGCCGCAACGGTGGCTTAATCCGAAAATGCAAGAGGTCGTAAAGAAGGAGATCATTAAACTCCTTGATGCGGGGATCATTTTCCCCATTTCTGATAGTGCTTGGGTGAGTCCAGTCTAGGTCGTTCCTATAAAGGGTGGCATGACTGTTGTCACCAATGAGAGGAACGAGCTTATTCCCACCAGGACTATGACGGGATAACGAGTGTGCATTGACTATCGCAGACTGAATGATGCCACCAGGAAAGATCACTTTCCTCTACCCTTCATTGATCAGATGTTGGAGCGTTTAGCAGGTCAGCAGTACTACTGCTTCCTAGATGGTTTCTCCGGGTATTTCCAGGTTCCGAAAGCTCCCGAAGACCAGGAGAAAACCACTTTTACCTGCCTTTATGGAACATTTTCCTATAAACGTATGACGTTCGGACTTTGTAACGCTCCGGCCACATTCCATAGGTGTATGGTGGCCATTTTTCATGATATGATCGAGGACTCCATGGAGGTGTTCATGGACGATTTTTCCGTATTTGGGAGTTCCTTCGATCATTGTTTATCAAATCTTGAGAGGATGATGTCTCGCTGTGTCGACACCAACCTAGTCCTTAACTGGGAGAAGTGTCATTTCATGGTGCGCGAGGGCTTGTTCTGGGTCATCAGATCTCAAGTGCGGGGATAGAGGTTGACCGGGCAAATGTAGAGACCATTTCAAATCTTCCCCCGCCAACTTCTATGAGATCCATTCGTAGCTTTTTAGGTCATTTCAGGTCCTACCGCCGGTTCATCAAAAACTTTTCTAAGATCGCGAGACCCATGATCAAACTTTTGGAGAAGGACGCTCCATTTGTTTTTTTCTGAGCAATGTATCAAGCCGTTTGATCTTCTAAAAGACAAACTCGTCAATGTCCCGATCATGGTCGCTCTCAACTGGTCGTTACCATTCGAGGTTATGTGTGACGCGAGCGACTTCGCAGTCGGAGCAATTCTTGGACAACGGAAGGATAAACACTTCCATCCTATCTACTAAGCTAGCCGGACCTTAAATAGCGCACATGAAAGCTATACCACCACCGTAAAAGAGCTTTTACCTGTGGTGTTCGCTTTCGACAAATTTAGGTCCTATCTGGTTTTGTACAAAACGTTTGTTTACACGGATCATGCCGCTATTAGATATCTCTTTAGCAAGAAGGATGCTAAGCCTCGTCTTATCCGATGGATTCTGTTGCTTCAAGATTTTGATATAGAGATCCGTGATAAAAAGGGGGCCGAGAATGTGGCGGCCGATCATCTTTCACGTCTAGAGGGAGTTGATTTTAAGAGATTCGGGAGTCAGGATCGACGACCGTTTTCCTACGGAGAGTTTGATGTTTGTTACTGCACAAGTGGAAGGTTTTCCATGGTTCGCTGATTTCGAGAACTATCTTGCTGACGGATACCTCCCGAAGATGCCTTACCAGCAAAAGAAGAAATTCTTTGATGACATCAAATTTTACCTTTGGGATGACCTGTATCTTTTCCGCATCGGTGCTGATCAGCTTATTAGGAGGTGTGTAGATGTCAAGGAAGGATGGCAAATTCTGAGCCATTGTCACGTGGGACCGACAGGAGGTCACCACGGTGTGAGTTCTACGGCAAAAAACTCTTTGATTCTGGTTTTTACTGGCCGTCTATCTTTAAGGATGCTCATTTATTCGTTAAGAGTTGTGATCGTTGCCAACGTGTCGACAAAATTTCTTCGCGAAATGAAATGCCCCAAAATGCTATTCAAGTTTGTGAAGTTTTTGATATTTGGGGTATTTATTTCATGGGACCGTTTCCATCTTCGCGTGGAAACAAGTACATACTCGTGGCCGTTAATTACTTGTCAAAGTGGGTTGAGGCCAAATCTCTACCCACCAATGATGCCCGAGTAGTAGTCTATTTTCTAAAAAGTCTATTTGCTCGATTTGGAGTCCCGAAAGCCTTGATCACTGATCGGGGTACTCATTTTTGCAACTCGCAGATGGATAAGGCGTTGCGGCGCAATGGGGTCACCCATCGGCTTGCGACCGCCTACCACCCACAGAATAGTGGGCAAATAGAAGTGAGTAATCGGGGAATCAAACGTATTCTCGAGAAAACGGTTGGTTCAAATCGTCGGGATTGATCCGACAAATTAGATGACGCTCTGTGGGCCTTCCGTACAGCCTACAAGACTCCGACTGGTTCCACACCATTTTAGATGATTTATGGGAAGGCCTGTCATCTCCATGTTGAATTGGAACACCGCGCTTCATGGGCCCTTCAAAGGGTTACTCTTGATTTATCCGCCGCAGAGGGTAATCGTTTCCATCAGTTACACGAGTTAGAGGAGCTCCGGGATCATGCATATGCACAATCATTTAGGTATAAGGAGCATACGAAGGAACTGCATGATAGGAAATTGAAGGGTAATAAGCAGTTCAAGTGTGGGGATAAGGTCTTACTGTATAACTCCCGGTTGAGGTTATTCCCGGGAAAGTTGATATCCCGATGGTCGGGACCGTTCACGGTCACTGAAGTTTTCTCGTATGGCACCATTGAGATACAAGATCACAACGGGAAGTTTAAGGTGAACAGTCATAGATTGAAGCACTACATAGGCGAGCCGATAACTGATCAGACAGTCGAGGTATTCTACATTGACTCATTCACCGAGAAATAGACGTGATGGATGCATCACTGGGGAGACCGCTCGAGTTGTAGAGTTTGTATTACGATTTTCTTTATTATCTATTTTTATTTGTTTTATTTTTATTTATAAAAACATAAAAATACAAAAAAATTTAAATATTTATTAAAATAAATCAAAAACTTAAAAAAAATACAAAAACACAAAAATATGTTTATTTCTTATGTTTTTGTTTTCTATTTGGACGCCGCTACATGCGAGCGAATTTGAGAGATTGCAGGTATTATTATGCGCATGGCAGCTCTGATGACGTTCTGGAACTGGTTCACCCAAGGTTGCGGCCGCGAATGAAATGCTATACGGTCGTTCGATTCATACACAATTGATGACGAATCTGCATCAAAACCAGGGGAGTAACCCGTTCTCTGTTTTACTTTTTGTTTTAAGTTTTAATTTTATGTTTATTTTTTTAGTTTTTATTTTATTTTATTTCTTTTCCTTGTTCTCATCGAGGACGATTTCGTTCTAAGTGTGGGGATGGGAATTTATTTTACTTAGTTGCAGGAATTTTTTTTTTTTAAAATAATTTAAATAAAAAGGTTTTTTAAAAAAAAATGTCAATTGAAAATTGTTTTTATTCTACGTTAAGCAGGAAATGATATTATTACCAATGTGCTAACGAACTCTCGGATACTTTTGAAGTAAATAATAATAATAACAAAAGGGATGGTTTGCATATCTGATTTGGGATATGTCGGTAGGCCCAACTAGCTTTGATAGTCCTCTTTAGCATGTTTTTATATATAATAATTTAAAAACGGTGATACCAAATTTCGATGCTTAAGGAGGATTACCATAATCTGAAAACTTTGAGATGGTAAGAATTAAATGCACTCAAAATAGCACACACCACATGTCCATCTTTTACGAGCTTAAAAATAATTATATATTTTAGGGTGATATAAAAGATTGAAAAAAAAAGAAAAAAAAAGAGAAAAGAAAAAAAAAGAGAAGTATGTTTTGAAAGTTTGTTATGTATTGTATTATCCAAAGTTGTTCAAGACAAGCAAAATGCTTATGAAGAAAGTTATGTATTGTAAAATGCCAAATGAGCATTGTTTAAAGTTAGAAAAAGAGGCCAATGATGCACATACTAGACGAGACTTAGAGTTTACATGTTACCTTGGGGATGGTGACTCTAAGGATACACTATTGGGGCTCGAAAGTTCTTAGTCAATAAATATGAAATTAGGAGTTTATAGGACAAAGTCCAATAATATTTAGGAATAGCTCGTACAACCTCCACATGACCATTCATCCATCCAAATTTCCCCGAGTGCATCTAATTAGTACTATCAACGAGTCCTTGGCTTATGGTGATTTGTCGAACCAGTTTGCTTCGACTCTAGTTTTTCTAGCTCTCTTTGTCTGAGATGGGGTAGGTGTAGCCTTAATTTTTGAACTTATAATGTTTAATGCAAAAGGGGGGCTTGATTGGCTGGTGGCTGGGTTTAATTGGACAACAATATCGGCAATCACAGTCAATATGTCAGGTTGTTTCTTGTGCTTTGAAAATGATAATAATCTGATAGTTTGTTGTTTTTCACTTGGTTATGATCCTGTGTAGATTACTTTTTCAGGGACGAAAAAGACTTAAGTGTGGGGATGTTTGATGTGTTGTAAAACACACTTACTTTCCATAGAGGTTTATCATGATTTAAGTACTTAATTACTTAAATTATTAAGATTTATGGTTTGATTATGCTTGATTTTACAAAGTTGAATGTTTACTTGTAGGTTATGAGATTTGGTGAAAAAAGAGTGAAATTTGAAGAGTTTAGGGGCTTAATTGGTCAAGTTTTAAAACTACAAGTCAAGGCCCGACCCAAGCCCACAAATTAGAAGCCTATCTTGCATATTATATTAATTAAAAAAAAACAAAACCCTAACACCTGCCTCATAGTCTGATCGGCAGCAGCAAGCAAGGAAGAAAGAACAGAAGTGGCGGCTAGGGTTGGCTACTTGGTGGCTGAAAGAGAAGAAGAACATCAAGGAGAGTTGTGTGCAGCTGCTAGGCATCATCTAAACTCATAATCTCAGCCATAAACCATAAGTAATTAATTCATAAACTTTGTCTCTTGTTCAAGAACCCTAACTAGTTAAGTTTAAGCTTTTTTTGTTGGATTGTTTTGCAAGTAATTTGAAGTTTGACTTGTGTTTGATTGTTCTTGATCATTGAATGAGTTTTCTTATGTTTATATTGATGTTTATGATGTTTAATTTGAATATTAGCTGCTGTCCAAAAATCATGTTAGGCTAAATTAGTTAGTTCTACCTAGGTTAGATGAATATTGTTAGGTTTTAGTAAGTAGTTTGGATTGTTGATGATCATGGCTTGATTTGTTAATGTAAAGTTTGTTTTAACATTGAATTAGGTTGTGTTTAGTGGCTGTGAATTTGTTAATTACACTCATATACCTCTTGCTTTGATTAATTGAATGAGTTTTGATTGATTGTTGCTTGTTAGGAATCTTTACTTAGTGTTTATGGTTTGTTTGCGGGGTGATCAACCGTAGGGTTTAAGTGAGTGTATTAATTGAATATTATCAGCGGGTAGACACCTTCTTAGAGACCGAGATGTGATAGGAAGTAGGGTCGTCTCATAGCTTTTACTTGTTAGGATTAGGATCGCGCGAGAGCGGGTTCGGTTCTTGTCGGGTTTGGGTTTGTGAGCGATTAGTTGACCTAGTTTAAGTTGAAATAAATTGTTCCTCTATCCTTGGTTGCGTAGTATTCATCTCCATTAAGGTAGTGTGTCGGTGAGACCGACAGGAGAATCGGCATTAGAGCACGTTAACAATTCGTCACTCGGTTTGTTCTTAAAATCAGCTAAGTGTAGGTTAGGGTTTGTTAGTGAGACCGAGAGGTAATCTAGCTTCCTGAGTGAACCTTAGTTGTGTCATTCCTTAGAAGCCGGTATCGGGAGATTCTACAAT
This sequence comes from Bidens hawaiensis, assembly GCF_021521415.1. Lineage (NCBI taxonomy): Eukaryota > Viridiplantae > Streptophyta > Magnoliopsida > Asterales > Asteraceae > Bidens > Bidens hawaiensis. Next base: position 2,054,320 of record NW_027491058.1, on the reverse strand, counting down.
CCAATAGCTTACTATACCTTCAATAAATCGTATTTTCACTGTTTCGTCTAGTTTTCTTAATTTAAGTCTTTTAAGTTAATTTAAGTTTGGTCAAGTATTTAATAGTATAAAATTCAATTTAAAAATATATTATTCTTAGGTGAGTCTTATTTAGGGTTAAGTATTAGGTACGTTTTCACGTGTCCTTGTGTTCGACACTCGGACTTCCTTAGTGCTATACCATTAGTGATCGGTACACTTGTCGGTTTTGTGTGGCTTCTTTAGAAATTTCATTTAATAAATTTAAAGCTTAGTTGTGAGAACATCGTTATACACACATCAATCAAATACTCTCTCGTCTTTCACAGTTTTCCAATGACCAACCCTAACCACCTAGTTACATCATGTATATATAGCACACAATAACCCTAAGCCCAAAACTTGCACTAAGCCCACCGAAATCAAATATTTCGGTCTACATTATATAGCCCAAATACATTAAGCGTAAACCATTAAATATAGCCCAACAGATCTTAAAGAAAGTTGAAGCGTTTCAAGACGAGACTTGTTTTTGAATTATGTTTCATTTGACTCTTTCGGTTAAGCCATCTAGCTCTAGCAAAACCAAACACTTTATTGGCTTGATTTGCATATTGTTTGGTTATTTTATTTTCGCATTTTTTAGCTTACGATATTGATGTTAATAAAATGACCAAAGTTGGTCTTAAATTGTTTAAGATTTAAAACAGCACTATTAAAATGACGAATTTTTAAATGAGGTGTTAGTAATCTATGTTAAAGGTAATTTTAAATAGTTTAATTTTTAAAGAGTTAAAACTGGGAGTCTTGAAAGATACAAGAAAATTAATTTTATTTATTGATGTGATCGTGTTAAGTATAAATTTTTAATGATGATTTTCAAAATAAGTTTACCAACGTTTCAAATTTATAAAAATGGGTTTTTTACTTAAACTAAATACACATAATCGGGCAGAGAACCCATCGTATATAGTATAGCTTTGGGTAAGAACCAAGTAACGTACACGGAAACGGCTTTTACTAGTCAATATTTTAGTTAACTAGTTTACTTAGTTGTTTTAAAGATTTTGGTGAGTTTTTGTAAAACAAATCAAAGTAGAATTGCAAAATAAAAATATAGAGAATAACAAGAAAAGAAACGATCTTGGGTTTACATTGAATCTAGTTCAAGCAAATTAAATGGTTAATAATTCGTTAAGTGATGTGGTTAACATGCCAGTTTTCCACGTAACATGCCAACGAATTATGGTCTAGAGGTTATTGGGGAGGTGTTCCTTTTCCGGGTAAGCGATCCTCCTCCAACCTTTTGGGAAGCCTTATGAACCATCGAAAGGTTAACTTTTTACATCAATTTATTTATTTTACGTTCATGGCAAATTTGCTAAAAGCGTATGATAAATAACAAGACACATGTGTCACTCCGCTTCATGGGCCTAGGCGTGTCACCAACATTGGTATATGTTTTGTAAATATTTCTGAGTATAGGTTGCAAAGAGGAAGTCTTTCATTAAAATAATATTATTTTCAAAAGTCGGGAATTAAACACCTATAGTTGGTAAAAAAGTGTTAAACTTCGAAAACAATAATTTATATATTTTACAATATAAAAATACATCTAAGCCATCATATCTTCTAATGGCTAAACGACCATCTTCTATTCTCCATCCTCATTACATGTAGATTAATTTGTAAAATACGTCAGCAAAACATGTTTGTGAACACGATGACGCTTAAAACATTTTATATATACATTTAGTTCATACTCGAAACAATCATCGGTGTTAGACCCCATACTCAATGCCTTACATTGGGTGTTGGATTTACTCATAAACAAAGTTCTAAATATCAGAGTGAATTAAAACTTTTCCCGGAATATAAAAGGACAACCTATATTACATGACATCCCAAATCCCGTATTAACATTATTCAAACTTGTCTTACAAAATAAAAACACAATAAAATATAACATCATAACATTGTTTTTAAGATCCCAGCCTCTTCAGTCCGATGCCATGTGTCTCATACAAGCGAACGGTTTTAACTTATTTATTTGTGTGCAAACTAAAAGTCAGCTACACTAAATGAATTCTAGTTAATCAGGCAACTTCATTACATTCACATATATACGTATCTGAAGACACATATTACATCCTTAACCAACTTACCTTTCATTCATACATAGATACACACTTACATTCATTGTTGTATACTTTCATACTTTCTTGTCTTAAGTTACTAATATATATCATCTCAGATATTAGTAGGGACTGGTCTCTTCTATGTTAGATAAAATTAGGGTCTGGTCCCTTTTATCTCAGATATTGTTAGGGTCTGGTCCCTACCATCCATAAATCCACACAACCATACAACAATACGTTCATACATAAATTTTTTCACATTCTCATTCGTATAATTACACACATACTTTTAACCATTTTTATATTATTCATTAAACATTCAAATAGCATACATTTACAATTTAAGCTTAGTGTATTAACTAACCATAAAGGAGTATGCACACAGCCCCGAAAACGTAGCAGAGAAATGGGGCTAGAAACTCACATGGACCCTGTTTCTCTCGGAATTAACTGTAACACCTCTCCTTAGCTACGCACGACTAAGTGTTTAAAAATTATAAACATCACTTAGTTACTCTTAAACACATCATATTTCTAGGTTAGTGAAACCCCCAATGAACGGGGGTCCGGGGGCAGCGCCCTTGGCAGCAGGGTCCTAAGGGCGGCAGCCCATAGTAGGGTCCAAGAAGCAGAGCCCCTAGCTGGGGTTAAGCTGACTTGGTCAGCTTGGAAAACGAATCTAGTCGGGTTTATTCGAGTCGAGTCAAGTCTATTCGATTCGATTTGAGCATTCTCCAGGAATACAAATCAAACTAATATTCATGCGCTTTTTATTGTAATTGTTTTTCTTTATCCCACCAAGGCACGTTTTACCACTGCAATGAGTCTTGGCTGAAACAACTCTATCTACTTGCTTAAACATGACCCGAACGGTGCCTAATTTGCTCCGACTCACGTTTGTTACCTCGTTTGTTATAAAGTTCACGTTTTTCTTACTAGCTAAGTTCCGGTTTGCCTTCTTGTCAAATCTTAAGGTAAACTGACATCTATAACCCATCCTTTACATCAAAAACTATGACATTCGTCAATTTTTATTTTATTTGTATTTGTACTTGTATTCGATGAACCAGCCCGTTTTGTCGTTTTAAAGTATTCTTATTCATCGCTTATCAATAATATAATATTCCCAATGATTTAAGTTTATCGATCCATTTTGTAGACTATGCAGGTATAATTTAAAACCTACCCAAGTATATTAACCTTTATTATATTTATAAAACATTTCAAAGTTCAAGGTCTCAAATGTAACTACATTTTAAATTCTGTTTTATAGTAAATTGAAACTTGAAGGGCCATTTGTGTAAATTTATTTTAAATTTAATAATAAATATTAAAACCCAGCCCCCATCACGTCACCCACGTTTTTCCAGCCAAAGCCTCCAACGGCGACCGAGACCAACTCACAACTTTAAAACCCCCTTAAGCTCGCGTTTTATCTCAATTAAAACTTGTAACGATCTTAGACTATAATGACAAAGCTTTAACCATCGTCAATAATCCGTAATAACATCTAATTATGTGCGAATTAACCGTGTAACAGGCCGAAAAAGTTTTTAAAATCCAATAACGACCATTTAACACCATATGTTTCAACTGAATCTATAAATAGGACCCTAATCAACATCTAAACTTGCCCCAATCAACACATTAATCTACAACACTCTCTAAAGATCTGAAATAGTTCGTCAAAGTTTGTTCTCCGGCCACCGTCATTCACCCTCATTCCTTAACGTTACCATGTAATTGATATATATTTATGCATAGTTTTTAGCCATACATTAAGACCCCTAACCTAATTTGATCAAACCTGGAACCAATTAATGGATTGCGAACCGAGGGTTTTGAGGTTGAAGATGAACTTGGGATAGTGGTTAAGTAGTTTTTGTTTTTGCCCTAATACCAACTAACAAACTAGGATGGTTTATTCACATGTGTATGGATAAAAGGACCCGGGTTAGGCCTTATTTTTGCATTTTTTTATCATTTTTCTTTTATTAAATTATTATAAATTAAATAAAATTATTTTAAATCAGTTATAAATTATTTTTATCATTTTTCATCTAAAAACTAACGTTTTGTTTTCATTTCACGAAACCAATTAATATTATTTTATTTTAATATCTTAACACACTAAAATAATCATTTTCAGAAATAAAATTATACTAACAAAAATCCGTCTTCCATAAATGTTTTAATTCTCATTTTAGTGATAAATTAGTAATTAAATAATATTAAATGATAATAAATCGTTAAATTCCGTTAAAGCTTAATAATAATATTATAATATATAATGCCCATAAGATAATAAAATATATATCAAAATTATTCATAATTCCTAAAACTAAATTATTTAACTTTTTAATCCCGTTAGTAGTCTTTAATTTTTGCATTTTTAATTATAGTTTATGAGGTTCGATTGTTTCGATTCCTTTAAACGCGCCTTCGTTTTTTGTTTCGTTATTATCTTTAATTTCAAAAGTGAGTTTCTCACACCCCTTTTTAACGCTTTACACATTTTGGGGGTAGCACATATATCCTAAAAAATCAACTACTTAGTTATTCATATTTTCAAACTACAATTCGCGTCATGGACTTGTGTGTTACTTGATTACTTGCTCATACTTACTAGCACGTTGTATCCGCAATAAGTATGATAATACGCCCCCCCCCCCCTTTGCACTCAGGACCATTTTTTATGGATGGAAAAGGGACCCATGATCTGAGTACGTTGGTTATAACCAACTATAAAGGAACTTACTTGCGCGATTATTACACTTGTCTCCTGGAATTGTATATTGTTTATGTAATTATATCAAAACTTGTATGAACTCACCAACTATTCATTTAGTTGACATTTATTTTATGTATATGTATATATATGCTATAGGGACCGTTATTAGAGGATGATACTCAGAGAAGACATTAGAACTTAAGGGTATATTAATAAATGGACAAGTTATTTAATTGTTCTTATTTTTCTTGTATTTCCTTATTTCAAACTTTTGTATTTGATGCTTAAATTAATTAATGATAATATTGTCATTTAATAGTGTCACGTATGTTTTGAGCAATCTGTACGTCACAGTCAGACGTTTTCGCTAAAGCCGAGGTGTTACAAAAACATACCTTTTTGGTTCCGATTTTGCTTCAAATCTGATTCAACACATGATTATAGACATGTTCCTTGCTTGGCTACTAAAATCCACAACAACCACCCTCTTTCATATCTGGATCTGGATCTGGGATGAATGAGGAGTGTTTGTGTGTGTTTTGAGTATGTGTGTTTGTGTGTGTGTGTCAAGCAAATGTGGAAATAAGGGTTTAGGGTTTTAGAGAGGTTTATGATGCTTATATTGGATAAGCCCATGGACCTTAAGGCCTATTACCACCCCTAATCCATCTTTTATTTCTTAGCCTAAAGCTAAACTTATTTAAATATTGACACACCATTAAATAAACAAAATTCTTTTTATATATTATTATACAAAGTAGGATGTTACAAGCGGCCCTCTAGATCGGCATACCAATCATATCACATAGTCTTGTCCACACAACCCTATAGACCGGCTTCATAAGACCGGGACATGTACTAAGTGTGTTGGGTATGCATACTCTGTCCATAGATGTAAAGATCTAAACACATGTATAACCACTCTAAATGCCAGCGAATACTAAAGTGCAACATCCGACGTTTTTAAAAATAATAATAAAATAATAAATAAATGATGGTAGGTTTAAAATAGATGGATTTAAATAAATCATGGGCTTAGTGAGATTATGGGACTAAGGTATATAAACCCTTAAAACCCTACATCTCTTTCATTTTCCGTCAATTTCTTACCTTAGCCTATACACTTAAGGCAAACGTTCTCTACAACATACAAGAGCACAAACCACCGTAGAAAGGTAATGATGATTTATCTCAGCTGTATTAACCTAATGAAACCCGACACCGCAGCTCCGGGAGACCGTTTAGGCTGTTCGGATCTAGATCTAGTGAAAACCGGGTGTCTATTGGATTAAAAAGGAGCTTAAGGGTCACCTTAGCTCGGATCTAGACCACCCGAAGCTTCCTGGGTCAAAAAGAACATTTCCCGGCCAAACTTGGCTGCTAACGGCGCTGGAGTCGCGGAAAAACCCTAAACACACGAAGAATATGACCAGACCTGCACTTAGCGAGTGGATCTGCCATTTTCCAGCAGATATGACATATCCGTTGGATATGGCAAAACCGTATACGGCATATATGAGTGCAACCATATCTGGCAGTAATGGCACCACCATATCCGGCGTCTATGGATACAACCATATCCGGCGGATATAGCGAGGCCATATATGACGGATATGGAAGCACGTATACGACGTATGTCTCGGGGTTGTATCCGGCGTTTAAATGAAAATGATATCTAGCCTAGGTGTAAGAAAGTATGAATACGACACATATGTTGGATAACATATACGTCGTATATGTTGGACATATGCGGCAGCTTAACACCAGCCAGGGGCTCTGCCCCTTGGACCCCGCTAGGGGATGCCGCCCCTAGAACCCCGCTTCCCCTTGACCCTTTTTAGCTAGGGATTTCATTAACCTAGAAATATGATATAATTAGGAGTACTTAAGTGATGCTTGTTAATTAGTTAGTCGTGCTTATCTAAGAAGAAGTGTGCCCATAAACTCAGGAAGAAACAGGATACATGTGAGTTTCTAACCCCTTTCTCTGTTATGTTTTTGGGGCTTTGTGCATACTCTATGTGATAGTTAATACACTTACCTTAAGTGGTAAGTGTATGCCTCATGAATGTTATATGTACGTGATAGGACAGGTTTAAGGATGTAATTATATAATTGTATGAATGTATGGTTGTACGAGTAAGAAGGGAACCATACCCTAATAATATATGTGAATGAAGGAAACAAACCCTAATAATAATCTACGAATGAAGGGAACAAACCGTGATAATAATCTATCAATGTAGAAAACAGAACCTAATAATCTCTGCAAATGTAGGGAACATACCCTAATAATCTCTACGAAGGTTATAGGGCTAAAGGCTCTTAAAAACGTATGGATAGTAATGTATGTAATGAATGAAAGTATGAAAGAAAGAACAAATGTATGTATGTATGTGTCTGTGTATGTATGTATATATGTATGTAAGAAAGGTAAGCTAGTTAAGTATGTATCTTTCGATTCATATGCATGTAAGTATCTGAATGTAATATATGTTGCATGATTAACTAGAACTCACTCAGCATATCTGACTTTTAGTATGCACGCAGACTAATAGGATGAGACAGCTAGCTTGAGGTGCACACATGGTTGAAGAATAAAAAAGCTGACATCTGAAGATTTTAAGTTATATGTTTTATGATGTTTGAACCTTAAAGACATGTTTAGGTTACTTGTTTATGTATGAATGATTGATGTTTTAAGTATTCCGCGAAAGTTTTAATTCATTCTGATATTTAGAATTGTGTTTTATGAGTAAATTCAACGTACAATGTAGGGCACCGGGATCGGGGCCTTACATAAAGTATTAGGGATTTGTTTTCCAACATAAACTTTCGTATAAATGACTTGTTTGTATTTTGTAACATCCTACTTTTGATAATAAATAAAAGGAAATGTGTTTATTAAAAGTTTGTTAATATTTAATTAAGTTAAATAAAATAATAGAGGGTGGGCTTAGTTAATAAAGGATGGAATAAGGGATGGTGATGTGCCTTACGTCCATGGGTTTAAGGGTATATAAACCCTTTAAACCTCCCTAAAACACTAAAATCTCTCATTCTTATCCATAAGCCTCATTACAAACTCAAAACACACACAAACACTCTCAACCTTACGGACGAGATCCAAAATCCAAGAACCAAGCTTAGATTTATTTAAATATTTAGCTGAGCAAACAAGAACAAGTCCGTTGCTATACAAGAAGCTAACTCGTAGCTTAACATATGTCAAAATGTACGTTTTATGTATAAAGTTTGTTTTTTAAGGAACGGTTTGTCCTAAGACTTGGTACTAAGGCAAATCGGGTATTTTTATGCCATAAAAATATAAACTTGATGTTAAAAGTGGACTTAATGGACTCGATAGTATAAACGGTTCATATAATAACCCTAGATCTAGCTTAAAGGAGTTGGAAATCATTAAAGGTGTAAACTTTATTGATAAGTAAGCTAGATCTTGGTCTAAGATAGAATGGAAAACGTTTAGGAGATGATACAACACTGAAAAATAGAACGGGTGTTAATATATGAGGTAATAATGATGTTAAAGGTGTTAATACCATACAACGGGTATGTTCGAATGAAAAACAAGTATTCAAATGGAAAGCATTCGATTAGAAAAGAAGAGAAAGAAGGAAAGAGGTTCAGATACCATCTGATTTGAATGTAGGGTCCATTCGAATAGAAGGTTTGAATCGAACAGAGGTTTCATTCGAATAGAGGGTTGATTCAAACTGATGGTTCATTCAAACAGAAAGCCCATTCGAATAGAAATCTCATTCGAACAGAAAGACCATTCGAATAGAAAATCCATTCGATCAGAAGATTCATTCGAATAGAAAGCCCATTCGAATAGAAAGCCCATTCGAATAGAAAGTCCATGCGAATAAAAAATCCATTCGAACAGAAGATCCATTCGAATAGAAAGTCCATTCGAATAGAAAATCCATTCGAATAGGAAATCCATTCGAACAGGACATCCATTCGAATAGAAGGTCCATTCGATTAGAGCTGAGAATTCGATTAGATCAGTCCAGACTTAGAAATTTATGATGAATATTTAGTAAAGAACAGTTAATGAAAATAAAATTTTTCCAAGTTGACCTGGCAGCTCGACCCTATCCAGGAGCTCTGCCACTTGGACCCTGCTAGGGGCTGCTGCCCCTAGACCCCGCTACCAGGGGCGCTGCCCCCAGACCCCCGTAGCTAGGGGTTACAATAACTTAGAAGTATGATATAGTTAGAAATAGTTAATCGATACGTGTAATTATTATACAGTTAGTTGTGCACAGCTAAAGAGGGGTATTAATATAAACTCAGAAAGAAACAGGATCCAGGTGAGTTTCTAGCCCCATTTCCTTGCTATGTTTTCAGGGACATGTGCATAGTCAATATGATTAGTTAATACATTTACCTTAAGTGGTAAGTGTATGCTATGTGAATGTTTATGTATGATGTACGTATGATATATGAATGTATACGAATGATGTATGTATGATGCATGTAAGATGTAGAAAAGATTAAGAATATGTATGAAAGTATATAATAATGTAAAAAAAAAGGAAGGTATTTTTGAACTGACGGTAAAAGGGTGGCAGACCCTAATAATATCTGTGAAGGAGAGTGGCAGACCCTAATAATATATGTGAGGTTATAGGGTGTAAGGCTCTCTAAAACGTATAAGTAAGTATGTGAATGTATTGTATGTTGCCTGATTAACTAGAACTCACTCAGTGTAGCTGAATTTTAGTATGCACGCAGGTGAGTAGGATGAGACATCTGGCTTGAGGAGGGTTGCATAGCAGAAGAATAAAGAAGCTGATATATGAACACTTTATTTATGATGGTTAAACTAACGACATGCTTATTATTGTTTTAAATTTTAAGACTAATTTAATGAATGGTTGAAATTATCTATTCCGTGAAAAGTTTTATTACACTTTGATACTTAGAACCGTGTTTATGATTTAATCCAACGTCCAATGTAGGGCACCGGGATCAGGGCCTTACATATTTATTCTTATAAAAAGGATTAGATGTATTCACATATGCTAAGGGTTTCGACGTTCTCCTTTGTTATGATCAACACTTTTAATTATTTATGCTTGTGAGTTACCACTGACCTATTGTACAAGAATAACTTTTGTAAATAACTGTATCAACGATCTAGTGTCAAACCTTTAGTCGGTTTTGCATAGCTTTAACCTTCTCAAACCATTTTTTGTATAAAATATTTACGCCCTTTTGTAGGTACAGGTGAGATGTACGGATCTAACAAGTTTTGGATCTAACGTGTTCGAGTGACCATAAATCACCCGAAAAGAGTATGAATCAAGACCTTAATGTAGATGGTATAGAAGTAAAACAAGATAAAAACATGCAATCACCATAATAACTTATTGGATTTTTTCGTTGGTGGGTCGATTTCCCATGAGAGAACTCGATAAACCAAAAGTTACAAAATGCAAATGTCAAGGAGAATTCCATAGAATTCTCCCTTTATGTCCATAAACACAAGCCCATTACATTAAAATATACCAAACCCAACACTCTAACGTACCGTTTTACAAACTAACTGAAATTACAAGAATGAATAAATAATAACGATGAACAATTATCGACAATGACAAAAAATCAACGACGAAAACTATCGAAGTCGACATAAAAAACGTTATCAATGTTATTCGTTGTATTTATTTAAAAGTTATATGTTACGTTTTTCTTCACCAAGAAACATATGTGTTAGGTTTCTTTTTCAAGAAGATGTCAAATTGACTAAAACATTTGTATCCAAGATAGACATGCAAATGCGAGATAGACCTATGAGATGCGAGATAGTTTGGTCTTGCGAAATGCGAGATGAGCTAGTCTTGCAAGATGCGAGATCCAAACTTGTGAGATGCGAGATCCAGACTTGCGAGATTGTGAATTAACCTGATTTGCGAATGCAAATGAGGTTAACTTAACTCGCTAGATTAGTTAGCCATGTTAGTTCGCTATATGGTTAATTAATATGTGTACATGTTAAAAAGTTAGCCGTACTCATTGAAAAAAAGGGAATTACTATTAACTCTGAACGTAACAGGATGTAGGTGAGTTCTAGACCACTTTTAACCTTTAAACGTTTTTAGGATTGTATGCATACTCATAAAAGAAGATAAAAGATGAAAGGTACATGGTTTATATAAGGAAGTAAATGGGTAAACTAATATTACATATACTTAAATCTTTTTATGTTAAGTTGTATGAGGAACATGAGTAGGTCATGACGTGGACATCACGAAGGTCATTGTACCTTATACATGTCCACAACATGAATGTCCGTGAATAATATGTGAGTGTTTATACAATAGACAAATATTCCTTTTATGGATATGAGTAGACGTTCCTTCTATGAAAATATGTGATTTTATTATAAATCGTATTTTATGAAAGAAAGAAATGTTAGGAGCTCAGTGTGAAGCTGACTTTTAGTATGCATGCAGGTATTGTTGATGACATGGCAAACTTAAGGTGCGTACGAGGCTATCTATATTTTAAGATTAGTTTGATAAATAAATTATAATTACGAAAAAAATTTGTTCTCGTTGTGAATTTGTATGTGCCACCCCTTTGTTAAACTGAGTTTATGAGTCAATCCAGCTAAAAGTAAGGTGCCCAGGTTTGGAACTTTACAGATAGCACTTTGTTCTAGCCGTTGGCAATGGAATGTGGTCCTTGTGATCGTTGTTGGATACAATAAAAAATTGAAATATCACCTGAAGCTCTAGTAGGGATGGACCGAAAAAAAGGAGGCAGGGTATTTGGAAGGGAAGGAGATTGATCTAATTATTTTTTGTGGGTTTTTTTTATAATTTGTTATTTCTTATTTATTGGCCCAATTTATGAAGTTATTTTGTATTTTTTTGTTCAGTTTAATAAATTATTTTGTTTTTAGATGGTTTAATAAATAAAAACAATATTTAAATATTTATATATTTTATTATACAGTTTATTTTTTAATTTATATTAATGTTTTAATTTTTAGAAAAAAAGAAACAGAAAATTCATTGAAGCTCACGTTCGCCTGAATCACAAGAAGCTTAGGCGGCTTCAACTGTCACACCCCAACCAATGGCGAGAATGTCGGGGCACCAACTGATTGTTCACAGCTCTCAAGGTACTTGTTTTGGACAAAAATCTACTAAGGATAATGTATCCAAATTCGTTTTGTGAGGATTAGTGCTATAATGACAATAGTGAATATATGAACGAAATTGAGATGAACACCGTGATTTGTTGCGAGGGAAACCCCTTGATCTTGATTAGATCAAAGGAAAAAAAACCCCGGGTGATGACAAATCGTCTGTCACCACTCTATTAATATGTAAAATGAGGATACAAGGTTTGGAGATTATGATCAGTGTTTACAAAATTCTAAGTGTGTGTGTGTGTATTGTTGTCCTCACCTACGAATGTAGTTGGTGTGTTATATATAGGTTGTGTGCCTTAATTGATCTTAACTCAATGGAGTTATTAATAATAAATACAATTAACTAATAATCCCTAAAAATCCGCAATTGTCTTCAATATAAACGTAACAGCCACTTTGACCACGTGCTCCATCACTCAGGATGTGAAATAGGGGGTAGACCAGGTCTCTTAGCCGTTAAATCTGTCAAATATAATGTTATACACAGGAAATAATTGTTAGTAAATAATAAGTACTGAGGATCCTTGATCCTGACTGTCTTACTAAGGATAACTGATCCAAGAACATATGCCAGGATAACTTATCCACAGTGTCAAATTTCTTTGCACTAACATTTGCCCCCCAAAATGGCGGTTGTGATAAGATCACAGCTGTCATTTTGCCTTTGAATTCGAGTTTCAGCTTATCCTTCTTCTAACGTGCTTTTCAGTTGATAACTTTGCTTTTTCGGCCAAGCTTTCTTTAAATTGTGCTTTGTAGGTGCTCAGAAGTCTGGAAAGTCTACTTCTCAATTTTCTCTTGAAGACATTGATTGTCTGATTGTTAAGAAAGAGACTCCAAAGTCCACAGCTATCCATGAACCACGCCCGTAAGGATCCTTTATCCTCCTTATTTGCTATTGTAAATACAAAATCCTTTTGAACTTATTCTGCTGCATCTCACACGCCTTGGATTCTCCTAAGAGCTATCATGATAACTATTAGTAACACCTGCTTAACCCGGGTGGATGGTCCATCTTTTTAATGGTCTGGGTTAAGGATCTTGGAAGTCCGGGTGACTTAATAATAATAATTTAAGCTTTTAGCTATTTATGTGTTATTTTATTATTCTGAATCATATTTGTTATAGTTTAAATCCATAAATTGTTTTAAGAAATAAATTCGGGAAAAAGCTTTAAGGATAGGACATACTTGTAAAAAGTAATCTAAGAATCTTGAATCCTTATTTACAAGAGTTTATAAAGATTTTAGACAAGTAAATGTAAATTGATAAGTAGAAGTCATACCATAAGATTTAATTAGATCTAAGTTACCATAAGTACTGAATCTTTTGTAATCCTTGTAAAAATAAATTAAGGATCTTGAATCCATAGATATTGATCCTTCTATGATCTTTGTAATCGAACTTAGGATACCTGATGCAAACAACTTTTGATATTAACTGGGATTAAACCTAACAAACTGGGGACAAGCCCATAAAATAGACTGGGGACAAGCCCGTGCAGCTGGGGACAAGCCCGTGAACTGGGGACAAGCCTGTGAACTGGGGAGAAGCCCAAAAACTGGGGAGAAGCCCAAACTGGGGACAAGCCCAAAATAGGGACTGGCCCAATATACGTATGTTAATTGGGGACTCGACCAAACCAGGATTTAGCCCAAATGTGAGATAACATGAAAATGTTATAAACCGGGGGTATGATACGTCTACCATAAATCGTAGGATCCTCCATATAGCCGAAAGCAACGAAATTGTCAGCCACTAAGCGTGTACTGGTCCCGCTGCCCCGGACTATACGTTGGATAGCGTGAGCTCCAGTCGAGAGTGTAGAAACTCTATTTATAAGAAAGGTGAAAACCTTTAAACCTTAGGGGATATGACCATCGGGGGTCATACCCAATCGTGGGCTAGGCCAAGGGAAATAGTTTAGTACCTTGAATGTAAAGGAGAGGTGGACAACCTCTTGATCATTGAATATCTCATTAATATCCTACATTGTTACTTAAAACTTGGAAAATACAAGTGTTAAGAACATGTTATCCTTGAATAAGCAAAAATAAAAATGAATAAATGATTAGATAGATATTACCGATTTTAGGATCCTTGATCCTGATCAGAAAAAGTATTTCTTGAGGTGGATAGCATTCCACGCTCTTGGTAATCTGTTTCCTTCCATAGTGAGCAAAAGATATGCCCCCTTTCCTGCTTCCGACTCGGTCAGATAAGGACCTTCCCATTTGGGTGCTAACTTTCCATCAGACGGATTGGTTGTGTTTTGGAAGGCTTTCCTCAAAAATAAATCTCCTTCTTGAAATCTTTTGATTCTTATAATTTTGTTGTATGCCCCAGCAACCCTTTGTTGATAAGCCGCCATTATGATCTTGGCTAGGTCTCTGAGTTCTTCCACAGTATCCAAGTCTTCGATTAGGATTACTTTATTAGCCTCAGGATCACAAATGCTTGTTCTGGCTATAGGAACCACCATTTTTGTAGGGATTACTGCTTCTGATCCAAAAACCAATGATAAGGGTGTTTGGCCTGTTGCATTCTTGGGTGTTGTCGTGTCAGCCTAAAGAACATAAGGTAGCTCTTCAGCCCACTTGCCTTTCTTGGAACCTAGTTTCTTATTCAAATTGTTGATGATTATCTTGTTGCTTGATTCTGCTTGGCCATTAGCTTGAGGATGCACTAGACTAGAGGTAATCATCTTGATGCCCCAACTGTTACAAAAGTCAGTGGTTCTTTTCCCGATAAACTGGGAACCATTGTCACAAATAATTTCTGAAGGTATACCAAATCTAGTAATAATATTTCTTTTAATAAAAGATATCACCTCTTTTTCTCGTAGTTGAACAAAGGCTTCTGCTTCTATCCACTTTGAAAAGTAGTCAGTCATTGCAAGCATGAATACTTTTCCTCCTGGTGCCTTAGGTAGCTTACCCACAATATCCATGCCCCACTTCATAAAAGGCCATGATGAGGATATAGGATACATAGGTTTTGCTGGTTGATGAAGGATGTTTGCATGCCTTTGACAAGCATCACATTTCTTTGAGTACTCCATGGCGTCTCTCTTCATTGTTGGCTATAAGTATCTTGTTCTTAGAATCCTAGAAAACAGAGCTCTACCTCCAGTATGATTACCACAATCTCCTTCGTGAAAGTCTTTGAGTACCTCTTGAATTTCAGGATCCTTATACACCTCAAGTATGGACCTGCAAGAGATTTTCTATACATAATATCATGTAATAAAATGTATTGTGATACCTTTAGTTTGAAATATTTAGGATTTTCCCCTGTAGGTATCTCTCCACCTCGGAGGAATTTTTTGATTGGAAGGATCCAAATCCTACTTTTGAAGAGGATGGACGATCCTTAGGTTCTCCTGTGCAATCCACTGCCATCTTCACGGCTTCTTGTTCTCCAATTGCCGTTGACAATATATGAATGATGGGTATCTTTACATCATCTGGAATCTTCAACGATGATGCCAGGTTTTCTAAGGCATCTACCCCAGCATTTTCTTCTCTAGGTACCTGTATAATACTAAACAACTCGAAGGACTTTGCTAATTCCTTCACAAATTCTAAATATTTGATCATTTTTCACCTTTCACGGTATAAGAACCGTTAAAGTGGCTAGTTATAAGTAAAGAATCCATATAAACTTGAAGATACCTGATCCTCATTTGTTTTGGCTAAATGTAAACCTGCGATAAGTTCTTCATACTCTGCCTCATTGTTAGTGGCTTGAAATGCACATGCAATAGACTAGGGTATTATGTCCCCCTGTGGCAATTTCAGTAGTATGCCCAATCCCATTCCTCTTACATTGGATGCTCCATCTATGAAGAGGACCCAAGGATCCTTGGTTTCTTCTAGTTGTTGAACCTCTAAGTCAGCTTCCTTTTGGATGTCACTGCTGAAATCAGCCACAAAATCTACTAGTGCCTGCGATTTGATAGCTGTTCTAGGCTCATTCTGAATATCATACGCACTCAGTTTCACAGCCCACTTGGCCATTCTACCTGATAATTCTGGCCTTCTAAGAACACTCTTAACAGGATAGTTAGTTCTTAAAATAATAGTATGTGTCTCAAAGTAATGTCTCAATTTTGTAGAAGCTATAATAAGTGCAAAATATTAACTTTTCTAAATGAGAATACCTGGCCTCCGCATCTAAAAGACTTTTACTTACATAATAAACGGGATGTTGTTCACCTTCATGATCTTTTACGAGGACGGCACTTACTGCATTTCCTGAAACAACTAGATACAAATATAAGGATTCTCCATCCACAGGCTTCATTAAAACTGGTGCTAAGGATAAGTAATCCTTTAAGGCTTTTAGGGCAGCTTCATGCTTCTCCGTCCACTCGAACTTCTTGTTTTTCCTAAGAATGTCGTAGAAATCTTTGCACTTCTCAGAGGATCTGGAAATGAATCTGTTGAGAGAAGTTATTCTTTCCGTCAATCTCTGGACATCCTTAGCATTCACAGGGGATTTAAGATTGATGATGGCTTCTATCTGCTCGGGGCTTGCTTCTATCCCTCTTTTAGTCACCATGTATCCTAGAAACTTTATAGCCTTAATGCCAAAATGGCATTTTGACGGGTTCAGCTTCATATTGTACTGATCCAGAATATCGAATGCTTCTTCAAGATCTCTAAGGTGATCCTCGGCCCTCTTCGACTTCACTACAATGTCATCTATGTAGACTTCCATGGTTTTGCCTAACTGATCCTTGAACATCATGTTGACCAATCTTTGATATGTAGCCCCTGCATTTCTTAGTCTGAACGACATAGCAATATAACAATATATGCCGGTAGGAGTCATGAATGTTGTATCCTCTTGATCAGATGGTTCCATCTGAATTTGTTGAAATCCAAAGAAAGAGTCCATAAAGGTAAGCATCTCATGTCCTGCCATTGCATCCACCATAGAGTCTATATGCGGTAAAGGAAAAGGATCCTTGGGGCATGTATTGTTTAAATCGGTGAAATCGACACACACCCTCCACTTTCCATTCTTTATTGAAACCAAAACCACATTAGACAACCATCGAGGATACTTAACCTCTCTGATCATATCGGCCTTAAGAAGTTTTTCAACTTCTTCTTGTATGATCGCGTTCCTCTCAGGAGTAAATTTCCTTCGCTTCTGATGGACGGGTTTAATAGAATAATCAAGGCCCAACTTATGAGTAATTACCTCCTTAGAAATACCTGTCATGTCTGAATGTCTGAAGGCAAATATAGATTTTCGTCACTTTAGGAAGGATACTATATCCTCCTCGATCTCATTTGCGATACTGGATCCTAGGAAAACTTTCACATCTGGATCCTTGGGATTCAAGGATACTTCTTTTGGGTCCTGCTCTCGAGCTTCCAGTACATTCTTAGGATTTTGTTGTAATTGCTATGCTATCGTCTGTTTAGCTGTCGGCTTCATGGATGAAGAATAATAATTCTTGGCTTCCACTTGATCACCATATATCCTGACTACTCCCAAAGGAGTCGGCAGTTTAATGCATTGATGGTAAGTAGAAGCCACTGCCTTCATTCCGTGTAGCCAAGGCCTGCCCATCAATAACACAAAATCTTTGATAAGAATTTAACCCTTCGATGTATATTGGGAGGTTTATGTCCCCCAATGTTTTCTTGGTTTCTCCACTGAAACCAACTAACACCGACGTCCTCAGAATGATCTTCGAGTCTGGGATATTCATCTTCTGAAGCACATCATGTTGGATGATATTGACCGAGCTCCCACCATCTACTAGGATCCTGCGCACATAATGGTTAGCGATAAATAAAGTTCAATCAAACCGTTGTGGTGAGGATCCTGGATGCTGGTTTTATCTTCTTCATCAAAGAAGATTCTTTTATCAGTTGTTAAAGTAGTGGAGATGACTGGTCGTTCCCCATTCTCTAACTTTGTTTCTTTAGCGTGCCTCTTGGCTGCGGAGAAGGAAGTGCCGCATATGTCTGATCCTCCGGAGATGAAGTTGATCACTTGAGCATCTGGTGGGGACGGATTTTCTTTTTTAGGAACTTCTTCAGGATCCTGGATCCTGGACTTTTTTCTTCCCAACCGTTCCTTAAAATGGCCCTTACTCAAGAGGTATCCAATTTCCCTCCTTAAATTGATGCAATCATCTGTCATGTGGCCAAAATCCTCATGGAAAGCACACCATTTGGATTTGTCTCTGAAGGTGGTTGACTTGTCGTTCTTTCGGGGCCACCTTACCTTCTCCCTTGTATCCTTCATGGCACAAATCAAGCCACTAGTATCTACGGAGAAGCAATATTCTGAGATGCTGGGGTAATCTTCATCATCATCTCCTTCATCAACTGCTCGAACGTTTTGATTGTTTAATTTGGAGTACGGCTTCGAGTTGTTGTTTCTGTATGAGGATCCTTTATTTTTATCAGGGGATTCTTGCCCGTATGAGCCCCCAATCGTTCTTGGATCCTTTTGTCGTCTTCCAGTCGTATGAGCCTTAGTTCTCTGTTCCTTACTTCATCTAAAGACCTGCAAGGAGTCATCATAAGATCATCATAAAAGGGGGAGCCCCTCTGAAGTCACATCTTGAATGCTTCAACAACAGTAGCCATGTTAAGATTGGGGATTTCTAGGGCTTCCCTGCCAAACCTTGTAATAAAGTCCCTAAGGGATTCATCACTAGGTTGGATAACTCGGTATATGTTAGGGCATGAATTTTATGCTAAGGATCCTTAATCCTTAATTATCTTATGGATAGATTATCCTTGAGATATGTAACATGTTATAAAGGATCAATGATCCTCGGTGTTATTTGTTTACTAATGATTGCGTTTAGTATGGTGGTGTGTTAGACAGGTATAACAATTTTAAGGCGTGTTTGCATCAATTATTCTGAAGGAGTATAGCTAGTAATGGACGAATTTGTGTGAAGACTGATGTTTAAATATCAACAACGGCTCTTAGACTTGTTCTTCCACTTATTTCGCTACTGGACTCCTAAAGCACGTGGTCAAAGTAATGGGAGCGGCTAGTGGAGGACTTGCGGATTGTTAGGAATTATTGTTATAATATTTTCAATATAATTATCGAGTTATGATCGATTAAGGGAAACTTGTACACACACGCACTCTAGAGTAGAGGCAATTACTCTCTCTACTCACTAGTTTACTTTGTAACATCGATCATAAACTCCACAACACTTGTAACCACCTTTTACCATTAATAAACTTGACGGTGATAGTTTTCACCGTCCAAGGGTTTTTTGTGCTGGAGATTATTATAATCATGTACCATCCGACCAAAGATTATCTTGTTAATCTTTGACCGAAGCATTTCGACCAAAGATTACCTTGCTAGTTTTTGACCGAAGTAAGGTTATCATAATAAAGGGTTTTTTCCCTCGTGATCAAATCATTGTGGTCACCAATATCTCGGTTATACATTCACTTTTATCGTGTTAGCACTATACCTCACTTGACAGATTTGGATACATTATCCTTAGCTGATTTTTATCCAAAACAATTTGGCGCCCACCGTGGGGCAATTGGTGCTATAATCCATAATATTCCTATTGTTTTCAACCTTTTCATACCCATATCACTATCAATGGCTTCTCAATCAACCTCTGCTTCATCAACCATGCCAGCTACGGTTCCTCTCTCATCAAGGACTTTGCCGCCGATGCCTCCGCCAATAACGGGAGCACCACGGCTCGCTGCTGCTGGAAGCAAGACACAACTGTCAGTCTTCCAGAGCTCAAGAACCACTGCTGCCACCCCGGTGGTTAGTACTAACAATGATGTTTCATCTATGTTTTTGTAGGTTGAAGCATATATGGAGCAGCAGAACAAGACCAATCAAAGGATCCTTCGTGAGATAGAAGATCTCAGGAAGAATAAGAGGCATGTGGAGGATCACACTCCCTTGATACCCAGGATGCTGGATTTCACTAGTCCAGATCCATGGCTCAGTTTACTCAAGGATCATCTATCCTTCAACAAGGGTCCATGGGTCAACAGATTCAAGGATCCTCACTGTTTCAGCCAGGATCATCTATCCTTCAACAAGGTTCCATGGGTCAACAAACTCAAGGATCCTCGTACTTCCAGCAAGGATCATCTATCCTTCAACCAGGGTCCATTGGTCAACTAGCTCAAGGATCCTCAACTTTCCCACAAGGATCATCCATCCTTCAACCAGGATCTTTTGGGTTATTTCACCAGGGATTCTATAATTCACAACCTCAAGGATCCTTCTTTCAGAATCAAGGATCCTCTGGACTTCAGCATCAACGATCTTCCAAAGTTCATGATGGAGATATAATGCCCATGCAAACCATAGCTTCTGGAGGACCAAATCCTATTGCAGACTCCTCTTATCCCAACTACTCATCTGGGATGCCTACCTTCACCCAGCAAAGAGGTAATTAGTATGATCATATATCCTTTAATGCTAACCATGGTCCCTTGCAGGATGCAGGTATCAACCAGGCTATGGCCAAGGAGCAACAGAAGCTCAAGGATATGATATCCAGTGTTCCCGGGGTGATACGGCCTATTCCCGAGATACCTGAGGGGAGTCACAAGTTATCCAGATTTGTTCCACCTATCTGTGATGCTGAAATCTGTCTGGCCCCTCGATCTTAATTAATCATGTCATAACTCACACAGATTAATGTGTTGACTAGAGAGTTAATGACGGGTTGCTATATTTATAAAGATATCCGTTTGTTAAAGGCGGAATCAATAACAAACATATGGTTGCAAATAATAATCAAAGGTAGAAAGCACACACAGGATTCACTCAAAAGATTCCATCTATATAATTTTCATCATACAAAGTGGATAACCGATTTAGGGTTCTAGGAATCCTAGGACCGCCGTTCTTTCAAGAAATATTCTTTCTTATCCGAAAAGTGTAAAGGCTCAAAATCCGTGTACTTTCCCGCTTGGCGGCGTGTCCTAAACATTCTATTTATAGGCCTGCCAACCAAGGACAGCTGTCATTCCTTCTAGAAACCCTAAATACAATCATACATATTCAAATTACATATTCAAAATAAACTAAGTGTAAAACAAGTCTTCCGGGTAGGATTTTCATAAATCTTCATTTTCCGAGTACGCTGTGTACTTTGCCATCCTTCATGACTTGGTAACTTAGAAGTGTGCTCGGGATCAGTTTCCGGGTAGACTTTGCTTGAAGAGTATTTCACCAAGTAAAATACTCACCGAGTAGACTTCAGTCTTCTTGGCTTTGTCAGACTTTTCCCGACAAATCCTTACGAGCAACCTTGTTCTTCATTGATCCATTTCAGCTCTTTGCTATAAAATAACTTATTAGCAAAGTGTACTCGGGAGTACTGTTCCTTGCTTGAGCTGAACCTTGCCCGATATTACTTAGAGATATTCCTTTAGATCATCAAGCATACTTGGACCATACTTACTAATGAATACTTTGCCCGGTCTTCCAATCACTTGGCTTCTTGGACTTGGTTAACCAAACCTTACTCGGAAAAGTAATATACTTGGCTCTGAAGAACAGACTTGCTTGATAAAGTGAACCTTGCCCGGATTTACATAAACTAGTGTACCTTACCCGGCAATGCACTAATTTGCAAACCTTGCTCGGATATCCACTAAAGAAGACTACTTGAAGTAAACCTTGCCCGGTAGGCAAAATATCGTACCCGACTAAGTAAAAGCTTGCTCGGATGTCTAAGGTGTGCTCGGATCCATTACTTAGCGAAATCAGGGGAGGTTAAGAAGATTCCAATCTTCCATGTACTTTATTTAGGTCAAATCTTATACTCAAAAATCTCCCCCTTAGGTAATTTCTTGACTCAACAATCTCCCCCTAAATTGGAACACCTCAGCTGACCCAAAACATTTCTATGGTTACTTACACTTAGCAAAAATACACATCAAATCAAAAATCAACATACATATTCAAATAACATAAGCAAATTACATAATCCGAAAGTTGTCCGAAGACATTACAAAACAAAGCCTAATCTAGGAATTTTGTCTTTTCCATGCATTGTAGGCTACTTGCTTTTTTGTTGTTTATGACTGATACAGCTTTCATTTTAAAGATGTTAAGGTCTCGGTAGTGAGTGTGACTTTCTGGTATCACCAAGTCCCTTATATCCATTAGATCTTCATCATGCAGGCAGTTTAAGTCTTCATCCTTCTTGATAATCCCCAGTATT
Source organism: Bidens hawaiensis (assembly GCF_021521415.1). NCBI lineage: Eukaryota > Viridiplantae > Streptophyta > Magnoliopsida > Asterales > Asteraceae > Bidens > Bidens hawaiensis. The sequence continues at coordinate 2,032,028 of NW_027491058.1, read as the reverse complement.
TTGCCATCAGAGTTCCTCAGCAAATAATGGTCATTACTTTCTTTGTATTCAACTTCTGTAATAACACCATTTCTTTGCACTGTATAATTGGGGCGTGTCATCCTTCTTCCAAGACTTATGCAAGTATTCAGATTTGACAATGGATTTTTGTCTTTGACCTTCATTGAATAATCTCTTTCAGCAATGTCCATTCTTCTCAGCTTTCCAGTCCTCTTTGACTTGTGAAATTGGACTTTTCTCCAGGTTCTCTTTTCTTTTAGGAACTTGAATCCATTCTTAGCTTCTTTTAGCAGAAATTTTGTCAAATCGTTCATCTGCCTTCCAGCAGTCCTGAATCTGTCTCTGTAATCATACAAATTAAGATTAACCATCCGTTCCAATTTCTCTTGAGTGTACTCATAGAAGTCACTCCTCACAACTATCTCTCTCAATTGCCTACTTTCCATCATTACTCTCAAACATTCTCAAACATAATCATAGTATAGTTCTCTTGGAAGATCCACATTTGATTGTGGTCTTGTTGTTCTTTGTTGTGCTGAACTACTAGATTCACCTCTCCCACCTTCACCTCTTCCACTTCTTCGATATCTTCTTGGATTAGGAGATCTGAAGGGAACAGACTTCTTGGGCTTTAGAGGTCCCAAGTTGAAAACTTTTACATAGATAGCCTCTACCATTTCAGTAGAAAGGTTAGCTAATTCAACAACATCATGTCCTGCTGCTTTAAGTTCTCTTAACATCTTTTCCATTCCAGGAGTTCTTTCCAATCCAGCAGGTACAAACCTACCATCAGTGTAGTATCTTGGGTTCTCTCCTTCTCTTAAAGCCATTTCCCATTCAGCCTTTTGTATATAAAAGAGGTATTTCAGATCCTCTTTTTCCAAGACATTGAAGTCTGCTTCACTCATTCCCCTTTGGTTGATCATTATGTTCCTCAGTATGTTTATCATTTCTTCATTTTCCCATGGAACAAATGGTTCATCCTTAGGTTCATGTTTCACATCTTGAGGAGTAGGGATTTCAACAGATCTGATTTGTTCTTTTTCCTTCTCTCTCAAGGTCTGAATTCTTCTTTTCTTAGCTTGGGGTTCATCAGTTGGCTGAGCCTGTTTGGTAGAGCTCTCAGTTTGGACCCTTTTCAAATTTTCTTTTCTTTTCAACTTGTTGTATTGGTCCAATACTGATTCTCTGGATAAACATTCAACAATCTCAGTCTTCATACCTCTTTCCAGCAGGTATCCACACATTCCTCCAAACTTTTTCTTCAAATTTTCCATCTTTTCAAGTTTCTCATTTTCTTTTACACACTTCTCAATCACCTTCTCTCTCTCTCTGTTATACAGATCTTGTAGTTTGTCAAAGTTTAGGTTAGATAGATCTTTTTCTGAATAATTGTGCCTTCTGAGATATTCCCTGAATTTCTGACTTTCCCTATTTTTCTCTTCCATCTTTTCCTTCAGGGCATCTCTCTCTTTGTCAAGTCTCATCTGCAACTGATCATCATCAAGATCAGCCAGTGAATCAAAACTTACGCCATATGTTCTCAGTTTTACAACCAAACGATTTTTCCTTTTAGCCTCCCTCATACTCAACTCAATGTTTGTCCTTTGTTCCTCAGTCATTGTGACTTGAGGGGACACAACATTAGTAGCTTTCACATTCATTTCCTGATCATTTTCAGGGTCATCATCATCATCATCAGAGTCTTCAGACTCATCCTCACCTTCAGTTAGATCATTCATTGCATCAATCTGTGGTTCATCAGAAAGTGGATTCTCAGGGATTGATACATTTGGCATTGCTTGCACATGTTCATCTGGCCTTAAAGTCTGCAGAGGAATAGCTCTGATTGGGCTATCATCATTCTCACTATCATTATCAGGAGTCTCAACATAGTATTTGTTCTTTTCATCCCATCTCCCTTTTATTACATGCTCAGTACCTTCATCTAACATGAATGTTTCTGGTCGATCCCTTTTCCTTGAATACTTCTTTCCATTCTTGGGATCATCCACATACTCCCATTCATCAGGATTTTGTTTAATGTCATCTTTGATATGTTGAGCCCATTTCTGTGCAGCCGTTGAGGCCATGGACTCACCAATTTCTTCTTCAGCCATCATATCGGTATTCAGATTTACTGGTTCAGCAGTCTCATTTGACTTTGTTTCTTGTTGACTTTCAGTTTGAAACATGCTGACCACCATAGCTAGAGAGTTATCAACTTCCTCATCTCTTCTCAACTCAATCAAGGCCTCTATCACTTCTTGATGAGCCACTTCTTCAATGAATTCCCTTACAAATTTGGCTTGATTGATCAAGTTTTCCTGCTCTGCCAACTATACAGGGTCCATAGTTTGGGCCAGTATTTCTCTGTCCCTTGTTTCTCTGAAAATGTTTTCTTGTTCCCTTAGAGCAGCAGCAGCAGCTTCATCATCTTCTCTAAAGAAAATATCATTTTCTCGATATGCCTTAACATGCTCTTATTCTGTAACTTTGGCTTTTCCCTTTTCCAGCCTATTCTTTAAATCTTCTTCACTTTCTGTAACTGATGTCTTGGAGCATTCTACTTGTTCATTTTCTGGTTCAGTGAGCACAATCTCCTCAGTAGCAGTATCTTCATCATTCATCACTTCAGTGTCTACTTCTGTAAGTATGTCAGTCAAGACATCAGTAGCAATGTCAGTAGGAATATCAGTAGCCATATCAGTGATAGCCACATTCTTTTCTGTATTTATCTCCTCAATCCTTTTATATGTCTCTGCCTGCTCTTCAGCATTTATCTTTTCAATTTCATTTACTTTCTCAACAGTCTCTTCATCACTTCTTTCATTAATGTAATCATAGTCTTGTTCTGCACCCTCAGACATATCTCCTTCATACTCATCATCATCAATCCTCCTTTCATCACTGCTTTCTTCTCCATCATCATACATACTCATAATCAGCTTTAAACTGTCTGCAGTCTCAACAACTGCTACAGTCTCTTCATTATTCACATTTAAGACAGTTGGCCTAGATTCATTCTCCCCCTGTTTTGGGGTAGCTGAGGTCTTCTCAACCTCCTGCTCCAGGGTTTGAATTCTCAAATTTTCTTCTACTAGTCTCTTCATCAACATAACATTTTCCTCAGTTACTTCCTCATTCCTTCTTCTCAGTTCAACATTTTCTTTTAATAAGGTCAGAAGGTCACTATCAGTTGGTGGTGTTGTAGGTGGTGATGTGGTGAAATGTTTATAATCTGGTTGGTCTTGGTTTGAAGTGTGGGATTGAAATATGGATGGTGGTGTTTGTGGTGGTGGGGATGTATGTGTAGATGTTTCTGGTTGGCTTAAGGTTAGGATTTGTGGTTTTGTGTGAGTGATCTGGTGTGGTGGAGTTTGTGGTGGTGATGGAATAATTGGTTGTTCAATGTGCTCAAGTTGCTCCCCCTGAATAGGTGCAACAACTTCAATATTCACTTCGTCTCCTCCTTCATCTCCATTACCATCTCCATCATCAGAGTTTACATCATCATCACTGTCATCCTCTCCTCCTTCCTCCTCTGAGCTTAACTCAGGTACTGGCATCACTTGCAAGTCATGGTCCAATAACCATGGCAATATATCAAATGGAACATTTGAGTTGTATGTATTTGAGACACCTGGATTTTTGATTCTTCTATATGTATCAGGGTCTTGCAGTTGGTGTGTAGTTCCAACAGTGGGTAGATCTTGAAGCTCACTATTGATGATTATCTCTAGGAATCTTGGATATTGTAAAAATCTTTTTCTTTCAGGCTTCTTCAGATTTCCTACTAATCCTTCAAATATCATCTTAGAGAAATTGAAGGGCAGATCATATATAATCCCAAATGTGGCATTTGCCAAGTCGTGACTCATCAAGGTCCACGATCCCTTCCTTGGAGCAAATCCGTGTATAACATGGTGAATAAGAAATCTGTACAGCATAGGAAACATGCCCTTCTGAAACTGTCCATCATGAACATTTCCTAGATAAACCATTGTCTCTTCAAATATTTTCATTAGGTGGAGTGTGCTGAAGTTTATTGAGTTGTGATCACCATCATTCAGCCGGAGACATCTTCTTATCATTCTTTCCGTAATATGTATCTCTTGTCTAGCCACGGTTGCCTCGATTATTTTACCATTTATGTCCTCAACCAGTTCAGCAGATCTCTAGAAAACCAAAGAATGATTTCTGTATATGACAGGGCTTTCGGTGAACGCAAAACTGACGTTGGACCGAGACATCCAAGTTATCATCCTAGCCATCGGCTCATTGTCAGGTGTCACTTGTAGAAGTGCACACATATTATGTTTTGGTTCGAATACATACTTGGGTTCATCGTCTGCCATATCTGAATCACATAAACAAACATATTCAAAGTGAAATTAGTCATAAAGTTCAGTACTTTAGATAATTTCAATGTATAAAAATGAAGAAGAAAGAAAAGAGAGAAAATCATCAAGAACCTGTTCTTCGACAAATTTATAACCTACACACATAAACAGAGTATTAGTAATCAGATAGATAATCAAAGCTCATTATAGTCTAATTGTCGTCGGAAAACACATTAATGTTGCTTACCTAGTCGGAATTAGAAGGCTAATTCAAGTTAGGGTTAGGAATAATAGAATGTGATAAGTAGGTTTGGGTTTCTTTGAGAGTAAGCAGTTTGCAGTGGAAGGAGAGAGAGGAAAAAATAATGTTGAAAATTTTGCCTAAGTCCCTCTTATATACCTTTTGAAAGTGGGTTTTAAATGCTTTTTGTCATTTTGTGAATTATTAGCTGTCAAACAGTAACATTATCCACTTGATATTAAAAACAATATTTATCTTTTAAGTTAATAAAACCTTACTCGGAATTATTCTTTTCAAAGTCTACTCGGCATACATCCACTTACAAAGCTTACCCGATCAAACTTTGCTTGGAAAATTTTCATTTTTGAATATACAAAGTTTGCCCGAATTCTTCTATTTATAAACCTTGCTCGATCAAGCAAATTAACTTAAAGTTAAGACATAATGAAGAAAGCTTACCCGAAATACTAGATTTCTTGGGAAATTAATCACAAGGCAAATAATCAAGTATAATCATCATATAATCATCCTTACTAGGAATCAGTCAAGACACCCATAGAGATTTCTCAATTTCAAATTAAAACTTAGCTAGCATAAACCCTAATAAGAATCATAATCAATTTTATCATACTAACTAACATATTCAATCAAGCATACTTGAAAACATAGTGTGCCCGAGCAACCATTCAAAAGAATGGTGTGTCCGAACACCTTTCTAATGCAAAGTATGCCCGAATAACCTTCATATAGTGCAAAGTGTGCCCGGAAAAGAAATTCTAGCAGACAGTGTACTCGGAAAGTTAAGTTTTGAAATTACCAAGTATATTGAGGGAACAAAAATGTACCCGAAATATAAAGTGTGCCCGGAAAACAAAGTTTGCCCGAAAACACTTGTAATTTCAAAGAAATCATAAACACACATATCATAGAGCATGCTCGGAATGAAATTAAAACACAAAAGCATTTAAGTGTGCTATAGTCTAAAATTTCAAAGAGCTTGCCTGAAAATCCTATGTTAGCACTAAGCTTGCTAGGATAAACACATTTAATTATCAGGTATGCCCTTACCCGAGGAATTTTAGCGTGATCAAACCATACCCGAAAATGACAAACCAAAATAATGATATCTAAGCATGCCCGGAAAGATTAACAAACCTTTCCTAACAACATATTCACACAAATTACAAAGCTTACTCGGTGTACTAACTTAAGTTCACAAAGTTTGCTTGGAATTACAATCAGCATATAACATTCACAGCTTGCCTGAAACAAGAATTTCTTGTTAAAAGCTAGCTATAACAACACATAATCATCTCAAGACTTCAAGCTTGCTCGGGAAATGAGTACAACAGTGTACTCTACCCGGAAAGTGTAAACACTTCAAAGCATGCCCGAAAATCATAAAGTTAGTCAAAAGTGACTAAGCTTACTCGGAAAGGTTGGAAAATATCAAACCTTACCCGAAACAACATATTCACACATAATCAACTGTTTTGTACCCGGAAAGGTTGTAAATCATAAACCTTACCCGAAATATCATATTTAAACATATTCAACTGTTTTGTGCCCGGAAAGGTTATAAAACTTCAAACCTTACCGGAACTTACATATTCAGCCTATTTTAGGCAAAATGCAACACTCTTTGACTTAAACCACTTTGTCAAGTTATATTTTTCTTTTCAGATCATAGTTTAAGAGCAAATGGTGCATTTAGAGATCAAATTTCAGTTATATTTCTCTTCAAAACAGTTTCTTCCATTTTCTGAAAAGATCTCAAGAATGTGATCATATTGACTAAGTAGCTATCTCAATACTTCACTCTCAGCATTATTATGACAACATAGATAGGTTAACAGGTTCAATTTAATCATAATGCATTAATGGTCAACACTATGCTATGATGCCTCATATCTCTTCTCAAAGCTTATTTGGATTTCCCCAAATCACCCCAATTTGACTCCAACCTCCTGTATTTGGTCAAAAATAGTTTTTGTATGACAGAACTTATTGTATTTTTGTATTTTTGAGATTCAAACATATATAGAGGTTGAACGTTGGACTTACAGTTAGTAACATGCCTTTCATTCAAGATGAGACAGATTTTGTCAACATCTTTGTAGTTCTTGTTGTAACCCTCTTGTTTGATAACATATTTAAAACACTTATCAACTTTTGGTTGATTTATTCATTCTTCCCTTTTTTTTTTTGATATTTTCTCAAATTTTCTTAAAGCATGTTCTTTGTCATATTTAAAGATGTTTCATTTTTGGTTGACCAAATAACAACAGGCTCGTGTATGACTGGGTAATCACTTTTCTGCCTATCATTTGGAGAGATTTATCTTGAGACATGCAATGACAACTATGTATCTACACATAAAGATTAGCATATTCATTATGTTTATATCACCTAAGATTTTACATCATCATGGGAAAGCAACCATACATGTTAATGACTATACTAAGGTCTTTTTTAGCCTATTAATTCCATATGATCAGCTAAGTAGTCAATGTACTATCATTTCCCAAATTAAACACAGTTTAATATTCAATCACCCCAATATCTCTTCATTGTCAGGTTTATGGCTATCCTGTTTGACCAAAAGTGGTCAACAGGACCAAACATACATGTGAATATATGTCATTTTAAAGTCAGAGCTATTGACATAGTTTTAAGTGAAGGAGTAAGAAACAAGTTATTATTGCCCCAAATGCATTCAGTTTTCAGGTCAATGGCTATACTTTGAATCTATAGAGATTTAAGGACCAAACATACACGGGTGCATGTCCTTCCAACTGGGTAAACGACATAATTTTCAGCAAAAACAACTACTTGAGACTTAATAACATCAGAAGATCAGATAATACACATATTCAAGAATTCAGGCAGTGATGTCAAATAAGCTTACTCTCACAAGTAAATCATAACACAGACACTTATTCTAACATCACAAATGCACATCAACTGATAATCATGCAAACCTATCAATCAGATCAAACATGTCAAATTTTGCATACATACACAGTTAAAGCACATAACAGTTAACATATTCAGTAGCATATTCAAATATCATACTTAAGTAAAATAATCAAGCATATTCACTAAACATTCAATATGTGTAATCTCTAACAAAATAATCAGTTATCACAGAGAGACACACAACCAGGCACACATCCTTAATCAGATTTCATCAGAGTTGATCATTCCCAGGGCTTTCAGAAGAAAGTTGAACCTGGTTCTATCAAGTGGTTTGGTGAATAGGTCAGCCAAATTGTCACTTGTATCAACCCTTTGCATTTCAATCAAACCTTTTTCACTGCAGTCTCTGATGAAATAATTTCTGATTTCAATGTGCTTAGTTTTGGAATGTTGAACTGGATTTTTAACATTAAAATATGCAGCAGTATTGTCAATAAGAATAGGGGTGTTCAAGAAATTCAAACCATAGTCCAGCATCTGGTTTTGAATCCATAGAACTTGTGCACAGTAGGCAGATGCAGCAACATATTCAGCTTCTGCAGTAGAGATTGAGACTGTAGTCTTCTTTTTACATTACCATGACACTAGCCTTTCACCCAAAAATTGACATCCTCTTGAGGTTGACTTTCTCCTCATGTTGCAACAATCATAATCACTGTCTGTATATGCAATCAGATCAAAAGCTTGGTTCTTTGGATACCAAATCCCTAAGTCTGGTCTTCCCTACAAATATCTGAATATTCTTTTAACAGCATTCATGTGGGAGACTTTTGGACTTGATTGGAATCTTGCACACACACATACAGCAAACATGATATCTGGTCTTGTTGCAGTCAGATACATCAGAGATCCAATTTTGGCTCTATATTCATGTTCATCTATAGGCTTCCCCTTTTCATCTGCAATCATCTTTTCTTTGGTGTTCATTGGAGTTGAAGCAATCTTGTACTCTTGACAGTTGAACTTGTTCAAGATGTCCTGCACATATTTGTTTTGATGAATAAAAATCCCCTCAACCTTCTATTGAACTTGCAGTCCTAGAAAGAAGTTCATTTCTCCCATAGAACTCATGCTGTATTTAGTCTTCATTACCCCCTTCAAACTCCATACACATTTGTTCATTTGTAGAACCAAAGATGATGTCATCCACATATACTTGTAACAGAAGCAAGTCTGATCCCTTTCTTTTGTAGAAGAGTGTCTTGTCAATGGCTCCTCTTTTGAAACCATTTTCAAGAAGATGATTTGACAGCTCATCATACCATGCTCTAGGAGCCTGATGCAATCCATAAAGGGCTTTGTTTAACTTATACACCTTATTTGGATACATTGGATCCTCAAAACCTGGAGGTTGAGCAACATACACCTCTTCATCAATCTTTCCATTTAGAAATGCAGACTTAACATCAAGCTGGAACACTCTAATGTTCTTTGAAGCAGCATATGCAAGAAAAATCTTGATAGCTTCAAGTCTTGCAACCGGTGCAAAGACTTCCTCAAAGTCTATTCCTTCTTCTTGAAGACATCCCAGTGCTACAAGTCTAGCTTTATTCTTAATCACCAAACCCCTTTCATCCCTTTTGTTTCTAAAAACCCATTTGGTTCCAATTGCATATCTGTCAAATGGCTTATCCATAAGATCCCACACATGCAGGTCTCTAAATTGTGCCAATTCCTCTTGCATTGCTTCCACCCAACTATTATCTTTTAATGCTTGTGCTATGTTCTTTGGTTCTATTTGGGACATAAAACAAGAGTAAAGACAAATGTTTGCAATTTCGGAATGACTTCGTGTAACTCTTTCATGCAAATCACCAATGATGTTTTCAGAAGGATGATTCTTTTCCACATAAGGAGTTTGTACAATCATATTGTAGACAAATTTGTGTCAAGATTTGTTTCATTGAACTCTGGGTCTTCAATGATTAAATCAGCATCTGCATCATGAAATTCTGGTGCTTCATCATTATGTTGTCCTGAAGTAGATGCACCATTGTTTTCTAAGTTCAATCTTTGAAATAGATATTGAAATCTTGCTGTAGATGCAGCTTCTTCTCCACTTGCTTGGTTGCTTGTGTCACTCTCATTCTGAACTTGATCATTTTGTGCATCTTGATTGTCTTGATTGTTCTCAGTATGATCATGTTCAACATTGTGATAGTTTTCTTGATCAGGTTCACCAATATCACATGAGGAATTCTTCACAAAAGTATACTCCTTCTCTTTTCTAGCAACCTTCTTCCATAATTCTTCCAAGTCCAATGTTTTCTTCTTCTTTTCTTCAATTACACTGGTCTTGTAGAATGAGTCATCAAAGTCTTCAGGATAAATCTTGAAAGACCTTATTAACTTTTCATGGTCAAACAGCCATGCTGCGCCATCAACTGTATTGAATTGATTCTCATTAAAGATGATGTCAGATGATTCTATAACACTCAAGTGATCTTTCACATAAACTCTGTAGGCTTTTGAGTGTGTAGAGTATCCAACAAAGAAGCAATCCAGGGATTTTGTTTGAAACTTGTTCAAATAGTCCCTTGTATTTAACAGAAAACATTTGCATCCTAAGGGCTTGAAAAACTTGATGTAAGGCTTTCTGTTGTGAAATATTTCATAAGGATTTTTGTTATGCCTTTTGTTCACAAGTACCCTGTTCTGAACATAACAGGCTGTATTTATAGCTTCAGCCCAAAAAGTAACAGACAGATTAGCATCTGCTAATATGGTTCTTGCAGCTTCAATCAAAGTTCTATTTCTTCTTTCTGCAACACCATTTTGTTCAGGAGTTCTAGGAGCTGAGAATTGTTGTTGTATTCCTTTTGCTTCACAGAATTCTTGCATAATTCCATTCTTGAACTCAATGCCATTGTCACTTCTCATCATCTTGACTGTCTTATTCAATTTGTTCTCAATCATTGTTACACAACCTTTAATCAACTCTGCAGTCTCATCCTTGGTACTTAGGAAATAAACCCAAATGTATCTTGAATAGTCATCAATGATCACCAGACAATATCTTTTCTTCCCAATACTTGGTACACTCATAGGACCAAAGAGATCCATGTGAAGTAATTCAAGTACTTGATCAATTGAATTGATGAGTTTTGACTTATGAGTAGATTTGTGTTGTTTTCCCTTTTGACATGAATCACAATGATCTTCCAACTTGAATTCTCTTGTAGGTAAGCCTATGACATGCTCACCTTTGACAAGTCTATTTATGTTCTTTAAGTTCACATGACATAGTTTCCTATGCCACAATTTTGACTCATTTTCAGTGGCTTTGGAAACAAAACATGCACCTCCTCTTGAAATAGCTTCTTTCATATTTAATTCATACAAGTTACCATTTCTTGGTGCCATCATCATAATCATTTCAGGTGGAATTACAAACTCAGGTTTTAAAATGAAACAGTGTGAATAATCAAAACTGACTTTGTAACCCTTATCACACATTTGTGATATACTCAGCAGATTGTACTGAAGACCTTCAACATGAAATACATTATCAACTGAGACTTTCCCATTTGTTAAGATTCCTTTTCCACCATTCTCATCACTCTCAAAAGCTACTGGACCTTCATACTTTTCTTCATAATTGACAAGAGATCTCTTGTCACAAGTCATGTGCCTAGAACAACCACTATCCATATACCATATGTCATTTACAGGAGTGGACTGTTCCTGCACATACAAAGAAAGTTTGATCAGTTGAGTGATGAAGTGCAAGCCTTATCAACTTGCAGCTCATCAGATTCAGTTTCAGACACAGCTTGGGAAGTGAGTGTTGTTGGTTTAGGATCTTCATGAGTCAATTCTAAGTTGTCTGAATTATCAGTTTCATAACCACACTCTCTTGGAGTTTTAAAAAGTGAGGTTGGACACTGGTATTCAGCCGAGTCAGTGGCATACTCCTTTATCACATAGTCCTTCTCAGAGTAGTCTCTCACATCAGTAACTTGCTCAACCTTACTCTCAGTATTAGGTTTCCAAAGGAAACCATGTGGTTCATATCCATGTTTTAATAGAAACTTCTCATCACCAGTTAGTTCTGTTGGTTTATTTCTAGAATGTGCATCTTTTCTTCTTGTCTTCTCACTGCTTGATGATCCTTGAGAACCATCAGATTTGACTGATTGAGTATCTTGTTTGATTCTCAAAGACTGATAGTTCTTTTTGGTCAATTTCTCATGCTTCTTAGGAGATTTACTTCTTTTTGCTAATTCAGCCACTTGCTTCTTTGTTGTTACTTCAGCTTTCTTCTCAATCCTTGTCTCCTTTGCAGATTTCTTTTCTTCTCTGTTCATGGTTTCATTTCCACACACCTTTCTATTTCCCAGATATACATCATACTTCTGTTTGTACAGGACAAAGTCTTGGCCATACTTTGTTCCATCTGGGACATGAAATGGCTGAAATTTTAATCTCTCATTGCATGAGTCTGTGTGGTGACCATATTCATCACACCTTGTGCACCAAACCTTGCCTTTGAATATTTCATGTTCTTTTGGTTTCTTGAATCTTTCACTTGGCTTAGGTGACTTGACTCCTAGAGTCTTTTGATTCTTTAAGCTATCAAAGTTAATTGAGAATGTCACAAACTCCTCAATCTTAATGTCTTGTCTTTCAAGTTTGCTTTTGACAAAGATAATTTTTTTAATAATCATAGGTTCTTCATCACTGCTTTCTCTAACCCTTGACTGTCTTTTCTCATGCTCTTCCATAGTTTCCACTTCTCCAACATCCAACACCTCATGACTAGAAAAGATTGGATAAACTGGGATAAAGTTTTCTGTATCAACTTTTTCAGTCACCATCTTCTTTTTGTTGTTCTGCTTTATCCTACCCAATACAGCCTTGCTTGGTGGTCTGACTGCATTGTAGTTTATCTTCCTCCTTTCACAAATGTCAAAAGAAACATGTTCTCTTTTCATTTTATCATTCTGTTTCTTCAATCTTGGTGGGACTGGTGGATACTTTGGAAGTTTATCAACAGATTCCGGTTTCTTATATTTTCTTCCTCTTTCAGCAGCTTTGATTTCCTTTTCAGTAATTTGATCACTCAAATCACTCAAGTCATCTTGATCCAATTCAACTGAATCAAAGTCATCCTCAGAGACTTGAATTCCAATTGACTTATCCTCTTTTACCACTTTCTTAATCACAAACTCTCCTTCTTCATTCACTTCTACCTTTTTGTACAAATCAACAAATTCTTCCTTGTCTTGAAAGACATCTCTAAATTGTTGCAAGTATGCATCTCTTTTCTCTTTGCCAACTTTTGGCATGAAGTTGTTGTTGAATGGAGGTGGAACTGCTTTGTATTTGTCTTGGTCCTTTACCTTGTTCAGTATACCACATATGTTGCCTGTTGAGACCAAATTCTTCAGAAATTCAGTTTCAACCTTCAGTCTTGTGTTTTGCACCTTTTCTTCAACCACCATCTTCTTTAATCCATCAATCTCAGTGATGTATCTGGTTTGAGTTTTGTAATTGATTATGCAATCATCTTCAAGGCTTTTAATCTTTTCTTCACTGATCATCTCACTTGCCTCATACTCATTTATGATACTTTGTTTTCTAAAACACTCACTTTCCAGCTTGCCTACTTTTGTTCTCAATTCAACGATAAGTTCATTTAAATCAACAGTAGGAGCAGAGTGTACCTGAGATGATGATCCTTTTTCTTTCTCAATTATGGCCATGAATGCCACATTTTCTTTCCTGATATCATCTGCAATGTCCTCTTCATGATTGCTCCAATCAAAATTTCCTTTATGCTGTGTAGTCACTGCCACATTTCCTTGATTTCTGATCTGATTTTGATTTGCTGGAACAGTGTTGTTTGGAACATTTTGAGCTGCTTGAAGGTTTTGATTGTTATTCATTTGAAAACCTTGATTCTGTTGCATACTTTGTTGTTGATTATTCATTTGAGGCTGAAAGTTCTTGAAGTTGGGGTTGTAATTGTTGTTGGGATTGAAGTTGTTGCTGTTGAAGTTGTTCATTTGATTGTTGTTGTTGTTGAATCTTAGCTGATTTTGTTGGTAATGCTGCTGACCTCTTGGTTGATTTTGTTGATATTGCTGCTGACCTCCTGGTTGTTGATTCTAGAATTGATTCATTTGAAAGTTTCTTGGTTGATTGCATTCTCTTGCAAAATGACCAGGTTGCTGACAATTGTAGTAGATTGCTTTTGACTTGTCAAATCCAATCCTGTCATTAGGACCAGAAACTAGAGACCTACCAGTTCTGTTATACAGCCTTTTACTTCTCAAACCCAACATGGCAGCTTGCCACTTCAAATCCATGTCTTCCAAGTCATCTGCATCAGTTTGCTCTAAATCATCTTGTACCACACTTGTGTGAATTAGGTTCTTTACAACAAATGCATTATATGACTCAGTAAACATAGACAGCAAAGCATGTGTATCATTGCTTTGACCATGTCCTGTGCCAGTATGAGGAACATTTCCACTTGGCATAGAGGCAGAATCAGTGTCATCAATCAGTTGCACATTGAACCTCTGTTGATTTCTTTGATTACTTGTGCTACCTCCAATGAAAGATTTTGGAGTAACAATATTATGTTCAGCTGGTTCTTCAATAATAGCAATTTGCTGTTGATTCTTGGTAGACAGATTTCCCATGGGTGCAATCAATGCATTTGAAACATTGAAGCAGGGTCTATCTTCCTTAATCATCTCATTCTCTATCATTTCAAGTTCTGCAGCCTGAAGAAAGAATACTACATCATCCAATTTCAATTTATTGAAATTATGCTTCTGAAGGATGAACTTACAAGCAGTATACCATTCTTTTGGCATTGAGTTGAGTAACTTTGTATTTAAATCAAAGTCAGTCATTACATAATCAGTTGTCCTCAACTCATTCACAATACTTAGAAAACGTTCTAGTATTGATTTCAACCTCTCTCCTTCCTAATACTTAAACCTTTCCAACTGTTGTTTCAATATTTGCTTCTTTATGTTCTTTAGTTCAGTATTCCCTTCATACATCTCAAGGATGACATCATACATTTGCTTGGCAGTTATGTGATGTGCCACCTTGGTCAGAATCTCCCAAGACAAACCTAGCTTAATCATAGCTAAGGCTTTGTCATCCATCTTTCTCATTCTTTCTCTTACAGCAGCAGTTGCAGTTGCATTTGCACCTTTTTCAACAGCAGTTTGTGGACTATTCTTGATGGAGTCCCACATATCAATATCATTGTAGCATACGGCTGCTTCAAAGAGTACTTTCCATTTGATAAAGTTTTCCTGTCCATACAACCTTGGTATCTTGTTAGTATACACCTCTTGTTCCTCATACCCAGACATTTTGAGAAATCAAAAATCAGTTTCTTTGTAAACACAGAGTTTCAAAATAATTAGATCTGAAAACAGAATGCTCAGATCTGATGTGTCTGATGTGATTTGAACAAGATTTAGATATAAAGATTAGAATTTTAAATGAAATAAGGAAGAGAAAACACCGGTAGATTGTAGATCTGGAAGAAAAAATGAAAAACAGGGCTGCTGACGTCACAAATCAATCGAACAGTGGTCTGCTTACGTCATTCTTCTTCAAATCTTCAATCAGCAACAATCTTTCCAAAATAGCAGTAACAAGCTCTGATACCACTTGTCTGGCCCCTCGATTTCAGCTGGATCTTAATTAATCATGTCATAACTCACACAGATTAATGTGTTGACAAGAGAGTTAATGACGGGTTGCTATATTTAGAAAGATATCCGTTTGTTAAAGGCGGAATCAATAACAAACATACGGTTGCAAATAATAATCAAAGGTAGAAAGCACACACAGGATTCACTCAAAAGATTTCCATCTATATAATTTTCATTATACTAAGTGGATAATCGATTTAGGGTTCTAGGAATCCTAGGACCGCCGTCACTTTCAAGAAATATTCTTTCTTATCCGAAAAGTGTAAAGGCTCAAAATCCGTTTACTCTCCCTCTTGGAGGTGTGTTCTAAACATTCTATTTATAGGCCTGCCAACCTAGGACAGCTGTCATTCCTTCTAGAAACCCTAAATACAATCATACATATTCAAAATAAACTAAGTGCAAAATAAGTCTTCCGGGTAGGCTTTTCATAAATCTTCATTTTCCGAGTATGTTGTGTACTCTGCCATCCTTCATGACTTGGTAACATAGAAGTGTACTCGGGATCAGTTTCTGGGTAGACTTTGCTTGAAGAGTATTTCACCAAGTAAAATACTCACCGAGTAGACTTCAGTCTTCTTGGCTTTGTCAGACTTTGCCCAACAAATCCTTACGAGCAACCTTGTTCTTCAATGATCCATTTCAGCTCTTTCCTATAAAATAACTTATTAGCAAAGTGTACTCGGGAGTACTGTTCCTTGCTTGAGCTGAACCTTGCCCGATATTACTTAGAGATATTCCTTTTGATCATCAAGCATACTTGGACCCTACTTATTAATGAATACCTTGCCCGATCTTCCAATCACTTGGCTTCTTGGACTTGGTTAACCAAACCTTACTCGGAAGAGTAATATACTTGGCTCTGAAGAACAAAATTGCTTGATAAAGTGAACCTTGCCCGGATTTACATAAACTAGTGTGCCTTACCCGGCAATGCACTAATTTGCAAACCCTGCTCGGATATCCACTAAAGAAGACTACTTGAAGTAAACCTTGCCCGGTAGGCAAAATATCATACCCGGCTAAGTAAAAGCTTGCTCGGATGTCTAAGGTGTGATCGGATCCATTACATAGCGAAATCAGGGGAGGTTGAGAAGATTCCAATCTTCCATGTACTTCATTTAGGTCAAATCTTTGACTCAACAATCTCCACCTTAGGTCAATTTCTTGACTCAACAAAATCTCGAAGCGATTCCAAACCCCCAACATGAAGACTTACGACGGAACCACTAATCCTAAAGAACATGTGGCACAATACAGAGAGAGAATGGAAATCAACCCTATCCCGGAGAGACTCAATGAAGCCTTATTGTGCAAAAGCTTCGAATCCACACTCATAGGATCAACATTAAAATGGCTGTTAAGTCTTTGATATGCTGAAACGCGGTTATAATATTAAAAACCAAGTTTTACCGAATTCACCTAAAAAAACACAGAATTGGCAAGTTTACCGGTCACAATGTAGTTAGCAAGTAAGAACGGATATCGAACCTAGGACACTATGGGTAAACTCAAATTATTAAACCTAAAAGATTACTAACCTAGACTTTCTTTTGATTTTTAGAATTTTTTTATATTAATTAAAACTAATAATGCTTAACTAATTATAACTTAAACTAAAAATAAAACTTTATAAAAAATGGGTTTTAAACAAATACGAGAAACGACTACCTAGGTAATGGAATTCTACTAGTTAAACTTAATAGCTAACGAACTTGACTTAGTTTAAAAACAATATCTTAAAAAAATATGACACTAAAGACCACTAAAATACGCTAGATCGCCTCCCGGCCTCCCCAACGACACCCTAGAACTCTAATGACATGTGAAGCTCAATTGTTAAAGGGTTGGATCACCTCCCAGTCTCACCTTACCTAATAATACTATGGTACCCCACAACCCAAATCACCTCCCGGTCTCTTCGGATACAATATATAGTAATATAAAGAGGGTATTTTTAATTAACTTGAACAAAACTTGTATCACAATAATCTAAGGGACCTAGGATAACCCACTCCCGTGCAATTATTACCCAAACCCGCAAAAGACAAAGATGACACAACACTAAATTACCTCCCGGCCTCTCTAGTGAAAGAACAATAAAATCTAAACCACTTTCAATACTTATTCCTACGATTTTTTCGACCATAAACCGCAAACAAGTTGAAAACACAAAGTAGGCAACCTAATCAAGCGTCTAACAATCAACAAAAAAAAACTATCAAACACAAGTGGAATAAATATTAAAGTAAGAAACTAGATTATATTACGCAACAATATTATGACCAAACCAATTAAAAACTTTTACCATAATAACAAATCAACCAAACAAATAATAGTTCGTCAAACCATTAATATAACATAGTGCTCAACCAAAACCTAGATAGTGTAAAAGTTTAGCTACTCATAATAAAATACGAAGGAAAAACAAAATAAATTTTATAGTTCATCGAAGAAGAAATAAATAATTGAGCCACTAGCGGTTCTTCTCTTTTTCTTGCTTTCAAACTGTCGTAGCTCCCAAAAGAAACAACTTCTGACTTGCGTCACAATCTGGCTTGGTCCAGTAGCTCCACTTCAATTATTGTGGGTAAACTTTCCTACACCAACAATTGTCCAACCCAAGAAAAAACACCTCTGCGCAGCCAACGAACAAAAATATATATACTCCTCTCTTGTCTCGCCTGTCTCTATATTATATTATATTCTCTTTTTTTCTTTGATTTCTTATCTTGTCTCCTGTTGTGAGACAAGAGAGAATATTTCACTAAAGCAAAAAATCTGTGTTACGTCCGCGCCGCCGTCCACCAAAATCTGACTATTCCCCCTGTCCCGTCTGCCTTTTCTTTATAATAATATATTCTAGGGTTTATTAATTGTCCAAAACTAACAAAACTTGAGCCCCACTCCAAACTCCACCAACAAGTTTTATTTCATAGGCCCAATTCTCTTTCTCTTTTTGTTTATTTGCTTAGCATTGGGGTCCATTTAAAATAGTTCAACGAGCTCTCCTGCACTTTGTAAAAATAAATAAAAATCATAAGTACTTGGAGCATGGTTAACGTGAAATTTTATCTTTTATTAAGCATGTGAACATCTCCATAAAATATGTGGCCATTTATTCCACCAATTAGTACTTTGGTGCCATAGTGGTCTCAAATTTAGCATAAATACTTTAATTTAGCTTATTTAAAAATTTAACCTTTAAAATCCAATTATGAGCTAAATAAAAATATATTCAATAAAACTAGCTCAAAACTAATTCAAAAGTGTAAGGAATATATATAATAATTGTATATAATTTAGACCATATCAGTCTTCCTCCTTTCTCAGTTACTTCTTTTTCACATTTAGTTAACTTGTTCAACAGCCAATTTTCCTTTAGTAGGAAATTTGAGAAGTTAACTAGTGATTTATACCGAGTTATCCAACCTAGTGATGAATCCCTAAGGGATTTTGTTATGAGGTTTGGCAGGGAAGCTCTAGAAATTCCTAATCTTGACATGGCTACCGCTGTTGAAGCATTCAAGATGGGACTTCAGAAGGGCTCCCCCTTTTATAATGATCTTGTGATGACTCCGTGCAGGAACCTAGATGAAGTAAGAAACAGGGCACTCAGATTCATACGTTTGGAAGATGATAGGTGGATCCAGGATCCTCTGGGGAGTCAAACAAAACAAGAATCCTCTGACAAGAAGCAAGGATTCTCATTCAAGAACAACAACTCGAAGCCCTACTCCAAATTCAACAACCAAAACATCAGAGCTGTTGAAGAGGGGGATGATGATGAGACTACCGCAGCCTTTCAGAGTACTGTTTCTCTGTAGATACCCATGGTTTAATTTGTGTCATGAAGGATATAGGGGAGAAAGCAAGGTGGCCACGAAAGAACGAGAAGTCGACCGCCTTCAAAGACAAGTCTAAGTGGTGCGCTTTCCACGAAGATTTTGGCTTCACGACGGATGAGTGCATTGGCGTAAGTAGGGAGATCAGATACCTCCTGAGCAAGGGCCACTTCAAAGAGCTTTTGGGAAGGAAGAAATCCAAGATCCAGGATCCTGAAGATCTTCCACAAAAAGCAACGCCACCACCACCAGACGCTCATGTAATCAACTTCGTCTGCAGAGATTATGACATACTTAAAACTTCTTGTCCTGAAGAAGAGTTCAAGCTAGAAGATGAGAGAAGGCCACTCGTCCCTACTACTCGAGTAACTGATGAAAGAATATTCTTCGGTTCGAGCATCCAGGATCCTCGCCAGGATGAACTTGATACAAACGGTCAATTTCATCTCTGGAGAATCAGACATATGTGGAACATCCTTTTCCGCAGCAAAAAGGCTCGCCAAAGAGATCAATTTGGACAACGGAGACCAACCAATAGTATCCACCACTTTAACGACAGATAAAAGGATCTTCTTCGATGAAGAAGATAAACTGAACATCCAGGATCCTCACCATGACGGTTTAATTATTACTTTATTTATCGCTAACCACTATGTACGCAGGATCCTAGTGGACGGTGGGAGCTCAGACAACATTATCCAGCACGATGTCCTCAAGAAAATGAACATTCCAGATTCCGAGATCGTCCCAAGAACATCAGTGCAAGTCGGATTCAGCGGAGAAACTAAGAAGACATTGGGGGACATAAACCTGCCAATTTATATAGAAGGGTTAAATTCATACCAAAAATTTTGCGTTATTGATAACCTTTCTTGTTGTAATGTCATTTTAGGTAGGCCCTGGCTGCATGGAATGAAGGTGGTGGCCTCAACTTACCACCAATGAATCAAACTACCTACCCCATGGGGAGTTGTGAAGATAGTTGGTGATCAAGCAGAGGCCAGGAATTATTATTCCTCATCAATGAAGCCAATAGCCAAGCAGACTATAGCATAGCAACCACAACAACATCCTAGGGACGTGCTGGAAGCCCGGGAGAAAGAACTAAAAGAAGTATCCTTGGACCCCGTGGATCCAGATATAAAGGTGTTCCTAGGATCCAGTATCCCCACTAAGATCGAGGAGGATTTGGTATCCTTCTTAGCACGAAGAAAATCTACCTTTGCCTTCAAACATTCAGATATGACAGGTATTTCAAAGGAGGTAATCACTCATAAACTCGGCCTTGATCTATTTATTAAACCCGTCCATCAGAAGCAAAGGAAATTTGCTCCTGAGAGGAACAAAATCATACAAGAAGAAGTTGAAAAACTTCTTAAGGCCAGTATAATCAGAGAGGTTCAGTATCCTCGATGGTTGGCTAACGTGGTTGTAGTTTCAAAAAAGAATTGAAAGTGGAGGGTATGCGTTGATTTTACATATTTAAACAAGGCATGTCCCAAGGATCCTTTCCCATTACTACATATAGACTCCATGGTGGATGCAACGGCAGGACATGAAATGCTTACCTTCATGGATGCTTCCTTTGGATTTCAACAAATTCAGATGGAACCATCTGATCAGGAGGATACTGCATTCATGACTCCTACCGGCATATATTTTTATATTGCTATGCCATTTGGACTAAGGAATGAAGGGGCAACATACCAAAGAGTGGTCAAAATGATGTTCAAGGATCAGCTAGGCAAAACCATGGAAGTCTACATAGATGACATGGTGGTGAAATCGAAGAAGTCTGAGGACCACCTCAGAGATCTTGAAGAAGCTTTCAATATCCTTGACCAGTATAACATGAAACTGAATCCGTCAAAATGCCACTTTGGTGTTAAGGCTGGAAAGTTTCTGGGGTATAAGGTGACTAAAAGAGGAATTGAAGCAAGCCCAGAACAGATTGAAGCCATCATCAACCTTAAGTCACCTGCAAATGCCAAGGATGTCCAAAGACTAACGGGAAGAATAGCTACTCTGAACCGATTCATCTGAAGATCCTTTGAGAAATGCAAAGACTTCTACGATATTCTTAGAAAGAATAAGAAGTTTGAATGGACAGAAAAGCATGAGGCTGCGCTCAAATCCTTGAAAGATTATTTATCCATAGCTCCATCCTTGATGAAGCATGTGGATGGAGAATCCTTGTATTTATACCTAGCAGTTTCAGGTAATGCAGTGAGTGTTGTTCTCGTCAAGGATCATGAAGGTGAACAACACCCTGTATATTATGTAAGTAAGGGTCTGTTAAATGCAGAAGCCACGTACTCTCACCTTGAAAAACTAATTCTTGCTTTAATTATGGCTTCTACAAAATTAAGACATTATTTTGAGACCCATACTATTATTTTGAAAACTAATTATCCTGTTAAGAATGTTCTTAGAAAGCCAGAATTGTCAGGTAGAATGGCTAAGTGGGCTGTAAAACTGATTGCATACGACATTCAGTATGAGCCCAGGACAGTTACCAAATCACAGGCACTTGCAGACTTTGTGGCTGATTTCAGCAGTGACATGCAGAAAGAAGCCGACCTAGAGGTTCAGCAACTAGATGTAACTAAGGATCCTTGGATCCTCTTCACAGATGGAGCATCCAACGTAAGAGGAACGGGATTGGGCCTATTACTGAAATCGCCACAGGGGGGCATAATACCCCAGTCCATTGCATGTGCATTTCAAGCTACCAACAATGAGGCAGAATACGAAGCACTCATAGCAGGTTTACTTTTAGCCAAAAGTATGAGGATCATGTATCTTCAAGTTATATGGATTCTTTACTCATTACTAACCACTTTAACGGTTCTTATACTGTGAAAGGTGAAAATATGATCAAATATTTAGAAATTGTGAAGGAATTAGCAAAATCCTTCGAAATGTTTAGTATAGTACAGGTACCAAGAGAGGAAAATGTTGGGGCAGACGCCTTAGCAAATTTAGCCTCATCCCTAAAAATCCCAGAAGATATGAAGATCCCAATTACTCACATACTCTCGCCAGCAATAGGAGAGCAAGAAGTTGGGGAAATAACAAGTGATAAGCAGATTGTACTTTGGGATCCATTTTCCTCAGATAATCAAGGATCCTGGATCCTTCCAATCAAAAAGTACATCCAAACTAGAGATCCTAGCTACGGAGAATCCGAAATCGTTCAAACTCAAGGTATCACAATATATTTTATTAGATGATATGCTATACAGGAAATCTCTTGGAGGTCCATACTTCAGGTGCATCGAGGATCCTGAAATCCAGGAGGTACTTAAAGATTTTCACGAAGGATATTGCAGCAACCACACAGGGAGTAGAGCATTATTCTCCATGATACTTAGGACTGGGTACTTCTGGCTGACAATGAAAAAGGATGCAGTAGAGTATTCGAAGAAGTGTGATGCCTGCCAAAGGCATGCAAATATCCTTTATCAACCAGCAGATCCAATGTATCCTATATCCTCTTCATGGACTTTCATGAAATGGGGAATGGACATTTTTGGTAAGTTACCAATGGCACCAGGTGGAAAGGTCTTAATGCTTGCCATGACGGGCTACTTCTCTAAATGGATTGAAGCAGAAGCATTCGTACAAGTCCGAGAAAGGGAAGTTATATCTTTTATTAAAAGGAATATTATAACTAGATTTGGTATTCCTTCAGAGATTATATGTGATAATGGTTCCCAATTCATTGGGAAAAGAACAACTAACTTTTGTGACAGCTGGGGCATAAAGATGATTACTTCAACACCAGTGCATCCTCAAGCTAATGGTCAAGCAGAGTCTAGCAACAAAATCATCATCAACAATTTAAAGAAGAAGCTAGGATCCAAGAAAGGAAAGTGGGTCGAGGAACTACCATGTGTTCTTTGGGCCAACAGGACAACACCCAAGAATGCAATAGGCCAAACAACCTTTTCGTTGGTATTTGGATCAGAAGCGGTAATCCCAACAGAGATGGTGGTTCCTACAGCAAGAACGAGCATCCGTGATCCTGAAGCCAACGAAGAGATCCTTTTTGAAGACTTGGATACTGTTGAAGAACTCAGAGACCTAGCCAAGATCAGAATGGCAGCTTATCAACAAAGGGTAGCTGGGGAATACAACAAGAATATAAGGATCTGAAGATTTCAAGAAGGAGATTTAGTTTTGAGGAAAGCCTTCCAAAATACTACTAATCCGGCTGATGGAAAGTTAGCACCCAAGTGGGAAGGACCTTATCAGATCGAGTCGGAGGCAGGAAAGGGGGCATATCATTTGCTCACAATGGAAGGCAATAGATTACCAAGAGCATGGAATGCTATCCATCTCAAGAAATATTTCTTTTGATCGGGATCCAGTATTCTGAGAGGATATATTATCCTTAAAGGATCAAGGATCCCCGAAATTGGTAATATCTATCCGATTACTTATCCTTTTCAATTTCTTATTATTAATTTAAGGATAACATATTCTTAATATTTTGTTTCTTCCAAGTTTTAAATATCAATGCAGGATATTATTAAGATGTGTAGTGATCAAGAGGTTGGCCACATCTCCTTTACATTCGAGGTACTATCCTATTTCTCTTGGCCTAGCCCACGTTTGGATATGACCCCCGATGGTCATACCCTCTAAGGTTTAAAGGTTTTCACCTTTCTTATAAATAGAGTTTCTACACTTTCGCCTGGAGCGCACGTTATCCAACGTATAGTCCAAAGCAGCGGGACCAGTACACGCTTAGTGGCTGACAATTTCGTTGTTTTCGACCATATGGAGGATCATACGAATTATGGTAGACGTACCATACCACCGGTTAATAACGTTTTCACGTTATCTCAAGACAAAGGTTTCTAACATTTTCATGTTAGCTAAGGTTTATAACGTTTTTTTCACGTTATCTTCGTTTGGGCTAAATCCCGGGTTGAGCGAGTCCCCAGTCAACATCCGTATTTGGGCTTGTCCCCAGTTTTGGGCTTGTCCCCAGATTACACGGGCTTGTCCCCAGATTACACGGGCTTGTCCCTAGTTGCACGGGCTTGTCCCCAGTTAATTATTTGGGCTTGTCCCCAACTTAATGGGTTTAATCCCACAAACACTATAAGTTGTTTGCAACAGATTTTCTAAGTTCATTGTGAGGATCAAAATTCTAAGGATCCAGAATCCTAAAGTTATTCCTTCAAGGATCACTGAGAGTTCAGTGCTTATGGTAATGTAGGTCTACCCTAGACCTTCTGGTATAGTCTCTGTTAATGAATTTATGTATTATCTTAGTTGCAATAATTTTGGATATCTTAGGTTAGAGGGTTGTTCCTTTGAAGATATTTTGTCACTAAATTTTTTTTACTTATTTTTAAGGATACCTTATCCTAAAATTTGTCCTTTAAGGATATTCTATTGTATAACTTTTACCATCTTTTAAGGATATCTTATCCTACTGTTTGTTCTTTAAGGATATTCTATCCTAAGTAATTTTCATAAGGATCTTTTATCCTGAAATCTTTTACTTAAGATTATTTTTCAAAACTATCAATATTGCTAAAATTATATCTAACAAACTTTTAAAAATAAACAACAGGAAAATAGTTAAAAGATTTATATTAATTAAAATAAGCCACCTGGACTTATCCAAAATTCTTAACCCGGACTTCACCATGCAAAAGATGGACCATCCACCCGGGTTAAGTGAGTACTACTAACTGTTCATGAGTGCAGGAAAATTAAAAACAGGGGCAACAAAGGCTTCATCCCCACAAATAGAGGATCCCTCCACCTTTCTCACCCCCACGAATTGTCTTATGGATCATGGATCCTTTACCCTAGTTACTACTGTCTGTTACAAACCAAAATTATTTTTCTTAAAAACATCATAAAAGCAAAATATGATGGGCTTGGGTCTTGTCTTCTATATCCTTCATCGCCCGTCAATGCAGTTGATTCAACCTCCACCGTCGCCTCATGGCCACCTTCAGCTTCATCCTGACCCTTCACACCACTCGTCCCTGCTTGACCTGCATCAACCATATCACCTTCAGCTTCATCCTCGCCTCCACCTAAGTCAATCAAAGCTTGCTTCCATTTCTTGATTTCCCATGAAGATTTGTCGAAGGATGGATCATTGGCCTCAGTCACCAGCTTGATTCTAGCTTGGAGAACCGACTTGCTTGCCCAGACCTTTGCCTCTTCGGTAGCCCGATTGATCTCATCCTGCAGTTGGATTGTGAGTGCGGCAGGATGCTCTTCTATCTGTCTCTTCTCTTTGGTCATCTTTGAGAGGGCCTTATCCTTAGCAGCAGCCATAGATCTCATCGCAGCAAGGGTCTCTTCAAATTCTGCGACAGTCTTCTCGTAATGACTTTGGGCAGAACTGATGGCCTATAAAAGAAAACAGGATAAGCTTAAAAGGATACTTGGATAATAAAGATTGAAAGGATAAAGGATCCTTATGGTTGAAAGCATTTCCAGGATCTGTTTCTCAGTGTCAAAGGGATTCTCTGGTTCCGAACTCTTCTTCCTCTTAGCTCCTGATTTGGCTCGAGTTGTGATTGGACGAGGCTCGGACGTAGGAGTTGGTTTCGGGGTCTCTTTCTTGGTTAACATACAATCGATATCCTCAAGGGAGAATTTGGAAGCAGACTTTCCTTATTTCTGAGCGCCTGTAAACAGTAATTAGCAGATAAGTTTTCAATTATTACACTTTTTAATACAAAAAAAAATTACTCTTACTTGACATGATTGACTCTGAGTGTGATTCTTGAAAAGCTTCGATGAACTTGGCTTGAAAGGTTTTGACTGCAGGATCCAGCGAAAAGAACTTCTCAACTCTCTCTTCGACTCCAGGAAGATCAGATAGTAAATCAAAATTCGCAACTACACAAGCAATGAAAAATATTAGCAACAGAATAAAGTATCCTACCTTGGTTACCTAAAGATCCTAGATCCTACCTTTGGTATCCACTTTTTGGGAAGGTCAGTTCCACCCGGAATGGAATCCCTTCTAACAAAGAAAAATTGGTTCCTCTAGAGGGTACCTTCTTCTTCGACTATCCTCTCTATGGTGTAAAGAACTCTCCATAACATCTGCATGGTTTGAATATAACTATCCCCGTAAAGGAGAAGAATCTTTGAGTAAAATCGGGAAAAGGGTACTTATAGCCTATAAGAAACGGTTGGGCCGGAAAGCAAACCCAGTTTTTCGATATACTGTCACTACGGGTTGAAGGGTCGAAGGTTCGGAAAACTGTGTTGGCCGGAAAGTGTGATTTGATTTCGTCAATCTCCGGATCTGTGAACTTACAGATCTCTAAGGAAGGAGTTTGAAGGATACCTTGCGAGTATAGATCATCGGGGTCGGTATGATTGATAGAAGAAGAGGAAGAGGATACAGAAGCAGTCGACATATTGAAAGAAAATAAAGAATGAGGAAGTAGGATACCTGAAAGACGCCTGAATATGTGCTTATAAAAGAATTATGATTATCTCATATATAGGCGGCGTATAATTATGGCATATCGATATTAACCACCTGACACATGTCTAATCATCTTCTTTTTTGCAGGGTTTTTGAAATTCAAAATGACACCTGTTTTACAAAATCATCCGCCATTTTGGGGGCAATTGTTAGGGCATGAATTTTATGCTGAGGATCCTTAATCCTTAACTATCTTATGGATAGATTATCCTTGAGATATGTAACAGGTTATAAAGGATCAACGATCCTCGGTTTTATTTGTTTACTCATGATTGCGTTTAGTATGGTGGTGTGTTAGACAGGTATAACAGTTTTAAGGCGTGTTTGCATCAATTATCCTCATGGAGTATTCTCTAGCTGGAGTATGGATCCAGGATCCTTATTGAGCATAGCTAGTAATGGACAAATTTGTGTGAAGACTGATGTTTAAATATCAACAACGGCTCTTAGACTTGTTCTTCCACTTATTTCGCTACTGGACTCCTAAAGCACGTGGTCAAAGTAATGGGAGCGGCTAGTGGAGGACTTGCGGATTGTTAGGAATTATTGTTAATAATATTTTCAATATAATTATCGAGTTATGATCGATTAAGGGAAACTTGTACACACACGCACTCTAGAGCAGAAGCAATTACTCTCTCTACTCACTAGTTTACTTTGTAACATCGATCATAAACTCCACAACACTTGTAACCACCTTTAACCATTAATAAACTTGACGGTGATAGTTTTCACCGTCCGAGGGTTTTTTGTGCCGGAGATTATTATAATCACGTACCATCCGACCAAAGATTATCTTGTTAATCTTTGACCGAAGCAATTCGACCAAAGATTACCTTGTTAGTTTTTGACCGAAGTAAGATTATCATAATCAAGGGTTTTTTCCCTCGTGATCAAATCATTGTGTTCACCAATATCTCGGTTATACATTCACTTTTATCGTGTTAGCACTATACCTCACTTGACAGATTTGGATACATTATCCTTAGTTGATTTTTATCCAAAACAGTATAGATCACTAGTTAACTTCTCAAATTTTCTACAACAAGGAAATTGACAGTTGAACAAGTTAACTAAGTGTGAGAAAGAAGTAACAGAAAAGGGAGGAAGACTTAGCAGCCATTCTAAAGCAGATCCTGATAGTCTGGCTCCAAAGTCTTTGAATAGACAAGCTTCCTTGAGCCTTTCAGGAATCGGGTTAATTTCCATCCTTTCTCTGTATTGCGCTACATGCTCTTCAGGATCAGTGGTCCCGTCATATACTTCTGGTTAGTGCACGGAAATTTGACACTGTGGATATGTTATCCTGGCATATGTTTTGGATCAGTTATTCTTAGCGTTTGTTCCAGATCCTGTCAGGATCAAGGATCCACAGTACTTATTATTTAATAACGGTTGTTCTCATGTGTAGTCTTATAGTTTGCAGGTGTAACGATTAGAAGACTCAGTCTATGTACTAACTTGCAGTCAAGAAGATATTGACGTGTTTGAATCAATTATCCTTCTGAAGAGTTCCAGAGCTATGTCAGGATCCTGGATCCTCGGTACTTGATGCTATTAACGATTATTTCTTATATGAAGGCTGATATTTATCAAGTGTAACGGCTCCAAGACCTGGTCCTCCCCCTAATTCGCAGCCTGAGTGATGGAGCACGTGGTCAAAGTGGTTGTTACAAGTATATTCAAGATAAAGCCGGTTTTTTAGGAAAATTAGTTAATAGTCTTAATTATTAATAACTCCAATGAGTTATTATCTTATATATATATAATTGAGATATGATCGAATAGAAGACACATGTATTCTCACACACACTAGAGCAGAACCATATATTCTCTCTACACTAGCTTACTTTGTAACATCGATCATCAACTCCACAACACTTGTAACCACCTATTGTTATCAATATAATCGACGGTGATAGTTTTCACCGTCCGGGGGTTTTTTGTGCCGGAGACCACGATAATCATATACTCATCGACCAAAGGTTACCTTGTTGATCATTGACCAAAGTAATCCGACCAAAGATTATCCTATTAATCCTTGACCGGAGTTATTTTACCAACGATTACCTCGATAAGTTTTGACCGAAGTAAGACTATCGTGATTAAGGGCTTTTTCCCTCGTGATCAAACCATTGTGTTCACTGATATTATGCTCATACACTTGTCATCATCGCATTAGCACCTTACCTCACATAACAGATTTGGATACTTGATCCTTAGCTGATTTTTGTCAAAAACAATTTGGCGCCCACCGTGGGGAAATTGGTGCTATAATCCAGATTATTCCTATCATTTTCAACCTTTTCATACCCATATCACTATCAGTGGCCTCTCAAACAACCTCTGCTTCATCAACCATGCCATCTTCGGTTCCTCTCTCATCAAGGACTTTGCCGCCGATGCCTCCGCCAATCACGGGAGCTCCAAAGACCACCGCGGCTGGAAACAAGACACAAATTCCAGTTCTCTAGAGCTCAAAAACCACTACTGCCACTTCTATGGTCAAATCTAACAATGATGTTTCTGCTATGTTTTCACAAGTTAAGGCATACATGGAGCAGCAGAACAAAACCAACCAGAGGATCCTACGTGAAACTGAAGATCTCAAGAAAAGAAAGAGGCCAGCGGAGGATTAGACTCCCTTGATGCCTAGGGTGCTGGAATTCTCTACTCCAGGATCCGTGGTTCAGCATACTCAAGGATCCTCGATCTTCCAACAAGGATCATCCATCCTTCAACCAGGGTCCGTAGGTCAGCATCTCAAGGATCCTCGATCTTCCAGCAAGGATCATCTATCCTTCAATCAGGTCCATGGGTCTGCATACTCAAGGATCCTCGATCTTCCAGCAAGGATCATCCATCCTTCAACCAGGGTCCGTGGGTCAGCATACTCAAGGATCCTCGATCTTCCAGCAAGGATCATCCAACCTTCAACCAGGGTCTGAGGGTCAGCATACTCAAGGATCCTCGATCTTCCTACCAGGATCATCTATCCTCCAACAAGAGTCCATGGTTCAACAAGCTCAAGGATCCTCAAGCTTTCAGCAAGGACCATCGATCCTTCAACCAGGATCCTCCGGATTGTATCTTCAAAGATCCTTCAACTCCCAACCACTAGGATCCTTCATCCACAATCAAGGATCCTTCTTCAAGGATCAAGGATTCTCAGGGGTTCAACATCAAAGGTCTTTGGAGGTCCATGAAGGCGACATTATCCCCATGCGGACCATAGCTTCTGGAGGACCAACTCCTATCGCAGATTCTTCTTATCCCAACTACACTTCTGGGATGCCAATGTTCAACCAACCAAGAGGTAACGCCTATAATCACATATCCTCAGACACTAACCTTGGCTCTATGCAGGATACAGGTATCAATCAGGCTATGGCTAGGGAACTTCAGAAGCTTAAGGATATGATATCCAGCATGCCAGGAGTGGTCCGTCCAATTCCTGAAATACCAGAAGGGAGCCACAAGCTGTCCAGATTTGCTCCACCGATATGCGATGCAGAGATCCCGAAACGCTTTCAAACCTCCAACATGAAGGTGTATGATGGGACCACTGATCCGGAAGAACACGTGGCTCAGTATAGGGAAATGATGGAGATCAACCCAATTCCTGAAAGACTCAAGGAAGCTTGTCTATGCAAGAGTTTCGGATCCACACTAATGGGTGCTGCACTTAAATGGCTGCTAAGTCTTCCTCCTTATTCTGTTACATCTTTTTCATATTTAGTTAACTTGTTCAACAGCCAGTTTTCTTGTAGTAGAAAATTTGAGAAGTTAACTAGTGACTTATATAGAGTTGTCCAACCTTATGATGAATCCTTAAGGGATTTTGTTACAAGTTTTGGCAGGGAAGCTCTTGAAATCCCTAATCTTGATATGGCTACCGCTGTTGAAGCATTCAAGATGGGACTTCAGAAGGGCTCCCCCTTTTATAACGATCTTGTGATGACTCCGTGCAGGAACCTAGATGAAGTAAGAAACAGGGCACTCAGATTCATACGATTGGAAGACGACAAGAGGATCCAGGATCGTCTGGGGGCTCAAACAAATCAGGAATCCCCTGACAAGAATAAAGGATCCTCATACAGGAACAACAACTCAAAGCCGTACACCAAGTTCAACAATCAAAACGTACGAGAAGTCGAAGAAGGAGATAGTGATGAAGACTATCCCTGCATCTCCGAGTATTGTTTCTCCGTAGATACCCATGGATTAATTTGTGCCATGAAGGATCTAGGGGGAAAAGCAAGGTGGCCCCGAAAGAACGAGAAGACTACCACCTTCAAAGACAAGTCTAAGTGGTGTGCTTTCCACGAAGATTTTGGTCACATGACAGACGAGTGCATTGGCTTAAGGAGAGAAATTGGATACCTCCTGAGTAAGGGTCACTTTAAAGAACTCTTGGGAGGGAAGAAATCCAAGATCCAGGATCCTGAAGATCTTCCACAAAAAGCAACACCACCACCACCAGACGCTCACGTGATCAACTTCGTCTCCAGAGAATA
This sequence comes from Bidens hawaiensis, assembly GCF_021521415.1. Classification (NCBI taxonomy): domain Eukaryota; kingdom Viridiplantae; phylum Streptophyta; class Magnoliopsida; order Asterales; family Asteraceae; genus Bidens; species Bidens hawaiensis. The sequence continues at coordinate 2,000,932 of NW_027491058.1, read as the reverse complement.
CGGCATGATTCAAACTTCTTGTCCCACAGAAGAATTCGAGTTGGATGATGAAAGAAGACCGCTCAACCCCACTACTCGAATAACTAATGATAGGATATTCTTCGATTCGAGCATCAAGGATCCTCACCAGGATGAACTGGATGTACGAATGGTCAATTTCATCTCTGGAGGATCCGACATATGTGGAACTTCCTTCTCATCAGCAAAAAGGCTTGCCAAAGAGATCAAGTTGGACAATGGAGACCGACCAATAGTATCCACCACTTTAACGACAGACAAAAGGATCTTCTTCGATGAGGAAGACAAACTAAACATCCAGGATCCTCACCATGATGGTTTAATTATTACTTTATTTATTGTTAACCACTATGTACGCAGGATCTTAGTGGACGGTGGATGCTCGGTCAACATCATCCAGCTTGATGTCCTTAAGAAGATGAACATTCCAGATTCCGAGATCGTCCCTAGAATATCAGTGCTAGTCGGTTTCAGCGAAGAAACCAAAAAGACATTGGGGGACATCAACCTTCCAATTTATATTGAAGGGTTAAATTCATATCAAAACTCTGTGTAATTGATAACCTTTCTTGTTGCAATGTTATTTTAGGTAGGCCCTAGATCCATGGGATGAAGGCGGTGGCCTCAACCTACCACAAATGCATCAAACTACCAACTCCTTGGGGAGTAGTAAGGATAGATGGTGACCAAGTGGAGGCCAAGAATTATTACTCTTCATCCATGAAGCCGACAGCTAAACAGACTATAGCATAGCAATTACAGCAAAATCCTAGGAATGTACTGGAAGCTCGAGAGCAGGACCTAAAAAAAGTATCTTTAGATCCTGAAGATCCAGACATGAAGGTGTTCCTAGGATCCTGTATCCCTGACGAGATCGAGGAGGATATAATATCCTTCCTAAAGCAACGAAAATCCACGTTTGCCTTCCAACATTCAAACATGACAGACTGGTCAACATGATGTTCAAGGATCAGTTAGGCAAAACCATGGAAGTCTATATAGATGACATGGTGGTGAAATCAAAGAAGGCCGAGGATCACCTCAGGGATCTCGAAGAAGCTTTCGATATCCTTGACCAGTACAATATGAAACTGAATCCGTCAAAATGCCACTTTGGTGTTAAGGCTGAAAGTTTCTGGGATATATGGTGACTAAAAGAAGAATTGAAGCAAGCCCTGAGCAGACTGAAGCCATCATCAACCTAAAGTCGCCTGCAAATGCCAAGGATGTCCAAAGGCTTACGGGAAGAATAGCCGCTCTCAACAGATTCATCTCAAGATCCTCCGAGAAATGCAAAGACTTCTACGACATTCTTAGAAAGAATAAGAAGTTTGAATGGACAGAAAAGCATGAGGCTGTGCTCAAAGCCTTGAAGGATTACTTATCCTCAGCTCAAGCTCTAATGAAGCCTGTGGATGGAGAATCCTTATATCTGTATCTAGCAGTTTCAGGTAATGCAATAAGTGCCGTCCTCGTCAAGGATCATGAAGGTGAACAACACCCGGTATATTATGTAAGTAAAAGTCTATTAGATGCAGAAGCCAAGTATTCTCACCTTGAAAAATTAATCCTTTCTTTGATTATGGCTTCCACTTTAGTAAGACATTATTTTGAGACTCATACTATTATTTTTGAGAACTAATTATCCTGTTAAGAATGTGCTTAGAAAACCGGAATTGTCAGGAAGGATGGCCAAGTGGGCTGTGAAGCTGAGTGCATATGACATTCAGTATGAGCCTAGAACAGCTATCAAATTGCAGGCACTAGCAGACTTTGTGGCTGATTTCAGCAGTGACATGCAAAAGGAGGCTGATTTAGAAGCCCAACAACTAGAAGAAGCCAAGGATCCTTGGATCCTCTTCACAGATGGAGCATCCAACGTAAGAGGAACGGGATTGGGCATACTACTGAAATCGCCACAGGGGGACATAATACCCCAGTCCATTGCATGCGCATTTCAAGCTACCAATAATGAGGTAGAGTACGAAGCACTCATCGCAGGTTTACTTTTAGCAAAAAGCATGAGGATCAAGTATCTTCAAGTTTATATGGATTCTTTACTTATAACTAACCACTTTAACGGTTCTTATGCCGTGAAAGGTGAGAAAATGATCAAATATTTAGAAGTTGTGAAGGAATTAGCAAAATCCTTCGAGTTGTTTAGTATTATTCAGGTACCAAGAGAGGAAAATACTGGGGCGGATGCCTTAACAAATTTAGCCTCGTCATTGAAAATTCCAGAAGATACAAAGATCCCAATTATCCACATACTCTCGCCAGCAATAGGAGAGCAAGAAGTTGGGGAGATAACAAGTGACAAACAGATTGTACTTTTGGATCCATTATCCTCAGCCAGCCAAGGATCTTGGATCCTCCCAATCAAAAAATACATCCAAGATGGAGAAATTCCAGCCACAGAGAATCCCAAATCCTTAAAACTCAAGGTATCACAATATATTTTATTAGATGATATGCTCTACAGAAAATCTCTTGCAGGTCCATACTTGAGGTGCATCGAGGACCCTGAAATCCAAGAAGTACTTAACGACTTTCACGAAGGAGATTGCGGCAACCACACAGGAGGAAGGGCATTATTCTTCAGGATACTTAGAACTGGGTACTTCTGGCCGACAATGAAGAAGGATGCAGTAGAGTATTCGAAGAAGTGTGATGCCTGCCAAAGGCATGCAAATATCCTTCATCAACCAGCAGAACCAATGTATCCTATATCCTCTTTATGGCCTTTCATGAAATGGGGAATGGACATTGTTGGGAAGCTACCAAAGACTCCAGGTGGAAAGGTCTTTATGCTTGCCATGACAGACTATTTCTCCAAATATATTGAAGCAGAAGCATTCGTGCAAGTCCGAGAAAGGGAAGTTATATCATTTATTAAACTAAATATTATAACTAGATTTGGTATCCCTTCTGAAATTGTTTGTGACAATGGTTCCCAGTTTATCGGGAAAAGAACCACTAACTTTTGTGACATTTGGGGCATCAAGATGATTACCTCTACTCCAGTGCATCCTCAAGCTAATGGTCAAGCAGAATCAAGCAACAAGATAATCATCAACAACTTGAAAAAGAAGCTAGGATCCAAGAAAGGAAAATGGGCTGAAGAGCTACCATATGTACTTTGGGCCGATAGGACGACACCAAAAAATGCAACAGGCCAAACACCCTTCTCATTAGTGTTTGGGTCAGAAGTCGTTATCCCTACAGAAATGGTGGTTCCAACAGCCAGGACAAGCATCCGTGATCCTAAGGCCAATAGAGAAATCCTTCTCGAAGACTTGGATACTGTGGAAGAACTCAAAGACTTAGCCAAAATCAGAATGGCAGCTTATCAACAAAGGGTAGCTAGGGCATACAACAAGAATATCAGGATCAGAAGATTTCAAGAAGGACATTTAGTTTTAAGGAAAGCCATCCAAAACACAACCAATCCGGCTTATGGGAAATTAGCACCCAAATGGGAAGGTCCTTATCTGATCGAGTCGGAGGCAGGAAAGGGGGCATATCATTTGCTCACTATGGAAGGAAACAGGTTACTAAGAGCATGGAATGCTATCCACCTCAAGAAATACTTTTTCTGATCAGGATCAAATATCCTCTGAGGATCAAGTATCCTTAAAGGGTCAAGGATCCCAAAATTGGTAATATCTATCTGATTACTTATTCTTTTTAATTTCTTATTATTTTAAGGATAATGTATTCTTAACGATTTGTCTCTTCCAAGTTTTAAGTAACACTGCAGGTTTTCAAAAAGAGGTTCAATGTCTAAGAGGTTGGCCACCTCTCCCTCACGCTTAAGGTACATCATTATTTTCCTTGGCCTAGCCCACGTTTGGGTATGAACCCCGATGGTCATATCCTCTAAGGTTTAAAGGTTTTCACCTTTCTTATAAATAGAGTTTCTACACACACGACTGGAGCGCACGCTATCCAACGTATAGTCCGGGGCAGCGGGACCAGTACACGCTTAATGGCTGACAATTTCGTTGCTTTCGGCTATATGGAGGATCCTACGATTTATGGTAGACGTACCATACCACCGGTTTATAACGTTTTCACGTTATCTCAAGACAAAGGTTTCTAACATTTCATGTTAGCTAAGGTTTATAACGTTTTCACGTTATCTCACGTTTGGGCTAAATCCCAGTTTGGGCAAGTCCCCAGTTGACATCCGTATCCTTGGGCCCGTCCCCAGTTTGGGCTTGTCCCCAGTTTTTGGGTTTGTCCCCAGTTTAACACCAGCTCACGGGCTTGTCCCCAGATTATACGGGCTTGTCCCCAGTTTATTTTATGGGCTTGTCCCCAGCTTAATGGGTTTTATTCTAGTTAATATTATAAGTTGTTTGCAACAGATTTTCTAAGTTCATTGTGAAGATCAAGACTTATGGATTCAAAATCCTTAAATTGCTTCTAGCAGGATCACAGAAGGATCATTACTTATGGTAACTTAGGTCTAACTAGACCTTACGGTATGATTTCTGTTTATCGGTTTACACTTATTTTATTTCAGTTTATATCTTTATAGGTATAAGGACTCATTATTTTCAATCTATTTTTATAAGGATTTAAGATCCTGGTTTATTTTTGCAAGAATATTTTATCCTAAAAAGTTTTTACTGAAGAATATTTCTCAAAACTTTCAACAAGTCTAAAGCTATATCAGACAAACTTTCAAAATAACAGACAATCAACAGATAGTTAAAAGATACTATTTATTAAACTTACCAAAAATCTTAACCTGGATTTCACCATTCAAAAAATGGACCGTCCACCCGGGTTAAACAGGTGTTATTAGTTATTCATGATTTGCAGGGAGAAAGATATACAGCCGGATACGGAAGTTCCCATGGAAACTCCATTGAAAAATGACAATTGTATCCAACTTGTCAAATCTCATATGTTTTTGCAGGAAGTTTGAATTCAAAGGCAAAATGACAGCTGTGATCTTATCCTACCGCCATTTTGGGGGCAATTGTTAGTGCACGTAAATTTGAAACTGTGTATATGTTATCCTGGCATATCTTTTGGATCAGTTATCCTTAGCGTGTGTTCCAGATCCCGTCAGGATCAAGGATCCACGGTACTTATTATTTACTAACGGTTGTTCTCATGTGTAGTCTTATATTTAGCAGGTGTAACGATTAGAAGACTCAGTCTATGGACTAACTTGCAGTAAAGAAGATATTGACGTGTTTGAATCAATTATCCTTCTGAAGAGTTCCAGAGCTATGTCAGGATCCTGGATCCTCGGTATTTGATGTTATTAACGATTATTTCTTATATGAAGGCTGATATTTATCAAGTGCAACGGCTCCAAGACATGGTCCTCCCCCTAATTCGCAGCCTGAGTGATGGAGCACGTGGTCAAAGTGGCTGTTACAAGTATATTCAAGATAAAGGCGGTTTTTTAGGAAAATTAGTTAATAGTCTTAATTATTAATAACTCCAATGAGTTATTATCTTATATATATATATAATTGAGATATGATCGAATAGAAGACACATGTATTCTCACACACACTAGAGCAGAACCATATATTCTCTCTACACTAGCTTACTTTGTAACATCCATCATCAACTCCACAACACTTGTAATCACCTATTGTTATCAATATAATCGACGGTGATAGTTTTCACCGTCCGGGGGTTTTTTGTGCCGGAGACCACGATAATCATATACTCATCGACCAAAGGTTACCTTGTTGATCATTGACTAAAGTAATCCGACCAAAGATTATCCTATTAATCCTTGACCGGAGTTATTTTACTAACGATTACCTCGATAAGTTTTGACCGAAGTAAGACTATCGTGATTAAGGGATTTTTCCCTCGTGATCAAACCATTGTGTTCACTGATATTACGCTCATACACTTGTCATTATCGCATTAGCACCTTACCTCACATAACAGATTTGGATACTTGATCCTTAGCTGATTTTTGTCCAAAACACTTTCATGTTGGGGGTTTGAAAGCGTTTCGGGATTTCCGCGTCACAGATTGGTGGAGCAAATCTGGGTAATTTGTGGCTTCCCTCCGGTATCTCGGGGATTGGACGTATCACCCCGGGTACGCTAGATATCATATCCTTAAGTTTCTGTAGTTCCTTGGCCATGGATAGGTTGATACCTGCATCCTGTATAGAACCACGATTAGCATTCAAGGATATAGAATCATGCGTGTTACCTCTTTGTTGTGCAAAGGTCGGCATTCCAGAAGAATGGCTGAGATAAGAAGCGTCTGCTACAAGAGTTGGTCCGCCAAAAGTGATGGTCTGCATGGGGATTATATCTCCTTCATGGACCTCATAGGATCGCTGATGTTGAACGCCTGAGAATCCTTGATCCTGAAAGAAGGATCCTTGATTATGGACGTAGGATCCTAGTTGTTTTTTGTTGAAGGATGCTGGATGATATAATCCAAAGGATCCTGGTTGAAGGATGGAAGATCCTTGTTGAAGGAACGACGATCCTTGAGCTTGCTGACCCATGAACCCTTGTTGCAGGATAGACGATCCTGGCTGGAGGAACGAGGATCCCTGAGCTTGCTGATCCACGGACCCTTGTTGAAGGATGGATGATCCTTGCTGGATGATCGAGGATCCTTGAGAATGATGACCCACGAACCCTGGTTGAAGGATGGATGATCCTTGCTGAAGGATGGAGGATCCTTGAGTATGTTGAGCCACAGATTCTAGAGTAGTGAAATCCAGCACCCTAGGCATCAAGGGAGTCTGATCCTCCGCTGGCCTCTTTTTTTTTGAGATCTTCAATTTCAAATAGGATCCTCTGGTTCGTTTTGTTCTGCTACTCCATGTATGCCTTAACCTGTGAAAACATAGCAGAAACATTATTGTTAGATTTGACCACCGAAGTGGCAACAGTGGTTTTCGAACTTTGGAACACTGGTAGTTGCGTCTTGTTTCCAGCAGCAGTAGCCTGTGGTGCTCCCGTGATTGGAGGAGGCATCGGTGGCAAAGTTCTTGAGGAGAGAGGAGCCGAAGATGACATGGTTGATGAAGCAGAGGTTGATTGAGAGGCCATTAAAGGTGATATGGGTATGAAAGGTTGAATATTGATAGGATACTTTTTGGATTATAGCACCAATTGCCCCACGGCGGGCGCCAAATTATTTTGGACAAAATTCTACTAAGGATAATGTATCCAAATTCGTTTTGTGAGGATTAGTGCTATAATGACAATAGTGAATATATGAACGAAATTGAGATGAACACCGTGATTTGTTGCGAGGAAAAACCCCTTGATCTTGATTAGATCAAAGGAAAAAAAACCCGGGTGATGACAAATCGTCTATCACCACTTTATTAATATGAAAAATGAGGATACAAGGTCTGGAGATTATGATCAGTATTTACAATAATTCTAAGTGTGTGTGTGTGTGTGTGTGTATTGTTGTCCTCCCCTACGAATGTAGCTGGTGTGTTATATATAGGGTGTGTGCCTTAACTGATCATAACTCAATGGAGTTATTAATAATAAATACAATTAACTAATAATCCCTAAAAATCTGCCATTGTCTTCAATATAAACGTAACAGCCACTTTGACCACGTGCTCCATCACTTAGGCTGCGAAATAGGGGGTTGACCAGGTCTCTTAGCCGTTACATCTGTCAAATATAATGTTATACACAGGAAACAATCATTAGTAAATAATAAGTACTGAGGATCTTTGATCCTGACGGGATCTGACTAAGGATAACTGATCCAAGAACATATGTCAGGATAACTTATCCACAGTGTCAAAATTCTGTGCACTAACAGTACTATCATGCAAGAATTTAAAGTGGCAATATATGTTAATTTACATTAATAAATATCCAACTAAATACAAACAACAAAGTACATAAATTAAAAAATAAATGCAACAAGATAATTCAAAATTTCAAATTTAAAACTAAGCCTTGATTTATTCTTCTAACATATTAACTCTAAATTCTTCACCAATCTGGATATCAGTTTAAACGATAACCTGCATATGCGTATAAAATAAAATAGTTTTGTCAACACAAGATTGAATGAGTAAAACATCAGTTAATTCAATATAATATAATATGAGAAAATGAGCAAGCAGTCCTTAATGCGGTATACAATTAAGCCATAACATGTAATCATTTCAAACAGATAATAATGTGTGGGCTAAACCGTTTACATGCGAATAGGGCGTTGGTTACCATGAGTGAGTTTTCGGTGAAACCATTGTCATGCGATCGGACGCTGGCCACTACGACGGTCGTATGATCATACTAAACGTGAATATGACTGACCTCTCCGAATGCGATAAAATAAACAAATAAACATGTAACAAGTTAGGCATATATTTGATAGCACGCAAGGTTAAACGGTTTGCAAATCTGAATTCTATATAATATGTAAATATGATATGATATGCACATGTCCCAAAACATTAAAAATAAGTAAAAGAGGGAGTGAATACTCACCTTATAAGCAAGAGGAATGAATTCGATATAAATGATAAATAAATACTCGCCACGCTCGTCGAGAATATTAGCGGACAAATCCAAAGAGTAATAATAGCCAGAGAAATATTACGAATTAATAAATGGACTTAAATAGATTTGAGATATGAACGGGTATTTGAGAGTTAAAATATAATTTTATTAAACTTGTTATTTATTAATAAAGATTACTTTTAAACTAATATTGTACATAATAACTTATAAAAATTTATATAAAATATAATCGTATATAAAAATAGTTGTACTTATAACTACTAAAGTTGTAATAAATAATATATCAAATAAAAAATATATTTGTTTAGAAAATACTTGACCAATAATTATTTAAAATAATAAGATACATTTTTATTTTTAATTATGTATTTTAAGCCAATAACCTGTTAAATCTTAATATTAACAATTTAATACTTATTATATATTGTCATATATATATATAGGGGATGGATCTTGCGAGAAGTGATATTACAGCGAGAAGGGAATGTATAACTCCATTAATCCCTAATTTCACTCCCTTTCATATGATGTAACATACATATATGTAGGTTGGTTGTATTTATGTCTTAATTACATATTCAAACCAACCTACAAACATATAAATGTACCGAGCCACATTCAAACCTATGTACCTACACACATACAAACATACATACACATATACAAACATACGTACACATATGAAAACATTCGTACCTACACACATACATATGCACTTACACAACGCACCTACACATAAGAAATGGAGTGAAATTAGGGATTAATGGAGTTACACATTCACTTCTCGCACTTCTCGCTGTAAAAAAACTTCTGAAATGATCCAATACCTATATATATATATATATATATATATATATATATATATATATATATATATATATATATTTGTGTGTGTGTGGTTTTAACGAGATTCGACAAAACAACTAGTTAATATGTCGTTTAATAGAATATCAATTAATTATTACATTTATAATATTAATAACATAATTTAAATGATTAAATATATTAATATTTTAGTTTAAATAGATCATTACCAAAAATAAAAGAAAAACGGGCTGGAGGTGGCCTGAACTCGCGCCCCCCAGCCAAGTAGATTCTTAACCCACACACTCTAACCAACTGGGCTAGGGTGCTAGTTGGTATAAACCTAAAACTGATGAATTATATCCTGCAGACCAAATACCCAGATCATACTATGAACCCTAACAAGATCAATTGGGCAAAACGTCAATCATTTGGCCGATTAATCTTGGGGCTATTGATACTGATAAACAGAAAACTCCAAACATGCAACTAATTACCGGTGACAATGTTAAACGAATGGTTTAATTGATCAATATATAGCCGGCCAACATGATGACCAAGAACACGACACAGAAGCAGCTATAATGCAATTAGATATTGGGGTTCGAGGCGATGCTTGTCAGATGGTTTGGGCAAGTGTAATTGATATATTACAATCTCTAAGTGATAGATTAACACTATGACCAAGCCGGTTAGGTTATAGAGTTAATACGTATCAGAATTGATCACGATTTCCTAATTAATTATGTCGGTGAGGCCGAAAATGGTATGAGGAACAAAAATCACAAATCAATTCCAAGCTTACAGCGAGAATTAAGGCTCAAGACAACTAAACATGTCACAGGGTTGGTATATGAGTAAATGGGTTGGCGGGTTTCTGGGTTAATATAATAGTTTTAGCAAAAATTGCATAATGGTCCCTCATGTATGGATATGGAAACATAAGTGGGTTAAAGTATTGTTTAGGGTTAAAATTGTATATATAACAAAGTTGTTATAATATTTAATTAAATATTTAAACAATATTTTTAAAATAATAAATAATAACTCGATAATTGTGGTGTTTATTGATAAGAATTCGCGAACACAGAAATGGGCCGGGTAACGGATATAAAATATTAAATAGAAAATCCGAATTGTTACAATATCCCCTACTTTTGGGAATTTCGTCCCAAAATTAAAGAAAAACGAAACGAACATATTTGACAAAAGGAAAATTTTAAATATAATTCAAAACTCATTATAACACAAAACTTTGAATAGTTAAAACAACACTCCAAATGAAAATCCAATAAGGGCACTTATATAAAGGATGTACCAACGGCGTATCCACCATACCTTATCATCTTTACATTTGTACCGTTATCCCAACAATGTTTCTTCCAACAATGCCCTCATTTCTCAAGACAGCTTCTCAATGTTCAAGACCACTCAACAACATCCACCTCAAGAAGACTATCAAATGTTCAAATCTACTCAAGGCCAATCATCTTCCATTCAACCTTAACCAGCTCCAGTATTCTTCACTAAGTTTGCTCAATCTTCAGCTGATAATGGAAAATCTTCATCTTCTGGTGTTGCTCATGGTCAGAACTCCAATCAGATTCCTTCCATTCCGAAGAGACTCAGGAGAACATAGCTGTAATGGCGGGATTCATGAACTGCTATAATGCATTTCTAGCTGGAGATTTGGTCCAACCTGTAGTTGCTGTTGAGCTCGATCAGATTCATCCTGAGGATGTTGAGGAAATGGATATTTCTTGGCAAATCGCCATGGCAGTATTTCGGGCCAAGAAATTCACTAAAAGGATGGGGAGAAACAATTGGAATATGCCTCATAATCAGAAAGTGTGTTTTAACAAGGACACTCTAAGATGCTACAACTATCATTTTGCTCGTGAATGTACTAACCCAGCGAAGGAAGGAAACACAGAAAGGGCGCTAGTTCCAGTGGGTAATGCTAGAGGGAAGGTTGGGGATAGCTCGGGAAATGGTGAAAGGGGATTGTTGCTCAACAGTTTTCTTGGGAGGATCATATGGCTGCTCTCAACATTGGAAATCAGACCGCAAACTTCGCAAATGTTGAAAACAATGAAGAAAATGCTGCTGAGGAGCAAGTCAAGGAACTTCAATTCGCATATATGGCTTTCACTTCTCCCAAGTCATCTGAGGTAAGTTTTCAACCATTTTCTCAATATTGTGTTGATAAGATAGAATTATATAGGCTCCACAATGATAATTTAATTAGAGACATGGAAAGACTAAAATCTGAAAATTTTAAACTTAAGAAAAACGAAAAGGGCTTTGTAGATAAAATAGAAGCAACTCAAAAGGATTTATCTAAGCTTAAGCCTGAATTCAGTATAAAATGTTGTCACTACCTGGATGCCAAACAGGAAATTGTTGAATTAACTGCTAAAATGTAAGCCTCTAAGATGGAAATTTTGAATCTAAATAGTAAATTTGAAAGGGATGAACTAGATTTTAAAAAATACGATGTTTCCAGTGACGTAGTTAACTCAATGATTGAAAATCAATTATGGTGGAAAGAAAACGAAGATGAGGGCATAAGATATAGTCGAGTTCCCCCACCATACAACCACAATTATGTTAGTACTCATGTTACCAAAGAACAGGAAGAAAAGATAAAGGGCATGAAGTATGGCAAACAAGATAAATGTGATGGAGCTAGTTTTGTGAATGCAAGTATGTCCACTTCAGGAGTGAACGATTCTAACGTGTTTGCTTCATGTGCAGAAAAAGTAATTGTGTAGGAATGGACTGATGAGAATGACGACCCTTGTTTTGAATTTAATAATGACATTGTTTCTTATGTTTCTTTAAAATTACATGTTTTGAATTCTGTTATTCCGACTGTTTATGTGGGCTCTATGTTAAAGAGCAAGGATTCTTTTGTGATTGATTTTGTTATAACTTTGAATTATGATAATGTGGTTTCCAATAAGATTAAAAATTCGAAAAATTCCAACAAATACTCACCACCTAAATTTGTTAAAGAGGGAAAAGACAAAATCGAAACAGATAGAAAAGACAAAATCGTGTCCTTCTAACCCTAAAACCGTAACAGATAGAAAAGGTGGTTCAGTTTCAAAAATGAACTCGTATTCAAAACCGAAACAGATAGAAAAGACAAAATCGTGTCCTTCTAACCCTAAAACACCGGAGATGAAGTCAACCATTCGTACATATAATGCCAAATCTTACAATGGTAGACATAAATGGTTGCCTAAATCTCCGGTAAAAGAGTCTGCAAACCAAACGTTTGATGATCAAAAGGACAAGTCATGGCAACCCATGACAACTTTAGATGAGTCAGGGTCACCCAGTGTAACTATGGACTGGGTACCAAAGTCTAATTAATCCCACGCTTTGTGCAGGGACAGCTATGGAGGAATATCATTAAACCTTGGTATGTTGATAGTGGTTGTTCCAGGCACATGACAGGAGACATTTCCCAACTACACGACATTCAAACATTTAATGGTGGGTATGTGTCCTTTACGGGAGGAGAAAAAGGGAAGATTACTCAGAAGGGTACTGTAAGTAACGGTGTTCTAAGATTCGAAAATGTTAATTTTGTTCCAGAATTGAGCACAGTTTGTTGAGCGTGTCGCAAATCTGTGATAAAGATTTTTCAACTCATTTTACTAAGAAGGAGTGCCTGACTTTGAAACCTGGTATAATTATACCAGAAGACTGGATTCTTGTTCGATCACAATGAAAAGATAATGCTTATGTGATCGACATGAACAAAAATGTTTCTAATGAAAGAATTTGTTTATTTTCAAAAGTGTCAGACATAACGCCATGCTATGGCATCGTCTTCTTGGTCATGCTAATAGTAAAAATTTGAATCGTCTTGCTAAAAATGATTTGGTACGTGGCCTACCTATTAAAGATTTTGTGACCATTGAAACATGTGTGGCATGTGCTTTTGGGTAAACGTCATCGAAAAACTCATAAGCCAAAATTGATTAACACCATTTCATCAGTCTTTCAAATGCTATATATGGATATTTTTGGTACGGTTCATATCTTGAGTCTTTCTCGCAGCTCTTATTATCTTGTTATTACTGATGACTACTCACGTTTCACTTGGGTGTTTTTCTTGTCAAATAAGAGTGAAACTGCAGATTTGATCAAGAAATTTATAGTGCTTATGGAGAACCAACTGAATTTGAATCTGAAGGGAATACGTTGTCATAATGGTACAGAATTCATGAATGCATCATTGAATTACTTCTATTCAGAAAGGGTGGGTGCTCCATCAATATAGTTCAGCAAGGACACCACAAGAAAATGGTGTGGCTGAAAGGAGAAACAGAATTCTTATCGAAGGGGCAAGGACTATGCAGTGTGATTCTAAACTGCCATTGTTCTTCTGGGTATAAGCTATTAATACGGACTGTTATGTTCAGAATTGGGTGATAATCAACAAATCAAAACTAAAAACTCCATATGAGATTGTCTATGGTCATAATCCTACTGTAGCACATTTCAGAGCATTTGGTTGTCTGTGCACTCTACTGAATCTCGAGTCTACTCCAAAATTCGGGGCTAAAGTTAATGACTATTACTTGTTGGTTATGCGGGCCATACCGCCTACACGGTCTACAATAAGTCAACCAATCAAATTCTAGAGTCCTATGATGTTCGTTGGTTGGAAGAAAACGAGACTGATGCTCGTGTTGGTCCGTACTTGTTATTTGATTAAAATGAACTCTTCAAACCGTTCAATGTGTTTCCAGTCATCAACACAGAACCTTCAGGTGGTGCTACAGTGGATGCTGAGAAAGATGACTCACATGCAGTATCTCACATCTCTCCACTTCTGGATGATGATATCACAGAACCACTCAATGACGACACACCCGCGTCCGTCACTCAGCCTAAAGAAGTTCCAGAATCTGAATACTCGCAAAACTTGTCTGAAGATACTACAACAGTTGAGTGGGAAAGTCCTATTCGTCAGATTTTTGGGAGCACACAATTTCCCGATGCCATTCCAAATGAATATGTCGCCAGCATCTCGTACTCACATAGTACAGCAACCTCTGGACGGAAGAACCTTCTTGCTGATATTGATGTAAATTTGTCAAACTTGCATTCTACCGGTGATGTTTTCGATCATTTAGTTCCATCGAGGATTCAGAAAAATTATCCAATTGAGAATGTCATAGGTCCTCTTGAAACGGGCGTGTCCACCAGAAGTCAGACAGGAAACATAAATAGATGTTTGTTTTCATGTTTCATCTCTCAAATTGAGCCAAAGACGGTAGAAATGGCCCTTCAGGAACCAAGTTGGGTAGATGCTATGCATGAAGAATTGAATCTGTTTGATTAGTTGCAAGTTTGGAGACTGGTTGAGTTACTGGAAGGAAAGAAAGCACTTGATAAGAGATGGGTCTTCCGAAACAAGCAAGATGACACCGGGGTTATTGTTCGAAACAAGGCACGATTGGTAGTTCATGGTTTTCGTCATGTTGAAGGGTTAGATTACACTGAAGTCTATGCTCTAGTGGCTAGACTTGAGGCCATCAGAATTTTTCTGGCCTACGCATCATTCATGGGGTTCACAGTATATCAGATGGATGTTAAGACCGCATTTCTGTACGACGAAGTCAAAGAAGAGATCTATGTGGATCAGCCACCGGGTTTTGTTGACTTCAAGAAACCAAATCACGTCTACGAGTTAGACAAGGCATTGTATGGGCTTCATCAGGCTCCTCGGGCATGGTATGCTACATTGACCGCACATCTTCTAAATCATGGTTACAAGAGAGGGACCATTGATCAAACCTTGTTACGTAAAACTGTCAGAAAAGATTTGATTCTAGTCCAGACTTATGTGGATGATATTATTTTTGGATCCACCAATACTGAGTTGTGTGCGGAATTTGAAGGAGTAATGAAGAAAAGGTTTGAGATGAGTTCGTTGGGTGAAATGACTACATTTTTGGGGTTACATGTTCGCCAAAGCTCGGCGGGAATTTTACTGCATCAAGGGAAGTATGTTGAGGATATGCTCGCAAAATTTGAGTTTCAAGATTCCAAGAGTGCTAACACTCCCATGGCGGAAAGGCCTCTACTGTCATCTGATCCAGAAGGGAGTCCCGTAGATCAAACATACTATCTATCAATGATCGGGTCTCTGATGTATCTCACTGCCAGTCGTCCCGACATCATGTTTGCAGTTTGTCAATGCGCTCGTTTCTAGGCTAATCCAAAACTCTCTCATTTAATTGTTGTTAAACGTATTTTTAGATATCTGAAGGGACAACCGAAGTTAGGTCTTTGGTATCCCAGACACTCAGAATTTGATCTTTATGCTTTTGCTGATAGCAATCTTGGTGGAAATGACATTGACAGGAAATCCGCATATGTTGGATGCCAGTTTTTAGGAGATCGTCTCATTTCATGGCAGTGTAAGAAACAACAAATAGTGTCCACTTCGAACGCAGAGGCGGAGTATGTTGCTGCATCAGATTGCTGCTCCCAGGTGATCTGGATACAAAACCAACTGCTGGATTACGGTTTGGAATTTCTCGATACCCCTATCTTTTGTGATAATCATGTTGCTATTGCAATTGTTAAGAATCCAATTCAACACTCTAAAACCAAGCACATCGATATTAAAATTCATTTTATTCGTGACTGTTATGACCGAAAATTGATTCACCTTGAACAAGTTCACACTGATAACAATGTGGCGGATTTATTTACAAAACCGGTCGGAACAACCAAATTTAATGTGCTTGTGAGTTTTCTTAAAATAGTCCGTTTCGAGGATTGAGTCTTCTTGAGAATAAATTTGTACATATTTTATAAATTTGCACAAATTTAGGGGGGAGAAAAATTAAAATAATCAAAAAGAGTGTGTATTTATTTTTATTAAAAAAAATTGATTACGTTTTTCAAGATTCACTCTCGCTTAAAATTATGTCAGTTGCTCAAGTTTGAAGAACATATACTTGTATATGTTTGGTCCGTTGATCTACTTATAGATTCACAGGATAGCCATTTATCTAAAGACTGAAAGCATCCGGGACGATTGTGATATGTTTTCGTGTGTTGAATTTTTTCACTTAAAATTATGTCGGTAGTTCCAAGTTGGAGGGACACGTATTCTCATATGTGTTTGGTCCTGTTAACCACTAGTGGTCATACGGGATAGCCAATAACCTGAAAAACTGAAGCGTGACCAGGGTGACTGAGTTCTTAACATATGTGTCTTCTGTAACTTTCTGGGAAGTGATATGATTATTCAGGTAACAACTTTTTAGAAGCTTCAAAATATTTTCAAATGAAAACTGATCCAACCATTGGAAAATGATAGAAAAATTGTTTTTGTATGCCTAACGGGTGAAATTATTAAGCTTAAAAGGCTCTAGAACAGTCATTGATGTGTATGGTAGCTTTCCATGATGCGTAAAAGTAGAAGTGATTTAAACTAAATATGCTAAACTTACTATGGAGAGTCATTTTTAAGATATGTTCATGTCTCCATATACATCTCTCCGAATGATAGGCAGAAAAGAAATTACCCAGTCATACACGAGCCCGTTAGTGTCTTGATCACCAAAAATATTCTGCTATCTTACTGTAGTGATCCAGATTCGGGACTTGCAGGTATTTGTTATTTAAAAAAAATGATATTGAGTCGTTAAGTATGAATATAATTTGTGATGTTATCTTTCAATAAGCTTAAAGCTCAAAGTTTTATCGCTTCCTAAAAGTTTTTGATCAAGCACTAGCGTTTGGAGTCAAATTGTGATATGGGGAAAGCCAAATACGCTTTGAGAAGATATAGGAGGCATCACAGGTCCATAAGTGATGTCCATCTAAGCTTTTTGCCTAACTGAACCTATTCAATATCACTGACGAAATGAAAATCATGCTAAGTTGTTATACCTGCTATTAACCTGTCTCTTTATGTCATAATAACGCTGAACATGAATCCTTGTGACAGCATCTTAAACAATATGATTCCATGTTCGGATCTTTTCATAAAGGCGACAATTTTATCAAAGAACTGAAATTCGATCCCAATTTGCGAAATTCAAAAGGACTAATATTTTGTGTTATTTTTATTGTTATTATTATTTCTGTTTATTTATGTTTTCTTCGTTTTATCTCGAAACCACTCTCCTCGATACGTGAGTTATAACTGGGTTGTCTTCAATGTGATTAAACTGTGTTTTGGGCTTAAAATTTATCTACTGGATTGATTGGATATTGTTGTTGGGCTTTGATTTTGTCTATTGGAAACATCAAAACTTGGTTTGGGCCAAAATGGCAATCTGGGCTCATCTGGCTAGTCATTAGGGGTTCTCGGCCCATCTGTTGGAACGTAAGACGGTTTTTTGTTTGGGCCCAGTTTGGTTGGTTCATTCCGGTCCATGAGGTTTCTCGTCCCACGAGAAGGGAGATATAAAAGGTCTCTTAAACTCAATTATTGGTATTATTTTCAAAATCAATTGATTTCATCTCATTTGTCTCTCTCTCACAAATCATCCGGCCGAGGACCTTCTCCTGCAATACTAATCACAAGCTTTAATCGATGTTTCCTCTTTTGTTTGATTCACATGTAATGAACACAAGTCCAAATTGAGTGTTTTTGTGAGGCCTAATGAGCTGTGTTCGCAAGGATTGATGAATAGATGGACAGACGAGTCTCATAGACGAACAAGGATGATGAGTTGTTAGATTACTGATTGGGACTTCAATTGGAGAGTGTCAGGGTTAAATGTCAAAGACTCAAAAGTTTTTTTTTGTAGGTTTAATAGGGATTTCGACCTTCTCTGAGAAGATGGCACATATTTCAAGATGGAATACAATGGGATCTCGGTTGACTTTGTTGACCAAGATCTCCTGGCCTTTGAATGAGAACTCATGTTCTCGGTTAATCTTGACAGAGAACACCATCCTTGACTGAAAACCCCTTTTGTTTGACCGAGATCTCCCCTTTGGACAGAGAACTCATTGATGGACCGAAATCCATTATAATATTGTCATTATTTTTCTTTTATGGTCCACCTAATGTGATTTTGTCATCATTGGCCCCTCATGTTTTAAAAATTTTGATAATTGTAACTCCATACTTGTAAATGTCACTCTAGTCAAGTACATATTTACTAATTTGACCCGTTTGGTGAAGTAATGGCTGATCAGGCTCCCTTAAAGTTTGTGGACACACATAATATAGCTGGACACCTATTTGATCCACCACTGGTTCACAAGGAGTTCAAATCCATGATTGTGGGTTACAACACTTGCAGGATTTCTCACGCCTTATGAGAAAATCCAGTCATTTGCAAGAAAATGATTACTGATTTTTGGAACAGTGCCTCAATCAATCAACGAGGACCAGGTGGAGTTGTGTCGATAGACTCCAAAGTGCAAAAGAAGCTGGTCGTCATCACAAAGGCCATTATACGAGAAGTGCTTTTGTTTGGGGATCAACCTAATTACCCAACGGAATACTCGACTACTGCTGTCTCTGAGGTGCTTACAAGAATGGGTTACGAGGGAACCTATACTCCAGCAATCAAGAAACTGTTTTACCCACAATGGATATTCTTGATACACACGTCCTTTACATGTGTGTCGGGACGAAAGGGAGGTTCCGATGAGATTAGCCACACGCAGATGTCGGCTGTGATTGCTCTGATCATGGATTGGAATTTCAACTATTCCAAGTTTGTTTTCGATGAGATGATGAGCAACTTGAAAGGAAAGAAAAAGGAGATGTTTCTCATGTATCCTCGATTTTTACAAATGATTTTTGACTCACATTACACTGACATTGTCAAATCTGTCGAAACATTAGATATGAAGTCGATGGGACCCAACATGTTTGGGCTGATGAAACAATCCAAGAAAGGATCAATTATCGTTTATCAGGGCCTTCATGCTTTGGTTAAATTTGGCCGATTTGCTGAAACAGAGACCGTACCAGTTGTTGCTCAAGTTGCTAAGGAGCACATAGCACAGGTTTCAAGGCCCTCTGCTGCACATGAAATAAGTTCTGATGATGAAGATGAGGAACAGAATGTGCCACATTTGGAAGATGAACATAGTGACTCGGAGACTGCTCCGACTACTGAACAGTTACAAGAATTCGAAAGGTTTAAGAGTTACTTCAGTCAACTGCTCTGAAGCCTCCTCAGACAGTTGCTGAAAATTTTGATGAAGATTTTGTTGAAGTACCAGCCGCCGATCTCATTCCAAGAAAACAAAGGAAGAAGATCCGAGACCTGGTGTGCTGGCATTTGAAGATGCACCAACATCCACAACAATACAACAACAACCACAACTTCAACCAGAGTCGAATGTTCCTAAGACACACGTTGATCCAAACCCATCCACTGCTGAGCCTCAAACTCAAGATCAGATTTTTGACGATATTGCTCGTGAGTTTGAATTTGAGGCTGATTTTCAACATGCTGACGCTCCTTCCGGATCATCTGGCCCAGCCAATCAGGGTCTGTCAAGTTCTGGTGTTTCTGATAAGATTGTTCAGATTCTTGCCATGCAAGAAAAATATATGCAGAACAAAGGTAAGGGAGTTGTGCTTGAAGATGCTCCCGTTGATGTACAAGCTCTCCAACGTCGAGTCTTTGAACTCGAACAAGACGCTGTTGTCAAAGATGTATGCATTCAAGAACTGGAAGCTGGTAACTCCGATAAAGACTCCAAGATTAAAGAGCTTCAGTCCAACATGGAAGGATTAACTGCTATGTACCTAGACCTCCAAAAAAAAACTCATTCACAAGTTTGGAGACGAGTTCAAGAATAATGATGATGTATCGTCCAGAACACCTCAAGTTGATCAAGGTGGTAGCCCTACTGTTCGTCCAGTTGCAAACATAGATGAATCTGAGATGCTGAAACAGTATATGTCTGCACCTCCAATTACCAAAGAGAAATTAGATAGAATTCAGAAGAAGCTGTTGGTGATGAAAAACTCCAATCAGAATGTTGAGTCATCCGATCATCCAGACAAGTTCATTGTTACCTTTCCTAATGGATTCTCAGATAAATATGGTGATCGCTCCGGAATTGTATCTTGGGGTTTTGATGTTGATAAAGATATGTGGTGTGTTAAACGAAAATGTAGAAGCACATAATACTACAAAAAGATGAAGGACTTCGGGTCCTGCACCAAGGTGGATCTCACTGACCTTATTAATTCTCCATTCCATAACCCAACTCATGAAAAACGAGAAAAAGACTTCTGGAACTTCCTACGTCGTCAAGTTGACACTGGATTTCCCAATATGAAGGCTGTTGAATCATTTTTGAAGAAGGCTAAAGGGTTTAAAGATCCACGGACTGGAAAGACAATGGTGAACGTCATGTGGCCTGCAACGAAGAAAGCCACTCATATTCATGTGCTTGACGCCATTCCAGATGGTACATTGGATAATATGAGATTCTGGATGTTCGATAGTGAAACTGCCACTGTTTTTGTCAAGTTGCAAAAGGGAAAAGGGCCATTCAGATTTGTTGATCCAAGGGATTTGCTAAAGTTTGGGGAGAAAGATATTAAGACCCTTAGTACATTTCAGATAATATCTGACCTGATTTTTGAAGCGGCTGCAAAAGAATACACGAGCATGACAGCTTCCATTATCAGGACCAAGTTTTGGGTAGGTGCTTTGAAAGATGCTGACATTGATTACATGGAGCATGACTGAGAACCAAGCTGCAAACCAAGGGGGAGATTGTTGGGCCTAGATTAGATGGTTTGTACTTAGTTTGTTTAGTTTTGGGTTGAGTATGTAAAACCGAAATCCTTATGGATCTCAGTGGACCTGAGCTATGGTTGGGCTAGCATGTTGGCTACCCTATATATAGAACTTATTGTATAGGGTTCGGGTTGTTCGTTCAGTTGGTAATTTGGCCGTCTAAGGTTTCTTGTACGAGGTTGTAATCATAGTGCTTAAGCACCCGACGTTAAACATAACGTGTGTTATGAAGCAATTCCTTGTGTTCTACGTGATTGTGTTCTTTGTTCTTGAATCATCTAGTGTTGGATTTCCTCACCAACATCTAAATTCGTTGATATCATAATTGAAAGATTCGTCTTGGACCTTACAACAAGATAATTCAAAATTCCAAATTTAAAACTAAGTCTTTATTTATTCTTCTAACAATATTAACTCTAAATTCTTCACCAATCTTGATATAAGTTTAAACGATAACCTGCATATGCGTATAAAATAAAATATTTTTTCAACACAAGATTGAGTGAGTAAAACACCAGTTAATTCAGTATAATATAATATGAGAAAATGAGAAAATTTTCCTTAATGCGGTATACAATTAATCAATAACATGTAAACATTTCAAACATATAATAATGTGTGGGCTAAACCATTGCCATGCGAATCGGGCGTTGGTTACCATGAGTAAGTTTTCGGTGAAACCATTGTCATGCGATCGGACGCTGGCCACTACGACAGTCGTATGATCATACTAAATCTGAATATGGTGGACCTATCCGAATGCGATAAAATAAACAAATGAACATGTAACAATCTAGGCACATAATTGATAGCACACAAGGTTAAACAGTTTGCAAGTGTGAACACTATATAATATATAAATATGATATGATACACACATGGCCCAAAACATTGAAAATAAGCAAAAGGGGGAGTGAATACTCACCTTATAAGCAAGAGGAATGAATTCGAAATGAATGATAAATAAATACTCGCCACGCTCGTCGAGAATATCAACGGACAAATCCTAAAATTAATAGGCTCCTACGAATAAATAAATGGACTAAAAGAGATTTGAGATATGAACTGGTATTTGAGAGTTAAAATATAATTTGATTAAACTTGTTATTTATTAATAAAGATTACATTTAAACTAATCTTGTAAACAATAACTAATAAAAATTTATATAAAATATAATCGTTTATAAAAATACTTGTACTTATAACTACTAAAGTTGTAATAAATAATATATAAATATAAAAAATACATTTGTTTAGAAACCGATAATTATTTAAAATAATAAGATATATTTTAATTTTAATTATTTATTTTAAACCAAAAACCTTTTAAATCTTAATATTAACACTTTAATATTTAATATGTATTGTCATATAAATATATATATATATATATATATATATATAGGGTAGGTTTAATGTAAAAAAACAATATTTTTGTGAGAAGAATAAGAATGATCTAGGCCCCTTGGATCTATAATCTAGTGGCTGAGATTGGTATTTTCTAAATAATTGTATTGTTTCTTATTTACATGATATAGTGTCATATTTAGGTGGTTTGTTTTATTTTCAAGCTCTTCTCACAAAACAATTGTTTTTTATTTGAACTATTTTCTATATATACATATATATATATATGGTTTTAACGAGATTTCGCAAAACGACTAGTTAATATGTCGGTTTTAGTAGAATATCAATTACTTATTACATTTATAATATTAATAACATAATTTAAATGATTAAATATATTAATATTTTAGTTTAAATAGACCATTACCAAAAATAAAAGAAAAATGGGTTGGGGGTGGCTCGAACACGCACTCCCAACCAAGAAAACTCTTAAGCCACACACTCTAGCCAACTGGGCTAGGGTGCTAGTTGGTACAAACCAGAAACTGATTAATTATATCCTTTAGACCAAATACCCAGATCATACTATGAACCCTAACAGTATCAATCGGCCAAAACGTTAATCGTTTGGCCGATTAAGATTGGGGCTATTGATACCGACAAACAGACAAATCCAAACATGCAACTAATTACCTGTAACTGTTTTAGAATAATGGTTAATTGATCAGTATATGGGCGGCCAAAACGATGACCAAGAACACGACACGACACAGAAGCAGCTATAATGCAATTAGATATAGGGGTTAGACAGGCGATGCTTGTCAGATGGTCTGGGCAAGTTTAATTTATAGATTAATACTATCACGAAGCTGGTTAGATTTTAGAGTTAATACGTATCAGAATTGATCTTGTTTTCCAAATTAATTACTTCGGTGAGGCAAAAAATGGTATGAGGAACAAAAATCACAAATCAATTCCAAGTTTTCAATGAGAACTAATGCTTAAGAAAACTAAACGGGTCACGGGTTTGGGTATACGGGTTAATGGGTTGGCGGGTTTCTGGGTTAATATAATAGTTTTAGCTGAAATTGCATAATGGTCCCACATGTATGGAGATGAAAACAAAAATTGGTTAAAGTATTGTATAGGGTTAAAATTGTATATATAACAAAGTTGTTATATTATATAAATAACTATTTAAACAATAATATTAAATTAAATAATAATAACTTGATAATTGCAATGTTTATTGATAAGAATCCCGAACACAGAAACGGGTCGGGTAACGAATATAAATATTTAGTAGAAAATCCGAGTTGTTACATCAACAGTGACTATAAAGAGTGTACAGTCAGCATTCAACTCTACATTGCATGACACGATATTGTTGGATGAATTAAGGAGATTGTTTCAACGACAACACATAGACTAATTGATGTGTGTCTAATGATGCTCTTTCTATGGAACTCACAACTAAGCTTTAAATTTATAAAACAAAACTCCTAATGAATCTACACACAACCGGCAAGTGTACCGATCAAAAGTAGTATAGAACTAAGGAAGTCCGAGTATCGAACACAAGGACATGTGAAAACGTTTTTTAATACTTAACCCTAACCAAGAACTCACCTAAGAATATTTAAATGATTTTTAATAATTAACTAATTGACCTAACTTACTTTAACTAAATAAATTAACTAAACTTAACTTAACTTAACTAAACACTTGATAAAACTTAGAGACTTAACTGTAATTGGAGAAAACGTGTACCTAGGTAAGAATCATATTGAAGGTATAATAAGCTAATGGATTGAAGAATCTCCCGACACCGGTATCTAAGGATGACACAACTAAGGTTCACTCAAGAAAGCTGGATCACCTCTCGGTCTCACTAACCAACCCTAACTTACACTCAGTTGATTTTAAGAAGAAGCCGGGGAATGAATTGCTAAAGTGTTCTAATGTCAACTCTCCTCTCGGTCTCACCGACACACGGCCCTAATGGAAACGAATTCTACGCAACCAAGAATAGAGGAACCATTTGGTTTAACTTAAACTAGATCAACTAATCGCTCACAAACCCAAACCCGACAAGAACTGAACCCGCTCTCGCGCCATCCTAATCCTAACAAGTAAAAGCTATGAGACGACCTTACTTCCTATCACCTCTCGGTCTCTAAGAAGGTGCCTACCCGCTGAATTTAACTAATTAACATACCCAACTAAAACCTACGGTTGATCACCCCGCAAACAATCTCTAAACACAAAATAAAGAGTTCAAACAAGTTAAAATCAATCAAAACCGATTCAATCAATCAAAGCAAGAGGTATATGAGTATAAATAATCAAATCACAGCCACTAAACACAACCTAATTCAATATTAAACAAAACTTTCATCAACAATTCAAGTCATGATGATCAACAATCCATATTACTTACTAAAACCTAACAATATTCATCTAACCTAGGTAGAACTAACTATTTTAGCCTATAATGATTTTTGGATAGCAGCAAACACTTAATTTAAACACTATAAAACTCAACCAAAACATAATTAAACTCATTCAAGAATCAATATCAATCAAGCACAACTCAATCTTCAATTTACTTGCAAAACAATTCAAGTTAAAAGACCAAATTAACTAGTTACGAATCTTGAACAATAGAACAAAGTTTATGGATGCAATACTCAATATTATGGCTGAGTTTCTTGATGTTGATGACCCGTAGCTGCTGTAACAAGTCTCCCTTAGCCTTCTTCTTCCTCTCCAAGCCGCCACCTAGCCTCCACAAAGCTTTTTCTCTTCTTCCTTGGCTGCACAGGTTGCGATCAGACCAGGTAGGGATTGTTAGGGTTTTTTTTATTTTTTAATTATCTTAATATATTATGCATGAAAGGCTTGGGTCTTGTGGGCTTGGGTCGGGCCTTGAGTTTTAGTCTTCAAAGTTGATCAAAAAGGCCCCTAGAGTCTACAAACTTGACATTTTTCTTCCTTAAAACTCATAACCTACAATTAATCATCAATCTTTGAAAAATCATGTAAAAACAAGCCATAACTCATATTTATTATACTATTTAGCAATTAAAACATGATAAAAAGATACGAAAAGTAAGTGTGTTTACAACACGTCAAACATCCCCACACTTAAGACTATTTCGTCCCTGAAAAAGAAATCTACACAGGATCATAACCAAGTGAAAAACAACAAACTCTCAGATTATTATTAACTGCGATTTCCGATATTGTTGTCTACTTAAACCCAGCCACTAGCCAATCATGCCCCCCCTTTTGCATTAAACATTTTAAGTCCAAAAATTAAGGCTACACCTACCCCATCTCAGACAAAGAGAGCTAGAAGAACTAGAGTCGGAGAAAACTGGTTCGACAAATCACTATAAGCCAAGGACTTGTTGATAGTACTAATTAGATGCACTCGGTGAAATTTGATGGAAGAATGGTCATGTGAAGGTCGTACGAGTTATTCCTAAATATTATTGGGCTTTGTCCTATAAATTCCTAATTTGATATTTATTGACTAAGAACCTTCAAGTCCCAATAGTGTATCCTCAGAGTCACTATCCCCAAGGTAACACGTAAACTCTAAGTCCCGTCTAGTATGTGCATCTTTGGCCTCTTTTACTAACTTCAAAGAATGCTTCTTTGGCATCTTACAATACATAACTTTCTTCACAAGCATTTGCTTTTCTTGAACAACTTTTGATAATACAGATAACTTTTAAAACATACTTTTTTTTAAACACCCTAAAGTATATAACTATTTCTAAGCTCGTAAAAAGATGGACATGTGGTGGTGTGCTTATTTGAGTGCATTTAATTCTTACCATCTCAAAGTTTTCAGATTATGGTTATCCTCCCTAAGCATCAAAATTCGGTTTCACCGTTTTTCAAATTATTATATATATAAAAACTGCTAAAGAGGACTATCAAAGCTAGTTGGGCCTACCGACACATCCCAAATCAGATATGCAAAACATTTTTTATTTATTATTATTATATTATATTTTTCAAAAGTTCCGAGAGTTCGTTAACACAACGGTAATAATATCATTTCCTGCTTAATGTAGAATAAAAACAATTTTCAAGGGACATTTTTCTTTAAAACTTTTTTTTTATATTCAGTCTCCCCAGCCACTTTCAGTTTTCGGGTAAATGGCTATCCCGTACATCTACATGTAGAAAACAGGACCAAACATATACAAGTATATGTCCCTCGAACTTGAGTAACGGACATAATTTTCAACGAAAGAACAAAACAATTTTTTTATTTTTTTATTTTTTATTTTTTTTCTACAACTAAGTAAAATAAATTCCCATCCACACACTTAGAACAAAATCGACCTCGATGAGAACAAGGAAAAGAAATAAAATAAAATAAAAACTTAAAGTAATCAAAAGTAAAATAGAGAACGGGTTACTCCCCAGGTTTATATACAGAATCTTCATCAGCTGTGTATCAATCGAGCGACCGTATAACATTTCATTCACGGTCGCAACCTCGGAAGAACCACTTCCAAAACGCCATCAGAGCTACCATGCGCATAAAAATACCTGCAATTACTCAAACTCGCTCGCATGTAGTGGCGTACCAAACAGAATGCAAAAACATAAGAAATAAACATATTTTTGTGTTTTTATATTTTTTAATTTTTTTGATTTTTTAAATTTTTATTTTTTTTTATGTTTTTATAAATAAAAAAAAAAGAAAACAAATAATAAAGAAAATCAAGATACACACTCTACAACTCAGGCTGTCTCCCAAGTGATGCATCCAGCACGTCTATGTCTCGGTGAATGAGTCAAGGTAGAACACCTCGACTGTCTGATCTACAACTGGCCCGCCTATGTAGTGCTTCAACCTATGACCGTTCACCTTAAACTTCCCGCCCTGATCTTGTATCTCAATAGTGCCGTACGGGAATACCTCAATGACTGTGAACGTTACCGACCATCGGGATTTCAACTTTCCCGGGAATAACCTCAACCGGGAGTTATACAATAAGACCTTATCCCCACACTTGAACTGCTTATTACCCTTCAACTTTCTATCATGCAGTTCCTTAGTACGCTCCTTATACTTAAACGACTGAGCATATGCGTGATCCCAGAGCTCCTCCAACTCATGCAACTGATGGAACCGAGCGCCCTCTTCGGCGGATAAATCAAGATTAACCCTCTGAAAGGCCCATGAAGCACGGTGCTCCAACTCAACAGGAATATGACAGGCATTCCCATAAATCATCCAAAATGGTGTGGAACCAGTTGGAGTCTTGTAGGCTGTATGGAAGGCCCACAAAGCGTCATCTAATTTTTCGGACCAATCCCGGTGATTTGAAGCAACCGTTTTCTCAAGAATACGTTTGATTCCCCGATTACTCACTTCCACCTTTCCACTAGTCTGTGGGTGGTAGGCAGTCGCAAGCTGGTAAGAGACCCCATATCGCTGCAACGCCTTATCCATCTACGAATTGCAGAAGTTAGTACCTCGATCACTGCTCAAGGCTTTCGGGACACCAAAACGAGCAAAGAGACTTTTAAGAAAACGCACTACCACTCGGGCATCATTCGTAGGTAGAGCTTTGGCCTCAACCCACTTTGACACGTAATCGACGGCCACGAGTATGTACTTGTTCCCACGCAAAGATGGAAACGGTCCCATGAAATAAATGCCCCACACATCGAAAACCTCACAAACTTGAATAGCATTTTGGGGCATTTCGTTTCGCGATGAAATGTTGCTGACACGCTAGCAACGATCACAACTCCTAACAAACACATGCGCGTCTTTAAAAATAGATGGCCAGTAAAATCAAGAATCAAAAACTTTCTTCGCCGTCGAACTCACACCGTGGTGACCTCCTGTCAGTCCCACTTGACAATGGCTCAGAACCTCTCATCCCTCCTTGACATCTACACACCTCCTAATCAGCTGATCAGCACCAATACGGAAAAGATACGGGTCATCCCATAGGTAAAACTTAATGTCAGCAAAGAATTTCTTCTTTTGCTGGTAAGGCATCTTCGGGAGGTACTCGTCAGCGAGATAGTTCGCGAACTCAGCGAACCATGGAAAACCTTCCTCCTGTGTCGTAACAAACATGAGACTCTCTGTCAAAAAACGATCGTCAATCCTGACCCCCGAATCTCCTAACTCTGCTCCCTCTAGACGCGAAAGATGATCGGCCGCCACATTCTCGGCCCCCTTTTTATTAGGATCTCAATATCAAACTCTTGAAGCAACAGGATCCATCGGATAAGACGAGGCTTGGCATCCTACTTGCTGAAGTGATATCGCATAGCAGCATGATCCGTGTAAACAATCGTCTTGGGCAGAACCAGATAGAACCTAAATTTATCGAATGCGAACACCACAGCTAAAAGCTCTTTCTCGGTGGTAGCATAGCTCTCCTATGCGCCATTTAAGGTCTGGCTAGCGTAGTAGATCGGATGGAAGTGTTTATCCTTTCGTGTCCAAGAACCGCTCCAACTGCGAAGTCGCTCGCGTCACACATCAACTCGAATGGTAACGACCAGTTGGGAGTAACCATGATCGGGGCGTTAATGAGTTTGTCTTTTAAAAGATCAAACGCCTCGATAATTTGTTCAGAAAAAACGAATGGAGCATCCTTCTCCAGAATTTTGGTCATGGGTCTCGCGATCTTAGAAAAATCTTTGATGAACTGGTGGTAGAACCCGGCATGACCTAGAAAGCTACGAATGGATCTCACAGAAGTAGGAGAGGGAAGATTAGAAATGGTCTCGACCTTCGCTCGGTCAACCTCTATCCCCGCACTTGAAATCCGATGCCCGAGAACAATTGTCACACCCTCAAAATCCACTAACAGAGTTTTACCGTCAGAGAGTGTGAACTAACAGGATCGGAATCATTAGTTATAATCAAACCATAAAACAAAGTTTCAAAACCTTGAAAACGTTTACGAGTAATTAAATGCGGAAGCGTAAAACCATAGAAAATAATGTTACGTCACGCAGGACGACTTAAAACCCAATGATCACAGTTTAAAATAAGTTTGCATAATTAAAAATGTTTCAAGCAATGCATGTTCCTAAACTGCGCGCCCGCCTCGGCTACCTGAGAATAACATACTAAATGTGTCAACACAAGGTTGGTGAGTTCACAAGTTTATATAAAAATAAATGTTCAGCGTTTTGCGTTAAGCGTTTTGCGTTACAGCGTTTTGCGTTACAGCGTTTTGCGTTACCAGATAGTGTTATGTCAATTATATATCTATAGGTAGCTAGCCTATAAAACAAGTATCACTAAGTGTTCGACACCGAAGCTGACTGTTTATCATTTGCCTTGTCACCAGGTCATCCAGACCATGGTATGTGTTTAGCCAAGATTACACCCACTCGACCTCCAGTCGAGTTTAGCGTTGGGTGGGGTTTGTCAAACCCAGTAGTACTACTCAACAGTGACTCGCTATTATCCAAATATTAACCGGTTCGATGTTATGAAGGACTTTAGTTATTGCGTTTGCCACTTAGTCTTTACAAGTGATATATAATCTATATTAACAAAATCTTAAATGCGTTTCGGAGTATGTTATCTCCCCCAAGTGAAAAGTGTTTAAAAAGTTTAAAAGGGGAAAGTGAAACTCACTGTTTGCGAAGAAATTCCCAAATTAAATCACCAAGATGCGCGTCATAGAAAAACTCTCTCTAGCGTTCTAAAACAACAAAGAGATTTTTCTAAGTGTCGGAATATTATCGAGTCTCTAGACCCGGCACATAATACCTATGCACATAACATGTTTCGTGTTTCGTTTGTGGATCGTGTGTGACTTTAACAAGTGTAGTTGTGATACATTACATGTGTAAGCAAGTATTTTCGTGTCATGTATTCATAAAGTACATCACTAGCAATTACTCCCCATAAGGGCAATTTGGTCAACACATAACAATTAACTAGTCATTATTCCCCACGAGGGTAATTTGATCTAATCATGACAATCAATTAGCAATTATTCCCCGCAAGGGAAATTTGGTCAAAACATAACAATTATATAGCAAGTATCATGTTTCATGCATTTTCACCAAATTCAGCAGCTAGTTTCACCGAGACAGAAATTCTACTTGAAAGATTGTACTATCTCACCGATCATAGCATCACAATTAATTTACCAAAAATCATCACAAAAGCATATATGTCTTAGGTTTCAAGAACATATTTTATTATATTTTTATTCCACATAGGTTTCTCACAATCATCAAATCATTACAGCAAACTCATAACAGTCAAATTCATGCGCAACAGAATGTTATTTGAAATTCCCGTTAAACGAAAAATCCAATAAATGCAAGACCACTTGGGTTAGGTTCCTAACTCAATAAGTCAACTTCCAGAAGTGGGACCAACCCAATTGGTCTCGTAGTTCATGAGATATAACATTTACAAAACAACCTAACAGCAGGTCTAACAGCTCAGCTTTGCACAACGTTTTTGTAAAATCATAAAAGTTAACTTCTACACGTCCAAAAATTGCAAATTTATATTATTTAGAAACTAGACTCAACCTAGTTTACTGTAGTATCAATAATCTCAACCAATTTTCATATTTACACTTCGTTACAGTCAATTAAACATCAATAACACAATCTGTCCAGAAACTGTTTGCATCCAAACTCAACATATTAACTATCTATGGACCATCATGCATTCATATAACACTCTAGACTCCATAAACACTATCCATGCACATCAATTACACATTACATACATGATTAGGGTTTTTGTTTGAACTCAATTCAAAGACACAACAATTAAAATGTAACAATATCCAATCTAGTTATCAAATCATCATTAAATCAACAACAATCATATTAATTTCATACACACATAGAATCGGCCATCTAGGGTTTTCAATTAACCCATTAAACATCAAAAGCAAGTATAAAGGATGCATAGGATAGTCGATTATACCTTCCTAGCACCTTAATCTTCAATCAAAAGCTTGAAATCCTAGTTGTATGTGTGTGTATAAGTGACGGCAGCCAAGGAGCCAAGGGGGGGGGGGGTTTCCGATCGGGATTTGTGTGGGGAGAATAATAATAAGTTAGGGTTTATTATTATTATTATTTATAATACTACATGTTACACTTTGGCCCCTCCACTTCTAAGTATTACTTATCTAGCTTAAACTAACTTGTTTACATCTTGAGTTAGTGTTTATAACGATGTTATCACATAACACATAAGTCTAACACATAATTATCACATAATTACTGTTTTGATGTTTTTTCGTTTATTCACCAATCGTTTGTGTCAACTCGTTTGCGTTTCGGTGCAATTCCCGAAAGACTACACATGTAGTAAGTGTTAAGCGTCATTTAAACCCTAGTTTAAATGTAATGAGGTGTGCGTTATAGATTCAATGATCTTAAGTTTGAATTGACGGAGTTGAGTTAACGGAGTTAACCTGAAATTGACGATTGTCACAACAATGCCCTCGCGAACCATGAAATGACACTTCTCCCAGTTAAGGACTAGGTTGGTGTCAACGCAGCGGGGCATCATCCTCTCAAGATTAGACAAACAATGAACGAAGGAACTCCCAAATACGGAATAATCATCCATGAACACCTCCGTGGAGTCCTCGATCATATCATGGAAAATGGCCACCATACACCTCTGGAATGTGGCCGGAGCATTACAAAGTCCGAACGGCATACGTTTATTGGCAAATGTTCCGTAAGGGAAAGTGAAAGTGGTTTTCTCCTGCTCATCGGGAGCTATCGGAACCTAGAAGTACCTAGAGAAACCATCTAAGATGCAGTAGTACTGTTGACCTGCTAAACGCTCCAACATCTGATCAATGAAGGGTAAAGGAAAATGGTCTTTCATGGTGGCATCATTCAGTCTGCGATAGTCGATGCAGACTCTCCATCCAGTCACAGTCCTAATGGGGATAAGCTCGTTCCTCTCATAGGTGACGACAGTCATGCCACCCTTTTTAGGAACCACTTGGACTGGACTCACCCAAGCACTATCAGAGATGGGGAAATATGATCCCCGCATCAAGGAGTTTAATGATCTCCTTCTTTACAACCTCTTGCATTTTCAGATTAAGCCGCCGTTGCGGCTGAACGATAGTTTTGAAATTTTTCTCCATGAGGATTTTATGAGTGCAAAACGAAGGGTTGATACCCTTAATGTCGATAATCTTCCATGCAATCGCCTCTTTGTGCTCTTGTAGCACCCTCAACAACTATTCCTTCTCGACCTCCGTCAAAGCAGATGCAATGATAACCGGCAGTTTGCTCTCTTCATCTAAAAATGCATACTCAAGATGGGCAAGCAAATCCTTAAGCTCTAAGGAAGAAGGAGGACTCTCGACAGAAAGTCGGTTCCTAGGATCGTCTCATGCGATCTCAGCAGACACGCCAGATTCAGGGATATGCAACTCGGTGTCGTCATCTAAGGACTGATGGTCATGGCAACCATCTCAATATCTGGAATCTCCCTATTGAGAATCTGGGTGTCGGAGGCAGATCCTCCACAGATTTCGTTGAAAAACTCCCCAACATGTTCCATGATGGTATCGATGAAGTATAAGGAGTCACAAGCAGACTTGGGGTGTTTCAGTGACTGTCGAACATCGAAGGTGACGTTCTCATCCCCAACTCTCAAAATCAACTTACCTTCGCATACATCGATCAACGCCTGTGAAGTGGCAAGGAATGGTTGGCCCAAGATAAGTGGGACACTATCGTCATCGTTCATGTCCAAGATGACAAAGTCCACCTAGAAGATGAGCTTGTCGACACGAACAAGCATGTTCTCGACCACCCCTAGGGGGTATTTCATAGAACGATCAGCAAGCTGGATACTCATCCGGGTAGGACATGGTTCGCCTAGACCCAACTTGCGATACACGGAAGACGACATGAGATAAATACTGGCACCAAGATCTGCCAGCGCATGAACCACCATATCATCACTCAAGATGCAGGGAATCGTGAAACTCCCAGGATTGGACATCTTCTCAGGTAACTTTCTCTGCAAGACTATAGAGCAACTAGCACTCAAAGGGATGGAAGAGACTTCAGCTAACTTCTCTTTATTCGAAAGAATATCCTTAAGGAACTTTGCATATTTGGGCATTTGTGTGAGTGCCTCAAGGAATGGAATGTTAAGATGAAGCTGCTTCAAAAGATCAAGAAATTTGGAGTTCTGCTCCTCGTCTCTCCCTTCGGAGTCTCCCGGGATATGGAAGTGTAGGTTTGTAGACTCTCGCTGGTGTGCTAGGTAACTGTTGGTTCTCGGCCTGTGCTGTACTTCCTGGGTTGCGCCTCTGATGCACCTTGGCCGGTGGAGACTCAAACTGAATCTCCTCGTCTACCTACTCCTCTACATCTACCGCAGGCTCCTCAATGACTCCTCTAGTTGCCTCCTTAATCACGGGATTGCTACGTGCCCCTGCACCACTCCTCGTCGTCACATTTTTCGTGAACGCCTTTGGATTTTGTTTGGTATTAATTGGAAGTTTTCCTGGCAACCTCTCATTCAGACGACTTGCTATCTCTCCCATCTGCCGCTCAATATTTTGAATTGACGCTCCCTGATTTCTCAGACTCGTGCTCCCGAAATTTCTCTTGAGTCTCTTTGTGACGGGAGTTCTCTCGAGTTATAAGCTACGACAACAACTGTGTCTGATGTGCCATCATCTCCTCTAACGTTGGCTTCTTCTCTCCGCTACTCTCCCCCTCACATGAATCCTGGAATAGACTTAGATGCTGCTGGAAGCCAGACTGATTTTCGTTCCTCCAGTTAGAATTTTGATTGCCTCTCTACCCCGAATATAAGAATTGAAAGAGTTCTGATTTCGGTTCGGATTACTAACAAAGTCAACTGCCTCCTCCTGGAAACCTACGGGCACTGAAGGGTATCATGCCCCCCTCTACAGATCTCGCACAACTTACTTTTAACCTGCAAGTCCTTCACGATCTTTGCCAACGCCTCAACCTGTGCCGCAAGTCCGGTGCTCGTGTCGACCGGATGCATGCCACATGATAGGGAGTCGACGGTCTTGGTGCTCTTAGCTGGTGGCCGCTGGTATCCACTCATGGCTAACCCGTTAAACAAAGCAATGCACTCATCGGTATCCTTCGTCGTCATAAGTTGCCTCCCGCAGCCGTGTCGAGCGTACTCTTAGTCGCGCACGTCACTCCGTTATAAAAATTTTCAACAACTGCCTGGTCTTGTAGGCCGTGGTTTGGAAATAAAGCTAGTAAGTTTTTGAATCTCTCCCATGCCTCGTAGAAGCTCTCGGTGTCCTCCATCTTGAAACAACGGATCTGGTTACGCAAACGAGCGGCCTTAGCCGGAGGATCGTATTTATCAAGCAACTGGGTTTGCATGGCGGCCCAAGTAGCAATGGATCCCTATGGGAGGGACTCAAGCCACAGACTCGCATGATCAACGAGTGAGAACGGAAAAATGTGGAGTTTGATAGCGTCTTCGGATACGCCGTCAAGATAAAAAGTGTCGCAAATACGTGTAATGCGAGTGAGATGAGAATGTGGGTTCTCATGGAGCAACCCGTGAAATTGAGCAGAATGAGAGATGGTGTTCAGAATGTTCGATGGGATCTGCCAATTTGTCAGAACTTTGATGGCTGGCGGAACAATGCTGGATCTCGCGCTCGCGTCGACTGGACGGGCCCGGTCTGCAACTGTCCTCCTCAGTGGTGGAACTGCGTCGCCCATAATCCTACCCCTAATGATGGGTTCAAAAAAAGTAGGAGAAAATTATGTATTACCGACGGACGTAGAAGAACTGAAAGACGGTCTGGCACGACGCCTCTCACGCAACTCTCTCTCTGGTTCAGAAAATCCCTCATATTCAGGCGGTCCCAGAGATCGAGTACGTTGCATACAACTATTAAAAATAAACAAAAGAAACTAAAATTAGCTAAACTATTTAAATAAAGCAAAAGTAAAACAAGTAGCAAACAAGGTAAGTCCTAACTCGAGTCATTCTCAATACGCCTCTAACCGTGTCCCCGGCAACGGCGCCAAAAACTAGTTGTGTGTCTAATGATGCTCTTTCTATGAAACTCACAACTAAGCTTTAAATTTATAAAACGAAACTCCTAACAAATCTACACACAACCGCCAAGTGTATTGATCAAAAGTAGTATAGAACTAAGGAAGTCCGAGTATCAAACACAAGGACACGTGAAAACGTTTTTTAATACTTAACCCTAACCAAGACTCACCTAAGAATATTTAAATAATTTTTAATAATTAACTAGTTGACCTAACTTAATATAACTAAATAAATTAACTTAACTAAACTTAACTAAACACTTGATAAAACTTAGAGACTTAACTGTAATTGGAGAAAACGTGTACCTAGGAAAGAATCATATTGAAGGTATATAAGCTAATGGATTGAAGAATCTCCCGACACCGGTATCTAAGGATGACACAACTAAGGTTCACTCAAGAAAGCTAGATCACCTCTCGGTCTCACTAACCAACCCTAACTTACACTCAATTGATTTTAAGAACAAACCGGGGAATGAATTGCTAAAGTGTTCTAATGTCGACTCTCCTCTCGGTATCACTGACACCCGGCCCTAATGGAAACGAATTCTACACAACCAAGAATAGAGGAACCATTCGGTTTAACATAAACTAGATCAACTAATTGCTCAAAAACCCAAACCCGACAAGAACCGAACCCGCTCTCGCTCCATCCTAATCCTAACAAGTAAAAGCTATGAGACGACCTTACTTCCTATCACCTCTCGGTCTCTAAGAAGGTGCCTACCCACTGAATTTAACTAACTAACATACCCAACTAAACCCTACGGTTGATCACCCAGCAAACAATCTCTAAAAACAAAGTAAAAAGTTCAAACAAGCTAAAATCAATCAAAACCGATTCAATCAATCAAAGCAAGAGGTATATGAGTATAAATATTCATATCACAGCCACTAAACACAACCTAATTCAATATTAAACCAATCTTTCATCAACAATTCAAGTCATGATGATCAACAATCCATATTACTTACTAAAACCTAACAATATTCATCTAACCTAGGTAGAACTAACTAGTTTAGCCTATAATGATTTTTGGACAGCAGAAAACACTTAATTTAAACATCATAAAACTCATACAAAACATAATTAAACTCATTCAAGAATCAATATCAATCAAGCACAACTCAATCTTCAATTTACTTGCAAAACAATTCAAGTTAAAAGACCAAATTAACTAGTTACGAATCTTGAACAATAGAATAAAGTTTATGGATGCAATACTCAATATTATGGCTGAGTTTCTTGATGTTGATAACCCGTAGCTGCTGTACCAATTCTCCCTTAGCCTTCTTATTCCTCTCCTAGCTGCCACCTAGCCTCCACAAAGCTTTTTCTCCTCTTCCTTGGCTGCACAGGTTGCGATCAGACCAGGTAGGGATTGTTAGAGTTTTTTTATTTTTTTAATTATCTTAATATATTATGCATGAAAGGCTTGGGTCTTGTGGGCTTGGGTCGGGCCTTGAGTTGTAGTCTTCAAAGTTGATCAAAAAGGCCCCTAGAGTCTCCAAACTTGACACTTTTCTTCCTTAAAACTCATAACCTATAATTAATCATCAATCTTTGTAAAATC
Organism: Bidens hawaiensis; assembly: GCF_021521415.1. Lineage (NCBI taxonomy): Eukaryota > Viridiplantae > Streptophyta > Magnoliopsida > Asterales > Asteraceae > Bidens > Bidens hawaiensis. The sequence goes on along the minus strand of NW_027491058.1, from coordinate 1,963,818 downwards.
ATGTAAAAACAAGTCATAACTCATATTTATTATACTATTAAGCAATTAAAACATGATAAAAAGATACGGAAAGTAAGTGTGTTTTACAACACATCACTAATATATAGCCTGCTTTGACTTATAATGACTCTTTATAACATTTTACAATTCATATCCAGAGAATCGGTGTTGGAAAAGGAGGTTGAGGTGTTCCAATGTAGGGGGAGATTGTTGAGTCAAACAATTGACCTAAGGGGGAGATTGTTGAGTCAAATATTTGACCAGAATGAAGTATATGGAAGATTGGAATCTTCTCAACCTCCTCAGAATTCGCTAAGTATGGATCTGGGCACACCTTAGACATCCGAGCAAGGTTTTACTTGGCCGGGTACGATAGTTTATCTGTCGGGCAAGGTTATCTTCAAGTAGTCTTCTTTAGTGGATATCCGAGGAGGGTTTGCAAATTAGTGCATTGCCGGGTAAGGTACACTAGTTTATGTAAATCCGGGCAAGGTTCACTTTATCAAGCAAGTATGTTCTTAAGAACCAAGTATTTTACTCTTCCGAGTAAGGTTTGGTTGACCAAGTCCAAGAAGCCAAGTGATTGGAAGACCGGGCAAGGTATTCATTAATAAGTATGATCCAAGTATGCTTGATAATCAAAAGCAATATCTCTAAGTAATATCGGGCAAGGTTCGGCTCAAGCAAGGAACAGTACTCCCGATTACACTTTGCTAATAAGTTATTTTATAGCAAAGAGCTGAAATGGGTCATTGAAGAACCAGGTTGCTCGTAAGAGTTGTCGGGCAAAGTCTGGCAAAGTCAAGAAGACTGAAGTCTACTCGGTGAGTATTTTACTTGGTGAAATACTCTTCAAGCAAAGTCTACCCGGAAACTGATCCCGAGCACACTTCTATGTTACCAAGTCATGAAGGATGACAGAGTACACAGCGTACTTGGAAAATGAAGATATATGAAAAGCCTACCCAGAAGACTTGCTTTACACTTAGTTTATTTTGAATATGTAATTTGAATATGTACGATTGTATTTAGGGTTTCTAGAAGGAATGACAGCTGTCCTAGGTTGGCAGGCCTATAAATAGAATGTTTAGGGCACGCTGCCAAAACAGAGAGGACACGGATTTTGAGCTTTAACACTTTTCGGATAAGAAAGAATATTTCTTGAAAGTGACGGCTGTCCTAGGATTCCTAAAAACCCTAAATCGATTATCCACTTTGTATGATGAAAATTATATAGATGGAAATCTTTTGAGTGAATCTTGTGTGCGCTTTCTACCTTTGATTATTCTTTGCAACCGTATGTTTGTTATTGATTCCGCCGTTAACAAACAGATATCTTTCTAAATATAGCAACCCGTCATTAACTCTCTTGTCAACACATTAATCTGTGTGAGTTATGACATGATTGATTAAGATCCAGCTGAAATCGAGGGACCTGACAAGTGGTATCAGAGCTTGTTACTGCTATTTTAAAAAAATTGTTGCTGATTGAAGATTTAAAGAAGAATGACGAAAGCAGACCACTGTTCGATTGATTTGTGACATCAGCAGCCCTGTTTTTCATTTTTCTTCCAGATCTACAATCTACCGGTGTTATTCTCTTCCTTATTTCAATTAAAGTTCTAATCTTTATATCTAAATATTTTCCTAATCACATCAGACACATCAGATCTGAGCATTCTGTTTTCAGATCTGATTATTTTGAAACTCTGTTTTTACAAAGAAACTGTTTTTTTTTAAATGTCTGGATTTGAGGAACAAGAGGTGTCTACTAACAAGATACCAAGGTTGTATGGACAGGAAAACTTTTTCAAATGGAAAGTACTCTTTGAAGCAGCCGTATGCTACAATGATATTGATATGTGGAACTCCATTAAGAATGGTCCACAGGCTGCTGTTGAAGAAGGTGCAAATGAAGCTGCAACTGCTGCTGTAAGAGAAAGAATGAGAAAGGTGGATGACAAGGCCTTAGCTATGATTAAGCTAGGTTTGTCTTGGGAGATTCTGACCAAGGTGGCACATCACACAACTGCCAAGCAAATGTATGATGCCATCCTTGAGATGTATGAAGGGAATACTGAACTAAAGAACATAATGAAGCAAAGATTGAAGCTACAGTTGGAAAGGTTCAAGTATAAGGAAGGAGAGAGGTTGAAATCAATACTAGAACATTTTCTAAGTATTGTTGAATGAGTTGAGGACAACTGATTATGTAATGACTGACTTTGATTTAATTACAAAGTTACTCAACTCAATTCCAAAAGAATGGTATACTGCTTGGAAGTTCATCCTTCAGAAGCATAATTTCAATGAATTGAAATTGAATGATGTAGTATGCTTTCTTCAGGCTGCAAAACTTGAAATGATAGATAATGAGGTGATTAAGGAAGATAGACCCTGCTTCAATGTTTCAAATGCATTGATTGCACCCATGGGAAATCTGTCAACCAAGAATCAACAGCAAATTCCCATTATTGAAGAACCAGCTGAACATAATGTTGTTACTCCAAAATCTTTCATTGGAGGTAGCACAAGTAATCAAGGAAATCAGCAGAGGTTCAATGTGCAACTGATTGATGATACTGAAACTGCCTCAATGGCAAGTGGGAATGTGCATCACTCTATTGGTGTAAATGGTCAAAACAATGAAACAAATGCATTGCTGTCTATGTTTACTGAGTCATATAATGCATTTGTTGCAAAGAACCTAATTCATCCAAGTGTGGTACAAGATGATTTAGAGGAAATTGATGCAGATGACTTGGAAGACATGGATTTGAAGTGGCAAGCTGCCATGTTGGGTTTGAGAAGTAAAAGGCTGTATAACAGAACTGGTAGGTCTCTGGTTTCGGGTCCAAATGACAGGATTGGATTTGACAAGTCAAAAGCAATCTGCTACAATTGTCAGCAACCTGGTCATTTTGCAAGAGAATGCAATCAACCAAGAAAATTTCAAATGAATCAATACCAGAATCAACAACCAAGAGGTCAGCAACATTACCAACAAAGTCAGCTAAGATTCAACAACAACAACAATAAAATGAACAACTTCAACAACAACAACTTCAATCCCAACAACAATTACAACCCCAACTTCAACAACTTTCAGCCTCAAATGAATGATCAACAACAAAGTATGCAACAGACTCAAGGTTTTCAAATGAATAACAATCAAAACCTTCAAGCAGCTCAAAGAGTTCCAAACAACACTGTTCCAACAAATCAAAATCAGATCAGAAATCAAGGAAATGTGGCAGTGACTACACAGCATGAAGGAAATTTTGATTGGAGCAATCATGAAGAGGACATTGCAGATGATATCAAGAAAGCAAATGTGGCATTCATGGCCATAATTGAGAAAGAAAAAGGATCATCATCTCAGGTACACTCTGCTCCTACTGTTGATTTAAATGAACTTATCATTGAATTGAGAACAAAAGTAGGCAAGCTGGAAAGTGAGTGTTTTAGAAAACAAAGTATCATCAATGGGTATGAGGCAAGTGAGATGATCAGTGAAGAAAAGATTAAAAGCCTTGAAGATGATTGCATGATCAATTACAGAAATCAAACCAGATACATCACTGAGATTGATGGATTAAAGAAGATGTTGGTTGAAGAAAAGGTGCAAAACACAAGACTGAAGGTTGAAACTGAATTTCTAAAGAATTTGGTCTCAACAGGCAACATATGTGGTATACTGAACCAGGTGAAGGAACAAGACAAATACAAAGCAGTTCCACCTCCATTCAACAACAACTTCATGCCAAAAGTTGACAAAGAGAAAAGAGATGCATACTTGCAACAATTCAGAGATGTCTTTCAATACAAGGAAGAATTTGTTGATTTGTACAAAAAGGTAGAAGTGAATGAAGAAGGAGAGTTTGTGAATAAGGAAGAAGTAAAAGAGGATAAGTCAATTGGAGTTCAAGTCTCTGAGGATGACTTTGTTTCAGTTGAATTGGATCAAGATGACTTGAGTAATTTGAGTGATCAAATTACTGAAGAGAAAATCAAAGCTGCTGAAAGAGGAAGAAAATATAAGAAACCGGAATCTGTTGATAAACTTCCAAAGTATCCACCAGTCCCACCATGATTGAAGAAACAGAATGATAAAATGAAAAGAGAACATGTTTCTTTTGACATTTGTGAAAGGAGGAAGATAAACTACAAAGTAGTCAGACCACCAAGCAAGGCTGTATTGGGTAGGATAAAGCAGAACAACAAAAAGAAGATGGTGACTGAAAAAGTTGATACAGAAAATTGTATCCCAGTTTATCCAATCTTTTCTAGTCATGAGGTGTTGGATGTTGGAGAAGTGGAAACTATGGAAGAGTATGAGAAAAGACAGTCAAGGGTTAGAGAAAGCAGTGATGAAGAACCTATGATTATTGAAAAAATTGTCTTTGTCAAAAGCAAACTTGAAAGACAAGACATTAAGATTGAGGAGTTTGTGCCATTCTCAATTTACTTTGATAGCTTAAAGAATCAAAAGACTCTAGGAGTCAAGTCACCTAAGCCAAGTGAAAGATTCAAGAAACCAAAAGAACATGAAATATTCAAAGGCAAGGTTTGGTGCACAAGGTGTGATGAATATGTGTTGGAATTACGTATGCCCGAGACACATACTTAAACTAATGTGGCTAACTGTGTTTGATCCAAGTCGGGTCATACCCAATAACAAGCTAGACAACACCAAATGTATTCTTTAATGATTTGATCATTTAAACGAATACCGAACACTACGTGTTTAGAAAATTGGTTTTCTAAACAAACACACTTGAGGATTTAAATAAATTATCTGGATAATTTGTTTATATAAATTAATTATTTAATTGGTTAAATAATTACATAAATGTATGTGCATTTTATAAAATGAGTTTTATAAAATAATTGGAGATGTTTTAAATGGTTAAAACAAAACAAAAAAAAAAAAAAAAAAAAAAAATTATATCAAAACCGGCCACCCCATGTGGGTGGAAGGTTTGTCCTTTTATGCCTTGTCTCCATGTGATGACAACTTTATCCATCTCCAATAAGATTACATGCATTTTGGGGTCTTGAGTGTGTGCATTATTATTCAAAATTTTGAATCAAGAAAACCTATCTATCTCTCTCTCAAACTCACGGCTCAAAGGGGCAGAAAATTGGGAGTTTTGAGAGCTTGTTCAAGTGTTCAAAATCCTAGCAACTAGTTGGTGTTGTTGCTATAAGCTTGGGGTATCAAAAGCTTGAGGGTTTCTCTTTGCAACCTTGCCATTTGAAGACATCATCATCTTCATCCACATACATCTTCTTCTAAAGGTATAAGAAGGTACCATTTACATTTTGTAAGCATATTGTTCTTGTAATATTGATCCTTGTTCTTTGGGTTTTAGTTTTAACATAATGGTATGTTCATAACAAGTTATAAAATCTAAGCTTCCGTTGCGTTTTCTAGTTAAATATGGTTAACTTGAACTTTGATAATCTTGTATAAAACCCAACAATGGCATCAAGAGCCGGTTACAAGGACTTATGCTTCTTACATGTTCATAGATTTCGGGTTTTTCATGGGTGAAAAAGGGGTCCGAAATTTTGGTGGATTTTACCCCTCATGGATTTGTAAGATCTTGACATGCATGAAAGATCTTAGGAAACCATTAATAACATTTGGATGTTGAAAATAAAAAAAATAATAATAATAATTTGGGCCGTAGCCTCTTGGGGGGGGGGGGCCGATTCTTTTGGAGTTTTTGGGCATTGGTTGCTTAGGTTGCATGCTTAGAACATTTGGTATGTTTGGATGTGTCATAACCGAAACCTAGACCTTGGATGTGTTGATTGTTGTTTGTGTATGTTGATTATGTTTATTATTCAATATGGTTGTAATAATTCATAATCTTAGGCTTGTGTAATTTATTTATTCATAAGTTGGTTTGTAATAAATAGATTAGTTGCATTTTCTTTTTTTAGAAAAATATGTATTAGGATACATTTTGTAAAAATTGAAGATGCAAGAATTGGTGGATTTGGGCCTTGGACCGAAATTTTGGGCTTGTTGGGCCTCACCGGCCCATCATGGGATTCAAGCCCATTAGGCCCATAAATTTCACTCTTGGGCCCAAGAAGACTTTTGGAAGTTTGGAGCCCATTAACAAGCCCAACAAGAACACAACAACTTGGAAAGGATACTTGAAGCATTTGGATGCAAGGTCAAGTGGGAGTCAACATTCCATCCTTGTGTCATGTTTTGTCCCTTAGGTGTGACTTATGACCTATACTTGTTTCGGCTAACAAGTATGGTCAAACTTAGCGGTTCTCGGTTATGACTATATTTTGCATGTGTTTGCTTGGTTGTTTGTTTTACTTATTGTAATGTGTGGTTGATAGATATTAGGATATCCAAACCGTCACATAGGAACGACAACAAGCATAAAACGGGTTCTAATATATATTTGGTAATATCGCGTCAATTAGTTTAATTAAATGGGTTTATTAAAACTAAGCGATTACTCACATATAATAAAATTGGTTTTATTATAACTTGAACCTTGAAAATTGGTTTTCAAAATCGCCATATTACTAAATGCATGTTAGGATATGGCATAATGCTTTTCAAACTAGAATATTGGAAAACTTAAAAATCCCTTTTTCATAATTACCAAGGAAACAAGTCTAACACCATCCTTTTGTATGACACTTAACGTATTAGGAAACTTTAAATGGGATAAAGGTCACCTAACCATTTTGAGCAAACTAATATACTTAGGGTAATATTAACATATTTGTGGGATAAAGGTCACCTAACCACTTGTATGTTAATCTTACATGTTTATACAAGTAGGACGACTTGAATTGGAAACCATGTGATAAAGGTCACCTAAGCATGGGGATCCAATGGTGTTGATGGGATAAACATGCCAACACGAAATAAGGATTTCGAATGGTCCCATACCTCTAGAAGTTGCAAAGGGTTGCAATTGTCAAGATTGACTACCTTGTTAAATCAAATAACGGGATAAAGGTCACCTAACCGAAATTTGATTTATCGTTGGATTCTAGAATTTAATTATTATTTTAAAAATTTGGAATAAAAGGGTATTAATAATTAAATTGTTTATAATACTAAAATAGAACTTTGTTAAATTTTGTAGATGGCCGCTAACAATGCAAACACCTCTACCCATAACACCCGTAACCTATCCTTAAGAACCATCCTTGAAAAGGATCGTCTAAACCATAATAACTTTATGGATTGGTATCGCAACTTGAGAATAGTTCTCAAGCAAGAAGAGATATCATATGTCTTAGACGATCCCATTCCCGATGAGCCTAACGTGGAAGATGAGGAGGCGTATAACGATTGGGTCAAGTACACCAAAGATTCGGTGCAAGCCTCTTGCCTCATGTTAGGGACTATGATTCCCGAAATCCAAAAGGATTTCGAGCATCATGGGGCATACGACATGATAACTCAATTGAAGGAAATGTTCCTTCAACAAGCTAGAGCGGAACGATTCGAAACGGTTCGAGCGTTTCATGCATGTCGTATGGAGGAAACCCAAAGCGTCTCATCTTATGTCCTAAAAATGAAAAGCTACATTGAAAAGCTTCGTAGGTTGAATTGTCCCGTCTCTAATGAGTTGGCTACGGATTTGATTCTCAACTCTTTGACCAAAAGGTTTGAAACCTTTGTCATGAACTATAACATGAACGGGTGGGACAAAAGCATTGGTGAGCTTCACGCAATGCTAAGAACGGCCGAAGCGGGAATGGGTAAAAGGGTTTTACCCGTTCTAACAATCAATGAAGGGAAAAGGTGACATAACTCCAACCCCAAAGCAAGTGCTGCTAAGGGCAAGGGCCACGTCCAAGGAAAGGGAAAGAGGAAAGCCATCACGCCCATCAAACCGAAGGAAAAGAAGCAAAAGGTTGCGGCGCAAGATCCATGCTTTGAGTGTGGAGAGATAGGTCATTGGAAAAGGAATTGTCCGACCTATCTCAATGCGTTAAAAGATAAGAGGGATGCGGGGCATACCTCAGGTATTATCTTTACTATACATATTGAACTAAATGTTATTTCTTCAAATACATGGGTACTTGATACCGGATGTGGAACTCACATTTGCAATTTGTTGCAGGGGTTCAAAAGAAATAAACAACTCAACAAAGGGGACATTAGTCTCTTTATGGGCAATGGAGCAAGAGTTGAAGTCCAAGCTCAAGGAGACTACTTGTTAAAGCTTCCAAGTGGTTTGGAAGTAATTTTGAAAAATGTTTTGTATGCTCCTAAGTTAAGGAGAAACATTATTTCCGTGTCCCTTTTAAAACAATGTGGCTTTGATTTTAAATTTATGGATTATGATATTCATGTTTTGATGAATGGCATATTTTATTTTAAAGCTATACCCATGAATGGTATATATGAAATAGATCAAAGTGGTATGTCACATAATAGTTCAATGTATAATGTCAACACCAAGAAACTCAAGAAGGACTTGGGTGATTCCTATCTTTGGCATTGTCGCCTTGGACATATAAGCAAGAATCGCATGCAAACTCTTCGCAAGAGTGGTATTCTAGAAACAAATGAGTATGATTCATTTGATGTATGTGAATCTTGTTTACAAGGCAAAATGACAAAGCAACCCTTTAATAAAACTTTTGAAAGGTCAAAAGAATTATTGGGTATCATACATTCGGATGTATGTGGTCCTTTTAGACCAATGACTAGGAATGGTGAAAGATACTTCATTACCTTTATTGACGATTATAGTCGATATGGTTATGTGTACTTAATGAAACACAAAGATGAAGCTTTTGAAATGTTCAAAGACTTCAAAACTGAAGTAGAAAGACAACTCAAGACCACAATCAAAGTACTTCGTAGTGATAGAGGAGGTGAATACCTAAGTGGTGTATTTCAAGATCATCTTAAGAGTTGTGGAATTATTTCACAACTTACTCCACCTGGAACACCACAACATAATGGTGTGTCTGAAAGGAGAAATCGTACCCTATTAGATATGGTTCGATCGATGATGGCTAGAAGCACTTTACCTCTATCATTTTGGGGCTATGCTTTACTTTCCGCTGTTCGCATATTGAATATGGCTCCAACCAAGAAAGTGGAGAAGACACCTTTTGAAGTATGGCATGGAAAGGCTCCATCGCTATCATTCTTAAGAGTTTGGGGTTGTGAAGCTTATGTAAAGCAATACACCCCAAACAAATTAGAAGTCCGATCCACTAAGTGTATCTTTATAGGTTATCCTAAAGATGATTTAGGATATTACTTTTACGATCCTAGTGAGCAAAATGTTATTATTGCTCGAAAGGGTAAGTTCTTGGAAACTAAGTTCCTTGAGGAAGGAACTAATAGTAGAACAGTGAAATTTGATGAGGATCAAGAATCACAAGATGATACACAATTGGTTGATACTAGCACTCAACAAGAGGTTGTTGAAAGTGATCAAGTGGTTGATCAAAACACACAAAACGTTCGCAGATCTGGTAGAATTAGCAATCCACCTGAAAAATATGGATTTTTTGTAGAAGGTTGCTACGTGGTAGATTCGGATGAACCGACCACATACCGTGATGCAATGTCCAAGAATGATTGTGACAAATGGCTTGAAGCCATGAACGTTGAGATGCAATCCATGTATGACAACCAAGTTTGGGAATTGGTTGAACCACCACTCAACTCCAAAGCTGTTGGAAGTAAGTGGGTTTTCAAAAGGAAAACTGATATGCATGGAAACTTGGATACTTATAAAGCAAGACTTGTAGCTAAAGGTTTCACTCAAACTCAAGGGGTTGATTATGATGAAACTTTTTCGCCTGTGGCAATGCTAAAGTCTATTAGGATATTATTTGCCATAGCTGCACATTATGATTATGAAATTTGGCAAATGGATGTCAAGACCGCTTTCCTAAATGGATATCTTGAGGAAGATGTCTATATGGTTCAGCCTGAAGGTTTTGTCGATCCAAAACATCCTAATAAAGTATGCAAGTTAAAGAAATCAATCTATGGATTGAAACAAGCATCTAGAACTTGGAATCATCGTTTTGATGAAGAAATCAAAAGTTTTGGGTTCATCAAAAACGCTGATGAGGCTTGTGTGTATAAAAAGGCTAGTGGGAGTATAATTACATTCTTAGTATTGTATGTCGATGACATTCTACTATTTGGAAATGACATTCCAACCATGGAAAGCGTTAAGGCTTGGCTTGGAAGTAGATTTTCCATCAAGGATCTAGGTGAAGCTGCCTATATTTTGGGAATAAAGATCTATAGGGATAGGTCAAGGCGCTTGATAGGTTTGAACCAAAGTACATACATTGATAAGATCTTGAAAAGGTTCAAGATGGAAAACTCCAAGAAAGGTTTTGTACCTATTCAAAGAGGGACCATATTGAGTTCAGCTCAATGTCCAAGCTCAAAGGGTGAGCAAGAGACGATGAAACAAATCCCATATGCTTCTGCTATAGGATCCATCATGTATGCGATGATATGTACTAGACCGGATGTGTCATGCGCTTTGAGCATGACAAGCAGATATCAACAGAATCCAGGAAACAGTCATTGGATGGCTGTTAAGAGCATATTGAAATACCTTAGGAGAACTAAGGATATGTTTCTGATATATGGATCTGGTGAGGAGGAACTCGCTATAAAAGGTTACACGGATGCGAGCTTCCAAACTGATCGAGATGATTCTCGATCACAGTCTGGGTATGTGTTCACTCTTAATGGAGGAGCTGTCTCTTGGAAGAGCTCAAAACAGGAAGTGGTAGCATTGTCCACTACAGAATCAGAATACATCGCCGCTTCATTGGCAGCTCAGGAAGCTGCATGGTTGAAGAAATTCATTACTGATCTAGGGGTGGTCTCTTCCATTCAAGACCCCCTAGAAATCTTTTGTGACAACGAGGGTGCGATTGCACAAATCAAGGAACCTCGTTCGCACCAAAAGACAAGGCACATAGAGCGGAGATTCAACTACATAAGGGATGAAGTTGAAAAAGGAAAGATATGTATTCGCAAAGTTGGAACTGATCAAAATCTTGCGGATCCATTCACGAAGCTCCTAGAAAGACCGAAACATGAGCGTCATGCGAGTGGCTTAGGACTTCGATATTCTAGTAATTGGATTTGATCTATTTTGTATTAAAGTTTAAAAGACTTTTGTAATTTAACTCTTTTATATGATTATGGAATCTTGAGTTAAATTCTGATTTTGCATGTTTAATCCATGAATAAGTTATCTTATTCTAAAAGTCCGTAGTCGATCACATTTGTGGGAACAAATATGAAGCAAGACTATTATGAACTAGGATTGGTGGATATTCATAAGGAATGAATATGGAGCATAGGTTTGCTGCCAAGGTTCATAGATATTTGTGGGATACAAATATTGGACTGACCCGCTCTCAATATTACTACATGGAGTCGATTGACTTGATCATTAGTAATTTTGAGTAAAGGAGAATTTCATATTATCCTTAGACCTGAGATGTATACTGGGTCTTGATTTTCACCAAGTATTACACTTTGACTCTCCCCTTCGCTATTCGTAAAAGATGGTACATAAGGATGAGCTCAGGTGGAGTATAAAAGTGATAGTGAGAGGCGTATACAGTCAAGAAGGAATTTGTTCCTCTTATGTGTTGAGAGTTTAGATGTCTAAGGCCTGATAAAGTTGAATTGTAAAGAGAATGATCGCCTATGTCTCTTAGATCCAACATGACATCTAGTAACAAAGGGATATAATGATAAATTCACCTAAATCATATCAAGTAAGGGACTTGAAGGGATGATGTTATTGAATGGCACTTCGTCAAACACATTAGGGGTGGTGAACTGTTGTTAGGCGGTATTCACCACTTGCATTAATTTTCTATGTATCTCGTGCAAGTGGGAGATTGTTGGAATTACGTATGCCCGAGACACATACTTAAACTAATGTGGCTAACTGTGTTTGATCCAAGTCGGGTCATACCCAATAACAAGCTAGACAACACCAAATGTATTCTTTAATGATTTGATCATTTAAACGAATACCGAACACTACGTGTTTAGAAAATTGGTTTTCTAAACAAACACACTTGAGGATTTAAATAAATTATCTGGATAATTTGTTTATATAAATTAATTATTTAATTGGTTAAATAATTACATAAATGTATGTGCATTTTATAAAATGAGTTTTATAAAATAATTGGAGATGTTTTAAATGGTTAAAACAAAACAAAAAAAAAAAAAAAAAAAAAAAAAATTATATCAAAACCGGCCACCCCATGTGGGTGGAAGGTTTGTCCTTTTATGCCTTGTCTCCATGTGATGACAACTTTATCCATCTCCAATAAGATTACATGCATTTTGGGGTCTTGAGTGTGTGCATTATTATTCAAAATTTTGAATCAAGAAAACCTATCTATCTCTCTCTCAAACTCACGGCTCAAAGGGGCAGAAAATTGGGAGTTTTGAGAGCTTGTTCAAGTGTTCAAAATCCTAGCAACTAGTTGGTGTTGTTGCTATAAGCTTGGGGTATCAAAAGCTTGAGGGTTTCTCTTTGCAACCTTGCCATTTGAAGACATCATCATCTTCATCCACATACATCTTCTTCTAAAGGTATAAGAAGGTACCATTTACATTTTGTAAGCATATTGTTCTTGTAATATTGATCCTTGTTCTTTGGGTTTTAGTTTTAACATAATGGTATGTTCATAACAAGTTATAAAATCTAAGCTTCCGTTGCGTTTTCTAGTTAAATATGGTTAACTTGAACTTTGATAATCTTGTATAAAACCCAACAATATGGTCACCACACAGACTCATGCAATGAGAGATTAAAATTTCAACCATTTCATGTCCCAGATGGAACAAAGTATGGCCAAGACTTTGTCCTGTACAAACAGAAGTATGATGTATATCTGGGAAATGGAAAGGTGTGTGGAAATGAAACCATGAACAGAGAAGAAAAGAAATCTGCAAAGGAGACAAGGATTGAGAAGAAAGCTGAAGTAACAACAAAGAAGCAAGTGGCTGAATTAGCAAAAAGAAGTAAATCTCCTAAGAAGCATGAGAAATTGACCAAAAAGAACTATCAGTCTTTGAGAATCAAACAAGATACTCAATCAGTCAAATCTGATGGTTCTCAAGGATCATCAAGCAGTGAGAAGACAAGAAGAAAAGATGCACATTCTAGAAATAAACCAACAGAACTAACTGGTGATGAGAAGTTTCTATTAAAACATGGATATGAACCACATGGTTTCCTTTGGAAACCTAATACTGAGAGTAAGGTTGAGCAAGTTACTGATGTGAGAGACTACTCTGAGAAGAAGGACTATGTGATAAAGGAGTATGCCACTGACTCGGCTGAATACCAGTGTCCAACCTCACTTTTTAAAACTCCAAGAGAGTGTGGTTATGAAACTGATAATTCAGACAACTTAGAATTGACTCATGAAGATCCTAAACCAACAACACTCACTTCCCAAGCTGTGTCTGAAACTGAATCTGATGAGCTGCAAGTTGATAAGGCTTGCACTTCATCACTCAACTAATCAAACTTTTTTTTTATGTGTAGGAACAGTCCACTCCTCTAAATAATATATGGTATATGGATAGTGGTTGTTCTAGGCACATGACTTGTGACAAGAGATCTCTTGTCAATTATGAAGAGAAGTATGAAGGTCCAGTAGCTTTTGGGAGTGATGAAAATGGTGGAAAGATTTTTGGAAAAAGAATCTTAACAAATGGGAAAGTCTCATTTGATAATGTATTTCATGTTGAAGGTCTTCAGTACAATCTGCTGAGTATATCACAAATGTGTGATAAGGGTTACAAAGTCAGTTTTGATGATTCACACTGTTTCATTTTAAAACCTGAGTTTGTAATTCCACCTGAAATGATTATGATGATGGCACCAAGAAATGGTAACTTGTATGAATTGAATATGAAAGAAGCTATTTCAAGAGGAGGTGCATGTTTTGTTTCTAAAGCCACTGAAAATGAGTCAAAATTGTGGCATAAGAAACTATGTCATGTGAACTTGAAGAACATGAATAGACTTGTCAAAGGTGAGCATGTCATAGGCTTACCTACAAGAGAATTCAAGTTGGAAGATCATTGTGATTCATGTCAAAAGGGAAAAAACACAAATCTACTCATAAGTCAAAACTCATCAACTCAATTGATCAAGTACTTGAATTACTTCACATGGATCTCTTTGGTCTTGTGAGTGTACCAAGTATTGGGAAGAAAAGATATTGTCTGGTGATCATTGATGACTATTCAAGATACACTTGGGTTTATTTCCAAAGTACCAAGGATGAGACTGCAGAGTTGATTAAAGGTTGTGTAACAATGATTGAGAACAAGTTGAATAAGACAGTCAAGATGATGAGAAGTGACAATGGCACTGAGTTCAAGAATGGAGTTATGCATGAATTCTGTGAAGCAAAAGGAATACAACAACAATTCTCAGCTCCTAGAACTCCTGAACAAAATGGTGTTGCAGAAAGAAGAAATAGAACTTTGATTGAAGCTGCAAGAACCATATTAGCAGATGCTAATCTGCCTGTCACTTTTTGGGCTGAAGCTATAAATACAGCCTGCTATGTTCAGAACAGGGTACTTGTGAACAAAAGGAATAACAAAACTCCTTATGAAATATTTCACAACAGAAAGCCTTAGATCAAGTTTTTCAAGCCCTTTGGATGCAAATGTTTTCTTTTAAATACAAGGGACTATTTTAAAAATTTCAAACAAAATCCCTGGATTGCTTCTTTGTTGGATATTCTACACACTCAAAAGCCTACAGAGTTTATGTGAAAGATCACTTGAGTGTTATAGAATCATCTGACATCATCTTTAATGAGAATCAATTCAATACAGTTAATGGTGCAGCATGGCTGTTTGATCATGAGAAGTTAATAAGGTCTTTCAAGATTTATCCTGAAGACTTTGATGAATCTTTCTACAAGACCAGTGAAATTGAAGAGAAAAAGAAGAAATCATTGGACTTGGAAGAATTATGGAAGAAAGTTTCTAGAAAAGAAAAGAAGTATACTTTTGTGAAGAATCCCTCATATGACAATGGTCAACAAGATCAAGAAGATAATCACAATCCTGAACATGATCATACTAAGATCAAACAAGACAATCAAGATGTACAGGATGATCAAATTCAGAATGAGGGTGACACAAGCAACCAAGCAAGTGGAGAAGAAGCTGCATCTACAACAAGATTTCAAGATCTATTTCAAAGATTGAACTTAGAAAACAATGGTGCATCTACTTCAGGACAACATAATGATGAAGCACCAGAATTTCATGATGCAGAAGCTGATTTAATCATTGAAGAACCAGAGTTCAATGAAACAAATCTTGACACAAATTTGTCTACAGATATGATTGTACAAACTCCTTATGTGGAAAAGAATCATCCTTCTGAAAACATCATTGGTGATTTGCATGAAAGAGTTACAAGAAGTCATTCCAAAATTGCAAACATTTGTCTTTACTCTTGTTTTATGTCCCAAATAGAACCAAAGAACATAGCACAAGCATTAAAAGATAATAGTTGGGTGGAAGCAATGCAAGAGGAATTGGCACAATTTAGAGACCTACATGTGTGGGATCTTGTTGATAAGCCATTTGACAGATATGAAATTGAAACCAAATGGGTTTTTAGAAACAAAAGGGATGAAAGGGGTTTGGTGATTAAGAATAAAGCTAGACTTGTAGCACTGGGATGTCTTCAAGAAGAAGGATTAGACTTTGAGGAAGTCTTTGCACCGGTTGCAAGACTTGAAGCTATCAGGATTTTTCTTGCATATGCTGCCTCAAAGAACATTAGAGTGTTCCAGCTTGATGTTAAGTCTGCATTTCTAAATGGAAAGATTGATGAAGAGGTGTATGTTGCTCAACCTCCAGGTTTTGAGGATCCAATGTATCCAAACAGGGTGTATAAGTTAAACAAAGCCCTTTATGGATTGCATCAGGCTCCTAGAACATGGTATGATGAGCTGTCAAATCATCTTCTTGAAAATGGTTTCAAAAGAGGAGCCATTGACAAGACACTCTTCTACAAAAGAAAGGGATCAGACTTGCTTCTGTTACAAGTATATGTGGATGACATCATCTTTGGTTCTACAAATGAACAAATGTGTATGGAGTTTGAAGGGATAATGAAGTCCAAATACAGCATGAGTTCTATGGGAGAAATGAACTTCTTTCTAGGACTGCAAGTTCAACTGAAGGCTGAGGGGATTTACATTCATCAAAAAAAATATGTGCAGGACATCTTGAACAAGTTCAACTGTCAAGAGTACAAGACTGCTTCAACTCCAATGGACACCAAAGAAAAGATGATTGCAGATGAAAAGGGGGAGTCTATAAATGAACATGAATATAGAGCCAAAATTGGATCTCTGATGTATCTGACTGCAACAAGACCAGATATCATGTTTGCTGTATGTGTGTGTGCAAGATTCCAATCAAGTCCAAAAGTCTCCCACATGAATGTTGTTAAAAGAATATTCAGATATTTGAAGGGAAGACCAGACTTAGGGATTTGGTATCCAAAGAACCAAGCTTTTGATCTGATTGCATATACAGACAGTGATTATGATGGCTGCAACATGAGCAGAAAGTCAACCTCAGGAGGATGTCAATTTTTGTGTGAAAGGCTAGTGTCATGGCAATGTAAAAAGCAGACTACAGTCTCAATCTCAACTGCAGAAGCTGAATATGTATCTGCATCTGCCTGCTGTGCACAAGTTCTATGGATTCAAAATCAGATGCTGGACTATGGTTTGAATTTCTTGAACACCCCTATTCTTATTGACAATACTGCTGCATATTTTACTGTTAAAAATCCAGTTCAACATTCCAAAACTAAGCACATTGAAATCAGACATCATTTCATCAGAGACTGCAGTGAAAAAGGTTTGATTGAAGTGCAAAGGGTTGATACAAGTGACAATTTGGCTGACCTATTCACCAAACCACTTGATAGAACCAGGTTCAACTTTCTTCTGAAAGCCCTGGGAATGATCAACTCTGATGAAATCTGATTAAGGATGTGTGCCTGGTTGTGTGTCTCTCTGTGATAACTGATTATTTTGTTAGAGATTACACATATTGAACGTTTAGTGAATATGCTTGAATATGTTACTTAAGTATGATATTTGAATATGCTACTGAATATGTTAAATGTTATGTGCTTTAACTGTGTATGTACACAACCATTGACATGTTTGATCTGATTGATAGGTTTGCATGATTATCTGTTGATGTGCATGTGTGATGTTAGAATAAGTGTCTGTGTTGTGATTTACTTGTTAGAGTAAGCTTATTTGACATCACTGCTTGGATGCTTGAATATGTGTATTATCTGATCATGTGATGTTATTAAGATAGGCTAGACCTTGAATGTTAGTATTGTCTGCTTGTCTTGATGATGTTATGTTTGATTAAGATTTGATTGTGTTACAACTGTTTGTGTCAAAATAAGTTTTATGTCAAAATTAAATGATAAAATGAATTTTTGCATAAATACTTTATTTTGGTCAAAACATGAGCAAGTTGATTAATGGTGTAGAGATATGATAAGATTATTCAGTTCAAGCTTTAAAGAAGCTCAAAAAAAAGGATTATTTTTTTTAAAGAAAAGACTCAATTAGTTATTTTTTGCTGAAAATTGAGCCATTTACCCAGTTGGAAGGACATTCACTAGTGTATATTTGGTCCTTAAATCTCTATAGATTCACAGGATAGCCATTGACCTGAAAACTGAATGCATTTGGGGCAATTATAACTTGTTTCTTATTCTTTCACTTAAAACCATGTCAATAACTCTGACTTTGAAAGGATATATATTCATATGTATGATTGGTCCTGTTGACCACTTCTGGTCAAACAGGATAGCCATTTACCTGACAATGAAGAGATATTGGGGTGATTGAATATTGAACTGTTAATTTGGGAAATGATAGTACATTGACTGCTTAGCCAATCATATGGATTTAATAGGCTAAAAGGACCTTAGTATAGTCATTAACATGTATGGTTGCTTTCCCATAATGATGTAAAATCTAAGGTGATATAAACATAATGAATATGCTAATCTTTATGTGGAGATACGTAGTTGTCTTTGCATGTCTCAAGATAAATCTCTCCGAATGATAGGCAGAAAAGTGATTACCCAGTCATACACGAGCCAATTGTTATTTGGTCAACCAAAAAAGAAACATCTTTAAATATGACAAGGAACATACTTTAAGAAAATTTGAGAAAATATCAAAAACAAGGGGAAGAATGAATAAATCAACCAAAAGTTGATAAGTGTTTTAAATATTTTATCAAACAAGAGGGTTACAACAAGAACTACAAAGATGTTGGAAAAATCTGTCTCATCTTGAATGAAAGGCATGTTGCTAACTGTAAGTCCAACGTTCAACCTCTATATATGTTTGAATCTAAAAATACAAAAATACAATAAGTTCTGTCATACAAAAACTATTTTTGACCAAATATAGGAGGTTGGAGTCAAATTGGGGTGATCTGGGGAAAGCCAAATAAGCTCTGAGAAGATATATGAGGCATCATAGCACAGAGTTGACCATTAATGCATTAAGCTTTAAATGAACCTAAATCATATCACCAAAGAGATGAAATTCATGCTAAGTTTATACCTGCTGTTAACCTATCTATGTTGTCATAATAATGCTGAGAATGAAGTATTGAGAAAGCTACTTAATCAATATGATCCCATTCTTGAGATCTTTTCAGAAAATGGAAGAAGCTGTTTTGAAGAGAAATATAACTGAAATTTGATCTCTAAATGCACCATTTGCTCTTAAACTATGATCTGAAATGAAAAATATATTTTGACAAAGTGGTTTAAGTCAAAAAGTGTTGCATTTTTTCTTTAATAGGTTGAATATGTAAGTTCGGGTAAGGTTTAATGTTTTATAACCTTTCCGGGCACAAAACAGTTGAATATGTTTGAATATGATATTTCGGGTAAGGTTTGATGATTTATGACCTTTCCGGGTAAGCTTAGTCATTTTTGACTAACTTTATGATTTTCGGGCATGCTTTGAAGTGTTTACACTTTCCGGGTAGAGTACACTGTTGTACTCATTTCCCGAGCAATCTTGAAGTCTTGAGATAATTATGTGTTGCTATAGCTAGCTTTTAACAAGAAATTCTTGTTTCGGGCAAGCTATGCATGTTATATGTTGATTGTGATTCCAAGCAAACTTTATGAACTTAGTCAAGTACATCAAGTAAGCTTTGTGATTTGTGTGAATATGTTGTTAGGAAAGGTTTGTTAATCTTTCCGGGCATGCTTAGATATTACTATTTAAGTTTCTCATTTTTCGGGTATGGTTTAGCATGTTGAAATCCCTCAGGTAAGGGCATACCTGATGATTGAATGTGTTTATCCTAGCAAGCTTAGTGCTAACATAGGATTTTCGGGCAAGCTCTATGAAATTTTATACTATAGCACACTTAAATGTTTATGTGTTTTAATTTCATTCCGAGCATGCTCTGTGATATGTGTGTTTATGATTTCTTTGAAAATACAAGTGTTTTCAGGCAAACTTTGTTTTCCGGACACACTTTATATTTCGGGTACACTTTTGTTTCCTCAATATACTTGGTAATTTCAAAACTTCACTTTCCGAGTACACTGTCTGCTAGAAATCCTTTTCCGGGCACACTTTGTACTATATGAAGGTTATTCGGGTATACTTTGCATTAGAAAGGTGTTCGGGCACACTATTCTCTTGAATGGTTGCTCGGGCACACTATGTTTTCAAGTATGCTTGATTGAATATGGTATTTAGTATGATAAAATTGATTATGATTCTTATTAGGGTTTATGCTAGATAAGTTTTAATTTGAGATTGAGAAATCTATATGGGTGTCGTGATTGATTCCTCATAAGGATGTTTATTTGATGTTTATACTTGATTATTTTCCTTGTGATTAATTTCTCAAGAAATCTAGTATTTCGGGTAAGCTTTCTTCATTATGTCTTAACTCTAAATTAATTAGCTTGATCGAGCAAGGTTTATAAAGAGAAGAATTCAGGCAAACTTTGTATATTCAAAAATGAAAATTTTCCAAGCAAACTCTGACCGGGTAAGCTTTGTAAGTGGATGTATACCGAGTAGACTTTGAAAAGAATAATTCCGAGTAAGGTTTTATTAACTTAAAAGATAAATATTGTTTTTAATATCAAGTGGATAATGTTACGGTATGACAGCTAATAATTCACAAAAATACAAAGAGCATTTAAAACCCACTTTCAAAAGGTATATAAGAGGGAGTTAGGCAAAATTTTCAACATTATTTTTCAATCTCTCTCCTTCCACTGCAAACTGCTTACTCTCAAAGAAACCCAAACCGACTTATCACATTCTATTATTCCTAACCCTAACATGAATTAGCCCTCTAATTCCGACTCGGTAAGAAACATTAATGTGTTTTTCAACCACGATTAGACTATAATGGGCTTTGATTATGTATCTGATTACTAACACTCTGTTTGTGTGTTTAGGTTATAAATTTGTCGAAGAACAGGTTCTTGATGATTTTCTCTTTTTTTTTCTTTCTTCTTCATTTTTATACCTTGAAATTATCCAAAAGTACTGAACTTTATGACTAATTTCACTTTGAATATGTTTGTTTATGTGATTCAGATATGGCAGACGATGAACCCAAGTATGTCTTCGAAACAAAACATAATATGTTTGCACTACTACAAGTGACACCTGACAATGAGCCGATGGCTAGGATGATAACTTGGATGGCTCGGTCCAATGTCAGTTTCGCATTCACTGAAAGCCCTGTCATATACAGAAATCATTCTTTAGATTTCTGGAGATCTGCAGAACTGGTTGAGGACATAAATGGTAAAAGAATCGAGGCAACCGTGGCTAGACAAGAGATACATATTACAGAGAAAATGATAAGAAGATGTCTCCGGTTGAATGATGGTGATCACAACTCAATAAACTTCAGCACACCCCACCTAATGAAAATATTTGAAGAGACAATGGGTTATCAAGGAAATGTTCATGATGGACAGTTTCAGAAGGGCATGTTTCCTATGCTGTACAGATTTCTTATTCACCATGTTATACACGGATTTGCTCCAAGGAAGGGATCGTGGACCTTGATGAGTCACGACTTGGCAAATGCCACAGTTGGGATTGTATATGATCTGCCCTTCAATTTCTCTAAGATGATATTCGAAGGATTAGAAGGAAATCTGAAGTAGCCTGAAAGAAAAAGATTTTTACAATATCCAAGATTCCTACAGATAATCTTCAATTGTGAGCTTCAAGATCTACCCACTATTGGAACTACACACCAACTGCAAGACCCTG
The DNA here is from genome assembly GCF_021521415.1 of Bidens hawaiensis. Classification (NCBI taxonomy): domain Eukaryota; kingdom Viridiplantae; phylum Streptophyta; class Magnoliopsida; order Asterales; family Asteraceae; genus Bidens; species Bidens hawaiensis. The sequence goes on along the minus strand of NW_027491058.1, from coordinate 1,942,416 downwards.
ACACATATAGAAGAATCAAAAATCCAGGTGTCTCAAATACATACAACTCAAATGTTCCATTTGAGATATTTCCATGGTTATTGGAACATAACTTGCAAGTGATGCCAGTACCTGAGTTAAGCTCAGAAGAGGAAGGAGGAGAGGATGACAGTGATGATGATGGAAACTCTGATGATGGAGATGGTAATGGAGATGAAGGAGGAGACGAAGTGAATATTGAAGTTGTTGCACCTATTCAGGGGGAGCAACTTGAGCACATTGAACAACAAATTATTCCATCACCACCACAAACTCCACCACACCAGATCACTCACACACAACCACAAATCCTAACCTTAAGCCAACCAGAAACATCTACACATACATCCCCACCACCACAAACACCACCATCCATATTTCAATCCCACACTTCAAACCAAGACCAACCTGATTATGAACATTTCACCACATCACCACCTACAACACCACCAAATGATAGTGACCTTCTGACCTTATTAAAAGAAAATGTTGAACTGAGAAGAAGGAATGAGGAAGTAACTGAGGAAAATGTTATGTTGTTGAAGAGACTAGTAGAAGCAAATTTGAGAATTCAAACCCTGGAGCAGGAGGTTGAGAAGACCTCAGCTGCCCCAAAACAGGGGGAGAATGTATCTATGCAAACTGTCTCAGGTGGAAATGATGAAGAAAATGTAACAATTTCAGAGACTGCTGATCCTTTAAAAATGATTATGAATGTTTATGATGATGGAGAGGAGAGTAATGAGGAGAGGAGAGTTGAAGATATAGATTATGAAGCTGATATGTATGATGGTGCAGAACAGGATTATGATGTGAATGATGAGATTGTGAGAGTAGTATGGAGTGAGGGGGATATTGAGACAGGAAATGAAAAGGATATTGAAATTGAGAATGTTGAGAGAGTGGATGAGATTGAAATGACAAATGTTGAGGAAAATATAGCTTCTACTGACATAGCTACTGATATTTTAACTGACATAGCTACTGATGTCTTGACTGATGTTCAGACAGAAGAAGAGACTGAAGTAATGGTTGATGAAAATGCTGCTACTGAGGAACTTATACACACTGAACCAGAAACTGATCAACAAGCAAGTTCCAAGAGAATAGAGCATGACCCAGAACAGGAAACGCTTGAAAAAGAAATAGATGAATATGTACAGTCTGAAGATGAGGAGGATGTGAGGAGAAGGATTGAGAAGGGTAAGGCAAAAGTTACAGAAGAAGAGCCTGTTATGGCATATCCTGAAAAGGATGTATTGTTCAAAGATGATGATGAAGCTGCTGCTGCTGCTCTAAGGGAACAAGAAAACATTCTGAGAGAAACAAGGGACAGAGAGATACTGGCCCAAACTATGGACCATGTAGAGTTGGCAGAGCATGAAAACTTGATCAATCAAGCCAAATTTGCAAGGGAATTCATTGAAGAAGTGGCTGATCAAGAAGTGATAGAGGCCTTGATTGAGTTGAGAAGAGATGAGGAAGTTGATGACTCCCTAGCTATGGTGGTCAGCATGTTTCAAACTGAAAGTCAACAAGAAACAAAGTCAAATGAGACTGCTGAACCAGTAAATCTGAATACTGATATGATGGCTGAAGAAGAAATTGGTGAGTCCATGGCCTCAATGGCTGCACAGAATTGGGCTCAACAGATCAAAGATGACATTAGACAAAATCCTGATGAATGGGAGTATGTGGATGATACCAAGTATGGAAAGAAGTATTCAAGGAAAAGGGATCGACCAGAAACATTCATGTCAGATAAAGGTACTGAGTATGTAAAGAAAGGGAGATGGGATGAAAAGAACAAATACTATGTTGAGACTCCTGATAATGATAGTGAGAATGATGATAGCCCAATCAGAGCAATTCCTTTTGCAGACTTTAAGGCCAGTGAACATGTACAAGGAGTGCCAAATGTATCAATCCCTGAGAATCCACTTTCTGATGAACCACAGATTGATGCAATGAATGATCTAACTGAAGGTGAGGATGAGTCTGAAGACTCTGATGATGATGATGACCCTGAGAATGATCAAGAAATTAATGTGAAAGCTAAGAATGTTGTGTCCCCTAAAGTCACAATGACTAAGGAACAAAGGACAAACATTGAGTTGAGTATGAGGGAGGCTTAAAGGAAAAATCCTTTGGTTGTAAAACTGAGAACATATGGCATAAGTTTTGATTCACTAGCTGATCTTGATGATGATCAGTTGCAGTTGAGACTTGACAAAGAGAGAGATGCTCTGAAGAAAAAGATGGAAGAGAAGAATAGAGATGCCCAGAAATACAGAAATTATCTCAGAAGGCACAACTATTCTGAAAAGGATCTGTCTCACTTTACTTTTGATCAACTCCAAGATCTCTATAACAGTGAAAGAGAAATGGTGATTAAAAAATGTGTGAAAGAAAATGAGAAATTGGAAAAGATGGAGGAGTTGAAGAAAAAGTTTGGAGGCATGTGCGGATATTTATTGGAAAGAGGTATGAAACCTGAAATTGTTGAGAATCTAACCAGAGAATCAGTGTTGGACCAATACAACAAGTTGAAAAGAAAAGAGAAATTGAAAAGGGTCCAAACTGAGAGCTCTACCAAACAGGCTGAACCAACTGATGAACCACAAACTAAGAAAAGAAGAATTCAGACCTTGAGAGAGAAGGAAAAAGAACAAATCAGATCAGTTAAAACCCCTACTCCTCAAGATGTGAAACCTGAACCTGAGGATGAACCATTTGTTCCATGGGAAAATGAAGAAATGATAAACATACTGAGGAACATAATGATAAACCAAAGGGGAATGAGTGAAGCAGACTTCAATGTCTTGGAAAAGGAGGATTTGAAATACCTCTTTTACATTAAAAAGGATGAATGGGAAAAAGCCCTAAGGGAAGGAGAGAATCCAAGATACTATGCTGATGGTAGGTTTATACCTGCTGGATTGGCAAGAACTCCTGGCATGGATAAAATGTTGAAAGAACTTAAAGCAGCAGGACACGATGTGGTTGAACTTGCCAATCTACCAACAGAAATGGTAGAGGCTGTATACATTAATGTTTTTAAATTGAGGCCTGCAAAACCAAAGAAGTCGATTCCCTTCAGACCTCCTATTTCAAGAAGATTTCCACAAGGAGGAAGAGGTCAAGGAGGAAGAGGTGAATCAAGCAGTTCAGCACAACAAAGAACAAGACCACAATCTAATGTGGATCTACCAAGAGAACTGTACTTTGATTCTGTTACTGGTGTATTAAAAGTGATTATGGAGAGTAGACAATTGAGAGAAATTGTTGTGAGAAGTGACTTCTATGAATTCAATGAAGAACAATTGAGAAGGATGGCCACTCTCAGATTGTATGATTATAGAAACAGAATTAGATTAGCAGGTAGACAGATGAATGATCTGTTAAAATTTTTATGGGAAGAAGCTGGAAAAGGGTTCAAGTTCTTAAAAGAAAAGAGGAGCTGGAGGTTGATTCAGTCTCACAAGTCAAAAAGGACTGCAAAGCTGAAAAGAATGGACATAGCTGAAAGAGACTTTCAGATGACCTTCAGAGATGAGAATCCATTGTCCAACTTGAATACATGTGTAAGTCTGGGAAGAAGAATGAGACGACCCAATTACACAGTACAGAAAAATGGGATTATAGCTGACATTGAATTCAAAGAGAATGATAATCATTTTGTGCTGAGGAATTCGGATGGAAAAATTCTGGGGATCATTAAAAGGGATGAAGACTTGACATGCCTGCACAATGAAGATCTAATGGATATAAGGGACTTGGCTATACCAGAAAGTCACACTCACTACCAAGCCCTTAATATTTTCAAGATGAAAGCTGCTTCAGAGAAAATCAATCGAAGACAAGCCATTCATAATGCAAGAAAGAGACAAGATTAATAGAATAGGCTTTTTTTTGTAATATCTTCGGACAACTTTCTCGTTATGTAATTTTGCTTATGTTATTTGAATATGCAATTTTGATTTTTGATTTGATGTGTAATTTTGCTGAGTGTAAGTAACCATAGAAATGTTTTGGGTCAGCTGAGGTGTTCCAATCTAGGGGGAGATTGTTGAGTCAAACAATTGACCTAAGGGGGAGATTGTTGAGTCAAAGATTTGACCAGAATGAAGTATATGGAAGATTGGAACCTTCTCAACCTCCTCAGAATTCGCTAAGTATGGATCCGGGCACACCTTAGACATCCGAGCAAGGTTTTACTTGGCCGGGTACGATATTTTGTCTATCAGGCAAGGTTATCTTCAAGTAGTCTTCTTTAGTGGATATCCGAGCAGGCTTTGCAAATTAGTGCATTGTCGGGTAAGGTACACTAGTTTATGTAAATCTGGGCAAGGTTCACTTTATCAAGCAAGTCTGTTCTTCAGAACCAAGTATTTTACTCTTCCGAGTACGGTTTGGTTGACCAAGTCCAAGAAGCCAAGTGATTGGAAAACCGGGCAAGGTATTCATTAATTAGTATGATCCAAGTATGCTTGATAATCTAAAGGAATATCTCTAAGTAATATCGGGCAAGGTTCAGCTCAAGCAAGGAACAGTACTCCCGAGTACACTTTGCTAATAAGTTATTTTATAGCAAAGAGCTGAAATGGATCATTAAGAACAAGGTTGCTAGTAAGGAGTTGTCGGGCAAAGTCTGGCAAAGTCAAGAAGACTGAAGTCTACTCGGTGAGTATTTTACTTGGTGAAATACTCTTCAAGCAAAGTCTACCCGGAAACTGATCCCGAGCACACTTCTATGTTACCAAGTCATGAAGGATGGCAGAGTACACAGCGTACTTGGAAAATGAAGATATATGAAAAGCCTACCCGGAAGACTTGCTTTACACTTAGTTTATTTTGAATATGTGATTTAAATATGTACGATTGTATTTAGGGTTTCTAGAAGGAATGACAGATGTCCTAGGTTGGCAGGCCTATAAATAGAATGTTTAGGGCACGCCGCCAAAACAGAGAGGACACAGATTTTGAGCTTTTACACTTTTCGGATAAGAAAGAATATTTCTTGAAAGTGACGGCTGTCCTAAGATTCCTAAAAACCCTAAATCGATTATCTACTTTGTATGATGAAAATTATATAGATGGAAATTTTTTGAGTGAATCCTGTGTGTGCTTTCTACCCTTTGATTATTCTTTGCACCCGTATGTTTGTTATTGATTCCGCCTTTAACAAACGGATATTTTCTAAATATAGCAACCCGTCATTAACTCTCTTGTAAACACATTAATCTGTGTGAGTTATGACATAATTGATTAAGATCCAGCTGAAATTGAGGGGCCTGACACATTGTGACATGTGTGAGAACATGGACATTACGTTAAGCATTGTAAAATTTGTCAATCTTCGACAATCATAGTTGTTCGTTCGTCCATGACTTAACATATATTTCCTATTTTGATAATGAAAAAAGATACACATACAGATCATGTTACTCTTAGATACAAATTGTTTGCATGATATAAGTGATACAATAGGTTCACAATCCGATTGTAAATTATCTAGAGAAAACTCATCATAGCTATCTGGACACCAAGGCCACGGTCAAATCATGTATCAATTATATCATTTTTAGAACAATTTTAGAAATTTAGAAATCAACAATTATCGTTCCCTGACAAAGAATGGACTTGATATTATCTCAAGAAGATATCCCTGTAAACAACAAAGATTTTACAACAAAATAAATGTTCTTATAAACGAAGCTTTATGAAAAAATATTATTATACAAGATTAAGAAAACCATTATCAAGTGGAATACTTTAAAACACAAAAAACCCGAACCATTTTGGTTTAAAAAATAAGTAATACTATTTAAATAATTTAAAAATGTGAATTGCTAAATGAGTTGTGCAAGAAAAGTTCCATAAATCTTAAGCATTTATCTCTAGCTCTCCATTGCTTAAGACGATTTTCAAATCAAATCCTTATTTTTCTATGAACAAACCTTGATCAAAGGGTTATAATTAGTTGTCTGGCATTTCTTATTGAATCTATTATTTTTTAGACAAAACAAGGTAGAAACAGTACGATCGATGCACGGTCGGGACATGAACCGAGTGTTCGGCCTCTAGATGCCTCTGATATCTCTTCCTATTATATTTAAGAAAATCATTTTTAAATATTTCAAGTCACCTTGTGCATATAAGATGTAACAGTTTGAAAATACCCCATTCATAGTTTAGGCTAAAAATATCAATTCTTAAATTCAAGGGGTTAAATCTGAAAATTCTTAGTTTCTAAGCCACTCGCGCTACGCGATGTGATAAATATAATCCCATCATAATATGCGTTTGAACTTCAACAAAAACGAGGAAATTGAGGTGTCGCGCTACGCGATGGCCAAACCAAATAGACCAACGTGATACGCGAAGACCCCATTAAGCATCCGCGTACACGTGTTCAACCATGTTTCAACATGTGGAGCAATCTCACGAATTGTGGCGCCACCGATTAGCTCCATCGCGTTACGCGCTGGGAGCTTCGACTTGCCTATAAAATGGGGGCTACGGGTTTGAGCTCATTTCATGCCAAAACACCTTCCTATACACACACACAACCTAGGAATCCATGCCCCAACTAGCCCGGTAACCGACGACTCATTACTCGAAGTACGTTCAAGTTATGAATCCCCGAAGCCCTGCTAACGTCTAAACCGTCTCTGTTTTCTATTATCAAAGTTCTACCGATGAGTTGCTACTCTTTCCTTATTATTGTTATTCTCGTTTGGTCATATGAAGGTTGGAGTTACGCTTAAGTTATTTCAATATAAGTTATGGTAGCTTAGACCTAGTTGAGGTTATAGTCTTTAACCTTGAAAATATTACTATGTATAAAATAAGATTTTTACAAAAATGACATTACATCTAGAAGAAATAATGTTAACAGAAATATATATTTCACAGACATGTAGTAACTGGAAGGGAGATATCATTAATAGTGAGTTTCTTGCCAAAGGAAAGTAATTCGTACAAATCCCAATCAACCGCGAAACCAGTTTACTTACCTACAGAAACTCACAAAAGTGTTAAAACCTATTAGGCCAAAGTATGCTACTTCAAACGTCATATAAACACAAGTATGATTTTACAAAACGACTGCAATTTTATCAAGGTTAAACTAGACTTAAGGTCTGCAGCTTAATCAAGAAACACAATCCAGATACTTATACAAAATCTATTTTATTATAGGTTAACATCATACAAAGAGGAAACAATATTTAAATATTTTTTAAACCGTACACTCGGGTATTTAATTCCCGAGTAAATTTTCAATGTAAATTAATATTTAATTTTCTCAAAAGTCTCCCACTAAAATAAATCGATATATATACAAAACAGGTACCAGTCGTTGGTCACACTCCTAGAGTCGGGGTGTGACAGGATGGTATTAGAGCCAATTGGTTTCAACGAATTAGGTATTAAATATGTTAGTAACTAAGCTTTAACCACGTGTTTAATAAGTAGGGATAAGAAATTATTGGTAGTCTACGTATCCTTAAGTATAATATGTGCAGATGTCTTATATAAACTACTTTCGACACATAAGCCAAGTAACTAGATGGTAAAAACCTGCACCTGAACCCGAGCCATCAGACATGGCCAGTAATAACAATTATTATACAATCTTTTTCAATCAAGAACAACCGATAGTTCCCAACATGCCATACGGAAGTCAACCGGCATACCTTACTAGCAGCCAACAAATGCCAATAGAGATATCAAGTGATACTTTTGAAAATATTCAACAGTACTATCCTTCTGAAATTCTGACTTACCACCCTTCTGAGGAAATAGAAGTTTAGAGTAAGATTAAGCAGGAATACAGTGCAGATTCGTCTAGTTCGATAAACTATCATTCTGATCAAAGTAAGTGGCACTTTGGATTGCCATCACCCAATTATCAAATTCTGCAAGCGAGAGCAGGACCAAGCCGAAAGTGAGGGTTACTATACCACATGTGTATCCATAGGAAACAACTTATCTATTTCCAGCAGCATCAAAACAAACAAATGTGGTGATGGATGAATTAAGAAACTAAAGAATTGAGAAAAGGAGAATAGGCAATAAGATCCTTAAAAAGTGTGATAAGATGAAAAATCTTGTCAAAAAGTTGACTAGAGATTAAGAAACGATGTTGTTTAGTTAAAGTATGTTTTATTTCCGAGCTAACGTATTATAAATAATTTTGAACCATCTATTTTACTTATTTGTAGAATGACTAGAGAAAAGAATCAAGGGAGTCAAAACAGTGAAAGAGTAAAGACTTTTTATAATAATAAAATTATGTTTGAAGAATACGTGGGAGGGATCCGCGACATGACTAAGGAAGCGGTAACCCCATTGATAAAAATGATACAAGACAACTCAGTAAACTCAAAATGCATGGCAAAATCAACTAAACGATCTAAACCATGTCAAAGTATATATGTGAATTCAAAGAATGAATTAAAGAGACGAAAGAAACAAAAGGAAAGAAAGATGAAGGATATGAAAGTTCAACAGATGACAATGAACTAAGTAAAGCAAAGAAAATAAAAGTGAAGGGTTGCACTTTCAAATATTTTCAAGTACGTAAACTAAAAGAATTCTATGGAGACAAAGGTGTGATAGTTACTCTTCGTTGGTTAGATGAGATGGAGTCCATTGTAATCATAAGCAAGTGTACTGAAGAGGAAAGGATCTGGTATACCTCTCAAATGTTTGAAGGGCGGGCGCTAAAATGATGGAATACCTTAGTTGAAGTCAAGGGTAGAGGAAATCTATACAATTTAGAATGGAAAAATTTTAAGGAGCTGATTAAGCAAAGTTTTATCCGATTCACGAAATTTATCAAATTCAAACCAAACTATGGAATCATAAAGTGATCAGAACCAATCTTATGGAGTATAATACAAAATTCCTTGATTATTTCATGCTAGTACTACATTTAGTTACCCCCCCTAGTACAATAAGGTCACCCGTTAGATCTATGGGTTACCTAAGGAGATTCGTGATCATGCTCGTTCACATATGTTGTCAACTACCGAATCTGCTATGGAACTTGCTGGGTATCTAATGGATGGTATGATCAGAACCCGTGATGAAGAGAAAAAGAATACTAGGGAAAAAAACAGGATGGTGATGGAAGAAAAAGTTTGATAAGAAGAAGGAAGGGTTGTTTGTTCCTAGCGGTCCAATTTGTAAGAATTGTGGGAAAGACATGATAGAAAGTGTTTGAGACCGGCAATCAAGACTTATGTTCGCAATTACGTTTCATCAGCAACTTGCAACTTCTGTAAGGGACCTAGTCACACGGAGGAGGATTGTAGAAAGAAAACCATAGTGTGTTTTTACTATGGTGTCGATATCTTATCCATTAACCAAGCCCGAACCAAGCCTGTATCCTATGTGAAGTCGATATCTTAACCCCGAATAAGAAAGTCATTTGTATAGCTGGAGAGAAGAAGGCCAGAAGAATTGGAATTGTTTCAAAAATCAAAGCAAGTCATTGTCTAATTAAGGGACGCCTCGCATTCATGGCCTATGTAACCAAGGACCCAAGACTAAGAAAAGGGAAGAGGTCTCGATTGATACGAATTTAAAGATGTATTTCCAAATTAACTACATGGAATCCCACCGGATAGAGAAGTTGAATTTAGAATAGATTTGCTCGTAGGGAAAATGCCAATTTCTAAATCTCCTTATAGATTAGCACCGACTAAAATGAAAGAGTTGAAGAAAAAATTAGATGTTCGAGAAAGGATTTATATGACCGAGTTCTTCGTCGTTGGGAACTCCAATTTTGTTCGTTAAAAGAAATATGGGTAAATGATAATGTGTATTGACTACCATGAGTTAAATAAAATCACAATCAGGAATCATTATCCACTTCCAAGAATTGATGATCTGTTTGACCAACTCGAAGGAGCAAGTTACTTTTCAAAAATTTTCGTTTGATCAGGATATCATTTGCTAAAGGTTCAAGAAGAAGATATTCCGAAGACAACATTCAGAACCAATACGCACATTTTGAGTTCACAATTATGCCTTTTGGACTTACTAATGCTCCTGCGGAATTCAAGGATATGATGAATCACATATGTAAACCCTATCTTGATAAGTTTGTTATCGTCTTCATTGATGACATTCTTATTTTGTAACACCCCGGAGAAAGCGAAATACGCCCGGGTGCGATGTACAGATTATTCAAAACACATGTGACACTATTACGTGACAATATTATCATTATTTCAATGATGATTCAAATAACAAGTTCTTTTGCAAACAAGAGAATTACAAGAAAATAAAACCTGTCAAACACTTTATTAATAACCCTATGTCTAGTGTCTTCTCTTGTTTCATCCTCTAATAAGCATACCTGTAACATGTGTATTAAATAATATCAACTAACTTAATAGTTACTGAGTTCACATATTTTTATATAATACATAAAAATCATACAATTCCATGAAAACTTGTGAAAAGAAAAGAAGGTCCTTTCCAAATGGTAACAACCAACGTACTCGGATGATGAGGCCTTTTCCACTCCTAACAACAAGGTCTTGAGCGCAAAGGGGGGCATATGATCATACTATCTTGATGTAATCCATGAGCAAATAACAAGTAAACACACAAGTCCATGTAACGAATAGTAGTTTGTAAGCGAAATCATAAGTAATTGGGTTTTGTAGGATACATATGTTACCGCCAAAAGTAATAAAAGAGTAAAAATGGGGTGTGATAATCTCACCTTTGAAATTGGATGACAACTTGGAAACGAAACGGAAAGCGCGTTATATGAAACCAAAGGATCGAATCTCACGAGCTAAAATAATAAAACACGAGAATTACTAACTAATAAACGGAAATAGAATGTTAGTTTATGATGTGTTGTAAAACGTACTTGTTTTCCGCACCTTTTTATCATTTTTTATTGCTTAATTATCTAATAAATAATGATTTTGGCTTGTTTTAACATGATCTTACAAAGTTTATTATCTTTCGTAGGTTACGGGTTTTAAAAGAGAAAAGGACCGTGTTTTGGAAGACTTAAAAAGCCTTTATGATCAATGTTTGAAGAACCAAGTTAAAGCCCGACCCAAGCCCACTTGTGGAAAGCCTTACACGTTATTATATATCTATAATCTATAATATATATACACAAAAACATAAAAATCCTACGTGTCGCGATGTGGTCGCTCTCCTTTTTTTGGAGTCATCAGATTTGCTTGATTTTTAAATGGAGGCTTCTCATGAATTTGACCCGAATTAACTGGTATGTATGGGTCTTACAAAACCCAGATATTTCTTAAACGGTTATAACATATCATTAAATTAAAAATTATTCTCACCAAATTATTGATGTGAAAATCCTATAAAATAGGATATACTAAAAATTATTATATGATTTTTTTCTAAAAAAATATTGTGTATAATTAAGAAACAATTTTATAGCAAAAAAAATAAGCGGGTCTTGTGTCTTACCAAACTCCAAATAACTTTTAAACCGGGTTATAACATCTTAGTTATTTGTGAAACCTTTTTATCATCAAACTCTAAGTATATTATAAATTTCATTATAATAAAAAAAAATTAACCCAAAAAAGTATATAAATATTAAAAACGAGTAATATAAAAATCCCCCGTAATACAGGGGATAAAAAGTAGTTATAACATAAAAAATAAAAACCCTAAGCCTTGGAGAGTAGGTACGGCAACATTGGAAGAAAAAAAAAACCTTAACTCCTCCCACCTAGTTCCGATCGGAGGAGTGTCTCACAAAAGAAATCAAATATAAGACTCAAGTTAGGTGGAGATTTGTGTGCAACTGGCCAGCCAAAGAAAAATAAAATCAACCTATTGTTTACTTAATTGTGGTTGGCACAGCAGCAAACAAATTAAGAAAAAAAATAATTAAAACCCTTTTGGGGTTGATTTGCATACAGGGCAGAACTAAGAAAGAAGAAAACAATTTTGGGCAGCCCCGTTCATAGGTATTTCAAGTGTTTGAAGCATCAATAGACAGCCATCATGTAAGGCCCCGTTACCGGTGCCCTACTTGGATGTTGGATTTACTCATAAACACAGTTCAATTATCAGAGTTAATTAAAACTTTCGCGGAATATTAAATCTTCAACCATAACATATTACATAATTCTCAAATATTGTCTTAACAAACGTTCATAGTCGTTCAAACATAAAACATAATATCAAAACATCATACCATTTCCTTGAGATGACAGTATCTTCAATTCCATGCCATGGTTCTTCATCAAGCGAACTGCCTCAATCTACTCACCTGCGATCATACTAAAAGTCAGCTATGCTGAGTGAGTTCTAGTTAATCACATAACTTACTTTACATACACATATACGTGCCCGAAGGTACGCATTACATACATAACCTGTGTATCATTCTTCCGTATATATTCATAACTAACCTTACATTATAAAGAGCATTTCGCCCTACATACCTCGGATATTATTAGGGTCCGGTACCCTCCATCCTCGGATTTTATTAGGGTCCGGTCTCCCTTCTTCCTCGTATATTATTAGGGTCTGGTACCCTCCATCCTCGGATATTATTAGGGTCCGGTCTCCCTTTCTTTCCTACTATCATGCCATACCTTTCTATATATGTAAATGTAAGTCTCATTCATACATACATCTTTCATTCATCACATACAACAATCATATCATCAAACCATCACCCGGCAGTGCATGCAATATCCGAAGATCGTTCACGTACCAACAAGCTTTCATTCACATTGAAGATGTACATAAATAACATACAAATCATACATGGCATACACTTACCATTAAGGTAAGTGTATTAACTATCACATCGAGTATGCACACAGCCCCGAAAACATAACAAGGAATGGGGCTAGAAACTCACCTGAACTCGATTACGTTCACCGTTTATGGTTATTCCTTTCTTGAGCTATGCACGACTAACTGTATAACAATTACACGTATCAATTTAACTATCACTACCCACATCGTGTTTCTAGTTTAATTATTACCCTCAACGAACGGGGGTCCGGGGCAATGCCCCTGGCAGCGGGGTTCTAGGGGTGGCCGACCCTAGCGGGGTCCAAGGGGTAGAGCCCTTGGCTGGGGTTAAGCTGTCAGGTCAGCTTGGAAAAATTTTATTTTCATTAACTGTCTTAACACATTTTCCAATAGGATTTCATGATAATATTTTATTGTTAACCTCTTAATCCTTTAAGGTATCTTCTATAAATTAATAAAGTTCAAGGGCTATTTTGTAATTAAATCATTCTACCTTAAGTCCAGGGACCATTCTGTCATTTTATTAAACTTCTAGTTCGTTAGCCAGTTCTTAACGAATTGGGTTCATAACGAATAAACCCATAACGAACTGATTATTATAATGAATCTGTCTTTATGACGAATTGGCTACAGTTACGAATTTGAACTTATTCGTTTGGTCTGGTTAACGAATTGAACTTCATAGCGAATTAAACCCTTATAACGAACCAGTCCTCATAACGAATTAACTCACGAATTAAGGCTAGTCCGTTGCTCTTCCTTAACGAACCAACCTGACGAATTACCGCTAGTTCGTTAATTCTCCGCTAACGAATTTGGGTTAGGTCAGAGAATGTGAAAACATTCTCTGACTTAACCTTAAACATTCTCCTCGCCGCTGGCGCGCCTTTCCGACGCCGTCATCGCCGGAAAACTGCGATTTCGCCAGAAAAACGAGATTTCACTCGTTTCCACCGTTTTTTGTCCCGTTCGATCCAGATTTGAGCTAGGGTGACCCATAAGCTCATCTTATATTTGGTTTATACCCGATTCCACTCGGATTTCATGACTTTAACGGTTTAAGGGTGTCGTCTCGTCGTTTCAAAACTAAATCTAGCGGGTTTGGATCCATACAACATCATACTATCACTACCTCAGGTCGGGATCGGTTTTCCTTCTTAGTTCTGCTAGAGAAAAAAAAAAGAGAAACTAGAGAGAGAGCTTAAGTGTGTGTTTTGGGTGGTGTATGGAATATGTGTAAATGAATGGATTAAGGGTTAATTATTGTTTATATATGATGGGTCATGGACTTAAGCCCATGGTTTTTATCTCTTTCCTTTTTAACCCAAGTCTATAACTCACATCTATTTACCCAACACAAGCCCAACTCACAATAACCCATATTTTATTTATTAACCAAAACGAGAAAATGGGATGTTACAAGTCTTCCCTCCTTGAGAAGGTTTCGTCCCCGAAACCTAACTATTACATAAACAAATTCGGGTAAAACTTGCTCATCTCATCCTTAGCTTCCCATGTAGCGTCTGATCCTTTTTATGCTTCCATATCACTTTCACTAAGGGTATAACCTTGTGACGGAGGTGCTTTTCCTTGAGATCAACTATCTCGATTGGTTGCTCAGTGTTGTTCAACTGTTCTTCAACATCGATGTACATTAATGGCACGTGCAACGTGTCATCGGCCAGATATTTTCTCATATGAGAAACATAGAAGGTTGAGTGAATTCCTTCTAACTCCTCGGGCATCTCCAGCTTATAAGCCACTTCACCTACACAATCTATAATCTTAAACGGTCCAATATACCTCGGACTCAACCTTCCCCTCTTTCTAAAAAGAATGATCCCTTTCCAAGGCGAGACCTTGAGCATCACACTGTCACCAATGTTAAACTCAATTGGTCGTCGCCGCTTATCAGGATACGACTTCTGTCAGTCTTGAGCAGCTTTCATTCTCGCTTTGATCTGATCGAACTTGAAGAAGACTTTTGCACAACTTCTAAACTTCCCATCTCTTTCTGACCAATCTCTCCCCAATATACCAGGGCTCTACATCGTCTACCATAAAGCATCTCAAACGGTAGCATACCAATACTTGAATGGTAGTTGTTGTTATTGGAGAACTCTGCCAGATGCAGATGATCATCCCAACTTCCTCCAAAGTCTAAAACACAAGCACGTAGAATATCCTCAAGGGTTTGGATCGTCCTTTCAGACTGTCCATCTATTTGAGGATGATACGCCGTACTGATGTTCAATATCGTCCCATAGCTTCATGGAACTTCTTCCAGAATCTCGGAGTAAATCGAGTATGTCTATCAGACACGATTGACAGTGGCACTCCGTGCTTAGTCACAACCTCTTTTATGAACAAACTTGCTAACGTTTCTAACGAGATTGCCTCTCGTATAGGCAGAAAGTGAGCAATTTTGGTCAAATGGTCCACAATCACCCAGATGGTATCATGATGCTTAACTGTACGAGGTAGCTTAGTTATGAAATCTATGGTGACGTGTTCCCATTTCCATTCCGGTATCTCCAACGGCTGCATTTTTCCATAAGGCTTCTGATGTTCGGCTTTGATTTGTAAACAAGTTAAGCATTTACTAACATAATCTACCACATCATTCTTCATTCCTGGCCACCAGTAATCTCTTTTCAAATCTTGGTACATCATCTTGGTTCCTGGATGAATCGAATACCTTGACTTATGAGCTTCATCTAGGATTCGACCTCTGAGACTTCCATGGCGTGGAATCCACATACGGTCGAACCTAGTCTTAACACCATGCGTGTTTTCCATCAACTCGTCTTGCTGGCCATAAATTCTTTCTTTCTTCACTAACCCTTCATCTACTAACATCTCTGACTGCACTTTGATGATTTCTTCAAAAAGACTTGAGTTCATAATCAGCTGGTATGACTTCACGGTTGCAATTACTTCCTCGTTCTTAAGAATTAGCGCGTCGGCGGCCACATTAGCCCTACCAGGGTAGTACTTAATGCCGCAGTCATAATCTTTAATCAACTCCAACCATCTTCTCTGTATCATGTTCAATTCCTTCTGCTCGAAGAAGTACTTTAAACTCTTATGATCTATATAGATAGTACACTTAGTACCATACAGATAATGTCTCCATATCTTGAGAGCATGAACTACCGCTGCTAGCTCTAAATCATGCGTTGGATAAGTACTCTCATGGACTTTCAACTGTCTAGACCCATACGCTATCACCTTTCCACGTTGCATCAACACGCAACCTAACCCACGATGCGAAGCATCGGTAAAAACAACCAAATCCTCGTCACCATCGGGCAAAGCAAGGATTGGAACTTACGTGAGTTTTCTCTTTAATTCCTCAAATGCTTTCTCTTGAAACTTACCCCAACTGAATACTACCGACTTTTTGCTGCTCTTCAAAAATTATGATTGGCTAAACTTCTTTGTTCTACCTAGATTAGATGATTATTGTTCGGTTTTGATGAGTTAAATGGATTGTTTGATTAATATGACTTGAATTGCTATTGAAAGTTTGGTTTCATAATGAATTAGGTTGTGTTTAGTGGCTGCCATATTTTTTATATCATCTCATAACCTCGTGCTTCGATTAATTGAATTGGTTTTTATTGATAGTTGCATGTTCAAGTCTTTACTTTTTGTTTAGAGTTTATTTGTGGTAGGAACAGCCGTAGGGTTTTATTGAGATTGTTAATTGATATAAGTCAGCGGGTAAGCACCTTCTTAGATACCGATAGGTGATAGGAAGTAAAGTCATCTCATAGCTTTTTCTTGTTAGGATTAGGTTTGCGCGAGAGGGGGTTCGGTTCTTGTCGGGTTTGGGTTCGTGAGCGATTAGTTGGTCTAGTTTATGTTAAACCATTTTGTTCCTCTATCCTTGGTTGCATAGTATTCACTTCCATTATAGTCGTGTGTCGGTAAGTCCGAGAGGAGAGTCGACATTAGAACACCTTAGCATTCGTTTCCTAGTTTGTTCTTAAAATCAATTAAGTGTAAGTTAGGGTTTGTCAGTGAGACCAAGAGGTGACCTAGCTTTCTTGAGCGAACCTTAGTTGTGTCATCTTTAGATACCGGTGTCGTGAGATCATTCAATCCATTAGCTTGTTAGACCGTCAATTTGATTCTTACGTAGGTAGACGTTTTCTCCATTGTCAGTTAAGTCTCTAAATTAGGAAAGTTTTGTTTGTCAGTTCCTTCAGTCCGGTTAATTAATTTAGTTAAAGTAATTTAAGTCAAGTAGTTTAATTTATTTAAAACCAATTAAAAATATTATTTTTAGGAAGGTCTTGTCTAGGGTTTAGTGATCATAGACGTTCTCAAGTATCCTTGTGTTCGATACTCGGACTTCTTAGGTCTATACTACTTGTGACCGGTACACTTGTCGGTTGTCTGTGGTGTTATTAGGAATTTCCGTTTTAAATTTAAAGCTTAGTTGTGAGTCCCATAGAAAAAGCACTCATTAGACACACATCAAGTTTTTGGCGCCGTTGCCGGGGACACGGTTTGAGGCATATTGAGAATGACTCGAGTTAGGACATACCTTGTTTGCTACTTGTTTTTTCTTTTGTTGTGTTTGTTAGTTAAAATAGTTTAGCTAATTTTAGTTTCTTTTGTTTATCTTAATAGTTGTATGCGACGTACTCGATCTCTAGGACCGCCTGAATCTGAGAGATTTTCCAAACCAAAGAGAGATTTTCGTGCGAGACGTCGCACCAGACCGTCTTCCAATTCTTCTTCATTTGTTGGTAATACATCCTCTTCTTCTACTTTTTATGAATCCGTCATTAGGCATAGGACTATGGCCGACGTACCACAGAGGAGGACAGTTGCAGACCGGGCCCGTCCGGTCGATGCTTTCGCGAGATCCAGCATTGCACCACTAGCCATCGCAGTTAACACGAACCGGCAGATTCAATCGAACATTCTGAACACAATCTCACATTCTACTCAATTTCACGGGTTGCTCAACAAAAACCCGCATTCTCATCTACTCGCATTACACGTATTTGTGACACTTTTTATCTTGCCAGGGTATCAGAATACACCATCAAACTACGCGTTTATCCATTCTCACTCGTTGATCATGCGAGTTTATGGCTTAAATCCCTCCCACAGGGCTCCATATCCACTTGGGCCGCCATGCATGCCCAGTTTCTTGAAAAATACGATCCTCTAGCTAAGGCCGCTCGTTTGCGTAACCAAATTCATTCTTTTCAAATTGAGGACACCGAGAGTTTCTATGAGGCTTGGGGGAGATTCAAAAATTTACTTGCTTTGTGTCTGAACCATGGCCTGCAAGACTGGGCAGTTGTTGAGAAGTTCTATAACGGGGTGACGTATGTGACACAGAGTATGCTTGACACGGCTGCGGGAGGAAATTTGTTGACGACGAAGGATACGGATGAGTGCATCTCTTTATTCAACGGGTTAGCCATGAGTGGATACCAGCGACCACCCACCAAGAGAACCAAGACCGTCGACTCCATATCACGCGGCATGCACTCAGTCGACACGAGCACCGCACTTGCGGCACAGGTTGAGGCGTTTGAGAAGATTGTTAAGGACTTGTAGGTGAAGAGCAATTTGTGCGAGATCTGTAGAAGAGGGCATGATACTGTTCAGTGCCCCGTAGGTTTCCAGGAGGAAGCGGTAGACTTTGTTAGTAATCTGAACCGAAATCAAAATTCTTTCAATTCTTATAATTCGGGGAGGAGAGGCAACCAAAATTCTAACTGGAGGAACAGAAATCATTCCGGCTTCCAGCAGCGTCAGAGTCTATTCCAGGATTCCGGTGAAGGAGCGAGTAGCGGAGAAAAGAAGCCTACTTTAGAGGAGATGATGGCACAGCAGACACATATGTTGTCGCAGCTCATGACTCGAGAGGATTCCCGTCACAAAGAGACCTGATGTGCTTGAAGTAGTCAAATAATTATTAACTAAAAATAAGCTAATCTAGACACTAAGTAATAATTCTAGACTCTTAAACTTAACTTAAACTACTAACCGGCAAGTGTACCGTTCGACTCTAGTACAGCTAAGTAATTCCGGATATCGAACACACAAGACTCTATAAATTACGTATACTAGCTAATTAGACTTAACTACAAGACGTGACTATTTAATAATAATGTTTGAAGGGGGGTTTTAAACTAATTATTAATTAACTAAACCTAACCCTAATTAAATAAAATATAATAAACTATTAAAACACTTAGATTAACTCAGATGATGAAAATAACTATCTAGGCTAGAATCTCCAATGTCACGACAATCAATCAAATGGGAAACTTAAGTTATGGAACTGGGATCGTAAAATAGACCATTGACAGAAAACCTGAACAGGACCCTTGACCTTCAAGAAGACACCTATGGATTTCTAACAAGTTTTAAGACTCACCATTTTTATAAATTAAACTTCCTTACGGTTATTTAATAATTTATGTCTAAGTATCTTTATGACGAAATCCTATCTTACAGCGAGGAAATCAAAGATAGTTAAAAAGACTCAATTGACTTAATAGACTAAGCTGACAATCAAACCTAGATGGACTCCTTACGAAGAACTAAATCTAGCAATCCTGACCAACAAATATCTATCAATAACCTATCACCTTACAGCTTTCTAGGCTAGCAGCTCACTTTTATCTATTTAATTGATTTTATTGTTTCTATGATTTTAATGCATATCAATCATAAACTAGTCAATAACACAAAGTAAATGACCTAACAAAACCCTATCCTATGAAACAATCACCAAGGGTAATGTGAAACAATAAATCCAAGTAAATAAAACCAAGCAATCATACACATCAATTAATTCAAACTCAACACTTTACTTAGAACATAAAATCCATAACGAAAAAAAATCCCAATCAAAATCAAACCGAACAAAGGTTCATCACGACCTAGGTAGTTTATGAAGTTTAGCCTAGCATCATATAGTCTAAATCAAACAAAGCAAATAAAACTGAAAACATGGTGAAATAATGAGAAACGAAATATTAAAGGCGATAAAACCCGTAGTCTTCGATCTTGAACGTAAAGCTCTTCACCGGCTGTTCTCGTGCCTTCAAAATCACCAAAAAACTCGTAAAATAGCTCCAAGAACTCTCCAAAATCGTCAGGTGGCTTCAGGTTATGTCAGGTTTAAGTTAAAGGTGTTTTAATAACGAAAACAAGGCCCGACAATAACCAAAAACGAATTAAAAACCCATCAGTAGTGCCTAGACGCCGCGCTAAGGGCTTTTTGCCTTTCCCCTAGGCGCGGCGCGGCGTGCTTCTCCAAGGGGCCGGTCAGACCGGCCCGGTCTGACCGGTTCTCTGTTCCGGTTCTTCTTGACGCGTTCCGGACCTCCGTTTCGGCTTGTTTTAGCTCGTTTTTCGCCCCTGAAAAATAAAATTAAAACTTAAAGCAAAAAGTAAAACAGAGAACGGGTTACTCCCCTGGTTTAGATGCAGATTCTTCATCAGCTGTGTATGACTCGAACGAACGACCGTATAGCATTTCATTCGCGGCCGCAACCTCGGGTGAACCAGTTCCAAAACGCCATCAGAGCTACCATGGGCATAATAATACCTGTAAAAACTCAAACTCGCTCGCATGTAGCGGCATACAAAACAGAAAACAAAAACATAAAAAAATAAACATATTTTTGTGTTTTTTTGATTTTTTTTTATTTTTTTTATTTTTATGTTTTTATAAATATAAATAAAAATAAAACAAATAAAAACAGATAATAAAGAGAATCATAATACAAACTCAACAACTCGGGCCGTCTCCCGAGTGATGCATCCATCACGCCTATTCCTCGGTGAATGAGTCAAGGTAGAACACCTCGACTGTCTGATCAGTTATCGGCTCTCCTATGTAGTGCTTCAATCTATGGACGTTCACCTTAAACTTCCCGCTTCGATCTTGTATCTCAATCGTGCCATACGGGAAAACCTCAGTGACCGTGAACGGTCCTGACCATCGGGATTTCAACTTTCCCGGGAATAACCTCAACCATGTGTTACACAGTAAAACCTTATCCCCACACCTGAACTGCTTATTACCCTTCAATTTCCTGTCATGCAGTTCCTTCGTATGCTCCTTATACCGAAATGACTGTACGTATGCGTGATCCTGGAGCTCCTCTAATTCGTGTAATTGATGGAAACGATTACCCTCTGCGGCGGGTAAATCAAGATTAACCCTTTGAAGGGCCCAGGAAGCACGGTGTTCCAATTCAACAGGAAGATGACAGGCCTTTCCATAAATCATCCGAAATGGTGTGGAACCAGTCGGAGTCTTGTAGGCTGTACGAAAGGCCCACAGACCGTCATCTAATTTGTCGGACCAATCCCGACAATTTGAACCAACCGTTTTCTCGAGAATACGTTTGATTCCCCGATTACTCACTTCTACTTGCCCACTAGTCTGTGGGTGGTAGGCGGTCACAAGCCGATGGGTGACCCCATAACGCTTCAACGCCTTATCCATCTGCGAGTTGCAAAAGTGAGTACCTCGATCACTGATCAAGGCTTTCGGGACTCCAAAACGAGCAAATAGACTTTTTAGAAAACAGACTACCACTCGGGCATCATTGGTGGGTAGAGCTTTGGCCTCAACCCACTTAGACACGTAATCGACGGCCACGAGTATGTATTTGTTTCCACGGGAAGATGGAAACGGTCCCATGAAATCAATACCCCAAATATCAAAAACCTCACAAACTTGAATGGCATTCTGGGGCATTTCGTTTCGCAAAGAAATGTTGCCGACACGCTGGCAACGATCACAACTCTTAACGAACAGATGAGCATCCTTAAAGATAGACGGCTAGTAAAAACCAGAATCAAAGACTTTCTTTTCCGTAGAACTCACACTGTGGTGACCTCCAGTCGGTCCCACATGACAATGGCTCAAAATTTGCCATCCTTCCTTGACATCTACACACCTTCTAATAAGCTGATCGACACCAATGCGGAAAAGATATGGATCGTCCCAAAGGTAAAATTTGATGTCAGCAAAGAATTTCTTCTTTTGCTGGTAAGGCATCTTTGGGAGGTATCCGTCAGCGAGATAGTTCGCGAAATCAACAAACCATGGAAAACCTTCCTCTTGTGCAGTAACAAACATCAGACTCTCCGTCGGAAAACGATCATCGATCCTAACTCCCGAATCTACTAAATCAACTCCCTCTAGACGTGAAAGATGATCAGCCGCCACATTCTCGGCCCCCTTTTTATCACGTATCTTTATATCGAACTCTTGAAGCAACAGGATCCATCGGATAAGACAAGGCTTAGCATCCTGCTTGCTGAAAAGATATCTAATAGCGGCATGATCCATATAAACAATCGTTTTGGACAAAACTAGATAGGACCTAAATTTGTCGAAAGCGAACACCACAGCTAAAAGCTCTTTTTCGGTGGTGGTATAGCTTTCATGTGCGCCATTTAAGGTCCGGCTCGCGTAGTAGATCGGATGGAAGTGTTTATCCTTCCGTTGTCCAAGAACTGCTACGACTGCGAAGTCGCTCGCGTCACACATCAAACGCCTCGATACACTGCTCAGAAAAAACAAATGGAGCATCCTTCTCCAAAAGTTTGGTCATGGGTCTCGCGATTCTAGAAATATCTTTGATGAACCGGCGGTAGAACCCGGCATGACTTAGAAAGCTACGAATTGATCTCACAGAAGTAGGCGGGGGAAGATTAGAAATGGTCTCGACCTTTGCCCGGTCAACCTCTATCCCCGCACTTGAGATCCGATGACCTAGAACAATGCCCTCACGAACCATGAAATGACACTTCTCCTAGTTAAGGACTAGGTTGGTGTCAACGCAGCGGAAATCATCCTCTTGAGATTTGATAAACAATGATCAAAGGAACTCCCAAATACGGAAAAATCGTCCATGAACACCTCCATGGAGTCCTCGATCATATCATGGAAAATGGCCACCATACACCTCTAGAATGTGGCCGGAGCGTTACAAAGTCCGAACGGCATACGTTTGTAAGCAAACGCTCCGTAAGGACAGGTGAAAGTGGTTTTCTCCTGGTCGTCGGGAGCTATCGAAACCTAGAAGTACCCGGAGAAACCATCTAGGAAGCAGTAGTACTGCTGACCTGCTAAACGCTCTAACATCTGATCAATGAACGGGAGAGGAAAGTGGTCTTTCCTGGTGGCATCATTCAGTCGGCGATAGTCGATGCAGACTCGCCATCCCGTCACAGTCCTCGTGGGAATAAGCTCGTTCCTCTCGTTGGTGACGACAGTCATGCCACCCTTTTTAGCAACCACTTGGACTGGACTCACCCAAGCACTATCAGAAATGGGGAAAATGATCCCCGCATCAAGGAGTTTAATGATCTCCTTCTTTACGACCTCTTGCATTTTCGGATTAAGCCGCCGTTGCGGCTGGACAACAGTTTTGAAATTTTCCTCCATGAGGATTTTATGAGTGCAAAACGAAGGGTTGATACCCTTGATGTCGATAATCTTCCATGCAATAGTCTCCTTGTGCTCTCGTAGCACCCTCAACAACTTCTCCTTCTCGACCTCGGTCAAAACAGATGCAATGATAACCGGAAGCTTCCTCTCTTCATCTAAAAATGCATACTCAAGGTGGGAAGGTAAATCCTTAAGCTCTAAGGAAGAAGGAGGACTCTCGACCGAAGGTCGGTCCATCGGATCGCCTCGTACGATCTCAGCAGACACGCCAGATTCAGGGGTATGCGACTCGGTGTCGTCATTTAAGGACTGATTGGTTACGGCAACCATTTCAATCTCCGGAATCTCCCTATCAAGAATCTGGGTGTCGGAGGCAGATCCACCACAAATTTCGATGATAAACTCCCCGACATGCTCCATGATGGTATCAATGAAGTATAAGGAGTCATCAGCAGACTTGGGGTATTTCAGTGACTGTCGAACGTCAAAGGTGACGTTCTCATCCCCAACTCTTAAGATTAATTTACCATCGCAGACATCGATCAATGCCTGTGCAGTGGCAAGGAATGGTCGGCCCAAGATGATTGGGACACTATCGTCATCGTTCATGTCCAGGATGACAAAGTCCACCGGGAAGATGAACTTGTCGACACGAACAAGCATGTTCTCGACCACCCCTTGGGGGTATTTCACAGAACGATCAGCAAGCTGGATTCTCATACGGGTAGGCCTCGGTTCGCCTAGACCCAACTTGCGATACACGGAATACGACATGAGATTAATACTGGCACCAAGATCTGCCACGCATGGACGACCGTATTATCACTCAAGATGCAGGGAATTGTGAAACTCCCAGGATCGGACATCTTTTCTGGTAACTTTCTCTGCAAGACTGCAGAGCAACCAGCACTCAGAGGAATGGAAGAGACTTCGGCTAACTTCTCTTTGTTCGAAAGAATATCCTTAAGAAACTTTGCGTATTTGGGCATTTGCGTAAATGCCTCAAGGAAAGGAATATTAAGATGAAGTTGCTTCAGAAGATCAAGAAATTTGGAGTTCTGCTCCTCGTCTCTATCCCTACGGACTCTCCCGGGATATGGGAGTCTAGGTTTGTAGACTCTCGGTGGTGTGCTGGGTAATGGTTGGTTCTCGGCCTGTGCTGAACTTCCGGGGTTGTGCCTCTGATGCACCTTGGCCGGTGGAGACTCCAACTGAATCTCCTCGTCTACCTGCTCCTCTACATCTACCTCAGGCTCGTTAACGACTCCTCTCGTCGCCTCTTGAATCACGGGCTCGCTACGTGCCCCTGCACCGCTCCTTGTCGTCACAGCCTTCGCGAACGCCTTCGGGTTTTGTTCAGTGTTACTTGGAAGTGTACCTGGCGACCTCTCATTTAGACGACTTGCTATCTCTCCTATCTGACGCTCAAGATTTTGAATTAACGCTCCTTGATTTCTCATGAATGACTCGTGCTCCCAGAATTTCTCTTGAGTTTCTTTTTGACGGGAGTCCTCTCGAGTCATGAGTTGCGACAGCATCTGTGTCTGCTGTGCCATCATCTCCTCTAACGTGGGCTTCTTTTCCCCACTACTCGTTCCGTCACCAGAATCCTGGAATAGGCTCTGACGTTGCTGGAAGCCGGACTGATTTTCGTTCCTCCAGTTGGAATTTTGGTTACCTCTCCACCCCGAATTATAAGAATTGAAAGAATGTTGATTTCGGTTGGGATTATTAACAAAGTCGACTGCCTCCTCCTGGAAACCTACGGGGCACTGAACGGTATCATGTCCCCCTCTACAGATCTCGCATAACTTACTTTTCACCTGCATGTCCTTCATGATCTTTGCTAACCCTTCAACTTGTGCCGCAAGTGCGGTGCTCGTGTCGACCGAATGCATGCCGCGTGATAGGGAATCGACGGTTTTGGTACTCTTAACTGGTGGTCGCTGGTATCCACTCATGGCTAAACCGTTAAACAAGGCAATGCACTCATCCGTATCCTTCGTTGTCAGTAGGTTACCTCCTGCAGCTGTGTCGAGCATACTCTGAGTTGCGTACGTTACTCCGTTGTAGAACTTCTCAACAACCGCCCAGTCTTGTAGGCCGTGGTTTGGACATAACGCAAGTAGATTTTTGAACCTTTCCCATGCCTCGTAGAAGCTCTCGGTGTCCTCCATCTGGAAAGAATGAATTTGGTTATGCAAACGAGCGGCCTTAGCCGGAGGATCGTATTTTTCAAGAAATTGGGTCTGCATAGCAGCCCAAGTAGCAATGGATCCCTGTGGGAGGGACTCAAGCCACATACTCGCATGATCAACGAGTGAGAACGGAAAGATTCGGAGTTTGATGGCGTCTTCGGATACGCCGGCAAGATGAAACGTGTCGCAAATTCATGTGATGCGAGTGATATGAGCATGTGGGTTCTCATGGAGTAACCCGTGAAATTGAGCAGAATAAGCAATCGTGTTCAGAACATTAGATGGAATCTGCCAAGTCGTTTGAACTCCTATAGCTGGTGGGGCAATGCTGGATCTCGCGCCAGCATCGACCGGACGGGCCCGGTCTGCAACTGTCCTCCTCGGTGGTGGATTCGCGTCGCCCATAATCCTATCCCTAATGACGGGTTCAGAAAAAGTAGGAGAAGAGAACGTATAACCGACGGATGTAGATGAACTGGAAGACGGTTTTGTACGACGTCTCTCAAAAAGCTCTCTCTCTCTCTGGTTCGGGAAATCCTTCAATTTCTGGTGGTCCTAGAGATCGAGTACGTCGCATACAGCTATTAAAATAAATAAAAGAAACTATAATTAGCTAAACTATTTTAAACTAACAAACAAAACAAATAAGAAAGACAAGTAGTAAACAAGGCAAGTCCTAACTTGAGTCGTTTTTAATACGCCTCAAACCGTGTCCCCGGCAACGGCGCCAAAAACTTGATGTATGTCTAACGATGCTCTCACAACTAAGCTTTAAATTTATTAAACGAAATTCCAAAAGAAGCCACACAAAACCGGCAAATGTACCGATCACTAATAGTATAGCACTAAGGAAGTCCGAGTGTCGAACACAAGAACACATGAACACGTATCTAATACTTAACCCTAAATAAGACTCACCTAAGAATAATATATTTTAAATTGATTTTTATATTATTAAATACTTAACCTAACTTAATTTAATTAACTTAAAAGACTTAATTTAACATAACTAAACTCTTAACAAAACTTGGAAACTTAACTGCAATCGGAGAAAACGTCTACCTAGGTAAGAATCATATTGAAGTTATAATAAGATAATGGATTGAGGATTCTCATGACACCGATTCCTAAGGATGACACAACTAAGGTTCACTCAAGAAAGCTAGATCACCTCTCAGTCTCACTAACAAACTCTAACTTACACTTAGTTGATTTTAAGAACAAACCGAGAAACGAATTGTTAAAGTGCTCTAATGTCGACTCTCCTCTCGGTGTCACCGACACACTACCCTAATGGAGACGAATATTACGCAACCAAGGATAGAGGAACAATTTAGTTTAACTTAAACTAGATCAACTAATCGCTCAAAACCCAAACCCAACAAGAACCAAACCCGCTCTCGCATGATCTTAATCCTAACATGTAAAAGCTAAGAGACGACCTTACTTCCTATCACCTCTCGGTCTCTAAGAAGGTGTTCACCCGCTGATTATATTCAATTAAAACACTCACTTAAACCCTATGGTTGATCACCCAGCAAACAAACCCTAAACACCAAGTAAAGAGTTCAAAGAGGCAACAATCAATCAAAACGTATTCAATTAATCAAAGCAAGAGGTATATGAGTGTAATTAATAAATTCACAGCCACTAAACACAACCTAATTCAATATTAATCCAAACTTTTCATTAACAATTCAAGCCATGATAATCAACAATCCATATTACTCATTAAAACCTAACAATATTCATCTAACCTAGGTAGAACTAACAAGTTTAGCCGAACATGATATTTGGACAGCAGCTATACATCAAAGTAAACATCATATAACTCAACATAAACATAATTAAAATCATTCAAGAATCAATCTCAATCAAGCACAAGTCAATCTTCAAGTTACTTGCAAAACAATTCAAGTTAAAGATCAAAATTAACTAGTTATGAATCTTGAACAAGAACATAAAGTTTATGGATGAATACTTAAGATATATGGCTGAGTTTCTTGATGAATATGGTCCCTAGCTGCTGTACCAAGTTGTCCTAAGCCTCCTTCTTCTTCACTTGGTCACACAAGATGCAAAAACGACTTTCTTTGAAACCCTAGATGCTGCCAAACGGAAGTTTTATGGCTGGTTGATGCTGATTTTGGGATTTAGGGGCTGTTTTGGGTTCTTTTTTATTTTGTTTAGTTAATATATTATGCATGTAAGGCTTCTAACTTGTGGTCTTGGGTCGGGCCTTGAGTTGTAGTCTTCAAAGTTGCTCAAATAAGCCCTTAGAGTCTTCAAACTTGCCACTTTTCTTCATTAAAACTCATAACCTACAAGTAAACATCCATCTTTGTAAAATTAAGCAAAAACAAGCTATACCTCTTAATAATTAAACTAAAAAGCAATTAAATCATGATAAAACGATAAGGAAAGTAAGTGTGTTTTACAACACATCAAACATCCCCACACTTAAGTCTTTTTCGTCCCTGAAAAATGTCTAATGCAGTTGGACCAGAATCGGAAAATACAGTCTTAAAAACATTTAGGTTAATTTTTAAAGCTTAGAAGAAAGCAAAAACCGCGATCACCGATATTGTTGTCCACTTAAACCCATGCCTTAATCTTTACCGGGACAAATAAGATCCGAAAATGATATTACTCAGTGGTTTACACAATTAAGACCCGCTTATTTTCAGCTTTTACCGGACCAGACCACCCCAACTTGACTTAAACCTCAAAATTAGCAGAATTAAAACTTTTTTGCTCCATATTTATGAATAGTTAAGATGATCAAGGGAGAGGAGCAGGTGGATGAGGAGATTAGCTGGAGTCTCGACCGGCCAAGGTGCATCAGAGGCGCAGCCCAGGAAGTACAACACAGGCTGAGGACCAGCAGTTACCCAACACACCAGCGAGAGTCTATAAACCTAGAGTTCCATACCCCGGGAGACTCCGCGGGGATAGAGACGAGGAGCAAAACTTCAAATACTTTTGAAGCAGCTTCACCTTAACATTCCATTCCTTGAGCCACTCACTCAAATGCCAAAATATGCAAAGTTCCATAAAGATATTCTGTCGAATAAGGAGAAGTTAGTTGAGATCTCCTCCATCCCGTTGAGTGCTAGTTGCTCTGCAATCTTTCCGAGAAAGTTAACAGAGAAGATGTGCAATCCTGGGAGTTTCACGATTCCTGCATCTTGAGCAATGATACGGTAGTTTATGCGCTGGCATATCTTGGTGCCAGTATTAATCTCACGTCGTATTCCGTGTATCACAAGTTGGGTCTAGGCGATCCGAGGCCTACCCGGATGAGTATCCAGCTTGCTGATCGTTCTGTGAAATACCCTCGAGGGGTGGTCGAGAACATGCTTGTTCGTGTCGACAAGTTCATCTTCCAATGATACGGTATATTTTGTTTTAGAATAAATGTTGTCGTTTAGAATTTAAAAAGTTTGCGAAAAGTTTATATATATATATATATATATATATATATATATATATATATATATATATATATATATATATATATATATTACGAGTTTGAACGAACATTTCGGGTTTGCAAAAGCTTGGTTTTTGGATAAAAATGCTACTACAAATCTTAAACTGATTTTTAAGTGATTAAAAATAATTTATTTGATTTAAAATGATTTATAAAAATACATATGGTTTAATATAATTAATAACTATGTTTTAAAAATATATATATAAAAAGATGGTGCATTGACCCGGGTTCAAACCCGGGTCTCCATGACCACAACAATCATACGCAACCACCAGACCAGACATGATTTTTGTTATATGATCGGAAAAAAAAATACTTATTTATTAACTCATGTTCATCTCCTACACTACCAAACCCTAGAATTCCAATACGTTAATTGGCTCCATGTTTGCTCAAATCAGGTTAGGGGTTTTGTAAGATACTTAAAAACAGTAAGAATACATACAAAAATTACCTCTTAAAGTTACGGATTGGCGGAGAATCGTAGTTTGGCCAGAGTGGAACTTGAACGTACGATTTGATGATATTAGGGAGTTTGTTTATATAAATTTATGTTATCAGCATGTTTAGAAGAAGCTTGGAGTCATAGTTATAGTCTCAATTGGATAGATTAGTGTTTAATTCGAGTTATAGGTTTGATTATAATCCGATGGTCGTGGTGATTAATGCGAGTTTATTAAGTTGTAAATTATAGAATTAATCACGTATTATTGTTTAGAGTTTGTGGAAAAGTCATTTGGTATGGATTAACGGAACAAGCGAAGGTTAAAAACGATATTTGGGCTTCTCCGGCGTCGGAATCCGGCCGCCGGAGATCTTTCCGGAAAAACGAGAAGGAGGGACGGGGTAGGGCTGGGTGTTTTATTTTTTTAATATAATTTGAAATAAATGTTACACTTTTGGCTCTTGAACTTTGAATATCTTTATAATTTGTTTTTAAACTTTATATATTCTTTGAACCTTGAACTTTGTAAATATACAAAACTTGATAAACACTTGTTGTACTTATATTATCTTTAGATTGTTTACGTTTTATACTCATATAGTTTGAAACTTGATTATTTTGTAAACTTTTAAGGCTCGGAGATTTGTTAATTGAACAATACGAATAGAAAATGAACGGATACGAACTTTAAATCATTGAAATTGATATATTTATATAAGTTACAAAAACAAATACATTGAAATGATAAAACAGGTTGGTTAAATGAATACAATTACGAATACGAAAAATTGACAAATGTCACATATATGCTCCAAGAAAAATGAAGCTCATCAAGCTCATCTTAGAATCATACTCAAAACATTAAGAAAAGAAAATTTATACGCCAAATTTTCAAAGTGTGAATTTTGGTTGCAATTTCTTGGTCATGTTGTAAATGTAAAGGGTACCCAAGTCGATCAAGCAAAGATGGGCTATAACCAAATGGGAAACACCTAAGATCCCAACACTAGTCAGAAGTTACTACCAAATGTTCATTCAAAATTTCTCCAGGATAGCGATCCCTTTAACTTCACTCACAAGGAAATCTGTCAAGTTTGAATGTGGACCAAAACAAGAAGCATTCGCAACCCTTAAGCGGAAACTAACAAATGCAATTATCTTGGCATTGCTGAAAGGTTTAGATAACTTTACAATATATTGTGATTCTTCGCACACGGCTATAGGATGTGTCTTAATGCAAGGAAAGAAAGTAATTCCCTATGCGATGCGTGATGGGTATAGTAAAAAAAGTTGTTAATTTTTTCAAAGGTTTTCTCACACAATGTTGAGTTTTAAATTTATAAAAATGATTGTTATCTTAACTAAACCACACACAAATAGGAAAGTTTACTTATCGTATATGTAACAAAGTATAGGTAAGAGCCAAGTATCTATCCACGGACACACTTATAGAGTTTTACTACTAAATCGTTGTATTTATTTAACCGAAAATAAGGATCATTTTTGTTTTGGTTTTTAGTAAATAAGTTCTAGGTGAAATAAATTAAAATACAATATTTTTGGGTTTTTATACTTTAAGATGAAAGAAAATCAAAGATAAAAGGGTATCATCTTGGTTAAAACTCATCTTAACTAGGTTTGATAGATGATTAGTAAACATGTGATTTTTAGCTTACTATGGTGATTAAATGTGAAAATAACATAGCTAGTCATGTTATTCCATGATAATTAAAGAAAGAGATAACTCTTGACCATTTTTGCTAAAACATCATTATACGTAAGCAAGTGATTTTTAATAAAGATAAGTTAACTCACTTTAAAGGTGAGACAATTCATTAATGTACTAAGTGAATTGTCCTTGATACATTAGTAAAATAACCCTTGTATTATTCCTAAAATACCAATTAAGATTAGTTGAGTATTATAGGATTAACCTTGAATTACCAAATCTTAACCCGCGCAACTCTTGAACAATTATAGAACTCATGCAATACCCACTCAAGAGTTGCTTTAAATTGGTTATGTTGCACACTCACTTAACTAGTAATTAACCGATCTTAGTGGATAAACACCAACAATCCGTTTTCATGATATTGTTGATAATTCTCATTCTAAAATGGTCTATCACTATTAATATTCCATTTGGTCCATGTCAATATTAAGATTCATGTTTTCCCCCGGCTAAGCCCTTACAAGAATGGCGATTTCTTAACTTCTCATCAAGCTCGGAATCTTGGCGGCTCTTTAGAAGTTTCTTAAGTTGTTCCCAAACCCTCACAAGAGTGGCAGTTCCTTGGATTATCGTCAAGCTCGGTGTTTGGGGGTTGATTTTAAGGATTTTCAATTTATCAACCAAGTCCCCACAAGAATGACGATTTCTCGACTTATCATCAAGTTCGGGATCTTGGTGTCTATTTTAAGGTTCGCTAATTGTAAGTCCCCCCGGGGCGTCGCTGATCGATACGAGATCCACACGAGGTCTAGGAGTGCGGAATCCTCCTATACTCGTTTAATGGTGTAGAAGACGAAGAACACGATTACACTCAAACAAACACACGAACGGGATACACGAATCTGCAGATCTTTTATATAATAACCAAACACGTTACATACCGAACAAAACAAAGACACGGCCAACCCGAGGTGAGCTCTACCTCGGGGCGTCCCACGCGACTCTCCCTCTATATTTCTCTCTAGACAATTGAACTGTAACACAAAACTCTCTAACTTTCTGGATTTCCAAACCTAAACAAGACACATATATATATATATATATATATAAACAACTTCGCGGGCTTGGGCTTGGGCCAGTAGGCGAAGTTGTTCTAACTTCACCTATGGCGAAGTTGTTCTAACTTCGCCTATGGCAGAAGTTGTTATAACTTCGCCTATGACGAAGTTGTTATAACTTCGTCACTTCGTCTCCGCTGATTCGAATTGCATAGCGACGGTCACAAAATGCACCAACAGACTCCCCTTTGACCGTTGCTCTCAATTCTAACAAACACAAAAGATCATCTGTTACAAAACATGCACCAACAGACTCCCTCTTAACTGATGATCTTCTGTTTGCTTGTTCTTGTAGGACTCGATTGCACTGTGATCTTCAAACTTGAACTTCACACATACATGCAACATCCATCCTATCTTCAACCAGCTGTGTCTGAAATTGTCTTGTAGCTTCACAAATCTACCAATCACCCGGCGTCTTCCATATCAGATCTCCCCTTAAGTGTAAGCTTCTCCGACAATAATGATTGAGGTCTTTGACATGCATGCATCCCCGTGCCTAATTAATCATCTCAACCACTCACGTGAAGTTCTTCTAACTTCACCAACACATGAAGTTCTTCTAACTTCACCAACACGTAAAGTTGGGCTCCCTCCACAACTTCACCAACACGTCGGAATTGTATAGTAAGATAAGGTTCAATCTTCAACTACTCAACATCAAGTGATCAATTTCATCACAAAACCACCTTGACGGAATCTAACACACATGACCATTAATTAATCCGAAGCATCTTCAATCACCATGGATAACGATCAAGAACATAAAAACTTTAATTCCCGATTAAATCCAACTTGCTCCAAAATTTTCACTTTAATAAATAAGCATCACGTTTCAGGATCCAATTCTCGAACGCCTTGAAAATAACATAAATAATATGCTCTGACCGCAATCCAGTAATGACGAAAACCTTCAGTTCAATTTGACTTTCTTCAGTTGGTCAACCTCGAACAACAACAATTTCTTTGCCCAAAAACACCCAAATATGTGTCAATATCCAGTTTCAATCAAAATCCCATTCACAACTTCAACTCCATATCCAGAGAGACCCGTATTTGTTCACACGTAAGACCAAGAGATACCAAGTTTCACTCGTTGATGGAACAACGTCTTCGGTCTCACAATAATCGTGTACACCTGGCCATTCAGACGAAAACTCCAAACAATTTTTTTTTTTTTAACTTCGCCCACTGTCAACTTCGCCTGACTATAACTTCGCCTAAAAGTCAACTTCGCCTGTCCATAACTTCGCCTGTCCATAACTTCGCCTGGCTGCTAACTTCGCCTAAACCCTAAAATTTAAGCGACAACTTCGCCTGAACCCAGTAACTTCGCCTGCGGCGGCTGTTCGGCCAAAAACGCATCAGAAACGTGCCAGAAACACCAAAACGCAGATCTCGAACCATAGCATAAGAGCCTAAGGCTCTGATACCACTTGTAAGTCCCCCCGGGGCGTCGCTGATCGATACGAGATCCACACGAGGTCTAGGAGTGCGGAATCCTCCTATACTCGTTTAATGGTGTAGAAGACGAAGAACACGATTACACTCAAACAAACACACGAACGGGATAAACGAATCTGCAGATCTTTTATATAATAACCAAACACGTTACATACCAAACAAAACAAAGACACGGCCGACCCGAGGTGAGCTCTACCTCGGGTCGTCCCACACGACTCTCCCTCTCTGTTTCTCTCTAGACAATTGAACTGTAACACAAAACTCTCTAACTTTCTGGATTTCCAAACCTAAACAAGACACACATATATATATATAAACAACTTCGTGGGCTTGGGCTTGGGCCAGTAGGCGAAGTTGTTCTAACTTCACCTATGGCGAAGTTGTTCTAACTTCGCCTATGACGAAGTTGTTATAACTTCGCCTATGGCGAAGTTCTTCTAACTTCGTCACTTCGTCTCCGCTGATTCGAATTGCATAGAGACGGTCACAAAATGAACCAACACTAATACTTCGCAAGACTAGAAATTCCCTGGCTTATAGTCAAGCTTAGCACCTGGGGTATCTTTTTAGAGTATGTTAGCATTTCTCATCAAGTGATAAGTGCGAAACAACCATTAGTTATTAAAAATCGTTCACATGTTTTACTAGCATTATCAAACTTATATGAAGATTCATTATAGACCAAGATGATACTATGGAAGTTTAGCCACTAATATAGATGAAAAAGTAATAGATTCAAACATGATCAAATTAAAACAATCTAACCAATTTGGATGACTAATCGTTGATGCTAATGAATTCTCCCAAAAGCTTAATGTCAGACCCCGACCTATGGCGAAAATGCTAGGGCGTGAGCTGATTGCTCACAGCACTCAAGGTATTATCATGCAATACTTATAATGATAATATCTATTAATCAGTTTCAAATAATCCAACAAAGTTCAAATAGACAAAGTACAAAATATCCATAAATAAAACAAGAAAAATAAAAATCTTAATCTTAATCTTAATCTTGTATCTTCATCTCTAGCATGCAACCCTATGTTTTCTTCAAAACAAGCTTGAGAATCACATCACACAATGACCTCCATATGCGTTAAAAATACAAATAGGTTCTGTCAATATTAGGTTGAGTGAGTAAAACACCAGATTTTATGAATATATAATAATTAATAAAAGTGCAAGTTATGTCAAGTGAGATAAGCAATTTAACTAAATGAGCAAGTAAATATGTTGTCAGTAAGCTTGATGCCAGATGAACTGGACGATTACTAACACGACAGACGTATGATCATACTAGTCTGAGAATATGTTGGACCTCTCCAAAATGTATTCAAATAAAGCATATAAACATACAACACGTTAGGCTTAAATTGTTAAACACACATAACTAACAATTGTTAGTTGAGTAATATATATTAATAAAGTATCTACGAATGTATCTGTCCCCAAAATAGTAAAAAGAGGGGAGTGAGATACTCACCTGATTAGATGAACGGAGTACAAAGATGATGATGGGATAGTAAACAGTTAAACCCCTTCGGGATTCACCAACAAAGATTTCCTAGTTAAATAATTTAATATTTTGAGTTATTAAAAAATGAGAAAATACATATAATAGATTTGAGATTTTGATGTTATTTGATTTATGTTGTGATTAAAATGGTTATTGATTAAACGATTAATTCCTACAGTAATTGTTATTGCGAAGTCATTAGCCTTATTAATTATAAAACCACCATTAACTATTCTTATTAATTACATAAATGATTTAAACAATTTAGGATATATGATATACTTATAATAATAATAATAATAATAATAATAATAATAATATCTAAATAAATAAATAAATAAAATAAAATAATTATAATAATATGTAGATAATTTAATATAGTATATATTAGGATATAAATATTTTGTTTGAATCCTTTAATGAAAAATATATTAAATATGTTTATTATGTTTTCGTTTTAAAAACCAATAATACATATATAATAAAAAAAAATATAATTTGGTAAAAACGCTTAACGACAAGAAAAACGTGAAATTTAAGTGTCGGTTTAATAGAATAATTTTTAAATTATATTTAATATTAATTATATTGGGTTTTTAATAATTAAAACATATCAAAACTAATTTTTTTTTAAAAAATACGTCTGGAAGGCTCGAACCTGCGCCCCAACCAGTACACGTGTTTAACATACATGCACCAGCCATCTGAGCTGGTGCCTAACTCAGTTCAGAAATGAGAATAGTAGACTATAACTAGCAACCAGTTTACCCAGTTATACCCAAATTGATATAAACCCTAAAATTTAAACCTGATAATCTGTTTACTGATTGATCAATTAGAGTTAAGGTTATTGAGGAACATATCAAGACGAATTGTATCCATAAATTAGTTACCTATAAACGTGATTCCTTGATGAAGAACAACGAGTTGAAGATGTTGGCGAAACAAACTAACAGGTTGGATGGATTGCGAAGTGTATAATGAAATTAAACTTGGGGTTAATATGGCGATGAGTTGATGATGGTAACTTCAAATCTAATTGAATTAATGCGACCATATACATTTTTAAGGAAATCTGGTTTGAGTCGGCTAGGTTAAAAATGGTATAACGAATCAATTAGATCGATTTAACTTAATTGGAACGTCGGTGTGGCCGTACTTGGAATGTATCACACGAATATTGATTCAATTTCCATGTTGATTGCTAGAGTTAAGGTCCAAGCATGTTAAACGGGTATGCAAAAAGAGTCACGGGTTTTGGTTATTGGATCCTGGATATGGGTCGTAGCTGATGATAATAATAATAATAATAATAATAATAATAATAATAATAATAATAATAATAATAATAATAATAATAATAATAATAATATAATAATAATAATTGCACTTTGGTCCTTGAGGATTAGGGGTGGAATCATAAAAGGGTTATAGTTTAGCTTTGGGTTGAAATTGAATAATCTTGAAAGTTATTTTATATATATTAAAAAAGTAATTAATTTATAATAATCAATAAACGTGATATTTTATTGACATAAATTTCCCGACAATAAATACGGGCCGGGTAATATAAATTGAAAAATAAAACCGAGTTGTTACACTTAATCTCCTTAATCTTCAAGTGTTGGATGGATGAGATTGGTTCTCTTATTAATGGTGGTGAAAGGAGGTGGTTGGAGAGTATTGAATGCTCCCTCAAAGGGAGTTTCAATCCATTAAATGAAGAAGAAGAAGAGCATTCAATTTATAAGCTGATCAGACCCTCAAGGCACGGCTGTGCTAAGCAAGGCACGGTCGTGTCGCCATTTTTGTACTGTTGCGTTAATTGCTCTTTTCAGATCGTACAGCTCTCAAGGGTAACGCGGCCATGCTAAGCAAGGCACAGCCATTTGAGTTCCACAACAGTCCAAACTCTTCTTGTTTTGTCTTTTTTTCTTGTTCTGAAGGCATAGCCATGTTTTGGGAAGGCATGGCCGTCTTTTGCTTCATAACCTTCTATTTTGTCTTTTCTTATTGCCTTGGATAACATGGGGTGCGTCTTGGTTAACATGGCCATCTCTTGACTTCCTGATTATTGTCTTTACTTCATATGCTCTAGGCATGGCCATGTCTAAATTCACCATGGGGTGTGTCTTGTTAGTTTTCACTAGTAATCTCCATTTTTCTTCGTATTTCAGCTTGTTTTATTCATTAGGACTATATTCACCTATAGATAGAAATTATAAACATTTTTGGTTATTTATTCTAATATAGTTGCCGAAATTACGCTTGTTCGTTGATATTTTGGCACTTAAAAGATGTATAATTTCTTATACATCACTATGCTTCAAGACAATTAAAGTTTCATGAGAAAAATTACACCGCACACGATCTCGAGTTAGGAGCTATAATTTTCGCATTTGAAGTTATCACGGCACTATCTGTATGATGTCAAATTCGCAACATATACCGATCACAATAGTTTGAAGCATATAATTGACCTAAAGGAGAAATATGAGGCAAAGACGTCGGATGGAAACTGTCAGTGACTACGATTGTGAAATTATAAATCATGAAGGAAAAGAAAATGTCGTGGCAGATTCCTTAAGCAGAAAGAAAAACGAAAAGCCTAAATGATTTTGAGCTCTTAAATTAGAACTTAAAGTTGATTTGCTCACCCGAATTAAGGAAGAACAGAAGTTGGCACTAGTAGAAGGAAACATAAAGGTTCAAAAAGAAAACGGTACCATAGATCAGTTAGTCAAGGGCGACGATGAATTACTCGGGTTAGGTAAAAGAATCTAGGTACCAATGGTAGGAAATTTAGGAGAAAAGATATTAGAGGAAGCTCATAAGTCAAAATATATGATGCATCTGTAACATCCTACTTTCGATAATAATAATAATAAAACAAATTTCGTTTATTTGATGATGCGCTATTATCTAGTTTGGATAAAAGAAATATTTGAGTGTGGGCTTGGACATTAAAAGATGGAATAAGGGATGGTGATGGGCCTTAGGTCCATGGGCTTAAGGGTATATAAACCCCTTAAACCTCCGGAAACCCTAAAACCCTCATTCTTATCCTTAGCCTCCATACACTCTAAAAAAACACACACAAACACCACCTTCATCTTGGACCAAAATCCGAAGATAAACACCCAAACTTGTTGACGTTAGAGCATTTTAACGGACTAGACATACACCAAGATTAGATCGTGTTCGTGAAACCGATTCGTTAAAGGTACGTTTTATAACGAAAACATGTTCGTTTATGCTCGGCTCGTTTAGTATTCCTAGATCTACATATAAATGGTAAAGACTAATCAAACGGGAAGATTCTCGTTGAAATTAGTTAACATTTGATAGGGTAATTAATCAACCAAAGAATCATTTATGAACATCGATCAAATACACCATCTAACGAATTGTTTAAGTGTTTGGTTGATTGGGGTTAAGAGGCGATGTGTATGGAAGTATATTGATGCCAGTATCGTGTTGTTTCATCGCGATTCAGAGGTTTAAAGTAAAACCTGGTACCTGTTGACCGTTTATGTTCTTATCAATTTTGAGTTTGACTAAGGGAGTCATAGATTGGATAAGAACTGATGTTCATTCATTATGAGTAGCGAATGACTGATCATTCGTTGAACTGTCATAATGAATAAGATACATGCGCGTGTCTTGTAACGAGTGAACCTCTCTTTCGTCTTATACAATTAACAAATGGTCTTATTCATTCATTACTCATTCGTAATCCACCCATTCGCCATGATAAGACAGCGAATGAAGTCATTCGCTATAGGATACACTTGCACGCTCTTGTAACGAATGAGCCCTCATTCGTCTTATAGAAAGTATGAATGGCCTTAGTCATTCGTTATGCACTCATTAGTCTCAGATCAAACCATTCGTTATAACAAATGGGATAGCGAATTAGGCTTAACCAGAGACCGTTCGTTATAACGAATGGGATAAAGAATAAAATAATCATTTAAGAATTCTAATAAAACTTGTGTTAATGACTGTTAATGAAAATAAAATTTTTCCAAGCTGACCTGGCAGCTCGACCCCAGCCAGGGGCTCTGCCTTTTGGACCATGCTAGGGGTTGCCGCCCCTAGACCCCATTGCCAGGGGACTGCCCCCCGACCCCCATTTTTTGAGGGTTATATTAAACTAGAAGTACTATGGTAGTGATAGTAAATTGATACGTGTAATTGTTATAAAATTAACCGATCCGAGTTAAAGGGAGGAGTTACCATTAGCTCGGAAAGGAATCGAACTCAGGTGAGTTTCTAGCCCTATTTTCTTGTTATGTTTTCGGGGCTGTGTGCATACTCAATGTGAATGTTAATACACTTACCTTAAATGGTAAGTGTATGCTATGATGATTGATGTGATAATATTGTATGAATGTTATGAATGGATGCTTGTCGATGC
This sequence comes from Bidens hawaiensis, assembly GCF_021521415.1. Lineage (NCBI taxonomy): Eukaryota > Viridiplantae > Streptophyta > Magnoliopsida > Asterales > Asteraceae > Bidens > Bidens hawaiensis. Next base: position 1,902,827 of record NW_027491058.1, on the reverse strand, counting down.
GTGAACAATCTTCGAATATTGCATGTATCATTAGGGAAAGTAATAAGTAGTATGCTTATTATGAGAAAAATATGTATGAAAGTACGTAATGAAATGAGTATGCACGAAAGTATGTTTATATAAGGAAAGGTATGTATAATTATCGGATGGATGGAATGTATGTTTAAAAAGTGAACAAACCCTAATAATATCTGCGAATTTAGGGAACAGGCCCTAATAAAATCTCCGAATGTAGGGAACAGACCCTAATTATATCTGCGAATGTAGGGAACAGACCATAATAATATCTGCGAAGGGAAGTGTATAGGAAATGGAGAGTAACGTGATCAGCTATTCACAGTTGGCCACTGTTATTACCTGTTAACCTTACTATCCGTGTATAAAATAGTTCCTTGAGTGATGACGTTTGTGTTTCCTTGTAGAATATGAATGGCTGGAGCAAGGAAAGTTGTTGCTCAAGGAGGTCGTATGGGACGTCATGGTAGGCCACACATTACCTGGGAACCTTCTGTAGAGTCAGTTACTAACACATGGGAAGAAGGAAGTGCAACTGGACAGAATCCAAGCAACAATGAGGGGTATCAATTTGATCATGCAGTTCAGGCCGCCATTGCTCAAGTTGTAGCTGCTGCAGTGAAGAACCTGAAACCTGGAAAGTCTGCTGAAAGCCATGTGAAGACCGCTGAGAGGGCAGGGGATGACGGTAAGAAAGCTGATGATGGGGAAGGTGATTTGAGTGAAGTTCAATCTGTGAAAGTTGATAAGAGAAACATAGGCCGAGGTGGGTGTAATTATAAGTCGTTCAAAGGTTGTGACCCGCCGAAGCTAACTGGTTTAGGGGGTGCAATCGCTACCCTCCAATGGGTGACCGCCATGGACAAGGTTATTCGAATTAGCGAGTGTCGTCCTGACCAAGAAGTGGGTTATGCTCCCTAGTCGTTCGGAGATGAAGCTATGTACTGGTGGGAGTTGGTAGAGCAGAGGAAGACTCGAGAATAAATTAAGGCTAAGAGGTGGGATAACCTGAAGGAGATGGTCATGAAACGTTTTTGTGCTGATACTGAAGTGGAGAGGCGTGAGATAAAGTTTTTGAATCTGAAGGCGTGAAAGATGACACATCGCGAGTATACCACTGAGTTCAAACGCATTTCGAGGTTGGTTCCTGACATGGTTAATACTAAAGCTAAAAGGATCCAGTGTTAAATTAGAGGACTGCCACAGAACGTCCGCACTTTAGTCAGGACTAATAAACCTGCTACATTCAACTCTGATGTTGAACTTGCAGAGATGGTTTATGATGATCTGACTGTGGAGGATGTGATAGTGGTGAAGGAGAAGAAAGAGAAGAAATGGGTTGTTCCTTCCAAGCGACCCGGTACCCAATCATGGAACCCTAGAGATAAGAGACAAAAGTGTGGGAGAGGAAGTCGTGTAAGACTTGCGGGAAGATGCACGCTGGCGAGTACAAGTGGGGCACTGGTTCTGATGGGTGCCATAAGTGTGGGAAATCCCATGGTGGGGAATGCAATCTAGGGTCGAACGCTTGTTACAAATGTGGTAAGATGGGGCAGTTTGCTCAGGATTTCCATGCAAAGCCCTAATGTCATTTTGCTAGGGTTGCCACCGGAGCGTGAGATAGAATTTCTGATGTGTGCCTAATGATGCTCTTTCTATGGAACTCACAACTAAGTTTAAATTTATAAAGCGAAACTCCTAACGAAACCACACATAACTGGCAAGTGTACCTATCGTAAGTAGTATAGAACTAAGGAAGTCCGAATATCGAACACAAGGACACGTGAAAAAGTATATGATCACTAAACCCTAGACAAGACTTTCCTAAGAAAAATATTTTTAAATGATTTTTAAATAATTAAACTACTAGAAAAAACTTACTTTAACTAAATTAATAAACTTAACTTAACTTAACTTAACGAAACACTTAATGAAACTTAGAAACTTAACTGTAAATGGATAAAACGTCTACCTAGGTAAGAATCATATTAAAGGTCTAACTAGCTAATGGATTTAATGATCTCACGACACCGGTATCTAAATATGACACAACTAAGGCTCGCTCAAGAAAGCTAGATCACCTCTCGGTCTCACTAACAAACCCTAACTTACACTTAACTGATTTTAAGAACAAACCGGGAAACGAATGCTAAGGGGTTCTAACGCCGACTCTCCTCTCAGTCTCACTGACACACGCCCCTAATGGAAACAAATACTACGCAACCAAGGATAGAGGAACAATTTGGTTTAGCTTAAACTAGACCAACTAATGCTCACAAACCTAAACCCGACAAGGACCGAACCCGCACTCGAGCAATCCTAATTCTGACAAGTAAAAGCTATGAGACGACTTTACTTTCTGTCACCTCTCGGTCTCTAAGAAGGTGCTTAAATCTCTTTATTATACCAATACACGCTCAACAAAACCCTATGGTGATATCTACCGCAAACAAATTCTCAACACCAAGTAAAGAATCAAACAAGCTAAAATCAATCAAAACTAATTCAACCAATCGAAGCAAGAGGTTTATGAGTATAATTAATAAAATCACAGCCACTAAACACAACCTAATTCAATATTAAACCAAACTCTCAATAGCAATTCAAGTCATATTGATCAAACAATCCATAAAACTCATTAAAACCTAACAATAATCATCTAACCTAGGTAGAACAAAGAAGATTAGCTACTCATGATTTTTGGAAAGCAGCTATAACTCAATGCAAACATCATATTAATCATCATAAACATAATTAAGATCATCAACAATCAATGATAATCAATAACAACTCAAACCCTAACTCAATTGTCAAACAATTTAACTTTAAAGATCAAAATCACAAGAGTTATAAACACTAACAAGAACACAAAGTTTATGGATGTTATACTCTTGTTTGGGGCTGAGATTAATAATGAGAAACCACCCTAGCTTCTTTCCCGAGTCGTCCTTAGCTTACTTCTTCTTCCCTTGGCACAACAAGATGCAAAAACGACTTTCTTTGGAACCCTACAAGCTGCCGATCGGAAGTTTTTTGCCTGGTTGCTGCTGATTTCGGGATTTTTGGGCTCTAGGGGACGCTAGGGTTTGTTATTTTATGTTATTATATAATAAATCATGCATGGGCTTCACACAAATGGATACGTACCGGGCCTTTAACTTCGTTCTTCAAGAATAGTGCATAAAAGGCCTCTAAATCTCTTTCAATGCCCGATTCTTTTCTCTTTAAACCCGCAACCTACAAAATATATATTTATGTAATATCATGCTAAAACAAGTTAGAAACATCAATTATTAGATAAACACGCGATTAAAACAATGATAAATGGCGCGGAAAACTAGTGTGTTTTACAACACATCAATTTCAGATAGACTTAGTACCAGGAGCACAGCCCATCGCGAAAGCACCTTACCGCCTGGCACCGTCCGAGATGAAAGAACTGATGTCCCAACTGCAAGAACTTCTCGACAAAGGTTTATTAGGTCGAGTGTTTCCCCGTCGGGTGCAACAGTGATGTTTTTTAAAAAAAAAGCATGAGAATGTGTGTAGACTACTGAGAGTTGAACAAGCTTAAGGTGAACAACAGATATCTATTGCCATGGATTGATGATTTTTTTGATTAACTACAAGGTTCGAGTTGGTTCTTGCGGATAGACCTTAGATCAGGCTATCATCAGCTGAAACTGAAAGAGGCGACATCCCTAAGATAGTGTTTCGGACGACGTATGGACACTACGAGTTTCTCGTGATGTCGTTCTGTCTAACGAATGCACCCGTAGAATTTATAAACATGATGAATAGGGTATGTTGGTCAATGTTGGACAAATCAGTTATTGTCTTCATTGATGATATATTGATTTATTCAAAGAGCGAGTCAGACAATTCAGATCATCTAAGAGAAGTATTGGAGGTTTTGAAGGAAGAGAAGCTGTATGCTAAGTTTTTGAAATGCGCATTCTGGTTGCGTGAAGTGCAGTTTCTCGGACGTTGTCACTCCTTAAGGAATTATCGTGGACCCAGCTAAGATTGAGGCGATAACAAACTGGAGGACTCCACAAAACCCGACTAATATACGAAGTTTCTTAGGGTTGGCTGGCTATTATAGGAGGTTCATTGAGGGCTTCTCTAAGATAGCCGCACCGTTGACCGGGATGACCCGAAAGACAGTAGTATTTAATTGGGGTAAGTTTCAGGAGGAAGCTTTTGAGGAATTGAAGACGCACAAGCTCCAATCCTTGCTCTACCCGATGGTGATGAGGATTTGGTTGTTTGTACTGATGCCTCGCGTCGTGGGTTAGGTTGCGTGTTAATGCAACGAGTAAAAGTGATAGCTTATGCGTCCAGACATTTGGAGGTTCATGAGAGTACTTACCCGATGCATGACTTAGAGCTAGAAACATTAGTGCATGTCTCAAGATATGGAGACAATACCTATATGGTACTAAGTGTACTATTTACACCGATCATAAGAGTTTGAAGTACTTCTTCGAGCGGAAAGAGTTGAACATGAGACAGAGGAGATGGCTAGAGTTAATAAAGGACTATAGCTGTGATATCAAATACTATCCTGGTAAGGCTAATGTTGTTGCTGACGTACTAAGCTGTAAGAATGAAGAAGTCATTGCAACAGTGAAGTTGTATAAGTTACTCATTATTCGTTTTAGGAAGAGAGGAAAATTAAGTCCAAGGTACATTGGACCTTTTAAGATCGTCGATCATGTGGGCGAAGTGGCTTACAAGCTGGATTTGCCTAAAGAGTTAAAAGGGATTCACTTTACCTTTCATGTTTCTCATTTGAGAAAATGTCTAGCTGATGACACGTCACATGTGCCATTAGTAGACATTGAGGTTGATGAACAGTTAAACTATATCGAATAGCCTGTCGAGATCGTAGATCGCAAGGAAAAGCAACTCCGTCATAAAGTTATCGCTTTGGTGAAGGTGATATGGAAGCATCTTAAAGGATCGGGCGCTACTTGGAAAGTTTAAGAAGAGATGCGCAAGGTTTACCCAAAATTGTTTAAGTAATAGATAGGTTGTGGGGACGAAACCTCTTTAAGGAGGGAAGATTTGTAACATCCTACTTTCGATGATAATAATAATAAAAGAAATTTCGTTTATTTGATAATGCGTTATTATCTAGTTTGGATAAATGAAATATTTGAGTGTGGGCTTGGACAGTAAAAGATGGAATAAGGGATGGTGATGGGCCTTACGTCCATGGGCTTAAGGGTATATAAACTCCTTAAACCTCCTTAAACCCTAAAACCCTCATTCTTATCCTTAGCCTCCATACACTCTAAAAAACACACACAAACACCTCCTTCATCTTGGACCAAGATCCGAAGGAAAAGACCCAAACTTGTTGATGTTAGAGCATCATAACATACTAGACATACACCAAGATTAGATCGTGTTCATGAAACCGATTCGTTTAAGGTACGTTTTATAACAAAAACTTGTTCGTTTATTCATGGCTCATTTAGTATTCCTAGATCTATATATAAATTGTAAAGACTAATCAAACGGGACGAGTCTCGTTGAAATTTGTTAACATTGATAGGGTAATTAATCAGCCAGAGAACTGATTATGAACATCGATCAAATACACCATTTAACGAATTGTTTAATTGTTTGGTTGATTGGGGTTAAGAGGCGACGTGTATGCAAGTATTATGATGACAGTATCGTGTTATTTCATCGTGATTTAGAGGTTAATTGTAAAACCTGGTACCTGTTGACCGTTTATGTTCTTATCAATTTTGACTTTGACTAAGGGAGTCAAATATTGGATAAGAACTGATGTTCATTCGTTATGAGTAGTTAATGACTGATCATCCGTTGAACTGTCATAAAGAATAAGATACATGCGCGTGTCTTGTAACAAATGAACCTCTCATTCGTCTTATACAAGTCAAAATGGTCTTATTCATTTTTTACTCATTCGTTATGCACCCATTCGCCATGATAAGACAGCGAATGAAGTCATTCGCTATAAGATACACTTGCACGCTCTTGTAATGAATGAGCCCTCGTTCGTCTTATATAAAGCACGAATGGCCTTAGTCATTCGTTATGCACTCATTTGTCTAAGATCAAACCATTCATTATAACAAATGGGATAGCGAATGAGGCTTAACCAGAGACCATTCGTTAAAACGAATGGGATATCGAATAAAATAATCATTTAAGAATTATAATGAAATTTGAGTTAAGGATTGTTAATGAAAATAAGGTTTTTCCAAGCTAACCTGGCAGCTCGACCCCAGCTAGGAGCTCTGCCCCTTGGACCCTGCTAGGGGCTGCCGCCCCTAGTCCCCGCTGCCAGGGGCGCTGCCCCCGGACCCCCGTTCGTTGAGGATTATATTAAACTAGAAGTGCGATATGGGTAGTAAGAGTAAATTGATACGTGTAATTGTTATATAGTTAGTCACGCCCAGTTAAAGAAAGGAGTTTCCATTAACTCGGAAAGGAACCGAGCTCAGGTGAGTTTCTAGCCCCATTTCCTTGTTATGTTTTCGAGGCTGTGTGCATTCTCAATGCGAATGTTAATACACTTACCTTAAATGGATGCTATGATTATTGATGTGATAATATGTTATGAATGTTATGAATGAATGCTTGTCAGTGCGTAAACAATCTTCGGATATTGCACGTATCGTCAGGGAAAGTAATGTGTAGTATGCCTATTATGAGATAAGTATGTATGAAAATACATAATGAATTGAGTATGTACCAAAGTATGTTTATATAAGGAAAGTTATGTATGGTTATCGGATGGATGGAATGTATGTTTAAAAAGGGAACTGACCCTAAGAATATCTACAAATGTAAGGAACATACCCTAATAATATATGCGAATGTAGGGAACAAACTCTAATAATATATGTGATTGTAGGGAACAGACCCTAATAATATTTGCGAATGTAGGGAACAGACCCTAATAATATATGCGTAGGTTATAGGGCGAAATACTCTTTAAAATGTATATGTATTTATGAAAGTATGTGTGTATGTATGTATGTATGTATGTATGTATGTATGTATGTATGTATGTATGTATGTATGTATGAAAGAAAGGTAATAGGCTAAGTATGAATATGTATCTTCAGATACGTACATATATATATATATATATATATATATATATATATATATATAAGTATGTGAATGTATTGTATGTTGCCTGATTAACTAGAACTCACTCAGCGTAGCTGACTTTTAGTATGCACGCAGGTGAATAGGTTGAGGTAGCTCGCTTGAATAAGGGCACATGGCATTGGACTGAAGACACTGGCATCTTAAGGAAAATGTTATGATGTTATTATGGTTTATGTTTTAAATTGAAAGACAAAGGATGTTTAATTTTAAAATATTTAAACGATTCTGTAATGTATGTTTGAAGTTTATTATTCCGCGAAAAGTTTTAATTAACTCTGATATTTTGAACTGTGTTTATGAGTAAATCCAGCGTCCATGTAGGGCACCTAGATCGGATCCTTATAGCATCCAAGCAGTGATAATATGTATCATAACCTCAAGCATTATTACTGGTAGATTGGTATGACGAAAGAAATTGCCTTATATGTTGCTAAATGTTTAACGTGCTCCAAAGTCAAAGCAAAATATCAGAAGCCGTTTGGTTTATTACAATAACCAGAGATACCCATATGGAAATGGGATATGATAACTATGGATTTCATAATGAAGTTACCAAAAAATTCTCGTCAAAACGATGTCATCTGGATTATTGTACACAGACTTACCAAGTCTGCCCATTTTATGCCAATACAAGAATCATTCAGTATGGATAGATAGCACAGTTATACGTATAAAATGTTTTATCCATGCATGGTGTGTCAGTATCCATCATTTCCAATAGAGATATATGTTTCACCTCAAATATTTAGAAAAGCTTTCAATAGGTAAAGGGTACACGCTTAAACTTAAGTACAGCCTATCACCCTCAAACAGATGGACAAAGTGAAGGGAATTCGTAGTGTATTTCACATGTCCAATTTACGTAAATGTTTAGCTAACGAAACTCTAGCAATGCCTCTGAAGGATTTACAAATAAATGAAAAACTAAAATTTGTTGAGGAACCAGTACGAATTGAAGATGGTCAAACTAAGTTCCTTAAGCGTAAAAGATTGAAGCTTGTAAAATTTAGGTGGAATTCTCGACGCGGCCAAGAATTTACTTAGGAACTTGAATCTGAAATGAAGAAGAAATACCCACATCTATTCCAGTAAATCACAGGGATGAGATTTTTCAAAAGGTGGGGAAGATGTAACCTCTCGAAAATTATCCCACTCAAAGTTTAGGCAAAAAAATGTCAATTCTTAAAGTTAAAAGGTTAAATTTGAAAATTCTGAGTTTCTAACCCCAGCATGCTACGCAACGTAATATTTATAATCCCATTGCGATACCCATTAGAACTTCAACAAAAAAGAGGAAATGGAGGTGTCGCGCTAGACGATGGGCAAACCAAATGGACCAAAGCGATACGCGAAGACCCCATCAAGTAACCTGATACACGTGCCCAACCATGTGGTGCAATCTCAGGAATTGCGGCGCCATCGATTAGCTCCATCGTGTTACGCGATGAGAGCCCGAACTTGCTTATAAAAGGGGGGCTACGGGCTTGATCTTATTTCCTCCCAAAACACCATACTAAACACACACATAACCTAGGAATATGTTCCCCAACTTTCCTGGCAACCGATGACTCATTCCTCGAAGTACGCACAAGTTATGAAGCACCGAAGCCCAGCTAACGTCCAAACCGTCTTCGTTTTCTATTATCGAAGTTCTATCGACGAGTTGCTACTCTTTTCTTATTATTGTTATTCTCGAGTGGTCATATAAAGGTAGGAGTTACGCTTAAGTTATTTCGATATAAGTTATGGTAGTAAAACCTTGAAAAGATTACTATGTATAAAATAAGATTTTTACAAAAATAAATTGACGTTACTTCTAGAAAAAGTAATGTTAACAAAAATATATATTTTGACAGACACGTAGTAAATAGAGGGGGGATATCACTAGTAGTGAGTTTCTATCCTAAGGAAAGTAATTTGTACAAATCTCAATCAACCGCGGGACCAGTTTACTTACCTGGAGAAACTCACAAACGTGTTATAACCTATTAGGCAATCCTACTGAGTTTTAACAGAAAACTATATTTTTACACATGTAGAAAATAAAAGAAACTCTAATCTATTACACATGTGTTTGGGTCCATACACAATTGACTAAGCATGCATGCAAATAAAGTCAGTCATAACCAGTTCACCAATGGGTTAACAAACTCGAGGAACCTTTGAATTGTCTGTGTAGGACAGTGGTACAAATACCGAGAACGACAGGCAATCCTACTGATTTTTAACAGAAAACTATATTTTTATTTAACGACCGTTATAAAAAGCTTTTAACGTCAGTCAACGTTTCACCAGCTCATCGCTAACGTATTTTCCCAACCATTGCAGGTATTTAAGTTCAGTAAGCAATAACAAGGATTAGAGTAATCATGAAGATTGGAGATCGCGTTACAAAATGGCTCACCCTGGTAATATGATGAAACAATATTTTGTAAACTGTATACTTGGGTATTTATTTCCCGAGTAAATTTCAATGTAAATTAATATTTTAATAAACTCAAAAGTATTCTGCTAAAATAAACCCGCAACTCCGATATATTTACAAAACATGTACCGATCGTTGGTCACACTCATAGGCCCTAAGTCGGGGTGTAACATAAAACTTTGTAGAATACACTTAATAGTCTTGAGCTAACTCATTGATTCAATTGGAAGCTCAAGGTTTTCGAGTAAGCAAGAGATGTTCTAGAACTCTAAATCAAATCATATAATACACTTGTAATCTTGTGTTAACTCATTGATTCAATTGGAAGCTCAAGGTTTTCGAGTAAGCAAGAGAAGTTCTAGAGCTCCAAATCACATTAGAGATCTAGCATATAGTTTAAAACAAACACTACACCATTTGTAATCTTCATGTATTGATGATCCTTTTCAAGTTAACATAAGGGAGACGTTTAGGTTAGGTCTGCCTTGAAATAAAGAAGTATTAGATGATCATTGTAACACCTCTAAAATCCATCCTAATATTTTGCTGGCGTTTAAGGCATATCTACCTCAACATGGATTGGTACGATCACAAGTATATCTTAAAATGGAGAGATAAAAGCATACCATGGAGCGGTATGATCACAACTCACAAGTAAACCTTTTCGCGTGAGAAGTTCAACCCACGTACGTAGACCTTAAAAGTGTGTGTGTGTATATATTCGTTTACATAATATATTGTTATATGACTTTTAGAAAAAAATATAATTATCTTGATATTTTATATAACCTAAGTCCGTATGTTTTTCATAGGTGTCGCTCCAATATGTTAAATGAATTAGTGCCATGATATTAGGAGATTGAGCTGGCAATAGGGTCGAGGTCATAAATCTAGACAACATAAGTACAAATGTTAATAAACATCAAGACAGTAAAAGTGTAATGTGTACTTTTCTTGTGGAAGACGCTAATAGTTGGTGGGTGACAATGGAATAGGACCTAAAATACAACCTGACTTAAACTGGTTTTGGCATGAATTATTCAAGTAGGATTACTACGTTGACTGTGAGGTTAACAATACAGAAGATAAATTCGGATTGACCAAAAATGTTTAAGATTCTAACAAGAATATGTGGCAATGCATGGATGGTATGTTGGTGACGAAATAATGTGGGCTTATCGGAATATTAAGACAAATGGATGGTCCCGACGATGATATGTGATGTATATCTTCATATTAGTGTGTGTGTGAGAGAGAGAGAGGGAGAGAGGTAGGTAGGTAGGTAGGTAGGTAGGTAGGTAGGTAATGTGTGTATGTTGGTTTGTGTATTTGTATAAAAGAGACCGTACGTGTCCATGTTCGGTTTTGTATTTGTATAAGAGGGAGATATGGTGGCTTGACATTTTTAAGATAAAAGGGATCTTATAAAGTAAAATTGATAAATTTTCATAAAATAAATGAATGTATAAAATTGAAATGTTTTATTAGTGAGGTGATACCCATGTAAAGGGGTGGGGGGGAGACTTTCATCTTGAAACTTTAATGAAAAAAAACAAAAGATGTGAGGAGGGAAGAGAGAGAAAGGTAAATGTGGAGGAGAAAGAGTAAATGACGAGTTGTCCACCGTCTGTTAGCATTCATAATTGAGGTTGTTCTAGATAGAACAACACGTTGCTAAACCCTAGAACCCTTTGACTAATATCTTAAATAGCCACACCTCGTCCTACTACATGCATTTAGGGAATCTCTAGTGGTGTGTTTTCTCTTGTGTTGGATCTTATGTGGCTCCGAGGTGGAAGAGATAGAAAAAGAGAGAGAGTACAAGAGTTTGTAATTACAAGCCAATGTTGTGAGAGAGAATTGAGACAGAAGAAGGAAAAACAGGAGAGAGAGTGGATTGGTACGTGATGTGACGGTGTTTTATAATATCTTCATTGGAAATGCTCTTATATTATTAAAGTGAAGATAAAAATCCGGATACCATAATAAATAGAAAAAGAATATTTTAAAATCTTTTAGAAATAATAATAGTTTTCAAAATATTTTAGAAATTTATATACTTAAATTAGAAAGAAAGAAAAATATACCAAATTCAAAAATAAAGCCACACCAACTCAAATAACCAAAATTGGATTTAATAGTTTTATCATAGGTTATGCCAACGCAAAATATTGCCACCTCTAATTTCAATATTCTTGAGGAAAAGATTTCGATTGAATTGAGGATACTTCAAAATCATTTATGATCGTCTAAACATATGTGAAGCTTTGAGTGAGCCTTTATTAGAAGAAGACTCTTGGTCTTTAAAATAGGGGAAATGATTGGAAGCCACTTGTGTTTCCTATGTTTCACCAATTCTACCAAATGCTCTCTTGGCCACACAAATGATTTTTGGTCGAATCTTTTCACCAATGCTAGTAAATGGTCTCTTGGCCACATAAATGAGGTTCGAATCATTTGTTTGCGACCCCAAAATTTCTAGCAGTCAAACTCCACGTGAAGTTATTCTTTTCAAATGCCTTATGTTATCCGCATAAACCTAACATGTTTTAATTCAGATGCTTAAACTAATTAATCGTGTTTTGTTAGCATAATGCATGTCTTTTAAATAGCTATATGAGAAGCTGCTATTCAACTACGAGGTTATGAGAACATTAAAAGACATGTCTCAGGTGCTAAAGATTGATAGTTGTAAGAGGTTGGGAATTATTATTAAGTTAAAGAATATAACGCATGATATGTGTTGGATGATATAATCTAAACATTTATCCGTTTTGCTCTAACTTATATAAAAATGTTAAAAGTTTACTCTGTATTTTATTTTATTTACGTTATTAGTTATAAATAGTTGTGGGAATTTTAAGGAGTTCGTGTTGTTCTTTAGGAAGCGTCTCCTTGCTTTTGATAATCTAGACATAGCTTCTTGCTTCCATGTATACATGTGATATAAAGAGTTATAATTGTTATGGTTATGACACAAAACTACATTTTACTTTTATTTATTGGGTTTCACGCTTTATATGTTGAGTGTCGGTTTTGTTAAAATTGAATTTATACAACAATGATGTCCAACTTATTAACTTGGTGAGTAAAAACTCTTAAGTAATATGGTTTTCATAAAACAAAGGGTGGATTTGTTTAGAGATTTGGGTTTTATAAAATTTGAGCTGAAGCAAAATAAAGTGTGTATTTAAAGATTTTTATAAAATGTATGCTATTAACTTATTATATCTATTTTAAGTTAGTATTTAAGACTTATATATGTTTGTGTTTATTATAAAGGGTTGTAAAGATTTGATTATTGGACCCAAAACTGAGTGGCAACAGAGTGACATAGCTTCTTGCTTCCATGTATACATGTGATATAAAGAGTTATAATTGTTATGGTTATGACACAAAACTACATTTTACTTTTATTTATTGGGTTTCACGCTTTATATGTTGAGTGTCGGTTTTGTTAAAATTGAATTTATACAACAATGATGTCCAACTTATTAACTTGGTGAGTAAAAACTCTTAAGTAATATGGTTTTCATAAAACAAAGGGTGGATTTGTTTAGAGATTTGGGTTTTATAAAATTTGAGCTGAAGCAAAATAAAGTGTGTATTTAAAGATTTTTATAAAATGTATGCTATCAACTTATTATATCTATTTTAAGTTAGTATTTAAGACTTATATATGTTTGTGTTTATTATAAAGGGTTGTAAAAATTGGATTATTGGACCCAAAACAGAGTGGCAACAGAAGTATGATAGGAGAGTTGTAAAGTATATTCCCCATAGAGCGGCCCACGGAGATGAACCAGTTGCATGGGTGGGTCAACCTATATATATTTTTTTTTTAAATATTTTATTCTTAATATATTTCAACAGACGTTTGAACTCATTTTTAAATTAACCAAATAATTTAAGTTTCATAAACATGGCGACCCTTTTTTATGCTTTTTAAATGTTCTAATCAATGCTATTGTCATTTGTATTTTGTAATGTTTTTTTTAGCTTTTATGATTTTACTTTTTAGAAGCTATGTTATTATTTTTTTTCACAAACCTTTCATATATATAATAAGACTAAATAAAGTATAACATATGAGATGCACCAATATCAAGATAAAGTTTTTTAAATCAATAAATGTTAAATGTTAGTCAGCATTACTCTGATGGTAGTGGGGCGTGGCTGGTCGGGCGTAGAAGACGTGGACGCCGCGCACACCACTACACCTTTGCGTGGACGACGGGCGTGGCTGGCCGGCGTGGAGCTGACCGTCGGGCTTATAGCCGTTGGAGTGTGGGGGGGAAATCAAAAAATAGCCGTTAATTATCATCACCATCGCCTATTGAAGATGACTCTGATGTGGGTTTGGAGATTCTGATGTGGGTTTGGCAGAGGTGGCAGCTGGGGGTGTTACGGCGGTGGTTGTTGGTGGGAATGAAGGTGAGGTTGTTGTGTTGGGGTCCACGTGGTTGAGAGACAACGGCGGTGGTCCGGTGATCGGTGGTGGTGGTGTGATCGGTGAAGGTGAAGAAGAAGCCCCGGATCGGTGGTGGTGGTGTGATCGGTGAAGAAGAATATTAATTTTAATATTAATATTAAAATTTATATTAATATTTAAATAAATAAATAAATAACTTGATCAAGCCCCGGATCACCTGGACCACTACACCCTCTGGGGCTTGGTTGAGGGGCTTGATCCAGGGTCATGTCATCGCCTAAGTGTTGGATTTTGATTAGATTACTTGGGCTCAACCAAGCCTCATTACCCATAGCCTTACTAAATTCTATAACATTGTTTGCATTATTAACACTTCTACAGTATAAAACAAACAAGAACTAAAATTACCTCTGATGTACATAATGTTTAACACGTGATATCTAAAATAAAAGATACAGATATATTTTTAAGGTTTAATTTGTAATAAACGTATATGTGTATACATGTATCGAGTGTCATTTACAAATCAAACGGTAACATAAAGTGAAAAAGTTGATTGTCTTGATTATTAACTATAGGTTTTGTTTTTTGTTTTTCTTTTTTTTCGTCAACTTAATATGTTGGGTATATATATATATATATATCAGTTTGATCATCCCGTGTTACGTAAGTTTATTTAAGTTTTTGTTTTAATCGTTTTGTTATTTTATGATAATTTATTTTATTTTTTAACGTAGTTTGTTTTAATTTAATACATATATATATATATATAAATATATTAGTTTGTTATAATATTTTTTGTGTTTGGTATTTTCAATTGAGATGTGTAAGATTTTTAGATTTTTAACGAACAAAAATACACGAACACGAACATGTTGATTTTTTTAAATGAACAAACATGAACACAAATATTTGTCTAATGAAAAGGGGACGCTGATGTAGTTGACGATGGCGGGTAGTATCGAAAGTTAACCGGCGATGGAGATGATAAACCAGCAATGGAGATAATGTAAAGAAGATAAATTAAATTAGGGTTTGATGATGAAAATATTTACCAATAAATAAGATCTTATAATCCATTTAAGAGCTATTAGGGTTTGACAAGACCCATAACCCGTGAAAATTATTCTTTAATGATTAAGTGGTTATTTCACAAATAAATGAGATGTTATAACCCGTTTAAGGGTTATTCGGGTTTGATGAGACCCATGACCCGCGAAAATTATTGTTTGATTATAAAAGAGTTTAACAAATAAATGAGATGTTATAACCCATTTAAAGACTATCTGGCTTTGGTAAAACCATACCCGTGAATTCGGGTCAAATGCATGAGAAGTCTCCATTTAGAAATCAAGCAATCTGGTGGCTCTAGATAATGGGGGTACAACCTAAGAGTAACATATAGATACTAGTTTTTATCCCCCGTATTACGGGGGTTGTTTTATATTATTTGATTTTAATATTTATTTATTTTTTGAATTTTTATTCTTTTTATTGTATGAAAGTTAATAATATAATTATTGTTTGATGATAAATTGTTTCACAAATAGATGAGATGTTATAACCCGGTTTAAAAGCTACATGAATTTGATGAGACCCAAAACCCGTTTATTTTTTTACTATAAAATTGGTTTTTTAATTATAAATAATATATATCTTTTTTTAAATAAATCATATATTAATTTTAGTATATCCTTACTTTATAGGATTTTTATATCATATATTTGGTGAGATTGATTTTTAATTTAATGAGATGTTATAACCCGTTTAAGAAATATATGGATTTGATAAGACCCATACCCATTAATTCAGGTCAAATGCATGAGAAACCTCCATTTAAAAATCAAGCAAATCTGGTGACTCCAAAAAAAAGGGGAGTGACCACATCGCGACAAGTAGAATTTTTATGTTTTCGTTTATATATATATATATATATATTATTTCTACTACATTTAGAATTGGATGCAACCACCTTGCTTTCATTTTATTATTCCTAGTTTTTATCCCCGTATTACGGGTTGTTTTATATTATATGTTTTAATATTTATTTATTTTTTTAATTTTTATTTTTGTATTGTATGAAAGTTAATAATATACTTATGGTTTGATGATAAATTATTTCATAAATAAATGAAATGTTATAACCCGGTTTAAAAGCTATATGGGTATGATGAGACCCAAGACCCGTGTATTTTTTTACTATAAAATCGGTTTTTAATTATAAATTATACATATATATTTTTTAAATAAATTATATATATATATATATATTTTAATTAATCATTTTATATTTCATAGGATAAATTATATCCTAGTTTATAGGATTTTCAAATCAATAATTTGGTGAGATTAGTTTTTAATTTAATGAGATGTTATAACCCATTTAAATAATATATGGGTTTGGTAAGACCCATGTCCGTGAATTCGGGTCAAATGCATGAGAAGCCTCCATTTAAAAATCAAGCAAATCTAGTGACTCCAAAAAAAGGGGGGAGCGACCATATCGCGACACTTAGGATTTTTGGGTTTTCGTTTATATATATATATATATATATATATATATATATATATATATATATATATATATATATATATATATATATATATATATATATATATATAGAGAGAGAGAGAGAGAGAGAGAGTTGAGTTATTCTATAAGGCCAAGTGTAATGGGGCATCGGATTGGGCGAAAAGGGGTGAAGAGGGGCGAGAACACCGCCCCCCCCCCCCCAGGCGATATTTGGGCGAAAAGGGGCGGGGTTAGTTTGTCGCCGGCGAGAATGAAAGATAATAAAATAATAATGATAATGTTACCGTTGGGGGGTAACGGCTAAATATAAAAAAAATAATTTAAAAACTTAATATAAATATCAAACCAATTAAACCATTTTCACCCTATCATACACAAACCCAAACATAAAAATACCAATCATTTTTATTATTTTCCTACTTCTTCAAACTCAATGAGTTCCCCCGATTCCACGAACTCTACCGAGATTTGGGATCAATTAATCAACGAGAGTCGAAAAATTCATCAGATTCATCGACAAGTGGCGGAAGAGCATTTAGAGGTCACGAACGTGGTTCGGGTCGTCACCAATAACATGGTGTCCGGCTCTGCTCCATCTACGGCACCACGTAGACGGTCATATATCCTTCGGGATCGTAGGCAAGCGAACGCTCGTTTAATGAAGGACTACTTCGACGACACACCTACATTTAACGATGCTATGTTTCGACGTCGTTTTCGGATGTCCAAGCGTTTATTTTTGTGCATCGTTGGAGATATGGAGCGGAAGTATGAGTATTTTCAACAGAAACCCGACGCAAGAGGATATTTAGGATTCTCCGCCATCCAAAAGTGTACTTTGGCTCTACGCATCCTCGCATACGGCAACACGACCGATATCAATGACGAGTATTTAAAGATGGCTGAGAAAACAACGAGATATGCGTTGGAGAATTTTTGCATTGGTAATATTTAAATTGTTTGTATTAACTATTGTTTTTAATATAAATATTGTTTAATAATTTGTTTGTATAGGGATAATACAATTATACTCTCGCCGTTATCTGAGGATTCCTACTTCAAACGACCTGACTCGCATATATGATGTACACGAAAGCAAACATTCTTTCCAGGCATGATCGGGAGTATAGATTGCATGCATTGGGAATGGGCCAACTGTCCAACCGCATGGAGAGGTCAATACACTCGTGGTGACCATGGAGTGCCAACGGTTAGTCTTCAAGCCATTTGTTCACACGACCTATGGATTTGGTCAGCCTACTTCGGCTCAGTCGGGTCCAACAACGACATAAACGTTCTCAATGCGTCACCCGTGTTAGAGTATTACATCAGCCGTAGCATACCGGTCTTACCGTTTTATGATACCTTTTATCGTCACGGATACTATTTGGGATATGGGATATATCCAGAGTACTCGATCATCGTCAAGACGTTTCAAGACCCTAACGAAGAAAAAAGAGATTATTTTAAGAAGAAGCAAGAGTCCGCGAGAAAGGATATCGAGAGGTGTTTCGGGGTTCTAAAAAACGTTGGCATTATGTGAAAAACCCTTTTCGTGTATGGACTTTGGCAAAAATGAGCGATGCCATGTATAGTTGTATCATATTGCATAATATGATTTTAGAAGACGAGGGAAAAGCAATATGTCAACACCATATACCAGGAAGCGTTCCAGAACAGTTCCCTGAACCAACCCAAGAACAACGAACGTATAACATTCACCAGCTCACATCAAGTGATATACATAACCAACTGAAGGCGGATTTGGTTCAACACGTGTGAGATAATCGTCTCGTTGAGGAGGAGGACGAAGACGAGGAGGAGGACGAAGACGAGTACGAGGATGAAGACGAGGAAGAGGACGATGACGAGGACGTGGACGAAAACGAAGATGAAGACGAATAGATAGTTTTTTTTATAGAAATTTTTATGTGTATTTTTATTTTGGTGTGTTTTTTTATTATAATTTATTTTTATTATTCGTGTAATTTTTTTAGTTTATGTATTTTTTTTGTATTTATTTTTTAATTTTAATACATTTTTGTTTAATTATTTAAATAAATTGGTTTTTATTTAATTAGTTTAATTATAAAAAAGAAAATAATAAAAAAACACACTGTGGGCCCAACTTGTAGCCCCTACACCATTACACCCCAAAAACAAATTTTCACTCCATGCTGACTATGAGCCACGTGTCACAGTTCGCCCCTAATTGTAGCCCCTCCACTACACATGGCCTTAAATGACAACAAAAATGAGAAGTGTGAGAAGCCATAAGAAATTGACATGTGTTAAGTATAGACCAAAAGAAAAATGGTATAAAAGTAATAGTACACATTTTCTCTCTTCACATGCAAGTTACATGTTAATTCACCCATCATTTTTAAACGTCTATAACCTTTTCATATGATATTTTTTTTAAAAAAAAATTCACCATAATAACAAGCGTTTTTTTGTCTTTAATATGAGTATGATTTTGTTATATAAAAATAAAAAAAATTACGCCATTGTGTTTTTTTCTTACCATTGTGTCTTTTTTCGTCATTGTGTCTTTCTGTTTGTTATAGTGTTTTTACACCATTGTGTCTTTCGACTCATCATTGTGGCTGTTTTTTAAATACTAATAGCACCGTTGTGTAATACTAATATGTAAATGTAATGAAAAATACCAACAAATTATCTAACACTAAACACAATAATGAATACAATTACACGTTAACCTGAAACGTAAAACACAATAATGGATACATATAACACAATGACCTGAAACGTAAGACATAATGGTAAAATACATATAACACAATGACCTTAAACATAAAACGCAATGGAAACTACATATTACACAATGACTTGAACGTAATACACATTGAACATAACATTATTTTTCTCAAATTAAGTGAATGTTGAAGACAATGACTAAAACACAATGATAAGTAAAAAAGACAAATGTTGAGCACAAAGACACAATGACGTAATCGTTGTTTAATTTTTATCTTTAATATGAGTAACAATTGAAAAACACAATGACCAAAATCTATAACACAATGCATATAAACTCAATTAAAAAACACAATAGACAACCAAATAACACAATATAACAAAAACCCACCAATTTTTTTTTACTTTTATATAACAATATGATATTCATATTAAAGATAAAAAAACGCTTGTTATTACGATAAAAAAAATTTCTAAAAAAAATAACGTATGAAAAAGTTATAGACGTTTTAAAATTATGGAGGAATTGATATGTGCCTTGTATGTGGAGAGAGAAAGTCATCATAAGTGAGTTATTACTTTAATGCCTTTTTCATCAATTTTTATTTTTAAATTAATCTTTATCATCCAAATTTAAGATCAATAGATTAAAATCCTTCTCACACTTCTCATTTTTGTTGTACTTCGTATTTTAATTTTACCTTATATATATATATATATATAAGAGTTCAAATAAAAAAACAATTGTTTTGTGTGAAATGTGAGAAGGATTTAAAATAAAGTACACCACCTAAATAGGACACTATACCATGTAAATAGAAAACTATACAACTTTTAGAAACTACCAATCTCAATCACTAAATCTTAGATCCAAGGGTTTACATATATTCTTATGCTTCTCACAAAACTAATGTTTTTTACGTTAACCCTATATATATATAAGGGTTATTCTAAAAAAAATAAGTAGTTTCTTAAGAATATTAGATATAAATTATAGTCATTGGATCATGTTAATCAATGGTTGAGATTTAAAATTATCAATAGCCAACATAGTTTAATAAATTGTTCTTTCATCATAATTTATAATGCCAAACATCAAAAATCTGTTGGTTCTTATCATTCCTAGGAAACCCCTTATTTTTTTAAAAAATTATTATATATATATATATATTGGAATGATCTTTTGAGAACTTGATGAGTTGTAATAACTTTAAGAACTCAATATGGACCACACAATCAATTAAATGAATATTGAATATGCAGCTGAGAATAAATCTGATTAAAAATTAACCAGGACAGAGAATAAAGATTTTTAATGATTACACAAGTTTAAATGTTAGTTACACATATATAAAAAGTCAATTCGTTGTGTAAAAAATACTTTATTTTTTTACGTTACTTACACCTACATATTATATACGTGTAAAAAATTCAAAAGAAAATTATTGTTACGTTGAGTTTTTTCGAGTTCTTAAAACTCAAAGTGGTTATTAAAAGAAATCAATCATATATATATATATATATATATATATATATATATATATATATATAGAGAGAGAGAGAGAGAGTGAGAGGAAGAAAACTAGAGAACTAATAAAGAAATATTTTATATTTAATTAAAATAAATATTTTTTATTTTTTTTTCTTTCACACTTCTTATATGTTATTCTTCACTTAATTAAAAAATATAAAAATAAAACAAATAAAAAAACTTGTTGTAGTGCACATATGCAATACATCGACTTTTTTTTTTATTATTACATATGTGCAATAATGTGTATTTTATATGTGCAATGGTGTTCAATAGCATATGTGTCATTGTTTGTATTATATATATATATGCAATAGTGTTATATTATATGCAGATATAACAAAAAAGATTGATTTAGTGCATATGTGCACTAATGTTGTATTACATATATGCGTTAGTGTG
Source organism: Bidens hawaiensis (assembly GCF_021521415.1). Classification (NCBI taxonomy): domain Eukaryota; kingdom Viridiplantae; phylum Streptophyta; class Magnoliopsida; order Asterales; family Asteraceae; genus Bidens; species Bidens hawaiensis. The sequence goes on along the minus strand of NW_027491058.1, from coordinate 1,881,610 downwards.
CATTACATACAAAAAATAACGTTGTATATATTCAATTAGGTGAATTGTATAATGCAATTGTGTTGTATTATATACAATAAAACACTATTTTATATATTCAATACACATTGTTGCACATATGCACTACATCATCATTTTTTAAAAATTTCTTTAGGAACAATATCAACTAATTAGAAGGATGAAAGAAAAAGAAACTCGAAAATATTTTTATTTTTAAAAAAGTTAAGAATAAGTTTTATGAGTTTTCTAGTTCTCTCTTTAAGAGGAATCCTCTCTAAGGGTAGGGTTAACGTAAAAAACAATAGTTTTGTGATAAACATAAGAATAGATGTAGACCCTTGGATGTAGGATCCAGTGGTTGAGATTAGTAGTTTCTAAAAGTTGTATAGTTTCCTATTTATATGGTATAGTGTCCTATTTAGGTGGTGCACCTTATTTTAAAGTCTTCTCACATTTCACACAAAACAATTGTTTTTTATTTGAACACTTTTCTCCTCTCTAACTACTACCTCTACATATATATAATTTAATATTTAATAATTTTTATACTAATAAACAAAAATAATTGAGAAACACGTGACATAATTCTAGGTTACTAAAATTATCAGTCGTTTAAAAAAAAGATAGAATTACAAATTTGTCTTTTAAACAAAGCCAATTTACGGTTCGTGTCATTTATTTAGTTTCTCTGGAGGTGGTGTCCTTTAAACATCATTTTCCTACACGTTACGTCCTTTACGCTAACTGGGTTAGAAAAACTCAGTTAACCCTCACGTGACGCGCATTTGAGGGCTTTTTGGTCTTTTCAACGAAGTGGTACAAATATATTATTGTAAAAATAAATAATATATATTAAAGAGATACTCTCTCTCTCTCTTCTCGTCTTCTTTCTTTCTCTCTATACTCCTCTCCTTCCCTGTCTCCACACAAACACCACCACTTCCTAGCCACCAAACCAACCACCGTTCTCAGCCGTGACCCCACAACTACCATCACCAAACCAAATCCCTTTCTTCTCAGCCGGAGATCTTGCATTCCAATGGCTTCTGCATCTCGGGCCATGACTCAGATCCACCACCACCATGATTTTCCGGCGAGCCCTGAGCAGATATGAAACTACCATTGATATTAGGATGAGAACAGTGACATGGGTTTGCTTGTTTATGCTACTAGCTGATGTTATTACTTCACAATCACTGAACCCATCTCTGGATGATGATATCTTGGGGTTAATTGTATTCAAAGCAGATCTTCAAGACCCCGATGGTAAATTAACCTCATGGAATGAAGATGTTAACAGTCCATGTAAATGGAATGGTGTTAGGTGTAACCCTAGATCTAGCAGGGTATCCGAGCTTGTTCTTGATGGGTTCAGGTTATCCGGTAAGATGGGTCGGGGTTATCCGGTAAGATGGGTCGGGGTTTGATGCACCACGGCGGCCGGAATCCTAACCTCCGTTCACTTCTCTGGTAACCTCAGTAAAATGCGGTAACACTATGGGTTTTGTTCAGTTATTATTATTATTATTATTATTATTATTATTATTATTATTATTATTATTATCTATTCTAATTTCTAAACCTAGGGTTTGAGCTTTGAAATGAGAACAATGATTTGTGTTTGTGAAGGTTTCGAGGGGATTTGGGAGTGATGATGATTGGTGGGTTGAATGGAATGGAATCTACAATGGGGTGGTTGGGGGTATGGTGGCCGGAGTGGTTGTGGTATGGTGATGGTGTGGTGATGGTGGTGGTGTAGAGAGAATGATGAGAGAAAGAAGGGGGGAATGTGTTATAAATTTGCAGGTATAGATGAAAAGACCAATATGCCCTCACATGCGCCTCACGTGAGGGTTTTTAACTGGGTTTTTATAACCCAGTTAGCGTAAAGGACGTAACGTGTAGGAAAATAGTGTTTAAAGGACACCGCCTGCAAAGAAACTAAATAAAGGACACGAACCGTAAATTGGCTTTGTTTAAAGACAAAATTTGTAATTCTGTCAAAAAACTAATGTTGGTTCTCTCTCTCTCTCTCTATATATATATATATATAACACAAATGATATTATAAAAATAATAGATTTTTAGATATTTATTCCAAAATTTTTATGAATACTTATTAGTTAATTACTATTAGTTATTTAATATTCCAAATAAGTATTTAAATGAATTTATAGCTAAAAAACATCTTACTTAAATCTCCAAATATCACTCGGTTTCAAATTTTGTTCATTAAAACAAAAGGAAACAAGTTTATTCAACACATGCAATGTAGTGAATAAACGGGTCTTTTAAGAACATTGGTTTTTTTATTACTAAATGTATTACAAAATGTTTTTAAACCATGTAATACACTGGTTTCTAATCTAATAATATATACATACAATCTTATCGTGTCACAAACTCACAATCCATCAACTTGATTTAAGTTTCGGATTTCTTTTTACAACTTAATGTTAAATTTTTAAATGTCAAATTTATCTTAAAATTCTGCATGATGCATCATCATTCAAGACTTATTTGTTTGATTTTTGTCTTTGAAAAAAAGTCAACAACATTATAACCAACCTGTGAACTAATATTGCAATTACATGCATGTCAACTCAAACATGTTCTAAGAATTTGATAGTCGTATATTTCATAAACTCAATTATGAAACATGCCTCTAAAGGACGGGAATTTAAATATATATGAACAAAACTCATGATGCTACTATTAAATATATTAGTGTCGTGTCTATGTCATCCCTATCATACCCGTTGAAAACATGTGTGCTATCATATATAACAAAACATTATCCTCTCAGCCTAAAATATAATCATAACCTAAATTGCAAACTACCAGATTTGAAGCCAAACTCAAACGAAGAAATGTTTAATATTGGATTTGTAGATCTATTAGTGTGGAAAATGTGTGTAAAACAGGAAAAATAGTAAACAAAATAAATCAAAATCATTATGTAATCACGACAATTATCCTCACATTTAATTGTTGGGTTAGGGGTTGATACTCTACCAGGACCACCTCTATTCAAGATATGTAGGTGATACAAACGAATTAAATCTCTTTTTAAAACATCATACAAGCGAGAATGTTTGAGGAAGATGAGTTTCAGACATCCTCAATTGATCTATATATGATATCAACCGTTAATTGGTGGTTACAATCCCCAGTATGAAAGTAAGAATGCAAATACAAACGTCCACTAAAAGCATAACTTTTCGCATGGTCCGACATCATGAGAAGCAAATGAGTAATGAATTTGGGGTTAATCGTTATTCATTGTTGTTTTATCAAATGGAACATTTATTTTAAACTACAACACTAGAGGGGTATCTTTAATCCTTTGTGTATAGCATTTCATACCAACACACATAGTTTATTTAATGATAAGAACCAAATTCCCGTCAGCGACTTATCTCACCACTATCATGAAATGAAGAGACCAAACGACCAACCAACTTTATAATTCTTTGTGACAAATATTGTTACTTGCTTCACAATCCAAAGAAAGGATGTGTTCTTCTTTGATTACTTTGGTCGTTTGTAGATTTATTGTAAGAAGTCATTTTCTAGTGCCATAATCATAGTTTTCTTATTTCGTTAAGAATGTTTTCGTACTATATTTAATAACTTCTTTAAACGGCAACATAATGTCTTTCAAAGGTTGATTTAGTACAAATTCACTATAAAGATCGAAGGTGATGAGTTGTAATGATTATGTATCGCATTTGATGTCTAAAAGTCAAATTTAACCATACAACGTTAAATAAAACCACATGTTATAATTTATGAATAATTTATTATCATGCAAGATTAAAATAGAAAGAACCAAAAATGATTAACTTTCTTCAAACTTATGACAACTAATATGTGGTATAAAAGAAACAATATTTTAGAAAGTATAATATATAAATCATACTCACATACTATAAAGTACTACATAACTTTTATTAGAAAGAATGTATGTTTTATATAATATCTTTAGTCCTAAACTTCATATACCTTTTTTCGAAAAACAACAGGAAAAATCACCAAATTTATAAACCAACTCATGTTAGCTACATTAACACAAATGGACAAAAATGGACCATTTTAAGGGCCCAAAGTGCAAACCAATTATAGAAGTCATTGTAGGTTTGTTACCACATTTAAAATTAATTCGGTTTAGGAATGACATCACTTTTATTGGACCAACCTAACACTTCGGGTTGCCTTGCATCACACATTTTCTTTTTCTAAGGTAAAACCAATCCAAATCCAAACTAGTATATATTTAAATCCTATCGAGCTAAGAAATAACTAATTAAATATAATTACAATTATTAGTAAACAATGCAAACTACGTATTTTAAACTTTTTATTATTTTTTTTACCAATGAGCTTTAGCTCAACTGGTATGTAAAGAGGAAGTGAGAATTTGGATCGGGCTGGGAATCATGAGGTCTCGGGTTTGAATTTGATCACAACCGAGTTTTACAACAGTGAGCCCTTGAACGACGAGGTTTCCCAAAACATGATATGATGGCTTGGGCTACTCAACACTGTCTGGAATTGCGGACATATGATGTCGTCTTTTGCTATTGGGTTATCCCGAATAGCCAGACTTTATTATTTACTAATTTAAAAGAAACAATATTTTATTTAGTTATAAAATTTGGTTCATTTCGACTTTTCTAAAACTAATGCTACCACGGCACTACACCAACAAAATCATTTTCAAATAATTTACGCCTTATTAAGTTCAATATCATTTCGGTTTATAATTTATAGATATCTTCTTATTAAGACATCCCGTTAGTAATCTCGTTATTAAAAGTGTGTCTTTTTGAGTGTTACTATAAACCATCATTTTTTACTACATTAAGTTAATCTTAATCTTTATAATCTCTTCCCATTAATTCTCTTCATAAACCATAACACATGTTACACCTTTTACACCCGAAAATTCAACTTATTTTCATTAATAAAACTTCATTAAACTTTCTTATTCCCTATTAAATAGTTGGTTATTTTTTATAAACCTTAAATCACCATCCACACTAATGACCGATAAAATGTCAACTTATAATTGTGACACTTTTAATAATTTTTCATAAACTTTCTTATCAATTTAGCACGCTCATCTAGTATTTATTGATTTATCACTAACAAAACGAAGATATTTTCCGACTTAAATTTGTAAAATTACACTTCACTTGAAAATCCAAAAACAACATATATACAAAATAAATTATATTCGTTAAACTGGTAACTATAAACATACAAAGAACTCCCGAATATTTTACTAGTAAACTTACTAAACATCTTAAATAACCATCATCGTTAAAATAATAATAATAATAATAAAAGTTGATTAAGTTCATTGGTTATACATGTTGAACGTTTTATAAACAATTTTAAAATTTCTGTTTATTTGACGTTTTTGTGAAACTCAAATATCTCAAACACAGTGGTTGAAAAACTCTCTTCTAGTCATTTAATTTCTTGGTTTACACCTAGCTAGTAGCTTGCTAGTTGATGTCTGGTAATAAAATAAATACTGTTTTGACCTTTAATTACAAACGTCAATACCGTTACATCCCGCTAGAACGAGGGGCATATCCGTAATAAAAGCCACACGGTTTCCAGCTAAACAAACGGAAAAGGTTATCCTTCCGTCAGTTCGGCGGGCCTCACAAACATCTAAAAAGCAGCAAGAACCTTTAACTCGTTTCACATTGCGCCACGTGTCCACAGAAATCGGATCTAAAATGATCCGCAATCCGCCCCAAAACACCTCTCAGTCCGACGTGTCACGTGACGTGTGTCGTTCTCCTCCGTCGATCGACCAGGTCACCAGACCGAATATAATATCTTCTTCTGTAACCAATCTGTGAGCCAGTAGATTGGAAACTCGCTTTACTTTTCAACAAGACGTAACAAAGCTTATATATATCGTCTTCATATGAGATGAGTTATTCAGAATTGACTTGAATTTGAATTTGAACCTTTGTGAGAATTGAAGTCGATTTGACCTGATTTTCAGCAACTCAGCTTTCACTCTCTCCGGTATCAACGGTAATTGTTGTTACGGACGATTTATTAGGGTTTATGGTGGATCAGTGGTTGGTTTCAGAAACTCTTTAGTGCTCCAATTGTGAGTCTGTAACTGTTTTTTATATAAAATATATTGGATTCATGATGAATTTTGGATGAGAATTAGGGTTTTGATACTCCGAAATCGATTCATGTTGAGGAAGTGGTGAATGAGTGATTTCAGAAAGTGTTTTGTGTTTCTGTTGTTAGTCTGTAGCTGTTTTTCTTTTGAAAAATAATTGTTTTTTTTTTGGATTTCATGATGAAATTGAGATGAGAATTAGGGCTTGTTCTAGAGGTGTGGTTTGATTTGCAAGTAGTGTTGATTTTCATTGGTTAAAAGTATCATGGAAGCTTAAAACTGTCTTCTGATGCTTGATTTTACTCTTATTTTCTTCTTATTTCTGAAAAAAATGTTTTTTTCTGTAGATTGAAACGTATGAGAAATCGTGTTTTTACGTCGAAATTGTTCTGTATTGTGTGGTTTAGACATTTTCTTTCTAAACTTAAATGACCATTTCTTTGGAGATTTTGTTTCTATTTTGAGAAAGTGTTTCGTGTTTCTGTCTATAGATGTTGTTTCGAATAATTTATTTTATTTTATTTTATTTTTTTTATTTTAAAAGCTGGTCTGTTTTTTTTTAAAGTTTGATGGTGAATTTTTATGAATCTCAGATGAGGATTAAGGCTTGTTCTAGAGTGTTTTGGTTTTTTTTTGCAAGTAATATTGGTTTAATTGTTTTCGAGTGTCATGAAGGCTAAAACACTATGTTCCTAGGCTTGATTTACTTGGAATTTTTTCTTACTTTAAGAAAAATGGTTTTCTGTAGAGTGAGATGTGTGTGAAATTGTGACTATTAACAATCTGGTGATTGTTGAGCTGGATTGTTTGATCCAGGCATTTTCTTAATTATTTAGTTGCTTAAAGTATCATCTAAATTCTTAAAAGTATCAATTAAATTCTTGAAGTATCATCTAAATTTAAAATAACCATTTCTGTAGAGATTTTGTTTTATTTTGAGAAAGAACAAACTTTGCTTCAAGATAGTTCTTTTTATGTAGTTTAATGATGAAACCTGTATGTATTTGTTACGGATTAATGGTATCGAAGGTGGGAGATCTTACGATTACTATGATGAACTAAAACGAAAATCTGCAATAACAGTCAACTTGTGACAAATTACTTGTCTTTCATTTTGTTATATGCTTTCTTATTTGATTATGTGTTTTGTGCAGGATTATTTGTAGAGTTTCACAAAAAGGCTTTACTGCTTGGAGAAAAACATTATGTGCCACTTTTCAACCAAAAAAGAACTCGTTTTAATTTCTCAAACTTTATTTGACTATTGTTGATGAGGAGAGTTGGGGTGATCACAAATGTTCCGGCAACTAAAGGGTTGGCAGAATGAACCACCATAACCCGGTTGACTTGAAGGAAGGGAGAAATGGGCCTCCGTTTGACGGGCGATGGATGTCTGAAGAAGACGAGTTAAGAATTATTGAAGATGTGAATACTATTAGGCCCAATCAGTTGGGCCAGGCCCATGCTTCTTTGCATAGGCAAGATCAACAATCTCACGGGCCCGTGGTTCAATGGGAGAGCTTTCTGCCCGTTAGGTCTCTCAAAGTTCTTCTAGTTGAAAGTGATGATTCGACTCGTCATGTTGTTAGCGCTCTCCTCCGTAATTGCAGCTATGAAGGTTTATATAACTATTATTTAACTTTTGGAACATATAACATGTATAATAAATGATAAACCTATTATAGTGTTGATGCAAATGTTATTTTTCATGTAAATTTACTCAAATTAACCCATCACATGCTATATATGTATTTTTATCCCCATAGTTACTTTGACTTGAGCTATATGACCACAAAACTCATCCTAGTAGTTACTCAAGTCTTTCCATTTGTGGCAAATACCCTTAATCAGATACATATACTATTCAAATAGATTTAATGATTTTTCAGTTAAAGATTTCATATGCTGCCCTCTTTCAATATGTTTTAACACCCATACCCTAACCCCAACAACCCCCCCCCAAAAAAAAAAAAAAAAAAACCACAAGTCATCCACTGCCATTTGACTTATTGCGCAGTCATTTTATCGTCAAAACTCATACTTATTATGTGAAAGTAACAATTCTGGAAAAAAACTTCATATTTACTAAACCTTATGGTTGTTTGTTATTGATATGGGTATGTGCTATGTTGATGCTAAGTCTTGATTATTAAGATAATAAGGATTTGGTGGTGTCTTTATATGTGTGTGTGTGTGTTTGTAATTGAATTCATACAAGTCTGAAATGAAACAATATGAAGAAAAATCATCTCATAACGGAACATACATCAGCAAAAGTATTATCTTGCTTTTGCTTTTACATTTTTTTGTTCATGTTAGCCTAATTATAGAGGAAAACGAATTTGTTGTGTTGTTTCGCATCAATTATAATTCTGTCATGTATGCAACTTTAGCCCATACATTTATAGCTCCTAGATTTAATTTTATAAGTCATATTCTCTTCCCACTTTATCTAAAAAGAACCATATTCCCCATTGTTGGTATATTCTGTAGGTAGACTTTATTCAAGAAAATAAGCATGTTTTATATATTCTATACATGTTACTAGCTTTCTTGACTAATTAGTTACTACTCTTTGTTTCTTCATTTTGATTAACGAAATGTTGATTATTTATGACAGTTACGGCTGTAGCAAATGGTCTAGAAGCATGGAAACTGTTGACCGATCTAAACAAGAAAATCGATCTTGTGTTAACCGAGGTAGTAATGCCATATCTATCGGGTATTGGTCTGTTATCCAAGATAATGAACCATGTTACTCGCAAGAATATCCCAGTGATAAGTGAGTGTATCTTTCCAACTCTCCTCAAAATACTTCCAATATTATGAAATTTATTTTTGTAAGGTTCTCATACATTGAAATGTTGTACTTAATGAGTTTTACGTGCAGTGATGTCATCCGATGACTCAATGGGTATAGTCTTTAATTGTTTATCCAAAGGTGCAGTTGACTTTTTAGTCAAACCTATTCGAAAGAATGAGCTAAAAAACCTCTGGCAGCATGTGTGGAGGAAATGTCACAGTGTGAGTTGATTTGGTTGTATTATGGTTTATGTATCATTAAAATTGGACCAGTTTTGGACTTCGGCTTCAGGTGTGTTCTGATTTCGTATGTTAAGTTATTGTGGAGTGGAGTGTACTGGATTTGAGCTTCAATATGCTCATCTGTCCATAACAAATTTGAAAACAAAATTCACTAATAATCTAAAAAAGTGCCTTTTGTTTTGCTTTAATGTGTTGTGTTTTAATCAGTCAAGCGGTAGTGGTAGTGGAAGTGGGAGTGAAAGCGGTATACGGGATCATAAATCTACCAAATCAAGAAGCATTGAGGAGTCTGAAGGTGACAGTGAAAACAGGAATGAAGATGACATAGAGTTGAATGCTAAGGGTGGGAGCGATAATGGAAGTGGAACTCAGGTAACTTTTAAGTTTCTTGATTGAAAAATGGGCTATTTATTTTCAAGTTTTAGTCTTTTTATAATGCTAAAGGTGTCTTGTCATAAGAGTCAAATTGGCTGGGTTGGGTTGGCGTGCAAACTCTTTGCTCTCCATTTTCTAAAAGATTTTGAAAATAACTAATGTATTCGTTATGACTGGAAAAAGTATAGGTGGCAATCATGACCAATATTTCAAATAATGGGTTGATTTGGGCAAAATTAAATTTTATATGGATTCATTTTGGGTGATCCCAAATCAGTGAAGGGGTCAATTTGGATCCTACTTAAATTAGTCAACGGTAAACATGTAACTATTATAAAACTTGTTAACTTAAAAGGGTTTAAATTGGTTAACACCAATCATGAACAAAAGGGTCCAAATTGGTTATAAAACATGTTAACTTAAAACGGTCCGAATTGATTAGTATCACCCATGACCACCAAAAAGGGTCCAAAGTGGTTATTAAACCTGTTAAATTAAAAAGGGTTCAAATTGGTTAGCACTGCCGCCGCTCTACCACCATTGCCGCCGCCACCACCTCCACCTCTACCTTTGTCTACGCCGCTTCCACCATTGGTTAACACCACCTTGTAGTCGTCCCCACAACCATTGTCGTCACTAGGGCCATAAGAAAATATAGCACATGAACCTGTTTTGTTATTTTTTTTTCTTAAACGACTAACTTGAACCCGACTCCATTTTGGCCAGAACCCGAACCAAATTGATGTTTTTTTCTAAAACAAGCTTTATTGACCCAAAAACATTTTGCCAAGAACCCATATTGATCCAAACCTGTTTTGACCCAAACTCATTTTTGCTAAGAACCCATATTGACTCGAACCTGATTTGATCCATGACCCTAACCAGCCCGATCCGCCCAGTTTGCCAGATCTAGAAAATATATATAGGGGTGGGATCCCGTACAAATAAAATTAACATACAAATAACTAGAGTAATTAAAGTTTTGAACTAGAGTAATTATGTGATAAAAAATAATATAGTGTAATAATAATTACTCTAGTTATTTGTACACTTCTCACGATAAAAGTCATTTGTATTTGATCCAAACCCTATATATATATATATATACACATATATATATATACCATAGTAATTCAACTCTTTAAAAAAAGATCTAGGTGGTTTGATCTGTTTCCTTTTTTTGATGTTTTTTTGGAACAACCCTTTGTTACCTGAAATCATTTTGCTTAGAATCCATATTGACCCGACCCCGTTATGACCTGTGACTGATCAACCCACCCAGTTTGCCAGGCCTAGAGAAAACAATATATTTACCATAGTAATATAAATCTTTGAAAAGAAGATTTTGGTGGTTTGATCTGTTTCCCTTTCAACTAATTTTTTTATTCGAACAATTTGAGATAAAACACAACCCAAATTGACCCATGTACTTATTGACTGATAAGGACCCGTAGAGAGGGTTAATCTCCAAGAACATATATGAAGAAGACTACTTCTTACAAATATCAGAAGTAAACAAATGAAAAATATGAAACATAAAGAAACTGAAAACCCCACTAACTAGGAAAATATCCAACTAAGATAATGGAAATAACTTGCAGGAAGCTTGTAAACGTGCAAGTGGGTTAGTGAAATAATATGCATGGAAAGTGGTGACTAGTATCATTGACCACCTCTAGTTTCTTTCTTATGAACTATGTTGCTGGTAATTCCGGACCGTGTTCACAAGTCGGCGAAGGCGAATATGGGGGGCCAAAATTGACAAGCTGGTGAAAGTTGGTTAAGTATCGAAGTTAGACTACAACAAGTCGATTTAGTCATATCTTAGTGATTAGTTACAATTCGTATTTCAGTATAATGAATTTAGGTTAGCTTATATTAATCGACTTATGGTTTAAATTGTAATTAAGTTTTTGAGTTATATTTTCTTCGTTATCAATAAAGACTTTGGGAGTTATCCGAGTTCTGTTTGTGTTCATACCATTTTGGGACTTGATATTTATCATGTGAAGTACCTCAAATGCTGCTTCATACGTAAATTTTTGCTTATTTTGTATGAAGTTATTTTGTATAAAGCAGAAATCCAAGTAGATAAAATTTTCACTTAAGCACACTGTTTTATTTGTGTTATTTAGAGTTGTTGGCCAAAGAAGGTTGTAGAAGTTGACAGCTCCCAAACAAATCCTCATGATATCACTTCTGCTCTAGTTGCAAGGCCTGATACATCTAAAATAGGTAATACATTGGTATTGATATAATTTTGAAGTCGATTACAAAAAGACAGATGTATTGTACGCCATTTGTTGGTTTAACAATGTACAATAACTTTAGCTTGTCTAAAGTACACCGATCTTCATTTTCCAATTAAACTATTTTGTAAATAGTTCTGGTTTGCTATTGTAGAAATTATAGAAATGGGAAGGGACTTGGAGATTGGAGTCCCTAAAAGTTCTAGCTTTGAAGTTGAAGACACAAACAAAAAGATGGACAAGAAAGTTGGTGATAAGATTGATGCCAGTTTGCAACTTGGCTGTGAAACCGGTGCATCAAGGACCAAACCTCTTAAAGCACATCAGGAAACTTTAAATGCAAACAGCTTGCTTAAAAACATTAATATTGAAGTTAATTATTCGAAGGAATCACATGCTCTTGAGCTCAGTTTGAAGAGACCAAGAGACGTGGAGGATGCTGATGTCAACGCCCAAGAACGAAACGTCTTACGGCAGTCCGGTCATTCAGCCTTTTCAAGGTATGCTGTGTGTATAGATGGAAAATATATTTTGGGCAGGTGGGTAAGTGAGTAAAACCAGGTTCGGGTTAAAATGGCTGTTTTTGTATGAGTCAAAGCAGTTTGGGTTGGGTTGACATGCAAACAGTTTTTTGCTCAAGAACGTTGATTTACTTTTATTAGTTAGTTATATTTTTAAATGATTGCTAAACTGTATTACTACCCCTTTTAGAGTTGGTAAAAAACCAATTATACAAGAGACTGAGACAAAGGTAAAACCAAAGTTAAATATGAGTGAAAAAAATGGTGATGTCATGTATCAATTTTTGATGGATTAGGTTGATTCTAGGCTAAAAATCATCAAATTGTTGCAGCCCTAAATAATCCTATAATCAGAGGCAAAAATCCATTTATCCAAACTTTAAAGATTAATTGTTGCGGCTTCATATCATAATAATCATCTGCAAAAACAAATTCACCCCTAGATTGGTTGTATTTTAGTTGATGCTTCTAATTGTTTCTTTGAAGACTATTTTTGTTTTTGTTTTCTAACCTTTTGTGTTCTAATGCTCATTGTTGCAGGTACAACACTGTATCAAATGTTAACCAGACTCCAACTGGGAATGTGGACAGTTGCTCATCCCCTGATATAAGCTCAGAAGAAGCAGCAAAACCAAACAACATACTATCCAACTCCAATGGGACCCCCAATCACCGCTCAAACGGGAGTGACGATTTGGGGTCCACCACCAACAACGCCTTCACAACCAAACCAGATGACAAACCACCTCCCAACAACTCCACCATTGTTGTCCACAACCACCACACTTCCACCCTGCAACCACTCATCCCATCTGCTAACAAAGACGACCCAGTCAAAACCACCGTCGCACAACCAAAGGCATCCGTCCAGCAACAGGTTCAAGTCCGCCACCACCACCATCACTATCACCATGTCCATAAACTACAGCAGCAGAAAGTGTCGGACCCTGATGACGGATCTTTAAGAAACATGGAGTCTAACATCTTGACTGCTTCGACAGAAGGAAATGCTGCTAATTATGGTAGTGGATTAGGAAGTAATAATAAGAGTAATGGTGAAAATGGTGGCAGTTGGCAAAAGGGTAACGGTTCGGTTCCAGTAATTGAAGGCGGGAATATTGAAAATGGGAATAGTGGACCTATAGTATTTAATGGTGGTGATGGAAATGTAAGTGCAAGTGGTGTGGATCGAGAACGAGAACAAGAACGTTTAGCTCAGCGTGAGGCTGCCTTAAATAAGTTCCGCCAGAAGAGAAAAGAAAGATGTTTTGAGAAAAAGGTATTCACTTCTTTCCATAATCATAAATTCATAATCAAACAATCAAATGTAATATAACGGGCCCTAGTGTTTGGCATATTTTTTATTAAATATGAAATCAATAAAAAAAATGAATAAAAATAACTATTTTTGTGAAAAAAAGGGAAAGATATTGTGACAACAATTTTGTCTATTTTCACTTGTTGACCTATCTTAGGTGGACCATTTTGATCTGTTGACTAAGTTAAGGCGACTCAAATGAACCCATATACAATTTAGTTATATTTGAACGATGGGTCGTGATTGGCGTCTATAGTAATCAGGTTATTTTCATTTTACATCATTTTTCTTGTTGCCAGTATTCAAAACTAATAATATGGTGATTTATGAAGGTGCGATACCAGAGCAGGAAGAAGCTAGCAGAACAGAGACCACGCATTCGTGGGCAATTTGTTAGACATGGAGCTAAAGGCGTCAACAATGAGGATACGGATTTATAACAGTTGACATGGACTTTGTTTTTGATATCCAATAAATAAAATTAGTGGTCGTCTAGATATGAAGGGTACATTTCAAGATGCGTAGGGATGCAATCGAATCTTCAATTAAACATAGTCAGTCCCCCCGTTTCTAGCAGTAAGTTTTTTTTCTCTCCAAAATAATGTTTTCGTGGTTTGCTTAGATTTCCTTTGATTCTGGAAAGCTTTCTTCTAGAGAAGCTTTCTATGCAATATGTTGCTTTTATGTCCGTCGTGAACTTGTGTCCAACTTTATCTTTCTATTCAAGTTGCTTTCATCATTACCTGTTTCTCAACTTTTTACTTTGTGTTTGGTGCAATGTTTAAGACACCCATTACAGGTTATTCAGGTGAGTGAGAAACCAAATCAATATTCTAAAAAATGTTTGAATCGTGAGCAGCTTGGGTACCATTTTGGCGTGGTTGAGTTGTTGATCAAATATATTACTGTTATTATATTATGTGGATTGTTTCACGTGCATTAACATAGGTGTCGTGATATGATTATCTGTAAATAATATGGATGGTGTTCTATATACGGGTCTGATTTGGGCCCACACGCTTCATTACCCTCTAAACCACAACATTATATGAGGTATGTAATTTAAATACTGTATGCCTGTATGGTAACGGTATTGACTAATTTGGATCAACTCTAACTTGATCGTTGGAGGCTTCTCCTGGGACTTCGGTCCTAGGGTTGCTCTGACGATCCTTCATTTTTGTAGCAGATTATATACGCGTCTGATTTGGCTTACCACAACATTATGTGAGGTATGTAAACCAAACACTGTATGATGTATTAATATTGCTGTTAATTATTTTGGATCAACTCCAACTTGATCGTTGGAGGCTTCTCCCGGGACGCGAGTCCCAGTGTTGCTCTGATGGTCCTTTCTTTAATGTTTGTAGAAGATTACAGGCTTTGACATGATGTGACCATGTGTGGGACTCTTAACAGGTTCCTTATTCTAATCTGGCTTATTATATATTTATATGTACATAAGTTTCATATAAATTGAAAACGGAGCGCGTTTGTTATTTTTGGTTTCTTCATATAGTGAATCTGATTCTACCTATAGTAAAAAATAAAATAAATTAAGCATGCCTAGACTCTTTTCATTGCTCATTATAAACTCTATATATTTAAACCATTCTTGAGTGATCCGTGTTCTTAATCTTAACACGTCTCGTACTTAAGATGGATTTGCTTATAAATCTAAACAATTATACACACACACACGCATATATGTGTTCATGTGTATTTGTGTGGTGATATTCGTAGAACTTTATTCTCCTTGTATTTATCGTTTGATTTTTTGAGGAGTTGTTCAAAGAAATTTGCAAATTAATTGGTCTATAACAAAAATAAACACCCTCTTGATGTTCTTGTATATGGTACCGAGCGTGTTGAACTAGTTTTTGTCGCAATTTATTTCATAAAACACCGTTTTTTATATGACATTGTTAAAATAGTTTTACAATTCATTTTACTTGGTTCAAACTAAGCCTAAAAAATTGGGCGAGTCGGGCGGGTTGTAGAAAAAAGTATCAAAATAGGTTCACCCGCTATATGTTTTATGATGTGTAGTGGCAACAGTTGGTGCAATGGCGTTGTTGGTGGCGGCAGGGTACCTGTGGTGGAGTAGCGATGACGGCAGTGTGGGTGACAGCGTGTAGATGGTGGAAACAAACAATGATCATGGGTAAATTAAATGGATTCATTTTCTAATTTGAAAAATGGGTAATTTTTTTCACTTATAATTCAAGCCAACCTAAAAAAGTTCTCGTTATTGGAAATTAAGAGTCTAAAGATATATTATTCTTTAAAAAAACACGTCTTCCAGATAATTACTGGGAAAATTGTGACTATTATCTAAAAAGATCTGATGAAAAAGAAAAAAAATGTTTTGAATATGAAGAAACCTTTTTAAAATATTACTATCACAGCACTAGAGGTCTTCACAACAATCAGTTGTTCTCAAACCTATAATAACTTTTTAGGAGAAGACGGGTAAATGTATGAATTTTTTATGCTAACTATCTTAAACATGTGAAACATTAAATACCAAATATTCATATATAAAAAACATATGTTTGTGATGTAGGTGTGCCTCAAAGTGGTCTTTCATCACGAGAGTGGATTCTTGAAGGTGGTTGTTCCAAACACGACCTGCAATACAGAGTTTATAACTCCATACAAAGAATATGCGGATAGACACATGGTGTTTGGGCGCAACTTAAGAGGTAAACTTGTTGGTAAGTGAAACATTCTCGTCATGATATATAATTCACATATGTTGAACATGTAAACAACTTAGCCTTTAACTTCATAGATGCATTATAAACATGCGATAAAAGACTTAAATGTTACCTTCACTAAATATAATAGTAGTATATGCAAAGATGAAAGGACATACACATGTTAATTAGGTGATGATCTAGTTATACAAGTGTGTCTTGCTTCCATGAGTGATTAATCTATCTTTTTAGCATAGACATTAGGACATGTTACTAGGCGATTAATTTGAAATTTAACTGACAAGGGACTTTGGAGAATTGCCATGATTAAATTTTAGAAGTCATTTTTGTGATACATGCACAACATGGTTAACAAGTTAATGTATCGTAAACTCGAAAGCTTGATATCTGCAAAAAGAATTTTGAAACTATTACATATGGATTTGTTTTAAAACTATTACATGTGGATTTATCTGCAAAAAGACTTTTATTCAAAGCTATTTGGAAATTTGTTATACATTAGTTATTATAGGTGACTTAGCAGGATACTTATTTTAGTCTATACATGCCATGTAGATGAATAATAATGTGCATTTTAATTCTTATTGTGATAAGAATTGAGTTTACATATCGTATAGGATATTTTGAGAACTCCTACGAGTTGTGAGAAATCGAAGGAACTCTATTTAACATTTTTTTTTCAATTTTCATATGTATTATATGTAAGTTATATTTACTAAATTTTTTTATTAATTGTTTTTACACGAATCGACTATTGAAACATGTGTAACGAGCTGGCCTAGTTTAGCGTGAATGCGTAAGATAGCTACTCGTTCCATATGTTTCAATAGTCGATTAATGTAAAAAAAGTAAAAACCTTTCTAGTAAAGTCACTTAGATATAATATAATACGTAAGAACAATTTTTTTTATGAAAATATTATCTTTACAAAAGTTGTACATGTGTGGATAATTTAACTTGATTTGGTGTAGAAACAATTTTGTGATAAACACCTTAATGCAACTTTAAGTGGCCCGGTTGGCTCCGGCCACCCTCGTTTTTTTTCTCAATAGTGTAAATTTATGCGTTTTCGTCTGAAAATTTTTATACGTAGCGTAAACTTACTCGTTTTCGTTTGAAAATTTTGAGTCCGACCACCCCGGTTTATGAAAACACTTATACGTGTTGAGTCTGGCCACCTTGACGTTTTCGTTCAAACTTAGTCACTGCATAATTTGTAATTGACATTTAACTAAGTATGTGTAGAAACAATTATGTGATAAAGACCTAAGTGCAACATTTACTAAATAAAAACATAACTTTTAAAGACAGAAGTAAAGGATAGAGAGAAATGACCTTTATACTTGTAAAACTAAGGGGTCATATGATATGAAAATTTGTCTTACCTGATTTATTTATTTATAATATACAATTTTTGAAGGACTTTGGCTTTCAAAGTTGTTTATCTTGCTTTACATGTTGTACCACTCTCCACCTCTTTGAATTCCCTGTTGTAATTTTTTATGTAGTTTTTATGTTTTTTACTTTTGGCTTTTGCATTTTTTATAGTTTACAAATATGTTATAAAATATTATTTAGTTTTAGCCTCTAACTTTTTCCCACATTCAACTTTGGTCTCCTATAATTTTCATCTTTTACAATATTTTTGTTTAACATTTCGGCCAAAATTAACGAGTTAACATGCTGCAACGCGTGTGTGGTTTAACGTTTTTATGTCTATTTTTTGCCCTCCGTAGCAACGTGCAGATACTACTAGTATAAATACAATTATCAACTTTTATGTGCATTAAAGCGTGTACATTGTACATAATCGTTTTTTTTTTTCATTTTTTTTATATTTTACCTTTAATCTTATACTTTTCATATTTTACTTTTAACCCTTATATTTTTCGTGGGTTATAAGTTTATCAAATAACATTTTTTAATATTAACACAACATTTTTTCACTTTTAACTTTGGTCTCCGGTAATTTTCATCTTCTGTAAAATTTTCGTTTAACGTTTCGGTCTAAATTTTATGAGTTAACACGGTTCGATGTTTTTACGCTAAGTTTCTTGTTATGTAACAAATTCACTTTATGATTTATCAAGGACATGCTAACACGAGGCTAATTCAACTACTTAATAATAAAGAATTAGTTAAGAACTTGTATAAACAAATTTTTGAACACTTTTTTAATGCATACAACCTTATTAGATAAAAAAAAATGCAGTGTTGAGAGAAAAAACTGATATCTTCAACAAACTTAGTCGTAGCATGTTAAATGAACACTCCACTCCTAATTTCTGTTTTGGTGTGACAACGTAGCAACTGCAAACTATATTCTAAATATGGTATTAGCGAGATATAGGTCATTTAAGAGTAGTAAATGCGTAATTCTTAAAATCAAAGTTCATTTACAAAGTTTAATCCAAATATCATTTATTACCAAGAATTTCCTTCTCTAAAGGGGAAAAAAACCTTTAAAAAATCGAAGTGATAAACCACCTTAATAACAATGCGGATACTGATCAAATTTAAAAGAACACATGTTTTGTGAAATTAAAAATAATGAACTAATTATAAGCTAAAAATGGTTGCTATATGGTAAAGTTACAATAATGATTTGAGTGCTAGATTAGAAATATAAAATGTTGCTTATAAATGTACCAAAGATTTTAACTCTTATCAAATGAAAGTGAAAAAAAATGGTTTTTTGAAAAAAACTTCACAAATAAAGAATTTATGTCTCAAGGACTACACAAAACCCTCTTATAAATTATAAACTTAAGAAAACCATGCATGACCTTAAGTAAACTTACAGAACTTAAGATATATTAGGTGACATCTATAAATCAATAAGATTTTATTGGTGACATGTTTATAAATTGATTTTGAAAATTTAAAACATACGGATACACCTATGATCACTAACACAAACTTATCAAAGGATGAAGACAGAGTACCGTTACATATTACATAATATGGAGGACTGCTAGGTTGCTTTGTTTAATGGAAAGTAGACCCGACATTATGTAAATACTAACTTGGGACTTTGGTATCCCATGCTAACCGGTGTAGGTGTAATATGGCTACACGGATTCGGATCTTGGAGGATACAAGTAAAACAAAAAGGCTCTAGTGGTGTTTATGCATTTGTGGGAAAGCATTCGTCGTCTTTTCAAATAACAAATTTATTACAAAATTACGATCTCATGACCGAACAGTGCATTGACCTGACACAAGTTATTCACTCTTATTCTTTTTATCTTTTTGCTTACCTATTTACTCCCTTCTTTAAGCCTAACCATTATTTTTTTTCTCCTTAGATCTTCTTCCCCAGAAGAACACTAAATCAAAAACTCACCTTACTCTTTTTTAACACCTCCCCAAAACTCTGAATACATCTTCAAACAATGATCCTCCCCTTTCAACCTAAAGTTGTTTTTGTTCACTTATGAATAGGTTCACTTTTTAGAAACATTATGCATTTAAAATTTTGTTTTTGTTCACTTATGATTAGGCTCACTTTTTTGAAACATTATGCATTTATACATCAATATCTTGCTATAAAAAAATCACATAAAATACCTTTTTTTTGTACCTCTCGTATATGACAAATTTTCTTTTCAAATCCACCAATTTTGCTCTTAAAAGTTTCTATTTCTATAATGAATGTGTTTTCTTATAAAATGATATGTGTTTATATTACAAACTGATAAAACTACAATCTTTAGTTTTGCCATTGACTAAAGTTGTAGAAACCCCCTTTTTTCATTGACTATGTGTTTATACATTTCTTTAAATCTTATAAAATGATATGTGTGTATACATTTTCTTTAAATCTTGCATACATTTTTTTTTTCAAATACACTCATTCACACACATTGATTAGGAACTTGTTTGTAGAGATTTCACATATTCTTAGATATTCTCTCAAGTTTCTAAGCGTATATCAACCTACTACTATGTTTGTCTCATTTTTCAAACAAATGCCATATTATTTTTTTTTTAACTCAAATGCACAGTGACAAACATGTAGACATCTTTATTCATATAGGCACACACAAACATTATTAAATGCATAGTTACAAACAGATAGTCATCTTTTGTCATACACTAACATTATGTTTATTCATAAATTTGAAACTGTGGTCTGGAAACTAGTCTCAATCGGTCTGAAAGAACGTCTAGTATGAATGTGACATTTTACACTATTCTTTTCTTCCAAAACACCACATATCAAGACTATTGGAGCATGCATGCCTAAGAATAATTTTTTAAGAAAAATAAAAATGTGAGCCTAGTGTTGGATAAACAAAATACAAATACACATATTTTCATGAACAATTTCCAAACTCATGCATAAATATTAAAATATGGCTTCATGAAAAGTGCACACAAGCCTCATGGTCAAAGAGATGTCATCGTGGATCAACATAGTCACTTTCCTTATTCTGTTCCAGTATTGAAAAAATAACATAAAAATAAAAAAAATTAAAAATTAACTGCATAAATAGTAGTCCCAGTTAATGTGAGTGTATCGCTGCTGGATTATTCTTCTCAACATCGGATCGGCCTTGATGTGCAAAGATTAGGTCAAGACCAAGCGACACCACTAGATCGAGAAATTCGAAGGGTATATGTAGAAAGACTAGGGGTGTGCGTGGTGTGGTTCGGTGCGGGTTTCGGCTAAAACCAATCCGGGACTAAAACTTCAGATTTTGGATATTTTGAAACCTTTCGGTTTCGGTTTTTCGTTTTGGTTTTGACTTTCGGTTTTTGCCATTTAAGCATAAAAATTTTAGGCCGAAACAAAAGTTGACAAAAATAATGAATTTAGGTATAAATAATTTTGTTAATTGTTAACTAATAGACTATTATACATCTGACAAAAAATATTTGAGTTACATATTTATTAGATTCTTATAAATTGTTTGAAATAAAAAATAGAAAAATAAAAATTTAGGAATTCGGTACAATTTGTTTTTTCGGTTTTTATTTCATGCAAAACCAAAACCGAACAATTAGTTTGGTTTTTACAAAAAAACACAAAACCAAACCGTCAGTTTTTGTTTCGGTTCAATTTTCAGTTTGGTTTCTTGCACACCCGTAAGAAAGACCACATGACATAATTTTAAAATTTAGACAAACATTTAAAAGAACAAAAAAAATATTTGTAAAACAAAGTTTTATATAACAAAATGTTTACATCTCAGAATTTGAAACATTTTACGAAACAAAAATGTCCATAAAACAATTTTAAGAATTTGAGCATAGTAATAAAATAAGTAATTATGAAATTTCCAAACCTTCTAAATTTGTCTAAGTAGTAAAAAGGTCGGAAACAGTCTTATTCAAGCAGAAATAATTTAAGATTTAAAACCAAGTTGATTGAATTAAAAAACTTGGACAACCAAAATGTTTCAGAAAAAAAGAAAAAAAAAGGCTATGTGCAAGAGAAAAATGAAAATTATGTATCACCAGAGCTGCATAAAGTTGATTTTTCAAATACCCGGTCTCGGGTATAGAATCAGGTTCAAGTATGATCGGTATTAGCAATACTCGGGTCGGGTTTGGGTCCGGGTGTTGTCTCTAAAAACCATACCCTATGTATCAGGGTTCGGGTCGGGTATAGTAACATGTATTCTAAAATTGGGTATTTGAATACCTTATTTCTGGTTATTGCAAAAACCTTATTGTCAGATTTTTTCGGGTTTTTTTTCGGGTATAGATTGAATTTTTTAAGGGGTAGCCCTTTTTAGGGGTTTTTTTAGATAACTTTGAGGTATTTTCGGGTATAGATAGGGTATTTGAAAAATCCGGTTTCTGGTATTGGAAAAACCCGGTTTATTTTTTGGATATTGCCGGGTATAAATTGGATCCGGTTCGGGTACGGATTTTGGTACTGAAATACATACCATATCCATACCCTATGTGTAGGGTCGGTGCCGGGTTCTCTTTTTCGGTTATGGTTCCGGATTTGGGTTTTTTGCGCACCTATATGTATAACCATTAACCAATCAAGTTTGTCCCTAACCAAAAATTCTAGAAAGATGTCTTGTATTTTAAGCAGGGCCGGCCCAGGCCAAGTACGGGGTTGGCTTGGCCAATTTCACGGGTTGTTTTTAAATTAATAATTTTTAAAATTAAAACCAATAAAACAACCAAACAAATCCAAGACATGGCATGTAGGGTCTGGGAGGATGGTAGCGTGAAAAGTTCCCTCTCCCATGAGATACAACATTAGGATCCTACCGATATTAAAAGTGGTAACTATCACATGGACATATGAGGGAAAAAAAAAACAAAGGGTCTTATTAGAGACACATCAGACACCCCCTATACGCCTGGTATAGGACTATATGGTGCCCCGTATAACCTTATATGGGGGTGTATAGGGGTGTTTAGTGTTCCTAGAAAACCCTAAAAAGAAACAAGAAAAAGTAGCTAAGTTGAATGTAAAGCTAAGGCAAATGAAAAGGTAAGAAAACCTCATGTCCCAAGACAAAGATGTGACAAATTCTGTACACTAACATAAAAAAGCTATAACCTAAGTTTGATGTCTCCACAAAGAGTATTTATATAAATTAGGTATAATCCGTTCATCTCAAGTTAGTTTGGGTCTGCCTCCATTCTCCTCCTCTCCACTATGCAACTCCCAACTTATTTTGAAAGACTTAATTTTTATCTTTTATCATTGTGTGTCCACTCATTCACCTTACCATTCTCATTTCCGCTACCTCCATATTTCGTGCTTGTGTATTCTTGATGGCCCAACAATCTATTTCTTTTTAAATAACCGATTGAACTGAAACTCTATAACATTTCCTCTTGAGTCTTGCTGAGAACCTTCTGTCACACATTATGGTTGCTTCTTTCCACTTGCACCAGCTTGCCTAAACATTATGGGAAGCATCATTATCTACTTGTCAATTGTTGAGTTTCAGTGGTGATCAGTCAAATTTTATTATGAAAACCGGTTTCGATAGTAATTAGTCAATTAATTAACCTAGTTAATTAATATATAAAACATAGCGGAACAAATACGAGTAATCAACACCAAAACAAAACCTGACAAGAACCGCCAACAATCAATATGAGCACGGTAATAATAAACAATTTTATTATACTATCAAACGATGAGAAAAATGATACCACGGTTAATGATTGACCGATTGAGACAACGAGAGTTAACAAACTTTGCTAAGTGACTAAACGAAATGAGACCCGCTTGTGGTGGTGCACAATGGCAACACTGCAGCAGCGGCAGACGGAGGTGGCTAGATGGCGTCGACAGTAGCGATGAAAGACAGCAGCAACAGTGGTCTCGCAAGGCAGCGACGACCATAGCTGTTCTTCGGCGTGCAGTGACTGGCTGGCGACGATGGAGTGAGTCAAGAGAGAACTTTGGTGGCTAGGGGTATATTATCATAAGCCTCTAATGACTAGGTTAATTAGAATAACTAATAAACTAGTTATCCATACCCGACCACCAAGCCCTTCTCTAACTCAAAAGCCTTATCCATGTTTATTTGATAAATATACATTATTATCCCGTTATTATAAGTCAATAGTTGGCTTAAGTGGATTTGATGTTCGTTACCCAAGGTGTAACTCTTGCGGGTCATAACTCGGTCGGCGGTTAACAATTTCCAGCAGTCTCCCACTTGGACGGTTTGAGATTAAGTTCCTTAACGCTAACAGCTAGCGGTGCTCTAGCTACACATAGCTGCCCCCCAATAAGTTATGACACTTTAAAGTCATTAACCAAAACATCTTAGGATACACTATTGCAAGATAATGATCTTATAGTAATCGTTGTCATTTATCCTTTTCGTATAAGACATCAATTGAACAATGAGACATGAATTTGATTCGATCTCACATGGCATTTGATGTGTGCGTGCGGTGTGTTGTAAAATAAGGATGGGAGATTTAGCTTTACACAACACCGTGTTTTTAATTTATAAAAGTGATTTCTACTAAAACTAAACACACACAAAATAGGCATGTGCACCTATCGTATATGTAGAATAGTATTGGTAAGAACCAAGTATCGATCCATGGACACAACTGTTTCTAATAATAAATCTTCTTCTTACTTTAATCAGAGGGTCAACTAAACACACACAAAATAGGCATGTGCACCTATCGTATATGTAGAATAGTATTGGTAAGAACCAAGTATCGATCCATGGACACAACTGTTTCTAATAATAAATCTTCTTCTTACTTTAATCAGAGGGTCTAATCATTTTTTTAGGTTGATTTTTAACTTTTTATAAAATAGAAATACTTATATATAATATATAGGTGACAAGAAGAGAAATTCTAAGTAAGAAATTCAATTATATGAAGGTTTACCATCTAAGATCAAGAACCCACTCCATTATTCCTTGATGATTATTAAATAAGCATGTGAAAAACTTGTCTTAATAATATATGATAGAATAGTCCTCATTTCTAACTGAACATATTCTATAACATAAAAGAAAGTAGCATACGCATTTTAAAGTCCATCCTTTCCTAATGTCATGCTATCACGAGAATGTCAATTTGAGTAGACAAGCAATTTGGCATAATAGAACGATTAGGATTAACTTCGATTTCTCAAATACCAATCCTAACAACTTTGAGTGGTTGTAGTTAACTCACACAACCTCCCATTGGTTGATTTAATTAGATTATAATTACACACTCCATTAACATATGATTTCTTTAACTAGCATGATAACCTAAGCAATCGTGTTAACAATGTCATTTCAGAATTCTCAAAACTAGAGAAATAGATCATGGCTTATATCTTATCATTTCTAAGTACAACATAAGGATCCATGTTTTATCTTGAATAAAGTATCAAAGTATTCTTTTTACCATTTCTAGTTTCCAAGAACATGAGTTAACATGAATGATTATAAATCATCAACTTTGAATTGAATTAAAGTGATAAAACATTTCTTCATCAATGGATAATTGCAAAATAACCATGTACTATACCAAACTAAACCACATGTTTCACATAATCATCAAGTAAAATAAAGCTTCTTCATCGATTATAGATGGTAAATAGAGTTTAGCTCATAATGAACATTGTTATGAACATAAAAAGAGATGATAACAAACACATGATTAAGCTAGAACAATCTAACCAAATGTGGATGAATCTGCCTTCTTGATGATGATGGATTATGGTGATGTTGACGATGATGGATGATGATAACCAGTGGTTTGAAACCCGGCCCGGACGGTCGGACCGGTCTGACCGGGACCCGAGACCTATACCGGGTCGGGTCATGGTATTTGACCCGTTTTCTAATAACCCGGACGGTTTTAACGGTTCACGGTCGGACCAGACCTGTTGAACCGCCGGGTGAACCGGTAAATCCATTTTTTTAGTTTTTAATTAAAAAAATCAAAATCTACATAAACTCAAAACATAAATCGCGGCTTCATCCACAACTGGTTATCATCTTCACTATTTTAAAAGATTCAATTCATCATCGATCGGATTGGCGGTAGAAGATGCCCAGATCTAGATCTATGAGACAAAATGGAACATAAAGAAGAAGATACGAGCTATATTAATGCCAGATCTAAGGTTTCTGGTTGTTTAATTGGTTATTTGGTTGCAATTAGAAACCATGGTATGCGTTGATGGACCAAGGAAGAGAGAGGAGGGTGGTGTGGATGAACATGGCGACTGCTGTGTAAAGTTGTTCTGCATTTGTTGTCTCATTTTAGGGTTATTTGATATTTTGTTAAGAAATCATACTAATATATACTAAATATAGTAATACACCTTTTAGTCCATTATTATATTTCCATTACATGTTTAGTCCTTCAAAATTTTAATAAATATTAAATAGTCCATAAACATGATGTATAATATATATAAAAAATAAATATATTATTTATGACGTCATCCGGGTCAACACCGGTCCGCCCTCCCGGGTCGGTCCAACCTTTGACCCGATAAGGCGTCCGGGTCGACTTCCGGGCCGGGTCTGAAAACATTGATGATAACCTCCAAGCCTTCAAACTCCTCACAAGATTTTCAATATGAGTGTAATATGTGTGTTTTTATAAGAGAAACCCGTTTAGAGATCTTCTTCAAGCACACCAAATGAGTGCAACATGATCCTCTATTTATAGAATGTCTGGAGAGAGAGGCACGGCCCCGTGCCTTACGAGGCACGGCCCCGTGTCCAGGTGTCCAGTTGCATGCTGTCAGATCGTATATGATGACTCACCACGAGGGTGTGCTTTATAAGGCAAGACCCCATGCTTTTTATTGACATGTGCTCATTTCTTTTTGTTTTATCTGAAGGTGACCACGGCCCCGTGCTTTTGTGTCAAGTATTTGTCTTTTCTTGTAGATTCTTGTCTTTTCTTGTGTTCAGAAGCATGGGGGCGTGGTTGAGGTTTTTCTTGGGTTTTCTTTCGTTTTCTTCGTCTTTTCACTTGTTTCTTTGTTTAAGGCTTGAGTTTACCTGAAATTGCGTTTTAGTGTGATAAGTAGCCTTCTGAGTTAGTTTATTTGATAGAAGTTGCAGTTTTTAGAGATTATTTGATGCTAAAAAGATGTATATTTTATGTACATCAAACATCCCCACACTTGAACCTTGCTTTTCCTCAAGCAACCTACATATAAATATTCTCTAAAAATAGCAGGTTAGGACCATAGCTTCAAATATCCGCAAAAGAGTTCTAAGAAAATGAGAACAAAATAACCAACCTTAAATCATAGGAATATATGTAGTGATATATAAAAAGATGATTTGTTTTTATGAGCTTATGTTTATGCAAAATGTCACGTTCTCACAATGTTCACTCACACTCGGCAGACCCGGTTCCGAGAGCGGTCAAAAAATTTTGGGCCGAAGGCGAAAATATTTTTTGGGCCTTAATAAAAAGGGGTATCTTGTTGGGTAACAATTTAATTTTTAAATGAGCCTTAATTTTTTGAGTCTTAGGATTTGGTTGTGTGAAAAACAATTTTTTTTAATAAAAAATATGGTTAAAATGTCTCAAGTGAGGTTAGAACCCACAACCTTTTGTTTAAAAGTCATACCTCTTTATCACTAAACCAAGCTAGTGGTTGTGTAATTAAGTTTAAACATTATATATACATATTGTTTTTCATATATATATATATATATATATATATATATATATATATATATATATATATATATATTAAATCCGGGCCTATCGGTGTCACACCCGGCCCTAAGCGGCGGAAACAGCCGGGCGCGCGCGAGTGGGGATTGATAATTAAGCACGGGCCATTGCAAACATTCAAAGATTTTCATTGCGCATGAATTGTTTAATACAATACATTACATTGTTTAAAAATTACATAAAAACATCCAAGTATAAAACTGTTGAAGATTTCCAAGCCATATCCCCTTGCGCGGCGGAAACAACCACGCGCATCGAAGGGATAGAACTAAAATCTTCCAAAAAGCTAGTTTAGATGTTCAGCGTGAGGTGCTCTAAGTGTGACTCCATGCGCTACCTAATTATCTCCTGAAAGACACGTAAAAACATTTGAATCAGTATAAACTGAGTGAGTTCACAAGTTTTTGCAACTTGATAAATCGTATTGCATCATAATCATTCTGAAACATAATTCTGGTAGCATCATTAAAACACATGCTTGGTAAAACATAGTTCTATCAACATAATCTGATAAAATCGTTCCGCGGGTTACGCGCGAACATTTCTGGGAACTGTGCTCGTCTATGCAAAGTGGCGCTGCCACTACGAGCTAAAATAAGTAATACCGTCCCGCGGGTTACGCGCGAACGTTTCAGGAACATGTGCTCGTCCATGCAAAGTGGCGCTGCCACTACGAGCTAAAATAATAATTCCGTCCCGCGGGTTACGCGCGGACGTTGTGCCGGAAAACAAGGCGCTCGTCCATGCAAAGAGGCGCGACCCCTACGAGCGGGCTCAAACCCATAGTACTGCCCCATGACCATACTAGGCACTCGTCCATGCAAAGAGGTGCGACCCCTACGAGTGGGTGGATCAAACCAGCAGTCCCTACCCTTAGAGTTCCAATGGTAAAGTGATCACTTACTCGAGTTCTAGCGCACATACATCGAAAACCTTAGATAACCGTTCGCATTGCTCATCATGAAATATAATTTAAACACATAATCGCTTGCATAGCTTTTAAGTATACCATGATAAAACATTATTTAGGTACGTGTCCCTCGCCCCGAAAACAGTTTAAAATAGTGAAAATAGTGAAAATAGGGGCTGTGAGACTCACCTGAGGTTCTTGTTAAGGGATTAATCGAGATTCGGGTTTTCTTGGTGTTGGCCTCGGAATCGAAGGTCTAGAATACGATTAGATAACAAGAAGTATATGTATTAAGATCAATAAACGGGAGAACATAAGGGTTGGAAAGTAGATCTCAGGGTTATATTCTCGGCTTACCTAGTAACAGGATAGGAAATGAAAACAACGGATGCTTGGGAGAGGATTAGTGCAAGTTTGTAGTTCTTTGAAGTGTGTTTTGGATGATAATTTAGGTTACAAATTTATAGGCAAACTCAAGGGAACACAATCCCTTGCTTTAGGGGATTGAAATCTTTTCATATCTAAATGTAATGATGATAAAGTATGGAAGTTATTATTATTTACTTAAGAGTGGAGTGGTGGATAAAAGATTTTGATTTGATTTGGACAGAACATGCAGGTCTGGGGTTGGTGAGAATAGGGTGGCTGACAGTTGACTTTTCATGTTACAGTGTGCTTTTTCAGGTACTTTTGTCAGTGTACAGTAAAAAGTGGAAAATCTCTGAAACACGCTACTGTTTCCTTTCGGGCGGGAGTAATCTCCTTATAACTGGAGAATAGACTAAGTGTTCTGTGCGCATCACTTTGTGCGCATAGCTTTCTGCGTGAAGGACATTTCTTTGCTGCGGGTAGATACGTAACCTTCTCGCAGTTAGGGACATTTGAGTTTCATTTGTAGATTCTCCAGGTGGTCTTGGTATTTCAACATAGTGATCAGTCATGTTGAAGTCAATTCCATCTTGGAGCTTCAGACAAACTAGCTCTCAACGTTCCCGCCATGCGGGTAGGTTAGTTCCCCTCCCGCACGCGCATAATTGGTTTTGGGATGCACCCGCCTTAGCCTCATGCGTGACGGTCAACCCATTTAGACAACATAAAGTTTCATGAAAACATAAGGCCAAAACGTTCACGCATGGCGCATATAACATGCTCACGCTGGTTCTTAACATGGTGCGCTCGCGCAGGTTGCACATAACAACTGCACGCGCTGACTAACATGGCGCGCTCGCGCAGGGCGCACATAACAAATGCACGCGCTGACTAACATGGCGCGCTCGCGCAGGGCGCACATAACAAATGCACGCGCTTAATATTCACAATCACCTAATTATTAGGTTGATTACTTAGTTTAAGGGGTTGGGAATTTACCGGGTGTCACATTCTCCCCTCGTTAAACGAATTTCGTCCCGAAATTTAGGAGACGTTGCTGGCAGAAGCCATGTTCTGAAAGAGGTGTGGGTATTTCATGCGCATCTGGTCTTCTCTTTCCCAAGTGAATTCAGGCCCACGCCTCGAGTTCCATTGAACCTTTACTAACTTGATTCTGCTTCTGCGCAACTTTTGTTCTTTCCAATCGGTTACTGCTATAGGTTCTTCTACGAAGTGCAGCTGTTTGTCGATGTGAATCTCTTCCAACGGCAAAATCAACGTTTCGTCAGATAGGCACTTTTTGAGGTTGGACACATGAAACGTATCATGAACTCCACTGAGTTCGGCGGGTAAACGGAGTTTATAAGCAACCGGACCGATCCTTTCCAGGATCTCAAATGGTCCAATGTAGCGTGGATTCAACTTTCCTCGCTTGCCGAAACGGGGGACTCCTTTCCATGGAGAGACTTTCAAAAGTACTTTATCCCCTACTTGAAATTCCAATGGTTTCCTTCGCACATCTGCGTAGCTCTTCTGTCTATCGCGCGCTGTCTTAAGGCGATCCCTTATCTGAAAAATCTTGTCTGTTGTTTCTTGGATCAATTCTGGACCAGTCATTTGCTTGTCACCCACTTCAGCCCAGCACAGTGGGGATCTACACTTGCGCCCATACAAAGCTTCGAACGGCGCAGCCTTAATGCTTGTGTGATAGCTATTGTTGTAAGAAAATTCAACCAATGGGAGGTGAGTATCCCAGCTACCTCCGAAATCGATTGCGCACGCGCGCAGCATATCTTCCAATGTCTGGATTGTTCGCTCGCTTTGCCCATCCGTTTGAGGATGATAAGCTGTACTCATATCAAGGCGAGTACCTAGAGCTCCTTGTAACGATCTCCAAAACCTTGATGTGAACCGACTATCTCTATCAGAAATGATGGACACTGGGACTCCATGTTTTGAAACTACTTCTCGAATATACAATCTGGCTAACTTTTCCATCTTATCGGTTTCCTTGATCGGCAGGAAGTGCGCTGACGTAGTTAGCCGATCTACAATAACCCAGATCGTGTCATAACCCCCAGGTGTCCTTGGCAGTTTGGTGATGAAGTCCATAGAGATTTGTTCCCACTTCCACATGGGAATTTCTGGCTGCTGAAGTAACCCCGACGGCTTCTGATATTCAGCCTTTACCTTTGAACACGTCAGGCACTTACTGACATACGTCGCGATGGCGCCTTTAAGATTGGGCCACCAATACAGCGTTTTAACATCTTGGTACATCTTGTCTGCGCCAGGATGTACGGAATACCGCGTCTTGTGAGCTTCGTTCAATACTTGCTCACGCAATCCTCCCTTGAGAGGGACCCATATGCGGTTAGCGAAATATAGATTGCCGTTCTCTTTCAGTTCCAAATTCTTAGCCATACCCCCAAGGCATTCGTTTTTAACAAACTCTGGTTTCAAGGCTTCTTGCTGAGCGTCTCGGATGCGGGTAGAGAGATCTGCGTGAATGGTCAACCTTAGAGCCTTGACTCGTAGCGTTTTTATTCGCTCCTTCCTACTTAGCGCGTCTGCTACCACATTCGCCTTTCCAGGGTGGTACTTGATTTCACAATCATAATCGTTCAACAATTCAACCCATCTTCGTTGCCTCATGTTTAAATCCTTTTGATCAAATATATGTTGAAGGCTCTTGTGATCCGTAAAGATCACACACTTTGTACCATAGAGGTAATGGCGCCAAATCTTTAGCGCGAAGACAACCGCTCCAAGTTCTAAATCATGCGTTGTGTAGTTCTTCTCATTGGTCTTGAGTTGGCGTGAGGCATACGCTATGACTTTGTCTCGCTGCATAAGGACACATCCGAGTCCTTGATGTGAAGCGTCGCAGTAAACGACGATGTCATCCATCCCCTCGGGCAGAGACAAAATTGGCGCACTACATAACTTCTGTTTCAACATTTGAAATGCTGTTTCCTGATTTTCGCCCCAAACAAACTTCTTGTCTTTCTGAGTTAGCGCGGTCAGAGGTAGAGCTATTTTGGAGAAGTTCTCAATGAAGCGTCGATAGTAGCCAGCTAGCCCTAGGAATTGCCTCACCTCAGTTGGGGTTTTTGGCGCTTCCCAGTTTTCGATGGCCTTGACTTTAGAAGGATCAACGTGTATTCCTTTCTCGTTTACAACGTGACCGAGAAAATGAACTTCTCTAAGCCAAAACTCACATTTGGAAAACTTCGCATACAACTTTTCTTTCCTCAACAATTCCAAAATCAATCTCAGGTGTTGCTCATGCTCGGCCTTGGTCCGAGAGTAAATCAGAATATCATCTATAAACACAATCACAAACTTGTCCAAGTATGGTTTGCACACGCGGTTCATCAGATCCATGAATACAGCCGGCGCATTAGTTAGCCCGAAAGGCATCACTAAGAACTCATAATGGCCGTATCTAGTTCGGAAGGCTGTTTTCGGCACATCTTCCTCATGGACCCTAAGTTGGTGGTATCCGGACCGTAGATCTATTTTCGAATAATAACTGGATCCCTGCAACTGGTCAAATAAGTCGTCAATCCTCGGTAAAGGGTACCGATTCTTGACTGTCAGCTTGTTCAGCTCCCTGTAGTCAATACACATCCGGAAGGAACCATCCTTCTTCTTAACAAACAGTACTGGAGCTCCCCAAGGTGAAAAGCTTGGGCGTATGAAACCCTTATCCAATAGTTCCTGTAACTGATTGGATAGCTCTTGCATCTCAGATGGAGCTAGTCGATAAGGCGCTCGAGCTACTGGCGCAGCTCCTGGGACTAAATCAATACGAAACTCGACTTGTCGCGGCGGCGGTAATCCGGGCAAATCTTTAGGAAAAACTTCTGGAAATTCGCGCACTACTGGTAAGTCTTCAATTCTTCGCTCATCACCTTTCTTCTCTACTACATGCGCCAGGAAGGCGTAGCACCCTTTCCTTAGGCACTTACGCGCCTTTAGGCACGAAATCAGTTTCGTCGCAACTCCCCTTCTTTCCCCTTGAATTACCAAGGTTTCTCCGTTCAACAGTGGGATCCGAACCTGCTTCTCATGGCAAATAACTTCCGCGTGGTTCTCGACTAACCAATCCATACCTACCACAATGTCAAAACTTCCCAAGTCTATTGGCAACAAGTTAATATTGAACCCGTGACCTCCCATGACTATTACACATTCTTCAGTTCTTTCGTTCGCGCATAACTGCCTACCATTGGCTAGTTCTATAGTATAAGGCGTGTCTAGCCTACTGGTTGCTAAGCCTAGGGAGTTTTTAAACTCAGCAGATATAAAACTTAGGTCAGCGCCAGTATCAAATAAGACAGATGCAAAATGTCCGTTAAGCAAAAACGTACCGGTTACCACATTCGGCTCTTCTTTAGCTTCGCCTGCGCCGATCACAAAAGCTCTCCCGCGAGCTTGGTTCCCCTTTTGCGGGCAATCCCGACTAAAATGCCCTGGCTTTCCGCATGCGTAGCAGTTGTCACTGGCTCCAGCTTCTCTGACACGGCAATTCATCGTCTTGTGCCCTGGTCTGCCACATTTGGCACATTCGATTCTTGCGCATTCACCCTCGTGGTGGTACTTGCATTTGTTGCACCATGGGCGAGGCCCGCTGTATCCTTTTCGTGGTGGCTCCGCGGCCTGAATCGCGTAAACCCTTGCGCTTTCCTGCTTCTTGAACGGTGGCTGCTTGGAGTCGGACCCTCGGTGGTGAGAGTTCCATTTCCTCTTGGGATCAGAGGTTCGCTGCTCGGTTCCGCGCGTAGTTAACATACCCGCACGGACCGTATCCCTTGTAAGGGTGATGGCCCGCGCTACCGCCTCATCAAAGGTTGGAGGCGCTGCGGCGTTGAGCGGAACCCTAACAACAGGAGGTAACCCAAAAATATACCTCTCGATCTTCTTTTCCTCCGTGTTTGCCATATCTGGCACCAACTGGCAAAGTTCGTTGAACCGGTTGTTGTAGGCGTCGATATCCGTTCCTACCATGGTGTGGTTCCAGAATTCCTGTTGTAGGCTCTGGATTTCTGCGCGAGAGCAGAACTTTCTCATCAACATCTCCTTCAGTTCCTCCCAGGTCTTGTGGAGGGCAACTTCTCGCCCCAATGTTTTCGTTTGAAGCTTCCACCAAGACGAAGCTGCTTCCTGGAACATGCAGGTCGCGTAAAGGACCTTCTGGTTCTCACTACATCCGCTAATGGAGAGAACTGTCTCCATCTTGTCAATCCAGTTGTAGAGCCCAATGGCCCCTTCGGTTCCCTTGAATGGCCAAGGCTTACAGGCCATGAATGTCTTATAGGAGCATCCTTTGTCCAAGGCTCCTGATTCGGGATCTGGGGTCTCATTCTGACGACCCTGACTTGATTCGGCCTTGCTGGCCTCATGAGTCGCAATCGCCTGCGCGATTATTTCCGCGAGTTCCTCGGGTGTCATGGTAATTCCTTTGGCTTTAGTTGGAGGCATTCTCGCTTTAAAAGAGTGGAAATATATTAAACTTAGCGCATGTACTCTGAGCACATAATGTTATCATTATTTACTAGACAGTGTGACCCGTGTTCCTAAGTGTGTGTATAGTTTCTTTTGAAAATATTTTCTTTGAAAAATATTTCATGCGATTCCCCAACGGTTATAGTCTAGGTTAAAACTTCTTTTCCTAGTTCGCTATAACCAGTGCTCTGATACCAATCTGTCACACCCGGCCCTGAGCGGCGGAAACAGCCGGGCGCGCGCGAGTGGGGATTGATAATTAAGCACGGGCCATTGCAAACATTCAAAGATTTTCATTGCGCATGAATTGTTTAATACAATACATTACATTGTTTAAAAATTACATAAAAACATCCAAGTATAAAACTGTTGAAGATTTCCAAGCCATATCCCCTTGCGCGGCGGAAACAACCACGCGCATCTAAGGGATAGAACTAAAATCTTCCAAAAAGCTAGTTTAGATGTTCAGCGTGAGGTGCTCTAAGTGTGACTCCATGCGCTACCTAATTATCTCCTGAAAGACACGTAAAAACATTTGAATCAGTATAAACTGAGTGAGTTCACAAGTTTTTGCAACTTGATAAATCGTATTGCATCATAATCATTCTGAAACATAATTCTGGTAGCATCATTAAAACACATGCTTGGTAAAACATAGTTCTATCAACATAATCTGATAAAATCGTTCCGCGGGTTACGCGCGAACATTTCTGGGAACTGTGCTCGTCTATGCAAAGTGGCGCTGCCACTACGAGCTAAAATAAGTAATACCGTCCCGCGGGTTACGCGCGAACGTTTCAGGAACATGTGCTCGTCCATGCAAAGTGGCGCTGCCACTACGAGCTAAAATAATAATTCCGTCCCGCGGGTTACGCGCGGACGTTGTGCCGGAAAACAAGGCGCTCGTCCATGCAAAGAGGCGCGACCCCTACGAGCGGGCTCAAACCCATAGTACTGCCCCATGACCATACTAGGCACTCGTCCATGCAAAGAGGTGCGACCCCTACGAGTGGGTGGATCAAACCAGCAGTCCCTACCCTTAGAGTTCCAATGGTAAAGTGATCACTTACTCGAGTTCTAGCGCACATACATCGAAAACCTTAGATAACCGTTCGCATTGCTCATCATGAAATATAATTTAAACACATAATCGCTTGCATAGCTTTTAAGTATACCATGATAAAACATTATTTAGGTACGTGTCCCTCGCCCCGAAAACAGTTTAAAATAGTGAAAATAGTGAAAATAGGGGCTGTGAGACTCACCTGAGGTTCTTGTTAAGGGATTAATCGAGATTCGGGTTTTCTTGGTGTTGGCCTCGGAATCGAAGGTCTAGAATACGATTAGATAACAAGAAGTATATGTATTAAGATCAATAAACGGGAGAACATAAGGGTTGGAAAGTAGATCTCAGGGTTATATTCTCGGCTTACCTAGTAACAGGATCGGAAATGAAAACAACGGATGCTTGGGAGAGGATTAGTGCAAGTTTGTAGTTCTTTGAAGTGTGTTTTGGGTGATAATTTAGGTTACAAATTTATAGGCAAACTCAAGGGAACACAATCCCTTGCTTTAGGGGATTGAAATCTTTTCATATCTAAATGTAATGATGATAAAGTATGGAAGTTATTATTATTTACTTAAGAGTGGAGTGGTGGATAAAAGATTTTGATTTGATTTGGACAGAACATGCAGGTCTGGGGTTGGTGAGAATAGGGTGGCTGACAGTTGACTTTTCATGTTACAGTGTGCTTTTTCAGGTACTTTTGTCAGTGTACAGTAAAAAGTGGAAAATCTCTGAAACACGCTACTGTTTCCTTTCGGGCGGGAGTAATCTCCTTATAACTGGAGAATAGACTAAGTGTTCTGTGCGCATCACTTTGTGCGCATAGCTTTCTGCGTGAAGGACATTTCTTTGCTGCGGGTAGATACGTAACCTTCTCGCAGTTAGGGACATTTGAGTTTCATTTGTAGATTCTCCAGGTGGTCTTGGTATTTCAACATAGTGATCAGTCATGTTGAAGTCAATTCCATCTTGGAGCTTCAGACAAACTAGCTCTCAACGTTCCCGCCATGCGGGTAGGTTAGTTCCCCTCCCGCACGCGCATAATTGGTTTTGGGATGCACCCGCCTTAGCCTCATGCGTGACGGTCAACCCATTTAGACAACATAAAGTTTCATGAAAACATAAGGCCAAAACGTTCACGCATGGCGCATATAACATGCTCACGCTGGTTCTTAACATGGTGCGCTCGCGCAGGTTGCACATAACAACTGCACGCGCTGACTAACATGGCGCGCTCGCGCAGGGCGCACATAACAAATGCACGCGCTGACTAACATGGCGCGCTCGCGCAGGGCGCACATAACAAATGCACGCGCTTAATATTCACAATCACCTAATTATTAGGTTGATTACTTAGTTTAAGGGGTTGGGAATTTACCGGGTGTCACAATCGGGGTGTCGGGCCGGGGTCCGTCGACCACCCGGCCCTGACACTCGGTTTATATATCTGATCATACCTGTGATGTATGTATGTGAACACTCTTAGTCAGAATGTGACCTGTCAAAAATAAGCTTGTAACAAGTTCAGATCTCCACCTTTTTGAAGGGTTGCATAGATCAGAAGGGAATTGAAATCGAAAGAATGCATTTCCAGTTCTTTAGGGTCTGCCGGTAAAAAACCAGTGTTGTGTTTTACCGGTTTGTAAGGGATAAAGTGGTAAGGTTTTGGTTTAGGATTTTGTAATTTGGAGAATGGTTTGAGGGATTTGTAGTGATATTACCTTCTTCCTTATATAACGCTTCGTGCGGTCTTGAAATAACTATTTGCGAAAAGTTCTAATTCACACGAAATATATGACTCACTCAAAGTTTTCGAAAAAAATATATATATGGCATGAGGTTTATCTCACAGTAACAGAGGAATTTGGTATAAACGCCATATTTTGCATAAATTTGTTCTCAATATTACAAAA
This sequence comes from Bidens hawaiensis, assembly GCF_021521415.1. Taxonomy (NCBI): domain Eukaryota; kingdom Viridiplantae; phylum Streptophyta; class Magnoliopsida; order Asterales; family Asteraceae; genus Bidens; species Bidens hawaiensis. The sequence continues at coordinate 1,844,290 of NW_027491058.1, read as the reverse complement.
CTTCTTTTTTACTTTTTCATTTTTTTGGTTATAATTGATTTTTAGTTTGGTTATTTGAAAAAAATTTCTTTTGGTTTAATTATGAAAAATAGTCTTTGCTTGCTACAAAAAATTTAGTTTAATAGAGAATTTTATAACTAGTTGAGCAAGCAGTTGGTCAAGTAATTCCCCTCCCCACACTTGAATCTCACATTGTCCTCAATGTGAAAAGATTCATAATATGATTAAAATTTGAGTGAAGGATGGTGGATAAAATGGAAAGTTATTTCCCTACGGGTTAACAAAATTTCGACGAGTGTCCCCTGTTTTTCGTCCGTTTTCCTGTTTTGTACATGTATAATATAAAACTACAACCAACCACAAGCAACCAAGCATAATTCTACTGAAAATTGGGTATGGAATCATCCATACCTTGCCCACACGGGCTAATTAAGTACCTACTAAAATGTATTGGCACCCACGGCCATAAAAAGTATTCAACCAAACAAACAAACAAGTGACAGAATGTAAATTGTTCAAACAAGCATGATAATAATGTCATAAAAGTACTACCACCCAAACCCATACCCATACCAGACCTACCAGTGCCACTGCTCGTTAGTTACCCATGTCCAGGTCGAACGGTCCCCATTGCCTGTCCATGCGATCACTCAATCGGATGATCTCTCGCCTCGTCTCTGCATAGTCTGTAGCTCTTTGTGCGTCTGAGTCCGCAATATGACTTGTTAACCTGTCAAACGAGGCTGTAGTGTTAGTTTGGAACTGGTCAATGAGCCCGTATAGGTCCTCAAATGAGTAATTGCTCTGGTATGACGAGCCGGGGTCGGCTCCTCATGAATATGGGCCTCCCTGCTGGTGGTAAGTGCGGCGGCGGGTCTGTCGGGGTGGTGATCCTCTCCTCATCTCGAGTATATCTTGGATCATCATCTCATCCGATTCACCAGGATCCCAAATCTGGTTCAAGGCATCACGAAACCTCCACATTTTCGGGTTTCGGCTGTCCTGTTGGACCATTTGCATGCTGATGCAATAATCGAGGTTGAGTGCGATCGGGTTCGGGTTCCTTCTATGTCTGCATTATAGGGTTTGTAAAGTTTATAAATCCAGGCACCGCCTAAAATCGGGGTATTCGGGTTCTTTGCATTTGCATTTGTTCTGAAAAGATGACAAAACAGATAGGTGATATTGCAAGCCATGTTATTCATTATGCAATACAAGGCCCATAAATCCCTCAGATTCACCACTCCTTCACTCTGATCGCGTGTTGTTACCATGTGGCTCAACAGTCGGTGAATGTATCTCATGAGCGGGCCACGTAAGACCGTGCTCTTTGAACTGCTGGCACAGTAGGCTTCATCCCCATAACTCAGTAGTTCCCATGCTTCCTTTCTGGTATCTCTTGCTTCTGCTGACTCGTCCGCATCTTCATTCGAAAATGTAATCATGGATTCGAACCAGATGGGACTGTTAGTTTCCTCACTCGTGTATATCCCCAAATCAATTCCTAACTGGGTCATTGATGTCGTGTACAATACTCCTCCACACATAAACTCTACAGCTTCCTCATCCCACATACTCAAATTCCTCGTCTTGAAAGAGAACGAGGCTAAAAACTCCTAGTCAATTCGGTCACTGCCTTACCCTTTTGATTCAACACACGCACCCACGGTCCTTTCACAAACTTTTTGTACCGCTCCCATTGATTCACTTGCTTTAGTGTGTCCTTGCAAGCATAGAATTGTGCTTCCGGGCGGCGGTTATTAAGGTAGCCCAGTCTTTGTCGGGCCCGTATGTCTCTGGTGGTTTGTTCAGGGAAGAACATGAAAGCGTGTTCATCGTCACCGTATTCAACCATTTGCAATTTATACTCAGAGTAGTTGATTTCTTAATAAAAATTGGCTAAGAACTTGGAACAGTGTGTCAACCACGGTGCCATGCTTCGTGAAGCACGGCCCCATGTTTATGGCAAGCACGGTGCCATGCTTTTACAAGCACGGCCCATGCTGCGGGTCCTTGGTAGTGTAACCTAGAATCTGATTTTGACTTTTTGTTGACCCGAGGGTGACCACGGGTCGTGTTTTGTAAAGCACAGCCCGTGTCTTTAATCCAAATTCTATCATAATCAAGACTCGTACTTGCAATTCCAATCGGGTTTATCATTTCATTCGAGTTCAAATTGTTAAACAAACCATCCAAAATCCGAACCCAAATGGTTTTTCTTAACAAAACATAAGTGTGTATCTCTATCTAACAACTCACTACCCTAGATCAAAACAATTAACCCATCTAATTTTTGGGTTTGTACCCGATTTCATCAATTGGTGAGATTCGGGTTTGATTTAGACCTAGAATGATGAATTTGAACATTAGATTTGTTAAATTAACATACATTTGGTTGGAAATCGAAGATTTGATGCAAAGATTTGAGAAATTGGTGAAAGGGCGTCGTTAGAACGAAGTGGTTTTAGGGTTAAGTGGTTGGGAAATGTTATTTTATTAGAAATATACGTAACTGTACTGTTGGCTTGGGCACAACCCCGTGCTTTTGAGAGCAAGGTACCGTGCTGCAGGTAGCAGTCAGGTACTTCTTTGTTTGCTGTTTATTTGTCGAGCTTGTTCGTATTTTATCTGATTTTCTTTAATGGTTAGAAATTAAGATAGAAATTAAAAGTCTTAACATAATTAAACATAAAAATATAATTAAACATAATGGAAAGAAAATTAAAACAAAAATCCCGAATTATGAAACATAAAACTAGCAAGAGTAACTCCTAGCAAGACAAAGTCCGAACTTCTAACGACCACCATTCCCGAACAAGTCTTGAATGTGTGATGGAGCTCGTTTAGCTTCCAAGAGCTCAGAAAGCTTCTTATCGAGCTTCGCGATTTCTCGGTTAAGATAATTGAGCTTGAAGTCCACATCTTTGTTGTGACTTTCGAAAATGTGGAAGTTCTCGAACCGAAGTAGTTCGACTTTGTTGGTCAGCTCGATTAGGCGAGCTTAGCTTTGGATGTTACTTTCGACTTGGTCTCTCACAATGGATTGGAGCCTCATGATTTCTTTCTCAAGGTTTGAGGAAGAATCACCATGCTTGCCCTTTCTCACTGGTCTCCATTCCATTTTCTTACATTCGATTTCAGTAAACTTGTGTTCGGTATGAATAGAATAATGATGCATTTTATAGGGACTATAACATCGAGCACGACCCCATGCTTCTTGGAGCACGGCCCCATGCTACTAGGGTAATAAATGTTTCCGATTCAGAGAATTGTACGGAGTCAGCGCGTATCAAGCTGAAGATTCTTGGGTGACCACGGCCCCGTGCTTCAAGAAGCACGACCCCATGCTTTTTGTCACTGAAATTTTCTTTGAATTTTTCAGCCAAACGCGAGAGCTGGAATTCCTAGAATGATCTTTAGCATGTTATTTTAACAGTTTGGTCATCCTAAAAATTACTTTTCACTAATATTAAAAATCCTATAATAATTACGGGATTAGCCCAGTTTTCCTAAAAACGTAAATTTAATCTGGTTAAGCCTGAGGGTCCTAACGCATTGTGCCTAGTGCACTTGTTTACACAAGAAAACAGGAAACTAAAGTTTCTAAATTCCACCGAAGGGTTCTCCTCCGTCGAATGGTCCGGGCGGGGGAAAGTACGTGATGCGGAGAACTTGAAACTGGAGTTGTTCGTTGATGTCCCGATGCTCCATTTTCATGCTCTTGACAGATTCGGTGAGTTGAATGAGACACATCTCTGCAGGGAGATTCGTTTCGGTGAGTTCTTGTAACTTCATCAAAAGCTCGGTTTTGGACACGTGTCGGGTTTCGTTCCTCGGTTGACGAGGAATGGGAACTTCTACGATCATCTCAGTATGCATGTTGTGATCTCAGGGGAGAGTGTTTGTGTTTGGGTTGGTGCAAGAAATGCATTGGAAAATGATGCCTTTTATAGCCAACCAGCTGCCAGGCACGGCCCCTTGTTTTTGCTCTGACAATTATGTTACAAACCAGTCTGACTGAGATTTTTGCAGCAAAGATTCCGGCCCGCACTTTGTGGCACGGGATCATGCTTCTAGGAGCACGCCCTCGTGTTTTAGAGACACTATATATATATATATAGGGTGGTGTTAGAATAAGAAGTGAGTTATTTGTAAGAAGTGTGAGAAGTAATATCGGGCGTTGGATGTGATCATCTGATGGTGGATATTGTTAGTGTGTTTTTAGTTCGGTGTGTTTTATTTTTTGAAGGGTAAAAAACACTTCTTACACTTCTTAGGATAGTTTTACTTTTTATTTTTACCTTGCTCTCTCTCTCTCTCTCTATATATATATATGTATATATATATATATATGTATGTATATATATGTATGTATATATATATGGAAAACAAAGTAACATATATACAAGGCCTAGTTTAACGAAGGTCTTGGCCAGACCCTTATGCTGGTATCTTCATTGGTTCGGGCGGAGGATTAGTACCTCCGAGACTTTTTCGAATGGGACCTTGTTGTATGGTTTTAACCGATGTCCAATGAATTTGAACTTGTGGCCATTAGAATTTGAGATCTCAACTGTCCCATAGTCAAAAACTGATTCGAGTACGTATGGACCTGTCCAGCGAGATTTCAGTTTTCATGGGAAAAGACGTAGACGCGTGTTCTAGAACAGTACTCGATCGTCAATTTGAAACTTCTTGTTTCCTTTCAAATGTGCTTCGTGCAAACGTTTAGTCTTTTCTTTGTAAGACCAGGAGTTTTCATAAGCCAATGCCCTTAGTTCCTCTAGCTCGTGAATATGATCTTCCCGGTTTTTACTGGCGAATTTTAGATCAAAATTCACTGCTCTGAGAACCCAATAAGCTTTGTGTTTTAGTTCTACAGGTAGATGACATGCTTTCCCATAAACGAGTTTGAAAGGTGTTGTTCCTATGGGGGTTCTGTAGGCTGTCCTAAGGGCCCACAAAGCGTCATCTAACTTTTCCGCCCAATTTTTGTGATTCATTCCTATAGTTCTTTCAAGGATCCTCTTAATCCCCCGATTCGAGACTTCTACTTGCCCACTAGTCTGAGGGTGATATGGTGTTGCTAATCGGTGGTAAACCCCATATCTTGCTAAGACTTTGTCCATTAGTGCGTTACAGAAGTGAGTACCTCTATCGCTAATTAGGGCTTTTGGAGTACCGAAGCGTGAAAATAACTTTTTCAGAAATCGTACAACTACTCGAGCATCATTTGTGGGAAGAGCTTGTGCTTCTATCCATTTAGACACGTAGTCGACTGCTACAAGGATGTACTTATTCCCGAATGAGTTAGGAAATGGGCCAATGAAATATATTCCCTATACATCAAAGACTTCATATATTTGAATGCCCTTTTGAGCCATCTCATTTTTGGCTGAGATGTTTCCGGCTTTTTGACAAGCATCACATGCTTTGATCATAGCATGTGTGTCTTTATATATGGAAGGCCAGAAAAATCATGCATCAAACACTTTCCTGGCCGTGGTGGCGGTACTGTGGTGTCCTCCAGTAGGTCCTTCATGGCAGTGTTTGAGAATATCCAAGGCTTCCTTTCCTGATACACACCTACGAACAACCTGATCGGCACCTATTCTAAATAAGTATGGATCTTCCCAGAAATAGAACTTAAGGTCGGAGAAGAATTTCTTTCGCTGCTGATGATTTAGCCCTTTTCTTAAGATTCTACAAGCCAAATAGTTTGCGAAATCGGCAAACCAAGGAGTTTCATCCTCCTCTTGCATGACTGCTTGGATATGCATGAGAACTTCATAAGGAAAATTATAATTGATAATTTCCTCATGATGTTCTTCTGAAGTTGGGCATTCTAAGCGTGAAAGATGGTCTGCGGCTAAATTTTCTGCTCCCTTATTGTCCTTGACTTCTATGTCGAACTCTTGGAGTAAGAGAATTCACCGGATGAGTCTAGGTTTTGCATCCTGCTTGTTAAAGAGGTATCGTATAGCGGCATGGTCGGTGTAAACTATGGTTTTTGAAAGAAATAGGTAATATCTAATTTTTTCAAAGGCAAAAACTAGTGCTAATAACTCTTTTTATGTTGTGGTGTAATTTTCTTGTTCATTATTAAGAGTTTTACTAGCGTAGTAAATTGGGTGAAAATGTTTCTCTTTGCGTTGTCCGAGTACGGCTCCAACTGCAAAGTCACTTGCATCGCACATGATTTCGAATGGAAGGGTCCAATCGGGTGTAGTCATGATTGGTGCGTTAACAAGTTTGTCTTTTAATGTGTTGAATGATTCGACACATTCTTCAGAGAAGACAAATGATGTGTCTTTCTCCAGAAGTTTGGTCATAGGTCTAGCAATGTTGGAGAAGTCATTTATGAAACGAAGATAGAATCCGACATGACCTAGAAAACTTCTAATGGCCTTGACTGAAGTTGGTGGCGAAAGTTTAGAGATGGTTTCAATTTTCGCCCTATCAACTTCTAGTCCTTCTTTAGATATCTTATGACCGATAACAATGCCTTTTTTAACCATAAAGTTGCATTTTTCCCAGTTAAGTACTAAATTTACTTCTTCACACCTAGTTAACATTCTGTCTAGGTTTTTCAGACAATAATCGAAGGAGTCTCCAAAGACTGAGAAGTCGTCCATGAATACTTCCATCAAGTGTTCGATCATTTCATGAAATATGGCCACCATGCAATGTTGGAAGGTGGCTGGAGTATTAAACAGTCCAAATGGCATTCTTCGGTAGGTGAAGGTTCCATATGGACATGTAAAGGTGGTTTTCTCCTGATCTTCAGGAGCAATGGGAATCAGAATGTAACCGGAGAATCCATCAAGAAAACAGTAGAACATTTTTTCAGATAAACGTTCAAGCATTTGATCGATAAAAAGAAGTGAAAAATAATCTTTTCTTGTGGCGTCATTGAGCTTTCGGTAGTCAATGCAAACTCGCCAGCCTTTTATGGTCCTCATTGGTATTAGCTCGTCCTTCTCGTTCATTACTACTGTCATTCCTCCCTTCTTGGGTACTACTTGCACTGGACTAAGCCAAGGTGAATCTGAGATTGGGTAGATTAACCGACATCAAGGAGTTTGATTACTTACTTCTTCACCACATCTTGCATGTTGGGATTAAGACGTCTTTGATGTTGGACCACGGGTTAGTATTCTTCCTCCATGAGGATTTTGTGAGTATAAAAGGAACGACTGATGCCTTTGATATCCATGATCTTCCATGCGATGGCCTTCTTATGGTTTTTAAGAACCTTAAGAAGTTTGTCTTTCACTTCTTTAGAAAGGTGAGATGAAATAATTACTGGGAGTTGAGAGTCTTTTTCTAGAAAACCATATTCGAGATGGTTTGGGAGTTCTTTTAATTCTAAGGCCGGTGGTTCTTCACTTGATGTTTTTTTTTATTTTTCATTGCATTCGGTGATCTCAAATACTACTGATGATGTTTCTTGATAGTTATCGAGAGTATTATTGATGTGCGAATATATATATATATATATATATATATATAAAACACAAGTCGCAACTAAGCTTTAAAAAACCAAACAACCTATCCTAGTTCACACAAACGGCAAGTGTACCGGTCGCGTATAGCACAGATGAGGAAAGTCCGGATATCGAACTTGAAGACACGTGGAAACGTTTATAATCACTAAACTCTAACCAAGACTCACCAAAATATTAATTGATTTTTTTTTAGATTTGATTTAACTACTTAACTTAACTAAATGAAAACTTTTAACAAAACTTCGGAAACTTTGACTGCAGTGATAAAAACGTCTACCTAGATAAGAATCATATTGTAGGAAATAACAAGACAATGGATTGAAAACTTTCACGACACCGGTTCTAAAGGATGACACAACTAAGGTTCGCTCAAGAAGGTCAGATCACCTCTCGGTCTCACTAACAAACTCTAACTTATCTTAGTTGATTTTACGAACAAACCGGGAAAACAAATTATTAACGTGTTCTAATACCGACTCACCTCTCGGTCTCACCGACACACTAGCCTAATGGAAACGAATACTACGCAACCAAGGATAGAGGAACAATTCAACTTAACTTAAAGTAGACCAACTAATCGCTCAAACACCCAAACCCGACAAGAACAAAACCCGCTCTCGCGCGATCTTAATTCTAACAAGTAAAAGTAATGAGACGAGTTTACTTCTTATCACCTCTCGGTCTTTAAGAAGGTGTTTCACAACTGATTTTATCTAATTAATTTACCCACTTATCCCTACGGTTGTACTTCCCGCAAATAAACCCTAAACACAAAGTAAAGAGCCTTAAACATGCAACAACTAATCAAAACCGATTCAATTAATTAAAGCACGAGGTTATTAGGTATAATCAAACAAAACACAGCCACTAAACACAGTCTAATTTACAATTAAATCAAACTTTACATTAACAATTTAAGCCATGATCATTAACAATCCATATTACTAGTCAAAACCTAACAATATTCATCAAACCTAGGTAGAACAAACAAGATTAGCTACTCATTAAGTTTGGACAGCCATTAACATTCAAGTAAAACATCATAAACATCAACATAAACATAATCAAACTCATTCAAGATCCAAGAATAACTAAATCAAAGTTAAACAATCAATTACTTGCAAAACAATCCAATGAAAAAGATCAATTCAACTAGTTAGGGTTCTTGAACAAAAAACAAAGTTTAAAGATGATTACTTAAGGTTATTGAGCTGAGTTTATGGATGTATTTGATGCCTAGCAGCTGCACAAGACTCTCCTTGGTGTTCTTCTTCCTCTCCAGCCGTCACAGCCACCACAGCCGCCAAACTTTTCTTCTTTTTCCTTCTCCTTTGCTGCTGCCGATCGGAACTATGGATAGGAGTTAGGGTTTTTTTATTTTCGTGATTTAGGGCTGGATAATGGCTGAAAACTAAGTTAATTAACTTAATATAATATCATGTAAGGCTTCCAACTTGTGGGCTTGGGTCGGGCCTTGAGTTGTAGCTTTGAAACTTGACCAAAAAGGCCCCTAAAGTCTTCAAACTTAACTCTTTTTTCACCATCTTTCATAAACCTACAATTAACATTTAAACTTTGTAAATTATTGCACTTAACCCCCAATACTTTTATAAAATAAGCAACTAAGCATAAAAACCATGATAAAATCATAAGGAAAGTAAGTGTGTTTTACTACACATCAAACATCCCCACACTTAAGACTTTTTCGTCCCTGAAAAAGATTTGACTGCAGTTGGATCAGAATCGGTAAATCAAAGTCAAATCAAACATATTGGTTAGATTTTTAAAGCTCAGAAAAACGCAAAAACCGCGATCATCGATATTGTTGTCCACCTAAACCCATGCCTTAATCTCTACCGGGACAAATAAGATCCGACAATAATATTACTTAGTGGTTTACACAATTAAGACCCGCTTATTTTCAGCTTTTACCAGACCAGACCACCCCAACTTGACTTAAACCTCAAAATTAGCAGAATTAAAACTTTGTTGCTCCATATTTATGAATAGTTAAGACGATCAAGGGTATTGTTTATCCACCTAAGCTTAAGCATCAAAGTCTACCAAGCAGCCATTAGATACGATTAAGGTTCAATTAATTTATAGCTAGTGTTCCCCACAACATGACATACCCCCATTATCAAGCAATACCCCAAATCCATCACCATAGGTGAGTATGCAAAATTTCATCTGTAGGGCTTACATGTAGAGTGTCCCTTATGGTCCGTTTCTTAATGGTAATGAGACGCGAGCAATGGGGCCCCACATGGCTAACAGCGTGGATGATCAAGTCTGTAGTGTATTTGTACTTTTGTACTTTTTGTGATCATGTTTATAGACTTATAAGGGTTTTCTCTTTGGCTTTATTTTAAATATCCACAACCCCACTTAGGAATTGTCAATACCCAGATAAATAGATTGCATACAGACCCATGGTCTCCGGACCCGAAGCATCCCATCAATACAGGATTTAAGGTTATAAAACCATACGCCAATGAGGTGTAAAACACTAAACTAGCAGTTTAAGATTTATATCACAGGCTACACGGCATACTCTAACGTTAAACCTACCCAAGCATCATATGATAACGTATTCAAATTTTTAAAACTCATGATATTTCCACTTTTTCATACCAAAATTTGAGGCTTGAGTATGGCCCGACCTTTCATTGCTTATTTTCCACGGACAAAACGCTTTACCCACAAAAGATTTCCGTTTTAACCGTTTTATCAAATTTGCCCTTTCATTTTCAAGGCTGAGCCTACCGACACATCCCAAGTTAAGTGCGTTTTCTTTTATTTATCTCATATTATTAGTAGTTTGAAAAACCGATTTCCGATAAATATCATCATCTCCCACTTTAATGCAAAAGAAACTAAAAACAAGTGACATTTTTTTAAATCATAAACAACGTACGAAAACGAAAAACAAGTGAAAACTTTTTATTTTTTTAATTTTTTTTTTCTACAACTAAGTAAAATAAATTCCCATCCCCACACTTAGAACGAAATCGTCCTCGATGAGAACAAGGAAAAGAAATAAAATAAAAATAAAACGTAAAGCATAAAATTAAAACTTGAAAGAACAGAAATTACAATAGAGAACAGGTTACTCCCCTGGTTTAAATGCAGATTCTTCATCAGCTGTGTATGACTCGAACGAACGACCGTATAGCATTTCATTTGCGGCCGCAACCTCGGGTGAACCAGTTCCAAAACTCCATCAGAGCTACCATGCGCATAATAATACCTGTAAAAACTCAAACTCGCTCGCATGTAGCGGCTTACGAAACAAAAAACAAAAACATAAGAAATAAACATATTTTTGTGTTTTTTGATTTTTTTTAATTTTTTTATGTTTTTTTTAAATATAAATAAAAATAAAACAAATAAAAACAGAGAATAAAGAGAATCATAATACAAACTCTACAACTCGGGCTGTCTCCCGAGTGATGCATCCATCATGCCTATTCCTCGGTGAATGAGTCAAGGTAGAACACCTCGACTGTCTGATCAGTTATCGGCTCTCCTATGTAGTGCTTCAATCTATGGCCGTTCACCTTAAACTTCCCGCTTCGATCTTGTATCTCAATCGTGCCATACCGGAAAACCTCAGTGACCGTGAACGGTCCTGACCATCGGGATTTCAACTTTCCCGGGAATAACCTCAACCGTGTGTTATACAGTAAAACCTTATCCCCACACTTGAACTGCTTATTACCCTTCAATTTCCTGTCATGCAGTTCCTTCGTATGCTTCTTATATCGAAATGATTGTGCATATGCGTGATCCCGGAGCTCCTCTAATTCGTGTAATTGAAGGAAACGATTACCCTCTGCGGCGGGTAAATCAAGATTAACTCTTTGAAGGGCCCATGACGCGTGGTGTTCCAATTCAACAAGAAGATGACAGGCCTTCCCATAAATCATCCGAAATGGTGTGGAACCAGTCGGAGTCTTGTAGGCTGTACGGAAGGCCCACAGAGCGTCATCTAATTTGTCGGACCAATCCCAACGATTTGAACCAACCGTTTTCTCGAGAATACGTTTGATTCCCCGATTACTCACTTCTACTTGCCCACTAGTCTGTGGGTGGTAGGCGGTCGCAAGCCGATGGGTGACCCCATAACGCTTCAATGCCTTATCCATCTGCGAGTTGCAGAAGTGAGTACCTCGATCACTGATCAAGGCTTTCGGGACTCCAAAACAAGCAAATAGACTTTTTAGAAAACAGACTACCGCTCGGGCATCATTGGTGGGCAGAGCTTTGGCCTCAACCCACTTAGACACGCAATCGACGGCCACGAGTATGTATTTGTTTCCACGTGAAGATGGAAACGGTCCCATGAAATCAATACCCCAAATATCAAAAACCTCACAAACTTGAATGGCATTCTGGGGCATTTCGTTTTGCGAAGAAATGTTGCCGATACGCTGGCAACGATCACAACTCTTAACGAACAGATGAGCATCCTTAAAGATAGACGGCCAGTAAAAACCAGAATCAAAGACTTTCTTTGCCGTAGAATTCACACCGTGGTGACCTCCAGTCGGTCCCACATGACAATGGCTCAAAATTTGCCATCCTTCCTTGACATCTACACACCTTCTAATAAGCTGATCGGCACCAATGAGGAAAAGATATGGATCGTCCCAAAGGTAAAATTTGATGTCAGCAAAGAATTTCTTCTTTTGCTGGTAAAGCATCTTTGGGAGGTATCCGTCAGCAAGATAGTTCGTGAAATCAGCAAACCATGGAAAACCTTCCTCTTGTGCAGTAACAAACATCAGACTCTCCGTCGGAAAACGATCGTCGATCCTAACTCCCGAATATCCTAAATCAACTCCCTCTAGACGTGAAAGATGATCAGCCGCCACATTCTCGACCCCCTTTTTATCACGGATCTCTATATCGAACTCTTGAAGCAACAGGATCCATCGGATAAGACGAGGCTTAGCATCCTGCTTGCTGAAAAGATATCTAATAGCGGCATGATCCGTATAAACAATCATTTTGGACAAAACCAGATAGGACCTAAATTTGTCGAAAGCGAACACCACAGCTAAAAGCTCTTTTTCGGTGGTGGTATAGCTTTCCTGTGCGCCATTTAAGGTCCGGCTTGCATAGTAGATCGGATGGAAATGTTTATCCTTCCGTTGTCCAAGAACCGCTCCGACTGCGAAGTCGCTCGCGTCACACATCAACTCGAATGGTAACGAACAGTCGGGAGCAACCATGATTGGGGCGTTAACGAGTTTGTCTTTTAGAAGATCAAACGCCTCGATACACTGCTCAGAAAAAACAAATGGAGCATCCTTCTCCAAAAGTTTGGTCATGGGTCTCGCGATTTTATAAAAATCTTTTATGAACCGGCGGTAGAACCCGGCATGACCTAGAAAGCTACGAATTGATCTCACAGAAGTAGGTGGGGGAAGGTTAGAAATGGTCTCGACCTTTGCCCGGTCAACCTCTATCCCCGCACTTGAGATTCGATGACCTAGAACAATGCCCTCGCGAACCATGAAATGACATTTTTCCCAGTTAAGGACTAGGTTAGTGTCAACGCAGCGGGACATCATCCTCTCGAGATTTGATAAACAATGATCGAAGGAACTCCCAAATACGGAAAAATCGTCCATGAACACCTCCATGGAGTCCTCGATCATATCATGGAAAATGGCTACCATACACCTCTGGAATGTGGCCGGAGCGTTACAAAGTCCGAACGGCATACGTTTGTAAGCAAACGTTCCGTAAGGACAGGTGAAAGTGGTTTTCTCCTGGTCGTCGGGAGCTATCGAAACCTGGAAGTACCCGGAGAAACCATCTAGGAAGCAGTAGTACTGCTGACCTGCTAAACGCTCTAACATCTGATCAATGAATGGGAGAGGAAAGTGGTCTTTCCTGGTGGCATCATTCAATCGGCGATAGTCGATGCATATTCGCCATCCCGTCAGAGTCCTCGTGGGAATAAGCTCGTCCTCTCGTTGGTGACGACAGTCATGCCACCTTTTTTTGGAACCACTTGGACTGGACTCACCCAAGCACTATCAGAAATGGGGAAAATGATCCCCGCATCAAGGAGTTTAATGATCTCCTTCTTTACGACCTCTTGCATTTTCGGATTAAGCCGCCATTGCGGCTGGACGACAGTTTTGAAATTTTCCTCCATGAGGATTTTATGAGTGCAAAACGACGGGTTGATACCCTTGATGTCGATAATCTTCCAAGCAATAGCCTCCTTGTGCTCTCGTAGCACCCTCAACAACTTCTCCTTCTCGACCTCGGTCAACGCAGATGCAATGATAACCGGAAGCTTCCTCTCTTCATCTAAAAATGCATACTCAAGATGGGAAGGTAAATCCTTAAGCTCTAAGGAAGAAGGAGGAGTCTCAACCGAAGGTCGGTCCATCGGATCGTCTCGTACGATCTCAGCAGACACGCCAGATTCAGGGGTATGCGACTCGGTGTCGTCATTTAAGGACTGATTGGTTACGGCAACCATTTCAATCTTCGGAATCTCCCTATCGAGAATCTGGGTGTCGGAGGCAGATCCTCGACAAATTTCGATGAGAAACTCCCCGACATGCTCCATGATGGTATCAATGAAGTATAAGGAGTCATCAGCAGACTTGGGGTGTTTCAGTGACTGTCGAACGTCAAAGGTGACGTTCTCATCACTCAAGATGCAGGGAATTATGAAACTCCCAGGATCGGACATCTTTTCTGGTAATTTTCTCTGCAAGACTGCAGAGCAACCAGCACTCAGAGGAATGGAAGAGACTTCGGCTAACTTCTCTTTGTTCGAAAGAATATCTTTAAGAAACTTTGCGTATTTGGGCATTTGCGTAAGTGCCTCAAGGAAAGGAATATTAAGATGAAGTTGCTTCAGAAGATCAAGAAATTTGGAGTTCTGCTCCCCGTCTCTATCCCTACGGACTCTCCCGGGATATGGGAGTCTAGGTTTGTAGACTCTCGGTGGTGTGCTGGGTAATGGTTGGTTCTCGGCCTGTGCTGAACTTCCGGGGCTGTGCCTCTGATGCAACTTGGCCGGTGGAGACTCCAACTAAATCTCTTCGTCTACCTGCTCCTCTACATCTACCGCAGGCTCGTTAACAACTTTTCTCGTCGCCTCTTGAATCACGGGCTCGCTACGTGCCCCTGCACCGCTCCTTGTCGTCACAGCCTTCACGAACGCCTTCGGATTTTGTTCAGTGTTACTTGGAAGTGTACCTGGCGACCTCTCATTTAGACGACTTGCTATCTCTCCTATCTGACGCTCAAGATTTTGAATTGACGCTCCTTGATTTCTCATGAATGACTCGTGCTCCCGGAATTTCTCTTGAGTTTCTTTGTGACGGGATTCCTCTCGAGTCATGAGTTGTGACAGCATCTGTGTCTGCTGTGCCATCATCTCATCTAACGTGGGCTTCTTCTCCCCACTACTCGTTCCCTCACCGGAATCCTGGAATAGGCTCTGACGTTGCTGGAAGCCGGACTGATTTCCGTTCCTCCAGTTGGAATTTTGGTTACCTCTCCACCCCGAATTATAAGAATTGAAAGAATGTTGATTTCAGTTTGGATTATTAACGAAGTCGACTGCCTCCTCCTGGAAACCTACGGGGCACTGAACAGTATCATGTCCCCTCTACAGATCTCGCATAACTTACTTTTCACCTGCAAGTCCTTCACAATCTTTGCTAACGCTTCAACTTGTGCCGCAAGTGTGGTGCTCTTGTCGACCGAATGCATGCCGCGTGATAGGGAATTGACGGTTTTGGTACTCTTAACTGGTGGTCGCTGGTATCCACTCATGGCTAAACCGTTAAACAAGGTAATGCACTCATCCGTATCCTTCGTTGTCAGTAGGTTACCTCCTGCAGCTGTGTCGAGCATACTCTGAGTTGCGTACGTCACTCCGTTGTAGAACTTCTCAAAAACCGCCCAGTCTTGTAGACCGTGGTTTGGACATAACGCAAGTAGATTTTTGAACCTTTCCCACGCCTCGTAGAAGCTCTCGGTGTCCTCCATCTGGAAAGAATGAATTTGGTTACGCAAATGAGCGGCCTTAGCCGGAGGATCGTATTTTTCAAGAAATTGGGTCTGTATGGTAGCCCAAGTAGCAATGGATCCCTGTGGGAGGTACTCAAGCCACAGACTCGCATGATCAACGAGTGAGAACGGAAAGATTCGGAGTTTGATGGCGTCTTCGGATACGCCGGCAAGATGAAACGTGTCGCAAATTCGTGTGATGCGAGTGATATGAGCATGTGGGTTCTCATGGAGTAACCCATGAAATTGAGCAGAATGAGCAATCGTGTTCAGAACATTAGATGGAATCTGCCAAGTTGTTTGAACTTCTATAGCTGGTGGAGCAATGCTGGATCTCGCGCCAGCATCGACCGGACGGGCCCGGTCTGCAACTGTCCTCCTCGGTGGTGGGTTCGCGTCGCCCATAATCCTATCCCTAATGACGGGTTCAGAAAAAGTAGGAGAAGAGAACGTATTACCGACGGATGTAGATGAACTGGAAGACGGTTTTGACGACGTCTCTCAAAAAGCTCTCTCTCTGGTTCTGGAAATCCTTCAATTTCTGGTGGTCCTAGAGATCGAGTACATCGCATACAACTATTAAAATAAAAAGAAACTATAATTAGATAAACTATTTTAAACTAACAAACAAAACAAATAAGAAAAACAAGTAGTAAACAAGGCAAGTCTTAACTCGAGTCGATCTTAATACGCCTCAAACCGTGTCCCCGGCAACGGAGCCAAAAACTTGATGTGAGAAAATATATATATATATATATAAATAAAACACAAGTCACAACTAAGCTTTAAAAACCAAACAACCTATCCTAGTTCACACAAACGGCAAGTGTACCGGTCGCGTATAGCACAGATGAGGAAAGTCCGGATATCGAACTCGAAGACACGTAGAAACGTTTATAATCACTAAACTCTAACCAAGACTCACCAAAATATTTAATTGATTTTTTTTAGATTTGATTTAACTACTTAACTTAACTAAATGAAAACTTTTAACAAAACTTCGGAAACTTTGACTGCAGTGATAAAAACGTCTACCTAGATAAGAATCATATTGAAGGAGATAACAAGACAATGGATTGAAAACTCTCACGACACCGGTTCTAAAGGATGACACAACTAAGGTTCGCTCAAGAAGGTCAGATCACCTCTCGGTCTCACCAACAAACTCTAACTTATCTTAGTTGATTTTACGAACAAACCGGGAAAACAAATTATTAACGTGTTCTAATACCGACTCACCTCTCGGTCTCACCGACACACTAGCTTAATGGAAACGAATACTACGCAACCAAGGATAGAGGAACAATTCAACTTAACTTAAAGTAGAACAACTAATCGCTCAAACACCCAAACCCGACAAGAACAAAACCCGCTCTCGCGCGATCTTAATTCTAACAAGTAAAAGTAATGAGACGAGTTTACTTCTTATCACCTCTCGGTCTCTAAGAAGGTGTTTCACAACTGATTTTATCTAATTAATTTACCCACTTATCCCTACGGTTGTACTTCTCGCAAATAAACCCTAAACACAAAGTAAAGAGCCTTAAACATGCAACAACTAATCAAAACCGATTCAATTAATTAAAGCACGAGGTTATTAGGTATAATCAAACAAAACACAGCCACTAAACACAGTCTAATTTACTCTTAAATAAAACTTTACATTAACAATTTAAGCCATGATCATTAACAATCCATATTACTAGTCAAAACCTAACAATATTCATCAAACCTAGGTAGAACAAACAAGATTAGCTACTCATTAAGTTTGGACAGCCATTAACATTCAAGTAAAACATCATAAACATCAACATAAACATAATCAAACTCATTCAAGATCCAAGAATAACTAAATCAAAGTTAAACAATCAATTACTTGCAAAACAATCTAAAGAAAAAGATCAATTCAACTAGTTAGGGTTCTTGAACAAAAAACAAAGTTTAAAGATGATTACTTAAGGTTATTGAGCTGAGTTTATGGATGTATTTGATGCCTAGCAGCTGCACAAGACTCTCCTTGGTGTTCTTCTTCCTCTCCAGCCGTCACAGCCACCACAACCGCCAAACTTTTCTTCTTTTTCCTTCTCCTTTGCTGCTGCCGATCGGAACTATGGATAGGAGTTAGGGTTTTTTTATTTTCAGGATTTAGGGCTGGATAATGGCTGAAAACTAAATTAACTTAATATAATATCATGTAAGGCTTCTAACTTGTGGGCTTGGGTTGGGCCTTGAGTTGTAGCTTTGAAACTTGACAAAAAAGGCCCCTAAAGTCTTCCAACTTAACTCTTTTTTCACCATCTTTCATATACCTACAATTAACATTTAAACTTTGTAAATTATTGCACTTAACCCCCAATACTTTCATAAAATAAGCAATTAAGCATAAAAACCATGATAAAATCATAAGGAAAGCAAGTGTGTTTTACTACACATCAATTATGTTGTTCTAAAGTGGGTTTAGTGTTGACATCGTTTAAGATTTGTGTTTCTAATGGGGTGTTAATGGAAGATTTCCACACATAGCAACTCATGATAGAATCGATGATATCAACACAATATAATATGTCATCGTGATGTTGCGGATGTTGCATAGATTTTCCTATGTCAAAAGTGATGGCCTCGTCATTAACCCTGAGAGTGATTTGTCGGTGCAAACATTAATGATTGCATTTGCAGTGGCTAGAAAGGGTCTTCCTAAAATCAGAGGTACACTTTTGTCTTCCTCCATATCTAGAATTACAAAATCTAATGGGAGAACAAATTTGTCAATTTTGACAAGCATGTTTTCAACAATTCCCCGAGGATATTTAACGGATCGGTTAGCTAACTAAATGCTCATGCGGTTGGGCTTTGGTTCTCCTATCCCTAGTTTTGTAAAAACCGCATAAGGCATTAAGTTAATACTAGCTCCTAGGTCGGTCAGGGCATTGCTAACAGACAAATTTCCTATGAGACAAGGGATAGTAAAGCTCCTTCCTGGATCGGTCATTTTCGGTGGCAGCTTATTTTGGAGGGCCGCTGAACATTCTTCACTCAGGGTGACATGTGATAGCTCCTCCAGCTTCCTTTTGTTTGTTAGCAATTCTTTGAGAAACTTAGCATATTTTGGCATTTGAGTAATGGCTTCGATGAAAGGGATGTTGATGTGGAGTTGTTTAAAGAGTTCTAAAACCTTCCCGTACTGAGCTTCCAATCTTTCTTACTTTAACCGTCCAGGGTATGGAATAGGTGGAACATAGGTTCGGACTGGTTCCTTAGGTTGTACGGTGCATGTTGGAATCGGTATCTCCTGTGTTTTGTTAGGGGCTTCCTTCTCCATAACTGGTTCTGAAGTTGGTGAGGCAATGGTGGTTGTGCCACTTCTGAGTGTAACAGCGTTTGCTATTGCATTTGGATTTGTGATTGTGTTGCTTGGAAGGGTGCCAGGTGGTCTTTCGGACAGGTGTCGGGCAATTTGTCTGATTTGGGTTTCTAGATTTTGTATTGATGCTTGTTGACTTTTGAGGTCAGCTTCATGCTTCAACAATACTCCACTGATATCAACAGCTCTTGAGTCGGCCTTCTTTTCCGCTTCATTTGTTTTGGTCATTATTTGGATTAACATTTCTTCAATTTTGGAGTAGCTCGAATTTTGATGGCTACTAGAACTTTGGTCTTGGAATTGTGGTTTTCATAGATCTTTTTTCGAATCTGGGTAGGGTTTAAGTGTTACTTCCGTCCTTCCAACTGAAATTCGGGTGGTTTCTCCAACCTGGATTGTAACTGTTGCTGAAAGCTTGTTCTAACGGGCGATGAAATCGACTTCTTCCATAGCCATAATGACTTGTTTGCAGTCACTTGTCTTATGGGTTCCCCCACAGGTGTCGCAGGTGATCTTGGTTTTCGATAGTTCGGCTTGAAGTTGTTTGAATTTCTTAGAAAAGGCTTCAAGCTGTGCGGTGAAAAGAGTGTTGGAATTGAAGTGGTGCAATCCCTTATGTGTTGGTGTAGATCTTGGTGGGTTGTTAGTGAAGATATTCTTTGTGTTGGTGCATAAATGTCAGTAGTTCATAGTCTAGTGTCTGTAATCGAGTCTGTAATGTTATTTATGTTTTTGTTTAAGCGAAGTTGTTAACAAGTTCGCCTAGGCGAACTTGTTGAACAAGCGAAGTTATGGACAACTTCGCCTGAACATATCAGGCGAAGTTGTCGTGTATTTATAATACAGTTTACGGCTTGGTTTAGGGTTGTTCAAGTTAGTTGTTGGTTAATCGAGTTGATAGTTGTTAGCAGTTTTGGTTAACGAGTTTGTTCGGTAACGTGAGTCTGTAATAGTGATATCGTATCACGTGTTCGGTTATCAATATAACGTGTTCGTTTATCGTATCGTGTTTGTTTGATTTGCTTTCTACACTCGTAACGATCTACGCAGGGATTCCGCACCTGAGTAGACCGCGATATCTCGTGTGATCCGTCCAGGGAACCTACAATTGGTATCAGAGCGTTTGCTCGATTGTGTGGTTCGGGATATTCACGCGGGTGTAGAAATCGTCCCGTTTCGACTATTCGCGGGACGTGTTTTCTGTGTTTTTGATCATTCTTACCTCCTACCATCGTGTTCAAGCCTTTACACCGTCAAAAACCTCGTTAAAATCCGATTTACAGATCTGCAGAAACTTCGTGTTCATCAGGCGAAGTTGCCGTCACTGTGCGTAGGGTTTCGGCGAAGATATAAGGTTAAGCGAAGTTATCCACAACTTCGCCTACATTCTCAAGTTCGCCTAATTCAAGCGAAGTTCTCTACAACTTCGCCTACCTCTTAAGTTCGCTTACCTCAAGCGAAGTTAAGAATCAGCAAAGTTAATCAGCAGTGTTATCAGCGAAGTTCTTCAGCGAAGTTCTCTACAACTTCGCCTACTTCAAGCGAAGTTATCCGTAACTTCGCCTACAGTACTTTAAAAAAAAAAAAAAAATTCTTAATTTTTCAGGTTTCTTACTTTTCGGGAAAGATGTCGTCGATCAACATCTCTGAGTTAGTAAAGATGGAAGTTGAAGCAGGGTCAGCTACCAAGGCCCCAAGATTGCTGAAGGGAACCGATTTCGTTGCATGGAAGGATCGGTTCATACAGTACGTCAAATACCAGGATGCGAAGATGTGGGTATGCATCCAGGATGGTTATATTCCACCAATTATGGAGTATGAAGGTCGTGACCAAATCAAGAAGTATAGTAAAATGATAGAAGAAGAGAAAAAGATGTATGAGGCTGAGAGCAAGGCTCATGCTGCTATTACTATGGCTCTTCCACAAGAGATCCTTCATACGTTTAGAAAGTACACATCAGCAAGAGAGCTTTGGGAAGCTCTTGAGAGCAGATTTGAAGGGAATGTAGGAATCCGGGCTTCAAAAATAAAATTGCTCAAAACCCAGTTTTCAGTCTTCAAGTATTTGAAGAATGAATCTTTAGATGATATTATCACTCGATACTACCATCTGATGACTGAATTGAGCAACTATTCCATTTCCTACCGAGAAGAAGAAATAGTTGAGAAGCTTCTAGATGCTCTAACACCAAAATGGGAGATGTACACTGTGCTGATGAGGGAAGACAAAGACTTTCCCACATATGATCTAGAAACGGCAGTCAACAAGCTCAGAACCTTTGAGCTTAACATGGTCAGAAAAGAGACACCTATGGATCAGGTTCAAGATCCAGGTATGTATGGAGCTAAAGTCAACACTAGCTTAGGATCGAAGACTGAATCGGCTGCCTACTACTCGAAGGGAGAGTCGGGCGCAAACTCATCACATGAGGGTCATGTGTCAGTCAACACAAATGGTGATGTTTGCTATGTAGCAGCTGGATCGAGTGGTTCTCAATCCCAGGTAAGTAAGAGTAGTTGCTCTTCAAGTGTTCCCAGCAACAACTACTCCAAGATGCCTATGAGTGTCAAGTCTGCTGAAGAGTAGTTTGGTCTCTATGCTTCTTTTATTGCTTCCTATGAGAACTATATTCAAGGGAAGATTGTTGATCCAGCTATGTTGGATGAAGATTACGATCAGATTGATGCTGACGATATGGAAGAAATTGATCTACAATGGCAGATGGCCATGATTGTGAGGAGGGTGAAAAGGTTTATGAATAAGACTGGTAGAAAGTTTGTCGGAGGAAGACCAGGGTTCGACAAGTCAAAGGTAAGGTGCTACAATTGTCAACAAAAAGGTCACTTTGCAAAGGAATGCAGGAATGAGCGTGTGGAACGAAGTCAGGGCAGGTCTACACAGCAAAGTGGAGGTTCTAAAGATTATAGTGCCATGATTTCCAGAGGAGATGGAGAATACAACTGGAACCTGCATTCTACAGAAACTTTTGAGCAGGCAAATCTGGCGAAGGTTGACACTGAAGAAAGTAAGAAGGTTACCAAAGAAGAAAAAGCTCTTATGGCAGATGTCAATGACCAGCTCTCCGAGGTATGTTCTAAACCTACATGTTCAAAATGTGAAAACTTGTCTGAGCAATTAGCAACTATAACTGATCAGTATGTTAGGTTGGATGCTGAATTTAAAACCTTAAAAGAAGACCATCATTTTACAAAAGCAAGAGAAAATAGTTATAAAGTCAAAATAAAAGCTTGTGAAAAAGATGTTAAAAGTCTAAAAACAAAACTTGCTGAAAAAATTGAAGTGATTGATTTAAGTTATGAAGTTTTGGAAGAAAAGACCAAACTAATTGCTGAGAGAGAAAAACAGATTGCTGACCACCAGGTGAAAGTGGTGGAACTGAATCGAAAACTGGAGCAGTTCAGAAATTCCTCTGCTATACTTGATCACCTTGTTAGTGATCAAGGTTCCTCTGTCAAGAGGGGAGGAATCGGTTATCATGAGGTTCCACCACCGTACAATCACAATTACACTATTAACCCTAGTGTTCAGAAATCTGTTGACTTTGAGGTTGCTCGGACAGTGCCAATTAAAGTAACTGTTAAAGAACCAAATGTTAGTAGAGGCGAAACAAGTTCGCCTGTTTCAAGTGTTGAAATTTCTGATCAAAGTCCGGTCTCATCAGATTCGGATAAGTCATCCGAGTCTGGTAAGGCAAAAGAGGAGGTTGTGTTACCCAAGAGTGGAGAAAAAGATAAAACAAATAAAAGGAGTACTCCACTAAACCCGTACGTCCCACCATATGTGAGACGAACGAGCGGTAATGTACCCTCGACATCTAAAACACCTGTTGATAAAAAGGTTGAACATAAGTGTTGTTTTAGGTGTAATCAATTAGGGCACCTAGTTGCAGATTTCCCTCTGAAGCAGCGATTCAGAGGAGTAAGACCTACTAAAACTGAGAATAAGCCTAATGGTAATTATCATACTGCTAAAAATGAAAACCATTCAAAATTCAAAAATGTGACTAATTTAGGTTTTCATAAAAACAAATCTCAGTTTAACACTGCTAATAACCAAACCACCAGCTATAATTCTTTCAATTCACAAAGGTTTGGAAGGCCTCACTATCAATCTTCAAGGAGGTATCCTAATAGGACTTACAGGAATTATCAAGATACTAACTTTGGAAAGCCAAAGTTTGGGATGTATAGATCCAAGACCAATTGGTCTTGGGTCCCTAAATTCTAATCTTTTGCTTTATTGTGCAGGAACAGTTGAACAGGGCTGCCAACAATCGTTGGGTTGTAGATAGCGGCTGTTCCCGGCACATGACGGGTAACAAATACTTGTTACACGATTTGAAACCTGTTCAAGGAGGGAGAGTAAGCTTTGCCGGAGAAAGTGGAGGCAATATTACTGGAAGGGGAACGGTGTCGAACGGAAAGATGACATTGGAAAATGTTAACTTTGTAGAAGAATTGAAGCACAATCTGCTGAGTGTGTCGCAGATTTGTGATAAGGAGTACACCGTTCATTTTACAAAGAACGAGGCGATTGTGTTGAAACCAGGTTTTCAGATACCAGAGGAGTGGATTTTGATGAAGGCTCCACGTGAAAGAAATACATATATTATGGATATGAGATCAACTGAAATGGCCACGGCAGAATCATGCCTTATGACAAAAGCGAGTGAATCAGAGTCCGAATTGTGGCATAGGAGAATGGGGCACATTCATCTTCGGAAGATGAACCACATTGTCAGGAATGGACTTGTGATGGGCGTTCCCTTGAAGAATTTCAATTTTGAAGATAAATATATAGCGTGCAAGAAGGGAAAGCAGCACAAGAAATCCCATCTCACCAAGAAAGTCAATTCAATTGCCAGTACTCTGGAGTTGCTTCACATGGATCTCTTCGGTCCCGTGAATGCAAAAAGTCTAGGAGGAACTTCTTATTGCTTGGTGATCACTGATGACTACTCACGATATTCGTGGGTGTATTTCCTGAAATCAAAAGACGAAACAGCTCAGATGGTGTAGAATTTGATTACCAAAGTTGAGAACGTTATGGATAAAAGGGTTAAGTTCATCAGGAGTGACAATGGAACGGAGTTCAAGAATTTTGAGATGGAGATCTTCTGTCTTCAGAGAGGGATTGAACACCAATACAGCGCTCCGTATACACCGCAACAGAATGGAGTGGCTGAAAGGAAGAACAGAACGTTAATTGAAGGAGCCAGAACTATGCTGGCTGATTCGAAGCTTCCTGTGGTGTTTTGGGCTGAAGCTGTTGCTACAGCCTGTTATGTTCTGAATAGAGTCTTAACTGTTAAAAGACTTGGTAAAACGTGTTATGAGCTTATGCATGGGAGAAAGCCCAACTTGAGTGGTCTTGAACCATTCGGGTCCCCTTGTTCGATTTTGTAGACAAATTCTAAATTTGGTGAAGTAGCCGATGAAGGAATCTTAGTCGGTTATGTTGTTGGGACTCCCAACAGACGTGTCTTCAATACATCGACCAGCAAGGTTGAGGTGGTGTGTAACACCGATATCACAAGCTACCAACCGCCAAAACCAAGCAACGGACCTGCGGAGTTTTTCGACTATGTTAAACTTTTTAAGTCTTTTAACATACCGTATTTGGATATTTCTGAAGAAGAAGAGAGAATTGCTACGAAGATGATCCTTGATGAGGAAGAGAATCTATTGCAAAGACAGCTGATCGATAAATGTCAACCTTCCTCATCAAATGCTGTCAATACCCCTGCTGCCTCGACTGAAGAAGAATTTTTCTATCCTTTTCACTCTCAGCATGAAACAACCATAGACGAGCACTCTTCTAACTTGGAAGACAATTTGCATGTCGGTTCTGTTCCGACCACGAGAATTCATAAAGATCACCCTTTGGAGAATGTGATTGGTGATGTGTCCTCGGGTGTACAAACAAGACGTAGCTTGAATGAGCACACCTGTGTTTACACAAGCATCAAGGAGACAGGGATAATCAACGAATGCTTGTACACCTGCTTTATCAGCCAGATTGAGCCGAAGAATTATCAAATGGCTTTAAAGGACAGCTCGTGGGTCGAAGCCATGCAAGAAGAGTTGGCTCAGTTCAAGAAAATGGAGGTATGGACTTTGGTTGAAAAACCGAAGCATGTGCATGCGATAGGCACAAAATGGGTGTTTAAGTGCAAGAGAGATGAGAAAGGGATTATCATAAGAAACAAGGCGAGGCTAGTTGTGAAAGGATTTAATCAACAAGAGGGGATTGATTATAATGAAGTGTTCGCTCCTGTCGCAAGGTTGGAAGCCATTAGATTGTTTTTGGCGTTCGCTGCTTATAAAAAGATGAAGGTATTTCAGTTGGATGTGATGAGTGCGTTTCTGAATGGGAAAGTTGATGAGGTTGTATATGTTGAGCAGCCTCCGGGTTTTCCTGACCCAGACTTTCCAGACCACGTGTACAAGTTAAGCAAGGCATTGTATGGACTACATCAGGCACCTCGTGCCTGGTACTCAACTTTATCAGACTACTTGCTTGAAAATGGGTTTGAAAGAGGGAAAATTGATAGCACGTTGTTCGTTAAGAGAGAAGGAAGCGACTTCCTGCTGGTGCAATTCTACGTGGATGACATTATCTTTGATGCATCAAAAGTCTCCATGTGTCAGGAGTTTGAGGACGTCATGAAGAAAAGGTTTGAAATGAGTGCTATGGGTGAACTAACTTTCTTTTTAGGATTGCAGGTTGATCAGAAGAAGGATGGGATGTTCATTCATCAGACCAAGTATGTCCATGATGTGCTCAAAAGCTTCAAGATGGAGGACAGCACTCCATTCGACACTCCAATCTGCGTCAATCACAAATTGGGTGCTGAGTCAGACGGTGATGCAGATGTGGACCCAACTCAGTATCGGGCTATTATAGGTTCTTTAATGTACTTAACTGCTTCTAGGCCTGATATAATGTTTGCTGTTTGTCTTTGTGCTCGTTTTCAGGCAAACCCAAAGGAATCTCACATGAAGGGTGTGAAGAGGATCTTGCGGTATCTCAAGGGCAAACCGAAGCCGGGGTTGTGGTACCCGAGAGGAGGAGACTTGGAACTAGTCGCTTACACAGATTTTGAATATGGAGGGTGCAATCAGAGTCGGAAGTCAACAACTGGAGGATGTCAGTTTCTTGGTGGCAGATTGGTGTCGTGGCAATGCAAGAAACAGACTTCGGTCGCAATTTCAACCTGTGAAGCAGAATACATGGCAGCATCCAACTGCTGCTCCCAGGTTCTTTGGATTCAACAACAGTTGCGCGACTATGGTCTGAATTTCTTACTTACACCTATTTGCATTGATAACACAGCTGCTATCTCAGTAACTAACAATCCCGTGAAGCATAGTAAAACTAAACATATTGACATACGTCATCATTTTATACGGGATTGTGCTGAGAAGAAACTGATAGTGCATGAAAAGGTGGATACGCTTGATAATTTCGCTCATTTATATACTAAAGCGTTTGACAAAACGAGATTTCAAAACCTTATTGAGTTGAATGGGATGATCAATCCCGAGTAACCATGCTTTTCAAGTTATATTTAAAAAAAAAAAAACGTCACTATTGCTTAAAGTATGTCGGTTACCACAGTTTGAAGGACATGTCTTCGGATATGTTTTGGTCCTCATTTTCTACTTGTAGATTTTGAGGATAGCCATTAACCAGATGACTGAAAGTGACCGGGGCGGTTTATGATGAGTTTTCTTTTTTTCGCTTAAAATTAGTCGATCATCGTACTTAGTTAGAAGGACACATACTAGTATGTGGTCGGTCCAGCTGATCCATTGGATCTTCGGGATAGCCGTTTACCTGAAGACTTTGTTTTGGTCGGGGCGATTAATGTTAAATTTTTTTTATGGGAAATGAAATTATTTTTCAAGTCTACTACTTCGTAAGAAGTACGTTTGCTATGTTAATCAGAAAATTGATCCAACCTTGGAAAATGATAAATATACTAATTCTGTGTGCTTAACTAGTGAAGTTATTAGGCTTAAAAGGCTTTAGGACAGTCATTGTATGTCATGGTAACTTTTTATGGTGCGTAAAAGTAGACGTGATACAAACTAAATCTACTTGATTTTACATGGAAACTCCTTAAAAGTTTTGCATGTCTTCATATATATCTTTCCGAATGATAGGCAGAAAAGCGATTACCCAGTCATACACGAGCCCATGTGTGTTCTGATTCCCGTGAAGATAGCATTTCAAGAAACTGCAGTGATCCAGATTCGGGACTTGCGGTTATTTACTATTCTGAAGTCTATGTAAATTTGTGAGTTATTAAAAAAAAAAAAAAATTTGTGAGTTATTGGAACTTTCTATAGCTAAAAATGTCAAGACTTCTCGATCATAGAGTAAGAAGGAGAACGGGAACCAGATGAAGAATACTTACAAACTTAATCAGACACTATGGGTCGAGGTCAATTCGGGGTGACTTGGGGAAAGCCAAATACGCTTTGAGAATAGATAGGAGGCATCATAATCTCTGAGTTGTTGCCCACTTAAATTTTGAGGCATAATTGAATCTAACTCGTATCACAGAAACGATGAAAACCATCTTAAGTATATTACCTGCTTACACCCTGTTTCCTTATGTCATAATACAGCTAAACACGGATCTATGTGACAGTCACGTTGTTAGTATGATTCCTGTTCGGATCTTTTCTAAAACGTAGCAGTCCCTATCGAGACTGAAATTTGATCCCTTATACTTTAATTTTAAAAGTTTCTTGTACTTAGTTAGATTTATGATTTTATAACTGGTTACTTGGATTTGAACGTGTCATTTAATTCTTAAAGGTAAGTTTTAAAACAAAATTGCAAAATATTCAAACTATAGGGGTTTGATTTGAAAAGTTTAGGCGAACTTGTGAATAACTTCGCCTAGGCGAAGTTATCCACAACTTCGCCTGTTTAACTCCGCCCCTATATAAAGAATTCTTAAGGTCAACAGTGTTCATAACTTTCAATCTCAGCGAACTTAACACGTATTTTCCGGCGAACTTAACAAAATCTCAGCGTAGTTGTTGTTTATTCCGATTACTTGTTCTTTTTCCCAGTTTCCGTTACGTTTCAAGGTTCGTGATGCCATTACATTGTATAATCTTTGTTCTTCAATGATAATCAGTGGTCGTTTCGACCCGATTATGAACCTCGAACCGTCGGACCTTCAAATCGATTTCAAAACCTAGTTTTCACGTGGTCATGTACAAACTGGTCGTCTAGTTATCCTTAAAAACTTGTGTTTCAGAGTCCTTAATCTCCACAATCGTTAAATTCGCCAACGGCACGTCGTTCGAAATCCTTACTGTCGCCGATTCAGATTCAGGCGAACTTAAGGTTTAGGCGAAGTTATCTGTAACTTCGCCTGAGGCAATGTTGTGGTGAGGCGAAGTTATCATTAACTTCGCCTGGATCCTTTTAACTTAACAATTATTAGACGAACTTAAAGATGAAGCGAAGTTGTTCCCAACTTCGCCCCAACTTTAACTTCGCCTATACAGTTTTTATCACAACTTCGCTCATGGTAACAAGCGAACTTGTGTTATGTCTTAATGTTTATCTAACTTGGTTCGTTTGTTGCAGAGATGGCTGCTGTTGCCGGTGCTGGAGGTGCTGGAGGAGATGACGGAGGAGATAATCAGAGGCAATTCTTCCCGGGTCACAACATGTTCATCACCTTAGACCCGGAAGCGAGTGGTGTGGAGGATTATCGGGAGATAATCACATTCCTCCTACGCTCGAGGATATTCCACGCAATCACGACGACACTGCCAATATCCTTACCCAATATCTAGGACTTCTGACAGACGGTGGAGTACGATTGTCGTGTTGAGCCCCCGGTTATGAGGGCAACAGTCAATAACCAGGAAGTTCAGTTCTCGTCTGAACAGATACGGGTGGCGTTACGTTTTGGAGAGAAGACTAGGGATGACCCTACGGAGTTTGTTGCTCCGTTTCGTGATGGAGCATTTCTAAGAATGGGCTATTCTGGTCCATTGGGCGATACCCAGAGACGGAAGGGGTTCCTGCTCGATCAGTGGCGCTTCCTCATGCACGTCATGATTGTGTGTATGTCTGGGAGGAAGGCGGGTACTGACGGAATGGGTGCGACCATGCAGTCCGCAATGACTGCTCTGACCTATAACAAACGTTATAGATTCAGTCAGATGGTCTTTTATGAGATCGACAGACAGAGGAGGGCGATGGCTCGTGAGCGGTTCATAATGTATCCAAGATTCATCCAGATGATCTTGAACCATGTGGCTCCAAATTTGCCACAACGACGCCCAATAAGATACGTGGAGAATGTGAGCAAACGTATCTTTGCTCAATGCCGTACTTCGAGTGCGAGGAGCAAGCCTGAACTTCGTCCAAGGCATACTCCACTCTTTGGGTTCTTAATAAACCCGGAGTATGTGCCAGCTCGGGGGGACGAGTTCAGAGACCCTCAACCACAACAGGCAGGAGCAACTCGAGATGTACCTACTGTGCCTATTGTATCGGCTGAGGAGGATGTTGACCTTGATGCTGCATTTGGCGGCCAAGGATTCTTCGACATGGATCGTTTTGATCCACATGAAGAAGTGCAGGTCTCTGCTGCACAGGTTAGGGAAGTGAGTGTAACTAGAGCAGCTACGACGGTGGCTGACTCAGATCTTGACGATGTTATGGATGAGGCAAGGAGGATGTTGGTGACTAGAGAGAGGACGTTGGGGAAGAGGAAGAGGACAGTGGATGATAGTGAGTCAGAAGAAGAAGAGGAGGATATACACAAGTTGATCAGACGATCAAGACGTGAAAGGACAGGTGCTGGTATGGGAGCTGGAGAGACTTCACGAGTTATACGTTTTGCTCCATCCGCACTGTCAGGTATGTCGATTGTTCCTACTTCTGTACAGGTTACAAGCGCCGCAGATGTTCCTGTGGTGGCTACATCAGCTGTCGGCATCCCATCCATCACACTACAGACGACGACTCCGGAGATTGTGTCGTTACCACCTCCAACGCTTACTCCTTCAGAGGTGGTGGCACGGTTTGTAGAGTCGACGGTCGTCGCAACTGCAGGGTTGTCGGTCACGATACCACTTGCGGTTACGTCCACAACTGCTTCTGAAGTCCCGGTTACATTCGAGATCCCTCCTCAGTATACTCAAGACACATCTAACATGAGGTTTGATTTCGATGCAACCCTCTCAGACTCGGAAAGAATAGCTGCACTTGAGCGGGTCGTGGCAGAGAAATCGAGGATAAACTTTATCCAGACCCAGGCTATTCAGCGCCTTGTAGCAGAGAATCAACTACAGTCGTCCCTCCTGGTTGAACATGGGCGAATTATAGATGCTATGAAGGAGTTCTTGGCATCTCAGGGGGAGACAGGCTGTAGAGGCGACGAGTTAAGGACGAAGAAGAGAAATGACAGAGACGATGATCCCAATGCACCGAAAGGTGCAGGTGGTGAGTTGCCAAGAACTACTCAAGCTCTTGGGACTTCCACAGCTCAGGGGGAGTCTGCGGGTGCAGTTGGTGGTGATGAGGTGGTGATGGTTGATGATGATGATGATGTGATAGATGCGTTGAAAGAATTGAATGATGATATGCTAGAAGATGATGATATGTTTGATGATGATGTGCTGCCGATTGAGGAGATTGAGAAGATTGGCGCACAAATTGTGATTGAAGATGAGATTGAAGAGGGTGAGATAGTAGAAGAAAATGTTGAACACGAGATCCCAGATGTTGAGAAAGCCGATATTGGTACTGAGATGGAGAATGATGAGATAGAGTGGGAGGAGCAGCCTAGGTGGAAAGAAGGATATGCTCATTGGTTTATTAAGACTAAAAAGCCTGCTGTTCCAACCATGTTCAGGAAGAATTATAATATCAAAGGCTATGCTGAAGCGAAGAAAGGGATTATTTGCTGGATCTATGATGAGCAGTTGAAGCTCTTTGTGCTCAAACGGTATGACGGCGTTCAGTATTTTAAAAGAATGTTAAGGTCGTTGAATACACTGTCGGAATGTGAAGTGAAAGACTTAGCCAGATTGGGGTTAATCAATCGAAGTGACGATAATATGGCTAGAGTCATTGAGAAAATTGTTTGGAGAGAGAGTATAAAAGAGAAGAAGTTTGAGCTGTTGAAGCCACAAAAGGGAAAACTTGTTGAGGACAAGGATAGAGGTCTAAGAACTGATGGAAAACCTTGGATGGTAATGAAGTATAAACCGATCCGGTGCCTGAAAGAAGTACCGATGAAGCTAATGCCCAAGGATGTGCTTAAAGACCTAAAGTGGTGGTACGTGGATTGTGAGACAGCAGAGGCGGTGATGGAAGACGAGGATGAACAAGAGCTCCTTAGAGTTTACGATCCGATGCATTTGGTAAACTTATCGCAAGCTGATCTGAAGGTGCTTAATGAGAAGAAAATCTTTTATATTCCTGCTTGGAAGGATGAAGCGAGGAAGTATCAAAGAGTCGTGTCAGTTTGTGTTAGAGAAGGAGTGCATGCGTGAAGATACAGGATTACAAGACAAGAGCTTAAAGATCAAGATATGAAGCAACTGCCAAGGGGGAGTCTGTTGGTGCATAAATGTCAGTAGTTCATAGTCTAGTGTCTGTAATCGAGTCTGTAATGTTATTTATGTTTTTGTTTAAACGAAGTTGTTAACAAGTTCGCCTAGGCGAACTTGTTGAACAAGCGAAGTTATGGACAACTTCGCCTGAACATATCAGGCGAAGTTGTCGTGTATTTATAATACAGTTTACGGCTTGGTTTAGGGTTGTTCAAGTTAGTTGTTGGTTAATCGAGTTGATAGTTGTTAGCAGTTTTGGTTAACGAGTTTGTTCGGTAACGTGAGTCTGTAATAGTGATATCGTATCACGTGTTCGGTTATCAATATAACGTGTTCGTTTATCGTATCGTGTTTGTTTGATTTGCTTTCTACACTCGTAACGATCTACGCAGGGATTCCGCACCTAAGTAGACCGCGATATCTCGTGTGATCCGTCCAGGGAACCTACACTTTGCTGCCTTCTCCATGATTTCAAATGCTTCGTTAGTTGATTTGGATCCCAGGTCTCCACCGGCGACTTGGTCGATGGCTTGTTTGTTTTGACTGGATTGTGCGTCACATAGATTTGTACTTGTAACGATACGCTCAGTCCATGATGTGGGCATCTTATTATAAGACTTTTGTATCTCTCCCATGCTGCGTGTAACAACTCATCATCATCGGTCCGGAATCCGGTAATGCTGGCTCGGTATTTGGCAGTTTTATCAGGTGGAAAATATTTGAGAATAAACTGTTCAACCATCTGGTCCCAAGTAGTGATGGAGCAAGAGGGAATAGATTCTATCCATTATAAGGCTTGACCCCTTAGAGAGAAAGGGAAAAGATTGAGTTTGATCTGATCTTTTGAACAGTTTTGAATTTTAAAGGTTCCGCAGATTCGTAAGAATCGAGATATATGAGAAAGAGGGTCTTCATTGAGGATACCATGAAATTGAACTGCATTTTCCACCATATGAATGGTGCTTGATTTGATTTCGAAATGTTCGGTGATATCGGGTGGAGCCACTCCAGTGCCGTGGCCTTCGAGAGTTGGCTTGGCATACTGGCTCATGTTTGATTCATTGTTTTGTGCTCCCATCATTTCTTCGATTTGATTTCCTCCTGATGTCGTGGCGTCTACTTACTCGTCTTTGATTGTTTCGGCGGTTTCTGCAGTCCGTTTACGTGCTCGTCGACGAAAGAGTCGTTCCGGTTCAGAAATTGGAGAAACAAGCTCAGGTCCGAATTAGAGGACACACATGGGGTTAAATCAAAGTTAAACTATTTAGATTAAACTAATTGGTTAGGCTAAGGTTAAGCTAAAAGTTAGGCTAAGCTATTTTAAACAAAACTAAGGTATAAGTTATTTAAGCTAAAGTAAAGGTTAGGCTAGCCTTAAAAATAATTACTTTTAATATAGTAATAAGTAATATAAAATAAAAGTTAAAAATTTGTACAATTATAAACAATGATTAATTAAAACTTGGATCATTTTTAGAAACGTACCGTGTCCCCGACAACGGCGCCGAAAACTTTGATGTGTGCGTGCGGTGTGTTGTAAAATGTAAAGGATTGGAGATTTAGCTTTGCACAAGATCGTGTTTTAAATTTATAAAAGTGATTACTACTAAACTAAACACAAAGAAAATAGGCAAGTGTACCTATCGTATATGTAGTATGTATTGGTAAGAACCAAGTATCGATCCGTGGACACAAATGTTTCTAATAATGAATCTTCGTCTTACTTTAATCGGAGGGTCTAATCATTTTTTTAGGTTGATTTTTAAACTTTTTATAAAATAGAAATAATTATATATAATATATAGGTGACAAGAAAAGAAATTCTAAGTGAGTAATTCATTTATATGAAGGTTTACCATCTAAGATCAAGAATCTACTCCATTATTCCTTGATGATTATTAAATAAACATGTGATAAACTTTTCCTAATAATATATGATAGAATAGTCCATCATTTCTAAGTGAACATATTCTATGACATAAAAGAAAGTAGCATACGCATTTTAAAGTTCATTCTTTCCTAATGTCATGCTATCTCGAGAATGTCAATTTGAGTAGACAAGCAGTTTGGCATAGTAGAAAGATTAGGATTGACTTCGATTTCTCAAATACCAATCCTAATTGCATGTTGTCACAACCCCATGCCTTATGAGGCACGACCCCGTGTCTAGGTGTCCAATTGCATGCTGTCAGATCGTACATGATGACTCACCACGGGGGCGTGCTTTCTGAGGCACGACCCTGTGCTTTTTAATGAAATGTGCTCATTTGTTTTTGTCTTATCTAAAGGTGACACAGCCCCGTGGTTGATTTGGCACGGCCCCGTGCTTTTGTGTCTAGTATTTGTCTTTTCTTGTAAATTTTTGTCTTTTCTTGTGTTCAGAAGCATGTGGGCGTGGTTCTAGGAGCACGGGGGCGTGATTGAGGTTTTTCTTGGGTTTTCTTTCGTTTTTCTTCGTCTTTTCACTTGTTTATTCGTTTAAGGCTTGGGTTTACCTGAAATTGCATATTAGTGTGATAAGTAGCCTTCTGAGCTAGTTTATTTGATATAAGTTGCAGTTTTTAGAGATTATTTGATGCTAAAAAGATGTATACTTTTATGTACATTAGCGTTCAATGATTATTGTTCTCGTTATAACATCAAAGTGGTCCAAATAAACACACAATAAGTTTGGGTAAGGTCTCACGCTTCATCAGTTTGAATTAACGAGGGCGCCACAATGTCTAACTGTTACATATCATGTAAGAGTACATAATCCCATCTTGACTACATGCAACTCCCACTAAAATTCAGAATATTCCCAACCCATGCATTTATAGCCGACAGTTACATGACAACAGTTGACACTGATAAAAGAATAGCCTTTAGTACACGAAAGTTCTAATATGTGTCTCAGGTCTAAGGATACTAAATGAGTATACCAATATCAAAACATCTTATGACTAAGACCCATGAAGTTGATTTGATGCAAGTTACATCCAACTTCATTCATAATGAGGCATGTGAGTTTGGAAGTCAACTCCTTGAATCCAAATTCAGAATAGTCTTAATTCAGAGTCGTCCCCTCGAGTCTGACCAACTACAGATAATTTAGAATACAATATTCATGGATTAAACGTACTAATTTCGAACATAGTTATTATAATTAATATTTTTATTTAACCATTAAATCAAAAGTATAAATATTTAAATATTTGTACATCCAAATACTAAATCAAAACAAATGACTAGCAAATCTAAGATCGATAGCATCCTTGTGTTGATCATGCATATCCCGAGTCATCGGCTTAGTGAACGGTTCTGCTAGGTTTTGATTAGTGTCTACTTTGCTTATTATGATGTGTCCTCGTTTCAGTATTTCCTATATAAGGTGGAACTTCCTTAGAATGTGCTTGGCTCTTTGATGAGATCTGGGCTCCATGGCTTGAGCAATGGCTCTTATGTTATCACAGAACACCTAGATTGGTTTATGAATACTAAGAACCACACCGAGGTCGGTGATGAATTTCTTCATCCAAGCAGCCTCCTTAGCAACATCTGATGCAACTATATATTCAGATTCAGTGGTAGAGTCCGACACCACACACTTCTTGGATTTTTTCCAGTAAATAGCTCATCCATTGAGAGTGAATACGAATCCAAATTGTGAGCGAGAATCATCTCGGTCAGTTTGGAAGCTAGCGTCAGTGTAACACTTTACGATGGGTTATTCTTCCACTACTCCAAACACTAAGAACATATCTTTGGTTCTTTTCAAGTACCTTAGAATGTTCTTTACTGCAGTCAAATGGGCAACGCCATGACTTTTCTTAAAAAGAATAGTCATGCTCAAAGCATACGAGACGTCATGTATAGTGCATAACATAGCGTACATGATAGAACCAATCGCTAAAGCATATGGAATTTCTTGCATGTGCTTAATTTCAGTGTTCGTTGTCGGAGATTGTGATTTGTTCAATACGGTTCCTTTAGCAATGGGACACCTCCTTTATTGGAGTTATCCATTAAGAAGCGTTTCTTTGTCTATGTACGTACTTTGACTTAGCCCTAGAAGCCGCTTTGATCTATCTTGGTGGATCTTGATTCCTAGAATATAAGCAGCTTCACCAAAATCTTTCATTGCGAAACAAGATCCCAACCAGTGCGTAACTTCTATAAGATGAGGAATGATAGTTTCGCATGCGGTGCTAGTATTATTATAATGGATGAGAGATTTAGCTTTGCACAAGATCGTGTTTTAAATTTATAAATGTGATTTCTACTAAAACTAAACACACACAAAATAGGCAAGTGTACCTATCGTATTTGTAGAATAGTATTGGTAAGAACCAAGTATCGATCCGTGGACATAAATGTTTCTAATAATGAATCTTCATCTTAATGTAATTAGAGAGTTTTAATCATTTTGGGTTGATTTTTGAACTTTTTATAAAATATAAATACTTATATATAAAATATAGGTGACAAGAAGAGAAGTTCTAAACGAGTAGTTCAATTATATGAAGGTTACCATCTAAGATCAAGAATCAACTCCATTGTTCATTGATGATTATTAAATAAACATGTGATAAACTTGCCTTAATACTATATGATAGACTATATTCCTCATTTTTGAGTGAACATATTCTATGACAAAATAGAAAATAGCATGCATATTTTCTAGTCCATCCTATGCTTAATAGCATGCTACCACGAGAATTCAGATTTAAGTAGACAAGCAGTTGGTAAAGTAGAACGATTAGGATTGACTTCGATTTCCCAAATACCAATCTTAACAACTTCGAGTGGTTGTAGTTAACTCACGCAACCTCCCCTTGGTCGATTAGATTAGGCTATAGTTACACATTTCATTAACATATGACTTCTTTAACTAGCATAATAACCTAAGCAATCGTGTTAACAATGTTATTTTAGAATGATCAAAACTAAAGAAATGGATCATAACTTATATCTCATCATTTCTAAGTCCGACATAAGGATCCATGTTATTTTAAATAAGTTATCAAAGTATTCTTTTTACCATTTCTAATTTCCAAGAACATGAGTGATCATGAATGATTTTTAGTCATCAACCTTGATGTATTGAGTTGAAGTGATAAAACATTTCTTCATCAATGGATAATTGCAAAAAAACCATGTACTTTATCAAACTAAACCACATGTTTCACATAATCATCAAGTAAAACAAAGCTTCTTCATAGATTTTAGATGGTAAATGGAGTGTAGCTCATAATGAGCATTGTTATGAACATTAAAAGAGATGATGATAACAAACACATGATTAAACTAGAACAACCTAACCAAATGTGGATGAATCTCCATTCTTAATAATGATGATGGATTATGATGATGTTGATGATGATGGTAACCTCCAAGCCTTCAAACTCTTCACAAGATCATCAATATGAGTGTAATGTGAGTGTTTTTATAAGAGAAACCCATATAGAGGTTTTCTTCAAGAACACTTGATTAATGCAACATTCTCCTCTATTTTTAGGCAGTCTGAAGAAGTAGGCACAACCCCGTGTCCTTAGAGGCATGGTCTGGTGTCCAGGCGTCTAGTTGCATTAAATGCTAACAGATCGTACATGATGAATCACCACGGGGGCGTGCTTCTTGAGGCACGGCCCCGTTCTTTTTAGTGACATGTGCTAATTCTTTTGTCTTATTTGAAAGGTGACCACGGCCCCATGGTGGCTTAAGCACGGCCCCGTGCTTCTTTGTCAAGTGTTTGTCTTTTCTTGTAGATTTTTTTGTGTTTTTGATGTGTGTCTGAAGGATGTTTCTTTCAACGGAACTCACAACTAAGCTTTAAATTTATAAAACGGATTTTCCGAACAAAACTACACACAACTGGCAAGTGTACCGATCGTAAGCACTATAGAACTAAGGAAGTTCGAGTATCGAACACGAGGACACGTGACAACGTCTATTATTACTAACCCTAGAAAAGACCTTCTAAGTATAATATTTTTAACTGATTTTTAATTATTAAACTACTTAACCTAACTTACTTTAACTAAATTAAGAGACTTAACTTAACAAAACTTTAAGAATGAGACTTAACTGCAATTGGAGAAAACGTCTACCTAGGTAAGAATCCTATTGAAGGTCTAATAAGTTAATGGAATGAATAATCTCACGACACCGGTATCTAAGGATGACATAACTAAGGTTCACTCAAGAAAGCTAGATCACCTCTCGGTCTCACTAACAAACCCTAACTTACACTTAGTTGATTTTAAGAACAAACCGAGAAACGAATTGCTAAAGTGTTCTAATGTCGACTCTCCTCTCGGTCTCACCGACACACGACCCTGATGGGAACGAATACTATGCAACCAAGGATAGAGGAACCATTTTGTTTAACTTAAACTAGATCAACTAATCTCTCACAAACCCAAACCCGACAAGAACCGAACCCGCTCTCGCGCGATCCTAATCCTAACAAGTAAAAGCTATGAGACGAGTTTACTTCCTATCACCTCTCGGTCTCTAAGAAGGTTCCTACCCGTTGAATTTAATCAATTAACACACCCACTAAAACCCTACGGGTGTACTTCCCGCAAACAATCTCTAAATACCAAGTAAAGAGTCAAACAAGCAACAATCAATCAAAACTAATTCAATCAATCAAAGAAAGGGGTATATGAGTATAATTAACAAAATCACAGCCAATAAACACAACCTAATTCAATGTTAAACCAAACTTTCATTAACAAATCAAGTCATGATGATCAAACAATCCATATTACTTACTAAAATCTAACAATATTCATCAAACCTAGGTAGAACTAATGAGTTTGGCCTAACATTAATTTTGGACAACAGGTATACATTAGTTTAAACACCATATTAATCAACATAAACATCATATTAATCATTCAACAATTTATCAAGATCAATAACAACTCAATCTTCAATTCAATTGCAAAAGAAATCAAGTTTAAAGATCAATTCAACAAGTTATGTATCTTGAACAAGAACAAAAAGTTTATAGATGTTTACTATCAATTTATGGCTGAATAAATGATGAAGATGAACCCTAGCTACTGTCCCAACTTCCCTTAGTCTTCTTCAACTTCCTCTTAGCCGCCACAAGTTCCAAACTCTTTTTTTTTCTTCCTTGGTGTCTGCTGAATTGTGATCGGCAGGTTGGGGGCTGCTGATTTCGGGATTTTTGGCTGGTTCTAGGGGCTACTAGGGTTTGTTATTTTATGTTATTATATAATAAATCATGCATGGGCTTCACACAAATGGATACGGGCCGGGCCTTTAACTTGGTTCTTCAAGAGTAGTGCATAAAAGGCCTCTAAATCTCTTTCAAAGCTCGATTCTTTTCTCTTTAAACCCGCAACCTACAAAATATATATTTATGTAATATCATGCTATAACAAGTTAAAACATCAATTATTAGATAAACAAGGGATTAAAACAATGATAAATAGCGCGGAAAACTAGTGTGTTTTACAACACATCACTTTTCTTGTGTTCAGAAGCATGGGGCGTGGTTCTTGAAGCACGGGGGCGTGGTTGAGGTTTTTCTTGCGTTTTCTTTCGTTTTTCTTCGTCTTTTCATTTGTTTCTTCATTTAAGGCTTGTGTTTACTTGAAATTGCATTTTAATGTGATAAGTAGCCTTCTGAGCTATTTTATTCGATATAAGTTGCTGTTTTTAGAGATTATTTGATTCTAAAAAGATGTATAATTTTATGTACATCAAACATCCCCACACTTGAACCTTTCTTGTCCTCAAGAAAGCTATTTATAAATTTTATCTAAAAATAGCAAGTTAGGACCATAACTTCAAATATCCCTAAAAGAGTTTTAAGAAAATGAGAACAAAATAACCAACCTTAAATCATAGGAATATATGTAGTGATATATAAAAAGGTGATTTGTTTTCATGAGCTTCTGTTTATGTAAAACGACACGTTCTCACAATATTCACTCAAAATATGACCTGTGAAAAATAAGCTTGTAACAAGTTATGGTAATATGGTTGAAGGGTTGCATATATCAGAAGGTAATATGGGTTGGTTTTGTCTAGATAGGGATTGGTATTTGTCGGTTCAGGGTTTTATGTTAATGAGGATGGTAAATACAACTTCTGCTTATTGTTGGGAATCTTAAGATGTCTTCAATGGTCAGCTTCTTTTCTCCCGTTTGGGTGATATTTTTTTCACAAACCTAGTGAATCTTTTAAGGTCAGATGTCAAGACTAGTTTTGTCGAGGATGTGAATCAGTTCTTCCTCAATCCTGCTCTGAACATAACTCCCTACTCTAATGGATCGTTCGGCTTTGAGCCTAATAGCCCACACCCTCATTAGTTCGGTATATTCATGTTGAGACTGAGTTTGACTTTTTCTACATCTTCCTTCGTGGGACCAGTTTCCGCATCCTATGCATCGTTCATATCTTTTTGCTCTTCTTTTCATTGTGCTTTTGGAACCTCCACAAAATGGTGGCCTTTGTTCGTCTTGGCGCCACTTTTTCCTCACCTCATTTCTAAAGAGAAAAATTCTCTTCCTAAGTTCTGGAGGCAACCTAGGTTTTGCGAAATGTATGCAGCAAAGGAAATTGAAATCGAAAGAATGCATTTCCAGTTCTTTAGTGTCTGCCGGTAAAAGACCAGTGTTGTATTTTACCGGAGAGAGGGATAAAGTGGTAAGGTTTTGGTTTAGGGTTTTTGGGTTTTGTAATTTAGAGAATGGTTTGAGGGGTTTGTGACAATATCACCTTTTGCCTTATACAACGTTTCGTGCGTTTTGAAATGAATAGATGTGACAAGTTCTAATTCACACGAAACACATGATTCACACAATGCTTCCGAAAAAAAATTATATGGCAAGAGGTTTATCTCACAGTAATGGAGGAATTGGGTTAAACGTCATATTTTGCATAAATTTGTTCTCAATATTACAAAACTTCTTTTTACTTTTTCACTTATTTTGGTTATAATAGATTTTTAGTTTGGTTATTTACAAGAAAAAAATAATAATAATAAAAAATAATAAAATTTCCTAGAGTTTCTTTTGGTTTGATTATGAAAAATAGTCTTTGTTTGCTACAATTTTTTTTTTGTTTAACATAGAATTTTATAATTAGTTTAGCAAGCAGTTGGTCAAGTAATTCCTTCCCCACACTTGAATCTCACATTGTCCTCAATGTGAAAAGATATATAAAAGTTTATAACCAGATTTATGAAGTATGGTGGGTAAAATAGAGAGGTACTTCCCTATGGCCTAACGAAATTTCGACAGAGCGTCCCCTATTTTTCGTCCATTTTCCTGTTTTGTAACCGAATAGTAAAAACTACAAACAACCATGAACAACCAAGTAATATACTACTGAAAATTGGGTATGGAATCATCCATACCCTACCCATAAGGGCTAAATAAGTACCAAGTTACCTACTGTAATGTGTTGGCACCCACAGGCATAAAAACTATCCAAACAAACAAACAAACAAACGACAGAATGCAAATTGTTTAAACAAGCATGATAATAATAATAATGTCAATAAAGTACTACCACCCATATCCATGCCCATACCAGACCTACCAGTGCCGCTGCTCGTTAGTTACCCGTGTTTGGGTCGAAGGGTCCCCACTGCCTGTCCATGCGATCACTCAACCGGTTGATCTCTCGCCTTGTTTATGCATAATCTGCGGCTCTCTGTGCATCTGAGTCCGCAATCTGTCCTGATATTCTGTCAAACGAGGTGGTAGTATTAGCCTGGAACTGGTCAATGAGCCCGTATAGGCCCTCAAATGAGTACTGGCTATGGTATGACGAGCTGGGGCCGGCTCTTGATGATGATCCCCCCCCCCCCGCGCTGGTGGTAAGTGCATCGGCGGGTCTGTCGGGATGGTGATCCTCCTCTTCTCTCGGGTATGTCCTGGATCATCATCTCAGCCGGGTCCTCAGGATCCCAAATCTGGTTCAGGGTATCCTGAAACCTCCCCATTTTCGGGTTTCGGCTGAACTGTTGGACCATTTGCATGCTGATACAATAACAGAGGTTGAGTGCGATCGGCTTCGGGCTTCGGGTTCTTTCTGTGTCTGCACAGTAAGCTTTGTAAAGTTTGTATATCCATGCGCCGCCAAAGATCGGGGTATTCGAGATCTTTGCATTTGCATTTGTTCTTAAAAGATGGCAGAACAGATAAGTGATGTTGCAAGCCATGTCATTCTTAATGCAATACATGGCCCATAAATCCCTCAGATTCAAGAATCTTTCACTTTGACCACGTGTTGTTACCATGTGGCTCAACAGTCGGTGAATGTATCTCATGAGTGGGTCACAAAAGGCGTGCACTTCGTGCTGCGGGCATAGTGTTGGGTTTTGTACAAGATTATCAAAGTTCAAGTTAACCATATTTAACTAGAAAACGCAACGGAAGCTTAGATTTTAAAACTTGTTATGAACATACCATTATGTTAAAACTAAAACCCAAAGAACAAGGATCAATATTACAAGAACAATATGCTTACAAAATGTAAATGGTACCTTCTTATACCTTATAAGAAGATGTAGATGGATGAAGAAGATGATGTCTTCAAAT
This sequence comes from Bidens hawaiensis, assembly GCF_021521415.1. NCBI lineage: Eukaryota > Viridiplantae > Streptophyta > Magnoliopsida > Asterales > Asteraceae > Bidens > Bidens hawaiensis. The sequence goes on along the minus strand of NW_027491058.1, from coordinate 1,802,177 downwards.
GGCAAGGTTGCAAAGAGAAACCCTCAAGCTTTGTATACCCCAAGCTTTGAGCAACAACACCAACTAGTTGCTAGGATTTTGAACACTTGAACTAGCTCACAAAACTCCCAAATGATGCCCAAGTGAGCCGTGGGTTTTGGAGAGAAAGAGAGAGAGTTTGTTTGCTTGTTTCAACACTTGAAAAATATCAAAGAACAAGACCATTTGCATGTATGGGGAAATGGAGGATTAAAAGGAACCCAAGACAAGTTACATAGAGCATCTTGTTATTGATTGGGTAAAACCACCACCCCACATGGGTGGCCGGTTTTGTTTGTTTTTTTTTTTTTTTTTTTTTTTGTTTTGTGTTTTAACATTTAAAACTTCTCCATTCATTTTATAAAACTCATTTTCATAAAATGTGCATACATCTATTTAATTATTTAACCAATTAAATAATTAGTTTATATAAACAAATTATCCAAATAATTTATTTGAATCCTCAAGTGTGTTTGTTTAGAAAACCAATTTTCTAAACACGTAGTGTTCGGTATTCATTTAAATGATCAAATCGTTAAAAGAATACATTTGGTGTTGTCTAGCTTGTTATTGGGTATGACCCGACTTGGATCAAACACAGTTAGCCACATTAGTTTAAGTATGTGTCTCGGGCATACGTAATTCCAACAATCTCCCACTTGCACGAGATACATAGAAAATTAATGCAAGTGGTGAATACCGCCTAACAACAGTTCACCACCCCTAATGTGTTTGACGAAGTGCCATTCAATAACATCATCCCTTCAAGTCCCTTACTTGATATGATTTAGGTGAATTTATCATTATATCTCTTTGTTACTAGATGTCATGTTGGATCTAAGAGACATAGGTGATCATTCTCTTTACAATTCAACTTTATCAGGCCTTAGACATCTAAACTCTCAACACATAAGAGGAACAAATTCCATCTTGACTGTATACGCCTCTCACTATCACTTTATACTCCACCCGAGCTCATCCTTATGTACCATCTTTTACGAATAGCGAAGGGGAGAGTCAAAGTGTAATACTCGGTGAAAATCAAGGCCCAGTATACATCTCAGGTCTAAGGATAATATGAAATTCTCCTTTTCTCAAAATTACTAATGATCAGGTCCATCGACTCCATGTAGTAATATTGAGAGCGGGTCATTCCAATATTTGTATCCCACAAATATCTATGAACCTTGGCAGCAAACCTATGCTCCATATTCATTCCTTATGAATATCCACCAATCCTAGTTCATAATAGTCTTGCTTCATATTTGTTCCCACAAATGTGATCGACTACGGACTTTTAGAATAAGATAACTTATTCATGGATTAAACATGCAAAATTAGAATTTAACTCAAGATTCCATAATCATATAAAAGAGTTAAATTACAAAAGTCTTTTAAACGTAAATACAAAATAGATCAAATCCAATTACTAGAATATCGAAGTCCTAAGCCACTCGCATGACGCTCATGTTTCGGTCTTTCTAGGAGCTTCGTGAATGGATCCGCAAGATTTTGATCAGTTCCAACTTTGCGAATACATATCTTTCCCTTTTCAACTTCATCCCTTATGTAGTTGAATCTCCGCTCTATGTGTCTAGTCTTTTGGTGCGAACGAGGTTCCTTGATTTGTGCAATCGCACCCTCGTTGTCACAAAAGATTTCTAGAGGGTCTTGAATGGAAGAGACCACCCCTAGATCAGTAATGAATTTCTTCAACCATGCAGCTTCCTGAGCTGCCAATGAAGCGGCGATGTATTCTGATTCTGTAGTGGACAATGCTACCACTTCCTGTTTTGAGCTCTTCCAAGAGACAGCTCCTCCATTAAGTGTGAACACATACCCAGATTGTGATCGAGAATCATCTCGATCAGTTTGGAAGCTCGCATCCGTGTAACCTTTTATAGCGAGTTCCTCCTCACCAGATCCATATATCAGAAACATATCCTTAGTTCTCCTAAGGTATTTCAATATGTTCTTAACAGCCATCCAATGACTGTTTCCTGGATTCTGTTGGTATCTGCTTGTCATGCTCAAAGCGCATGACACATCCGGTCTAGTACATATCATCGCATACATGATGGATCCTATAGCAGAAGCATATGGGATTTGTTTCATCATCTCTTGCTCATCCTTTGAGCTTGCACATTGAGCTGAACTCAATATAGTCCCTCTTTGAATAGGTACAAAACCTTTCTTGGAGTTTTCCATCTTGAACCTTTTCAAGATCTTATCAATGTATGTACTTTGGTTCAAACCTATCAAGCGCCTTGACCTATCCCTATAGATCTTTATTCCCAAAATATAGGCAGCTTCACCAAGATCCTTGATGGAAAATCTACTTCCAAGCCAAGCCTTAACGCTTTCCATGGTTGGAATGTCATTTCCAAATAGTAGAATGTCATCGACATACAATACTAAGAAGGTAATTATACTCCCACTAGCTTTCTTATACACACAAGCCTCATCAGCGTTCTTGATGAATCCAAAACTTTTGATTTCTTCATCAAAACGATGATTCCAAGTTCTAGATGCTTGTTTCAATCCATAGATTGATTTCTTTAACTTGCATACTTTATTAGGATGTTTTGGATCGACAAAACCTTCAGGCTGAACCATATAGACATCTTCCTCAAGATATCCATTTAGGACAGCGGTCTTGACATCCATTTGCCAAATTTCATAATCATAATGTGCAGCTATGGCAAATAATATCCTAATAGACTTAAGCATTGCCACAGGCGAAAAAGTTTCATCATAATCAACCCCTTGAGTTTGAGTGAAACCCTTAGCTACAAGTCTTGCTTTATAAGTATCCAAGTTTCCATGCATATCAGTTTTCCTTTTGAAAACCCACTTGCTTCCAACAGCTTTGGAGTTGAGTGGTGGTTCAACCAATTCCCAAACTTGGTTGTCATACATGGATTGCATCTCAACGTTCATGGCTTCAAGCCATTTGTCACAATCATTCTTGGACATTGCATCACGGTATGTGGTCGGTTCATCCGAATCTACCACGTAGCAACCTTCTACAAAAAATCCATATTTTTCAGGTGGATTGCTAATTCTACCAGATCTGCGAACGTTTTGTGTGTTTTGATCAACCACTTGATCACTTTCAACAACCTCTTGTTGAGTGCTAGTATCAACCAATTGTGTATCATCTTGTGATTCTTGATCCTCATCAAATTTCACTGTTCTACTATTAGTTCCTTCCTCAAGGAACTTAGTTTCCAAGAACTTACCCTTTCGAGCAATAATAACATTTTGCTCACTAGGATCGTAAAAGTAATATCCTAAATCATCTTTAGGATAACCTATAAAGATACACTTAGTGGATCGGACTTCTAATTTGTTTGGGGTGTATTGCTTTACATAAGCTTCACAACCCCAAACTCTTAAGAATGATAGCGATGGAGCCTTTCCATGCCATACTTCAAAAGGTGTCTTCTCCACTTTCTTGGTTGGAGCCATATTCAATATGCGAACAGCGGAAAGTAAAGCATAGCCCCAAAATGATAGAGGTAAAGTGCTTCTAGCCATCATCGATCGAACCATATCTAATAGGGTACGATTTCTCCTTTCAGACACACCATTATGTTGTGGTGTTCCAGGTGGAGTAAGTTGTGAAATAATTCCACAACTCTTAAGATGATCTTGAAAAACACCACTTAGGTATTCACCTCCTCTATCACTACGAAGTATTTTGATTGTGGTCTTGAGTTGTCTTTCTACTTCAGTTTTGAAGTCTTTGAACATTTCAAAAGCTTCATCTTTGTGTTTCATTAAGTACACATAACCATATCGACTATAATCGTCAATAAAGGTAATGAAGTATCTTTCACCATTCCTAGTCATTGGTCTAAAAGGACCACATACATCCGAATGTATGATACCCAATAATTCTTTTGACCTTTCAAAAGTTTTATTAAAGGGTTGCTTTGTCATTTTGCCTTGTAAACAAGATTCACATACATCAAATGAATCATACTCATTTGTTTCTAGAATACCACTCTTGCGAAGAGTTTGCATGCGATTCTTACTTATATGTCCAAGGCGACAATGCCAAAGATAGGAATCACCCAAGTCCTTCTTGAGTTTCTTGGTGTTGACATTGTACATTGAACTACTATGTGACATACCACTTTGATCTATTTCATATATACCATTCATGGGTATAGCTTTAAAATAAAACATGCCATTCATCAAAACATGAATATCACAATTTATAAATTTAAGATCAAAGCCACATTGTTTTAAAAGGGACACGGAAATAATGTTTCTCCTTAACTTAGGAGCATACAAAACATTCTTCAAAATTACTTCCAAACCACTTGGAAGCTTTAACAAGTAGTCTCCTTGGGCTTGGACTTCAACTCTTGCTCCATTGCCCATAAAGAGACTAATGTCCCCTTTGTTGAGTTGTTTACTTCTTTTGAACCCCTGCAACAAATTGCAAATGTGAGTTCCACATCCGGTATCAAGTACCCATGTATTCGAAGAAATAACATTTAGTTCAATATGTATAGTAAAGATAATACCTGAGGTATGCCCCGCATCCCTCTTATCTTTTAACGCATTGAGATAGGTCGGACAATTCCTTTTCCAATGACCTATCTCTCCACACTCAAAGCATGGATCTTGCGCCGCAACCTTTTGCTTCTTTTCCTTCGGTTTGGTGGCCGTGATGGCTTTCCTCTTTCCCTTTCCTTGGACGTGGCCCTTGCCCTTAGCAACACTTGCTTTGGGGTTGGAGTTATGTCCCCTTTTTCTTTCATTGATTGTTAGAACGGGTAAAACCCTTTTACCCATTCCCGCTTCGGCCGTTCTTAGCATTGCGTGAAGCTCACCAATGCTTTTGTCCCATCCATTCATGTTATAATTCATGACAAAGGTTTCAAACCTTTTGGTCAAAGAGTTGAGGATCAAATCCGTAGCCAACTCATTAGATACGGGACAATTCAACCTACGAAGCTTTTCAATGTAGCTTTTCATTTTTAGGACATAAGATGAGACGCTTTGGGTTTCCTCCATACGACATGCATGAAACGCTCGAACCGTTTCGAAACGTTCCGCTCTAGCTTGTTGAAGGAACATTTCCTTCAATTGAGTTATCATGTCGTATGCCCCATGATGCTCGAAATCCTTTTGGATTTCGGGAATCATAGTCCCTAACATGAGGCAAGAGGCTTGCACCGAATCTTTGGTGTACTTGACCCAATCGTTATACGCCTCCTCATCTTCCACGTTAGGCTCGTCGGGAATGGGATCGTCTAAGACATATGATATCTCTTCTTGTTTGAGAACTATTCTCAAGTTGCGATACCAATCCATAAAGTTATTATGGTTTAGACGATCCTTTTCAAGGATGGTTCTTAAGGATAGGTTACGGGTGTTATGGGTAGAGGTGTTTGCATTGTTAGCGGCCATCTACAAAATTTTAACAAAGTTTTATTTTAGTATTATAAACAATTTAATTATTAATACCCTTTTATTCCAAATTTTAAAATAATAATTAAATTCTAGAATCCAACGATAAATCAAATTTCGGTTAGGTGACCTTTATCCCGTTATTTGATTTAACAAGGTAGTCAATCTTGACAATTGCAACCTTTTGCAACTTCTAGAGGTATGGGACCATTCGAAATCCTTATTTCGTGTTGGCATGTTTATCCCATCAACACCATTAGATCCCCATGCTTAGGTGACCTTTATCACATGGTTTCCAATTCAAGTCGTCCTACTTGTATAAACATGTAAGATTAACATACAAGTGGTTAGGTGACCTTTATCCCACAAATATGTTAATATTACCCTAAGTATATTAGTTTGCTCAAAATGGTTAGGTGACCTTTATCCCATTTAAAGTTCCCTAATACGTTAAGTGTCATACAAAAGGATGGTGTAAGACTTGTTTCCTTGGTAATTATGAAAAAGGGATTTTAAGTTTTCCAATATTCTAGTTTGAAAAACATTATGCCATATCCTAACATGCATTTAGTAATATGGCGATTTTGAAAACCAATTTTCAAGGTTCAAGTTATAATAAAACCAATTTTATTATATGTGAGTAATCGCTTAGTTTTAATAAACCCATTTAATTAAACTAATTGACGCGATATTACCAAATATATATTAGAACCCGTTTTATGCTTGTTGTCGTTCCTATGTGACGGTTTGGATATCCTAATATCTATCAACCACACATTACAATAAGTAAAACAAACAACCAAGCAAACACATGCAAAATATAGTCATAACCGAGAACCGCTAAGTTTGACCATACTTGTTAGCCGAAACAAGTATAGGTCATAAGTCACACCTAAGGGACAAAACATGACACAAGGATGGAATGTTGACTCCCACTTGACCTTGCATCCAAATGCTTCAAGTATCCTTTCCAAGTTGTTGTGTTCTTGTTGGGCTTGTTAATGGGCTCCAAACTTCCAAAAGTCTTCTTGGGCCCAAGAGTGAAATTTATGGGCCTAATGGGCTTGAATCCCATGATGGGCCGGTGAGGCCCAACAAGCCCAAAATTTCGGTCCAAGGCCCAAATCCACCAATTCTTGCATCTTCAATTTTTACAAAATGTATCCTAATACATATTTTTCTAAAAAAAAGAAAATGCAACTAATCTATTTATTACAAACCAACTTATGAATAAATAAATTACACAAGCCTAAGATTATGAATTATTACAACCATATTGAATAATAAACATAATCAACATACACAAACAACAATCAACACATCCAAGGTCTAGGTTTCGGTTATGACACATCCAAACATACCAAATGTTCTAAGCATGCAACCTAAGCAACCAATGCCCAAAATCACCAAATAAAATCGGCCCCCCCCCCCCCCCAAGAGGCTACGGCCCAAATTATTATTATTATTTTTTTTTATTATCAACATCCAAATGTTATTAATGGTTTCCTAAGATCTTTCATGCATGTCAAGATCTTACAAATCCATGAGGGGTAAAATCCACCCAAATTTCGGACCCCTTTTTCACCCATGAAAAACCCGAAATCTATGAACATGTAAGAAGCATAAGTCCTTGTAACCGGCTCTTGATGCCATTGTTGGGTTTTGTACAAGATTATCAAAGTTCAAGTTAACCATATTTAACTAGAAAACGCAACGGAAGCTTAGATTTTAAAACTTGTTATGAACATACCATTATGTTAAAACTAAAACCCAAAGAACAAGGATCAATATTACAAGAACAATATGCTTACAAAATGTAAATGGTACCTTCTTATACCTTATAAGAAGATGTAGATGGATGAAGAAGATGATGTCTTCAAATGGCAAGGTTGCAAAGAGAAACCCTCAAGCTTTGTATACCCCAAGCTTTGAGCAACAACACCAACTAGTTGCTAGGATTTTGAACACTTGAACTAGCTCACAAAACTCCCAAATGATGCCCAAGTGAGCCGTGGGTTTTGGAGAGAAAGAGAGAGAGTTTGTTTGCTTGTTTCAACACTTGAAAAATATCAAAGAACAAGACCATTTGCATGTATGGGGAAATGGAGGATTAAAAGGAACCCAAGACAAGTTACATAGAGCATCTTGTTATTGATTGGGTAAAACCACCACCCCACATGGGTGGCCGGTTTTGTTTGTTTTTTTTTTTTTTTTTTTTTTTTGTTTTGTGTTTTAACATTTAAAACTTCTCCATTCATTTTATAAAACTCATTTTCATAAAATGTGCATACATCTATTTAATTATTTAACCAATTAAATAATTAGTTTATATAAACAAATTATCCAAATAATTTATTTGAATCCTCAAGTGTGTTTGTTTAGAAAACCAATTTTCTAAACACGTAGTGTTCGGTATTCATTTAAATGATCAAATCGTTAAAAGAATACATTTGGTGTTGTCTAGCTTGTTATTGGGTATGACCCGACTTGGATCAAACACAGTTAGCCACATTAGTTTAAGTATGTGTCTCGGGCATACGTAATTCCAACACATAGTACTCTTCATCCCCAAAACTCAATAGTTCCCATGCTTGTTTCCTAGTATCACCCGCTTCTGCTGACTCGTCAGCATCCTCAACCGCAAATATAATCATGGATTCGTACCAGATGGGTCTGCTAGTTTCCTCACTCACGCAAATACCCAAATCGATCCCCAACTGGGTAACCGATGTAGTATACCACTCTCCCCCACACCTAAACTCAACAGAATCCTCATCCCACATAGTCAAATTCCTCGTCTTGAAAGAGGACGAGGCTAAAAACTCCTTGGTCAGCTCGGTCACCGTTTTACCCTTCTGATTCAAAACACGCACCCATGGCCCTTTTACGAACTTTTTGTACCTCCCCCATTGGTTTACTTGCTTTAGCGTGTCTTTGCAAGATTAGAAATGTGATTTTGGGAGACGGTTGTTAAGGTAGCCCATTCGTATTCGGGCCCGTTCATCTCTGAAGGTGTCTTCGTGGAAGACCAGGAAAGCGTGTTCATCGTCACCTTATTCAGCCATATGCAATTTATACTCATATTAGTTGATTTTTTCAAACATAGTTGAAAAACTTGGAATAAGGTGTAAGACCACGGTGTCGTGCTTCATGAAGCACGGCCCCATGTTTTAGTAAAGTACGGTACCGTGCTTCTTGAAGCACGGCCCCATGTTGCGGGTCCTTGGTAGTTTAACCAGTTTCTGATTTCGAATTTTGTTGACCAAAGGTTGACCACAAGTCATGTTTTGTAAAGCACACCCCATGCTTTTAATCCTAATTCTACCATAATCAAGACTCGAAATTGCAATTCCAACTGGTTTTAACATATCATTCGGGTTCACATTGTTAAACAAGTCATCCAAGATCCGAACCCTAATGGTTTTTCTCAATAAATATTAAGTGTAAATCTATCTAACAACTCACTATCATAGATCCAAACAATTTACCCATCCATTTTTCGGGTTTAGACCTGATTTCATCACTTAGTGAGATTTAGGGTTTGTTTAAAACCTAAAATGATGGATTTGAACAATAGATTTACTAAATTAAACATACCTTTGGTTGGAAATCAAAGATTTGAAGCAAAGAATCGAGTTATAGGCAAAGAGGAGTCGGTTTCGACTTTGGAGACGAAGTTGGTTTTAGGGTTAAGTGAGTGAAAATGTTATTTTATTGAAAAAAAATGTAACTGCACTGTAGACAGAAGCATGGCCCCGTGCTTTTTGAAGCATGGTACCGTGCTGCATGAAGCAGTCAGTTTCTTTTTGTTTTGCTGTTTATTTGTCGAGCTGGTTCATTTTTTTTAACGGATTTTCTTTGAGGATTTAAAATTAAGATATAAATTAAAAGTCCTAATCTTCATTAAACATATAATATCATAAAAACTTGAAAGAAAGAAAAGTAAGACAACAATTCCGAATTTCTTAAAACATAGAACTATCAAGAGTGACTCCAAGCAAGACAAAGTCCGAACTTCTCACGACCACCATTCTTGAACTAGTCCTGAATGTGTGGCGGGGCTTGTTTAGCTTCCAAGAGCTCGGAAAGCTTTTTATCGAGCTTCGCGATCTCTCGGTTAAGATAATTGAGCTTGAAGTCCACATCTTTGTTATGATTTCCGACGATGTGGAAGTACTCGAACCGAAGCAGTTTGACTTTGTTGGTCAGCTCGATTAGGCGAGCTTCGGCTTGGATATTACTTTCGACTTTGTCCATAACAATGCTTTGGAGTCTCATGATCTCTTCCTCAAGATTTAAGGAAGAATGACCATGCTTACTCCTTCTCACTGGTCTCCATTCCATTTTCTTATTTTCCATTTAGTAAACTTGTGTTTGGTATGAATTGGATAGTGAGTTTTGCTTGCATTATATAGTAACCATAACGTCGATCACGGCCCCGTGCTTCTTGGAACACGTCCCCGTGCTGCTAGGGGAATAAATGTTTCTGATTCAGAGAATTGTACGGAGTCATTGCGTGTCAAGCTGAAGATTCTAGGGTGACCACGGCCCCGTGCTTCAGGAAGCACGACCCCATGCTTTTTGTCACTGAAATTTTCTTTGATTTTTTCAGCCAAACGCGAGAGCCGGAAATTTTAGCATGTTATTTTAACAGTTTGATAATCTTAAAAATTAATTTTAGCATGTTATTTTAACAGTTTGATAATCTTAAAAATTAATTTTAAAAGTCCTAAAACAATTACAGGATAAGCCCGCTTTTCCTAAAAACATAAATTTAATCGGGTTAAGCCCGATGGTCCTAACACATTATGCTTAGTGCACTTGTTTACACATGAACACAAAAAACTAAAGTCTCTACATCCCACCAAAGGGTTCTGCTCCGTCGAATGGTCCAGGAGGAAGAAAGTACATGAAGTGGAGAACTTGAAACTGGAGTTGTTTGTTGATGTCCCAAAGCTCCATTTTCATACTCTGTATAGATTCGGTGAGTTGAATTAGACGCATCTCCTCAAGGAGATTCATCTCGATGAGTTCTTTGACGAGTTCTTGTAATTTCATCAAAAGCTCGGTTTTCGATACGTGTCGGGTTTCGTTCCTCGGTTGACGAGGAACGGAAATATCTTCGTTTATCTCAGCAGACATTATGAACTCAAGGGAGAGTGTTTGGTTTTGGATTGGTGCAAGAAATGTATTGGCAAGAGGTCTTATTTATAGCCAAGCAATTGTGAGGCACGGCCCTATGTTATTGGTCTAACAATTCTGTTACAAACCAGTTCTGACTGAGATTTTTGCAGTGAAGATTACGGCCCGTACTTTGTGGCACGGGACCATGCTTCTAGGGGCACGCCCCCGTGTTTTAGACACTTTATATTTTTGTTTAGAAAACTACGGAACATATTTACAAGGCCTAGTTTAACACAGGTCTTGGCCAGACCTTTCTTCTTGTATCTTCATTGGTTTAAGCGGAGGATTACTACCTCCGAAACCTCTCCGAATGGCCCATTGATGTATGGTTTTAATTGATGTCCATTGACTTCGAACTTGTGATCGTTAGAATTTGAGATCTCAACTGTCCCATAGTTAAAAACTGATTCGACTACGTATGAACCTGTCCAGCGAGATTTCAGTTTTTCTGGGAAAAGACGTAAACGTGTGTTATATAACAGCACTCGATTTCCAACTTGAAAATTTGTGTTTCCCTTCAAATGGGCTTCGTGTAAACATTTTGTCTTTTCTTTGTAAGACCAGGAGTTTTCATTGGACAGTTCCCTTAGTTCTTTTAACTCATGAATTTGATCCCCCCGGTTTTTACCGGCGGGCGTTAGATCAAAATTCATTGCTTTGATGGCCCAATAGGCTTTGTGCTTTTGTTCTACTGGTAGATGACATGCTTTCCCATATACGAGTTTGAAAAGTGTTGTTCCTTTGGGGGGTTTTGTAGGCTGTCCTAAGGGCCCACAAAGCGTCATCTAGCTTTTCGGCCCCATTTTTGCGATTCATTCCTATAGTTCTTTCGAGGATTCTCTTAATCCCCTGATTCGAGACTTCAACTTGCCCACTAGTCTGAGGGTGATATGGTGTGGCCAATCGGTGGTAAACTCCATATCGTGCTAAGACTTTGTTCATTGGAGCATTACAGAAGTGAGTATCTCTGTCGCTAATTAGGGCTTTCGGAGTACCGAAACGTGAAAATAACTTTTCCAGAAAACATACAACTACTCGAGCATCATTTGTGGGAAGAGCTTGTGCTTCTACTCATTTAGACACGTAGTCGACTGCTACAAGGATGTACTTATTCCCGAATGAGTTAAGGAACAGGGCCCATGAAATCTATTCCCCATACATCAAGGACTTCACAAATTTGAATGCCTTTTTGAGTCATTTCATTTTTTACTGAGATGTTTCCGGCTTTTTGATAAGCATCGCATGCTTGGATCAAAGCATGTGTATCCTTATATATGGTGGGCCAGAAAAATCCTGCATCAAACACTTTCCTGACCGTGGTGGCGGTACTGTGGTGTCCTCCAGTCGGTCTTTCAAGGCAGTGTTTGAGAATATCTAAGGCTTCCTTTCCTAATACACACCTATGAACAACCTGATCGGCACCTGTCCTAAACAAGTATGGATCTTCCCAGAAATAGAACTTAAGGTCGGAGAAGAATTACTTCCGAAGTTGATGAGTTAGCCCTTTTGTTAGGATTCTACAGGCTGGATAGTTTGCGAAGTCGGCAAACCAAGGGCTTTCGTCCTCCTCTTGCATGACTGCTTGGATAGGCATGAGAACTTCAAGTGGAAAACTATCATTGATAATTTCCTCGTGACATTCTTTTGAAGCTGGGCATTCTAAGCGTGAAAGATGGTATGCGGCTACATTATCTACTCCTTTCTTGTCCTTGACTTCTATATCGAACTCTTGGAGTAGTAAAATCCATCGGATAAGTTTGGGTTTTGCATATTGTTTGTTGAAGACGTAGCGTATGGCAGCATGGTTGGTGTAAACTATGGTTTTGGAAAGAACTAGGTAGGACCTAAATTTTTCAAAGGAAAAAACTACTGCTAATAACTCTTTTTCTGTTGTGGTGTATTATTCTTGTGCATCATTAAGAGTTTACTAGCATAGTAAATTAGGTGAAAATGCTTTTCTTTGCGTTGTCCAAGTACGGCTCCAGCTGCAAAGTCACTTTTGTAGCACATGATCTCGAATGGAAGTGTCCAATCGGATGTAGTCATGATTGGTTCGTTGACAAGTTTATCTTTTAATATGTTGGATGATTCAACACATTCTTCAGAGAAGACAAATGGTGCATCTTTTTCTAGAATTTTGGTCATAGGTCTAGCAATTTTGGAGAAGTCTTTTATGAAATGACGATAGAATCCTGCATGACCTAGAAAACTTCTAATGGCCTTGACTGAAGTTGGTGGCGGAAGTTTAGAGATGGTTTCGATTTTTGCCCTATCAACTTCTAGTCCTGCTTGATATATCTTATGACCGAGAACGATGCCTTCTTTGACCGTAAAGTGGCATTTTTCCCAGTTGAGTACTAAATTTACTTCTTCACACCTAGCTAACATTTTGTCTAGGTTTTTCAAACAATGTTCGAAGGAGTTTCCAAAGACTGAGAAGATGTAGGTTCCCAGCCTGATCTACACAGGAGTATCTCGTAACACGAGGGTGCGGAATCCCCACGTAATACGATACGAGCGTAAGATATATAATACGTTAAACCGAAACACAAACACACGTTACAATACTAATAAACACGTTGTATTGCAACACTTCAACACGTGATCTCAAATCACAAATACACGTTCTGGAAAACTATCTTTACAAACCAAGCCGAAGTTGAGGTTATATACACCTCGACAACTTCGCCTAACATGTTAGGCGAAGTTGTCCTAACTTCGCTTGTCCACAAGTTCGCCTACATCCCAGGCGAACTTGTGTGACACAATATCTAAAACCAAATCAAACAATCTAACACGATTACAGACACATACAAAACACTAGATACTGAACTACTGACATTATGCACCAACAGACTCCCCCTTGGAAGTAGCTTCATATCTCTATCTTCATTCTCGTGTCTAGTAATCACAAAATCTCGTGTCACCAGTCTTCAAGCATGAACTCCCTGTCTTACACAGACAGAGACCACTCTCTGGTATTTCTTGGCTTCATCTTTCCATGCAGGAATATAAAATATCTTCTTCTCGTTTAGCACCTGAAAGTCAGCTTGAGATAAATTTACCAAGTGCATGGGATCATACACTCTCAGAACTTCTTGTTCATCTTCATCCTCCATAACCGTTTCAGCTGTTTGACTATCAACATACCACCACTTAAGATTCTTTAAGACATCCTTGGGCATTGGTTTCATCGGCACTTCTTTCAAACACCGGATTGGTTTATATTTCATTACCATCCAAGGTTTGCCATCAGCTCGCATTCCTCTTTCCTTATCTTCAACAAGCTTCCCTTTCTGCGGCTTTAACAACTCAAACTTTTTCACTTTTACACTTTCTTTCCACACAATCTTCCCAATAATTCTGGCCATATTATCATCACTTCTATTAATCAACCCCAATTTAGCCAAATCCTTCACCTCACACTCAGGCAAGGTATTCAAAGATCTCAACATCTTCTTAAAGTACTGAATCCCATCAAAACGTTTAATCACAAATAACCTCAACTGCTCATCATACAAACAGCATATAATACCCTTCTTTGATTCAGCATACCCTTTGATATTGTAACTCTTCTTGAACATGGTTGGAACCGCTGGCTTCTTTGTCTTCACAAACCACTGAGCGTAGCCTTCTTTCCATCTCGGCTGCTCTTCCCATTCAGACTCATCACTTTCCATATCTTGACCCACATTTGCCTTATCAACATCTGGGATATCATGTTCTACGTTGTCATCCACAATCTCTCCCTCTTCAATCTCACTATCAATCACAATCTCAGCTCTTATCTTTTCAATCTCCTCAACTGGTAACACATCGTCATCACCCACAACATCATCATCCACCATTTCCTCATCATCCACCACCACAACATCTTCACCCCCTGATCCACCTGCTGTACCAGTTGACTCCCACTGAGATGTGGAAGTCCCAAGAGTTTGTTCAGTTCTTGGCAACTCACCACTTGCACCTTTCGATGCATTGGGATCATCGTCTCTATCATGACTTTTCTTTGATCTTAACTCATCGCCCTTGCAGCTCGTCTCCCCTGAGATGCTAAGAACTGTTTTAAAGCATCAAAAAGTTTACCGTGCTCAACAAGGAGGGACGACTGAATCTGATTTTCTGAAACAAGGCGCTGGATAGCTTGAGTCTGGAACAGATTGATTCTAGACTGTTCAGCCACTACCCGTTCAAGTGCAGCTATCCTTTCAGAGTCAGACAAGGTAGCATCAAACTCGAAACGCATATGAGAAACGTCTTGAGCATACGGTGGAGGTATTCCCAAACGAGCTGGAATATCAGAAACAGGCTGAAAAGTAACCGCGGGTGGTATTGTGACATATAACCCCGCAGTAGCAACTAATGTCGTCTCAAAAAATCTTTCAACAACCTCCGATTGAGTAAGAGTAGGAGGTGGCAAAGAAACTATCTCAGGAGCCGAAAACTGAAACGTGGTAGGTGGAATGCCAAATGATGATGATGTAGTTATCACGGGACCACTTGAGATGATTGGTCCTGTCACAGTCATCGAAGCAGGAACCATAGTCATACCAGATAACGTGGGTGGAGAGAAACGAACCACCCTTGAGCTTTCACCAACTCCCGAACCCTCACCAGTTCTTACCCTTTTCGATCGACGTATCAACTGGTCTAACTCCTCCTCAAAGTCAGATTCACTGTCATCCGAGTCTTTCTTTCTTTTTCCATGTATTCTTTCCTGTGTGACCAGAATCTGTCGTGCTTCAGCAATATCATCAGCGGAGGAGTCAGAGTCGGTTCTCTCAGAATCAGCTACAGACGTAGCTACCATCGATACATTTACACCAGAAACCTCTGCTACTGAGACTTGAATCTCTGCAGCAGGATCAACACGCTCCATATCAAAGAACCCTTGGCTATCAAAAGCAGCTTCAAGATCTACCTGTTCCTCCGGTGCCACAACAGGATCAGCAGGCAATGCTTGTTGTACCACAGGTGGTGGTTGAGGAACATCAGCCTGTTGCGGTGCCGGGTCCCGAAATTCATCTCCAAGAGGAGCAACATAAGCAGGGTTTATCAAATAACCAAATAATGGAGTATTCCGCGGACGAAGCTCTGGTTTACTGCGAGCACTCGACGACCTGCATTGCGCAAAGATCCTCTTGCTTACACTCTCAACATAACGAATGGGACGGCGTTGAGGTAGCATAGGAGCTACATGATTCAAGATCATCTGTAAGAATCTTGGGTATATTAAAAATCTTTCACGAGCGACCGCGCGTCTCTGACGATCGATTTCATAAAACACCATCTGACTGAAGCTATAGGGCTTGTTGCACCCATACCGTCAGTCCCAGCTTTACGACCCGACATGCACACAATCATCACGTGCATCAGAAAGAGCCACTGATCCAATAAAAATCATTTGCGCCTCTGAGTGTCACCCAATGGACCCGAATAGCCCATACGTAAAAATGCACCATCTCTGAATGGAGCCGGAAAGTCGGTTGGATCATCTGTGGTCTCAGCCCCGAACTGCAAGGCAACCCTGATCTGATTTGCTGAGAACTGCACCACCTGATTGTTTACTGTGGCGCGCATAACCGGAGGCTCAACTCTACAGTCATATTCTACCGTTCGCCAGAAATCTTCAATATTCGGTAGAGAAATGGGGAGAGTTGTAGTAATAGCATGAAAAACACGTGAGCGAACTAGGAAGGAGATAATCTCACGAAAATCATCGATACCACTGGCATCCGGATCCAACGTGATGTACATGTTGTGACCCGGAAAGAATTGTCGGTTGTTATCACCACCTTCGTCGCCACCAGCACCACCTGCGCCTGCCACAGCAGCCATATCTGCACAACAAACGGTCTAAGTCAGAACATTGACAAAGCAGATCATAACTTCGCCTGTTACCATGAGCGAAGTTATGATAACTTCTAATGTGCAGGCGAAGTTAAACATATGGCGAAGTTGAGTACAACTTCGCCTTAACCCTAACTCCGCCTGATAACAAATTAGAACTATTAAACAATATTAAGCAGCAGGCGAAGTTAAGTAGAAGGCGAAGTTGAGCATAACTTCGCCTAACCCTAAGTTCGCCTGAGAACAACTAGACTAATTAATTAATTAAACATGATCAGGCGAAGTTATGCCAAGGCGAAGTTGAGAACAACTTCGCCTAAAGATAACTTCGCCTGAATCTGAAACGGCATAAAAACAAAGGTCAGATCATGGTTTGATCAGAGTATTGGAGATCGATAACATAAGAGGATGTTACTATGGAGATCTAGACGATCAAATTAGTTACGAACACATTAGAAAGAGATTGGTTAGCGGGTGTTTAAGGGTTGCATGAACGAGGTCACAAGTCGGACCAAAACGACATCTGATTAACACCATTGACAAGAATTATAAGTCATACTGAGCCTACACACCTTTAACACGGATTGAAAACAAATAATAACAAGGTTCGATTCGTGTTTTAAGTTCGCCGAGGGTTATAGGATTATAAGTTCGCCGGAGGTTTGAAAAGTTGTGAAGAGTTTGACCAAGAATACACTTTATATAGGGTTGAAAATATACAGGCGAAGTTAAGGTTAACTTCGCTTACCCTTAACTTCGCCCCTTAACAACTTCGCCCCTGCACAACTTCGCTTACTATTAAATTCACCTATTTTATTTACAAAACAGTCCCTTATAAATTTGATCAAAATGCAACTGTCTTTTAAAAACTTTCGTTAAAAATTAAACGTTACGATCAAAGAACCAAGTAACCAAGCTTTGAGCCATAAAACGAAAGATGCAATAAAAATTTTAGAAATTAAGTAAACGGGATCAAATTCCAGTCTTGACGGGGACCAGCATGTTTTAGAAAAGATCTGAACAGGAATCATACTAATTAAATGGCTGTCACATAGATCCATGTTCATCGGTATTATGACATAAAGAAACAGGTTGTAAGCAGGTATACAACTTAGTATGGTTTTCATCGCTTCTGTGATATGGATTAGGTTCAATTAATCTCAAAATTTAGATGGACATCACATGAGAGATTGTGATGCCTCCTATCTATTCTCAAAGCGTATTTGGTTTTCCCCAAGTCACCCCGAGTTGACCTCGACCCGTAGTGTCTGATTAAACAGTCAGTACATATCGATCTTTAGAGTCTTCTTCCCGTTCTCTTTCTTGCCTCTTGATTGATGTTTGAAATAATATAAGCTCCAGAAGGCTTAACAACATTTTTTTTAATAAAGATATTAATACAGCTTCAAATAGTAGACGACTGCAAGTTCCGAATCTGGATCACTGCAGGTACTTGACGCACTATCTTCTCGGGAATCAGAACACTCACGGGCTCGTGTATGACTGGGTAATCACTTTTCTGCCTATAATTCGGAAAGATGTATATGGAGACATGCACAACTCTAAATGGTTCTCCACTTTAAATCGAGGAAATTTAGTTAGTATCACTTCTACTTTTACGCACCATAAAAAGCTACCTTAACATACAATGGCTGTTCTAGAGTGTTTTAGGCCTAATAACTTCACTAGTTAAACACACAGAATTAGTTTGTCTATCACTTTCCAAGGTTGGATCAATTTTCTTTTAAACATTGTATTGAAACTTCTTACGAAGTTATAGACTTGAAAAAATATATCATCTCCCCTTAAAAAAATGTTAAATTCTATCGCCCGATCAAGTCAAAGTCTTCAGGTAAACGGCTATCCTGAAGATCCAATGGATCAGCTGGACCGACCACATACGAGTATGTGTCCTTCTAACTAAGTATGAACGACTATTTTTCAGCGAAAGAATAAAAACCCATCATAAACCGCCCCGGTCACTTTCAATCATCTGGTTAATGGCTATCCTCATAATCTACTAGTAGAAGTAAGGACCAAACACATCCGAAGATGTGTCCTTCAAACTGAAGCAACCGACATAATTTTAAGCGATAGTGATGTTTTTTTTAAATAAAAAACGAAAAACACGGTTACTCGGGATTGATCATCCCATTCAGCTCAACAAGATTTTGAAAACGAGTTCGGTCAAACGCTTTAGTAAAGAGATCGGCGAAATTATCAAACGAATCAACCTTTTCTAGCACTATTAATTTCTTCTCAGCACAATCCCGTATAAAATGATGACGAATGTCAATGTGTTTAGTTTTGCTGTGTTTGACGGGATTGTTAGTTACTGAGATTGCGGCAGTGTTATCAATGCAAATAGGAGTTTGAGTGAAATTCAGACCGTAATCGCGCAATTGCTGTTGTATCCAAAGAACCTGGGAGTAGCAGTTTGATGCTGCCATGTACTCTGCTTCACAGGTGGAAATGGCTACTGAGGTCTGCTTCTTGCACTGCCATGACACCAATCTTCCTCCCAGAAACTGACATCCACCGGTTGTCGACTTCCTGTTCTGATTGCAACCTCCATAGTCAGAATCTGTGTAAGCGACCAAATCCAGTTCTCCCCCTTTCGTGTACCACAATCCCAACTTAGGCTTGCCTTTGAGATAACGCAAAATCCTCTTCACTCCCTTCATGTGAGATTCCTTCGGGCTTGCCTGAAAACGAGCACAAAGACAAACTGCAAACATAATATCAGGTCTAGATGCAGTTAAATACATTAAGGAACCTATGATTGCCCGATGTTGGGTGGGATCCACGTCTTCATCACTGTCAGAATCTGCACCCAGTTTGTGATTGACGCAAACTGGAGTATCAAATGAAGTGCTGTCCTCCATCTTGAAGCGTTTGAGTACGTCATGGACATATTTTGTTTGATGAATGAACATCCCATCTTTCTTCTGATCAACCTGCAATCCCAAAAATAAAGTTAATTCGCCCATGGCACTCATTTCAAACCTCTTTTTCATGACGGCTTCAAATTCCTGACACATGGCGACTCTTGATGCAGCAAAAATGATGTCGTCCACATATACTTGAACGAGTAGAAGATCTCCCCCTTTTCTCTTGACAAACAGTGTGCTATCGATCTTTCCTCTTTCGAACCCATTCTCAAGCAAATAATCGGACAGAGTTGCATACCAGGCACGAGGTGCCTGATGTAGCCCATATAAGGCTTTACTTAGTTTGTACACATGATCAGGAAAATCTGGGTCAGGGAAACCTGGAGGTTGTTCAACGTACACCACCTCATCGACTTTTCCATTAAGGAAGGCACTCTTCACATCTAACTGGAATACTTTCATATCTTTGTGTGCAGCAAATGCCAAAAATAGACGAATTGCCTCTAATCTTGCCACAGGAGCAAACACTTCGTTGTAATCGATTCCTTCTTGCTGATTAAACCCTTTTACTACTAACCTTGCCTTGTTCCGTATGATTATCCCTTTCTCATCTCTCTTACATTTAAAAACCCACTTTGTACCAATAGCATGTACATTCTTTGGTTTTTCAACTAATTTCCACACCTCCATCTTCTCGAACTGAGCTAACTCTTCTTGCATAGCTTCGACCCACGAGCTATCCTTTAGAGCTATTTGATAGTTCTTCGGTTCAATCTGGCTGATGAAGCAGGTGTACAAGCATTCATTTATGATACCCGTGTCTTTAATGCTTGCGTAACCACATGTGTGTTCATCCAAACTTCTTCTTGTTTGAACACCGTCAGACAGATTACCTATCACATTCTCTAAAGGGTGATTTTTATGAATTGCAGTAGTCTGAACCGGACCGACTTCCAGATTATTTTCTAAGTTCGAAGAGAGTTCATCAATGGGTGATTGATGTTGAGAGTGAAATGGATTGTAGAATTCTTCCTCAGTAGAGGCAGCAGGAGTATCAACGGCACTTGACGAGGAAGGTTGACTTTCATCGTATCGCGAACGTTGCACAATATTTTCCTCCTCGTCATACAGAATCTGTGAAGCAATTTTCTCATCAACTTCTGCAAAATTCAAGTAAGGCATATTAAAAGATTTGAACAGTTTATCATAGTCGAAAGCTTCAGCGGGTCCCGTGCTAGGCTTTGGTGACTTGTAACTCGTAATGTCAGTGTTACATATCACCTCAACCTTGCTGTTCGATAAATTAAAGACTCTTCTGTTGGGTGTCCCAACAACATATCCGACTAAAATACCTTTGTCGGCTTTTTCACCAAATTTTGAATTTGTCTTTAATATCGTACAAGGGGACCCGAAAGGTTCAAGACCATTCAGGTTTGGCTTTCTACCATGCACGAGTTCATAAAAAGTTTTATTTAATCTTTTAACAGTTAAAACACGATTAAGGATATAACTGGCTGTGGCAACAGCTTCAGCCCAGAACACCACGGGAAGTTTAGCATCAGCCAACATTGTTCTGGCTCCTTCAATTAGCGTTCTATTCTTCCTCTCAGCCACCCCATTTTGTTGCGGAGTATACGGGGCGCTATACTGATGGTCTATCCCTTTCTGTAAGCAGAACATCTCCATCTGGTAGTTCTTGAACTCTGTACCATTATCACTCCTGATGTACTTAACCTTTCTCCCAACAATATTTTCAACCTTGGTAATCAAGTTAATTACCAACTGCACTGTCTCATCTTTTGCCTTCAGAAAGTATACCCAAGAGTATCGAGAGTAATCATCGGTTACTACCAAGCAGTATGACGTCCCACCTAGACTCTTTACATTCACGAGACCAAAAAGATCCATGTGAAGTAGGTCTAGGGTACTGATGATAGAGTTAACCTTCTTGGAGTGATGAGTTTTCTTGTGTTGCTTTCCCTTCTTGCACGACAAGCATTGATCTTCAAAGTTAAAATTCTTCAAGGGAACACCAAGCACCAGCCCATTCTTGACAATGTAATTCATTTTATGAAGATATATATGTCCCATTCTTCGATGCCATAACTCTGACTCAGACTCAGTTGCCTTTGACAGAAGACATGATTCTTCTGTTGTCATCTCAGTTGACCTCATATCCATTACATACGTGTTCTTTTCTCTTGGAGCTTTCATCACCACCCATGCCTCTGGTATCTTGAATCCCGGATAAAGAACGATTGCCTCATTTTTAGTAAAATGTACCGTGTATTCTTTGTCACAAATCTGAGACACACTTAACAAGTTATGCTTCAACTCTTCAACGTAATTCACCTTCTCTAACTTCATTTTTCCATTTGTCACAGTTCCCATACCAGTGATTCTACCTCCACTCTCTCCAGCGAAACTAACCCTTCCTCCTTGAACAGGTTTCCATTCACGTAACAAATTCTTGTTACCAGTCATGTGCCGGGAACAGCCACTGTCTACAACTCACAGATTGTTTATTGCCCTGTTCAACTGTTCCTGCACAGTTAAAAAAAAAGATTAAAATCTAGGGACCCAAGACCTACTGGTCTTGGGTCGATTAAATCTGTTAAACGGCATCCCGTACTTTGGTTGTCCAAAGGCAGTTTGAGGATGATTCCTGTAAGGTCTGAAAGGAAACCTTCTTGAGGATTGACTGTGAGACCATCCAAACCTTAGTGAATTAACTGAATTATAATTGTTGGTTTGGTTGTTAACTGGGAAAAACTAAGATCGATTTCTTTGAAATCTTGGATTAGTCCAATGTCTGAACTTTGGTGTGTTCACATTCTTACCAATATTATATTTTATATTCGTTTTATTCTCATTTTTCGGAGGCCTCATACCACTAAATTTTCTCTTATTTAGAGGACAATCAGCAATAAGGTGTCCTACTTGATTGCATCTGAAACAACATCTGTGTTCGACTTTATTCTCAACAGTTGTTGCAGGTGTCGAGGTTACATTACTACCCGTTTGTCTTACATACGGTGGGACGAACGGGTTTAGGGAAAAATTCTTTTCTTCAGGCTTATATTCCTCCCCACGTTTTAGTAATATTACCTCTTCCTCTATCTCACCCGATTCGGATGACTTGTCCGAATTTGATGAGACAGAACTAGGAACAGCAATCTTAACCTTAGGAATTGGCTTACTTGTTTCGCTCTTATCAACTTCAGGTTCTTTAGTTGAAATTTTGACTGGAACTGTCTGACTAATCTCAACATCAGCAGATTTCTGATTACTAGGATTATAAGTATAGTTATTGTTATACGGTGGTGGAACTTCAGAAAATCCAATTCCCCCATTGTTAACTGGGGAACGTTGAACACTTATGATGTGATCAAGCATTGCTGAGGAATTTCTAAATTGTTCAATTTTTCTGGTTAGTTCCACCACTTTTACCTGGTAATCAGCTATCTGTTTATCTCTTTCAGCAATTAGTTTGGTTTTTTCTTCTAACACTTCATAACTAAGATCAATTACTTGTATTTTATCAGCTAGACTTGCTTTAAGACTTCTGATATCCTTTTCACTAGCTTTTATTTTTACCGAGTAACTGTTTTCTCTAGTTTTAGTGTAGTGATGATCTTCTTTTAACGTTTTAAATTGTGCATCCAAACTAATAAACTGATCAGTTACTGTTTTTAATTGTTCAGACAGATTCTCACATTGCATACAATGAAGTTCAGAACTTACCTCAGAGAGCTGATCGTTCACTTCTGCCATATATGCTTGATTTTCTCCCGTCTCTCTCTCGCTCCCTCCAGTTTCGATGTTTACCAAATTAGCCTGTTCGAACACTTCATCAACTTGCAGATTCCAGTTGTATCCACCATTCTGTCTAGATACCATAGCCCTATTCTCACTACCTTCCCCATTCTGTTGTGCAGGCCTGTTCTGACTGCGTTCGACTCTCTCATTTGTACATTCCTTGGCAAAGTGACCATTTTGTTGACAGTTGTAACATCTAACCTTTGATTTGTCAAACCCTGGTCTTTCTCCAACGAACTTTCTACCCGTTTTCTTCATGAATCTCTTAACCCTTCTTACTATCATAGCCATTTGCCACTGCAGATCCATCTCTTCTAGATCATCAGCATCGATCTGATCATAGTCTTCATCCAAAGTTGCAGGGTAAACTATTTTACCTTTGATGTAGTTCTCGTAAGATGCAATGAAGGATGCATAGAGAGCTAACTGCTGTTCAGCTGATTTAACACTCATGGGCATCTGTGAGTAGTTGTTGCTCAGAACATTTGACGAGAAATTTCCTGTTGTGGTTTGAGGTTTTGAAGAATTACTACCTCCAGCTACGAAACATATGTCGCCATCCATATTGAGAGTTACATGACCATCTCGAGTTGAGTTTGAGTTTGATTCTCCCTTTGAGTAGTAGGCAGACGATTCTGCTTTTGAACTTGAACTTGGAGTGACTTTCGCACCATACATTCCCGGATCCTGAACCTGATCAGTTGGTGTCTCCTTTCAAACCATGTTAAGTTCAAAATTTCGTAATTTATTGACTGCTGTTTCCAAATCTATATTGGCAAACTCTTTATCTTCTCTCATCAAAACCGTGTACATTTCCCATTTCGGTGGAAGAGCATCAAGAAGTTTCTCTACTATCTCTTCTTCTTTGTATTCAATGGAGTAATTACTAAGTTCGGTCATCAGGTGATAATATCTTGTGATGATATCGTCAAGTGATTCATTTTTCAAATACTTGAATACAGAGAATTGGGTTTTTAGCAGCTTTGTCTTGGAAGCATGTATCCCCACATTACCTTGAAGGTATGAAGAATCTCTTGTGGAAGAGCCATGGTTATTGCTGCATGAGCTTTACTCTCTGCCTCATACATTTTCTTTTCCTCCTCTTCCATCTTACTGTACTTCTTAATTTGATCACGACCTTTAAACAAGGATGTTGGTGGAATGTATCCGTCTTGAATGCACACCCACATCTTAGCATCTTGATATTTCACATACTGTTCAAACCGATCTTTCCAAGCAACGAAATCTGTACCCTTGAGCATTTTTTGAGCTTTAGTTGCTGAACCGGCTTCAACCTCCATTTTTACCAGTTCTGTAATATTTATCGAAGTCATAATTGAAAGAAACACAACTCAAAACACAAGGAAAGTATAAATTTTTTTTATTTTGAACAGTGATCAGTAGGCGAAGTTAATATAACTTCGCTTGAATTCAACTTCGCTTCACAACTTCACTATACTCTTAACTTCGCTTGATCTATAACTTCTCTTAACTTAACTTCGCTTGATTGATAACTTCGCTTGACCTTATAAGTTCGCTTAAACCCTACGAATAGTAACGGCAACTTCGCCTGATGAACACAATGTTTTTGCAGGTTTTAATTTGACGTATTGCGAGGTATGCGAAGGTGTAATGGGTTATATTTGATGGTGGGAGATGGGTAAAACACAAAAACTAGGTATTTCAACGTAAACTCGTTCCGCGAATAGTCGAACGGAACGATCTTAACACTCGTGTGATAATCCCGAACCACACAATCACGAGCAAAGCTTTGATACCACTTGTAGGTTCCCAGCCGGATCTACACAGGAGTATCTCGTAACACGAGGGTGCGGAATCCCCGCGTAATACGATACGAGCGTAAGATATATAATACGTTAAACCGAAACACAAACATACGTTACAATACTAATAAACACGTTGTATTGCAACACTTCAACACGTGATCTCAAATCACAAATACACGTTCTGGAAAACTATCTTTACAAACCAAGCCGAAGTTGAGGTTATATACACCTCGACAACTTCGCCTAACATGTTAGGCGAAGTTGTCCTAACTTCGCTTGTCCACAAGTTCGCCTACATCCCAGGCGAACTTGTGTGACACAATATCTAAAACCAAATCAAACAATCTAACACGATTACAGACACATACAAAACACTAGATACTGAACTACTGACATTATGCACCAACAGAAGACATCCATGAAAACTTCCTATTTCATGAAAGATGGCCACCATGCAATGTTGGAAGGTGGCTGGAGCATTACATAGTCCAAATGGCATTCTTCGGAAGTTGAAGGTTCCATACGGACATGTAAAGGTGATTTTCTCCTGATCTTTAGGAGAAATTGGAATTTGAAAGTATCCTGAAAATCCATCAAGAAAATAGTAGAACATTTTTCCAGATAAACGTTCAAGCATTTGATCGATAAAAAGAAGTGGAAATGGTATTTTCTTGTGGCGTCGTTAAGCTTCAGGTAGTCAATGCAAACTCGTCAGCCTGTGATAGTCCTCATCGGGATCAGCTCGTCCTTCTCGTTCATCACTACTATCATTCCTCCCTTCTTGGGTACTACTTGAACTGGACTAACCCAAGGCGAATCTGAAATTGGGTAGATTAATCCGGCATCAAAAAGTTTGATTACTTCCTTCTTCACCACATCTTGCATGTAGGGATTGAGACGTCTTTGATGTTGGACCACGGGATTGTATTCTTCCTCCATTAGGATTTTATGAGTACGAAAGGAAGGACTGATGCTCTTGATGTCCATGATCTTCCATGTGATGGCCTTCTTATGATTCTTAAGAACCTTAAGAAGTTCGTCTTTCTCTTCTTTAGAAAGGTGAGATGAAATAATCACTGGGGGTTGAGAGTCTTTTTCTAGAAAGGCGTATTCGAGATGATTTGGTAGTTCCTTTAACTCTTAGGCTAGTGGTTCGTCAATTGATGTTTTTGATTTTTCATTGCATTCGGTAATTATCGTGTTCTTAAACGGGTTTAGTGATTTCGCCAGTTAAGATTTGTGTTTCTAATGGGGTGTTAATGGAAGATTTTCGCACATAGCAACTCACGATAGAATCGATGATGTCAACACAATATAATGTGTCATCGTGATGTTGCGGATGTTGCATAGATTTTCCTATGTCAAAAGTGATAGCCTCATTATTAACCCTGAGAGTGAGTTTGCCGGTGCAAACATCAACAATAGCCTTTGCAGTGGCTAAGAAGGGTCTTCCTAAAATCAGAGGTACATTTTTGTCTTCCTATATGTCTAGAATTACAAAATATACAGGAAAAACAAATTTGTCAATTTTGACAAGCATGTTTTCAACAATGCCCCGAGTATATTTAATGGATCGGTTAGCTAACTGAATGCTCATGTGGGTGGGCTTTGGTTCTGCTATCCCTAGTTTTGCAAAAAACGCATAAGGTATTAAGTTAATACTAGCTCCTAGGTGAGCTAGGGCATTGCTAACAGACAAATTTCCTATGAGACAAGGGATAGTAAAGCTCCCTGGATCAGTCATTTTCGATGGCAGCTTGTTTTGGAGGACAGCTGAACATTCTTCACTGAGGGTGACATGTGAGAGCTCCTCCAGCTTCCTTTTGTTTGTCAGCACTTCTTTGAGAAATTTTGCATATTTTGGCATTTGACCAATGGCTTCAATAAAAGGGATGTTGATGTGGAGTTGTTTAAAGAGTTCTAAAAACTTCCCGTACTAAGCTTCCAATCTCTCATGTTTCACCCTATTAGGTATAATTAGGGTCGATAAAACCTTCAGGCTGAACCATTTATAAACCTTCAGAAATGTGTCTATTAAGAAAAGAGGTTTTGACATCCATTTGTCATATCTCATAGTCATAATGCGCGGCTATCGATTTAGTCATAGCAACGAGTGAGAAAGTTTCATCATCGTTAATACCCTGAGTTTGATAACAACCTTTCGCGACTAGCCATGCTTTATAGGTCTGTACATTTCCATGCATGTCATTTTTTATTTTGAAAATCCACTTGCTCTCTACTGTCTAACCTTTGGGGGTATCTCAACCAAGTTCTAGACTTTATTGTCATGCATAGATTGCATCTCAGCGTTCATGGCTTCTTGCCATTTCTCAAATTTGTAGTAAATTTGTAGTTAGCAGGTTCTTCATTAGATTCAGCTACTGATATGACTTTGGGACCATCTAGATGCCATAGGTATCTATTTGGTTTGTTGCGATTCCTACTACTTCTATGAATGTTCGTGTTTATGTCTGATGTATCTTTCATGATTTCTAGACATGGCTATGAAAGGGCCACATACATCAATATGTATTAGTCCTAGTAGATCCTTTGCTCGTTCACTTTTATGAGTGTAGGAGTCTTTGGCGAGTTTGCCAGCTAAGCATGATTCGAAGTCGTCAATGGAGTCTAGTCATGTGGATTCAAGTATCCCTTCATATTAGAGTTTCTTAACACCCGCCTTGCTTATGTAACCAAGTCGGCAATGTCATATAAATGTATCATTGATGCCAGATCTGATACGTTTTGAAAGATTATATACATTATTGTTTATTTGAACATTAATCTCATAAATTCCATTTCGAGGTTTAGCCTCAAAATAAAAGACATCATTCAAGTAGGCAGAAATAGCATTACCATTAAAAGGCATTCAGACACATGTTAACAATTGATAGAAAATTTCTATAAAATTCAAACATGTTAACAGTCAAAACAAAGTTTTAACATATAAAAAGACATTAATTTACATGAATTATGTAAGCT
Source organism: Bidens hawaiensis (assembly GCF_021521415.1). Lineage (NCBI taxonomy): Eukaryota > Viridiplantae > Streptophyta > Magnoliopsida > Asterales > Asteraceae > Bidens > Bidens hawaiensis. Next base: position 1,774,216 of record NW_027491058.1, on the reverse strand, counting down.
ACATACATAAATAAATAATCATAATTTAATAACTAAGACACATTTTTCTTGACCAAAACAAACTCATTCATATAACAAAGCCATTTTCCAGCAAATAGTCCTTCCAGACAATTAGCTAATCTACAAAGTTGGAACGACAGAAGCTGAAATAAATAAAATTCAATTAATGTAATGTAATATTTTTATAATATATGTACTAAATTAAGAAATGAAAACACATATTTTGGCTTAGTAAGAATTACCAATTGATATAACCGGAATAGTTTAGAGATAATTCCGATAACCACCTACATCAACCATATTTAAGAGTAATTGTAATCACCATCTAAATTAACAATTCATTGTTGGGAAGATGGAGCAATTATAGAAACTTCAAGATGTCCATTTAACATTGGATTTTAATGTAGAACCTAAAAAGATAATACGACCATCAAATTAAGCAATGGTGTAAAAAATTATTAAAAACTCAAACAAAAGGAAAAGATATAATACTTTAACCCTTAATCGAACATTGAACAATTGAACAATAGTGAATAATACCTGAGAATCGAACATTAGCGTATAAGAAATATTATACTGGTAATTGGGATATAACTGTAGGGAGAATTGCCTATACCGCAATATAGAGAGAGAGAGATAGGAAAATAAAAATGTTTATTAGAGTGTTTAATGTTAAGGTATATATAATCAATTTTTAATGTTAAGGTTTAAATATTTATTGGTTGATTAAAATTAATATCGGTTACTAAAACTTGTGAAAGTAAAGTTGTTATGGTCAATTATTATATTAAAATTAAATTGTGAATATATGGAAATTAGATGCATGAAAAGTTAATGACATGAAATCCTATTTAGACAAGCTAGGTGAATGGCATGTGTACACATTGTGCTGCTTTAATAGATTAGTAAGATTGCTTGCATTTAATTGATTTGCTATAAATACATATAAAGTTATATATATTTTCTGTACAACGATTATCTCATACATTTTATAATAATTGGGTTATTGATTTTTTATACTCTCAATTTTCACTCATCGGTCGATAACACTCCCAACTAATTATATGTCTCCCATTACTCCCAACCTGTAACTTATTTTCTTCTATCAATCCTGAACTAAACGGACCCTAATTCTATTAGTTTTCTTGATGACGGGACATGTTTTTACATGACGTGACATTTTCTTCTTCATCAAACCCTAACCGCATACAAAACCACCACCAACCGCCTCCATACCATTTTCCCAATTCCCGTTCTAGCGAATATTATTCGCCCAAATTAAAACACCTCTTCCATTATTAACTCCGTTCTTCCAGTCTCCAATTTTCCAACATACTTGTAGAAGTTCTTCCACACATACCGTCACGTCCGTCCTGTAAATTTCGACGCCATGTGCCGTTGTAATAATATGTAATGTTTACAGTCGAATCCGAGTGTCATGTTTCCAGAAAAGCTTCCGATGTATAGATGTTCGTTACGAAGGTGTTTTTCGCTATTTTTGTGAGACTTACATCGTAGCTAGATTTGGGGAAACGGTTACAGAGTCGGTGGTCGTCGGAGCTAGACAATGTCCGACTGCCTGAGATCTAATCTGACTGATGGAAATTGAAGATTTAGGGTTTGTTTCTTCTTCCGGGATGTCATCTTCATAGAGAATGTATATTCATTATCTTCAGTCGACGATGAAGCCAATGACACAATAATCTCTCCAGCATAATTCTCAAATCAATACCGCTGAAAACTTTTTAACTCTTATTAAGTTTGTATTAATTTCATGAAATCGGTGTTGCTAACAACATTCTTGACTAAGTCTAGAAATTGAAATTAATATGGCAGAGATGAGATATAGTAAAATGCATATCAGGAGAAAAAAAAATAGCCACATTATAAAAAAATTGGAGTAAGGTGCCAAAATCGTCCCCGAAGTATGGTGAATTTCGTCCAAAAAGTTTTTTATGCATCCATGCCATTGACGTTTCCTATTTCTTGCCAAAGTTGTCCAATTCGTTAACTCTGTCTAATTTCAAGGATCAAAACATCTTTTCACTATATTATTTTACATATTAATATTTTTATTTAATCCCATATAAATCCAAACCATTGATTCTCCAATTGCAGTCATGATGTAAACCCTAGTTCATGTTCAAACCCTATGCGACATCATTTTCTCTTAAATTCAAATTTCATCCCGTGTGCGCCATGTAAGGCCCCGGTCCCGGTGCCCTAAATTGGACGTTGGATTTACTCATAAATACAGTTATAAATATCAGAGTTAAATAAAACTTTTCACGGAATGGAAAACTTCAATAGACATTTCATATAATTTCAAAAACTTGTCTTAAATAAACATCTTTTGTTTTTCATAATAAACATAATTCATAAATACATCATAAGTCTTAGGATGACAACTTCTTATTCTTCTTCCATGTGTCCTCCTCAAGCCAGCTGCCTCATCCTACTCATCTGCATGCATACTAAAAGTCAGCTACGCTGACTGAGTTCTAGTTAATCAGGCACCATACATTACATTCTCATACTTATATGTATCTGAAGATACATATTACTTACTTAACCTATTCGTCTTTCTTTCGTACATACATAAGTATATACCTTCATTCTTTCATTCTTTCTTTCTTTCATATTTTAATCTTACTTTACATACATACTTATACGTCTTTAAGAGCCTTTCTCCCTATAACCTCAAAGATATTATTAGGGTCTGCCACCCTCCTTCACAGATATTATTAGGGTCTGTCACCCTCCTTCACAGATATTATTAGGGTCTGTCACCCTCCTTCACAAATATTATTAGGGTCTGCCACCCTCATACACAGATATTATTAGGGCCTGCCACCCTTTTACCGTGTATTCGTACATACCTTCCTTTTCTTTTACATTATTATATACCATCATAAGTACTCTTAATATTTTCTACATCATACATACATCATTCGTATACATTCATATATCATACATAAACATTCACATAGCATACACTTACCACTTAAGGTAAGTGTATTAACTAATCATATCGAGTATGCACACACCCCAAAAAGCTGACAAGGAAATGGGGCTTGAATCTCACTTGGATCCTGTTTCTTTCTGAGTTTACAGTAATACCCTTCCTTAGTTGTGCACAGATGACCGTATAATAATTACAGGTATCAATTAACCATTTCTATCTACATATTACATCTAAGTTATTGAAACCTCATTCTATGGGGTCCGGGGGCAACACCCTTGGCAGCGGGGTCTAGGGGCAGCAGCCCCTAGCAGGGTCCAAGGGGCAGAGCCCCTGGCTGGGGTCGAGCTGCCAGGTCAGCTTGGAAAAATTTATTTCTATTAATTGTCCTTTACTAAAAAGTTCATCAGAAAATTCTAATCGAATGAATCCTAATCGAATCGAATGAACCCTAATCAAATTGAATCTGGTCATGTAATCGAATCTAATGATTCAGCTTCTATTCAAATGGGTCCCCATTTGAATCAAACCTTCTATTCGAATGACACATCAGTTCGAATCAACCTCCCATTCGAATGGACCCTCCATTCGAATCCAATCAAACCCTCTATTCGATTCACACATTCTTTTCTAACGGGTCTCCATTCGAGTTGAACCTCTATTCGAATAAACCCCTCATTCGAATCAACCTTTATTCAAATGAACCCTCTGTTCGTTTTAGACATTCTATTCGAGTGGACCCTTTGTTTGATTCAAACAATGTAATCGAATGGACCCTTTGTTTGATTCAAATGGTATCTACACCTTTCTCATTCTGTCTTTTTTTTCTAATCGAATGCTTTCCATTTGAATTCTTGCTTTTCATTTGAACATACCCACTATAGGGTATTAACACCTTTATCATCATTATTACCTCATATATTAACACCCGTTCTCATTTTTCAGTGTTGTATCATCTCCTAAACATTTTCCTTTCTATCTTAGACTAATATCTAGCTTACTTATCAATAAAGTTTACACATTTATTGATTTCAAACTCATTTAAGCTAGATCTAGGATTATTATATAAACACTTTATACTAATGAGTCCATTAAGTCCACTTTTAACGTCAAGTTTATATTTTTATGGCATAAAAATACCCGATTTGCCTTAGTACCAAGTCTTAGGAAAAACCGTTCTTTAAAACACAATCTTTATACAGAAAACGTACATTTTGACGTATAGTTAAGCTACGGGTTAGCTTCCTGTATAGCTATGGACTTGTTCTTGCTTGCTCAGCTAAAGATCCAAATAAATCTAAGCTTGGTGCTTGGATAAGAATGAGAGATTTTAGGGTTTTAGGGAGGTTTAAAGGGTTTATATACCCTTAAGCCCATGGACCTAAGGCCCATGATCATCCCTTATTCCTTCTTTCATTAATCAAGCCCACACTCTATCATTTTATTTAACTTAATTAATAACACACTTTTAAATAAACACAATCCTTTTTATTTATTAATATCTAAATCAAGATGTTACACGTCATGACTAATACACCTACTGTCAAACCCCGGTGTGCATCTCATTTCGCGACCAATCGAGCGATGGCTTTACTTTCAAGTTGTCAGATTCCGGTGAACAAATGAAGAAACTGGAAATGAGGAAGGATTTCAATCTAAGAGGTTGGAGAAGAGAGATGGTTAGTTTTGAACTTGCGATTGTTCGGGTGGCTGGGAAAACAGGAAATAGAGGGGGTAGAGAAGGTGGTACTCACCGGTGTGTGTGGTATAGTGGAGTGGTGATTGCCGACGGGTGTGATAATAGTGGGCACCAGCGTGTGTCGTAGCCAGTAATGGTCACCGACAATGTGTGGTAGTCGCGGTGGTGCCACAAGTATATGGTGACCGGAGGTAGTGGCGGTGATGGTGAGGTATGAGCCGGTGGTCGACTGGTTGTCGGCAACTTCGGAAATCAAGTTTTTTTTCTTTAATTTTCTTTTTGGGATTTTTTAATCCATCTTGCATAAATAAAGAGGAAAAAGCAATTGTGTTTAAAACATTAAAATAAACATTTTGCTAAAAAGACCGAAATACCCCCACTTAACGTAAAAGAACTAATGGCGTTATTCGTATTATGCACTAAACCTTAGGGACAATTTTGGCACTTACTCAAAAAATTGCCACCTAAGCATAACAAATCATCAAATAAATGCCACGTCAGTAAGAAAACTAAAGGAGTTAGGGTCCGTTAAGTTTGGGAGTGCCATAAACAAATAGGGTTAAAGTTGGGAGTGGTGGGTATCAAATCAAAAGTTAGGAGTGGTATCAACCCAATGAGTAAAAGTTAGGAGTTTTAAAAACCAATATCCCTTTATAACTTTACTCATACAATTATTTGACCTAGTTGTGTGTTACTAGCAAATGAATTATGAGTTTTTACGTATGAAACTAGTTTGACTTTTTTGTTAATGGCGAAAAATGGGTTTTCTAAAAACTTTAGTATCCTAACAATGTAAAATTTAATAACTAGATACTAGACGCCGTCACGTTGCGACGGGGTTGTTAATATTGATAGATGTGTTAAATAAGTAGTTAGGTTGAGTTTATAATTCGTCTAGTAGTTCCAGTAGAACTTTGTTCTAGATCGATAAAATATACAAAATCATAACGCTAATTAAAACACTAATGAAAAGAAATCAGTTCAAGGTTCAGATAAAAAAGTTTTGATCAAGATAATATTTGTTAAATGTCGCTAAAAACAACTGAAGCAGTGCATTTTTCCATTTTTTGAGGTTTCTCCATTACTCGCATACTTGCAAAAAGAAACCCCCTTTCAATATAGCACAAAGAAAAAGCACCATCCAAGTCATGATCCAAATTATAACTCTTTTCATTATTAAACAAAAAATAAAAAATTAGTTTCCATAAGTTTGAGTCGATGGTTTTTGGTTAATGTATGTCCTTTGAACTGATCAAACAACAATGTTCTTGGATCAATCTCACCCAATAGTTAGCGGAAATCACTAGTAGGCAACCGAGATCTTAGATCTTGTTGGTTCTAGTTTATCATCGTAAGAGGAAAGTTAGAGAGAGTAGAGAGAGTTGGTAGATGGATAAGGAAGATAAAATGACAAAAGGTTAGTTTGTGCATGAGTATGTTCCACCTTATATAAGTGAGAGAATATCATGCACTCTTCCATTATATTGGCCCAATGGGCTCTAAATACATGGCCTCGGGCCCAAACATACAATAAACGAAGTCGTAAGCTAGTACATTCGCATGTCTTCAACTGTGGACAGTGAGGGAATGATATAGCTTCAGCAGATCCTCCTTGCTTAGAACTGCCAATTCGTGCTCATCAAAGAACTTGAACGTGTGCATGGTCTCATGTTTCTGGCCACCTCTCCCGTGCTGTTTTCGAACTCCCAATAGACAAAGTCAAAAAGAATATTGGGAGTGAACGGTTCACCATGGTATATCGGCTCTCCATGATCCTTAGGAATTTTGTATCTCCATTCCTTTCGCTTTCTGCCCGTATACGCATCAATCTCATATGGGTGAAGGTACGAGCTGCCCTTGTTGAGTTTGTAGTTGGGGTAGTCGTCTTTCCATTCTCTTGCCATCATCCACTTGAAATAATCTTCAAGCTCCTTTTCTCCTGAACCATCACCTACAGTCCTTCTGAAATAATTCATGTCAAGTTGTGACAAAGAACGCATATCATGGTAGCTCAAGTAGGTCAGATCCCCATTGGCACGTCTGATAGCCCAGATTTTGCTATCTATATGCTGTTTGCAGTAGAGGATCGGGGATTCATCATGGTACTGATAGGTACGGCTTCGAATTCTAGTTGTTCTCCCAATGGTGTACTTCTTGTTCTTTCTTTTTCTTAGACCTTGAGCGGGGAGAGCCACCACGGTTGATGTATCTTGAACTGTCTCTTCAAAATCACGAACCGGAGTGTCCGGGTTCAAGAGTAATTTATTCGTCATCTTATACCACGGCTTCTTGACTCGGAGATGAGGTACCTGCAAGTGTGTCAGCATTAAAAATTGATGAAATTTCAGCCTCCACCACAGCATTCGCATCTCTTATTTTCTTCGCGGGATCATCAGTGACAACATCCCTTGGTGAGTCGTCATGTGGGGCATATTGATTACCCGTTCCATTACCGCTATCATAACTACCATCACCATCTTGCGGTTCATCATAACTGTCATGAGGATCATCTTCCTCATCATCGTCTTCATTTTCCTCCTCGTATGATTCAACATCATCATCATCATCATCTAAATCGTCAAATCCATCATCATCATCGCCTTGTGTCACAAATGCTCCAACAGCCGGAGAAACCTTAGAAACAGTATGTGTGACTGCGGTTGTAACATTCGTTACTTTTAAAACCCGAAAATCCGATACGTTTTAAAATTTCGGTTTATATTTATAATCATATGTTTAAATATAAGTATATATTTCAAGTTTAGTCTTAGGCATTTTTATTATGTTTCAATGTATTCGCATCTTTCGCTTAGTATCTTTACAATATTCTCGATAATTTAAGTTATAAATCAACCATTCACTTTTTGATTCATTTAAAAACCTGGAAGTTAAAATTTACGTAAACGAGTCCCAAACTAGCCGAGTATAATACGAAAATAATCCTAATGAATTAAACTTGCATTTCCATATCTAATACATTTAAAAAGTTCAAGGGTTTGTAATGTAAATACATTTTTTATCAATTCTAAAACAACATCAAAGTGCAGGGATCAAAAGTGTAAATTACATTTAATATATAATAATATAAACGCAGCAGCAGCCCCACCCCCGTCCCTAACTCCGTTTTTCCAGAAGGATCGTCGGAGACGGCTTTGGCAGCTCCTGTGAACCCCCTTTCACCATTTCTAACGCCTTTCGATCAAATTAAGTTTCTTGATGACCTTGTACCTTGACCAAGACTCGTTAATAACCATTCAATTCGTTAATAATTCGTAATTAAAAGAACAATCAACCCAAAAACCATCGACGTTTGGCCGGAAATATTTTAAAACACAATAACTACGAATTAATGATAACACGTTTCAGTTAGCACTATAAATAGAACCTACTCGTTCATCTAAACTCGTTCACAACCTCAAATTAATCTAATAAACACTTTATAATCTCTAAATAATCCTTCCTAGCTTAACGTCGGCCAATTCACCGTTCACCTCCTTCCCGACAAGGTTCCAGGTAATTGTTATATGGATTTTCATTAATCTAGTGATTGCAGCCTTTTGGATTCGATCAGCAATGGGGTGATTTATTTTCTTAAGATATATGTAAAAGGCGTTTCTCTAAAAAAAAAATTAAAAGCATTTAAGTATATCATAAATTTATAATAGATATTGGAGTTGTATTTTTTTGTTGAGAGTTTGTTGAGCGTTTACCAGGATTTGAGGATTCTTATTGTATCTTACTTCAAAAAGTCTTGTGACCACCTATTCTTTGTCTTCGGGTCTTTTAAACTTTTTATCGGTTGGTATTTCCTGATTTGCACTGTTGTCAAGCAACTCTATCACTCATGTTTGAAGATTGAAAGCAACCACATAGAAGTGATCCTTTTGTATAATTGGCATGAGGAATATAGCAACTTCCTTCATTGATTTGACATCACTCCTCATCATTTGTTTTTCAATGTTGTCCGTAAACACTTCGAGTCTTTGTTCGTCTGTGTGAACAGCTGCCTCATCATAATGGGCACTTGTCTGCATAAGAATTTAATGTTTATGTTCAAGCGTTTAATGAGTGTTTTATAAGAGTTTAAAGTCAATAGGTAGATTGAATCATACCAGCACAGTGCTCGTAGCGAAGAACCTGAATGGTGATTCTGCAGATTTTTTCTTTTCTTCATAATTCATCAATTCGCAGCATGCATCCATTGCATTGTTGTTAAATACAAACCATGGCAAAAACTCTCAAAAATCACCTTAAATGAATCTGTGTAAGCAGACTTGAAAGCCTCTTCCCATATGTATTCAAGACCAAAAAATATATACTCTGAAATTATTTTTTCATCCTCTGTCACACTTGTGAATATGTCAACCTCTCTTAAAAGATATGGTGATTTCATTGCAGGAGCTAACTTTCTCTTTCTTTCTTCTTTCACCAAACCTTTGTCTTCATGTTGTAATAATGATACCGGAGATGTAATTTTGGGTATCATCTTTGAAGTTGATGTCGGTGTTACGAAATTTTCACTTGGAAACAAACCAGTGTTAACTTTAATTCTTGGTTTTTCTCTTCAACTTTAGTAACTAAAAAACAATAAGGACAACTAATTGTATCAGTTTACTAAATTTCTTTTTATAAACTATTTTTTTTTACCTATGATATCTTCTAAAGTTCCATCGGTATTTATGTGATCAACATCATCTCTGATTTCACCTCCTTTTTATTCATTAATAACTGCACTAAACACCTGAGCATTTCTATGAACATGCACCATATCATCTCCAAGTGAGGTAGTTGTAGATTTTTGTAAAGCAATAATTATGAGTGTTTAATAAGCGTTTTATACATGAATATGTTAAAAGAATTTGATACCTTCAGGTTATTTAGAAATTTCACTACACACTGGAGCATTTGCAACAGTGTGTTCTATATTGTCCTCTTTTGATCCAACTTGTTTATCTTTCATATAAAATATAAACATAATAACGTGAGCATTTGATGAGCGTTCAATTTGTATGAAGAGAAATTTAACTATTTAATACCTTCCTTAGACCACTCAAGTACTGTAGTAAAAACTACATCAAGTTTATTATTCCATTCTAGTTCTGTTACTATAATTTATTCATCATTAGTTGCACCAGATTCTTTGTTTACTTCAGCTGCATTACCAACGACAGCCACCTCTGTCATATTCAATTTTAAATAATAATATGAGCGTTTGTTGAGCTTTTAAGATGTAAGATAAGTTTTTATAATTATATACCTTCTTGAGCCCCCTTAACCCCTGTAATAACCACTACATAACAACCCCTACATCAGTAACCACTGGATCACTTACCACTGCATCACCAACAGTTGCCCCATATTCTTTCTTTTCTTCAGATTATTTATAAATTTCAGGAACCTCTGGGATTAAAAATTTAGATATGAGAGTTTGTTGAGAGTTTTTAGTATAAGTATAACTATAATAATACCAATACCTTCTTCACCAACCACTGCATCACCAACTGCAGAATCTGAATGAACTGAATCAATTGCGGCAGCTGTATAAGAAATGGAAACTTTTGAAAATTGATATATATATATATATATATACATATATATATATATACTTTCTAAAGAAGTACATATGGTTGAAAATTAAAGAGGATTAGATTGTTTCTCACCTAAATTAAGGAGTAAGTTATTTTTCATGGTCTCACTTTCTTGTGTTTTGGGAACCATATTATTATTGAATATGTTTTCCCATTCACAACGCCTAGCAAAGATATTCTGATTTGATGGATGTTTGTCCTTTCTTTCATGAACCAATTCATTGATTTTTTAGCAAAGTTTTTTTAAATTTCTTCAACTTTTTATCCATTGCCATTCCAAGACTGTAAAATGAAAATATAGTTAATAATTAATTTAAGATATTCAAAAACTCAAATGTCTAACCTTCTCTTCCTTTGTTTCTTTTTGTGGTAGGTAAGTAGATATTCCAAACAGCTGAAGTGGGGTTGTATAAAAGTCGACTAGCTCTTATGTGTGTGTTCCTATGGCATTTGCAAACTCAAATGTGAATACTTATCATCATCATCATCATCAAATTCTCCTTCGGCGGGGTGATCGACATTATCTGTTTCTGTTTCACTTTCCCCATCTATTTTGATTATATATTAATGTTTTGTTATAAATTTATCATTAGAATAAATACATATGAGAGAGTTTTAGATGAAAATAACAAGTTTTCTTACCATGTTTTATTTCTCACCGTCTGCATCAGACTGATGCATCGCTTTGTCACCAGAAGCTGCCTCACCAACTGTATATGCAGGTTTATCAGCAGTTTTCTCTTTATCTGCAGGTTTATCAGCAGAAGCAACACCAACTGTATTATCAGCAGCAGCCTTAGGAGTTATCTTCTCACCAGTATATGCAATCTCACCAGCAGCTGCAACATCAACTTTACCAACAGCAGTTCCAACATCAGCAGTATCAGCTTCAATCTCAATCAATCTTTTGTTTGTAGTTCCAACATCAGCGGCCATACCAACCGTTTCAACATTCTCATACGCAACAGCGTATTCCTCATTTTCAGCACCATATTCTAAAGGAGGTCCATTATTATATAGGTATCTCTCCATCTTTGCAAGAGTTGTTGTTGTTATGTAGTTGATTGCAGATGTTGTGACCGAAGCCCCAAATGGACAATATCTCTTCTGGTACTCATGTGTGTAAAGCATCACAAATAAGGTGATTGGACCATTGTATTTTTCATTGACATCCTACCAGTCTTCCTTTGTCGTCTTCAGGTTTTCAGTCACATAGCTGCACTAGTCCATACTTGGAATATCTGAGAGTTTCTCGATTACAGTGATGAATCGTTGATTGAATGCGGTTGATTTTGTTATAAATCCAATACATGTGTTGAACAACACAAGGAAATTAATATTAAACAAGTCACCAACTCCTTGATATTCCGTCAACTTCTCTCTCACATGTTTTATACTTATTCTTGTAGTCGGGAATTGATTTTTGAACATATCTATAGCTGCCTCATCCCCTAACCTTGGTCTACTCTTATCTAAAACTGGTATTTTACCCATTGGTATCCCCAAAACTTCATAAACTTTTGTTGGTATTATCTTAATAACACGGCTGTCAATGTTCAATTCATTAAAACGTTGATCGTAGTTCATCAGCAACCAATATCCCAACATTGATGGAGTTTGGTTTACTTGTAGTCTTAACATTGACCCAAAACCCATTGCTTCCAAAAACGCTTTTTGTTCAAATTTCATTGCACTCACTGCATCAACAATATTGAATGGTGCACATCTCACTCGCAACTTTTTGTTTACAAAATTCAACAAATGGTTTCCTTTGCATCTTCTCAGTTGGTTTCTTTTCTTTAACAACTTTCTTCTTTGGTTGTTGAAAGTCCGAGTCAGAGGTAATGTCTTCTACATCTTTCTGCTTGTTTGTTAACAACTTGTTGATTGGATCTTCAAAATTTGAATCAGAGTTTGCTTCAACATGTTTTGTTTTAACCTTTTTCACTCCAGCATCAATTTGTTTAGTATTCTTATCCACACTCTTTCGTTTAACATCATACTTTTTATCCCCTGGCTTCTTAGCTTTAACTGAATCACACATAGAACGCTTAATAAACGCCTAAGACTACATTCAAATTAATTGCATACATCAAGATGGTAAAATCATCCCAAACGCTTATAAAAGCTTACTGGCATATCCAGGATTAATTGAATACATCAAGATGGTATAATCATACCAAACGCTTATAAAACGCTAACAGACATATCCAGTGTTAATTGCATACATCAAGATGATATAATCATGCAAAACGCTTACAAACACATCAAGAATTAATTGCATACAAGCAGATGATGCAATTATTATAAAACGTTTTGTAAACACTTAAGACTATATCCATATTAACACAATCATAAAATGCTTGTACTATTCTTAAGCCAAAAATTAAAACATAATTTCACTATAAAAATATAGAATGATACAAATCAAATACAAACGCTTACAAAATCAACGGTTACATTTTTACAATAGTTAAATCCTAAAACAATTACTGGAATCATAAAAAACCACCTGATTTGTCAGCAATCTGAGGTCTATTTTGGTTTTCTTTTGATCTTCTTTCCTCTCTCAAAGCAGATCATTTAGGGTTCTTCGATTTCTCCATCTTTGTTCTTCGTCTAGTGTGGTTCAGTTGATTTTTAGGGTAGTTGTTGTGTACGCTTAATCATCTTTGGGTTCAGTTTGATTCTTTTTTAGGAGTGATTTTAGGGATGTTTAGGGAGATTATTTGACGATCTTACCCTTTTAAAAGAATTCAGGCGCGTGTTTTGAATTTTTTGATCGGACGCTTGAAGTTCTCGCGTGCCTATTGTATGATAAGACATTAGCATACAGTAACCCCCCCCCCCTCTCTCTCTCTATATATATATATACACACACACACACATAGGGTAGGGTTAACGTAAAAACAATAATTTTGTGAGAAGCATAAGAATAGATGTAGACCCTCGGATCTAGGATCTATTGGTTGAGATTGGTAGTTTCTAAAAGTTGTATAGTTTCCTATTTACATGGTATAGTGTCCTATTTAGGTGATGTATTTAAAGCCTTCTTACACTTCTCACAAAACAATTGTTTTTTATTTGAACCCTTTTATATATATATATATATATATATATATATATATATATATATATATATATATATATATATAATTTTTATATTTTTGGAGTTTTAACTTAAAATATTATTAATTAACTTATTATAATTTTATATTTACGTATACACATCTTAATTTAGCATTGGCTTAAACTTAATTTAGTCGGTTTTCGCATGATAGACTCCCTACTAATTTGGACGTGGCATCAAATGTAAAAGGTAATGGGCTATTAAATCATCAAGTTCAACATGCGAAGCTATCAAGTATGACGGGCAACAAAAAGGCTTCGATGGTTGTAAATCTGTGAGCCCAAAATTGATAGCAAACACGAAATTGTCCAGCCCTCACCGCGGTGGTACAGGTCTCGAATCATGTGAGACGACATGCATAGTTGAATAAATTGGATGGGTCTTTATGAAACTAAATAAAAACCAGGTTGATGTTCCTTTTGATCCAGATGGCTTGGGCCCGAAGACAAAACTCGAGGATGAGTTTTCTTCAAAGACGGGGTGTATGATACTGGAGCATCCGGCCCAAATGTTTGTTTTTATTTATAAATATGATTATTAGGTTTTTGTTTAGTCGGTTGATTGGTTTTGAATAAAGAATTTGTAAGTTTTAAGCTTGTTAATCGAATCAATCGGTTCGAATCGTTTGAATGAAATCATTATGTTCTTGCGCCATTCGGTTGCCCTTACAAGAACTGTATCAGTGAGAATGCACTTATTCGTGTTCGTTCTATTAATCTACAAACATTCATTATTCACATTGATGAATACGCCGGTGTCAATCTCTAGGCTCTGCCGATTATATTTGTATTCGTTTGTGTTCGTGAACACATGCACTGCCTTAATGAACGAACACGAACATAAAATCTAGTTCGGTAAGTGTTCATGAAACGTTCATGAACACATTATTTCTTTAGCAAACGAACATGAACAAGGCCTTGTTCGTGTTCATTTAGTTCATTTACAGCCGAATACAAAAAGAAACGACGCTTTTCAAGAAAGAATAGATGAATGTAGTATATCAGATAAACTAGAGGAAAGGAGATTGAGGTAGTTTATACTTTATACACGTTTAGAGATGAAAAAATCGAATCCAGTTAGATTAGTAGAAACCATTACTATAGAGGGCATGAATGTTAGAGGCAGATCCAAATTGAATTGGGATGAGATGATTAGACATGATTTAACTGCATTTCTCCGAGGATATGGTTGATGATAGGCTTTCACGAAGATGTAGTGTTGGGATGAGAAAATGACTAAGGAAGATTGGAATCTTCTCAACCTCCTTTGAAAATGGATAAGTATGGAAACCGAGCAAACTTAGGCTTCCGAGCAAGCTTAAACTTAGTCAAGCGAGGTATTTTGCTCTTCGAGCAAAGTTATCTTCTGGAATTATTCTTAAGTGTAAGTACGAGCAAACTACACTTCATCGAGAAAGGTTGTTCTTCAAGTCAAGCAAGGATTGTTTCAGAGCAAAATCTTGACTAAAACAAGCTAAAACCAAGTATTTTGGTGGATCTAGCAAGGGTTGATAATAAACAGTTATCCAAGCGTACTTGAAGAAAGTTAATGAAAAAATTACTCTAAGGACTTTCAAAGAGCAAGGTTCAACCTCGAGAAAGCTACAGTGTCACCGGCACACTTGGATTTGTTCAAATCAGTTAAGTAACAAAAGGTTGAAGGGATCTCTGAAGGACAAGTTTGCTCATAGGGTATATATCGAGCAAAGTTTGATATTATCAAGAAGATTGAAGTCTACTTGATGAATATTTTCTTAGGAAAATATTCTAAGTAAAGCTTACACGGAGAACTGTTCCCAAGCACACTTAGTGGTTACCAGATCTGCTCGACAAAGATAAAAACTGCAAAGCTAACTCGAAGACCTGTTTACACTTAGTAACTTTTTTAATATGGTTGAATATGTTAAGAATCAATTATTAGGGTTTCTATAAAGTGTTAGGGCAGGCCTATTTAAGGAAACTTTAGGGCACGCCTATGGTACAACGGACACTGAGCGAATATTGTGATTTGACGGCTGTCTTTATCTTGTACGAAAAATCTGCCAAAAATCCAAACATTCCACTATAAACCCTAACTGATTTCTCATTTGTATCCTTCATAATACTAAATGAAAATATTTTGAGTCTCTTTGTGTGTGTTACATTTCTGTCCGTTTAGCAATTACTTGAGTATTAATGTTTCCGCCATTAATACTTATTTTTTGTTCACGAAAGCATTATTTCGTAACCTTCTTGTCGACACATTTGTGTGGGTTACGAAAGTGATTAATTGAGATAATCGGGACCAACAAGTGGTTTAAGATCTTGTGTTGATGCATTTGTGAAGAACTATTGCTGATTTATTGCTAAAAACTGTTGATTTTGAAGATGAAGAATGACGTCAGTGACAACTGTTCCATTGATTTGTGACGTCAGTTGCCCCATTTTACATTTTTCTCAGATCTACTATTTCATTGAGTTTTAAAAGTGCTTTCTACTCAGATTTACTTTGATTTCTTTCCTTGTGTGTCCAGATCTAGATCTTGTTATTATTCATCCAGATTCATCAGATCTAAGGATTTATTTCACAGATCTGACTGTTTTTCAAAATTTTCAAAGGTTTCTTAAACTTTAAGTAATTCTTCATTTCAAAAATACTTTTAAAATACCAAAAATATGTCTGGAGCTATGGATGAACAAGAGGTGTCTACTAACAAAATTCCCAGATTGTTAGGACATGAAAACTATATCAAATGGAAGATTATGTTTGAGGCTATTGTGTACTAAAATGATGTGGAAATGTGGAATTCCATAAAAAATGGACCATATGTCCCCGATGGAACAAACAATAACCTAACTGTTGAAAGACAAATGAAGAAGAAAGATGACAAAGCACTGTCCTTGCTGAAATTAGGTTTGTCTTGGGAAATAATGAGTAGTGTGGCTCATCACACTACTGCAAAGGCTATGTTTGATGCTGATGTGAGATAAATTATATATAAAATATATAGATACTTTCTACACTTTAAATTACTTTTGAGTTGGTTTTTATCAAGAATTAGTGTCAATTGGCCCATATTCGATGTTAAAAGAATAGAAGAGACAACGAGTTAAAATGAAATATTTATATTAAACTTGAAAATGACAAGTAACAGTATACAAATTTTACATATTTTCTATATTCATTAATAGTAATTATATTTGAAGAAAGCATTTTTTTCAGTGTAAATTGCATTCATTGTTTGAATGTAACAATTGAGCTTGAATAATTATAAACGTTGGTGTTAGTATCTTATGGGCCACGAGAGTTTCAAGATCCAAATGAAGCAATAAAGAAAAATGTAAACTAATGTGGAGTTGAGCACAAATTACAACCACATATAATTTTTCAAACTTTTAATTAAAGACCCTGTCATCAAAGCAACGGAATTCAAGTGAGCCAGGATATCTCATTAGTGGGCTGAAGTAATACAAGACAGGCAACTTGGTTGGACGTGTTATTGGGCTTTGTAATGAACTGGGTTGTTGAGAGGCTTACACACATCCTGTAGGTCGGTTAAGAAAAATAATAAAAAGAGAGTTTTGGTCAAAGAGTGAGGGCACGTGGTGGAGGGGAACCGCCCCTAGGCAATTGTTGACGGAACAGTAAAAGAAAAACAAAAAATGTTGAAGCAACCAGCCTAGCACCTCAAGCCAGCAAGCACACACGTCAAAATAGTCTACAGCCAACCAAATAATGAAGCAAGCAACCAAGCCCGTGAATTAATTTAAGCTACCAGGCTAGTGGCTCGATTATTTATTTCTTTTTGGATGAATCGTAATACTTGTTTTATCTATGTTTCATCGACTATTATGATTGGCTAAATCGTTATACTGCCTAGGTTCGGATGAATACTTTTTAGACTCGTTTTATTTTTGGATTTGGATTATTTATTGATTAGTTCATGCTTTGGTAAAGTTTTTATTTTATTTGGTTGTGATGCATATGCGTATTTAGTATTAATTTATAATCAATTTTTGTTCCATTGCGTCTTTGTGAATGTCTTTCATGTATGGATGCGTATTAGGTTACTTACTATGTGTTTGTAACTAGTTTATGGTTTACATTTGACTTATTCCATAGGAACAACAAATGAGAGTTTGGAGATACCTTATTTTCTGTCACTTGAGAGACCAGGAGGTAATTAAGTGTCGTCTATTTTGGTCTTTTGCAGGTTCGGATAGTGGTTGCGCGGGAGTGAGTTACCCTGGATTCTCTTAGATTCTTACAGATCCGAATTATAACTGAATTCACTGAAAATACCCCTTTACGTCTTAGGGTGTTTTGTGATTAGAGAGACCGGGAGGTAATTTAATCTTTGGGTACCTTATCATAGTTAGGTAAGGTGAAACTTGGAGGTGATCCGAACCATTAAACCGTTGAGCTTACATGATATTTAGGGTTCTTTGGTATTGTTGGTGAGACCTGAAGGTGCTCTAGCATACTTTAGTTATTCCTTAAGTTTCAAATTTTTAGAATCCGGTTACCAATCATAAATCCAATTCCGAGAGTTTACGAGTTAACTAGTAGGATTCTTTGCCTAGGTAGTTGTTTAACCTATTTGAGTTCCAGCCCGATTTGTTCATCTTAGTTTTCGTGTCGGTTTTAGTTAAAGTATTCTATAGTTTATAGTTAATAATTAAAAAACATAAAAATCAATTAATTCAGTTTAGTTTAGTTAAGTCAGAGTTTAGGTGTCGCTAGTGTCCTGTGGGTTCGACATCTGGACTTCATTAGGCGTTACTACAGTTGATAGGTACACTTGCCTGTGTAGTGGTCTAGCATTAAGATAGTCTAGATTTATAAATCTAAAACTAGAGTGTCTAGGTTAGGTTAAGTTTTTAGTAGACCGTTTTGCACATCAAGTTTTTGGCGCCGTTGCCGGGATACTTAGGCGATAGAGAAACTAGCGTTGATTGAACTTAATTGATTAGTTGGTATTTTGTGTCTTGAGTTGTGATGTGTCTTGTGAGTATGTGTCTTAAATTTAGCGTATCTAGTCGTGTTTAGGATAAATTAGTTTGTGTTTTATTTTATCGAGTCTAGTTAACATGTTTAATAGATCGAGTCAGTTTAGAAGTATATTATATCGAAGATGTTGGAAAGAGATGATATTGGAAATAGCCGAACAAGAGGAACGTGAAAGACTTCAAAATATTGAGACAGTGGAAGCCAGGCTTGATAAGTTGATCGAAAGAGAAACAATCCGTGAAATAGAGGAATTCGAAGCTAGGTTTGACGAGGTAAGTGCTAAATATAAAATTGAGAGCTTTTCTTACAAGGAGTGTGAATCCGTCTATGAAACGGATGATGACTTCTGGAGTGATGATTATGAGGGCGTGATAGAAGAGAAGGAGTTTGAGCTACCTGATTACACGGATCTGAGTGAAGATGCCGTTTTGGAGCCACTTGAACAAATGGACGATGACGAAGAGGATAAAAATGCACCATCTTGGGATGATGAGTTTGGTGACGAATTGGTGGGTTTACCAGGTTTTGAAGAACATGAAGAATTTGACCTTGTTGGTGATCTTATCTATTTAGAAACACTAATTATGGGGAAGCCAACAATGGAGATCAAGTGTGCACCAAACGAAATAAAAGAGAAAGTGGAAAAGGAGGATGATCAGAATACGGTGGTAGTTGAGTTGCCACATCATATGAATGTTAGCAGGTCTGTGGAGGAACTTGGTTGTGGATCGCTGCGGAAATCGACAAAGCCACAAAAGAGGGCACGAAAATGCTTGGACCGACACGTTATGAGGGTTCACAAATGGTTCATTAAGAATTATAGGACAACACTAAAATGCAAGAATAACCATTCTCCTCATTATATGCCACGAATTAGGTTTGGTCCGGGTAAGTTTAAGTATTGGTGGTCCGACCTGTTTGAATGCCTTAAAATGCTTTTTAGTTTCACTATGTGCTATTTGTTTAGATATGTTGGACCGGTGGAATTAACCGGGGTTGGATAAAAGAAAAGCCTCCTGATTGATATTTCGGGAGCGAGTCTGGCTGAAGAATCTTATGTAAACTTAGCGCTTTCCTGGAGGCAACCCGGTAGTATGTTTTTATTTAAATTTTATTTTTATTTTTGGGGTTTCTTGCTTTCTTGTGCTGGTTGTTTCTTTGTTTGCTTTCAGGTTGCTCTGGATGCTATTGGATGACTGATTATACATGGTTTGATTCAAGGGTGGGGAGGCCATTTGTTGATTGATTTCCGCTTTCGTTCGTAAGTGACAGCTTGGTAGATAGCACTAGAGTGTGAGGCTTTTGTTCGAATTGGAGGGCACGGGACATGTCAGGTCCCCGATTGTTGGTAGATCGTTAACAAATTAAGTCATAACTCACACAATGATGTGTTGACAAGAGAGTTAATGACGGGTTTCTATATTTAGAAAGAAAACCGTTTGATAAAGGCGGAATCAATAACAAACGATTTGGTTGCTGAACAATTAATCAAAGGTAACTCACACACAAGATTCAGTCAAAAGATTTCCATTTATATAATATTCATCATACAAACGATAATCTATCTAGGGTTTCTTGATGGGAAAGTTATGTCCGTACAATTCTAAGAACAGCCGACACTCACAAATTTCCTTTCTCAATTCGTATTCAGCCGCTCTCCTAGAGGTGTGCCCTAAATATTACTTTAATAGGCCTGACACATCTGGAAAGTTGTCATTCCTTCTAGAAACCTTAAATATAACGTACATATTCAAATTACATATTCAAAGCTATGCTAAGTGTAAAATAAGTCTTCCGGGTAGGCTTTGTCTTCTCCGAGTAGACTTTGCACTCTGCCTTCCTTGGTAGACTTGATAACCTTGAAGTGTGTTCGGGAACAATTACCGGGTAGACTTCTAACTTTCACCTTGTAGATTTCAGTCTTCTTGATCTTATCAGACTTTGCCCGGTAAGATCATACGAGCAACCTTGTTCTTCCATGATCCTTTAACTCCTTGCTATGAAATAGCTTATTTAGCAAAGTATGCACGGTAGCACAGTACTCTGCTTGAGTTAAACCTTGCCCGATGTTACTTGGAATATATCATTACTCACATCAAGCTTACTCGGACCACTATTATTGATGAATACCTTGTCGGTCTTCCAATCACTTGGTTTCATGAGCTTGGTTAGCCAAGAGCTTACTCTGGGTAAACCTTACTCGGCTATGAAGAACAAACTTGCTATATATAGTGAACCCTGCCCGGGTATACACTAACTTGTGAACCTTGCTCGGGTATTCACTAAAGAAGACTACTTGAAGATAACCTTGCCCGGTAGGCAAGACATCATGCCCGGCTAAGTAAAACCTTGCTCGGATGTTCTGAGGTGTGCCCGGTTCCATACTTAGCAATTTTGAGGAGGTTGAGAAGATTCCAATCTTCCTTATGATCATTTTTAGGTCAAATCTTGACTCAACAGGACATGACTCGCAAGGCAATATCGTCATATATACCAGGGAAGTCTGTTTCACTTTACTTATATTTGAATGTGCTTTAGTTTTGTCTTTTTCCTGTCTCATTGAGGACAATGCGACATTTAAGTGTGGGGATAGAAAACTGACGTTTTTATTAAAAAAATTCTAAAACTTAAAAAAAAACAAAAAAAAAGTTTTTAAAAATACTAAAAATATTCGAAAAATGTCCCAATTTTATGAATTTTTTTTTTTGCAAATAATGGAAAAAGATAGAAAAATTTGAGATTGGTTTTTAAAACTATTATTATATATGAGATTAAATATAGATAATGCACTTAACTTGGGATGTGTCGGTAGGCCCAACTAGCTTTGAAAAGTTTTTCTTGAATATTATTAATATACCTAATAATCATAAAGTTTGTGGGTTCTCATCTTGAGGGGGATAGTGAAGCTGAAAATTCAACAAGACATAGCGAGTATTACCGTAATTTAACTACCTTGAGGTGGTAAGAATTACATTCACTTAAAATTAGCACACCACTATGTTTTATGAAAGTAAATAACAAGTGGTGGCGCCCCAACATGTCCATTTTTATATGAGCTTTAGTCATTAGTTATACTTTTTTGGATAAAAATGCCTAAGTGCACCAAAAAAAAAGTATGTATGAAAGTTATAAGTATTCTGAGAAGTTGGTCAGAAAAGCAAATGAAAGTGAGAAAGTTATATAATGCAAAATGCCAAAGAAGCATTCTCAAAAATAGAAAAAGAGGCCAAAGTGCACATACTAGACGAGACTGAGAATTTACGTGTTACCAAGGGGATAGTGACTCTGAGGATACACTATTGGCACTCAAGGTTTTTAGTCGATAAATATTTTCTTAGGGAATACATAGGACAAAGTCCGATAATATTTAGGGCATGCTTGTACGACCTCAATTTACTATCATTCATATTTCCATCTAAGTGTATTTTCTTCTTACCATTACAGGGTTTTTAGCTTACGGTGATAGGTTGAATCAGATTGTTTCAACCAGGTTTAAATTGTCTTGATTATGCTTGAGATGGGGGTAAGCGAATCGGTAGCTCTTTATGTGTGAGACCCTGAGGTTTATTGATATCACTTGAACTTAATCGTTAAATATGATGGAGAGCTTGATAGGCTAGTGGCAGGGTTTAAGTGGACAACAATATCGCCAATCACGCTTTTACGTTTAACTGTGCTTAAAAGATAACATATTTGAATATCAGTTTCAAATTCTGATTCCATTGCAAATATTTTTTTCAGAGACAAAAAATGTTTAAGTGTTGAGATATTTGATGTGATCTAAATAGAATATTAAAATATATAGATACTTTCTGCACTCTAAATTACTTTTGAGTTGGTTTTTATCAAGAATTAGTCTCAGTTGGCTCATATTCGGTGTTAAAAGAATAGAAGAGACAATGAGCTAAAATGAAATATTTTTATTAAACTTGAAAACGAAAAGTAACAGTATACAAATTTTACATATTTTCTATATTCATTAATAGTAATTATATTTGAAGAAAGCATTTTTTTCAATGTAAACTGCATTCACTGTTTGAATGCTACAATTGAGCTTGAATAATTATAAGCGTTGGTGTTAGTATCTTATGTAGGCCACGAGAGTTTCAAGATCCAAATGAAGCAATAAAGAAAAATGTAAACTAATGTGGAGTTGAGCACAAATTACAACCACATATAATTTTTTTCAAACTTTTAGTTACACACCCTGTCATCAAAGCAACGGAATTTAAGTGAGCCAGGATATCTCATTAGTGGGCTGAAGTAATACAATACGGGCAACTTGGATAGACGTGTTGTTGGGCTTTGTAATGAACTGGGTTGTTGAGAGGCTTACACACAACTTGTAGGTCGGTTAAGAAAAATAAATAAAAGAGAGTTTTGGTCAAAGAGCGAGGGCACGTGGTAGAGGGTAGGGGTGATCAAAAATATCTGAATCCGAATCCGTATCCGAATTATCCGACTATCCGTATCCGAACTATCCGAATTTTCGGATATCTGAAAATTCGGATTTCCGAATCCCGGATATCCGAAAAATCGGATTCGGATTCGGATGTCAGTTTTTAGATATTTCGGATATCCGAAATATCCGAACTATCCGATATTTTAGTTTTAATATTTTTTAATTTTATATTATATAACACAATATAAAACCTAAATCTAGATTCCTTAACATAATACAAACACAACACAACACGCCTCATTTCTTCTCAACTTTTTGCTTTCTGACTTCCACCATCACCGCAGCACAAACACAAACACAGCCGGCGGCCACAGCACCACCGTCCCCATCCTCGTATGTCGTCGGGCCGCAGCAGCACCGTCACCATCGTCGGGCCGCAGCACCACCGTCGCCATCCTCTTCCGTCCTCGGCCGCAGCACCACCGATACCCATCGTCCGTCGTCGTGTCCGCCATCGTCCATCATCGTATCCACTCTCCAGCCACTGACAAAAACTATTTGGTTGTTGTATGTTTGGTTTGTTGGATTTAAAAACTTATTATTTGGTTGTTGTGTGTTTGATTTGTTGGATTTGAAAACTTGAATGATTAAGATGATGTATGGTTTTTATTGTTAAATTGGTTTTTTTTTTCTTTTTCGGATATTCGGATATCCAAGGTTCGGATATCCGAAATTTCGGATATCCGAACTTTGGATATCCGAAGTTTCGGATTCGGATAGTGATTTTCACCATCCGAAAAGGTTCGGATATCCGGTTTCGGATATCCGAAAGTTCGGATATCCGGTTTTGAACAGCCCTAGTAGAGGGGAGCCGCCCTAGGCAATTGTTGATGGAACAGTAGATGAAAAACAGAAAAGAGATGAAGCAACCAGCCTAGCACCTCAAGCCAGCAAGCACACATGTCAAAATAGTCTATGGCCAACCAAATAAAGAAGCAAGCAACCAAGCTCGTGACTTAATTTAAGCTACCAGGCTAGTAGCTCAATTATTTATTTCTTTTTCAATGAACCGTAATACTTGTTTTATCTTTGTTTCATTGACTATTATGATTGGCTAAATCGTTATACTGCCTAGGTTCGGATGAATACTTTTTAGACTCGTTTTATTCTTGGATTTGGATTATTTATTGATTGGTTCATGCTATGGTAAAGTTTTTATTTTATTTGGTTGTGATTCATATGCGTATTTAGTATTAATTTATAATCAGTTTTTGTTCCATTGCGTTGTTGTGAATATCTTTCATGTATGGATGCATATTAGGTTACTTACATTTGTAACTAGTTTATGGTTTATTGTCGACTTATTCCATAGGAACAATAATTGAGAGTTTAGAGATACCTTATATTATGTCACTTGAGAAACCGGGAGGTAATTAAGTGTTGTCTGTTTTGGTCTTTTGCAGGTTTGGGTAGTGGTTGCACAGGAGTGAGTTTCCCTAGATTCCCTTAGATTCTTACAGATCCTAATTATAACCATATTCACTGAAAATACCCCTTTACGCCTTACGGTGTTTTGTGATTAGAGAGACACGGAGGTAATTTAATCTTTGGGTACCTTAGCATAGTTAGGTAAGGTGAGACCGGGAGGTGATCCGAACCATTAAACCGTTGAGCTTTCCACGATATTTAAGGTTCTTATGTATTGTTGGTGAGACCGGGAGGTGATCTAGCTTACTTTAGTTATTCCTTAAGTTTCAAATTTTTAGAATATGGTTACCAATGATAAATCCAATTCCGAGAGTTTACGAGTTAACTAGTAGAATTCCTTGCCTAGGTAGTTGTTAGCCTATTTGAGTTCCAGCCTGATTTGTTCGTGTCTAGTTTTCATGTTGGTTTAGTTAAAGTATTCTTTAGTTTATAGTTAACAATTAAAAAAACATAAAAATCAATTAATCAGTTTAGTTTAGTTAAGTCGGAGTCTAGTTTAGGTGTCGATGGTGTCCTGTGGGTTCAACATCCAGACTTCATTATGCTTTACTCAGTTGATAGGTACACTTGCCTGTCTAGTACTCTGGCATTAGGATAGTCTAGATTTATAAATTTAAAACTAGAGTGTCTAGTTTAGGTTAAGTTTTTAGTAGACCGTTTTGCACATCAGATGCCATTGTAGAATTGTTTGAGGGAAACACTAATCTTAAAGACATCAAAAAGGACAGACTGAAGCAACAGTTAGACAGATTCAAGTTCAAAGAATGAGAAAGGTTGAAGTTTGTTTTGCAGAGGTTTGTTGCTATTGTCAATGAAATTAGAACCACTGACCTGGCAATAACAGACTTTGATCTTAACAAGAAGCTATTATAATCTTTATTTGGTGAATGGTATACTGCAAGCAAGTTCATCAAGGAAAAAGCTAATTTCCCAACTTTCAAACTTGATGATGTGATTTGTTTCTTGCAAGCTGCTGAACATGAGATAATAGAGAACAACATAATTAAGGAAGAATGGCCAAGCTTCCAAGTTGCAAATGCTCTTATTGCACCCATGGGAAACTTGTCTACCAAGAACAATCAACAAGTCCCCATAATTGAAGAGCCAAGTGAATATAGTGGTGAAACATCTTGAGTATTTGTTTCTAGTCAATCAAGCAATCAAGGTGGTTAGTCCAGATTCAATGTTTAACTGATAGATGACAATGATACATCTACAATGGCCAGTGGACAGGCACCATACATCGCTGGAAGTGTGAATCATGGAAATGAGTATCAAGCTTTTTTTCAATGTTTATAGAGTCGTATATTGCCTTTGTGGCTAAGAATCTGATTCATACTAGTGTGGTTCAAAAAGATCTTGAACAAATCGATGCTGAAGATTTGGAGGATATGGATCTGAAGTGGCAGGCTGCAATGCTTGAGAAGTAAGAGGCTGTATAATAGAATTGGAAGGTCTTTGGTCTCTGGTCCAAATGACAAAATTGGTTTTGACAAGTCAAAAGAAATCTGCTATAACTATCAACCAGGACACTTTGCTAGAGAGTGTAATCAGCCAAGGCAATTTCAGAACAACAGTCAACAAAGAAAGCAGTTTCAATATCAAAATCAGAATCAAGGTCAATAGAGAAAATTCAACGACAACAACAACTTTCAACAGAAAAATCATCAACAAGTGATCCCACAACAACCCTTTCAGAGAAACCAACAAGTCCCTCCTCGTGCTCTTGCTAATCAAAACATAAAAAACGCCAATCAGCCAAGAAACCAAGGGAATGTTACTTTAGCTGAACCAAAACAATATGGTGTGTTTGATTGGAGTA
Source organism: Bidens hawaiensis (assembly GCF_021521415.1). NCBI lineage: Eukaryota > Viridiplantae > Streptophyta > Magnoliopsida > Asterales > Asteraceae > Bidens > Bidens hawaiensis. The sequence goes on along the minus strand of NW_027491058.1, from coordinate 1,748,136 downwards.
ACCATGCTGAAGACATTAAGAAGGAAAATGTGGCTTTCATGGCAATGATTAATAATGAATCTAAGTCCTTTTCATCTCAGGTACATTCAGAATCTACAAATCTTGAATTGCTTGAAATGAATGATTCTTTGAAAAATACAATTGGTAATTTACAAAGTGAATGTTTCAAGAAACAAAGCATGCTAAATGTGTATGAAACAAGTGAATTAACCTATGAAAACCAAATCAAAAGTCTAGAGCAGGACTGTATGGACAGTTACATCCTTCAATAAAGGTACACCACTGAAATTGAAGAATTGAAGAAAATGTACCTTGATGAGAAGGTAAAGAAAACTCAACATCAAGTTGAAGATGATTTTCTAAAGAATTTGTTATCAAATGGAAACATTTGTGGTAAGTTGAAAAAGATCATGGAGGAGGATAAGTACAAAGTTGCCCATCCACCTTTTAATGATAATTACTCATTAAAAGTGGACAAGGAGAAAAGAAATGCTTGGCTTGACCAATTCAGAGAGGTATTTGAGGATAGAAAAGAATTCATTGAAATTATAAGTTGGTTGAGGTTGATTATAAGGGAGAGTTTGTAATGAAGGCTGTTGAGACAAAGGTTGAAAAATCTGTTGTTACTCAAGTGTCATTTGATGATGAAGATAGTGATTATTTTAACATGGATGATATGCGTGACTCAAGTGAGAAGAGTTCAAGCAGTGTAAGCTCAAATGAAGAGAAAAGGAGTGATTTGAAGTCAAAGGACAAGATTCCTATGTTACCCAAGATCACTCCCAAAATGAAGAAACATCATGAACAAAAATGAGAACAGAACACAAATCTTTTGATATATGTGGTGGATCAAAAGAAAAGAATTACAGTATGAAATCTACATAAAAAGTGCCACAAAGAAGAGAAAGTGTTAAAGGAAACAAGAAAGTGGAAGATATTGTGAAGAATGATGATCCAGTGTTTTCAAATCAGGAATTATTTGATGTTGGAGAAGTAGAAAGCATGGAAGACTATATCAGAAGATGGTCAAGACCAAGAAATGATGATAAACCAATAAAGATGAAAAAGATAAATTTTGTGAAAAGTACAGTTGAAGGAAGAGATGTTAAGAGTGAAGAATTCATACCTTTTGCAGTCAATTTTGATGGTCTAATTACTCACACAACAACCATTGGAATTGATCCTCCAAGACCAAGTGAAAGATTCAAGAAAGAAAATTCTAGTGAGAACTTCAAGGGAAAAGTGTGGTGTAAAATTTGTGATGTCTATGGTCACCACACTGACTCATGTCAAGAAAGGTTCTCTCATGAACCATTCCATGTGCCTGACAGCATAAAATTTGGTCAAGACTTTGGGTTTTACAAGAAGAAGTATAGTGAATACTTGGGAAAAGGCAAGAAGAAGATTGATGAAGAAATTCAGTGCAGTAATGATGCGAATGACAAGAAAAGTGTGATGAATGACAAGAAAAAGGCTCCAAAGTTAAAGAAACTAAGAAGATCCCAATCTTTTAAGTCACAATCATCTAAAAAATCTAAAGACTCTAAAAGGTCAACATTTTGTGAGAAAAGAAGCACACCTTTGAAGAAACCTCTCACCAAAAATAAACCAAATGCACTTAATGGTGATGAGAAGTTTCTATTGAAACATGGTTTTCAACCAAATGGATTTTGTGGAAACCAAGGATTCAAGCACAAGTAATAGTTGAGAAAAGGGAGTTTTTCATTGAAGAATGCACAAGCATAGTTCCCTATGTTGGAAACTAGATTGAATATGGTTATGAATCTGATGATTCATGTGAAATTTTCTATGAGAACCCCAAACCAAATGCAACAAGTATTAATATTGCTGATGATTTGCAAGCTGAGTCAGCTTATACTTCATCACTGAACTGATTCATTTTTCTTTGATATGTGCAGGAACAGTTCACCCAAATGAATTATGTATGGTACTTAGACAATGGATGTTCCAGGCACATGACTTGGGATAAGAGGTCATTATTCAACTATGAAGCACAATTTGAAGGACCAGTTGCATTTGGAAGTGATGAAAATTGAGGGAAGATTGTGGGCAAAGGCATTCTGACAAATGGTAAAGTATCCTTTGACAATGTGTTCTATGTAGAAGGATTACAATATAACCTTTTGAGCATTTCTCAAATGTGTGATAAAGGTTATAAGGTTAGATTTGATGATTCACACTGTTTCATCCTCAAACTTGAATTTGTAATTCCTCCTGACATGATCATGATGGTTGAACCTAGAAATGGAAACTTGTATGAAATAAGAATGAAAGATGCCATTTCAAGAGAAGGAACCTGTTTTGTGTCTAAGGCCACTGAAAATGAATCCAAATTGTGGCATAGAAAGCTTTGTCATGTCAACTTAAATAATATAAACAAACTTGTTAAAGGTGAGCATGTCATTAGTTTGCCTACAAGGGAGTTCAAATTGGATGACAAATGTGATTCTTGTCAGATGGGAAAGCAGCATAAATCATCTCACAAAACAAAGCTTACAAACTCAATTGAACAAGTACTGGAAATGCTTCATATTGATCTCTTTGGTCCTGTGAGTGTTCCTAGTATTGGGAAGAAAAGATATTTCATGGTAATCATTGAAGATTTCTCAAGATATACTTGGGTTTATTTTCCGAATTCCAAGGATGAAGCTGCTGAATTGACCAAAAGTTGTGTAACAAGAATGTAGAATCAATTGGATGTAAGGTTGAAGGTAATGAGAAGTGATAATGGGACTGAGTTCAAGAATGGGTTAATGGATGAATTTTGCAAGACTAAAGGAATATTTAAACAATTCAATGCCCCTAGAACACCTGAACAGAATGGAGTTGCTGAAAGAAGAAACAGAACACTGATAAAAGCAGCAAGAACCATGTTAGCAGATGCTTACTTGCCTATTACATTCTGGGCAGAGGCTATAAACAATGCTTGTTATGTTCAGAATAGAGTCATTCTCAACAAAATTCAAGACAAAACTCCATATGAGATTTTGTTCAAAAGAAAACCCTACTTAAAGTTTCTTAAACCTTTTGGCTGCAAATGCTCATTGTTGAATACTAAGGACTATTTGAACAAGTTTTGGTCTAAATCTTTAGACTGTTTCTTTGTTGGATATTCAACACACTCAAAAGCCTATAGATTCTATGTGAAAGACCATTTGAGTGTGATTGAATCATCATATGTGGTTTTTAATGAAAATCAATTCAACACTGTTGATAGAGCAACATGGCTATTTGATCTAGAAAATATAATCAACTCTTTGAAGTTGTACCCTGAAGATTTTGATGATACTTTGTATATGACAAGTATCCCTGAAGAAACATCAAAACAAAATGTTGATTTAGACAAGTTATGGTCAAAGGTTGCTGAGAAAAACAATGAATATTCTTTTACTGAAAAAGCAGCTAATGATGAATTTGAAGATGAAATTGAGAAAACAGACAATCTTGATCAGTCACAAGATCAAGAGCATTTTGTCATTAATGATGTGCAACATGAAGACTAGCAAGATTAATATCAAACTGATAGACAATCAAACTTTGAAACCTTGTTTTAAAATTTGAACATTGGAAATGATATTGCTTCAACATCCCAACAGAATATTGAAGAGGTTGCTGATTTGAACCAAACAGAATCAGATTTGATCATAGAAGAACCTGATGTTAATGACTCAAATCTTGATTCAACTATTTCTTTAAATCAAATTGTACAAACTTCCTTTGAAGAAAGAAATCATTATGCTGAAAACATCATTGGGAACATTCATTAAAGAGTTACAAGAAGTGCTTCTGAATCAGCAAACATTTGTTTGTATTGTTGTTTCTTATCCCAAATTGAACCCAAGAACATTGTTCAAGCATTAAAAGACAATATTTGGGTGGAAGCAATGCAAGAGGAGTTGGCTCAATTCAGAAATTTGAAAGTGTGAGAACTTGTAGATAAGCCAAGAGGAAAGTATGCAATAGGCACCAAATGGGTTTTTAGAAACAAAAGGGATGAAAGAGGCATTGTAATGAAGAACAGAGCAAGACTAGTTGCACTATGATGCCTACAAGAAGAAAGAATAGACTTTGAAGAAGTATTTGCTCCAGTGGCAAGGCTAGAAGTAATCAAAATAATCCTAGCCTATGTTGCTTCCAAGAACATCAGAGTATTTCAATTAGATGTAAAATCTGCTTTCTTAAATGGAAAAACTAGAAGAGGAGGTATATGTCACTCAACCTCTAGGTTTTGAGGATCCTGAGTATCATAATAGAGTATACAAACTGAACAAGGCTTTTTATGGACTCCATCAAGCTCCAAGAGCTTGGTATGATGAGTTGTCAAACCACTTACTTGTTAATGGATTTCACGAGGGAGCCATTCATAAGACACTCTTCTATAATAAAAGGGGAAGAGATTTACTTTTGCTTCAAGTTTAAGTTGATGATATCATCTTTGGATCTACTAATTAACATATGTGTTTGGAGTTTGAGGAAATGATGAAGTCTAAGTATTGCATGAGCTCAATGGGAGAAATGAATTTCTTTCTAGGATTGAAAGTTCAACAAAATAAGGATGGCATACTCATTTGTCAATTAAAATATGTGCAAGATGTTCTGAACAAGTTCAAATGTCAAGACTTGAAGACTGCTTCTACTCCAATGGACGCCCATAAGAAGATGATAGCTGATGAAAAGGGGGGGCCTGTTGATGAACATGAATATAGAGCTAAGATTGGATCTTTGATGTACATGACTGCTTCAAGGCCTGACATTATGTTTGTTGTGTGTGTGTGTGAAAGAGTTCAATCATGTCCAAAGGTGTCTCATATGACTACTATAAAGATAATCTTTAGATACTTGAAGGGGAAACCTGATTTGGGGATATGGTATCCAAAGAACCATGTCTTTGATCTACTTGCTTATAGTGACTATGACGGCTGCAACATGAGTAGGGAGTCTACATCAGGTGGATGTTAATTCTTGGGAAACGGGCTAGTGTCATGGCAATGCAAGAAGCAAACAACTGTGTCAATCTCTACTGCTGAAGCTGAATACATTGCTGCATCTACCTGCTATGCACAAGTCCTCTGGATTCAAGATCAACTGCTGGACTATGGTTTGAATTAAACTTGAATACTCCTATTTTCTGTTGGTGTATTTGTTAAGAACCCAGTCCAACACTCAAAGACCAAGCACATTGAAATCAGACACCATTTCATTAGAGACTGTAGTGAAAAAGGTCTAATATAAATGAAAAGAGTTGATACTAGTGACAACTTGGCTGATTTGTTCACCAAGCCACTAGATAGGACAAGATTTAACTTTCTATTGAAAGCATTAGGCATGATCAACTTTGATGAAGTCTGATTGATGATGTGTGCTCATTGTGCTAACTGACTATCTTTAGAAAGGTCTTGATGGGTGAGTTGTGTTTGATCTGTGAATCTGTGTTTTTGCTTAACTGATATGTGCTTTGAATGACAATATGTGTGACTTAAGTATCTGTGATGCTTAGGTTTGATTTCAGAAACTGATGATAAAGTCTTGATAAGTGTGTATGCATATGATTTTAAAGGATGAAACTGTATGCTTATCTGATATTTCTGAATATGTTGGATAATCTAATATGATGATGTTTTTAGACAGGATAGAATTTGTATAATTAGGCTTAGTTGAACATTATTTTAAGTCTGCTTGTGTTAATTCATGTCACTAATGTTCTGATTATTCTTGAATATGTTACTCTTTGTTTGTGTCAAAATTATGATTTTGTGTTAAACTTGTATGCTCAAATGAATATCTTTCAAAGGAGTTTTTACAAAGCATTTTTAACAAACAGAGCAAGTTGATGGTGTTGAGGTATGATAAGATTATTCAGTTCAAAGCTTTAAAGAAGCTTAAAAGGTTCTCAATGAAAATTGATCCAACCTCTTGGGAAATGATAGTAGATTGATTATTTATGCCAATCATATGGATTTAATAGGCTAATAAGACTTTTAGTGCAGTCATTTATAAGTATGGTTTCTTTCCATGATGTGTAAAAACTGAGGTGATATAAACATAATGAATATGCTAAGCTTAATGTGGATATACATTGTTGAATATGCATGTTTCAAGATAAATCTCTCCGAATGATAGGCAGAAAAGTGATTATCCATTCATACACGAGCCTGTTGGTATTTGGTCACTCAAAATGAAACATCTTATAGATATGCCAACGAATAAATGTAAATAAAAGTTTTATTATCAACCAAAAGTTGAAAATGTTCACAAATTTTAAAAGAAAATAGGACATGAGGGTTAAAACTAGAACTACAAAGGTGGGGCATCATTATAAGTCCTAAACACCTTGAATGGATGGATAGTAAGTCCGTATTGTGTGGCATGTAAGTCCAACGTTCAACCTCATATGTTTGAAATGTTTTGCAAAGAAAATTCATTAAACTTCATAATAATATTTTGACCAAATATCAGGGGGTTGAAGTCAAATTGGGGTGATCCGGAGAAAGCCAAATAAGCTTTGAGAAGAGATATGGAACATCATAAGTACAATAAGTGTGATCCATTTTTGTATTATGCACTAAATTGAACCTTAAAAATATCACCAAAGTAATGAAATTCATGTTAAATCTAGACCTCCTATTAACTTGTCTAATCTGTCATAATAATGCTGAGAATGAAGTATTGAAAGGTGACTTAATCAATATGATCCCATGTTGAGATATTTTCATAAAAGAGAAAAAGATTTGGAAGGATATAACTGAAATTTGATCTCATTATGCATCATTTGCTCTTAAACTTTGAACTTTAATGAGAAAATTGTTTAAAATAAAGTTTAAGTCAAAAAGAGTTGCATTTTAACCTGTAATATGTCTACATATGTTATTTCGAGTAAACTTTGATGTTTTTTAAACTTTCGAGTAAACTTAGGTGTTTTTATTTGAAGTTTAACTCATTCGAGCAAACTAGTTACTTGGTTTGAAAAGAACTATTCATGTATTATCGAGTACACTTTAATGATTATATACTTTCGAGTAAACTTGGATGTTTAGAAGGTTATCTTCATCAAGCACACTTGATGAATATGTGATACTTGTATGAATATGCTTTAAATACTTGTTTCGAGTAAACTTGGGTGTTTTAGTTGAAATTTGTATTTGTCTAGAATACTTGATAAGTTTGGATTGGATTACATAATACTTTCTGAAATTGCAAGTGTTTTCGAGTAAACTTTGTTTATCGAGCAAACGTTATGCTTAGAGCACAGTTGTTTATTATTTCAATAATCAATGTGTTCTCCGAGCATTCTTGTATATTTCAAAAGTGTTTCAAGCAAATTTTACTTTGCAAGTACACTGTATGCTCTGAGCAAACTTTTGTCATAAATTTAACACATAAAGTTTTCTCAAGCACACTTTGCACTTTTAAGGTATTGTCGAGTAAACTTCACTTTGGAAGTATACCTGAGTGTATATTTCCAAATTTAGTTAACTTTTTGCTTTTCTAAGTATAATTGAGTAAGGTTAGTAATAATAAGGTATTCGAGTAAGGTTGACAAATTAAGAATATCTCTAAGTTATTACTTTTGGATTCTTTATTGATTCCGAGTAAGGTTGCCTATTTGATGAATTATACTTAATTATTTAACTTGTGATTTAGTTATCGAGCATTCCGGTATATTTGAGTAAGGTTATTTCATCTTATCCACTTAGTTTATTTTTAATTACTTTAAAATACATGAGAAAACTCTGGGACGAGCAAGCTTTAGAAATAGACTTTATTGAGCAAGCTTAATACTGCTACATTTAAAATTGGGTTTTTGGCAGTATTCATATGCAAAACAACAAAATTCATTAAAACTCGCTTTCAAATTTGAATAGCATACACTATATAAGAGGGACTTGGAAAACTTTTCATTTAACCTTTTTCCATCTTTCTTACTTTCATTATTACCGACTTGCTCGCTACCCAGAATCTCAATCGTTTGCTAATAATCCTAACCTAAATTGGTCATCCAACTTAAGCCGACTCAGTAAGCTTCAATTGAATGATTTCCGACACTCATTATGTGTTTAGGGCTTCAAATTCATGTTTACTGACATCTCTGTTTTTCTGTGTAGGTTATTAATTTGTCGAAGAACATGTTCTTAAAGACTATCTTTCATTTCTTCTTCAAATATAACTCAATACATGTTAAAGCTTTAAGCTTTAATGACTAATTGTTTCTTTGAATGTGTCCTTGTCTGTGTTTATGCAGATATGACGTATCTGTTCAAGAAAAAGCATAACATGTGTGCCTTTCTCCAACTCACGGAGGAGAACGGGTCGATGGAGTTAATGATTAGATGGCTACTTCGTTCAGATATTCGCTTCTCCTTCACGCAAAGCCCCATTATTTACAGAAACCACCACTTGGACTTCTGGAACTCAGCCCAGTTGGAGGATGATGTAAATGGAAGACGAATTGAAGCCACGATGGCTGGGAGTGAGATTGAAATCGTGGAGAACTTGATACGGGCAAGTCTCCAGTTACATGATAATGTGGATGCTCCTATACACTTTACTACCCAAAGATTGTTGAGGATTTTCCAAGATACAATGGGATATCAATGAGACGTACATGAAGGACAATTCAAGAAGGGGATGTTTCCCATCTTGTATAGATTTTTTATACAAGTAATTTTGATCTTGAAATGGAATATGACATTCTCCCATGGCTGATTGATAACAATATGGAGATAATGGAGGTACCAGAGTCACCAAGAGTGACTTCTAATGAGGATGAGAGTGAGGATGATGATGATGGGACAAATTCTGATGATGATAATGATGGTGGAGGAGATTATAATGTTGATCAAGATGTTGTGCAGGAGGAGGAGATGGTGAATATGGATGATGTTATACATGTTGTGGTAATTGATGTAAGATATCAAGCTTAGGTGGGAGACATCAACCTTTGATAACCCTATCCTTACACCACCCACCTCACCCCAAACCCAAGCATCACCCCAATACCAAACCCATGACCCATACATTCCATCCCTACCAACTTTACCATAAACACAATCCCAAACCCAATCACCAACCCAAACCCAAACCCAAACCCAATCACCAACCCAAAACCTAATACCAGACCAACCTGAACATAAACCTTACATACATGAATACATCCCAGCCCACCTTATAAACCAACTAAATACACTATACCAATCCCCAACACATTCCCAAACTTCAGACCAACCATATATTCCTACCTTCCAAGTCATACACACATATACACTACAATCCAAACCAAAAACCCATTACCCTCAACCAGTGAAAACATAATAGAAAGCCCACCTCATGAACCCCACCAAACCCAAATTCCAAATCCATTTCCAATCTCACCAATCAACTCCCCTTCCCCTGATGCTAGAATGAGATTGCTTGACAGACACATGTCTGTGCTCATTGAAAATTGTGATCTAAGGAGGGAGAATTAGGAGCTGAAAAAGAAAAATTTCGATTTACAATCGAAGTTGGAGCAGGCTTTACACCATATTCAAATCCTGGTTAGTGAGGTTGAGAAGGCCTTAGCCGCACCAAAACAGGTGGACAATCCACCTGCTCTCAATATGGTTGATGATGATATACTGAAAAATCTTGGTGATGTATATGGAAGTGAGGAGAAGGAGGAGGATGAAGAGGAAGAGAAAAATGTGGATGGGTATGAGGTTGATATTTCTGAGGAGATGGTCTAAGAATATAATGTAAATGATAATGATGATACGGAGGTGGAATGGATTGAGGCGAATGAGGACGAGAGGGAGGTAGATAACAATGATGTGAATATGAATGATGCAGAAGAAGGTGTGAATGATGAGGCTGATCTTGATATCTTGTATGGGGAGTTTGAAAATGTTGAATATCTGTTGATGGTGGAAAAGGATAAGGAGGCTGAAATAGAAAAAGAAGTGGATGATGAGCTGAATGAATTGTTTGATGAAATTGATAATTTTCCCAATGAACCAACAGTGGTGAGGGAAGTAGGTCCATCTAGGCTTGAATCCATTGAAGATGAGAAGAGGAGGTTGAAAGGAAAAGCAATGGCAGAACATGAGGGTCAGTTGTAGTCGTTAAAAATGAAAAATATTCAGTTAAGTGATGAAGTTTTATTTGTTGATGAATCTGCTGAGGAGGCTATAAAAAGACATAATGAAACTGTAGGTGAATGGATGCAGAGGGAGTTGATTACAAGGTTCTTATCTGACAAAGAACTTGAAGATCAAAGAAAATTATGGATGAAATTGAGTTAAAGAAAAACCTTGATGAAGGAAAGGGGGAGATTGAACTAGAGGTGATAGAGGGGTTGCTGAGGTTGCAGCAGACAGAGGAGGCTGACAACTCACTTGACATGGTTATATATAAATTCCAGCAACCCAAAACCCCTGAAACAAAATCAAAATCACCTGAGCCTGAACAACCATTCCTACTGCCACTGTTGAAGCTAATAAACAAAATCCTAATAGGCAGTTGGTGTCTTACATTCATGATGCCAAAACTATTCAAAAAGAAATGACAAAGAGGGCCAGTGATATGATGAATCAAAGTTTGATTAATGAAGTTAACAAAGATGAGAAGAGCTGGCCATCTTATGTGATTATATATGTCAGGAAGAGGAAGAGATATGGTGATAAATTTCCTGAAGAAGCAATGCCCAAAAAGAAAAAGAACCATATTCGGGTTATGCCTTTACAAGCTGTTAAGCCAAGTAATCTTGACACTGAGCCCAAAGTTGATGAGCCAAAGATTGATGCACTAATTGACTTATCTGATATAGAAGATGAAGTGACTGATTCTCCTCATGTGAGTATGACTGAAGTTCACAAAGAGAATATTCAAATCATGCTGAATGATGCCAAGAGGGAAGATCCTAAAATAATAAGTCTGATGCATCATGGATATCAATTTGATACCTTGGCTACAATGACAGATGAAAAATTGGATATTCTCCTTGAAGAGAAGGTAAGAGAGTTAAAGAAAATCCGGGAAAAGAAGAATAAAGACACTCAAAGGTTCCTAGCCTATCTGAGACTTCATGGTTTCTCGGAAAAACAATTAAGTCATATGATGTTTGAGGAACTAGAGAGTGTCTGCCATTCAACAAAAGAAAGAGTAAAGATGGAAGAGTGGTAAAGATTAAAAAAGAAAGCCGCTAATCAAAACACAAACTTGAAAATATCTACAGCAAATTTGGTGGTAAGTGTAAATTTTTGATTGATCATGGGGTGGACATTGAACATGTTGTAAACATGATAAAGAAAGATGTGGAAGAAGAATTCAGGAAAATATCTAAGAAAATCCATTCTGAATCAAGTACTAGCAAAAGAAAATCCAAATTGATGACCTTTGCTGAAAAAGAGAAGAGGGCGTGGGAAGATGAGAAGGTAGTGTCGTTGGAAAGATTAATGATAGCTAGGGGAGAGGGGGAGAAAGCAAAGAAGATGAGCATCAAAGAAAAATTATTCCTCTATGAGTCTAAGATGGGGAAATTCAGTGAAGAGAAGAAAGGCAAATCAAAGCCCACTCAGACTCCTCCTCTAGTTCAAGTGAAGGAGGAACCAGTTGAAAATGTGAACTTGCTGCCCTGGGAAGACGAAAGCAGAATCAAAACCTTGAAGGGTTTAATGATGAGCAAGGGAATGGCTGAGAATGTGTTTGATAATCTTTGAAAAGGTCAACTGAAGGAACTATTTTATACTTAGAAGGAGAACTGGGAGATGTTGGAGGAAGAGCAAAGGAAACTGTTGTCATTCCAGTGTGAAAAAAGGGGGGGCCTATCCAGACACAAAGATCAACCCCATCTGAGCCCTTTGATAAAGAAACCATGGAAATGATTACTGCTCTTGCAAATGAAGGGGGAAAGTATCTTAGGCTAGTGATGATGATCAAAGATCAAGTTGTGAATCTTTAAGAACAATCTGGGCATGTGAGAAGACCTGTACCTAAAAAGAAATATACTCCAAGGGTCTCCACAGTAAGTGTCTCAATACCAATAACTAGATATACACTCCAATGACAACAAAGGCCACCAACTGATGTGAACCTACCTAAAATGTTGTATTTTGATGCAAGAACCAAGACCTTGAAAGTCATTATGTCCAGTGGAGATTTAAAGAATATTGTTTTTAAGGATGACTTTCAGGATTTCAAAAGAGAACAACTTGAGGAGATGTCAAGGATGAATTTATATGACTATCAAGATAGACAGAGGTTTGCCGGACAACAAAGGAATGAGCTTTCCAAATATTTGAAAGAACAATCCAGGAAAGGATTTCCTTTGTTAAACAAAAACAGGATGGCTAGAACTCTCAAATTTTGAAAGAACCAAGAGGCAGAGGAAGATGTTGGATACAGTGCTGACTGAAGCTTCATACGAACAGAAAACCAGATATTCCAATCCTCTTGCCAATATGAGAGAGTGCATAAGTATGAGGCAGCAAATGACTAGGCCAAACTATGAAGTCCAGAAAAATGGCAGGATTTCTAAGCTTGTATTTGAACCAAAAGATCATTCTTTTATCTTAAAAAATTCTGATGAACTGGCCCTGGGCATCATTGAACATGACACTGACTTGGAGTTTCTTCACATGGAGGATTTAGAGGGGATAATCAGATGAAATTTGCCTTCTCGATATCCACACCATAGGGAGATCTCTTTATTTAAAGAAGGCTGCTGTTGTGATATTTGACAGAAAGAAAGATGCTGAAAGCTCTAGAAGATGAAGATTTTTTTCTTTCTGTTACATTTGTTTTGTAATGTCCTTGTGACAAAATTCTCATAAGTAAATTTTTCATTAAGTAATGTAATTTTTGTTTTTTGAAAATATGATTTGTATTTTGAAAAGTGTATGTAACCAATAGGTGTTTTGGTTCAGCTGAGAGTGTTTCAATCTAGGGGAGATTGTTGAAATGAGAAAATAACTAAGGAAGATTGGAATCTTCTTAACCTCCTTTGAAAATGGATAAGTATGGAAACCAAGCAAACTTAGGCTTCCGAGCAAGTTTAAACTTAGTCAAGCAAGGTATTTTGATCTTCGAGCAAAGTTATCTTTTGGAATTCTTCTTAAGTGTAAGTACAAGAAAACTACACTTCATCAAGCAAGGTTGTTCTTCAAGTCAAGCAAGGTTTGTTTCAAAGCAAATTCTTGACTAAACCAAGCTAAAACCAAATATTTTGGTGGATCGAGCAAGGTTTGATAATAAACTGTGGTCCAAGCATACTTGAAGAAAGGTAATGAAGAAATTAATCTAAGGACTTTCAACGAGCAAGGCTCAACCTCGAGAAAGCTATAGTGTCACCAGCACACTTGGATTTGTTCAAATAAGTTAAGTAACAAAAGGTTGAAAGGATCTCTGAAGAACAAGTTTGCTCGTAGGGTATATATCGAGCAAAGTTTGATATTATCAGAAAGATTGAAGTCTGCTTGATGAATATTTTCTAAGGAAAATATGCTAAGTAAAGCTTACTCGGAGAACTACTCCCAAGCACACTTATTGGTTACCAGGTCTGCTCGACAAAGACAAAAGTTGCAAAGCTTACTCGAAGACCTGTTTACACTTAGTAACTTTTGTAATATGTTTGAATATGTTAAGAATCAAAGATTAGGGTTTCTAGAAGGTGTCAGGGTAGGCCTATTTAAGGAAACTTTAGGGCACGCCTATGACACAACGCACACTGAGCGAATATTGTGATTTGACGGCTGTCTTTATCTTGTACGGAAAAGCTGCCAAAAATACAAACATTCCACCTAGAAACCCTAATTGATTTCTCATTTGTATCCTTCATAATACTAAATGGAAATTTTTTGAGTCTCTTTGTATGTGTTACATTTCTGTCCGTTTAGCAGTTACTTGAGTATTAGTGTTTCCGTCATTAATACTTATTTGTTGTTCACAAAAGCAGTATTTCGTAACCTTCTTGTCGACACATTTGTATGGGTTACGACAGAGATTAAGTGAGATAATCGGGACCAACATGTAGGATTAAGGTTAATAACTTTTAGGAGGGGATATCTAGTTTGAAATATATCTTGTGGTCATAATCTTACCTATTTAGTATATTTTGTTGTTGTGTTACTATTATTTATATATTTATTTATTTATTTATTATCCTTCTTTTAAATTCTTTTGTTAGTACTTATACTACACTAATCTAAATTTCTAATATTCTATTTTACTTCATTTGTTTTTACTACTATGTTGTTTGTTTGTGTGTGGCTGCAAGCGGCCTCTTTATCATCGGGGATGGATGTAGGGTTTATCTATATTTCATATTTCTCAGATTCTACTAATGGTTTCTAATATTTATGAGATTTACTGGATATAAATGTTTTATAAAAGGGAGTTTATGCAATTGAATGGCAACGGTCTCATTGCAAGCAAATAGGCATCCGAGTGGATCGTTCATGTTCCAATAAGCTAGCATAAATGAGAAGTTTTCATAAAAGAAACATGCCTTGATCTGAACTAAGATTGATTTTAGGGATTTTACGCACACTTGTAACTGCTTGTAAAACATGTCATATTTCACAAGCACTCATGTTAATTAATACCAAGTTGCTTTCACCCACTTAAATTAAACTGCTATGTAGGTTTAAAGATCTTCTCAAACGGTTAACTTAAAATTCACCTGTATGTCAATCAGCACATAGTCAACATTTACATACCTAGATAATTAACTAAGTTTGTACCATGACCAACATCCAGCCAGCATAAACATTCTTTCTGTTTTTCTGAGTGCAAATATCATCATCAAAAGAACAATTTTGCTACAATATAGCATCAAACGTGACTTGAAACACATTTTGACAAGTAACAAACATGACCTTTAAAACAAAACACCCGAGGCTAAACCATAACTAACTTTCTGCAGTTCAAATGCAAAACCGATACAAAACTCTATTTCAATAATATTTCAGATTCAGAATTTGTTGCATATTTTCATGACCGACTCCCTGGATAGAAATAATCAACACTGTTTTCCTTAATCTTGTAATGAAAATTGTGTATCTTTCTCTTCAAGTTCCTAAATCCACCGATCATTCCCTTGTTCAATATGGTCAACTGCATGATGACAATTATAGTCAAATATAATAGTCAACACTAGTTTCTATATAATCTTTCTACAAAAAAAAATAATATTACTGAAATAATATGTACCTGCCCATGAACATCTGCTGCCAAACCAGTCATCAAAGGCTCTGTTTTTATGGTGACGTCAGCTAGGTACTCCATTTGTAAAGGAAATGTAAATTCATCTCCAACTGAATAAATATCCTCATGAAGAACCATAACTATCGTACAACCCTACGGAAAAAAATAAGTTGAAACATTCAAATCACATGATTATATTATATATTTTAAAATGAAGATCAAATCGAGCCGGGGGTCTCACCGGAAGCGGCCTCTCTATCCCTATGGGATAGAGGTAGGCTGTCTACATCTTACCCTCCTTAGACCCTACCATAGCATTGCTATTGGTGGGATATACTGAGTACGATATAAAATGAAGATCAAATGGTGTCTTACAAACTGTGTTGTTAATGTATGACAGTAATGCATAAAATTTAACACGTCTTTTGTAGAACCATTAGCAGCAACTTCTAGAAGAGAAATATCATCAATTATAATGGTAATACTCTTGTTTGATGAATTAACTTCAACAGCTTTTTGAATATTCCCATACAAAGCAGTTAATCCACCTTCAACACCATCGTCTATCAATCACAAGTGAAACAAAATCAGTATATAAAAAAAGATCAGCATACAAAATAAGAAATAAATAATGTAGCAGCAACAATGGTTACCTGATATTCTCACCTGGACATTCAAGCATAAGCATGTCAAAAAATAACAACTTTTTGTTCTCCCTTTGTGCAGCTAAGTTGCAACCCTGTTGCAGCAATAAAATAAGAATAACTATTTACCGTATTGTCACATAAGTAGTTCCAACATATTCAAACTGGTATAAAAGTAGAATAACACATTGTAAAAGACACATCGTTACATTGCAGTTAGCAAAGCCTGAACATTAAGGGTACAATTTTGTGATGTTTTTGGTACATAATATTATCAGTATTTCCTTCCATATATACTCAAAACTACACATACACACACAGTTCAGATGAATTCATGTTTGACTATATTAACACCTAATGCATCCACATAGTGCAAAAGCAAGTAGAGTCTCACAGCACGCACTCTATATGTCTCATCTTCAGCAATTAATTAGTCTTATAACATACGCTTACTAAATTCAGAGTTCATTTATATATCAAGTACAGTGGCTTCTAATACTAAAGACAGCTTAACTATATGGTTCATATAGTCTACTGTGTGATAACAAAATTATAATCCTTCTTTTGAACTATATAGAGTAGCTTCTGCATTTGGAGATCAAACAAGTAGCTTTCATTCCATGTTGTAAAAATGGCGATTAGGCGCCAATTAATCCGTGATTAATCAGAAATCGAAGGGCTACCAATTCCATTTCACCGACTCACCCCTAAAATAGGTCAAAATTGGTCAAATTTGGTCAAAATATTTAAAGTATTTGAAAATTATACTTATTTTAAAAAACTAAATCTAAACTAATGAAGGGGTGTGCATGGTGCAGTTTTGGGTTAAAACCGAACCAAAAACCAATGCTTCGGCTTTTTGTTTTTTCAAAACCATTAGGTTTTGTGTTTTCGGGTTCAATTCGGTTTAGGATCGGTTTTTTCGGTTTTGCTAATTGAGTTAGTAATTTTCAGGCCGAAGAAATTTAACCCGTGATATTTTGAAATTGCACCTATATTTTTTTTAACCAAGAAGGTTATTAATTTTATATAATTTACTATAAAACGATTACAATAAAGTGGCAGGCAAACGGGCAACAAGCTGCGCCGCAACCCCCTTTTGAACAGCAAAGCCAATCCTGCTAAAAACGAAGCTTTGAGACCTAGAAGCTGAAGAGGTTCCGTGTACGACGCGCTGAACCCTACTCAAAAATTTCACAGCCTCTGGAGCCAGAAAACCAAATGTATCAAAGGCAAATGGTAGAAAGACATGTTGATTATCTAAACAAGCTTTCTCGTGTTTAACAACTTTGCCCGATTCAGCCTTCAACGCAGCCTGACCCACAACAAACCCACGGTCCCTGAGCCCAACAAGAGGAGACACTCCTGTAAGATCCACACAGGCGTGTTTCCCCCCTGCCCACCCGAACACAAGAATATCAGCTGGTCGTAAAGTAGACCTCCCTTCAATAGGATCCGTGAGAAAGTTAACAGGGGCCTCCTTTTTAGCAGAAATCCCTGCCCGTTTAAGAACATCACACAGAACATCCCTAACCAGATCATGTCTGTATTTAAAGCCAGGCAATTCTTTGCAATGCACCGCATGGTCACCAAAAGAATCCAAACAGACCTTGCGACAAATTGGGCAAGGTTCATCCGTCGGGAACATAGGGATCATTAACCGGTACTTAAGGATAGCCCGATACTCCAAACCCGACATACGTTGGCCTAATCCTTCAATGGGGATAGCCGTTAGAAAATCCTGAGCCCGAGGAGCCCGAAGGCATTCAAACACCGCCTTTTGGCGAGGGGATAGATCAAACTTCACTTATAAACTCTTGACGATTCCACTAAATAAGGCACAATATTGTACATTTTGGCCATGAATATTAAGAGCTGATAAAAGATACTTACATTTAATATGATTTAATATCATCCAAATCAACAAAACATAACCAATTAGCGTTAAAAATAAAACAAATATACAGATTTATAAAACATAAATGATTCAGCGATAAAGTAATTCCACGAATCAGTTTTTCGGCTCAGTTTGGTTTTTTCGGTTTTTTAAAAAACACAAAACCGAACCAAAACTGATATTTCGGTTTTTACTAAAAGTCGAAACCGAACGTCGGTTTCTAATTCAGTTTGGTTTCTTTGGTTCTTTCGGTTTTCTGTACACCCCCTAAACTAATGTGTGTGAAAATTTGATAAACTACATACAACATTCGAATCCTATTTAATCCTATTACTCACTAGCATCACTGTTCATTCCTCAAGTGCAAAACTTGCTACAAATTTAACTACAGTAACCAATTGGATTCATATCTACTTATCTATCAATCGCAGAAGGAAAGTAGTGATACCATCTTACGGAGAACACGGTCGTAGTGAGAGAACGGTTGAGCGAAGGCCACGAAGAGGAGGATACTATCGGAGGACGAAAGGAAGCGTTTAATGAGGTGGTGAAGCAATCTTCAACTAAAACCACACGCCCTGTCGATTCGCCGTCGGAGAGACTCAGAGCGTCGTCAAGCAAGCTCGCCGGCCGATTCATTTTCCGGTGATAGTTATGGTGACGGAGGTGTTTAATTAGGGTTTCTCAAGGATGATGGGAATCCAACACGGAGGAATTTTTATTTAACTAGAGTCTACTAACTTTAAATTAACATTTATTAAAATAATTTTCTTTTATTAATATAAATTAACATTTTTATTTAGCTAGAGCTTTGCTAAGACGTTTTCCATACTGATTTTGATATTTTGTATCTAACTAGCTTTTGAACCCGTGTATCACACGGGATTTGTCAAGTGATAAAAATTATAAGGTTGTTATTTCAATTGTGATTCTCAAAATATTTATGAATTAATTAATGTACGAAGTAAATCATGAATTATTATTTTTTTCAGTTCACGATTTATGAAATGTACTTTTCCATATTTCACCCCATGTACTACATGATCGAAAATTTGAACTTAATGTAATTTCTCGTGTAACAATATTTAAAAGATAATAATTAATGTGTATAAATAATAATCTAGATCATAATGTCATTAAACAATATAAATACAGACCTAAATATATATTTTCTAAGGTGCTAAAAAAACCAACCCAATAATTGATTATATTTAGCATCAATTATTTTTAAAGGTGATTATAAATGTGAAATTTACGAATCTTTAAACAATGAAGAGTTAAGTGTCATTGTTTGTTTATTTTTTTTTTAGCAAAAGTTAATTAGTTCGTTTATTTTTGTTAAAAAAGTGGCTCGGTTCATTTATTTTTGTCAAAAAAAGTGGTTTGGTTTGTTTGCATTTTCAAGTAGTTCAATTCGTTTATTTTTGTTACAAAAGTAGCTCAGTAAGTTTATTTTTTTGTTAAAAGTGGTTCGGTTCGTTTCTTTTTGTTAAAAAAAGTGATTCGGTTTGTATTTTTATTAAAGTAGCTTGGATCATTTGTTTTTGACCAAATGGTTAAGTAAATGAGAGAAACAAAAACTATTTTATGCCTAATGGAAAAAACAAAAAGGTTAACAAAAAGTACTAAAATATCATGATCTTTGAAACGTCAGGTGTTTATTTGCATGAAATTTAAAAAATGTACTAAAGTTGCATAGTTTGTCAAACCCTGGGTATGAAAAGGCACTTAACTCAATGATGAATAAAATCCACACTATGTTAAAACCCATTGACTAAATGATTTTGACCCATGATCCATGGATATCTAGATTGAATGAGATGAGAGATTAGAAATTAGAAGAAATGTAGGGTTGACACCTAAGCTTCAACATTTTCTTTTATTAGTATTGTAAGATTCAGCTTATAAGCAATTGAACACTAGTAAAGAGAAACCTATCATTATGCAAACCCACAACCCCCCCCCCCCTAATAGAGTCAAGTTTCGAATACGAGACTATAAGATCTTTAAGAGTTAAACATTATTGTCATGTCATTATAGCATAAGGCGAACTACTGTAGTTATAACTACTATGTTTCAACAAGGGGGTGAATATTTATAATTCATGATTCGTTAGTTTCGGCACGTGAGTTAGTGATTGGACCAAACTTTATTTCCTCACATTAGATGTGTTATCTTTCTATTTAGGCATTGAAGAAACACTATGTGACCCTGGCAGATTAAGGATAATCTTAGGGTTAAGTAGATGTTTCCCACGAGGGTTAGGTCCGGCAAAGATGGTTATTCTTCTCAACCTGCAAAACAGACACCGTGAGCTCGTCACTGAGAAGGGGGGGTTCCTCCTTGTGACCACCCTCCGGCGTGAGAATCAGACTAGGTTGCTCTGAATATAAGTGTATATAGAGAGAAATAGCAAGAGAGAAGATGATGATACCGTTCCAAGGTGTTGGAGTATTTATAGCCGAAGGTAGGTTTCCAAGCAGGTACGGCCAGCTGTATATAATATTCCTTTTCCACCAACCATGGGCTACGTTCGTGCCACGATGGGAGTTGGTGGGTAGGCAGCGGCTGATAGCGACATTTTGTACTGGAGCGTGCTCCTTCTCGTACTATTGTCGGTGAGCTGTCACCCTGTGATTGGTTCATGGGTCGCTTTTATCAGATCTTGTCTATTTGTCCATACCTTGGTAGGTATAGTACAAAAGATCTTCTAGAAGCGTACGGACTGGCTCTTTTGGGCGGGAATATTCCCGCCCTGCTCATTCCTTCTTCAGGTGACATTGCTGAAGTATAAGAGTTAGTGCCTTATGCGTGTAGCCTTACTGTTAGTGCGGGTAGCCTTCCTTCTTGGCTTGTACCCACAGCTGCGGGAACAGGCAGGGTACTGTACCAAGGGAGTCTTTCCTGCGGGGACAGCTGGCTTACTGCGTGTAAGATCTTCATCTCTGAGCATGGTGGGTCCTGCGGATCCAGTTGGTCTTTGCGCAGACGTACCTCTTCAAGGTGGGTCTTGCGGGTCCAACTGGGCTTTGCGGGGACCTACCTCTTCAAGTCCCCCCAGTCCATTGTTCTTCTCATGAATTGTTAATGAGGGGAACTTTTGGACTTTAAGCAATGGGTTTTAAAGAGAGGTTTTCGTTTTTTAAGGTTCTCCGTGGGGATTCTTCCCGCGGTTTTCCTAATGTCACTTGCAGAAAATTCCCGACTTTTCTGCTCGATCTTTGGGTATGATGCGGGTAGGTGTAACCTCTTCGCATGTCGGGAGCGTTGAGTTTCACTTGTAGATTTTCCACGAGGTTTTGGTAGTTTTAGACATAGTGATCAGTTATGTTAAACAACCAATTCCACCTTGGAGCTTCAAACAATCTAGTTCTCAACGTTCCCGCCATGCGGGGGTGTTATTTCTCTTTCCGCAAGCATGGCCCATAAGATCCTTCTTGGTTTCAATTCTCTGCAAGTGCTAAGTATGTGAAGGGTTTCGCCTTGACACTCTACCCGCAGTTGTCTTACGGTTTCTTGCTTTCCAAGGTAAGGGGGTATATTCCCTCTTATTTTTGAATCTTTTTGAATCTTTTTGGAATTCGGAGAGTTGGTGAAAGGATAAGGACAGTCCAAACGGTTGAAGGGACGTTGGCGTCTTCTGACGGTTTCAGGACGTGCAGGAAGTTATGACGACGTGACAGCATGTGGTCAATCAGGACGCTTTTTCAGGCGCGTGGGCGCGAGTTTTATGGCACGCGCCTTTTTGACACCTGTTGCCAGCTTGCTTTATCCACACGTGTCGCTGTGTCATTGCTCTTGCGCCTTCTCTCTCATCCGCATTAAATTCATCGCATTCATTGCGATGAGTATATAAGGGGGAGAGGGTGTATTTCATCCATTATCTTCACTTCACTCTCCTTTTCCTTTTAAGCGATTTCCGGCGAATACTCATCTTTTCCGGCGAGCATTCTCCTGAAACAGCTTTCTTTTCTCAACATTAAAAAATGTCTTCTTCTACTCATGACCCAGAGGTTAACGTCGAGGAGTCCGACGTTTACCTCGAGAACCCGACGTCCACGTCCGATAAGGACGATAAGAGTACTGATGGCGAGTGTCAGTGTACTCTTTCTGTCGATGTATACCATTACATCGTTAAGAAGTTCATGCTGGAGCCTTATGAGCCTGAGTTTCCGGAGGCCAACCAGACGGTGTACGACGCCCCTAAGGGCAAGATAGGGGTTTACGCTTCGTTCTTCCTATATGGGAATCTAAGATTCCCATTAACGAAGTTCGTATACCGTGTTTTGGAGAAACACAGTGTTCATCTGACAGAGGTGCACCCAATGGCAATTGCCAAAGTTCGCCATTTCGAATGGGTGTGCCGTATTTTGGGTATCGAGCCTCGAGTCGACCGCTTGATGACCTTCTATACTTGGAGGTGCATCCAGGGTTTGTATACCCTTGTCACTCGGATCAAGGGTTTGAAGATCTGCGCTACTGAGCGTAGTCTTCGTTCTTGGAAGCGGGAGTTTTTCTACATTTCCGCTCGTGTCGTTCCCATCGCGATGACGTTCAAGATTGGGAGGGCACTTCCTAACCTTCACGCCTCCAATTACCAGGAGAAGGAATGGTTCACCAAGATTTCCCAGATTCAGACTCTTGTTTATCGCTTCGCGGAGTCTGGGATGGTCATGCTTGGGATGAGCCGCGTGTGGAAGGATGCCGGGTCTGGGACGCCGCAAGTGCCCATCGTTCTCGAATACGGTTTGAACTATCTTCCTTTTGGTACGCCCCGTCTTTTGTGTTGGTTTAGGGTTTTCCTTCTAACATTTTTATCGTTTTTATTTCAGAAGGTACAACTTACAGTCGCTCTTGCACCCGC
This sequence comes from Bidens hawaiensis, assembly GCF_021521415.1. NCBI lineage: Eukaryota > Viridiplantae > Streptophyta > Magnoliopsida > Asterales > Asteraceae > Bidens > Bidens hawaiensis. The sequence goes on along the minus strand of NW_027491058.1, from coordinate 1,725,533 downwards.
GGGAGACTGGTGGTCCCGCACGGTTGGGTACTCGTGACCTTGATGAGAACGAGTTGCTCATTTTGGAGCAGACTGCGGATAGATTTGTGGAGGTCTACCCGCCAGGCCACAAGATTTTAAGCGCCACTCGGCCAGGTAAGGAGTTCTTTAACCCTCGTCCTCTTCATGCTCAAAATTCTGCTGGAATTCCTCTGATCTTGTCATCTTCTGATGAGGGATCCGCAGATGGGCCTTTTATCGTAAGGAAAAAGAAGGCGGCCAGCGTGAAGGGCAAAACGAAGGTTGCTACCTTCGTTGATTTGGGGAATCAGTCTAACTCCGAGACTGAAAGTGAGGAGGCGGGGGGGAACCTTGGTGGTGGTGACGAGACCATTGTCTCAGAGGTTGAGACAACGGTTGTCACTTCCGAGCTGCCAAGCGTTGCGAAGATAACTGGCGTGAAGAGGCCAGTTTCATCGGGTCCATCTCCGCCTGTCAGGGCTCTCAAGATCAAGAAAACCAGTAAGTATACTTTTTGTGTACCTTTTCCGCATTTCCTTCCGCCTTTGTTTTTTATATCTTTGGTTTCTTTATGCAGGAGTGGACTTATCTGCTTTTGAGAGCGGTGCGGGAGGAAGTGGTTCAGGACCCATGACGATAGGTTTGGTCAACCTATCCGAGGCGATGACCCAAGCGGCTGAGCCTGTTTCTGGTACTGGTTCAGTTGCTTATACTGTTGAAGCAACTGTTCCGGTTATGACGTCATCTGTCATGGCTGCTATGCCGACGATGGCGTCCAGTTTCGTTGCTGCGTTGAGCAGTTCAACTTCTCCGCCGGCCGTCAGTGCCATCTTTACTACATCCTTCACCGGACCGGCGGTGACTTTTTCTGTGAGCTCTTACGCAGCAGCTACTACGGTTATGAGTTCATCTCAAATGAGTTCATCTCCGATGGTCTCTACCTCTGTGGCTTCTACGGTGTCACGTTCGGCGTCAACGACTACTTCGTCTTTGGCCGGTTCTTCAGGTATGTTTAGAGTTGGGACCTCTAGACTTACCTCTGTTGATGAGGGAGTCCAATCTTTGCCTCCTTCCCATCTCCTTGACCTCTTGGATGGATATCCTTTAGGTTCAGGTGATAGGTTTAGCGGCTATCGGCCTGTTATCGACCCTACAGGTGCGTGGGGTTACTTTGGCCTTTATCCCTCCTGTATCATTTTTTCTTTTAACTGTTTTTTGTTGCAGTTTCAGATTCCAATGAGGTCTATGCGCCAAGGTGGAATATCCGCCGAGGAACGACTCTCAGGACGGCTGCAGACTGCGTCGACTGGGAGCGCCATGCCGCTCCAAGTGGTGCATTGGGGGAGGCGATGGTTAGCTACCAGGAAGGCAAGTTGTCCACCGAGCTCCGAATTCTTCTTGCCCGGATGCAGCCGCGTGTCGAGTTACTTTGTCGTGAAAACGATAAGTTAAAGACTGCGCGTAGCTTGGAGGGGGCTCAGGTGCGATCACTGCGGGAAGAGAACAAGAAGCTTGCCGCCACCGCTGCTGAAAAAGAAAAGGCCTTCAATGATCTTGAGGCCGAGATCCAAACTAGGCATGAGGCCCGTTCCAAGGCTACTCAAGTTGTTAACGAACAGCTTATGTTGGCCAAGGAAACTGCGCGTAATGCGACCGAAAGGGCCACCAAAGCTGAAGCCGTTGCTGAGCCTCTACGCGCTGAAAATGAAGAACTGAAGGCTAAACTGGAGAAGCTTCAGCAGGCTCATGAGGCTTTGGCTTTGGAGGATGCCAAGAAGCTACAGGAGCTCTTGGATCAGAAGGGTGTGCTTGATCGCACTGAGCGCAAGCTTAAAGGCGTTGAGGAGGCTGCTGCCAAGGAAGTGTTGCTTGCCAACCTAAACAAGAGTGAAACCGAACGCGCGCGCGATCAAGCTCAAGCTGCCCTTCAGGAGGCTCTGTCCAACAAGGATTGGCTTCTACGAGAAGCGTTGTCGCAGGTACGCAGGATTGGCTTCTCCATAATTCTTTGCTTTGTGCTTTTTTCTTTATACTTAGAAAAGTTTTTTTTTTAGTAGGTTGTGCATCGGATTTTCGCGAACACATCCTATGATGATGCCATGAGTGCAGCCCTCAACGCTTCTCATGAGGATGGAGAGAAAGCTGGTTTCTTGCTTGGTCTAGGATTTGCAGAGAAAGGCATCCCGCCTTCAAAATTTCCTCTACACGATGTTGACACTGAAGCTGCCTATGACCAAGCTGTGGACCAGTATGCTGCCTTCTCGCATCCGGTTGTGGAGAAGGTGAATGAAGTTGCTGCTGCTGATGACGGGCTAGCTGTTCTCAAATCTTTCCTTGAACAGTCGTAGCCAACTGATGGTGCGGGTTCAAGTGGGTTTGGAGGGAGTGGTCCCGAAGCCTGAATCTTAAGATTCCTCCCAGCCATTAGGATAGATTTGTACTTTTTGTTGGCGGGTAGATACCTAGCCATTTTGTAATGTTTGAACAACTTTTATTGTGAATATAAATGTTTTGTTAACACCTTGCCTTGTAAACATTATATGATTTGCTCATGCATATTTTAGTTTAACTTAGCAATTTTTTAAGTGTTTTGAATAAGTTAACCTTTCGACGCGTGTCAGATAATAGGTTAGTGTTCTGTTTCCTCTATCATGATTGTGCGGGTAGGACCGTCACTTTCACTTAGTAGGATGACCAAACTTCATCTATTTCTGACCTGCGTGAAGGTTTTCCTCATCTTCCCCTTAGAAATTTTTTCTGCTTTTGTGTTTATGCGGGTTGTGCCGCTTTCCACACGCAACGACTTACTTCCTCCTCACTTATTTATGCGGTGAATACCGGCATATCAGTGTGGTCAGTTCATAAGTATAAAGGTAAGGCTATCAACATCAATGTGATAAGGAGAATCATTTCCATTAGAAGTGGCTCTAGGCCTGTTCGTTACAAGTTTGGAATTGATCTACATGTAGCATCTGCGTAATTGAGCTCCATTCCATGTTCTTGGGATGGGGTGTCATTGAGCCTTTCGAGCCGGTATGCGCCCTTTCCCAGAACTTCTTTAATAATGTATGGCCCTTCCCAGACCGGGGCCAGCTTTCCTGGGCGCTCCTGGTTCGAAGCCTCGTTGTTTCGCAGTATGTAGTCTCCGACATTGAAGTTGCAGAGTTTCACCCGCGTGTTGTAGTACTTTTGCATTTGTCGCTTGTAGTTCTCTTCACGCGCTGCGGCTAAGTCTCTGCGCTCTTCGGTTAGCATAAGGTCTAACCGTCTTTCCGCATCATTGTCTTCTGGTTAAGTTATGACTCTTGGTGAGGGTAGACCAATCTCGATTGGAACCATGGCTTCAGTGCCATAGGTGAGGCTGAACGGGGTTTCGCCCGTACTTGCTTTTTTCAGCGTTCTGTTTGCCCAGAGGACATGTAGAACTTCGTCCACCCAGCCGGATCTATGCTCCAAGAGTCTTTTCTTTATGCCATCGAATATGCTTTTGTTTGCTCTTTCCACCTCACCATTACCCTGCGGGTGTGCCACTGAGGTAAAGGTGTGGGTGATTTGAAGCTCTTTCAGCCACTTTTGTAGCTTCTGGTCAGTAAAGTTGGTGCCGTTATCGCTCACCAAATTCTGTGGAAGTCCAAAACGACAAATAATAAATTCCCAAATAAATTTTTTGATATGTTTTGTGGTTATTTGGGCTAGGGTTTTGCTTCTATCCACTTGGTGAAGTAGTCGATGGCTACCACTAGGAACTGAACGTTCCCTGCTGCTGTGGGAAATGGGCCTGTGAAATCGATGGCCCACTTCTGGAATGGCCATGAAGAAGTGACTGGAACAAGTTCGTTCTTCGGGCGATGCGTGTTGGGTGTGTAGAGCTGGCAGGACCTACATTTTCTGATGTAGGCCAGCGCATCCGTGTGCATCCCCGGCCAAAAGTATCCCGCGTTGTTTAGCTTAGCTACAACTGTGCGTGGACCTGCGTGTACTCCACAGATGCCTTCATGTACTTCCCTTAGGAGGTAGTCGGCATCTTGGTCGTCAACGCATCTGAGGAGTGGGCCAAGAAAGTTACGCCTGTAAAGTATGTTATCAACAAGTTGATAGTACAGTGATTTACAGCGTATCTTTCTTGCCTGTGTCTTTGATTCTGGTAGTACACCCGTCGCAAGGTAATTTATGATTGGCGTCATCCATGTTTCCGTGCCGGTTTGGATGACACAAATTTCCTTGTGCGGGACTGATGGTGCTCCAAGAAGTTCAACGCGGATGTCCTTTCCCAAGTGGGTGAAGGCTAATGATGCAAGCTTGCTTAACGCATCCGCAGATTTGTTTTCGCTTCGCTTGATGTGCACAACTTTGCAATCGTTGAAATCGCGCATAAGGGTTTTTGCTTGTGCGAGGTACAGGGCCATTGTGTCGTTCACGGCCGTGTACGTCCCGTTTATCTGGTTGGCTACTAGCATCGAATCCACGTGGGCTTCCAAGTTTTTCACCCCCATCTTACTCGCAATTCTTAATCCGGCCAAGAATGCTTCGTACTCCGCTTCGTTATTCGTACTTGGGAAATCCAGCCGAATAGCGTAAGTGTACTCTTAGCCTGCTGGGTTGGTTAGTTTCAACCCTGCGCCTGAACCTTCGTTGTTGGCTGCTCCATCAGTATAGAGTCGCCAGACATCGTTAATGTCTTGTGCTGGAGAGGGTTGAGCCTCTTCCTGGCACTCTTTTTCCCGCGAAGCGGGGACTTCTGCAATAAAGTCGGCCAAGACCTGGCCTTTTATGGCTGGTCTTGGCTTGTACTTTATCGCGTACTCTCCCAACTCAATTGCCCATTTGGCTAGGCGCCCTGACAACTCGGGTTTGCTTAGAACGTTTGCAAGTTTGAAGTTGGTGAGAATGGTGATTGGGTGGCCTTGGAAATATCGTCTTAGCCTGCGTGAAGCCTGTACAAGCGCTAAAACTAATTTTTCCAGGGTGGAGTACCGGGTTTCTACGTCTGTTAAGACGCGGCTTACATAGTAGATGGGCATCTGGATGCCTTTTAGTTCTACTAGTAAGACTGCCCCAGTTGCTCTGTCTGTGGCAGAGAGGTAGAGAATTAATTCCTCCCCCACTTCTGGTGCTGTGAGCGTTGGGAGTTCGATCAAGCGTGACCGAATCTATTGAAAAGCTGCTTCCGCTTCTGGTGTCCAGCGGAAGTGCGTTTTCTTCAAGCAATTTCTCAATGTTGACACGAATGGGAACGACCTATCCGCATGGTTTGCCAAAAAGCGGTTAAGTGCGACTAGTCGTCTATTCAGTGTCTGAGCCTGTTTGATGGTAGTAGGTGATTCCATTTTCATAATGGCTTCGACCTTTTCAGGGTTCGCTCTGAAGCCATCTTTGGTAACGATGACTCCTAAGAACTTCCCTTCTTCCATCCCAAAGGAACACTTGCTCGGGTTGAGCTTCATGTTTATCTTTCTGAGCGTGTTGAAAGTTTCTTCGATGTCTTTCAACATCGCTTCTGGCTCGAGGCTTTTGATGACCAAGTCATCCATGTAAACCTCCAAGTTCCTCCCGATTTGGGCATGAAACTCTTTGTCCATCAGGAGTTGGTATGTGGATTCGGCATTCTTTAGTCCGAATGGCATCATTTGGTAACAAAATGTGCCATCGGGCGTCCGAAATGCGGTTTTATCCTGATCGTCAACAACCATGTGGATTTGATGGTACCCTTTATACGCATCAAGTAAGCATTTAAGGCGAAACGGTGCTAATGAATCTACCTTAAGGTCAATTTCGGGTAACGAGTAACAATCCTTGGGGAATGCTTTGTTTATGTCTTTAAAATCTATGCACATGATCCATTGTTTGTTGGATTTCGGTACTATGACGGGATTTGCAACCCATGTTTGATATTTACTAACGCGTACGATGCCTGCGTCAAGGAGTTCCTTGACTTGGGTTCTACACGCGTTAGCCTGCTCAGCACCCATTACGCGACGCTTTTGTATGACCGGCGCAAACGCCGGGTCACACTTGAGCTTATGCTCAGCCTTACTTCGGGGTACACCAGTCATGTCAGCTGGTGTCCACGCGAAGATGTCGGCATTTTTTTGCAACAAGCGTTTGAGTAAGGTGCGTGTGGGATTAGTGATCGTTGGGCCAATGGTAACGGCCTGGTCAGGGTATTTGCCATTGAAGGCCCATTCTTCTGGCTCAGAGATGGTTGGTTTAGCCATTTTTTGTTTGGGTTTAGATGAGACGGATGCGATGCATACCTGGGGAATGCCCGTGATAATAGCAACGCCCTCGGCTGTTGGCCATCCCATCATCCCATGGACCGAAGACACCACGGCATTAAATCTTGCCATCCCATCTCTCCCGAAGAGAATGTCGTTTGTGTGGTGTGGCTTCCTCATTACAACGAAGTCCACGTCTTCTGTGCGGGAGTACTTCCCGTCCGTGAGAGTGACGGGGAAAGATAGGATTCCCAAGGGGGTGTTTGTGCTGCCGTCGAACCCTTCCATCGAGGCGTAAACCGTTTCTAGGCGTTCTTTGTCTTCGTCGTCCAGCTTGTCGAAGAACTGCCTATACATGACAGTTGAGGAAGCGCCATTATCAGCAAGGGTGCGGGAGGTGATGTAGTGCCCCGGCTGGCTTTTGATGACTATGGGGCCTTCTTTGTTGGGCCCCCCTGGCACACGCGGGAAGCGCACTTCTGCTTCCTTCCACGCACTTGGCTCTGTTGTTCGTCGTCTTCTTCCGCTGATGTTGCTGTGAACCATGTGAATGCTGATGTCGACGGGCTTTCGTCCATTGCCCTTGTACCGGTTTTCTTTCTTCCCTCCGTTCTTGATTGACGCCACGAGGTGTGTGAGTTTCCCATCTTTGACGAATGTTTCGACGACATCCTTCAAGGATGTGCATTCCTCAGTGGTGTGGCCTTTTGTCCCATGGAAGTCATAGGATTTGCTCTGATCAGCGTTTTGACGCTGTCGGATTATTGGAGCCTTTGGCCATGGGAGCCTCTCGGTGGCAAATACCTCGGTGACGCTTTTGGTGAGTGGCGTCCATCTGGGATTCCGGTTCGACGAGTGCATGTTGTCCCTTCCGCCTAAGAGAGGGCGAGAGCTGGATGAGGTGTCAAAGTTTATCCTTGACTGCCAAATACCAAGCTTCCTCTTTTTATTTTGTCGGGTGGTACGGACGTTATTTTCTCTTGTTCTCTGCGTGTAGAGGTTTGTGCTCTGGGGAAGATTTCTACCCAGTTGCTTCTCCGTTTCGGCAAAGTGTTTAGCTGCCGTCATGATGGCACCCCACGTGGATGGCATGCCATCTTTACCTGTCAACGTGCGGATGAGCTCTGGGTACTCAGCGCCCTGGATGAAAGCGGCGCGAACAAGATCTTCGCTTATAGTGCCTAGACTTAGCTTCTTTGAGTTGAAGCGAGTAATGAAGTCTAGCAAAGATTCGTCTTCCTCTCGGATGCAGTTGAGGATCGTCCATTGCTCTTCAGTATATTTTCTTTGTTGACTGAAGTGCTGGCTGAACTTGTGCTGGAAGTCTGCCCAATCATAGATGTGGTGGACCGGTAGACGATCAAACCACGCTCTAGCTGCCCCGACGAGCGTCATCTGGAACATGTAACACCATGTGGGTTCCGTCCAATTACTGACGGTTGCCCCCGCTATAAATCTGTTCAAGTGATCGTCCGGGTCAGATATGCCATCGTAAGTGCCTATGTTGGACATCTGTTTGGCACTCTTTGGAGCGATTGCTTCCGCAATGTCCCTTGCAAATTTGGACGTTCCCGCATTCGCAACAGTTGGTTTAAAAGTTTTGGAAAAGTCACGTGGGTTTCCCCCCGTGTTCTTTGGTTTGAAGGTTCCCTCGAAATTTCTTCTCGAGTGGAAGTCTGCTTCTTTACGCTTCCCTTTCGCCTTATGACGAGGGTTTGCGTCACTGTCAGATTCTTCCCAATCTTCATCATCCAAATACTCGTAATCATTGCTCATGTTGAGCTGTTGTCGAGTGCTTCCGAATTCGTCATTGGCCTGTTGGAGTGAACATAAACGTTCGTCCAACTCGGCTTGGAATTCTTTCTGACGTGCTTCCGCCCAAGCTTTAACTTGTTCTGGTGTTTGTCGCGGAAGTCTCGTCTGTTGTTTCCCCAACTAGGTATCAATGAATCCCAGGAGAGGATTGTTTACTGCACTTGCCCCGGCTTGGGTAACCGGGGTAGTGTTCGTAACAATCGTGTATTAACCGGTGTTCCCCCCAGTAGCTGGGGTTGTGGTTACCGGAGTTTCTTGGTCACTCGGTGGCTTTGGCATCGGAGTCACCTTAACCATCTTTCCAGAAGTTTGAAAAAACTGAGAAAAAGAAGAATTAGTTCTAGCTTAATGCACGGATGGCGCCAATGAAGAAACACTATGTAACCCCGGCAGATTAAGGATAATCTTAGGGTTAAGTAGATGTTTCCCACGAGGGTTAGGTCCGGCAAAGATGGTTATTCTTCTCAACCTGCAAAACAGACACCGTGAGCTCGTCACTGAGAAGGGAGGGGTTCCTCCTTTTGACCACCCTCCAGCGTGAGAATCAGACTAAATTGCTCTGAATATAAGTGTATATAAAGAGAAATAGCTAGAGAGAAGATGATGATACCGTTCCAAGGTGTTGGAGTATTTATAGCCGAATGTAGGTTTCCAAGCAGGTACGGCCAGCTGTATATAATATTCCTTTTCCACCAACCATGGGCTACGTTCGTGCCACGATGGGAGTTGGTGGGTAGGCAGCGGCTGATAGCGACATTTTGTACTGGAGCGTGCTCCTCCTCGTACTATTGTCGGTGAGCTGTCACCCTATGATTGGTTCATGGGTCGCTTTTATCAGATTTTGTCTATTTGTCCATACCTTGGTAGGTATAGTACAAAAGATCTTCTAGAAGCGTACGGACTGGCTCTTTTGGGCGGGAATATTCCCGCCCTGCTCATTCCTTTTTCAGGTGACATTGCTGAAGTATAAGAGTTAGTGCCTTATGCGTGTAGCCTTACTGTTAGTGGGGGTAGCCTTCCTTCTTGGCTTGTACCCACAGCTGCGGGAACAGGCAGGGTACTATACCAAGGGAGGCTTTCCTGCGGGGACAGCTGGCTTACTGCGTGTAAGGTCTTCATCTCTGAGCATGGTGGGTCCTGCGGATCCAGTTGGTCTTTGCGCAGACGTACCTCTTCAAGGTGGGTCTTGCGGGTCCAACTGGGCTTTGCGGGGACCTACCTCTTCAGGCATGTTGCATCTTAATTATATTCTCAAGAAAATACTAATAGCGTATTCTTTTATAAAAGTCATATTGATCCAAGTAATCTTCTAATATTCCTGTTTGAATTGTAGAAATTAGAGTGCCCAACTGCCCATGACATCCTTGAACAAGGAAGTTGAACAACGATCTATGATTGTTTTTTAATACAATCGTTCGAAAGTGACAGCACTAGTCGTTGCTATATTAAGCCGGACGGATCGTTGTCTCCCTAATTGTTAGTCGCGGCCCTAAATTGATACGCTTAGGGAAAGCGTGCATTCAGGGTGGTGGAAAGCATAAGAAAAAGTGTGTGGTTATTTACATGGAAGAAGGAAGTTGTACGCCAATCCTGAGTTGTGGTAAGTCATTGCTACTTTTAATTTCTATTATTAATTGGTATTTAAGCCTGTATGTACCGAAAATTCTCCTCATTTTTATTATGAGAAAAACTATGAACATGTAGAACAATTTACAAACAAAAAGTTAAAACTACAAGAAGTAACAAGTGGTTAATGATAACTATGAGAATGCAAGTACGAATGAAGAAGATGGCAATAGTATACGTTAAAACTACACTTGTGTGGTAACTTTCATTGTAATAATCACAAAAGTAATATGATAAGAGTGATGCTTACAAAGTAGCCCTTTTGATTGGTATCGCTTCTAATCGTCAACTTAGATTTTATATATATATATATATATATATATATATATATATATATATTTGTTATTTTAGGATTAAGGGAATACAAAAAAAATGACATGTGCTTATCATAAAAACTCACCATCTATAAGCCAATGAGACCCCTTTTGAAAGTAACCAACGTCTAGAGGAACAGAAATCGTAAAAAAATGACCTTATTTTTTCAAACAAGAAAGAAAATGTAATGTACTTCTTTGTTTAATGCATTGGTACTTGAATGATGAGCAATCTAGCATATGTTGTGTGCGTGTCACCCTCCAAGTTGATGTAAAGGAAGCGACTTCTACAAACTCTTTGTCGTCAATACAATTATAATTTTTATTATAAATTCTATTTTGGGAAGCCGCTATTACACATAAGTAAGAATAATCTATATTCATGTGCGTATTATGTAATTGTTAATTATCTCGTATTATCCTTCTAATACTGATCTAGTATAAATACTAATATTCTCCACCTGATTGGGTGTTTAGATTTCCATCATTCACACGGTTCAAGTCGCACCTAATATACCTTTTTAGCGATATGTAAGTTCTTTAATTCCCAAGCGTTATGGATAGCTTTTTACGAATCATGTAGAATTTGTTTTCAAAATAGACAACATACTTCCATTTTGTAGGTAAAGAATTACCATAACGTTTAAAATGAGACAACACGACTTTTCATGAAAAAGTGTGTCGATATATGGCAGTTAGAACTATCGACTACTATTCGGTTACATGTCATTTTGTAGAAAGGTTAAATTCACATACCTACTAATACTACTTTTAAATATACATCACTATACATATAAGACTCGAGCCTTCAACCTCCTGAAAAGAATACCACTATGTATCACACTATCACCTTAATACCACCACTAGGCTACGGATTAAATCAATAGGAACTCCCTATCAATTAGCGGGGCCGTCCCCGAAAATCCTTAAAAATTCAAAGGCTCGGGGCAAATGAAAAAATGGGCCTGAAAATAAAAACTTAATAACATGTATATAAAAGGTCAATATTTATAATAAAACTAACAAAATAAAGTTATTGTAACATTGATCTAATTATAACTTGTATATTTAAATAAATCGTGAGTTTCTTCTAACGTTTTTTGTATTCTAAATGAAAAGTCATTTTGGTTTTTAAATACATAAAGTAAAATAATATGATAAAAAACATTAACAAAATATAAGACACGCTAGATAAAAGAGGGGGGCATATTAAGTTAACTAATAAGCCTTCATAGTTAAGACCCCAAATTTAAGTGAGGCTTGTGCTACCCAAAAAATAAATTCATAAAATCTATCAGATGCAAGAATCGAATCTGAGTAGTCAACATGACAAAATGGAAATTGGTTTGTTTTTATATTGTATAAAAACAGCAAAAAATATTTATGAGCCCTAAAAGATGTTGGGCGTTAGGCTGTCGCCCTCCCTGCCCACCCTATAGGTCGGGCCTGTCAATTAGACTAACCCTTTATCATTAACTCTTCGGAACTTGGATCATAATTTGTGATTAAAATAATAATAGTATTTAACAAAACTTGCATATCACACCTTCAAACTTGTAATAATATATGTTGTTCACTTTTTTTACACTAAAAATAAAGTATTATGTCACTAAAACACCAATATAGCACACTAAAGAATGGACACCAATTATTTCATAAAAACTTAGGTAAATGAAATGCAATTATGCATGTATGACTTTTTGCTAATGTTCATATGAGGTGTTTGTAACTTTGTTACGTAACATAACCTGTCAATATTAATTTAAATATATCATATTTTGACCTTTTTGTCCAACATTAATCAATATGTTAACTAAGAATAACTTAAAATAATTAAAGTGTAAAAAAAACTCAACACCGACTTATTTGGTGCATCTTCAAATCATACTTAGAAAGTTTTTCCAATTCATTTAAAAAATAACACAACTTAAATCAATATTAAACTTAGTAAAAAAATATGTAAAAAAGTTTCATTTTGTCTTCATTTTACTAAAAGTTAAAAAAAAAAGTAAACAATGTCTTCAAACAAAAGCATATAACACCACTTGTACCTCATGCTACACCAATTGTACTTTCATAAAGATCTGCAACCAATACCTTTCACCGGTGAAGGAGAAAGTGTAACCTTTATATCTTTAATCAAAAGAGCAGTGGAAATACCCTCTCAAGGGTGCACTGTGAGAAGGGTTTTGGCGCCGTGAGTCGTGAAACACCACCCCCTTTCTCCGTGAAGGGGGCGCGAGCCTCTTTTCGCCATATCTTTCACGGCCAAATTGAAGGGGGTCCACTTGATTTCAAACGGCTATATAGCCGTTAGAGGCTATATAATTAAAAAAAAATTTTACCAATAAATACTCCACTATTTTATACAAAAAAACATACCAAACTCACACCTTTCTCTCTATTTTTTATAAACTTTCTCAACTTTTATAAAAAAAATATCATGGATCCCAACATGCCTCGTCTAACTCCGGAGCAATACGCGTTGTGGCTCTCCAACTATTTCGGTCATATTCCCGCACCAAACTTCAACACACAACAATGAGGTGTTCCTCAACCACCTATATTCCAAAACTTCCCAACCCAAACTCAAACCCCGCCGGTCAATTTGGGGGACCCGGATTCGGTTCCGGAAACCCAACCACATGCGGCGGATGATGAAATACCCGAAACCGCCCAACGCAAGAAATCCGTACGCCGGAAAAGTCACAAGAAGCAAACGCCGATGACCGAGGCGGCTCGATTGATTCAAAAGTGGTCGGTGCAGGAAGAGCTTGCTTTGGTGCAGGCGTGGGTTGACGTCTCCGAGCATCCGATCGTTGGTATTTATTTTAAATAGTTTTAAAATGTTTATATGTATATTTTTTTTAAATGTTTATTTTTGTTATTTACTTTCTTATTTATAGGTAACGAACAAACTATCGATGATTTGTGGGATCGGGTCGAGGTGAAGTTTTTTGAAGCTATGGGAAAGGGTCCCGACTACCGAAGGAGGGATCAAATCACGGGGAATGGACTCACATCAACAAGAAGGTGAACAAGTACATTGGCGTGTACGAGGAGTGTGCCAGAAACATAAAAAGTGGCATGAACGACGTCGATCTTCATAAGAAAGTGGCCGCTTGCTACCAAGACGATGGCCACACCGGAAATATCCCTGTGGAGTTATGAAAGGTTTTGACCGCCTCTCCGAAGTGGCAGCAACTACGATTAGACGAGAGGGCGTCGGGGTCAAACAAACGATCCTCGGCCGACGCCGACATTGACGCCAGTCCCGGCGCATCCGACGGAAGGTCTATGACTCATGTAAACCTAGATGACTTGGCCGACGAGGACCCCATTCAGCGCCCGATTGGAAGGAAGAAAGCAAAATCCATTGCTTCGGGGTCTGCGTCGGGGTCAGCTTCCGGAGCCGAGGAAGTCGGTAAACTAATGGTTGAACAGATGCGAGTTTTCAACCTTAGGGAGGAAGAGAGGGAGAGGCGGAGGATCGAGAAGGAGGAGATGGAGATCATGGCTGTCGACCTTGACACATTAACGGGCTTCAAAAGGAGGTGGTATGAGAAAAAACAAAAGGAGATAGCCGAGAAAAACGAGTGAGTTTAGGAGTTTTTTTTAATAAGTAATGTAAGTTTTTAATTTAATGTGTTATTTCAAAAAATTTAAATTTATTAAAATATTAAAAAAATTAATATAATAATGGTTTCACCTCCCCCCCCCCCCCCCCCTGTTTCACACAACCCATTTCCATTGAAAATGTGGATGTGAAATGGGTATATGAAAGTTGATGTGGCGCAGACGTAGCAGAAAGATAAGGTTTCACTAACTTGTTTCACCCCACCCATTTCCTGGAGATATTAATATCCGGAAACAAGTGCTAACGTACGCCCCGTGCTCAGTTCACGTGCTAACATAAACGCCTGGTGCGCATCCTATTTAAGCTTCACATTACCTTGCCACCATGTCCTCCTTTAACCTCCTTAAACTCCACACCGTCGTTACCTCTTCCATTTCCCTCCACCAACGGCGTATGTGCTCGAGCTGGTGGAGGACATAATTATAATAATATTAATAATAAGGTAGGGTTTCGTGGCCAGAAGAAGAAGAAGGCGTTTAACGACGGTAGTGTGACCATGGGATCGGTAAATAATAATAATAATAATAATAATAATAATAATAATAACGGAGGTGAAAAATTGACTGCATTATCTCCGGAAAACCACAAATCGAAGAAGCAAGAGAAAGAGAAACAAATTCCGACGAATAAATTGCTCACGCTGCCGACGATTTTAACCATCGGACGCGTCGTAGCGATTCCTGTTATCGTTACCAGTACGTCATTATTCACCTTTTATTCCAAGATTCAAGGATTTTTTATGCGTTTTTTTTATAGTTTTGTATAATTGTGAATTTCGTTTGATAGACGTGTGATTAGATCTGCGGTGTCGAGGAATTGATGCGAAATGTGGAGATTTGTAGGTTTTGTATAAACTTAAAATGATCGATTCGTTTAGAATGTTTATAGTAATAGGTTTTATTTGGTTTGATTTAAGGAGGATGATAGTGATAGGTTATGTTCGATTGTGTTATTCGTATTGATTGCGTGTTTATGTATCTGTTTTAGCTTGCTGCGAATAATTTGCGTGAAGTTTGTTACTCTGATTTACGCCATTGTGTGATATGAAGTATTTGTGCAGAGAAAAGTTAATGTAAGAAAAAAGGTTTAGCGTGCGGCATGTGTTGCTTGTGATACATGAATTGTGACTTGTGTATGTTATGGCAAGCTACCTCTTGAGTCTGGTATTCAAATCAATGCATGTTGCGGTTTTGATTTTGTTTAACTGCTTGTTAGTTTATCCAATGTAAGAAAACTTGTTTAACTTGCAGCATTCTGCTTACAGTTTCTCTGTCTTGTTTATGACACATGATAATCTGTGAAACTTGTGAATGCCAAGACAGTCTACCTTTTAAATTTGGTATTAAACATGTTGAATTTTGACTTCATTTTAACTGTTTGTCTGCTCATATGATTAAAAGTGGCATGAAGTATTTGTTTTTGTTGAGATTCAAATGATCAGGAGGAGCCTGATATTACTGTTTTGTTACTAACAAACCTGTTTTTTTGAATGTTATTAGCTTTTTATATGAATAGTCGGTTGGGGACAACTGCTACCACAGGAATCTTCATTGCTGCTGCAATTACAGATTGGCTTGATGGGTATCTTGCACGAAAAGTACGCATGTTATGTTTTGAAGTTTAATAAAGATTAAAGAAACTTTCATTTTCAGTTCAACTCATCTTGTTTGATGCGTTTTAGATGAACTTAGGAACCGCTTTTGGTGCATTTTTAGATCCGGTGGCTGATAAGGTACGCCTTTACTTGTCCATTCATTTTTCATTTCTGATAATTGTTATTTCTGTTTTATTTAACAATCATTTCATTTGTTTAAATATATATGCTTACTGTGTGCAGCTTATGGTTGCTACTACCCTGGTCTTGTTATGTACAAAACCTCCAGAAGCTTCTATGCTTGGAGAATTGCCTTGGTTATTGACTGTACCATCAATTGCAGTTATTGGCAGAGAGGTAATGCTTCATCTTTGCATATTGTTAATGCAGATATATAACAGCTTATACTTTCAATTAGAGGACATATTGTGAATAACAGTTACTTTAATGGTGTACACATTACATAAATGAGATGCTTTGACATTAGCTCAAATCTGCCAAACATAAAATGGCAAAGCTGCCGAACTCAACCTGATGCTTCTTTTTTCTTATTAATTGGTATATGAGAAATTGATGTTTTTTTGTTTCTCTTTGAATTAATTGATGGACTTCAGCATTATAATGGAATTGCAAGTTAGGCTAATGACTATTATTAGTTTGTTGGCACATGGCACATGCAGACTCGTTGCAAAAAAGTTCATTTTCTTTCATGATACTTTTCATTAGGCATGAACATAACGTTTCCATCATGTTTTTTAGGTATATGTCAGTGTAAAATCGCTTTAGATTTTTAAATACATTTGGATTGTACGAGAATATATTCTATGTTTGACCTGACATGTTAAATGTATCTTATGTTTGTAAGGCCCTGAACCCGGTAGCCCTACTTTAGCGTCGGATTTACTCATAAACACAGTTCGTACAAATCAGAGTTCATTAAAACTTTCGCGGAATATAAAAACTTTCATGAAACGTTACAGCAATCCAAAACTTGCCTCAATTAAACATTCTAGTCTTTCAAAATAAACGTCAATTACATTAAAACATCTTGAGTCTTCAGATGCCAGTCTCCTATTCGCCCACCATGTGCCCGCTCAAGCTAGCTGTCTCATTCTACTCACCTGCGTGCATACTAAAAGTCAGCTACGCTGAGTGAGTTCTAGTTAATCATACACTATACAATACACATAAACTTATATTCTTTCATTCATACTTTCTTTTGTATTAACTTACTTTCATATCTTACGTTATAAAGAGCATTACGCCCTACATTCCTCGAGTATTATTAGGGCTCGGTACCCTCATACCTCGAGTATTATTAGGGCTCGGTACCCTCTTTCCTCGAATATTAGTAGGGCTCGGTTCCCTAGTTCTCGAATATTAGTAGGGTTCGATTCCCTCTTCGTTACCATACAACCATACATCATACCTCGAGTATTATTAGGGCTCGGTACCCTCATTCCTCGAGTATTATTAGGGTTCGGTACCCTCTTTCCTCGAATATTAGTAGGGTTCGGTTCCCTAGTTCTCGAATATTAGTAGGGTTCGATTCCCTCTTCGTTACCATACAACCATACATCATACCTCGAGTATTATTAGGGCTCGGTACCCTCCTTCCTCGAGTATTATTAGGGCTCGGTACCCTCTCTCCTCGAGTATTATTAGGGCTCGGTACCCTCTTTCCTCGAATATTAGTAGGGTTCGGTTCCCTAGTTCTCGAATATTAGTAGGGTTCGATTCCCTCTTCGTTACCATACAACCATACATCATACCTCGAGTATTATTAGGGCTCGGTACCCTTTTCGTAACCATACAACCATACAACCATCATTTCTTTCTTTTATTAACTTTATCACGTTCATACACATAAGCATACATATCATACTTACCTTATACATAGCGTTACAACCTGACAGTACATGCAATATCCGAAGATCGTTCACGTACTATCAAGCAATCATTCATACATATCACATCATTCACATAAGGCATACACTTATCTCTTAGGATAAGCGTATTAACAAACATATCGAGTATGCACACAGCCCCGAAAACATAACACATAAATGGGGCTAGAAACTCACCTGAACTCTGCTTCTTCCTCCGATAGTTGTAAATCCCTTCTTTAACTGAGCTCGGCTGACTGTATAAGTTACACGTATCAATACTCGCCTGATTTAATCTGGTGGCCTAGTATTAGCTTACTTTTACTTATCGTTTTTAATTTATTTTCTAATCGAACTTGACTTTAGGCGAAGTTAAACCTTAGGCGAACTTAGCTTTAGGCGAAGTTAAACCTTAGGCGAACTTAGCTTTAGGCGAAGTTAAACCTTAGGCGAACTTAGCTTTGCAGGCGAAGTTGTCATCAGGCGAACTTAGCTTTGCAGGCGAAGTTCATCAGGCGAACTTAGCTTTGCAGGCGAAGTTGTCATCAGGCGAACTTAGCTTTGCAGCGAAGTTGTCATCAGGCGAACTTAGCTTTGCAGGCGAAGTTCATCAGGCGAACTTAGCTTGCAGGCGAAGTTGTCATCAGGCGAACTTAGCTTTGCAGCGAAGTTGTCATCAGGCGAACTTAGCTTTGCAGGCGAAGTTCATCAGGCGAACTTAGCTTGCAGGCGAAGTTGTCCAGCTGCAGGTACTGTTCGTCCTTAAATCCCTTAATCATCTTCGTTTCTTAACCAAATAACTCGATTTAGGTATCCACAGAATCGCCTGCCCAGCGCCTACAAACCCCAACCATCAAATCGACCTAACATCGATGTTTAAAGGGTGCGATTTAGGCATATAGGTTACGGGTTCTTTTATCAATCGATTAACCCATCAAATCATATCCATTTTCAGTAAGTTTAGCTTTGTTGGATTCGTTTTTACCATACAAACACAGATCTATCATTTCTATACTAATCCAAACCTTAACGAACAAGTTCTCGATATAAACGTACCGTAAATGAGTCGAACTACGAACACGAGCTGGTCTTGTTGCTTTGGTTCGTCACGACGATCTAGCACCAACGAGCTCGGGTCCTCGCCTTTGGATGTTGGTTCGGGTTGTGTGTGTTTTGGAGTGTGTAGAGATTAGGATGGATAAATGGATGGAATGGAAAGGATTGGGGTTTAAGGGGGTATTTATACTCCCTTAAGCCCATGGACCGAAAGCCCATATTTCCTTTTGGTCCATATCTAATCCCATCTAATTATCTTACTAAGTCTTCATATTTTGCTATTATTATTTTCGTTCCACTAACTCGTTTATTTCACCCGACACAATAATATAATAAATATTACTTTAGAAATTTCGGGATGTTACAATGTTTGACCCTGCACAAAGTGTGTTAGAATTGTTAGGATGTCTAAAATACTCTTTATGAGGAAAAAAAAGAAGGAAACTTGTGATTTAACAACTGCTTTCAAGCAATAATGGCTATCAACATGCACAAAAAGTTAAAAGTGAATTGAACAACTTATCATACAAGGAAAGTGTTGGGTTCGTAGGCCTTGTTGGCCCGGTTTATTATATGAAGTCAAAAGAGGAGACGGGTGTGGGCGGTCGGGCCCAAGCCCGGCCCGGTTTAGATTTCTTGCATAATAATTTACTAACCCTAGTTCAGTCTCTATATAAACAACATTATGTACTTGTAATATTTGGTCACTCAATAAAGATATACCTAGTTGCCACCCGTGGACGTAGGTCAGTTTAGACCGAACCACGTTAAATCCTCGTGTTCGTTTATTGCTTTCGTGTGTGTGTTCGGTTTCGTGTGTGCGTTTAATCCTAACAAGTGGTATCAGAGCTTAGGTTCGGATCACACGAAGAACACTTTCTTTCACGATTGCAGAAGATAGGGTTGATCTAGGGTTTCGTTTTTTGGCAGCCGCCAAATTAACCCAGCGGTCACCGGGTTCGTCTTGTTGGTCATCAGTTCGATTAGGGTTTGCCGGCAGTAGCGCCGCCACCCTATTACCGATTTGTTCGATCGTTATTCAAGAAGCATCAACCGCTAAAAGTCGTGTCGGGCAGTCTAGCCGACAGAACTGAGTAACCAGCTGCAGTTACGGGTTTGTGGTCGAAGTATAAGTGTGGTAGCCGAGCAGTGAAGCCGGCCTGATTACCTGTTATCGCTGATCAGCCTAACTGAACATATCGTCGGCAGTCAGTTTGTGTGGGTCTTACAATACAAAGGCAGCCGACCAGTTTGTTTAAGTTTGGATGTGCCAAGTGTTGGCAGTTTAGCCCGGAAATATTTTCGGTCCATCCTAAGTTGCAAAGTACAGGTCTAAGAGCAATTGAAACAAGATCCTATTTTTGAAGAACAGTTGTTAAGTCAGAAGAAGCGTTAAAGAAATCTAAACCAGTGCCAACCGCGTTTGTCAGGTTTTATCGTTTCAGTTAAAGTTTCAGTTTTCTGATTTACAGTTCGTTATTCCGCTGCACGTTTAAAATAGGTTGATTATTAACAGAGTTCAGTTGAACAGCCGTTAAGTTCAGGCTCGTGCCATTGTTGTGTCTGTCTCTGTTTTTATCCAGTTTTTTCGTTTTAGTCATTGTTATGGCAGAAGACGGAAAGGTTTCGATACAGAAGTTTGACGGACAGAAGTTCGGTTGGTGGAAGATGCAGATTGAGGCACTACTTTGTCAGAAAGACTTGGATGTAGTGTTTGAGGATGAAAAACCAGAAAAGCTGTCAGAAGCAGATTGGAAGAAGTTAGACAAGAAAGCTAGGGCTTGTATTACATTGTCGTTGTCGGAAGATGTGGCGTTTAACGTCATGAAAGAAACCACAGCCCGTGGTATAATGGACGCACTATCCAACATATATGAGAAGCCTTCGGCAGCGAATAAAGTCTATCTTATCCGAGAGCTAGTGACAACAAGAATGAAAGAGGGTGGGTCAGTTACAACTCATATCAATAATCTTAATTCGATCTTGTCCCGCTTAGTGTCAGTTGACATTAAGTTTGATGATGAAGTTCAAGGCCTCTTGTTATTATCCTCTTTACCCGACAGTTGGTCGCAAACAGTGACTGCAGTTTGTAGTTTGTCTACAAATATTACTTTCGATGGGATTCGAGATCTGATTCTGGGAGAAGATTCAAGACGCAGAAGTTCAGGTGAATCATCAGGCAATATTTTAGTCACAGAAGGTAGAGGTAGGGGAAAACAGCGAGGCAGTGGGAGCAGGAAGAGGAGTCAGTCTAAGACTCGTAAGGATATTGAATGTTGGGGTTGTAAAGAGAAAGGACACTTCAGGAATCAGTGTCCGAATGGTAAGAAAGAGGTGAACGTTACAGAAGACGACACAGATGACGGGGTCAGTAGTGATGAGGGTTTGGTTTGTAGTGTTGAGAGTAGCGTTGATGCTTGGGTGATGGATTCTGGTGCATCGTTTCATGCCACTCACTGTAGTGAAACGATGAAGAATCTTAAATTTGGGGATTTTGGAAAGGTTCGACTAGCGAATGATGATATTTTAGAGGTTACGGGTATGGGAGACGTTGATTTGATAACTTCAGCCGGTACTTCTTGGACTTTGAAAGACGTGAGGGTTATTCCAAGTTTGAAGAAACGTTTGATTTCAGTTGGGCAGTTGGATGACCAAGGGCACGATGTTAAGTTCGGGAATGGGCAGTGGAAAGTAGTCAAAGGGAATCTCGTTGTTGCTCGTGGAAAGAAAATGGGTTCATTGTATATGGTCGGCATGTCATCAAAAGGAGTGGATCCAGTTTTGGTGAAAGACAAAATCCGGTTCACAGAATCTCGTGGGCAGAAGAAGGTTCGTTTTGCAAGTAACAAACCCAGAGCCAAAGTGAAGATTCAGGATGAACGAGCTAGGAAGGTTAAATCAGTTGGGGGACATCGTGACAGTGGGAGCACAGGTCGTGTTTCAGTTACAGTTCCAGGTCGACAGTGGATTAAGAAAACCAGTATTCCAGCTGTAAAAGTCTCTCCAATGAATTACTTGCTGAATATAGAGAGTGTTTGTTCTCAGGTTATCTCAGGATCCGGTAGTTCGTTACAGTGGGAGCCGGTAGGGGCAGAGAATGGGTCAGGGGCAGTTTCAGCCGTGACTGACGTGTTGGAGCTCCGGGGAGCTTCAACGGGCCTTCTGGTTAATTGATGAGAAGGCGGTGGCAACTAGAAGAAGTTTAATGTTCAGATTACAGAAGTACAATCAGGAGTGCAGACGAGAGTACTCAAGGCCTCCGAGTGGGAGATTGTTGGGTTCGTAGGCCTTGTTGGCCCGGTTTATTATATGAAGTCAAAAGAGGAGACGGGTGTGGGCGGTCGGGCCCAAGCCCGGCCCGGTTTAGATTTCTTGCATAATAATTTACTAACCCTAGTTCAGTCTCTATATAAACAACATTATGTACTTGTAATATTTGGTCACTCAATAAAGATATACCTAGTTGCCACCCGTGGACGTAGGTCAGTTTAGACCGAACCACGTTAAATCCTCGTGTTCGTTTATTGCTTTCGTGTGTGCGTTTAATCCTAACAGAAAGTGCTTCATTCTTTTTAGACAGTGGGAATATAAGTTGTGACACTTTGTCTTTTGCATTTTGCAATCAATTAACCTTATCGATATCTTAATAAACCTTAATGATGTTTAGGTATCTGATGAACATTTCACAACCTATTTTGCAGATAACAATGTCTGCAGTTAGAGAATGGGCTGCTTCACAGGGTGGTAAACTTTCAGGGGTATCTTCTAACATCATCTTTATATACATGTATATGTGTGCGTGTATGTGTGTAAATATAATGCATGATTTTCAGGCTGTTGCTGTAAATAATTTGGGAAAGTGGAAAACAGCCACACAAATGACTTCATTAACCATTCTTCTTGCAATTAGAGACTCCAGGTTTGTATGCAAAAATACTTTCTTAATTCTAAAGAAATCAACGTTTTGACTTTCTGACCATAATATGCAGTTTTACGGAGGTAGGGTTACTGGGAATATCTGGTGTTGCTTTGCTATATGTGTCAGCTGGGCTAGCTTTATGGTCATTGGTTGTGTATATGAAGAAGATATCCAAAGTATTGCTCGTGTAACAATTTGTTAGAGAGAAAAACTCACTTCACGGTTCACACCCAAAGCTAGAGCTGCTGATTTTTACCCAAGTTTTCTTATATTTTTCATGCTATATGATGCTATACATATCCTTTGCAGTTCAAATATCGATTTGTTGTCCTCACGTTGATGTATTTGTTCTACCGAGGAACACAACGTTTATAAAACGAGTAACTATTTGTTTTTCGGGGAGATTTACCCTTGATACGACGTATATTTACTGTTTTGTACCACTTAGTTTTATGCATTATTATATGTAGATTCACTTTAAGGGTGTTTGGATTCCGGTAATTTTGGGTCGAACTATTAGCTATAAAATAACATGTTAAAATTCACTGTTTGAACCAATTTGTGCTTACGAATATCACACATACATAAGCGAGTATATTTCATATATCAAATATGAAGATTAGATAAACAGTACGTTTCGTTTACACGGCTTGTTTCAAGTTCGAAAACATACATATTCTAAAAAGGAAACTTAGAACAAAACGGTAGGTTTGGTTTACTCTGCTAAGTTCTAAAACATATATTTCATATTATAAAAATGAAGATCAAATAAACGATAGATTCAGTTTTACACAACTCGTTTCAAGTTTCAAAACGCCAACCTGGCTGTTAAATCAACAAAATCGACCGTGAATAAAATCATATTAATCTCAAACGGACCAGTTTCCTTTGGTTTGGACGGTTTCAACAAATATTCCACCAAACATCAATCTATGCAACTTTTTTCACTAGATTAAAAACAAAACTGTAAACTACATTATGTGAACAAACAAACAAACAAACAAACACAGTTGAATATTAAAGCTACAGAAAATAAAACATCACAAATCCTAAATCTGCTTACTACACTACCAAAGTCAACTAGCAATAGAAAATTACATAAACAACCTTCATAACTGGGGAAAAACAGAATCAATAAAAGCATTGTACATCGGATCAGCCGACCACAATTTAGCAAGAAACTGATGCGACGTTGTGAGCCGATGAACCTCTTCCATGAGCCATATATTCGTCTCAGCTTTACACGGATGAATGACAGTGTCCAACGGTTCATCACCACCGGCTGCATCACTTCTCATCCGGTCCCACTCTCTCACACGAACATTGGTCAAGTAATGCAACGGCTGTCGATACATCTGTTTCATCGACTTTGCTAAACTACTCCATGAAGTGAAAGATATAACCGACCCACGCTGAGCTGGAATCGGGATCTCGCTCATGTATTCTTGATACATTTTCGCACTTCTTATCAGTAAGTCTGCACAATAATAACCAATTCAAAAAAATTCATCATTAACTTTTAACCAGTAGCAATTAACTACCTTGAGGTAATACTTTCTTGGTGGGAGTGATAACCGTAAGCTCGGTCTTGGGTCGTTTGACAGTACCCTGTTTCGGTTTATCGTCATCATCCGATGATATATCCAACGGTTGTGCCGGCATGGTCCTCTTCATAATCAATCACCTACAAACATAAATAATAATCAGACCTAATTTAACCCTAAAACAACAAACCCTAATTTTTCACAAGTCAATTGTGTAAATTGGTACTTAAATCATCAGAATTCTATTAATTACCAATTGATAAAATCAAAACCCTAACACATACAATTAACAGTCAATTGCATGCGATGATTTCAAAATTAAGATTCGAAGAGCAATTGAAACATGAATTGAATGAAATTGTGGAAATTGAATCTGATTTGTGAAGAGAATCAAAGAAAATGAGGAATTAGGGTTTATAGGCATTTGACTTGCAGAATGAATTTGGGAGATTTGAGACTGAAACTGTGAGTGGCGTTACAAGCAATTTTCTAGTTATAGTAAGATCATAATATATACGGTCACCCGAATACAAAAGAAACTACCTGAGCCCGCTCCTGAATGGTTTGGTTTTGAACTAAAACGGAACCGAAAATTAAAATTTTGGATTTTGAGTTTTTGAAAATGGTTTGGTATCTGGACTAGAAAATTTTGAGCAGAAATTCTTTTGCAGCAATTAATGGATTTGGCCTAAATCGTTTTGTTAATTAATAGTCTGGGTTAATTAAACTATTTGAGTTACATATTTATTAATTTATTTATAAATGACTTCAAATAAAAATGAAAGATGAAAATCTATAAATTCGGTTCGTTTTAAAGCCAAACCGCCATTTTTTTTGGTTTCGGCTCATTTCTTCTTCTTCTTTTTTATTATTTTTTTTATGCACACCCCTACACGTAAGAGTTTGGTTTGTTAGTAATCTGAGTTCAAACTTGACCTTGGGCACTAGCTCCCCTTGGTTCAACTTCTCAGGTAATTTATTGAACTTTGATAATAATGTATGTATTACGTTGAACTTTATTTAATCTTGGTTTTGTTATATTATATACTAGGGTATAACCAGTGTTAAACACGGGTGGAAAAACATATCAACAAATCATATAAATATAAACAACATATTCAACCAACACAAATATGTTTCGAGCAAGATGATACTTTCCGGCTGACAAAAGTAATAAACTAATTATTAATCTTAAACAATAGGGTATAAGAGATCAATAGGAAACTTTAAAAAATATAACCAACAAGTTAACAAGATTATTGTGCAAATCTTGCAAATATTAAAGAAAGATGTTGCTTTCAAAAACTTTTCATCAAGAGATGACAACAACTTAAATGGAATTGGTCTGCGAATGTTCAAATCATTGCCATTTAGCAATCCAAACATAATACAAATGACAAATATTGCTATTAAATAAAAGTAACATATTCAAAAATATTAATAAAAATATATAGGAAGAAAAAAACAAACAGTATTTGTTAACATCAATACGTTATTTAAAATCAATTTCATTATATAATTATTTTTTGGAAAATTGGTTTTTATTGGTCCCAACTATTTTTTTTTGCCGGCGGTGATCCCAACTTTCATTTTGGCTGGCAACGGTCTCAACTTTCACATACGTTGAAACCACCGGTCCGCGACTAACGGATTACAAACTCCGTTAATTAAAATCTAATGTGTCGTCCTAGTTGTCAAAAACACCTTACTGTGCATCCTACGTGGACCGGTTGTGTATTAAAACATCTGATTTATACTTAAACATTATACAAACTTAAAGTCCCAAATTATAACAAGCCCTAATCCCCAAATTCTCTGTAACTCTCAAGAACCCTAATTCCCTCTTCAGCCGATCGAAAGACGAAGAGCCGCCGCTAGACGACACCGAAGCCGACGCATGATGATGATCCACCGGAAACGACGTCGTCGGAGATATCGACGGCAACGACGTTGTCGGAGAAATCGACGGATGTGGCAACGGGTGGGCAATTCGATCGGAATCAAACCCTAAAAACCCAGACCCGGTTGCAGCTCCAGAAAGCGGAGTAGAAGAAGAAGACGGCGAGTAGTCCCGGCTGACACGTGGCGAGCCGCGAGGCAATAAGGCTCGTCAAAGCACAGGTGATTGAGGGCTTGTGTTATTTTTAGTTATAATGGAAATAGCCATGTATGCCAATCGAAATAAAGGAAAGTATAGGCCAAATAAAGGCCAAAGTCAAAAGGGTTATAATGGGAAGAACAAGAGACAAGAAGGCAGTAGTAGCAACAAAAAGTACCAGTACCACAAAGGGCAAAATAATACCACAAAGAGCAAAATAATACTGGTGATCAAAGTGATAGAAGATACTGGGGTCAAAACAAGAAATTTCCTTATAAATGTCATAATTGCGGCAACCGTGGCCACATGGCAAAAGAGTGTCCAGAAAAATAAACCTGACGAAGGTAATGTTGCTGTTGTACGAGAAGAGGAACAGTGGGATGCCGATGCTCATTATGCATGTGAGGAACCGGTTTTAGCCTTAACAACCTCGATGGAGAGTAAGAATAATGTGGTAGACGAATGGATCGTGGACTCGGGTTGTTCAAATCACATGACAAGTAACAAAGGAAGGCCTAAAAGTCCTGTGAAATATGAGGGCTATCGAGTCGTTGTAATCGCCGATGACTGAGACACAATATCGCCCATGTTGGGCAGGTTCGTTTTCATCCGGGAAGCAACAAGGAGGAGTACGTGTTGGATAACGTCTATCACGTACCGGGCATGAAGAAAAACTTACTTTCAATACCACAAATTACCAAGACGGGTAGATAAGTTCTATTTGGACCAAACGAAGTTATGGTGTTCGATGAGTTCGAGACCAAGTCAAAACCGATCTTACGAGGGCAAAAAGAATGAGACGGTTTATTTTCTCTCGGCTGGAACGGCGTACGTAGAAAAGACGAAGTCAAACCAAAATATAGACATGGCATAAACGGTTAAGCCATGTGGGGTACGATAAGCTCGAACGGATGATTAAAAGAAGCTTCATAGTTGGTCTACCAAAGCTAGAAGTTAACAAAGTTGTAGTTTGTGTCAGTGTCAGTTCGGGAAGTCAACAACAACCGTTTGAAAGTTCCACACATCGATCAACTAAACCACTAGAGGTCGTGCATTCCGATGTGTTCGGACCCGTGAAGCAAGCTTCAATCTCGGGTATGAAATATATGATAACCTTTATTGATGATTTTTCTAGGTTTTTGTGGGTGTATTTCATGAAGGAAAAGTCTGAGGCCTTTAGCAAATTTAAGGAGTTTAAAGGCGAAGCCGAACGAAAGACAAAACATGATGTCGAGTGTCTTCGATCCGACAACGGAGGAGAGTATGCATCAAGGGAGTTCAACGAGTATCTAAAGAATTGTAAGATACGAAGGCAACTCACGTATTCAAACACACCGCAACAAAACGGTGTATCCGAGCGGAAGAACCTAACTTTAATCGAACTATCGGGAAGCATGATTCATGATAAAAACGTATCGGGACGTTTTTGGGCCGAATCAATGAAAACCGCAACCTACGTTAATAACCGAACACCGCAACAAAATATGAAGTATTTATCACTTTTTGAAAAATTATTCAATACTAAACCGAATGTTAGCTATTTTCGTGTTTTCGGTTGTGTTTGCTATGTGTTCGTTCCAGGTCATCTCTGACATAAGATGGAAAAGAAAGCGATTCGGTGTATCTTTATAGGGTATGATAATGAAAAGAAGGGTTGGCATTGTTGTGATCCTACAACCGGGAAGTGCTACGTATCCCGAAACGTTATTTTCGATGAAGCATCATCATGGTGGTCCGATAACCATGAGTCTTTACCCGACTCGCCGATGCTTAAACAAGAGTACAAAAATCAAGTGACACTTAATTTTGATGTTTCAAGTACATCAGCCGAAGAAGATGAAACAAATGGTGATATCGGTCTGTCCTCTCCTAGACGCAGTCCGTGGCAAACAGGTACAAACATCGATAATCATCTGCGTCAAACGAGACCGGTGAACCAAGTGTTCGACGATCGAACCGTGAAAGAAAACCGAATCTAAGGTATGCGAATGTCGCTGTCTTAAAAAACAAAGAAGAAACGAAACCAGAATCGTTTGAACAAGCAAAGCACAAAGTTCAGTGGGCTTGTGCTATGAAAGAAGAGGTTGATGCCTTGGTGAAAAATCAAACTTGGGAGTAAATCCCGAAACCGAAAGATGTGAGGCATGTATCATGTAAATGGGTATACAGACTAAAAGAAAAACCGACGGGTCGGTTAAGCGGTTCAAAGCTCGTTTAGTAGTCCGGGGATTTTCGCAACAATACGGGTTAGATTAAGAAGAAACATTTAGCCCGGTAGCTAAACTTACAACGGTTCGAGTATTGTTATCCATAGCCGCGAGTAAAAATTAGACGTTGTGGCAAATGGACGTGAGTAATGCGTTCTTGTATGGTGACATTGACCACGTTATTTACATGGATCAATCGAGGGGATTTGAAAGTCTAGAATACCCGAACCATGTGTGTAAGCTCAAGAAGGCGTTGTACGGGTTGAAACAATCACCGCGAGCTTGGTTCGGTAAAATTGGAGAATTTTTAGAAGCGAACGTTTCTACTTCGTCCGATACAAGTTTTTTGTCCGAGCCAAAGGGAATAGAATGGCGGTGGTGCTCGTTTACGTAGACGATCTTATTATTACCGGTGATCTAGTTGATGTAATTGATCAATTCAAGCAGAACTTGTGTGTTAGATTCTGTATGAAGGACCTAGGAAGGTTGAAACACTTTCTTGGGTTAGAAGTTAAGTACAAGTTGGAAGGGTTAATACTGCATCAAAGGAAATATGCAGTGGATTTATTGAGTAAATTTGGCATGGCATGTTGCAAACCAACTTTAACTCCAATGGAGAAGAATGCACAACTTAGTGCTGAAGAAGGTACGCTTCTTGAGGACCCAACTGTGTACCGGAAGCTCGTTGGTCGTCTTATCTATCTAAAACTTACGAGACCGGATATATCTTTTGCGATTGGTGTCCTTAGTCGTTATATGCAAGAGCCTCGGAAGCCTCATTTGGAAGCGGTGCGGCGTGCGCTTCGGTATGTGAAGACGAGTCCAAGTTATGGAGTATTGTTCAAGAGGAAGGCTAAGATTGAAATAGTTGGTTTTTGTGATGCCGACTATGTCGGTGATCTAAGCACTCGGAGATCCACCACAGGTTACGTATTCATGGTTGGGTCGGGAGCAATATCGTGGTGTAGTAAACGGCAACCAACCGTTTCGTTGTCCACCACCGAAGCCAAGTATCATGCGGCTGCAATGGCGGCTCAAGAGTGTACATGGTTAGCACGGTTTCTAGAAGAATTGAATAAAGGTAAGGAGCATAAAGTCACTTTGTTTGGTGATAATATGTTGTCGATAACCTTGTCCAGGAACCCGACGTTTCACGCGAGAACCAAGCACATTGAGGTGCATTACCATTTCATACGGGAGAAGGTACTTAATGGTGACATCGTTTTTTAGTATGTAAATACACAAGAGCAAGTCGCGGACGTGTTTACTAAAGCTTTGTCAAATGATAAGATGACCAAGTTTTGTGAAGCTATGGGGTTAGTGGATGCAAATGTTGAGAGGGAGTATTAAATTAAATCAACATTTGAATTATAACAAAGGGTGGTTTGGATAATGATCTTGTGGGGTGGTGGTAAAGATCAACAATAATAATTAGTTTATTATTTTAAACTTAGCTTGTCGTTTAAGTTTTAACATTCTGTTTGTTTTAGTATTTGAGTCCTATTAGAAGTTAAATAGGTTTTGTGGTAGGTATATGTACCCACGTAAACTTTGGGTATTATATATGTTTTCCTTTGTTTTATTGTTAGTCAATTGCTTATAAATAAAAAAAGTCTTTATGTTCGTCAAGAAGTCGAATA
This sequence comes from Bidens hawaiensis, assembly GCF_021521415.1. NCBI lineage: Eukaryota > Viridiplantae > Streptophyta > Magnoliopsida > Asterales > Asteraceae > Bidens > Bidens hawaiensis. The sequence continues at coordinate 1,695,982 of NW_027491058.1, read as the reverse complement.
TACAAGAGCGTGTACTTGTATGGGTTTGTGATTTATTTGTGAAACGTTAATTGTTTAGCATAATCCTATGCAGTTGATGATAAAAAATAGCGGATATCGGTCATTAACCGAGTTCTGAGATATCCGTTATTGCGGTGGGATAGCGGTGTGTGTGTGTGTATATATATATATAACACCAAAAGTTATCTAATATTAATACTTAAGTCTTAACACCAAAATCATAAAAGTCAACAGTTCAAAACACAAAATAACTATATTTTTAATTTAAGACATGATTTAGTCAATTAATCGAAAGCCATGAAATCATCCTCAGATTTAGGGCTTAGGGTTAAATCAAATGGAATTAAGCTCTGGGCAAAAAAAAAAAAGGTAATGGGAATCATCTTTGAGCCAAAAAGTTTAACAAATTTGGGTCAAAAATTTTGAACTGATAAACTCGCCGATAAATCCGATATATCGGTAGTCAAATAGTGGCAAAATATCGGTAAATAGCGCCGCAAATATCAGAACCGATATTTGGGCCGATATTTCGACCGCTATTTTACAGATGGTCCGATAACCGCTATAGCACCGATATTGATAGCATAGGCATAATCCCAGAACCTACAACTAAAGGCATAATAATTGAAGAAACAGGTTACCTGGAATCCAGGAGCATTCCTCTCTTATCGTGCAAATACAGACAATGATAAGGTAGTTCGCGATAAGTACAAATGTAAGCAAAATGCCCAACTGTGGTAATATGTATTGCAGGTTGCCCTTTTGCACCATCAATGTCCCTATACAAGTTGACTGCATAATTATAAGCATTAATTAGCAAATGTAAAAAAGTTGGTTACAACTATAAAACACAATAAAGTTCTTATACTTACAAAGGACAGAATGAAGACAAGCATCTGAAAGAGAGAAACATTACAAAAGTCAGTTTTAAGTAAATTACGTAATTAGAAAAAAATGATTTATATTAAATAAATAAGCGTGACCTACCCCACCAGATAGACGTCCAACACGGGGAAAAGCAGTCCCACACACATCCTCGTACGTTTGTCTCTGAGTGGTGCAGCACCTTCCAAGATCCAGAGAGTTCCAAAATGCAGCAGCCGCAACTATAGAAAGAAGAACATAACTAAACCATCCTCCTGCGAAAGGGGCTGAGATAAAACTAGTACTAGCAAAGGCGTATAATCCTGCAACAGTATTGTTCACTTAATACATGCAAAAAGTTATGAATCACGTATTATATTACTAAATAACTTACCTATTGCTAAAATATTGAGAAACCCAAGTTTTGGTTGATTTCTATGCTGTGTGATTATGTTTGCAGGAACTGCAGATGGTGGATTACTTGTGGTGGGAGCTGATGATGTTGATGCAGCGACTGCTCCCAATCTTGGCTGAGTACTTGGGCCAGGGCTTGTACTTCTTGATGACGGGGGCGACCATGGACTAATGGCAGTGATGTAGGTTGACATCGTTCCTAAACTTGAGAAGACCACTGATGCTAATGATGAAGTCCTAGTGTATAATGTTCCTGTGGATGATCGACTATGTTGTGGATATCTTGCTCTTTGTTGTGTTTCATCTCGATGTAGTTCTACATTTAAAAATCTGCCACTTTCTTCGTCACTTGGTTGGGCTGATGGATAATCTTGAATACTTTCTGATGTTCCATGTTGTTGAGATCTGCAGGTAAAAAAGAATAAACCAAATGAGTATGTTTATTACATGTGCATATATAAGATTAAGTATACTTTTAAAATACTACATGTTTGATTGGCTGGCACGCAATAACATTTCATTTTCTTGAATTTGATCTTGATCGTTCCGTGCAGACATTTTGTGGAATTGCTGAAAAGGAAAACCGAAAACAAATTGTCATCAAAATTTTATTCTAAAAAGTATCAGTCAGTTTTGAAGTTTATCTTCGAAATGAAACAAGTTGGGTACATATAGACCTCATCTTGAACGTCGATGAAACCAGCCAAGCACACAAGTGTTTGGTAAGGTGTAGGCTCTAAACGAGCCAAGCCACTCACGAGCTCGAGACTAAAAACTAGTGTCTTAAATAAAACGAGCTCGAGCTTCGCCTATTGAGCTCGAGCCGCTTAACAAGTCTAAACGAGCCAATTATTATCTAATATGTGTTTATTTAGTAATAATCCTTATCATATACAAAAACCAAGATAAGAGTAACAACATAATATATATTATGTTATGCATTCATATATAAACTAATTAATAAAAGTCCAGCACGAGTCTAAATCAACTTCTCGCGGACATAGTCTAAGCTTTAAAACTAAATTAAACTCGAAGTGAGACGATCTCGAGCTCGGTCTCTCGTAAGATAATGAGCTCCAGTCAACTCACAAGCCTAAACGAGCCTATCTTTATATAACTTTTATTTAATATATCTAATATATATTTACATAATATGTATAATTATTGTATATAAAATTTTTGATAAAAATAGCAAAATAAAAAAAAAATAATTATATATAAAACTTTAAGTTGAAAATACATCTAAAACGAGCTGAACACACTGTTTGAAAAAACTACTCACGTTTGACTGTTTAAGATATAAAATTAAAAACCTAAAACGAGCCTCCCCTAACTTTAAACGAACCGAAGCTTTATCGAGCAGGCTCATGAGCATTACGAGCCTATTTCTTTATATAATTTTTATTTGATATATCTAACATTAAAATCCTAACAAGTATTGTGATAAATATACCAAAATAGTATAGTATATAAAACTTTGAATTGAAAAAATATATATGAGGAAAATTAAACTGTATAAAAATTAATTAATAGATAATACAAAAACTACTTGCGAACCGAGAAAACGCCCGAAATGAGTCGTGCTCGAACTCGAGCTCTCGAGCCCGAGCCCGTCTTCACCTATTGAGCTTTCGTATTACAAGCTAGCTAGGTCACAAGAGAGACTGAGACGAGTTACGTACCTAGCTAGCTACCGAGCAAATGGCGGAAGTCACGACATTAGCGAACCTGCAAGTGTAAGCAAGTATGAAGCTGATTAATGCAAAAACAGACAAATAATAGGGAGAGAGAGAGACAACGAAATATCCTACAGTTTTTGGGATTGCTGTGAGAGAGAGAGAGAGTAGGGTCAAGGGGATACCTTTTTATACACGTCAGCAGATACATACCCCGTAACAAATTCACGTGTTTATAAGATTTATTATTATTGTTATTTTAAAGTTGTGATCTAATTAATTTTGTTCTATTTTATACGGAGTTAAACGCCTTTATTTTACCACCGTCTTCTCTATTGGAAATCTTGCCTTATAATAGACCCCACGCACTTCGAATAATGGCAAGTGTGAGGGGTTTGGGTGATGTTTCACTGACTACCTTCTTAGCTGACAATTGATGACGTCGGTAAACACCATCCCTGTTTAAAAGCATCGCTGAGCGGTGAAGAAGTAGTGGGAATCCACCGCTCTAATTGCCGCTCAAAAAACAAATATATATACTACTTACTTTTTTATTTAATATAGCACCTTAGTTCATTTTTTTGTTAATAATTTGTTTTAGTTAATTTAAAAGAAAAAACTAAATACATAGGTTTGTATAAATTTTTCTTAAGAACATCCTGGCATGAAAGTTAATGAAAACGGATTTGTTTTGAGAAACAAAATATAATTTTGGTCTAGTAAACGACTTTGACATGTGCTTAGATTTGTAAGTTTGACGAAATATATTTACGTTTTGATTACCCGACAACGATGGTACTAGAAAATTAATATTTTCTGACTTTTATGTTTGTACTCCAAAATTTAATATTATTATTTAGTTATAGCAAATTAGTTTTACTTATACTAATATTATTCTTTTATTTTAAAAAGGAGGGAATTGTTGAATTAATAAATTGATGATCATTTATTTATATTGTAATTTGGATGTGGCTCAATGGCAGATCATTCGTTTTATTAGTGAGAGGTATGGGGTTCAAACCTCACTATCACCAATTTATATGGGAGATATGAGAGATGATCATGGCTTGCCAGTGTTCGAGTCCTGATTCACCCGGTTTTGTCGGCCCCTCGCTGTCGTGCCTTTGGCGGTGGGGGTCGGGTTTTATCCGGGAAATTCTTAAATAGGTGGACCGATAGGGGCTCCGTCCGTCCGGATAGCGGCCGGCTCGGGCTACCTTTAGCCAATGGGGCCACATACAGAATACCCGATGTTACTTAATTGGTTGTTACAGAAAAAAAAATAATAAAAAATAATATGATATGTTACAATGAAAAGCAAAATGACATTTACAAACATTAGTCTTAGTCTAAGAAATAGTCAAATTACCTTCATATGCCACGTATCTGTTGTGAAATCAATACTGGTCCACCATGTAATCCTATTCCAAACCTTTTTGGCGTATGGCCATGACAGGAGAAGGTGGCCCACCGTTTCGTCTTCTATTGTGCACGATGGAGTATTGGACAAGTAAATTTGTTGTATACTATTTTTAATTATTCTCGACTTTGAAATTTTAAAATCTTCACAGATATACACGGTGACGGCATCAGAAACTTTTAGGCGGGAAGTCGATGTATATTTAACTTAGATTATATTCCTACCATAAATGATGCAGTGAAAAAACCAGAAACATTTAGTTTAATAATAATAACTTTTTACCGACTAAAAAATTTTAATTTATTGATAAACTAAAAATCAACGTTTCTTTTAATAATCAAATAAACGAACAAAGTAGAACTAAATATAAAGTAAAATAGTGGTTAAATAAAAGACTTTATGTTAATTTGATGATCCATAATGTTATTGGTATTTAAGTATTATAACACGTAGGGCTTTCAAAAAGCTCACGGCTCGAAGCTCGCTCGAAATAAGCTCGGAGAAAGCTCGCTTGAAATCGGCTCGATTGTAAACGAGCCGAGCCTGAGCTAGCCCCGGCTTGACTCGAGCTCGCTCTTGACTCGAGCTCGCTCGATATGCTCGCTCAATTGGCTCGAACTATTTTATTTTAATATATATATATATATAGATAAAAGATCCAATACAAAAATTGGTTATCATACATTACGTACGATAGATTTCCTATCGTTGATTTTCAATTTAATTAATCTGATTAGTTAAGTACCCATAAGGGTGTTTTTGTCTTTTTACATTACTTTTCAAAATCGATCGCACCTGTATTATAGACCGTTTATTATAAATTTGATCACGTATCCAAAAACTGATTAATAATTGAATTGGTGGTTTTTGTTATTCGATTAACTAGACGGTATCGTTGATTGTTTATCGTCATGTATTACGATCATCAAAGTAAGTTTGTTTTAGTTTTAGTTTTAATCAATTTTTTATGTATTTAGTTGTACACTGTAGGTTTAATCGACTTGATTTTTTCGGTTTTTAGGTTAATTTTTTTGATGATTTTACGATCAATTATGAATTTTATGAATTTATGTGTTTTTATAAGTGTTTAGTAATTGTGATTCGAATAAACTTTAGATTTATGTGTCGTAATAGAAATTCGCGGGAAGGTTTGTTTGTTGTTTGATTTAGAACGTAGAACGTATATGTGTTAGGAAAGTTTTTGTGATTAGGATATTTTTTTGATGTTTTTTAGTTGTATACTGTAGGTTTTATGGACTGATAAGTTAATTTTATCATTTTTTTAGGTTTTTTTTTGTATGTTTTGTATATTATATGATTGATGTTTTGTGTTTATGGATAGGTGCCAAGTTTTTGTGAATCGATTTAGACATCAAATTATTTGTCTTAATATCAAATCTGTAACGTTCCAAATCTTATATTATTAAATAAAGAAAGATTTCGTTAAGTTGTCGTGTGTTAATTATTAATTAGCAATAAATAAAGAGAAGTCATGGACTTGGATTAATTAAGATGGATTAGAAAGGGAATGAGCCTTAGGTCCATGGGCTTTAAGGGATATAAATACCCCTTAAACCATCCTAAAACCCTAAATCCTCATTCTTACCATCTTATTCTCTAACACTCAAAACACACACATACCACCCACACATTTCGCCCGAGAGAGAGAGGTGAGATCCAATCCGAGCAAGCAACGTGATTCTTGATAGACCATCACTACGCGAGCTACATACAAGATCAATAAACCGTAAGCAAGCTAACCTAGAGCAAACGAGCTCGTAAAGGTATGTTGTTTACCCTTAAATTTTACGTTTTCATAAGCGTTTAGCCTCGAAACTTAGAACGAGATTAGATCGAGTGTAAATAGAACGTAAAGTTGTAAACTTGAGACTAAAACGAACTTACAAGATCTGCAATAGGTGCGGCTCGTTTAAGGGTAAACCTTAGACCTAGTATTAAACGTTTTTAATCATAAAGGTCCAAACTTTATATGTTTTCGAGCCGAGTCTAATCCGAAAATGACCTTAAGAGTGTTTACGGGATTGATTAACGACCCTTCAAGGTTCGAATGATTGAATCATAAATGATTACGGGTCGAAGTGAAGTCCCGTTGACGCTGCGGATAACTTCGCTAGGCAAGTTCGCCCGTGGATAAGTTCGCATCATGTGTATGTTCGCTAGACTATAAGTTCGCTGAACCTTGTGTTCGCTGGACTCTAAGTTCGCCGAGCCATAAGTTCGCTGAACCTTAAGTTCGCCGAACCCTAAGTTCGCTTACTTAAGTTCGCCTACACTTAAGTTCGCTAACGTTAGGTTCGCATGTTATTAAGTTCGCTTAACGTCCATATAAAAGAAAATTGATACTAGACCGTTAGGTTAGACGAGTATTAATACGTGTAACCTATATACAGTTAGAAGAGCACAGTTAAAGAGAGGAATCACGATAAACGGAGAAAGGAACCGCGTTCAGGTGAGTTTCTAGCCCCATTTCATTGTTATGTTTTCGGGGCTGTGTGCATACTCGATGTGATTAGTTAATACACTTACCTTAAGTGGTAAGTGTATGCCTTATATGATTTATGTATGAATGAATGCTTGACGATACATGAACGATCTTCGGATATTGCATGTGCCGTTAAGGGATAGTATAAAGATATGATGTATAGGTAATTTATGGATGTATGAAAGTTATAATTATGAATGCATAGAAAGGTACGAAAGGTATAGATAGAAAGAGGGAACCGACCCTAATAATGTCGGCGAATGTAGGGAACCGACCCTAATAAAGTCGACGAATGTAGGGAACCGACCCTAATAATATCGGCGAATGTAGGGAACCGACCCTAATAATATCGGCGAATGTAAGGGACCGACCCCAATAATATCAGCGAAGTTTACAGGGCGTAATGCTCTTTAAAACGTAAGGTAAGTATATGAAAGAAAGAAAGCGTGAAAGTAAGTAAGTATATGATAAACGAAAGTATGAAAGTATGTGGTCGTGAATGTATTGAATGTTATGTGATTAACTAGAACTCACTCAACGTAACTGACTTTTAGTATGCACGCAAGTGAGTAGAATGAGGCAGTTCGCTTGAGGGGACTCGTGGCAGAAGAATAAGAGTCTGGCATCTGAAGACCTATTATGTTTTATAAGTTATGTTTTGATTTAGAAAGACAGGAAGAATGTTTTAAGACATGTTTATGACTTGGTTTGTAATGTTTTTATGAAGGTTCTTATATTCCGCGAATGTTATAATTAACTATGATATTTAGAACTGCGTTTATGAGTAAATCCAACGTCCAAATGTGAGGCACCGGTAACGGGGCCTTACAAGTTGGTTTCAGAGCATAGTTCGAGAGATTTAAGCATCCTACATGCTTAGACTCGAACAGAGAATGGGATTTAAGTAAGAAGATGCCGGTACAAGAATGCCATGTGTCGCTCAAGCAAGCTCAGTAAAGGTAAGATGTATGATTAAATGATGTATGTTAAATGATAAAGAAAGGATATGTGAACGATAGGGATATGGATGATTGATTGTTTTAATTGACTAATTGTTTAAGTAGAACCATCACAAATAGACTCATAAAGGGAAGTGTATAGGACACAGAAAGTAACGTGATCAGCTAATCACAGCTTGCCAATGTTATTACTTGTTAGCCTTACTATCCTTGTACTAAATAGTTCCTTGAGTGATGACATTTGTGTTTTCCCTTTTTTTAGAATACGATGGCTGGAACTGGGGAAGTTGCGAGAGGAGGAGGTCGCACTGGACGCCGTGGCAGGCCTCGCCGTGTTCCGCGACCTTCGGTTGAGACAGCTTCCAACACCGGAGATGAAGGGAGTGCAGCTGGAGTAGGTCCGGTCAACAATGAAGGGGTTCAACTTGATCCCTTAATTCAAGCAGCTATTGTTCAAGCTGTAGCCACTGCTGTGAAGAATATTACTCATGGAGGGTCTGCTGGAAGCTGTGAAAGAACTGCTGGAGGTGCAGAAGGTGATGGTAGGAGAGATGAGGAAGAAGAGAGAGAGGCCTCGAGTGGGGTTAAATCTGTGAAAGCTAGCGACAGGAAGAGAGGCCGAGGTGGGTGCAACTATAAGTCCTTCAAAGGATGTGACCCGCCGAAGCGGTCTGGGTTGGGTGACGCAATCGCTACCCTTCAGTGGATAACCACTATGGATAAAATTATCCGCATTAGCGAGTGCCGTCCCGATCAAGCTGTCGGTTATGCCACCCAATCGTTTGAAGAGGAAGCTATGTACTGGTGGGAGAGTGTGGAGCAGAGGAAGACCCGTGAAGAGATCAAAGCAATGAAGTGGGAGGATCTGAAGGAGTTAGTAATGAAGAAGTTCTGTGCGGACGCCGAGGTTGAGAGGGCGGAGATGAAGTTTCTGAACCTAAAGGCCGGAACGATGACACATCGTGAGTACACCACCGAGTTTAACAGAATGTCTAGGTTGGTGCCCGATATGGTTAACACTGAAGCTAAGAGAATCAAGTGTTATGTGAGGGGATTGCCACAGAAAGTCCGCACGCTAGTCAGGACAAGTAAACCTGCTACCTTTGACTCTGCTGTCGAGCTCGCAGAGATGGTTTATGCAGACCTGGCTGCGGATGATGTTGTGGTGGAAGAAGAAAAGAAAGATAATAAATGGGTTGTTCCTGCGAAGCGACCCGGCACTCAGGCATGGTACCCCAAGGATAAGAAGAAGAAGGTGTGGGATAAGAGGTCGTGTAGGACTTGTGGTAAGATGCACGGTGGTGAGTGAAAATGGGGCACTGGTTCTGATGTGTGCCATAAGTGTGGAAAGTCCAATGGAGGGGAATGTAGAGCAGGATCTAATGCTTGTTACAAATGTGGTAAGACGGGGCATTTTGCTCAGGACTGCCATGCTAAGCCCGTGTGTTACAAGTGCGGCAAGACAAGTCACTTTTCTAGGGAGTGTACCGAGAGTGAAGCTGGAGGTAGTGGGAAGAAGGATGTCGATCAAGCTAGGCCAAAGACTAGAGCCTACATGCTGACTCAAGAACAAGCCAGCAGGTTCCAGATGTCGTTACAGGTACGTTTCTAGTAAACGGTATATCCGCTTCAGTATTGTTTGATTCAGGTGCGAACAAAAGTTTCGTTGCCACGCCATTTACTAAATTAGCTAAAATGAAATGTAGCCAAGTGTCTGAAACCTTATAGTAGAAACCGCTAGTGACGCCTCGGTTAAAATAATAAAAATGTTAAAAACGCTAAAATAGAATTAGAGGGACATGAGTTCCCTGCTACTTTGTATGTTATGACCTTAGGAGGGTTCGATGTGATTTTGGGAATGGATTGGTTGTCTCAGTATGAAGCTTAGATAGTGTGTAAGAGTAGAATAATAAGGTTAAAGTCCTTGGATGGTAGTGCGGTGACGGTTTATGGTGATAAAGAATGTTATGGGCTTAATGTCATTTCGATGATAAAAGCCGAGGGTTTGTTAAGGCGAGGGTGCGGTGCTTACCTGGCGTATGTTGTCAACGCTACGGCCGAGACAAAGGAAATGAATGATGTTCCTATTGTGCGCGACTACCCAGAAGTATTCCCAGAGTATCTTCCGGGGTTGCCACCGGAGCGAGAAATAGAATTCCAGATAGATTTAGTACCAGGAGCCCAACCCATCACGAAAGCACCTTACCGTCTAGCTCCGTCCGAAATGAAAGAATTGATGTCCCAACTGCAAGAACTCCTCGACAAAGGTTTCATAAGACCAAGTGTTTCCCCGTGGGGCGCACCAGTATTGTTCGTGAAGAAGAATGATGGAAGTATGAAAATGTGCATAGACTATCGTGAGTTGAATAAGCTTACGGTAAAGAATAGATATCCTTTGCCAAGGATTGACGATCTGTTTGACCAACTGCAAGGTTCAATTTGGTTCTCACGAATAGATCTCAGATCAGGCTATCATCAGCTGAAGGTGAAGGAGGCAGACATCCCTAAGACAGCGTTCCGAACGCGGTATGGACACTATGAGTTTCTCATAATGTCATTCGGTCTAACAAATTCTCCTGCAGCATTTATGGACATGATGAATAGGGTGTGTCGGCCGATGTTGGATAAGTCGGTTATCGTCTTCATTGATGATATATTGATTTATTTCTGAGAGAGGTATTGGAGACTCTGAAGAAAGAGAAGTTGTATGCTAAGTTTTCGAAGTGCGCGTTCTGGTTAAGAGAAGTGCAATTTCTAGGTCACGTGATTAATCCGGAAGGGATTACTGTGGACCCAGCTAAGATTGAAGCGATAACAATTTGGAAGACTTCACAGAATCCGACTGATATACGAAGCTTTCTAGGGTTAGCTGGCTACTATAGGAGATTCATCGAAGGTTTCTCCAAGTTAGCCGCACCGCTGACCAGTATGACCCAAAAGACGATAGTATTTAGTTGGGGAAAGTTTCAAGAGGAAGCTTTTCAAGAGTTAAAGAAGAGACTCACACAAGCTCTAATTCTTGCCTTACCCGATGGTGACGAGGACTTGGTTGTTTGTACTGATGCTTCGCATCGTGGGTTAGGTTGCGTATTGATGCAACGAGGGAAGGTGATAGCTTACGTGTCTAGGCAGTTGAAAGTCCACGAGAGTACTTATCCTACGCATGACTTAGAACTAGCAGTTGTAGTGCATGCTCTTAAGATATGGAGACATTATCTGTACGGTACTAAGTGTACTATCTACACGGATCATAAGAGTTTAAAGTACTTCTTTGAACAAAAAGAATTGAACATGAGGCAGAGAAGGTGGTTAGAATTGATAAAGGATTACGACTGCGACATTAAGTACTACCCTGGTAAAGCTAATGTGGTCGCCGACGTGCTAAGTCGTAAGAATGAGGAAGTCCTTGCAACAGTGAAGTCATACCAGCTGATTATGAACTCAAGCCTTTTCGAAGAAATCATCAAAGTGCAGTCAGAGGTACTAGTAGACGAGAAGTTAGTAAAGAAAGAAAGTGTCTACAGCCAACAAGATGAACTAATGGAAAACACTCATGGTGTTAAGACTAGGTTTGACCGTATGTGGATTCCACGCCATGGAGGTCTCAGAGGTCGAATCTTAGATGAGGCTCATAAGTCAAGATATTCGATCCACCCAGGAGCTACGTAGATGTACCAAGATTTGAAAAGAGACTACTGGTGGCCTGGAATGAAGAATGATGTAGTAGATTATGTCAGTAAGTGCTTAAATTGCTTACAAGTCAAAGCCGAACATCAGAAGCCTTATGGGAAGATGCAACCGCTAGAGATACCTGAGTGGAAATGGGAACACATCACCATGGATTTCATAACTAAGCTACCTCATACAGCTAAACATCATGATACCATATGGGTGATTGTGGACCGTTTGACCAAGAGTGCTCACTTTCTGCCAATACGAGAGACCATCTCATCAGAAACGTTAGCAAGATTGTTCATTAAATAAGTTGTAACCAAGCATGGAGTACCGTTATCGATTGTGTCCGATAGAGATACTCGATTCACTTCGAGGTTCTGGAAGAAATTCCATGAAGCTATGGGAATGAGGTTGAACATCAGTACGGCATATCATCCTCAAACCGATGGACAGTCTGATAGGACGATCCAAACCCTAGAGGATATGCTACGTGCTTATGTTTTGGATTTTGGTGGAAGTTGGGATGATCACCTGCATCTAGAAGAGTGTCTCATATAACAACATTTACCATTCAAGTATTGGTATGCCACCGTTTGAGATGCTTTACGGTAGATGATGTAGAACCCCGGTGTGTTGGGGTGAGATTGGTCAGAAAGAAATGGGAAGCCTGGAAGTGGTTCAAGAAACATCTTCAAGGTTCGATCAGATAAAAGCAAGAATGAAGGCTGCTCAAGACAGAAAGAATTCGTATGCTGATAAGCGGCGAAGACCGATTGAGTTTAACATTGGTGACAATGTGATGCTCAAGGTCTCGCCTTGAAAAGGAATTATCCGTTTCAGAAAGAGGGGAAAGTTGAGTCCAAGGTACATTGGACCATTTAAGATTTTAGATCGTGTGGGTGAAGTAGCTTACAAACTAGATTTACCCATGAGTTAGAAGGAATTCATTCAACCTTCCATGTTTCTCATCTGCGGAAGTGTCTAGCTGATGACACGTCTCACGTGCCATTGATGGACATCGAGGTTGATGAACAACTGAACTACATCGAGCAACCAATAGAGATTGTTGATCGCAAGGAAAAGCAACTTCGTCACAAGGTTATACCATTGGTGAAGGTGATATGGAAGCACCGCAAGGGATCAGATGCTACTTGGGAGGCCGAGGATGAGATGCGCAAGTTTTACCCTAATTTGTTTAAGTAATAGTTAGGTTTCGGGGACGAAACCTCCTTAAGGAGGGAAGACTTGTAACGTCCCAAATCTTATATTATTAAATAAAGAAAGATTTCGTTAAGTTGTCGTGTGTTAATTATTAATTAGCAATAAATAAAGAGAAGTCATGTACTTGGATTAATTAAGATGGATTAGAAAGGGAATGGGCCTTAGGTCCATGGGCTTTAAGGGATATAAATACCCCTTAAACCATCTTAAAACCCTAAATCCTCATTCTTACCATCTTATTCTCTAACACTCAAAACACACACATACCACCCACACATTTCGCCCGAGAGAGAGAGGTGAGATCCAATCCGAGCAAGCAATGTGATTCTTGATAGACCATCACTACGCGAGCTACATACAAGATCAATAAACCGTAAGCAAGCTAACCTAGAGCAAACGAGCTCGTAAAGGTATATTGTTTACCCTTAAAGTTTACGTTTTCATAAGCGTTTAGCCCCGAAACTTAGAACGAGATTAGATCGAGTGTAAATAGAACGTAAATTTGTAAACTTGAGACTAAAACGAACTTACAAGATCTGCAATAGGTGCGGCTCGTTTAAGGGTAAACCTTAGACCTAGTATTAAACGTTTTTAATCATAAAGGTCCAAACTTTATATGTTTTCGAGCCGAGTCTAATCCGAAAATGACCTTAAGAGTGTTTACGGGATTGATTAACGACCCTTCAAGGTTCGCATGATTGAAATAGAAATGATTACGGGTCGAAGTGAAGTCCCGTCGACGTTGCGGATAACTTCGCTAGGCAAGTTCGCCCGTGGATAAGTTCGCATCATGTGTATGTTCGCTGGACTATAAGATCGCTGAACCTTGTGTTCGCTGGACTTTAAGTTCGCCGACCATAAGTTCGCTGAACCTTAAGTTCGCTGAACCCGAAGTTCGCTTACTTAAGTTCGCCTACACTTAAGTTCGCTGACGTTAGGTTCGCATGTTATTAAGTTCGCTTAACGTCCATATAAAAGAAAATTGATACTAGACTGTTAGGTTAGACGAGTATTAATATGTGTAACCTATATACAGTTAGCAGAGCACGGTTAAAGAGAGGAATCACGATAAACGGAGAAAGGAACCTCGTTCAGGTGAGTTTCTAGCCCCATTTCCTTGTTATGTTTTCGGGGCTGTGTGCATACTCGATGTGATTAGTTAATACACTTACCTTAAATGGTAAGTGTATGCCTTATATGATTTATGTATGAATGAATGCTTGACGATACATTAAAGATCTTCGGATATTGCATGTGCCGTTAAGGGATAGTATAAAGATATGATGTATAGGTAATGTATGGATGTATGAAAGTTATAATTATGAATGCATAGAAAGGTATGAAAGGTATAGATAGAACGAGGTAACCGACCCTAATAATGTCAGCGAATGTAGAGAACGGAACCTAATAAAGTCGGCGAATGTAGGGAACCGACCCTAATAATATCGGCGAATGTAGGGGACCGACCCCAATAATATCGGCGAAGGTTATAGGGCGTAATGCTCTTTAAAACGTAAGGTAAGTATATGAAAGAAAGAAAGCACAATAGTAAGTAAGTATATTATAAACGAAAGTATGAAAGTATGTGGTCGTGAATGTATTGTATGTTATGTGATTAACTAGATCTCACTCAGCGTAGCTGACTTTTAGTATGCACTCAGGTGAGTAGAATGAGGCAGTTCTCTTAAGGGGACACGTGGCAGAAGAATAAGAGTCTGGCATCTGAAGACCTGTTATGTTTTATAAGTTATGTTTTGATTTAGAAAGACAAGAAGAATGTTTTAAGACATGTTTATGACTTGGTTTGTAATGTTTTTATGAAGGTTCTTATATTCCGCGAATGTTATAATTAACTCTGATATTTAGAACTGCGTTTATGAGTAAATCCAACGTCCAAATGTGAGGCACCGGTAACGGAGCCTTACAAAATCGCGCGTAGTAATGGTTTTTTTATATTAGAACGTATATGAACGTTTATTTTTTGTGTTTTTGAAAATTATTTTTCATAGAAAATTGTGAATTGGAGTTTTTGTTTTATTTTTTCGATTTTGAACATAATAGAACGTATAAGAATGTATTAGATTGAATTTTCTTTTATCAGATCCTTCATCAGATCTTGTTATACCTCAAGTTAATGCATCTTGCAAACCTGAAAAAGGAATGGTTTTTGAATCTGTTGATCATGCATATGATTTCTATTGTGAATATGTAAAGAAAGCTGGTTTTTGTGTTCGTAAAGGAGGCTCGTACATGAATGAGGGTTTATTAAAGTCTAAATATTTTACGTGTTCGAAAGAAGGTCACAAGCCAGCAAATAGTTATGATTCTATGGCTGAAAAAGATCGTTCCAGCAGACCGTATTATAAAAGAAGGAAGAGACCAACGATTAGGTGTGGTTGTCGAGCTCAAATTTTTCTAAAATATGTTGATGGGTTGAGGTTTGAAATAAATGATTTTTTTGAAGGACATAATCATGAAATGGTGCATGCAAATGATATGCATTTTGTTCGATCAAGTAGAAAGTTGACTCATGTACAACAAGGTATTATATATGAGATGTCAACATTGAATTTGGGCCCAGTTAAGGCGTTTAATATTATGAGGACAAAGTATGGAGGATTTGAGGAAGTTGGGGCTACAAAAGATGATTATAAGAATTTCAAACAGAGTTTAACTTGTTATATTGGCGAGTATGACGCTGAAGTGGTTGTTCAAAGATTAAGTGGGAAGAAAAACTGTTGTGATGGTTATTCGTTTGAGTATACAGTTAATACTAACGGTGAGTTAGATCGTTTGGTTTGGGTTGATGATATTTCAAAGAAAAATTATTTGGCTTTTGGAGATATTATATCATTTGATGAAACATTTAAGACAAACAAGTATGTCAAATTGATACAATTGTTTTTTACTTTTTTTATATTTTTACACATTTTTTTAATTAGTTTTTATATTAATTTGTTTTTTCAGGTACAATATGGTTTTTGTACCATTTATTGCCATTGATAATCACAGTCGGAATGTTACTATTGGTGCTGCGTTATTATCGTCCGAATCTATCGAATCTTATTCATGGATTTTGAAAGTTTTTCTTGATTCTTTTGGTATTGCCCCAAAGGTGGTTGTTACTGATCAAGATCCTGCAATGAAGCAAGCAATCTTCCTTGTTTTTACCAAATTCGAGACATCGGTTATGTATATGGCACATTATGAAAAAACTTGCTGACAAGGTAACTTTATTTTTATCGTATTTTAAAGCATTATGCATATGTGTTAGAACGTGTTATAATGTATAAACATTGCTGCATATATTTACAAAAAGTGTCAGAACGTATAAACATTTTTTTATGATGTATCAGTTTTTGTATTTTTTTGTCTGCACCAGTTATGAATGTAGAACGTATAAGACTGTATATACCCATTGTTTTCTGATATTAACCGATTTAACAAATTTTTAATTTTCCAACGTCAGGTTGGTGTTCCCTTTGTACCAATGAAGATTTCAAACGTAAAATATGTGACATTGTTTGGACGGATGCAATTTCTCAATCTGAATTCGAGACGCAATGGAAACTAATAATGAAGGAATATGATCTCGAAACAAATAAATGGTTGTCTGACATGTTTGAAATGAGATATGATTGGATCCCCGCGTATTTTATGGATGAACCATTGTCTGGTCTTATGAGAACTACATCGAGATCAGAAAGTGAAAATCATTTTTTTTTCAAGTTTTTAACTCACAATTATCACTAGTTGAGTTCTTTAGTCATTTTGATCATTGTATGGAGATTCAAAGGCATAATGGTAGGAAAAATGATCATGATACAAGGTACACGCATCCAGATCCGGTTAGTTTAAATCTGTTTGAGAAGGAAGCAGAGCTGATGTATACAAAGGCTATTTTTAATGATTTTCAAGATGAAATGTATCATATTAGAAGCGGTGTTGCATGCTTGAAATCCACTGAAGAAGAAGATTGTGTGAGGTTTTCTGTATTTGACTTTAGTGCTTATGTCCCAGGCTGTTTGGAGGTATGAAAAAGTTAAACAATTTTTTTTGGTAGAACGTTGTAGAACGTTTAAAATGATTTTTATTTATGATTTTTTATAGAATGTGTAAAGTATTTTTATATATTTTGTGTCAGGTTTTGTTTAAGAAGGAAGGTGAAGACGGAATTGACTCGACTATTTCATTTCAATGCAAAAGATTTAAACATTTTGGATTATTATGTCGTCACAACCTTTATATTTTAAATTTGTTCAGAGTTACCGGATTTCCAAAAAAGTACATGGTGGATCGTTAGAAGAGAGATGCTGGTCTAAATCCTAGAACTGCTCCTATTTCAAGCTTCGGTAATGACAAATTTTTAAAAGTTAAAGAGATCTCAAGGGAAATAACATTGGCTGGAGAGTATCTCATAAATAGTTATGTAAATGATGTTGATGAGTTAATCAAAGTCAGGGATTAAATGAAGATAATGATCAAACAAGCTGATGAGACAAGATACAAAAGAACTCATTTATCAAAAAGGGATAGGTTTTCTGCTATTCTAGGTTATGATCAACCAAATGAGGTGACAGTTCGTGTGCCTAGTGGTATAAAAAACAAGGGTTGCGGTTCGCATAAACGGATTAAATCACAGAAAGAGATAGCTATAAGTTGATTTGGCAAAAAATATAGGGAATGCAAAGTTTGTCATCAACAGGGTCATAACAGCCGAACTTGTCCTCAACTTCGAGAAGAATAGTTTTCTAAGTGTTCTTGTTTTGTTCATATTTTCTTTTTTTAAACTTTTTTATGTTTTTATTTTTCTGGAACGTGTAAGTTTTTTTGTGGATACTGGAATGTGTAAGCTGGGTGAATAATACTTAATAAAAACCGTTGATAGATTAAACCATGTTCCACCGAGGTTACAAAAGAGGACCACATCTAGAGACTTTTCAAAATAACCTATTTACAAACTTATTTTAAACTACTACACCACCACATCACACCATCACCACACCACAACACAAGCCGTCATCCCGAACCCTAGTTGTTGTCAAGGATCTCTTGAGCATCTTCAAGCTTGACTCTCTTATTCAGCTTCACCTTGTGAGCTGTTTTCTCCAGAACATCATGAAGCTGACCATAGCATGAAGCCTGCTTTTCCAGGTAGGTTGTTGCCTCTTTCTTGAAGCTGCTATCAGAGTGCTTGAGAACTTCTTGGTACAGAGCATTGTTTTTTGTTGCTTCATTATTCACACTCCCTTTAATTTCTTCAACCACTCGTAGCCGATCACAGTCTCTAGCAAGCTCAATGTTGATTCTTGATCGGAAAATGCTCTTCACAGTAACATTCTCAGCATCCATATTTTTTTTCAATTTTTTTTGTTTGTTTTTGGTGTGTTTTTGGTGTGTTGTGTTAGCTCTTTTTTTATAGCCCAAGTTATCTGAATTCAGTATTATTATATCTAGTTAGATTTAACAGCTTAGTAGCCATGATTACATTACCATTTTTTTTCAATTTGTAATCAATTCAGTATAATCTGTCACTGCTTTCAAACAGCGAGAATCTTTCGAACGTATAAGGACGTCTAAGTGTAATCATAGCTTGGTCAGATAGATAAATTATTAAGAAATTGTTAATATTTGAAATTATTTAAAGAAATTGTTAATTTGTTTTTTATTTGGAATTTATTAACTGGTTAGTGTTTTAACATATAGCATCGGTCATTTCAGTAGGTTTAATTTTTGGTCTATTTCTCAAGATGTCATTTGATGGAACGTATGAGAACGTTTAAGTGTTCTTTTCAAAACTGACATTTTGATGGAACTGTAATAGTAACATAATTACTTTAAAATCTGGCAAAAGTTTTTACGGCTTAACTACATATATCTTTCAATTTTTTTCAAATTGCCATTCATTAGAACGTGTGAGAACGTGTAACTTCATAATTACATGCATATGTCAATTTTTGACTTTGGAACGTGTAAGAACATGTACCTTTAAAATAATTTGTGATATTTTTGAAAGATTCTCACTGTTCCCAATAAATTTCGTTTACTGTAGTTTTTTGTCCTATACCTTTATTTTTATCTATTAATTTTCAACCACTCCTTTTCACTTCACCACTCAAAAATCATTCCACAAGATATGGATTCATCATCTTCATCGTCATCTTCTTCATCAGCTAAGGATCTGTTGTTGAAACAGATTCAAGCGCATATCCAGGAAGATATAAAGAATCGTGCTGCTTTACATGATGAGTTTATCAAGACTGCTGGTGTTAATATGGATATGAGAGATGAAATTACAAATTTGCTAGTAAACATGCCAGGTAGTACTATTAACTATCTGTGTGCTTTGTTTTTGATTGACATAGGGAAAAAGGAGGTGGATGAGTTGAAAGATCTGTGTAAGGCGATAAAACTTCTCAGTTGCTCTCTTGATTTGAAGACCGAGTTTCTCAAGTCTATTATGTAATAAATTTGGATTAGATGTGTTTTCTGTGTTTTTAACCCAATAATTGTAGTATGTTTCTTTTTCTAATGTGTGATTTGTTTCGTGACTTTTTGTCAAAACTATGTTTTTTTTATGTAATATGTTTTTATGTTTAATGTTATTTTTTGTTTAATGTGTTAGCTTTTTTTTGTGATAACTTTCTATGTTTTAATATATTTAAAACGTATAAGCAAGATATAATTAAGCCAAGTTATTTAGATCTACCTAGAACGTATAAGACCAAACTAATAAAAAAGTCATTTTCCATGCTAAATATAATGAAACAAAATTGCATACCAAATTATAAATCCAATTTTTCACTGTCATTTTCATACAAAATATAATAGAACGTATAAGCAACATCTAATTAAGCCAAGTTATTTAGATCTATCTAGAACGTATAAGCACAAACTCATTAAAAAGTTATTTCCATGCAAAATAAAATGAAACAAAATTGCATACCAAATTATAAATCAAGTTAAGCAACATCTAATTAAGCCAAGTTTTCATTGTCATTTCCATACAAAATATAATAGAACGTATAAGCAACATCTAATTAAACCAAGTTATTTAGAACTACCTAGAACGTATAATCACAAACTGTAATGAAACCAAATTAAACCAATTTATTTAGAACTACCAGAAAGTATAAGCACAAACTCAATAAAAGGTTATTTCCATACAAAAATATAATAAACATGTCAAACTTGCTTTCCCCAATCTTTTCTCATATGTCTGGTTTATTCGTCTTGCCTCTCATCAATTTTAGCAGTTAACATGTTGTTACTGAACAGTTGGTTGTCAGATGATGCATCAAATTCCTTTGCTAGTCTAACTAAATCGGATTTGGCTTTGTTGATGTCGGATAGTAACACCTTTGACATGTATTTTACCCTCAAATCGTTTAGTTGTCGTTTCTGCCTTGGACACTCTTTACAAAATCCGGATGTCCATGGATACTTCCCTTTGTAAGTTTCCATGTGTCTTATAATGAACACACCACATTCGAGTACGTTGTTTTTTGTTCTCCAATCCATTTGCAGCCTCTTGATTTGTGATATTTTCAACCTTGGTGCAATCGGGTGCTTCTTTCTCAACAAGTACATGCAACAAACATCCCTCTGCGGGCAAACAACGTATTTTATTATTTTTTTAATATACTAATTGAATCAGTTTATTTGAATGTTTAAATGTTTACCAGTTTTTCTGGGACACCCTTGTATCTTACTTCCAAAGCTTTTTTTGTAGCATCTGTTTTTTCTTGAGCTGTTTTAAAGGTAGCATTTTTTTGATATATCACGGTTTTCCAACCAATATGCCATTTGACCAAGAATTGTGGTAATCTTCATCTTTAACAATGACCCAAATCCCATTTCTTCAATCCGATTTTTTTTGTTTTTCATTCATCACTTTAATTGCTTCATAGATATTTCCAGGTGCACACCTCATCCAAAGTTTTATATTTATATATTCTTGAAAACGTTTTCTACAACGTGTTGTTTGAGGTTTTTGCTTCTTGGCTCTTTTCCTTGGTGTCTCAAAGTTTGAATCAGAATTGTCTAACACTCTTTGTTTTCCCTTTTTTTTCTTATTTTCATCTTGCTTCTTATGGACCTTTTTCTTTTTACATTTCAATGATTTGATTGGTGTTTCAAAGTCAGAGTCGGAATTTCTATCTTCAGCTTGTTTAGCTTTCGCTTTCTTATTTGCAGGTTCGTGCTCTTTTTTCTCAATTGCATCTTCATTCCTTTTTTTTTCGACATCTTCATACACAAAATTATGACCAGTGTTAACCAATACACTATCTAATACCTAACATTTTTTAAACGTTCTCATAATTTCTGTCGATTTTTTTTATTAACCCAACATTTTTTTTAATAACAAATTTTAACATAAACACGTTCTGCTTCATTTCAACAAGTCTCAGTAACAGCTTATGATAATTTTGTTTATTGTAACATATAACTAACAACTAACAAATTCATACCTACTTCAAATATACGTTCTAGGTTAACAAAATAGAAGATATATTACCAGATTTTTGCACGTTCTGATGTCGGTCGTCAAATGCTTTTGACCTTCGTTCTTTATCCTTAACCACAAGCTTAGTTGAATTAGGATTTCCTGCCGAGCTCGCATTTACTTCCATTGTTTTTTGTTTCACTGGTCTTTCGAACTAATCGATCAATTGCGAAAACGGAATCTCTAGGGTTTTATTGTAAGGCCCCGTTACTGGTAGCCCTACTTTGGTGTTGGATTTACTCATAAACGTAGTTCTTAATATCAGAGTTAATTAAAAATTTGCGGAACATTAAAGCATTCATAAAACATTACATAATAGGTCATAACATGTCTTAAAACATTCATCTTGTCTCTCAAAATCAAAACATAACATAACAAGTCTTCGGATGCCAGACTCTTATTCTTCTACCATGTGCCCCGCTCAAGCCAGCTGCTTCAATCTACTCACCTGCGTGCATACTAAAAGTCAGCTACGCCGAGTGAGTTCTAGTTAATCATACAACATGCCATACATTCATTACTTCATACATAGTATCTATATTCTTGTCCTCATACTTTATTCCAATTTCTACTTTACATTATTCTATTCTGCCTCGAATATTATTAGGGTCCCGTCCCTTTCTACCTTGAGTATTTTTAGGGCTCAGTCCTTTTTCCTACCTTTCTATCTCTTACCTTCATTCATAACATACATAGATATCATTCATATCTCATACATAACATTATAACTTGACAGTACGTGCAATATCCGAAGATCGTTCACGTACCGACAAGCAATCATTCTTACCTTTCACATAATCACATAAAGCATACATTTATCACTTAGGATAGATGTATTAACAATCACATCGAGTATGCACACAGCCCCGAAAACATAACAAGGAATGAGGCTAGAAACTCACCTGAAGTCGGTTACGTTCACCGTTAATAGTTATTCCTTTCTTCAGTTGGGCACGGCTAACTGTATAATAATTACAGGCATCAATTAACTATCACTACCCATATTGCGTTTTTAGTCTAATTATAACCCTCAATGAACGGGGGTCCAGAGGCAGCGCCCCTGGCAGCGGGGTCTAGGGGCGGCAGCCCCTAGCAGGGTCTAAGGGGCAGAGCCCCTGGCTGGGGTCGAGCTGCCAGGTTAGCTTGGAAAAATTTTATTTCCATTAACTGTCGTAACACATTTTCCATTAGGATTTCAAGTCATTATTTAATTTACTAACTTAAAAGTTTAAGGGCTCAATTGTAACTAATTCATTTTTTTTCTAAGTTCAGGGACCATTCTGCCATTATGTTAAACTTCTAATTCGTCCCAGTTCTTTAACGAATAGGGTTCATAACGAATGAACCCATTCGTTACCTTATAACGAATCAGACCTTATTCGTTTGGTCTGGTAGCGAATTGAATCCTATGACGAATTGAACTCTTAGCGAATCAGTCCACATAGCGAATTAGTCCAGGTAACGAAGTGGACCTTCTAATTTGTTATCTCCTTAACGAATGGCTATAACGAATTGGGGGTCAATTCGTTATCTTTTCCTTAACGAATCAGGACGCGAACTAAGACTAGTTCGCTATGCTTTCTTTTAGCGAATCATTTGGCGAATCACCCCTGGTTCGCTAACGAATCATGGTTAGGGTTTGTCAGAGAATGTCAGAAACATTCTCTGACTTTCCTAAAATACACAGCCGCCTTTCCGGCGCCGTCTTTTAAGCGCCGCCGTGCCGAAAAAAACGCGGTTTACCCTATTTTACACTGTTTTTCATCGTTTTTCGTCCCGTTCGATCCAGATCTGAGCTAGGGTGATCCCTAAGCTCATCATAGGTTCGGTTTATACCCGGTTCCACCCGGATCTGGTGACTTAAACGGTTTATCGGTGTCGGCTCGTCGTTTCGTGACTATATCTAACGGGTTAAGCTCATACAATATTAAACTATCATTACCTCGGGTCGGTGCTTGGATTCTTTCTTAGTTTCGTCTAGAGAAAAGGGAAGAACTAGAGAGAGATCTTAAGTGTGTGTTTTGGGAGGTGTAAGGGATATGTGTAAAATGAATTAAATGGGTGATTGTTGGTTTATATAATTATGGATCATGGGCTTAAGCCACGGTCTTTTCCTCTTTCTTTCATAACCCAAGTCCATAACCCATATCCATTTAACCCAACACTAGCCCAACTCGTATTCTATTTATCTAAACCGATAACGACCTACTATAAAATAGACGAAATTTATTTTATTAATATAACCGAAAGTAGGATGTTACATTTATGAAAATGGATTTGGGGAGGGAATTTTGGGGAACTGATTCGCGAAGGTGGAGGTTAAACTGCTATATTTTTGGGACGGAATTGCCCTTTTCTTAACCGGTTTATTGTCAATTACAAGTTAATTATAATTATGCCACCGCCTCCTTTTGTACGTTCCAGATTGTCTCGTATGTAATGTATGATAACCTATTAGTGTACATTAACCACCCCTATATATATATATATACATACACATACATGCATATCGAGCCCAATTATTTTAACACATGGGCTTTCCTTTAATCTAGTCAAATTTCCTTTCTCACAATATAGTCCATAATCATAATTCTATATACTGAGTAACTGAGAGATGAGACTCCATAGTTCACACACTCAATAATCAGTATACGTTCCATTTTTCACCCTAACCGTAGCCGCTCATATTCACCTCCACCGTCGGCTGCCGCTCATATTCACCTCCACCGTCGACCGCCGCTCATAGATATTATTTCTCTGCTTAATTTTGTATTTGGTTTGGTTTAGACTTGTTGAACATATTTTGTTTTCGATGGTGTTATTAGACTTATTTATTTAGTTTGTAATTGGTTGGTGTTGATCCCAACGTCATATTTATTTAGTTTAACTTGATGGTTGCATATAGTTGTTATTATTACAGGTAAACTTGAGCTAAATCGAGCCGAGCCGAGCCGAGCCGGCTCGATTTAAAACCGAGCCGAGCTTGAGCTCAAATTTTTAGCTCGATTAAGAGTTCGAGCTCGAGCCGAGCCAGCTCGATTGAATATCGAGCCGAGCTTGAGCTTGCCTTGGCTCGGGCTCGGCTCGTGAACAGGCCTAATTACACGGTTTCGAAATGAACCGTTTAATGCATTTTAGAAATATGTGACAGGACCTAGACAAATTAGACCATAGCCTTTGATAATTTTGGTTTAATTATAAAATAACCCTCCTCGTTTCTCGTGCACATCTTCTTCTTCACTCATCACCCTCTGCATCTATGTATCTCGCATAAAAACTTCCTGATTAAACTTTTTTACATTTTCTTCTTTTACTTCACCGCTCTTTGTTGTTGTTATTCTCTAACACAATTTAAGGGGTCAAGATAAGAAAAAACCTATTGGGCAAAGGAACAATGGACCCCCTTGACCTTCCTGTAGTTCCGTCCCATGATATACATGTGGATATTAAAATAAAACCATATAAAATTATGAATAAAAGAAACCCATATGGTATTTAGACCATCCGTAGTCATTAACGTTATGTAAACAACGTTGGGGGGAGTGTTTCGCCAATAAAAAGTTAAATAATTAATAAAAATAATAATTGTGTAATGATTAATACAAAGTTTTGAGAAGAGTTTTGACTACGCTATTTTTTTTGCAAAACTCTACAAAGTTGATTGGCCACGTGATGTAAAATACACAAGGGTTTAGAGTTTTTACTACGCATAGTCTTATCCATTATGTCTATTTTACTACATAAATTGCATGTCATCTTCTTTCTGTCCCGTCTCCTGAGCAAAGGCTATTTTTTTTACTTTGTTTCCTAACTACTTTATTGTTATCATCGGTGGCTGACCTTCGAGCCGGCCAAGGTTACGTAATTATCAAAGTTTATTTTTTTTCCGGCGACGCCTACTAGATGCAATGGCGGAAGTGTGAAAGAGACGACGAAGATAAATAGTTATATATGAAAGAATGAAGTTTGCTGGGGTCTTTTCTAAAATTATATATTATTTTATTTGGTTTTCAAGATTAATGCATAAGCATAAACTGCTTAAAAGCCTATAGTGACACAGTAAAACTATGTTATTATTGGGAACTATGGGTATAATAATCTAGGGTCAAGTTATTCTACGAAGGGTAACAAAAATAAGAAGTGTGAGAAGCCATAAATAATTGACATGTGTCAAGTGAGGACCAAAAGAAAAAGGGTATAGAGGTAATTGCACACATTTTCTCTCTCCACATGCAAGTCACATGTTAATACCCCCATCATTTTAGAACGTTTATAACTTTTTCGTATGATATTTTTTTTTTTTAAAAAAAGTTCATCATAATAACAAACGTTTTTTTATCTTTAATATGAGTATGATTTTTGTTATATAAAATTAAAACAAAAATCACGTCATTGTGTCTTTTCGCACACCATTGTGTTTTTTCGCTTATCATTGTGTCTTTTCGCACACCATTGTGTCTTTTTTCGTTATTGAGTTGTTCGCACACCATTGTGTCTTTTCACACACCATTGTGTCTTTTCGCTTATCAATTGGTCTTTTTTCGTCATTGTGTCTTTTTTCGCCATTGTGTCTTTTCGCACACCGTTGTGTCTTTCCGCACACCATTATGTTTTTTCGTTTATCATTGTGTCTTTTTTCGTTATTGTGTTTTTTCGCACACCATTGTGTCTTTTCGCTTATTAATGTGTCTTTTTTCGTCATTGTGTCTTTTCGCACACCGTTGTGTCTTTTCTCACACCATTGTGTCTTTTCGCTTATCATTGTGTCATTTTTCACCATTGTGTCTTTTTTCGTCATTGTTTCTTTTCGCACACCATTGTGTCTTTTCGCTTATCATTATGTCTTTTTTCGTCATTGTGTCTTTTCGCACATCATTGTGTCTTTAACTTGAAACGTAAAACACAATGGTGAATACGTATAACACAATGTCCTAAAACGTAAAAAACAATGATGAATACGTATAACACAATGACCTAAAACGTAAGACACGATGGTGAATACATATAACACAATGGCCTAAAACGTAAGACACAATGGTGAATACATATAACACAATGGCCTAAAACGTAAGACACAATGGTGTATATAATGACTTGAAACGTAAAACACAATGGAAACAACATATTACATAATGACACAATGAACAACAAAAAAACACAATTAAAAAACCCATTAATTTTTTTTATTTTTATATAACAATATGATACTCATATTAAAGATAAAAAAACGCTTATTATTATGGTGAATTTTCTTTTAAAAAATAATGTCGTATGAAAAAGTTATGAACATTTTAAAATGATGGGGGAATTGGCATGTGCCTTGCATGTGGAGAGAGAAAGTCAACAAGAGTGTGTTATTATCTTCATACCCTTTCCATCAACTTTTATTTATTAAAATAATCACAACCATTCAAATCTAAGATCAATGGACATGATTCCTTCTCACCCTTCTCATTTTTGTTGTCCTTTGTATTTTAACTTTACCCTAATAATCTATAATAACTTATAACATCATATTTAATGGTTTTCATGTGAAATTATGGCTATGATACTAACTTATACCATCATAATAGATCATTATGACTATTCTTGTTAAAGAAGAGAATAACATTTGGGAAGACTTCAATCGTTGACATGGTTTTTAGTCAAATAAACTTCACAATCCGTTGGAGAGTTTGGGTTGTGGTATTTTAGCTTCACCCAGATTCTCAATCTTGGTCGATGGGTCTCTTAGTAAGAATTCCGATGTTAATTTACAACCCAACAATCTCCTACTTCAAGGTTTAGCGATAAACTTTAGCCCATCATCCAAGCACAAAGAAACAAGTCATACAGTAACTCCAGTAATCTTTAAATCTTCTTGTGGCAACCATCTTTTCATTTACCTAGAAAGACTCGTTGAAGCTAACAAGAGCTCCAACCTGGTCATCACAAACTCTCTCCCTCTAACTCGCACTGTCCAGAATCAACAAACTATATCCATGAGAGATTTTAACATTTTGATACACGGTTTTCAAAACCCAACGATGCTTTGGAACTGTACCTACAACGCATCCCCCTTGACCTATTTTAGACCTCTAAACACACTTAACATACATCTATCTATGTGGCTCTAGGGTTGCAACTATGTGGTGTTATTCAGAACGGTACAAAGATTAGAATACATGCCATGAGTATATATAAACATACGACTAGGTTAAGAAACTTAGGAACCAAGAAATTAAAACAAGCTTTCCATCCATAGTCTTCTAACGCCAACCCAAAAGCCCAATAAGGCCTTTATAACCTAACAACTTAAGCCTACTAATGAAGTGATGGTGGTATTCTAAATCAGGGAATCGGGGCTCCGCTGGATCATGGAATACTATCTTCAAAGTGGAGCAAAAGCTATTAAGGGCCAACTTCTACATTAACAACCTCTTTAAAGGATGTTGGCACATGGACGCAAGTACGTTTTTGGATCGACAATTAGGTGGGCACTAAACCACTAATGTTGTTCTCCCGACTCTATTCCAAATTGAACCTGTCAAGGGATGTTTTGTGGCATATAGAGTAAAGTATAATGACCAAGCTGCAGTTTAGGTTGGGTCTTGAAATACGTAATGATTTCGATTGAGGAACTTAGGGAGTACAATATTTGTCTGGAACTACTTAAGCATATCAAAATTATTATATTATTGTTAATAATACAATTACAACTTGTGGGTAAAGTTAAAATCTAAGCAGTCAATGCGGAAAAATATCGGATATCGGTCAGTGAACGATACATGATATATCGTTTTTCATGGTGATATATCGGTGAGATATCGGTAACTTATATATGTGTATATAATGCTAATTTAAACTTTTAATGTATAAATTAATAAGTTAAGTGACCAAATGTAAACTAGTGAAGCTGAGGGGGTTAAATGTTACAATATATAAACTAATTTACTATTAGTTATATAAAAGTTTATAAATTTGAGGGATTAAATGGCAAAATACATAATACTATTAATCTTGAAAAAGTCAAATATGACGTCTTCTTCATTTCTTCATCACTTCCGGCAAAAAATTGACGCCGATTTTTTCCTTCATTCTCTTTTCCGGCAAAAAAGACGTTGGAATAAACCTCCTGAGTTCAATATTTGATCAATAAGTTTGTTTGGCGCAACCAGGTAATCAAATTTTAAAGGTTTTTCAAGTTTTGGATATAAATCTGTCCCAATCGATAAAATCGGTGATACAACCGATATTTTTGATGCAAAAAATCGCTGATATATCGCTAAAAATCACCGATATTCTCGGAGCCGATATTAAAACCGATTTTTTATACCGATACGCTAGCCTGCCACCGATAACCGATATATCGGTGATATATCACCGATATCACCGATATATCGGCCGAGTTAACTGCATAGGTTAAAATACAAAGGACAACAAAAATGAGAAGGGTGAGAAGGAATCTAATCCATTGATCTTATATTTGGATGGTGAAGATTAATTCAAGAATAAAAATTAAATAAAAATAGATGAGAAGGGTATGAAGGTAATAACTCATTTATGAAGACTTTCTCTCTCCACATGCAAGGCACATGTCAATTCACCCATCATTTTAAAACATCTATAACTTTTTCATACGACGTGTTTTTTAGAAATTTTTTTTACCAAATATCGAGCGTTTTTTTATCTTTAATATGAATATCATATTGTTATATAAAAATAAAAAAAAAGTTGGTGGGTTTTTTTTTGTATTGTGTTATTTGGTTGTCCATTGAGTTTTTAATTGTGTTTTTCTATGCATTGTGTTATATATTTTGGTCATTGTGTTTTTCAACTGATACTCATATTAAAGATAAAAATTAAAATAAAGATTACGTCACTGTGTCTTTCGTTTGTCTATGTCTTTGTGCTCAACATTTGCTTTATGTTGATTGTGTATTACGTTCAAGCCATTGTGTAATATGTAGATTCCATTGTGTTTTACGTTTATGGTCATTGTGTTATATGTATTTACCATTGTGTTTTACGTTTATGGTCATTGTGTTATATGTATTTACCATTGTGTCTTACGTTTAAGGTCATTGTGTTATATGTATTTACCATTGTGTTTAACGTTTCAAGTCATTGTGTTATATGTATTTACCATTGTGTCTTACGTTTCAAGTCATTGTGTTATATGTATTTACCATTGTGTCTTACGTTTAAGGTCATTGTGTTATATGTATTTACCATTTTGTCTTACATTTAAGGTCATTGTGTTATATATATTTACCATTGTGTCTTACGTTTAAGGTCATCGTGTTATATGTATTTACCATTGTGTCTTACGTTTAAGGTCATTGTGTTATATGTATTTTACCATTGTGTCTTACGTTTCAAGTCATTGTGTTATATGTATTTTACCATTGTGTATTAAGTTTCAGGTGATTGTGTTATATGTATCCATTATTGTGTTTTACGTTTCATGTTAATGTGTAATATGTATTCATCATTGTGTATAGTATTAGATAATTTGTTGGTATTTTTCATTACATTTGCATATTAGTATTACACAATGATGTTATTAGTATTTAAAAAAACACAATGATTAGTTGAAAGACACAGTGGCGAAAAAACACAATAATAAACAGAAAGACACAATGACGAAAAAGGACACAACGGTAAGCAAAAATACACAATGACGTAAATTATATTTTAGTCTTATATAACAAAATTATACTCATTTAAAGGTAAAAAAAACGCTTGTTATTATGGTGAATTTTATTTTAAAAAAAAAATATCATATGAAAAAGTTATAAAAGTTATAAAATGATGGGGGTATTAACATGTGCCTTGCATGTGGAGAGAGAAAATATGTACAATTACCTTTATACCCTTTTTTCCTTTGGTCTCTACTTGACACATGTCAATTAATTAGCCTTCTCATCCTTCTCATTTTATTCCCCTTTGTTTTGGGAGTACAATCTTTGTCTGGAACTACTTAAGCATATCAAAATTATCATATTATTGTTAATAATACAATTACAACTTGTAACATCCTACTTTTGATCATAATAATAAAATAAAGTTCGTCTATTTTATTGTGGGTCGTTATCGGTTTAAATAATAGAATATGAGTTGGGCTAGTGTTGGGTTATGGAGTTGGGTTATAAAAGAAAGAAGGAAAGACCATGGGCTTAAGCCCATGATCCATAATTATATAAACCTTAAATCACCCATTTAATTCATTTCACACATATTCCATACACCACCAAAACACACACTTAAGATCTCTCTCTAGTTCTCTCATTGCCTAAGCCGAAACCAAGAAGGAAACCGATTACTGACCCGAAGTAATGATAGTTTAATATTATATGAGCTTAACCCGTTAGATATAGTCACGAAACGACGAGCCGACACCGTTAAACCGTTTAAGTCACGAGATCCGGGTGGAATCGGGTATAAACCGAACCTATGATGAGCTTAGGGGTCACCCTAGCTCAGATCTGGATCGAACGGGACGAAAAACGGTGAAAAACGAGTTAAAACTCATTTTTCCGGCGTGATGGCGGTTTTCAGGCGGCGGCGCCGGAAAGGCGGCGTGTACGAGGAAGGGAATGTCAGAGAATGTTTCTGACATTCTCTGACCTAACCTAAGTTCGCTAACAGTAATGTAACGAATTAAAGGTGATTCGTTAACTAATTCGCTAAGGGAAAAGGGTAACGAATTACCCTTGATTCGTATAACCAGTTCGTTAGAAAAAAATAATGAATTGGATGGACCAATTCGTTACCTGGACTGGTTCGTTATGGATTGATTCGTTATAGTCATTCGTTAAAGGAGATGACGAATTGGAAGGTCCAGTTCGTTACATGGACCGATTCGCTACATTAACTGATTCGTCAAATGACTTGTTCGTTTTAAGGTCCAGTTCGCTTAATAACCAGTTTGTTAAAGGGTTCGATTCGCTACATGGATCGGTTCGTTATGATAACTCAATTCGTTAAGAACCAAGTAATGAACTAGAAGTTTGATAGAATGACAGAACAGTCCCTGGACTTGAAAAGAATGATTTAATTACAAAGAACCCCTTGAACTTTTAAGTAGCAAATTAAATAATGATCCAAAATTCTAATGGAAAATGTGTTAAGACAGTTAATGTAAATAAAATTTTTCCAAGCCAGGGGCTCGACCCCAGCTAGGGGCTCTGTCCCTTGGACCCTACTAGGGGCTGCCGCCCCTAAACCCTGCTGCCAGGGGCGCTGCTCCCGGACCCCCGTTCGTTGAGGGTAATAATTAAGACTAGAAAGACGATATAAGTAGTGATAGTTAATTGATACGTGTAATTGTTATACAGTTAGTCGTGCACAGCTCAAGAAAGGAATTACCATAATCGGTGAATGTAACCGCATTCAGGTGAGTTTCTAGCCCCATTCCTTGTTATGTTTTCAGGGATGTGTGCATACTCGACGTGATTAGTTAATACACTTATCCTAAGTGAAAAGTGTATGCCATATATGTATTTGTGAAGCGTGTGAATGTTTTCTTGTCGGTGCATGAACGACCTTCGGGTATTGCATGTACTGTCAGGTAATGGTTGATGTTATAAGTATGTTGTGAGATGAAGAATGATTGATGTATGTATGTACGAAACTTACGATTATGTATATAGAAAAGTATGTTATAAAGGTATGGAAGAAAGGGTACCGGACCCTAATAATATCTGAGGACGAAGGGTGACCGGACCCTAATAATATCCAAGGATGAAGGGTGACCGGACCCTAACAATATCCGAGGATGAAGGGTGACCTGACCCTAATAATATCCGAGGATGGAGGGTACCGGACCCTAATAATATCCGAGGTGTGTAGGGCAAATCCTCTTTATAATGTAAGGTTAGTTATGTATGTGTATGAAAGATTGATGGAAAGGTTAAGTAGGTAATGCGTACCTTCGGGCACGTATATGTGTATGTAAAGTAAGTTATGTGATTAACTAGAACTCACTCAGCGTAGCTGAATTTTAGTATGCACGCAAGTAAATAGGTTGAGGCAGCTCGCGTGATTGAAGACACATGGCATGGAATCAAAGATACTGGAATCTCGAAGAAATGTTGTGATGTTTTAAAGACTATGTTTTATTTAAATTGATTATGAATGTTTTATAAAACAAGATTTGAAGGTTATGTAACATATTATGGTTGAAGTTTTAATGTTCTGCGAATGTTTTAATTAACTCTGATATTAAGAACTGTGTTTATGAGTAAATCCAACACCAAATGTAGGGCTGCCGGTAACGGGGCTTTACATAACTTACATTAAAATTACAGGAATTACAAAAGAAACATTACGCAAATATATTACAAATAACAAAATTTCCCTGTACACTACATTTTTTGTTGTACTGGTCAGATTACCTTGTTTATCAAAAATCAAAATTCTTTAACACATGCCTCCTTGTAACTCTTGACAATGCGGCGTATAGTTGTCCATATGAGAACACATGTTCTTTCAAGTAAAAATGTAACATCCCGAAATTTCTAAGTTGATATTAATTATATTATTTGATAATTGTGAGAAGTTGACTCGGGTAAGCGGAGAAATAATTAAATAGAGTAGGAGTTAGTATGGGTCGGGCTAGTGTTGGTTAATGGATATGGGTTATGGACTTGGGTCATGAAGGAAGGAAGGATGAGACATGGGCTTAAGCCCATGACCCATAATTATAAAGCCTTAATTACCCAATTATCATTCATTTTCTCATACTCCATACACCACCCAAAACACACACTTAGCTCTCTCTCTCATCCTACTCTCTCTCTAAGCCGAAACCAAGAAGAAGAAGAAAGAGAATCAGTTTACGACCCAAGGTAATGATAGTATTATGTTGTATGAACTCAACCCCGTTAGATTTAGTCACGAAACAACGAGCCGACACCGTTAAACCGTTGAAGCCACGAGATCCGGGTGGAATCGGGTATAAACCGAACCTAAGATGAGCTTAGTGTAACATCCCAATTTTTCGTTCGGATAATAATAATAATAATAAAATATGATAGGATAAGTAGGCTTTTAGATGGAATTAATTATGGACCAAAAGGGGAAGATGGGCCTTAGGTCCATGGGCTTAAGGGAGTATAAATACCCCTTAAACCTTAATCCTTTCCGTTTTTATCCAAATCTATACCATAGCCTACACCTTGATAAACACACACACCATCCTAAAACCCGAGCCGAAATCCGAAGGTGAAAACAGGAGTTTGTTGGTGCTAGATCGTCGTGAAGAACCAAAACAACATCAAGGCTTAACCGTGTTCGTAGTTCGACTCGTTTATGGTACGTTTATATCTAGAAATCGTTCATATAGGTTCGGATTGATTAGGGAAATCATAGATCTGTTTTAGTATGTTAAAAACGAATCTAATGAAACAAACCTTGCTTAAATTGGTTAGCATTTGATAGGTTAATTGTCAACCAAAAAATAACCCGTAACCTAGATGCACAAATCGCACCCCTTAAACATTGATGTTTAGCCGATTTGATGATTGGGTTTGTAGGCGCTGGTCAGACGATTCCATTGATACCTTAATCGTGATATTTGGTTAAGAAACGAAGGTTTAATTGCAGATCTAAGATCTGTTGACTATTTGCTGTTCTTGGTGATTTTGACTTTGACCCTTGAGTCAAAGTCTGGATAAGAACTGTTGATGACTCGTTAAGGTTGGGTGATTCGTTACGCGGTCATAACGAATGGGACTCATTCGTGTGACTTGATAACGAATCAGCCCTTAATTCGTTAAATGCCCATTCGTTCTGTCAAGGTAACGAATTAGCTACCAGTTCGTTATGTTCAAGTAACAAATCAGAGGAAGATAAGGTAACGAATCAGTTAGCGAATCAGACTCAATTCGTTATAATTGAGATAGCGAACTAGGCCATTCGCTATAGCGAATGAAGGAGGATTTTGTAACGAATTAGACTTTGAAATAATTACAGAAGTGGCCCCTGGACTTGTGAAAGAATGAGATAATAACATATTAGCCCTTACAACTTTGATAATTTATGAAAGGTACCTTTAAAAGGTTAACATGTAACGATTAACTAACCGGTAATGATTCAATGAAGTAAAACTGGCTTAGACGCGTAAGGCTAATTAAGTAGCAATGAGATGACTAGAGCGGTACTTAATACTGTAATTATTAAACAGTTAGACGCGCACAGCTCGAGAAGGAGTAACCGTTAACAGAAGAAGTAGTTGAGATCAGGTGAGTTTCTAGCCCCATTCCTTGTTATGTTTTCGGGGTTGTGTGCATACTCGACGTGTTTGTTAATACATTTATCCTAAGTGATAAGTGTATGCCATATGTGATATATGTGATAGATATGAATGATTGCTTGTCGGTACATGAACGATCTTCGGATGTTGCATGTACCGTTAGATTATAAATAAAGATATGGATATTGTATGTAATGTAAGGATGAATGCTTGACGGTGCGTGAACGATCTTCGGATATTGCATGTACCATTAGGTTAATAAATAAAGATATGGATATTGTATGTAACGTAAGGATGAATGCTTGACGGTGCGTGAATGATCTTCGGATATTGCATGTACCACCAGGTGATAGTTTGAAGATATGATTGTTATATATGATGTGTGTATGTATGAAAGTTATAATTATGAATATATAGAAAAGTATGGTATGGTTGTATGGAAGAAAGGGTGACCGGACCCTAATAATATCCGAGGATGAAAGGGTGACCGGACCCTAATAATATCCTAGGATGAAGGGTGACCGGACCCTAATAATATCCGAGGATGGAGGGTACCGGACCATAATAATATCCGAGGATGAAAGGGTGACCGAACCCTAATAATATCCGAGGATGAAGGGTGACCGGACCCTAATAATATCCGAGGATGGAGGGTACCGGACCCTAATAATATCCGAGGTATGTAGGACGAATGCTCTTTATAACGTAAGGTTAGTTATGTATGTGTATAAAAGATTGATGGGCAGGTTAAGTATGTAATGCGTACCTTTGGGCACGTATATATGTATGTTTGTATGATATGTGTATGTATTGTATGGCTCCTGATTAACTAGAACTCACTCAGCGTAGCTGACTTTTAGTATGCACGCAGGTATACATGTTTATCAAGATGGCATGAGGATGACACATGGCATGGATCGAACGGCTGGTATTTGAAGATGGAAGAAATGATGTTTTAAATATGTGGTTTTACGTTATGGTATTAAAGAAAAGATTAAATGTATTGTAACGAATGGTTGATGTTTTATATTATTCCGCGGAAGTTTTAATTAACTCTAATTGTAGAATTGTGTTTATGAGTAAATCCGACGCTAAAGTAGGGCTACCGGGAACGGGGCCTTACACTTAGGGATCACCCTAGCTCAGATCTGGATCGAACGGGACGAAAAACGGTGAAAACGTCGGTGAAACGGCTGAGATCTCGTTTTTTCCGGCGAAATCCCTGATTTCCGGCGATGACGGCGCCGGAAAGGCGGCGCCGGAAATGTTGTACGAGGTTAAGATAATGTCAGAACACATTCTGACATTCCCTGACCTAAACCTAGTTCGTTAACGGATACTTAACGAACTAGATGGTAATTCGTTATGTGATTCGCCAAGAGGAGATAACGAAGCAGACACAATTCGTTAAGTAGTTCGTTAAGGGTTCAGTTTGTTAAGGGTTCAGTTCCTTAAGGGACCATTTCGTTATAAAGGTCCAACTCGTTATGGAAGATGACGAACCAGAATAACGAATTAGCTAACGAATTAGATTAACGAATCGCATGATGTTCAGATAACGAATAAGATGCTGATTAGAGGACGAATTAGTTTACGAACCAGATCACTTAAGACAACGAATTGGTTAATGAATTAGGCTTAATTCTTTATAGAGAATGAGATGGTGAATAAAATAATAATTTCAAATCCTGGTGGAAAATGTGATAAGACCGTTAATAGAAATAAAATTTTTCTATTAGTTAACAAACCAGCTCGATCCCAGCCAGGGGCTCTGCCCCTTGGACCATGCTAGGGGCTGTCGTCCCTAGACCCCGCTGCCAGGGGCGCTACCCCCGGACCCCCGTCCGTTTTGGGTTATATAAAGATAGAAATACGATATGAGTAGCAATAGTAAATTGATACATGTAAATATTATACAGTTAGCCGTGCACAACCAAAGAAAGGAGTAACCGGTAACGGAATAAGTAACAGAGTTCAGGTGAGTTTCTAGCCCCATTTCCTTGTTATATTTTCGGGGCTGTGTGCATACTCGATGTGAAGTGTGAATACACTTACCTTAAGTGGTAAGTGTATGCTATAGATGTTATATGAGGTAGCTATTATATAATGCTTGTCGGGCGTGAACGATCTTCGGATATTGCACGTATCGCCAAGGATAGTGATTGTCAAGTGGTCATTAGTGTGTGGAAATGTTATGATGTAATTTGTCTATTATGTAAATGATGTAATGATATGAAGTGTGTTGTAGACAAGTAGAGGTAGAGTGTGTTAGAAGTGGCAAGAGTCTAGTAAGAGTGTTAGTGGTATGACGATAGTACGTGGTAGGGTAAGCCTATACGTGACTTCGTTATTAAAGTGGCAAAGTGGCATAACGTTATTCGTTATCAAGTGGCATAAGTGGCTAAGCTGTAGGGGTAATTAAGTGGATAAGTTGTAGGGGTAATTAAGTGGTTAAGCAGTAACAGGTTAGACAGTGGACTATATATCTTCGGATATTTATATATATATAATGCATGAAGTGGTTGTATGGTAAGTTGCTTGATTAACTAGAACTCACTCAGCGTAGCTGACTTTTAGTATGCACACAGGTGAGCTGATTATAGAGTTAACATGAGGATGACACATGGCATGGATTGAATGGCTGGCGTTTGAAGAAAGAAGAGAAGATGTTTTATATATAATGTTTTGTATTAAACGGTTAAAGTTTTATATTCCGCGAAAGTTTTAATTAACTCTGATTGTAAGAACTATGTTTATGAGTAAATCCGACGTTAAAGTGAGGCACCGGAAACGGGGTCTTACAAAAAATATATATGTTGGTTATTTTTTATTGAATTGGATACTTTTAATCAATGTTTTAAAATCCGGTTTTTTACTTGTACCGGATTGAACTAAAAATGGTATAGCCGGTTGTACCAGGTTATGCAGGGAGGTTCAAAGAGTTGAATAGTTTATCTTATAGTTTCTTATAAATGCAATTTCAACTCCAAAAATAACTCAAAACTAAATGATTTAATAACAAAAAATCATCCAAAAGTTAATCCTTATTAAAAAGAAATAATACAAATGCACTCAATTTTTTAAAAAATAGTCATAAAGTTTACACGTTTGAATGTTAATTGTTCAGTCAAAGTAATTTTGGAAAATTTTGGGCCGCAAATATAAAAAATTTCTTAGACATAAAACCGGTTTGTCATAAGAAACCGATATTTTAGAAAAAATCGCAAGTACGATCTTCTAGCAAACTGGCCAAAAATACTGGGCTCAAAATACCGCTCTGTTGTGCGAAAATTCGGTTTAATCGGTTCAACCAGCCGGTTAGAACCGGTTTTTAAAAAACTGCTTTTAATAATATTATACTAACAGAATTTTAATACAAAGTATAATACTAATTGAATTTGAAGATGATTGAGCATGATAAATTTGTTGTCAACAACTGATCCGTATTAGAATATTTCAAGTTTTTTAATTTATTACAATTAAAAGTCGTTTAATCAAGGAGTATATGAAATAGTTGAAAGTATTACATAAGGAATGCCGAATGCAATTCGCAGGAATATGAAAAAAGACTTACTAACATGTTTGCGTTAGTTGTTAAAACGTTGATTACTGTATGAGTTAGCAAAGTACCACATGGTGTGTCTTATATTTAGTATTTGAAAATCTATAATATATATAAACGAAAACATAAAAATCATACGTGTCGCGATGTGGTCGCTCCCCCTTTTGGAGTCACCAGATTTGCTTTATTTTTAAATGGAGGCTTCTCATGCATTTGACCCGAATTCATGGGTATGGGTCTTACCAAACCCATATATTCCTTAAACGGGTTATAATATCTCATTAAATAAAAAATTATTCTCACCAAATTATTGATGTAAAAATCCTATAAAATAGGATATACTAAAAATTAATATCTTATTTATTTTAAACAAGATATATATATTATTTAAATTTAAAAACCAATTTTATAGTAAAAAAAAATAAACGGGTCTTGGGTCTCATCAAACCATAAGTATATTATTAACTTTTACAAATATTATTGATAATTAAAAAAACCAATTTTATAGTAAAAAAAATAAACGGGTCTTGGGTCTCATCAAAACCATATAGCTTTTAAACCGGGTTATAACATCTTATTTATTTGTGAAACAATTAATCATCAAACCATAAGTATATTATTAATTTTCATACAATAAAAATATAAATTCAAAAAATAAATAAATATTAAAACACAACAATATAAAACAATCCCCCGTAATACGGGGGATAAAAACTAGTATTAGATAAAGAATGTTTTAAACTTTGATAAAACAATTAAAAAAACCATGATTATAGTTTTCAAAATAATGAAATAATCCAGATTTACAGGAAACAATCATGGTAAATGAGTTGATCAGATTAAATAAAAACTTCTTAATTATAGCTTGATCATATTAGACCCTCGATTTCTCCATTAAAAAAGTCTATCTAAAATAATTTATTGATTTATATTTAAGGAAATTTGAAAAGTTAAATCACTCACATTTATGTTAGTTAAAAGTGTTAAATAATGAATTGATACATATCCCATGTGATTAGATAATTTCGTTTGTAAAGTTGTTAAAATATTAAACACATAGTAAACCATGATTGTTTCCCCACTTATATATATCCTACTATACTATTAAAACAAATTAGTTTGGTGCCACGTGCCCTTTGCCTATTGGACGATTGCCTTTCCTTCCAAAATTATCTTTCACTTCTCTATTTTTCTTACCAATTAAATAAATCATAAATAAAATTTATTCCTAATAATTAAAATTTAAGTCAATATACCGGTTTGTAATTTAGATTTTAACTACTTTTTTTATTTTGAGAGTTACATATAATTTGTAACTAACAATCACTTAAAATAGGAACAAATTCATCAATAAATGTAGATTGTTATCTTTTTTTTAATGTTCACATCTTATTAATTAAAATTGGACCAAATTCAACAATAAATATAATTTCATTTAAGTTTATCTTTCAAATTATCATCAAAATTTATGGTAATTAGATTTTATTTATTTATTATGAACAATAATTTTGTTTTACATATGTCATTATTATCAAAAATCTCGGTCATTCTTTTTAATTCGTAATAAATATAGTTGAAAATTAATTTTTCAACCTACTCAATATTATATAAAATACACTATATACTACAATATATTGAATTATTATTGAATGATTATTTCAAAAAAGGAAACTTAATTTATGCAAAATAAAATCCAAACAAACTTTTCATAACTTATTGAATTATTATTTATATAGAAAGAACACAATTTATGTTAGCCATAGAAACTTGGTCTTCCCATAAAATACTTTTACTATAAACTTTCACATCTAAACTTCAAGCCTATATATTGAATACTTGAGCTTACAAAATATGTCACTCTTAAATTGTTACTCCTAATACTTGGTGAGTTATTAACTCGGAGATTCAATAATTTGGAAGTGTTGATAACATTTTAAATTGAATGATATTATAAGATTGAAGGTATGTACGATTTGTTTGTAAAATACGCTACTTTGTATAATCGATATAATTATACGTCAGTCTATGTAACTTATTGTTCTCTGCATGATATAAGATTTCTAAATTTTTCACATGTTAATCGTATTTTTTTATTTTATATTTTAGATGTCTTCAAGATCCAAGAGACGCACTAATCTCAATCATCATCTACAAATGGTTAGTGAGTTTAATAATTTAAGGTTACTCTCTAAATACTATGTTATAATAATAATAATTTTGTTTGCAAAACGTGCAGTGTCATCGTCTAAACAACCATTGCGTATCATATCCAACGGTAATAATGTTTTTATAAACCATCAATTGATTTAAAATGTTAATATTTTATAACCATCTTTTTTTATTAGATCTAAAATTTTATGAGATATACGGCAAGTAACATGAAGTTTGAGGACCATTCAGAGTATAGCTCGAGCCATGGTAGGACTTGGTCACCAAATGCGTGTTCTTACTGATATAAGATTTCTTGAAATTCATATTTACAATTTTATTTTTATATGTTGAGAGCTCCCTCTATTCATATTTACAGTTTAAGGACAATTTGGAGACTAGCTCTAGCCATGGTAGGACTAGGTCACCAAAGTTCCACCTACTCTTTCCAAGATTTAATAGACATGTTGAAGGTTTTGAGATATACAAAAATATTGTTGATTTATTTAC
Source organism: Bidens hawaiensis (assembly GCF_021521415.1). NCBI lineage: Eukaryota > Viridiplantae > Streptophyta > Magnoliopsida > Asterales > Asteraceae > Bidens > Bidens hawaiensis. Next base: position 1,655,287 of record NW_027491058.1, on the reverse strand, counting down.
TTATCAAAATTATCATGCTAATGATTCCGATTACATTCATTGATAATTGTTATTAATTTGCTTTTTAATAGTTCAGTATATCTAACATTACTTTATTTTTAATAATTTTAGTTTATGACGGACCAAATTGGTAGATTGGCTAATTGCATGGAAAAAGTATTTGATGTAGAGTAAGTTGGTTGTGTTTGTTTTGGTCATTACTAATGTATTTTATTATCATTTTTTATTTTATGTAGCTTAGATAATTTATATAAATTAATTCATTTTTATATGAATAACAATCTTTATTTTTTCTGTGTTAAAGTTTTTGAATCTTATATTGAAAGTTTTAACAATTATTTATTGAACTTTCAAAAAATAGAATGTTTTTTTATAATAATATTTACAATTATTTATTTCTGTTTTAAAATTCAAAATTGGCTATTATTACAACAATCTTTTTTTAGTTTTTAATAGTATTCAATCTCAACAAACTTTTCATCTTTTATATTTTACCAAATTTTAATTAGCATAAAGACATATTTAATATATATGAGAAATTTTAAATAATTTACTTTTGAGTATACTTGAAAGTTAATATGTTTTGTATTAAAAACGCATTAATTTATTTGACCAAGTTAATATATGGTGTATTACTTATTTCAAATTTATATTTAATAAATCTTAGATATTTACTATAAATGCTTATTTATTTTAAAATATTCATCATCTTTAATTTTAATGATACATTCTAATCATTTAAACATTTATTTATTTATATTTTTAAGAACCGAATTTGACCACTCTTTTTTAAATTTTATATAATCCAATCTCCATAAAATTTAAACTTTTATATTTGACCAATTTTTGTTTAGGCATAAATGCCAAGAATTACCGATTCGTCTAAATTATTTCGTTCAAATTAAAAAATAAACTAATAAACTAAATAGAAAATAAAAACTTTCCATATTTTATATTTGACCAATTTTTCATCAGACATAAATGTCAAGATTAATGTATAAAATTAAAAAAAGAATTATCTAATGAATTTATTGTTAAATAAGTTAATGATGCTAAAGTCTTGACAATAATTTCGTGATAATTAAAAAATTAATAGTATATTGTTTAGTTAGTAAATTTCTAAAAAAGGAAAGTTTTTATAATAATATTTACATTTATTTATTTTTTTTAAAAAACCGAAATTGACAATTCTTGCAACAATCTTTTGAAGTTTTTAATAGTTTTCAATGTCAACAAACTTTCCATCTCTTATATTTGTAAGGCCCCGATCCCGGTGCCTCACAATTGGACGTTGGATTTACTCATAAACACAGTTCTACATATAAGAGTTTATTAAAACTTTCGCGGAATACATAATATCAACCATTCGTTACAAAACATTAAATCCTTCCTTTAAAACCATAACATAAAGCTTCATATTTTAAACATCGTTTCTTTTATCCTCAGATGTCAGCCGTTCAATCCATGCCATGTGTCATCCTCATGCCATCTCGAAAATATATATAATTGCGTGCATACTAAAAGTCAGCTACACTGAGTGAGTTCTAGTTAATCAGGTAACATACACATAACATACATACTTACGTATCCGAAGATACATATTCATACTTAACCAGTTATCCTTCTGTTCTACATACATACTTACTACTATCTACCTCAATCCACCGAGAGTATGTTCATAGTTCGCCGTCTATACCTATACTCAAGGTCGTGAACATGAAAAAGGTCCGCAGTCCTTACCTATGCTAACCATTTATGGTACTTACAAAGTCCGCAGTCCTTCCCTGTACCATCCTATATTAACAACACGTGCAAGGTCCGCAGTCCTTCCCTGTGTTACAACCTATTTCTTAGCACGTAAGAGGTCCACAGTCCTCCCCTATGCTATCACAACACAATTACAGCAAGTATAAGGTCCGCAGTCCTTTCCTATGCTGACTCCTATTTCATAAACACGTATAAGGTCCACAGTCCTTAACTACGTTCTCATCTATCGTATATAACTCGTATAAGGCCCGTCGTCCTTAACTACGACATCACATGCCAAGTCTATGTCCAACGGAAGTTAGAGGGATTTGCCATCCTAACTTACTAAGTCGGATATAGAACTCATTTGCCATTCTTGTACCTGCATACACTTACTTGCATATACAATAATCACATCATAGCATAAGAACACTCTAGGCATTCTTCACATCATTCATTTTACAATCATACTCCTTGTCGATACGTGCAATATCCGAAGATCGTTCACGCCCCGACAAGAATTGAACATGAGGCAGAGAAGATGGTTGGGGTTGATTAAGGATTATGACTGCGACATTAAGTACTATCCCGGTAAAGCTAATGTAGTCGCTGACGCGTTAAGTCGTAAGAATGAGGAAGTCCTTGCAACAGTAAAGTCATACAAGTTGATCATGAACCCAAGTCTGTTTGAAGAAATCATTAAGGTGCAGTCAGAGGTGATAGTAGATGAAGGGTTAGTAAAGAAAGAAAGTATTTATGGCCAGCAAGATGAGATGATGGAAAACACTCATGGAGTTAAGACTAGGTTCGATCGTATTGGGTCCCACGCCATGGTGATCTTAGAAGTCGAATCTTAGATGAAGCTCATAAGTCAAGGTACTCAATCCATCCTGGAGGTACAAAGATGTACCAAGACTTGAAAAGAGATTACTGGTGGCCTGGAATGAAGAATGATGTAGTAGATTATGTCAGTAAGTGCTTAACCTGCTTACAAATCAAAGTCGAACATCAAAAACCTTATGGGAAGATGCAACCGCTAGAGATACCTGAGTGGAAATGGGAACACATCACCATGGATTTCATAACTAAGATACCTCGTACAGCTAAGCATCATGATACTATCTGGGTGATTGTGGACCGATTAACCAAGAGTGCTCACTTTCTGCCCATACGAGAGGCCATCTCGTCAGAAACGTTAGCAAGCTTGTTCATTAAAGAAGTTGTAACCAAGCAAGGAGTACCGTTATCGATCGTGTCTGATAGAGATACACGGTTTACTTCGAGGTTCTAGAAGAAATTCCATGAAGCTATGGGGACGAGGTTGAAAATCAGTACGGCGTATCATCCTCAAACCGATGGACAGTCTGAAAGGACGATCCAAACCCTTGAGGATATGCTGCGTGCTTGTGTTTTAGATTATGGTGGAAGTTGGGATGATCATCTGCACCTGGCAGAGTTCTCCTATAACAACAGTTACCATTCAAATATTGGTATGCCACCGTTTGAGATGCTTTATGGTAGACGATGTAGAACCCCGGTGTGTTGGGGTGAGATTGGTCAGAAAGAAATGGGAAGCCTAGAAGTGGTTCAAGAAACATCTTCAAAGTTCGATCAGATCAAAGCAAGAATGAAAGCCGCTAAAGACAGACAAAAGTCTTATGCAGATAAGCGGCGACGACCAATTGAGTTTAACGTTGGTGACAATGTGATGCTTAAGGTCTCGCCTTGGGAAGGAATTATCCGTTTTAGAAAGAGGGGGAAGTTGAGTCCGAGGTACATTGGACCGTTTAAAATTTTAGATCGTGTGGGGAAAGTAGCTTATAAGCTGGATTTACCCGATGAGCTAGAAGGAATTCATTCAACCTTCCATGTTTCTCATCTGAGGAAGTGTCTAGCTGATGACACGTCTCACGTACCATTGATGGACATTGAGGTTGATGAACAATTGAACTACATTGAGCAACCGATAGATATTGTTGATCGCAAAGAGAAGCAACTTCGTCACAAGGTTATACCATTGGTAAAAGTGATATGGAAACATCGCAAGGGATCGGATGCTACTTGGGAAGCTGAGGATGAGATGCGCAAGTTCTACCCTAATTTGTTTATGTAATAGTTAGGTTTCGGGGACGAAACCTCTTTAAGGAGGGAAGACTTGTAACATCCTAAATTTTATAATATTGAATAAAGAAAGTTACGTTTAGTGATTTCGCGTTATTAATTAATTAATATCGAGTTAAGGACGGATCATGGACTTAGATTAATTAAGGTGGACTAAGTGGTAATGGGCTTTAGGTCCATGGGCTTCAAGGGGTATAAATACCCTCTTAAACCAACCTAAAACCCTAAACCCTCATTTATATCCATCCAAATCTCTACACACTCAAAAACACACACCACCATATTTCGGCCGAGAGAAAGAGAGGTGAGGTCCGAGCAAGCACACGCGGTTCAAGATAGATACGAGATCTAGAGTTCCTAAACAAGCTAACCAAGATCGAACGAGCACAAAAGGTATGTTCTTGACCTTTAAAGTTCACGTTTTATTGAACGTTTAGCCTTGAAGCTTGAAACGGTGATAGATCGGGTCTAAACGAAACGTAAAGTAGCGAACTTGATTCTAGGACGAACCTAGTAAACCCATAAACATGTACGGTTCGTTTAAGATAAACCGTAGATCTTGTATTGAACGTTCATGAAATTAAAGGTCCAAACTTTACGTGTTTTCGGGTCAAATCTTATCCAAAAACGACCATAGGAATGATCGCGGGTTAGTCAAATACCATACCCATGGATTTCTCAGTAAAACGATGATGATTTTGGGGGATTAAGATTGAACAGAGGCGCAGCTGCGCAACTTCGCCTGCAAGCTTAACTTTGCCTGCAAGCTAAGTTCGCCCAGCCATAACTTCGCCTGCAAGCTTAACTTCGCTTGCAAGCAAGTTCGCCTAACTGATAACTTCGCTTGTTGACAAGTTCGCCTATGATTAACTTCGCCGGACCCCAAGTTCGCTGATGTCTAACTTCGCCTGCAAATAACTTCGCCTGGTGATAAGTTCGTTTAATGTTAAGTTCCCTTAACACTAAGTTCGCTTACAGTAAGTTCGCTTAATGTTAAGTTCGCTTAACACTAAGTTCGCTTACAGTAAGTTCGCTTAATGTTAAGTTCGCTTAATGATAAGTTCGCTGGAGGTAGCAAATTGGAAAATTAATTAAAAACCTAAAGAAAAATGTGTTAAGACAGTTAATGAAAATAAAATGGTCCCTGAACTTAGAAAAGAATGAATTAATTACAATCAGGCCCTTGAACTTTTGAGTTAGCGAATTAATTACAATCAGCTCGACCCCATCCAGGGGCTCTGCCCCTTGGACCCTGCTAGGGGCTGCCGCCCCTAGACCCCGCTGCCAGGGGCGCTGCCTCCAGACCCCCGTTCGTTGTGGGTTATATAAAGATAGAAATACATCATGAGTAGTAGTAGTTAATTGATACGTGTAAATATTATACAGTTAGCCGTGCACAGCTCAATAAGGGAATAACGATTAACGGAGAGCGTAACAGGATTCATGTGAGTTTCTAGGCCCACTTCCTTGTTATGTTTTCGGGGCTGTGTGCATACTCGATGTGATAGTTAATACACTTATCTTAAGTGGTAAGTGTATGCCTTGTATGATTTATGTATGATGATTGCTTGACGGTGCGTGAACGATCTTCGGATATTGCATGAACCGTCAGGTGGTAGTTAAGATATGATTGATAAGTATGATGAAAGATATGATGTATGTATGAATATATGATGTATGCATAATGTATATATGTATGATGATGGTACGTGAACGCTCTTCGGAGATTGCACGTATTGTCAAGGAAAGTATGTATGAACAGGTACGGTACAGTTAAACGAAACAAAGGGACCAGACCCTAATAATATCTGTGATGTTAGGACCAGACCCTTATAATATCTGTGATGTTAGGGACCAGACCCTTATAATATCTGTGATGTTAGGACCAGACCCTTATACTATCTGTGATGTTAGGGACCAGACCCTTATAATATCTGTGATGTTAGGGACCAGACCCTTATAATATCTGTGAGGTTATAGGGCGAAAGGCTCTTTAAAACGTATGATTATGTATATAAAGAAAGTATAAAGGTAAGAATGAAAGCATATGCACTTATGTGTGTATGAAAGAAAGTTAAGAGGTTAAGTATGAAATGTAAGAAGGTATTGTATGATTATGTGATTAACTAGAACTCACTCAGCGTAGCTGACTTTTAGTATGCACGCAGGTGAGTAGAATGAGGCAGGTAGCTTGAGGAGGACACATGGCAGAGTTGGAAGAAGCTGGCATCTGAAGATTTTGCTATGATGTTTTATTTTACAAGACTATGATTTGTTTTTAAATGACTACGAATGCTCGATAAGACAAGAATTATGGTTATGGAATGTAATGGTTTGAATGTTTTTAATGTTCCGCGAATGTTTTAATTAACTCTGATATTTAGAACTGCGTTTATGAGTAAATCCAACACGAAAGTAGGGCTACAGGTAACGGGGCCTTACAAGTATTCACACAGCCCCGGAAAACATAACAAGGAATGGGGCTAGAAACTCACCTGAATGCGATTATGTCCACCGTTTATAGTTATTCCTTTCTTGAGCGTGCACGACTAACTGTATAACAATTACACGTATCAATTAACTAACACTACTCGTATCATATTTCTATCTCTATATAACCCACAACGAACGGGGGTTCGGGGGCAGCGCCCCTGACAACGTGGTTCTAGGGGCGGCAGCCCCTAGCAAGGTCCAAGGGGCAGAGCCCCTGGCTGGGGTCAAGCTACCAGGTCAGCTTGGAGAAATTTTATTTCCATTAACTGTCTTAACACATTTTTCCCTAGGATTTTAATCCATTTCTCAGCGAACTTAACCTTTGGCGAACTTAGTATTAAGAGAACTTAGTATTAAGTGAACATGTTAGTAAACGAACTTAACCATCAGCGAACTTGATCAACAACGAAGTTGACATAAGAGAACTTATACGGCGAACTTGCTTAGCGAACATGCTGGGCGAACTTGCTGCGGGCGAAGTTACCCAACAGCAGCTACGGCTCATCCCAAAACCCCTATAATCATTCCTTTTTAATGTGTAATACATTGATAAGATGTTAATAATTCTCGCAAACGTTCCCATGGCCATTTTTGGATAAAACACGACCCGAAAGCGCATAAAGTTTGAACCTTTAAGATTAAAACATTCAATAATAGGTCTAGGGTTTATTTTAAACAAGTCATAAGCAGCCGTGAGTTCGTTAAGTTCGTTTCTACATCAAGTTTACAACTTTATGTTTCCTTTACACCCGATCTAATCTCGTTCTAAGTTTCAAGGCTAAACGTTTATAAAAATGTAAACTTTAAGCTTAAAACATACCTTTACGGGTTCGTTTGGTCTTAGTTAGCTTGTTTAGGAACTCTAGTTCTTGTATAAGACTCGAATAATAAAGATCTAACACAACTAACGTTCGCTTGCTCTTGGATCTCGCTCGTTTCTCTCTCGTCCGTATATGTGGTAGTATGTGTGTGTGTTTTGAGTGTGGAGAGAATAAGATGGAAAAATATGGATGGAAATGAGAATGATTAGGGTTTAAGGGGTATTTATACTCCCTTAAGCCCATGGACTCAAAACCCATCTTTCCTTTTTGGTCCATAATTAATCCCATTTAATTAGCCTACTTATCCTTTATATTTATTATTATTATTATTAATCCACTAACTCAAGTATTTCACCCGACGCAGATAATATATAAAATATTATTTTTTGAAATTTCGAGATGTTACAATATTTGACCAAATTTATTATTAGTATAAATGACAAATTTAATGTATATTAAAAATTTAAATACTTTACTTTTGAATATACTCGAAAGTTAATAAGTTTTATATTAAATACACATTAATTTATTTGACAAATTTAATATGCTGTTTATTACTTATTTCAAATTTATATTTAAAAAATCTTAGATATTCACTATGATTGCTTATTTATGATAAATATTCATCATCTTTAATTTTAATGATACATTCAGATCATTTATACATTTATTTATTTCTGTTTTTAAGAACCGAATTTTGAACACTCTTTTGTAGTTTTTATTAGTCTCCAATCTCAATAAATTTCCATATTTTATATTTGAACAATTTTTAATAGGCATATATGTCAAGAATTAGCAATTTGTCTAATTTATTCAGGCTAAATTAAAAAATAAACTAATAAAGTAAACAAAAAATAAAACTTTCCATCTTTTATAGTTGGCCAATTTTTAATTAGGCATAAATGTCAAGATTAATGTATAAAATTGAAAAAAAGAATTATCTAATGAAATTTATTGTTAAATAAGGTAATGATGCTAAAGTGTTGACAATAATTTCGTGATAATTAAAAAAATTAACAGTATATTGTTTAGTTACTGAATTTCCAAGAAAAATGAAAATTTTTTATAATAATATTCACATTTATTTATTTATGTTTTAACAAAACCGAAATTGACGACTTTTGCAACATTTTTTTTGTAGTTTTTAATAGTATTCAATGTCATCAAACTTTCTATCTTTTATATTTGACCAAATTTTAATTAGCATAAATGACAAATTTAATGTATACTGGAAATTTAAATAATTTACTTTAGATTATACTAAAAAGTTAATATATGTTTTTATTAAATACCCATTAATCTATTTGACCAATTTAATATGTTGTTAAGTACTTATTTTAAATTTATTTTTAAAAATCTTAGATATTCACTATAATTGCTTATTAATGCTAAATAATCATCATCTTTAATTTTAATGATACATTCCAATCATTTACACATTTATTTATTTCTGTTTTTAATAACCGAATTTAACAACTCTTTTGTACTTTTTAATAGTCTCCAATCTCAACAAAGTTTCCATCTTTTATATTTGAACAATTTTTAGTTACGCATAAATGTTCAGATTAATGTATACAATTGAAAGAATAGTTATATAATGAAATTGATTTTAAATAATGTAATGATGTTAAAGAGTTTTAAACATAATTTGTAACATCCTACTTTTGATAAGAATTAATAAAATAAATTTCGTTTATTTTATAATGCGTCGTGTGTCGGTTTAAATAAATAAACTAATAGAAGGTGGGCTTGGACTTTAAAAGATGATAAAGTAATGGAATGGGGCTTAGGTCCATGGGCTTAAGGGAGTATAAATACCCCTTAAACCCTAAACCTTTCCATTTCTATCCATCTCTACACCATTGCCTACACCTTGGAAAACACACACAAACCCGAACCAAGATCCAAAGGCGAAAACCCGAGCTTGTTGGTGCTGGAACGTCATGGCAGACCAAAACAACATCAAAAACCAGCTCGTGTTCGTATACCGACTCGTTTAAGGTACGTTTATGACTTGAACTTGTTCGTTTAGGTTCATATTTCGTCTAGAAATCATAGATCTAGGTGTATATGGTAGAAACGAATCCAAAACAACAAACCTCACTGAAATTGGTTAAGATTTGATGGGTTAATCGATTGATAAACTAGCCGTACCTGTATATGTTCAAATCACACCCTTTAAACGCAAATGTTTGGCTGATTTGATGAGTAGGGTTTGCAGGCGAGGTGATTACGAGTTCATGGATACCAAACTCGTGTTATATCGTTGAGATTTGAGGTTCTAATTGCAGATCTGGATAAGTGTGACTGCGGATGTTCTTATCAATTTTTACTTTGACCCTATAGTCAAAGATCTGGATAAGAACTGTTGGTAGTTCGTTAAGGATGATCAATTTGTTACGCGTACATAACGAATGGGACTCATTTGTGTAAATGGATAACGAATCTATCCATTCGTTATACTAAGATAACGAACTAGGAAATGAACCAGAATCACGAATCAGCTAACGAATCAGGTGATTCGTTACTCGCCAACTCGTTAACGGATCAGGTAACGAATCAAGCCATTAATCTGACGAATCAGATGGTAATAAGGGACGAATTTGGATAACGAACTAAGGAAGGTTATATAACGAATTAGATAACGAATCAAGCCATTGGACTGACGAATCAGCTTAACCCCAGCCAGGGGCTCTGTCCCTTGGACCCCGCTAGGGGCTGCTGCCCCTAGAACCCTGCTGCCAGGGGCGCTGCCCCCGGACCCTCGTTTGTTGTGGGTAATAATTAAACTAGAAATATGATATGGAGAGTGATAGTTAATTGATACGTTTAATTGTTATACAGTTAGTCGTGAACAGCTCAAGAAGGGAATAACAATAAACGGTGAACGTAACTGTAACATCCTAAAATATTCTAATATTAAATAAAGACAATCGCGTTTAGTTATCGTGTGTTGATAGTTGATAAATATTAAATAAAGAAGAATCATGGACTTGGATTAATTAAGATGGATTAAAAGGATAATGGGCCTTAGGTCCATGGGCTTTAAGGGATATAAATACCCCCCTTAAACCACCCTAAAACCCTAACCCTCATTTCTTTCCATCCTAATCTCTACACACTCCAAAGCGCACACATACCACCTTATACGTGGCAGAGAGAGAGAGAGAGAGGTGAAATCCGAGCCAAGCGAACGTGATTTAATGTAGATACGAGATTCGAAGTTCTTAATCTAGCTAACCGAGACCAAAGAGAAAACGTAAATGTATGTTTTTGAATCTCAAAGCTTACGTTTTTATGAGTGTTTAATCTTGAAATGAGAAACAATAGTAGATCGGGTTTATGTGAAACGAAAAGTAACGAACTTGATGATAAAACGAACCTAATGAACCCGTGAACATAAACGGCTCGTTAAAATGGAAACCTAAGATCTAGTTTTGAACGTTTTGCTTAAAGGTCCAAACTTTATGCTTTCCCGGGCCGAGTTTTATCCAAAATTAGCCATGAGAACGATTTCCGAGAAACATTAACGCCATATCTAGAGATTTCACATTAAAACGGAGGTGTTTATGGCTTAAAACCAAACCCGTGGCCGACACTGAACAACTTCGCCTGCAGGCAAGTTCGCCAGAGGTATATTCATTCGCGGATATGTTTGCTAACATTTAACTTCGCCTTTTGATAAGTTCGCTGAAGCAAGCTTGCCAACTGTAAACTTCACATGTTGGTCAAGTTTGCTTAAGTCAAGTTCTCTTAACTTAAGTTCGATTAAGTTAAGTTCTCTTAAGTTAAGTTCGCTTACATTTATGACCGCTTGCGTATGCAGGAGAGTTAAAATAATAAATTAAAATCCTAATGGAAAATGCGTTAAGACAGTTAATGGAAATAAAATTTTTCCAAGCTAACCTGGCAGCTTAACCCCAGCCAGGGGCTCTGCCCTTTGGACCCCGCTAGGGGCTGCAGCCCCTAGAACTCCACTGCCAGGGGCGCTGCCCCCGGACCCCTCGTTCGTTGTGGGCTATATAAAGATAGAGGTACGATATGCGTAGTAGTAGTTAATTGATACATGTAAATATTATACAGTTAGCCGTGCACAGCTCAAGAAGGGAATAACGATTAAGGGAGAGCGTAACAGGATCCAGGTGAGTTTCTAGCTCCATTCCTTGTTATGTTTTCGGGGCTGTGTGCATACTCGATGTGATTAGTTAATACACTTACCTTAAGTGGTAAGTGTATGCCTATTATGTTATATGTGAAAGTTATGAATGAATGCTTGATGGTACATGAACGATCTTCGGATATTGCATGTATTGTTAGGGGATAGTTTAAAGAGGTGACTATTTATATATGTTGTATGTATGATGTATGTATGTTACAGATTAACGAGTACGTAAGAAGGTATATAAAATCTATGAAAAGAAAGGAAAGTATGATATGAAGGAATTGATGGTAAAGGGTGGCAAACCCTAATAATATATGTGAAGGAGGGTGGCGGACCCTAATAATATATACGAAGGAGGGTGGCAGACCCTAATAATATCTGTGAGGTTATAGGGCGAAAGGCTTTCTAAAATGTATGATTATGTTTGTAAGGAAATATAAAGTATGAAGTATGAAAGAAATAAAGTATGAAAGTAAGAACGAAGGTATATACTTACGTATGTACGAAAGATTATTATTATGATAAAACGGGAATTTAATCACTTTTGATACAAACATAAGTTTTATAGGGTTAAATATTTACAAAACACGTTTCTTTATTCTGGTGAAAAACCACTTATTTAAGCTGGAAGCCCACAGGCATCATTCCTTTGTCTCTAACAAGTCACCTGAAACATGTGTTAAAATATTTGATCAGCAAGAAATACTGGTGAGTACATTCATTTGTAAATGACACATTTTACAGTTATGGCATTAAGATGTTTTTACATATGTCTGCTTACAAATTACCGAAAGGTACTTGTCACTCGACCATATCTATGACTGTGGTCATATTACTTATTGGCTAACACTTGTCCAATAAGTAACGTGTAATAGCCCAGTAGGCAAGCCTTGTATACAAAACCCCACAATACCAGTAGTAACCATCCTGTAAGTCTACAGAGACTTAATCACTGTAATGTATTTAAAATACTTTAAAAATATATTTTAAAACATTTATAACATCTGCCATGAGTTTTATAGGTTATGAAATAATCATGACAATGTCGGAAAAATAGTGGTCTCACGCAAATGTGAGTTGTACAAAAACTCGAATATCTCACCTTGCAAGTTTATAATTAAAGAACACATCCCGGTATTATGCACCTAGGATAAACACAATGTAGTATAACTAGATTAGTATAAAACCAACAATCATAACGATAATCACGAGAGTAGAAACTTTACACGATGACACAATGTCATACCTTAACAGGTAGAGCTTTTGGATTCGTGTATATTAGTTTCTTTCGATCGGATAGGATCTCGCTACGACAACTCGGTATTATACCCTTAATGTATATATAATATGTGTGTGTGAATTTAGAGAGAAAAGAAAGATTTTTGAGCAAGAATGAACGTCCCATTCTCAACCTATTTATAGCATATTTTGGACCCCATCGCGGTACGCGACGACCATAGAAAAAGGCGTCACGTATCGCGAAGCATCTTATAGCTTCGCCGAGTCAGCCCTAGGCATGCTACGTGACATGCCACGTGGCATGCAACGTGTCATCTGCGTAACCTCCATGTCGCGGTACGCGATGGGTAGTCTAAACCCGTCGCGTATCGCGATGGAAGGATTTTTAATAATCTTAATTTCCAACAAAAATACTAAGGCGACCCTTAAGCGGCGATGCGAGCGTGCGAAGTGCAAAGTGCGCCATCAAAGCGCCACATTGTACCCATCGTACTTCGCCCGAGCCCGAGCCCGTGCGCGTGCGCATTAGGGTGCTTCGCACCCTCCGCTAGGAACACTGGGTGTGATATGTCTTATAAGAACATTAACATAGAAATTTACTTTCTTATAAAGAGCTCACTAGTTTTATAATCTAGCGATGTGGGACAAGACACTTACACTCCTATTTATACTAAGGTGGAAGCCTCTCCTTTCCTTTCCTCCACCAATGTGGGATGGAATTTTCCTTCTTTCATTTCCTTACTTTTTCCTTTTATTTATTTTGTGGTTTGTTATAGAACGGACCCTAATAATATCCACGAGTGCAGAGAACGGACCCTAATAATATTTGCGAATGTTCTAGGACAAGGTATATGTATATGTGTATGTATAAAAGGAAAGAAAGAAGGTATGATAGGATAAACGTACGAAGGAAGGTAAAGAACTATGCATGTATATGTTCTTTCGGGTACGTGTATATGAATGTGTAAGGACGTATTGTATGTTACCTGATTAACTAGAACTCACTCAGCGTAGCTAACTTTTAGTATGCACGCAGGTGAGTAGAATGAGGTAGCTGGCTTGAGCGGGGCACATGGCAGAAGAATAAGAGTCTTGCATCTGAAGACTTGTTATGTTACGTTTTGATTTCGAAAGATAAGATGAATGTTTTAAGACATGTTATGACTTATTATTGTAATGTTATGAAAGTTTTAATATTCCGCGTATGTTTTTATTAACTCTGATGATTAGAACTATGTTGATGAGTAAATCCAACGTCCAAATGTAAGGCACCGGTAACGGGGCCTTACATAATTTACTTTAGATGGCAGTCACTTTAATAGAACTTTAATTAGGGAATGACTTCTATGTAATAAAATTAAAATTAACCGGTTTAATTTTAATAGTAAATAAAAATTAATATGTTATTACCTAAAAATTTGGCACTTGTAACGGAAATTTATAAACGATTTTTGATATTTTTATTATTAACTACATTATACCTTTTTAATAAACGAATTTTTAATAACATTTAATGTATGTTAACATATTTCTTTTTTCTATCTTTTTTTAGAATTGATAGGAAACATAATTTCCAGTTATCCATACTATTTTATTTTCTTAAAACCAATTAAAATATATGTTTTAATTAAGATGTGTATACGAATAAATTTATGTTAATTAGAGGCGCAAAGATATTTCTCCATTATTTTTATTTGGTTTACTCAATTTATATTGTTTCCATACTTAGCAACAAAATTAACAAATTTAGTTGTGCTCCATATAAAAAAATTCAATTTTTTGGTTTTTAATTAAGACCATACCAATTATATTTTTATATTTAAATTTGAACTAAAATTTTCAAAAACACATTATGCTAAATAAATCAGAAAGACCAAAATTATTTTGACTCATAGATTGGTTCTAAAAGTCGATGTGCCAATAATGTTACTAAAGAATATGGATTAGAAGAACGGTTTGTGTAATGGAACTAGATTGCGAGTAATTAATTTGGGTTGGCGTTTTATTGAAGTAAAAGTTATTTCAGGTACTAATGCTTGTTATCGCACTTATATAATTCGTTACGGTGTAACACCTTAAGATAAGAAACTTTCGGTTAAATTGAAGTGAATGTAGTTTTTTTCCAGTTGTAGTCTGTTTTGCAATGACCATTAATAAAAGTCAGGGTCAATCTCTAGCAAGAGTTGACATATATCTCAGAGACCCGGTGTTTACACATGGACAACTCTATGTAGCTTTATCAAGAGCGTAGAGTGGTGTCAAAATTCTTATATTACAAAAGGAAGACAAAGTTACAAATAAAGAATCAATATGGTTTATAAGGAAGTCTTTTTAATAGCTTATGTATTTTACATTTTTAACTTTTGATTATATTTTCACTGTAATTTGAATGTTATTTTGGTTTATCTTTGTATTTCACAATAATTTGTTTTCGTACAAATATTATTTATAACTTAAAGTATGTTGTCGTCCTGAATAACATTAACAACTTATGTTGTTCTTTCAAATGACACGTGTTAGTTTGAAAATTTCAATATTTCCAACCGTGTCGTACACTGGTTAATAACCTAGTGTATTAATAAGGAAAAAATATAATTTAATACTTGATTTTAAGGTTTAAAACTATAATTATTCGTATGATTAGAGTTTTAGGAAGAAAATCATAATTGTAAGTTTCCAAAGTCTCAGCTAAAACTAATAACGGTTTTAATGTTTACTTAAAATTTTAAAATTTATAAATAAAGTGGTTTTAATGAAAATGTTAATCTTTGCACATTAAGCAAAATATATTCTAACAAAAATTTGATTAATGAAAAAACAAACAACTAATGGTATCTTAGTTATGAAAAATAAAAAGATATATTATGAAAATTTTAAACATGTTAGTAAATCGTGATTGTAGCTTTCCAAGTAAACAAAGAATTTGAATTTTTAGGAAGCATGGTAAATGAGTTGACCATATTCAAATTTATGTTTATGTTTTTGAAAATGGGTTAAAAAAGATAAGAATGACTAAGGGAGTGACAACTGACAAGTGGCACAAGTAAGTAGTCTTTTATTATAATAGTAGATTATCTAAAATAATGGTCTAAGTAAGATCTTCTCTTCTTCCAATAAATATTATATACTTAATATGAATAAAATATTTCATTATATTAGATATAGTAATCTATCAATCAATAATCAATAATATATATAAACGAAAACTATAAAAGCTCTCTGGTTGTTTCTTACATTCTTTGAAGCTACCAGATTACATTATTTGTAAATGAATGATTCTCATGAATTTGACCTGAATTTACGGGTATATGTCTCACCAAACCCATATATTTATTAAAACGGGTTATAACATATCATCTGATTTCTTTTAAAAAAGATATATATTATTTATAACTAAAAAACAATTTTATAGTAAAAAAATAAGCGGGTCATGGCTCTCATCCAACCGAAATAACTTTTAAACCGGGTTATAACATCTCATTTACTTGTGAAACTCTTTCATTATCTAATACTAAGTATATTATTAACTTATGTACAATAGATAAAATTAAAATCCAAAAAATATATAAACATTATAAACGAATAACGAAACCCCTGTTAATCTCACCAAATATTTGATATAAAAATCCTATAAAATAGGGTATACTAAAACATTAATAGCTGATTTGTTTTTTTAAAAAAATATATTATTTACAATTAAGAAACAATTTTAAAGTAAGAAAAATAAGCGGTTGATGAGTCTCACCAAACCTATATAAGTTTTAAACCCGGTTATAACATTTAATCTATTTGTAAAACTTTTTCATTATCAAATCCTAGTATATTATTAACTTACAATAAATAAATTAAAATCCAAATATATATATATATATCATAAACGAATAATGTAAAACAACCTTAGGCTATAACATCTCTTTTATTTGTGAAACTCTTTCATTATCAAACCTTAATTATATTATTAACTGTCATAAAATAAATAAAATTAAAATAAAAAATATATAATTATTATAAACGAAAAATGAAAAGAACTCCCATAATTCGGGAGATAAAATCTAGTTATATATAAAAAAATAAAATTCGTGTTTTGATCCCACATCCTCTTGTTTGGTTTTTTATATGCCTTTTTTTTCTTTTAATTTCTTTATTTGTTTTTTAATTTTTATAACTTTTTAGTTTTATATTATAACAAGGTAACTATTATAAAATTTATTACATAAAACTTTTTGATAGTTTTATAACTTGTTAATTTTTATATTATAGTGTTTAATAAAATAATATTACATAAGTAGTACCAATGCTTAGGGTTAACCTCAAGAATCGTTAAACAATTTTTGCCGAATGAGAAATAAAATTTGGGCCTTTAGTAAAAAGAAATTATGTGATGTAAGACAAAATTACAAATTTTGTCTTTTAAACATATGTAATTTATGGGGCAAGTATTTTAAAAAGTTTATTTACAGACGTATCCTTTATATGACATGCTTGTTTGGTTTTTATCCTTTTGACTAACTGACATCCAAAAAACCTCGTTAAGTCTTGTCATGTGAGGGCATTTAAGTCTTTTTATGCATATTATTTAAGCATTTTTATTAAAACAACAAATTAAATACATATTTAGAAAAAGAAACTAAATAAAATATGGTAACAAAAACCCGGTTAAATCTTGGAATATTTGGATTTAACTGAGTTTTGAATGACAGTTAGTGTAAATGACAAAAATCGAATGTGTTTTATCATATAAAGGACCCCACCCACAAATAAACTTTTTAAAGGATCTGATCCACAAATCGCATATATTTAAAGGACAAAATTTGTAGTTGTGTCTTGATTGATTTGTGATTTAAAGAATTACATGTTTAAATGTGCTTATTTGTTAAGATTTGGAATGTTCAAACATATTTTTTAAAAAAAGAAATGGGTTTAAATAAATTGGGTAATTGAGTTTAGACATTGAGAATACATATAATTTTAAAATATATGTATACATATATACTAAATTATAAAATTAAAAATAAATTTTGGGCCTAACGTGGTGATCAGGCGGGAGGGCCGTCGACCACCCAATCCCTCCTTGAAAGGCGGCCTTGCAAATGCTGTCGGACCACAATCAAATTCTGACGACCATCACAAATAATTTACTCTAAATAAATAAAATGATCGGATTACAAACAAATTTGGTCAGATTATATCCTCAAATTTGGCCAATTTGATCAATTTTTGAATACAGTGCGTCGTTGGGTATGTATGGCAAAGAAACTTTAAAAACCTTTATGAGCTTTAAGCTACAAGCTTTTAAGAAAAAAAACTCATATATATTGAAAAATCTTTTTTGGTTGTAGTAGTTTGAAGCTTTTAGGTTAAGAGAAAAAACTTAAAGTTAAAGCTCAACTTGTAGCGCTTAAAAAGGCCACAAGCTTTTAGTATTTCATATTTTACAATTTTGGTACTTGAACTTCCATAACCTTTTGTTAATTCATATAATAGTTACATATTTAACACTTACTCAAAACCAACTAACCCAATGACTTTTTAGGGTACCATAGCTTTTTCACAAGTTAATATGTTTTTTTTAAAAGTTGTATCATAAAAACAAGCATTTTATTATCATTAATTTGAGTATGGTATTGTTATACTTCTTTAACTTTAAAAATGAACATATTATGTGATTAATGGTTAAGATCGGCAACAAGTCAAGGCAGGCAAGCTCGAGTCATGTGTAAGACCAAATTAGGGTTGGAACGAGTCGATGCAAAAGGGGCTAATTTAGTTCGGTTCGTGTTGGTACGATTTTGAGGCGAAAGGGGTCAGGTCAGAATATGTTTCAGATTAGAAAAGTGCACCGCGCAGACACTTGACTAGTTTTATTAAAAGCTCCAACTACTCTACCAAACACCTAAATAATTCTAAAAATGAAAGCTAGCAGCTACCAGCCACCAGCTAGCAGCTTCCAGCCTACACTCACCCGCTAGTATTGCCAAACATACCCGTTTTAGGAATAAAAAAACCGTTTGAATGGTCGATTATGACTTGTTTTCAACAAACAGTTAGGAATTTTGGTGGACATTTTGTAGGGGATTAGGATCTTCCCAAACCACCTATGATCCTCACACACCATTTTTTTCCTATACGGCTCGTATAGGGCTATACGGTCGTATATCACCTGAATCGTGTCAGTTTGTGTCTAATGTTGTCGGCCATCGTTTATAGTTCCTCGTATAGCCCTATACGGTCGTATAGACATTTTTTGATATATTATCCGACTTGCATCATATTATTTTTGCAATTTTAAACGTTCTTCTTTTCGACCCTTTCATGTGTTGTATAGCACCCCTGAAAATTTGTCTATACTGGTCGTATAGCACTATGCGGCTCGTATAAGCTCGTATAGTCGTTTTTCGGCAGCGATTAATAGTGGTCAAAAGACAATCTGAATTTTTCTACAAGTGTTTTCTATGCGGTCGTATAACCCTATGCGACCATTAGGTTTTATGGTTTGTCAGGGAGCAATACGAGTCATTTAATGCCTATACGGATCGTATAGATCTATACGATCGTATAGGCTGCGAAAAACTATTTTTTTGTCCCCTTGTCAGTCATTTGTACCATATACGACCGTATATGCTTATACGAGCCGTATAGACATGTGGGGGTGGTGTATGAGGATCACATCCCTTTGTTAGGCCATTCACCATTGTGGTTAAAGTTTAATTTTTCAGTCGAATAAAAAAAGAAGCGTTTACACGAAAATGCCAAAATAGTTGATTTGATCGAGATTAGGTACATAAAAAAATTTGAGTGAAAGTGTCTTTTAGTAATCTAACTATACTATTAAAGCAATACGCTTTAAGTCCATTTCCTCTCTTCCAATTGGTTGTTGATTAAACCTTCCATGTATATCAATCACTTCTCAAATTTCCATCTTAATAAAATAAATCAAAAATATATTTAAATAAGATACAATAAATTCTCTTTAATTATTCTCTTTCATATTTAATTTAATTTTAATCTTGAATCTTTTATAATTATCTTTGAAGTTAATAATTATAATTCATAATTTTGACTCCGGCTAATTAAATTCATTTTGGAGATTTTCTAGGCAATTAATGATATTTACGAAATTATCACTACTAAATTATATGATATTAAAAAGTTATTTTATCATAGGTCAAATACTCATTTATTTTGGGCGTGGTACTTACTATTTAACATTTCTCTTCAAATAATTATAAATATCATTAAGCAAACCTTTAGGATTAAAATAATAAGAACCATCCATAAATGTGAATTTCGTCATATATATCGTTTTGATATTTAAATTTAAAACATTTTAATAACCTAACAAAAGGAAATATTAATTATGGAATTTCTATATTCTAATTAAATATTAATTATTATTTTATTAACTGTTTGACTAAGCATACATAAGGCTTATTACAAATACTAATGTTGATCGAGAATAATTATTCATAATTTAGCAATTAATGATTTAAATATATGAGGTTGATTTTAAATTACGAAATTATTTAATTAAGAATTATTTAATTACGGAATTTGTATATTTCAATTAAAGGTGGTATATCATTTGATTAATCATCCTTAATGTTTACTATACATGTTTAGTATAAATACCGATGTTGTCCCATTCAATGATTCTAAATTCAAAAAATATTGATTTAAATATATGGTGTTGATTTTACTTTTCAATTATATTAAAACCAAATTAGTAACTTATTTTTTCACACATTATATGAATTACTTAATTATTTAAATGTTGATTAATTATATTATGTTGAGTTGTAAGGCCCCGTTACCGGTGCTCACATTTGGTCGTTGGATTTACTCATCAACATAGTTCTAATCATCAGAGTTAATAAAAACATTCGCGGAATATAAAAACTTTCAAAAAACATTTCATAACAAACCATAACTTGTCTTAAAACAACATCTCGCCTTTTATAATAAATAAAACATTAAACTTAAACATCTTGAGTCTTCTGATGCCAGCCTCTTATTCAATGCCACGTGTCCCCTCAAGCGAGCTGCCTCATCCTACTCACCTGTGTGCATACTAAAAGTCAGCTACGTTGAGTGAGTTCTAGTTAATCACACATAATACAATACATACACTTACCTCCCATTATGCATCCGAAGATACATAATAATTACTTTACTAATTTATTTTCATTTCATAAGTTCATACATACGTTCGTACTTTGTTACTTCATACTATATAAATTACCGTCCTTTTCTATCTCGGATATTATTAGGGTCCGATCCCTTCCTTTTCTATCTCAGATATTATTAAGGTCTGGTCCCTCATTCCTTTGTCTATCTCAGATATTATTAGGGTCTGATCCCTTTCTTGTCTATCTCAGATATTATTAGGGTCTGGTCCCTTTTTATTTCTCAATCTCAGATATTATTAGGGTCTGGTCCCTTTCTTCTCTATCTCAGATATTATTAGGGTCTGGTCCCTCTTTCTTCATCTTCGTACATACTGTCTTTACATACCAATAACATGCATACTTTCTTTAATCATTCACACATATTCATATATTGTACATATATCTATCATACACATTCATCTATCATAAAAATACCTCCATTGCTAGCACGTGCAATATCCGAAGATCGTTCACGTACCGGCAAGCCTTCATCCACATTTAAGATATACATACATAACATATAAACTAGTTAAGGTAAGTTTATTAACTATGACATCGAGTATGCACACAGCCCCAAAAACATAACACGAAAATGGGGCTAGAAACTCACCTGAATGCGGTACGTTCATCGTTAATAGTTATTCCCTTCTTGATCTGCGCATGACTAACTGTATAACAATTACATTTTATTAACTATTACTACCCGCATCGTATTTATATATTTATATAACCCACAATAAAAGGGGGTCCGGGGGCAGCGCCCCTGGCAGCGGGGTTCTAGGGGCGGCAGCCCCTAGCGGGGTCCATGGGGCAGAGCCCATGGTGTAACATCCCGAAATTTCAAGATAATGTTAATTATATTACTTAATAATAGAGGGAAAGTTTACTCGGGTTATCTGGAAATAGATAATAGAATAGGAGTTGGTATGGGTCGGGCTAGCGCTGGGTAATGGACGTGGGTTATGGACTTGGATTAATAGAGATGGGTTAAATGAGAATGGGCCTTAGGTCCATGGGATTTCAGGGATAAAAATATCCCCTAAACCCAAAATATCTTTCATTTTCACCAAACTCCCTAACACTCCAAACACACACACACACACCATAAACGAGCAGGATCCGAGAGAGAGTAAACGTTAGTTGGTGCTAGATCGTCGTGACGAAGCAAAGCAAAAAGACCAGCTCGTGTTCGTAAGTTTGACTCGTTCAAGGTACGTTTATGGTTAGAAATCGTTCGTATAGGTTCGGTTTGATTTGAGAAATGGTAGATCTGAGTTTGTATGGTAAAAACGAATCCAACAAAGCTAAACTTGCTGAAAATGGTTATGATTTGATGGGTTAATCGATTGATAAAAAGGACCCGTAACCTATATGCCTAAATCGCACCCTCTAAACATCGATGTTAGGTCGATTGATAGTTGGGGTTTGTAGGCGCTGGTCAGACGATTCCGTGGGTACCTAAATCGAGTTATTTGGTTAAGGAACGAAGGATTTAACAGCGAACAGAACCTGCAGACGACAACTTCGCCTGCAAGCTAAGTTCGCCTGATGAACTTCGCCTAAAGCCAAGTTCGCCTGATGACAACTTCGCCTAAAGCTAAGTTCGCCTGATGAACTTTGCCTAAAGCCAAGTTCGCCTGATGACATCTTCGCCTAAAGCCAAGTTCGCCTGATGACAACTTCGCCTAAAGCTAAGTTCGCCTATGGTTTAACTTCGCCTAAAGCCAAGTTCGCCTAAGGTTTAACTTCGCCTAAAGCTAAGTTCGCCTAAGGTTTAACTTCGCCTAAAGCTAAGTTTGCCTAAGGTTTAACTTCGCCTAAAGCTAAGTTCGCTTAAGGTTTAACTTCGCCTAAAGTTAAGTTCGCTTAGAAAATAAATTAAAAAAAAAACCTAATGGAAAATGTGTTAAGACAGTTAATGTAAATAAAATTTTTCCAAGCTGACCTGGTAGCTCGACCCCAGCCAGGGGCTCTGCCCCTTGGACCCTGCTAGGGGCTGCCGCCCCTAGACCCCGCTGCCAGGGGCGCTGCCCCCGGACCCCCGTTCGTTGTGGGTAGTAGTTAAGACTGGAAAGATGATATGAGTAGTGATAGTTGTTTGATACGTGTACTTGTTATACAGTCAGCCGTGCACAGCTGAAGAAAGGGATTGCGATTAACGGTGAACGTAACCGTGTTCAGGTGAGTTTCTAGCCCCATTCCTTGTTATGTTTTCGGGGCTGTGTGCATACTCGATGTGTTGTTAATACATTTATCCTAAGTGATAAGTGTATGTCATATGTGATATGTGTGATAGATATGAATGATTGTTTGTCGGTACGCGAACGATCTTCGGATATTGCGCGTACTGTCAGGTTAAAAATAAAGGTACGAATATTATATATCGAAGATGTATGAATATTTCAAATGAATACTTGTCGGGGCGTGAACGATCTTCGGATATTGCACGTAACGACTAGGGGTATGGTTGCATAAACCATCTCTGCGAGCTCAACAGCAGAGTCAAAGGTAGCAGGTTTACTTGTCCTGACTAGCGTGCGGACTTTCTGTGTCGCAATCCCCTCACATAACACTTGATCCTCTTAGCCTCAGTGTTAACCATATCGGGTACCAACCTAGACATTCGGTTGAACTCGGTGGTATACTCACGATGTGTCATCGTTCCGGCTTTCAGGTTCAGAAACTTCATCTCCGCCCTCTCAACCTCGGCATCAGCACAAAACCTCTTCATCACTAACTCCTTCAGATATCCCACTTCATGGACTTAATCTCATCCCGAGTCTTCCTCTGCTCCACACTTTCCCACCAATACATCGCCTCCTCTTCAAACGGTTGGGTGGCATAACCGACAGCTTGATCGGTACGACACTCGCTAATGCATATAATTTTATCCATGGCGGTTATCCATTGAAGGTTAGCGATTGCGTCTCCCAAACCAGTCAGCTTCAGCAGTTCACAACCCTTAAAGGACTTATAGTTGCAACCACCTCGACCCCTCTTCCTCTCATCAATTTTCACAGACCTTACCACACTCGAAGCCTCCCTCTCTCCTTCATCATCTTTCCTACCACCTCCTCCCGCTCCTTCAGCTGTTCTTTCACGGCCTCCAGCAGACCCCTCTGGGTTCAAGTTCTTCACTGCAGTGGCTACAGCTTGTACAATAGCTCCTTAGATTAAGGGATAGAGTTGGACTCCTTCGTTATTCTCAGGGTTTCTTCCAGCTGCGCTTCCTTCAGCTCCGGTGTTGAAAGATATTTCTACCGAAGGTCGTTGAACACGACGAGGCCTGACACGATGTCCCGTGTGGCCTCATGCTCCAACAACTGCTCTAGATCCAGCCATCGTATTCTGGAAAGGAAAACACAAACGTCATTACTCAAGGAACTATTTAGTACAAGGATAGTAAGGCTAACAAGTAAAAACAGTGGCCAGTTGTGATTAGCTGATCACGTTACTTTCCGTGTCCTATACACTTCCCCTTATGAGTCTATTTGTGCTAGTTCTACCTTAAACAATTAATCAATCAAACAATCAATTAATCATATCCCTAACATTCACGTATCCTTTCTTTAGCAAATAAGATAACATTAACATACATTATTTAACCATACACTTTACCTTTACTGAGCTTGCTTCAGTGACACATGGTTATCTTGAACTGGCATCTTCTTTCATTTCTTACTTAAATCCCATTCTCTGTTCGAGTCTAAGCATGTAGGATGCTTAAATCTCTCGAACTTTGCTCTGATACCAACTTGTAAGGCCCCGTTACCGGTGCCTCACATTTAGACGTTGGATTTACTCATCAACATAGTTCTAATCATCAGAGTTAATAAAAACATTCGTGAAATATAAAAACTTTCATAAAACATTTCATAACAAGCCATAACTTGTCTTAAAACAACATCTCGTCTTTCAAAATAAACAAAACATTAAACTTAAACATCTTGAGTCTTCCGATGCCAGCCTCTTATTCAATGGCAAGTGTCCCCTCAAGCGAGTTGCCTCATCCTACTCACCTGCGTGCATACTAAAGTCAGCTACGCTGAGTGAGTTCTAGTTAATCACACATAATACAATACATACACTTACCTCTCATTATACATCCGAAGATACATAATAATTACTTTACTAATTTATTTTCATTTCATAAGTTCATACATACGTTCGTACTTTATTACTTTCGTACTATATAAATTACCGTCCTTTTCTATCTCGGATATTATTAGGGTCCGATCCCTTCCTTTTCTATCTCAGATATTATTAGGGTCTGGTCCCTCTTTCCTTTGTCTATCTCAGATATTATTATGGTCTGATCCCTTTCTTGTATATCTCAGATATTATTAGGGTCTGGTCCCTTCTTACTTCTCTATCTCAGATATTATTAGGGTCTGGTCCCTTTCTTCTCTATCTCAGATATTATTAGGGTCTGGTCCCGCTTTCTTCATCTTCGTACATATTGTCTTTACATACCCATAACATACATACTTTCTTTAATCATTCACACATATTCATATATTGTACATATATCTATCATACACATTCATCTATCAAAAACATACCTCCCTTGCTAGCACGTGCAATATCCGAAGATCGTTCACGTACCGGCAAGCCTTCATCCACATTTAAGATATACATACATAACATATAAACCATACGAGGCATACACTTACCAGTTAAGGTAAGTGTATTAACTATGACATCGAGTATGTACACAGCCCCGAAAACATAACACGAAAATGGGGCTAGAAACTCACCTGAATGTGGTTACGTTCACCGTTAATAGTTTTCCCCTTCTTGATCTGTGCACGACTAACTGTAAAATAATTACACATATCAATTAACTATTACTACCCGCATCGTATTTATATATTTATATAACCCACAACGAATGGGGGTCTGGGGGCAGCACCCATGGCAGAGGGGTTCTAGGGGCGGTAGCCCCTAGCGGGGTCCATGAGGCAGAGCTCCTGGCTGGGGTTAATCTGTCTTAAATTTTATTTTCATTAACTGTCTTAACACATTTTCCACTAGCATTTTAAATTATTTTCTAAATTTGGGCTTGTTTGTTAAGTTTAATATAATAGGCTAGTTTGTCGAAATTGGATATGGGCTTAACATAATTCAGGCCCAGCTGGTCACCATCAGGGCCAACTGGACTCAGGCCCAAGGCCCAACAGAGGACTGTGTGGCCGAGAACCCAAGACAGAGAACCACGATGACTGAGAACTCTCATGCTTGGCCGAGACCGTTGACCGAGAACCCGTGTTTTAGGCCGAGAATCCTGGCCGAGAACACATGGTCACCGAGAACTCTAACCGAGAACTCTTGGTGTCTGCCTGTTGACCGAGAACCATAAGGTTTGACCAAGGATTCCCAAATTTTGGCCGAAAACCTCCAGCTCAGCTCACTTTTCTTTCTTATGTCCCCACCTTGCCCAGTTAACTTGTTCAATGGTTCAAATCATGAACTTTTTGTGACATCTGCCCCGATCCGACCCGACCCAGGTACCCGTTTCCCTTATCCGATCTCTTTCTTTTATGATTTAATATTTATTTATACTTATATTTTACTTTTAATAATAATAATATATTTTTCTTTCCGCCTCTTTCTCTCTCTTTCTTTCCGCCTTCCTTTTCTCTTGTCGCCGTCCCGTCCCTCTTCTTCTCTCCGCCTTCTTTTCCCTCTTGTTGCCGTCCCGCCTCTTTCTCTCTCTTGTCGTCGTTCCGCCCTTAAGCCTTGAACCCCCCCCCCCTTTCTCTCTTTGTTTGTCCTTTGTTTCTTCCCGCCTAAGGTTGTCTGCGCAGCTCCACGCGCCAGACTCCTTACAAGGAAGCCTGCGTGAAGATTGACTGTTCCTGCGTTACGCGCTAGGGACTGTAGTTCTTCTCGCAGCGCGCTAAGAATTGTAATTCTTCTCGCAGCGCGCTAAGAACGGTAGTTCTTCCCGCGAAGCGCTAAGGATTTGTAGTTCTTCTCGCAGCGCGCTAAGAACGATAGTTCTTCCCGCGACGCGCTAAGGAATTATAGCTCTTCTCGCATCGTGCTAAGAACGGTAGTTCTTCGCGCGGCGCGCTAAGAATTGTAGATCCTCCCGCGACGCGCTGTGAATTTGTAGTTCTTCCCGCGGCGCGCGCTAAGGTTTGCCTTCTGCGCCTTAGCCTTCTCGCGCGCAGCTTTCTCGCGCTAGACTTATCTTTTCTTCTGTTTTATCCAGCCTGTTTGCTTTTGTGTTGTCTTATCTTCTGTGCTGTTGACCTGACCTATTTTATGTCTGAAAAGCCACTTTTGGCGCAGCATGCACACCAACCCCATTGGTTGACAGAAAAAGTGACTGACATTATCTTTTGAGATCTGCTTTTCCATGCTTGACCAGTACCTTTATCTGACCCTCCCATGCCTGTTTACTGTTACCTGTCAGCTTTTCCTTTGTCCCCTGCAGCTGCCATATCTTTTGATATCTTTTACTTTTGGAATCTTTTGCTTTTTGGAGATCTTTTCCCCTTTTCTAGGGATTGTGTTCCCTAGGGTTTCCCTATAAATAATAATGTTAATTTCCTAACACTACACACACAAAGCACTTAAACTCTCCTGTTCTTCCTTGCTCTCTGCCGTTGATCCTCTGTCGCCTCCCTCTCTGCCTCCGTCTTCCTCCCTGTTCTGCCCTGCTTTTCCGGTAATATATATTATATATAATAATTTACTTATTAATTATGCTAACTTATAATCAAGACTTAAAACAAATCATTAAAACGATAATCTTTAATTATAGGATAACTTTGCTTGTTTAAAGTTGGTTCTTGCTTTATCTTACACCGCATCGTTTATCAAGTGAGTAATCTCGTATCTAATCCCTTTTTATTTTTAATGTTTTGGGATGTTCATGTGTTCGTACAAACTTGAGTCTTAAACCTGTTTATGAACTTTAGTCGCGCAGTATCCCATGTGTTGAGGACGTTTACTTGGCTGTTTATTTGTATGTGTGTATCATTAACCGCTTTGTTCGGCCTATTCCGCAGTTTTCATGGATCCATTAGATGAACACGGGAGACCTATCGTTTACGGTTTTCTTTGTTACACTTGCACAGATGTTTTCTTGTTTTTGTGCTCATTTGGGAGCACGGAATGAACTATGAACTATGAGCTATGATCTATTTAGGCTTGATCACAATCTGATTACACCCTTGTTAAACACCAGACATACACGTGTTGCGCGCAGATTTATTGTTATCTATGTATTGTATTAAACTTGATTTCTCACCAACACGCAAGTGTTTGACGTTTTATTTTAACGCATGTTCAGGTTTGCTGTAGCTACATTTGGAGCTTGTGGACACGTAGGACGTTTTTACTTTTGGACCTAGATTAAAATGTATCAAGACAAGTTATTGTTGTTCGAATATTTTGCCTTATAATATATTGAATTATGTTGCTTTATGTTATGTCTACTTTGCGTGTGCGCGAATGAATGTATTTATTAAATATTGACACCCAAATAGTGTCACGAGTAATGAAACAATATGTGGCACCCCGATGTATAATCCGCCTTTGGTCGGGGTGTTACAGATTGGTATCAGAGCTCGTTGACTTTAGGATAGGTGGTTAGACGTAACGGCCTAGAATACCTAAGAGTCCCTTCTCGCGCATGAGAGAAATCTCATGTTTGCGCGCTTATTGTTAATTACTCGTTATTTATGAATATGCTCGCGCCTACGCAGTATATGATTTTATGTTTTATTCCGCGATATTTCGATTTTTGTTGAATTTCGATTTTTATTGATTTTACTTACATATTCGTTTGTTGGATTTGAAAATCCGAAAAGTCATGGTGATACATGAATAGTTGATTTTCAATTTCCATTTACGATTATGTTCTGAGGTTGGAGACTTGAAAAGTCATGGTGATACATGAATTGTCAACCTCCAATACTCATTTTCTTGTATATTTTATATTGAGGATTGAAAAGTCATGGTGATACATGAATCGTCAATCCCCAATACTCGTTTGCTCGTATATTTTAAATTGGGAATTCGGAAAGTCATGGTGATACATGAATTGTCGATTCTTGATTCGAATTTGTTACCTCTATTAAGTCTGCATTTAGGGTCATTTATTTTACTTTAACTTTTGACAGTAACTGACTCCGCGAAACCAAGCTTATTAAGATGATACTTTGCGCCAAGATATTAACTAAAATTAAAACTTTTATAGAATGCCTCCGCTATCCCGCCGTCATCAGAGGAGAGAAGCCTCGCGCAGGCGTAGACAGCAACGTTCCCAGGAAATGGCCGACGCAATAGCCCAAGCTTTGAGCCAAAACAATGCTAACACCTCTGGTTACAACATTAAGTCCTTTAACGCGGGTAACCCCCCAAAGTTCACAGGACTTGAAGGAGCCACCGTGATGCTCCAGTGGCTTGAGAAAATAGAAAACACTTTCCTCCACACCCAATGCCCCTCAGACAGACGAACTCTATATGCTTCCAGTGTCCTGGAATCTAGAGCGCTTACATGGTGGAATGGAGTAGCTCATGCGCGTGGCGCAGAAACTGCTTCTAGCATGCCCTGGGAGGAATTCAAAGAAATTCTGACGCGAGAATTCTGCCCTCCCAACGAAGTTAAGCGCCTGGAGGAAGAATTTTGGAATCTTAAGCAGTACAGTGGCGAAGCGCGCGAGTACGCGACGCGTTTCCATGAACTAAGCCTGCTTGTCCCTCACCTTGTTACCCATTCCCGCCGAGCCATCGAGAAATTCCTTGGGGGTCTCCCCATGGAAATTCAAGATTCTGTATGGGCCAGAAACCCAGTAACCCTCTCTGACGCCATCGAGTTGGCCGCTGTGCTCAGCGACAACCATGTCAGAGCAGGAACCCTGTTCCTGCGGGGAACAGAAAAGACCAAACCCACCAAGACTGTCCCAGAACCAACAGAAACCAAACCTGAACCCTCTAACCGTAACAACCTCAAGCGCAGGAGCAAAGCCTATGCGCTTACCAACCCGCCCATTGTCCAGCAACCCATCTACAAACCTCCAGTTTACACGCCTAACCCACTAACAGCCTACCCAACACCTCCTGTAGTCCATAACTATGCCTTAACCAATCCCGCACTCCCTGCCCCGCCACCTAAGAAACCTTACACAGGAACCCAACCCTTTTGCCCAACCTGTAGACTTCACCACCCAACCCAAACCCCGTGTCGACAATGTAGCCGATGTGGCCGCGTTGGTCACTCTGCCGAGTTCTGTAGAGTCCCTTCCGCCAACCCAATCGCGCCAACACCACCAGTCTACCCGCAGAACCCACAACCAACCTACCAAAACCCACGACCCAGATCGTGCTTTAACTGCGGTGATCCCAGTCATTTCCGGAACGCGTGCCCGAGACTACAAGTTCAGATTACGCAAGCGAATCCGGTGAACCAGATTTCGAACCAAGTGACACGCGGACGAGCTTTTAACATAACCGCGCAACAAGCGCAAGCGACTAATGACGTAGTTAATGGTACATTTTTGCTTAACGGATTTTATGCTTCTGTACTTTTTGATACTGGCGCCGATCGAAGTTTTATTTCTCGCGCGTTTGAGCAGAAGCTTGCGCGACCGCGCAACGATTTAAAAGAATTTTTCAGTTGAATTGGCTAATGGCGAAACTGTTTTAATTAACTCAGTGATTAAGGATTGCACGCTTAACCTTAACGAAAACGATTTTCTAATCGACCTCATCCCCATGCCTCTTGGAAGTTTTGATGTTATCATTGGTATGGACTGGCTTACGAGTAATCGCGCCGAAGTTATTTACGCCAAGAAGATGATTCGCATACCTCGAGAAAATGGTGATCTTCACATCTACGGCGAGAGACCCTCCAGTGGTCTTAAGCTTATGTCTTGCGCCGAAGCCCAAAGACTCATGCGGAAGAAGTGTATTGCATTTTTAGCCCATGTGGTTAAACCCGATGAAGGAAAGAAGAAGATTCGCGATATCCCTGTTGTGCATGATTTCCGTGAAGTTTTTCCTGATGATCTTCCTGGTATCCCTCCCGCTCGTGAAGTCGAGTTCCGTATTGATCTTGTCCCTGGTGCTTCCCCCGTAGCTAAATCTCCTTACCGTCTTGCGCCCGCTGAGATGCAAGAATTGGCAAGCCAACTTCAGGAGTTGACTGCTAAAGGATTCATCCGCCCTAGCTCTTCGCCCTGGGGTGCTCCGGTGTTGTTCGTTAAAAAGAAAGATGGATCGTTTCGCATGTGTATTGATTACCGCGAGTTGAACAAACTCACCATTAAGAACCGGTATCCCTTACCGCGTATTGACGACCTCTTTGATCAACTCCAAGGTGCCTCTTGTTTTTCCAAGATCGATCTCCACTCTGGCTATCACCAGTTGCGCATCCGCGATGAAGATGTTCCGAAGACTGCTTTTCGAACTCGTTATGGCCATTTTGAATTCTTGGTCATGTCCTTCGGTTTAACCAACGCACCCGCCGTTTTCATGGATCTAATGAATCGGGTGTGTAGGCCTTTCTTGGATAAATTCGTGATTGTATTTATCGATGACGTTCTGATTTATTCTAAGACCAAGGCCGAGCATGAGCAACATCTTCAGTTGGTGTTGCAAAAGCTTAGAGCCGAGCAGCTCTTTGCCAAGCTCTCCAAGTGTGAATTTTGGTCGGATGAAGTACAGTTTCTTGGCCATGTTGTTAACAAGATGGGTATTCATGTCGACCCATCCAAAATTGAAGCAATCAAGAACTGGATTACGCCATCCACTCCTACCGAAATCCGTTCCTTTCTGGGCTTAGCTGGTTATTACTGGCGCTTCATTTCGAACTTCTCGAAGATCGCTTTGCCTTTAACAGCTCTAACGCACAAAGGTAAACCGTATATTTGGGGCTCGAAGCAAGAAGAAGCCTTTCTGACGCTCAAGCGTTTGTTGTGTGAAGCTCCTGTCCTTGCGCTACCTGAGGGTAATGAAGATTATGTCGTGTATTGCGATGCATCCAACCAAGGTCTCGGTTGTGTTCTTATGCAACGAGGCAAGGTTATCGCTTACGCATCAAGGCAAATTAAGGTTCATGAAAAGAATTATACAACTCACGACCTCGAACTAGGTGCAGTTGTTTTTGCCTTGAAGATCTGGAGACACTACCTTTATGGTACTAAGTGTATCCTCTACACTGACCATAAAAGCCTTCAGCATATCTTTGATCAAAAGGAACTCAACATGAGGCAACGCCGATGGAACGAACTCATCAGCGATTACGATTGTGAGATCCGGTATCATCCTGGTAAGGCTAATGTGGTAGCCGATGCGCTCAGCCGAAAACCCTGCCAGCTTAACTGTATTTTGCCGCGCACGCAGCTTCACTTCGCGCCGATTCGGAGCAATCTTGAATCACGCATTCGTGACGCGCAGCGCGCATCCTTCAGTAATGGTAACCTTCGCGCCGAGTTAGCGTGTGGCGCGGAAGCGCATTTTGTGCCCAATCTGAGTAGAATTCTCTGTTATCTTAATCGCATCTGGATTCCCTTTGATGAGAATCTTCGCGCTGATATCCTGAGTGAAGCGCACAAATCTCGATATTCCGTTCATCCTGGCGCTGATAAGATGTACAAGGATTTGCGCATTACTTATTGGTGGCCCGGTATGAAGAAGGATATTGCTGTGTTCGTAGCTAGATGCCTGACTTGTTCTAAGGTAAAAGCTGAACACCAACGCCCATCTGGTTTTCTCGAACAACCAGAAATTCCTACGTGGAAATGGGAAGGTATAGCGATGGACTTTATTACCAAGTTACCTTTGACAGCAAGCAAACATGATAGCATTTGGGTAATAGTGGATCGTTTGACTAAGTCTGCTCACTTTCTGCCCATTCGTGAAAACTACCGTGTTGAGCAACTCGCGCAGCTTTATGTCAAGGAAATTGTCTGCCACCATAGTACTCCTTTGAGCATCATATCCGATCGCGATGGCCGTTTTATATCCCGCTTTTGGAAATCTCTCCAATCTGCGTTAGGAACTCGCTTGGACATGAGTACTGCATATCATCCTCAGACTGACGGTCAGTCTGAGCGAACTATTCAAACTCTTGAGGATATGCTCCGATCTTGTGTTCTTGATTTTGGAGGTAATTGGGATTCACACCTGCCTTTGATCGAGTTCTCTTATAATAACAGCTATCATTCCAGTATTGGTATGGCCCCATTTGAAGCACTTTACGGTCGTAAGTGCCGCTCCCCGATTTGTTGGAGCGAAGTGGGTGAAGCTCAAATCACAGGACCCGAACTTGTTCAAGAGACAACCGATAAAATCGCCAAGATCCGTGATCATCTGCTGACTGCCAGAAGCCGACAGAAGAGTTACGCAGATCGCAGGCGAAAGCCTCTCGAATTTCAAGTTGGTGATCTTGTTCTCCTCAAAGTGTCGCCCTGGAAAGGTGTTGTCCGCTTTGGGAAGAAAGGTAAGCTTGCTCCTCGATATGTTGGACCATTCAAGATTCTCGCGCGTGTAGGAAAAGTTGCCTACAGACTAGACCTGCCGCCCGCGCTCAGTAATGTGCATCCAACGTTCCATGTTTCCAATCTCAAGAAATGTTTAGCTGACGAGAACCTTCACATTCCACTTGATGAAGTTCAAGTTGACGAATCTATGCATTTCGTCGAGAAGCCTGTTGAGATTTTGGATCGCGAGGTTAAGCAAACCAAGCGCAGTCGCATCCCTATTGTTAAAATTCGCTGGGAGTCCAAGCGCGGAGCCGAGTTTACATGGGAAAGGGAAGATCAAATGAAGATCAAGTACCCGCACCTGTTCTCTGCGCAACCTACTTCGAGATAAATTTCGGGACGAAATTTCTTAAAGTACGGGAGACTGTGAAATCTGCCCCGATCCGACCCGACCCAGGTACCCGTTTCCCTTATCCGATCTCTTTCTTTTATGATTTAATATTTATTTATACTTATATTTTACTTTTAATAATAATAATATATTTTCCTTTCCGCCTCTTTCTCTCTCTTTCTTTCCGCCTTCCTTTTCTCTTGTCGCCGTCCCGTCCCTCTTCTTCTCTCCGCCTTCTTTTCCCTCTTGTTGCCGTCCCGCCTCTTTCTCTCTCTTGTCGTCGTTCCGCCCTTAAGACTTGAACCCCCCCCCCCCTTTCTCTCTTTGTTTGTCCTTTGTTTCTTCCCGCCTAAGGTTGTCTGCGCAGCTCCACGCGCCAGACTCCTTACAAGGAAGCCTGCGTTACGCGCTAGGGACTGTAGTTCTTCTCGCAGCGCGCTAAGAATTGTAATTCTTCTCGCAGCGCGCTAAGAACGGTAGTTCTTCCCGCGAAGCGCTAAGGATTTGTAGTTCTTCTCGCAGCGCGCTAAGAACGATAGTTCTTCCCGCGACGCGCTAAGGAATTATAGCTCTTCTCGCATCGCGCTAAGAACGGTAGTTCTTCGCGCGGCGCGCTAAGAATTGTAGATCCTCCCGCGACGCGCTGTGAATTTGTAGTTCTTCCCGCGGCGCGCGCTAAGGTTTGCCTTCTGCGCCTTAGCCTTCTCGCGCGCAGCTTTCTCGCGCTAGACTTATCTTTTCTTCTGTTTTATCCAGCCTGTTTGCTTTTGTGTTGTCTTATCTTCTGTGCTGTTGACCTGACCTATTTTACGTCTGAAAAGCCACTTTTGGCGCAGCATGCACACCAACCCCATTGGTTGACAGAAAAAGTGACTGACATTATCTTTTGAGATATGCTTTTCCATGCTTGACCAGTACCTTTATCTGACCCTCCCATGCCTGTTTACTGTTACCTGTCAGCTTTTCCTTTGTCCCCTGCAGCTGCCATATCTTTTGATATCTTTTACTTTTGGAATCTTTTGCTTTTTGGAGATCTTTTCCCCTTTTCTAGGGATTGTGTTCCCTAGGGTTTCCCTATAAATAATAATGTTAATTTCCTAACACTACACACACAAAGCACTTAAACTCTCCTGTTCTTCCTTGCTCTCTGCCGTTGATCCTCTGTCGCCTCCCTCTCTGCCTCCGTCTTCCTCCCTGTTCTGCCCTGCTTTTCCGGTAATATATATTATATATAATAATTTACTTATTAATTATGCTAACTTATAATCAAGACTTAAAACAAATCATTAAAACGATAATCTTTAATAATAGGATAACTTTGCTTGTTTAAAGTTGGTTCTTGCTTTATCTTACACCGCATCGTTTATCAAGTGAGTAATCTCGTATCTAATCCCTTTTTATTTTTAATGTTTTGGGATGTTCATGTGTTCGTACAAACTTGAGTCTTAAACCTGTTTATGAACTTTAGTCGCGCAGTATCCCATGTGTTGAGGACGTTTACTTGGCTGTTTATTTGTATGTGTGTATCATTAACCGCTTTGTTCGGCCTATTCCGCAGTTTTCATGGATCCATTAGATGAACACGGGAGACCTATCGTTTACGGTTTTCTTTGTTACACTTGCACAGATGTTTTCTTGTTTTTGTGCTCATTTGGGAGCACGGATTGAACTATGAACTATGAGCTATGATCTATTTAGGCTTGATCACAATCTGATTACACCCTTGTTAAACACCAGACATACACGTGTTGCGCGCAGATTTATTGTTATCTATGTATTGTATTAAACTTGATTTCTCACCAACACGCAAGTGTTTGACGTTTTATTTTAACACATGTTCAGGTTTGCTGTAGCTACATTTGGAGCTTGTGGACACATAGGACGTTTTTACTTTTGGACCTAGATTAAAATGTATCAAGACAAGTTATTGTTGTTCGAATATTTTGCCTTATAATATATTGAATTATGTTGCTTTATGTTATGTCTACTTTGCGTGTGCGCGAATGAATGTATTTATTAAATATTGACACCCAAATAGTGTCATGAGTAATGAAACAATATGTGGCGCCCCGATGTATAATCCGCATTTGGTCGGGGTGTTACACTTTTAACCCTTTATTATCATCGTTCATAGCCGTTTTACACTCATTACTATCACAGCTTCAAGATCTATCGCGTTTTAGGCATAAAGCTTAGACCTTTATATCTTTAAAACGTTCTAGGCTAGATCTAGGGTTTCCTTCATGAACCATATCTAACCACAAGCCTTTTACGTCCATATTAATCATCAAGTTATCAACTTTATGTTTTATCTAGACCCGATCTACTCTATGTTCAAGTCTCTTGGCTAACCGTTCATAAAAATGTAACCTTTAATCATAAAGAACATACCTTTTTGATGTTTCTAGGTTACAGTTTGCTTGATATACGATCTTGGACTTGTTATCTTGCTTGTATAATTGAAGATCCTAAGTTGCGATTCTTGGTTGTGTATTTGGTTGGTGGCCGGCAGCTAGGGAGGAAATGTTTGGTTTAAGTGTGTGTTTTAAGGTGTAAAATGGATAAGATGGATGGAAATGGAAAGATTTAGGGTTTAAGGGTTATTTATACTCCCTTAAGCCCATGGACCTAAGGCCCATCTTTCCTTTTTGGTCCATGATTAATTCTATTTAATTAGCCTACTTATCTTTCCCTTTTTAATATTTTACTATTTATTTATTAACTCAAGTAAACTTTTCCGTCATAACGAGCCAATATTAATTATTATTATTATTATTATTATTATTATTATTATTATTATTATTATTCGAAATGTTGGGATGTTACATGAGTATTTTTATTAATAATTCATGTGAATAAATTAAAACACTAGACAATCAATGATTATTAATAATTCATGTGGCTAAAAAAATTCTAAAATAAATTAAAATCCTAGAAAATCAATGATTATTAATAATTATTGAATATTTTTAAAATCTGGTCAAACGTCATAACTAACCTATTAATGTAATTATGATATTAATTATTCTAATTATTATAAGAATTCAAAAACTTACTAAATCATCTCATTTACATTATATAAATCACAAGATTGAAATCACTAACCATTTTAATCTATCTCTCTCTCTCCATCTCTCTCTCTCCCTCTCTCGGCTTATTCCTCAACTTTCTCCTATATTTCGACAATGGCTGATTTTGTTATACATTTTTCCGGTAAGGTTCTATTGTTTCTGGTAATGTTATATATTTATTTCAACTGTTACATGATTTTTTGTATAATCTCTTTAGGTTGTAAATCAAAATCCAAGATTGAATTGATATGTTGAAGTTATTACGGTTTTCTGGTAACGTTTTCCGGTAAGGTTTTATATTTATTTTAATTTTTATATTACTATGTTATAATATCTTTAGATTCTATATCAAAATCCAAGATTAAAATGATAATTTTCCATTTTTATTTGTATTTATATTAATAATTATATGATTTTTTCTTATAATCTTTTTAGGTTATATATCAAAATCGAAGATTCGGTGGAGATCTTCACTATTTAGTTTTTCCGGTAACGAGATTCAAATTTTCCGGTTGTAAGTTATAACATCAATTTTACAATTTTTTCACAAGATTCAAATCTTTCATAATTTGTAATATATTTATTATGTGATATTAATATTAATATTTAATTTTATAATTTCAGGTTATGGTCCCCAACTTGGTATAGTTAATTTCATGGATTGAGAATTGTTTGATAAGATGTCTTTTATTTTTGTTTAATATTGATTTATATTTATTTTAGT
Organism: Bidens hawaiensis; assembly: GCF_021521415.1. Taxonomy (NCBI): domain Eukaryota; kingdom Viridiplantae; phylum Streptophyta; class Magnoliopsida; order Asterales; family Asteraceae; genus Bidens; species Bidens hawaiensis. The sequence continues at coordinate 1,617,914 of NW_027491058.1, read as the reverse complement.
ATTCATGTATTTATTTATATTTCACAATTAATGTAATTCAATTGATTATTGTTTAATCCCGAAATAAAATTTAGTTGATTATTCTATAATACATTATATTATATATAGTAAGATAATCAATCTTATATTGTTGGTCAAAGTCCAATTATATTGAATAGGTTTAAATAACATTTACATATTTGATTATATTGAATATATTTAAATAACAACAATTTGAATAAACTAAAGATTTGACTCAATTTGACCATTTATATTGAATATGTTTAAATAAAACTTACATATTTAAACATAATTCTCATTCCTAATTTGACTAATTTTTTCAACCCTTTTTATTTTTTTTGAATACCATCCATAAATATAAACTCATTTCATAATTATTCAATATTCATGAATTAAATAAAAATTATTTATTTGAACCATTTTGAAGTTCGAATTCTAGACCACTTTTATGAAGTTTACAAAAATATGTTATACAACTAATTTAGGTAACCAATAAATTATTATTGTTAATTAATTAATGTATTTATATGTGCTCACGTACATTATAGAATCTTTAATATATTTTACCAATTTAATATGTCTTTATTGTAATTTTTTAATTACCTTGTTTTAATTTAGGTAACCAATAAATTATTATTGTTAATTAATTAATGTATTTACGTTTTTATAAAGATTCTTATAATACGTGTATTAGTTAGGTTATGTGATATAATGTTTTAAACACGATTAATTACAATATAATTAAAATTGATATGTTTAAATCTACACCATATTTCAAGATAGAGCATAAAATTAGTAATGTACAAGAATAAGTTAGTAATTGATATTTATTACCATTAATATAATTAATCATATCAATTAAATGAATTTTGGTAACTGGTGTGAATTGTCAATTCCTATACATCTAAAATTAGACCCAATTAACAATAACATAAATAATTAAGCCTAGAATATAACTTTGTTTAGCTTTATAAAAAAATAATGTATGCTATTAAGCCTATATATTAAAATAATTTTTACTAGAGACGGGATATGAAATTGAAAATTTTAATTGAGTCAACTAATTAAAAATAAATGTATAAACTAACTTCAAAGGATGTTTATGTGACACTCGTCAATTTCAGGTTAACTCTGTTAATCCGAACTCCGTTAATTCAAACTTAAGATCACACGAAGTGTAACGCATATCTCATTACATTTAAATTAGGGTTTAAATGACGCATGACAATCACTACACAAGTAGTCTTTCGGAATTTCACCGAAACACACACGAGTCGACTCAAACCGTTGGTGAACAAACGATGAATGTTATAAACAAGTACTTTGTATAATTACGTGTTACGTTTATATGTGTGCATTTGTGCTTGTATGTATAACATCATATCATGGATGTAATTGACTAGTTATGCTAGAATTAAACTAAACTAGAAGTTTAGGGTGCAATGTGTAACTTGTAATATATTTAACTAATTATATAAACAACTTATTATCAAACCCTAACCCTTTCTCCATCCCTCCCTCTTGATCGATGGCTGTGCCCCTCCCCTCTCCTCTTGTCGACCAAAAGCACACACCACACACACATACAAGTATTATTCAAGCTTGGATTGAAGGGTTAAAGTGCTAACTAGGTAATTAAACACTTCTTTAATCCATTCTATTAACTTGGTTGCATGGTTTAACATGATAATCATAAACCCTAAGTGTATTATATATGTTTTTTGTTGATGAATTAGGGTTACATGCATGATTGTTAGTCATAGGTTAATTGTATGTTGAGTTTTAATGAAAACTGATGTTGTATAGATTCTTGAATTCGTGTTTAAACTACTGTAACTCGAGGTTAATATTGTTTTTGGACGTGATTGTTGATTCTATGATGTAGTAGGTCGAGTCTAGTTTCTAAAAAGTCTGAACTTGTAATTTTTGGACGCGAAAAAGTTGGTTATTATTTTACAAATCTGTTGTGCAAGTCTGATTCGGGAAGCCTGCTGGCTATTTTGCGATTAAGATATCTCATAAACGACAAGACCAGTGGGGTTGATTCCACTTCTGGAAGTTAATATTTTAAGTTAGGAATCTAACCCAATTGGTCTTGCATTAATTAGATTTTCCATGTAACGGGAATAACAAATAACATTCTGTTGTGCATGATTATTACTGTTGTGGGTTTACTGTGATGTTTTGATCATTGTGAGAAAACCGTATATGATAAAAATATAATAATAAATTTTTAGAAACCTAATTCAAGTGTGCTTCTGTGATGATTTTTGGTGATTTATTGGACGTGTATTGATTTAAAATAGAGTAATCTTTTCGAGTGAAAATCTGCCTGGATAAAATAGATGCTGAATTACTTAAGTTAACATGGAAAGTGCATAATTGATCGACATTTGCTATGTGTATGACTTAATTACCCTTGTGGGAGTTAGTTTACTAGTAATGTACAATAGTAACACTCGACACGATATTTGTTTACGCATATAGCTTATCACCAACGTGTTAGTCGAGTCGCATTTATTTCACAAACGAAACACGAAACATATCTCATGCATAAGTTTTATGTGTCGAGTCTAGGGACTCACTCATAGTATAAGTACTTAGAAAATCTCATTTTTGTTTTAGAGCACTAGTGAGGATTTTCTGTGACACACGCTTTTCTCGGATCTTTTTGTTATCTTCGCAAACAGTGAGTTTCACTGCCCCTTTTACTCTTTTTAAACGCTTTTATCAGGGGGAGATAACATACTCCACGCTTTAGATTTTGTTATTCTTTATATATCACTTGTAATACTAAGTGGCAAACAAACCAACCAAAGTCCTTCATAACATCTAACCGGTTAATATTAGGATAATAGCGAGTCACTGTTAAGTAGTACTACTGGGTTTGACAAACCCCACCCAAATCTAAACTCGACTGTAGGTCGAGTGGGTGTAATCCTGGCTAACACATTACCATGGTAGTGGTTGACATGGTGGCAAGGCAATTGATAAACAGTCAGCTTCGGTGTCGGACACTTAGTAACGCATGCTTAATAGGTTAGCTACCTATTGATATATAATTGACTTAACACTATCTGGTAACACTAAAATGCAAACGTTTTATTTGTATAAACTTGTGAACTCACCAACCTTTGTGTTGACACTTTTAGTATGTTATTCTCAGGTAGCCGAGGCGGGCGCGCGGTATATGACATGCATTCGCTAAACACCATTGCTTTTAAAAACTCCTTTAATTTTTATCTTGATAACTTGGGTTTTTAAGTCATCCTGTGTGGCGCAACTTTTTGGTTTACAATTTACGCTTCCGCATTTCATTTAAGACTTGATGTCTTGTTGGTTTTGAAAAATTTAAATATGGTGTTTGATTATAACTAATGATTCCGATCCTGTTAGCTCACACCCTCTGACGGTAAAACTCCGTTGGTGGATTTTGAGTGTGTGAAAGATTGGTATCAAAGACATTGGTTATAGCGAACTAGAAATGCATTCATACTAGACTTTAACCGCAACGACCCATTAGTTATAATTTTACGCACTGCGTATATAAGAATATATTATATATTTAGTTAAACGTTTTCTTTACCTCTTTACCTCATTCACTCATACGCGCGCATACACGACTTATCCTATAGGGATGTCGACGCTATCATCATCATCATCCAACCCGGTGTCTCATGCCCCTGGTAAGGAACCGCATCTACCCAACCCATCACCACCCCGAGTAGTCCCAGCACTAGCAGCCTCTGCACCAAAAAGACATCGCCCATCTGGAGACATGTAAGACGAAAAAGTTAACTAGAATTGGTACCCGAGTTTGATCGAGAATATGGTTTACCGTGAGCAAGTTCCACCACTACCTCTCCCGAGATTTCCTATATCCTTCAACACCCTACCACCCATAACCTAACCAGTGGAGCGTGCTCTCGCCTCCTGTTTGGATCGTGAAGTCGACATTATGCACTCGAAGAGAGCAAATGTTACTGGATTGATAGGGGATGGAGCTGAGGCTAGGAAGAGAATTTCCTACCTAACGGAAGCCATGAAGGAAGTTCAGGATGCTCATGTGCAGCAAATGAAAGTAATGACCAAGATGCAATCAGAGATGATAGGCTTGCAGGACGAAGTTTGGAAAGCAAGAAACCTTGCAGCAACAGCTCTAGCTCGTTGCAAGACACTAGAGGCGCGAATTGCCAAGAACGCATCAGGACTGGAAGAGAACCTGAAGAAGATCCCGAGGAGGAACCCGAAGAAGAACCGGAAGACAAGTCGGAGTCGTACTTTCAAGATTTACCTAGACTGTAAACCCAATTCGTTTAAGGGCACTGAGGGAGCCCTAGGTTTCCTGCGTTGGGCCGAGAAGGCAGAGTCAGCTTTTGAGATATGCAACTGTCCACCAGCCAGCAGGGTCAAGGTTGCTGCTGGAACACTGCAAGATTCAGCCCTCACCTGGTGGAATTCAAATGTGCAAATACTCGGTTTGGAATTGGCGAATGCAATGAATTGGGAAGAATTCAAGAACATGATGCGAGAAGAGTATTGTCCTAGAGAGGAAATATCGAAGTTGGAGTCGGAATTTTGGGCGTTAAAGATGGTGGGTGCTGAGATTGAAGCCTACACCACCCGTTCCCACGAGCTGGCAGTGATGTATTCACGGATGGTAGATCCGCCAAGTAAGAGAATCGAGATGTTTATTGATGGTTTGGTACCATCAACTTGTGAACTCACCAACCTTTGTGTTGACACTTTTAGTATGTTATTCTTAGGTAGCCGAGGCGGGCACGCGGTATATGACATGCATTCGCTAAACACCATTGCTTTTAAAAACTCATTTAATTTTTATCTTGATAACTTGGGTTTTTAAGTCTTCATGTGTGGCGTAACTTTTTGGTTTACAGTTTACGCTTCCGCATTTCATTTAAGACTTGATGTCTTGTTGGTTTTGAAAACTTTAAATATGGTGTTTGATTTTAACTACTGATTCCGATCCTGTTAGCTCACACCCTCTGACGGTAAAACTCCGTTGGTGGATTTTGAGGGTGTGACAGTTTATTATACGTGATATGATACAATTATTTAAGCATATGTATATACTATATTTCTTTATTAAAATGATGTTTACTAAAGAAGGGATAATATAATATTCTTGTATAATATAAGATAATAATAGACAAACAGAAATATAAGATTTTTAGTTTAAGATATACAATATATTTTATTATGTTGTACCATATTTTGAATCTCCGAATATTTAGTTTAATAGACAATTCTGATAATTAAGCCTATATATTAAAATAATGTTTAATGTCAATTAAACTAAAATACCTACGTAATAATAAATGCATAATAATATAAATTAATTAATAGAAAATATTAATCATTTAATAGAATTGATTTAATAGAATTGATTGTATAGTATTTTAATTTATTTTAGAATTATTTTATTATTCTAAGGTTCACTATTATTATTAATGAATTTTACGTGTTTTAGTTAGCTAGGGGTTCAATTTTTTTATTAAACCAATTTATAATTATGTTTAAATGTCAAGATGCATGCTTACAATAAACCATAATATTTTCGATAACCATTTTATAATCATAGCTCATTGTCTCTTGAAACAAACAAAATTCAATTACGAGACAGTCATGAACAATATTTAACGAAAAACTAACTCAAAAGAAAGTGTATGGAATTTATATAATTTACCGAAACAAATATGACCTTTTAAAGTTAATAGTTAGACATTTTAATTAAAAAAAATTGATTTTTTTCTTTGGTAAGTAACTAACTATATATTTTTTTTTCCAGTTTGACATTTGTTAGAAATAATTCGAATTTGTAGCAGCCAAGTCCAAGAGATTCGCAATACAAAGTTTTTCATTCATTTCAAAGTTTATACTGTTTGGATAAATGAGACGAATGTTGTAGGTTATTAGTTTACTTGTAATCGTCTTGGTATGCACACATATAATCTTAGATATTCTCTATAATTGATTATTTATGCTAAATAATCATCATCTTTAATTTTAATGATACATTCCAATCATTTATACATTTATTTATTTCTGTTTTTAAGAATCGAATTGTAACATTCTAATATTTTCGTATTTAATAAAAGAAAGTCTCGTTTAGTTATTGGGCCTAAATAATTACTTAGTATTAATAAATATCATGGACTTGGACTAATTAAGATGGATTAAAGGGAATGGGCCTTAGGTCCATGGGCTTTAAAGGATATAAATATCCCTTAAACCAACCTAAAACCCTAATCCTCATTCCATCTTTCCATATTTGCCTACACACTCCAAACACACACATAACCACCTTGCGGCCGAGAGAGAAAGAGGGAAAACGAGATCGAGCGAACATTCGTTTTTGGTAGATCTTTGCTATACGAGCCATACACAAGATCTAAGGTCCATAAGCAAGCTAACCGAGACCGAAAGGTAAGCCGTTTTACTTTAAAGTTTATGTTTTTATAAACGTTTAGCATTGAAACTTAGAACGGGATTAGATCGGGTGTAAATGGATCGTAAAGTTGTAAACTTGGTGATAAAACAAACTTAATGAACCCATAAACCTGTGCAGCTCGATTAAAAAGAAAACTCTAAGATCTAGTTTGGAACGTTTAGCTTAAAGGTCCAACGTTTATGCGTTTCGGGCCGAATCTTTATTAAAAATGACCAAAGGAACGATCGCGGGTTGGTTAAAATCATAACCAAGAATTAAACGATAAAACTGAGATGATTATAGGGGTTTTCGGGATGAACCGTAGCTACAAATGAACAACTTCGCCTGCAAGCTTAAGTTCGCCTTGCAAGCAAGTTCGCCAGGCAAGTTCGCCCACTGACATGTTCGCTTAAACATGCAAGTTCGCTCACTGTTAAATTCGCTGGATGTTAAATTTGCCTCTTGATAAGTTCGCTGAGCAAGTTCGCTTCTGTGTAACTTCGCCAGATACTAAGTTAGCCTGGCATATGTTCGCTTAACATATAACATCACTACTGGTTAACTTCGCCTAAGTTAAAGTTTACTTAAGTTAAGTTCGTTTATGCGTATGTTTGCTTACAATTATGACCACTTGCGAATACAGGAGAGTTAAAATAATAACTTAAAATCCTAATGAAAAATACGTTAAGACAGTTAATGGAAATAAAATTTTTCCAAGCTGACCTGGCAGCTCGACCCCAGCCAGGGGCTTTGCCCCTTGGACCCTGCTAGGGGATGCCGCCCCTAGACCCCGCTGCCAGGGGCACTGCCCCCGAACCCCCGTTCGTTGTGGGTAATAACTAAGACAAGAAAGATGATATGAGTAGTGATAGTTAATTGATACGTGTAAATATTATACAGTTAGCCGTGCACAGCTCAAGAAAGGGATTACGATTAACGGCGAACGAAACCGACTTCAGGTGAGTTACTAGCCCCATTTCCTTGTTATATTTTCGGGGCTTTGTGCATACTCGATGTGATAGTTAATACACTTACCTTAAATGGTAAGTGTATGCCATGTATGATTTATATGTTATTTATGTATGTATATCTTAATTGTGAATGAAACCTTGTCGCTACGTGAACGATCTTTGGATATTTCACGTGCCAACAAGGTAGGTATGTTTATGATAGATGAATGTGTATGATAGATATACGTACAATATATATATATATATATATGAATGATTAAAGAAAGTATGTATGTACGAAGATGAAGAAAGAGGGACCAGACCCTAATAATAAGAAGGAGGGGCCAGACCCTTTATAATATCTGAGATAGAGAAGTAAAAAGGGACCAGGCCCTAATAATATCTGAGATAGACAAGAAGGGACCAGACCCTAAAATATCTGAGATAGACAAAGGAAAGAGGGACCAGACCCTAATAATATCTGAGATAGAATGGACAGTAACTATATAGTATGAGAGTAATAAAGTATGAATGTATGTATGAAATAATGTAATGAAAGTAAGTTAGCAAAGTAATCATTATGTATCTTCGGATGCATGATTGAAGGTAAGTGTATGTATTGTATTGTGTTTGATTAACTAGAACTCTTTCAGCGTAACTGACTTTTAGTATGCACGCAGGTGAGTAGAATGAGACAGCTTGCATGAGGGGAAGCACATGGCATGATCTTGGAGAAGCTGGCATCTCGAGAAATGCTATGTTATGTTATTTCAAAAGACAAAGTTTTATGTTTAAATAATTCGAATGCTCGATAAGACAAGAATTATGGTTATGTCATGAAAATGATTTGAATGTTTTAATGTTCCGCGAATGTTTTAATTAACTCTGATATTTAGAACTGCGTTTATGAGTAAATCCAACACCAAAGTAGGGCTACCGGTAACGGGGCCTTACACGAATTTGACAACTCTTTTGTAGTTTTTAATAGTCTCCAATCTCAACAAAGTTTCCATCTTTTATATTTGAACAATTTTTAATTACGCATAAATGTCAAGATTATTGTAAACAATTGAAAAAAGAATTATATAATGAAATTAATTTTAAATAAAGTAATGATGTTAAATAGTTTGAAACATAATTTACTGTAGATTGCAATTACTTTAATAAAATTTTAATTTGGGAATAACTTCTATGTAATAAAATTAAAATTAATTGGTTTAGTTTTAATATCTCTATATTCTCTATAAAATTAAAATTAATTGGTTTAGTGTAATTAGTAGAATAAAAATTTATTGGTTCGATTTAACTTAATACATTTAACTAAAATGTCTTTGAATCAAAATAAAACAAAAGTTTAATTACAAAATAATTTATAATAAAATATACCTTTATTTATTTACTAATTTTGAAATAAAACTCATAATACCTTAAGACTTTAGTTGTATATTTACTCAGGTGGCTATGATTTTTTTTTTATATTGTGAAGCAAAATGACTTTTTATTTATAAAATGTCGAAGAAGTTGATGCTGGGCTAATATGATGATAACATGTTCATGTCTTCGTTTGGTTTTTTAATTAGGTGTATAGTAAGTTTGTTTAAGTATTAACTTTTTATGTACACAATCTAAATGTTTAATATTTTGGTTACAAAGTTTTGCTAAAATATTTGTGTTGGTTTAATATGCTATTTATGAAATTTTATGGTTGTCTATATGTATATGGTTGTTTCTATGTTTTTAACCCATGTGTAACATGGGCGACTATTATAGAAATATATTGGTAGGTTAGATACTTTTACAAAAATGAATTTATGATCATCTATGTCGATTCAAGTTAGCCGATAGTGTTCTTATCTAGTTGAGTAAGTTGTGTTATTGTTGTTTCTTGTGTAATCTTTCTAATTTTCATGTCTTTAATATCTATATGAACACCAAATATAAATAACCTACAATTGTCACTTAAGTTAATAGTACTTGGTTTCCCGGTATTCTAATTTTTCTGTTTTGTGGATTAAAATCGTTTATTAAGTCAGCAAAATTGAAACATCATGCTATATAAAATTATGTTTTTATATTTATGCTGTTCATTTTTTTCATATACTAACCATATTATATTCTATTATAGATGTCTTCAAATTAAAGAAAACGTAATTTTTGGTCAATCAACGTCTTTCAATAAGAGGGGTAATTCAAACGGTTAGTCATTTTAAAATTTTTTAGTTACCCTTTAAATGTTTATAAGAATGCATTTTTTTGTAAACGTGCAGCTTCAACGCCAAGAGAAATACTTACTAGCAATTTGAATGGTAACATTTTATTTTAAACGCGTTAATACAATATATTGTATTAAAATATAATTTTTATTAACTAAAATATAGTAAATAAAAATTAATATTTTATTAACTAAAAATTAGGCACTTGTAACAGAAAATTATAAACGATTTTTATTGTATTTATTATTAACTACATTATACCTTTTTGATAAACAATTTTTTAATAACATTAAATGTATGTTCACACATTTCTTTTTTCTATTTTCTTTTTTAGAAATGATACGGAACATAATTTTCAGTTATCCAATCTTATTTTATTTTCTTAAAACCAATTAAAGTATATGTTTTAATTAAGATGTGTATACGAATCAATTTATGTTAAGGCGCAAAGATATTTCTCCATTATTTTTTTACTTATATTTGGTTAACTCAACTTATATTGTTTCCATACTTTGCAACAAAATTCACAAATTTAGTCGTGGTCCATATAAAAAATCAGTTATTTGGTTTTTAAGTAAGATCATACAAATTATTTTTTTATATTTTAATTTGAACTAAAATTTTCATAAACACATTATGCTAAATAAAACCAAAAAGATCAATTTTGACTCATAGATTGGTTCTAAAGGTTGATGTGCCAATAATGCCAGTAACATCCTACTTTTGGTTATAATAATAATATAAATTTCGTCTATTTTATAGTGGATCGTTACCGGTTCAGATAAATAGATTACGAGTTGAGCTAGTGTTGGGTTAAATGGATATGGGTTATGGACTTGGGTTATAAGGAAAGGAAGGAAAGACCATGGGCTTAAGCCCATGATCCTTAATTATATAAACCATTAATCACCATTTAATCCTCATTCTCACATATTCCATACACCACCAAAACACACACATAAGCTTTCTCTCTAGACTCTTCCTTATCTTAGCCGAAATCAAGAAGGAAACCGACCCGAGGTAATAATAGTTTGATGTTTATAACTTAAACCCGTTACATTTAGTCACGAAACGACGAGCCGACACCGTTAAACCGTTAAGTTATGAGATCTGGGTATTATTGGGTATAAACTGAACCTAAGATGAGCTTAGGGGTCACCCTAGCTCAGATCTGGATCAAACGGGATGAAAAACGGTGAAAACAGTGCTGAAACACGTTTTTCAGGCCACCGCCCGGTTTTCCGGCACAGCGGCGTCGGAAAGACGGCGCCGGAAAGGCATAAGTATTTAAGGATGTCAGAGAATGTTTCTGACATTCCCTGACAAACCCTAACCCTAATTCGTTATCAAACTAAGGGTGATTCTCCTAGTAATTCATTAAAGAAATCATAGCGAACTAGTTCCAGTTCGTGTTCAATTCGTTAAGGGAAAAGATAACGAATCACCCTTGATTCGTTGTAGTCATTCGTTTAAGGAGATGACGAATTGGAAGGTCCAATTCACTACATGGACTGATTCGCTACATGAACTGATTCATCAAAGGACCAGTTCGTTATAAGGTCCAGTTCGCTTAATAACTAGTTCGTTAAAGGGTTCAATTCGCTACATGGATCAGTTCGCTAAGATAACCCAATTCGCTAGAACCAAAGTAACGAATTAGAATTTTAACAAAAGGACAGAATGGTCCCTGAACTTAGAAAAGAATGAATTAATTACAAATAAGCCCTTGAACTTTGAGTTAGCAAATTAAACAATAATTGAAAATCTTAATGGAAAATGTGTTACGACAGTTAATGGAAATATAATTTTTCCAAGCTGACTTGGAAGCTCGACCCCAGCCAAGGGCTCTACCCCTTGGACCCTGCTAGGGGCTGCCGCCCCAAGACCCCGCTGCCAAGGGGAGATAACGAAGCAGACACAATTCGTTAAGTAGTTCGTTAAGGGTTCAGTTCCTTAAGGGACCAGTTCGTTATAAAGGTCCAACTCGTTATGGAAGATGACGAACCAGAATAACGAATTAGCTAACGAATTAGATTAACGAATCGCATGATGTTCTGATAACGAATCAGATGCTGATTAGAGGACGAATTAGTTAACGAACCAGATCACTTAAGACAACGAATTGGTTAACGAATTAGGCTTAATTCTTTATAGAGAATGAGATGGTGAATAAAATAATAATTTTAAATCCTAGTGGAAAATGTGATAAGACCGTTAATAGAAATAAAATTTTTCTATTAGTTAACGAACCAGCTCGACCCAAGCCAGGGGCTCTGCCCCTTGGACCCTGCTAGGGGCTGCCGCTCCTAGACCCCTCTGCCAGGGGCGCTGCCCCCGGACCCCCGTCCGTTTTGGGTTATAATTAGACTAGAAGCGCGAGATGAGTAGTGATAGTTAATTGATGCATGTAATTATTATACAGTTAGCCGCGCCCAACTGAAGAAAGGAATAACAATTAACGGTGAACGTAACCACATTCAGGTGAGTTTCTAGCCCCATTCCTTGTTATGTTTTCGGGGCTGTGTGCATACTCGATGTGATTAGTTAATACACTTATCCTAAGTGATAAGTGTATGCCGTATATGTATTATGTGAAATGTATGAATGATTTCTTGTCGGCACATGAACGATCTTCGGAATTGCATGTACTTAAAGGAAATGGTTGATGTTATATGTATGTTGTAAGATGATGAATGAATGATGTATGTATGTGCGAAGCTTACGATTATGTATATAGAAAGTATGTTAAAGAGGTATGGAAGAAATGGTACCAGACCCTAATAATATCCGAGGATAGAGGGTACCGGACCCTAATAATATCCGAGAATGAAGGGTGACCGGACCCTAATAATATCCGAGGATGAAGGGTGACCGGACCCTAACAATATCCGAGGATGGAGGGTACCGGACCTTAATAATATCCGAGGTATGTAGGGCGAATGCTCTTTATAACGTAAGGTTAGTTATGTATGTGTATGAAAGATTGATGGACATGTTAAGTATGTAATGCGTACCTATGGGCACGTGTATGTGTATGTAAAGTAAGTTATGTGATTAACTAGAACTCACTCATTATAGCTGACTTTTAGTATGAACGCAGGCAAATAGGCTGAGGCAGCTCGTGTGATTGAAGACACATGGCATGGAATCGAAGATACTGGCATCTTAAGAAAATGTCATGATGTTTTAAAAGACTATGTTTTATGTTTAAATAAATTTGAATGTTGTTAAGACAAGATTTGACAATTTTGTAATATGTTATGGTTGAAGTTTAATGTTCCGCTAATGTTTTAATTAACTCTGATATTTAGAACTGTGTTTATGAGTAAATCCAACACCAAAGTAGGGTTACCGGTGACGGGGCCTTACAAATGCTACCAAGGAATATGGATTAAAAGAACGGTTTGTGTGATGGAACTAGATTGCGAGTAATTAATTTGGGTAGGCGTTTTGTTGTAGTATAAGTTATTTCAGGTACTAATACTGGTTGTCGCACTTATATAATTCGTTGTGGTCTAACACCTTCAGATAAGAAACTTTCGTATAAATTGAAAATAAGGTAGTTTTTTCCAGTTGTAGTCTATTTTGCAATGACCATTAACAAAAGTCAAGGTCAATCTCTAGCAAGAGTTGACATATATCTCAAAGACCCGGTGTTTACACATAGACAACTCCATGTAGCTTTATCAAGAGTGAAGAGTGATGCTAAAATTCTTATATTAAACAAGGAAAACAAAGTTACAAATAAATAATAAATCTGGTTTATAAGGAAGTCTTTTTAGTAGCTTATGAATTTTACATTTTTAACTTTTAGTTATGTTTATAAAGATTGTAATTTGAATGTTGTTTGGGTTTATCTTTGTATTTCACAATCATTGGTTTCCGTACCAATATTATTTACAAAATAAAGTATGTTGTCGTCCGATTAACATATAACAACTTATGTTGTCTTTTCAAATGACATGTGTTTGTTCAAAAATTTCAATATTTCCACCCGTGTCGCACACGGGTTCTAACCTAGTACACACTATTTATAGTCACGAAAAACAATCAAATTATAGGTTTTTTTTTCCTCCAAAAGTTGTAAAACAGATCACACCATACAAATGGTGATCAACAAAGAGAGTTTATAACATGGACGTTTTCTAAAACCTCAAAATCGATCTTAGTGGAGTACTTTTTTTTATAACGGCAGGCAACAGCTATCCAAAATGCTTGTAACTCTGATACCATCTAACCTTTAATACTATTGGAGGACATCTTATTAAAATCGTTTGTTTTACAAAACTAACCTTCCCTTTAACAGAACTATAAATCCTGGTTTAAAATTGCAATGTAAATCAATTACGCATTGATCAAACACTTTATTATTGTAAAAGAAAACTGACTCCAAAACTCGTTAAAATAACGGGTTAGGCTAAATGTTTGTGTACTTTTCGTACCCCCCCCTAGACTTTTATTTCATTCAACAAATTTATTTGATATATTACTACCCTCCAATATTTTTAGTCATTTCAAATCTCCTTTAACATATAAAATCAATACTATAAAGTTTATTTTTTATTTTTTTTCATTTTCTCTCGTTTTGTGTTTATTGTTCTTTATTATAATAATATTTATTTATTATCGGTATAAAATGTATTTAAAGAATAATGATATAAAGCGTTTATAAAACGATAAAACGTTTTATTTATATTTACGTTATCATAGGCCTCAAACCCGACCAAAAAGATGTTTTAAATATTTTTTGATAAGTTTGAATGCATGAAATTAGTGTCACGTGAGAAAAGAACCAACTTGTTGATAAAGTGTTGTTTAATTTGTTTTATTGATGAAAAAGATGTGTTTCTTTTTTAAAGTAAGCTATCTCTAAAAATTATTTAAAAAGACTTATAAAAACAATTATAGAAAAAAATGTTTTTTATTATTAATTTAAGAAAACATTTTTTACGCAAACAATTTTTGTTATTTGAAAAGACAAAAAAAAGTTTTATAATACGGAAAAAAAAAGAAACGGAAAACTATTTAAATAGTAAAAAATTATTTTTTAATTAATAATGATAATAAAAGATGACAAAATGACAAAGAATAAACATAAAAGTTTAAATAGTATTAAAGTAAAACTTGAGGGAGAGGGTGCATTTAGTAAAAATAAAGGGGGAGAAGGTACGTTTAGCAACACCATAAAATTACTTTATATTGATCACACATCTAAGCCATCTACCTAAGCCCCGCATTTATGGATCTAACACTAATTTGTACCATAATAATCATATAAGAATTAAGAAATTAAACTAACTTGGCAAACTTGTCAACTTAGGTCATTTCATATTCACGGACTTGTGAATACAATCCGAAATTACTAACAATCACCCCCGTAATTTCGATAATATAACCGTAACTTGATTTATCTTGTTCATCGACATTGATCATCATTAGTTCTTGACCCGTTTCTTTGTATTTGATTTTCAACTTGAAATCGTAATCTTTAATCGTTTAACCGAGAAAATTAAACACGTCGTTGATTTTGTTGCTAACTTGGACTGCAAGTTTGATTCGGCTTTGGTTTCGTGGCTCCCGAAATTAATAAACAAGATTGGACGCAGCTTCTTGAAGCAATCGACCGGCGGTACCTTGATCTTTCTTAGCATCTCTTATCGGTTGACCATAGATCTCACTCTATAGATCTCTCTTTGAAAAAATAAAAATAAAGATAGGCCCTAGATCTTTTCACAACAGTGACAACGTTCCATGCAGCGGCTAGATCTTGATGTAAACCTTGGACACCTTGTGCTTGGACCACGACTACACCAAGATCTGATACCACTTTAAGGCATATGATCGATAAACACTTTATTATTACAAGAGGAAACTGACCCAAAACCTCGTTACAATAATTCTTTGTTGATCACATATTTAAACCTTCTACCCAATGTCCATATTTATAGATCTAACCCTAACATGGTGACCAAATTATTACCATAATAATAATATTACAATTGAGAAACTAAACATCTTGTTCAACTTGTCAAATTTGGTCTTTCCATATTCATCAACTTGTGAATACAATCATGAATTATGTAAGGCCCCGTTACCGGTAGCCCTACTTTGCTGTTGGATTTACTCATAAACACAATTCTAAATAAGAGTTGATTAAAACTTTCGCGGAATAATAATAATGATAGCCAACCATTCATTACAAACGTTCTTAACTTGTATTTAAAACATAACATAAAGATAATATCAAAACATCACGACAAATCTTCATATGCCAGCCTCTTCGATCTTGCCATGTGTCCTACTCAAACCAATTGTCTCAACCTGTTAACCTGCGTGCATACTAAAAGTCAGCTACGCTGAGTGAGTTCTAGTTAATCACATAACTTACTTTACATACACATATACGTGCCTGTAGGTACGCATTACATACTTAACCTGTCCATCATTCTTTCATACACATACATAACTAACCTTACGTTATAAAGAGCATTCGCCCTACATACCTCAGATATTATTAGGGTCCGGTACCCTCCATCCTCGGATATTATTAGGGTCCGGTCACCCTTCATCCTCAGATTTTATTAGGGTCCGGTCACCCTTCATCCTCGGATATTATTAGGGTCCGGTCACCCTTCATCCTCGGATATTATTAGGGTCCGGTACCCTCCATCCTCGGATATTATTAGGGTCCGGTACCGTTTCTTCCATACCTCTTTAACATACTTTCTATATACATAATCGTAAATTTCGCACATACATACATCATTCATTATTCATCTTACAACATACATATAACATCAACCATTTCCTCGCAGTACATGCAATTCTGAAGATCGTTCATGTACCGACAAGAAATCATTCATACATTTCATATAATACATGTATGGCATACACTTATCACTTAGGATAAGTGTATTAACTAATCACATCGATTATGCACATAGCCCCGAAAACATAACAAGGAATGGGGCTAGAAACTCACCTGAATGCGGTTACGTTCGCCGTTAATAGTTACTCCCTTCTTGAGCTGTGCACGGCTAACTGTATAATATTTACATGTATCAATTTACTATTGCTACTTATATCCTATTTCTATCTTTATATAACCCACAATGGACGGGGTCCGGGGGCAGCGCCCATGACAGCGGGGTCTAGGGGCGGCAGCCCCTTGCAGGGTCCAAGGGGCAGAGCCCCTGTCTGGGGTCGAGCTGATTGTAATTAATTCGCTAACTCAAAAGTTAAAGGGCCTGATTGTAATTCATTCATTCTTTTCTAAGTTCAGGGACCATTATGTCCATTTACTAAACTTCTAATTCGTTATATTGCTCTTAACGGATTAGCTTATCTTAACGAACTGGTCCATGTAGCGAATTGAACCCTTTAACGAACTGGTTATTAAGCTAATTGGACCTTATAACGAACTGGTCCTTGACGAATCAATTCATGTAGCGAATCAGTCCATGTAACGAATTGGACCTTCCAATTCGTGATCTCTTTTAACGAATGACTATAACGAATCAAGGGTGATTCGTTATGTTTTCCCTTAACGAATTGAACACGAACTGAAGCTAGTTCGCAAGGCTTTCGTTAACGAATTACTTGGCGAATCGCCCATAACTGGTTAACGAATTAGGGTTAGGGTTTGTCAGAGAATGTTTCTGACATTCTCTGACATCCTTAAATACGCAGCCACCTTTCCGGCGCCGCCGTGCCGGAAAACCGGGCTGTGGCCGGAAAAACGCGGTTTACCCCATTTTACACTGTTTTTCATCGTTTTTCGTCCCGTTCGATCCAGATCTGAGCTAGGGTGATCCCTAAGCTCATCATAGGTTCGGTTTATACCCAGTTCCACCCGGATCTCGTGACTTAAACGGTTTAACGGTGTCGGCTCATCGTTTCGTGACTATATCTAACGGGTTAAGCTCATACAATATTAAACTATCATTACCTCGGGTCGGTGCTCGGATTCTTTCTTGGTTTCGGCTAGAGAAGGAGAGAACTAGAGAGAGATCTTAAGTGTGTGTTTTTGGTGGTGTATGGAATATGTGTGAATGAGGATTAAATGGATATTAATGACTTATATAATTATGGATCATGGGCTTAAGCTCATGGTCTTTCCTTCTTTCATTCTAACCCAAGTCCATAACACATATCCAATTAACCCAACACTAGCCCAACTCACATTCTATTTATTTAAACCGATAACGACCCTTATAAAATAGACGAAATTTTCTTTATTATTATAATCAAAAGTAGGATGTTACAAATTACTAACCGAATCAGAATTGGGATACGAATGAAAATCATAGTGGATGATTTGTCAATTTCTAAGTTCGACTATTGCCTCCTGAATTTGGGCTTGATTTTAAAAAGTGTCACGTGGTTACCAAAATCCTTTTCACTCAAAGGTTGGGCATTTTCCATTTTTATAGAAACTTCTGTACTAGAAACAATGGTATCTTCAATTATCGCCCCCTTCGGATGTAAACATATATATCTTCTCACCATCCTTATAGTGTATGAGACAAATGTATGCATTTCAATTCGGGTCATATTCTATGGTTACACTTCTACCATAAAACAAAGACAAAGATAATAAGACTCATTAAAGACCAAATATACAAATAAGAAGGGGGATCTTTTGTTACATGAAACAGATATATCTATATATCTCTGACTCAAATATATGAGATGATAAAGTACGGTAAAAGATACACAGAAAGAGTTCATGTGGACGTACTAGTTCACGTAAGAGTATACGTAAAATACCGAAGAGGGTTGTTCATATTCAAGCAAGTTTCAATAATCGGTGAACTTGAAATAACCAATAATGACAAGTCGATCATGGTTATGTTTCTTAATTACAATATGTTTTCTAATTGCATTGAATTAACATAGGTAATTTCTTGGCTAGCAAGTTAGGTTAGTCCATATAAACCAAGTTATGGTTCATCTGAAACACCACACGAGATGTAACTGAGTTAGGGCTCATCTAGATGAAATTAAGTTAAGGTTCATTAAGAGTCACACCAAATTAGGATTTGAGAGTCGTAATAAGTCTTTTAAGTTATATTTTCCGATTAATATAAATGTGAGCAGTGGTGGAGCCACGTTTAAGTCACCGGGTTCGGCTGAACCCGATCAATTTTCAGTTTTATATATAATTTATAGGTACGATTTAATGAACGAACCCATTCTTTTTCGGTGAGCGAACCCAGTATCAAACATTTAACCGTTCGCGTGTGAAAATCCAAAAACTTGAATTCTAGAGAGAGACAACGATGTTGTTTTCTTTAGCTAGTTTTTCATTTTTGTGATATTTTGAGAATTCGCCAGTTAATTTTAGAGCATCCATGGAGAAGAAGAAGATGGTATGAGGAGGAGGAGAAGTCCTGTTTTTTTCTTTGCACTCATGGTATATATCTCAAAAAATATTGTTTTAGTTATAATAATTTGTCTTTTGTTTAATGGTCCTCATCATTCATTCATATTTATTTATTTTTTTATTTTTTTGAAAGGCTAAAATATTATTAAAAAACTCCAATACCTAGCAAAGAAGCTTGAAACAAAGGAACAGACAACACCAAACTTCAATTTTTTTAAAATGCAAAATTACATCAACTCGACCAATCGAGTTCCTCTCGTTGCCCCATATTGTTTACCCATAAGAATGCACTCCTTTTGATTTTGTCTATCATCATTTTTTAAAACATCTTTAAACTAATGATATGCGTTTGTTATATAGAATTGAGTTCTTTTTTAAAGTCGTGATCGAACATGTTATGAATCGTTTTTAAAATATGAAAACGCGTAGATAAAAATTATAATATGTAATAACTATTTTTATTTAATATGACTTTGTATATTATATAATGTTGACGATATATTTTTGTTATGATAGTGATATTGTGTTTTATTTATTTTGCCTAATGACCGACCCAACCCATCAGTGCCTGAAAAGTTTAACGCCGGGTTAAAAATCAAACACTAAAAAATCTCGAACCCATAAGAAAAAAATAATAGCTCCGTCACTGAACGTGAGTTAGTCGTTTACTTTGTGTTTGACGAGGACTTGATAAGTGTACATTAAATTAATATATTAAAATAGTTTCCAAATCTGTACTTTCAGTTTATTTTTTACCATCCAGAAACGAGAACGTAATTCTGGGAGTTTGTTAAACCCTTATTATTCGCATCGACGTACGGTCAGTTCCTTTACTGTTTAAGAGCCATACTAAATTACCCATGCACCTTCCTAATTAGCATTCAACTGCGAATTTGAAGCCACTTCACATGTTCGATCTTTCCTTCTTCTAGTTTAATTTTCTTTATCTTATATTTATCCCATTTCACTTTTGTCATTATTATTATTATTATTATTATTATTATTATTATTATTAAAGTTTTCTTATGGTTATGAAGGATGTCGATCTTGACACCTTGTGAATGTAGGGTTTCGATTGAAAGAATTAATTAAGTTCAAATATATAGCCCAAGAAATCCCTAAAAATGAAAGGTCATATTATATATATAGCTTAGATTTGGATTGAGGTTTTGAACTGATCAACACTGAACAGTAAATTAATTTCATTGTTGGAAACTTTGATTATCATGGGTTGGTTTAGTTTGAATGAGTTTTTGGCTAACCTGGATGGAATATGCATAGAACCAAAGACTTTAGAAGATCTGTTGCTTCTCACTTCGACAAGGGGTGACGTAACGGTCAGGTTTGAAGAGAAGCCTTGGGCGGAGCAAGAAGAAATATTAATATATCTTTACATGAACTGGAAGGATGATCTCCAACGAGATTCTTCATTTGTTGAAGCACTAACGGAGACCAATTTTGTAACAACAGGTGCTGCTGATGGAAACTTGTATAAACCCAAAGACTTGTATGATCCCGGTGATGCAATATTAACACCTCTTTTCTCGGACCAACCATGTAAGTTTCCTGGGGGAAGGTTTGTTTCAGATGGATGGCTTAAGATACTAAGGAAGGCCGGTCTTCAAAACACGCGTGATGCTGATACCGTGGTCCAGTGTGCCAGAAGAATAGAGCTTCTTGGAGCCGAAAATATGAAGCATGCTAACCAAGTTTCTTTAGAAATTTGGTCTTTGGCTGAAACTCTTATCGAAGCTGTATTTGAAATTTCCGCTCTTCTGCATGACTACGGTTTCTGCAGTGTATTTGGCAAGATTGCATGCGTTCCTGCAGAAGAAGGCTACTCTTGTAGCATAGAAAAGAAAAATGTTAAAAGGGTTCTTTGTTCATACAGCGAAGCCATATTGTTGGAAGATTGGGCGCTTGCATGGTCCGCTGCTCCCATTCTTGCCAAAGTTCCACCAGACTACTCGTGGGGTGCTCTTCAACTCAGGAGCCCTCCTCCTTTTAACATAGTTTTAAAGCACTTGCAGGTATGCTATGTGTACATTCTTTTACATGGTCCATGTTCTCAACGTGCGTAGCAATTACAAGTTGATGATCATTGAAGCACAAGGAGCCGCGCACTCTGACGTGCTTCCTCGCCCTCGAAGAAGATGTAGAAGAGGTACTCAAGTATCTTGATACAAATTGGGGTACATTATCTTCCTCAGGTAATTAATCTCTATTTTTCGTCTTATGATAACTATAGTAAACATGTAAACAAACAATAGATTTCCAGTAGGCAGAAACAACAAATATATAGAACTCTTATGTGCTATGGATTTATTATCTTAGAATTTGTAGGGTGAACAGGCCAAGTATTCTCGCGTGTTTATAAACTTTTAAATGGCAGATTAGTTTAATAGTTTTTATATATGGTAGATATCTTATCAAATTCCATATTTCTTAATAACTTGACGAATACTTATGATTTATAAATGGCTACAGCCTACAAGTAGTCAATTATGTTAGTGTAGTTAATGAGGATTTATTTGTTATTTTGAGTAAGGTAGATTAGGAAAAACACAATCTTTTATTTTTCAGAACCACCCGCTATCAAAGAGACAAAATACATACATGAATATGTTAATGAACATAACCAATATATGTTTGTCTCATTTGTGTGTTGTGCTAACTACATGTATTGGCCAATTACTCTATTGAGTCTATTCTCTGTTTTTTTTGACAGATATATTAAAGCTGTGAAATATAAATTTCATTCCCGCTGCTAATGGGATACTCTTAGTGCCTGCTGCTTATCTTGTAACCCATTTGAAGATAAATCTATGGCCAATTGCACTTGAACTTCCCTTACGATACCAGCCATTTGTGAAGATTCTTACAGAATTGGGGCTTCATGACACACTTTCTATTTCTTCTGCGATGATATTTCTTTCAAATCTTCGCAATCACTTTCTAAATCCAAGTGAACTCCGTGCTGTGATTGACCTTCTAAATTTTATATGTAACGAAATCAAGCAGCATAAATTAGATAGATCGAACTGGGAATTAGAGTTAGCTGTCCCAGACAATGATTGCAGACTTGTACGCCCAAATTTGTGTTTATATGTTGACCCCATTGGCTCTCGATATGTCAGGTTTATTGATTCTTCGAAACTGAGGCTTGTGCACCTAAATTTTTCAGAGAGATTGTGTTTGGCCTTTGGTATGCGAAAGCTTTCCGATGTTGTTGTGGAGGTACTATGTCTATGCAAACTATACTCTCTGTCTCTATATTATTTGTCATGCTTGCTTTCTTAAACAACGCCTACCTTATTATCATGTATCGGTAAACTCTAAAAGCACAGCTTCTGTGGTCACCTTGAGAGGGCAAACATGACATGCTCCATTTGTTTTCCAGGAACTTGATCGTGTTGAACACCTTGAGACTCCGAAAGAAATTGGCTCTGTTTCATTGGCTTCCATCAGACTAAAGTTGTTAAGTAGGTCATTTCAGGTTGCGGTATCAAGTGTTGTCAACAATTTCTCTAGCAATATGACTTCTGGATTTAAAAATCCAGATTTTCCTACACTACAAAG
Organism: Bidens hawaiensis; assembly: GCF_021521415.1. Lineage (NCBI taxonomy): Eukaryota > Viridiplantae > Streptophyta > Magnoliopsida > Asterales > Asteraceae > Bidens > Bidens hawaiensis. Next base: position 1,595,336 of record NW_027491058.1, on the reverse strand, counting down.
ATTGCTTGATTCCGTTGCTGAAAGGTTGCAGTTTGTACAGGCTATCTACACCCGGTTCTGGTTAGTCCCAAAATCTTTAGATGTCACTCGTGCATCCATGGATTCCACTATCCTGAAATGGGAAAGCGAGTCCAGTCATCGAGCCCTCTACTACGTTGACCGTTCAAATACTTGTATGCTTATTGCTGAACCACCAAGTTACTTGCCGGTTCTCGATCTTGTTGCAATTCTTGTGAGCCATGTTTTGGGTTCCCCAGTCCCGTTACCCATTGCTTCACTGTTCCTCTGCCCACACGACTCTGAAATTGAACTTGTTAATATCCTCAAACTTCCTTCTGATGAAAGAGAGTTGGATAGTGGCACTACTGTTTATCTTGGTGCAGACGAGTATTGAAGATTTATTCAAATCGGTTTGAATTTGTTGTTCCAGGTTCTAGTGAGCCTTTATTTGAATAAGGGATGTTGGTCTTTATTATGCCTTGGTCTTCAACATATGTAGGTTGTTTACAGTTGTACGTTTATTTATTCCCATGCGCATGCATTTACCTCTATGAGCTCAAAGTATTGTTCTTGATTTCATATACCTGTTGTTTATTTTTGTGAGAGTGAATTATGCCAAGATTGTGGTCTAAGAGCCACGGTGTGTTCATCATGTGAGTATTCAATTCAAAGATATGATTGAGGAATCGAGTGTACAAACGAATACAGCTCAAACAATTATTCATGTGTCTAAGCGTGAAGGCTACAATCGAATAAGATCCGTAGAACATGCTTGTGGTTGAGCTAAATAAGGCGACACATAACAGGCCACTGACAAAGAGACGAAGAAGAGAAAGGCTAAAGCCATGACCATTAATTATCCAGCAATTGACAAGGGTTGTAACATCCTCCACAGCTAAAGAAACATGGGATGCTTTGAACATAAAATTCCAAGGTGACACTTTGGTTATGGAAACATCAAGGTCAGAGAATGTAAGGCCCAATTTTTGTATGATTAGTCTTTTGTATCTGCTTATGTTATTCACGATGTATTTAGTTACCTTGTCGGTTTCATTTGTTGTATGTTTGGGCCTAAAGCCATGTATGTAGAGCCCATGGGGCCGATCATATTGAATTAAAGCATGACATGCTCTCACTATAAATAGGAGAGCATGCCCATGCACTCACTAACCTTTTTGCAAAAATATAATCTTATCCCGAAGTAGTAAGAAAGAGAGAGTAGAGAGGAGTCAAACACAAACAAGATCCGAGATCTCGGTTCTCTACTAGTGATTTCCGCTAACTAGTAGTGAGAAATCCAAGAACTTAGTTGTTTGATCCAAGAATAGACCTATAATTGGTATCAGAGTTTTCGGCACTACTAGTTGTAGTTCTTCGGTTATAATCTTTTGGTCTTGTTTGTGTGTTGAAGACTTGTGTTCAAGTGTTGAAGTGGGTTTTCGGGTTCACTTGTTAGTGTATTTTTGTGTACAAGTATGAAATAAAGGTGTTAAAAGTGTTACAAAAGTATTCGGGTTTGAAGAAGTGTGTTCTTGGGTTCTTGAAGATGTTTGTATTCAAAAACGTTTGTTGGTCAAGCTTAAAAGTTTGTGTTTTTAGATCTACAAAGTGTTCTTCTGCTGGTGTTCTTCCGCTACTAGTTGTAGTTCTTCGGTTATAATCTTGGATTTTGGTCTTGTTTGTGTGTTGAAGAGTTGTGCTCAAGTGTTGAAGTGGGTTTCGGGTTCACCTGTTAGTGTATTTTTGTGTACAAGTATGAAATAAAGGTGTTAAAAGTGTTACAAAAGTATTCAGGTTTGAAGAAGTGTGTTCTTGGGTTCTTGAAGATGTTTGTATTCAAAAAAGTTTGTTGGTCAAGCTTGAAAGTTTTTAGATCTACAAAGTGTTCTTCGGGTTTCTTGGTAGATCAATCTAGTTCCTATATTTGGCAAAAAGTGTACTTTTCCGAAAATTCATGCATAAAGTGAAGTTGTACTTTCTAGAAAAAGCATTAGAATCGAATCCACAAACCATTCGAATCGAACCTACAAATCAGTCAAATCGAGTCTTGAAAACCAATCGAATCGGGTTTCTATTCGATTCAATTCCTTTTTCAATTCGATTCAATTCAATTTCTATTCGATTCGATTCCCTTTTGAATTTAATTCGATATAAATTCCAATTCGATTCGATTCCTTTTGAACTCGATTCGTTTACACTTAGAGCTTTTGGACTGAAACTGTTTGACTCCTAACTTGTTGAAAATGATGACACACGATCCCGTGATGTTGAAAAGTTGCATGATGTTGGAATGAGGACGGTACCACCGCAAAACCTTCAAAGTTGATGTCTTTTGATAGCAACTTTGATGATTTCAAATGAAGGTTCAAGAATTACATTAGAATGCCTGATACTACTCTCCTTAGATCCATTGAACAAGGAACTAATTCAAGAATATCAAAAGGCTTACGGAATCCTTAGTGTTTGTTTGTCTGTTGATATTGCTCAAACTTTAAGAGAAGAAACATCTACCAAAGGACTATGGGATTCTTTGGTTGAGAAGTTTGAAGGAAAATTGTAGATGAGAAACAATAAAAAGGATATGTTAAAGGGGGAATTCAACATGTTTAATCATGTTCAAGGAAAATCTGTTGGAAATCTCATCGGGAGATTTGAGAAGTTAATCACCAATATGAGAAGTGTTGGAATTAACAATGATCCGTCTTAGATTAACTACAAGCAGCTAAATTCACTGCCCTACACTTGGAATAGCAGTGTTAATACCATCAAGAGAACTACAAATATGCAAGTTCTCTCACTTCAAGATTTGATCTCAACTATCAAGTCATTTGAGATGGATGACAGACTCAGACTGGACAACCATGTGAGCTCTTTGAGTCAAGCTGGAATTGCTACATGTTCAACCATTGGCTCTATCTTTCTAAGCCAATCTCACCCAACAGTTCACTCGGTTGATGGTGTAAAGTTGTATAATGTTTAATCCATCACCAACCAAGCCCTCACAACAACCTCCTTAGCAAGTCAACTTACCTAAAAAATCTGCAGCCTGTTCCAAATTGCTATTGACAAAGCCATTGAGAAAGCACTCAAATCACATGGGTTAAGCAAACTTGCAACTAGCAAGCCTACCAATTCAAGTCAACTCGTTGATGTTAATGATTTTCACATTGCTCTCTTCCACGCCTTTATGGCAAGTCATGAGCAACTGTTACAAGTAAATATGTTACATCCATCATTTCAACAAGAAGACAAGGTAATTGTGGAATTGTTCGATGTTGACAACCAAGATTTTAAGTCTATTGATTGTCGCACGGGACCCAACTGGTTGTTTGACTATGACTACCTGTTCAATCAGTTTCGTGGCATGTATACCCCACCATCAACAAGTGCTCAAGTTCCAATTTTTATACCTGAACCAGTGTTGATGCAAATTCTTGTCAACAACATGAATGATGTCAATCTGTCTGCTGGCCATGACAACAGAAATGTACTGTCAGTAGTTCCTCAACTAGTAGTCATCAATCCTGCTCCTTAACCTACTGATACAACTAACCTGGTAACTGTTGAAGATGTCTCTAATTCTGATTCAGATGACTCGCTCATGTCAAACGACAATGTGGAACAAATTCAGACTAAGTCCGCAACAAATTCTTAATAAGCACTGAGTGTGGTCGAATCCGTTCCCACACCTCCCTTTTAAAATGACAGTGTTCAAGTAGCCGCTGCTGAACAAACTGTTGCTTATGATTCTGCCAACACTGCCTCTACACCTGTTCCTGCAGTTCTTGTTCCCTTATTGAAAATCTCTGGGGATGGCCCTATTGCTCAAGAATATGTGGTTAATCAACTTGACATTGTTCAGCCGACCACTAATGCTCTAATTAATACTCCACGCATATTTGATCCCATCGAGAGCCTGATAGTTTATCTTCAAGTGGAACCTGTCACTTAAGTGGAAGATATTCCCTCATTGCCCATTCACCGAACACACCTGACAGAGAACATCATTGGCTCTCACTCACCCGACATCAAGGAGCAAATAAATCTTGTAACATCAACATATGTCTTTTAGCTTGTTTTATTTCACATGTCGAACCGAAGGGCTACACGGTAGCTCTCAAAGAGAATTCATGGGTTGAAGCTATGTAGGAAAAGCTATTACAGTTCAAGAAGCTAAAACATGTGGAGGCTCGTTAAGAAACCTGAAAACAAGAAACCGATTGGTACAAGATGGTTATTCAGAAACAAGAAGAATGGTAATGTGGTGATAATAAGAAATAAAGCATGTATGGTAGTTCAAGGTTTCTCTTAGCGTGAAGGTCTTGATTATATTGAGGTTTATGCTCCTGTTTCAAGGCTCGAGGCAATTCGTCTCTTCTTGGCATATGCTTCATACATGAATTTCAAAGTGTATCAAATGGATGTAAAGATTTCCTTCTTGTGTGGGCAAGTGAAAGAAGAGATTTACGTCAAGCAACCGCTAGGTTTTGAAGATCCAGAGCATCCAACTACGTTTACCATCTTGATAAAGCTGTCTATGGCCATCACCAACCACCTCATGCATGTTATGCTACCTTAGAAGAACATATATTAAAGAATGGCCATAGAAGATGTGTTATTGATCAAAAACTCTTTATCAAGAAGGTAAAGGACGATCAGATTCTTATCCAAGTGTATGTTGATGACATTATCTTTGGGTTAACATGTGATAAGTTGTGTAGAGAGTTCGTGAGGTTCATGCAAAGTCGGTTTGGAATGCGTTCGTTGGGGGAAATGCCTTTCTTTTTTAGCATTCAAGTTGAACAGAAGACGGGCGGGATTTTGATTCATGATGAAAAATATGTTAACAAAATTGTTCAAAAGTTTGGGTTCAAGGACGCCAATTCCTTTGGCACTCCAATTGCTAATCGACCAGTGTTAGTTGCATATCCATTGGGAAAGTCAGTCGATCAACACCTTTATCATTCCATGATTGGTTACCTGATGTATCTTACTACCAGCAGACCAGACATTATGTTCCCTGTCTGTTAGTGTGCAAGATATCAATGTGATCCAAAGGAGTCCCACTTTAACGTTGCCAAGCGTATATTTCGGTACATAAAGGGAAAGCTGTAACAACTCGGATTTTCCATTTAATATTTTGTATCATTTACCCGACCCAGTTCTATGTTCGGGTTATTTTATCAATAAAATATATCACGTCTATCGAGTTATTATTATTTTTTTATTATATTTATTTAATATATATACATAACTTTCAAATATATACCATTTATACCCTCCTCAATACTATAAACCCATTTTGAATCCATCCCTATAGTATAAGGACTATTTTGAAAAATCTGATAAATATTATACAAAACCCTTAACCCGTTTACCCTATCCATTTACTAAAACCGCAACCCGTATAGATATCTTGGACCTTAATCTTCGCGTTTAACTTGGAATTGAATCATGTATATGATTCCTCATGCCTAAATCGATCTCACCGTTGTATTTAATTTGGTAATCTAGGTCATAATGATACGTATTTACATATTATAATGATTCGTCTTAACTCAATGGGATTATACCATTTAGCATTGATCATATTTCAATTAAACATATATACATCTTCCCATACACTTCTACTCCCAATATTTGTCTCTGCTATCGGCTTTATCGGCAAAATTAACCAATAATTAAACATCATATTAGGTAATTTATTATATGGTTATGTTCGATACCTTGTCAGCTACCTTAACCCCATGATCAATTGGCCAAGCATTCAACATTTTGGCCGATTGATCTTGCTAGGGTTCCTTTATGATTTGGGATTTAAACTGTGACTGTTAATTAATTTTCATTATCATGTTTGTACCAACTAACACCCTAGCCCAGGTGGCTTGAGTGTGCGTGTTAAGACTCATGTGGCTGGGGGCGCGGGTTCGAGCCACTTCCAGCTCATTTTTTTGCCATTATTTTTGGAAATCTATTTATGTATAATATATAAATTCTTTTAATCAATTAAATTATATTATAAATATAATAATTAATTGATATTTTATTAAAACGACATATTAACTAGTCACTTTTCTGAACCTTGGTTAAAACCATATATATATATATATATATATATATATGGTGGGCTATAATAAGAAGTGGAGTGTGTTTGAGAAGTTTAAGAAGTAATCTGGTGCATTAGATATGTTGATCTGAGGTGGATATGGAAAGTGTGTTTATTGTGCGGTGTGTTTTATTTTAGTTGTGGTGTGTTTATTTTGCGATGTGTTTTATTAGATCTAATGGTAAAAACACACTTTTTACACTTTTTTGGAAAAAATCTACTTCTTATTACATGTTACATTCGTTACTTTTCAAACCCGAAAACCCGACCCATTTTAAATTTTCGGTTTTGTTTCCATTTAAATTTATGTATTTTTATAATATTATTAATTAATCTCAATTTTCGTTAATGTATTTATGTGGTCATTTCTATGCAAATATACATTCACCACCCTTGTAGTATTACATACTCTTTTAAAACATTCATAATCAAGGTCAAATATTTATGTACATGTCCCATTCAATTTACTAGAATTATTATTTAACTACAACTACTACTTTTATTATTTATAATTATTATTATTAATTTTATTATTATCATCATCTTTTCATATGTTACTTAACTAATAAAAACTAATGAATGTTTTAATTCAATAAAATTTATTAAAAGTAGTTAAACCTTTTGAATACCCTATTAAACAATTTTTAATTTATATTTTAATTATATTAAATATGATTAATTTTCATAATTTCCTTAAGATATAACAACTCTATATTTTCAATATAAAAGGAGGACAAATCCTCTATTATTTTCACACCTCAATCCATTCTTTTCTTAAGTTTAAAAGCACTAACAAGTAAGTTGTTACCATTTCAAGCATTTTATAGATTTTGTTTTGATTTTATCTTGAATGTTCATACTTGTTCATAAGTTGTTCTTCATGATCATGTTACTTTTATCATAAAAATATTATATCTTGGTTTTAAGAATCATTATGATCATGGATATCCAAGATGAACACTTTGATTTTTCTAAATCTTGGATCAAGCCTAGTTATTTTGCAAGAACAAACATGAATATATATTTATCTAAATCTTATGATTCATTGATCATCATAACTTATAAACTTTCTTTTAAATAAGATTATTTATAAAAAAAAATTTATTTAAAATATTTTACAATCGATATAACATACTTCATATCTTTGAATTAATAATTGAGTAAATTAATTATTGTTTATTTTATTTCAACATAACTACTATTTATAATTTTCTTTAAGAGAATTCATGCATGACATTTAAGTTAATTAATTAATTATGTTACTTGGAAACAAATGTTTAATTATAAATTGTTATTAATATTATTATTAAGTTATAATTATTTGTCTACAAATCATTCTTCAACTAATAAACATCAAATGATTTATATAAACTTTATTCATTTTTGTTAAACTCATTAAAAATCCCCAAGTCCCTATTTACCATAAGTTAATTAACTTTATAATTCTGGTAGCTAGTCCTTGATTTTTGTATCTTCGTTATTATTTAAAGTTTCGTGAGATTCAATTGCTTCGTTTGTTAACTCGTTTTCCGTTATTATTTCAAGTTGTCTCCAATACCAAAGGTGAGTTTCTCACACCCCTTTTTTTTACCATTTTTTAAAACTATTTTGGGGGTAGCATATATATCCTATTAAAGATCCAATTTCGATTATTTATTATTTACAAACTACAATTCGCATCATGGACTTGTGTGCTTATTTGCTACTTGCTCAAATATTACGTGCATGGATTTCTTCGATAAGTATGATCATACGCCCCCCCCCTTTGCACTCAGGACCATTGTTTCTAGTGGAAAAGGGACTCCGATCTGAGTACGTCGGTGCACAATCCCAACTGGAAAAGACCTTCATTTATTTTTTACACTCATGGACCATTGTTTCTAGTGTAAAGAACCCTTATGTGTTTTTTCACAAGTTTCATTGAATTGTATAGTTTTTATGTAGTATTTAAACTGTGTGAACTCACCAACTATTCAATTAGTTGACTTTATTTTATATATATGCTACAGGTACTTTCATTAGAGGATGAAATGAAGAGGATAATAGAAGTTAGGTTATCTAGATAATAAACAAGAAGATGTTTGTTTTGTTCCTTTTCCCTTGTGTTTGTTCATTTGAAATAACCTGTGTACTTGATGCTTTAGAATGAATTAATGATAATATTGTCACTTAATAGTGTCACATGTGTTTTGAGCAATCTGTACGTCACACTCAGGCATTTCCGCTTTAGCTGGGGTGTTACAGATTGGTATCAGAGCCGTGACTATAAGATAGGACATTAGACGTAGTGTTCTAGTAGGTTATAGTTTATTTGCTTAATTGTTTAGGTTGCATTATTAGAAATTATGTGAGCCTTATTTGATTGTTCAATACACATTATTTGGTTATTATTAATTTGTTTATGCCTCATGTAAGCAAATACTATTATACTGAAGATTCAATCACACAAGCACACACAAGTCCAAAGGTTTATGTTTAACGCAAAGATTTTCAATAATCAAATTTTTGATATTTAGTTGTCTGATATTTTTTCTTCTTAAAGATATATTGTGTGTGTGTAATAATTATTAATATTGGTAAATGTTTTAATATTAAAGATAAAAGGGTTTTAATTTAAAATGTACTTTTAATATATATCACGTTAATTAACATATTAAAATATAGTTATAAGTTCAAGTATTTTATAGAAGATTATATTTTATATAAATATTATTATTTATTATTTACAATATTAAGTTAAAAGAGATCTTTATTAATCATAATAAAATGTAATAATTTATTATTTCATAAATACAAATCGATCTCAAATCATTATTTATATATATTATCAATTTATTAATTCGTAGTGTTCCCCGTTATTACTCCTGCTTTGGATTTGTCTTAGCTACATCTTGATGAGCGCAACGAGTTTTTATTATACCGTTCTTATCATATTCATTCCTCTTGCTTATAAGGTGAGTAATCACTCCCATCCTCTTACTTGTTTTCTAAACTTTTAGGGACATATACATACTTACAATATTTACATACTACTAGTATTCACATTAGCAATTTTTAACCTTGTGTGCTGTCAATTATGTGCTTAACTAGCTACTTGTTAATTTGTTTATTTGAACGCATTCTGGAGAGGTCCATCATATTCACATATTAGTATGATTATACGATTTTCGAAGTGGTGGCGTCCGATCGCATGAAAATGGTTTCACCGATAAATTTTATATTTGTATTCTTATTATTGCTTTTATTTCAAGATTTTGTAATAGAATTATTTGAGTTTTTTAATTGAATTTGATAGATATTATTACTTTTAGATATTGCATGATAGTACCTTGTTAGCTGTGAACAATTCACGCCCCGACATTTACGCCTTAGGTTGGGGTGTAACAAATTGGTATCAGAGACGAAGGTTTATGATACGTCGTTAGTGGTGCCTTAAAAACATACTTAGAAGCCCCATACATGCCTACCTGCTTGCCTTATGTGTTCAAATTATTTGTATACAACTTTCCTAGTTAATTATTTAATTAATTGTGTATTTTTATTGTCATGCACACACAACTCCGAAGCTATGCTTCACTTTCAAAGTATTTTTGTAACTCCAAGGCTACGCCTCAATCTCAAAATATTTTTTTATTAAATTTTATTAGATTTCCTTTCACACCCCAACCTACGGCGGAAATGCCGGGGCGCGAACTGATTGTCACAGCTCTCAATGTACTATCATGCAACATTAAATGTGTCAATATCTATTAAATTTAATTAAATAACCATACATCAAAGTAACCAAAGTGCATAAATTAAATTAAATCAAATCAAACAAAATCAAATATTTTAATTCTTGTATATTCTTCTCTAGCATGCAGCCTAAGTTTTCTTCAAATACAAGCTTGAGAATCACATCACACGATAACCTGCATATGCGTTAAAAATACAACAGGTTTTGTCAACACAATGTTGAGTGAGTATAACACCAGATTTGAGACACTATATATTAATAAGAAAGAGTGCAAACTTTTCTTGTGAGATATACAGCTAGCCATAGCACATAACAATCAAACAACTATAAAGAAAGCAAACCATAAAGAATTGGCTCAGCCAATCCATATAAATGGACATTGGTTACCAAGCAAGGACTAAAATGTACCCTAAAAATGGACATCGGTTGCCGAAATAAGCAAGTAGCATTCAAACAAAGTAAGTTAAGCAAACTGGTAAACACACAAGGATAAACAGTTGCGGTTGAGTAATATATAATATACAAATATATACGAGGTTGTTATGTGGTGCTATGTGAGGGGGTTGCCACAAAAAGTCCGCATACTGGTTCGGGCAAGTAAACCTGCTACCTTTGACTCGGCTGTCGAACTCGCAGAGATGGTTTATGCAGACCTGGCTGCGGATGAAGTAGTGGTGGAAGAAAAGAAGAAAGAAAAGAAATGGGTTGTTCCTGCCAAGCGACCCGGCACTCAGACATGGAACTCCAAAGATAAGAAGCAGAAGGTGTGGGAGAAGAGGTCGTGTAGGACTTGTGGTAAGATGCACGGTTGTGAGTGCAAATGGGGCACTAGTTCTGATGTGTGCCATAAGTGTGGAAAGTCTCATGGAGGGGAATGCAGAGTAGGATCTAATGCTTGTTACAAATGTGGTAAGATGGGGCATTTTGCTCAGGACTGCCATGCTAAGCCCGCGTGTTACAAGTGCGGCAAGACGGGTTACTTTGCTAGGGAGTGTACTGAGGGCGAAGCCGGAGGAAGTGGAAAAAAGGATACTGAACAAGCTAGACCAAGAACCAGAGCCTACATGCTGACTCAAGAACAAGCCAAGCAGATTCTAGATGTCGTCACAGGTACATTTCTAATAAACGGTATTTCCGCTTCAGTATTGTTTGATTCAGGTACAAACAAAAGTTTCGTAGCCACGCCATTTACTAAATTAGCTAAAATGAAAAGTTGTCGAGTGTCTGAAACTTTTATAGTAGAAACCTCTAGTGACACTTCGATTAAAATAATGAAAATGGTTAAGGACGCTAAGATAGAGTTAGAGGGACATGAGTTCCCTGTTACCTTGTATGTTATGACCTTAGGAGGGTTCGACGTAGTCTTGGGAATGGATTGGTTGTCTGAGTATAAAGCTTAGATAGTGTGTAAGAGTAGGATAATAAGGTTATAGTCCTTGGGTGGTAGTTCGGTTACGGTTTATGATGATAAGGAAGGTTATGGGCTTAATGTCATTTCGATGATAAAAGCCGAGGGTTTGTTAAGGCGAGGGTGCGGTGCCTACCTGGCGTATGTTTTCAACTCTACGGCCGAGACAAGAGAAATGAAAGATGTTCCTATCGTGTGCGACTACCCTGAAGTATTCCCAAAGGATCTTCCGGGTTGCCACCAGAGCGCGAGATTGAATTCCAGATAGATTTGATACCAGGAGCCCAACCCGTCGCGAAAGCGCCTTACCGTCTAGCACCGTCCGAGATGAAAGAACTGATGTCCCAACTGCAAGAACTCCTCGACAAAGGTTTTATAAGGCCGAGTGTTTCCACGTGGGGCGCACCGGTGTTGTTCCTGAAGAAAAAGGATAGAAGTATGAGAATGTGCATAGACTATCGCGAGTTGAACAAGCTTACGGTAAAGAATTGATATCCCTTGCCAATGATTGATGATCTGTTCGACCAACTGCAAGGTTCAAGTTGGTTCTCATGAATAGATATTAGATCAGGCTATCATCAATTGAAAGTGAAAGAGGCAGACATCCCTAAGACAGTGTTTCGGACGCGGTATGGACACCACGAGTTCCTCGTAATGTCATTCGGTCTAACGAATGCTCCCGCAGCATTTATGGACATGATGAATAGGGTGTGTCGGCCAATGTTGGATAAGTCAGTTATCGTTTTCATCGACGATATTTTGATTTATTCAAAGAGCGAGTCTGATCATGCCGAACATCTGAGGGAAGTATTGGAAGTTCTGAAGAAAGAGAAGTTGTATGCTAAGTTTTCGAAGTGTGCATTCTGGTTGAGAGAAGTGCAATTTCTAGGTCACGTGATTAATCCTGAAGGGATTACCGTGGACCCAACTAAGATTGAGGCGATAACGAATTGGAAGACTCCACAGAATTCGACTGATATACGATGCTTCTTGGGGTTAGCTGGCTACTATAGGAGATTCATCAAAGGTTTCTCCAAGATAGCCGCACCGTTAACCGGTATGACCCGAAATTCGATAGTATTCAGTTGGGGTAAGTTTCAAAAAGAAGCTTTTCAGGAGTTAAAGAAGAGACTCACGCAAGCTCCAATCCTTGCTTTACCCGATGGTGACGAGGACCTAGTAGTTTGCACTGATGCTTCGCATCGTGGGTTAGGTTGCGTGCTGATGCAACGAGGAAGGGTGATAGCTTATGCGTCTAGACAGTTGAAAGTTCATGAGAGTACCTATCCAACGCATGATTTAGAGCTAGCAGCTGTAGTGCATGCTCTTAATATATGGAGACATTATCTGTATGGTACTAAGTGTACCATTTACACCGATCATAAGAGTCTAAAGTACTTCTTCGAATAGAAGGAATTGAACATGAGACAGAGAAGATGGTTGGATTTGATTAAGGATTACGACTGCGACATTAAATACTATCATGGTAAAGCTAATGTGTTCGCCGACGCGCTAAGTCGTAAGAATGAGGAAGTCCTTGCAACTGTAAAGTCATACCAACTGATTATGAACTCAAGTCTTTTTGAAGAAATCATCAAAGTGCAGTCAGAGGTGCTAGTAGATGAGAAGTTAGTAAAGAAAGAGTTTACTGCCAACAAGATGAGCTAATGGAAAACACTCGTGGTGTTAAGACTAGGTTTGACCGTATGTGGATCCCATGCCATGGATATCTCAGAGGTTGAATCTTAGATGAAGCTCATAAGTCAAGATATTCGATTCATCCATGAGCTACAAAGATGTACCAGGATTTGAAGAGAGACTACTGGTGGCCAGGAATGAAGAATGATGTAGTAGATTATGTTAGTAAGTGCTTAACTTGTTTACGAGTCAAGGCTGAACACCAGAAGCCTTATGGGTAGATGCAACCTTTGGAGATACCTGAATGGAAGTAGGGACACATCACCATGGATTTCATAACTAAGCTACCTCGTACAGCTAAGCATCATGATACCATCTGGGTGATTGTGGACCGTTTGTCCAAGAGTGCTCACTTTCTACCCATACGAGAGGCTATCTCGTCAGAAACGTTAGCAAGCTTGTTCATAAAGGAGGTTGTGTCTAAGCACGGTGTACCGTTTTCGATCCTGTCAGATAGAGATACACGGTTTACTTCGAGGTTTTGGAAGAAGTTCCATGAAGCTATGGGAACGAGATTGAACATTAGTACAGTGTATCATCCTCAAACAGATGGACAGTCCGAGAGGACGATCCAAACCCTTGAGGATATGCTACGTGCTTTTGTTTTAGATTTTGGTGGAAGTTGGGATGACCATCTGCACCTGGCAGAGTTCTCCTATAACAACAGTTACCATTCAAGTATTGATATGCCACCGTTTGAAATGCTTTACGATAGACGATGTAGAACCCCGGTTTGTTGGGGAGAGATTGGCCATAAAGAAATGGGAAGCCTTGAGGTCGTTCAAGAGACATCTTCAAAGTTCGATCAGATTAAAGCAAGAATGAAAGCTGCTCAAGACAGACAGAAGTCGTATGCTGATAAGCGGCGACGACCGATCGAGTTTAACGTTGGTGACAATGTGATGCTCAAGGTCTCGCCTTGGAAGGGGATCATTCGCTTTAGAAAGAGAGGGAAGTTGAGTCCGAGGTACATTGGACCATTTGAGATTTTAGATCGTGTGAGCGATGTAGCCTATAAGCTGGATTTACAAGATGAGTTGGAAGGAATTCATTCAACCTTCCATGTTTCTCATTTGAGAAAATGTCTTGCTGATGACACGTTGCACGTGCCATTGATGGACATAGATGTTGATGAACAGTTGAACTACATTGAGCAACCAATAGAAATGCTTGATCGCAAGGAAAATCAACTTCGTCACAAATTCATACCATTGGTAAAGGTAATATGAAAGCTCCACAAAGGGTTAGATGCCACTTGGGAAGCTGAGGATGAGATGCACAAGTTTTACCCTAGTCTGTTTAAGTAGTAGTTAGGTTTTGGGGACAAAACCTCTTTAAGGTGGGAAGACTTGTAACATCCCAAGTTTCGAATAATAGTGGTAATGAATTTTGACTCGTTATGACGGAAAAGTTACTTGAGTTAATAAATAAAAAGTAAAATGGTAAAAAGAGGAAAGATAAGTAGGCTAATTAAAAGTAAGTAATCATGGACCAAAAAGGAAAGATGGGCCTTAAGTCCATGGGCTTAAGGGAGTATAAATACCCCTTAAACCCTAAATCTTTCCATTTACATCCATCTTATCCATCTTATTCTCCCTACACCTCCATAACACACAAACCCTTTCTATTTTCGGCCGCAAGAGGAGGAAACGAGATCCAAGGTTAAACGAGCATAGGTCTTTGGTTTATCATCCTTAATCAAGCTAGATAAACGATCCAAGCTCATAATCCAAGATAGCCGTGACCTTAGAAACGCCTAAAGGTATGTTCTTTAACCATAAAGATTACGTTTTTATGAACGGTTTGCTATGAAAATTAACCCTAGAGTAGGTCGGGTCTAAATGCTTCATAAAAAATGCAAACTTGATGATTAGAATGAACTTAATAGACCTATGGCAATATACGGCTAATAGATAAACCCTATTTCTAGCCTAGAACGTTTTAAAGGTATAAAGGTCTAAGCTTTATGCCTAAAACAGGATAGATCTTGAAGCCGTGATAGTAATGGGTGTGAAACGGGTATGACTAATGATGATTAAGGGTTAAAAGTTCATGGATTGAACCATAAAACGGCTAACTGGGCTAGGTGAAAGTTACAAAAATGGAAAGATGAGCTGAACACACCTCACCTGAGGGTTCTCGGCCAGAACTGGGGGTTCTCAGCCAACCCATGTTCTCGGCCAGGCACGAGATTTTGGTCAATCAAGATTCTCGGCCAACCCATGTTCTCGGCCAGGCACGAGATTTCGGTTAACAAGAGTTCTCGGCCAGGAAGGTTTTCGGTGATCATGTGTTCTCGGTCAAGAACATGTGTTCTCGGCAACCTTGTGTTCTCGGTCGGGTTCTCAGCCGAAAACATGAGTTCTCGGTTAAGGATGGATTTCGGCCAAGCATAAGAGTCCTCTGTTGGATTTGGGCCTGAGTCCAGTTGGGCCCAGATACCATAATGGACAGTTGGACCTAAAGAAACTAAGCCACATCATGCTAAGCCCGTATCTAATTTAAACAAGCCAGCCCATTATCTTAAACATAACAAAGCCCAACTTAGAGAATACATTGGTTAATTAAAAATACCGACTAAATTAATTATACGGTTAAATGACATATATATATATATAACAGTGAGCCGTGCATAATTAAAGAAGGGGATAACAAATAACGGTGAACGCAACAGGATACAGGTGAGTTTCTAGCCCCATGTCCTTGCTATGTTTTCGGGGCTGTGTGCATACTCGATGTGATTAGTTAATACACTTACCTTAAGTGTTAAGTGTATGCCTTATGTGATTTATGTATGAATGAATGCTTGACGATGCATGAACGATCTTCGGATATTACATGCGCCGTCAAGGGATAGTATAAAGTTATGATTGACATATATATGATGTGTAGATGATGTATGGACGTATGAAAGTTATAATCATGAACGTATAGAGAGGTACGAAAGGTATAGATAGAACAAGGGAACTGACCCTAATAATGTCGGCGAATGTAGGGAACCGACCCTAATAATGTCGGCGAATGTAGGGAACCGACCCTAATAATATCGGCGAATGTAGGGAACCGACCCTAATAATATCGAAGAATGTAGGGGACCGACCCTAATAATATCGGCGAAGGTTATAGGGCGGAAGGCTCTTTAAAATGTATGTGTATGAACGAGAGTATGTATGTTAATACGAAAGAAAGAATGAAAGTACGTAAGTATGTAAGACAATAGAAAGGTAAGTACCCTCGGGTGCATATGTAAATATGTGAATGTATTGTACGTTGCCTGATTAACTAGAACTCACTCAGCGTAGCTGACTTTTAGTATGCACGCATGCTAATCGACTGAGACAGCTGGCTTGAGGGAGACACATGGCAATACTGAAGAGGCTGGCATCTGAAGATTTTTCGTGATGTTTTGACACTATGTTTTATGTTATGTTTTAAAATGACAAAATTATGGATGAATGTAATGAATGGTTGACTATGTTATTATTCCGCGAAAGTTTTTATTTAACTCTGATTTTAGAACTACGTTTATGAGTAAATCCAACGTCCAAATGTGAGGTACCGGTAACGGGGCCTTACAGGTTAAGTCAGTGAAGGTTGATGATAGGAAGAGAGGCTGAGGTGGGTGTAACTACAAGTCATTCAAAGGCTGCGACCCGCCGAAGCTTACTGGTTTAGGAGACGCACTCGCTACTCTCCTATGGATAACCTGAATTAGCGAATGTTGTCCTGACCAAGCTGTAGGTTATGCTACCCAATCCTTCGGTGACGAAGCAATGTACTGGTGGGAGTCGATTGAGCAGGGGAAGAGTCGAGGAGATATTAAGACAATGAGGTGGGATGATCCGAAAGGGTGGGTGTTGAAGAAGTTTTGTGCTGATGCCGAAGTTGAGAGGGCGGAGATGAAGTTCCTGAACTTGAAAGCGGGAAAGATGACACACCATGAGTATACCACAGAGTTCAACCGAATGTCTAGGTTGGTGCCCGATATGAGTAACACTGAGGCTACGAGAATCAAGTGCTATGTGAGTGGATTGCCATAGAATGTTCGCACGCTAGTCAGGGCGAATAAACATGCTACTTTTGACTCTGATTTAGAACTCGCATAGATGGTTTATGAAGACCTGGATGGGGATGATGTTGTGGTGGGAGATTAGAGAAAGGATAAGAAGTGGGTCAATCATGCTATGTGACCCGGTACTCAGTTATGGTACTCCAAGGACAAGAAACAGAAGGTGTGGGAAAAGAAGTCATGCAAGACATGCTGTAAGATGCACGGTGGCGAGTGCAAGTGGGGCACTGGTTCTGATGTGTGCCATAAGTGTGGAAAATCCCATGGTGGGGAATGCCGGCTAGGGTGAAATGCACGTTAAAAATGTTAGAAGGTGGGGCATTTTACTCAATATTGCCATGCAAAGCCCGCATGTTATAGGTGCTGTCAGACTGGTCACCTAGCAAGGGCTTGCACGGGCGGTGAAACTGGAGGAGGTGAAAAGAAGGATGCTGATCAGGCTAGACCAAGAACTAGAGCCTACATGCTGACCCAATAGCAAGCCAAGCATATTCTAAATGTCGTGACAGGTACGTTTCTAGTAAACGGTATTTCCGCTTCAGTATTGTTTGATTCAGGTGCAAAAAAAAGTTTCGTAGCTACACCATTTAGTAAATTAATTAAAATGAAATGTTGTCGAGTGTTTGAAACTTTTATAGTAGAAACCTCTAGTGACACATCGATTAAAATATTGAAAATGGTTAAGGACTGCAAGATAGAGTTAGAGGGACATGAGTTCCCTGTTACCTTGTATGTTCTGACCTTAGGAGGGTTCGATGTGGTTTTGGGAATGGATTGGTTATCTGAGTATGAAACTCAAATAGTAAGTAAGACTAGGAGAATAAGGTTAAAGTCCTTGGATGGTTGTGCGGTGACAGTTTATGGTGATAAGGAAAGTTATGGGCTTAATGTCATTTCGATGATAAAAGCCAAGGGTTTGTTAAGACGAGGGTGCGATGCCTACCTGGCGTATGTTGTCAACGCTACGGCTGAGACAAAATAAATGAAAGATGTTCCTATCGTGTGCAACTACCCAAAAGTATTACCTGAGGATCTTCCGAGGTTGCCACCAGAGCGAGAGATACCAGGAGCCTAGCCCGTCGCGAAAGCGCCGTCTGAGATGAAAGAACTGATGTCCCAACTGTAAGAACTCCTCGACAAAGGTTTTATTATACCAAGTGTTTTCCCGTGGGGTGCGTTAGTGTTGTTTGTGAAGAAGAAGGATGGAAGTATGAGAAGGTGCATAGATTATCGTGAGTTGAATAAACTTACGGTGAAGAATAGATATCCTTTGCCAAGGATTGATGATCTGTTTGACAAACTGCAAGGTTCAAGTTGGTTCTCACGTATGTTGTCAACGCTACGGCCGAGATGAAAGAAATGAAAGATGTTCCTATCGTGTGCAACTACCCAGAAGTATTCCCTGAGGATCTTCCGGGGTTGCAACCAGAGCGAGAGATAAAATTCCAGATAGATTTAATACCAGGAGCCCAGCCCGTCGCGAAAGCGCCGTTTGTGATGAAAGAACTGATGTCCGAACTGTAAGAACTCCTCGACAAAGGTTGTATTAGACCAAGTGTTTCCCCGTGGGGCGCGCCAGTGTTGTTTGTGAAGAAGAAGGATGGAAGTATGAGAATGTGCATAGATTATCGTGAGTTGAATAAACTTACGATGAAGAAAGATATCCTTTGCCAAGGATTGATGATCTGTTTGACCAACTGCAAGGTTCAAGTTGATTCTCACGAATAGATCTTAGATCAGGCTATCATCAGCTAAAGGTGAAAGAGGCAGACATCCCTAAGACAGCGTTTCGGACGCGGTATGGACACTACGAGTTCTTCGTTATGTCATTCGGTCTAACAAATGCTCCTGCAGCATTTATGGATATGATGAATAGGGTGTTTCGGCCGATGTTGGGTAACTCAGTTATTGTTTTCATTGATGATATATTGATTTATTCAAAAAGTGAGTTTGATCATTCCGAGCATCTGAGAGAAGTATTGGAGGTTCTGAAGGAAGAGAAGTTGTATGCTAAGTTTTCGAAATGCACGTTCTGTTTGCGATAAGTGTAATTTCTAGGTCACGTGATAAATCCTAAAGGGATTACCGTGGACCCGGTTAAGATTGAGGCGATAACAAATTGGAAGACCCCGACTGATATACGAATCTTGTTAGGGTTAGCTGGCTATTATAGGAGATTCATCGAAAGTTTCTCCAAGATAGCTGCACCATTGACCGGTATGACCCGAAAGTCGGTAGTATTCAGTTGGGGTAAGTTTCAAGAGGAGGATTTTGAGGAATTAAAGAGAAGACTCACGTAAGCTCCAATCCGTACCCTACCTGATGGTGACGAGGATCTGGTTGTTTGCACTGATGCTTCGCATCGTGGGTTAGGTTGAGTGTTGATACAACGAGGTAAGGTTATAGCTTATGCGTCTAGACAGTTGAAAGTTCACGAGAGTACTTATCCGACGCATGATCTAGAGCTAGCAGCAGTGGTGCATGCTCTCAAGATATGGAGGCATTATCTGTATGGTACTAAGTGTACCATTTAGACGGATCATAAAAGTTTAAAGTACTTCTTCGAGTAGAAAAAATTGAACATGACGCAGAGAAGGTGGTTAGAATTGATAAAGGATTACGACTGCGATATTAAGTACTACCCTGGTAAAGCTAATGTGGTCGCCTATGCACTAAGCCGCAAGAATGAAGAAGTCATTGCAGCAGTGAAGTTATACCAGTTGTATTATGAATTCAAGTCTTTTTGAAAAAATCATCAAAGTGCAATCAGAGGTGCTAGTAGATGAAGGGCTAATGAAGAAAGAAAGGGTTTTTGGGCAGCAAGACGAGTTGATGGAAAACACACATGGTGTTAAGACAAGGTTTAACCGTATGTGGATTCCACGCCATGGAGACCTTAGAGGTCGAATCTTAGATGAAGCTCACAAGTCAAGGTATTCAATTCATCCAGGAACCACGAAGATGTACCAAGATTTGAAAAGAGACTACTGGTGGCCAGGAATGAAGAATGATGTGTTAGATTATGTTAGTGCTTAACTTGTTTACAAGTCAAAGCCGAGCATTAGAAGCCTTATGGAAAGATGCAACCTTTGGAGATACCAGAATGGAAATGGGAACATATCACTATGGATTTCATAACTAAACTACCTCATACAGCTAAGCATCATAATACCATTTAAATAATTCTAGATTCAATTTTTCCATGGCGTAATTATGAGTTTTAAGTTAACCATTAACAGTAGCATTTTATCTCTCCTCAATTCACAATAATTACAACCACACTCTAGAAAATAAATAACACACTCACATAATATGAAGAGCCTATAGTAAATGCTTTAATATAAAAAAAATAGTTTTTTCCTAATTGTCATAACATTGATCTATAGCATTAATTTGAGGTTGGCAATAATAAACCAATTAAATTTCAATTTCATTTAATCATATTATGATGACGTTAAAAACTTACCTTAAATGCTATCGCTAAAAATTTTAAACTAATTAATATTATTTATTTTTCACTTTAATTGTGAATGACCAAAACAAAGTAGTGTTAATTTTGTTTTACTATTACGGATCTATCTACTATGTTGAAATACCATCTATTCTTACCACTTGTCAATCTCATAGCTCTTCTCTCCATTTTTTTCAACTCATTTCAATATATGGTCCATATTGTCACACCCCAACCTAAGGCGGAAATGTCGGGGTGTGAGCTGATTGTCACATCTCACAAGGTTACTATCTTGCAACATTATAAGTTTCAATATCTATTTAATAATTTCAAATAAAACAATTACAGTTAAGCACATCAAGTATAACGAAATTACATCAATGATTAATTAAGTTTGTATCCTAAAAAGCATCTCTACGCGATCTTCATCTTGCTAAACAACAAAGCTGATAACCTGCAAATGCGTATAAAATATATTTTTGTTAACAACACATGTTGAGTGAGTAAAACACCAGTTTAAGACAAAACAATAATAGTATATATAATATATAAAGAAAGATGCAAACTATTCATGTGAGATAAGCAGTTAAACCATACTACATACACAAACAATCAAACATAAAGAAAGGGCTAAACCGTTTCCATGCGAATAGGCATTGGTTACCAAAAATGAGGTGCCGGTGAAACCATTGTCAATGCGTCGGAAGCCGGCCACTACGACGGTCGTATGATCATACTAGACTGAGAATATGTTGGACCTCTCCGAATGCGGTTTAAATAAAGCAAATAAGCAAATAGCAAGTTAGGCATAAACTGATATACACACAAGGATTAAACAGTTGCGGTTTTGAATACTAGATAATAGATAAATATGATACGATACGCATAAGTCCCCAAAAAGTTTAAAAATAAGTAAAAAGGGGAGTGATTACTCACCTGATCGGATGTACGAAATATAAGTGATGATGATGAGAAAAAGAAATCCTTCAGAATATACCGTCAAGGATTCATAGTTAAATAATAGGAATATGAATTAATTATAAGAGATATAACATGATTAAATAAATTAAGATTTCGTTGGAGATTGAGTTATGATTGTGATTAGAATATTATGAATTTGAACGATTGATTTCTATGGATTATCTCTTATTATGAAAACAATATTATTAATCATTAGTTAATTTCAAAGAATCGTTTGCTTATCATACAATCTAATTTATGATAAATTAGTTTAAATAAATATGAGCTGCGACATATTATAATAATAAACGTTTAAATAGTTTATTATAATAAGATTTATATTTTAGAATCTTTAACGAAACCCAATGGTAAAATATAGTTAATTAGTTTAACACGTTAAATATGTTTTATTATATTTTCATTTAACAAGAATACATATAATATATAAAATAAATATAAGTTTATAAAGACGTCCAACGACAAGAATCCCAAATGATGCTGCCGGGTTTAAATAAGTTAAAGTTTACTACTAATATATGTTTACAACACTTACACATATATAATTATATATATATATATATATATATACACACGAACACTTAACGAGATTAATTGATAAAAAGTGTGAATCAAGAATCAAGAATGCATATTATATATATCCTGGTGATTAACATTAAGTCATTGAAGTTGAATATTATTATAATTCATATGTATAATGATTTACTGTATGAACTATTTGTCATTTGTATATATGACTTTTTTGTGTAGTATAAAGAGTTTTAGCAATAAGAAGATTAATATTTAGTCTTCAATATTTTCTTTTATAAGTCAGACCACATATATTTTATGACTTGATCTATACTTCTTTTATACATTTGAATATATTTAATTTAATATACCTTTAATACAAATTTCTTAATTAAGAGGATTCTAAATTTTAAACAAGAAAATTGTTTCAGTCTCATCCCGCAATTTTCGCTTTCTAAAAATTATTTAGGTTACTCAAACCTAGAAGATTGTTTTCATAAGTTATTTACATAATCTCAATATTATATTAACTTATTAAATTTACTTTTATACAAATACAACGAACTGGGTTATGTTAGTGTCACCTGCTGGTAAGTACATAATTAAAGTGTTTATTATTATATTAACTTATTAAATTTACTTTTATACAAATACAACGAACTGGGTTATGTTAGTGTCACCTGCTGGTAAGTACATAATTAAAGTGTTTATTATGGTTTATATTCAAAATGATAAAGCTATACAAAAATTTTTAAAAAAAAATTATAGTTATAATATTCATGTTAAAATATGTTATAAAAATTTATTAAGATTGACACCGGCGATAAGTATAACGTAACTTAATATAAATACTTATTATTTTTATTATTTATTTATTTTATTTTTTAAAAATATTTTTTTTTCTATTTGTAACTTAATCATGCTTCTCATTATATTTAAAGAATATTTCATTTTCACTTTAATTTAAAAAAAATAGTTAATCCGGTAACAGTCATTTACCATGCTTCCATATAATCCGAGATCTTTAATTTTTTTCTCTATAAGTTGTTAATATATTTATATATATATATATATATATATATATATATATATATATATATATATATATATATATATATATGTATCCATTAATAAAATATTCCAATAAATTCTCGTAATATTAATTAGTAATACGGAATAAGTATTGAAAATTTGAATATTCCTTATCCAATAATTTCAATTATTATAAATGAGAATGACTACCTTCAATGTATTCAACCTTAAATCTTCTAATATTTTGCTATCCCAAAATAATCATTGTTAATTGAATAATAGCTTTAAGAATATTATGCCTTTGTTATTTTTCTGGCAATAATATTCATATGAAATGACACAAATCATTTTGTTACATTTTAATTAATTTTCAGTTTTATATTATGCTTGATTATACAATTGTTAATTGTAAAATATAAAATTAATTAAAAATTTGTCATACACAGAATATTAATAACAAATTTATCATGATCAATCAGTTTCAAATTCTAAAAATTCTAAGGTTCATTATATCATCAAAGTTTAGGTAATCTAGTTTTTTGGATAATCATGTTTTTTGGATAAACATGAGTAAATGATCTCAAATGACATCATATAAATGATTAAATTGTACGATATTTTATGTGTACGGATATTTTTTTTGTTAGTTTCAGTGATATATAATTATCTAGGGTTGTTATATACTTGAAAGAACCTTATTTGTCACACGGACAACTATAAGTGGTTATATCAAGTATTACAAGCACGCCTATATGTTAACTCATCCAAAGTTATAACCAAATATGGACTAAAGATTTTGATTTTTGATAAACGATGTATACCAACCAATCCAATCACAAATGTAGTGTACAAGAAATGTTTATTTATTTGTATCATATTTGTGTAATCTTAGTTATGTAATTTATGTAATTATAATGTAAATTGTAATTGTATGAACAATATATGATCATTTTGTTGACTATATTTCATTTAATGGTTAAAGTTTAAAATTTCATCAATTACTCGTGTAATACACGAGCCTCAAAATTATAACTATATATAATTTACAAGTTCGGTGCCGCAAGTGGCTTATTGGGCCACTTGGCGGCATCGTATTGGTCGGTGAATTTTGTATTTTTTTTAGTTTAGTTACCACAATAAACGTAATGGAAACTGATCAAACGTCAATTTTTTATTTCCGGTACCAAAACGAATCTGAAAGAAAACGGTCGAGTACGTGCAGACTCGCGCCTATATTTAAAGCCCTTGACCGACAACGCTACCAACCGACCCCCCCTCCCCCCAAATAAAATTGGCCGTTGGTCCACCTCAAGTTTTTTATTTTTTTCGTTTTTTAGTTCCGGTACCGTAAGGTACGTAATCGAAACCGACCAAATTCGTGTTAAGTTACCGTCTCTATGCTCGGGACCGACAACGCTTTGGTTTTACCACCGCCTGGGTTTGCTAACCAACTAAATATCGTCTTAAATAATTTGTTTTTTTTATACGAACGCCGCCGGTACTGACCGCATTCGTGTTGACTCAACATCGTAACGTTCAGGTTTTACCAACGTCCGGGTTTCAACAAATGGGTTTTGATAGCTGCCTCGGCGCAATGCGCCGGGATGAAAATCTAGTTGTAGTATAAAAGAAAGGACTATTCGATCAACAATTTACATGTTTTACTTTGGTTAATCTTTTATATTTTAGTCAATTAGTATTTTAAGAATGGGTATATTTAAAAAAGAAAATTGACTTTCTACATGTGTGTTGAAATTACACTAATGTTCATAGCATATTAACATTATATACTATGTTTATAACATAAATGACCAAATTAATGTTGATCGTAAATATTTAACATTGCAAGATAGGAGATTTGGGTTTTTCAGTGAAGACTCTAGTTAAATATTCATTTATGTGTTTTTTTTTTGGGTTATGACAATGAATGATTTGAGTTTGGCATTACGAGGTTGTTAGTTTGAATCTCAAGTCCACCCGAGTTTTCGTCCCACCGTGTGTCAGGTTAGAGAGTTCTGCTATTGTGGCGACATAATGACTGTCAAGTGGAAGCCGACAATATGGTTTCATGGTAGAATGCCTAAGCTAAATTCTGAAGTCAGCGTGAATCCGGTTAAGACATAGGCAAATAAAGTTCTCCAATTTTAGATGTGTGATGTCCCAAACACACGTGAAAGTCACATTTCAAATAATAAATTTATATAACTTATCCAGTTTAGCCGTGTAATAAGTTTTATGTTAACCAAAATAATTATCTTAATTCAGATTGACTTTTACCATATATTCGATTATCTTGGCCTTTATCCCATGACTTTTACCATATATTTAGTTATAATGGCTTGAAATCGTTTACAACCCAAAGAAATAAAAAAAATTAAAATTAATAACGAGTATAATATCATAAACGGGATAATAACTTCTAAGCCAAAACATACAACTTTTATTTCATTTCAATCATGACACTAACATCCTCTACAAACACAAATTAAGAAACTTAGATCTAGGGTTGAACATATATGGCTACTTTCTGATTTGCCTCACAATCACCCTTATGGGTAGAGATGTAGTGTTGTGCTCCGCCGCTAGTCAACTTGATCGTGCCTGGCCCTCTTGTGATTAGTATTATAGCACCTGTGGTATGACAATTATCGTACGCTTCTTGGGGAACATATGCAACATCATGGGTTTCATTGACAAAGTTAAAATATAGAGTGTCTCCGATGTTAAAGGTGTGCAATGACGCCCATTCGGCATAGAATTGCGGGTATCTCAGGTTGCTCCATCCATCGCTATCGCCCACATTGTGCTGGGTCGCCAAGCATTTGAAGGCCATGGATGCAACCAAAATGGCCATGAACATAAACATGTTGAAGTTGGATGGTGCCATTTCTATTAGTCGTGGTAGCTTTAACCTCTTGTAGGCATATTTATAGTACTCAAGTTGTTATTAGATGGGAAATTAAATATTTATGGTTTCAAATTAATTTTATTGATTTGTACTAATTTTGCCGTGAAATTTGACATGATTCGTGGATGGTATTGCAATAATATCATCTCTTTATAATTCGTGTAAATGATTATGATATTACATTCGTTGAATAGTTTTAATTTAATATTCAAATTGTTATTGTTTAATTTTTAATTTTTTTAGTTTGTTGTAATTTTATTCTTAGTATGTAATTTTATTCTTAGTTTGTAATTTTATTCTTATTTTTTCAAAATGTTATTGTATTGAAATGTCAAAATATAAGACCATGTTTAGTGGATGGATCTCTTGTGATTATTGTGCGAGATGTGGTAACATGTCAACATAAGGGTTTTTTTTGGGCTAAAATGGGTATAGTGGATAGAGCCCCAACATTCATTACCTTATTATTATTTTAGTATTATCATTTATAAAAAAAAATAGCATACAAAAAACCCACCAATCAAAACCAACCATTCACCTGATCAACCCGACGCTGTGTGGGAGCCCCTCCCCCCTCATGGCGCTCATAGCGCCCCTCGGGGTATGGGGCGCTATGGGGTTTAGAAGGATTTGTGACCACACAAAAACCCCTAAAAAATTCAAGAAAATTAATAACAAAAAACATAAATAAAAAACGAAAAAACTAAAAAAAAAAAATGTTTCCTTCGTCATTCCCATTTCCAAAAAAACACCGAAAAGATACAATGCTGAGACAAAAGACATAATGACGAAATAAACAAAAAACACAATTATAAATAAAAAAAGACACCATAGATCACAAATATAACACAATACCGAACAAAATATAACACATTTTTGAGTAATATAAGAAAATATCAAGATAAAAAGACAATCAATGACAAACGCAATATACAATGATAAACAAAAAGACGCATTGTTTGTTTTTCTCAACATTGTTTTGTTAGAACGATAAAGACGGTGAATACATGTCTTTTTACTTTTTTTTTGTTTTTTTTATTAAATTTTGAATTGTGATTTTTTTTATTGATTTTTGGGGGGTTTTTTGTGTAGCTATAAATCTTTCTCATCTTTCTCATTTTTATTCTCCTTTGTAGAATAACTTGACCTTTACACTATTTCAAAAGCTCGTGAGAAAACAAACGATTGATTACTTGGAATGTCAATCGGACGGGTTCAGACCGTGTATCAGACTATAATAATACTAGTCCTATACCTTTTTGTAAAACCGTGTCGCATACCTGACCCATTAATTGTCGGTATTTTTCGGGCAATTACTTATCGAGTATCGGTCATACTAGCGCGTATCAGGTATACTCGTTAGTTTGTTAAAAGAATCCATTAGAATTTTTTTACAATTATCATTCTTTTATACGTTTTATATTTCATATAACTATTATAAATTAAAATTTGTTGAATTACATTTATAATATAGATGTTACAATAAATGTATAATATCATTATAATTTTTATATAATTTTTATATATACTTCGCAACATACAAAATATAAAGAATACTAAGAACTACATATCCCATAGAAAAAAATATATTATTTTTTATCTATAATCCTATTACATGTAAACATTAATAGAAAAGAATTAAGGGAAAATAAAAGTTAGAATTGAAAAATTTTCGGGTACATTAACTGATCAGTATATGTTCGGTAACGGGTAATCAAGGCTTCATCGTCATCGTTTCACAGTGACGCCCCCGTTGGACATTATTTTGATTAATCAACGTGGGCCAAAGTTTATGAGTCATATCGTAAATAGTCAAACTATGTTTATGTTATGATTAAAGTGTTTATGCAACTCTTAAGGGTCTATAAGTGTCAGTATGAAAAGTATATAACTTTAATGTACATGTCAAATTAGGGTTAGGTTTCATGTACATGTTCGTGATGTATAAGTATGGGTCGATGGTTAAATGACAAATCCTCATAATCATTATAAGTATTCAGATTCAAAAAAGTTCTTGTTGATTTTAATTCTATTTCATCTTTATTCTAGTTGTTCAATTGTTAAAGATCTAAATCTGGGCAACAATTGCTAACAAAGCAACAAGCTCTTTGATCAATTAATCAAAATCTAACATGAAGGATTGATCGTCGGCCAGTGATCGGGTAGCAGTTACATGGCGGTTATTACCGATTTCAACGATGACAATTTTCATTTCAGGCTGTTGAGCTTTTTTCTGGTGATCAAAACAGGTAGCGGTGGTGGTGGTTATTGTGTCTAAAGACACAAATCAAAAACCAAAAAAAAAGATTAAGATCACGGTTATGATAAATTCTAGCCAACAAGGAAATTTGTTGAAGGATTAAGCCCATATTCGATCATAGTGTTAGGGTTATTCACCCAAACTATTCCAAGCCGTCCCGAGAGAAAATGAAAATTGGTTTGATTTCTCGTGTCCTTAGGTTGATTGTAAGTTGTTTATAATCAATAGAAGAAAGGTTAAAAGTGATTGTTCTCGTTTTTACTCGTTTACTTCTTTTTAGTGGTAATTAATTAGAGGGATTCTGCACCTCATCACCATGTTGCAATTTGTCCCTAATTGTCATTTCAAGCATTCCCCTGCATGCCCAACCAATCAATTGCAGCGGACTATTCATTAAAACCACCAAAGGTTCTTGAAATGCCGAGTCCACCATGCATGTCCAAGGCTAGAAGAGACCAATTTTCAACAAAGTTTTCTTGATAAAAGGTTCAGAAGATTTTGTGGATTAAAAATACACAGTGGTGTATGGTGACGTTCAACTTCTACGAATTATTTCCTTTTTAACTGAACTTTTTTATTTCTTCAGTCATGTAATGCCTCATGTAACACAATAGTTATTACATAGAAGCAAAACAATCAAGCGGCAAGCAGTAAAAGTATGCAAAATTTATGTAGGAACTATGCATAGTTTATATAATTATAATTATGCAACATCAACAAAATTTTATAGTTTGAAGCACCAAAAAATATCAAGTTCCTCTAGTTAGTTGAATCCATAACATAATCCATATACATAATCCCTTAAACTTACCTAAAACCCTAAACCCTTATTTCCACCTTGGCTCCACACACTCAAAAACACACACAAACACTCTCATTCATCCCGGACCCGGGTCCAAGCAAAAAGAGGGTGATTTGCAGCTGATTTCCGTAGACAAACAAGAAATACGTCTTGAATTAGACCCGAAGCAAGAAACACGTCCAGATCTACGTCTAGACTCGAACCAGAAACGAAAAAGGTATATTTTTTATATAAATGTTAGGTTGTAGACATCGTTTGTCTTAAGATTTTATATGATGGAAAATGGGCCTTATAATGTTAGAAAAACATAAACTTTATAGTAAATGACTTAACGGGTGAGATACGGGACGAACGGGGACGTTTGGACCGAGTTAAAGTAAAAAAATGAAGTTGTTATGGCCCGGAACTCGTTTCATCAGTAACACAGGCGTAACGGGATGTAACAAAGTGATTAGAATGGTTAAGCATGAAAAACCATATTCGATTCGAGTTCCTGGGAAAATTCGATTTGTTTGGTGGAAGAACGAATCGAATCGAAATGAAATGAATCGAATCTAATCGAATTGAAACGAATCAAAACGAAATGAAATGAATCAAATCAAAAGAAACTCGATTCGATTAGAATGAAACTTGATTCGATTAGAATGAAAACTTGATTTGATTAGAATGAAACTCGATTCGTTTAAACTTCAGTTTTTTGATGAATTTTTAGTAAAGGCTTATCAATGAAAATAAATTTTTTTCAAGCTGAATTGGCAGCTCGACCCAGCCAGCTTGGACTCTGCTAGGGGTTGTTGCCCCTAGAACCCCCACTGCTAGGGGCGCTGCCCCCAGGTCCTCGTTAATCAGGGGTTTTATTATCCTAGAAATATGATATGGATAAAAGTAGTTAACTGATACTTATATTGTTACATAGTTTGCCGTGCACAGTTAATTGATATTTATTATCCAAAGGTTCTTGAACTGCCGACTCCACCATGCATGTCCAAGGCTAAAAGAGACCAAATTTCAACAAAGTTTTATTGATAAAAGGTTCAGAAGATTTTGTGAATTAAAAATACACAACTGTGTATGGTGACATTCAACCTGTATGAATTATTTTCTTTTTAACTGAACTTTTTTATTTCATCAGTCATGTAATGTCTCAGGTAACACAATAGTTATTACATAGAAGAAAAACAATCAAGCGGCAAGTAGAAAAAGTACGCAAAATTCACGTAGGAACTATGCATAGTTTAAACAATTATAATTATGCAACATAAACAGAATATTGTAGTTTGAAGCACCAAAAAATATCTTGTTCCTCTGGTTAGTTGAATCCATCACATAATACATATACATACAAATGAAGTAACGGAAATTGACATATACATACAAATAAAACAAAAGTAACTGGCCAAGTAGTAGTTCAGCCATCACACAACCGGTTGACCATATATCTATATATAGTTGTTTTATTATTCTGTGGCATCGAATATAAGCTCTGATGCACGATTGTGTCGTGAACAAATATATCATGAAACGTTCGGCTCTCCTTTCACCTAAAAAATAATGAAAGATGATAAATAAAGAGTATATAGCATGAACAGTTGAAAACTATAGTTGATGTGTATGTGGATTCACCTGAACGGTATATAAATGCGTAAAAAACTAGATGTGAGATATTGATCCCACTAGTGTGATCTTGATACAACTTGAGAACTATGTATAATTAATAAAAACTTCAATCATATTAAAATGAATTTAGGGAAATTTCTCAAAATAATCATTTTTATCATGATTTTCCACAATTAGCCCAAGACCAAATAAAATACCCAAATTAACCATAAAATTCCGTTGGATCCGACTAAAACCATTTCTAATCCGATTGAATTTTTGAACCTTTAAAATCGTGCCATGTGTCAATATTTTAATGGATCCGACCGAATTTTTTAAAATTTCGTTGGAGCCAACTGAATTTTAGTGGGGCCAACTGAATTTTATTCATCTTCTACCTCTCGAACCCTAAACTTCCATAACCAACTTCCATCTCTATCTCCATCTTTCTTATTTCTTCACAAAATCAAGCAAATAATAGTGCAAATCGCTTAATTTTTCAATGAGAACACAACCATAGTGTTCAATTTCACTCTAGAAAACAAAAATAAAAAGCCCCGAGTTGAAAAATCCAGGAATTTTCGGACAAATTAAACAGTCGGATCCGACTGTTCAGACATTGTTTTCGTCGGATCCAGCTGTCTTCTCCTCCGATGGTTCTTCAGGTTAATCGATATGCCAGAATCTTAAAACATCGGATCCGACAGAACATCAAACAACGAGGCGCGTTGGGATAGGCTACAAATTCAGCCAGATCAGTTAGTGTTTTGGTCAGGTCCGATAGAATAATATGGCTAGTTTGGGAATTTGTTTTGGTCTAGGGCTAGAATTGGAAAACCTTGATAAAAAATGGCTAGTTTAGGAATTTTCCCATGAATTTATGCTTCAATGCTTCAAATTCCTTATAAGCAATTAGACTATCCTCTATGGCGGGTGCATCGAAGCCCTCCACAATGTTACGCCAGCGCCAGGTGAGCAGCAGGGGCATCGAAGCCCCAACCTATATTGCCTCACTGTGTAAAGCCCCTAGGTCGCCCATATATATATATATATATATATATATATATATATATATATATATATATATGTGTGTGTGATACACACACACATGTATTTACGTAGGTGTGTATGAGAGATGGAGAGAGAGAGGGCCCACCATTTACCCATTAGCGCCCGGCGTTCCAAATCCCCTTCCTCCCTTCGGCGCCCCCTCAAAAGCGCCCCTCTACTGTGTGCAGGGCATCAAAGCCCCAATAATGCCCCCAGTGACACCCATGGCATCAAGTCTTAAAGTTCTAATTAGTAAAACCTAAATGACAACTAGTCACGAAATTCAATGAATTAGTTAAAGTGATATTGAAATTTCGTAACCCCGATTCTTACAAACACACTCTATTCTGGCCATAACAAATATAAACATCTTCATAATCTATCATTCTGTTATGTACTCAGCAATTTCAAGTAATTTATTATTAGATTGGAAAGTGCTAGCAGTCTAATTCAATTTTATGCTATCATTAAATTGAACATAATAATATAAATAAAATATGTGTTGCAAAATAATTTGCGAAGGCGTAAATATAGTTATGTATCACAAAAAATAGATATTTTATACAAAAAGCATTCTTTCAACTTTAAAAGATACAACCATCACCAACAATTTGAGGCTGCACTTTAAAGTAATCAAATTTGCAACTTGAGAAAAACACGTTCCTTCAAAACCATATAGAAAAAAAAACGTATGTCATACTACTTATATAAATTTTGATGAGATTTCAAGTTATTTAGATCGTGATTAAAAACACTATTTTGCCCAAACGTGATAAAGATGAGACTTTTCTATAACATGTTGATTGTTCATAGTGTATCATCATAGCTTTAACAAAGCATCAATATCACTTGTATATATAATGAAACACTATGAACATCAACACATTGTAGAAATTTGTCTTCCTTAAAAACTACCCAATCTACTTTTCAAAGAAGAAGATAGCAATGATGTATAGAAAAGAATGTTGTGGTTCAAAAGATATAAATATAAGGGTTATTTATAGTTGTGTAATAAAAAATAATATCTTTGTTAATAAATGCAATAAAATTATATTTGACCATTTTTGTGTGAAAATATATTGATTAATAAATGCAAAATGATGTATATAAAATAATGTGGTGATTCAAAATATATGAATGTAAGGGTTATTTATAGTTGTATAATAAATAAATGATATCTTTGTTAATAAATGCAATAATATTATATTTGATCATTTTTGTATGAATATATCTTGATTAATAAATGTTCACATATAAGGGGAAAAGTAAAAATGCAAAGGAATACAAAAATGAGAAGTGTGACAATGATTTGTGGTAAAAAAACACCTAAAATATCATAATTCAAATATAAATACAGAACGAAAACTTAAAAAAACTAAAATGTTTTCCCAGTCATTCCCGTTTAAAAAAAATATTACGAAAAGACACAATAAAAAACGACAAAAAGACACAATAATGAAATAAATAAAAAAGACAATGATAAATAAAATAAAGACCTAATAGATGACAAAAAATAACACAATTTCAAGCAAATATAACACAATCTGTAATACAACACAATATCAAGAAAAAAAAAGACACAATGTCAATAAATAAAGATGCAATCAATAACGAAATTAAACAAAAACATACAACGATAAATAAAAAGACACGATTTTATTTCTTTAACATTGTGTCTTTTTTTAGATGAGGAAGATGGTGGAAACTGATACAATGCTAAATATATATGTTTCCCTTGTATATTTTAATTAATATTTTAATAGTTTTTTGTTCTTTTTAGTCAAGATTTGTATACTACTAACGTTTTTATGTTTCGTAGGTTCCGGGGTTTGATCGTGGTGAAAAAGGGCGAAAAACAAGCCGAAATGGAGATCCGGAACGCATCAGGAAGGAACCGGACAGAGAACCGGTCTGACCGGCCCCCTTGGTGGAGCACGCGGCGCTGCGCCTAGGGGAAAGGCAAAAATGCCTAGGCGCGGCGCCTTGGCACATCTGGGCTAGAATTATTTCATTTTTGCTTCTTGTCGGGCCTAGTTTTCGCTTTTTAAACACATTTAACTTAAACCCGACATAACCTTAAGCCACCAGCCGATTTTGGAGTTCTTGGAAGGATATTTTCGAGTTCGTTGGTGATTTTGAAGGCACGAGAACATCCGGTGAAGAGCTAGACGTTTAAGATCGAAGAATACGGGTTTTATCGCCTTTAATCTTTCGTTCTTTATTATTTCACCATGTTTTCAGTTTTTATTACTTTGTTTGATTTAGACTTTATGATGCTAGGCTAAATTCCATAGACTGCCTAGGTCGTGATGAACCTTAGTTCGGTTTGATTTTATTTGGATTTTCGCTTCGTCATGGATTTTATGTTCTAAGTAACCGGTTGAGTTTGATTTAATTGATGCGTATGATTGCTTGGTTTTGTTTACTTGAATTTATTGTTTCACATTGCCCTTGTTGATTGTTTCATAGGATAGGGTTTTGTTAGGTCATTTACTGTGTGTTCTTGACTAGTTTGTGATTAATATCGATTAAAATCATAGAAACAATAAAATCAATTAAACAAATAAAAGTGAGCTGCTAGTCTAAAAAGCTGTAAAGTGATAGGCTATTAATAGATCTTTGCTTGTCGGGATTGCTAGATTTAGTTCTTCGTAATGAGTCCGTCTAGATTTGATTGTCAGCTTAGTCTATTAAATTAATTGGGTTTGCTTTGCTATCTTTTGAATTCCGCGCTGTAAGGTAGGTTTTCGTCATAAAAGATACTTAGACATAAGCGATTAAATAACCGTAAGGAAGTTTAATATAAAACTGGTGAGTCTTAAAACTTGTTAGAAATCCATAGGCGTCTTCTTGAAGTTCAAGGGTCCTGTTCGGGTTTTCTGTCAAGGGTCTATTTTATGATCCCGGTTTCATAACTTGCGTTTTTCCATTTAAATTAATAACCGTAACTTTGGGGATTCCGGTCTGGGTAGTTATTTTCATCATCTGAATTAATCCAAGTTTTCTTAATTGTTTTCTTTAGTTTAAAGTAATTGAGTTTAAGTTTAATTAATTAATTAATTAGTTTAAAGTAATGATTATGTTTTATTCTTATTTTATTAATTAGGGTTTGTTTTAATTAGTTTAATATTAGTTTAATAGTTAAGTAATTTTTAGTTAATTATTAGTTTTAATTAATTATTAGTTTTAAAATCCCCCTCAAATATTATTAATAAATAGTCGTGTCTTGTAGTTGAGTCTAATTCGCTAGTTTCGTAATTTAAAGAGTCTCGTGGGTTCGATATCCGGATTTACTTAGCTGTACTAGAGTCGACCGGTTCACTTGCCGGTTAGTAGTTTAAGTTAAGTTTAAGGGTCTAGAGTATTACTTAGTGTCTAGATTAGTATAATTTTAGTTATTTATTTTATAACTACTTTTAGCACATCAAGTTTTTGGCGCCGTTGCCGGGGACTCTTGGCGATTGCGTTATTAGCTTTGATTAGACTTGCTTGATATATACGTGCTATTTGTTTTTGTTTTTTTTTTAGTCGTAAGAGTCTAAGTAGTTTTTTTTAATTATTTTTTTTTATAGTTTGTTTTGAGTCGTAGGAGTTAGGTTATATATAGTTTTATTTTATTTTATTCTATTTTATTTTTTTTAATTAGTATAGTTTCTTTAATATATTGTTTATTATTAGTATTTGGTGCTCGTGATCCTTTTCTGTTTAAGTTTCTTTGTAGTGGTTGTCATGGATTGTTACTATGGGATCAGAGTTGAAGAAAATCCTCATAAAGATCAAAGAGGTTGCTATCAGCCTAAATTTTGCGTTGTGTATGATAGGATGGGGAATATTATCAGTTGTGAAGACTCATCTGGTGCAATGATGGATCACATACCACATCCAGAAGAGATATTATACGATGTTTTACGTGTCATCCATAGCATTAATCCAAAAGCACCACTTTCAGATATCATGGATGATTTACGGTCGGGTTTAAAGTATCAAATACAATTTAATGAGCCGACGATCGAGTTTGAGGATGTTGGGTTGCAGGATAAGATAGAGGATGACGTGAATTTGAGAGATTCGCTCGAGTTGATGTTTGGTGTTGAGGAAAAGGTTGAGAATAAGTTTTGTGAGGAGGATGAGTTTTTGGAGTTGGAGTTAGATGGTTTGTCGAGTATTATGAAATAGGTGAGTTCGATTCAGAGGGTGACTTAGCATTTTTTGAAGCCCTACTAGAAGATATTGAAGTGGTGGTAGAGGAAGAACACCACAGCTGGCCCGTGGCAGTTATAATAAATGTCGCTCAAAAATCAAAACCACGGGAGAAGGCGAAGAAAATAGTATCTGCGAATCGGAACTATTTTCAAGTCAGGGGATGGTCTAAAGGACAGAAGAAGCCATTGAAGTTCAAGAACGACCGGTCTTCTCGATACTTACAACCCATTCGGCTCTTGCCAGGTAAGTTTAAATATAGGTGGTCTGACCCGTTACTGATTTTTAATTCTAAGTTAATATTTTGCGGTTCCATCATTGATATATTACTATTTGATAAACTCCGGGTGGAACTAAATGGGTTAGATAGGGTCCAGATTAAGGAGAAACCTCCTGATTAAGTTCAAGTGTGGGGAGGTTCCGCGGAGTTTGTATAATTCATCGAGTCACTAACGTAGTTTTTTGTAGTTCTTCTTTGTTTTGTGTTTTTAAGTTTTGCTAGTTTGGAGATTGAACGAGCTAGAGAGACGATCCCCAAGAAAGAATTTAATGAAAAAGACAAGTGTGGGGATGATGGAGCAGCTGAAACGTATACTTTATATTTATTATTTGCTGCTAATTATTCATGATTTATTTTTCGGTTGATGTGAAACACTTTAATTGCTTAATATCTATCATTATAATAAGATACATTTTTAGATATGTTTGTTTTCTTTTGTTTTGCCGCTTGCGTTCGTGTGAGAGAGAAAGCGTTACTATTTGCTGAGCACGTTCGTAGTTGGAAGGCATTCTTGGAAAGAAGACCTTAGCATCGTGTTTCATTCGCATATTACCAGCTAAGTCTTTTTCCATTTATCTAGCTTGTTAATTTTTTTTTATTTTTTTTCTGTTTTTAATTTTTAGTTTTTAGTTTTTTGTAGTCTGACTTTATTTTTATTTTTATTTTGAGTCGTCCTTATCCTTGCATTGAGGGCAATGCATAAATTAAGTGTGGGGATAGGATATTCGAGTCGTAGTTTAATTTTGCTTTAAATTAAGAAAAATAAAAAAATTGAAAAAAAATTAAAAATTTTTTAAAAAAAATTGAAAAATGTTTTTAAAAAATGTCCATTGAAGCTAGTTTTTTTGCATTAAAGTTTGAGATGATGATATTTATCGGAAATTGATTTTTCAAACTACTAATAATATGAGATAAATTAAAGAAAGCGCACTTAACTTGGGATGTGTCGATAGGCTCAGCCTTGAAAATGAAAGGGCAATTTGATAAAATGGGTTGGAAATCTCTTGTGGGTAAAGCGTTTTGTCCATGTAAAATAAGTAATGAAAGGTCAGCCATACTCAAGCCTCAATTCTTGGTATGAAAAAGTGGAAATAACATAAAGTTTGATAAGTTTTAAAAAAATTTGAATACGTTATCATATGACGCTTGGGTAGGTTTAACGTTAGAGTATGCCGTGTAGCCTGTGATATAAATCTTAAACTGCTTAGCTTTTGTGTTTTACACATCATTGGCGTATGGTTTTATAACCTTAAATCTTGTATTGATGGATGCCCCGGGTCCGGAGACCATGGGTCTGTATGCCGATTATTCATCTGGGTATTCACAATTCCAAATGGGGTTGTGAATATTTAAAATAAAGCTAAAAAAGAGCAAACCCGCAGTTTTCTGCCACTTAAGTCTATAAACATGATCACAAAAAGTACAAAAGTACAATTGCATTACAGACTTGATCATCCACGCTGTTAGCCATGTGGGGTCCCATTGCTCGCGTCTCATTACCATTAAGAAACGGACCACAAGGGACACGCTACATGTAAGCCCTACAGATGAAATTTTGCATACTCACCTATGGTAATGGTTCGATGTATTGCTTGATAAGGGGGTATGTCATGTTGTGGGGAACACTAGCTATAAAATAATTGTACCCTAATCATATCTAATGGCTGCTTGGTAGACTTTGATGCTTAAGCTTAGGTGGATAAACAATACCCTTGATCGTCTTAAATATTCATGAAAAAAAAATAGAGCAACAAAAATATTTAAATCTGTTAATTTTGAGGTTTAAGCCAAGTTGGGGTAGTCTGGTCCGGTAAAAGCTGAAAATAAGCTGGTCTTAACTGTGTAAACCACTGAGTAAAAATTGTCGGATCATATTTGTCCCGGTAAAGATTAAGACATGGGTTTAAGTGGACAACAATATCGGTGATCGCGATTTTTGCGTTTTTCTGAGCTTTAAAAATTAACCTATATGTTTGTTAGACTTTATTTTCCGATTCTGATCCAACTGCATCAAACTTTTTCAGGGACGAAAAAAGAATAAGTGTGGGGATATTTGATACAATACTAAATATATATGTTTCCCTTGTATATTTTAATTAATATTTTAATAGTTTTTTGTTCGTTTTTAGTCAAGATTTGTATACTACTAACGTTTTTATGTTTCGTAGGTTCCGGGGTTTGATCGTGGTGAAAAAGGGCGAAAAACGAGCTAAAACGAGCCGAAACAGAGATCCGGAACGCATCTGAAAAATTGAAAAGTAGAGTTGATGTGTATGTGGCACGTGAACTATAAATGCGTAAGAAACTAGATGTGAGATTGATCCCACTAGTGCGATCTTAATACAACCTTAGAACTATGTATAAATAAAAAAACTTCAATCATATTAAAAATGATTTAGGGAAATTTCTCAAAATAACTATTTTTGACCATGATTTTCCACAAATAGCCCAAGACCACACAAAATACCCAAACTAACCAAAAAATTCCGTCGGATCCGACTAGACCATCTGATCCGACTGAATTTTTGGACCTTTAAAATCGTGCCATGTGTCAACTTCTTAATGGATCTGACCGAATTTATTAAAATTCCGTCGGAGGCTACTGAATTTTAATTAGTGGGTTTGACTGGATTTTCTTCATCTTCTACCTCTCAAACCTAAACCTTCATAACCAAACTCCATCTCCATCTTTCTTATTTCTTCACAAAATCAAGCAAATAAATGGTGCAAATGGCTTAGTTTTTCGAGGAGAACACAACAACAGTGTTCAATTTCACTCTAGAAACAAAATAACAAACCCCCGAATTGAAAAATCTACGATTTTTCGGAAAAATTAAACAGTCGGATCTGACTGTTCAGACAATGTTTACGTCGGAGCCGACTGTCTTCTCCAACGGTTCTTCCAGTTAATCGGTCTGCCAGAATCTTAAAACATTGGATCGGACGGAACATCAAGCAACGTGGCGCGTCATGATAGCCTACAAATTCAGTCGGATCAGTTAGTGTTTTGGTCGGATCCGAAGGAATAATATGGCTACTTTGGGAATTTGTTATTTTGTGGCACGGAATATAAGATTTGATGCACGATTGTGTCTTAAACAAATATATCATGAAGCGTTTGGCTCTCCTTTCACCTAAAAAATAATGAAAGATGATAAATAAAGAGTATATAACATGAAAAGTTGAAAACTAGAGTTGATGTATATGTGGCACCTGAACATACGTATGAAAAGTTGAAAACTATAGTTGATGTGTATGTGACACCTGAACGTATATCAATGCGTAAGAAACTAGATGTGAGATTGATCGCACACTTGTGATCTTGATACAACTTTAGAACTATGTATAATTAAAAAAAAACTTCAATCATATTTGTGACAATCGTCAATTTCAGGTTAACTCCGTTAACTCAACTCCGTCAATTCAAACTTAAGATCATTGAATCTATAACGCACACTTCATTACATTTAAACTAGGGTTTAAATGACGCTTAACACTTACTATATGTGTAGTCTTTCGGGATTTGCACCGAAACGCAAACGAGTTGACGCAAACGATTGGTGAATAAACGAAAAACGTCAACATAATAATTATGTGATAATTATGTGTTAACATATGTGTTACTTGATTATATTGTGTGTAATGCTAGACAAGAAACAAGAACTAAATTAATTAAGCTAGATAAGAAATACTTAGAAGTTGAGGGGCCAAAGTGTAACATATTATTATTTATAATAATAATAAACCCTAACCTCTACCCCATTCCCTCAATCCCGATCGGAACCCATTCCCCTTGCTCTCTTGGCTGCCGTCACCTATACACACACATACAACCACCAATTTCAAGTTTTGATTGAAGAATAAGGTGCTAGGAAGGTATAATCGATTATCCTATGCGTCCTTTATACTTGATTTTGATGTTTGTTGGGTTAATCACAAACCCTAGCTGCTGATTTTGATATGGTGTTGTGTTACTATGATTGTTGTTGATTTGATAATGATATGATAACTAGTATTGACATTGTTACACGTTAATTGTTGTGTCTTTGATTTGAGTTCAAACAAAAACCCTAATCATGTATGTAAAGGTGTAATTGATGTGCATGGATGGTGTTTATGGAGTCTAGAGTGTTATATGAATGCATGATAGTTCATAGATAGTTAATATGTTGAGTTTGGATGCAAACAGTTTCTGGACAGAATGTGTATTTGATGTTTAAGTGACTGTAACGAAATGTAAATGTGAAAATTGGTTGAGATTATTGATAGTACAGTAAATTAGGTTGAGTCTAGTTTCTAAAGAATATAAACTTGTAATTTTTGGACAAGTAGAAGTT
Organism: Bidens hawaiensis; assembly: GCF_021521415.1. NCBI lineage: Eukaryota > Viridiplantae > Streptophyta > Magnoliopsida > Asterales > Asteraceae > Bidens > Bidens hawaiensis. The sequence continues at coordinate 1,554,915 of NW_027491058.1, read as the reverse complement.
AACTTTTATGATTTTACAAAAACGTTGTGCAAAGCTGAGCAGTTAGACCTGCTGTTAGGTTGTTTTGTAAATGTTATATCTCATGAACTACGAGACCAATTGGGTTGGTTGCACTTCTGGAAGTTGACTCATTGAGTTAGGAACCTAACCCAAGTGGTCTTGCATTTATTGGATTTTTTTTTAACGGGAATTTCAAATAACATTATGTTGCGCATGAATTTGACTGTTATGAGTTTGCTGTAATGATTTGATGATTGTGAGAAAACTATGTGGAATAAAAATATAATAAAATATGTTCTGGAAACCTAAGACATATATGCTTCTGTGATGATTTTTGGTAAATTAATTGAGAAGCTATGATCGGTGGAGTAGTACAATCTTTCAAGTAGGATTTCTGTCTCGGTGAAACTAGCTGCTGAGTTTTGTGAAAATGCATGAAACATGATACTTGCTAATTTATAATCGTGTTTTGACCAAATTGCCCTTGAGGGGAATGATTGCAAGTTAATTGTCGTGTTTTGACCAAAATGCCCTTGCGGGGAATAATTGCTAATTGATTGTAATGATTTGACCAAATTGCCCTTACGGGGAGTAATTGCTAGTGATGTACTTTATGAATACGTGACACGTAAACAATTGTTCACACATGTATTGTATCACGAATGTACTTGTTAAAGTCACACACGATTCACAAACGAAACACGAAACATGTTATGTGTATAGGTATTATGTGCCGGGTCTAGAGACTCGATAATATTCCGACACTTAGAAAAATCTCTTTGTTGTTTTAGAACGCTAGAGAGAGTTTTTCTGTGACGCGCATCTTGATGATTTAATTTGGGAATTTCTTCGCAAACAGTGAGTTTCACTTTCCCCTTTTAAACTTTTTAAACGCTTTCTCTTGGGGGAGATAACATACTCCGAACGCATTTAAGATTTTGTTAATATAGATTATATATCACTTGTAAAGACTAAGTGGCAAACGCGTAAACTAAAGTCCTTCATAACATCGAACCGGTTAATATTTGGATAATAGCGAGTCATTGTTGAGTAGTACTGACAAACCCCACCCAACGCTAAACTCGACTGGAGGTCGAGCGGGTGTAATCTTGGCTAAACACATACCATGGTCTGGATGACCTGGTGGCAAGGCAAATGATAAACAGTCAGCTTCGGTGTCGAACACTTAGTGATACTTGTTTTATAGACTAGCTACCTATAGATATATAATTGACATAACACTATCTGGTAACGCAAAACGCTGTAACGCAAAACGCTTAACGCAAAACGCTGAACGCAAACGCTAAACGCTTTATTTTTATTTAAACTTGTGAACTCACCAACCTTGTGTTGACACTTTTAGTATGTTATTCTCAGGTAGCCGAGGCGGGCGCGCGGTTTAGGAACATGCATTGCTTGAAAACGCTTTTGTTATGCAAACTTACTTTTAACAGTTATCATTGGTTTTAAGTCGTCCTGCGTGACGCAACTTTTGGTTAAGGGTTTTTACGCTTCCGCATTTAATTACTCGTAAACGTTTTCATGGTTTTGAAACCTTGTTTTATGGTTTGATTATAACTAATGATTCCGATCCTGTTAGTTCACACCCTCTGACGGTAAAACTCCGTTAGTGGATTTTGAGGGTGTGACAGATTGGTATCAGAGCCATTGGTTATAGCGAACTAGAAGCTGCATGCATACTAGACTATAACCGCGACGACCCATTAGTTATAATGATACGCACTGCATAGATTAGTGTAGTCTTTGTTATCTTATCTCTTTACCTCTTTCACTCATACGCGCGCGCATACACGACTTACCTGTAGGAATGTCGACGCCGCCACCCTCATCATCATCCGATCCGATGACTCATGCTCACGGGATGGAACCGCAGTTACCTATCGCATCGCCATCCCGTGTAGTCCTGGAACTCGAAGCTCCCGCACCGAAAAGGTACCGCTTATCCGGAGGCATATACGAAAACGACGTTAGCTGGGATTGGTACCCTAACATGATCAGACGTATGGTCTATCGCGAACAAGTTCCCCCGTTACCTCACCCGAACCACCCTGCTTACCCCAACACCCTACCACCCATAACCGAACCTGTAGAGCGAGTTCTCGCAGCTGTTGTTTCATGCTTGGAGCGTGACGTGGGTTACATGCGCTATACAAGAGCGAACGTTTCCGGATTGTTAAAAGATGGAACCGAGACTAAGGAGGAGATTGCCCGCATGGCAGCGGCAATGAAGAAAATGCAAAAGGCTAGTGATCAACAGATGAAGATCATGAGAAAGATGCAAGCCGAGATGATAGACTTGCAAGAGCAACTCCAAGTAGCAAGGACCCGAACCGAGATAGCTTTAGAGCGTTGCGATGTCTTACAAATGCAACTTGCTCAGAACGCAGCCGAACCTGAGGCAGAGCCTGAGGCCGAGCCTGAGGCAAAGCCTGAAGAGGAACCTGAAGAAGATCCCGAAGAGGAGCCTGAGGAGGATCCCGAGGAAGATCCCGAGGAGGAACCCGAAGGAGAACCGGAGGAAGGAAATGGCTGGAAGAAACGCTGGACACGGACGTGGTAACATCAACTTGACTGCAGCTGAACTCCAAACTCTGCTGAACGACCATGCGGCGGCCGCTCTAGCCGCACATGTTCAGAACCAAGCTGGAGGTCCAAGTGGAACGTGTACCTTCAAGAACTACCTTGACTGCAAGCCCAGTACGTTTAAGTGCACTGAGGGAGCTATAGGCTTTCTGCGTTGGGCTGAGAAGGCCGAGTCGGCATTTGAGATGTGCAATTGTCCCCCTGCCAGTAGGGTCAAATTCGCTGCTGGAACACTTGAGGATTCTGCCCTCACTTGGTGGAATTCGAACGTGCAGATCCTTGGATTGGAACTGGCTAACGCGATGAACTGGGAGGAGTTCAAAAACATGATGCGAGAGGAGTACTATCCGAGAGAGGAGATTTCGAAGTTAGAGTCAGAATTTTGGTCACTAAAGATGGTGGGCTCAGAAATTGAAGCCTACACTACCCGTTCTCACGAGTTGGCCGTGATGTGTCCGCGGATGGTGGATCCGCCGAGTAAGAGGATTGAGATGTATATCGATGGGTTAGCACCGCAGATTCAGGGCATGGTGAAGTCTTCCAGACCAGCCACGATTCAACAAGCGATCCGTTTAGCTCACAAACTGACGTATCAAGCTGTGACCCAAGGTGCGTTACCACCTAGGGGTTCAACCGCTAAAGCCCGTGACAACCCGAGTAATGACAACCACAGCAACAGCAACCCGAGCAGCGGAAAGAGGAAGTTTGACAACATCAGATCCTCGTCCTCGAACCTCCCACCGCAACAACACTACCGTAAGCTCGAATTCACTCGGAGCTTTAACAGTCAAAGTCACAACAACAATAACAACGGTAGCGGGCAGGGTTCGAGCGGATATGCTGGGAAATATCCGAAGTGCAATAGGTGCAACTATCATCATACTGGCCCTTGTGACCGTGTCTAGTGTCAGAGATGCGGAAAGATGGGTCACCAGGCGAAGGAATGTAGAGGAGACCTTGCGGCAAAGGGTGCTCCTAATCCACCTATGACGACGAAGGGATGTTTCGAATGTGGGCAGGAAGGTCATTTCAGGAAAGATTGTCCCAAGCTGAAACAGAACGACAACAACGGAGGTAATGGAAGTGGCAGTAGTGGTGGAAGCAATGGCAAGGGAAGAGCTTTTGTAATTGGGTCGGGTCAAGCCCGCAATGATCCGTACGTGGTGACTGGTAAGTTCCCTGTGAACGATTGTTTTGCTTCTGTATTGTTTGACACTGGAGCTGATAGGAGTTTTGTGTCGAAAGCCTTTAGCCAACTCTTAGACTTAACTCCAACCCCGTTAGATGCTAAGTTTCCTGTTGAATTAGCTGACGGTAAGACTATAGTAACGACTCATGTACTTGCGGGATGTAAGTTAAAACTGTCAGGTCATATTTTTGATATCGACCTTATTCCATTTACGCTTAGTAGTTTCGATGTCGTGGTCGGCATGGACTGGTTATCCGAGAACCGAGCGGAGATTATATGTCACGACGAAATAGTTCACATTACTACCCCTTCCGGCAAGATCATTTCGGTCCGAGGTGAGAGAAGCGGCATGACCACCAGCGTCATTACCCTCATGAAGGCGCAGAAGTATCTACGAAAGGGTCATCCGGCAGTTTTGGCGCAGATTGTTGAGAAACCCGCGGAGGAGAAGCGAATTGAAGATATACCGATTGTGCGCGATTTTCCGGAAGTTTTCCCAGAGGATTTGCCTGGACTCCCTCCTATTCGTCAAGTCGAATTCCAAATCGAGTTGACACCCGGTGCAGCACCCATAGCACGAGCCCCGTATCGGCTCGCACCGGCGGATCTTCAGGAACTGTCCACTCAGTTGAAAGATTTGTTGGATAAGGGTTTTATCCGACCTAGCTCATCGCCATGGGGAGCCCCTGTCTTATTTGTCCGAAAGAAGGACGGGACTTTCCACATGTGTATCGACTACTGGGAGTTGAACAAGGTGACGGTCAAGAACCGTTATCCTTTACCCCGAATTGATGATCTGTTTGACCAGCTTCAAGGATCGAGTTACTACTCGAAGATCGATCTGCTATCCGGTTATCATCAACTGAGAGTGCGCGAAGAAGATATCTCGAAGACGGCTTTCAGAACACGGTATGGTCACTACGAGTTTTCGGTTATGCCTTTTGGCCTAACCAACGCGCCAGCCGTATTTATGGATCTCATGAATCGAGTATGCAAGGCGTACCTCGACAAGTTTGTGATTGTTTTCATTGATGATATTCTCGTCTACTCCAAGAACGAGGCTGACCATGAAGGGCACTTGAGGTTAATTTTGGAATTATTGAAGAAGGAACAACTGTATGCTAAGCTCTCGAAATGCGAATTTTGGCTTCGCGAGGTTCACTTTTTAGGACATGTGATCAACGAAAATGGTATCCATGTCGATCCCGGAAAGGTAGCGGCCATCAAAAACTGGGAAGCACCTAAGACTCCGACTGAGGTGCGGCAATCCTAGGACTGGCCGGCTACTACCGACGTTTCATCGAGGGATTTTCAAAGATTGCTCAACCCCTCACCGCTTTGACTCACAAAGGCACTAAGTACAATTGGGGTGACGCGCAAGAATCCGCTTTTCAACTGCTGAAAACCAAACTTTGTAGCGCCCCTATTCTAGCCCTCCCAGAGGGAACGGAAAACTTTGAAGTGCACTGTGATGCATCGATACAGGGTCTCGGTTGTGTGCTGATGCAACTCGAGAAGGTTATAGCTTATGCCTCTCGACAACTACGGGTTCACGAGAAGAACTACACGACCCATGATCTGGAACTCGGAGCTGTGGTGTTTGCCTTTAAGATATGGAGGCATTACTTGTACGGTACCAAGTTTACCATTTACACCGACCACAAGAGTCTCCAACATATCTACGATCAGAAGGAGCTGAACATGCGACAGCGTCGTTGAGTCGAGCTGCTCAAGGATTATGATTGTGCCATCAAGTACCACCCTGGCAAGGCCAATGTAGTGGCCGACGCCCTCAGCAGAAAAGAAACAGATAAACTCAGACGAGTGCGAGCATTGCGACTCACGATTCATGCCAGCTTACCCGATCAGATTCGCGATGCGCAACTCGAAGCTTTGAAAGATGATAATCTTCCATCGGAACTCATGCGGGGCATGAACAAGCAACTTGAAACCAGATCGGACGGGGTCCGATATTTTGAGAACCGGATTTGGGTTCCATGGTTCGGAGAGTTGAGAACTCTGGTAATGGACGAGGCACACAAGTCCCGATATTCTATCCACCCTGGCTCAGATAAAATGTACCATGACTTAAAGGCACTTTACTGGTGGCCGAACATGAAAGCCGACATTGCCACCTACGTGAGCAAATGCTTGACTTGCGCCCGAGTCAAAATAGAATACCAGAAACCATCTGGTCTACTGCAACAACCGGAACTCCCAATGTGAAAATGGGAACACATCTCAATGGATTTTATTACAGGTTTACCTAAGACACCGACGGGATGCGATACCATCCGGGTGATCGTTGACCGGTTGACTAAGTCTGCACACTTCTTAGCGATTAAGGAATCGGACAAAATGGAAAGACTGACTCGCGTTTACATGAAGGAAGTAGTGTCTAGACACGGAGTGCCTGTCTCAGTCATTTCTGATCGAGATTCTCGTTTCACTTCGCACTTTTGGAAGTCGCTGCAAAACGCACTAGGCACCCGTCTTGATATGAGCACAGCATACCATCCTCAGACGGATGGGCAAAGTGAACGAACTATTCAGACCCCTGGAGGATATGTTGCGTGCATGCGTGTTGGATTTCGGAAAAAGTTGGGAACCTCACTTACCTTTGGTAGAGTTTTCGTATAATAACAGCTACCACGCAAGTATTAAAGCAGCGCCGTTTGAAGCGCTGTACGGACGGAAGTGTCGATCACCACTCTGCTGGGCAGAGGTGGTTGACAGCCAAATCACTGGTCCGGAACTGGTACTCGAAACTTCGGAAAAGATTGTTCAAATCCGAAATCGCATGGCAGCAGCACGAGATCGCCAAAAGAGTTACGCCGACAAACGCCGAAAGCCTCTCGAATTTCAAGTGAACGACCAGGTATTACTCAAAGTCTCACCTTGGAAAGGTGTGGTTCGCTTTGGTAAGCGAAACAAACTCAACCCACGATATGTTGGTCCCTACCTAATAACTGAGCGCATTGGTCCGGTGGCGTACCGACTGGACCTACCAACGGAACTCAGTGGCGTACACAATGTATTCCACGTATCCTATTTGAAGAAATGCTTATCCGATGAAACCCAAGTAGTCCCTTTGGATGAACTACAAGTTGATGAACAGTTGCGTTTCATTGAGGAACCAGTCGAGGTTTTGGATTGGGAAACCAAAACGCTCAAGCACAGCAAAATTCCAATCGTTAAAGTTCGTTGGAACACGAGACGTGGACCGGAGTTCACGTGGGAACGCGAGGATCAAATGATGAAGAAGTATCCTCACCTTTTTGAAGGGCTAACCAAACACAGAAAACCGCGAAACCCAGCAAACCGTCAGACATCGCCGGAGGTATGAATTAAATTTCGGGACGAAATTTCTTTCTACTAGGGGATAATATGACAAACTGAAATTTTTCTTACTTTTTCAGACACTCATCACGACTTGACTCAAATTTTCGGGACGAAAATTCTTTAACATGGGAATGATGTGAGAATCGTCAATTTCAGGTTAACTCCGTTAACTCAACTCCGTCAATTCAAACTTAAGATCATTGAATCTATAACGCACACTTCATTACATTTAAACTAGGGTTTAAATGACGCTTAACACTTACTACATGTGTAGTCTTTCGGGATTTGCACCGAAACGCAAACGAGTTGACGCAAACGATTGGTGAATAAACGAAAAACGTCAACATAATAATTATGTGATAATTATGTGTTAACATATGTGTTACTTGATTATATTGTGTGTAATGCTAGACAAGAAACAAGAACTAAATTAATTAAGCTAGATAAGAAATACTTAGAAGTTGAGGGGCCAAAGTGTAACATATTATTATTTATAATAATAATAAACCCTAACCTCTACCCCATTCCCTCAATCCCGATCGGAACCCATTCCCCTTGCTCTCTTGGCTGCCGTCACCTATACACACACATACAGCCACCAATTTCAAGTTTTGATTGAAGAATAAGGTGCTAGGAAGGTATAATCGATTATCCTATGCGTCCTTTATACTTGATTTTGATGTTTGTTGGGTTAATCACAAACCCTAGCTGCCGATTTTGATATGGTGTTGTGTTACTATGATTGTTGTTGATTTGATAATGATATGATAACTAGTATTGATATTGTTACACGTTAATTGTTGTGTCTTTGATTTGAGTTCAAACAAAAACCCTAATCATGTATGTAAAGGTGTAATTGATGTGCATGGATGGTGTTTATGGAGTCTAGAGTGTTATATGAATGCATGATAGTTCATAGATAGTTAATATGTTGAGTTTGGATGCAAACAGTTTCTGGACAGAATGTGTATTTGATGTTTAAGTGACTGTAACGAAGTGTAAATGTGAAAATTGGTTGAGATTATTGATACTACAGTAAATTAAGTTGAGTCTAGTTTCTAAAGAACATAAACTTGTAATTTTTGGACAAGTAGAAGTTAACTTTTATGATTTTACAAAAACGTTGTGCAAAGCTGAGCTGTTAGACCTGCTGTTAGGTTGTTTTGTAAATGTTATATCTCATGAACTACGAGACCAATTGGGTTGGTTGCACTTCTGGAAGTTGACTCATTGAGTTAGGAACCTAACCCAAGTGGTCTTGCATTTATTGGATTTTTCGTTTAACGGGAATTTCAAATAACATTCTGTTGCGCATGAATTTGACTGTTATGAGTTTGCTGTAATGATTTGATGATTGTGAGAAAACTATGTGGAATAAAAATATAATAAAATATGTTCTGGAAACCTAAGACATATATGCTTCTGTGATAATTTTTGGTAAATTAATTGAGATGCTATGATCGGTGGAGTAGTACAAACTTTCAAGTAGGATTTCTGTCTCGGTGAAACTAGCTGCTGAGTTTTGTGAAAATGCATGAAACATGATACTTGCTAATTTATTATCGTGTTTTGACCAAATTGCCCTTGAGGGGAATGATTGCAAGTTAATTGTCGTGTTTTGACCAAAATGCCCTTGCGGGGAATAATTGCTAATTGATTGTAATGATTTGACCAAATTGCCCTTACGGGGAGTAATTGCTAGTGATGTACTTTGTGAATACGTGACACATAAACAATTGTTCACACATATATTGTATCACGAATGTACTTGTTAAAGTCACACACGATTCACAAACGAAACACGAACATGTTATGTGCATAGGTATTATGTGCCGGGTCTAGAGACTCGATAATATTCCGACACTTAGAAAAATCTCTTTGTTGTTTTAGAACGCTAGAGAGAGTTTTTCTGTGACGCGCATCTTGGTGATTTAATTTGGGAATTTCTTCGCAAACAGTGAGTTTCACTTTCCCCTTTTATACTTTTTAAACGCTTTTCTCTTGGGGGAGATAACATACTCCGAACGCAATTAAGATTTTGTTAATATAGATTATATATCACTTGTAAAGACTAAGTGGCAAACGCGTAAACTAAAGTCCTTCATAACATCGAACCGGTTAATATTTGGATAATAGCGAGTCATTGTTGAGTAGTACTGACAAACCCCACCCAACGCTAAACTCGACTGGAGGTCGAGCGGGTGTAATCTTGGCTAAACACATACCATGGTCTGGATGACCTGGTGGCAAGGCAAATGATAAACAGTCAGCTTCGGTGTCGAACACTTAGTGATACTTGTTTTATAGGCTAGCTACCTATAGATATATAATTGACATAACACTATCTGGTAACGCAAAACGCTGTAACGCAAAACGCTGTAACGCAAAACGCTTAACGCGAAACGCTTTATTTTTATTTAAACTTGTGAACTCACCAACCTTGTGTTGACACTTTTAGTATGTTGTTCTCAGGTAGCCGAGGCGGGCGCGCGGTTTAGGAACATGCATTGCTTGAAAACGTTTTTGTTATGCAAACCTACTTTTAACAGTTATCATTGGTTTTAAGTCGTCCTGCGTGACGCAACTTTTGGTTAAGGGTTTTTACGCTTCCGCATTTAATTACTCGTAAACGTTTTCATGGTTTTGAAACCTTGTTTTATGGTTTGATTATAACTAATGATTCCGATCCTGTTAGTTCACACCCTCTGACGGTAAAACTCCGTTAGTGGATTTTGAGGGTGTGACAATATTAAAAATGATTTACGGAATTTCTCAAAATATCCATTTTTAACCATGATTTTCCACAAATATGTAAGGCCCCGTTACCAGTGTCTCACATTTGGACGTTAGATTTACTCATAAACACAGTTCTAAATATCATAGTTAATTAAAACTTTCGCGGAATAATATAAACTGTGAACCATCCATACAAACATCCATAACCTGTCTTTTAGAAACATAACATAAAACATAGTGTCAAAACATCACGACAAATCTTCAGATGCCAGCCTCTTCAGTATTGTCATGTGTCTCCCTCAAGCCAGCTGTCTCAGTCGATTAGCTTACGTGCATACTAAAAGTCAGCTATGCTGAGTGAGTTCTAGTTAATCAGGCAACGTACAATACATTCACATGTTTACCTCTGTACCTTCCTATTATCTTACACACTTACATACTTACGTACTTTCATTCTTTCTTTCATATTAACATACATAATCTCATTCATATACATACATTTTAAAGAGCCTTCTGCCCTATAACCTTCGCTGATATTATTAGGGTCGGTCCCCTACATTCGCTGATATTATTAGGTTCGGTTCCCTACATTCGCCGACATTATTAGGGTCGGTTCCCTACATTCGCCGACATTATTAGGGTCGGTTCCCTACATTCGCCGACATTATTAGGGTCGGTTCCCTACATTCGCCAACATTATTAGGGTCGGTTCCCTACATTCGCCGACATTATTAGGGTCGGTCCCCTTGTTCTATCTATACATTTCGTACCTTTCTATACATTCATAATTATAACTTTCATACGCCCATACATCATCTATACATCACATATATGTCAATCATATCTTTATATTATACCTTGACGGCACATGCAATATCCGAAGATCGTTCACGCATCGTCAAGCATTCATTCATACGTAAATCACATAAGGCATACACTTACCACTTAAGGTTAGTGTATTAACTAATCACATCGAGTATGCACACAGCCCCGAAAACATAACAAGGAAGTGGGGCTAGAAACTCACCTGAATGCGGTTACGTTCACCGTTAATAGTTATTCCCTTCTTGAGCTGTGCACGGCTAACTGTATAATATGTACATGTATCAATTAACTATTGCTACTCATATCGTATTTCTATCTTTATATAACCCACAACGAACGGGGGTCCGGGGGCAGCGCCCATGGCAGCGGGGTTCTATGGGCGGCAGCCCCTAGCGGGGTCCAAGGGGCCGAGCCCCTGGCTTATCGTTAACTTTCATTAACTGTCTTAACACATTTTTCATTAACATGTTAAGTTATTTTCTAAGCTGGGCTTATTGTTAAGACAATGGGCTGATCTGTTTCAATTTAGACATGGGCTGCTTCATGCGGGCTCTGTTTTGCCGAGAAACCATGCCTAATGCTTTCAGCCCAGATTTTCCTAACCATACACCCAGCCCAGGCTCATGTAACGGTTAATTGGTCTAAAAATCACATTTTTAACTTTCTATATCCAGTTTCCTTAACCATTTTACATCCGTTAACATTCCATTATCAAGATCTAGTCCGTTTCTAGCATAAAGCTCAAACCTTTATCATAAAAACGTTCTTTAAGCTAGAACTAGGGTTTGCTTCATGAGCCGTATCTAGCCATGAGCCCATTACGTCCATTTTAAGCATCAAGTTTGCTACTTTATGGTTTAACTAGACCCGATATGTTCTATGTTTAAATTTTACGATCATAGGTCCATAAAAACGTAACTTTTAGGATTAAAGCACGTACCTTAAAGCGTTTTTAGGCTTCGGTTTAGCTTGTTTATGAACTATGACCTTGAATCTATCTTGTATAATGAAGATCTATCTATTTTAGGCTTGATTTCGGTCTTGGATCACTCTCCTCTAATTGCGGCCGTAAATGGTAAGAGAAGTGTGTGCTTTGGAGGTGTAAAATGGATAAGATGGATGGAAATGGAAAGATTTAGGGTTTAAGGGGGTATTTATCATACCCCCTTAAGCTCATGGACCTAAGGCCTATCTTTCTTTTTTGGTCCATGATTACCTCCTTTAATTTGCCTACTTATCTTTTCCCTTTTTACCATTTTACTATTTACTTATTAATCCAAGTAAACTCTTTCATTAAGAATAATATATAAAATATTATTATCTGAAATTCGGGATGTTACAAGATAGCCCAAGACCAAACAAAATACCAAACTAACCAAAATATTCCGTCGGATACGACAAAAACCATCTGATCCGACCGAATTTTCGGACCTTTAAAATCGCGCCATGTGTCAACTTCTTAATGGATCCGACCGAATTTCTTAAAATTCCGTCGGAGGCTACTGAAGTTTAGTGGGTCCGACTGGATTTTCTTCATCTTCTACCTCTCGAACCCTAAACCTCCATAACCAACCTCCATCTCCATCTTAATTTCTTATTTCTTCACAAAATTAAGCAAATAAATAGTGCAAAATGCATAGTTTTTCGAGGAGAACACAACCATAGTGTTCAATTTCACTCTAGAAAACAAAATAAAAAACCCCCGAATTGAAAAATCTAGGATTTTTCAGACAAATAAAACAGTCGGATATGACTGTTCAGACATTGTTTACTTTCGGAGCCGACTGTCTTCTCCTCTGACGGTTCTTCCGGTTAATCGTTCTGCCAGATCTTAAAACATCGGATCTAACGGAAAATCAAGCAACGTGGCGCGTCGTAATAGGCTACAAATTCAGTCGGATCAGTTAGTGTTTTGGTCGAATCCGACGGAATAATATGGCTAGTTTGGGAATTTGTTTTGGTCTTGGGCTAGAATGTAAGGCCCCATTACGGGAATTTGTTTTGGTCTTGAGCAAAATGCCCCACCTTCCCACATTTTTAACATGCATTTGACCCTAACCTTCACTCCCCACCATGGGATTTTTCACACTTATGGCACACATCAGAACCATTGCCCCACTTGCACTCACCACCGTGCATCTTACCGCACGTCTTGCACGGCTTCTTCTCCCACACCTTCTGTTTCTTGTCTTTGGAGTTCCATAACTGTGTACCGGATCGTTTAGCATGATTGGCCCACTTCTGACCGTTTCTCTCATCTCCCACCACAACATCATCCACAGGCAAGTCGTCATAAACCATCTCAGCGAGTTCCACTGCTGAGTCAAACGTAGCAGGTTTATTTGCCCTGACTAGCGTGCGGATGTTCGGCGGCAGTATTCTTACATAGCACTTGATCCTCTTGGCCTCAGAGTTAACCATATTAGGCACCATGTAAGTCCCCCCGGGGTGTCGCCGATCGATACGAGATCCGCACGAGGTCTAGGAGTGCGGAATCCTCCTAGACTCGTTTATGGTGTAGAAGACGAAGAACACGATTACACACAAACACATACACGAACAAACACATGAACGGGATAAACATATCTGCAGATCTTTTATATAATAACCAAACACGTTACATACCGAACATAAACAGAAACACGGCCGACCCGAGGTGAGCTCTACCTCGGGCCGTCCCACACGACTCTCCCTCTCGGTTTCTCTCTAGACAAATAAACTGTAACACAAAACTCTCTAACTTTCTGGATACACAAACCTAACCAAGACACATATATATATATATATATAAACAACTTCACGGGCTTGGGCCTGTAGGCGAAGTTGTTACAACTTTGCCTAAGGCGAAGTTGTTCTAACTTCGCCTATGGCAGATGTTGTTCTAACTTCGCCTATGGCGAAGTTGTCCTAACTTCGTACATCGTTTCCGCTGATCAGAATTGCATAGCGACGGTCACAAAATGCACCAACAGACTCCCCTTTGACCGTTGCTCTCAATTCTAACAAACACAAAAGATCATCTGTTACAAAACATGCACCAACAGACTCCCTCTTAACTGATGATCTTCTGTTTGCTCTTCGACCAGCCGTGTCTGAAACTGTCTTGTAGCTTCACAAATCTACCAATCACCCAGCGTCTTCCATATCCGATCTCCCCTTCAGTGTAAGCTTCTCCGACTATATAGATTGAGGTCTTTGAAATGCATGCATCCCCGTGCCTAATTGATCATCTCAACCAATCACGTGAGTCCTTCTGACTTCACCAACACGTGAAGTTCTTCTAACTTCACCAACACGTTGGCATACGATAAGGTTTAATCTTCAACTACTCAACATCAAGTGATCAATTTCATCACAAAACCACCTTGACAGAATCTAACACACATGACCATTAATTAATCCGAAGCATCTTCAATCACCAGGGATAACGATCAAGAACATAAACACTTTAATTCCCGATTAAATCCAACTTGTTCCAGAATTTTCACTTTAATAAATAAGCATCACGTTTCAGGATCCAATTCTCGAACGCCTTGAAAATAACATAAATAATATGCTCTGACCGCAATCCAGTAATGACAAAAACCTTCAGTTCAATTTGACTTTCTTCAGTTGGTCAACCTCGAACAACAACAATTTCATTGCCCACAAACACCCAAATATGTGTCAATATCCAGTTTCCATCAATATCCCATTCACAACCTCAACTCCATATCCAGAGTTGACACATATTTGTTCACACGTAAGACCAAGAGATAACAAGTTTCACTCGTTGACGGAACAACGTCTTCGGTCTCACAATAATCGTGTACACCTGGCCATACAGACGAAAACTCCAACCACTTTTTTTTTTTTTTTGTTTAACTTCGCCTAAAGTCAACTTCGCTCCTCCTTAACTTCGCCTGTCCATAACTTCGCTTGTCCAAAACTTCGCCTGACAGATAACTTCGCCTGAGATAAGCGAACTTGTGAGGTAGGCGAAGTTGTGAATAACTTCGCTTAACCTTATATATTCGCCTAAACCCTAAAATTTAAGCGACAACTTCGCCTGAACCCCATAACTTAGCCTGCGGCGCTGATCGGCCAGAAACGCATCAGAAACGTGCCAGAAACACCAAAACGCAGATCTCGAACCATAGCATAAGAGCCTAAGGCTCTGATACCACTTGTAAGTCCCCCCGGGGCGTCGCCGATCGATACGAGATCCGCACGAGGTCTAGGAGTGCGGAATCCTCCTAGACTCGTTTATTGGTGTAGAAGACGAAGAACACGATTACACACAAACACATACACGAACAAACACACGAACGGGATAAACACATCTGCAGATCTTTTATATAATAACCAAACACGTTACATACCGATCATAAACAGAAACACGGCCGACCCGAGGTGAGCTCTACCTCGGGCCGTCCCACACGACTCTCCCTCTCGGTTTCTCTCTAGACAAATAAACTGTAACACAAAACTCTCTAACTTTCTGGATACACAAACCTAACCAAGACATATATATATATATATATATATAAACAACTTCACGGGCTTGGGCCTGTAGGCGAAGTTGTTACAACTTCGCCTAAGGCGAAGTTGTTCTAACTTCGCCTATGGCAGAAGTTGTTACAACTTCGCCTATGGCGAAGTTGTTCTAACTTCGCCTATGGCGTAGTTGTCCTAACTTCGTACATCGTTTCCGCTGATCAGAATTGCATAGCGACGGTCACAAAATGCACCAACACACCAACCTAGACATTCGGGTATATTCGGTAGTATACTCACGGAGTGTCATATTTCCCGCCTTCAAGTTCAGAGGCTTCATCTCAGCCCTTTCAACCTCGGCATCAGCACTTAACCTCATAATTACCAACTCCTTCAAATTATCCCACCTCATCGTCTTAATCTCATCCCGAGTCTTCCTCTCCTCCACACCTTCCCACCAGTACATAGCTTCATCCCCAAACGACTGAGTGGCATAACCCACTGCCTGGTCGGGACGGCACTCGCTAATTCGGATAACCTTGTCCATCGCGGTTATCCATTGGAGAGTGGCGATCGCATCTCCCAAACCAGTTGGCTTCGGCGGGTCGCAACCTTTGAACGACTTGCAGTTACACCCACCTCGGCCTCTCTTCATGTCGTCAACCTTCACAGATCGGACTTCACTCAAGTCACCTTTCTCTCCCTCTTTATCTTTCTTACCATTCTCCCCTGATCTCTCAACAGTTCTTGCATGACTTCCAGCAGACTTTTCAGGTTGCAGGTTCTTCACTGCCGTAGCTACAACTTGAGCAATGGCGGCTTGAACGGCAGGGTCAAGCTGATACCCTTCATTCTGGCTTGGCCCTCGCAGAGTCTCACTTGGCCATTCTACATAGTTAACAACTGGTCCTCCAAAAGGTTCTTGAATCCTACGCGGCCTACCACGACGTCCCGCACGACCTGCTTGTCTAGCAACTTTCCTAGCTCCAGCTATTCGTATTCTATAAGGAAACACAAACATCATCACTCAAGGAACTATTTAGTACAATGATAGTAAGGCTAACAGGTAATAACAATGGCCAGCTGTGACTAGCTGATCACGTTACTTTCCGTGTCCTATACAATTCCCCTTATGATTCTATTTGTGCTAAGTTCTAATTTTAAACAGTTAATCAATCATAATAAATTAACCCTATCCCTAACATGCACATATTCTTTCTTTAGCAATTAAGCTAACATCATTATATTGTTTTAACCATACACTTTACCTTTACTGAGCTTTCTTGAGTGACACATGGCTATCTTGAACTGACATCTTCTTTTGTTTCTTACTTAAATCTCATTCTCAGTTTGAGTCTAAGCATGTAGGATGCTTAATTCTCTCAAACTTATGCTCTGATACCAACTTGTAAGGCCCCGTTACCGGTGCCCTATTTTGGACGTTGAATTTACTCATAACACAGTTCTAAATATCAGAGTTAATTAAAACTTTCGGGGAATATAAAACTTTCATCAAACATTACATAATAATTCTTAAACATGTCTTAAACAAGCATTCTTGTCGTTGAAAATTAAAACAACAATTATAAAACATCATGAGTCTTCATATGCCAGCCTCTTATTCTTCTGCCAAGTGCCCCGCTCAAGCTAGCTGCCTCATTCTACTCACATGCGTGCATACTAAAAGTTAGCTACGCTGAGTGAGTTCTAGTTAATACAAGTAACATACAATACGTCCATACACTTACTTATATACACACCCGAAGGTGTATATAACATACTTAGATTTTTACCTTTCTTCATACGATCATACAATCATTCCTTCATTCTTTCTTTTTATACATACATATATACATACTCCTTGTCCTATAACCTTCGTAGATATTGTTAGGGTTTGTTCTTTACATTCGCAGATATTATTAGGGTATGTTCCCTACATTCGCAGATATTATCTGTTCCCTTCATTCGCATATATTATTAGGGTCTATTCCCTACATTCGCATATATTATTAGTGTATGTTCCCTCTCTAACCATACCTTCCATACCATACCTTTTTATACATTCACACTTATAACTTTCATACATACATACATCATTTATACCTCATATATATAACAATCATATCTTTAAGCTATCACTTGACGTACATGCAATATCCGAAAATCATTCACGCACCGTCAAGCATTCATACATAAACCATATAAGGCATACACTTACCACTTATGGTAAATGTATTAACTAATCACATAAAGTACGCACACAGCCCCGAAAACATAACAAGGAATGGGGCTAGAAACTCACCCGGATTCTGTTACGTTATTCCTCTCTTTAACTGAGCTCGGCTGACTGTACATTAATTACATGTATCAATACTTGTCCTAATCACATTATTCATGTTTCAAACAAAATGGCTAAGTCTGGTCTATTCTAATGGTCTTGTAAGGCACGGTGTTCCTAAGCATAATCTTGTATACTTTTGTTCTCTAAGGTATTTGTATTTGAATACATTCATGTATTTGAATAGGCCCATTGTATTCGAATAGGCACTCATCTACACCCCTTCTTTCTATCTTTCACCTTTACTCGATTAGTCATACGCTTAGCATACAATTTGTATTCGGGTATCATTGTATTCGAGTAGACAGACCCCAAGTAAGACATGTATTCAAATGAATACCCTCGTATTCGAATACATATTGTATTCGAATAGTTTAGTGTATTCGAGTATATATATATATGCGAGTCCATAATATATTCGAGTCTAACATTGTATGCGGACATGTATACTGTATTCGAACATATATTGTATGCGAGTCCTCCAATTTATTCGAATGTATGTATGTATGTATGTATGTATGTATGTATGTATGTATGTATGTATGTATGTATGTATGTATGTATTTATGTATGTATGTATGTATGCGAATTCGCTCAATGTATTCGAGTAATAACATTGTATTCGAATATATGGATTGTTTTCAAATGACCTGCTGCCATATGTTCCTTTTATCATCATTTCATTATATCTCATGACATTAATACCCTATTATGGCACTATGTCATCCTTAACCCGTTTCCATTTCCATTTTCGGCCAAGACCTAACCCGTTTATCCATAAAGCTTGAACCTTTGGGGGTTCAAAACCCGTTTTGGCTAGATCTAGGGTTTCTAAGTGAACCATTTATATCAGTGAGTTAATTAAGTCCATTTTAAACATCAAGTTTGCATTTTTATGGTTCATCTATACCTGATCTACTCTAAGGCTAAGTTTTAGGGCAAACCGTTCATAAAAACGTAACCTTTAAGGATAAAGAACATACTCTTATGCGTTTTTAGGCTACGGTTAGCTTTGATATGCAACAATAATCTCGTATCTTTTTTGTATAGTCAAGATCTAGGCTCGGTTTTGGTCTTGGTTCTTCATCTAGGCCGCGGCCGTGATATAGGGTGTTTGTGTGTATGTTTTGAGTGTGTAGGAAGGCTAGGTGATGAGAATGAGGGATTTAGGGTTTTAGGGAGGTTTAAAGAGTATTTATACTCTCTTAAGCCCATGGACCTAAGGCTCATCCAATCCCTTATTCCATATTTCCCCACCCAAGTCCATACTCTTTTATTATATTTAATCTTAATTATATATTAAAACACATTTAAATAAACCAGCATCATTTCCTTTTATTTATTAATATAATATTTAGGATGTTACAAGTCTTCCCTCCTTAAAGAGGTTTCGTCCCCGAAACCTAACTATTACTAAAATAAATATGAGTAAAACTTGCGCATCTCCTCTTCAAACCATAATAGTTATCTATTCAATTAATATAACTAATCAAATTACTATAATTGAAAAATATTATCATTTATTTTTATAACTTATTTTTTGTCTCTTGAATTTTTATCCTACATAAGTACAATTTATTTATACGTTAAAATTTATTTTTATCCAAAACCAATTTCTTCCAACTCAATATATTAATATCCATCAACACATAGTTACATTGTGATAAATAATACAAAAAACTATTTTGCACTTGATTGCATTAAATATCAACAAATAAAAAAAATACAACTTACACAAAAACATATAGCTTACATTTGTTCTAAGAATAAGAAAATATATAACCTACACAAAAAATTCATCATCAATAAAATACACACGCACACGAAAACATATAACCTACACACAAACATATAACCTACACACGAGAATTTTATCCTACACAAATATAATTTATTCATACATTAAAATTTCTTTCTATTTAAAACCAATTTCTTCCAACTCAACTAACAAACACACAAAAACACACCCAAAGTTTGAACACTTGAACTTTTGAACACTTTATCTTCAACTTATGGTACCCGTAACCCACTAAACACTTGAAAAATCCGTCTTTAACACAAACAAGACTAAAATCCGTGGCTGTGACCCAAGATCCACAACTAGTAAAGCCCTAAAGTAATGATACCAATTGTAGGTCCTTTGGATGGATCAAACAACACAACACTAGTCTACCTGGATCAATCTCAACACTAGCTAGCGGAAACACTAGTGAGGAACCGAGATCTCGGATCTTGTTTGGTTGTTATTGTCGTGAGGGAGGAAGAGAGAAAGGAGTCGAAGAGAGAGTTTGATATATGGATAAGGTTAGAGATTTAGCAAAATGTTGTATTAGCATGTGCATGCTTCACCTTAAATAGGTGAAGCAATGCCATGCTATCATCTATTATTAACGGCCTAATGGGCTTCACTACATATGGCATTAGCCCAAACATACAAGGAAAGACAAACCGACTAGCTAACTTACATAAACGTTAAGGTACAAATAAATACAAAAGACTAATAACAAAATGGGCCTTACAAACGGGTCAAGTGTTTTGGTGTGAAGATTATTTGCAGTTACATCAACCAATTCTCCAAAGGGTAAATTGGGCAAAATCATAAACAAGTCAAAACATCCAAATACAAAACAACCCCCAATCTAATGCACCTACCCGCATCAGATTCTACAGTAAGTTTTGAACTCAACTCCTGAAAGGCCGCAACTACATCTCATAACTACAAAACAGCCTCCTGCATGCCTATCCTGAATCTTGCCCAGCCGTTTCACAGTTGTATGTGAACAACTTTATTAATTCCAAGAGGCTTAATGTGTTAAATTCTTTAAAGTTGGGTTGAGATGGTTTACCTATTAAACATCCAACAATAGAATCATATCAAATTTTCATAGCCTCTGTTATATGCACTAAAAAAAACACAGGTGCATAATATTAACTCAAATATAAGCATACGTTGTGCCATGGATGAGGCTTTATTTGAGGAAAGCTAAACTCGATGTAGTTGGAATTCATACACTTTATCTCCTCTCTTGTAGGTGTTCCCAAAAACTGCACAAACAATTGGACAATGTGAAACTGATAAAGGTTATATTGGATAATAATATCTCCTCTTACTCGCCCCATGTACAATCTCGTGTTCACTATCCTGGAATAATAAATTTGAATTTTAGGGACATATTTCAACTTGTTAAACATTTACTAAAACGATTTTACTTAGAGCCGACCCAGAGAATTCACGTACCCCGGCCGAGTTGGAAAAAAATATGTTTTTTAAACGGCTATTAAAGTTATATTAATAAACATAACAATTAGCAAAATCATGGTATTAGAATGAGTTTATGACCCAAATAGACTTAGACCATGTGTAGTCATAAAGCCCCACCCCCACCCCTAAGTGTTATGCGCCACGTGGCGCCAGTCAGAATTATGGTTTTTTACAAAAACAAGATGTAGTCATAAAGCCTCCATAAAACCATAATTTTGTTAATTTTTTTTTAATTTTTGTGCCTTTCATCAGCGTTATACACAAAAATCTCAAAAAAAATATACCCCCAAAACGCAAGGGGGGGTGTGCCCCTGGTGTTATAGCCCAAAACACCTCCAAAGAAGCCCCACTACGCTTGGTCTTATTAAAATGAGTTTATGAACCAAATAGACTATTAAGTATTTTGGTATATAAGATAGTAGGGCTATAAAAGTCCATGTATTCTATATATGTATATATATATATAGAGAGAGAGAGAGCAAGGTTATAATAAGAAGTAGATTTTCCATAAAAAATGTATGAAGTTTGTTTTCACTATTAGATCTAATAAAACACATCGCACAATAAACACACTTTCCATATCCACCGTCAGATCAACATATCTAACGCACCAGATTACTTCTTACACCTCTTAGACGTACTTCACTTCTTATTATAACCCCACCCTATATATATATATATATATACATACTAGACGGGTGCCCGCGCGATGCAGCGAGTAACACTAAATTCTAATAATCACGTAACAATTATAGATGCTCATGGTTAGTTTGAAACCTTGAAACCTTTTAAATTACTAATCATCGGTTTGGTTTCATGGTTGTTTTTTTTTCCTTTTTTGGTAATGGGGTTTCTGAATTTTTAAACCATAGCAGATAGTTAGTTTGCAGTTTACACCGAAACCCGACCATATAAAACCTGACCGGACATTAAATTTATAATTAAAGCTCCATCCGTGAAACTAAACTGTTAGTAACGATTCAGATTAAATTAGTGATACAATATTTTTTAACGATACATAAAATTTTTTGCACAAATTTAGGGGGGAGAAATTTAAAAAAATTCAAAAAGAGTGTTGTGTGAGTTTAATAATAAAAAAATTCTATGTCTTTCAAACTTCACTCTCGCTTAAAATTATGTCGGTTGCTCAAATTTGAAGAACATATACTTGTATATGTTTGGTCCGGTGATCTACTTGTAGATTCATAGGATAGCTATTTATCTAAAGAGTGAAAGCAACTGGGGCGTTTATGATGTGTTTCTGTGTTTTGAATTCTTTCGCTTAAAATCAAGTCGGTAATTCTAAGTTGGAGGGACACGTATTCTCATATGTGTTTTGGTCCTGTTAACCACTAGTGGTCATACGGGATAGCCATTTATCTGAAAATTGAAGAGTGACCGGGGTGACTGAGTTCTTAACATGTTTGTCTTCTGTAATTTTATGGGAAGTGATATTACTATTCAGTTAACAGCTTTTTAGAAGTTTTTAAAATATTTTCAAATAAAAATTGATCCAACCTTTGGAAAGTGATAGATAAATTGTTTTTGTGTGCCTAACGGGTGAAGTTATTAAGCATAAAGGGCTCTAGAACAGTCATTGATGTGTATGGTAGCTTTTCATGATGCATAAAAGTTAAAGTGATATAAACTAAATTTGCTAAACTTAATGTGGAGAGTCATTTTGAAGATATGTGCATGTCTCCATATACATCTCTCCGAATGATAGGCAGAAAAGCAATTACCCAGTCATACACGAGCCCGTTGGTATTTGGTCCCAAAATGAAGTATCTTATTGAGAATGACAAAGAATAAATGTGAACAAAATTACTTTAAATATATAATCAACCAAAGTTGATAAATGTTCACAAGCTTTTAAGAAAAACAGAAACATGAGGGTTAATAACAGAACTACAGGGGTGGAGGCAATAATATAAGTCCTTTGACATCCCGAATGAAAGGCTTGTTAATTAAACAGTAAGTCCAACGCTCAACCTCAAATATGTTTGCAAATTTGAAAAGAAAAATCAGATAAATAAGTTCTGTCATTAAAAGTTTTTAAACCAAATACAGTGGGTCAAAGTCAAATCGAGGTGATCTGGGGAAAACCAAATAAGCTTTGAGAAGAGATAGGAGGCATCACAGGTCCATAAGTGATGTCCATCTAAGCTTTATGCCGAACTGAACCTTAATCATATCGCTGATGCAATGAAAATCACGCTAAGTTCGTTATACCTGCTATCAACCTGTTTCTTTATGTCATAATAACGCTGAACATGAATCTTTGTGAAAGTACCTTAAACAATATGATTTCATGTTCGGATCTTTTCATAAAAGGCGGCGTTTTTATCAAAACTGAAATTTGATCCCTAATTTTGCTAAGTTACAAGAAGACCGGGTGATTAAATTTGTTTTATTTGTTGTTTTTGGTTTTATTTTATTTCATTTATTTTATTTTTACTTCTTGATTACTCTTGTCAAAACATTGTGTTAAGAAATTGTTTGGAAGTTTTCAGCTAATGAAATATGATATTGGTTATTGTGTTATAGTTGGTTTAGCTGGTATGATCTCTTTCAAGTCTTTTCAAGAAAATTAAAAAAAAACCAGAAAAATACAATTTAAAAAAATATGTCTGTCTTATTTTGTTTTATTTAATTGTTTTCAAAAAGAATTTGGTTGATCTTTCTATCAAAGTTGATTGTTCTTTCAAGACTGATTTCTTGCAACGGAAGCATATGAAGTATCTGAGACTCAATTGGATGATGCTGTCAAAAAGGGGGAGATGGTAGAGTATTGGATGCAGATGCTAAAGTTGCTGATCATTGAAGTTGTTGATTATGTTCTAGTAAAGATTTTGAAGATCTTGAAAGCATCAGTCTAAGGGCAAGATTGTTGGGTCATAAATTGGTTAGACTGACGCATATCAAAATGCCACGACATGATCAAGACTAAAGTGATATAAATGAAGACGAGTTGAAGAATTACATTGGTGCAATACCGAAATCCCTATGGATTTTGGTTAGGCTAGTTTAAAGTAAAATAAACAAGAACGAAGCTACAAACCAAGGGGGAGATTGTTGGGTCCATATTTGGTGGTTTGTACTTAGTTATGTGTTTATTGGGCTGGCTACAGGTTAGCTATGTAAACCAAGAACTCTAAAGAGTTCTCGGCTGCTTAGTATTGGGTGATTCAATTCACTTCTTCAACTGCTAAAAATAATAGTTTTTCTTCCTATATTCCTAGTAGGACACTTGGTAGGAGTAATGCCTTTGCCTTTTGGTTATGGAGTCTTTCCTTCCAACCCGCTTTCAAAGCAGAAGCAGTAGGCAGTCTCTTTTTTCTTCTTATATGGTAACCAATATTTTTTAGAATGGTTGAATAGAGCCTCCCCTCTGTCTCCCAGTCTGTCTTATAATAAGATAGTAGTAAGTCAGTTATAGGTTTACGAATGTCTTCTTTGAGACTTTCTTCTCTTTGAAAGAATGCGCTGTGATCTTTTAAAGTTCATCCCAGCTATCATCTCAATAATTATTCATTCACTTCGAACCCTCGGGTAGTTTTATCATCCTGGAGAGTAGTCTTAGAGGCGGTCTCCTCTCTGTCCTTCTTAGATGGTATTGTGATTATTATGGACCTAGGTGTTTGGTTTCCCTATATATAGTTTACATAATGTATAGGGTAAGGATTGTTCACATTGAGAGAGGTTGAACACTTTGAGAGCCACCATCTAGAGAGCAATACCGATTTGTGTAATCTCATGTACCAGACGGTTTAATAATATAATCGTGTGCATTTGGAGTATTACATCATGTTCATTATATTCATATTGTTAGTATTTATCGTTCTTGAATCATCACGTTGTTAGGATTCTGCACTAATTCCGGTTGATATCATATTGTAGTGATCCAGATTCGGGACTTACAAGTGTGTTTCGGTCTTCAACGGAAACAAAATGTTACTGGCGGTTTGGCTCACAATCTAACTTAAAAACCGTCAAAACTGAATTAAGAAAACACATATAGGTTACATGTTAAATTTTTTAATTGAAAAAAAATATATAACAATACCATTCTCAAATTAAAGACAATAGAATGTTCATTTTTTATGGTGTAATTTAAAAAAAAAACTATTAACGTACGAAAAAGTTATGGCCGTTTAAAAATCGTTGGTGGGAAGTTGGTTTAAAATTGAAATTATAAGGAATATATGAGTAAAGATGATTGACCAAAGTTGAAACTATGTTATAAATTTACAAAACTTTAGTTAAGTAAATGGGGAAATATTGTAATTATCTTATACGCTTTATGAGATGTATCATATGCATTACAAGTTATAAATTACTTAAAAAGTTAGTTTCTTAATTTGCCCTTTTTTGGTGTATTATATATAGTAAAGATATATATATATATATATATATATATATATATATATATATATATCAAAATTTTTAAAAATTTTCGTGCCCCTGAAAAACATATAGCATGTACCCGGCCGAGCGCCCACATTGCCCACCCTCAAGGCCTCCCCTAATTTTATTTTGCGCTCACTTTTTCATCACCATGTTGCAATTTGTCATTTCAAGCATTCCCCCTGCATGCCCAACGAATCAATTGCAGCGGACGATTCATTAAAACCACCAAAGGTTCTTGAACTGCCGAGTCCACCATGCATGTCCAAGGCTAGAAGAGACCAATTTTCTTCAAAGTTTTCTTGATAAAAGTTCAGAAGATTTTGTGGATTAAAAATACACAATGATGTATGGTGGCGTTCAACTTGTACGAATTATTTCCTTTTTAACTGAACTTTTTTATTTCTTCGGTCATATAATGCCTCATGTAACACCATAGTTATTACATAGAAGCAAAACAATCAAGCGGCAAGCAGAAAAAGTACGCAAAATTTACGTAGGAACTATGCACAGTTTATACAATTATAATTATGCAACATCAATAGACTATTGTAGTTTGAAGCACCAAAAAATATCAAGTTCCTCTAGTTAGTTGAATCCATAACATAATCCATATACATAATCCCTTAAACCTTCCTAAAACCCTAAACCCTCATTTCCACCTTGGCTCTACACACTCAAAAACACACACAAACACTCTCCTTCATCCCGGACCCAGATCCAAGTAAGAAAGAGGGTGATTTGCAGCTGATTTTCGTAGACAAACAAGAAATACGTCTTGAATCAGACTCAAAGCAAGAAACACGTCCAGATCTACGTCTAGACTAGAACCCAAAATGAAAAAGGTATATTTATATATAAATGTTAGGTTGTAGACATCGTTTGTCTTAAGATTTTATATGATAGCAAATCGGGCCTTATAATGTTAGAAAAACATAAACTTTATAGTAAACGACTTAGCGGGTGAGATACGGGACGAACGGGGACGTTTGGACCGAGTTAAAGTAAGAAAATGAAGTTGTTATGCCAAGAAATCATTTCATCAGTAAAACAGGCATAACGGGATGTAAGAAAGTGATTAAATTGGTTAAGCATGAAAAACCATATTTGATTCGAGTTCCTGAGAAAATTCGATTTGTTTGGTGGAAGAACGAATCGAATCGAAATGAAATGAATCGAATCGAATCGAAACGAATCGAAACGAAATGAAATGAATCAAATCGAAAGAAACTCGATTCGATTAAATTGAAACTCGATTCGATTAGAATGAAAACTTGATTTGATTAGAATAAAACTTGATTCGTTTAAACTTCAGTTTTTTGATGAATTTTTAATAAAGGCTTATCAATGAGAATAAAATTTTTTCAAGCTGATTTGATAGCTCGACCTAGCCAGGGCATATGCCCCTTGGACTCTGCTAGGGGTTGCTGCCCCTAGAACCCCACTGCTAGGGGCGCTGCCCCCAAGTCCCCGTTCATTACGGGTTTTATTATCCTAGAAATATGATATGGATAAGAGTAGTTAACTGATACTTATATAGTTACATAGTTAGCCGTGCACAGTTAATTGATATTTATTATCCAAAGGTTCATGAACTGCCGACTCCACTGTGCATGTCCAAGGCTAAAAGAGACCAAATTTCAACAAAGTTTTCTTGATAAAAGGTTTAGAAGATTTTGTGAATTAAAAATACACAATTGTGTGTGGTGACGTTCAACCTGTATGAATTATTTTCTTTTTAACTGAACATTTTTATTTCATCAATCATGTAATATCTCAGGTAACACAATAGTTATTACATAGAAGAAAAACAATCAAGCGGCAAGCAGAAAAAGTACACAAAATTCACGTAGGAACTATGCATAGTTTATACAATTATAATTATGCAACATAAACAGAATATTGTAGTTTGAAGCACCAAAAAATATCTAATTCCTCTGGTTAGTTGAATCCATCACATAATACATATACATACAAATGAAGTAACGGAAATTGACATATACATACAAATAAAACAAAAGTAACTGGCCAAGTAGTAGTTCAGCCATCACACAACCGGTTGACCATATATCTATATATAGTTGTTTTATTATTCTGTGGCATCGAATATAAGCTCTGATTCACGATTGTGTCTTGAACAAATATATCATGAAACGTTCGGCTCTCCTTTCACCTAAAAAATAATGAAAGATGATAAATAAAGAGTATATAGCATGAAAAGTTGAAAACTATAGTTGATGTGTATGTGGATTCACCTTAACGGTATATAAATGTGTAAGAAACTAGATGTGAGATTGATCCCACTAGTTTGATCTTGATACAACTTGAGAACTGTAACGATGGTATTTCTCATTGATTTTGTAGAATAACCAATTACATAATATATACACCCAAGTCTCCTAACAAAGTGGAGAAGTCAAAAGACTAAAATAAGTTTGTTACAACAATATAATCTAATCCATAATTGAAATCTTATCCTTTATACCCCCTTCAAGCGGAAAGGTGGCGGTCTGACACGAAGCTTTGCGCGAAAGTGTTCAAACAGTGGTTGTGGAAGACTTTTGGTGAAGATGTCCGCCACTTGTTTCTTGATAGGAACTAACTGCGTTTACAATTTACCAGATGAGACCATTCCCGAATAAAATGATAATCTATATCAATGTGTTTGGCCCGTTTATGAGCAATAGGATTCTGGCTAAGAAATAAAGCACTTCGATTATCACAAAGTAACGTTGGTCGATCAGGTGGTAGCGCATGAAGCTCCCGAAGAAGATGCGTAACCCATATAATTTCGGCTGCTGGGTTTTCCATAGCCCGATACTCAGACTCACAACTAGACCGGGAGACTGTGGGTTGCTTCTTTGCACTCCATGAAACAAGATTTCCACCTAGATAGATTGAGTACCCATATGTAGATCGACGAGTCTCAATGCAACGTGCCCAATCGGCATCCGAGTAACCAATGAGTGAAGTAGTGGCCGGTTTGTCAAAGGTTAGACCATAAGAGATGGTGCCTTTAACATAACGAGAATACGCTTGACTGATTGAAAGTGGGCCGTTGTGGGAGAGTGAAGGAATTGACTTTCTTGGTTGACGGAATAAGAAAGATCCAGTCAAGTGATAGTGAGGTATTGTAATGCACCAACAAGAGAACGGTAAATTGTTGGATCCGAAAATGGAGACCCGTGAGAAGAAAATGTTTTGGTAGTAGCCAAAGGGGTAGCAACAGGTTTGACATCAAGAAGCCCTGCGCGTGCTAAGATGTCATATGCATATTTACATTGACTGAGAAACAAACCTGTTTTGGTGTAGTTAACCTCAAGGCCTAGAAAGTAACCAAGTTTACCCAAGTCTTTAATTGCAAAGGTACTGTGAAGTTGAGATATAAAACGTTGAACCAAAACCTCATCGTTTCCCGTCAAAATAATGTCGTCCACATAGACAAGAAGATACACGATGCAAGTGTTTCGTTTAAAAACGAATAAAGAAGTATCCGATCTACAACACGTGAACCCAATTTCAAGAAGAAAGGTACTAAGACGTTCGAACCACGCATGCGGAGCTTGTTTTAAACCATAAAGCGCCTTTTTGAGACGACTCACATGAGTCGGGTATTGGGGATCAACAAAACCCAGTGGTTGTTCCATGAACACGGTTTCGGTTAGGTTGCCATTCAAGAAAGCATTTTTCACATCTAGTTGGTGAAGATTCTAGTTGTGAATTGTAGCTAGAGTTAGGACGATACGGACCGTTGATGCTTTAACAACAGGGCTGAATGTGTGAGAGTAATCCAAACCTGGAACTTGGGTAAAACCTTGGGCTACTAGACGAGCTTTAAACCGATCAATAGAACCGTCTGAGTGGTATTTGGTACGATAAACCCATTTTGACCCAACTACATTGGAATGAGCACGACGAGGAACAAGATCCCAAGTATGATTTCTAGTTAGAGCATCCATTTCTTCACGCATAGCAACCACTTAGGGTGTTTGGCAGCGGATTTGTAACCCTTCGGGTCTTTAGCAGCAAAGAGGGCATAGTGAATCGGGGCTGTTTGGACAAAAGTCAAATTAGCATAATGCTTGGGTTTGAAAATACCATCTTTGGATCGAGTGGTCATGGGATGTAAGGAAGAGGTGGTGGATGTGGTGTTAGGATTGTGTGTAGATGTGGTAGGCTGAGTAGGTGATGTAGGTTCGGGTGTGGATGTGGTGGACGTATCTTGTGTGGGAGATGTGTTAGATATAATGCTAGGAGAATTAGGTGGGGTGATGTTGACTGTAGGTGAGGGTGGGGTATTGGGTAAATTTGTTTTCGGTAGGAAATTAGGTAAAGGACAAATATTGCATGGATTATGTGCATGGGTTTTGCATGGGGTATTTGTGTGAGTGTTAGATATGAATGGGGATGACAAAGGTGTAGAAATTGGTGCTATTGGTTGCACAGTTTCATCAAAATTTGAGAAGAGAAGAGTAGCCTCATTTACTGGTGAAATAACGCCACTAAATGGGAAGTTCGTTTCATCAAATTGAGCATGTCGCGTTATATAAACACGAGAGGTGGAAGGATTTAAGCACCGATATCCTTTGTGTTGAGGACTGTAACCGTTAAAAATGCACGGTGCGCTTCGGGGAGCAAGTTTATGTTTTGCATAGTCCCTTAAATATGGAAATACACGAAAACCAAAGGTTCGAAAGTTTGAATAAGTTGGCGGTGTATGGAATACAAGTTCAAAAGGAGACTTGTTTTCAATAATTTGTGACGGCAACCTATTAATAATATATGTTGCAGAGACAAATGCATCTACCCACAATGAAGCAGGTGCACGTGAGTTGAATAACATTGAAAGACCCATTTCTGTAATATGTCGGTACTTACGTTCGGCTCGCCCATTTTGTTGAGGAGTGTGTGGACAAGATATTCGATGGTGAATACCATTGTCCACCGATAATTTCCGAACTCGGTGATTGGTGAATTCTGTGCCTCCATCGCTTTGAAAGGTTTTAACCTTGCGAGAGAATTGAGTGTGAACAAGTTGCAAGAAAGCCACAAACACATTATAGAAATCAGATTTAGCTTTTAGCGGGTAAAACCAAGTGAATCTCGAGTAGTCATCAATAAATGTTGCATAATAAAGAAAACCATCGGTAGACACAACCGGAGACGGTCCCCACAAATCACAATGAACTAAATCCAACATATTTGAAGCACGTTTAGGATTAACAATAAAAGGTAAATGTTTAGCCTTGGACAATTCACAAGGAGAACAAACAACTGGTTTTGGTAATAAAGAAGAAACAGAAAGATGCCCATTCTTATTTAAAAAAGAAACAATTTCAAAAGATGGGTGTCCTAAACGTTGATGCCAAATTTCATAGGAGGCATGAAGCTGATGCGACCGAACAGTAGCGATAAAGGCCTTGTGTCCCTGTTTGAGAATGTATAGTCCATCCTCACACCTGCCCCTTCCAGAACCGCTTGCGTGGTTCGGTCCTGAATATCAAAAAAACCATCAGAAAATTTAATGTCAACAGGAGAGTCCTTAGTTAATTTACTGATAGAGAGAAGGTTTTTTGTAAAATGTCAACAGGAGAGTCCTTAGTTAATTTACTGATAGAGAGAAGGTTTTTTGTAAGATGAGGAACCACAAGTGAAAAATTTTTATAAATAGGAAATACTAATGGGGTGTAATGGTTTAAAGGAGAGAGAAATTTTTTTTTGGGTTTCTAGGTGTTCCGCCATTTCAAATGGCGGAACCGACCATGGTAGCATAACCTGTCAGAAGTTGTTTGGTGACATGGACGTTAATTTGGTGTTCCGTCATTTCAAATGGCTAAAGCCAAATAAAAACCACATGTTCCGCCATTTCAAATGGCGGAACACAACTTTCACCCCTTCTAGACTACCCCTATTTATTTTTATCACTTCCGCCATTTTAAATGGCGGATGTAAACAGTACCAACAATTATGACACAACATAACTTTCTGCCACCTTTTTGACCACATATTCACTTCCGCCATTTCAAATGGCGGAAGTGAACAGTGTTATTATGACACCTTTTTGTCTACATGTTTTTGACTACACATTTTACTTACCCTCACTATTCACTCTTGTCATTTCAAATGGCATAAGTGAACAGTATAATACAATAAAAAATATCATAGGTTTAAAAAAAGTATATTTTAAATAGCTAATTTATTTTTTTCATTTTCTCTACATACATAATATTCTTTTGAAAATGACAAATAGGCGTTTTATTGTTAACGGGTTTTATCTCATCGCACTCTCGTGTCTTCGGGCGAGTCTTTACGGTCGAACCATACCTATAATTTGTTTAGTAACCATACCTATAATTGAAATACTTTATAATAAAAATACCATATAATACATAATTTTGAAATAACATGAGTGAATAGTGTCGTAAAAAACCAGGACAGTTTTGTCAAAAGTGTCATAAAAATTCTATATTATATGGTATTTTTATTATAAAGTATTTCAATTATAGGTATGGTTACTAAACAAATTATAGGTATGGTTCGACCGTAAAGACTCGCCCGTAAACACGAGAGTGCGATGAGATAAAAGCCGTTAACAATAAAACACCTATTTGTCATTTTCAAAAAAATATTATATATGTAGAAAAAATGAAAAAAATAAATTAGCTATTTAAAATATACTTTTTTTAAACTTATGATATTTTTTTATTATATTCTACTGTTCACTTATGCCATTTGAAATGGCAAGGGTGAATAGTGAGGGTAAGTAAAATGTGTGGTAAAAAAACATGTAGACAAAAAGGTGTCATAATATGAATATGTGGTCAAAAAGGTGTCAGAAAGTTATGTTGTGTCATAATTGTCGGTATTGTTCACATCCGTCATTTCAAATGTCGTTCACATCCGCCATTTCAAATGGCAGAAGTGATAAAAATAAATAGGGGTAGCCTAGAAGGGGTGAAAATTGTGTTCCGCCATTTGAAATGGCGGAACATGTGGTTTTTATTTGGCTTCCGCCATTTCAAATGGCGGAACACCAAATTAACGTCCATGTCACCAGACAACTTCTGACAGGTTATGCTACTATGGTCGGTTCCGCCATTTGAAATGACGGAACACCTAGAAACCCAAAAAAAATTCTCTCTCCTATAAACCATTACACCTAATAGTATTTCCTAATTATAAAAATTTTTCAACCACAAGTACATCAAGTAGGGGCAAGTTGTTAATAGAGGAAGTACCAATACCAGAAACAGGTAAAGATTTACCGTTTCTAAAAGTTACAAAAGTTTTACCCGAATAAGAAGTAGTCAAATCAAGATGAGCAGAAGATGGAGTCATATGGGCAGTCGCCCCGGTATCGACGCACCAATCCGGCGAGTCACGAGTGACATGGCACTGGGCTTGAAAAGCTTGTGCCAGATTTGCATCTAGGGGTGGTGCGTGCTGGGCAAACTTGGCAAGCTCGGGACAAGATGAGGCGTAATGGCCATCTTTGCGACATAGTTGGCAATGAGGCTGACGACGGCCACGGGCACGCCCACCGGTGTTGTTGCCGCCACGAGAGTGACCGCGACCACGGCGAGTAGTGAAAGAAGATCGCTGGGTAAAAAAGGCTGCCTGCGGAGCAGAGATAGTTGAGCCATGGATAGATTGCATGAAAAGTTCATGACTTTCGGCTTGAGATAATAAAGCACAAAAAGCAAGACGTGGTGTGACCTCCCTCTGTGCAGTGGCAAAGGTTTCGAATGATGAACCGAGCCCACACAAAAACTAGTGACACTTATCCGTGTTATCAACCGGGTGACCGATAGCCGACAGTTGGTCACACAATGATTTAAACTTGCGACCGTAATCAGATATCAAAGAGGAACCCTTTTGAAGTTGGCGAAGTGAATCGCGAAGGGTGTGCATGCGTTCCACATAATCGTTTTGATAAGCGGCTTCAAGAGCGCACCAAACTTGGCGTGCGGTAGAGAGGCCTAGAACTTCGGCCATAGTCTCTTCCGTAAGAGATGATTGAATAAGAAGCAATACTCTTTGGTCTACTTCTTTCCAAGAAGTGTAGGCGGGATTAAGGGATTCTTTGTCTTGAACAATGAGTGTTTCAGATAGTGCAGATAAGGAACCATCCACATGCAAGAGAAGATGTTGATAGGAGAGGAGAGGGGTGATTTGATTCTTCCACAAAAGATAATTTGTGGATGAAAGCTTGATGGGTAACATATGAAGAAGACTGTTAAGAGGAAGCGAGGAAACATCATCGGCGGTAGCCATGAGCAGAAGAAGAAGAGGCAAGATTAGGGTTTGAAAAGGAGAATTAGTATACTGGCTGATACCATATAACGATATTGGTATTTCTCATTGATTTTATAGAATAACCAATTACATAATATATACACCCAAGTCTCCTAACAAAGTGGAGAAGTCAAAAGACTAAAATAAGTTTGTTACAACAATATAATCTAATCCATAATTGAAATCTTATCCTTTATAAGAACTATATATAATTAAAAAACTTCAATCATATTAAAAATGAACATAGGGAAATTTCTCAAAATAATCATTTTTTATCATGATTTTCCACAATTAGCCTTAGACCAAATAAAATACCCAAATTAGCCAAAAAAATTCCGTCGGATCCGACTAAAACCATTTCTAATCCGACTGAATTTTTGAACCTTTAAAATCGCACCATGTGTCAACGTTTTAATGGATCCAACCTAATTTTTTAAAATTCGTTGGAGACAACTGAATTTTAGTGGGGCCAACTGGATTTTATTCGTCTTCTACCTCTCGAACCTTAAACTTCCATAACCAACTTCCATCTCCATCTTTTGTTATTTCTTCACAACTTCAAGCAAATAAATAGTGCAAATCGCTTAATTTTTTAATGAGAACACAACCATAGTGTTCAATTTCACTCTAGAAAACAAAATCAAAAACCCCCGAATTGAAAAATCTAGGAATTTTCGGACAAATTAAACAGTCGGATCTGACTGTTGAGACATTGTTTTCGTCGGAGCCAGCTGTCTTCTCCTCCGGCCGACGGTTCTTCCAATTAATCGATCCGAATCTTAAAACATCGGATCCGACGGAACATCAAGCAACGTGGCGCGTTGGGATAGGCTACAAATTCAGTCTAATCAGTTAGTGTTTTGGTCGGGTTTGACGAAATAATATGGCTAGTGTAGGAATTTGTTTTGGTCTAGGGCTAGAATTCGAAAACCTTGATAAAAATTGGCTAGTTTAGGAATTTTCCCATGAATTTATGCTTCAATGCTTCAAATTCATGATAAGTAATTAGACTATCCTCTATGGTGGGGGCATAGAAGCCCCTCCATAGTGTCACGCCAGTGCCACGTGAGCACCAGGGGCATCAAAGCACCAACCTATACTGCATCGCTGTGGTTTAAAGCCCATAGGTCGCCATTATATATATGTGTGTGTGTGTGTTACACACACATGTATTTATGTAGGTGTATATGAGAGGTGGAGAGAGAGAGGGCCCACCATTTACCAATTAGCGCCCGGCTTTCCAAAGCCCCTTCCTCCCTTCGGCGCCCCCTCAAAAGCGCCCCTCTGCGGTGGGCAGGGCAGGGGCATCAAAGCCCCCAATAATGCCCCCCAATGACACCCATGGCATCAAGTCTTAAAGTTCCAAATAAAACCTAAATGACAACTAGTCACGAAATTCAATGAATTAATAAAAGTGATATTGAAATTTCTTAACCCCGATTCTTACAAACACACTCTATTCTTGCCATAACAAATATTGACATCTTCATAATCTATAATTCTGTTACGTACTCAGCAATTTCAAGTAATTTATCATTAAATTGGAAAATGCTAGCAGTCTAATTCAATTTTATGCTATCATTAAACTGAACATAATAATATAAATAAAATGTGTTGCAAAATATTTTACGAAGACGTAAATATAGTTATGTATCACAAAAAATAGATATATTATACAAAAAGCATTTACTTTCAACTTTAAAAGATACAACCATCACCAACAATTTGAGGCTACACTTTAAAGTAATCAAATTTGCAACTTGAGAAAAACACTTTCATTCAAGACCATATAGAAAAAAAAAGTATGTCATACTAATATAAATTTTGATGAGATTTCAAGTTATTTAATTCGTGATTAAAAACACTATTTTGCCCAAACACGACAAAGATGAGACTTTTCTATAACATGTTGACTGTTCATAGTGTATCATCATAGCTTTAACAAAGCATCAATAACACTTGTATATATAACGAAACACTATGAACATCAACACATTGTAGAAATTTGTCTTCCTTAAAAACTACCCAATCTACTTTTCAAAGAAGAAGATAGTAATGATGTATAGAAAAGAATGTTGTGGTTCAAAAGATATAAATGTAAGGGTTATTTATAGTTGTGTAATAAAAAATGATATCTTTGTTAATAAATGCAATAAAATTGTATTTGACAATTTTTGTATGAAAATATATTGATTAATAAATGCAAAATGATGTATATAAAATAATATCTCACCCGGTTTTACCGGCTCCTCGCTGTCGTGCCGTTTGGCGGGCGTGGGGTCGGGTTTTATCCGGTGAATCCCTCAACAGGTGGACCGCTAGGGGCTCCGTCCGTCCGGACTAGTGGCCGGCTCGGGCTACCTTTAGCCAATGGGGGCTGCGTACGGGGTACCCGGCGTTACTTAGTTGGCCGTTCAAAAAAAATATGGTGATTCAAAAGATATGAATGTAAGGGTTATTTATAGTTGTATAATAAATAAATGATATCTTTGTTAATAAATGCAATAATATTACATTTGACCATTTTTGTATGAAAATATCTTGATTAATAAATGTTCACGTATCAAGGGAAAAGTAAAAATGCAAAGGAATACAAAAATAAGAAATGTGACAATGATTTGTGGTAAAAAAAACACCTATTATATCATAACTCATATATAAATAAAGAACGAAAACTTTAAAAAAACTAAAATGTTTTCCCAGTCTTCCCGTTTAAAAAAAACTACGAAAAGACACAATAAAAAACGACGAAAAGACACAATGATGAAATAAATAAAAAACAAAATGATAAATAAAAAAAGACCTAATAGATCGCAAAAAATAACAAAATTCCAAGCAAATATAACACAATGTGTAATA
Organism: Bidens hawaiensis; assembly: GCF_021521415.1. Taxonomy (NCBI): domain Eukaryota; kingdom Viridiplantae; phylum Streptophyta; class Magnoliopsida; order Asterales; family Asteraceae; genus Bidens; species Bidens hawaiensis. The sequence continues at coordinate 1,518,582 of NW_027491058.1, read as the reverse complement.
CAACGCAATATCAAGAATAAAAAAGACACAATGTCAACAAATAAAGACGCAATCAATAACAAAATTAAACAAAAACACACAATGATAAATAAAAAGACATTATTTTATTTCTTCAACATTGTGTCTTTTTTTAGATGAGGAAGACGGTGGAAACATTTTTTGTGTTTTTACCTTTTTCATTTTTTTATTAAATTTTGAGTTGTGCTTTTTTTTATTAATTTTTCATTATTATTTTTTATGGGTTTTTTTTTTCAACAAAGTTTTCTTATTTTTCTCATGTTTGTTCTTCTTTGTATTATTAACCTGACATCTCATATAAATCTCAAAATTGTAGTATTTACATCAGTAAAGTGTGTAATAAAAAGTTGATATTTGACAGCCGTCACTAATTTGAATTTAACACTATTGTGTAAACATGAAAAATTATTTCGATCAATTGTTAACTTGTTTGTAGTACTAATGAAGTTAGTGATTGCGTAACTAAGATGCTTTTAAGAAACATAGATTCATTCAATAACTTTGTATTTTTAATCTTTTCAATTAAAAAAAAAGTTGAAGTCATGTATTTACAAACCATGTTAGATTAATTTGCTGCATTTACGAAGGTCTTGTTTACACAAGTGAAGAAGCTTGTTGATGCAGTTTAAGTGGGAGCAAATGCCATGGAAGAATAATTAGCGTCTCTTTATGTGCTCTTTTTTCTAGATTTAAACAATGTTTAAATCTGAATTAGTGTTTTTTATGTCAACTCATGGTAAGATTTATAGTTTGAAATTTCTATGTCAACGATCATGTTAAGATTGATAGTTTTAAATTGTTTCGCATATATAGCTCTCTAGTAATCAACCAACCATGTTAGATGAAATATTTGTTTTTCTAAACTCCGTACAAACCCATAACGTTCAAAGAACTGTCCGCGGCGTAAAGATAAGTAAGATCTTCACTGATAAGAAGACTTAAGTGATCCCTTACAACCAATTTAACAATTACTAGACGACGATATGTATAATCATATTACCTTTCACATTTATCATATTTATCATTTTTAAGCCGATGATGAAAGATCGTTTACGAAATCAACCAAATCACATTTGTGTCGTTCTCTTTGTATTTTCTGTGGCACGGAATATAAGCTCTGATGCACGATTGTGTCTTGAACAAATATATCATGAAGCGTTCAGCTCTCCTTTCACCTAAACAATAATGAAAGATGATAAATAAAGAGTATATAACATGAAAAATTGAAAAGTAGAGTTGATGTGTATGTGGCACCTGAACTATAAATGCGTAAGAAACTAGATGTGAGATTGATCCCACTAGTGCGATCTTAATACAACCTTAGAACTATGTATAAATAAAAAAACTTCAATCATATTAAAAGTGATTTAGGGAAATTTCTCAAAATAACTATTTTTGACCATGATTTTCCACAAATAGCCCAAGACCACACAAAATACCCAAACTAACCAAAAAATTCCGTCGGATCCGACTAAACCATCTGATCCGACTGAATTTTTGGACCTTTAAAATCGTGCCATGTGTCAACTTCTTAATGGATCTGACCGAATTTATTAAAATTCCGTCGGAGGCTACTGAATTTTAATTAGTGGGTTTGACTGGATTTTCTTCATCTTCTACCTCTCAAACCCTAAACCTTCATAATCAAACTCCATCTCCATCTTTCTTATTTCTTCACAAAATCAAGCAAATAAATGGTGCAAATCGCTTAGTTTTTCGAGGAGAACACAACAACAGTGTTCAATTTCACTCTAGAAACAAAATAAGAAACCCCCGAATTGAAAAATCTAGGATTTTTCGGAAAAATTAAACAGTCGGATCTGACTGTCAGACATTGTTTACGTCGGAGCCGACTGTCTTCTCCTCCAACGGTTATTCCGGTTAATCGGTCTGCCAGAATCTTAAAACATCGGATCGGACGGAACATCAAGCAACGTGGCCCGTCGTGATAGCCTACAAATTCAGTCGGATCAGTTAGTGTTTTGGTCGGATCCGAAGGAATAATATGGCTAGTTTGGGAATTTGTTTTGGTCTTGGGCTAGAATGTAAAGCCCCGTTATGGGAATTTGTTTTGGTCTTGGGCTGGAATAATACAGTATGGTATTCGAATACATTATTGTATTCGAATAAATTATCGTATTCTAATACATTATCGTATTCGAATACATATTGTATTCGAATACTTTAGTGTATTCGAGTATATATATGTATGCGAGTCCATAATGTATTTCGAGTCTAACATTGTATGTGAACATGTATACTGTATTCGAACGTCCTTAATGTATTCGAACAAATATTGTATGTGAGTCCTCCAATGTATTCGAATGTATGTATGTATGTGAATTCGCTCAATGTATTTGAGTAAGAACATTGTATTCGAATATATGGATTGTATTCGAATGACCTACTGCCATATGTTCCTTTTATCAACATTTCATTATATCTCATGACATTAATACCCTATTATGGCACTTTGTGGGTTTAAAACCCGTTTTGGCCATATATATCAATGAGTTCATTAAGTCCATTTTAAACATCAAGTTTGCATTTTTATGGTTCATCTATACCCGATCTACTCTAAGGCTAAGTTTTAGGGCAAACCGTTCATAAAAACGTAACCTTTAAGGATAAAGAACATGTCTTTATGCGTTTTTAGGCTACGGTTAGCTTTGATATGCAACAATAATCTCGTATCTTGTTTGTATAGTCAAGATCTAGGCTCGGTTTTGGTCTTGGTTCTTCCTCTAGGTCGCGGCCGTGATATAGGGTGTTTGTGTGTATGTTTTGAGTGTGTAGGGAGGTTAGGTGATGAGAATGAGGGATATAGGGTTTTAAGGAGAATTAAGGAGTATTTATACTCTCTTAAGCCCATGGACCTAAGGCCCATTCCATCCCTTATTCCATCTTTCCCCACCCAAGTTCATACTCTTTTATTATATTTAATCTTAAGTAAATATGAAAACACATTTAAATAAACAAGCATCATTTCCTTTTATTTATTAATATAATATTTAGGATGTTACAAGTCTTCCTTCCTTAAAGAGATTTCGTCCCCGAAACCCAATTATTACTAAAACAAATCTGGGTAAAACTTGTGCATCTCCTCTTCAACTTCCTAAGTAGCGTCTGATCCTTTGCGATTCTTCTATATTACTTTCACTAAGGGTAAAACCTTGTGACAGAGTTGCTTTTCCTTGTGGTCAACTATCTCTACTGGTTGCTCAATGTAGTTCAACCGTTCATCAACCTCAATATCTACCAATGTCACATGACGTGTCATCAGCTAGGCATTTCCTCAAATGAGAAACATGGAAGGTTGAATGAATTCCTTCTAATTCCTCGGGTAGAACTAGCTTATAAGCCACTTCACCCACACAATCCATAATCTTAAACTATCCAATGTACCTCGGACTCAACTTTCCCTTCTTCCTAAAAGGAATAATTCCTTTCCGAGACAAGACCTTGAGCATCACATTGTCACCAACGTTAAACTCAATCGGTCGTCGCCGCTTATTGGCATATGACTTCTGTCGGTCTTCAGCAGCTTTCATCATTGCCTTGATCTGATCAAACCTTAAAGAAGTTTCTTGCATTACCTCTAGATTTCCCATATCCTTCTGACCAATCTCACCCCAACATACAGGAGTTCTACAACGTCTTCCATATAGAATCTCAAACAGTGGCATACCAATACTTGAATGGTAGCTGTTGTTATTGGAGAACTCTGCCAGATTCAAATGATCATCCCAACTTCCTCCAAAGTCTAGGACACAAGCACGTAGCATATCCTCAAGGGTTTAGATCATCCTCTAAGACTATCCATCTGTTTGAGGATGATACGGCGTACTGATGTTTAGTCTTGTTCCATAGCTTCATGGAACTTCTACCAGAATCTCGAAGTAAATCGAGTATCTCTTTCAGACATAATAGACAGTGGCATTCCATGCTTAGTTACAACCTCTTTTATGAACAAACTTGTTAACGTTTCTGACGAGATAGCCTCTCGTATAGGCAGAAAGTGAGCACTCTTTGTTAAACGGTCCACAATCACCCAAATGGTATCATGATGTTTAGTGTACGGGGTAGCTTGGTTATGAAATCCAGGATGATGTGTTCTCATTTCCATTCAGGTATATCCAAATGCTGCATCTTCCTATAACGCTTCTAGTGTTCAGCTTTGACTTGCAAACAAGTTAAGCATTTACAGACGTAATCAACCACATCATTCTTCATACCCGGCCACCAATAGTCCCTTTTCAAGTCTTGATACATCTTAGTGTATCCCGGATGGATTGAATATCTTGACTTATGAGCTTCATCTAAGATTCGACCTCTAAGATTTCCATGGCGTGGAATCCACATACGGTCAAACCTAGTCTTAACACCATGAGTGTTCTCCATCAACTCGTCTTCCTGACCGAAAATCCTTTCCTTCTTCAATAGTTCTTCATTTACCGGCACTTCCGGCTGCACCTTGATGATTTCTTCGAAAAGACTTGAGTTCATGATCAATTGATATGACCTCACTATTGCAATGAATTCTTCATTCTTACGACTTAGCGCATCGGCGACCATATTAGCTTTACTAGGATAGTGCAGTCGTAGTCTTTTATGAGTTCTAACCATTTTCTCTGCCTCATGTTCAATTCTTTCTGCTCGAAGAAGTACTTTAAACTTTTATGATCTGTGTAAATAGTGCACTTAGTACCATACAGATAGTGTCTCCATATCTTGAGAGCATGCACTACTGCTGCTAGCTCCAAATCATGCGTCGGATAGGTGCTTTCATGAACCTTCAACTATCTGGACGCATAAGCTATAACCTTTCCTCGCTGCATCAACACGCAACCTAACCCACGATGCGAAGCATCAGTAAAAACAACCAAATCCTCGTCACCATCGGGTAAAGCAAGGATTGGAGCTTGCGTGAATCTTTTCTTTAATTCCTCAAAAGCTTCTTCTTGGAACTTACCCCTACTGAATATTACAGACTTTCGGGTCATACCGGTCAACGGTGCAGCTATCTTGGAGAAGCCTTCGATGAATCTCCTATAATAGACAGCTAACCCTAAGAATCTTCGTATATCAGTCGGGTTCTATGGAGTCTTCCAATTCGTTATTGCCTCAATCTTATCTGGGTCAACGGTAATCCCTTTAGGATTGATCACGTGACCTAGAAACTTCACTTCTCGCAACCAAAACACGCATTTCGTAAACTTATCATACAACTTCTCTTCCTTCAAAACCTCCATTACTTCCCTCAAATGCTCAGCATGATCAGACTGACTTTTTGAATAAATAAATATATCGTCGATGAAAAGGATAACTGACTTATCCAACATCAGCCGACACACCCTATTCATCATGTCCATAAATTTCGCGGGAGTATTCGTTAGACCGAAGGACATCACGAAGAACTCGTGGTGTCCATACCGCATCTGAAACGTTGTCTTAGGGATGTCTGCCTCTTTCACTTTTAGCTGATGGTAGCCTGATCTGAGATCTATTCGTGAGAACCAAATTGAACCTGTAGTTGGTCAAACAAATCATCAATCCTTGGCAAAGGATATCTGTTCTTCATCGTGAGCTTGTTCAACTCACGATAGTCAATACACATTCTCATACTTCCATCCTTTTTCTTAACAAATAACACCGGTGCACCCCACGGGGAAACACTTGGTCTGATAAAACCTTTGTCAAGGAGTTCTTGTAGTTGGGACATCAATTCATTCATCTCGGATGGCGCTAGATGGTAAGGCGCATTCGCGACGGGCTATGCTCCTGGAATTTAATCTATCTAGAACTCTATCTCTCGCTACGGTGACAACCCCGAAAGATCCACTGGGAACACTTCTTGGTAGTCGCACACAATAGGAACATCTTTCACTTCCCTCGTCTCGGCCGTAGCTTTGACAACATACGACAGGTAGGCACCGCACCATCGCCTTAACAATCCTTCAACTTTTATCATCGAAATGACATTAAGCCCTGAACTCTCTTAATCACCATAAACCGTCACCGCACAACCACCCAAGGACTTTAACCTTATTATCCTACTCTTACACACTATCTAATCTTCAAACTCAGATAACCAATTCATTCCCAAAACTACATGGAACCCTCCTAAAGTCATCACATACAGGGTAACAGGGTATTCATGTCCCTCTAACTCTATCTTACAATCCTTAACCATTTTCATTATTTTAACCGAGGTGTCACTAGCGGTTTCTACTATAAAGGTTTCAGGCACTCGGCAACATTTCATTTTAGCTAATTTACTAAATGGTGTAGTTACGAAACTTTTATTTACACCCGAATCAAACAATACAGAAGCAGAAATACCGTTTACTAGAACGTACCTGTCACAACATCTGGAATTTTCTTGGCCTGCTCTTGAGTCAGCATGTACGCCCTAGCTCTTTGTCTAGCCTGATCAGCATCCTTCTTCTCACTTCCGCCAGCTTCACCGCTCGTGCAAGCCCTTGCTAGGTGACTAGTCTTACCGCACCTATAACATGCGGGCTTTGCATGGAAATCCTGAGCAAAATGCCCCACCATCCCACATTTTTAACATGCATTTGACCCTAACCTGCACTCCCCACCATCAGAACCCGTGCCACACTTTCACTCACCACCGTGCATCTTACCGCACGTTTTGCACGAATTCTTCTCCCACACCGTCTGTTTCTTGTCTTTGGAGTTCCATAACTGGGTACCGGGTCGTTTAGCATGATTGACCAACTTCTGACCCTTTCTCTCATCCCCCACCACAACATCATCCATAGCCAAGTCGTCATAAACCATCTCAGCGAGTTCCACTGCTGAGTCAAACGTAGCAGGTTTATTTGGTCTGACTAGCGTGCGGACGTTCTGCGGAAGTCCTCTTACATAGCACTTGATCCTCTTGGCCTCGGTGTTAACCATATCAGGCACCAACCAAGACATTCAGTGTATTCGGTAGTATACTCACGGTGTGTCATCTTTCCTGCTTTCAAGTTCAGAATCTTCATCTCAGCCCTTTCAACCTCGGCATCAGCACGAAACCTCTTCATTACCAACTCCTTCAAATCATCCCACCTCATCGCCTTAATCACATCCCGAGTCTTCCTCTCTTCCAAACCTTCCCACCAGTACATAGTTTCATCCCCAAACGACTGAGTGGAATAACCCACTTCCTGGTCGGGACGGCACTCGCTAATTCGGATAAACTTTTCCATCGCGGTTATCCATTGGAGAGTAGCGATTGCGTCTCCCAAACCAGTTAGCTTCGGTGGGTCGCAACCTTTGAACGACTTGTAGTTACACCCACCTCGGCCTCTCTTCATGTCGCCAACCTTCATAGATCGGACTTCACTCAAGTCACCCTTCTCTCCCTCATTATCTTTCTTACCATTCTCCCCTAATCTCTCAACAGTTTTTGCATGACTTCCAGTAGTCTTCTCAGGCTGCAGGTTCTTCACTGCCGCAGCTACAGCTTGAGCAATGGCGGCTTGAACGGCAAGGTCAAGCTGATACCCTTCATTCTGGCCCGGCCCTCGCAGAGTATCACTTGGCCCTTCTACAGAGTTAACAACTGGTCCTCCAGAAGGTTCTCAAATCCTACGCGGCCTACCACGACATCCCGTACGACCTCCTTGTCCAGCAACTTTCCTAGCTCCAGCTATTCGTATTATATAAGGAAACACAAACATCATCACTCAAGGAACTATTTAGTACAAGGATAGTAAAGCTAACAGGTAATTGCAGTGGCCAGCTATGATTAGCTTATCACGTTACTTTCCGTGTCAAATACAATTCCCCTTATGAGTCTATTTGTGCTAAGTTCTAATTTTAAACAGTTAATCAATCATAATCAATTAACCCTATCCCTAACATACACATATCCTTTCTTTGGAGATTAAGCTAACATCATTATACATTGTTTTAACCATACACTTTACCTTTACTAAGCTTTCTTGAGAGACACATGGCTATCTTGAACTGGCATCTTCTTTCTTTTCTTATTTAAATCCCATTCTCAGTTCGAGTCTAAGCATGTAGGATGCTTAATTCTCTCGAATTTATGCTCTGATACCAACTTGTAAGGCCCCGTTACCGGTGCCCTATTTTGGACGTTGGATTTACTCATAACACAGTTCTAAATATCATAGTTAATTAAAACTTTCACGAAATATAAAACTTTCATCAAACATTACTTAATAATTCTTAAACATGTCTTAAACAAGCATTCATGTCGTTCAAAATTATAACATCAATTATAGAACATCATGAGTCTTCATATAGCAGCCTCTTATTCTTCTGCCATGTGCCCCGCTCAAGCTAGCTGTCTCATTCTACTCACATGCATGCATACTAAAATCAGCAACGCTGAGTGAGTTCTAGTTAATACAAATAACATACAGTACGTCCATACACTTACTTATATACGGACCCAAAGGTACATATAACATACTTAGCTTTTTACTTTTCTACATATGTTCATACAATTATTCCTTCATTCTTTCTTTTTATACATACATATATACATACTCCTCGTCCTATAACCTTCGCAAATATTGTTAGGGTCTTTTCCCTACATTCGCATATATTATTAGGGTATGTTCCCTACATTCGTAGTTATTATTAGGGTCTATTCCCTTCATTCGCAGATATTATTAGGGTCTATTCCCTACATTATCAGTATGTTCCCTCTCTAACCATACCTTCCATACCATGCCTTTCTATACATTCATACTTATAACTTGAATACATACATACATCATTCATACCTCATATATATAACAGTCATATCTTTAAACTATCACTTGACGCTACATGCAATATCCGAAGATCGTTCACGCATCGTCAAGCATTCATACATAAACCATATAATGCATACACTTACCACTTAAGGTAAATGTATTAACTAATCACATTGAGTATGCACACAGCCCCGAAAACATAACAAGGAATGGGGCTAGAAACTCACCTGGATTCTGTTACGTTATTTGTTAACTATTATTCCTCTCTTTAGCTGAGCTCGGCTGACTGTACATTAATTACGTGTATCAATAATTGTCCTAATCACATTATTCATGTTTCAGCCAAAATGGCTAATTCTCGTCTATTATAATTGTCTTGTAAGGCATGGCGTTCCTAAGCATAGCCTTGCATACTTTTGTTCTCTAAGGGATTTGTATTCGAATACATTCATGTAATCGAATATATTCATGTATTCGAATAAGCCCATTGTATTCGAATAGGCACTTGTCTACACCCCTTCTTTCTATCTTTAACTTTAACTCGATTAGTCATACGCTTAGCTTATAATTTGTATCCGGGTATCATTGTATTCGAGTAGACAGACCCCAAGTAAAACTTGTATACAAATGAATACCCATGTAGACGAATACAGTATGGTATTCGAATACTATTGTATTCGAATACTTTATTGCATTCGAATACATTATTGTATTCGAATACATTATTATATTCGAATACATATTTTATTCAAATACTTTAGTATATTCGAGTATATATATGTATGCGAGTCCATAATGTATTCGAGTCTAACAATGTATGCGACATGTATACTGTATTCGAACGTCCTTAATGTATTCGAACACATATTGTATGTGAGTCCTCCAATGTATTCTAATGTATGTATGTATGCGAATTCGCTGAATGTATTCAAGTAAGAACATTGTATTCGAATATATGGATTGTATCCAAATGACCTGCTGCAATACGTTCCTTTTATCATCATTTCATTATATCTCACAACATTAATACCCTATTATGGCACTATGTCATCCTTAACCCGTTTACATTTCCATTTTCGCCCAAGACCTAACCCGTTTATCCATAAAGCTTGAACCTTTGTGGGTTTAAAACCCGTTTTGGCTAGATCTAGGGTTTCTAAGTGAACTATATATATCAATGAGTTCATTAAGTCCATTTTAAACATCAAGTTTGCATATTTATGGTTCATATATAGCCGATCTACTCTAAGGCTAAGTTTTAGGGCAAACCGTTCATAAAAACGTAACCTTTAAGGATAAAGAACATACCTTTATGCGTTTTTAGTCTACGGTTAGCTTTGATATGCAACAATAATCCCGTATCTTGTTTGTATAGTCAAGATCTAGGCTCGGTTTTGGTCTTGGTTCTTCCTCTAGGTCGCGGGCCTGATATAGGGTGTTTGTGTGTGTGTGTTTTGAGTGTGTAGGGAGGCTACGAGATGAGAATGAGGGATTTAGGGTTTTAGGGAGGTTTAAGGAGTATTTATACTCTCTTAAGCCCATGGACCTAAGGCTCATCCAATCCTTTATTCCATCTTTCCCCACCCAAGTCCATACTCTTTTATTATATTTAATCTTAATTAAATATTAACACACATTTAAATAAACGAGCATCATTTCCTTTTATTTATTAATATAATATTTAGGATGTTACAAGTCTTCCCTCTTTAAAGAGGTTTCGTCCCCGAAATCTAACTATTACTAAAGCAAATCTGGGTAAAACTTGCACATCTCTTCTTCAAACCATAATAGTTATCTATTCAATTAATATAACTGATCAAATTACTATAATTGAAAAATATTAAGAATTCATTTATTTTTATAACTTATTTTTTGTCTCTTGATTTTTTATCCTACAAAAGTACAATTTATTTATACGTTAAAATTTATTTCTATCCAAAACCAATTTCTTCCAACTCAATATATTAATATCCATCAACACATAGTTACATTGTGATAAATAATACAAAAAATCTATTTTGCACCTGTTTGCATTAAATATCAACAAAAAAATATACAACTTACACAAAAACATATAGCCTACACTTGTTCTAAGAATAAGAAAACATATAAACTACACAAAAAATTCATCATTAATAAAATACACACGCACACAAAAACATATAACCTACACACCAAAAACATATAACCTACACACGAAAATTTTATCCTACACAAATACAATTTATTCATACACTAAAATTTCTTTCTATTTAAAACCAATTTCTTCCAACTCAACTTATCAATATCCATCAACACATAGTTACATTGTGATGAATAATATAAAAAAATATCTTACACATGTTTGTACTAAATGTGAAATATACAACCTACACAAAAACATATAACCCACACTTGTTCTATGAATAAGATAACATATAACCTACACACGAAAAACATATAACCTACACACGTGTAGGATATGTGTATCTTGTGTAGTTTATATAATTGTTAATGTCGAATTAAATATGTAAGTTGTATGCTTTTTTGTATGTTGTACGTTTTTATTGCTCATAACAAGTGTAGGTTATATAACTTTGTGTAGGTTGTATATTTATTGTTTATATTTAATGGATACATTTGTATGACATTTTTTATTATTAATGATAATAGTTTTTCTAGATATATCAATTGAAAAAATATATTTTATGTTTTGACATTTATTGTTAAAAATTACGTGTTGATATATGCTACTAAATTGAGTGGAAAGAAATTGTTTTTTTAATATAAAGAACTAGTATTATATGAATAAATTGTATTTTTGTTAGATAAAATGAAGATGATATAGATAAATTATAAAACTAACTTAGTTTTTTATATTTTTAATTATTATAGTTAAATTAGGAAGATATATTAATTAGAGAGAGATTTATTATGGTTATATTAGTTGTATTAATTGGAGAGAGAGTGTGTATTTATTGTTGCATTTACATCTTTTACATTTATCTTTAAAATTTAAAAACCTAAAATAAAACTAGTGGCTCATATTTTCTCGTAGTAATATCATTTCTCTTATGTACTTAAACCTATATATAGATATATATATATATATATTGTAAGGCCCCGTTACCGGTGCCTCACATCAGACGTTGGATTTACTCATAAAAACGGTTCTAAATATCAGAGTTAATTAAAACTGTATGCGGAATATAGAACTTTCATAAACATTACATTAATAATTAATAATCTGTCTTAAAACATTCTTGTCTTTCAAAGTTAAAGCATTAAACATAAAAAAACTTGCATATTCATATGCCAGACTCTTATTCATCTGCCATGTGTCCCCGCTCAAGCCAGCTGTCTCATCCTACTCACCTGCGTGCATACTTAAAGTCAGCTACGCTGAGTGAGTTCTAGTTAATCACACATCATACAATACATATACTCACCTTAATTTATGTATATAAAGATACACATTAAGTACTTTACTTATTACTTTCATACTATATGATTACTGTCCTTTCTATCTCAGATATTATTAGGGTCTTATCCCTCTTATCTTTGTCTATCTCAGATATTATTAGGGTCTAATCCCTTTCTTGTCTATCTCAGATATTAGTAGGGTCTGATCCCTTTTTACTTATGTATCATAGATATTATTAGGGTCTGGTCCCTTTCTTCTCTATCTCAGATATTATTAGGGTCTGATCTCTTACTTCTTCATCTTCGTACATTCTGTCTTTACATACCCTTAACATACATATACTTTCTTTAATCATTTATACATACTCATAGGTTGTACATACATACATATATATATATATATATATATATATATATATATATATATATATATATATATCATACACATTCATCTTTCATATACATACCTCCCTTGTGAATACGTATAATATCCGAAGATTGTTCACGTACCGACAAGCTTTCATTCAAATTCATAACATAATATCTATCACATAAATCATACTTGGCATACACTTACCATTTAAGGTAAGTGTATTAACTATCACATCGAGTATGCACACAGCCCCGAAAACATAACAAGGAAATGGGGCGAGAAACTCACCTGGAACCGGTTACGCTAGGAGCCAATAGTAATCCATTTCTTTAATTGTGCACGGCTAAATGTTAAATGTATGTATTTGTTAATTAACCGTATAATTAATTAAGTCGGTATTTTAGTTAACCAACGTATTTTCTAGGTTGGGCTCATTTGTTTAGTTTATGATGATGGGCTAGTTTTGTTTTAACTAAGGATATGGGCGTAGCATCTTGTGGACTTATGGTAACTGGCCGAACTGGGTTCAGGCCCAAAGCCCAAACAGAAAACTTTATGGCCGAGAGAACCCATGTTTGACCGAGAACTTGGGTTGACCGATAACCCATATTTGACCGAGAACTCAACCGAAAACTCAGGTAACCGAGAACTCAGTGGGTTCTCATGACCGAGAACACATGAAACCGAGAACTGACCAAGAACACATTTCTGATGCTTTCAGCTCAGCTTTGTTATCGTTTTCGATACTTTCTTAGCTCTAATGACTACTAATTGTCCATATAATTTATTTTAACCACCCTTTCCTACTATTCTCAACCGTTTTACACCCGTTATTATTACATCATCTAGATCTAACCCGTTTTAGGTATAAAGCTTAAACCTTTATAGATTTATGTAACATCCTAAATATTCTAATATTAAATAAAGAAAGTCGTGTTTAGTTATCGTGTGTTAATATTTAATTAATATTAAATAAAGAAAGAAAATGGTCTTAGATTAATCAAGATGGAATTATGGGTGAGGTGGGCTTAGGGTCCATGGGCTTTAGGGGATATAAATACCCCCTTAAACCATTCAAAAACCCTAACTCTCATTTCCATCTTCCATAATCTCTACCCACACCCAAAACACACACACACTCACCTTACCAAAATCGGCAAGAGAAAGAAGAAGATTCGAGACCAAGCGAACATTAGTTTGTGTTAATTCTTTATTATACAAGATAGATACAAGATTTAAAGTCCATAGTCAAGCTAAACGAGACCAAACGAACTCATAAAGGTATGTTCTTGACCTTAAAGTTTATGTTTTAATAAACGTTTGGCTTTGAAACTTGACACTATAGTAGATCGGGTCTAAACGAGACGTAAAGTAACGAACTTTACATTAAAACAAACTTAATAAACCCACAGCTAGGCATGACACGTTTAAAATGAACCCTCGATCTAGTCTTGAACATTTTAAGCTTAATGATCCAAACTTTATGATTTCCTGAGTCAAGCCTTACCCGGAAATGGTCACGAGAGCGCTTAAGGGCTAAAATTACATCATGTTGAAGGTTTATATGTTAAATAATAATAATAATAATAATAATAATAATAATAGTAATAGTAATAGTAATGAAAGAGTAGTGGATTAAGACCCAACCCGTAACTTTTGGGTTGTCCAAAACCCACCAGCCCAAACCTGTACAGTGGAGAACCATCATGCATCAAGTACCTTGCAGCCAAGCACACCTCAATTACAAATAACATTCGAACACAATCCGAGTTCGATTACAAGGGTGGAAATCGCTCACTCAATAATCGATTACAAGGGCAGGCTGCGTACATTGAACTCGATTACGAGTGTAATCGATTAACTTTGCTTACAACCTTATAATCGAACACAATTACTTAGTCGCATATAAGTATTGTAATCACATGAGTACGCTGATAGTTTACAAGAAGCTCGCATACAATTATACTAGGACCCAAACTCGAATACATTGACCCAAAATGAATTCATCAGCTCGGTTACAGGGGGCTGGTCGCATATGTAAAGAAAATCAATTACACTACAGCTGAACACAGGGTCGAAATTCGATTACAATGACTCCAAATCAATCAAAAGTATCATCGATTACAATGATAGGTCGTTTACAAGTGATCGGGTCAATTATGTTACCAAACTCGCTTACACGGCCTCATCGCTTACAATCCAATTCGATTTCATTGTAATTGATTATGTATGGAACTCGATCGCAGTGTTGAAAGCTGATTACGATTGAACAATTCGATTACATTAACCCCAAGTCGCTTACAAGATCAGTCGCATACAGTTGTAAGCCGATTACAATTGATGAACCAGGAACAAGTCTGTTACAAAGATGAACACACATCAATTCGATTACATTGTAATCGATTCCCATATGAGCTCAATTAATGCCCACAGACCAATTACATTAGATCGATCACAGTCAGGACCCGTCAATGTCTCTTGATGACCGCATACAGTGAATAAAGCCAATTGAAATGGGCTGGAAAACAATGGGCTGAAAACAATGGCCCAGTTTGCGGGATCTTGGGCCCATATTAGGAGCCCAACCCATCGCGAAATCGCCTTACCGTCTAGCGCCGTCCGAGATGAAAGAATTGATGTCCCAACTGCAGGAGCTTCTCGACAAGGGTTATATTAGACCAATTGTTTCCCCGTGGGGCGCACCAGTGTTATTCGTGAAGAAGAAAGATGGAAGCATGAGAATATGCATAGATTATCGAGAGTTGAACAAACTTACGGTAAAGAATAGATATCCTTTGCCAAGGATTGATGATCTGTTTGACCAACTGCAAGGTTCAAGTTGGTTCTCATGAATAGATCTCAGATCAGGCTATCATCAGTTAAAAGTGAAAGAGGCATACGTCACTAAAACAGCGTTTCGGACGCGGTATGGACACTACGAGTTCCTCGGAATGTCATTCGGTCTAACGAATGCTCACGCAACATTTATGGACATGATGAATAGGGTGTGTCGGACTATGTTAGATAAATCGGTAATCGTATTTATTGATGACATATTGATTTATTCAAAGAACGAGACTAATCATGCTGGGCATTTGAGAGAGGTATTAGAGACTCTGAAGGAAGAGAAGTTGTATGCTAAGTTTTCGAAATGTGTGTTCTGGTTAAGAGAAGTGCAATTTCTAGGTCACGTGATAAATCCTGAAGGGATTACCATGGACCCCACTAAGATTGAAGCAATAACGAACTGGAAGACTCCACAGAATCCGACTGATATACGAAGCTTCTTAGGGTTAACTAGCTACTATAGGACATTCATCGAAGGTTTCTCCAAGATAGCCGCACCGTTGACCGGTATGACCCGAAAGTCGGTAGTATTCAGTTGGAGAAAGTTACAAGAAGAAGCTTTAGAGGAATTGAAGAAGAGACCCACGCAAGCTCCAATCCTTGCTTTACCCGATGGTGATGAGGATTTGGTCGTTTGTATTGATGCTTCGTATCGTGGGTTAGGTTGTGTGTTGATGCAGCAAGGTAAAGTAATAGCTTACGCATCTAGATAGATGAAAGTCCATGAGAGTGCTTATTCGACGCATGACTTGGAGCTAGCAGCTGTAGTGCATGCTCTCAAGATATGGAGGCATTATCTGTATGGTACAAAGTGTACCATCTACACAAATCACAAGAGTTTAAAATATTTCTTCGAGCAGAAGGAGTTGAACATGAGACAGAGGGATGGTTGGAGTTGATTAAGGATTACGACTGCGACATTAAATACTATCCTGGTAAAGCTAATGTGGTCGCTGACGCGCTAAGTCGTAAGAATGAGGAAGTCATTGCAATAGTAAAGTCATACAAGCTGATTATGAATTTAAGTCTTTTTGAAGAAATCATCAAAGTATAGTCAAAGGTGTTAGTAGACGAGAAGTTAGTAAAGAAAGAAAGAGTTTACGGCCAGCAAGATGACTTGATGGGAAACACTCACGGTTTTAAGACTAGGTTTGACCGTATGATTCCATATCATGGAGATCTTAGAAGTCGAATCTTAGATGAAGCTCACAATTCGGGATACTCAATTCATCCGGGAGCTACAAAGATGTACCAAGATTTGAAAAGAGATTATTGGTGGCCAGGAATGAAAAATTATGTGGTGGATTATGTTAGTATGTGCTTAACTTGTTTACAAGTCAAAGCCGAACAACAGAAACCTTATGGGAAAATGCAACCGCTTGAGATACTTGAGTGAAAATAGGAACACATCACTATGGATTTCATAACTAAGCTACCTCGTACAGCTAAGCATCATGATACCATCTGGGTGATTGTGGACCATTTGACTAAGAGTGCTCACTTTCTGCCCATACAAGAGGCTATCTCGTCAGAAACGTTAGCAAGCTTGTTCATTAAAGAGGTTGTGGCTAAGCACGGAGTACCGTTATCGATCGTGCCAGATAGAGATACTCGGTTTACTTCGAAATTTTGGAAGAAGTTCCATGAAGCTATGGGAACGAGGTTGAACATCAGTACGGCATACCATCCTCAAACAGATGGACAGTCTGAAAGGACGATCCAAACCCTTGAGGATATGCTACGTGCTTGTGTTTTAGACTTTGGTGGAAGTTGGGATGATCATCTGCATCTGGTAGAGTTCTCCTATAACAACAGTTATCATTCAAGCATTGGTATGCCACCATTTGAGATGCTTTATGGTAGACGATGTAGAACTCTCGTATGTTGGGGAGAGATTGGTCTTAAAGAAATGGGAAGCCTAGAAGTTGTTCAAGAAACATCTTCAAAGTTTGATCAGATTAAGGCTAGAATGAAAGCTGCTCAAGACAGACAAAAATCGTATGCTGATAAACAACGACGACCGATTGACTTTAACGTTGGTGACAATGCGATGCTCAAGGTCTCGCCTTGGAAAGGGATTATCGGTTTTAGGAAAAGAGGAAAGTTGAGTCCAAGGAACATTGGACCGTTTAAGATCTTAGATCGTGTGGGTGAAGTAGCTTATAAGCTGGATTTACCCAATGAGTTAGAAGGAATTCATTCAACCTTCCATGTTTCTCATCTGAGGAAGTGTCTAGCTGATGACACGTATCACGTGCCATTGATGGACATCGAGGTTGATGAAAAGCTAAACTACATTGAGCAACCGATAGAGATTGTTGATCGCAAGGAAAAAGCAGCTTCATCACAAAGTTATACCCTTGGTGAAAGTGATATTGAAGTATCGCAAAGGATTATATACCACTTGGGAAACTGAGGATGAGATATGCAAGTTCTACCCTGATTTGTTTAAGTAATAGTTAGGTTTTGGGGACGAAACCTCTTTAAGGACGGAAGACTTGTAACATCCTAAATATTCTAATATTAAATAAAGAAAGTCGCGTTTAGTTATCATGTGTTAATATTTAATTAATATTAAATAAAGAAAGAAAATGGACTTAGATTAATCAAGATGGAATTATGTGTGAGGTGGGCTTAGGGTCCATGGGCTTTAGGGGATATAAATACCCCCTTAATCTGTTAGTGCACGGTTTTGCGTCTAGAGTCTTTGTATTTATCGTTAATCTTTATTTATCAATTAATGTAATATTTAATGTTTATATTTATCTAATTCGTTAATGTTTTGTCTAGTTCGCTAGGAATGTTAGTGAACTAAGACTAGTTTATTAAGGAGAAGTCTAGTTCGCTAGGGATGTTAGCGAACTAAGACATTATAATGTATCCCCTCCTGATTCGTTAGGGGATGTTAACGAATCAGGGGGTGGTTCGTTAAGTTAAGTTATGTAACGAAGGGGAAGCTGGTTCGCTAGGGGATGTTAGCGAACCAGATCGCCTTCTATATATAGTGAACTACTGTTCACTTTAATGTAAGCTTTTCAATTATAAGATTTCAGAGTCCAGATCTCTCTCAAGCTTCATATAATATTATACAAACACTATTGATAACTTAATGATAATATATATACAACACTGAATCTATGTTAATTATGAGCTAGATCCTTACTCGTATTAATCTTATATACAAATCTGTTATCTGTGTTTATTGTTTTTGATTGTTGTAAACGGGAAGATCAAACAAGTGGTATCAGAGCTGTTGGTGCTCGTTGTACACTTGATTTGGTGTTATAAGTATTCCATTTTTGTTAGTTTTCGGTTTTTGTTTGATTTTGAATCAATTGGTATTTGATTTGGATGAATTATGGACGAATTAGAGTGAATTTGTGTTGATTAAGGTATTGTTGAGATTTGGTTAAGAGGAATTGAGGTTTGATTTGGATTTGAGTTATTTGGTTTTGATTTCGGTTTAAGTCCGAAACAGGGGTGTGATTTTTGGTTAATTTGGATTGGTTAAGGTGTTAGTCGGTTACGAGGTTTTGTGTATTGGATTCGGAATTGGTTTACGAGTATTTTGGTAGTTTACTTGTGCAATTTGATTGAGTAACGAAGGTGTATTACAGATTTGGTATTATTGAGTTTATGGGTTTAATCTTCATAATTTCTGGAATTTCGTTTGAAGGTTTGAAGATTTGAAGATGAATGTGATTTCGTTATCTTCTTCCTGGTGATTCGCTATATTTTGATCTGTGATTCGTTATCAACAGTGCTAATTCGCTACCTTGTTCGTTAGCCAGTTCGTGTGAGTTATTGATTCGTGTTATCTAGTTCGTTAACTAGATTAACTGATTCGTGTGACACGTGTTCTTCTTTGGAATTGTGTCATAACAACCTTTTCCATGTGGCATAAGGTGTCAGAGTTTGTTACAAACGGTTGTAACAACCTGATTCCCTATAGTGTGATTTGTTAATCCACTGTAGCTGATTCGTTAAGCATTCCTTAGTGATTCGCTAAGTTTATGTTGGCGATTCTTTATTGATTCGCTAAACTAATCTTGTGCAATTCGTTTGGTCAATTCGTTAAGTTGACTTGTGATTCGTTAAACCTTCATCACATTCGTTATCTGTTTCGCCATTTGAGTGATTCGTTAACCTTATTTGTGATTCGTTAAGTTGAATCGTTATGTTGACTTTTTGATTCGTTAAGATACTTCGTTATTGATCAGTCTTAATTTTATTAAGGATTAATTCGCTACAACTGTTCACAGTTCGCTACAACTGTTCACAGTTCGCTATAGCTATTCACTAATTCGTTAAGATATTTCATTATTTGATTCGATTTTTAAAGATGGCTGGTATGTATGCATTAGCGTCTCAAAATATGTTGATGCAACAGATGTTGCAACTTGATACCGAGATAGGTTCACATTTTAAATGTCCAAGATTGATGAAGTTCAGTGACTTCGCCAAGTGGGAACCTCGGTTTCGTGCACATTTGGGATCTGTTCATCCTGACTGCTCATATTGTCTTGATGAAGTTTATGTTGCACCAATGATTGGTGATGATACTATTGGGTATACTCCTAAAGCTATTTCTCAATACTCACAAGAAGAGAAGAAAGCTTTAGAAATCGAGATAAAAGCATATTCTACTTTGACTATGGCTTTACCAGAAAATATCTTTCATCAAGTTGGTAGTATCAAGAGATGTGCATCTTTATTTCAACATCTGCGTATGAGAAGCATGGGAAACACAGCTGAGAGTAAGAAAGTGATGCTCAAGTTTCAATTTCGAAACTTTAATTTATTGAAAGGAGAAACAGTTGAAGAGATGACTACAAGATTTAGTAATTTAATTGCTGAAATGGACAAGATGAAAATAGAAATTTCTGAAAGAAATAAAATTGACACTATCAAGAGTATGCTTCCAAGTTCCTACTCAACATTTCCAATGGTTTTGAAAGAGAATGATTATTTTCTGAATGAAGACTTGACGGCACTTGAATTTCTACAAAAGATCGAAGCTAGAGAATATGATCTTAAGTGTCAAAAATCTTCCAAAGAAAATCAAGATCCAGCTTTCTATGGTGGAAGTATGCCTCTCAGTTCAACAATCTCTCCAATCACTGCTTTTCTTACTCATGCTACAAGTGAAAAAGAATCAGCTATGTTTAATGATCCAAAAGTTTGTTTCTACTCTGCTGGTAATTCGGGTGGTTCTTGAAGTTCAACCAATACCAATCCATTTGCTTCACCACCTAGTGTTAATATGAAGGAAGCTGAGCAAAACTTTGCTTTTCTGACAGCTTTTATGTCTTCATATGAAAACTTAGTGAGTAGTAAAATTGCCACAAGTGAGTTAACAGATGAGGACTATGATCAGATAGATCCGGATGATCTAGAAATCATGGATTTAAAATGGAACATGGCTATGATTGTTCGTAAAGTTAAAAGATTCATGCAGAGAACTGGAAAAGATCTTCCAGCTTTAAAAAAGAAGTTGGGTTTTGACAAATTAAAAGTAAAGTGTTATAATTGTCCAGAATTCGGACATTTCGCGAAGGAATGTGACAAACCAAGGAAAGAATACACTGGACCTCGTGGTCAAAGTCAAAATACTTCTTCACCACGAGGAAGTGATGCTGAAAAAAAACCATCTTCTTCTACAACACAAGCAATGTTAGCAGACGAAACTGATTGGTCACAACGGCTACTATGCAATGATGTTCAAGCAAATTTGGCTATGTTTGGGTTACACGAAGATTGTCAAGATGCTACTGGTAGTGTGATGTCTTCCGATAATGATCATCATCTGATTCTGACGACTCTTGCGACAAGTCTTCTGAATCAATGTTTGCTTGCATGGCCAAGATCAATGAGGTTAGTAATTCTATTTCTACTACTTCATATGTTAAAGCATCATGTGTTGACTGTGAATTTAGCAAATCTAAGTTAGAAGCTTTGAAAAATCAAAATGATAATCTTATAAGAGAAATTGCTTCTCTTAAGGATACTTATCGACAATCTCTTGAGTCTCAAATGAGATCTCGAGAAAAGATTGAAACATTGTCGACAAGTAATCACAATCTCAAAGCCGAGTTATCTGTGAAAATGACCATTAATGACCAAAAGTTTCAGGAAATCTTGAAACATTGTTCTAAGATAACTGAGCTTGAGAATGAGGTTCTTGAGTTGAAGAACAAATTGGGGAAATTTAGGAATTCATCTTTTCTGTTGAATGAAATTATTGAAGTATCTGGAAAACAAAAAGATTCTAAGAAAGGTATTGGTTTTGTTGAAATTCCACCACCTTTTCATAATGATTATAAAATTAATCCTTTTGCAAGAAAAGAAGAGGATTTGATTCAAAAGAAATCTGTGATTTCTGAAAAACCTAAGATGGTTAAACCTGAAATTGTCAAACCCCAAGTTGCTCCTAAAAAACCTCATGTGGAAAGTAAAAAGGTCTTTGTTGAAAATGTTGACAAGGGTTCATCCAAGACCACTTCTGGTGAAAACTGGATTATGGATAGCGGATGTTCTCGTCATATCACTGGGAATCTCAGCCTATTAACCAATGTAAGAAATATTCAAGGGGGTTATGTAGCGTTTGCTGGGAATTCTGGGGGCATGATCACACAAGAGGGTGAAGTTTCAAATGGTCACATTACGTTTGAGAAAGTGAATTATTGCGACAAGGTTGATCATAACTTATTGAGTGTATCGCAGATTTGTGATAAAAAAATACACTACGATATTTACTGACAAAGAGTGTCTTATCTTGAAACCGGGTTATGTTATTCCCGAGGACATGGTTGTCATGCGATCACCACGATCAAATGATATTTATGTCTTAAATATGAGTTCTAAGATATCAACATCGATTGAAACATGTTTTGTTTCGAAAGCAACCGAGAAAGACTCGATTCTATGGCATCGTAGAATGGGTCACATACATGTCAGAAAGATGAATTATTTAATGGCAAATGACTTAGTTGAGGGTGTCTCGTTAAAGAATTTTAAGTTATCTGATCACTGTGTTGCATGCAAAAAGGGCAAGCAGAAGAAAAAGATACATCCCTCTAAGTTATTGAATTCCATTGATACTCCTCTTGAACGACTTCATATGGATTTGTTTGGTCCAGTGAATCGTGCGAGTATTTCTGGAGACTGGTATTGTCTGGTAGTGACAGATGATTATTCAAGATATTCATGGGTGTTATTTATGAGTTCAAAAGATCAAACACCGGTTTTGGTACAAAACCTTATTACTAAGATCGAATCACTGTATAAACAAAAGGTGAGGAGAATCCGAAGTGATAATGGTACTGAATTCAAAAACACTATATTGGATTTCTTTTGTATTCAAAAGGGAATTCACCGAGAATATAGTGCACCTTATGCACCTCAACAAAATGGTGTTGCTGAAAGGAAAAATAGAACTCTGATTGAAGCTGCACGTACAATGCTCGCTGATTCAAAGCTTCCGGTTCAATTTTGGAATGAGGCAGTGAATACAGCTTGTTATATGCTTAATCGGGTTCTAACAGTGAAACGACTGTTGGTGCATTTTGTGACCGTCGCTATGCAATTCTGACCAGTGGAACGCCACAGGCGAAGTTAGCACAACTTCGCCTTAGGCGAAGTTAGAACAACTTCGCCATAGGCGAAGTTAGCACAACTTCGCCTACTGAAGCCCAGGCCCGAGAATGTTTTATATATATATACATGTGTCTTGTTTAGGTTTAGTAATCCAGAAATTAGTGTGTGTTTTGAGCAGTTCAAGTAGATAGAGAGAGTAAGAAACAAGGAGAGTCGTGTGAGACGACCCGAGGTAGAGCTCACCTCGGGTCAGTCGTGTTTTCTGTTTGGTTACGGTATGTAACGTGTTTTGATTATTATATAAGAATCTGCAGATTTGATTATCCCGTTCTTGTATTTGTTCGTGTATTTGTTCGTGTATGTGTTTATGTACGTGTTTAATCGTGTTCTTCGTCTTGTACACCATTAACGAGTCTAGGAGGATTCCGCACTCCTAGACCTCGTGCGGATCTCGTATCGATCGGCGACGCCCCGGGAGGACCTACATGTGGTATCAGAGCCTTCGGCTCTTATGCTATGGTTCGAGATCGACGTTTTGGTGTTTCTGGCACGAATCTGATGCGTTCTTGGCTGAACAGCGCCGCAGGCGAAGTTATGGGATTCAGGCGAAGTTGTCGTCACTGTTCGTAGGGTTTCGGCGATGTTATTGGCCAGGCGAAGTTAGCAGCCAAGCGAAGTTTGGCCAGGCGAAGTTGACTTTTAGGCGAAGTTGACTTTTAGGCGAAGTTAACTTTAGGCGAAGTTAACGAGAAAAAAAAAAAAAAAAAGAGTATTTTGGTGTTTTCGTCTGTATGGCCCGGTGTACACGATTATTGTGAGACCGAAGATGTTGTTCCGTCAACGAGTGATCTTGTTATCTCTTGGTCTTACGTGTGAACAAATACGTGTCAACTCTGGATTTGGAGTTGAGGTTGTGAATGGGATATTGTTTGAAACTGGATATTGACACATATTCGGGTGTTTGTGGGCAACGAAATTGTTGTTGTTCGAGTTTGACCAACTGAAGAAAGTCAAATTGAACTGAAGGTTTTCGTCATTACTGGATTGCGGTCAGAGCATATTATTTATGTTATTTTCAAGGCGTTCGAGAATTGGATCCTGAAACGTGATGCTTATTTATTAGAGTGAAAATTCTGGAACAAGTTGGATTTAATCGGGAATTAAAGTGTTTATGTTCTTGATCGTTATCCCTGGTGATTGAAGATGCTTCGGATTAATTAATGGTCATGTGTTAGATTCTGTCAAGGTGGTTTTGTGATGAAATTGATCACTTGATGTTGAGTAGTTGAATATTAAACCTTATCGTATGCCGACGAGTTGGTGAAGTTGTGGAGGAAGCCCAACTTCACGTGTTGGTGAAGTCAGATGGACTCACGTGATTGGTTGAGATGATCTATTGGCACGAGGATGCATGCATTTCAAAGACCTCAATCGTTATAGTCGGAGAAGCTTACACTGAAGGGAAGAACTGATATGGAAGACGCTGGGTGATTGGTAGATTTGTGAAGCTACATGACAGATTCAGACACGGCTGGTTGACTACAAACAGAAGATCATAAGTTAAGAGGGGGACTGTTGGTGCATATCGTGTAACAGATGATCTTTTGTGTTTGTTAGAATTGAGAGCAACGGTCAAAGGGGAGACTGTTGGTGCATTTTGTGACCGTCGCTATGCAATTCTGACCAGTGGAACGCTTAGGCGAAGTTAGAACAACTTCGCCTTAGACGAAGTTAGAACAACTTCGCCATAGGTGAAGTTAGCACAACTTCGCCTACTGAAGCCCAGGCCCGAGAATGTTTTATATATATATACGTGTGTCTTGTTTAGGTTTAGTAATCCAGAAATTAGTGTGTGTTTTGAGCAGTTCAAGTAGATAGAGAGAGTAAGAGACAAGGAGAGTCGTGTGAGACGACCCGAGGTAGAGCTCACCTTGGGTCAGTCGTGTTTTCTGTTTGGTTACGGTATGTAACGTGTTTTGATTATTATATAAGAATCTGCAGATTTGATTATCCCGTTCTTGTATTTGTTCGTGTATGTGTTTATGTACGTGTTTAATCGTGTTCTTCGTCTTGTACACCATTAACGAGTCTAGGAGGATTCCGCACTCCTAGACCTCGTGCGGATCTCGTATCGATCGGCGACGCCCCGGGAGGACCTACATGTTTTTTTTTTTTTTTTTTTTTTTGACGAAATGCAAATGATATTACCATTGAAATCAAGTACACAAATTAACTGGAATGTAGAAATCCGTGCTTCAAAGATAAAATTGCTCAAAACCCAGTTCTCAGTCTTCAAGTATTTGAAGAATGAATCTTTAGATGATATTATCACTCGATATTACCATCTGATGACTGAATTGAGCAACTATTCAATTTCCTACCGAGAAGAAGAAATAGTTGAGAAGCTTCTAGATGCTCTCCCACTAAAATGGGAGATGTACACTGTGCTGATGAGGGAAGACAAAGACTTTCCCACATATGATCTAGAAACGGCAGTCAACAAGCTCAGAACCTTTGAGCTTAACATGGTCAGAAAGGAGACACCTATGGATCAGGTTCAAGATCCAGCTATGTATGGAGCTAAAGTCAACACTAGCTCAGGATCGAAGACTGAATCTGCTGCCTACTACTCGAAGGGAGAGTCGGGCGCAAACTCATCACATGAGGATCATGTGTCAGTCAACACAAATGGTGATGTTTGCTATGTAGCAGGTGGATCGAGTGGTTCTCAACCCCAGGTAAGCAAGAGTAGTTGCTCTCCAAGTATTCCCAGCAACAACTACTCTAAGATGCCTATGAGTGTCAAGTCTGCTGAAGAGCAGTTTGGTCTCTATGCTTCTTTTATTGCTTCCTATGAGAACTACATTCAAGGGAAGGTTGTTGATCCAGCTATGTTGGATGAAGACTATGACCAGATTGATGCTGATGATCTGGAGGAAATGGATCTGCAATGGCAGATGGCTATGATCGTAAGAAGAGTGAAGCGGTTTATGAGAAAGACCGGGAGAAAGTTTGTCGGTGGAAAGCCAGGGTTTGACAAGGCGAAGGTGAGATGCTACAATTGTCAGCAAAACGGTCACTTTGCAAAGGAATGCAGGAATGAGCGTGTGGAACGAAGTCAGGGCAGGTCTATACAGCAAAGTGGGGGTTCTAAAGATTATAGTGCAATGATTTCCAGAGGAGATGGAGAATACAACTGGAACTTGCATTCTAAAGAAACTTTTGAGCAGGCAAATTTGGCGAAGGTTGAAACTGAAGAAAATGAGAAGGTTACCGGAGCAGAAAAAGCTCTTATGGCAGACGTAAATGACCAGCTCTCCGAGGTATGTTCTAAACCTACATGTTCTAAATGTGAAAACTTGTCTGAGCAATTAGCAACTATAACCGATCAGTATGTTAGGTTGGATGCTGAATTTAAAACCCTAAAAGAAGATCATCATTTTACAAAAGCAAGAGAAAATAGCTATAAAGTCAAAATAATAGCTTGTGAAAAAGATGTTAAAAGTCTAAAAACAAAACTTGCTGAAAAAATTGAAGTGATTGATTTAAGCTATGAAGTTTTGGAAGAAAAAACCAAACTAATTGCTGATAGAGAAAAACAGATTGCTGATCACCAGGTAAAAGTGGTGGAACTGAATAGAAAACAAGAGCAGTTCAGAAATTCCTCTGCTATTCTTGATCACCTTGTTAGTGATCAAGGTTCCTCTGCTAAGAGAGGAGTAATCGGTTATCATGAGGTTCCACCACCTTATAATCACAATTACACTTTTAACCCTAGTGTTCAGAAATCTGTTGATTTTGAGGTTGCTCAGACAGTACCAGTTAAAATAACTTGTAAAGAACCAAATGTAAGTGGAGGCGAAACAATTTCGCCTGTTTCAAGTGTTAAAATTTCTGATCCAAGTCCAGTCTCATCGGATTCGGATAAGTCATCCGAGTCTGGTAAGGCAAAAGAGGAGGTGGTATTACCCAATGGTGGAGAGAAAGATAAGACGAATAAAAAGAGTACTCCACTAAACCCGTACGTCCCACCATATGTGAGACGAACGGGCGGTAATAAAGCCTCGACATCTAAAACACCGGTTGATAAAAAGGTTGAGCATAGGTGTTGTTTTAGGTGTAATCAATTAGGGCACCTAGTTGCAGATTGCCCTCTGAAGCAGCGATTCAGAGGTGTAAGGCCTACTAAAACTGAGAATAAGCCTAATAGTTATTATCATGCTGCTAAAAATGAAAACCATTTAAAATTCAAAAATGTGACTAATTCAGGTTTTCATAGAAACAAATCTCAATTTTACACTGCTAATAACCAAACTACAAACTATAATTCTTTCAATTCACTAAGGGTTGGAAGGCCTCACAATCAATCTTCAAGGAGGTTTCCTAATAGGACTTACAGGAATTATCGAGATACTAACTTTGGAAAGCCAAAGTTTGGGATGTATAGATCCAAGACCAATTGGTCTTGGGTCCCTAAATTCTAATCTTTTGCTTTATTGTGCAGGAACAGTTGAACAGGGCTGCCAACAATCTTTCGGTTGTAGATAGCGGCTGTTCCCGGCACATGACGGGTAACAAATACTTGTTACACGATTTGAAACCTGTTCAAGGAGGGAGAGTGATCTTTGCCGGTGAAAGTGGTGGCAAGATTACAGGAATGGGAACGGTGTCGAACGGAAAGATGACATTGGAGAAAGTTAACTTTGTAGAAGAATTGAAGCACAATCTGCTGAGTGTGTCGCAGATCTGTGACAAGGAGTACACCGTTCATTTTACAAAGAATGAGGCGATTGTGTTGCAACCTGGTTTTCAGATACCAGAGGAGTGGATTGTGATGAAGGCTCCACGTGAAAGGAATACATATATTATGGATATGAGGACGACTGAAATGGCCACGGAAGAATCATGCCTTATGACAAAAGCGAGCGAATCGGAGTCCGAATTGTGGCATAGGAGAATGGGACACATTCATCTTCGGAAGATGAACCACATTGTCAGGAATGGACTTGTGCTGGGCGTTCCCTTGAAGAATTTCAATTTTGAAGATAAATGTATAGCGTGCAAGAAGGGAAAGCAGCACAAGAAATCCCATCTCACCAAGAAAGTCAATTCAATTGCCAGTACTCTAGAATTGCTTCACATGGATCTCTTCGGTCCTGTGAATGCAAAAAGTCTAAGAGGTACTTCTTACTGCTTGGTGATCACTGATGACTACTCACGATATTCGTGGGTATATTTCCTGAAATCAAAAGACGAAACGGCTCAGATGGTGAAGAATTTGATTACCAAAGTTGAGAACGTTATGGATAAAAGGGTTAAGTTCATCAGGAGTGACAATGGAACGGAGTTCAAGAATTTTGAGATGGAGATCTTTTGCCTTCAGAAAGGGATTGAACACCAATACAGCGCTCCGTATACACCGCAACAGAATGGAGTGGCTGAAAGGAAGAACAGAACATTAATTGAAGGAGCCAGAACAATGCTGGCTGATTCGAAGCTTCCTGTGGTGTTTTGGGCTGAAGCTGTTGCTACAGCCTGTTATGTTCTGAATAGAGTCTTAACTGTTAAAAGACTTGGTAAAACGTGTTATGAGCTTATGCATGGGAGAAAGCCCAACTTGAGTGGTCTTGAACCATTCGGGTCCCCTTGTTCGATTTAAAGACAAATTCTAAATTTGGTGAAGTAGCCGATGAAGGAATCTCAGTCGGTTATGTTGTTGGGACTCCCAACAGACGCGTCTTTAATACATCGACCAGCAAGGTTGAGGTGGTGTGTAACACCGATATCACAAGTTACCAACCGCCAAAACCAAGCAACGGACCTGCTGAGTTTTTCGACTATGTTAAACTTTTTAAGTCTTTTAACATACCGTATTTGGATATTGCTGAAGAAGAAGAGAGAGTTGCTACGAAGATGATCCTTGATGAGGAAGAAAACCTATTGCAAAGACAGCTGATCGATAAATGTCAACCTTCCTCATCAAATGCTGTCGATACCCCTGCTGCCTCGACTGAAGAAGAATTTTTCAATCCATTTCACTCTCAGCATGAAACAACCATTGACGAGCTCTCTTCTAACTTGGAAGACAATTTGCATGTTGGTTCTGTTCCGACCACGAGAATTCATAAAGATCACCCTTTGGAGAATGTGATTGGTGATGTGTCCTCCGGTGTACAAACAAGACGTAGCTTGAATGAGCACACCTGTGTTTACACAAGCATCAAGGAGACAGGGATAATCAACGAATGCTTGTACACCTGCTTTATCAGCCAGATTGAACCGAAGAATTATCAAATGGCTCTCAAGGACAGCTCGTGGGTCGAAGCTATGCAAGAAGAGTTGGCTCAATTCAAGAAAATGGAAGTTTGGACTTTGGTTGAAAAACCGAAGCATGTGCATGCGATAGGCACAAAATGGGTGTTTAAGTGCAAGAGAGATGAGAAAGGGATTATCATAAGAAACAAGGCGAGGCTAGTTGTTAAAGGTTTTAATCAACAAGAGGGGATTGATTATAATGAAGTGTTCGCTCCTATCGCAAGGTTGGAAGCCATTAGATTGTTTTTGGCGTTCGCTGCTTATAAGAAGATGAAGGTATTTCAGTTGGATGTGAAGAGTGCGTTTCTGAATGGGAAAGTTGATGAGGTAGTGTATGTTGAGCAACCTCCGGGTTTTCCTGACCCAGACTTTCCTGATCACGTGTACAAGTTAAGCAAGGCATTGTATGGACTACATCAGGCACCTCGTGCCTGGTATTCAACTTTATCAGATTACTTGCTTGAAAATGGGTTTGAAAGAGGGAAGATAGATAGCACGTTGTTCTTCAAGAGAGATGGAAGCGACTTCCTGCTGGTGCAAGTCTACGTGGATGACATTATCTTTGCTGCATCAAGAGTCTCCATGTGTCAAGATTTTGAGGACGTCATAAAAAAGAGGTTTGAAATGAGTGCTATGGGTGAACTAACTTTCTTTTTAGGATTGCAGGTTGATCAGAAGAAGGATGGGATGTTCATTCATCAGACCAAGTATGTCCATGATGTGCTCAAACGCTTCAAGATGGAGGACAGCACTCCATTCGACACTCCAATCTGCGTCAATCACAAATTGGGTGCTGAGTCAGACGGTGATGCAGATGTGGACCCAACTCAATATCGGGCTATTATAGGTTCTTTAATGTACTTAACTGCTTCTAGGCCTGATATAATGTTTGCTGTTTGTCTTTGTGCTCGTTTTCAGGCAAACCCAAAGGAATCTCACATGAAGGGTGTGAAGAGGATCTTGCGGTATCTCAAGGGCAAACCGAAGCTGGGGTTGTGGTACCCGAGAGGAGGAGACTTGGAGCTAGTCGCTTACACAGATTCTGATTATGGAGGGTGCAATCAGAGTCGGAAGTCAACAACTGGAGGATGTCAGTTTCTTGGTGGCAGATTGGTGTCGTGGCAATGCAAGAAACAGACTTCGGTCGCAATCTCAACCTGTGAAGCAGAATACATGGCAGCATCCAACTGCTGCTCCCAGGTTCTTTGGATTCAACAACAGTTGCGCGACTATGGTCTGAATTTCTTACTTACTCCTATTTGCATTGATAACACAGCTGCTATCTCAGTAACTAACAATCCCGTGAAGCACAGTAAAACTAAACATATTGACATACGTCATCATTTTATACGGGATTGTGCTGAGAAGAAACTGATTGTGCTTGAAAAGGTGGATACGCTTGATAATTTCGCTGATCTTTATACTAAAGCGTTTGACAAAACAAGATTTCAAAACCTTATCGAGCTGAATGGGATGATCAATCCCGAGTAACCATGCTTTTCATGTTATATTTAAAAAAAAAAAAAAAAAAAAAAAACGTCACTATCGCTTAAAAATATGTCGGTTGCCTCAGTTTGAAGGACTTGTCTTCGGATATGTTTTGGTCCTCATTTTCTACTTGTAGAATTTGAGGATAGCCATTAACCAAAGGACTGAAAGTGACCGGGGCGGTTTATGATGAGTTTTCATTCTTTCGCTTAAAATTAGTCGATCATACTTAGTTAGAAGGACACATACTAGTATGTGGTCGGTCCAGCTGATCCATTGGATCTTCGGGATAGCCGTTTACCTGAAGACTTTGTTTTGGTCGGGGCAATTAATGTTAAAAAAATTTTTTAAAAGAGAAATGAAATTATTTTTCAAGTCTGCTACTTCGTAAGAAGTTCGTTTGCTATGTTTAACAGAAAATCGATCCAACCTTGGAAAATGATATATATACTGATTCTGTGTGCTTAACTAGTGAAGTTCTTAGGCTTAAAAGGCTTTAGGACAGTCATTGTATGTCATGGTAACTTTTTATGGTGCGTAAAAGTAGATGTGATACAAACTAAAACTACTCGATTTTACGTGGAAACTCCTTAAGAGTTTTGCATGTCTTCATATATATCTTTCCGAATGATAGGCAGAAAAGCGATTACCCAGTCATACACGAGCCCGTAAGTGTTCTGATTCCCGTGAAGATAGCGTTTCAAGAAACTGCAGTGATCCAGATTAGGGACTTGCAGTTGTTTACTACTCTGAAGTCTATATGAATGTTTGAAAAAAAAAAAAAAAAAAAAAAAAAAAACCTATAAGTTATTGAAACATTCTAGAGTTCAAAATATCAAGACTTCTTAATCATGGAGTAAGAAAGAGAACGGGAAGCAGATGAAGAGTACTTACAAACTTAATCAGACACTATGGGTCGAAGTCAATTCGGGGTGACTTGGGGAAAGCCAAATACGCTTTGAGAATAGATAGGAGGCATCATAATCTCTGAGTTGTTGCCCACTTAATTTTTGAGATTAATTGAACTTAACTCGTATCACAGAAACGATGAAAACCATCTTAAGTTATTTACCTGCCTACAACCTGTTTCCTTCTGTCATAATACAGCTAAACACGGATCTATGTGACAGTCACGTAATTAGTATGATTCCTGTTCTGATCTTTTCTAAAACGTAGTGGTCCCTATCGAGACTGAAATTTGATCCCTTATACTTTAATTTTTAAAAAGTTTTTTTTTTGTACTTAGGTAGTTTATGATTTTATAACTGGTTACTTGGACTTGATCGTGTCATTTAATTCTTAAAGGGAAGTTTTAAAAGTTAATTGAAAAATGTTTAAATTATAAGGTTTGATTGTGTAAATATAGGCGAAGTTGTTAAACAGGCGAACTTGTGAATAACTTCGCCTAGGCGAAGTTAACCGTAACTTCGCCTGTATAACTTCGCCCCTATATAAGGATTTTCAAAAGTCATTCGTTCATTATTTTCATTATCAACGAACTTATTCCGAAAATTCCAGCGAACTTATCCGATAAACAAGCGATCTTGTCTTTCGATTTCATCTTTGTTCTTTTTCTCAGTTTCCGTTACGATTCAAGGTTCATGGTGTCGACATATAGTATAACACATGTTCCTTCTTGTTTATCTAAGGTCGTGTCGAACCGTTACAAAACCTCGGACCGTCGGATTTTTGAAACCGTTTTTCAAACTTGTTTTTACGTGGTTGTGAACAACTTGAACGTCTAGACCATCATAAAATCGAGTTTTACGGAGTCCACAATCGTTAAATTCGCCAACTGCACGTCGTTCGAAATCCTTACTGTCGCCGATTCAGATTCAGGCGAACTTAAGGTTTAGGCGAAGTTATCCGTAACTTCGCCTGAGTCTAAACTTCGCCTGAGGCGATGTTGTGGTGAGGCGAAGTTAACATTAACTTCGCCTGGACCTTTTTAACTTATCAGTTATTAGACGAACTTAAAGCTGAAGCGAAGTTGTTCCCAACTTCGCCCCAACTTTAAATTCGTCGATACATATTTTATCACAACTTCGCTCATGGTAACAAGCGAACTTTTGTTATACCTTAATGTTTATCTAACTTGCTTCGTTTGTTGCAGATATGGCTGCTGTTGCCGGTGCTGGAGGTGCTGGAGGAGATGACGGAGATAATCAGAGGCAATTCTTCCCGGGTCACAATATGTTTATCACCTTAGACCCGGAAGCGAGTGGTGTGGAGGATTACCGTGAGATAATCACATTCCTCCTTCGCTCGAGGATATTCCACGCAATCACTACGACTCTGCCGATTTCCTTACCCAATATTGAGGATTTCTGGCAGACGGTGGAATACGATTGCCGCGTTGAGCCCCCGGTTATGCGAGCAACCGTCAACAATCAGGAGGTTCAGTTCTCATCTGAACAAATACGGGTGGCTTTACGTTTCGGTGAGGAGACTAGGGATGACCCTACGGAGTTTGTGGCTCCGTTCCGTGATGGAGCGTTTCTCCGAATGGGCTATTCTGGTCCATTAGGTGATACTCAGAGGAGGAAGGGTTTCCTACTCGATCAGTGGCGCTTCCTCATGCACGTAATGATTGTCTGCATGTCAGGGAGGAAGGCGGGCACTGACGGTATGGGTGCGACCATGCAGTCAGCAATGACTGCTCTGACTTATAACAAACGTTATAGCTTTAGTCAGATGGTCTTTTACGAGATCGATAGACAGAGAAGAGCGATGGCCCATGAGAGGTTCATCATGTATCCAAGATTCATTCAGATGATCTTGAATCATGTTGCTCCCACGTTGCCTCAACGACGCCCAATACGATAGGTGGAGAATGTGAGCAAACGTATCTTCGCTCAATGCCGCACATCCAGTGCGAGGAGCAAGCCTGAACTGCGTCCAAGGCATACTCCACTGTTTGGGTATTTAATCAACCCGGAGTATGTTCCTGCTACTGGGGATGAGTTCAGAGACCCTCAACCACGACAGGTAGGAGCACCTCGAGATGTACCTGTTGTGCCTGTTGTGTCGGCTGAGGAGGATGTAGACCTTGATGCTGCATTTGGCGGCCAAGGATTCTTCGACATGGACCGGTTTGATCCGCAAGAAGAGGTGCAGGTCTCTGCTGCACAGGTTCGGGAAGTGAATGTTACTAGAGCAGCTACGACGGTGGCTGACTCAGATCTTGATGATGTTATGGATGAGGCGAGAAGGATGTTGGTGACACGAGAAAGGACGTTAGGGAAGAGGAAGAGGACAGTTGATGATACTGAGTCAGAAGAAGAAGAAGAAGAAGAGGATATTCACAAGTTGATTAGACGTTCAAGACGGGAAAGGACAGGTGCAGGTATGGGAGCTGGAGAAACTTCAAGAGTTGTACGTTTCGCTCCATCCGCACTGTCAGGTATGTCGATTGTTCCTACATCACTACAGGTCACAGGTTTAAGCGCCGCGGAAGTTCCCGTGGTGGCTACATCAGCTGTCGGCATCCCATCAATCACTACTATCCAGCTGACGACTCCGGAGATTGTGTCTTTACCACCTCCAACGCTTACTCCTTCAGAGGTGGTGGCACAATTTGTAGAGTCGACAGTCGTTGCAACTGCAAGGTTTTCGGTCACGATACCACCTGCGGTTACGTCCACAACTGCTTCTGATGTCCCGGTTACATTCGAGATCCCTGCTGAGTATACTCAAGACACATATAACATGAGGTTTGATTTCGATGCAACCCTCTCAGACTCGGAGAGAATAGCTTCACTTGAGCGGGTCGTGGCTGAACAATCAAGGGTGAATCTTGTCCAGACCCAGGCTATTCAGCGCCTTGTAGCAGAGAATCAACTACAGTCGTCCCTCCTGATTGAACATGGGAGAATTATAGATGCTATGAAGGAGTTCTTGGCATCTCAGGGGGAGACAGGCTGTAAAGGCGACGAATTAAGGACAAAGAAGAGGAATGACAAAGATGATGATCCCAATGCATCGAAAGATGCAGGTGGTGAGTTGCCAAGAACTACTCAAGCTCTTGGGACTTCCACAGCTTAGGGGGAGTCTGCAGGTGCAGTTGGTGGTGATGAGGTGGTGATGGTTGATGATGAAGATGATGTGATTGATGCTTTGAAAGAATTAGATGATGATATGCTAGATGATGATGTAATGTTTGATGATGATGTGCTGCCTATTGAGGTTATTGAGAAGATTGGCGCACAGATTGTGATTGAAGAAGATGTTGAAGAAGGTGAAATAGTAGAAGAAAATGTTGAACACGAGATCCCAGATATTGAGAAAGCAGATATGGGTAATGAGATGGAAAATGATGAGACTTAATGGGAAGAGCAGCCTAGGTGGAAGGAAGGCTATGCTCAGTGGTTCGTCAAAACGAAGAAACCAGCGGTCCCTACAATGTTTAAGAAGAGTTACAATATTAAAGGCTATGCTGAAGCGAAGAAAGGGATTATTTGCTGGATCTATGATGAGCAGTTGAAGCTCTTTGTGATTAAACGATATGATGGGATCCAATACTTTAAGAGAACGTTGAGATCTCTCAATACATTGCCTGAATGTGAGGTGAAGGATTTGGCTAGATTGGGGCTGATTAATAGAAGCGACGACAACATGGCGAGAGTTATTGGGAAGATCGTGTGGAAAGAAAGTATTAAAGAAAAGAAGTTTGAGTTATTAAAGCCACAGAAGGGAAAGCTAGTGGAAGATAAAGAAAGGGGAATGAGAGCAGATGGAAAACCTTGGATGGTCATGAAGTATAAACCGATCCGGTGCCTTAAAGAAGTACCGATGAAGCTAATGCCCAAGGATGTGCTTAAAGACCTAAAGTGGTGGTATGTGGATTGTGTGACAGCAGAGGCGGTGATGGAAGACGAGGATGAACAAGAGCTCCTAAGAGTTTACGATCCGATGCATTTGGTAAACTTATAGCAAGCTGATCTGAAGGTGCTTAATGAGAAGAAAATCTTTTATATTCCCGCTTGGAAGGACGAAGCGAGGACGTATCAAAGAGTTGTGTCAGTTTGTGTTAGAGAAGGAGTGCATGCGTGAAGATTCAAGATTGAAGATTACAAGACAAGTGCTTAAAGATCAAGATATGAAGCTACTGCCAAGGGGGAGTCTGTTGGTGCATAATGTCAGTAGTTCATAGTCTAGTGTCTGTAATCGAGTCTGTAATGTTTAATTATGTTTTGTATGTTTAAGCGAAGTTACTGACAAGTTCGCTTAACAGGCAAACTTGTTAGTCAAGCGAAGTTATGGACAACTTCGCCTGAACATGCCAGGCGAAGTTGTCGTGTATTTATAGTCCTAGGTTACGGCTTGGTTTGTAATCGTTGTTTAAGTTCGTGTCAGTTGTTAAAGTTCATTGTAACGTGAGGACGAGAGTCTGTAACAGTGATATTACGTCACGTGTTTGAGTTATAATATATAACGTGTGTTCGTGTGAATCGTGTTCTATACTCGTAACGTTCTAGGCAGGGATTCCGCACCTGAGTAGACCGAGATATCTCGTGCGATCCGTCCAGGGAACCTACAACGACTCAAGAAAACAAGCTACAAGATCTTAAATAATATAAAACCTAATTTAAAGTACCTGGAACCATTTGGGTGTCCGTGTACAATGTTGAAGAAGGATTCGGGTAAATTTGAAGAAAAAGCTATCGAAGGGTATTTCTTGGGATATGCATCTCCAAAGAAAAGGGTTTTTAATTTCACATCTGGCTGTGTTGAAGAATGGTACCATGTGGACTATCAAAAGTACACAACCCTCCTCAAGGGAAAGGTCCAGACTGGATGTTTGACTATGATAGTTTATTTAATTCTTTTACTCCTTCGACTGAAAACATCGATGAAGATCTGGTTAGAGCATACTTTGAAGAACATTTGAATATTACAGGATCTTCAAGTTCTAATACAGTTGAAGCTCAACCAGATGCTCCAACTGAAGACTCTCCAGTTATTTCTCCAGTTGCTATTGATACTGTTTCTACTTCTTCTGATGATGATCAAGTTGAAATTCAAGTTATTGATATTGACAGTGATAATGTTTCATCTTCCGAGTTGGGTGAACATTACACTAATTTATTTGATAATGTTGTTGTTCTTGAGAATCCCACTCTTCGGATTCATGGATATCATCCACAGGAAAACATCATTGGAGATCTTGATGTGGGTGTTCGTACACGTCATCAAGTTGCTTCGTCAAGTGACAATAACACGTTGTGTGCTTACACAAATTTATATTCTTCGGGATTTGTAAATCTTGCTAAATTCAATTGCTTTCTATCTCAAGTTGAGCCAACGACAGCTCGTAAGGCACTTGAAGATTCTTCTTGGGTAGAAGCTATGCAAGAGGAATTACAGCAGTTTGCACGTTTGGGTGTTTGGGACTTAATAGACAAACCTGCTAGAGTTAAGAAAGCCATTCCGACTAAGTGGGTATTTAAGTGTAAGAAGGACGATCGAGGGGTGATTGTCAGAAACAAAGCACGTCTAGTGGTGCAGGGTTTTCATCAGCAAGAGGGTATTGATTACACAGAGGTATATGCTCCAGTTGCAAGATTAGATTCGATTCGAATCTTCCTGGCTTATGCAGCTTATAAGAATATAAAGGTCTATCAAATGGATGTTAAAAGTGCTTTTCTCAATGGTGAATTACACGAGGAAGTGTTTGTCCAACAACCACCTGGTTTTGAGGATCCTGATTATCCATACCATGTTTACCGTTTAAACAAGGCTCTGTATGGTCTACATCAAGCCCCAAGAGCTTGGTATGGCACGCTCGCCGACCATCTGACTGATAATGGCTTCAAACGAGGAACTGTTGACTGCACTTTATTTCATAAGACTGTTGGTGATGATCTTCTTCTAGTCCAGATTTATGTTGACGACATTATTTTTGGGTCTACAAACGACACATTGTGTAAGGAGTTCGAGAAGTCCATGCAAACAAGTTCGAGATGAGTTCGATGGGAGAGTTGAATTTCTTTTTAGGATTGCAGGTTCACCAATCGGTTCATGGAATTTTTATTCATCAGACTAAGTATGTGAATGACGTCTTGAGCCTATTCAAGATTTCTGCCGGAAAAATCACTTCAACTCCTC
Organism: Bidens hawaiensis; assembly: GCF_021521415.1. NCBI lineage: Eukaryota > Viridiplantae > Streptophyta > Magnoliopsida > Asterales > Asteraceae > Bidens > Bidens hawaiensis. Next base: position 1,480,695 of record NW_027491058.1, on the reverse strand, counting down.
TTCCAGTGGGTCACAATTTTTCATTGGATGAATTGGATGATTCCGTTGATCCAACCCTTTATCGTGCCATGATTGGTTCATTAATGTATTTAACGGCTTCTCGCCCTGATATTATGTTTGCTGTTTGTCTTTGTGCTAGGTATCAAGCAAGTTCACGAGTGACTCACCTAGCTGCAGTCAAGAGAATTCTTCAGTATTTGAGGGGAAATCCATACATCGGGTTGTGGTACCCCAAGGATGATACGTTCATTCTTACTGCCTACTCCGACTCAGATTATGGAGGATGCAAGATCAACTTCAAATCAACGACTGCGGGATGTTAATTTTTAGGAAACCGACTTGTTTCCTGGCAGTGTAAGAAGCAGACAACGGTCTCCACTTCAACCACTGAAGCTGAGTATGTTGCAGCCTCGAGTTGCTGTTCCTAGGTTTTTTGGATACAACAACATCTTCGCGACTACGGTTTGAAGTTTCTTACTACTCCCATCTTGATTGATAATTCTGCTGCTATTTGTATCACCAAGAATCCCGTACAACATTCTAAAACGAAACATATCGAAATTCGATATCATTTTATACGGGATTGCTATGAAAAGAAATTAATCGATCTTGAGAAAGTGCACACTAATTTTCAGAAAGCTGATCTATTTACTAAAGCTTTTGACAAAACGCGATTTAAATTTTTGCTTGATTTAAACGGATTGAAGACCCCCGCTGATATTCTTAAACAGGGATGACTATCTTTATTCTCTGTCATTTCTTTCTTTTAAAATTTATTTTGGTTTTAGGGGGTGAAAATCTAGAAAAATACAAAATGAGTGTGTCTTCGTTTGTATAGATAAAAACCAAAAACATTTTAAAATTTGAAAAACCAAAAAGAATGTGATTTATGTTTTTGTACAGAAAAATCCAAAATCCAAAAATATTGTGACGTTTATTTCGTTTATAAGAAATTTGAAAAAGACAAAAATATTGTGTTTTTAAAGTTTGTACAGAAAAAAAAAACCAAGAAGATTTTTGCAGACATTTTTAGATTATTTTCTCGCTGAAAATTACGTCGGTTATTTAAGTATATGAAGCATGCTGCATGTCTTGGTCCTATAATTCACTTGTGAATTGATGGTTAGCCATTTATTTATTAACTTAAGTTAACTGGGGCGATTAAATTTATCTTTATTTTGTTTTTATGCTCCTCAAAATTTTGAGTTTTTGAAGCAAAAAGAGAAAATGATAGTACATTGATTATCTTGACCCCAAGTTCAGCAAAAAGTAAGCTTAAAAGACTGTGTGCTTAATTGCATTGGTGCATTGGTAGGTCTTAAAACAACCCAGTAGAGTAAAGTATGTGATATAAACATAAAGAAACGCCAAATTGAAAGGGGTGTTAGTCTCTAGCAAAAGTCTCGGTGAGGATGGCAGAAATGTAATAACCAGTTATATTCAAGCCTTATATTTGTTGATCGCCCAAAAATCAAATAAAGCAAATAACAAGCGTTAAGATTCTGGACACTGTGAGTCTTTATGCGGCTTAACCATCTGGGTATTCATAAGCATGAATATTTCACTCGCTTTCTAGAGCAAACCCAAAGTCATTAAACTTGATCACCGTTGTACTTCGTACAATTTAAATTACTGACTTGATCAAAATCCGCTGTTAGTCATACAATTGTTCCTCCCTTGCGTGCGTCTTAATACCATTAAGAAACGGACCCCAGGGGATACAATGTATGTAAGCCGACAGATGGACTCGTGCATACTCACTCACAGTAAAGGAAACTTGATGCATTGCTCAAAATTTCTACAATTGGTATCAAAAATTTTGATCAACAATCTAATGGTTTAAGTCAAGTTGGGGTGATTTGGCAAAAATCAAATTAAGCTTGAACTGAGATTAGAGGCTGATAGTTTCTGATATTCTGTGCTTTAATTAAACTATTTAATCATATCACAAAAATACTTGAATGTGTGTTATTAGATTTATGTGGACAACCATACCAATGACCAACTTATCGCCAGTCATAATATCGCTGAAATATAAAACTGTGATGGAAGGGAAATTTGGTCAATATGATTCTCTGCTCAAATTCAACAAAAATACAAAAATATGTACTGCTTTTGATAAAATCATTGAAAAACACAAAAAGATGGTCTATTTTAGAGGATTGGATATTCTTCTGTAAATACATTCTTTAATTCTTTAAATTTTTACAAAATACCAAAAATATTTTCGTCTTCTTTATACAATATACTTAAATAATTTTTAAAGTTATGTTTCGGAAATCTGAAACATTTTTAACATAATTGGTTGTCGGGATAAAAAGGTTTCTCGATAACCTAGTTTCTTAATTTATTTAATTCTTTATTTAATTCTTTAATTTATTTTATTTATTTAATTTAAAATTAAATAATTAAATAAAATTGTTTAATTCGCAAAAATCCCATTGGTTATGTATGGATAACGAACTAGGTGATTCATAGCGAACTACTTTCTGGTTCGCTAACCTAATTCGCTTCCGCACTCTGTAACGAATCATCCCTTCGTTATGCATATTTAACGAATCATGACACGAATCGTGTCTTGATTCGCTACCTTTAATTTAGCGAATCAAATTGCGATTCGCCCACTTAAGGTAACGAATTGAGTTAGCGAATGGGCTAATTCGCTAACTTTAAGTTAAACGAATTGTCTGATTCGTGCAAGTTGTGCCTAGGGTTTCGTGCACTGATATATAAGACAAGAAAACGAATAGTATTCCACTATTCGTCTTCTTTCTTCATCTTTAAGAAACCTATTCAAATTCTCTCTGAAAATTCGACCTTTCCGTTTGAATACTTCAAAGATCGATTTGAGTTTCTAAGGTATAACTGTTCTTGGCGATATCAATTTCGTCAAAAATGGCCATGTATTGACTGCTAAATTATGAAATATTAGGGGTTTAAGGGTTTTGAACTTTTGAAACTCTTTTGTGTATAATTTATGTTCATAATTGTATGATTTTGATATCATTATGATCGGAATCACTTTCCGATACCCTTGGTGGACTCTAATCAACATTTGATTATTGTTTGCTGGGTTAATTATTGTTTGTGTTATTGATGTTTACTGTTGTTTCGTTTGATCCTTAGTACATTTAGGTATTGAGTCTCAATCTCATTCACCTACATTCACTAGTGTGTTTCCGAGCTCAACGAGCTGATTATCTTAATGGTTCAACGATGGTTATAGCCTACTTGAATCTGGATTTAAGATGTTGACTGTTGTTGTTCATGTTAATTTTGACCTTGACTTTGTGAAGTCAAAGAAAAAGTCTTAATTCTGACCATTCGTTAGTCTTAGCAAATTGAAACTGTTTCGTGTCCAATTCGTTAAGATTTTACACGAACTAGCTTATCGAATAAGATGTTACACGAATCAGAGTTTGATTCGTTTACAATATAACGAACAAGAGTTTAGTTCGTTAAAATTAATTAGTGATTCGCTAGGTTTAGTTCGTTAAGATATTTACTTGATAAGCGAATCGCCTGATTCGTTATCTTTGTATAACGAATCAGTGTGATTCTTAACGAATGACATTTAAAAAAAATTAATTAATTAATTAACTAAATTTAATATTCATTTAATTTAATTAAAGGATTTAAATTGTCCAATACGCGTAACTAGATTAATTACACATATCTTTTGATTATATATGGTGATATCTATTCTCATATTCGGTTTTATTTATATAGTAAAACATGGCTGATCAAGAACAACAAGCTCAACCGCCACAGGAACAACCTCCACAAGAACAACCACAACAACCAGATCAACAAGCTGAAATGATTTTATTACCGTTTGATAAGAAGCATAACATATGTGCTTATGTTGATCAAGACGTGACTGATTTGAGAACGTTCGGAGCTATGTTGACTTTCTTAAGCCGTTCAAAGATACATTATGCAATCACTGCTAAACCTAAGGTGTATCTTAGTATAATCAGGCAGTTTTGGAACACGGCGGTATATGTTGAGGAAAATAATTGGGTTCAAGCTACAATCAATCAGATTCCTATTACGATTGATGTTGAGGTCATTCGTCGGGTACTTCAATTTGTCGATAGTGATGACTACCCGAGTGAATTTGACAGGACATTGGTTAGGGGTTTATTCACACGATTAAATTATGGGGGTGATATTCGTAGGTCTATGTTGAACAAGAATGGGTTGTGTCCACCATACAAGTATCTGCTACATGTTTTATTACATTGTAATCGGCGTTTGTTGCAATAATCCTGAACAAGCCATTCAACTACTCAGAACTTATCTTTGATCATCTGAAAGAGCAAGTTCAGCAAACTCTACCGTCGTAGAAGTTCTTGATGTATCCTCGCTTTCTACAACTAATTATTCAGGATCTGATACCGAATTTCGTGATTGATCAATCGTTGGTGAACGATGTTCTTGATATGGAACATATGAAAGCTGAAATAGTGCATCGTATTTTAATCTATCGAAAAGAAAAGCCACAGGATAAACGGATGATTGGTCATATAATCAATCCGGATTATGTATGTCCTCCTAATGAGCGCTGGATCCATGATGATTCGGATTCCGAGCGTGAAGGAGGAGAAGGTGGGAATAATGATGGTGGAGATGATGATGGTAATGGTAATGGTGGAGCTGGTGAACAAGCCCTTAAAGAACAACAAGATGCAGTCGATGTTGCGCTAGCTGCCACCATGAACGCTCAGCTAGAACGAAAACGAAAGGGCAAAGTTGTAGCTACTGGTGAACCATCGAAAAAGCCCCGTGTGTCTGCTGGGGCTGGAGTAATTATCGGAACACCACCACCACGTCAATCAACTCCTCAAAGCTCGGCGGTGCCGCTAACTACTAGCACTCCGAGGCTCACCTTGACAACGACGATGGTGTCACATGAGAGGCTCGGTCTTATTCCTCAAATGGCGTTGACCGAGATACCGAGGCCTCCTGCTGTGTTGTCTACGGTATCTTCCACCACATCAATGAGACCTCCTCCTCTGCCAACAAGTACTCTTCCTCCACCTCCACCTCCGCCTAGTGATGTCTCTTTTATGAGGATTACTCGACCTCAAGGACCTGTTCAACCTGTTCATCCATCCGAATACAACTTGCCACCAGGTCGTCAAACTGAAATGCTGCTAAATCTGTTACACTTATATGAAAATCAAATGGCAGCTGATCGCCAAACTCAAGAACGACTCATGGAGAATCAACGAAAAATGATGAGTTATATTCCGTTCTGTCAGAAGGAGACTAAGTCGTTGCGTACGATTGTTGAGTCTCACGGGGTGAAATTAAAGGAACAAGATGAGTTGATTTTACAATTAACTTGCAAAGAAGATGCCCTCAAGAAACTCAAAAATGACGATGATGATCCTGACGAATCTGATGCAGGAGGTGAGCCTAAACAATCGCATGGTTCATCCTCTGGTGCTGGTGTTAGTGGCGCTGATAAGTCGAGAAACCAGATAATTACCTATCAAGATCCAACAGCTGCCAAGCCAATTGAAATGATTGAGGCTAACACGGTGATATTTATTGATGGATCGGGGGTGGTTAGAAGTGTGGTGAACAGAGATGAGATAGAGGTCGGTGAGTTTGTGGTTAGATCTTTGACACGGGAGCATATTTCGATTCTGCTTGGGCTGAATGACGATCAGTTGACTGCTTTAGAGACTAAGCCCGATGTCGAAGTGATCAATGAGGATGAAATGGAAGTTGATCCGTTATTTATGGATACAAATTTTATTTATGAGAACGAGGAGATTGAGATGGAGGATGTGACAGCTGAAGAGTATCCGGACTTGTATCAACACGTAAATGTTGATCAAGGTGCTCCGGTATTTCATGAAGACGTAATTAAAGAGACTGAGGATGAACTGGAGAAGGTTGTGCAACGAACTCTTCCCTCACTCAAAGAAGTGACTGATGATGACATAGAAAGATGGTTCAAACGTCAGAAAGTGGGAAAGATCATCAGTTCTTATCGGTATGTAGATCAAGAAAGAAAAGATGTTGCTGCTGCTTGGATTGAGGCTAATCAGGTGACTACCTTCAAGACTGTTTCTAAGGTACATGGTGATATTGTCTCCTGGATCTATAATTCAGACCTTAAGGTATGTATAGTCAAGTGGGAAAAGGGTGTCCAGTATTAATAGAGGATAATGGATGTTTTAAATCTACCGCGTTGGGATGTACGTACCCTCGTGAGACGTCCATTTATCAATCGTAGGGGTCACCGAACGGCTGAGTGGTTTCATCAACACTTACTGTTCGAGGTCAATCATGGCTTCAAATTCTTCAAGCCTCAGGTACCAAGACGTAAACGCGTTGATGAGATTGATCCAAGGACCGGCTGGAAGAAACTTGTCTTGAGAGTGAAGCCACCTAAGACAATGAAAAAGGTTCATGTGAAGACAATGCCTCAAGATATTTATCTGTCTTTCAACCGCTGGTACTATGACAATCATACTGGCGAGGCCGTTATTGTTCGTGGTCGAGAACTGCAGACCGAGCTCATCAAGATAATCGACCCGATGTGGTTGGTTAATTTATCAGAGACAGACAACGACGTGATATACAGGAAGCAGATTTTGTTTGAACGCTAAGAAGATTACGACCTGGCTATGCAATTCCAACGAGTCGTTCGTGTGTGTCACGAACATGGAATTCATAGTTGCAGAGACTGGCAGTCCAAGCGCTTCAAATAAGTTAAAGACAAAGAGCTCAAGACGAGGGGGTGTCTGTTAGTGCACGGTTTTGCGTCTAGAGTCTTTGTATTTATCGTTAATCTTTATTTATCAATTAATGTAATATTTAATGTTTATATTTATCTAATTCGTTAAAGTTATGTCTAGTTCGCTAGGAATGTTAGCGAACTAAGACTAGTTTATTAAGGAGAAGTCTAGTTCGCTAGGGATGTTAGCGAACTAAGACATTATAATGTATCCCCTCCTAATTCGTTAGGGGATGTTAATGAATCAGGGGGTGGTTCGTTAAGTTAAGTTATGTAATGAAGGGGAAGCTGGTTCGCTAGGGGATGTTAGCGATCCCATATCGCCTTCTATATATAGTGAACTACTGTTCACTTTAATGTAAGCTTTTCAATTATAAGATTTCAGAGTCCAGATCTCTCTCAAGCTTCACCTAATATTATACAAACACTATTGATAACTTAATGATAATATATATACAACACTGAATATATGTTAATTATGAGCTAGATCCTTACTCGTATTAATCTTATATACAGATCTGTGATCTGTGTTTATTGTTATTGATTGCTGTATACGGGAAGATCAAACATAATCCATTCAAAAACCCTAACTCTCATTTCCATCTTCCATAATCTCTACACACACCCAAAACACACACACGCCTTACCAAAATCGGCTAACAGAAGGAAGAAGATTCGAGACCAAACAAACATTAGTATGTGTTAGATCTTTATTGTACAAGATAGATACAAGATTTAAAGTCCATAATCAAGCTAAACGAGACCAAACGAACTCATAAAGGTATGTTCTTGACCTTAAAGTTTATGTTTTAATAAATGTTTGGCCTTGAAACTTGACACTATAGTAGATCGGGTCTAAACGAGACGTAAAGTAACGAACTTGACGTTAAAATGAACTTAATAAACCCACGGCTAGGCATGGCTCGTTTAAAATGAACCCCAGATCTAGTCTTGAACATTTTAAGCTTAAAGATCCAAACTTTATGATTTCCCAAGTCAAGCCTTACCCGGAAATGATCACGAGAGCGCTTAAGGAGTAAGATAGCATCATGTTAAAGGTTTATATGTTAAATAATAATAATAATATTAATAATAATAATGAAAGAGTAGTGGGTGAAGACCCAACCAGTAACTTTTGGGTTGTCCAAAACCCACCAGCCCAAACCCGTACAGTGGAGAACCATCAGGCATCAATTACCTTGCAGCCAAGCACACCTCGATTACAAATAACATTCAAACCCAATCCGAGTTCGATTACAAGGGTGGAAATCGCTCACTCAATAATCGATTACAAGGGCAGGCTGCGTACATTGAACTCGATTACGAGTGTAATCGATTAACTTTGCTTACAACCTTATAATCGAACACAATTACTTAGTCGCATGCAAGTATTGTAATCACATGAGTACGCTGATAGTTTACAAGAAGCTCGCATACAATTATACTAGGACCCAGACTCGAATACATTGACCCAAAATGAATTCATCAGCTCGGTTACAGGGGGCTGGTCGCATATGTAAAGAAAATCAATTACACTACAGCTGAACACAGGGTCGAAATTCGATTACAATGACCCCAAATCAATCACAAGTATCATCGATTACAATGATAGGTCGTTTACAAGTGATCGGGTCAATTATGTTACCAAACTCGCTTACACGGCCTCATCGCTTACAATCCAATTCGATTTCATTGTAATCGATTATGTATGGAACTCGATCGCAGTGTTGTAAGCTGATTACGATTGAACAACTCGATTACATTAACCCCAAGTCGCTTACAAGATCAGTCGCATACAGTTGTAAGCCGATTACAATTGATGAACCCTAAACAAGTCTATTACAAAGATGAACACACATCAATTCGATTACATTGTAATCGAGTCCCATATAAGCTCGATTACAATGCCCACAGACCAATTACACCAGATCGATCACAGTCAGGACCCGTCAATCTCTCTTGATGACTGCATACAGTGGATAAAGCCAATTGAAATGGGCTGGAAAACAATGGGCTGAAAAAAATGGCCCAGTTTGCGGGCTCTTGGGCCCATATTAGCCAAAACTTGTTGTTGGGCTTGACCCATGTTAATCAAGTTAGATAGTTGAACCCGTGTGTTTATACATGTAAAGGCATGATCGTTTACATGTACACATAGGGTTATACATGGAAATCCACATGCATAAGGTAACCCGTGTGTCGTATACATACACATATACGTTTTTGTATATACCCATAAACACACCTGACGGTATATGAGGAGAGAAAAGAGCTCAATAAAGAAAAGAAAGAGAGAAAGTAATATTAAAATAATTGAAAACCTACGACCTTAGGATTGAAAATAAAATCTAAGTAAATGTAACCTAAACGAACCATTAGATTACACCAGACTTAACCATTTTGGCTAAAGTACGTATATGACGAGTTTTAATGCGTGACTTACATACAGTTAACAGAGCTCAACTAAATAAAGGAATCACAATTAACGGAGAAAGAAACAGGATCCAGGTGATTTTCTATCCCCACTTCCTTGTTATGTTTTTCGGGGCTGTGTGCATACTCAATATGTTTGTTAATACATTTATCCTAAGTGATAAATGTATGCCTTACTTGGTTATGTGAAAAGTATGAATGATTGCTTGTCAGTACGTGAACGATCTTCGGATATTGCACACATTGTCAAGTTGTAATGTTATGTTAAATGATGGTACGATATGTATGTATGTTATGAATGAATGTAATAATGGGATGATGATGAAAAGAAAAGTAAGGATAAAGGATTGCATACCCTAATAATATATGCGAAGGATAAAGGGTTGCATACCCTACTAATATATGGTAAGGATAAAGGGTTGCATACCCTACTAATATATGCGAAGGTTAAAGGGTTGCATACCCTAATAATATATCCAAATGTTATAGGGCGAAATACTCTTTAAAACGTAATGTATGAATATGAAAGACAGAAAGTATGCAGGTAAGTAAGTATATTGTAACAATAGTATAAAAATATAACGTATGTATGAAGGTATGTAGTTATGAATGTATTGTATGATTAACTAGAACTCACTCAGCGTAGCTGACTTTTAGTATGCACGCAGCTGAGTAGGATGAGGCAGCTCGCTTGAGGGGAACGTGTGGCATTGAATAAGAGGCTGGCATCTGAAGACTTAAGACGTTTATGTTTAATGTTGTTTATTTTGAAAGACAAGTTGTTTGTTTAAGACAAGTTTTGAATTGTTATGAAATGTTTTATGAAAGTTTTTATATTCCGCGAATATTTGTATTAACTCTGATGATTAGAACGATGTTAATGAGTAAATCCAACGTCCAAATGTGAGGCACCGGTAGCGGGGCCTTACAATTTAAAACGTTATAGGCTAGATCTAGGGTTTATCTATGAATCATATATTCCATTGAGTTTGTCTAGTCCATTTTAAACATCAAGTTTGCATTTTTATGAAACATCTAGACCCGACCTACTCTAGGGTTAAGTTCCATGGCAATCCGTTCACAAAAACGTAACATTTAAAAGTAAAGAACATACCTTTATGTGTTTGCTAGGTCACGGCTAGCTTGATATGAAATATTAATCTTGTATCTTGTTCGTTTATCCAAGATTTATAAGAATCTAAGCTCGGTTTTCGGTCCTTGATCTTCTTCTTACTCACGGCCGACTAGGGAGGGTTTGTGTGTGTTTTGAGTGTGGATAGAATAAGATGGATAAGAATGAGGGTTTTCGGGAGGTTTAAGGGAGTATTTATACTCTCTTAAGCCCATGAACCTAAGGCTCATCTCATCCCTTATTCCATCTATTTCCCTCCCAAGTTAATGCTCTTCTTTATATTTAATTCTAATTAAATATGGCACATGTTCAACAAACACAACTTCCTTTATTTATTATTACCAAATTTAGGATGCTACATATATATATATACACACACACACACATATATATATGATTGATTTCTTTTGAGAACCACCTTGAGTTTTTAGAACTCGAAAGAACTCAACGTAACAAAAAAATTGAATTTTTTTACACATATGTAATACGTAAGTGTAAGTAACGTAAAAAAATTACAGTATTTTTTTACACGCCGAATCGACTTATTACACATGTTTAACTAACATTTAAACTTGTGTAATTATCAAAAATCTTATTCTCTCTTCTGATTAATTTTTTAATCAAATTTATTCTCAGTCACATATTCAATACATATTTAATTGATTATGTGGTCCATATTGAGTTCTTAAAGTTCTTACAACTCAACAAGTTCTCAAAAGATCCTTCCTATATATATATACACACATATGTATGTAGGTGTGTGTGAGAGATGGAGAGAGAGAAGACCCACCATTTACCATTAGCGCCCGGCGTTCCATAGCCCCTTCCCTCTTCGATGCCTCTTCAAAGGCGCCCCTCTGCGGTGTACAAGGGCATCAAATCTTATGTCACACCCCAACCTACGGCGGAAAATGTCGGGGCGTGAGCTGATTGCCAAAACTCACAAGGTACTATCATGCAATTGTAAAGCGACAGTACCTAATTAATTTATTAATTGTCAACGAACATTTAAGTACAACAAAAATAGAGAAAATTACAATACAAAACCAACTATTCTTGTTTATGTTTAACATCCTAAGGTCATCTTTACGTGAGCTTCAGTTCGATAAGCAATCCAATCTATAACCTGCAAATGCGTACAAAATATATATATTTGTCAACAACACATGTTGAGTGAGTAGATTCACCAGTTTTGACATGAACAAAATGATAATATATAATGATATAAATAATAGAGTAAAAATAAGCAAAACTGTTATCTATGAGTATAAACAATGAAAGTGTTAAGCAAGTAATGAGTGTCGGTGAAACCATTGCCAATGCGATCGGGCTCCGGCCACTACGACGGTCGTATGATCATACTATAATGAGATTATGTTGGACCTCTCCGAATGCGATTCAAGTAAGAAAGTAAGCAAATAGCAAGTAACAAACAGTCATTCAATTGATACACAACACAAAGATCACAGTTTGCGTTTGAGAAATAATAAGATAAATAATTTAATAAATGGTACACAAGTGTCCCCTAAATGTGAGAAAACGAGTAAAATAGGGGAGTGATTACTCACCTGATCGGATGAACGAAATGAGTGACGATGAGTGAGATGAACCCTTCGGGATATACCGTCAAGGATTTCTAATTAAATAATATAATATTAATTTAATTATAAGAGATATAACATGATTTAATAAACTAAGATTTCGATGGAGATTGAGTTATGATTGTGATCGAGATGTTATTACTTGAATGATCGATTAATCTCTACGGTCATTGTTATTAATAGTCTTAATAATTATAAATTCTCAAATATTTACCCATGATATAAAATTAAATACCTAAATAATTTAGATGATTAAGATATAGGATATGCTTGTAATAATAAAATATAAATAAATATTCCGTTCAAATATTTTATAGAAAATATATTTATTACGTTTAGTATACACACACACACACGAAAACTTAACGAGATTAATTGATAACAACGAGAATTTAAAAGTGTCGGTTAACAATAGAAAGTATCCATTCGATCTTTAATATTAATCATACATAATTCATAAACTTTAAAGCCTTTTAAAAAAAATAAAACAATAACAGCGTCCAGGGGGCTCGAACCCGCGCCCCTGGCTGGTTCAGTGGTTAACACACACAACGCAACCAGTTGAGCCACACAACTAGTTGATTATAAGATGAAAAAGATTATTTAAAAACATATGCCGACGTTACCCCTAATTCCTATGAACCCTAATTCCCAAATTCGTCAATCCGCTTAATGTTTGAATCAATAATGTTAGGGTTGTTGCAATATGAATAAAAACGAACATGCTGCATCATATAATTACCTGATTAGTTGATTGGACGTTGGTCAATTTGGCCAAGGCAGCGATGGCTTGAACCTCATCATAAACACGATACAAACGACAATGATAATACAATTAGATCAGGGGTATAGTAGGCGATGGTTAGGAGATGATGTGGGTGTGATTATTTGAAATATTAAGTTCGTTACCAGGATTAATATGAACAGGGTGGTGTCGGCTGTATCTATTACGAAGAACAGATCTCTTAAGATTGATTAAACATAATTAGGAGTGTCGGTTAGGCCGCGTTAGGCAAATTTAACAATATTTTAATTTGATTTCCAAACAAACGGCGTAAATTGTGGTCCAAGAATGATAATCGGGTTGCGTTTGCTAATTGGGTAATGGGTATTGGTCTGGTATACAGGTTAAAGAGTTATGGGTTTTGGATAATAACAGATTTTGCTAAATGGTCCTTTAACTTTAATTTTGAAATCACAAATTGGTTAAACTAAAACTTTAGGGTGTAAAACGAATATAATTGAAAGTTATTTATATATATATAATATTAATGAAGAATAAAATAATATTTAATAATATTTACTCGATAAACGCGATATTTAAAATGATAAAAATTTCCCGGACATGAAATGGATCGGGTAACGATTATTAAAATAACAATATAAAACTCCGAGTTGTTACATCTTAAAGTTCTAAATAAAACCTAAATGACAACTAGTCACGAAATTCAATGAATTAATCAAGTGATATTGAAATTTCTTAACCCCGATTCTTACATACACACTCTATTCTTGCCATAACAAATATAAAAATCTTCATAATCTATCATCCTATTATGGACTCCGCAATTTCAAGTAATTTATCATTAAACTAGTTTTTATCTCCCGTATTACGGGTGCTGTTTTACATTACTCATTTTTAATATTTATATATTTTTTGGGTTTATTTTATTTATTGTAATGAAATTTATAATATACTTAGAGTTTGATGTTAAAAAAGTTTCACCAATAACTAAGATGCATATAATAATTTTTAGTATATCCTATTTTATAGGATTTTCACATCAATAATTTAGTGAGAATAATTTTTAATTTAATGAGATGTTATAACCCGTTTAAGGAATATTTGGGTTTGGTAAGACTCATACCCGTGAATTCAGGTCAAATGCATGAGAAGCCTCTATTTAAAAATCAAGCAAATCTGATTACTCCAAAAAAAGGGGGAGCGACCACATCGCAACACGTAAGATTTTTATGTTTTCGTTTATATATATTATAAACTGAAAAGTGCTAGCAGTCTAATTCAATTTTATATTATCATTAAATTGAACATAGTATAAATTAAATAGGTGATACAAAATAACTTACGATGGCGTAAATATAGTTATTTATCACAAAGAACAGATATTTTATACAAATAGCACTTGAACCCATCATAAATATAGTTATGTATCACAAAAAATAGATATTTATTTATAATATAACAATTGTGAGGGTCGGTGGTGCATAAGGGTACTACATCATGCTTTTCTTTTCGTAACTTGGTCTCCGGCTTTCAAACTGTGCATCGTAAGTTGTAAGCTTCCTTGATGCATCACATCTTGCAACGTGTTCACCACGTGTCCGCTAAACTGCCATGGGCTCTACGTGTCCCACCATTTCATCTGCACACAACTTAACATACATATCTCATAAAACACATTCCTGTCTCTCACTCTCTCTCTCTCTCTATTATATCGTCATTCTTTCAGATCTCGCCATCGCCATTGTTTTCTTCGTCTTTGTAATCCATCACGGTGCTATAACACAAAGAGGGTGATTCTAGAGACAGAAGCAGAGAGAGAGGAAGTGTTTGCCTGTTGTTGTTGTTACCGGCAATTCATGGCAGTGATTTCATTGGCTTTGGCCAACTTGGTAAAATGATATTTATTTGTTGGTTAAAGTTGTTTTTCTATTCGATTATTGTTGTGTCTATAAACGATTGCATGATTTAGGGTAGAAATTGAGCAAAATTAGGACATCAGTTAGAATACATGTGATTACATTATGTGTCAATGAAATACTTAGTTACTATTTGCAGCATGCTTACAATATTGTTGGTTTGGAGACTCTTGCGTAACAAGTTGCAAGTCGCATTCACTTAAATAGTTAGTATATATATATATATAATATATATCAACTTTTAAGCTTTCTGCTTTGTTCGGTTGTTTATAAATTATATTTATAGCTGTAATACATGATTACAGTTCGTACGATACCGGTATTTTAATGAATTTTTCCCTTTGGTACCGGTATCATACAACACATTTTTGGTACCCGTACCAAATTTTTGCAAATTTTGGTAACGGTAATGGTACTGAGCTCATCCATGTATTATCAAATTGTGCATACATTAATAGCTTGAAACTGATGGACATCATTATGTTGTATTTTTTTAAAAGCATGATGATACAGCAGGTTAATTGATTAGACAGTTTGACCGTTGCAAGTCAAAGTTTAAGGTATGCTTCTTTTAGTTACACTTTTATGGCTGCATTTGTACTTTTTAAATTTTAATTTATGTTTGGTGATATACGTGTAGGTGTGACGAGGCTGTGACGAGTTAAGTGTTTATTCTCTTTTCGCGTGGCATAATCTGATGCGAGTTTCTCCACTAGCAACTTCCGTTTCAGCCATGGTGGTCTAATAGATGGATCAAGCTAAACAGTGCGGTCGGTAATGGTTCAATAAAATCTACTTCATATATGGGTAATACTTTTAATTCCGCGTGTGTGTTTGGTGTCAATATATATATCTAAGTGATTAGCAACTTTTATCTTACAAACCCATGACTTTCTAAAGTGCAAATTCACAGCCAATTAACAAGTTCATCACCTTTCATTGACTCATGTAAACCTTGATCTAATACAAAAAATGTGTTCATCGAAACTTGATTTCAAGAATGTTTCGGCGACATGGGAATGCATTTTAGATTTTTGTATTTTCGATCTATATATAAAAATTGATTTTGATTTGACAAATAATATTAAAGTTTTGAGAAAGTTTTTGCTTCACAAAATACTAAAGCAACCGATGCATTACATTGGAACTGTAGGAAAAAAAATATGTCAACTATGTCAATTGGGGGGTAAACGCTTGAAGCAAATTTTGAAGAATGGATGCAAGATGTTTTTTGCTGAACTGATTGATAGATTATGTTGAATCAAAGAACTTGGAATTAGAAAACAATATTCATTGCTGGTAAAGATGTCCTTAAGAGTCACTCACGATGCACAATTGTAAGCACCGTAGTTTGTACTAAATTTTGTTGGTTATAATCGTGTTTTATTTTATGTGGCATTTACAGTTCGTATGAACAATTAGTGTTTTAAGACGCCGCAAAGTGCCATGTAATACATATTTGTTTACTTTGTAATTTAGTTCACACGGCGATTCGTTTTAAAGTTTGGTTATATATTTCTTCGTTGCATTTATGTTTTGAGTCGAGTTAGCATCTTTAGATGTTTACGGGTTGGTTTTGTTTTGTCACAAACTCTAAACATATTCAAATCAATCCCCCCCCCCAACGCAAGTGTAGCATCCCGAAATTTCTAAGAATAATATTTAATATATTATTTAATTATGGTGGAAAACTTTACTTGAGTTAGTAGAGAAATAATAAATAATAAAGATGGAAGGATAATTAGGCTAATTAGATGTAATTAATTATGGACCAAAAAGGAAAGATGGGCCTGAGGTCCATGGGCTTAAGGGAGTATAAATACCCCTTAAAACCCTAATCCTTTCAATTTTCATACATCTCTACACTATAGCCTACACCATCAAAAACACACACTTTTTCAATTCCCGTTTTTGAGAAAACCACCCATAAAGACACAAAGATTCCCTGAGATCTGATCGTCGGATTGGTCTCTAATTTTAACAGAGTGTTCATGACATATATATAAAGATTTCCACCGAAGATGTGTTCGATCAGAGGTAGGGATGTCCGGTCTTTATTAGCAAAGCCGTAGCAGCTCAAAAATGAAGATTTCGGCGACTTTTCAGCTTTTCCGGCCAATGTAGCGGCGGTTTACGGAGAAGGTGAGCTGATGGGTTTGTAGATCGGGGCAAGACGGTTCCGTGGCCACTTGAATCACTCAAATACGAGTTCGTTTGATATGGTTTTGGTCTATTCAAGTGATTCGAACAAAAACATCAAAGGTACGTTTTTGTTAAAAAGGTTTACTTTTCGTGTACGGATTTACATGAAAATTGATAGGATAATAGATCGGGTCATGATTATTGATAAAGTAATGAAATTGATAGTAAACGGGTTAGTTGGCTCATTTTGGGTAAAACGAGTAGTGTTCGGTTTGCAAAAAGGACGGGTAAACGAAGTCGGTTTTGCATGAAACTTGGTAGGGTAAGAAAATCGAACCTTATTATGTGATAAAAATGTGAACTTGATGATAAAAATGGACTAAATCAACTTGTTAGTTAAAGACCTAACTAAGACAGGTTTACGATCGATAAAGGTTTAAACTTTATACCTAAAATGGGTTAGATCTTGATGACCTAATAATATTAGGTGTTAAACGGTTAAGGAAAGTTGTCAAAGGTGGTTACAAGTCATGATATGGACCGTTAACAGTAAACTGAGCAAGGAAAGAAATGAAAAGATAGAAAAATAGGAACTGGAAGCATCATACATGGGGTTCTCGGTCAACACGAGATCTCAACGACCAGAGTTTTCGGTCAACACGAGATCTCGGTGACCTGAGTTTTCAGTCAACGCGAGTTCTCGGTGACTTGAGTTATCGGTCAGCATGGGTTTTCAATCAAATACGAGTCTCGGTCAGTGTGGGTTCTCGGTTCCAAGGGTTTGTGGGCCTGAACCCAGTTGGGCCCAGATGCCTTAATGGACAGTTGGGCCTAACTTAACTAAGTCCACAAGATGCTAAGCCCATATCCTAAGTTAAAACAAAACTAGCTCATCATCATGAACTAAACAAACAAGCCCAACTTAGAAAGTGCGTTGGTAAACTAAAATACCGACTTAAATAATTATACGGTTAATTAACAAATATATGTATATATTTAACAGTTAGCCGAGCTCAGTTAAAGAATGGATTAAATATTAACGGCGAGCGTAACAGGATCCAGGTGAGTTTCTAGCCCCATTTATGTGTTATGTTTTCGGGGCTGTGTGCATACTCGATGTGTTTGTTAATACATTTATCCTAAGTGATAAGTGTATGCCTTATGTGATTATGTGAAAGGTAGGAACGTCCGCTTGTCAATACATGAACGATCTTTGGATATTGCACGTACTGTCAGGTTATAATGCTATGTATAATGAAGTATGATACATATGTATATATGTTTGAAAGTAAAATTGATGTATGGTTGTATGGTAACGAAGAGGGAATCGAACCCTACTAATATTCGAGGCAAGAGGGACCGAGCCCTAATAATACTCGAGGAAGGAGGGACCGAGCCCTAATAATACTCGAAAAATGAGGGACCGAGCCCTAATAATACTCAAGGAAGGAGGGACCGAGCCCTAATAATACTCGAGGAAAGAGGGACCGAGCCCTAATAATACTCGAGGTAAGAGGGAACCGGGACCTAATAATACTCGAGGAAAGTAGGGCGTAATGTTCTTTATAACTTAAGATATGAAGTTAAGTAAGTATAATATATAAATATGAAAGTATGATTGAAAGTATGTAAGTATGAACGTATGGTATGTTGTATGATTAACTATAACTCACTTAGCGTAGCTGACTTTTAGTATGCACGCAGGTGAGTAGGATGAGGCAACTCGCTTGAGGGGAACACGTGGCATCGAATAAGAGGCTGGCATCGGAAGACACAAGACGTTTATGTTTAATGTTTTGTTTATTTTGAAAGACAGGATGTTTGTTTTAAAATAAGTTAAGGATTATAGTAATGTTTTATGAAAGTTTTAATATTCCACTTATATATTTATTAACTCTGATGTTTCGAACTATGTGAATGAGTAAATTCAACGTCCAAATGTGAGGCACCAGTAACGGGGCCTTACAACAGGGGTCAAAATACTAGTTTTATTCAGATAGCATTTACTTGAACTTTAAAAGATACGACCATCACCAACAATTTGAGGCTACACTTTAAACTAATCGAATTTGCAACTTGAGAAAAGCACTTTCATTCAAGACCATATAGAAAAAAAATAACGTATGTCATACTGCTTATATGAATTTTGACGAGATTTAAAGTCATTTAGGTCGTGATTAAAAACACTATTTTGCCCAAAAGGTTATAAAGATGACATTTATCTATAACATGTTGATTGTTCATATGTATCATCATAGCTTTACTAAAGCACCAATATCACTTGAATATATAATGAAACGTTATAAACATCAACACATTATAGAAATTTGTCTTCCTTAAAAACTACCCAATCTACTTTCAAAGAATAATGTAGCAATGATGTATATGAAAGAATGTTTTAGTTCAAAAGATATAAATGTAAGGGTTATTTATAGTTGTATAATAAAAAATGAAATCATTGTTAATAAATGCAATAAAATTGTATTTGACCATTTTTGTATGAAATTATCCTGATTAATAAATGCAAAATAATGTTGTGGTTCAAAAGATATGAATATAAGGGATATTTATTGTTGTAAAATAAATAAATTATATCTTTGTTAATAAATGCAATAATATTATATTTTGACCATTTTTTAATGAAAATATTTGATTAATAAATGTACTCGTATCAAGGGAAAGGTAAAAATGCAAAAGAAGATAAAAATGAGAAGTGTGACAATGATTTGTGATAAAAAAAACCCTTAAAAAATCATAACTCAAAATATAAATAAAGAACGAAAATGTAAAAAAAAACTAAAATGTTTCCCTGTCATTCCCGTTTAAAGAAAACGTTGAAAAGACGACGAAAAGACACAATGATGAAATAAATAAAAAAACACAATGAGAAATAAAAACAAGACCTGATAGATCGCAAAGAATAACACAATTCCGAACAAATATAACACAATGTGTAATACAACACAATATCAAGAAAAAAAAAGACTATAACGTTATAAGTTACAACTAACACCAACAATTTTGAGGTTGCACTTTAAACTAATCAAATTTACGAGTCGGGAAAAACGCTTTCATTCAAGACCATATAGAAAAAATTAATGTATGTGATACTACTTATATGAATTTTGATGATATTTCAAGTCATGTAGGTCGTGATTAAAAACACTATTATTCCTAAACGTGATAAAGATGAGACTTTTCTATAACATGTTGACAGTTCATAGCGTATCATCATAGCTCTAACAAAGCACAAATATCACTTGAATATATAATGAAACACTATGAACATCAACACTTCCTTAAAAACTACCTAAACTACTTTTCAAAGAAGAAGATAGCAATGATGAGAAAAGAATGTTGTGGTTAAAAAGATATAAATGTAAGGGGTATTTATAGTTGTATAATAAAAAAATAATATCTTTGTTAATAAATGCAAAAATATTATATTTGGCAATTTTTGTATGAAAATATCTTGATTATTAAATGCACAATGATGTATAGAAATGAATGTTGTGGTTCAAATATATGAATGTAAAGGTTGTTTATAGCTATATAATAAATAAATAATTCTTTGTTAATAAATACAATAATATTATTTTTGACAATTTTGTAAAAAAAACTAGTGGTTATCAAGATGGCACGTAGATGAGTTTCTAGAACAAAAATGAAAGACACACATGTAAATAATAGATATACATCCATGTAAGTAATGAAAGGCTATAAAGGCTTGTACATCAAGCTTAGAAAATTGTACATATCATGAATAGTAGGATTATGTGAGTGTATATGAGTTTACCAATTAGTATATATATAATTTCTTGATTAATAAATGTATTCATATCAAATCTCAAAATTGTAGTTTTTGCATCAGTAAATTATACAATAAAAAGTTGATATTTTGATAACTCCCACTTTTGAATTTAACATTCTTGTGTAAACATGAAAATTATTTCGATCAATTAACTTACTCTATTGTAGTACTATTTGAAATTAATGAATGCATAACTAAGATGCATTTAAGAAACATAGATTCATCGTCTTGGAAGTATACTTTCTCTGGTTCACTGATTTTATGTTTTATTTTCTCTCTTTAATTAACAAATAATAAAATTATGTATAGTTGTTTAGTTTGATTTATAATTTGCTGCATTTACAAAGGTCTTACTTACACAATTGAAGGAGCTTGTTGATGCAGTTCAAGTGAAAGTAAATGCCATAAATGTCTCTTTCTGTGTTCTTTACTCTGGATTCAACAATGTTAAACCTAAATTTGTTATTCCCATTATGTCTATGTCAACTTATGTTAAGATTGACAGTTTGAAATTGTATAGCTCTTGAGTAATCAACCAACCATGTTAGATGAAAATATTTGTTTTTCTCAACTCCGTACAAATCAATAATGTTTGAAGAACTGTTCACAACATAAAGATTAGTAAGTCTTTATCAACACTGTCAAAAAATAAATCTTTTGTGACCGTAGTTGCAGTTGCAAAACAGTCGCAATTGCTCTGTTGTAACATCCTATTTATTATTATAATAAATAAATAAATTTTATTTACTTAATGGTGTGTTATTATTTAGTTAAGTTAAATAATCATAATAGAGTACGGGCTTGTCCAATACAAGATGGAAAAAGGATGGTAATGGGCCTTAGGTCCTTGGGATTGGGGTATTTAAACACCTTAAACCTTCCTAAAACCCTAAACCCTCATTTCCACCTAGGCTCCACACTCAAACACTCTCCTTTATGCCGGACCCAGATCCAAGTAAGAAAGAGGGTGATTTGCAGCTGATTTCCGTAGACAAACAAGAAATACGTCTTGAATCAGAACCGAAGCAAGAAACACGTCCAGATCTACGTCTAGACTTGAACCCGAAACGAAAAAGGTATATTTTTTATATAAATGTTAGGTTGTAGACATCGTTTGTCTTAAGATTTTATATGATGGAAAATCGGGCCTTATAATGTTAAAAAAACATTAACTTTATAGTAAACGACTTAACGAGTGAGATACGGGACAAACTGGGACATTTGGACCGAGTTAAAGTAAGAAAATGAAGTTGTTATGGCCCAGAACTCGTTTCATCAGTAAAACAGGCATAACGGGATGTAAGAAAGTGATTAGAGTGGTTAAGCATGAAAAACCATATTCGATTCGAGTTCCTGAGAAAATTCGATTTGTTTGGTGGAAGAACGAATCGAATCGAAATTAAACGAATCGAATCGAATTGAAACGAATCGAAACGAAATGAAATTAATCAAATCGAAAGAAACTCGATTCGATTAGAGTGAAACTCGATTCAATTAGAATGAAACTCGATTCATTTAAACTTCAGTTTTTTGATGAATTTTTAATAAAAGCTTATCAATGAGAATAAAATTTTTTCAAGCTGATTTGGCAGCTCGACCCAGCCACGGCATCTGCCCCTTGGACTCTGCTAGGGGTTGCTGCCCCTAAAACCCCACTGCTAGGGGCGCTGCCCCATGTCCCGGTTCATTAGAGGTTTTATTATCCTAGAAATATGATACGAATAAGAGTAGTTAACTGATACTTATATTGTTACACATTTAGCCGTGCACATTTAATTGATATTTATTATCCAAAGGTTCTTGAATTGCTGACTCCACCATACATGTCCAAGGCTAAAAGAGACCAAATTTCAACAAAGTTTTCTTGAAAAAAGGTTCAGAAAATTTTGTGAATTAAAAATACACAGCTGTGTATGGTGACGTTCAACATGTATGAATTATTTTCTTTGTAACTGAACTTTTTTATTTCATCGGTCATGTAATGTCTCAGGTAACACAATAGTTATTACATAGAAGCAAAACAATCAAGCGGCAGGCAGAAAAAGTACGCAAAATTCACGTAGGAACTATGCATAGTTTATACAATTGTAATTATGCAACATAAACAGAATTTTGTAGTTTGAAGCACCAAAAAATATCTAATTCCTCTGGTTAGTTGAATCCATCACATAATACATATACATACAAATGAAATAACGGAAATTGACATATACATACAAATAAAACAAAAGTAACTGGCCAGGTAGTAGCTCAGCCATCACACAACCGTTTGACCATATATCTGTTTTATTATTCTGTGGCACCGAATATAAGCTCTGATGCACGATTGTGTCTTGAACAAATATATCATGAAACGTTCGGCTCTCCTTTCACCTAAACAATAATGAAAGATGATAAATAAAGAGTATATAACATGAAAAGTTGAAAACTATAGTTGATGTGTATGTGGATTCACCTGAACGGTATATAAATGCGTAAGAAACTAGATGTGAGATTGATCTCACTAGTGTGATCTTGATACAACTTGAGAACTATGTATAATTAAATAACTTCAATCATATTAAAAATGAATTTAGGGAAATTTCTCAAAATAATCATTTTTTATCATGATTTTCCACAATTAGCCCAAGACCAAATAAAATACCCAAATTAGCCAAAAAAATTCCGTCGGATCCGACTAAAACCATTTCAACGTTTTAATGGATCCAACCGAATTTTTTAAAATTTCATTGGAGCCAACTGAATTTTAGTGGGGCCAACTGGATTTTATTCATCTTCTACCTCTCAAACCCTAAACTTCCATAACCAACTTCCATCTCCATCTCCATCTTTCTTATTTCTTCACAACTTCAAGCAAATAAATAGTGCAAATCGCTTAATTTTTTAATGAGAGCACAACCATAGTGTTCAATTTCATCTATAAAACAAAATCAAAAGCCCCCCGAATTGAAAAATCTAGGAATTTTTGGACAAATTAAACAGTCGGATCCGACTGTTCAGACATTGTTTTCATCGGAGCTAGCCGTCTTCTCCTTCGACGGTTCTTCCAGTTAATTGATCTGCCAGAATCTTAAAATTAACGTAGGATCCAACGAAACATCAAGCAACGTGGCGTGTTGGGATAGGCTACAAATTCAGTCAGATCAGTTAGTGTTTTGGTCGGGTCCAACGGACTAATATGGCTAGTTTGGGAATTTGTTTTGGTCTAGGGCTAGAATTGGAAAACCTTGATAAAAAATGGCTAGTTTAGGAATTTTCCCATGAATTTATGCTTCAAATTCCTAATAAGTAATTAGACTATCCTCTATGGTGGGGGCATTGAAGCCCCTCCACAGTGTCACCTCCACGCCACGTGAGAACCAGGGGCTTCGCCCCAACCTATATTGCCTCGCTGTGGTTTAAAGCCCCTTTGTCGCCCATTATATATATACACACACACACATGTGTTTATGTAGGTGTGTATGAGAGATGCAGAGAGAGAGGGCCCACCATTTACGCATTAGCGCCCGGCGTTCCAAAGCCCTTTCCTCCCTTCGGCGCCCCCTCAAAAGCGCCCCTCTGCGGGATGCATAGGCATCAAAGCCCCAAAAATGCCTCCAATTACACCCATGGTATCAAGTCTTTTCTAAATAAAACCTAGATGACAACTAGTCACGAAATTCAATGAATTAATTAAAGTGATATTGAAATTTCTTAACCCCGATTCTTACAAGCACACTCTATTCTTGCCATAACAAATATAAACATCTTCATAATCTATCATTCTGTTATGTACTCAGCAATTTCAAGTAATTTATCATTAAATTGGAGAGTGCAAGCAATCTAATTCAATTTTATGCTATCATTAAATTGAACATAATAATATAAATAAAATATGTTGCAAAATAATTTACGAAGGCGTAAATATAGTTATGTATCACAAAAATTAGATATCTTATACAAAAAGCATTTACTTTCAACCATCACCAACAATTTGAGGCTGCACTTTAAAGTAATCAAATTTGCAACTTCAGAAAAACACTTTCATTCAAGACCATATAGAAAAAAAAACGTATATCATACTAATATAAATTTTGATGAGATTTCAAGTCATTTAGTTCGTGATTAAAAACAATATTTTGCCCAAACGTGACAAAGATGAGACTTTTCTATAACATATTGACTGTTCATAATGTATCATCATAGCTTTAATAAAGCATCAATATCACTTGTATATATAATGAAACACTATGAACATCAACACATTGTAGAAATTTGTCTTCCCTTAAAAACCACCCAATCTACTTTTCAAAGAAGAAGATAGCAATGATGTTTAGAAAAGAATGTTGTGGTTCAAAAGATATAAATGTAAGGGTTATTTATAGTTGTGTAATAAAAAATGATATCTTTGTTAATAAATGCAATAAAATTATATTTGACCATTTTTGTATGAAAATATATTGATTAATAAATGCAAAATGATGTATATAAAATAATGTGGTGATTCAAAAGATATGATGTAAGGGTTATTTATAGTTGTATAAGGGGGGAGGGGTGGTGGATGTGGTGTGATCACTCATCATACCCCACCCAATTATATTGTGCCACATCACCAACCCAAATTCCATCACATGTGATGGTTTTTTACTAGGGGTGGTGGTGTAGTGTGATGGAATTTTTTATTTATTTATTTTTTTTGTAACTTTAAAAATTAAAACAATATTTAATGGAACTTTAAAATAAAAACAATAGTTTAAAAATAAAAAAATAAAAGTTACAACGAACGTCTACTCCTCGTCTGAATCCGGAAATTCCAAACCTAAAGAACCTATATGCGCAACAAGATCCCATCTCAACCGATGATGAATATCGTCATCCCGCAAGTCTAATTGGACATCATCGGGAACGGGAACATAAGTCGGAGGATCCGGTACCCAATCTGGAGAAATTGCATTTCCATCTTCTTTTATTAACATATTGTGCAATATGATGCATGCATACACGTAGCTATAGATCGTGGGTTTTTTCATTGCACTAACCGGTCGACTGAGTATGCACCATCTACCCTTTAAAACACCGAAAGCTCTCTCGACATCTTTTCTTCTGATTCTTGAAACTTCTTGAACGCCTTTTCATTGGTCTCGACAGGAAACGAAAAGGCTTTCACAAAAACATACCATTGCGGGTAGATACCATCGACAAGATAGTAGCCACGTCTGTAATATCTCTAGTTGACAAAGTACGGACAGAAAGGTGCGGTACCATCTGTTACGTTCTAAAACAACGGTGATGTGTACAGAACAGTGATGTGGTTGTTTGAGCCGGGAACACCAAAATAAGAATGCCAAATTCATAAATCATTTGACTCAACCGCTTCTAGTGAGATGGTCGGTCGTTTGATATCACCCCTAACATACGCCCCTCGCAACTCCCGTGGACAATTCCTCCATTCGATATGTGTACAATCGATGCTACCGAGCATCCCTGGAAAATGCCATCTAGCCTCATGTGCGGCGTAAAGACGTGTTATGTCGTGTCTTGTTGCTTTTCGTAGAAACTCTTTGGCATTTAATTTTATAATCGCGTTACAAAAGAATTGTAGACATTCACGTGAAGTTCTCTCAGACATTTGTAAGTATTCATCGAATTGGTCGGGTGGGTTACTTGTCGCTAGTTGACGAATACCGGATGTGCATTTTTGAAGCGGCGTAAAACTTCGTTTGCCTCTCGCGTCGTAAGATTCTTGAAACCATTCTTCGTTTGCTTCGACATCGGCTACAATCTTTAAGAATAAAGATTTCGGCAAACGAAAGCGTTCCTTGAACGTCTCGTCATTGTATTTCGGCTCCTCCACAAAATAGTCGTTCATTAGCACGTCGTGGGCATGTATACGATCACGCTACACCACCTTTTTCTTTGGACGGCTCGGGCCTTCAAGTTATTTGTATAGCAACGGGAACCATTCGAGAATGTCATCGTCCGAAGACGAAGAGCTATCGGTGTCTAAGGGCATCGAGTGTTTCAGAAATTCCATATTTTTTTGTTGTGAATGAAGGGGAAGTTTGAAAGTGTTTTTGAGTTGGATTTGGTTTTGATTTGGATTTGGTTATGTTTTTGTTTTGGTTTTATATTGGTTTAACCCCCCCCCCCCAACGGCTAGATCCCCACCCAACGGCTACATTCTTTCTTGGAAACCACCCCCACCAAGCGTGATGGCCATCACGCAAAAATCCAATTTCTTCGTGACCATAGGACCGGCGGCGGTGTGGCTTTCCTCATCACGCGTGACGGGGAGGCCACCACGCACCGCCCCGTCCGCTCTAATAAATAAATGATATCTTTGTTAATAAATGCAATAATATTATATTTGACCATTTTTGTATGAAAATATCTTGATTAATAAATGTTCACATATCAAGGGAAAAGTAAAAATGCAAAGGAATACAAAAATGAGAAGTGTGACAATGATTTGTGGTTAAAAAAAACACCTAAAATATCATAACTCAAATATAAATAAAGAACGAAAACTTTAAAAAAACTAAAATGTTTTCCCAGTCATTCCCGTTTCAAAAAACAAAGAGAAGACACAATAAAAAATGACGAAAAAACACAATGATGAAATAAATAAAAAACACAATGATAAATAAAAAAACCTAATAGATCGCAAAAAATAACACAATTCCAAGCAAATTTAACACAATGTGTAATACAATACAATTTTAAGAAGAAAAAAAAAGACACAATGTCAATAAATAAAGACGCAATCAATAACGAAATTAAACAAAAACACACAATGATAAATAAAAAGACACGATTTTATTTCTTCAATATTGTGTCTTTTTTTAGATGAGGAAGACGGTGGAAACATTTTTGTGTTTTTACATTTTTTATTTTTTTATTAAATTTTGAGTTGTGCTTTTTTTATTAATTTTTCATTATTATTTTTTACAGGTTTTTTTTTTCAACAAAGTTTTCTTATTTTTCTCATTTTTGTTCTTCTTTGTATTATTAACCTGACCTCTCATATAAAATCTCAAAATTGTAGTATTTACATCAGTAAAGTGTGTAATAAAAAGTTTATATTTGACAACCCCCGCTAATTTGAATTTAACACTATTGTAAACTTGAAAAATTATTTCGATCAATTGTTAACTTGTTTGTAGTACTGAAGTTAATGACTGCGTAACTAAGATGGTTTTAAGAAACATAGATTCATTCAATAACTTTATATTATTAATCTGTTAGATTAAAAAAAAAAGCTGAAGACATGTATTTAGAAACCATGTTAGATTAATTTGCTGCATTTACGAAGGTCTTGTTTACACAAGTGAAGGAGCTTGTTGATGCAGTTCAAGTGGGAGTAAATGCCATGAAAGAATAATTAGCGTCTCTTTATGTGTTCTTTATTCTAGATTTAAACAATGTTTAAATCTGAATTAGTGTTTTTTATGTCAACTCATGGTAAGATTGATAGTTTGAAATTTCTGTGTCAACGATCATGTTAAGATTGATAGTTTTAAATTGTTTTGCATATATAGATCTCTAGTAATCAACCAACCATGTTATATGAAATATTTGTTTTTCTCAACTCCGTACAAACCCATAACGTTCGAAGAACTGTCCGCAACATTAGTAAGATCTTCACTGACAAGAAGACTTAAGTGATCCCTTACAACCGATTTAACAATTACTAGACGAAGATATGTATAATAATATTACCTTTCACATTTATCATGTTTATCATTTTTAAGCCGATGATGAAAGATCGTTTACGAAATCAACCAAATCACATTTGTGTCGTTCTCTTTGTTTTTCAGTTGAATTTGAGTTCTCTTTGTTACAAAAGGCTTGCTCACCCCGTTTCAAATATAAATATATAATGTTATTTTAAGTAAGCACTCTAGATGGATCAAGTTTCTTTTTACAATCTTGAAACAGAGTGCTGCCAATAATATGAACAAAACTTGTTAAACTGTAACGTCATATTGTTCCTTCACATACCTAAATCTCTCAAAAAACAATGAAGTCAACGAATAAGCAAGAGATTAAAAACTTGGAAAAACATCACGATTGTTGTCATTAACCACCCCGTGAAATAACCAGTGGCGGATCTAGACTCGAAACTGAGCCGTAGCGCTCAAAAAAAATTTCTCATATTTAATACAATGTTAACGAAACGAATATAAACAACACGACAACAAATAAATTTAAACTAACCGGGTTAACGAACCAACAGTGGCGGATCTAAGTTGGGCTGTAAATATCTCCTCTTTGGTCTTTGATAGCTTGAAACCGAGCCATTACATCTTCTTCATTTACTTTATCAAACATTTCTCTTTCGACCGCACAAACTAAAGCATTATTCAACTTTAAAATCGCAAGAAAGAGCCATTTAGAAAAAGAGTCTTCATATTCATTATGACCACGAAATGATAAACTATTTTCTAACAAGAATCTCGAACTACGAACAGAATCCAATAATCGATACCAATTTGCAATATTTTCTTCATTACTATGCTTAGTGACATTCGCCTCACAGGATCGCTTTTGGTTCGGATTGTCACATTTTTGCACCGAATTATTATGAACACTATTAACTTCCCCCAACGTGTTCCTTTAAGGCACCCGGTTTACTCCAATTACAAAATCCTTCACTAACAAAAACCTCTCTTCCACCTTGATTACCAACACTTCCATTAAACAAGTAACAACATAAGCATTTTTCTTGTTTAGTGCTATACTCCAACCAATCATATTTATCAAACCATTTGGCATTAAAACGTCTCCGGCCACTATAATAGTTTGACCATTTAAAGTTATGACCTCGTGGTTGAAAAGTTTTTTTAACAAGATATGCTCTTCTTACGTCATCTATTGGATTAAGATGATAACTAGTAATAGGTGGTCATCGGCGGGATCCGAAGGAAGATTATCCAAATTGATTTTTGAACGTATTGAAGGACTTAAAGTCGAAGGAATATTTGAACTTTGACCGATATCTTCATTTTCTTGCAAATCAACAACCATATTTGAACATGAAGTTGGAATATTTAAACTTGGTGAAGATGAACCAATGTCATAGTTTAATTTCTTTTCTTTGACGTTTAAAAAGGTTGCTAATAAGAGCTTGTTTACTCATCTTCAAATATTCAAAGTTCCTAAACAAAATTTGAAACAAAAACTTAATATCAATAATCAATAACCAATATTCAATTCCAATTTGGCAATTTACACATAAAACTAAAAGGTAATCAACTCTAATTTAAACATAAACCTTAAATACCTATTCAATTCTAATTTAAACCTAAACCCTAAATTAATTTTAATTTAAACAAGAAATTGAAAAATCTTACCTGTGGGCGGTGGTGTGGAGATTCGTCTGTGGTGATGTGGTGTGGAGATTCGTCGGCGCCGACGGTGGTGGTGGTGTGGACTGGAGTCGGCGGTGGTGTGGACTGGAGGTGTGGAGGTTCGTGTGCGCTGCTGCCTGCTATTGTATTATTATTTTTTGTTAGGGTTAATGGTTGGGTTGGGTTAAGTGTTGAAAGGTGGTTGGGTTGCTTTGATGGGTTTTTTTGTTTGGGCTTTGGCTTTTGATTGGGTTTAAAACATAGATTGGTGGGCTTAAAATCTTAGCGGCAACGTTTTTTTTTTCCAGCAGTAACGAAACAAGAAAATCGGGAAAAAAAATTTACACTACCACCAAAATTTCCAGCAGTAACGAAAAAAGTTGAGCCGTAGAGGAGGCTACCCCTTGTATGTATGTATGTATGTATGTATGTATGTATGCCACTATTTAGTGTTTATTTCTTATCGTGTATGGGTATACACGTTATGTCAACCCTACTTAAATCTCTCAAAGAAGATAGTAAAGGAATGGGCAAGATATTAAAACTTGTTGGAAACACATCATGATTGTTGTCATTAACCACCCCGTGAAATAACATGGCTGTAACCATGAGTTCCATGAAAGAACACTCGCCATCATCACCCACCCGATTGAGAAATTGTTCGTTTGATGAAACATATGATGAATAACTTCAAACAATAACAAATGAGTTAATTGGCATTGTTATTTCTCTTAAGTTTGAAGACAATATTCTAATATTTCTTAAACTTGTTATCATGGTACACTCCCATAATGTGCTACACCTAACCCGTTATTACCTTTTCTTATTTATGTTTTTGCCAACTTTGATACTTTAACCCATCAAAGTTTATACAATTATACCTACCCAAGACAAACCTATAGTCAATTTCTACAATTAAATATATTTTCATATTTTATAACATCTCACACGTAAAGACTTAAGTTAGGAGAGTATATATTTGATAATATTATAGTATATCTTGTAATCAATTGTGTGTCTGTTAATTTTGTTAACTTGATGATTTATGGAGGGTTTGTTGTATCCTTTGCCTATATAGTTTCATAATCAATAAACATATTTTGAGGTTGATCCTATAATCACTCTTACATGGTATCAGCCATATACCTCCACCCTCTTTACCCTAATTGCCGTCATCCTCATCTGCCGTATTCCATGGCTTCCTCTTCTTCTGCTTCAGATTCTGCCCTACCCATTAACACCCTTCTCCATCTCACCTCTCTCAAGCTTACTTCCACAAATTACCTAGTCTGGCGTAATACTATTACTCCTATTTTTGCTTACCAGCAGCTCCTCTCTCATGTAGATGGCACCTCTGTTCAGCCATCTCCCACCATCGCCGCTGACAACAAAGTCGTTCCCAATCCCGACTTCCCGGTCTGGGTTGAACGCGATCAAAGGGCCATCATACTCATCAATTCGTCTCTCTCTGAAGAGACCGCCACCGAGATTATAGGTCTCACAACAGCCCGTCAGATTTGGGCAGCCCTTGAAACAGCCTACAGCAACCCCTCGATTGAACGAGCTCATTCTCTTCGTGATTCGCTTCACCAACTTCTCAAGGGCACCTCTTCGGTGACCGATTACTGTCGCAAATTTAAGTCGTATTGTGACCAATTGGCTGCAATTGGACAGCCAGTTAATGAGTCCGAGAAGGTTCATTGGTTTCTTCGTGGTCTTGGACCGTCTTTTGAAGGTTTCTCTACCGCCATCAAAGCTGTCAAACCACCTCCTTTTTTTCGGGATCTTATGTCTCAAGCGGAAAGCCATGAGCTTTTTCTTCAATCGCTTCACTCTGCTGCCGCCCCTGTTGCTGCGTTTAACGCCCAGCACTCCCGGTCGTATTCTAATCAAAACCGCAGCCGGGGTGGTTCTGGTCGTGGTGGCTCTCATCGTGGTAACTCTCGTGGTGGTAATAGCAGCCGTGGATCGAATTACCGATCCCCTCGTTGTAAATTATGTAGGAATTATGGTCATTACGCATCTGCTTGTTCTGATTATACCTTTACTAAACGAGAACCGTCGACTGCTGATGATATTGCAAAGGCTTTCCACGCGCAATGTCATGTCACCCATGATCTTCCAGATTGGACGGCTGACTCCGGAGCCACGGCGCATATGACTCCGGATCTTGCTTCTCTTCACCATCACGGGCCTCCCAAAGGTAATATGTGTGTCACTTTTGGTAATGGTGATTCACTTCCCGTTACACACATGGGTACTTCGTTTATTGGTAATAATTTGCCTCTTCGTGACGTATTGGTTGTTCCTAATTTAACGAAGAAGTTACTCTCGATTAGTAAATTGACCACGGATCTACCGGTAGATGTTTTGTTATCTCAACCATTTTTTACTATTCAGGATCGCAAAACCAAGCAGGTTCTAGCTAAAGGACGCTGTGAGAACGGACTCTATGTGGTTAAAGATGGACCTCAAGCTCTTGTTGCTAGGCATAATGTTTTAAATAAAGCATCTTTTGAATTATGGCACAATCGCCTTGGACATGTTTCGTTTGACATTATTTCTTTATTACATAAATTGGGTGTTTTGCATGTTACTCTTGTGAGTTAGCTAAGTGCCACAAATTGCCCTTCAACACTAATTCCAAGCGGTCATTGAATCCTTTAGACCTTGTCCATTGTGATTTATGGGGTCCTGCACCAGTTACCTCTAAGGATGGTTTTTGCTATTATGTGGCGTTTGTGGACGATTATTCGAGGTTTACTTGGCTTTATCCGTTAAAGACCAAGACAGGTTTTTATTCCGTTCTCGCTACCTTTATCAAACTTGCTGAAACACAATGTTCGAGAAAGATAAAAGTCTTTCAATCGGATGGTGGATCTGAATTTGTCAATCACACCGTTCGACAAATACTTGAAGGAAATGGCACGTTTCATAGACTTTCTTGTCCGTACACACCTCAACAGAATGGTCGTGTGGAGAGAAAGCATCGGCATATTGTTGAAACTGGTCTTGCGATGTTGTTCAATGCTAATGTTCCTACTTCTTATTGGGTAGAGGCGTTTAGCTCAGCAACATACATCATTAATCGATTACCCACACCGATTTTGAACAACAAGTCTCCTTTCCAAATGCTCTATTCGCAAGACCCGCATTATGGTAATTTTCGCACTTTCGGTTGCCAAGTTTTCCCGTATTTGCGGGATTATTCTCCTCATAAATTGGCACCAAGGAGCATCTCGTGTATCTTTATTGGGTATAGCACCCAATATAATGGTTATTGTTGTCTTGACCCGGCTACCTCTCGTATCTATATCACCCGCTATGCGCGTTTTAACGAGACGATCTTTCCGTTTGCTGGTCAATCAGCTCCCTTAAACGAGTCTATATCTGAACTTCATAGCTTCCTAGAAGACTCACACTCACCGACCACCTCATCCGCTTCCCAACTCCCCACTCCATCGGTACCTACTACTCCAACTAAATTTCCTAATCCCGTTACTCCTTGCACCTTATGCACTTCACCTTCTGGCCTACCTTCACCGATTCACACTACCATCAGCCCACTTCCTCATACCCACCAGCCAAACCAATCTGCCCCCAACAGTCCACCAGTTCCAAACAGCCCACCAGCTTCTCCCAACGGCTCACCCGCTCCTCTCAACGGCCCAACATCTTCACCCAATTTATTCCATGCCTCACCTGACCCTACACCCTCTAATATTCACCCGATGCGTACTCGTGCAAAGAATGGTATTTTCAAAACTAAACACCTCGCTGACTTTGCCACTCTAAACCATCATGCTTTGCATGCTGCCCTTTATGAGGAAAAATTGCCAAAGGGAGTTAAATCGGCCATTAAAAATCCGAAGTGGTTGGCGGCTATGAATGAGGAACTTGAGGCTTTGCACAGAAACAATAC
Source organism: Bidens hawaiensis (assembly GCF_021521415.1). Lineage (NCBI taxonomy): Eukaryota > Viridiplantae > Streptophyta > Magnoliopsida > Asterales > Asteraceae > Bidens > Bidens hawaiensis. The sequence goes on along the minus strand of NW_027491058.1, from coordinate 1,446,907 downwards.
GTGGACTCTTTTACCACGTCCGGCTACGACCAATGTTGTGGGTTCCAAATGGGTTTATCGCATCAAGTATCGTTCTGATGGCTCCATTGATCGTTATAAAGCTCGACTTGTCGCTCAAGGTTACACCCAAATTCCGGGTCTAGATTATTCTTACACCTTTAGCCCGGTCGTTAAAGCCTCTACTGTTAGAATTGTGTTATCTCTTGCCGTTTTAAACAGATGGCATCTCCACCAATTGGATGTCAAGAATGCATTTCTTAACGGGCACTTAACTGAGACGGTTTTCATGGAGCAACCACCCGGCTTTGTTAATCCGGATTTCCCGAATCATGTTTGCAAGTTATCAAAGGCTTTATACGGCTTAAAACAAGCTCCACGGGCTTGGTTTCAAAGGTTGAGTACCTTTCTCCTTGCGTATGGTTTTTCGTGTAGTCGAGCGGATACTTCACTTTTCGTTTATAAGCGCGGTTCTTCGATTATGTATCTGCTTGTCTATGTTGATGATCTCATCCTCACCGGAAATAACGAGGATATTCTAGCTGCTTTTGTTTCTCGTCTAAATGCGGAATTCGCTATAAAAGATCTTGGCAATCTCAACTACTTCCTTGGCCTAGAAGTTGCTTACAATGATGATGGTTTGTTCTTAAGCCAGTCCAAGTATGCTAAGGACGTGCTTCACAGGGCTGAGTTATTTGACTCCAAACCCGCCACTACTCCCCTCTCTCCTCATGAGTCCTTTACCTCTGATGGACTTTTATTTGAGGATGTAACTTTATACCGTTCTCTTGTGGGTGCCTTGCAATACTTAACAATCACCAGACCTGACTTGTCTTATGCTGTGAATCAGGTTATTCAGTTTCTTCATGCTCCCACCACTATTCATTTTGAAGGAGTTAAGCGGATCTTACGGTATGTCAAAGGAACGGTCTCATTTGGTCTTCACTTTACTCGGCCTCACCGGAACACTCTTCTTGGTTACTCTGATGCCGATTGGGCCCGTTGTATCAAGACTCGCCGTTCCACATACGATTACTCTATATTTTTTTTGGGGGGGGGGGGAATCTTATTTCTTGGAGTGCGAAAAAGCAACCGACTGTTTCTAGATCAAGTTGTGAATCTGAGTATCGGGCCATTGCAAATACCGCTGCCGAGATTGTATGGGTTACCCATTTGCTTCGTGAATTGCATGCCCTGCCACTGGATCGGCCCACACTTCTGTGTGACAATAAAAGTTCTTTATTCATGACTCAGAATCCCGTTTCTCATAAACGAGCCAAACATATTGATCTTGATTATCATTTTGTACAGGAACTTGTTGCCTCGGGTCGCCTATACACGAAATTTGTTCCAACCAATCTTCAGGTGGCTGACATCTTCACCAAGAGAATACCTCGTACTCGTTTTGAGCAGCTCCGCACTATGCTCCGCCTTGGTCCACCACCATGCAGATTGAGGGGGGATATTTGATAATATTATAGTATATCTTGTAATCAATTGTGTATCTGTTAATTTTGTTAACTCCATGATTTATGGAGAGTTTGTTGTATCCTTTGCCTATATAGTTTCATAATCAATAAACATATTTTGAGGTTGATCCTATAATCACTCTTACAGTATAAGTATATGATTTACTATTATTTTATATAGTGAAATAGATAATCAAACAAAAAACCAATCACACATTTTTCTTAATTTTTTGCTTCTTGTTTCTTTCTTTTATTTAATGTCTAACTAAACCACGATGTGCAAGTTAATGGGTATGTTAGTTAAAGTCGTAATGTCTATATGACAGTGACACAATGTAAGGCCCCGTTACCGGTAGCCCTACTTTGGTGTTGGATTTACTCATAAATGCAGTTCTATATATCAGAGTTATTTAAAACTTTACGCGGAATATAACTTTAACCATAACATATTACAAAACTGTCTAATCTTGTCTTAACAAACATTCAAATTTATTTAAACATAAAACATAGTCTTTTAAAACATCATGACATTTTCTTGAGATGCCAGTATCTTCGGTTCCATGCCATGTGTCTTCAATCATGCGAGCTGCCTCAGCCTATTTTCCTGTGTTCATACTAAAAGTCAGCTACGCTGAGTGAGTTCTAGTTAATCACGTAACTTACTTTACATACAAATATACGTGCCCATAGGTACGCATTACATACTTGACCTGTCCATAAATCTTTCATACACATACATAACTAACCTTACGCTATAACATCCTCGGATATTATTAGGGTCAGGTGCCCTCCATCCTCGGATATTATTAGGGTCCGGTGCCCTCCATCCTCGGATATTATTAGGGTCCGGTACCTTTCATCCTCGGATATTATTAGGGTCCGGTACCCTTCATCCTCGGATTTTATTAGGGTCCGGTACCCTTTCTTCTATACCTTTTTAGCATACTTTTCTATATACATAATCGTAAGTTTCATACATACATCATTCATTCTTCGTCATACAACATACATATAACATCAAACATTTCCTGACAGTACATGCAATTCCGAAGATCGTTCATGTACCAACAAGAAATCATACATACAATTTCACATAATACATATATGGCATACACTTATCACTTAGGATAAGTGTATTAACTAATCACATCGAGTATGCACACAGCCCCGAAAACATAACAAGGAATGGGGCTAGAAACTCACCTGAAGTCGGTTACGTTCACCGTTAATTGTTATTCCTTCCTCAGTTGGGCACGGCTAACTGTATAACAATGGAATATCAAATACTACTCTAGTCATACTCTTGGCTACTTAATTCATCTCACATTTCTAAGCCGGTTTTACTTCATTGAATAATTACTGGTTAGTTAATCGTTACTCGTTACTCTTTAAAAGGTATCTTTCATAAATCATTAAAGTCCAAGGGTCCATTATGTAGTTATCTCATTCTCTCTAAGTTCAGGAACCATTCTGTCATTATGTTAAACTTCTAATTCATCCCAGTTTTTTAACGAATGGGGTTCATAACGAATGAACCCATTCGTTACCTTATAACGAATCAGGCCTTATTCGTTTGGTCTGGTTAGCGAATTGAACCCTATGACGAATTGAACTCTTAGCGAATCAGTCCACATAACGAATTAGTCCATATAACGAATTAGTCCTTCTAATTCGTTCTCTCTTATAACGAACTGGCTATAACGAATCAAGGGTGATTCGTCATCCCTTTCCCTTAACGAATTGAACACGAACTGTAATCAGTTCGCTATGTTCCCATGGACGAACTAGCTAGCGAATCACCTTTAATTCTCTATATTCCTGTAGCGAACTAGGGTTAGGTCAGGAATGTCAGAACATTCCCTGACATTCCCCCTTAACCTCGTACCACTTTCCGGCGCCGCCTTTCCGGCGCCGTCATTGCCGGAAAGCCGCCGGAAAAACGCGATTTCGCCGGAAAAACGGGTTTTAGCTCGTCAACGTTTTTCGTCCCGTTCGATCCAGATCTGAGCTAGGGTGACCCCTAAGCTCATCATAGGTTCGGTTTATACCCGATTCCATCCGGATCTCGTGACTTAAACGGTTTAACGGTGTCGGCTCGTCGTTTCGTGACTATATCTAACGGGTTTAAGCTAATAAAACATCATACTAGTATTAACTCGGTCGGTGCTCGGTTTCCTTCTTGGTTTCGGTGTAGATAGGGAAGAACTAGAGAGAAATCTTAAGTGTGTGTTTTGGGTGGTGTATAGAATGTGTGAGAATGAATTAAATGAGGGATTAATTTGTTATATAATTATGGATCATGGGCTTAAGCCCATGGTCTTTCCTTCTTTCATTCATAACCCAAGTCCATAACCCATATCCATTTACCCAACACTAGCCCAACTCGTATTCTATTTCTCTAAATCGATAACGACCCACTATAAAATAGACGATATTTATTTTATTAATAAAACCGAAATTAGGATGTTACACACAACGCTTTAACTAACCAGCAAACCTTCTCCACAACAACCAATCTAAGTAACTCATCAAATGGTTTCAGATAAAACTAGGACTGGCATATCGTGTATACCCGTACACGATAAGACACGAACACGATAAGACAAAAACACGAAATGTGTATACATGTACACAACATGGAAACTTATCGTGTACATGTATCCCAAACACAAACACAAACCTCCTACTACCTTGTATACACGATAATACAAGATAAGAGTTGTTTAGGAACACACATTTGACAACATGTTTAGTGAAACAAAAGCCGGAGAAAGAATGTTCGTGAGTGGGTGAGTGGTGACGGCTGAGAAACAGAGAGTGAAAATGTTTTAGGAATTTATGGTTTAGGTTAACTTTTATATATATGTGTGTGTGTGTGTGTGTAGGATTGATTTCTTTTGAGAACCACTTTGAGTTTTAAGAACTCGAAAAAACTCAACGTAACAATGTTTTTTTTGGATTTTTTTTACACGCATGTAATACGTAAGTGTAAGTAACGTGAAAAAAATTACAGCATCACCGAATCAACTTATTACACATGTGTAACTAACATTTAAATTTGTGTAATTATCAAAAAACTTTATTCTCTCTCATGGTTGATTTTTTTAATCAGATTTATTATTAGCCACATATTTAATAACCATTTAATTAAATGTGTGGTCCATATTGAGTTCTTAACGTTCTTACAACTCATCAAGGTTCTCAAAAGATCATTCCCCTATATATATATAGGGGAAGGTTAACGTATAAATGAAATTAACGTGCTAAACGTGATATCCAAATAGCGTAATTATATATACAGGTAGAGTAATTATGTAATTACACCATACATGTAGAGTAATTATGTAATTACACCATTAATGGTGTAATTACATAATTACTCTACCTGTATATATAATTACTCTACTTGATTCTCACGTTTAGCATGTTATTTCATTTGTATTTGATCCAAACCCTATATATATATATATATATATATATATATATATATATATATATATATATATATATAATTATAAAACTCTATTCATGTACTTAACGTGTACTTAACAGGTAAACAAGTATATTACCTGTTTAAACACGAAAATTAACAGATACGTTCGTGTATACATGTTTAGTGCACGAAACCTATTAAGGCCTTACATGTTACATGTTAAAATTGTATAGGTACGTGTCGTGTATTCATATATAAATTATCAGCCCTAGATAATATGTTACCAACTAGAGGTTGAGGTTAATAGTTACCTCTAATTATAATAACTTAAATAAAAAAATTCTAAAAATTTAATAAAACCAGTAATAATTATAACTTTATTATAATTTAGGGGTAGAAACATAAATCATTTAAAAAAGAGAAAATTATTGTTTGCTTCCTGGGTAATATCGTCGCGAGATGGAATAACCACTGAAAAAGAATTGGGCATGTTGTACCCTTGTTTTATTTGGGCGGGCTCTGTATGTGCCATTCCGTCAGTTGACCATCCAGTTGACCTGTGTAATGACTAATATGCCATTTTCAGCTGCGCAATTAGAAGATATGTGTTTCATATAATTTTCAAGTGTACCCCTGAAAATTTCAAACTATGTGTTTCCCTCCAAAATTTAAAATACCGTTTTTTTACAAACTTTTAACCCGAACCGAACCCGAAAACAACAAAACAAACCGATATATTTCTTTTTTTTACAAATTTTTCACCCGAACCGATCCCGAAAACATTCAAACGAACCGATATATTTCTTTTTTTTACAAACTTTTCACCCGAACCGATCCCGAAAACATTCAAACGAACCGATATATTTCTTTTTTTTACAAACTTTTCACCCGAACCGATCCCGAAAACAACCAAACGAACCGATATATTTCTTTTTTAACAAACTTTACACCCGAACCGAACCCGAAAACAACCAAACGAACCGATATATTTCTTTTTGTACAAACTTTTCACCTGAACCGAACCCGAAAACAACCAAACGAACCGATATATTTCTTTTTTTACAAACTTTTCACCCGAAAACAACCAAACGAACCGATATATTTCTTTTTTTTACAAACTTTTCACCCGAACCGAACCCGAAAACAAACAAACGAACCCGAACCCGAACCTGAACCCCAACACAATGAAGACAAACATTAAATATATATAACATGAACACAATACATAAATACATACATATAACAAAACACCCGAATTATAAACTTCGGGATTTTACATATACGAGCCGAACCCGAACACTATGGAAGGAGCCGCGGGCCGAGAGTCCACCTCCAACGGTAGGTGATAAGGGCTTCGCCTGCTAAAGTAACCAAAAATCGAACTGTTATTCTACGAATCCGGATCCGGACTCGAAGATTGAGCTCAATAGAGACTCTAAAGAGATCCCGATTGTAGTTTACATTGAAGATCAAAACCATTGTGGACAGGTGCGACGGTTGCGACGGGGTGCGACGGTGACGGGCGACGGGGGAGCCGGGTGACGTGCGATGGGGGAGCCAACGGGAGCTGGGAAGTGCAACGGTGGTGAGGTAGTGGCCGGCGGTGAGGTGTGAGGTGTGAATGTGGAAAGAAGGAAGATGGTGATATATATATATCTATATATATATATATTAAAGTGATGGTGTAGGTTAAGTAATAGGAAGGTGGAAGGAATGGTGGAAAAAGAAAGAGTGTGAAAGAAGAATGTGGAGGAAGAATACCCGGTGATGATCGGACTTCCATTTGTTTCGACAAGCCGGTTTTCCAAGCTCATGAAAAAGATAATAAAAAGAATGGCACATATATATCCCTTAATTTTATATTTGTAAAAAGTCTAAAACACCATCCCAAATAACGGCGGTTAACGGAAAAACTAACGGAGTGGCACATACTGGCCCGCCCAAATAAAACGGTACAACATGCGCAAATTTTTTTCAGTGGTTATTCCATCTCGCGATGATATTACCCAGGGAGGCAAATGGTAATTTTCTCTTTAAAAGTTAAGACTTACCAAAGTTCAGGGGCCATATAGTTCAAGGTTAAAATTGTAAAATGAAAAAGAGAAAAAAAACGATTATCATCTCTACTATATATAAAGAGGGAGTGAAGGACCTCTTAAATTTTAAGATGTCCAATCAATTATGCACAATGTACAATACACAATGCATAAATTTATGAGAAGTTAGGGGTAATATGGACTTTTCAATCTCTTCTACGGTTAACACACAATTATTGATTCAACAATATTTACAAGTATAGTCCTTTAACTTTAATCACATTATGTTAATATATATAATATTTTCACATTTACCCCTTATTCTAAATTAACTAACCCTACGACTTTTAAACGGCCATAACTTTTTCCACGTTAATATTTTTTCAATAAAAATACTCCATAAAAACGAGCATTTTATGCTCTTTAATTTAAGTATGATATTGCTATATTTTTTTTAATTTTAAAAATTTAACGTGTTATGTGATTACCAGTAAGTACCGGGAAACGGGCCCCGTCGAGTCGGTTCGGGTCGTGGGTCAGAAATAGTTATGAACAAAACACATGATACATAAGAATTAAATTTAGTTCAGGTCTAGTTGAGACCGGTTACTCGTGTACCAACACCGGATGGCGCATGTAAAAATGTTGCTTGAAGCGTGTACCGACACCGGATACACGCCCGATGTCGCGTTACACACACACACTATTGTTGGGTTACACGCATGTCGATGTGAGGTTAGATGTGTACTAATACCGGTTAAGCGTTTAATGTTGTGTTTACACGCATACCGCGACATCGCAGGGACACCCGATATAAAATACAGGAGTGATAGGAAAAAGTAAGAGTGTTGCTTTTAATAGTTTTATTACTTATAAATCACATAGTATAAGCTTAAATATGGGTAAAATGATCGTTGTGACATTAAATATCACGTGTCTTTCCATTTTATTTAAATTAGTTACAAAATTAACATTTAACTTTTATTACATTTTGTAAAATAAAATTATTATGCGATTGCCCCCTTCATCTTTAACCCGTAATTTGACAAGTTTATTTAAAAGTCTTGTTATATCCATATTTTCTAATATATTATGATATATAAAAAACCGACTTACCGTTGCGACGCACATATTTTTGTCGACGTTTTGATAATTTTGCTCAATATCGACTTATCAATTATAATATACAAGTTTACTATGCATCAATGTACATGTTGTGATGATTATGTAAAACATTTAATGCATGCGCTATAAATAAACATGTTTCATTCAATCTAACGGTTAAGCTTCATCAATTTTTTTCCCTCAAACCACCCTTCTTTGACCATATGATCATAATTTTCAATTTTTAAGTTGATCTTAAATGATCATTCTAAGGCTTGTTACTAGATTTAACTATGTATTTATGTGATAAGATTAAAACTTTGTCGTCGCCGCAACATCGTGCGGGCTTATTGCTAGTTCTTAACAACACTTAAGTTGATGAATGAATAATAACACAATGTATGTAAACTTTATGCTGAAAATTGTCAAAATTGTCTGCTAATATCTTATTTGTTTGCTCTTTGTTCATTATTCTATGTTTGTGTGTAAACCGTTCATTTTGAATATTAACACACAATCATAAACAGACCACACACATTTTATTAACAAACGAACACGAACAAGACAATATGTTCATTTTCCAGCTATAGTTATATAACAAACATGAACTTGCCATGTCTGAAGAATAGTTATATAAACAAATATGAACTTGCCATGTCCGTCTTCAACCGGTTCATTAAAATAGTAAATGCAGATATAACTAAGGGGAGAAGGCCGTTTCACCTTTCAACACACAATCCAAAATCCTAGTTTTCAAAATAAAACTCCATATAACAGTTCCTCATCCTCAACAAGAAGTATATAAGTCAAAATAACAACCCACCACTAGTTGTCTAGTCCCAACACAATTGTTTCTCAAAACAAAAACACCATGCATCTCACACGTTTACTCAGACTCACCACGGTTCCCGTCATCATCAACCGGACTTCCATTGTCCCTCGGGCTTTCACTTGGGCTGCGCCCATTCTCTTCAGCAGGACTCCTATCAATTGGGCTGCCACCATCTTCCATTGGGCTCCTACTCCTTTCACTCGCCTTCTCAGCTCGGTCTCTTGGTGACGGGCTTCTGTCAGCAGGTGATGGGCTTCGGTCTCTTGGTGACGGGCTTTTGTCAGCAGGTGATGGGCTTCGATCTCTTGGTGATGGGCTTCTGTCAGCAGGTGATGGGCTTTGGTCTCTTGGTGATGGGCTTCTGTGTCTCCTTGGGCTCCTCTTCTTTCTATCTGCCCGGTCACTGCTCCTCTCGCGCCTTGAAGGTGATCTAGATCGGCTGAAAAGTCAAAAAGGCAAAATAAATTTAGACGTAAGTTTTCCAATAAAAAGACAACATATATGTAAATAAATAAAATGTACAGGAGAAGTGTTTTAACCGACCAAACCCATTTTGGCATGTAATTAGGCTTGTATACAGCCGATGAACCAAACGTTCATGAACTGTTCAGCGCGAAGTTTGTTTATGTACATTTAATTAATAAATGAACGAACATGAACACATACCTAGTCCAATCATTTATATGCATGAATGTTCATTTAGTTCATAGTTTTATTCCCGACACATTGTTCTTCACATTACTTTTAACTAGTCATAGCTTAGGTATGTTCATTCATCTATGTTCAGTTACGTAACCGTTCATTTATACTCTTAACAGGCAAACAAAGACGAACACAAACATGTTCATTTTCTCAATGAACAAAACACAAACAAGAAAACCCTGTCCGTTTAACTGTTTGTGTTCGAGTGTTTGTTCAGTTCAAGTTACATGAGCAAACAAGAACATGCTCAGTTCGTGTTCGTTTGGATCGTTTGCAAGCCTACTTGTAATCATGTGAACAAAGTAAATTGACAAATATGAGGGTGCATAAAACATATGTTTTCAAAGTTGGGGGGCTAGATATGTAAATGTAACCTGTAGCTGCGACCTCTGCTATAGCTACGACTGCGGCTTCTACCACGTCGAGGAGGAGATGGGGTCCGCGAGTAACTTCGTCCACGCCTGCTTTGAACACTTAATAAAAGAAATATTATTTTCTGAATATTTTTTTTAATGGACAAAAGAAATGGTAATGAGCTTACAGTTTCTTGGGGCTGTTTTTACAATCCCTTTCAATATGACCGCGCTCACCACAACGATAGCATTTGTTTTTCCAGTCGCCTGCTTTGCAATCTCGGGCCCAATGACCATCAAGCCCGCAATTAAAGCAACGACCCGACCCTGGTGGAGGACCTCTACCAAGATACTCACGGGCCCCACCTGAGGTACCACCACCACCACCTCCACCTCGTTGAACCTAATACAAAACAAAGCACAATGCTCTTATTAAGTCAATGCCAAAGTTTTGTTTTTTTTTTAATAAAACTTTGGTCTTTTTCATTGCCAAAGTAGTAACAAGGTTTGACCCACAGCCCGTCTTGACCCGAACCAAATTGACACTTCTTCAAAAATGGCCAGTTTTGACCCAAGCTAGTTTAGCTCTGAACCCGTATTGACCCAAACCCGTGCTGACCTAAATTCGTTCTGAACCATCAACCGACCACCACCCAGTTTGCCAGGCTTACTTCTACAGATGTGCATACATTATATGATTGTCAAGCATTCAAACCCTAATTCTAGAAAAGTTTCAATCATGCCAATTCAGTTTACATATCCTAAACTCAATATATTTGTGAAACTTAAATATGATTCCATTATTAACAATTTTAAAATTTATTTAGGTTCAAAACTCAAAAGTTTTCAACCTTAGTTACTTCTGGGATTACTTTCAAGTATTTGATCCATAATTTGAGGACATCCTGTTAATCATGTATACGGTCAATATGTCAAACATTGCATGATTTCAGACATTACATATTTGAACTCGAATTATCGGATTCTCTACACGCCATAATATATTGCATATACACGCATATACAGACCAAAAACCATCATGAATATAAAAAGATCATACCCCTTTTGCAAATTCCACCACAATACGACTTCCATCAACATCACGACCATTCAAGCTGTATCGTGCATCATCAGCATCTCGAGGGTCACTGAACTCCTACGGTAACAAAAATAAAGAAAAAAGCACGAACGCAAAGGTCATACCAATCAATATGATAATATAAAAGTATGGGAAAAGGCAAAACGAGATTCTATGCAACAACAATCAATCACTAAAAGTACAGCAGTAAAAGCAGTAAGTACATACCACGAAGGCAAAGTTACGCTTCATATCCACCTGACGAATTCTGCGTAAATGGCGCCAGAAACGAAACAATAAGGCCATCATGACATTAAGAACCAAAAGGGTTGATACTTCGCCCCTCAAAGATGAACTAAAACACCACTTTGCCATTATCTTCTAAAACTACTGAAAATAATATACAAAGAATCGCCAACGTCTTTTATACACGCACTGCATGAATAGCGATTCATTTGACCATGGTCAACCTCTCACCATATACCTCCAGGTTGGGTTAAACCCATAAACCTTCATAAAGATCATCAAGTCAAACAAACTTGACGCTTTAAGGGGGTAGTCTTTTGAAAATGGTAATTTAAAAAACCAATGCCTTAATCTTACACACGCCTAAGTTCTAAAACTACCTGAATTTTAAATTTTAAGTTCTGTTGGAAACAATAGTATGTGGCATAGGTGTACAGGATCATAACATCAAGATGAATATTTGACACAAAATTATCTACTTAAGGATCAAGTGTATGCATAATCAGCAAATATGTCAAAGTTATCAGCTTTTGTCAAATAAAAAAACACTGTACAAAATGACTGTTGCTAGAATTTTTTTTACCTTCCATAACGGCTAAATACGTCCTCTAAATCACGCGATCGGGTTCGTGAACCCAAGTGGCCAACATAGAGACGTGTAGTCCCATAACGATCATCATAACGCGGCATATTCCCTGCACAAAGAAAACACATGCACACGTATATATTTAATATGTGTATTTTAATAACAATAAAACCACCAACTGTTGATAAAAAGATACTTGAACAACTGCATGTATAGTAAACAGATGCATATAATAAAGATCTACTTAAAAACATAGTTTTATGACTGGCATATGCACCAAATAAACGTCTTTAAACTTTATCTGATATGACGTCTCAAAACATAAGTTTATTATAATGTATTAACTATTGTTAATTCTTCCTAAAGTTGTAAACGAACCAAACGTAACCAAACGTTTGGCAAAGTTCATATGTCTGTTCGTTTAATTAATAAACGAACATGAACAACAAACTTCAATTGATTATCTAAACGAACGAGAGGCCATGTTTGTTCAATTGTGTTCGTTTACATCCGTTATGTTCATTATTTTTAATGTTTTAACTACTTTTCTAATCTTATCGTATTGATTTAACCAAAACTATCAACTTTCAAACAAAAAAATATACAAACATCAAAGTTGTTCAGTTAGTGTTTGTAAAGCGTCCGTTTATCCACACGTTTGTTCGTCCGCTAAACGCTTAACGAACGAACATGAACAAGGTCTAATTCTTCTGTTAATATTTCCAGTTACAATTTTATACAAATTCCAATTACATATGAAGCATATAAAAATCGATATAGACTAATTCGATCGGTGACGAAGACACTGTAACTTGTTTTACAGCAGAATTGAACGAACAGTAACTACGAATTGATTGAATCGATAACATGAAAGTTGAATTACAGTGTAATTGGTGTGAAAATTAATAAGTTAGAAGATACCTGAATAAGCGAACAGTTACAGAAACCCTAGTTTTTACCCCTTTTGTGTTTGTGAGTTCAAACACGAACGGCGAACTTAACCCCCGCTCGATATATATATAGAGAGAGAGATATAGATATACAGTTATATGACCGAAATGCCCTTGCCACTTGCTATTGAAATAAGTTATATTATACAAATATAATATATAACTAGTAGGCGGGATCCGATAACGACTTGTACAACAATATAAGAAAACCATATTAATCTCCTGCGCATATATAAAAGTGTGAAGATCATTTTAAAAATTCTGAAGTCATATTATCTAAATCTATAAAAAAATGACCTGGTTCATTATTCCTTCATCCTTAGTGTCAATGTTGTCATAAACTTTCTTAAAATCGTAGAGTTTTGAGAGCCGAGAACAAACAAAGGCTCTATAGCAAGAAATAGATGTGCACAATCCGGGTATTCTCATAAACCATAACCGGAGAAGAATCGATTTCGGGTGTGCTCAACAAAAGTCAAAACCGGGCCGGGGTAGGAACCGGATCCAGGTATAGTCGGGTATTTGACCGGTTCCCCCGGCTTTTTTTCGGGTTTGGGTAGGATAGGGTAGAGTCGGGTTTTGACCGGGTATTGGCGGAACCGGTTCCACCGGTCCGGGTACAATCTGGGGAACCCAAAGCCCTGTCCGTACTCGCGGGTAGGGTCGGGTCCGGTTCCGGGTAGGAAGTGTCAGGTCGGGTCCGGAACCGGTTTTTTTGTGCACCTCTAGCAAGACACTAATGGCCAATGACGTGAACTAACAACCTAAAAAGACGGGGAAAAAAATAATAAATAATACTCATGCATATGATGTATATATGTGTGAACCCTCAGGTGGGCAAAAGTAAATTGCCCTAATTTTGACATTATTTTACTAATCTCATGAAAATAACGTTAAAAGTGGCGGAAGGTTAATCAAGCATCATGTGGTGGCGTTGATAGCCGAAAGACAAGGGCACATGCACCAATCAGCCGGTGTCCCGATGATTGAGTGCTATGTGCCTTATGTCCAAGGCTTGATGCAAAACTACTATCGAGCCGGGGGTCTCACCGGAAGCAGTCTCTATATCCCTATGGGATAGAGGTAAGGCTGTCTACATCTTACCCTCCTCAGACCCTACCATAGCATTGTTATTGGTGGGATATACTGAGTACGATGATGATGATGATGACTCATGCATATGCCTAGTTCTAACAAGGCTTGCGGTACAACAAAATAAAATAAAATAGTTGCATCAGATGCAAAATGTAAAAGGTGGCTTAATGGGCTTGCAACACGGTAATCGTTTATGTTAGTTTATTAATCCTCATGCAATACATTGTATAGTGCATTAGTGCTTGCTAGTTTTCTTAGTCATATAACTTCACATTAGAATCCATATAATCAGGGAGCAAAAACTAATTTTGAGATCAAAACTCAAATTAGTTTACACATAAATCAATCTCAAACTTGTTCTACTAATTCCATCAAATCCAAAACTCATATTTCCTTTTAGATGTTTATTATTGTATTATTTAATTTTGAAACTCAAAAGACCCTACAACAATTTGATGACCACTATTAGAAACGGCCATTGACCACACTAAATGATTATGTTTTGAAACATAGTACACCTGATACACGTTTGAACGCAATAAGCCTAACCCCATTCAGATAGCATCAATACACTATTGCTGGTATTAACAAAATGCTTAACATAAACATCCATTAGACAAACAGCCCATCCCTATTCAGAGATAAAATCAGCTTCCTGGACCTTCCCTTTCACTGTCATTGTCTCCATGCTACATATTAATCCAACACATAATAAAATTTAGAAGTTTTTATAGAAATAATAATAAATCTAAACCACAACATTCTAAACTTTGCAACTGACAAATAGGAACTTGTGTGAAGTCCTAACTAATAGATCTAAACTAAACAAAACCAGGTTGCTCAACTTTTAAACAGATGGTTGCGTGGCCAGCATGGCTAGATGGTAGTTGTGTTAATTACTGATACCTTAAACATTAAAGAAAAAAAAAACAAATTATTCAGAGAACTGAACTATATATATATATATATATATATATATAAAAGGAGGACAAATTACTTACCGAAACACCCCTTTTTACTCCAAGTTCCTACAACCAAAGATGCCATTATCAAAGACGTCTTCTGTAACCCAATAGAATTTCAACTGTGTGAAGAGATATTATGAAACTCAATAATAAAGAATAATAAAATGAATAACACATATCAGTCAACAATCAATAAAATGTAAATTAATAAATTTAGAGTATCAATATGCAAATAAAAGTCTCTTTTTTGATAATTGTGACACTAACTTCGCTTCAATGATGTTTTTTGGCCGGGCTCGACGCATCAGTCCGCAATCACCACCCATTTAGCATTGTTAAAAACTACTCTTCTCGCTAAATCCTGAGACGTAAAGCAGGACATTAGTGTCTATTCTCAAAGACTGTTCTATATTTAACTACACTAATCACCTACAACCTAAAATTTGTAAAGCCTTTGTAAACATACTGTCACCTAAACGAAACAAAAAACAACATAATAGGCTTTACATGTAACTACTACATACCTATTTGACTATACCAATCACATAAACAAAGATAAAACCCAATAGTTAAAATGTGTTAAGCACTTGCAAACCTACAGTCACCTAAACGAAATATATACATGCACATAATACATATAATGACTTCTACATGTAATCGATATATACAAAGACAAACTAAAAAACAGCGAAAGTATATAAGATCAAAGACATACACGAATAGCTACCACAGGTAGCCAAGGTGACACCCTTCATCCACTAAATGCTTCAAAGCTTTTAATAATACTACTGCCACATATGTGAGAAAGAAAACAGAAGATCAACATACCTAACCCTTCATTCCTCTTGTGGTTTTTTTTTCTTTCAAGCAAAAAAGCACCAATTTGACAACTGATCAAACATATAAAAGCAATCTAACTATACTATTAAAGCAATAGGCTTTATGTCAAAATCCCCCCTTCATATTGGTTGATTTCCATACTTTCCATGTATATCAATGACTTATCTATTTTTCATCTTAATAAAATAAATCAATAATAAATTAAAACAAGATTCATCAATGCTACTAAAGTATTATCTTTCATATTTCATTTAATTTTAATTTTTCGTTTTGAATATTCTAATTAATGTAATATATTAAAATCGTAGCTATAGTTTCTAAAACCAAATATTCAAAATTTCATTTTGAATATTTTATTATTTTTGGTTGATTTTATTCACCACCTTTGTTTATTTTTTAGATAATATATAATATATAATTTAGATAATTATTTGATATTTCATCAATAGAAAAGATTACGGATTTAGACATTACGGATAATATATATAATATAGAGAGATTACCGATTTAAAATATTAAAATTTTGTTAAAATATTATATTTATTAAAAATTATCAAATTCATAATGTTGTAAAGGTTTGTACCATTCATGTTCAATTTAGAAAATGATGACCCATTTGATTAAGGTAATGTTTTAATTACGAAATTTATAAATTTGAATTTATTATTGTATATTCTTTGAATGTAATTAATTTATAAATATGAATTAATTATTGTATAAATTATGGTGTAAATTTGAATGTAAATTAGACATTAAATGACAATCATTAAGTTTTACCACATTTACTGATGTTGACCCATTGACCCATTGATTTAATTACGGTCATTGAGTTTTAACAGTTATAATAAAAATTCACTTATTTGTTTAACAATAACAATTGAGTTACAAATCCATTGTTGACCAATTGACTTATTATTGTAAACATTGACTTTTTATTACGATTTTCTAATTAACCATTGAGTTACATATATATAACAAAATTAGTAACTTTTATTTTCACACCTTATATGAATTACATTACATAATATATGATGTTATAATTGATGATTAATTATATTATTATAAAGAATATAATTAGTAACTTCTATTTTTACATTAATAAGTTTATTTCCGTATGTTTAAATATAGTCAACATTTATATTAAATAATATTACATTTATACTAATCTAATTATGTAACATTGCATTTTATAAAATTCAAAATTTGAAAATCCCTTAATTACGATTTCCCTTCTATTCATTCTTACTATAACTTTTTTGAAAAATTTTCAAATTTCCTAAATTTATGTTTCTAATCAATTACCTGTATTCCTTCATTTTTTTTAATTTAGTCTACCCTAATTCATTTCGTATAAATACGTACATTTGATAGGCTAGTTCTTACCCCATCAAAACCTCTTTAGTAAAAACGATAAGCTTAAGCTTTTTACTTTTTGTTGTTTTTATATCTTCCATTTTCTTATTCATTTTTTTGCTTAAAAGTGTTATTGTTCCTAAATGATTTATTTGTTTTTTAAAATGTTTCACCACTAGCAATATGGAGCCAACAAATATCACCATGTTGAACCAATTGGACGTTCTTAACAGTGAGTGTATCCTAAAGGTGCGTATTTTAAAACTTTGGCGGCTCAAGGGCAATTCAAAGCCTGGGCAAGACTGGTCAATCGAAATGATCGTGCAAGACGAAATGGTATTGTTAACACATTCATTAATTTACTATATTATTCATACAACTTTGTACTAATCTTAATAATAATGTGGCAGGGCAATAGAATGCAAGCCTATTTAAGGAAGCCATGCATTCTCAAGCCTAGACAATCAATGATTATTAATAATTCATTTGAATAAAAAATAGAATAAAATAAATTAAAATACTCATTGATTAACAATTATTAAATATTTTTTTAAATCTGGTCAAACATCATAATTAACCTATTAATGTAATTATGATATCAGTTATTCTAAATTAATTACTCTAATTATTATAAGAATTCAAAAACTTGCTAATTAAATCATCTCACTTACATTATATAAATTTCAAGACTGAAAACTCTAACCATTTTAATCTTTCTCTCTTTCTCTCTCTCTCTCTCTCTGTTACCTCTCTCTTTCGGCCTATTCCTCCACGTTCCCGTAAGGTTCTATTGTTTTCGGTAATGTTTTATATTTAATTGTTATATGATTTTTTTATAATCTCTTAGATTGTAAATCATACTCTATTTTAAACTCTTATCATATTATTCCGGTAAGGTTTTATATCAATAATATTTTTTTTTCCTGTTTTTGTTTGTTTTTATATTAATAATTATGTGATTTTTTTCTTATAATATCTTTAGGTTATATATCAAAATCGAAGATTCAATGGAGATATTCACTATTTCGTTTTTCGGGTAACGCGATTCAAATTTTCTGGTTGTAAATTATAACATCAATTTTACATTTTTTTCACATAATTCAAATCTTCAATAATTTGTAATTTATTTATTATGTGATATTAATATTAATATTTAATTTTATCATTTCTGGTTATTGATCCCAACTTGATATAACTAATTTCATGTATTGAGGATTGTTTGATAAGCTGTCTTTTATTTTTGTTTAATATTGATGTATATTTCTGTTACTATTCATGTATTTATTTATTTTTAACAATTTATGTAATTCAAATGATTATTATATAATCCAGAAAAGAAATTTAGTTAATTATTATATAAGACATTAAATTATCTATGGTAAGATAATTAATCTTATACTGTTGTTAGTCAAAGTCCAATTAAATCACCAATGTCAACGCAATTAAAACATTATTATACTTTCCAATGTTATCTTACTTTACATTTTTAGATTTATACACATTTAATATGACATTAAAAACCGATTTTCCCCATTCAAATGTCATACATACATATATATATTATATATATATATATCACTTAATATCCAAATTCAATTCTCACCATTTATATGAAATTTATAAAAATATGTTAAAGAGTTTTACTTTTACCATATGTTAAAAAACTGAATTTGAATAAATTAACGATTTGACTCAATTTGACCATTTATATTGAATAGGTTTAAATAACATTTACATATTTAAACATAATTCTCATTTTAATTTGACTAATTTTTTTCAACCCTTTTTAATTTTTTGATTATCATCCATAATTATGAACCCATTTCATAAATATTCAATATCCATGCCTTAAATAAATAAAAAATATTAGTTTATTCTAAATGTTTCAAGTTATTATGAATTTAACGTCAATTTTAACTAAATCCCTTAAGTGAATAATAAAAATTATTTATTTAAACCATTTTGAAATTCGAATTGTTGACCACTTATATGAAGTTCACAAAAATAGGTTATACAGTTAATAATTCAGTGCTCACGTACATTATAGAATCTTTAATATATTTGACCAATTTAATATGTCTTTATTATAAATTTTTTAATTACCACGTTTTAATTAAGGTAACCAATAATTTATTATTATTTTTATTATTATTAATTAATTAATTAATTTACGTTTATATAAAGATTCTTATAATATATATTTTAATCCGGTTAACGAAAAATTAATTAGTCATAAATTAAAGTTTTGTTTTCAGTTTATTCAATTTGATAAGTTTCATTTTAATTTATTTTGTTTGAAATTAAAATTTTGGCTTCTTTTAGTAATCACTATATGTTATGAATTTGATTGTTGATCTATAAAAGTTTAATCACTACATTTCTAATTCTTATTCTTATTTATTTTCATATTATTCTTCTGTTGAACACTTTGTCATCTTGATTTACATAGTTAAAGAAACAAGTTAATGAGTCATTTAATATTTGCACGTTTAATTTTAATTAGTGAGCCTAACATTTAATATGATACCATAATTATGTTAAAATTTCCATATATATTTTGTAATAAGACTAATTGTTTTAAAAGTCTGTACATTCTTAACAAATTAACAAGTCAAATCTATTTATGAATTTTGAATATAAATTTTGAAATGCTAAATGTTGTTAACTTAATTTTGGTTTCCATTTTTGCGGTTACAAACAAGTCAAACCTATTTATGAATTTTGAATATGAATTTTGGAAAGCTAAATGCCGTTGACTCAATTTTGGTTTCCATTTTTGTGGTTTTGTATGCCAACATTAAACATTTATGTTCATATAAAATTTGATGCCAGCACATGAAGGTATTTATAATGTTTATGTTTTTACACTATGATGGCATTATGCTCATAGATATAACTTATTTCATTACTATATTGATGAAGTTACGGTCATCAATTTATCCCATTTCACTTAGAAGATGTATTACTTACATGTCATATATAAGATGTATTTATGTTTGGGCAATTTGGCTTCCATGACAACAGGAGACTCAAAGGAGTGAAAATACGAGTGAATGATAAACCATAGCAACAATAGTAACCACCATTCATGTTAATTCGATTTCACTTCTTATATTTCCAGCCTTGTAGCGCACGGGTTTATGACTTTGACTTATGTTCTTTATGGTCACCATTACTTACAAGATTTATTGGAATTTTTTTAAGTTTTCATAATCATCAACATTTCTGAAATATCGATCTTTGGATTTAATTACATACAATTATATTAATTGAAACTGACAACACAAATAAATTATGCTATGTAATTGGATTTTGTATAATCATGAGTTTTATTCTTGTTTGTATTGTATTTTGAAGGAACAAATTTGAGGATGAATATACAATTAACATAAACATGTAAATACACATTATTAGTGAAAAATTTTATACTTGAATAGTTATATAAATAAAAAAAATACAAATCACTTTTGGATAAATTATAGAATTGAAAATGAACATTGTGCATAACACTTTTGATTCATTGTTATATGTTTTATAATACATAAATTGAGTTCTTTGCAAGTTTATTTTGTTAGATATTATTTTATTGCTTGGACTAAACTATACATTTCTTTTTTATTATCAAGATCATGGTGGTTGTCTCAATGAATTCAAGAATTCTTATTTTACTGAAGATTATATAAACATGCTTGGTTCCTATAATATGCAAGTTATGTTAGATTTCATAAGTAAAAACAATAAGATAATAAGCCCGTTTTTTGCTTTTATTTTTTTACAATGATTCTGTTTTTTCAGCAAATATGAAAGAAAATATGTTGCTTCACACAAGGATGTCATGGAGATAGACGAGACCCAAAGAATCTTAGCACCATGCAACTTATTACAGAATTGAAAATATCACCAAAACTTTGCTAGAAGATGCACCATAAACTAATTTGGCATACGGTACTTATGATAGTGCGTCGATGATATGTCATATGAAACACGCTTAAATATAAATTTTGTTGACAACCTTGACTTGCTTGAGTCCAATTTCAGAGCTTATGGAATTTTAATTAAACTGCCAAAAGCACCAGTGAAGACAAGTGTGCACAAGAGGTATGTAACCATTTGTTTTTATTTTGACATAAAATTTGAACCATCATAATACTTTGTCAACTTTATGTTTATAAAACTTTTCCTATTATTTCGAAAACATTTACATAAGAGGATTATAAAAGTATGTTATCATCATACACTACCTGAATGTTATTGTTACTTGCAGCCATCCAGGACTTGGATAAAATCTATCTCTTGCAACTATTTCAAGATGTTTCTTTTTCAAGCAAGGATTCAGTAGTGTAAGTACCATCTCCAACTTTCTTAGGGGTGGGATAATAGATTTTGGTTTAGAGATCTCATGTTATATTTAAGTACTTAACACATTGGGTGTTTGTCGTATCACATGTATAAATATATGATTTTGCAGTAACATTACTTGAGGAAGATTCAAGATTGGTACAACTTGATAGCCATTTGATATATTGGTAATAGCTATTATAGATTCTACTTTTTTTACAACACGTATACTTAACTTAAATGGTTATTGAGATTGAAGCTCACTGATGAAGATTTTATGATATAAACAAATGTCTTTTATGATTGTTTTCCTTCCCATATATGTTTCTTAAATATACTGTATATCATAAAACACATGACAACCAGCCTAAGACAACAAAAGTTGGGCTAGCTCATGGCAATGGATCGGGTTTGGGACGGGTTTGGGACGGGTTTCCCAAACCCATACACGATTAGTAAAGCCCATCCCAAACTCGACGGGTATTTATCGGGTAACTACCCGTCGGGTTTCGTGGTTTTCAATCGGGTTCGGGTTTCACTGACATCCCTATAACCCATACATTTGAACAACTATGAACTAAAAAATACTCAACCAATTTAACGATAGTTAAATTTTGGAAATTTAATTGCTTCATGGATATAATAAAATTTATAATTTTTGTACCATACATTTATGTTACATCTAAACATTTCTTAATCATCATAGTTATGTAATTATAATTTTCATTGTGTACATCCAGGGTGGCAATTGCGATAGCAAAGTTCTTTGCTACTGTATATGTTAAAGCTTGAGTGTTTTACCTTCAATTTTCTAATATGTCACTTGGGTTGGTTATACTTTTTTCTTCGTCCAATGTAGGAATGGGCGTGGCTTTTGGACTATAATCTTACTTTTCGCATGGAATTTCTTTTATGATACTGTGATGGAAATTGTATTAACACTTGGTGTCAGCTACCTTGCTTATTTTATGGTATGTAGATTCTTAAACTCACTTGCTTTGAAGGTATTTACTGTTACAAACATTAAATTATAATTTGTTCTTCTTTAGTATACAACTTTTAATGTGTATGATATTCATTTATATATTTATTAATAATATGAAATTTATTATCTTATTTATAGGATTCTTCAATTCCTACCGATGACTAGGTCACTCCTATTTTCATTTCTCAAGATGTTGTTGTAGATGTTCCATTGACTGATGAAAATGGTGAATCCGCTTCTGTTAAAGACGCAAAGCTCAAACTAAAGTTAGTTGATACATATGATGCTGATTCTGAAACAAGTATGTCGGCTACAAAAAGCAATAGTGAAGAAGGAAATGGAAGTTTGATTGTGATGAAGGGGTTATTCTTGTTATCCGAAAGTTTGAGAAGTGATGCCTTTTAAATGATGATAATAAAAGGATGCTTTCAAGACAATAATTGTTTTAGGTTTATGTTTGAGTTTGTATTTTGTTTCTTTGATATTTTGTTGATTTTTTTTTGTCATAGCTTTAGAGTTTTCATTAAAATTTTATGTTTTGGTTTGCTTTGATATCATTAAATTATATGAAGTGCAATTAAATATCATGTTGCGGCCAAATAACAAATTCAAAAATATGTTGTTTGAAATTATTTGTCTATTGAACGATTTATATTTTTTCACCCGTGGCGCCCACGGGTCAATAACCTAGTAAAATGATAAAAAAAAAACTTTGAATAAAGAGTATTAAACCTGGCACTACGACGGTTAATTAATAGAATCCCAACTTTGGATCTTTATTTTGTGTGAATCTTCCGTACAAGAAGTGCACTTGACAGATGTTGAAGTTCAAACACGAAAGGCGAACTTAACCCCGCTCGATATATATAGAGATAGAGATAGAGATAGGTAGAGATATAAATATATGACCGAAATGCCCTTGCTAGTTGCTATTGAAACAAGTTATATTATACAAATGTAATATATAATTTTTTAATTGAATACTAGTTAAAACTAAAGTAATATTTTCACATTTTATTTGTTTTTTTCTCTTAGGCACAAGTCATTCTCGTACCAGGCTTGGACCATGTCTCCCGAACAATCTCAGTACATATGGCGCAAGACGATTCCACATATCGAGGTCGGAATGGGATCGGGTGTTTTCACGTCTCATCGTAGTGCCCGTTTTGTCTTGATTTCCGATTGATGAACAAGAAGGAAAATGGAATTCTTGGATTTTCTGACTCGCCCCCGGCTACATGCCCTTTGGACCCTTCACGCATAATCTTTGGGCGGGTTCACGTACAGGCCCGGCTCAAAGGGAGGGCGAAGAGGTTGACGGACCCAGGTCTACTTTCTTGAGAGACCCATAATTGTTAAAAGAATATTTATATTTTATATATCATTTTGTTTTAAAACAAAAACATGAAAAATGACTTATTGGTTGAATGGAAAGAGTTCTAGACTACGGAATCAAATGTTATGGGTTCAATTCCTACAAGTAGTGATATTTTTTTTTATAGACAAACTTTCATTTATGTTTTATATGAGTTATTTTAATAGCTCATTTATTATTTTATTTTTTTGTTTTGTTTAATTTTGAGTTTTAAAAAGATAACCTTATTGATAAAATTATGTATCACATAGGTAGAACACGATTCTAGGGCATCATCTTTTTAGTTGCCCTAGGCCCCAAAATGTTAAGAAGTTTTTGTATTTGATCCTGAAATCATAATCCTATATGTTTAGGTATTTAAAAAGATTGTTGAATTGAAGAATCACAATGCGGGAAATGAAGAAATTGAACTATGTCGGAGTAATCTAATAGGATAAACCCAATTGAAATTGAATTATGTGACATTCGTCATTTTCGGTTTAACTTGTATTTGTATTTGTATCGGAAACCCGACCCATTTTGTCTTTTGGATTCTTCGTTATTAATAAAATATTGGGTTTTATGTTTCATTTATGTTTCGCAATTGTTGGATCAAGAAAACACCATTTATGGTGTCTTAAAACACCCTTTATTATTAAAAACGACTTAAAACGAACTTCAGGGACCCAAATCGGCAAATAAACAAAGCTAAAAGGGTGTTTTAAACTAATGGATAACTCTTACTTTTTCCGCCACCATCCACCTAGTTTGACCATTTTAACCAATCAAAATGCATACATAACTCTTATGGGTAACCTTTGTTTTTTCCACTACAAATGCAAGTCTGATGCACCCATTTTTGTTGCTCATTCTTCCTCAAAACTCTCCCAATCTAGATCTAAGTATTCATCTTTCAAACTCTTGATAGTTTGACTTCTCAGGGTCAAACTAATGCTAATCTTTGTTCTAACTAATTATTGTTAACTAAAGCTTGTTATTATAGTTTGTTTAAAACATATTTCCCTCGTTTCCTTGGCTTTCCCTTCTCCGGCCATGGTCGGTTTAGGTGTATTGATAGGCAAAGCTACATTGAGGACTATTATAGTCCTTGTTAACACTTTAAATTTGTTTAAGCTTATTATAATTGTTTAGTTTCTAGTCATTTTAGTTTCCAAATCATTTTAATAGTTCAATGGTATTTGGGTACGTGACAACCATCCTCGGTTTCATTCTAAGTCAAGAACCGAACCAAAACCGAACTCTTGTTTAAATACTTTATTATTAACATTTTATATGTAAGACTTGAGTATTATCATTTCTAAATTTATTATAAGTTCCATGGTATTGGGTATGTGGTAACCATCGATCTTATTCCGATTCAAGGACCGAACCAAGACCGAAGTAAACCGGGTTCACTCGCTTAAGACACAATAGTTGTGTTTTGGCCACCAAATCTCGTATTTTTCTCTAAAACTATATTATAAACTAATTTTAATTATTTTCTCAAAACACTTGGCATGTTGGATCCAACTTGGTCTTATAGCAAGTTTGGACCAACAAAGCCAAACACCCGCTTAACGGACGTTGAGGTTCTTCCTAACATAACTACACACTTGGTTATGTTATTTTACTTTAAAGCTTTTAAGACGATCTACAAACTCAAGACCCTCTTAATCTAGGTCTTGCTCTTTGAACTTGCATTTCCTTTTATTCGCAACTAATGCTTCAAGTTACTTATACTTACGTGAGTACATTTCATCCCCCGTCTTCACTTTTATACTTTGGGGGTAACATGCATACTTATTCAAAAAAAGAATGATTTAATATACTCGATCCTCAAACCACAAACTCTTGGGTGTATGATACTTAGAATTCTTTCTCTATTGTGTGTTATATGTTTCATATGTTTTACGTGCACAAGTGTTTATTTTGTTGTTGTTGAGATAATACGCACCCCTAACTATTTAGCTTTGTGCTAGTAGAATAGGGCCTTGTTATCCGAGTATATTGGTTGTTACCGATTAGAAAAGATCCTCATTTATTTATGATTTATATACCGCTTTGTTGCTTTTATTTATAGTTTCATATACGAGTTGTGGATTTTGCCTCATATTATATGTACTCAAAACTATGAAATTGCTCACCAACATACGTGCTGACAAATTATATATTATGAATTGTTATAGGTTTGATTATTGGTTGATTGGAGTTTGGAAGACGCTAAGTTATTTTGAGACCATTTAGATTATTAGAAGAATGAACAATTTATTTCTTGCATTTGGTGTTATTTTGTATGAACGATGTTGTGCTACTTTTGATGATTAAATGAAGTGAATGAGTTGTTTAAATATAGTCACTTTAATAGTGTCTTGTGTTATTGAGCAATCCGTTGCACCCCGACATGTTTCGTCACATTTGGTCGGGATGTGACAAATTAGGTAGAGAAATTGATTGAGAGTTGTTGTGGAGTTGTATTCTTCTTCATCAAAGGATTGCAATCATTTATAGAGCCCTCGTATTTAAGTAAAGATGGTAATCTTCCATCAGAACTGATTGGCGAAGGAAGACAATCGTTATTGATGGAGAGGGAGAAAAAAGAAAGAAAGAAAGCAACATCGAGATGGATGTAAGTCATTGTTGATTAGATCCAATTGTAGCTAGCGAACAAGAGAAGCCAGTGGTGGGAAAGATCCAAAGAGAGTGGATGATAAATAGGCAAGCCATTTATGATCAGATTAATAAGTTTTGATTTAGCCAATTGAACGGAGATAGTCCAATGAAGCTCCAAGCAGTCCACATAAGAAGAGGAGCGTGGGAGTAAATAATATTAGAAAATATTATTAGGTATGTTAAATTAAATTGTAATTTGAACATAGGTTTTGTCACACGTTTGTCTTTTAGTTAAACGAATGTTAAAATCAGTTATATGCGTTAATAAAACTAAAACTCTCTTTTTTATGCATTAAACAATAAAAATGCAAATTTTATGAAGAGTGACCACGAAAAACATTTGGATATATTTAAAGCAATACAGTGTAGCATTTCATTTCCAAGTGTAACATACAGTTAAGTATGTGTATTACTGAGTGTGAAAATATTCTACATCAAGTTTTAGGGACTTTTAATATAATAATATGATGAAACGGGGGTGGGTGGAGTTTCCACATTATCAAACTCATTCACTACACTCGAAAGTGTGTTCTTGAAACACATGACGGGAGAATATAAAACACCAAGAATAGGAGCTAATCCGAAAAGTTGGTGGTGAAAAGTCCAAGAATATGAAGTCACATGATCATCCACTAAAAAATTGATAGATATATGATTTCTCGGCGTGAGAAAAAATCGAACAAAAACCGAACCGTTTACCTAAAAAAATGACCGATATTGTCCATAAGCAATCAAGGTTGGCGATTATGGTTACGGTTAATGTATTTCGTTAACCGACATTAACCAAAACTGAACCAAACCTTGTATGTTTATAATCATTCAAAATTTTATAACTACATTTCCATCTTTAACACCATAACCGAACAAAGGAAAAAATATATAAATATATAAAATATGTTGGGAAATTAACCAAACTTAGTCAAAACCGACCCATAACCGATCTCCTGACCATTCAGTTCTGAACTTATGGTTATGGTTATGGTTAAGTCCCCTGATCGAACGATTAAAACATTGCACACCCCTAGAGATGTCTAGCCTTAAAAAGCTAAGTTTAAGTGTTCTTGAGTTCTTTACGAAGATATGACAAATATATAGATAGTTGTTCTTTGGGTTGTCTTTAATTAGTATAAGTACCTTATGAAGACTATAAATTTTAAACTCCATGAATGATGATAATTTCACTAGCTGTGCTTGGGATTTTAAGGTCTTGACGTATATGTGATAACGAGAATGGTTGAGTAAAATACTTGTAACTTGATGCATGATGATTGCTGATTTTGTTTATTGAAAAATACAAGTATTTCCATAGGCACTTTGTAGCAGCAGGTACGTGACTTGAAGTCGCCGATATTGGTTTGATCCGTATGGTATAATTTTGAGGCAAAAGTTTTATCACCAAAGTTGATGAGTGAAAAAGTAAAGATGTAAGTTGAAAGGACAAAAGTTTCATTACCAACATTGAATGACCACAAAGTATATATGTAAAACTTTTGTGACAAAAGTTTAATGAACCAAAATTTGTAACTAAAATTAAGGGACCGGATAGTATATATACCAAACTTTTGTGACCAAAGTTTAAGAAACATAACATAATACATTGCCACTTAATTGGGGACAAATTGTATATTGCCAATAGTATAAATACATAGTAAGGGACCAAATGGTACATATAGCAAACTTTTGTGGTTAAAATCTTGCAAACAAAACTTGGTAACTCCTTTTAAGTATTTATATAATATGGTCAAGACTAATAATTGGGTGATGGAGAATTGGATGTCTTTCAGTCTTTTACCTAGCTTAATGAAATTGCTCATATTAAAATAAGTTTAATCCACTATAAAAGGATGGGCATCTTCGTAAAAAGTATAAAGATGTGTCAATATTAAACAAATAGACTTAAATGAGTGAGTTTTCAGGCAAAAGACATCATCAAAACATGTTAATAAATAAGTCTAGTGTTGATATTAGATGATGGTGAATGAAAATAACCAAGATAAACTGTGAAATCAATAAGTTAACATAAACATGTGTATTGGAATGGTGATGTATGCCAAAAAGCTTGGTTGTTGACATAGGATAAGCTTGACTTCAAAAAGTCTATGTGAGTGGTTTATGTCCTAAATTTAGTAGGCGTAGGTAGAATTTGAAACATGAGCGGTCAATTTATTTATTGTTTAATATTGATTATGAACATGATTATGTCGTTTGGCCATGTTAAAAGATATGTCTTACTAAGTTGGATTTCCTTAATGGAGAACTGGTGGCATCAAAGACAATATATGCATATAAGTAAATTGATGAAAATATACGTATAGAGGGTGTTTGGATTTCTTATACAACTTCAAAAATGTTTTTTTTTTGTTAAAAGTGTTTATTGACTTATAACTTTTTCAAAAGTAATTTAAAAAAAAAGGTGATAAGATTAGCTTTACGTAGTTCTTCTTGAGCGAGTTCTTGCGTGATTGACCAGTGACCACATTCATATGCTATTACCATATAGCGCTTTTGAGAAATTAAATAGCGTTCTTAAGTGGTTTGATTAAAGTAAAAGATGCAATAATTATATAGTTGGAAAATTTTTATAAATACAGGAAAATTATTTTCTTTAACTTTGTGTATAAATAACTGTATTTTCATACCTATGTGGTAAATAATAAATATTTCAGTTTTTTCTGTGCTACTATGTGAGAGCTTCACAACGAATCAAACCAAGTTCAATACGAAACTATTGTAAACACGATATCGATGCTCGAAACTTGTCTAGTTTTTTTTTGAACGGCCAACTAAGTAACGTCGGGTACCCCGTACATGGCCCCCATTGGCTAAAGGTAGCCCGAGCCGGCCACTAGTCCGGACGGACGGAGCCCCTAGCGGTCCACCTGTTGAGGGATTCACCGGATAAAACCCAACCTCCACGCTCGCCAAACGGCACGACAACGAGGAGCCGGTAAAACCGAGTGAGATCAGGACTCGAACCTTGACAAGCCATGGTCATCCCTCATATCTCTCATATAAGTTAGTGGTAGTGAGATTTGATCCCCTACCTCTCACTTGTAAAGTGAGTGCTCTGCCATTGAGCCACAACTAGGGCTGTAAACGAGCCGAGCCAGAGTGTGCTCGAGCTCGAGCTCGAACATAATCGAGCCGTCTCGAGTTCGGCTCGTTTTTCTTATCGAGCTGAAAAATCGAGCTCGAGCTCGGCTCGGCTCGTTTAAAGCTCGAGCCGAGCTCGAGCTCGTCGAGCCAGACTCCTTTAATTTTTTTATTTTTTATTTTACAAATTTTGATATATAAAAGACAAAAAATATAATTTTAACATACATATTATATAAAGATTATAAATTAGAGAATTTATAACTTTATATGATTTATTTTATTATTCTTTTATAAGGTTTTAAATATTGAGGGACATAATATATGTATAAATATGATATTATTATATTGTAGATATTAAAATTTAGGGTTTAATCTAAACGAGCCAACGAGCCGAGCTAACGAGTCGAGCCAAAGCCGAGCCACGAGCCGAGCTGACCCTGGCTCGAGCTCGGCTCGTTTAGAAATCGAGCCGAGTCGAGCCGAGCTCATTTAGAATCGAGCTATTTTCAAGCGAGTTTCAAGCGAGCCGCGGGCTTTTTAAACAGCCCTAGCCACAACCAACTTTGAAACTTGTCTAGTTCACTCTTAACCTAAGACCATGTGTAGTCGTAAAGCTCCACATCCAGGGGTTATGCGCCACGTGGCGCCCAGTCAGAGTTATGGTTTTGTATAAAAACAAGTGTAGTCATAAAGTTGGCATAACTTGGAGGGGGGCGGTGTTTCCAGAGTTATACCCTTGTGTTTTCAGCGTTGTATATGAAACGCTTGGAAATTTGACTTCAACATAACGCAGGGGGGCAGTGTACCCCCCGCTTTATGGCTGCCACCACTACACATGGTCTAACAAGTAAACCAATAAAACATATCATTTTCGATAAAAAATAGTTATTGAAAAAGGAAGCTTTTTGTTGTAAAACTAATTAAAAAAGTAGGATCACTTCACTCCTCACTTCCAAAGTCTAACCCTAAAAAAAACCCATCATCTCAAGTACTCTTTAACAACTTGAGCTTCAGCACAACATCAACAAGGTACGCTACATATATATATATCTCTAGGGTTACGTTTATTTCTCTTACCGATCACTTGATTCTGCTCCGTGCTCCTTAGATTCGTACAATTCCGGTTCATAATTAGGGTTTGCTATTCAATCAGAAGTTAATTGTTGCCGATTATAGCTGATCTGTTGTTAAGTATGAAAGAAAACAAGGCTGATGTTGTTGTTAAGGAGACTGTTGATTGTACAAAAAGTGATGAAAAGATAGAGGCGATTTTTGGTGAGAGAGAGTCCGAGGATATGGTGGTGGATGTCGATACGGTCGATACGGTGCCTTCGGATCGTGTTATGGAAGATGCGGGTGCGGGTAAGGAAGTTGGAGTGGTTGTTGAAGAGGTTAGAGAAGAGAATGTTGTGGTTACGGTTGTTGAAGAGGCGGTTGAAAAGGCGGAAGCTGAAGTTGAGGTGAAAGAATCGGTTGAAGAAGTGGTTGTTGAAGAAACTGAAAAGGAAAGTGAGGTTTTGGATTATTTGAAGAGTACGGAGTCGACGGAAGGTGATGATAAGGTGGTTGGTGTAAGCACGAAAAGTACGGAAGTTGAAGTGAAGGAGAGTTTGGAATCGACGGTTGAAGTTGCGGATTCTCGAGAGGCTGGAAATGTGGACGAAGGTGTGACGGAGAAGGTGGTTACGGAGGTTACGGAGTCTGTTAAAGAAGCGGACAGTGTGGATTGTGTAATGAGTGAAGAAACTAAGAAAGATGAGACTTTGGATGATACGAAGGTTCAAGATGCAGCGTCGAAAGCTGCTGAGGTGGCGGGAAAAGATGAAACTCGAGATGGTGAGTCTGAGGATCAAAGTAAAGGTGTTGCCGAGAATTTGGACCAGAAGAATAAAGAAGAAGGTTTAAAATCGACAATAGATGCTTCGGAATCTGGAAAAGAAACGGAAATAGAAGAGTCTAAGTTGGTTTTTGAACCTGAAATCCTTATAGAAGAAATAGATGTGACCGATAAAGTAGACGATGAACAACCTGTGAAATCTGTTCAAGAAGTGGTAGTTGAAGATCAAGAATCATCAAAGGTTCCACGATCATCAATCATGGCTAGTCTTGGATTAGAGGAAGCTGATGTGGATGTTGTCGACGAGGGTACAGAAGAAAAAACTGAAGATAAAGATTCTGTTTCTGTGGAACCAAGTTTGGTTAATGCTGAGGTAGTTAATGTTGGAACGGGTGAAGTTGACCAGAAAACTGCAGTTGACTCGACAAGCGAAACAGTTAAACCTGATGAAGTGGTAATTGCTGAAAAGGAACCAAGTTCGGATATGCAAGTTTCCAATGAACCTGATGTGGTTGCATATATTGAACCAGAATCCGCCACTGATAAGGTGACAACTGGTGATGAAATCACAACGTCTCAAACCGAACATGTAACTGCAACAAATGCAGAGTTTACATATGAGGATGTTCATATGGAGAGAGCAGAGGATGTGGGGATGGACATAGACGAAGTACTCGGTTGGAAAGATGAAATACCACCCGTGCAAGAACACGAGCACAAGGTGGACCCTGCACATGTTGAAGTTCCATTGCAGCAATCTTGTTATTTCCACCCACCTGTAAACGAAGGCGAGTTTTCGGTTTCTGATTTGGTCTGGGGTAAAGTCAGAACCCATCCATGGTGGCCTGGTCAGATATTTGATCCGTCTGATGCATCAGAAAAAGCAATGAAACATCATAAAAAAGATTGCTTTTTAGTTGCATATTTTGGAGACCGAACTTTCGCGTGGAATGATGCAGCTGTTCTGAAACCGTTTCGTGAAAATTTTTCACAGGTCGTGGACCGTATCGATTCAGAAGCGTTTAATAACGCAGTTCACTGTGCTTTGCAAGAAGTATCCAGACGGGTGGAGTTAGGGCTCACATGTTCTTGTATTCCTCGTGAAATTTTTGAAAATATTAAATGTCAGATTGTGGAAAATTCAGGAATAAAACAAGAATCTAGTAGACGACACGGTGTTGATGAATCTGCAAGTGTGAACTCATTTGAGCCAAATATGCTTGTGGATTATGTTAAGTTATTAGCAAAGTTTCCACACGGTGAAGGTGATAAAATGAAGCTCACAATAGCTAAGGCTCAGTTATCATCGTACGGTCGGTTCAAAGGCCACCGCCAGCTGGCAGAGTTTCAGTTATGTGGTGAGTTGTTGGACACTGATCAACAAGTCGTCAAAGAAGAATCGGATTCAGAAGACGGTTCTAGAAAACGAAAAGCCCTCGATTCTCTTTCTGATACGGTATTCAAAGTCGGTGGAAGCATTCAAAAAGTAGCAACTCAATTGACCGGACCGGTTGACCAAGTGCAGGGTCCGGGACCCACAGGAAATCAAGCGGATATGCTGTCGCAACTCCACCAGACTGCACAAGATCCCATGAAAGGGTACGGTTTCGTTAACAATATAATCCCGTTTTTCAATACTCACCGAGATACTGTTTTGAGCAAGTCTAGAAAGAGAAAAACATCAAACGAAAATGAAAACGAAAATTTTGAATTTGATGATGTTAATGATTCTTACTGGACGGACAGGATTATTCAAAACCACCCGGAAGAGAATCCTGGGCATGACAACAACCAAAACGGAGGCGGATCACATCAAATGATGGATTACGAGCAAGAAAAACAAACCCTGAAACCGGCCCGAAGGTCGAACAAAAAACGGTTTTTTAGTAGTAATCATGAAATAGAGGCGAAGGAGCAGTCAGAGCTTATAGAAAGAAGAAGAAAAAATTTAGCAACCGAAGTTTTGATGAAGTTTACCGAGGGTGTACACTTTCCTTCAGAAATACATTTAAACAAAATGTTTAAACGCTTCGGGCCATTAATGGAATCAGAAACTGAAGTTGATAGGCAGAGTGGGCGGGCCCGTGTGGTTTTTAAAAAATGTTCTGATGCGGAAGTTGCTCGTAATAGTGCTGCAAAGTTCAATATTTTTGGAGCCATTGATGTGAATTATGATATTAATTATACACCATTGATCTCGTATAAGCCTTTGCCGCTTTCGTTGGCACAAGATCCACCGCACGCAGGCTGGTAAGTTTCTGTTTCTGATTTTATTATATTTCTATAAAACAAATATGTAACTTCTGTGTTCTTAGATATTGATAACATGATACACAATGTGAGGGGCTCGTGGATCGGTGCTGAGTGTACATTATGTACTATGATGAAGATTCAAGATGAGAGTTATCATTTTCTGGCTTATTTTCTTCGTGAAGGTAAAGTATCTCTGCTGATGTACCTTGTTTGTGTTTTTAAGTTTTAATAAATTATCAGGACGAGAGACTTTTTTTTATTAAATTTTAGTAAGGGGTCTGTTTGATAGATTGTAAATTGTGGAATGGTAGATGTGTTTGTGCTGTCATCTAGGAAAAACCTGATTATAATTAATTAAGAGTTAAGAGGTAAGACCAGTCATTTTGTTTCAGGATGTGCGGATTTATAATTTGATTTTTATGTCATTAAGTTGATATGCGTGCCCGGCCACCTTTAAGTTTTGTGAAACTTTGAATAATATTATGTGCACCTAGAAAAAAACATGATGTTGAGTATATCTAGTTTTATATATTTTACGCGAATATACCTTTTCTTATGTAAAGATTATGAGGGTTTGAAGCGAAAGGATAAGCTTAAAGGTTATAATGGTCATATTTCTCGCCTGTACATTAACTTATATGAAAATGGAACATCATTTGAGCAAATCTGCTCTATTGAGGTGATATTTTTGATCTGAGTGGCGGTCGCAAAGGTATGAAGGATGAATCGAAACTTATCAAATCCTGGGTGTGTGTTTTGTCCTCAAACTGTATTCAGAATTCTGGGACCTAGGATCACATCTGCTGTCTAAACCTGAACTTTTCTAGTTTGAGGTGCCCTTGGTTTCTTCATTTCATGCTCCAGAAGTCTGGGTTGGGTTTGAATTCACATCTTCATCTTTCACAACTCTAGATTTGTACAAGAAATCCAAAAACCCTAATTACGACTCGCTGTTGGTAACCCTGGATTATCATAATGTAATTTTTATCGTTATTTTTAAAAATCTAGATATGGCTGCACTTTGAAGACCCGATTGAACTGAAAACCTAAACATTTTTCATTGAATGAAGTCGTGTCTTGATTTAAAAAAATAACCATCTAATTTACAATTTGATGATCCGGAGCTGGCAAAGACAAGTTGGGTATTAGGGTGAATAGGGATCAGTTTTGTACACATGTAGAGTAGGGGAAGGAATAGGGTGGGGAGATGAATTCAAACCCATCCTAGCCCGAGCTTGTAAAACTCGGAATGAAGAAACTAAGTATACCCTAGACTTGGGATGTTTGGGCTTTGGCCCGGGGTTGAGAAATACTGTTTGAAGTCAAGTAAACTAACCCTAGACTTGAGAAGTTCGCGTTCATCCTTTGCAACTGACGCACCTAGAAAACAAGCTTAGGTGAACTTACTCCGTACTTGGGAAGTCCGAAGACACTAAACGTGGATTCAATTTAGTTTTAACACCATACGTGAATGAGTATACGTAAATGGGACGATTTTTTCTTTTATAAAACACATGTAGATAGGCACAGCAAATGCAAAAGTGAATGATCTTAATTAGCTAACCTTTTTGGTCAAATATAATATTCTTCCTTTACACTATTCTGGTCAACCATGTGGTTTGTGAGCGCATGAGTGATTAATTGCTAATTTACTACTTGGAAAATACTTAAATGTTGATTATGGTTTAAGCTTATAATTAAAATGGGGTAATTAGTGTTGAAAAGGTGAAAGCATGAGGATTATTATTTTTATACTTTATACTATATATGAATAACTGTTGGGTTGATGCTGCAAGGACCCGATTGGTCAAAGTGGCTGTCCATGGTTAGCCACATCAACATTTTCTTTTTTTCTTTTTCTTATATATTTTTTTGGTTTTAATTTTTTATGTTTTTTTTTGAGTTTACTAGTTTATGTTTAATTGTTTATAATTCACGTTGGTTCACCGTTGCAATGCACGGTTTTTTGTATATTTAATGTGTTGTATTAGGTTGTTGAAGAATTTATTTTTTGGTTTAGTTCTGGTGTTGTAACCCTGCACCTATCGAATAGCATCGACTCATAGTTGCAGTACGCGAGTTTTACTAACCTACTAGTCGTTTTAAATATGTTTCTTATCATAAGTTATATGAATGTCAATATTATTATGTGTTCACTTTTTTTCTTTTTGGGTTTGTTGCCGTCACGAACCTAATCAATACCGATCAAATTCGCGCCGCTTCGTCGCAACATGACGGACTTTGTTTTCTAGTTTATAATTAAAATCGCTCTCAAATCGTTGTTTTGAAAAGGCCGAGATGAAATGGGGACAATAGGTCAGCAAAACTGAGGCGAAGGCGTACATCTTGTTCGTAAG
Source organism: Bidens hawaiensis (assembly GCF_021521415.1). Lineage (NCBI taxonomy): Eukaryota > Viridiplantae > Streptophyta > Magnoliopsida > Asterales > Asteraceae > Bidens > Bidens hawaiensis. The sequence goes on along the minus strand of NW_027491058.1, from coordinate 1,410,978 downwards.
AAGCAAGATTTGCTATTATCATAACGATTACGAATCCTAATTTAGTGATAAGTAACATCTATATGTGATTTGATATATGAATAAGCTTTATGCACAACATAAAAAGCCACATGTGCAACCTCTTGAATGCATAATTTAACATATTAATAGATTGTACAATCTAAAAAGCTATGTATACAATCTCTTGACGTACATATCGATGTGTTATGGATTTAACAATTTAACCTGCCAACCGACATAGCTAATACACTTAATTTTTACATTTGTTTAGTTGAGATTAACGAATTCAAACGTACCGCTTGATTGCTCGTTTAAATGAAGTAATTTATGTGTAGGTCATTGGTTCTAATTTCTAACCCATACAATAAATATAAATTAGCACAAGATATTAAAATTAGCACAAGATATTAGTGGTTAAGATATATGCGTGTATATAAATATATAGATTTGTTTCGCGGCGGGGTTGAGGGTGGTTCATGGCCCTGATTAGTTTAAAAGCCGTGTACTTTATGTCTATGTCCACCAATTGAACTTTGAACCGTAACGTATTTTGTCCCTAATACCGACATGTGCTAAAAAATATTTATTAAAGTAACATACAATGGTGGCTCCTCAAGAAAGGGTATTCGGGGGCGTTCTCGGGTTGGTGCAGCGGTTAGCTCAAGTTCACTTCATCGGTACATTTATATCATATTTATACCTTTTTTTTACTACGTACAAACACTCTAAACGGAATTGAGCAAACAATTGAGAATCGACTCAAGCAAGAAAGTCACTAGTATGATAGGCGGTTCTAGCCAAAATAAACCAAAATTTTGGACAACCACCGGGTTATGCACTCCATCAATCGTATCATTTATTTTATTTACTATGCCGGTGTTTTTAAATACACATATTTAGTTTAATATTAAAAAATAAATAAATAACTTTATGAATCTCCATATACCCGTTTTCAATTTCCATAAATATCCATAAACAGCCTAACTTCGAGGTGTCAAACCCTTGTATATTTATCCATCTACATCCTAGGTCTTCTCGTTCCACCATCTGGCTTATGTTCTTCATGTAGCATTCAGATCGAATGACTCTACGAACACATTCTTCATACAATTAACCCAACTCAGAAGATACGACTCATGCAAAACATACAAATTAACGAACATGTACCGGATAACTTACCTCTTGATGCACAAGATCTAGAACGTGTCCCAATACATATATTGTGTATCTAGTCTAGGGGAGCTCAATGGTTTGGTCAGCTTATCTGGCTTGACCTGAAAACTCGAGTGAAGAAATTTATATAGTTCAAATGGTTTGGTTGGTTTAGTATGATAATGATGTAACAATAAACACTAATTAGTATATACTATCCAATACGTTGGACTAAAATTGTGAGTATTGAGTTAAATGGCAAAAACTTAAATACCATTTTATGTTATTCACGTGGTTTGAACTCAACCAATAAACATAATTGAAAACCGAATATACAGTTGGTTTAAACGGTGCCAGCTCATTTTTCAGTTTAAACGGTATGAAACCTAATATCGGACAACCTTAATACCGGCCAAGAATGCCCCGACAATTACCTATCCATGTGGGTATTGTTGGTAATACCATGTCTCTATACTTGAAGTCAGCCTAGCAAGTTTAGATGAGCGATTTTGTTTTCTCTAGTGTTCATGTGACGGATATTAATTATTTTCACGACAGAGATTGATCACAAGAAGAAATCACTTCTTGCTTTGACGAGACTAACAATTAATTTACAGTTTGAAATGATAATTAACATTTCCTCATTTATGTTTATAATACGCTAGTCGAATACTTCGTTGAGCTCAATCCTAGTTGACGTATATGTGCTTCATCAAGAATCATCTAATAAAAAGTTAACCTAATTAATTTTATTTAAGAAAATCAGAAGATCCCTAGATAATGAAGTAATAAAAGAATATATAATACATTTGGAAATTGTCTACGGTCTCATAATGAAATACACGTGACGTAGGACGTAGATTGTTAGGTATGTAAACGTGGTGGACCTGCATGCTCATGTGGCACAATCGTTTGATTCGATATCAGTGCTCATGGGGTTGTATGTTGTACACTGTCGGCATCCCGACAGTTTTACTCGTGCTAAATATTTCCACATGGCATTCTCAAAAAAAATTTAAATGTCCAAGAAACATACATATTTACTGTAATAATAAAAAAAAAGGTTCACTTACATCCACGATCACAGATAACGCTGATGACCACCAATTCAGGGGATTGAATCCTACTGTACGTAGGCCCACTATGGTAAACTAATGACTAATTACACAGTTGAACACGACAGTTTTATCATAAATGATGAGCTTTCATATAGAAAGTTACCGGATACGTACCACTAGAACACTACTCCTTTAGTTGCCATTCCTTTTAATATCTTCTACATTATTATTATTATAGAAAGATGCTTAAAATAGTTAAATACAATGAGTTTTGCTATTTAAAAAGAGCTTGCGACGCAGCTAGCTTGTTGCCCGTTTGCCCCATGTCTGGATTTAAACTCTTTATATATAGACGAATTCAATCAAGGTGATTGATGAGCTATTTAATGTTTCTTTAAAAACTCTTAATGGTTTAAAAATAAAATAAATCAACGAAACAAATTCTAAAAAGGAAGCTGCATTCCATGGGCTGACATTTGATTTAGCGTGGAGCCTCCTGAACAAGAATATCTAATACTTGTCCCCTCACCCTGTCAAATCCACATATAGCTAGGTTCGTGTTATGTTTATGTATCTGTGTGTTACAAATCTTGGTTTAATTATTTGTAGGGATACATAAATATGATTATGTTTCTTTGTACATCATTTCATTCATGTACGTTGATCAGCTCATTAGGCCTCCATATCTTACCAGTTGCCATGCTTCGGTTGTCCTTCGATCTTCCGAAACTTAACATTTGGTTTTGTTCACATTCATGCCTTGGAGTTAGGGGTGCAAATGAGCCAAGGCGAGCTTGAGCTCGACTAGGCTTGAGTTCGGCTCATTTACCATTAATTAATTATTTAATATATTACATAAAATATATATACAATACGCTTGCATAGACTCGTGAGCCAGCTCAAGATCGATAAGTGAAGCTCAGGAAAGGGCATGCGCGCGCTTATTATAGCAAGCTTAATTTTAAGCTCGAGCTCTACTTTACTTAAGCTTGGCTCGATTGTGCCTTTCCACGAGCCGATACCAAATAGCGCTAAAGCGACTCGGTTTATTTGCACCCCTACTACCATGAGCAGCATTCCCTTAATTGTAGGGGTGAGCAGAAAACCGAATAAACCGAACCGAAACCGACTAACTGTAAAAAACCGAACTGAAAAAACCGAACCGAAGCTTTAATCGAAGGTTAATTTTTTGGTTTTTGAAAAACCGATTTTTCGGTTAATTAAGTTATCCATTTTAAAAAACCGAATAAAACCGAACCAAGCCGATTATGCATTTTCTTTATTCTACAAAGTCAAATCCATCAGTTCATCACTTTACATTCGTTGTTAAGGTAATTGGCTATGCATTTTCTTTATTCTAATCTTTTCTATTTAGAAATTTATTCATGAATAATAATGACTAAAGACTTATTATTTATATTAGTTGAAACGTGAATAATTATTGTAGTTCATTATGTGATTATGACTTTTTTTAATGTACACGCAATTAATCGAAATTGAAAATAACCGAAAACTGAGTAACCGAGTAACCGAAAACCGATTGTTAGAAACTAAAATAACCGATTACTTCGGTTTTGGTTTAGGTTTCACCCAATAACTAAACCGAACTGAACCGTGCTCAGCTCTACTTAACTGTGCAACATTAGTTTGAGAACATACTGATATCTTCAATAATGAAAAAAATCATATGAAATAGGGATGAGCTTGGTACAATATTTGTATCCATACCCGTACATGTACCCGATTATACCCGTACCAAAAATCAATTAAACATGTACCAATACTCGTACCAAATTTTTTAGTATGACATGGGTATTTCGGTACGGTACCCATTTTTGTGCCACTTTGCTTTATTATTTTCAAATCTTCAACGATCTTAAAACCGGTACCAGTACGAGTAGCAAACAACTTGAATTAGTCAGGGTGTCGGTACGTGCACAAGTACGCGACAGGTACCGAATTAGTACAAGTACCAAATTGGTCGTCGATTTAATGATAAGATAGTCTCGAATAACCCTAATTCGGTCGTCGACTTTAAGTGATTTGTTTGCTGGTTCGAGACTTGGATGTTATATTATTTAATATTGAACAAACGTTTGGTAACTATTCAATAATAACATGGTTGTATAATTTATTGTATATATCAAATATGAAGAATTTAAACACCTATATATTCCAAACATGTATAAAATACCAAACGTACTCATACCATACCTATTCCTGTACCAAAATTCACAAAAAATGAATACCAATACCCGTACCAAATAATCTAAATCAGTACCAATACAGACACCACAAGACTACGGGTATTTGAAACAAAAGTTCATTGTAATATGAAATAATGTTTTCTCATAACAGAAAAAAGAACATTATTACTTTTACATATTATTAGCTTTAATTATAATTATTTCATTCATGCCAATGGTGTGAAAATGTAACCAGGTTTTATTTGACATCCATTCGTTTAGTTTAGTTTAGTTTAGTTTAGTTTAGTTGTCCATCCATCATGCATGTAGGTCCCATCATCTTGAATTTATCTTTGACCAACGCCGCAAACACGGTAAAACCCTACCCCTCCTCCTGCTGACATCACCAAAGCACCAAATGACGTCATCACCACCTCTATATATTCCCACTTCATTCTTTTGCAAAGTTAAAGATAACCCTTTTCTCTCTCTACATTTCCTCTCTCTAGAATATATAATAACATGGAAAGCTGCATGAAAACTACCACCACCACTACCACCACTGATCATCAGCTGAGTCCCACCAGTGTTCTTGCTCCTCCTACACCGGTGGTGCTCAGCCCGTGTGCCGCCTGCAAGATCCTCAGAAGGCGGTGCACCGACAAGTGCATGTTGGCACCTTACTTCCCACCCACTGACCCACACAAGTTCACCATTGCACATAGAGTGTTTGGAGCTAGCAACATTATCAAATTGTTGCAGGTAATTATATATTAAAGTTTATGTTAAGTCATACATGACAAAAATAATATGACTATGCATGTATTTGGGATTGTTTATTTTAAAGTTTGATTTTCTTACACTATTGAAACTCTTTTAACTTTTAATTACTTGTGTTCTCTTCGAATAATATTAATCTATAGAATTATTAGTCTCATAAACCATTATTTCATTTTACTCATAATTGTTCAAATAAGCTAGTAATATAATTAGAAATGTATAAAATTAATAAACATAAATTTACTTTATCATATATATTTACTATACCAATATATAATAGCCAGAAAAGTAAATCTAAAAAGTAAAAACACCTGGTAAAGCTTTTACCCTCATATATACCTTTTTAAAAGACAAATTGAATTCTGGTAATCCACAATTTCTCGTAATGTGATAATTATGCTTCTAGCTAATATTTTAACTTTCTTTGTCAAAGTCATGCAGTCTTAACGAAAAAACAAATATGGTTACCCACTTACCCCTAAGGCCCTAATGAATAATTTTCTTAGTATTTATCCCAATTAGATTGATGAAAATTATTTGTAAACGACATAAATAAATGGAGTTACTCTTTAATGGGCTAAAAAGATATTTAGATTGGAATCTGACTTTTCTTGAAGGTGAATCCCAAGATTTTGACTAAAGTTTCAAAAGAACTTATATACTTGATTAACATATAGTTAAAACTTTACTTTCTAATCTCATTGTTTATCTAAAACTTTACTTTATTCATACATAATAAAGAAAAATGGGAATCGCAACGATGGTATGTTTCATATTCATATATATAAAACTAGAAATATATAAAATCCTTTCTTTTTTTTTCTTTTTTTTTTGTTTAATAGTACGGAAAATGAGAATTAATGTTCCTCAAGTATAAAGGTATACAACGAGAGAGCTAGGATGTGACACATTAAACACTAATTGTTTTTGTCAAACCAATCAACTAATAAAGAGAACAAAAACATCTTAATATGATTTAAAATTAAAGTCTTAATGCATGATGTGTTATGAAAATTAAAATACAATTTTATTAGATGACAATAGCTTTTAACAATTGTCATCCGAAAACTGTTTATCATATATCACAAATTCTTGTGGCCTATGAACTAAACATTATTATTAAATATTCTATGTAATAATTAATAGATTATTACTTGTGATGTATAGGAGCTTCCAGAGTTTCGTAGAGCAGATGCAGTTAGCAGTATGGTTTACGAAGCAAATGCAAGGCTTCGAGATCCTATTTATGGTTGTACAGGCACAATTTGCATGCTTCAGAAACAAATCAGTGTGCTCCAAGCAGAGCTAGCGAAAGCACGGGCAGAAAAGGTCAACTTGCAATGCCGAGAATCCCATATTTTAACTCTAATACATATGCAAATGGAACAACATCTACCAGTTTCACCGTCGCCACAACAACAAAATCTTTTTGAGAATTTATGTTTCGTAGATGACAGTGCCGGTATTGGAAGTCCCGAGCCTCTTTGGACATGAATTAAAAGTTGGTCTTGTTCAAAACACGTAAGGAAATGAGTGTTGTGATCAAGATTCAAGAGGACCAAATCTAGTCTACATTAATTTATTAAGCTTAACTAGAGTGTAATGTTTGTAACCCATAAATGGGAATCAACAATATAATACATAAATGATATTAGTCGTATTTTCTTCATCCTTTGCAATCTAAAACTTATATTTACTCAACCTAATTATTGTATTTACCTAATTTTTAATTAAAATTGTAACATAAATATTGTCTTTGTAGCAATTGTTGAAGTAAACTTATTGGTGACCTAACTTTTATTTGATTAATTCTTCAATTTGTTGGGCTTTTTGTCAAACTTGCAATTGACTTGATATAACTAGTATATTGAGTACGTGTAACGATGGTGAAGGATAGACTAGAAATGTAAGTCACATCTTTCACAAAACTTTTGTTGTTTGGTGAAGAATATTTGAAAGGCTTTTGTCTCTTTAATTTAAACTATGCGCTATTAAACCTATTGCAGTTACAATTCGGTTGGTACCGGTTCATTTTGTTATGGTAATTCTTGTTATAACTAATTACCCCCCCCCCCAACCCCCGGTCCCATTAAAATTGTTTATATTTTCTTTTTTATTTGTTCCATTACAAGTGTCCACTTTCAAAATTTATTAGCCAATTTTCAAATTTACCCGTAAACACACACAACTAATTAACATTAACAAACAATACTGATGGACCCAATTTTCAATGGCGTTAATGTCATTTGGTATCAAAAAATGTGAATCATTCAATATACCTTAAAGGCTTAAACTTTGTGTTTCTCAAATTATGACACTTTTAACTGGACGAAGGGAGTATTAGTTTATTTAAAAGTTAAAGTTAACTATTATTCTTATCATATGCTTAATTCTAGACTCTAAGAGATTTAAATATATTGTCAAACCAGCGGGAAAGTTGTAAAAAAAATAAATAAAGGTTTCAAACCAGCTCAAGGTGGATTCGAACATGGATCAGCTTTAACCACGTTAATTACCCCTAATAACTCAACCAAGTTATCTATTTGTTGTTGATCAAATACTTGAAAGTAAACTTAAGGAATCCCAGAAGTAACTAAGGTTGAAAACTAGTTTTGAACCTAAATAAATTTTATAATTGTTAATAAATGGAATCATATTTAAGTTTCACAAATATATTGAGTTTAGGATATGTGTAAACTGAATTGGCATGATTGAAACTGTTTTAGAATTAGGGTTTGAATGCTTGACAATCGTATAATGTATGTACATATGTAGAAGTAAGCCTGGCAACGGTATAATTATAATACTTGTTAATATTATTATTTGAGAGTTTATGTTATTACCACCTTGAATTTTTACATATGAACTAAATAAAGCAAAGTGTCTAGCAGTTGAATCCATCTTATCGGTTACATGCTGGGTGGTTTAAAAATCAAGGAATGATCTCATTTTCGATGGTGTCCCCTTCTCAGTATCTAAAGTGGTGAACAATATAAAAACGGTTTCCTTTTTGTGGGTAAAGTATAGAAGCAAAAGTTCTGGCCTCGATTGGGAAAAGTGATGTAAGTTTAATTTTGTTAATTTTCCATTGTAAATATTCCTTATATTATTTTTGTTTTCCTTGTATGACTTGGGCCTTTGCTTCGTGTAATGGTCCTTTTGTTTTTTTTATTGATATTGGCTTTCCCAAAAAAAAAATAATAATAAATAACAATAGAAATAAGTTGGTGTAGCCATGCAATGGCCAGGGGTGTGATAACTAGTTAAGGCTTGACAAAAAGGAGGTAACCTAGGTTCGAATTCCCTTAGACTGGTTTAATCCCTCTGTTGTTTATTTTCTCAATTTACTTATTTGGTAATTTCAGTCTCAATGGTTTAACAAGTTGGTTAAGTCATTCACAAACTTGAACTAACTATTTAATAAAAATAATCATATCAATCAATCATGCCCAGTAAAATCCCACCGACAGCAAAGCTATAAGTAGGGTCTGGGGAGGGTGGGATGTAGGCACACCGTACCTCTATCCAAAGGAATAGAGAGGTGGCTTCCAGAGAGACCCTCGGCTCTAAGTACATGTGAATGAAGCAAAATAAAGGAAATCAGAGTTTAACAGTTATATAAAAACTACTACTAATTATAATAATATTAATAATAAGATCACAGTTTAACAGCTATATAAAAGCTAATAATAATTATAATAATAATAATAATAATAATAATAATATATGTAAGGGAAATACCATTTAGGTATGTGACCTAAATAAGTTAAGTCTAAGCCCTAAGGTATTCAATTCTCTCTAAAAATCCTTAACTTTAATTCTACTTCTCCACGAATTCCTATCCTCAACCATGTCCTCGGAGAGGTTTAGGTCTATCAAATCATGCCTAATCCTCTCATCCCAAGTCAATTTCGGTCGTCCTCTACCCCTCCTCCCCTCTATAGTAATGTTTTCTACGGATCTAACAGGATTCGTCGTCTGTCTTCTCTTTACATAATTTAATAAAAATAATTTAATAAATAACTTTAAATTTTTAAATAATTTAATAATAACTAATTCCAACAGGACTTAACATAACCGATCAAATTCTCAGTGTTTTTGCATGTAACAAATTTATCTACACTATATAATACACTAAAAAGGGCAAATTAAAACACTTAGATTTTAAGTAATTTATAACTTAATTAACAAATGTTACAATTTATATAATTTCAATTTTTTAAATATAGTTACAATATTGTCCCCTCAACTTTAATCAAATTTTATAAATTTAAGTAATAGTTACAACCTTAGCCCTTTAACTTTTAACCATATATTATTTTTAATTTCACATTTAACATAACTTCCACCTAAAACTTTTAAACGATCATAATTTTTTCATACACTTATATTTTTTTTTAAAACGACACCATAAAAACAAGAATTTTATTCTCTTTAATTAGAGTATGATATCGCCTTAACTTTTTTTAGTTAAAAAAATTAACATTTACGTAGCGGTGTTTGCGATCCGGTTTTGATGCCCTTTTAAATAAATAATTAGTAGTGGTTTTTGATCATGTAAACCGAAACAGAACGGTTAAAAATTGAAACCAAATCACTATCAACGATATGTGTTCCAGCTGCATCGCGCGGGCATCCGTCTAGTTTAATATAACTTAGTTAATATTATTATAGTAAGTATACTATTTGCATACCTAATTAAAATATTTTATCTGGATTTATGTGAACTAAAGTAATATATGAGTGGTTAGTTAATTAAAATAATTTATTTATATGTAAATTAAAATAAGAATAATAATAATTTGGCGGGGAAAAATGTCGGAACATGTGTGGATCTGACCCACAACCGAACGCGTTAGATCCAACAGGGCCCACAACAATATGTACCGCAAAATGGAAACCGTGTGACCGTCACGTGCAAGCCTCTTATTCGTACTGCTAATCTGAAACAGTAATTTGGTTAATTACTTTGCATGATCAAAAATCAATTAATAACAATCAATTACCTAGAGAAATTAAGTTCGTCTAAAATAATTAAGAAGTAAATTACATAGATTATCCTTGTGTTTTTAACTTGAACTGATTGGTAGTGTCGGCTTAACTTTTTTGGAGACCTAAAACAAAACGAGAAATTGATGTACTTTCGAATTTTATTGTTACAACTTGAAACAACTAATCACGAATATTTTTGTCTTTTAAAATAAGTTAAAGGTTTTTTTTTAATTATTTGTAGTTTCAATCAAACTTTAGTTTAAATTGAAGGTATAAAGCCTTTGCTTTGCTTTAGTTTAATTTACTACCCATAAAGGCGGCCCTAAGGCTGTCAATTTATAACACGAACCTGTTAACACGACAGAAGTTTTAACAGGTTTGGGTTTGAGTTTAACATGTTTCGTGTTTTAAACAGATCGACCTGTTTAAGACATGTTAAAATTCGTGTCCCAGCAGGTCAAAGACCTGTTAACATGTTAGTAACCTGTGTAGTTTTTAAAATTTTTAATTTAAAAAATAATATATAAATATACACTCCTAAAGTCCTAAACTTAAAGTTATACTTATATACGGCATTTCACTTTTGTCCGTTAAAACATGTTATTATATTTTTAATGGATGTTATGATTTGCTTCTATGATTTTTTGTTTCAAGTAAGTTATGGATTTGTGGTTTATTGTTTTAGAGCAAGGTTAAAATAAGAAATAGATTTTTCCTAAAAATTGTGTTTTCACAATTAGATATAATAAAACACACCGCATAATAAACACACCACCACTAAAATAAAACACACCGCACAATAAACACACTTTCCATATCCACCATCAGATCAACATATCTAACGGACCAGATTACTTCTTACACTTTTTAGACACACTCCACTTCTTATTTTAACCCCACCCTATTGTTTTATATATGTTAAAGATTGTGGTTTTTTGTTTCAAATTTGCTAAGGAGTTTGTATTAAGCTTGTTTTGAAAATTTTAAGCTTGTTTTGAAAATTTTGTTTTCATTACACATGTATTATTCATAGGGGTGCAAACGAGCCGAGCCCGAGCCCAACCAGGCTCGAGCTCGGCTTGTTTAATTTATACGGAGCTCAAGCTCGAGCTCGGCTCGTTTTGATCTTTATTTATAAAGCTCGAGCTCGACTCGTTTTGTAGTTTTTCAAGCTCGAGCTCGGCTCGGGCTTGGTTCGATTAATATTTATTAATTAATTTTTTATATATTTATAATTATATATGTATGTTTATTTTCATTATAACTTTATATATAAAATAATTTATGTTATTTAGTTATTTTTTTCATAAAATTATATATATCAAATAATAATTATTAAATACACACACACATATATATATATAATATATATATATAAATGACGGGCTCGTTTAGGCTCGCGAGCAGGCTCGAGCTCGATAAGTGAAGCTCGGGCTTTGGCTCGTTTATTAAACGAGCTTTCTTTTAGGCTCGAGCTCAAGCTCGTTTAAGCTCAGCTCGATCGAGTGTTTTCATGAGCCGATCTCGAGTAGCTCCCGAGCAGCTTGGCCCGTTTGCACCCCTAATTATTCATTGTATGTTTAAACAACAACTCCCGCGCGACCTCCAGTAATCATGAAACTAGCTATGATGTACCTTAATAGGTCTTAACATGTTAACCTGTTACTAAACAGGTTCGTGTTCGTGTTTAGAAAAAATGACACGATTAGTTATCGTGTCGTGTTTGTGTTTAGCACAACATGTCATCGTGTTTTATCGTGTCGTGTCCGACATGTTATGACATCCCTAGCCGGGTTGTTGGTCTAGATTTTTCACTCTTTTTTCCTTAGAAAGTTATTTCATGTCTGTAGGGGTATGGTATTAAACCCGGTTTACAATCCTAAATTTATTATATTTGGTTTGTTTTATTATATGGGCTAATACATTTGTTATTGGGCTGAGGAGGTTTGTGGAGGTAGCCCTAATTGGGCTAGGCCCATTAGGGTATCATGATGGTGGCCATGAGACTCTATATAAGGAGGTCTTCACCTCCTTATCAGGGGGTCATGCTCAGTAGGTGCCACCACCAGTTTTTGTGTCTGTGAACAAGAGATCTTGAAGATCTCTTAGCGGTCACCTCCACACCCCCAAAACGCCACTGCAGATCGCGAGCAGCCGGAGGAGAGGATCAGCAGACCAGGATGCGGTTCATTCATCTCGAAATCCGTGGAAGCTCCGTCATGAGTCAGGTCAGATTCCATTTCGTGCTTCGACATTGGCGCCATCCGTGGGACGGCAATGAACCACACTGGCCTCTCTTCTCGGCCCTCCGATCCGTTCATCAAAATCTCAGGAAGAACCACCGAGCTCTTGGGGAAAACCCTTAGATCTATGTTTTCAGATCTGGAAAATACTTCCAGATCTGGAAGATGCAGGAGGAAACCACCAAGCTTTTGGGGAAAATCCTTAGATCTGTGTTTTCAGACCTGGAAAATACCTCCAGATCTGGAAGAAACAGGAAGAAAATGAGCTTTTGAGGAAAACCCTCAGATCTGGGTTTTCAGATCTGGGTTCGTCCGAGCAGCAGCCACACCTCATATTCATAGGTTTATAAACCCTATCAGATCTGTTGGTTTTACATAAAACCTACCTGATGTGGATATTCAAAACCTTTGGGTCGCGCGCGCGCCCAGGCAATTACTCTGCGCCTCAGCGGGTCGCGCGCGCGCGCCCAGGCAATTACTCTGCGCCACAGCGCGCGCGCGCGCCCCAGGCGATTACTCCGCGCCACAGCGGGTCGCGCGCGCTCCAGGCGATTACTCCGCGCCACAGCGGGTCGCGCGCGCGCCCAGGCAATTACTCCGCGCCACAGCGGGTCGCGCGCGCGAGCCCAGGCATGAAGGCAGAGCATGCTCAAGCAATAAGCATGCTCAAGCAATAAGCATGCTCAAGCATCAAGCATGCTCAAGCAGCAAGCATGCTCAAGCAATCAAGCATGCCCAAGCAATAAGCATGCCCAAGCAATAAGCATGCCCAAGCATCAAGCATGCTCAAGCAGCAAGCATGCTCAAGCATCAAGCATGCTCAAGCAATAAGCATGCCCAAGCATCAAGCATGCCCAAGCATCAAGCATGCTCAAGCAGCAAGCATGCTCAAGCATCAAGCATGCTCAAGCAATAAGCATGCCCAAGCATCAAGCATGCCCAAGCATCAAGCATGCTCAAGCAGCAAGCATGCTCAAGCATCAAGCATGCTCAAGCAATAAGCATGCTCAAGCAGCAAGCAAGCTCAAGCATCAAGCATGCTCAAGCATCAAGTACGCTATCAGATCTGTTGGTTTTACATAAAACCTACCTGATGTGGATATTCAAAATCTTTGGGTCGCGCGCGCGCCCAGGCAATTACTCTGCGCCTCAGGGGTCGCGCGCGCGCGCCCAGGCAATTACTCTGCGCCACAGCGCGCGCGCGCGCCTTAGGCGATTACTCCGCGCCACAGCGGGTCGCGCGCGCTCCAGGCGATTACTCAGCGCCACAGCGGGTCGCGCGCGCGCGCCCAGGCATGAAGGCAGAGCATGCTCAAGCAATAAGCATGCTCAAGCAATAAGCATGCTCAAGCATCAAGCATGCTCAAGCAGCAAGCATGCTCAAGCATCAAGCATGCTCAAGCAATAAGCATGCCCAAGCAATAAGCATGCTTAAGCATCAAGCATGCTCAAGCAATAAGCATGCCCAAGCATCAAGCATGCTCAAGCAGCAAGCATGCTCAAGCATCAAGCATGCTCAAGCAATAAGCATGCTCAAGCAGCAAGCAAGCTCAAGCATCAAGCATGCTCAAGCATCAAGTACGCTATCAGATCTGTTGGTTTTACATAAAACCTACCTGATGTGGATATTCAAAATCTTTGGGTCGCGCGCGCGCCCAGGCAATTACTCTGCGCCTCAGGGGTCGCGCGCGCGCGCCCAGGCAATTACTCTGCGCCACAGCGCGCTGCGCGCGCCTTAGGCGATTACTCCGCGCCACAGCGGGTCGCGCGCGCTCCAGGCGATTACTCAGCGCCACAGCGGGTCGCGCGCGCGCGCCCAGGCATGAAGGCAGAGCATGCTCAAGCAATAAGCATGCTCAAGCAATAAGCATGCTCAAGCATCAAGCATGCTCAAGCAGCAAGCATGCTCAAGCATCAAGCATGCTCAAGCAATAAGCATGCCCAAGCAATAAGCATGCTTAAGCATCAAGCATGCTCAAGCAATAAGCATGCCCAAGCATCAAGCATGCTCAAGCAGCAAGCATGCTCAAGCATCAAGCATGCTCAAGCAATAAGCATGCTCAAGCAGCAAGCAAGCTCAAGCATCAAGCATGCTCAAGCATCAAGTACGCTATCAGATCTGTTGGTTTTACATAAAACCTACCTGATGTGGATATTCAAAACCTTTGGGTCGCGCGCTGCGCTCAGGCAATTACTCTGCGCCTCAGTTGGTCGCGCGCGCGCGCCCAGGCAACTACTCTGCGCCACAGCAAGTCGGTCGCGCGCGCGCCCAGGCAATTACTCTGCGCCTCAGCGGGTCGCGCGCGCGCGCCCAGGCAACTACTCTGCGCCTCAGCGGGTCGCGCGCGCGCGCCCAGGCAACTACTCTGCGCCACAGCGGGTCGCGCGCGCGCCCAGGCAAGTACTCTGCGCCTCAGCGGGTCGCGAGGCAACTACTCTGCGCCTCAGCGGGTAGCGCGCGCGCCCCAGGCAACTACTCTGCGCCTCAGCGGGTCGCGCGTTCGCTCAGGCAATTACTCTGCGCCTCAGCGGGTCGCGCGTTCGCTCAGGCAATTACTCTGCGCTACAGCGCGCAGCAGTTTTGCATTCGCGCCACCGCATACAAGTTTTCGCATACATGTTTCGCACTTCCTTTTACTAATTTGAGCAATATGACAACATTATATTGACATCAAATTAAAAAGAAAGCGAAGTAAAACATACATGCGTGAGCTCCAAGCTCAAACGCGTTGACGAGTCTTAACTCTAAAACGTCAGGGCCTTAGCCCAAAAATATGAGTCTTAGCTCAAACTTGAAGGCTGGGAATCCTCACAATTTCCCATACGGCTCCGCGCCATAGGCTGGGAATCTTCACAATTTCCCATACGGCTCCGCGCCATACTTAAAGGTTGGGAATCCTCAATTTCCCATACGGCTCCCCGCCATACTTGAAGGTTGGGAATCCTCATAAACCCGTCGGCCACGCGCCAGCTTTTATTATCATTACTTTCATTGCCCGTAAGACGCCCCGCGCGCAGGTTTCCATTATTATTACAGCCCGTAAGACGCCCCGCACGCAGGTTTACATTATTATTACAACCCGTAAGACGCTTCGCGCGCAGGCTACTGTTATTATTACAGCTTGTAAGTCGCCTCATGCGCCAGCTCAGTTATTACTCTTAGCTCGTAAGACGCCTCTCGCGCGCAGGCTTTATTATTTTCAGCTCGTAAGACGCCTCTCGCGCGCAGGCTTTATTATTTTCAGCTCGTAAGACGCCTCTCGCGCGCAGGCTTTATTATTTTCAGCTCGTAAGACGCCTCTCGCGCGCAGGCTTTATTATTTTTAGCTCGTAAGACGCCTCTCGCGCGCAGGCTTTATTATTCTCATCTCGTAAGATGCCACTCGCGCGCAGGCTTCATTGCTCAGCTTGTAAGACGCCTCTCGCGCGCATGCTTTATTACCCAGCTTGTAAGACGCCTCTCGCGCGCAGGCTTTATTTCTCAGCTCGTAAGACGCCTCTCGCGCGCAAAGCTTTATTATCCTTATAACTCGACACCACCATTATCTTAAGGATCACAACGCGTCACCATCATGGAGAAAATCTCCCAGACTCAAGACAATAAAGATAAGGCCGAATAAAAGGGAAAAAACCGCCCTAACACCTTATAAAGTCCAACGCTCCACCTAAGCGTTTGCGCGCCCAGGAGCAACGCTGGACTTGGGGGGGCTTGTAGGGGTATGGTATTAAACCCGGTTTACAATCCTAAATTTATTATATTTGGTTTGTTTTATTATATGGGCTAATACATTTGTTATTGGGCTGAGGAGGTTTGTGGAGGTAGCCCTAATTGGGCTAGGCCCATTAGGGTATCATGATGGTGGCCATGAGACTCTATATAAGGAGGTCTTCACCTCCTTATCAGGGGGTCATGCTCAGTAGGTGCCACCACCAGTTTTTGTGTCTGTGAACAAGAGATCTTGAAGATCTCTTAGCGGTCACCTCCACACCCCCAAAACGCCACTGCAGATCGCGAGCAGCCGGAGGAGAGGATCAGCAGACCAGGATGCGGTTCATTCATCTCGAAATCCGTGGAAGCTCCGTCATGAGTCAGGTCAGATTCCATTATTAAACCCGGTTTACAATCCTAAATTTATTATATTTGGTTTGTTTTATTATATGGGCTAATACATTTGTTATTGGGCTGAGGAGGTTTGTGGAGGTAGCCCTAATTGGGCTAGGCCCATTAGGGTATCATGATGGTGGCCATGAGACTCTATATAAGGAGGTCTTCACCTCCTTATCAGGGGGTCATGCTCAGTAGGTGCCACCACCAGTTTTTGTGTCTGTGAACAAGAGATCTTGAAGATCTCTTAGCGGTCACCTCCACACCCCCAAAACGCCACTGCAGATCGCGAGCAGCCGGAGGAGAGGATCAGCAGACCAGGATGCGGTTCATTCATCTCGAAATCCGTGGAAGCTCCGTCATGAGTCAGGTCAGATTCCATTTCGTGCTTCGACAATGTCAGGTGATTATTATCCCTCAATTCGATTTGTACAACAAATTGAGAGATTAATAAAAATAAATCTCTTTATTAACTTTCTTGTTTTATCTCTTTAATCATTGTTGTTGACTTTGAAGTTTGATATGAATTATTTTCAATCTTAAGATTGTATAAAACGACAGATAAAATTTTGTGTACTTATAAGAAAATGTTTGAATCAGTCCAAAAATTAAAATAATCACTTCTTTATATTTTAAATGGTTTAACCTTTTTCAATTGTAGAAGTAATTAACCAATCTATTTGACTTTTAGTCCAATTGACATTTGCTCTTGCTTTCTAACTTGAAAACTGAAAGGGTTCTATCAAAAGGTTGCGCTCTTTGATACATTCACATTTTATATTACAAAGTTATGGTTGTTCACATTTTATGTAGCTTTGATAAGGCGAAAAGGCGAAAACCATTGATCATGTATGCTTTTTAGATAGTGGAAGCGGAATGTGGTCGAAAATGAAACCGGCTAAGTTGTAGGTGATGTGAATATGTTTAACATTTCACATTTGACTATCCAAATGGTTTTGGTTTGTTTTTAGTGTCTTATGTCTAAAAGTCTATATGCTACAGTGATATAAAACTATAAAACAAGAAAGAATAAAGAACGTTATGCAAAATCGTTTTATTTTCCATCAGAAAAATGTATTTCAACTACATTTACAAAAATTGTCTTAAAGACCGGTTTAAACCGGTTTAAACCAGTGTTTTAAAAACCGGTTTAAACCGGCTGGTTGAACCGGTTAAACCGGATTTCTCACAGTAGGCCGGTATTTTGAATCCGGTATTTGTGACCGGTTTGCTAGAACATTGTATCGGCGGTTTTTGTCTAAAATACCGGTTTTTACCGGCAAACCGGTTTTAAGCCCGATAAATTTTTGATATTTGCGGTCCATATTTTTTCAAAATTACTTTTAACCCAACAATTACCATTCAAACGTGTAAACTTTAGGACTATTTTATTTAAAACTGAGAGCTTTTGCATTATTTTTTTAATATGGATTAACTTTTGGATCATTTTTTGTTATATGAATCATTTAGTTTTGAGTTATTTTTGAATTGAAGTTAAAATTGTAGGAAATTATAGGTAAACTATTCAACCGGTTGAACCTCCTGATACAATTCGGTTCAACCGGTTGTACCATTTTTAGTCTAATTCGATACAAGTAAAATACCGGTTTTTAAAACATTGCTTAAAACCAAATGCATTTCAGATTTTCCACACATATGTATTTAATATATGTTACTTATTAAAGTATTATTACAAAAATTAAAAAATAAACGGGTGAGGATTCTTAAGAATCCTTTTTCATTAAATAAAATGCTTTTTAAACTATCGTATTTTATATGTTTTAAAACTAACTTAATCTTCCGAAAAGAAAAACTTAATCAGTTAGCAACTATATCAACTATATTTCGTCAATAACTTGAATCCGGGGTCGCTGATGAGGATTATGTTGCTTTAGAGATATGAAAAAACAGAAAACAATAGATTTAGAAAATTTTGTTGAAAAGAGTCCGTACGTTAAACATCATACCCTGATAAATAACGCATATTTGATAATATTAGCAAAATGAATAATATGCCAAATTTATATATTTTATATGCTTATAATTTCAAATTTTTGTATGAAAGTTTGAAACAGAGTTTTCTTTTTTACTGGTTTTGGATGTTCTATAAACTGAAGGAACGATATATATAAAAAATTTGCTGGCGTAAAAAAACAAAAAAATATTACGTCGACAGCAGGGTTCGAACCTGCGCGGGCGAAGCCCAACAGATTTCAAGTATGTCTCCTTAACCACTCGGACATATCGACTTTTTGTTATTCATATTCATCCTATATATTTATATTTGTATCTGTAAAGTCATCATATCTATATAGATGGTACAATACAAAAACGTTTACTTATTGTTTAGCTTGCATTTGCAATACATATTATGGTTATGTAACTTTCATTATAGATGAAACACTTTATGAAAGAGTTTATACAGTTCTTGCATAACTCTCTACTTGAATTTGGTTTTGTAATCAAATTTTACCATATTATGTTAAAGTTTAATAAAAGGGGCGCTAATTTAAGAACCAATAATATGTTAAGAATTACGATAACCGCTTTAACCTTGTACAATTTATTATTATATAAGCTAATGTAATACATGTAGATTTCAATATATTTAAGATTTATTAACAAAGACACGGTATTTACCGTCTTTAGTCTAAGTGGATATGTTCATTACATTGGACCACATGGCTATGTTTATATACCATTTATTTTTCAATCTTACTCTTTTCATTGAAGAATTGTGCACATGTATATACAGTTCTTTACACTAAATTGATTCTAAAATGAACACACCCTAAAATACAAAGTTCTTACTTAAGTCAAATACATGTACAATGTGATGGTCTACTACACATCATCGTCATCATCGTCATCATCGTCATCATCATCATCATCATCATCGTACTCAGTATATCCCACCAATAGTAATGCTATGGTAGGGTCTGAGGAGGGTAAGATGTAGACAATCCTACCTCTATCCCATAGGGATATAGAGAGGCTGCTTCCGGTGAGACCCCCGGCTCGATAGTAGTTTTGCATCAAGCCTTGGACATAAGGCACATAGCACTCAATCATCAGGGACACCGGCTGATTGGTGCATGTGCCCTTGTCTTTCGGCTATCAACGCCACCACATGATGCCTGATTAACCTTCCGCCACTTTTAACGTTATTTTCACGAGATTAGTAAAATAACGTCAAAATTAGTGCACTTTTACTTTTGTTATACCATGAAACCTTTTTACAAGTTAGACGCTAACGAGTACCGCCTTTGGATGATAAGGATAACCTACGATTGCTGCCACCACCACCGCCACCCCTAGATGATATAGATAACCTACGATTGCCAGCACTATCACTGCTGCTAGTGGATGGTGTGCCTGCTAACGACATTCGTCTCGTGGATGGTGTGGATGTCGTGGATGGTGTGCCAGATAAAGACATCCGTCTGTTGGCGGGCCCCAACGATGTTTTCTTTTCCAAGGTTCCTTTCTTTGCAGACCCTAATGGGCTCGGGCTTGGGCTACGGTTCGTGCTCTTACTCTGGCTCAGGGTAGGAATAACGGACTTGGTTTTAGTCGGCCTTTGGGAGCTAACACGAGTTGAAGTAACACGAGCCGTAGTTTCACGGAACGTTGAATTTGCAATGCTATGCCTCCGGTTCAGCGGGGACGGTGCATAGTCATTTATGCCTTTCGGGCTTGATTGTGTAAGCCGCCGGCTTGATACAGATGGTGACCGTGGTGATGACACAGAGGGAGGCCGGTCCAGTTTTATGCTCACGTCACCATCAGATGATGAACGGATTAGTTTTGATGGCGATGATGGTTCGGATTCAACCGGGACTTCAGTTTGGGATGGGGATTCCCATGGCCGGGCTGCCATCCACCGATCTAACCAACTCCAGCCCCATTGTGGATTGTTTGGGTCCATAAATGTTGGATTTGCAGACTTTGATGGGTTCTTCCACATTTGCTGTTTATAAACACCATAAAGATATAATCAATTTATATAATATGAAAAAGAATTGGCTTTATAAATCATTTGCATGTTATTGTATGAATCTTTGTTCTTGCTCAAATGCGCAGCTTTTGTTTTTTTGATTTCAGACCACTATGCCTGTAAACAAACCGAACATGCAGCGAACTGTTCATTAACTCTTCTTCAGGAAGTTAGTGAACCGTTCATGAACTTTCCAGCAGGAAGTTCGTTTACTTAATACACGAATGAACATGAACAAAACTTTTTTTTTTCGTTCAGTTAAACGAACTAACATAAAGACATGTCTCGTTTGTTCATTTATGTTTGCAAACGTCCTTTTACGTTCGTACATTTTAATTTGTTAGTTTACGTTCGTTCAAGTTCTTTCGTTAGCGTTCGTTTATAAATTTACTTAAATTGTTTAGGGACATTAAATTATGTCTATTTTTACGCAATTAAAATACCAGCCATTACAACTTAATCTAGTTTTATTAACTTTAGACCTAATAGATTGATGTTGACGTTTACTTTTAATTGATGTTTGTCCGTGAACCGTTCGTTTATGTTCGTGAACCGTTTGTTTATACTATTAACGAACATAAATGTACACGAACATGAGCATTTAGTCATTTTATTAAAGAACAGACATGAACAAGAAAATCTTGTTTTTTTAATTGTTCATGTTTGATCAAACAAACGAACACACCATGTTCGTAATCGTCACAAATTCGTTTAAAGCCCTACAAACCCCCCAAAGTTTATACACGAAATCACTGATTTACGAGATTCAACCATTTTTTTAGGCGTATGATAACCTATTAACAAAACTCACTGGGCCCCACCAATACCCACTAACCAGTGAAACCAGGTAAAGTAAAATGACAAACTTTACATTTATGCTTTCAACTTTAACCAGATTTACTCAATCTTAGAACAGTATTTCTTAGTTTACAATTTTATGATAGTCAACCAACCTGTTGAGTCTGTGCATAAGCCAACGCCCGCTCTCTTCGTGCAGCAGCACTTTCTTTATGTTGCATTGTTGCCACGATTTGCTCTTTAGATCTTCGACTATTATCCCACCCGTTTCCCAACTAATCAAACATTTAAACCCGAAAAGATTCAATCATCAAACAACAACACATAAACACATAGACAAACAAAATTACACAAAACATGAAAAACTTACATATGATTTGATGTGGCCCGTCTCCCGCTCACGTTTCTGCATAAGTTGTCTTTGAAGGGCTTGGTTTTCTTCAGCCATTCGGATCCTGCGGGTCCGAACCTGAGACTGCACACGGGCCAGAGTCTGCATACATCTTAAAGTGGTTATTGCTTGTCTTTTGACAGATTGACTTTGAACCAACACTTTTAACCTCACAAGCCCTTTCAAAGCCTTTAACTTTTTTCTTGCCTTTAAACAACCAGAATCTTTGTATTAGTGCATCATACATTACAATAATAAACGGTTTTAAGTAGATGTTACATTAAAAACACTACCATAAAACGTCTGAAAGCTGTCTGAACCTTAACTGCAGCTATTTCTTCCTTGGATTTACCTGTAAACGGAGCGAACGAACACTTAAAATTGTAAACGAACTGAACGAACACGAACAGAGCGTGTTCGTGTTCATTCGTTTAACTTTAACTGAACTAACGGTCGAACACGAACAAACTAAACAAACGGGTTTTCTTGTTCATGTTCATTTGTTAAGAAATGAACATATCCATTTCGTTTATGTTCATTCGTTCATTAACAGTATAAAGAACGGTTCACGAACCTAAATTTAATGAACAAAACTAAACATAGATGAACTAACATAACTGAGCTAAAACAATTTAAAAGTAATGTGAAAAACAATGTCTTGGGCCTAAAAAGTTATAAAAACTAGACTAAGTTGTGATGTGCCAAAAAAATGTTAATGCTCGCATTAACGAACGTAAATGAACAAACATAAACGAAAGAACTTAAAAGCGTATGCAAATGAACTTAAGCAAATGTAAACTAACGAACATAAATGAATTTAAATGTATAAACATGAACGAATCGTTCACTTAACTAAATGAACAAAATCTTTTATTCTTGTCTGTTCGTTTATTACATAAACAAACATAAATGAACTCCTCACCTAACAGTTCACGAAAAATAAACCCTAGAGAAACCTAACTCGGGCCAGTGGGCTAAACACAATATTACTTAAACCCTAATACTATTACACTAATAATCTAATATGCATTAAAGATTACCTAAAATACGTCTAAAAGCTGCTGCTACCCTTGAGGGCTTCTTCTGCTCAAATTCCGGTTGTTTTGCAGGTCTGATCGGGGGATCATATTCAACCTTTGCAGGCCCAGTTGCCTCACGTTCTGGTATCGTCTCATTACTTGTCTCATTTTCCAGTTCAACGGGCTCACTTGTTTCGGCTTGTTGTTCCGCAGGGTCATCTTCACGTTCCTGTGGTGGCGAACCGACTGCAGAGGTGTCGGGAACTTCTGATGATTCAGTTTCATTCGTTTGTTTCCCAAACCACGATTTGCTAGAATTAGTTTTTTGAAGTTTCTGCAACAAAATTTAAAAAACAACCCACATTGGCATTTCGTCGAACACGTTGTGTGCATAAACTAAACAACAAGAAAATCGAACAAAACCTTTTCTTTATTATTATCTTTCGGATCGTTTGCGGTGTAAAAAGCCTTCTTTACTGCAGATAACCAACCCCCTTTCTTCCCCATTAACTCGTTCAATCATCTCTGAAACAATAATAATAATAATAATAATTATAAAATTGGTTATAATTAAGATTCTAAAAACCCAATTGAAATTGAAAATGAGGCAAATGGTGGGCATGATTAATCAATTGAAATGAAAATGAAACAAGATGTTAATGTGGATTGAAGGATAAACAAATACCTGATTAGAAGAACATAAAGTTGCAATTTTTGTATCAATTGTTGTTGAGAAGATGATAGGCTTTTGCTATTTTGGGTAACGGTTAAGCCTTTTGTATTTGAGCCAATATGTTTCATATTGAAATAATATTATTAAACTAAACAGGTTTCTGAACCGAACTGGCAACCGAAACTGAACCGGTACTCTATGAAACTTGTTTGGAACTGACTAACACCGAAGGCATGGGCGAAGCTTATATAGGGACCGCGTCCGCCTCCTCATTTATGAAAGTTTTTGTCCAAGCTTCGCCACTGATCATAGGTTAGGGACTGGATTGCAATGCTGTCCATTCAAACAGGTTAAACCGAACGAGCCAGTCAACATCTTTGCCACTTTGGCATCCTATTTTTCATTAAAAACAACCAAACGATTTACAATAAAGTGGCGGGTAAGCGCGCAACAAGCTGCGCTGCAACCCCCTTTTGGACAACAAACTCAATCCTACTAAAAACAAAGTTTCAGTTCTTATGGGCCGATAATAACCGGTTCAACATCCGGTCAAAAACCGATCATAACCAGTTCAAGAATTACATGCTTTAAACCGAACCGGTTTTCACTCAATTGGTTTTGACTTTTTGCTGACAAGCCCGAATCGGTTTTTAATTTGGAACTAGTTAGTGCACGTCTAGTTTAACGACTTGACAAATGGTTTGAAGTTTGGAATCGGTCGTCTGAAAGCAACCTTTGCTATTTGTTCTTTTCATTTTTGTGTCATGTTGTACATATTATGTATTTATGAATCAACCTTATTATTTTAAAGCTTCTGATACGAGCTTATTAATATTTTGAAATAAAAAAAATCGATTCAAGTCGTAAAACCCCAGCTGCCTATCGGTGGTCCCGTCAAGCCAACAATCTGGCCGGTTTGGTTTGTCATTTCTCGAAACCATCATGGTTTAGAACATAGCTTTTGCCAAATCCGACCAAGTCATCAAACCAAAACGAAAACAACCCCTGAGTATGATTCGAAACGTTAACTGGTATCTAGGGGTGGCAATCTTGACCAAAACCCTTTCAAATGAGTCAATTTGAGTTGTTTTAAAAGTTAAATGAGTTGGTTTGGGTAAAAGGTTTTATATAAATGGGTCAAAATGAGTCATTTGAAATTCCATCCTTTTATTTTCGGGTCAAAATGGGTCGACAAGTTCAAAGAAATGGGTCGATATGAGTTAGTCTCCTAAGGAAATGTGACAGGTTTCGGATCGGAACGGGTTTTCATACAAGACAGATTTCAGTATGAAACGGGTTTCAGATCGGGACGGGTTCGGTTCAGGTTTCAAGTCAACACGAGTTTTCTCCCGTGACGTGTTAGGTTTTGGTTTCTTTTGTTTCTTTCTGGTCGATCCCGGACTCGTTTTTGTTCGTTTTTCAGTTTTGTTTTTGTTCGGTTTGAATTCTTTTAGTTTCGTTTGATTGATTTTTTCGATTTTGATTGATGTGGTCCAGTTTTGGCTTTTTGTTTCTTTGTTTCATTTTCGTCGATTCTTTAGGTTTCGGTTCGATTCTAGATGTTTTTTTTATTCTTTATTTTTTGTTTTATCTGAAAAATGACCGTGGCATCCTTGACGTACCTTATTTGTTGTGAAAAGTTGGCCAATAATCCTTTGCTCAGATCGTCGAAGCTTCGAACGCTTTGAGCAGGAAGGTCATTGAACCATATCCTGGCTAATCCGACTAGTGTTTGCATGAACATCAAACAACATTCAGCGTGTGACCATTTTTCAATACTGGCCGCCCCAGTGAAGACCTGGAGGTGGTCTTCGGGATCTTCAGTCCCATCATATGTTTTTATATGGGGTGGCATCTTGATTTTTGTTTGAAAGTCATAATCAGCGATTTGTTGAGAGAAACAAGATAGGTTACCGGGCTTGTAAGGTTTTGCCAGATCTTCATCTAGCCTTACAGCAGGATTATGACTTGTTGTTCCTTGGTGAGTACCCAACGCCTGGTTGATGAGTTGGGTCCAAGGGAAGTGTGCCATCATTTAAGCCATCATCTGAGGCATGAGGTTAAAGCCTTGAAGGCTTTCAGGGGTTGCTGCTGCTTGGTTTGTTCCCATGGGAGTGTTCATTGTTGCACTTCGAGCCAAGGGCAAGACCGACACGGCCTGCTCCCACGTAGTGGCTGTAGGAGGAACACTTGAAGCCGGTGACTGCCATATTTGGTCGAGAGTGGTCTCGTGTCCAAGGGGTTGTGGAGTGAACAGAGGGAAAGCCATTGGGCTTGGTCTCCCATAGGTGTAAGGAGAGGGGTAAAAAGGTTGACAGGTTACACTTGGACCAGCTTCAAAAAGAGAAGCAGCCGGTCGTGAGCTGGTTGGAGGGGAAGGTGGACGTCCGAGCGACAACGAGGGCTCAGATTCGTCATATTCCAGCCTTATTCTTATCCCCTTTTTTCTTTCTTGGCTCACGTGTTGGTTGAGAAGGTGTCTTAGTTGCAAGAAATGCCATGACACTCCCTCCATTGTCAAGTCCACACGCTCCGGGGTGTTCGTGACTCCTGCATGAGGAGAAGGAACTCCGGATCGTGAAGGGGTTGGAGTTCGAAAATGTGAAAACTCGAGGAACAAAGGTTCCGTCGAAGTTCCTCCCTGGGTGGAAAAGGTGAGGTTGTCGCCGGAGTTTCTTGGCCGGCGCTGGGTGTCGGTGTTCTTGACACTTGGTCGACTTCATCGGGGATTCACCTTCTGTCATGATGATTCTGATGAGAATGGAGCTACACTACTGGTCTTTATGATAAAGTAAGCGGCGTAGCCCCACGGTGGGCGCCAACTTGTTGCTACAACAAATAAGACCAATGATAGTGAATGGACTAGTTAGGCTAACAGGCTTCAAGGGTTCAGGTTAACCTAACGCAGGTCGTGGTGTCCCTCTACGTTTGCAAAACGTAGAAGGAGGTTCACTAGTTTGTTGTTTGATTGTTGTAGTTCACCGAAGATCCAGAACCGTGATGTTTGGAATCAGTTCTTGGATGACGTTCTTGGTGAAGCTATGATGTTTGTGAAGTAAGAAAGGAATAAGCAAAGTGTGTATTCCTTAAGGGAGAAGAGAAGATGAAGGAGTATGTATTAACTCCAGATCTGTTGATTCCCTTGTTTATGGCTGGGTTATCTTTATATAGAAGGAGAGACCAAGCCTTTTGTCTAGTGTACACACTACTTCACCTCTAGTTTGCTTAGAGAGTTGATCTTATGGGCGGGAAGCTTTGGACCGTTGGTTCATGATTAAAATAATAATACTTTATATGAGCATGTCCCTTGCTCAGAGGGAACAGTGATGTGAATAGTGAGTTGACATTGTACTGTAGCACGTGGGTACTTGTTTACATAAGTTTGGGCGAGAAACGAAACTTTTAACCTTTTAACCTTTTTAGCGTTAATATGTGAAAGCCATTTTATTATTTCCTAGGGCTACCCCGTCATCAGTTTTCTTCACACAAAATTAAAGGAAAAATGTGTGAAAGATAGGGAGAATATACATATATGTAACAACTAACAAACAGTAAGCAAGCTTATGCTTGTATGTGGGCAAGATATATAAATAACCATATTGCTAGGATAAACAATGTTTTTAGAATCAGACGGGCATTAAAAAATCGTCCGATAACTTTGCTGGTTTAATCGGTCCAGCTGGTTAGACCGACCTCACATAATAGTTTAGTTTGAAGCTAATTTAGTCGGGTCGGCTTAGTTTATTGTTTTCTGAAAATATAATTGACGGTACTAATATGAATTTATAGTAAACCGATCTAACAAGACAGAAAGCATCCTTTGGATATGATTTAAGCCATTAAAATTATTATCAATCTGAATTTGTGTTTTTATATTCTAAGATTTTTCAGACGATCCTTCCTAAACACAAAATAATATATTGGAATTTTGGGCCGAGGAGTTTTATCTTGGGTTTAATGTTAATCGGCTCACACAATTAAGGAAGCAATATTAACTAGGCCGAGCCCATGGTCTATGGTGTCACGTAGAGATGCAAAAATCAGGTTTTTCAAATAGTCGGTTTTGGGTATGGAACCGGGTTCGGGTATTGGAAAATCGGGTATTGGTAATACCCGGGTCGGGTTTGGGTCCAGGTATTGTCTCTAAAAACGACACCCTATGCATCGGGTTCGGGTCGGGTTTAGAACCGGATATTTTAAAACCGGGTATTTGAATACCCTATTTTCGTGTATTGAAAAAAAAGCATGTTTTCGAGTTTTTTCGGGCTTTTTTCCAGGTATAGATTAGATTTTTTTAGACGTTGCACTTTTTAGGGGTATTTTTCGGGCACAGATCGGATATTTGAAATAACCGGTTTTGGGTATTGGAAAAACCCGGTTCCGGGCATGGAATCGGTTCGGGTTTTCGGGTATTACCGGGTACAAATTGGGTCCGGTTCGGGTTCGGATTCTAGTACCGAAAGCATACCCTATCCGTACCCTCGGGTTTTCCGAATCAATATTTTTAAATACCCGACCCTTTTCGATGTTCGGAAGTTTTATCACATTTATCGAGTGTAATTTATTATTATGATAGTA
The DNA here is from genome assembly GCF_021521415.1 of Bidens hawaiensis. Taxonomy (NCBI): domain Eukaryota; kingdom Viridiplantae; phylum Streptophyta; class Magnoliopsida; order Asterales; family Asteraceae; genus Bidens; species Bidens hawaiensis. The sequence continues at coordinate 1,383,006 of NW_027491058.1, read as the reverse complement.
CTGTTTAATTATTTACCCAATATATATTTATAACTTTTAATCATTGTCAAATTTAACCCCAAACCAAGGTTGTCCCTAAAGATGTTTCCATCTCCAAATTTCAGGGGGCTAAACTGCAAATTTGATCAATTAATATTATTATATTTAAAACCCGTTTCCTTGATACCTGACCCGTTAACACCCGAATTTTTTTCTGAAACCCGTTTGTAACTGTAATTACTTGGACCTCAATTCTCGTTGCAAGCTTGGAAACCAAATCAATGTGTACGTAATTCTTACCATAAACTACTTGCAAATCGGCTAACCAAAAGAAACAACAATGATATTATCATAGTGCCCTACAATATAGGGTCTGAAGTTTCATTTAAATAACTGTTCGAAAGAAATTAGGACTATGATATTTGAACTTATTTGGTTTTTGGTTTTTGTAGAAAACACTGGCTGTTGGCTGTATTAGACATGAAAACTACTACTTGTTATTATCTGAATTCGTTAAGACCTATCGATGTAAATCCGTAGCTGAAGGAAATTATTGATGCGTAAGTAATACAAATTATTAGCACATTATATATCATATTATTTGAATACTTTCATTATTTTGTTTGTAGGGCAATGATATTGTATGCTGTAAAAACCGGATCCAATATGCGGGCAAATGTCAACTTGGTCAACTGTATGGTGAGAACTTAATACGTTTTGTATTTTTGGTAGCATGTTATAAGCTTAAAATATGAACATATTAATTAAATTATGTTTTCTTGATTAAGGCTATTAAATTATATATATATCAAAAACCATTTTATTGTCATCCTCTAAAATTTACTATTCATGAAAAACTCACGTAACACTACTTTTTCAATTTTCAGCCACACACTCTCCTTTGTCTCAGACTCATCTCATTTCACTCATTAATTTTCATCTTCTCTATTTCTTTTGTTTCCCCCACCATGTCATCACACGCCCACGGGTTAGTCGGAACCCTTGATGGTTGCGAACGGGATATGGCGATGGTGTGTTTATGTTAAGAAGATGCATGACACAATCAATCTTACTATTATTTTGTTATTGCATGTTTGTACACCTTATAAGTGGCGTACGTTTCATTAAATGTATGTATTATAAACACTCAAAAACCAAAACACACCTAGAAAAAATGAAAATGAAAAACTTGCACACACACACACATAAAACATGATCTTATATACGCCGGGATCTACTTCACTTCACCCAATTGAACATGAGTGTGAATCTCAATGCTTCATGGTTTCCTCCACGGTACTCCATATCACTAAAATAAGGAGCACCAAACCCGCAAAAGCTGTGGCGCTCACCGTGAGGTAGTTCGCTGCCACTCGCATCCATTTCTTTCTTTGTGAGGCGAGATACATGTCAAATACTCCAAAGCAAGCACCATGGAGGAAAAGGGCTATGAATATTAGGCCACCCGTAGTGGGCGTGGTCTTGGCCCTTGGGGCGATTTTGGGCGAAGTTCGGCGAGAACACCGCCCCCGGCGAATTGTGGGGCGATAGAGGGGGGGGGGAGGTATTTGTCGCCGTTGTTTGTGTGAAAATAATAAAAAAATAATAATATGACCGTTGGGAACGGTCAAATGTAAAAACAAAAAAAAACAAATTTAATTTAAACAATCTATATTTAATAAATAAAAGTTTACTTACGCCACATGTTGTGACAATCGTCAATTTCAGGTTAACCTCGTTAACTCAACTCCGTTAATTCAAACTTTAAGATCGTTGAATCTATAACGCATACTTCATTACATTTAAACTAGGGTTTAAATGACGCTTAACACTTACTACATGTGTAGTAGTCTTTCGGGATTTGCACCGAAACGCAAACGATTGAGGAATAAACGAAGCACACTAAAACACTAATGATGTGATAACTATGTGTTAGGATTATGTGTTATATTATTGTCATGATTATGTGCAAGTTAGGATAGAATGTTCTAGAAAAACAACACTTGAAAGTAGAAGGACTAGAGTGTAACTTGTTTGTTTATAAATATATCACTAATAAACAAACCCTAACCTATTATTCTAAACCTACAACACCACCGATCGGCTCTCTCTCCCTCTCTTGACCCACGGCTGCCGTCCACCATCACACACATATACACATCAAATCAAGAGATTAATCCAAGAACTAGGTGCTAGGAAGGTATACTTGATCATCTCTTACCTCTTTGTTGTTTAATTTTGATGTTTGATGGGTTGTGTGAAAACCCTAAATCGGCCGATCTTGTATGTATGTGATTGTTATGATTCTTGTTAGTTGGATAATAGATTGATAACTAGATTGATATTGATACATGATTGATTGTTGTTCTTGATTTGAATTAAAACACAAACCCTAATCTTGTATGTATGGTGTGATTGATATGCATGGATAGTAGTTATAGTGTCTAGAGGGTTATATGGATGCATGATAGTTCATAGATTGTTATTATGATGAGTTTTGATGTGAACAGATTCTGGACAGAACGTATATACGATGTTTAACTGACTGTAACGAAGTGTAAACGTGAAAATTGATTGAGATTGTGGGTACTGCAGTAAACTAGGTTGAGTCTAGTTTCTATGAAGTATAAATTCGTAATTTTTGGATAAGTGGAAGTATACTTTTATGATTTTACAAAAACGTGATGCAAAGCTGAGCTGTTAGACCTGCTGTTAGGTTATGTTGTAAATGTTATATCTCATGAACTACGAGACCAATTGGGTTGGTTCCACTTCTGGAGGTTGACTCACTGAGTTAGGAACCAAACCCAAGTGGTCTTGCATTTATTGGATTTTTCGTTTAACGGGAATTGCAAATAACATTCTGATGTGCATGAATCTGACTGATATAAGTTAGCTGTAATGTTTTGATCATTATGAACAATCTATATGGAATAAAAATAAGATAAAAGATGTTCTGGAAACCTAAGATATGTATGCTCCTGTGGTAATTTTTGGTAAATTAATTGAGACGTTATAATCGGTAAACTAGTGCAATCTTTCAAGTAGAAATTCTGTCATAACGAAACTAGCTGCTGAGTTGTATAGGAATGCATGAAATATGATAGTTTTTATATAATTGTTGTATTTTGACCAAAATACCCTTGCGGGGAATAGTTGCTAGTTGATTGCCATGAATTGACCAAATTTCCCTTATGGGGAATAATGGTTAGTTAGTCTTTGTTTGTTGACCAAAATGCCCCTACGGGAATAATTGCTAATAAGTATGTTATTAATACGTGACACGAAAGTAATTGCTCACTCATGTATCGTATCACAATTTTACTTGTTTAAGTCACACACGATTCACAAACGAAACACGAAACATGTTACGTGCATAGGTATTATGTGCCGAGTCTAGAGACTCGTTAAACATTCCGATACTTAGAAAATCTCTTTGTTATTTTAGAACGCTAGAGAGTTTTCTACGACGCGCATCACTAGGTGATCTAGATCGGATATTCTTCGCAAACAGTGAGTTCACTTACCCCACTCTTAAACTGTTTTCAAACGTTTTTCACTTGGGGGAGATAACATACTCCGATAAACATATTTTCTGAGATAAACGCATATGAAAGATTTTGTTATAAATTATATATCACTTGTAAAGGCTAAGCGGCATACGTAACATTTGAAGTCCCACACATCGGACCGGTTAATATTTGGAATAGCGAGTCACTTTTGGGTAGTACTACTGGGTTTGACAAACCCCACCCGACGCTAAGCTCAACTGGAGGTTGAGTGGGTGTAAATTTTGGCTAACACTTACCATGGTCTGGAGGACCTGGTGACGGGCACTTGATAAACAGTCAGCTTCGGTCGCGAACCACTTAGCGATACTTGTTGTATAGATTAGCTACCTATCGATATATAATTTGACATAACACTATCTGGTAATGCAAAACACTTAAACGCTGTAACGTGGTTACACACTTAAACGCTGTAACGTGGTTACACACTTAAACACTGTAACGTGGTTACACACTCAAACGCTGTAACGTGGTTACACACTCAAACGTCGTAACGGGGTTACGCAACATTTAAACGTCGTAACGAGGTTACGCAAAACGCTAAACGATTTATCTTATTTTACTTGTGAACTCACCAACCTTGTGTTGACACTTTTAGTATGTTATTCTCAGGTAGCCGAGGCGGGCGCGCGGTTTAGGAGCATGCATTAATGAAAACACTTTTATTCTGCAAACTTAATTTTAACAGTTACATTTGGTTTTAAGTCGTCCTGCGTGACGCAACTTTTGAATTAAGGTTTTACGCTTCCGCACTTACTTTCATTTAAACGTTTTTCTTTGGTTTGGTTATAACTAATGATTCCGATCCTGCCAGTTCACACCCTCTGACGGTAAAACTCCGTTAGTGGATTTTGAGGGTGTGACAGATTGGTATCAGAGCCATTGGTTATAGCGAACTAGAAACTGCATGCATACTAGACTATAACCGCGACGACCCATTAGTTATAATGATACGCACTGCATAGGTTTGTGTAGTCTTGAAATCTTATTTCCTTATCTCCTTCACTCATACGCGCGCATATACCCGGCTTACCTGTAGGAATGTCGACGCCACCCTCATCATCATCCGATTCGATGACGCATGCTCACGGGAAGGAACCGCAGTTACCTACTGCCTCGCCACCCCGTGTAGTCCCGGAACTCGAAGCTCCTGCACCAAAGAGGTACCGCCTATCCGGAGGCTTGTATGACAACAACGTTAGCTGGGAATGGTACCCCAACATGATCAGACGTATGGTCTACCGTGAACAAGTTCCCCCATTGCCTCACCCGAACCACCCTGCTTACCCTAACACTCTACCACCTATAACCGAACCTGTAGAGCGAGTTCTCGCAGCTGTCGTTTCTTGTTTGGAGCGTGATGTGGGTTACATGCGCTACACTAGAGAAAATGTTGCCAGACTGTTTAAAGATGGAACCGAGACTCAGGAGGAGATTGCCCGCATGGCAGCGGCAATGAAAGAAATGCAAGAGACTAGTGAGCAACAAACCAAGGTTATGATGAAGATGCAAGCCGAGATGATAGACTTGCAAGAGCAACTCCAAGAAGCAAGGACCCGAACCGAAATAGCATTAGAACGTTGCGATATCCTACAAATGCAACTTGCCCAGAACGTAGCAGAACCTGAGGCAGAGCCCGAGGCAGAGCCTGATGTAGAACCTGAAGAAGATCCCGAAGAGGAGCCTGAGGAGGATCCCGAGGAAGATCCCGAAGAGGAGCCCGAGGAGGAACCTGAAGAAGAACCGGAGGAGGAACCGGCTGAGGAGGAGGCACATTCAGAGGTGTCCTCAGATGACGACATCTAGTGAGGATGACACTTAGATGGAGGGGTTGTCTCCATCCGAACTATTATTTTTCTATGATTTTAAGGATTGATTGGAAATACTTTGTAGCGAATACAATGGTTTTAATCATGAATTTTTAATTAGACTAATAAGTGGTTGTGATGTGATGTTGTTTTTTTTTTTCTTACCTATCTTTTATTACATGTATGGTGTGTTGTATATGAAAGAAAAATTCACGTTTTATACTATGATTCTAGGAAATGGCCTGAAGAAACGCTGGACGAGGACGTGGTAACATCAGCATGACTGCAGCTGAACTCCAAACCCTGCTGAATGACCATGTTGCTGCCGCTTTAGCTGCACACGTTCAAAATCAAACAGGAGGTCCGAATGGAGCATGTACCTTCAAGAACTACTTAGACTGCAAGCCCAGTACGTTTAAGGGCACTGAGGGAGCTATAGGCTTCCTGCGTTGGGCTGAGAAGGCCGAGTCGGCCTTTGAGATGTGTAATTGTCCCCCTGCCAGTAGGGTCAAATTCGCTGCTGGGACACTTGAGGATTCCGCCCTCACTTGGTGGAATTCGAACGTCCAGATCCTTGGATTGGAACTGGCTAACGCGATGAACTGGGGGGAGTTCAAAAACATGATGCGAGAGGAGTACTGTCCGAGGGAAGAAATTTCGAAGTTAGAGTCGGAGTTTTGGTCGTTGAAAATGGTGGGTTCAGAGATTGAAAGCTACACTACTCGTTCGCACGAGTTGGCAGTGATGTGTCCGCGGATGGTGGATCCGCCGAGCAAGAGAATAGAGATGTACATTGATGGGTTAGCACCACAGATTCAGGGTATGGTGACGTCTTCCAGACCAGCCACGATCCAACAAGCGATCCTTTTGGCTCACAAACTGACGGATCAGGCTGTGACCCAGGGTGCGTTACCACCGAGGGGTTCGACTGTTAAAGCCCGTGACAACCCAACTAATGACCACGTCAGCAACAGTAACAACAACAGCAACCCGAACAGCGGGAAGAGAAAGTTTGACAACACCAGATCTTCATCCTCAAACCTCCCACCGCAACACCACTACCGTAAGCCCGAATTTACTCGGAGTTTCAACACTCAGAATCACAACAACAACAACGATAGCGGGCAGGTTTCGAGCGGATATGTTGGGAAATATCCAAAGTGCAACAGGTGCAACTTTCATCATGTTGGTCAATGTGACCGTGTCAAGTGTCAAAGATGCGGAAAGATAGGTCATCAAGCGAAGGAATGTAGAGGAGACCTTGCGGCGAAGGGTGCTCCTAAGCCACCGATGACGACTAAGGGATGTTTTGAATGTGGACAGGAAGGTCATTTCTGGAAGGATTGCCCCAAGCTGAAACATAATGACAACAATGGGGGCAATGGAAGTGGCAGTAATGGTGGAGGAAATGGCAAAGGAAGAGCGTTTGTGATTGGATCAGGTCAAGCCCGCAGAGATCCGCATGTGGTGTCTGGTAAGTTCCCTGTAAACGATTGTTTTGCTTCTGTTTTGTTTGACACTGGAGCTGATAGGAGTTTTGTGTCAAAGGCCTTTAGCCAACTTTTAAACCTTACTCCAACCCCGTTAGACGCTAAGTTTCCTGTTGAATTAGCTAACGGTAAAACTGTAATAACAACTTATATACTTGCGGGATGTAAGCTGAAACTGTCAGGTCATGTCTTTGACATCGACTTTATTCCTTTTACGCTTAGTAGTTTCGATGTCGTTGTCGGCATGGACTGGTTATCCGAGAACCGAGCGGAGATTATATGCCATGATAAGATAGTCCATATTACCACCCCTTCTGGCTAGATCATTTCGGTCCGAGGCGAGAGAAGCGGCATGACCACCAGCGTCATTACCCTTATGAAGGCACAGAAGTATTTACGAAAGGGTCATCCGGCAATTTTGGCGCAGATTGTTGAGAAACCCGCGGAGGAGAAACGAATTGAAGACATACCGGTTGTGCGAGACTTCCCGGAAGTTTTCCCGGAGGATTTACCTGGACTCCCTCCTATTCGTCAAGTCGAATTTCAGATCGAGTTGACACCCGGTGCAGCACCCATAGCACGAGCCCCGTATCGGCTCGCACCGGCGGAACTTCAGGAGTTGTCCACCCAGTTGCAAGATTTGTTGGATAAAGGTTTTATCCGACCTAGCTCATCGCCATGGGGAGCCCCTGTCTTGTTTGTCCGAAAGAAAGACGGGACTTTCCGAATGTGCATCGACTACCGGGAGTTGAACAAGATGACGGTCAAGAACCGTTATCCTTTACCCCGAATTGATGATTTGTTTGACCAGCTTCAGGGATCGAGTTACTACTCGAAGATCGATCTACGATCCGGTTATCACCAGCTGAGAGTGCGCGAAGAAGATATTTCAAAAACGGCTTTCAGAACACGGTATGGTCACTACGAGTTTTCGGTTATGCCTTTTGGCCTAACCAACGCACCAGCCGTATTTATGGATCTCATGAATCGAGTATGCAAGGCGTACCTCGACAAGTTCGTGATTGTTTTCATCGATGATATTCTCGTCTATTCCAAGAACGAGACTGACCACGAAGAGCACTTAAGGATAATTCTGGAACTACTGAAGAAGGAACAACTGTATGCTAAACTCTCGAAATGTGAATTTTGGCTTCGCGAGGTTCACTTTTTAGGACATGTGATCAACGAGAATGGTATCCATGTCGATCCCGGTAAGGTAGAGGCCATCAAAAACTGAGAAGCACCTACGACTCCGACTGAGGTGCGACAATTCCTAGGACTGGCCGGCTACTATCGGCGTTTCATCGAGGGATTTTCAAAGATTGCTCAACCCCTCACCGCTTTGACTCACAAGGGCACTAAGTACAACTGGAGTGACGCGCAAGAATCCGCTTTTCAACTGTTGAAAACCAAGCTTTGTAGCGCCCCTATTTTAGCTCTCCCCGAGGGAACGGAAAACTTTGAGGTACACTGTGACGCATCTATACAAGGTCTCGGTTGTGTGCTGATGCAACTCGAGAAGGTTATAGCCTACGCCTCTAGACAACTACGGGTTCACGAGAAGAACTACACGACCCACGATTTGGAACTCGGAGCTGTAGTGTTTGCTCTTAAGATATGGAGGCATTACTTGTACGGTACCAAGTTTACCATTTACACCGACCACAAGAGTCTCCAACATATCTTCGATCAGAAGGAGCTGAACATGCGACAGCGTCGTTGGGTCGAGCTGCTTAAAGATTACGATTGTGCCATCAAGTACCACCCTGGCAAGGCCAATGTGGTGGCCGACGCCCTCAGCAGAAAAGAAACAGATAAACCCAGACGGGTGAGAGCATTGCAACTTACGATTCATGCCAGCTTACCCGATCAGATTCGCGATGCGCAACTGGAAGCGTTGAAAGATGATAATCTTCCATCGGAACTCATGCGGGGCATGAGCAAGCAACTTGAAACCAGATCGGACGGGGTCCGATATTTTGAGAACCGGATTTGGGTTCCACGATACGGAGAATTGAGAACTCTAGTGATGGACGAAGCTCACAAGTCCCGATATTCTATCCACCCTGGCTCAGATAAAATGTATCATGATTTAAAGGAACTTTACTGGTGGCCGAACATGAAAGCCGACATTGCCACCTACGTGAGCAAATGCTTGACTTGTGCCAGAGTCAAGATAGAATACCAGAAACCATCTGGTCTACTGCAACAACCGGAACTCCCAATGTGGAAATGGGAACACATCTCAATGGACTTTATTACGGGTTTGCCTAAAACACCGACGGGATGCGATACCATCTGGGTGATCGTTGACCGGTTGACTAAATCGGCGCACTTCCTAGCGATTAAGGAAACAGACAAAATGGAAAGACTGACTCGTGTCTACATGAAGGAAGTAGTGTCGAGACACGGAGTGCCTGTCTCGATCATTTCCGATCGAGATTCTCGTTTTACCTCACACTTTTGGAAGTCGCTGCAAAGCGCACTGGGCACACGTCTCGATATGAGTACCGCATACCATCCTCAGACGGATGGGCAAAGTGAACGGACTATTCAGACCCTGGAGGATATGTTGCGTGTATGCGTCTTAGATTTCGGAAAAAGTTGGGAACCCCACTTACCCTTGGTAGAGTTTTCGTATAATAACAGCTACCACGCAAGTATTAAGGTAGCGCCGTTTGAAGCGCTGTACGGACGGAAGTGTCGATCACCACTCTGCTGGACAGAGGTGGGTGATAGCCAAATCACTGGTCCGGAACTGGTACTCGAAACATCGGAAAAGATTGTTCAAATCCGAAATCGCATGGCAGCAGCACGTGATCGCCAAAAGAGTTACGCCGACAAGCGCCGAAAACCTCTCGAATTTCAAGTAAACGATCGAGTGTTACTCAAAGTCTCACCCTGGAAAGGTGTGGTTCGCTTTGGTAAGCGAAACAAACTCAACCCACGATATGTTGGTCCGTACCGGATAACTGAGCGCATTGGTCCGGTGGCGTACCGACTGGACCTACCAACAGAACTCAGTGGCGTACACGATGTATTCCACGTATCAAATTTGAAGAAATGCCTATCTGATGAAACCCAAGTAGTCCCTTTGGAGGAACTACAAGTTGATGAACAGTTACGGTTCATTGAGGAACCAGTCGAGGTTTTGGATTGGGAAACCAAAACGCTCAAACACAGCAAAATTCCAATTGTTAAGGTTCGTTGGAACTCGAGACGTGGACCGGAGTTCACATGGGAACGCGAGGATCACATGATGAAAAAGTATCCTCACCTTTTTGAAGGGCTAACCAAACACCGAAAACCGCGAAACCCGGCAAACCGTCAAACATCACCGGAGGTATGAACTAAATTTTGGGACGAAATTTCTTTCTACTAGGGGATGATATGACAAACTGAAAATCTTTCTTACTTTTTCAGGCTCTCATCACGACTTGAATCAAATTTTCGGGACGAAAATTCTTTAACATGGGAATGATGTGACAATCGTCAATTTCAGGTTAACCTCGTTAACTCAACTCCGTTAATTCAAACTTTAAGATCGTTGAATCTATAACGCATACTTTATTACATTTAAACTAGGGTTTAAATGACGCTTAACACTTACTACATGTGTAGTAGTCTTTCGGGATTTGCACCGAAACGCAAACGATTGAGGAATAAACGAAGCACACTAAAACACTAATGATGTGATAACTATGTGTTAGGATTATGTGTTATATTATTGTCATGATTATGTGCAAGTTAGGATAGAATGTTCTAGAAAAATAACACTTGAAAGTAGAAGGACTAGAGTGTAACTTGTTTGTTTATAAATATATCACTAATAAACAAACCCTAACCTATTATTCTAAACCTACAACACCACCGATCGGCTCTCTCTCCCTCTCTTGACCCACGGCTGCCGTCCACCATCACACACATATACACATCAAATCAAGAGATTAATCCAAGAACTAGGTGCTAGGAAGGTATACTTGATCATCTCTTACCTCTTTGTTGTTTAATTTTGATGTTTGATGGGTTGTGTGAAAACCCTAAATCGGCCGATCTTGTATGTATGTGATTGTTATGATTCTTGTTAGTTGGATAATAGATTGATAACTAGATTGATATTGATACATGATTGATTGTTGTTCTTGATTTGAATTAAAACACAAACCCTAATCTTGTATGTATGGTGTGATTGATATGCATGGATAGTAGTTATAGTGTCTAGAGGGTTATATGGATGCATGATAGTTCATAGATTGTTATTATGATGAGTTTTGATGTGAACAGATTCTGGACAGAACGTATATACGATGTTTAACTGACTGTAACGAAGTGTAAACGTGAAAATTGATTGAGATTGTGGGTACTGCAGTAAACTAGGTTGAGTCTAGTTTCTATGAAGTATAAATTCGTAATTTTTGGATAAGTGGAAGTATACTTTTATGATTTTACAAAAACGTGATGCAAAGCTGAGCTGTTAGACCTGCTGTTAGGTTATGTTGTAAATGTTATATCTCATGAACTACGAGACCAATTGGGTTGGTTCCACTTCTGGAGGTTGACTCACTGAGTTAGGAACCAAACCCAAGTGGTCTTGCATTTATTGGATTTTTCGTTTAACGGGAATTGCAAATAACATTCTGATGTGCATGAATCTGACTGATATAAGTTAGCTGTAATGTTTTGATCATTATGAACAATCTATATGGAATAAAAATAAGATAAAAGATGTTCTGGAAACCTAAGATATGTATGCTCCTGTGGTAATTTTTGGTAAATTAATTGAGACGTTATAATCGGTAAACTAGTGCAATCTTTCAAGTAGAAATTCTGTCATAACGAAACTAGCTGCTGAGTTGTATAGGAATGCATGAAATATGATAGTTTTTATATAATTGTTGTATTTTGACCAAAATACCCTTGCGGGGAATAGTTGCTAGTTGATTGCCATGAATTGACCAAATTTCCCTTATGGGGAATAATGGTTAGTTAGTCTTTGTTTGTTGACCAAAATGCCCCTACGGGAATAATTGCTAATAAGTATGTTATTAATACGTGACACGAAAGTAATTGCTCACTCATGTATCGTATCACAATTTTACTTGTTTAAGTCACACACGATTCACAAACGAAACACGAAACATGTTACGTGCATAGGTATTATGTGCCGAGTCTAGAGACTCGTTAAACATTCCGATACTTAGAAAATCTCTTTGTTATTTTAGAACGCTAGAGAGTTTTCTACGACGCGCATCACTCGGTGATCTAGATCGGATATTCTTCGCAAACAGTGAGTTCACTTACCCCACTCTTAAACTGTTTTCAAACGTTTTTCACTTGGGGGAGATAACATACTCCGATAAACATATTTTCTGAGATAAACGCATATGAAAGATTTTGTTATAAATTATATATCACTTGTAAAGGCTAAGCGGCATACGTAACATTTGAAGTCCCACACATCGGACCGGTTAATATTTGGAATAGCGAGTCACTTTTGGGTAGTACTACTGGGTTTGACAAACCCCACCCGACGCTAAGCTCAACTGGAGGTTGAGTGGGTGTAAATTTTGGCTAACACTTACCATGGTCTGGAGGACCTGGTGACGGGCACTTGATAAACAGTCAGCTTCGGTCGCGAACCACTTAGCGATACTTGTTGTATAGATTAGCTACCTATCGATATATAATTTGACATAACACTATCTGGTAATGCAAAACACTTAAACGCTGTAACGTGGTTACACACTTAAACGCTGTAACGTGGTTACACACTTAAACGCTGTAACGTGGTTACACACTCAAACGCTGTAACGTGGTTACACACTCAAACGTCGTAACGGGGTTACGCAACATTTAAACGTCGTAACGAGGTTACGCAAAACGCTAAACGATTTATCTTATTTTACTTGTGAACTCACCAACCTTGTGTTGACACTTTTAGTATGTTATTCTCAGGTAGCCGAGGCGGGCGCGCGGTTTAGGAGCATGCATTAATGAAAACACTTTTATTCTGCAAACTTAATTTTAACAGTTACATTTGGTTTTAAGTCGTCCTGCGTGACGCAACTTTTGAATTAAGGTTTTACGCTTCCGCACTTACTTTCATTTAAACGTTTTTCTTTGGTTTGGTTATAACTAATGATTCCGATCCTGCCAGTTCACACCCTCTGACGGTAAAACTCCGTTAGTGGATTTTGAGGGTGTGACAGATTGGTATCAGAGCCATTGGTTATAGCGAACTAGAAACTGCATGCATACTAGACTATAACCGCGACGACCCATTAGTTATAATGATACGCACTGCATAGGTTTGTGTAGTCTTGAAATCTTATTTCCTTATCTCCTTCACTCATACGCGCGCATATACCCGGCTTACCTGTAGGAATGTCGACGCCACCCTCATCATCATCCGATTCGATGACGCATGCTCACGGGAAGGAACCGCAGTTACCTACTGCCTCGCCACCCCGTGTAGTCCCGGAACTCGAAGCTCCTGCACCAAAGAGGTACCGCCTATCCGGAGGCTTGTATGACAACAACGTTAGCTGGGAATGGTACCCCAACATGATCAGACGTATGGTCTACCGTGAACAAGTTCCCCCATTGCCTCACCCGAACCACCCTGCTTACCCTAACACTCTACCACCTATAACCGAACCTGTAGAGCGAGTTCTCGCAGCTGTCGTTTCTTGTTTGGAGCGTGATGTGGGTTACATGCGCTACACTAGAGAAAATGTTGCCAGACTGTTTAAAGATGGAACCGAGACTCAGGAGGAGATTGCCCGCATGGCAGCGGCAATGAAAGAAATGCAAGAGACTAGTGAGCAACAAACCAAGGTTATGATGAAGATGCAAGCCGAGATGATAGACTTGCAAGAGCAACTCCAAGAAGCAAGGACCCGAACCGAAATAGCATTAGAACGTTGCGATATCCTACAAATGCAACTTGCCCAGAACGTAGCAGAACCTGAGGCAGAGCCCGAGGCAGAGCCTGATGTAGAACCTGAAGAAGATCCCGAAGAGGAGCCTGAGGAGGATCCCGAGGAAGATCCCGAAGAGGGGCCCGAGGAGGAACCTGAAGAAGAACCGGAGGAGGAACCGGCTGAGGAGGAGGCACATTCAGAGGTGTCCTCAGATGACGACATCTAGTGAGGATGACACTTAGATGGAGGGGTTGTCTCCATCCGAACTATTATTTTTCTATGATTTTAAGGATTGATTGGAAATACTTTGTAGCGAATACAATGGTTTTAATCATGAATTTTTAATTAGACTAATAAGTGGTTGTGATGTGATGTTGTTTTTTTTTTCTTACCTATCTTTTATTACATGTATGGTGTGTTGTATATGAAAGAAAAATTCACGTTTTATACTATGATTCTAGGAAATGGCCTGAAGAAACGCTGGACGAGGACGTGGTAACATCAGCATGACTGCAGCTGAACTCCAAACCCTGCTGAATGACCATGTTGCTGCCGCTTTAGCTGCACACGTTCAAAATCAAACAGGAGGTCCGAATGGAGCATGTACCTTCAAGAACTACTTAGACTGCAAGCCCAGTACGTTTAAGGGCACTGAGGGAGCTATAGGCTTCCTGCGTTGGGCTGAGAAGGCCGAGTCGGCCTTTGAGATGTGTAATTGTCCCCCTGCCAGTAGGGTCAAATTCGCTGCTGGGACACTTGAGGATTCCGCCCTCACTTGGTGGAATTTGAACGTCCAGATCCTTGGATTGTAACTGGCTAACGCGATGAACTGGGAGGAGTTCAAAAACATGATGCGAGAGGAGTACTGTCCGAGGGAAGAAATTTCGAAGTTAGAGTCGGAGTTTTGGTCGTTGAAAATGGTGGGTTCAGAGATTGAAAGCTACACTACTCGTTCGCACGAGTTGGCAGTGATGTGTCCGCGGATGGTGGATCCGCCGAGCAAGAGAATAGAGATGTACATTGATGGGTTAGCACCACAGATTCAGGGTATGGTGACGTCTTCCAGACCAGCCACGATCCAACAAGCGATCCGTTTGGCTCACAAACTGACGGATCAGGCTGTGACCCAGGGTGCGTTACCACCGAGGGGTTCGACTGTTAAAGCCCGTGACAACCCAAGTAATGACCACGTCAGCAACAGTAACAACAACAGCAACCCGAACAGCGGGAAGAGAAAGTTTGACAACACCAGATCTTCATCCTCAAACCTCCCACCGCAACACCACTACCGTAAGCCCGAATTTACTCGGAGTTTCAACACTCAGAATCACAACAACAACAACAACGGTAGCGGGCAGGTTTCGAGCGGATATGTTGGGAAATATCCAAAGTGCAACAGGTGCAACTTTCATCATGTTGGTCAATGTGACCGTGTCAAGTGTCAAAGATGCGGAAAGATAGGTCATCAAGCGAAGGAATGTAGAGGAGACCTTGCGGCGAAGGGTGCTCCTAAGCCACCGATGACGACTAAGGGATGTTTTGAATGTGGACAGGAAGGTCATTTCCGGAAGGATTGCCCCAAGCTGAAACATAATGACAACAATGGGGGCAATGGAAGTGGCAGTAATGGTGGAGGAAATGGCAAAGGAAGAGCGTTTGTGATTGGATCAGGTCAAGCCCGCAGAGATCCGCATGTGGTGTCTGGTAAGTTCCCTGTAAACGATTGTTTTGCTTCTGTTTTGTTTGACACTGGAGCTGATAGGAGTTTTGTGTCAAAGGCCTTTAGCCAACTTTTAAACCTTACTCCAACCCCGTTAGACGCTAAGTTTTCTGTTGAATTAGCTAACGGTAAAACTGTAATAACAACTCATATACTTGCGGGATGTAAGTTGAAACTGTCAGGTCATGTCTTTGACATCGACTTTATTCCTTTTACGCTTAGTAGTTTCGATGTCGTTGTCGGCATGGACTGGTTATCCGAGAACCGAGCGGAGATTATATGCCATGATAAGATAGTCCATATTACCACCCCTTCTGGCGAGATCATTTCGGTCCGAGGCGAGAGAAGCGGCATGACCACCAGCGTCATTACCCTTATGAAGGCACAGAAGTATTTACGAAAGGGTCATCCGGCAATTTTGGCGCAGATTGTTGAGAAACCCGCGGAGGAGAAACGAATTGAAGACATACCGGTTGTGCGAGGCTTCCCGGAAGTTTTCCCGGAGGATTTACCTGGACTCCCTCCTATTCGTCAAGTCGAATTTCAGATCGAGTTGACACCCGGTGCAGCACCCATAGCACGAGCCCCGTATCGGCTCGCACCGGCGGAACTTCAGGAGTTGTCCACCCAGTTGCAAGATTTGTTGGATAAAGGTTTTATCCGACCTAGCTCATCGCCATGGGGAGCCCCTGTCTTGTTTGTCCGAAAGAAAGACGGGACTTTCCGAATGTGCATCGACTACCGGGAGTTGAACAAGATGACGGTCAAGAACCGTTATCCTTTACCCCGAATTGATGATTTGTTTGACCAGCTTCAGGGATCGAGTTACTACTCGAAGATCGATCTACGATCCGGTTATCACCAGCTGAGAGTGCGCGAAGAAGATATTTCAAAAACGGCTTTCAGAACACGGTATGGTCACTACGAGTTTTCGGTTATGCCTTTTGGCCTAACCAACGCACCAGCCGTATTTATGGATCTCATGAATCGAGTATGCAAGGCGTACCTCGACAAGTTCGTGATTGTTTTCATCGATGATATTCTCGTCTATTCCAAGAACGAGACTGACCACGAAGAGCACTTAAGGATAATTCTGGAACTACTGAAGAAGGAACAACTGTATGCTAAACTCTCGAAATGTGAATTTTGGCTTCGCGAGGTTCACTTTTTAGGACATGTGATCAACGAGAATGGTATCCATGTCGATCCCGGTAAGGTAGAGGCCATCAAAAACTGAGAAGCACCTACGACTCCGACTGAGGTGCGACAATTCCTAGGACTGGCCGGCTACTATCGGCGTTTCATCGAGGGATTTTCAAAGATTGCTCAACCCCTCACCGCTTTGACTCACAAGGGCACTAAGTACAACTGGAGTGACGCGCAAGAATCCGCTTTTCAACTGTTGAAAACCAAGCTTTGTAGCGCCCCTATTTTAGCTCTCCCCGAGGGAACGGAAAACTTTGAGGTACACTGTGACGCATCTATACAAGGTCTCGGTTGTGTGCTGATGCAACTCGAGAAGGTTATAGCCTACGCCTCTAGACAACTACGGGTTCACGAGAAGAACTACACGACCCACGATTTGGAACTCGGAGCTGTAGTGTTTGCTCTTAAGATATGGAGGCATTACTTGTACGGTACCAAGTTTACCATTTACACCGACCACAAGAGTCTCCAACATATCTACGATCAGAAGGAGCTGAACATGCGACAGCGTCGTTGGGTCGAGCTGCTTAAAGATTACGATTGTGCCATCAAGTACCACCCTGGCAAGGCCAATGTGGTGGCCGACGCCCTCAGCAGAAAAGAAACAGATAAACCCAGACGGGTGAGAGCATTGCAACTTACGATTCATGCCAGCTTACCCGATCAGATTCGCGATGCGCAACTGGAAGCGTTGAAAGATGATAATCTTCCATCGGAACTCATGCGGGGCATGAGCAAGCAACTTGAAACCAGATCGGACGGGGTCCGATATTTTGAGAACCGGATTTGGGTTCCACGATACGGAGAATTGAGAACTCTAGTGATGGACGAAGCTCACAAGTCCCGATATTCTATCCACCCTGGCTCAGATAAAATGTATCATGATTTAAAGGAACTTTACTGGTGGCCGAACATGAAAGCCGACATTGCCACCTACGTGAGCAAATGCTTGACTTGTGCCAGAGTCAAGATAGAATACCAGAAACCATCTGGTCTACTGCAACAACCGGAACTCCCAATGTGGAAATGGGAACACATCTCAATGGACTTTATTACGGGTTTGCCTAAAACACCGACGGGATGCGATACCATCTGGGTGATCGTTGACCGGTTGACTAAATCGGCGCACTTCCTAGCGATTAAGGAAACAGACAAAATGGAAAGACTGACTCGTGTCTACATGAAGGAAGTAGTGTCGAGACACGGAGTGCCTGTCTCGATCATTTCCGATCGAGATTCTCGTTTTACCTCACACTTTTGGAAGTCGCTGCAAAGCGCACTGGGCACACGTCTCGATATGAGTACCGCATACCATCCTCAGACGGATGGGCAAAGTGAACGGACTATTCAGACCCTGGAGGATATGTTGCGTGTATGCGTCTTAGATTTCGGAAAAAGTTGGGAACCCCACTTACCCTTGGTAGAGTTTTCGTATAATAACAGCTACCACGCAAGTATTAAGGTAGCGCCGTTTGAAGCGCTGTACGGACGGAAGTGTCGATCACCACTCTGCTGGACAGAGGTGGGTGATAGCCAAATCACTGGTCCGGAACTGGTACTCGAAACCTCGGAAAAGATTGTTCAAATCCGAAATCGCATGGCAGCAGCACGTGATCGCCAAAAGAGTTACGCCGACAAGCGCCGAAAACCTCTCGAATTTCAAGTAAACGATCGAGTGTTACTCAAAGTCTCACCCTGGAAAGGTGTGGTTCGCTTTGGTAAGCGAAACAAACTCAACCCACGATATGTTGGTCCGTACCGGATAACTGAGCGCATTGGTCCGGTGGTGTACCGACTGGACCTACCAACAGAACTCAGTGGCGTACACGATGTATTCCACGTATCAAATTTGAAGAAATGCCTATCTGATGAAACCCAAGTAGTCCCTTTGGAGGAACTACAAGTTGATGAACAGTTACGGTTCATTGAGGAACCAGTCGAGGTTTTGGATTGGGAAACCAAAACGCTCAAACACAGCAAAATTCCAATTGTTAAGGTTCGTTGGAACTCGAGACGTGGACCGGAGTTCACATGGGAACGCGAGGATCACATGATGAAAAAGTATCCTCACCTTTTTGAAGGGCTAACCAAACACCGAAAACCGCGAAACCCGGCAAACCGTCAAACATCACCGGAGGTATGAACAAAATTTTGGGACGAAATTTCTTTCTACTAGGGGATGATATGACAAACTGAAAATCTTTCTTACTTTTTCAGGCTCTCATCACGACTTGACTCAAATTTTCGGGACGAAAATTCTTTAACATGGGAATGATGTGACAATCGTCAATTTCAGGTTAACCTCGTTAACTCAACTCCGTTAATTCAAACTTTAAGATCGTTGAATCTATAACGCATACTTCATTACATTTAAACTAGGGTTTAAATGACGCTTAACACTTACTACATGTGTAGTAGTCTTTCGGGATTTGCACCGAAACGCAAACGATTGAGGAATAAACGAAGCACACTAAAACACTAATGATGTGATAACTATGTGTTAGGATTATGTGTTATATTATTGTCATGATTATGTGCAAGTTAGGATAGAATGTTCTAGAAAAACAACACTTGAAAGTAGAAGGACTAGAGTGTAACTTGTTTGTTTATAAATATATCACTAATAAACAAACCCTAACCTATTATTCTAAACCTACAACACCACCGATCGGCTCTCTCTCCCTCTCTTGACCCACGGCTGCCGTCCACCATCACACACATATACACATCAAATCAAGAGATTAATCCAAGAACTAGGTGCTAGGAAGGTATACTTGATCATCTCTTACCTCTTTGTTGTTTAATTTTGATGTTTGATGGGTTGTGTGAAAACCCTAAATCGGCCGATCTTGTATGTATGTGATTGTTATGATTCTTGTTAGTTGGATAATAGATTGATAACTAGATTGATATTGATACATGATTGATTGTTGTTCTTGATTTGAATTAAAACACAAACCCTAATCTTGTATGTATGGTGTGATTGATATGCATGGATAGTAGTTATAGTGTCTAGAGGGTTATATGGATGCATGATAGTTCATAGATTGTTATTATGATGAGTTTTGATGTGAACAGATTCTGGACAGAACGTATATACGATGTTTAACTGACTGTAACGAAGTGTAAACGTGAAAATTGATTGAGATTGTGGGTACTGCAGTAAACTAGGTTGAGTCTAGTTTCTATGAAGTATAAATTCGTAATTTTTGGATAAGTGGAAGTATACTTTTATGATTTTACAAAAACGTGATGCAAAGCTGAGCTGTTAGACCTGCTGTTAGGTTATGTTGTAAATGTTATATCTCATGAACTACGAGACCAATTGGGTTGGTTCCACTTCTGGAGGTTGACTCACTGAGTTAGGAACCAAACCCAAGTGGTCTTGTATTTATTGGATTTTTCGTTTAACGGGAATTGCAAATAACATTCTGATGTGCATGAATCTGACTGATATAAGTTAGCTGTAATGTTTTGATCATTATGAACAATCTATATGGAATAAAAATAAGATAAAAGATGTTCTGGAAACCTAAGATATGTATGCTCCTGTGGTAATTTTTGGTAAATTAATTGAGACGTTATAATCGGTAAACTAGTGCAATCTTTCAAGTAGAAATTCTGTCATAACGAAACTAGCTGCTGAGTTGTATAGGAATGCATGAAATATGATAGTTTTTATATAATTGTTGTATTTTGACCAAAATACCCTTGCGGGGAATAGTTGCTAGTTGATTGCCATGAATTGACCAAATTGCCCTTATGGGGAATAATGGTTAGTTAGTCTTTGTTTGTTGACCAAAATGCCCCTACGGGAATAATTGCTAATAAGTATGTTATTAATACGTGACACGAAAGTAATTGCTCACTCATGTATCGTATCACAATTTTACTTGTTTAAGTCACACACGATTCACAAACGAAACACGAAACATGTTACGTGCATAGGTATTATGTACCGAGTCTAGAGACTCGTTAAACATTCCGATACTTAGAAAATCTCTTTGTTATTTTAGAACGCTAGAGAGTTTTCTACGACGCGCATCACTCGGTGATCTAGATCGGATATTCTTCGCAAACAGTGAGTTCACTTACCCCACTCTTAAACTGTTTTCAAACGTTTTTCACTTGGGGGAGATAACATACTCCGATAAACATATTTTCTGAGATAAACGCATATGAAAGATTTTGTTATAAATTATATATCACTTGTAAAGGCTAAGCGGCATACGTAACATTTGAAGTCCCACACATCGGACCGGTTAATATTTGGAATAGCGAGTCACTTTTGGGTAGTACTACTGGGTTTGACAAACCCCACCCGACGCTAAGCTCAACTGGAGGTTGAGTGGGTGTAAATTTTGGCTAACACTTACCATGGTCTGGAGGACCTGGTGACGGGCACTTGATAAACAGTCAGCTTCGGTCGCGAACCACTTAGCGATACTTGTTGTATAGATTAGCTACCTATCGATATATAATTTGACATAACACTATCTGGTAATGCAAAACACTTAAACGCTGTAACGTGGTTACACACTTAAACGCTGTAACGTGGTTACACACTCAAACGCTGTAACGTGGTTACACACTCAAACGTCGTAACGGGGTTACGCAACATTTAAACGTCGTAACGAGGTTACGCAAAACGCTAAACGATTTATCTTATTTTACTTGTGAACTCACCAACCTTGTGTTGACACTTTTAGTATGTTATTCTCAGGTAGCCGAGGCGGGCGCGCGGTTTAGGAGCATGCATTAATGAAAACACTTTTATTCTGCAAACTTAATTTTAACAGTTACATTTGGTTTTAAGTCGTCCTGCGTTACGCAACTTTTGAATTAAGGTTTTACGCTTCCGCACTTACTTTCATTTAAACGTTTTTCTTTGGTTTGGTTATAACTAATGATTCCGATCCTGCCAGTTCACACCCTCTGACGGTAAAACTCCGTTAGTGGATTTTGAGGGTGTGACACATGTCCTCTTTTCAGCCCATCATTTCTCTTAAATTCCCGCCTCCCACCACATTCCTTTTACAAACCCCATAAGGAAACATCTATTTATAGATGATACATTTTGGATTCGAAATTTATAACCAATTATTATAATTGTTGATTATTGATAGATGCATTAGTGAAATAAACTGTAAAAGTAATTAAAATAAGTTATAAATTTACAGATTGGTTACATATTAAATATAGTTGTTAATTGTCGTATGTATTGCCCCAATGGCCATGAACATGATGGATGACCCGGATGTCCCGGGTTAGAATCCTGATTCCGACCGGATTTTACCAGAGCATTAAAACTTGTCGTGCCTTCGGGCGGGTGAGCCAACTGGGTTTTACCAGGAACGCCAAGCCAAACTCGGATGCCAGCGTGGATCCGGATCATGTCAACATAGTTGGCCTGAGTGGGGTGGCGGGGCGCGATGTGTTCGCGCAATGAGATTGCTTAACTGTGAAAGTCACCGTTCGAAAAAAAAGGAGCAGGTAGTGTAATTTTATTATTATTATTATTATTATTATTATTATTATTATTATTATTATGTCATAGAATTTGGTAGTAGCAGGTAGCGTAAACTGAACTAATTTTTTATTAAATGCAAAAATATGTATAGCTAAATATATGGTATCTAACTTCACCTATTTAAATCTATACTTTTATGCAAACAATTATCACATAGTATTTTTATTATCAACATGAATGATTTAAATCACTTTTAAATCAATAAATGCATATGCATTATAACTAATTTGGGAGATCATAAACCAGGAATTGATGATATCTAACTTATACATAGAGAGATTGGTATTACCATTATATGATCTCCAACATTTGGAGATAAAAATAAAAAAGAGAAGATAGATAGCGATCCAGTGGATACCTTACTATGGCTTTCACCACTTCTAAAAATCACTTAATCATCATGCAGACTATTTTAGTATCTTATCATTCTACACCTTAGTTATAGTCAACTAATTTAAACATCAATGTAGCTTATTTATTTAAGCATACAATACTGTTAGAACGCATCAATGTTAATATGAAGCGCCTTTGAAGATGTATTAAACATTGACGACTCATTTGCTCTATCGTCAACTTAATAAACGAGGATTCACTCAAAGTATGTGTTCGATGCAACTTGGATTAACAAATTGTTGATTCCAAAAATAGAGAAGTAGAAGTTTTTTAATCGATACAAACAATTTATTTTTTATTATTCTTTTTCACTATTTGCTCATATTATATTATATTTCTTTACAAAATTTTTATGCATACACATTATGGATTTTGAATAATAAAGGAACATTATTCAAATATATATTAAAAATTTAAACTTTAGAATCATTAAATTTTGGATTAGTATATGCACATACTATAACTATTTTTTGGATTTTTTTGAACGATGACTTTCATTTTTGTGTTTAAGGACTCTCAAATTTGAAGAGCTCTCTTGCCCCACTTCTCACAAACTATGTTTTCTTAACCGGGTCTACGATGACTTTAGAGTTTGGTTTGGGCGTTCCCCGGAAAACCATACCACCAGATGCATGCCACTTGACAGTCGTCATAAGAGCAGAACTTTCTAACGTAACCCACGATGAGACGAAAACCCAAGTGGGCTTGGGATCCAAGCCGACTACCTCGCAAGGCCTACCTCAAATCCTTCATTGCCAATATCCACCCAAAGTAACACAAGTAATGATCGAACTAGAATCTCCACTGAAGAACCCAAACCTTCTTATCACTAGGCCACATGTGATGGATTATATATTCCAATTTAGATCCATGAACACAGGATATTTATAATTAAAAAATATTTACCTATTATTAATTACAATTTCAATTTTAAGATTAGCTAAATACTATATACATTATGTTCAACTAGACAAATTGAATTATAAGTTCACGTATTTTTTCTTTATTTTAACTCATGACATGAATAATTTGTATTATATATTATATATGTTCAATAATATAATAATTTACATGTCTTATGATAAATTTATTAGTAAAAAAATTATATTATGTAACAGTAATGCATGTTTCTACTTTTTAAATTTTATACCCAAATTTTCTTATCATGAGTTTTTATTATTGATATTTCGAATAATTGAACTTATAAAATTAAATTTTTTAAACCTGAGTTATACACGGGTAGTTAACCTAGTATATATATATACATATACCCTTCTACTCCAAACCCATATCCATTTCATATACTACACATAACCAAATTCTTCAAAAATACAACAAAAATGAATCCTAGAAACAATCCGAACCAACCGAAACACTCATTCCCTCCTTTCGGTCAAGTCCACGGATTGCAAAACCAACCGAACATAAACATGCAATGAAACCCGGACACCCGAAACCAACCGAACCAAAATTTTCCATTTAGTTTTGCTGACCCGAACCTAAACATGTATGCCAACTACCTCATACCCCAAAATCTCATGCCGGCGTTCGGGTCTACCCAACCGAGTCGGAGACGGTGCCGGAGACTCAGACGGCATGGGCCTCTGGTTCAAGCCAAAAGCAAACCCATAAACACAAAAAAAACCGGGTTAGACGATGGCGCAACATGATCCATACAAGCAATGGACTGAGGAGGAGGAAGTAGCTCTCGCAAGGGCTTGGATCGTCGTTTCGGAGGATCCTGACGTCGGTAAGTTTTTTAATATTAACTATTTATATAACTTTATTCAGTGTATTAAAATGTATACTAATTGTGACAAATAATTTTAATTTGTAGCTAACTTTCAAGCCGCCGGGTTATTTTGGAGGAAAGTTTTTGAAGCTTGGCTTTCGCTAACGGGTAAACCCGAAGACTACCGGGGTAAATAAGCGGTTCAAGCCCACTATATAGGCCTTAATTCGGATTGCCAAAAATTTGCCGGGATATACAACCGCATGGGCAGGGCCGATTGGTGTAGCGGGTAAAACGACGCCGACTTCCAATCCCAAGCGTTAAGCGACTTTCATTCTCAAGGGCACACCGAAGGGCGGCTCGGGAAAGCGTTCAAACAAGTAAAATGTTGGGAAAAACTAAGGCTATGCGGGAAATGGAACGGGGCACCCACCGTTCCGGTCGCTCGACGAGCCGACTCATCATCCCGACCTTTAAAAAAGTCGAGGACATTGTCCTCGACAAATCCGAGCACACCAAACACACAATCATATGCTCGTAACTTTAACCTCGTTAACGAACACGACGCGGTTAATTTAGACGACGAAGACGACCAAGTCCCTGAGTTGGCTCGACCACGCGGGAAAGCAATAAAAAATAATACAAATAAAGGGGAGGGTTCGCCGTCGTCACGATTCAACCTCGCGGCCAGTGAAGAAGTCGAACATCAAAACGAGGTGTTTAGTCGTTTCGAAACACATGCCGTGAATATGGGAAACGACATAAAAGCAACCAATGAATATCACGGAATGCTAGCCCAGACGCTTCAACAACGACAAATGAAAGAAGACTACGAATCCCTCAAAACGGACGGGTTACACGAAGAGGCCGCATTATTGCAACAACGACGAGTTCAAAAAATGCACGAATATTATGTATATGAGTTTTATATGAGTTTTTTTTGTTATGTATTTTTTTAATGTTTCTTTTCTAATTTTAATGTATTTTTATTTAATTATTTAATTTAATGAGTTTTTATTTGTTTAATTTAATTATTAAAAGAAAATTAAAAAAATGGTGACGTGGCACTCGAGGGGGCTACAACTCCATTACACCCCAAAAACAAATTCCTACAATTTGCTGACCGGGCGGCACGTGTCGCAACTCGCCCAATTTGCAGCCTCTCCACTACATATAGCCTTAGTAGCGGTATACTCTTAGCTAAAAACAAACGGTTATAGGCTATAAGTGCCATAAAAGGGAAGTATAGTTTTCCAAAAGGTAGAAGTACCCTATAGTAAATGCCTCTTCCGTGGTTGGAACTGCGGCTTTTATTGCCGACGATAGTTTCATAAGAGGATTGCTTATTGGCGTTGCCGGTGGCGCCGAAAGACCGAAGAAAATTATAAAATGCGATGGTACGTCCATCCGCCAACCCACGGGACGAGCGGTAATGTCTGTGGATGATCGAGTAAGTTGTGTATTAAGGTTGTTAGAGGCCATAGCATATGATGCTAGAGTAAGTTGTGTATTAAGGTTGTTAAAGGCTATGATGATGATGTGTGAGGATGTGAATGCGTGATTCTATATGATCTTGTTTGAGGTATTTATAAGGGGAAGCGAATAGACGTATGGACCCTCACTACAAATAAAAAGCCAATTAATGGCACACAAAAAGTGTCACAATAAACCAAAAAATGCCACTAAAGAACCCTACTAGAATGAGTGAAACACAAAAAAAAGTGCCACTAGAAGCGCTACTACTAAAGCCTTTTAGTGGCACTTTCTTCGTGTTCCACACAAAATTTTGGGATTTTTAGTGGCACTTTTTTTCGTTTGCCACTAAACATTTTTAGACTTTTAGTGACACTTTTTTCGGGGTGCCACTACAACTTTTAATGGCAATTTTTTTTTCTACCACTAAAACTTTCTGCCTTTAGCAACACTTTTTTTACTGCCATTAAAAACTTTTTGAGGAGTGACACATTTTAAAGTGCCACTAGAAGCGCTACCACTAAAACCCTTTCATGGTACTTCTTTCATTTGTCGCTATAAACTTTTGGACTTTTAGTATCACTTTTTCATCCACCTTTACAAAAAAGGAATTTTAGTGGCACATGTTTTGTCTGCCACTTCAAAATTCAAACTTTTAATGGCACTCTTAATATATATAAATCATAATATCTTCACCATAATTAAAAGTTCGAACACACCAAATGTCAAACTCTCAAATCAGCTAACAACATATATTTAAATAAAAACTGAAAATTCACGCTCAATAACCTCTTTCACAATCTTCAGTCTTCATGCAAGGTACCTAATAATAGTAAGAAAACACTTTTCAATATGCATACAATATGAACACTAACTTTTGTAACTAGTTTAATTATTAAACTAAATCGATAATAATCTATCGAAATTAACCGTATCAACACTAGCCTTGCTCCCTTATGTTTGGTTACCGCTTTCGGTTAAATGGTTCCTTTGTGAGAATCTTTAACCGGTTCCTAACCATCGGTTACAATTGGAAAGTTACTGGTTTCAGTTAGGATTTTCACTCCGAGTTACAAACTCGCATAAAATTAATTACCACTATTATCTTTATAGTTTTAAGGCAAACTTAGAGCATTTGCATCCAACCCTCTGTCTTCAAATTAAAAATTTCACTATAAAAACTCGTTATTAAGTATATATACATACCTCAGCATGTGAAACACCATCATCTTCACTAGATGCAGAATTAGCAACCTGTTATCATGGTAGAAGATGAGAAATGCAAAGGTAAATCTACAAGTAAATAATGCAATATCATGTATATGAGTTTTTTTTATGTATATTTTTAATTTTTCTTTTCTAATTTTAATGTATTTTTATTTAATTATTTAATTTAATGAGTTTTTATTTGTTTAGTTTAATTATTAAAAGAAAATAATAAAAAAGGGTGACGTGGCACTGGAGGGGCTACAACACCATTACACTCTAAAAACAAATTATTACCATTTGCTGACTAGGCGTCACGTGTCGCAATTCGCCCAATTTGATGCCCCTCCACTACATATAGCCTTATTAGCGGTATACTCTTAGCTAAACACAAACGGTTATAGGCTATAAGTGCCATAAAAGGGAAGTATATTTTTCCAACAAGGGAGAAGTAACCTTTAGTAAATGCCTCTTCCGTGGTTGGAACTGTGGCTTTTATTGCCGACGATAGTCTCATACGAGGATTGCTTATTGGCGTTGCCTGTGGCGCCGGAAGACCGAAAAAATTATAAAATGCGCTGGGATGTCCACCCGCCAACCCACGGGACGAGCGGTAATGTATATGGATGATCGAGTAAGTTGTGTAATAAGGTTGTTAGAGGCCATAGCATATGATGCTGGAGTAAGTTGTGTATTAAGGTTGTTAGAGGCTATGATGATGATGTGTGAAGATGTGAATGCGTGATTCTATATGATCTTGTTTGAGGTATTTATAAGGGGAAGCGAATAGACGTATGAACCCTCACTACAAATAAAAAGCCAAATAATGGCACACAAAAAGTGTCACAATAAACCAAAAAAATGCCAATAAAGAACCTTACTAGAATGAGTGAAACACAAAAAAGTGCCACTAGAAGCGCTACCACTAAAGCATTTTAGTGGCACTTTTTCGTGTGCCACACAAATTTTTGGGATTTTTAGTGGAACTTTTTTTCGTTTTCCACTAAACGTTTTTGGACTTTTAGTGACACTTTTTTCAGGGTGCCACTACAACTTTTAATGGGCAATTTTGTTTCTACCACTAAAACTTTTTGCCGTTAGCAACACTCTTTTTACTGCCATTAAAAACTTACTGAGGAATGACACATTAAAAAGTGTCACTAGAAGCGCTACCACTAAAACCCTTTCATTGTACTTCTTTCATTTGCCGCTATAAACTTTTGTTAGTGTCACTTTTCATCCACCTTTACAAATAATGAATTTTAGTGGCACATGATTTGTCTGCCATTGCAAACTTCAAACTTTTAATGGGACTCTTAATATACATACATCATAGTATCTTCACCGTAATTAAAAGTTCGACCACACCAAATGTCAAACTCTCAAATAAGGTAACAACATATATTTTAATAAAACCTGAAAATTCACGCTCAATAACCTCTTTTACAATCTTCAATCTTCATGCAAGGAACCTAATAATAGTAAGAAAACACTTTTCAATATGCATACAATATGAACAATAACTTTTGTAACTAGTTTAATTATTAAACTAAATCGATAATAATCTATTGAAATCAATACTAGCCTTGCTCCCTTAAGTTTGGTTACCACTTTCGGCTAAATGGTTCCTTTGTGAGAATCCTTAACCGGTTCCTAACCATCGGTTACAATTGGAAAGTAACTGGTTTCCGTTAGGATTTTCACTCAGAGTTACAAACTCGTATAAAAATAATTACCACTATTATCTTTCTAGTTTTAAGGCAAACTTAGAGCATTTGCATCCAACCCTCTATCTTCAAATTAAAATTTTCAATAAAAAAAACTCGTTATTAAGTGTATATACATACCTCAGCATGTGAAACACCATCATCTTCACTAGATGCAGAATTAGCAACCTGTGATCATGGTAGAAGATGAGAAATGCAAAGGTAAATCTACAAGTAAATAATGCAATATTATGTATATGAGTTTTTTTATGTATATTTTTAATTTTTCTTTTCTAATTTTAATGTATTTTTATTTAATTATTTAATTTAGTGAGTTTTTATTTGTTTAGTTTAATTATTAAAAGAAAATAATAAAAAATGGTGACATAGCACTGGAGGGGCCTACAACACCACTACACCCCAAAAACTAATTATTACCATTTGCTGACTAATCGTCACGTGTCGTAATTCGCCCAATTTGATGCCTCTCCACTACATATAGCCTTATTAGCGGCATACTCTTAGCTAAACACAAACGAATATAGGATATGAGTGCCATAAAAGGGAAGTATAGTTTTCCAACAAGGGAGAAGTACCCTTTTGTAAATGCCTCTTCCGTGACTTGAACTGCGGCTTTTATTGCCGGCGATTGTCTCGTATGAGGATTGCTAACTGGCGTTGCACGCCGGATGACAGAAAAAAATTATAAAATGCGTAGGTATGTCCACCCGCCAACCCACGGGACGAGTGGTAATGTCTGTGGATGATCGAGTAAGTTGTGTATTAAGGTTGTTAGAGGCCATAGCATATGATGGTGGAGTAAGTTGTGTATTAAGGCTGTTCGAGGCTATAATGATGATGTGTGAAGATGTGAATGCGTGATTCTATATGATCTTGTTTGAGGTATTTATAGAGGGAAGCGAATAGACGTATGGACCCTCACTACAAATAAAAATCCAATTAATGGCACACAAAATGTGTCACAATGTAAGGCCTCGTTACCGGTGCCATACATTGGACGTTGGATTTACTCATCAACATAATTCTAATCATCAGAGTTAATAAAAACATTCGCGGAATAAAAAAACTTTCATAAAACATTTCATAACAAACCGTAACTTGTCTTAAAACAACATCTCGTCTTTCAAAATAAACAAAACATTAAACTTAAACGTCTTGAGTCTTTCGATGCCA
The DNA here is from genome assembly GCF_021521415.1 of Bidens hawaiensis. Classification (NCBI taxonomy): domain Eukaryota; kingdom Viridiplantae; phylum Streptophyta; class Magnoliopsida; order Asterales; family Asteraceae; genus Bidens; species Bidens hawaiensis. The sequence continues at coordinate 1,353,077 of NW_027491058.1, read as the reverse complement.
GCCTCTTATTCAATGCCACGTGTCCCCTCAAGCGAGCTGCCTCATCCTACTCACCTGCATGAATACTAAAAGTCAGCTACGCTAAGTGAGTTCTGGTTAATCACACATAATACAATACATACACTTACCTTCCATTATGCATCCGAAGATACATAATAATTACTTTACTAATTTATTTTCATTTCATAAGTTCATACATACGTTCGTACATTATTAATTTCATACTATATAAATTACCGTCCTTTTCTATCTCGGATGTTATTAGGGTCCGATCCCTTCCTTTTCTATCTCAGATATTATTAGGGTCTGGTCCCTCTTTCCTTTGTCTATCTCAGATATTATTAGGGTCTGGTCCCTTTCTTTAATCATTCACACATATTCATATATTGTACATATATCTATCATACACATTCACCTATCATAAACATACCTCCCTTGTTGGCACATTCAATATCCGAAGATCGATCACGTACCGACAAGCTTTCATTCACATTTAAGATATACATACATAATGTATAAACCATATAAGGCATACACTTACCAATTAAGGTAAGTGTATTGACTATCACATCGAGTATGCACACAGCCCCGAAAACATTACAAGGAAATGGGGCTAGAAACTCACCTGGGTCCCGTTTCTTTCTCCGTTAATCGTTATTCCCTTCTTTAATTGAGCTCGGCTAACTGTATATAAGTTACATGTATCAATACTTATTCGATCTAATCTAATGGCCTTGTATTAGATTACTTTTACTTAGCCTATTTACGGTTTTCCTTTCTTTATCAGGCGGACTTATATATAAGCGAACTTAGATATAAGCAAACTTAGATATTCAGGCGAACTTATATGTAAGCGAACTTAGATATAAGCGAACTTAGATATTCAGGCGAACTTATATGTAAGCGAACTTAGATATAAGCGAACTTAGATATTCAGGCGAACCTATATGCGAGGGAACTTGAAGTGGCGAACTTAACCACAACGAACTTAGCATCGAACTTATACAGCGGAGTTGATCAGTAGGCGAACTTGCTTACAAGCGAACTTGCTTGTAGGCGAAGTTGTACAGTAGCAGTTTCGGGTTTGGTTTTGACCCATAAACATCTCAGTTTTAACGTGAAGTCCTTTGATACGATGTTAATAATTCCCGTGAACATTCCTATGGTCATTTTCGGATAAGACTTGGCCAGAAAACGCATAACGTTTGGATCTTTAAGCTTAAAACGTTTAAAACTAGATCTAGGGTCTATTTTAAACGAGCCATTCATAACCATGAGTTCGTTAAGTCCATTTTAATCTTCAAGTTTGCAACTTTACGATTTATCTAGACCCGATCTATCATCCTACCAATTTTCATATAAATCCGTTCATGAAAAGTAAGTCTTTTTAACAAAAATGTACCTTTGAGGTTTTTGTATGAAATCACTCGAGATGCTCAAAACCATATCAAACGAACTCCGATTTGAGTGATTAAAGCGGCCACGGAACCTTCTCGTCCCGATCTACAAACCCATCAGCTCACCTTCTCCGGAAACCGCCGCTACAGTCGCCGGAACAACTGAACCGTCTCCGGAATCTTCACTTTTGAGCTGCTGTGGTGTTACTGATAAAAATCGGACTTCCCGACCTCTGATCGAAGATCTTTTCGGTGGAAAACTTCATTTATATGTCATGAATACTCGGTTAAAAGTTGAGACTGATCTGACGGCTAGATCTCCGGGAATGTTTGTGTCTTTGTGAGTGTTTTTCTCAAAAACGGGAATTGGGTTAAGTGTGTGTTTTGATGGTGTAGGCTATGGTGTGAAGATGTATGAAAATGGAAAAGATTAGGGTTTTAAGGGGTATTTATACTCCCTTAAGCCCATGGACCTTAGGCCCATCTTTTCTTTTTGGTCCATAATTAATTTAATATAATTAGCCTACTTATCATTCCATCTTTATTATTTTTATTTCTCTACTAACTTAAGTAAACTTTTCCATCTTAAATAAATAATGTATTAATTATTTATTCTCAGAAATTTCGGGATGTTACAAGTCTACCCTCCTTATAAGCGGTTTCGTCCTTGAAACCTGCTTAGTCCTTGTAAAAGGAATACTTCTTGTATTCGCATTAGAGCCGGCTTAGCTTCCTAACTTACTGGTTTATCCTTGTCCCACATTCATCGAGTGATGTTAATTAGTTTTAGATTCCTAAGTAGCTTGTTCATGAAGTCCTTGATGATACGTTTCCTTATTCAGACTTTGCTAGTGCATATCACTTCCACAAGTATGGTCTCCTTCCTTGTCCTTTAAATTAGCACTGAATGACCATTCCGTCCAATTACAACCTGTAACAAATATACTGCTTTGCAATACATTCAAAACATTTTAATTCCAAAAAAAAAAGGAAACCTTTCCAGTTTCTCCTTAAGGGTTACTTCTTAAAATCCCTTTGTTTATTCCTTGAGAGAGAACGCTTCTTGCAATTCTTGAGCGCATCCATTGCATAACTTGTCAGAGAACTCCTTAAGTCACCACTTATACCTTCTTTCATTCTCAGCTCTGCATCAACATGTAAGGTTCATGAGTTATAGCTGTCCAAGGTAGCTTGATCATGAAGTCCATGATGATACATCTCCCTCTTTCTTGACTAATCAAGCCTTACGTTGTCCTATGAATCCATTGTTATTTGCCGTTGCATATCAGGCTGTCAGATCTATCTTAACCAGTTACCTTAACCGACTTCCTTTCCGGTATGTCTTGACCTTCTTTTATAATACCATTCTATCCCTTCCATTCCAGAGGACTTCCCTTCCATGATCACATGATTATCAATTACTCACTAACCATTTGTGTCAAGACTCATAAATCTAAACCATATCTACGCTTTCCTTGCATGTCTTCCCACTTTTGTCCTTGGTTTCTAGCATTCTCTTGCAGTGTGACTTTCGGCTCCACATTCGTAACACTTGTGGTTGTTCTTATCAGTGTTGGCAAAGTATCATGTCTATCCAAAACTGTCACATTCCATGGAATCATCTTCATTTGACTTCTACTAAAACGTTTCACTTCTATTAGTCGATGCCTTCATTATAACCGACATCCAGTCTTATAACCTTCATCTAGGATTTGGCCTCGAAGATATCCATGACGTGAAATCCTCAGCCAACCAAATCCGATTTTCACCTTATAAGTATTATCTTTCAACTCTATGTGTAACTAGAGAATTCATTTCTTTTTCATCTTGCTCTCATCCTTTGTAACTTTTAACTGTGTGTAGAAACCCGTCACGGATCTAGCCGCTAATACGATACATCGATTATGTACAAGATCTAAACGTTAAATTATTACTTTATTGATAAATATGTGATGAATACATTATGGTGGATGGAAATAACTTATGGAGAGCATAATTTAGATCTAGATCTCTCTCTAAATATGTACATTACTAATTATGAGCATGGAACCACCTATTTATAGGCCACATGCTCCATTTACAATAAATAAACAATCTAGACTATGTATAACTTATTCAAATGCTACGGACAACCATTTCGTGCACTAACAGACACCCCCTTTTCCGTAGCTATCGAATACTTTAATCTTGAATACTTTAACTGCAAATCACTAGTCACAAACCGTGCACTAACAGACACCCCCTTGACTGATGATTTTCGGGCTTGTGCAAACGGACAATCATTAAATCTTTTCAGCAAACCAACAACCTGTAGCTTCTCATATCAGATCACCCCCTCATTGTGAGCAACTCTTGGAGATCATCCCGATCATCCATTGGCGTATGATATGGTTCAATCTTTCAACAATCAGCAGCAAGTCATCAGCTATCCGTCAACACCGGTAAAAGAAAAACATATCTTTACGTTTAACCTCGTCACACATCTTCATGAACAACTCGATCATTCAACATCTTTCACTTCGGTTTTCCCTCTCTTGATAACGTGTATCCAAATATACTCTTTGAAGCTCTTCCACATCTCGTTCGCAAAGATGCACTAATGTTTGGGCATCATAAGATTCAGAGTTCCAAGCTCCATTAATAAACCTCAAATGATCAAATTCTTCACTCCAATGACAAGACTCGTATATTCTTCAATAAGATCAACTCGTTCGAGAATCTTCCCCCTCAACAGAAGTAATCCGCCATTTACTCGTAGCCAACATAGTCAGGATCAAGTCCCTCAGAAAGAAGTAAACGAACATACACTCGTATCCCACATAGTCAGGTTTCAATCTTTTAACAAATCAATCACCAATCGAAGAACACTTGCAGTCTTGAACTCAGTCAAACGTAGCTTTGTAAGCATGAATTACCACCCGAATTGTAGTAATTTTTCAAAAAACCTTGCAAATGTAGGAAGATACAAGCCAAATAATCTCAAATGAAAGTTTTATCTCCCCCTTTTCTTGACAAATTCGGCAAGGTCTTAAATAATCTTCAATGTTAACAAACAAACACACTCCTCCTTAAATTACACAAGATCTCCCCCTCGGCCAGTCGAAACGCATAAACAGTCAGCTGAAAAATATATTACCAAAATTTGCACGAAGAGTCTCCAATACATTAGGAACATCCCAGAAAAATTTCGATAAAGAAAATTTTTCCCGATTTTCCCGCCAAAAATTCACCGAAAATTTTCGACAAATAAATTCTAATGCCAAAATTTTCAAGAATGAAAACTCACTTACGAGGAGTATTCAGGAAAAAATTCACTTAAGAAAATTTTTCCCGCCATTTTACTTTTTTTTTAACGAATTGCCTCTCTAATTCGTTATAAATAATCATCCCATTCGTTAACTTAGTTCGTGCTCTTCAATTCGTTAACTAAATCACCATTCGTCAACCAGTCACTCATTCGTTATGCACTTAACGAATCAACTCAATTCGTTATAAATTACCAACTCCAATTCGTTATAACAGTTACACGAATGGCCTCCCATTCGTTAAGATTTCACTTCGTTATAACAGTTAACGAATCACCTTAATTCGTTATCAATACCTTAACGAATCACCTTCACGAAATAACTTAACGAATTGCCTTAATTCGTTATCTTTAACTTAACGAATCAGCTTCACGAATTGCCTTAATTCGCTATGTTTACCTTAGCGAATTAGCTTAACGAATCACTCTAATTCGTTATCATAACCTTAACGAATTACCTTAAAGAATAATCTTAATTCGTTACCATTTTCATAACGAATTGCTACAGTAATTTGTTAGACTTTCCTAACGAATCAGCTACAGTGACCACGAATCGCTACAGTAACGAATCAGGTTGTTGGATCTGTAACTGCTTCGTTGGAAAAAAATGTTACATTGCCGGAAAAGCTCAGATATGGCCGGAATCTGGATTTTTCAAGCTTCATCCATGGTGAAATCAATCAAAACACCATCATAAATCATGAAATTCTACCCGAACACCCGGTTTTTCACCACGATTCCGAATCCATAATCCAAATACCTTAACGATTACTTATTCATCACCAAATAATCAACCCGAAACCATGCTCTTTCATGGCAAAACCTTCAATACACCATAATTAACTACCAAAATCCACAGAAACATGCGAATTTCAATTCTAAACACGAATCCATCATCCAATTAACTTAACAATCACTAAATCATCATAAACTGAATCAAAAGTTAACATACTCTTCCATGGTGAATCACTCAATACACCATAACTTAACACCAAATTACACAGGAAGTTCCCTCTTCCATCAATAAACACGAATTCACCAACAAATCCACCAATAACACAGTAAATTACTCCAGATCTGACCAAAACCCGAAGAACACAAAAAACACGAAAACTCAGATTTACCTTATTGATGCATCGAGAGCAGCTCCTGCTCTGATACCAGTTGAGAGAACGTCATAGAGACCTAGATCTAGCCGCTAATACGATACATCAACACGAAATCGATACTTTAAATATAATACTTTATTGATAATTATGGAGTAAATACATTATGGTGGAGATAAGTTATGGAGAGAATAACTTAAACTATGTACAAGTTCTCTAATAAATTATGAGCATGAGCTCCCTATTTATAGGCTATTTAAAATATACGTTAAATACAAAGACTAAACCGCCTATAAGTTATTCGGTTGCTACGGACACCAAAACCGTGCACTAACACTGTGTCTCATGGATCTCGCTCGTGCAATCCGAAGTACTAACTAATTTATACTACTTAGTTGTCGTGATAGCCTCTTCAACTTTACGACTTAGCGCGTCAGTGACCTCGTTAGCCTCTCCGGGATAATACTTGTGTTCACGATCATAATCCTTTATCAGCCTTGCCCATCTTCTTGCCTCGTATTCAATTCTTTCTGCTCGAAGAAGTACTTTAAACTTTTATGATCTGTGTAAATAGTACACTTAGTACCATACAGATAATATCTCCATATCTTGAGAGCATGCACTACTGCTGCTAGCTCTAAATCATGTGTCGGATAGGTACTCTTATGGACTTTCAACTGTCTAGACGCATAAGCTATCACGTTTCCTCATTGCATCAAAACGCAACCTAACCCTTGATGTGAGGCATCAGCACAAACAACTAAATCCTCGTCACCATCGGGAAAGGCAAGGATTGATGCTTGTGTGAGCCTTTTCTTTAATTCCTCGAAAGCTTCTTCTTGAAACTTACCTCAACTGAATACTACCGACTTTCGGGTCATACCGGTCAACGGTGCGAATATCTTGGAGAAACCTTCGATGAATCTCCTATAGTAGCCAGCCAAACCTAAGAAGCTTCGTATGTCAGTCGGGTTCTGCAGAGTCTTCCAATTCGTTATCTCCTCAATATTAGCTGGGTCCACGGTAATCCCTTCAGGATTTATCACGTGACCTAGGAATTGCACTTCTCGTAACCAGAACGCGCATTTTGAAAACTTAGCATACAACTTCTCTTCCTTCAACTTCTCCAACACTTCTCTTAGATGCTCAGCATGATCAGACTCACTCTTAGAATGAATCAATATATCATCAATGAAAATGATAACTGACTTGTCTAACATCGGCCGACATACCCTATTCATCATGTCCACAAATGCTGCAGGAGCATTTGTTAGACCGAATGACATCACGAGAAACTCGTAGTGTCCATACCGCGTCCGAAACGCTGTCTTAGGGATGTCCGCCTCTTTCACTTTCAACTGATGATAGCCTGATCTGAGGTCTATTCGTGAGAACCAACTTGAACCTTGTAGTTGGTCAAACAGATCATCAATTCTTGGCAAAGGATATCTATTCTTTACCGTCAGCTTGTTCTTCTCGCGATAGTCTATGCACATTCTCATACTTCTATCCTTCTTCTTCACGAACAACACCGGCGCGCCCCATGGGGAAACACTTGGTCTTATGAAACCTTTGTCGAGGAGTTTTTGCAGTTGGGACATCAATTCTTTCATCTCGAACGGTGCTAGACGGTAAGGCACTTTCGCGACGGGCTGGGCTCTTGGTACTAAATCTATCTGGAATTCTATATCTCGCTCCAGTTGTAACCCCGGAAGATCCTCAGGAAATACTTCTGGGTAGTCGCGCAGAATAGGAACATCTTTCATTTATTTCGTGTCGATCGTAGCTTTGACAACATACGCCAGGTAGGCACTGCACCCTCGCCTTAACAAACCTTCAGCTTTTATCATCGAAATGACGTTAAGCCTTGAACTTTCCTTAATACCGTAAACCGTCACTGTACCGCCATCCAAAGACTTAAACCTTATCAACTTACTCTTACATGCTATACGAGCTTTAAACTCAAACGTCAAATTCGTTCCCAAACGACATCGAGCTCTCTTAAGGTCAATCGTAAAGAGTAGAAAGGGACTCACGTCCTTTTCGTTCTACCTTACAATTCTTAACCATTCTAATACTTTAACGAAAGTATCGCTAGTGGTCTCTTCCATAAAGTCTCAGGTACACAACTACATTCTCCTAAGCGTCTTCTTTCATATTCGCTACACTATGTAGTCTTGTCCTTTCATTCCTTTTCAATTAGGATGCCTCGACCTTCACCCGTCCTTATCGATCATATCTAATTTCTCATCATTCACTTCGTTACTCACGATCCCAGCAAATTACTTTATGGAGTTAACTATTGCAGACATACCACATATCTTGACTCATTCTAGTTGGCTTATTTCGGTTTCTTTCATGTTACTTCCATTTAGGCTTCACAGTTCGGGCTGTCTTTGGCGCTTTAACAAATATTGTTGGCATTGTAGTGTGAAACAATTAAGCATCTCCTTTGGCGTGCATGACTACAAGCTCCAAGCGTGATCCTTCTTCATTACTTCCTAAAGTCGAAGTCCTACTGCTTTCGTATATCGCTTGCCACACCTTCTTCAAAAAGGTGTCTGGTTGGCACATGTCTTACCACAGCGTCCAGTACGACCTCCTCGGGCTTGTCCCTTTGTATCAGTCATCTATCTTATCTCTAGGGAAACACAAACTTCATCACTCAAGGAACTATTTAGTACAAGGATAATAAGGCTAACAGGTAATAACAGTGGCCAGCTGTGATTAGCTGATCACGTTACCCTCCGTGTCCTATACACTTCCCTTCGTGAGTCCACTTGTGCTAGTTCTACTTCTAACATTTAGACAATCAAACAGTTCATATCATCATATACTCCTATCCCTAGCAATTAAGCTAGCATTCATATATTCTTTGTTTAACAATTAAGCTAACATCATACCTCTTTCTCTAGCAATTAAGCTAGAATTCATTCATTATTACACTTTACATGTAAAATTAATCATATAATTTACCTTTACTTAGCTTGCTTGAGCGACACATGATTATCTTGAACTGGCATCTTCTTTCTTTTCTTTCTTGAATCCCATTCTCTGTTCGAGTCTAAGCATGTAGGATGCTTAAATCTCTCGAACTTTGCCCTGATACCAACTTGTAAGGCCCGTTACCGGTGCCCTACATTGGACGTTGGATTTACTCATCAACATAGTTCTAATCATCAGAGTTAATAAAAACATTCGCGGAATATAAAAACTTTCATAAAACATTTCATAACAAACCATAACTTGTCTTAAAACAACATCTCGTCTTTCAAAATAAACAAAACATTAAACTTAAACGTCTTGAGTCTTTCGATGCCAGCCTCTTATTCAATGCCACGTGTCCCCTTAAGCGAGCTGCCTCATCCTACTCACCTGCGTGCATACTAAAAGCCAGTTACGCTGAGTGAGTTCTAGTTAATCACACATAATACAATACATACACTTACCTTCCATTATGCATCCGAAGATACATAATAATTACTTTACTAATTTATCTTCATTTCATAAGTTCATACATACGTTCGTACTTTATTACTTCCATACTATATAAATTACCATCATTTTCTATCTCGGATATTATTAGGGTCCGATCCCTTCCTTTTCTATCTTAGATATTATTAGGGCTGGTCCCTCTTTCCTTTGTCTATCTCAGATATTATTAGGGTCTGGTCCCTTTTTACTTCTCTATCTCAGATATTATTACGGTCTGGTCCCTTCTATCTCAGATATTATTAGGGTCTGGTCCCTCTTTCTTCATCTTCGTACATACTGTCTTTACATACCCATAACATACATACTTTCTTTAATCATTCATACATATTCATATATTGTACATATATCTATCATACACATTCATCTATCATAAACATACCTCCCTTGTTGGCACGTGCAATATCCGAAGATCGATCACGTACCGACAAGCTTTCATTCACATTTAAGATATACATACATAACATATAAACCATTTAAGGCATACACTTACCAATTAATGTAAGTGTATTGACTATCACATCGAGTATGCACAAAACCCCGAAAACATAACAAGGAAATGGGGCTAGAAACTCACCTGGGTCCCGTTTCTTTCTCCGTTAATCGATATTCCCTTCTTTAATTGAGCTCGGCTAACTGTATATAAGTTACATGTATCAATACTTATTCGATCTAATCTAATGGCCTTGTATTAGATTACTTTTACTTAGCCTATTTATGGTTTTCCTTTCTTTTAACATTCTTGCATTTTATCTCTTAGGTCCTTACAATGCATACCATCACGTGTATACACATATGTGTATACCTATACAGGTCGCCATGTATTGGGTCTCAATTTAAGCGAACTTAGATATAAGCGAACTTAGATATCAGGCGAACATATATCTAAGAGAACTTAGATATAAGCGAACTTAGATATTCAGGCGAACTTATATGTAAGCGAAGTTAGATATAAGCGAACTTAGATATTCAGGCAAACTTATATGTAAGCGAACTTAGATATTCAGGCAAACCTATATGCGAGGGAACTTGAAGTGGCGAACTTAACCACAACGAACTTAGCATCGAACTTATACGGTGGAGTTGATCAGTAGGCGAACTTGCTTACAAGCGAACTTGCTTGTAGGCGAAGTTGTACAGTAGCAGTTTCGGGTTTGGTTTTGACCCATAAACATCTCAGTTTTAACGTGAAGTCCTTTGATACGATGTTAATAATTCCCGTGAACATTCCCATGGTCATTTTCGGATAAGACTTGGCCAGAAAACGCATAAAGTTTGGATCTTTAAGCTTAAAACGTTTAAAACTAGATCTAGGGTCTATTTTAAACGAGCCGTTCATAACCATGAGTTCGTTAAGTCCATTTTAATCTTCAAGTTTGCAACTTTACGATTTATCTAAACCCGATCTATCATCCTACCAATTTTCATATAAATCCGTTCATGAAAAGTAAGTCTTTTTAACAAAAATGTACCTTTGAGGTTTTTGTATGAAATCACTCGAGATGTTCAAAACCATATCAAACGAACTCCGATTTGAGTGATTAAAGCGGCCACGGAACAGTCTCGTCCCGATCTACAAACCCATCAGCTCACCTTCTCCGGAAACCGCCGCTACAGTCGCCGGAACAGCTGAACAGTCGCCGGAATCTTCACTTTTGAGCTGCTGTGGTGTTACTGATAAACATCGGACTTCCCGACCTCTGATCAAAGATCTTTTCAGTGGAAAACTTCATTTATATGTCAGGAATACTCAGTTAAAATTTGAGACCGATCCGACGGCTAGATCTCCGGGAATGTTTCTGTCTTTGTGGTGTTTTTCTCTAAAACGGGAATTGGGTTAAGTGTGTGTTTTGATGGTGTAGGCTATGGAGTGAACATGTATGAAAATGTAAAGGATTAGGGTTTTAAGGGGTATTTATACTCCCTGAATCCCATGGACCATAGGCCCATCTTTTGTTTTTGTTCCATAATTAATTCTATCTAATTAACCTACTTATTCTTCTATCTTTATTATTTTATTTCTCTACTAACTTAATTAAACTTTTCCATCTTAAATAAATAATGTATTAATTATTTATCCCCATAAATTTCGGGACGTTACACACAATAAACCAAAAAAATGCCAATAAAGAACCCTACTATAATGAGTGAAACACAAAAAAAAGTGCCACTAAAACCGCTACCACTAAAGGCCTTTTAGTGGCACTTTCTTCGTGTGCCACAAAAATTTTTGGGCTTTTTAGTGGCACATTTTTCGTTTGCCACTAAAAGTTTTTTTTACTTTTAGTGACACTTTTTTCGGGGTGCCACTACAACATTTAATGTCAATTTTTTTTCTACCAATAAAACTTTCTGCCTTTAGCAACACCTTTTTTACTGCCATTAAAAACTTTTTGAGGAGTGACACATTAAAAAGTGCCACTAGAAGCGCTACCACTAAAACCCTATCATAGTACTTCTTTCATTTGCCGCTATAAACTTTTAGACTTTTAGTGTCACTTTTTCATCAATCTTTACAAAAAATGAATTTTAGTGGCACATGTTTTGTCTGCCACTGCAAACTTCAAACTTTTAATGGCACTCTTAATATACATAAATCATAACATCTTCACCGTAATCAAAAGTTCAACAAAACCAAATGTCAACCTCTCAAATCAGGTAACAACATATATTTGAATAAAAACTGAAGATTCACGCTCAATAACCTCTTTCACAATCTTCAATCTTCATGCAAGGTACCTAATAATAGTAAGAAAACACTTTTCAATATGCATACAATACGAACACTAACTTTTAACCAGTTTAATTATTAAACTAAACCGATAATAATCTATCGAAATCAACCCTATCAACACTAGCTTTGCTCCCTTATGTTTGGTTACCGGTTTTGGTTAAATGGTTCCTTTGTGAGAATCCTTAACCGGTTCATAACCATCGGTTAAAATTGGAAAGTAACTGGTTTCAGTTAGGATTTTCACACCGAGTTACAAACTAATCGCATAAAAATAATCACCAATATTATCTTTCTAGTTTTAAGGCAAACTTTGAGCATTTGCATCCAACCCCCTATCTTCAAATCCAAAATTTCACTAAAAAAACTCGTTATTAAGTATATATACATACCTCAGCATGTGAAACACCATCATCTTCACTAGATGCATAATTAGCAACCTGTGATCATGGTAGAAGATGAGAAATGCAAAGGTAAATCTACAAATAAATAATGCAATATTATGTATATCAGTTTTTTTTGTTATGTATTTTTTTAATGTTTCTTTTTAAATTTTAATGTATTTTTATTTAATTATTTAATTTAATGAGTTTTTATTCGTTTAGTTTAATTATTAAAAGAAAATAATAGAAAATGGTAACGTGGCAAGGGGGGGGGGGGGGCTACAACACCATTACACCCCAAAAACAAATTTCTACCATTTACTGACTAGGCGCAACGTGTCGCAATTCCCCAATTTGTAGCCCCTTCACTACATATAGTCTTATTAGCGGTATACTCTTAGCTAAAAACAAACGATTATAGGATATAAGTGCCATAAAAGTGAAGTATAGTTTCCAACGAAGGAGAAGTACCCTTTAGTAAATGCCTCTTCCGTGACTTGAACTGCGGCTTTTATTACCGGCGATTGTCTCGTAAGAGGATTGCTTATTTGCGTTGCACGTGGGGCCGGATGACAGAAAAAAATTATAAAATGCGCTAGTATGTCCACCCGCCAACCCACGGGACGAGTGGTAATGTCTGTAGATGATCGAGTATGTTGTGTATTAAGGTTGTTAGAGGCCATAGCATATGATGCAGGAGTAAGTTGTGTATTAAGGTTGTTAGAGGCTATGATGATGATGTGTGAAGACGTGAATGCGTGATTCTATATGATCTTGTTTGAGGTATTTATAAGGGGAAATGAATAGACGTATGAACCCTCACTACAAATAAAAAGCAATATTTATGAAACACAAAAAGTGTCACAATAAACCAAAAAAATGCCAATAAAGAACCCTACTAGAACGAGTGAAACACAAAAAAGTGCCACTAGAAGCGCTACCACTAAAGCCTTTTAGTGGCACTTTTTCGTGTGCCACACAAATTTTGGGCTTTTTAGTGGCACTTTTTTACGTTTGGCACTAAACGCTTTTGTACTTTTAGTGACACTTTTTTCGGGGTGCCACTACAACTTTTAATGGGCAATTTTGTTTCTACCACTATAACTTTTGGCCGTTAGCAACACTTTTTTTACTGCCATTAAAAACTTACTGAGGAGTGACACATTAAAAAGTGTCACTAGAAGCGCTACCACTAAAACCCTTTCATTGTACTTCTTTCATTTGCCGCTATAAACTTTTGTTAGTGTCACTTTTTCATCCACCTTTAAAAAAAATGAATTTTAGTGGCACATGATTTGTCTGTCACTGCAAACTTCAAACTGCTAATGGCACTCTTAATATACATAAATCATAATATCTTCACCGTAATTAAAAGTTCGACCACAACAAATGTCAAACTCTCAAATAAGGTAACATCATATATTTTAATAAAACCTGAAAATTCACGCTCAATAACCTCTTTTACAATCTTCAATCTTCATGCAAGGTATCTAATAATAGTAAGTAAACACTTTTCAATATGCATACAATATGAACACTAACTTTTGTAACTAGTTTAATTATTAAACTAAATCGATAATAATCTATTGAAATCAACCGTATCAATACTAGCCTTGCTCCCTTATGTTTGGTTGCCGCTTTTGGTTAAATGGTTCCTTTGTGAGAATCCTTATCCGGTTCCTAACCATCGGTTACAATTGGAAAGTAACTAGTTTGAGTTAGGATTTTCACTCCGAGTTACAAACTCGCATAAAAATAATTACCACTATTATCTTTCTAGTTTTAAGGCAAACTTAGAGCATTTGCATCCAACCCTCTATATTCAAATTAAAATTTTCACTAAAAAAAACTCGTTATTAAGCATATATACATACCTCAGCATGTGAAATACCATCATCTTCACTAGATGCAGAATTAGCAACCTGTGATCATGGTAGAAGATGAGAAATGCAAAGGTAAATCTACAAGTAAATAATGCAATATTATGTAAATGAGTTTTTTATGTATATTTTTAGTTTTTTTTTCTAATTTTAATGTATTTTTATTTAATTATTTAATTTAATGAGTTTTTATTTGTTTAGTTTAATTATTAAAAGAAAATAATAAAAAATGGTGACGTGGCACTGGAGGGGGCTACAACACCATTACACTCAAAAACAAATTATTACCATTTGCTGACTAGGCTTCACGTGTCTCAATTCGCCCAATTTGATGCCGCTCCACTACATATAGCCTTATTAGCGGTATACTCTTAGCTAAACACAAACGGTTATAGGATATAAGTGCCATAAAAGGGAAGTATAGTTTTCCAACAAGGGAGAAGTACCCTTTAGTAAATGCGTACTCCGTGGTTGGAACTGCGGCTTTTATTGCCAACGATAGTCTCATAAGAGGATTGCTTATTGGCGTTGCCGGTGGCGCCGGAAGACCGAAAAAAATTATAAAATGCGCGGGTAAGTCTACCCGCCAACCCACAGGACGAGCGAAAATGTTTGTGGATGATCGAGCAAGTTGTGTATTAAGGTTGTTAGAGGCCATAGCATATGATGCTGGAGTAAGTTGTGTATTAAGGTTGTTAGAGGCTATAATGATGATGATGTGTGAAGATATGAACGCGTGATTCTATATGATCTTGTTTGAGGTATTTATAAAGGGAAGCGAATAGACGTATGGACCCTCACTACAAATAAAAAGCCAATTAATGGCACACAAAAAGTGTCACAATAAACCAAAAAAATGCCAATAAAGAACCCTACTATAATGAGTGAAACACAAAATAAAGTGCCACTAGAAGCGCTACCACTAAAGCCTTTTAGTGGCACTTTATTCGTGTGCCACACAAACTTTTGGGTACTTCTTTTCATGGTACTTCTTTCAGTTGCCGCTATAAACTTTTAGACTTTTAGTGTCACTTTTTATCCACCTTTACAAAAAATGAATTTTAGTGGCACATGTTTTGTCTGCCACTGCAAAGTTCAAACTTTTAATGGCACACTTATTATATATAAATCATAATATCTTCACCGTAATTAAAAGTTCGACCAAACCAATTGTCAAACTCTCAAATCAGGTAACAACATATATTTGAATAAAAACTGAAAATTCACACTCAATAACCTCTTTCACAATCTTCAATCTTTATGCAATCTACATAATAATAGTAAGAAAACACTTTTTAATATGCATACAATATGAACACTAACTTTTGTAACCAGTTTAATTATTAAACTAAACCGATAATAATCTATCGAAATCAACCCTATCAACACTAGCCTTTCTCCCATATGTTTGGTTACCGGTTTCGGTTAAATGGGTCCTTTGTGAGAATCCTTAACCGGTTCCTAACCATCGGTCACAATTGGAAAGTAACTGTCAGTTAGGATTTTCACACCGAGTTACAAACTAATCGCATAAAAATAATTACCACTATTATCTTTCTAGTTTTAAGGAAAACTTAGAGCATTTGCATCCAACCCCCTGTCTATAAATCCAAAATTACACTAAAAAATACTCGTTATTAAGTGTATATATACATACCTCAGCATGTGAAACAACATCATCTTCACTAGATGCTGAATTAGCAACCTGTAATCATGGTAGAAGATGAGAAATGCAAAGGTAAATCTACAAGTAAATAATGCAATATTATGTATATCAGTTTTTTTTATGTATATTTTTAATGTTTCTTTTCTAATTTTAATGTATTTTTATTTAATTATTTAATTTAATAAGTTTTTATTTGTTGTTTAATTATTCAAAGAAATTAATAAAAAATGGTGACGTGGCACTGGAGGGGGCTACAACACCATTACACCCCAAAAACAAATTTCTATCACTTGCTGACTCGGTGTCACGTGTCTCAATTCGCCCAATTTGTAGCCCCTCCACTACTGTAACATCATAAATATTCTAATATTAAATAAAGAAAGTTACGTTTAGTAATTCCGCGTTAATAATTAGTAAAAAATAGATCATGGACTTAGATTAATCAAGATGGGATTATGGATGAGATGGGCTTAGGGTCCATGGGCCATAGGAGTATAAATACTCCCTTAAACCACCCTAAAACCCTAAATCCTCATTCTTTCCATCTTATTCTCTACACACTCAAAACACACACACATCCTACACCACTATATACGGCCGAGAGGGAGAAGTGAGATCCGAGCCAAATGAAAGTCGATTCTTAATAGATCCTCGTAGTGCAAGATAGATACAAGACCTAAAGTTCATAACCAAGCTAAACTGTAACTTTAAAACACGTAAAGGTATGTCTTTTATCTTTAAAGTTTACGTTTTTATGAACAGATAGCCATGAAACTTAAACATAAAGTAAATCGGGTTTAAACGAAATGTAAAGTAGCAAACTTGACGTTGGAAACGAACTTAACGAACCTAGGGCCGGGTACGGCGACGTGTATTTAACGTTTTAATCTTAAAGGTCCAAACTTTATGCGTTTTCTAGTCGTGTTTTATCCAAAAATGGCCATGGGGACGTTTACGGGATTGGTTAGCATCATATCAAGGGTTTACATGTTGAAACAAAGATGTTTTGGGGTTAAAAATCAAACCCGTAGCTGTATTGAATAACTTCGCCCAATAAGTTCGCTAAGTATATAGGTTCGCTGATATTAAGTTCGTTTGTGGCTAACTTCGCTACCTGCAAGTTCGCCTAGGGTTCAACTTCACTACAAGCAAGTTCGCCTACTGATCAACTTCGCTGTTGATTAAGTTCGCTGCTAGTTAAGTTCGCCAGATACTAAGTTGCTTGTTATAACTTCGCCTGTTAAATAAGTTCGCTTGGTATATGTTCGCCTAACAGATAACATCGCTACTGATAACTGCGCTTGTTATTAAGTTCGCTTAAAGTATGTAAAAGAAAACTAAAACTAGACCATTAGATTAGATTAGACGAGTATTGATACATGTAACCTATATACAGTTAGCAGAACGCAGTTAAGGAAGGGAATTACGATAAACGGAGAAAGGTACAGGATTCAGGTGAGTTTCTAGCCCCATTTACTTGTTACGTTTTCGGGGTTGTGTACATACTCGATGTGATAGTTGATACACTTACCTTAACTGGTAAGTGTATGCCTTATATGGTCTATATGTTATGTATGTATATCTTAAATGTGAAAGAAAGCTTGTCGGTATGTGAACGATCTTCGGATATTGCACATGCTAACAAGGGAGGTATGTTTATGATCGATGAATGTGTATGATTGATACATGTACAATACATGAGTATGTATGAATCATTAAAGAAAGTATGTATGTTATGGGTATGTAAAGACAGTATGTACGAAGATGAAGAAAGAGGGACCAGACCCTAATAATATCTGAGATAGAAGGGACCAGACCCTAATAATATCTGAGATAGAGAAGTAAAAAGGGACCAGACCCTAATAATATCTGAGATAGACAAGAAAGGGATCAGACCCTAATAATATCAGAGATAGACAAAAGAAAGAGGGACCAGACCCTAATAATATATGAGATAGAAAAGGAAGGGATCGGACCCTAATAATATCCGAGATAGAAAAGGACAGTAATTTATATAGTATGAAAGTAATAAAGTACGAATGTATGTATGACTTATGTAATAAAGGTAAATTAGTAAAGTAATTATTGTGTATATTCGAATGCATAATTGAAGGTAAGTGCATGTATTGTATAATGTGTGACAAACTAGAACTCACTCAGCGTAGCTGACTTTTAGTATGCACGTAGGTGAGTAGAATGAGGCAGTTCGCTTGATGAGGATACATGGCATCGAATTGAAGACACTGGCGTCTCTAGGAAATGTTATGATGTTTTAAAGACTATGTTTTGTTTTTAAATGACTATGCATGTTTGATAAGACAAGATTTGAAAGTTATGTAATGTTTTATGGTTGAAGTTTTATATTCGCGTAAGGTTTTAATTAACTCTGATATTTAGAACTGCGTTTATGAGTAAATCCAACGTCCAAATGTGGGGCACCGGTAACGGGGCCTTACAACTACATATAGCCTTATTAGCGGTAAACTCTTAGCTAAAAACAAACGGTTATAGGATATAAGTGCCATAAAAGGGAAGTATAGTTTTCCAACAAGGGAGAAATACCCTTTAGTAAATGCCTCTTCCGTGACTTGAACTGCGGCTTTTATTGCCGGCAATTGTCTCGTAAGAGGATTGCTTATTGGCGTTGCACGTGGCGCCGGATGACAGAAAAAAATTATAAAGTGCGCTGGTATGTCCACCCGCCAACCCACGGGACAAGCGGTAATGGCTGTGGATGATCGAGTAAGTTGTGCATTAAGGTTGTTAGAGGCCATAGCATATGATGCTGGAGTAATTTGTGTATTAAGGTTGTTAGAGGCTATGATGATGATGTGTGAAGATGTGAATGCGTGATTCTATATGATCTTGTTTGAGGTATTTATAATGGGAAGCGAATAGACGTATGGACCCTCACTACGAATAAAAAGCCAATTAATGGCACACAAAAAGTGTCACAATAGACAAAAAAATGCCACTAAAGAACCCTACTAGAATGAGTGAAACACAAAAAAAAGTGCCACTAGAAGCGCTTTTCAGTGGCACTTTTTTCGTTTGCCACTAAAGATTTTTAGACTTTTAGTGTCACTTTTTTCGGGGTGCCACTACAACTTTTAGTGGCAATTTTTTTTCTACCACTAAAACTTTTTGCCTTTAGAAACCTTTTTTTTTATTGCCATTAAAAACTTATTGAGGACTGACACATTAAAACGTGTCACAAGAAGCGCTACCACTAAAACCCTTTCATGTTACTTCTTTCATTTGCCGCTATAAACTTTTGTTAGTGTCACTTTTTCATCCACTTTACAACAAATGAATTTTAGTGGCACATGTTTTGTCGGTCACTGCAAACTTCACACTTCTAATGGCACTCTTAATATATGTAAATCAAAATATCTTTACCGAAATTAAATGTTCGACCACACCCATTGTCAAACTCTCAAATTAGGTAACAACATATATTTAAATAAAAACTGAAAATTCACGCTCAATAACCTCTTTCACAATCTTCAATCTTCATGCAATGTACCTAATAATAGTAAGAAAACACTTTTCAATATGCATACAATATGAACATTAAATTTTGTAACCAATTTAATTATTAAATTAAACTAATAATAATCTATCGAAATTAACCCTATCAACACTAGCCTTGCTCCCTTATGTTTGGTTACCGGTTCGGTTAAATGGTTCCTTTGTGAGAATCCTTAACCAGTTCCTAACCATCGGTTAAAGGTTACAATTGGAAAGTAACTGGTTTCCGTTAGGATTTTCACTCAGAGTTACAAACTCGTATAAAAATAATTACCACTATTATCTTTCTAGTTTTAAGGCAAACTTAGAGCATTTGCATCCAACCCTCTATCTTCAAATTAAAATTTTCAATAAAAAAACTCGTTATTAAGTATATATACATACCTCAGCATGTGAAACACCATCATCTTCACTAGATGCAGAATTAGCAACCTGTGATCATGGTAGAAGATGAGAAATGCAAAGGTAAATCTACAAGTAAATAATGCAATATTATGTATATGAGTTTGTTTTATGTATATTTTTAATTTTTCTTTTCTAATTTTAATGTATTTTTATTTAATTATTTAATTTAGTGAGTTTTTATTTGTTTAGTTTAATTATTAAAAGAAATTAATAAAAAATGGTGACGTGGCACTGGAGTGGGCTACAACACCATTATACCCATAAAAAAAATTCCTACCGATTGCTGACTGGGTGCCACGTGTCGCAATTCGCCCAATTTGTAGCCCCTCCACTACATAGAGCCTTATTAGCGGTACATTCTTAGCTAAAAACAAATGGTTAAAGGCTATAAGAGCCATAAAAAGGAAGTATAGTTTTCCAACAAAGTAGAAGCATCCTTTAGTCTCGTAAGAGGATTGCTTATTGGCGTTGCCGGTGGCGCCTGAAGATCGAAAAAAATTATAAAATGCGCTTAGATGTCATCGCCAACCCATAGGACGAGCGGTAATGTCTGTGGATGATCGAGTAAGTTGTGTATTAAGGTTGTTAGAGGCCATAGCATATGATGCTGGAGTAAGTTGTGTATTAAGGTTGTTAGAGGTTATGATGATGATGTGTGAAGATGTGAATGCGTGATTCTATATGATCTTGTTTGAGGTATTTATAAAGGGAAGCGAATAAACGTATGGACCCTCACTACAAATAAAAAGCCAATTAATGGCACACAAAAAGTGTCACAATAAACCAAAAAAATGCCACTAAAGAACCTACTAGAATGAGAGAAACACAAAAAAAGTGCCACTAGAAGCGCTACCACTAAAGCCTTTAGTGGCACTTTCTTCGTGTGCCACACAAATTTTTGGGCTTTTTAGTGGCACTTTATTTCGTTTGCCACTAAACGTTTTTAGACTTTTAGTGACACTTTTTCGGGGTGCCACTACAATTTTTAATGGCAATTTTTTTTTCAACCACTAAAACTTTTTGCCTTTACCTAACACTTTTTTTAATGCCATTATAAACTTTTTTGAGGAGTGACACATTAAAAATTGTCACTAGAAGCGCTACCACTAAAACCCTTTCATGGTACTTCTTTCAGTTGCCGCTATAACCTTTTGGACTTTTAGTGTCACTTTTTCATCAATCTTTACAAAAAATGAATTTTAGAGGCACATGTTTCGTCTGCCACTGCAAACTTCAAACTTTTAATGGCACTCTTAATATATATATAAATCATAATATCTTCACTATAATTAAAAGTTCGACCACACCAAATGTCAAACTCTCAAATGAGGTAACAACATATATTTGAATAAAAACTAAAAATTCACGCTCAATAACCTCTGTCACAATCTTCAATCTTCATGCAATGTACCTAATAATAGTAAGAAAACACTTTTCAATATGCATACAATATGAACACTAACTTTTGTAACCAGTTTAATTGTTAAACTAAACCGATAATAATCTATCGAAATCAACCGTATCAACACTAGCCTTGCTTCCTTATGTTTGGTGGTTACCGGTTTCGGTTAAATGGTTCCTTTGTGAGAATCCTTAACTGGTTCCTAACCATCGGTTACAATTGGAAAGTAACATGTTTCAGATAGGATTTTCACACCGAGTTTCAAACTAATCACATAAAAATAGTTACCACTATTATCTTTCTAGTTTTAAGGCAAACTTAGAGCATTTACATCCACCCCCTATCTTCTAATCCAAAATTTCACTAAAAAAACTCGTTATTAAGTATACATACATACCTCAACATGTGAAACAACATCATCTTCACTAGATGCAGAATTAACAACCTGTGATCATGGTAGAAGATGAGAAATGCAAAGGTAAATATACAAGTAAATAATGCAATATTATGTATATGAGTTTTTTGTTTGTTATGTATTTTTTTAATGTTTCTTTTCTAATTTTAATGTATTTTACTTAATTATTTAATTTAATGAGTTTTTATTTGTTTATTTTAATTATTAAAAGAAAATAATAAAAAATGGTGACGTGGCACTGGAGGGGGATACAACACCATTACACCCCAAAAACAAATTCCTACCACTTGCTGACTGGGTGTCACGTGTCGCAATTCGCCCAATTTGTAGCCCCTCCATTACATATAGCTTTATTAGCGGTATACTCTTAGCTAAAAACAAACGGTTATAGGCTATTAGTGCCACAAAAGGGTAGTATAGTCTTCCAAGAAAGGAGAAGTACCCTTTAGTAAATGCCTCTTCCGTGGTTGGAATTGCGGCCTTTATTGTCGACGATAGTCTCATAAGAGGATTGCTTATTAGCCTTGCCGGTGGTGCCGGAAGACCGAAAGAAATTATAAAATGCGTTAATGTGTCCACCCGCCAACCCACGGGACGAGCGGTAATGTCTGTGGATGATCGAGTAAGTTGTGTATTGAGGTTGTTTGAGGATATGATGATGATGTGTGAAGATGTGAATGCGTGATTTTATATGATCTTGTTTGATGTATTTATAAGGGGAAGCGACTAGACATATGGACCCTCACTACAAATAAAAAGCCAATTAATGGTACACAAAAAGTTTCACAATAAACCAAAAAAAAAGCCAATAAAGAACCCTACTAGGGTGAGTGAAACACAAAAAAAGTTCCACTAGAAGCGCTACCACTAAAGCCTTTTAGTGGCACTTTTTTCGTGTGCCACTCAAATTTTTGGGCTTTTTAGTGACACTTTTTTCGTTTGCCACTAAACGTTTTTCGACTTTTAGTGACACTTTTTCAGGTGCCACTACAACTTTTAATGGCAATTTTTTTCTACCACTAAAACCTTTTGCCTTTAGCAACACTTTTTTTACTGCGATTAAAAACTTTTTGAGGAGTGACACATTAAAAAGTGTCACTAGAAGCGCTACCACTAAAACCTTTCATGGTACTTCTTTCATTTGCCGCTATATACTTTTGGACTTTTAGTGTCACTTTTCATCCACCTTTACGAAAAATTAATATTAGTGGCACATGTTTTGTCTGTCACTGCAAACTTCAAACTTTTAATGGCACTCTTAATATATATAAATTATAATATCTTCAACGTAATTAAAAGTTCGACCACACCAAATGTCAAACTCTCAAATCAGGTAACAACATATATTTGAATAAAAACTGAAGATTCACGCTCAATAATCTCTTTCTCAATCTTCAATCTTCATGCAATGTACCTAATAATAGTAAGAAAACACTTTTCAATATGCATACAATATTAACACTAACTTTTGTAACCAGTTTAATTATTAAACTAAACCGATAATAATCTATCGAAATCAACCCTATCAACACTAGCCTTGCTCGCTTATGTTTGGTTACTTGTTTCGGTTAAATGGTTCATTTGTGAGAATCCATAACCGGTTCCTAACCATCGGTTACAATTGGAAAGTAACTGTTTCCAGTTAGGATTTTCGCACCGAGTTACAAACTAATAGCTTACAAATAATTACCACTATTATCTTTCTAGTTTTAAGGAAAACTTAGAGCATTTGCATCCAACCCCCAATCTGTAAATCCAAAATTTCACTAAAAAATACTCGTTATTAAGTATATATACATACCTTAGCATGTGAAACAACATCATCTTCACTAGATGCAGAATTAGCAACCTGTGATCATGGTAGAAGATGAGAAATGCAAAGGTAAATCTACAAGTAAATAATGCAATATTATGTATATGAGTTTTTTTTATGTATTTTTTTTAATGTTTCTTTTCTAATTTTAATGTATATTTATTTAATTATTAATTAATGAGTTTTTATTTGTTTAGTTTAATTATTAAAAGAAATTAATAAAAAATGGTGACGTGGCACTGGAGGGGGGCTACAACACCATTACATTCCAAAAACAAATTCATACCAGATGCTGACCGGGCGCCACGTGTCGCAATTCGCCCAATTTGTAGCCCCTCCACTACATATAGCCTTATTAGCGGTATACTCTTAGCTAAAAACAAACGGTTATAGGCTATAAGTGCCATAAAAGGGAAGTATAGTTTTCCTACAAGGGAGAATTACCCTTTAGTAAATGCCTCTTCAATGATTTGAACTACGGATTTTATTGCCGGCGATAGTCTCGTAAGAGGATTGCTTATTGGCGTTGCAGCTGGCGCCGGATGACAGAAAAAAATTATAAAATTCGCTGGTATGTCCACCCGCCAACCCACGGGATGAGAGGTAATGTCTGTGGATGATCAAGTATGCTGTGTATTAAGGTTGTTAGAGGCCATAGTATACGATGCAGGAGTAAGTTGTGTATTAAGGTTGTAAGAGGCTATGATGATGATGTGTGAAGATGTGAATGCGTGATTCTATATGATCTTGTTTGAGGTATTTATAAGGGGAAGCGAATAGACGTATGAACCCTTACTACAAATAAAAAGCCAATTAATGGCACACAAAAAGTGTCACAATAAACCAAAAAATGCCAATAAAGAACCCTACTAGAATGAGTAAAACACAAAAAAAGTGCCGCTAGAAGCGCTACCACTAAAGCCTTTTAGTGGCACTTTTTTGTGTGCCACACAAATTTTTGGGATTTTTAGTGGCACTTTTTTTCGTTTGCCACTAAATGTTTTTAGACTTTTAGTGAAAATTTTTTCGGGGTGCCACTACAACTTTTAATGAGCAATTTTGTTTCTACCACTAAAACTTTTTGCCATTAGCAACGCTTTTTTTACTGTCATTAAAAACTTATTGAGGAGTGACACATTAAAAAGTGTCACTAGAAGCGCTATCACTAAAACCCTTTCATAGTACTTCTTTCATTTGCCGCTATAAACTTTTGTTAGTGTCACTTTTTCATCCACCTTTACAAAAAATGAATTTTAGTGGAACAAGATTTGTCTGCCACTGCAAACTTCAAACTTTCAATGGGACTCTTAATATACATAAATCATAGTATCTTCACCGTAAATAAATGTTCGACCACACCAAATGTCAAACTCTCAAATTAGATAACAACATATATTTTAATAAAACCTGAAAATGCACGCTCAATAACCTCTTTCACAATCTTCATTCTTCATGCAAGGTATCTAAAAATCCTTAACCGGTTCCTTTGTGAGAATCCTTAAACGGTACCTAACCATCGGTTACAAATGGAAAGTAACTGGATTCCAGTTAGGATTTTCACTCCGAGTTACAAACTCGCATAAAAATAATTATTATCTTTCTAGTTTTAAGGCAAACTTAGAGCATTTGCATCCAACCCCCTTATCTTCAAATTCAAAATTTCACTAAAAAAACTCTTTATTAAGTATATATACATACCTCAGCATGTGAAACACCATCATCTTCAATAGATGCAGAATTAGCAACCTGTGATCATGGTAGAAAATGAGAAATGCAAAGGTAAATCTACAAGTAAATAATGCAATATTATGTATATGAGTTTTTTATGTATTTTTTTAATTTTTCTTTTCAAATTTTAATGTATTTTTATTTAATTATTTAATTTAATGAGTTTTTATTTGTTTAGTTTAATTATTAAAAGAAATTAATAAAAAATGGTGACGTGGCACTAGAGGGGGCTACAACACCATTACACCCCAAAAAAATTTATTACCATTTGCTAACTAGGCGTCACGTGTCGCAATTCGCCCAATTTAAAGCCCCTCCACTACATATAACCTTATTAGCGGTATACTCTTAGCTAAACACAAACGGTTATAGGCTATAAGTGCCATAAAAGGGAAGTATAGTTTTCCAACAAGGGAGAAGTACACTTTAGTAAATGCCTCTTCCGTGGTTGGAACTGCGGCTTTTATTGCCAAAGATAGTCTCGTAAGAGGATTGCTTATTGGCGTTGCAGGTGGCGCCGAATGACAGAAAAAAGTTATAAAATGCGTTGGTATGTCAACCCGCCAACCCACGGGACAAGCGGTAATGTCTGTAGATGATCGAGTATGTTTTGTATTAAGGTTGTTAGAGGCCATAGCATATGATGCAGGAGTAAGTTGTGTATTAAGGTCATTAGAGGCTATGATGATGATGTGTGAAGATGTGAATGCGTGATTCTATATGATCTTGTTTGAGGTATTTATAAGGGGAAGCGAATGGACGTATGAACCCTCACTACAAATAAAAAGCCAATTAATGGCACACAAAAAGTGCCACAATAAACCAAAAAAATGCAATAAAGAACCCTACTAGAATGAGTGAAACAAAAAAAAAGTGCCACTAGAAGCGCTACCACTAAAGCCTTTTAGTGGCATTTTTTCGTGTGCCACACAAATTTTTGGGCTTTTTAGTGGCACTTATTTACGTTTGCCACTAAACGCTTTTAGACTTTTAGTGACACTTTTTTCGGGGTGCCACTACAACTTTTAATGGGCAATTTTGTTTCTACCAATAAAACTTTTGGCCGTTAGCAACACTTTTTTTACTGCCATTAAAAACTTACTGAGGATTGCCACATTAAAAGGTGTCACTAGAAGCGCTACCACTAAAACCCTTTCATTGTACTTCTTTCATTTGCCGCAATAAACTTTTGTTAGTGTCACTTTTTCATCCACCTTTACAAAAAATGAATTTTAGTGGCACATGATTTTTCTGTCACTGCAAACTTCAAAACTTTTAATGGCACTCTTAATATACATAAATCATAATATCTTCACCGTAATTAAAAGTTCGACCACAACAAATGTCAAACTCTCAAATCAGGTAACAACATATATTTTAATAAAGCACTTTCTCACAATCTTCAATCTTCATGCAAGGTACCTAATAATAGTAAGAAAACAATTTTCAATATGCATACAATATTAACACCTATTTTGTAACTAGAAACTAAATCGATAATAATCTATTGAAATCAACCGTATCAACACTAGCCTTGCTCCCTTATGTTTGGTTACCGCTTTCGGTTAAATGGTTCCTTTGTGAGAATCCTTAACCGGTTCCTAACCATCGGTTACAGTTGGAAAGTAACTGGTTTCAGTTAGGATTTTCACTCCGAGTTACAAACTCGCATAAAAATAATTACCACTATTATCTTTCTAGTTTAAAGGCAAACTTAGAGCATTTGCATCCAACCCTCTATCTTCAAATTAAAATTTTCACTAAAAAAAACTTATTATTAAGTATATATACATACCTCAGCATGTGAAACACCATCATCTTCACTAGATGCAGAATTAGCAACCTGTGATCATGGTAGAAGATGAGAAATGCAAAGGTAAATCTACAAGTAAATAATGCAATATTATGTATATGAGTTTTTTTTATGTATATTTTTAATTTTTCTTTTCTATTTTTAATGTATTTTTATTTAATTATTTAATTTAATGAGTTTTTAATTGTTTAGTTTAATTATTAAAAGAAAATAATAAAAAATGGTGACGTGGCACTGGAGGGGGCTACAACACCATTACAACCCAAAAACAAATTATTACGATTTGCTGACTAGGCGTCACGTGTCGCAATTCGCCCAATTTGATGCCTCTCCACTACATATAGCCTTATTAGCGGTATACTCTTAGCTAAACACAAACGGTTATAGTCTATAAGTGCCATAAAAGGGAAGTATAGTTTTCCAAAATGGGAGAAGTACCCTTTAGTAAATGCCTACTTCGTGGTTGGAACTGCGGCTTTTATTGCCGACGATAGTCTCATAAGAGGAACATGTTTTGTCTGCCACTGCAAACTTCAAACTTTTAATGGCACACTTAATATATATATAAATCATTATATCTTCACCGTAATTAAAAGTTCGACCAAACCAAATGTCAAACTCTCAAATCAGGTAACAACATATATTTGAATAAAAACTGAAAATTCACGCTCAATAACCTCTTTCACAATCTCCAATCTTCATGCAATCTACCTAATAATAGTAAGAAAACACTTTATAATATGCATACAATATGAACACTAACTTTTGTAACCAGTTTAATCATTAAACTAAACCGATAATAATCTATCGAATTCAACCCTATCAACACTAGCCTTGCTCCCTTATGTTTGGTTACCTGTTTCGGTTAAATGGTTCCTTTGTGAGAATCCTTAACCGGTTCCTAACCATCGGTTACAGTTGGAAAGTAACTGGTTTCAGTTAGGATTTTCACACCGAGTTACAAACTAATCGCATAAAAATAGATACCACTATTATCTTTCTAGTTTTAAGGAAAATTAGAGCATTTTCATCCAACCCCCTGTCTGTAAATCCAAAATTACACTAAAAAATACTCGTTATTAAGTGTATATATACATACCTTAGCATGTGAAACAACATCATCTTCACTAGATGTTGAATTAGCAACGTGTAATCATGGTAGAAGATGAGAAATGCATTGGTAAATCTACAAGTAAATAATGCAATATTATGTATATGAGTTTTTTTATTTATATTTTTAATTTTTCTTTTCTAATTTTAATGTATTTTTATTTAATTATTTAATTTAATGAGTTTTTATTTATTTAGTTTAATTATTCAAAGAAATTAATAAAAAATGGTGACGTGGCACTGGAGGGGGCTACAACACCATTACACCCAAAAAATATTCTATCACTTGCTGACTCAGTGTCACGTGTCTCATTTAGCCCAATTTGTAGCCCCTCCACTACTGTAATATCATAAATATTCTAATATTAAATAAAGAAAGTTACGTTTAGTAATTCCGCATTAATAATTAGTAAAGAATAGATCATGGACTTTGATTAATCAAGATGAGATTATGGATGAGATGGGCTTAGGGTCCATGGGCCTTAGGAGTATAAATACTCCCTTAAACCACCCTAAAACCCTAAATCCTCATTCTTTCCATCTTATTCTCTACACACTCAAAACACACACACATCCTACACCACTATATACGGCCGAGAGGGAGAAGCGAGATCCGAGCCAAACGAAAGTCGATTCTTAATAGATCCTCGTAGTGCAAGATAGATACAAGACCTAAAGTTCATAACCAAGCTAAACCGTAACTTTAAAACACGTAAATGTATGTCATTTATCTTTAAAGTTTACGTTTTTATGAACGGATAGCCATGAAACTTAAACATAAAGTAAATCGGGTCTAAACGAAATGTAAAGTAGCAAACTTGACGTTGGAAACGAACTTAACAAACCTAGGGCTGGGTACGGCGACGTGTATTGAACGTTTTAATCTTAAAGGTCCAAACTTTATGCGTTTTCGGGTCGTGTTTTATCCAAAAATGGCCACGGGAAAGTTTACGGGATTGGTTAACATCATATCAAGGGTTTACATGTTGAAACAAAGATGTTTTGGGGTTAAAAATCAAACCCGTAGCTGTATTGAATAACTTCGCCCAATAAGTTCGCTAAGTATATAGGTTCGCTGATATTAAGTTCGTTTGTGGCTAACTTCGCTACCTGCAAGTTCGCCTAGGGTTCAACTTCACTACAAGCAAGTTCGCCTACTGATCAACTTCGCTGTTGATTAATTTCGCTGCTAGTTAAGTTCGCCATATACTAAGTTGCTGGTTATAACTTCGCCTATTAAATAAGTTCGCCTGGCATATGTTCGCTTCACAGATAACATCGCTACTGATAACTGCGCTTGTTATTAAGTTCGCTTAAAGTATGTAAAAGAAAACTAAAACTAGACCATTAGATTAGATTAGACGAGTATTGATACATGTAACCTATACACAGTTACCAGAGCGCAGTTAAGGAAGGGAATTACGATAAACGGAGAAAGGAACAGGATTCAGGTGAGTTTCTAGCCCCATTTACTTGTTACGTTTTCGGGGCTGTGTGCATACTCGATGTGATAGTTAATACACTTACCTTAACTGGTAAGTGTATGCATTATATGGTCTATATGTTATGTATGTATATCTTAAATGTGAACGAAAGCTTGTCGGTATGTGAACGATCTTCGGATATTGCACATGCTAACAAGGGAGGTATGTTTATGATCGATGAATGTGTATGATAGATATATGTACAATATATGAGTATGTATGAATGATTAATGTAACATCCTAATTTCGGTTTTATTAATAAAATAAATATCGTCTATTTTATAGTGGGTCGATATCGGTTTAGAGAAATAGAATACGAGTTGGGCTAGAGTTTGGTTAAATGGATATGGATTATGGACTTGGATTATGAAAGAAAGAGGAAAGGACCATGGGCTTAAACCCATGATCCATAATTATATAAACCATTAATCCCTCATTTAATTCATTCTCACACATTCCATACACCACCCAAAACACACACTTAAGATTTCTCTCTAGTTATTCCCTATTTACACCGAAACCAAGAAGGAAACCGAGCACCGACCCGAGGTAATACTGGTATGATGTTTTATTAGCTTAAACCCGTTAGATATAGTCACGAAACGACGAGCCGACACCGTTAAACCGTTTAAGTCACGAGATCCGGATGGAATCGGGTATAAACCGAACCTATGATGAGCTTAGGGGTCACCCTAGCTCAGATTTGGATCGAACGGGACGAAAAACGGTGAAAAACGAGCTAAAACCCGTTTTTCTGGCGAAATCGCGTTTTTCCGGCGGCTTTCCGGCAATGACGGCGCCGGAAAGGCGGCACCGGAAAGTGGTACGAGGTTAAGGGGGAATGTCAGGGAATGTTCTGACATTCCTGACCTAACCCTAGTTCGCTACAGGAATATAGCGAATTAAAGGTGATTCGCTAGCTAGTTCGTCCATGGGAACATAGCGAACTGATTACAGTTCGTGTTTAATTCGTTAAGGGAAAGGGATGACGAATCACCCTTGATTCGTTATAGCCAGTTCGTTAGAAGAGAGAACGAATTAGATGGACTAATTCGTTATATGGACTAATTCGTTATGTGGACTGATTCGCTAAGAGTTCAATAATTATTATACAGTTAGTCGTGCACAGCTCAAGAAGGGAATAACCGTAAACGGTGAACGCAACCGCATTGAGGTGAGTTTCTAGCCCCACTTCCTTGTTATGTTTTCGGGGCTGTGTGCATACTCGATGTGATAGTTAATACACTTATCTTAAGTGGTAAGTGTATGCCTTGTATGATTTATGTATGATGATTGTTTGACGGTGCGTGAACGATCTTCGGATATTGCATGTACCGTCAGGTGGTAGTTAAGATATGATTGATAAGTATGATGAAAGATATGATGTATGTATGAATATATGATGTATGCATAATGTATGAATGTTATGAGGATGGTACGTGAACGCTCTTCGGAGATTGCACGTATTGTCAAGGAAAGTATGTATGAACAGGTACGGTACAGTTACACAAAACAAAGGGACCAGACCCTAATAATATCTGTGATGGTAGGGACCAGACCCGAATAATATCTGTGTTGTTGGGGACCAGACCCCTTATAATATCTGTGATGTTAGGACCAGACCCTTATAATATCTGTGAGGTTATAGAGTGGAAGGCTCTTTAAATAGAACGGATAGTTATGTATGAAAAGTAAGTATGAATAATGTACACTCCTTCGGGCACGTGTGCAAGTATGAGAACAGATTGTATGTTGTATGATTAACTAGTACTCACTCAGCATAGCTGACTTTTAGTATGCACGCAGGTGAGTAGATTGAGGCAGCTTGCATAAGAGGAAGCACATGGCATGGACTTGAAGAAGCTGGCATCTCAAGAAATGTTATGTTATTCTAAAGATAATGTTTTATGTTTTAAATGATTTAAATGCCCGTTAAGACAACAAAGTATGGTTTTGTAATATGATGGTTTGAATGTTTTAAGATTCCGCGAATGTTTTTATTAACTCTGATATTATGAACTGTGTTTATGAGTAAATCCAACGTCCAAATGTAAGGCACCGGTAACGGGGCCTTACAATTAAAGAAAGTATGTATGTTATGGGTATGTAAAGACAGTATGTACGAAGATGAAGAAAGAGGGACCAGACCCTAATAATATCTGAGATAGAAGGGACCAGACCCTTATAATATCTGAGATAGAGAAGTAAAAAGGGACCAGACCCTAATAATATCTGAGATAGACAAGAAAGGGATCAGACCCTGATAATATCAGAGATAGACAAAGGAAAGAGGGACCAGACCCTAATAATATATAAGATAGAAAAGGAAGGGATCGGACCCTAATAATATCCGAGATAGAAAAGGATAGTAATTTATATGGTATGAAAGTAATAAAGTACGAACGTATGTATGACTTATGTAATAAAGGTAAATTAGTAAAGTAATTATTGTGTATCTTCGAATGCATAATTGAAGGTAACTGTATGTATTGTATAATGTGTGACTAACTAGAACTCACTCAGCGTAGCTGACTTTTAGTATGCACGCAGGTGAGTAGAATGAGACAGTTCGCTTGATAGGACACATGGCATCGAATTGAAGACACTAGCGTCTCTAGGAAATGTTATGATGTTTTAAAGACTATGTTTTGTTTTTAAATGACTATGAATGTTTGATAAGACAAGATTTGAAAGTTATGTAATGTTTTATGGTTGAAGTTTTATATTCCGTGTAAGGTTTTATTTAACTCTGATATTTAAAACTGCGTTTATGAGTAAATCCAACGTCCAAATGTGGGGCACCGGTAACGGGGCCTTACAACTACAAATAGCCTTATTAGCGGTAAACTCTTAGCTAAAAACAAGCGGCTATAGGATATAAGTGCCATAAAAGGGAAGTATAGTTTTCCAACAAGGGAGAAGTACCCTTTAGTAAATGCCTCTTCCGTGATTTGAACTGCGACTTTTATTGCCTGCGATTGTCTCGTAAGAGGATTGCTTATTGGCGTTGCACGTGGCGCCGGATGACAGAAAAAAATTATAAAATGCGCTGGTATGTCCACCCGCCAACCCACGGGACGAGCGGTAATGTCTGTGGATGATCGAGTAAGTTGTGTATTAAGGTTGTTAGAGGCCATAGCATATGATGCTGGAGTAAGTTGTGTATTAAGGTTGTTAGAGGCTATAATGATGATGTGTGAAGATGTAAATGCGTGATTCTATATGATCTTGTTTGAGGTATTTATAAAGGGAAGCGAATATACGTATGGACCCTCACACAAAAAGTGTCGCAATAAACCAAAAAAATGCCACTAAAGAACCTTACTAGAATGAGTGAAACACAAAAAAAGGTGCCACTAGAAGCGCTACCACTAAATCCTTTTAGTGGCACTTTCTTCGTGTGCCACACAAATTTTTGGGCTTTTTAGTGGCACTTTTTTTCATTCGCCACTAAACGTTTTTAGACTTTTATTGACACTTTTTTCGGGGTGCCACTTTAGCTTTTAATGGCAATTTTTTTATTCTACCACTAAAACTTTTTGCGTTTAGCAACACTTTTTTTAATGCCATTATAAACTTTTTGAGGAGTGACACATTAAAAATTGTCACTAGAAGCGCTACCACTAAAACCCTTTCATGGTACTTCTTTCATTTGCCGCTATAAACTTTTGGACTTTTAGTGTCACTTTTTCATCCACCTTTACAAAAAATGAATTTTAGTAGCACATGTTTTGTCAGCCACTGCAAACTTCAAACTTTTAATGGCACACATAATATATATAAATCATAATATCTTCACCATAGTTAAAAGTTCGACCACACCAAATGTCAAACTCTCAAATCAGGAAACAACATATATTTGAATAAAAACTGAAAGTTCACGCTCAATAACCTCTTTCACAATCTTCAATCTTCATGCAAGGTACCTAATAATAGTAAGAAACCACTTTTTAATATGCATACAATATGAACACTAACTTTTGTAAGCAGTTTAACTATTAAACTAAACCGATAATAATCTCAAAATCAACCCTATCAACAGTAGCCTTGCTCCCTTATGTTGGGTTACCGGTTTCGGTTAAATGGTTCCTTTGTGAGAATCCTTAACCGATTCCTAACCATTGGTTACAATTGGAAAGTAACTGGTTTCAGTTAGGATTTTCACACCGAGTTACAAACTAATCGCATAAAAATAATTTCCACTATTATCTTTCTAGTTTTAAGGCAAACTTAGAGCATTTGCATCCAACCCCTATCTTCAAATCCAAAATTTCACTAAAAAAAACTCGTTATTAAGTATATATACATACCTCAGCATGTGAAACAACATCATCTTCACTAGATGCAGAATTAGCAATATGTGATCATGATAGAAGATGAGAAACACAAAGGTAAATCTACAAGTATATAATGCAATATTATGTATATGAGTTTTTATTTTGTTATGTATTTTTAATTGTTTCTTTTCTAATTTTAATGTATTTTTATTTAATTATTTAATTTAATGAGTTTTTATTTGTTTAGTTTAATTATTAAAGGAATATAATAAAAAATGGTGACGTGGCACTGGAGGGGGCTACAACACCATTACAACCCAAAAACAAATTTCTACCATTTGCTGACCAGGCGCCACGTGTCGCAATTTGCCCAATTTGTAACCCCTACACTACATATAGCCTTATTAGCGGTATACTCTTAGCTAAAAACAAACGGTTGTAGGCTATAATTGCCATAGAGGGGAAGTATAGTTTTTCAATAAGGGAGAAGTACCATTTGGTAAATGCCTCTTCCGTGGTTGGAACTGCGGCTTTTATTGCCGACGATAGTCTCGTAAGAGGATAGCTTACTGGCGTTGACGGTGGCGTCGGAAGAACACAAAAATAATAAATGCGCTAGTTTGTCCACCCGCCAACCCACGGGACGAGCGGTAATGTTTGTGGATGATCGAGTAAGTTGTGTATTAAGGTTGTTAGAGGCCATAGCATATGATGCTGGAGTAAGTTGTGTATTAAGGTTGTTAGAGGCTATGATGATGATGTGCGAAGAAGTGAATGTGTGATTCTATATGATCTTGTTTAAAGTATTTATAAGGGAAGCGAATTGATGTATGGACCCTCACTACAAATAAAAAGCCAATTGATTGCACACAAAAAGTGTCACAATAATACAAAAAATGCCAATAAAGAACCCTATTAGAATGAGTGAAACACAAAAAAAAAGTGCTACTAGAAGCGCTATCACTAAAGCCTTTTAATGGCACTTTCTTGGTGTGCCACACAAATATTTGGGCTTTTTAGTGGCAATTTTTTCGTTTGCCACTAAAAGTTTTTAGACTTTTAGTGACACTTTTTTCGGGGTTCCACTACCACTTTTAATGGCAATTTTTTTTTCTACCACTAAAACTTTTTGCCTTTAGCAACACTTTTTAACTGCCATTAAAAACTTATTGCGGAGTGACACATTTAAAAGTGTCACAAGAAGCGCTACCACTAAAACCCTTTCATGGTACTACTTTCATTTTCCGCAATAAACTTTTGTTAGTGTCACTTTTTCATCCACTTAACAAAAAAATGAATTTTAGTGGCACATGTTTTGTCTGCACTGCAAACCTCAAACTTTTAATGGCACTCATAATATACATAAATCATAATATCTTCACCGTAATTAAAAGTTCGACCACATCAAATGTCAAACTCTCAAATCAGGTAACAACATATATTTGAATAAAAACTGTAAATTCACGCTGAATAACCTCTTTCACAATCTTCAATCTTCATGCAAGGGACCTAATAATAGTAAGAAAACACTTTTCAATATGCATACAATATGAATACTAACTTTTGTAACTAGTTTAATTACTAAACTAAACCGATAATAATCTATCGAAATCAACCCTATCAACATTAGCATTGCTCCTTGATGTTTGGTTACCGGTTTCGGTTAAATGGTTCCTTTGGGAGAATCCTTAACCGGTTCCAAACCATCAGTTACAATTGGAAAGTAACTGTTTCCAGTTAGGATTTTCACACCGAGTTACAAACTAATCACATAAAAATAATTACCACTATTATCTTTCTAGTTTTAAGGCAAACTTAGAGCATTTGCATCCAACCCCCAATCTTCAAATTCAAAATTTCACTAAAAAAAACTCGTTATTAAGTATATATACATACCTCAGCATGTGAAACTACATCATCTTCACTAGATGCAGAATTAGCAACCTGTGATCATGGTAGAAGATGAGAAACCCAAAGGTAAATCTACAAGTAAATAATGCAACATTATGTATATGAGTTTTTTTTTGTTATGTATTTTTTTTAATGTTTCTTTTCTATTTTTAATGTATTTTTATTTAATTATTTAATTTAATGAGTTTTTATTTATTTATTTTAATTATTAAAAGAAAATAATAAAAAATGGTGACGTGGCACTAGAGGGGGCTACAACACCATCACACCCCGAAAACAAATTCTTACCACTTGCTGACTGGGCGTCACGTGTCGCAATCGCCCAATTTGTAGACCCTCCACTACATATAGCCTTATTAGTGGTATACTCTTAGCTAAAAACAAACGCTTATAGGCTACAAGTGCCATAAAAGGGAAGTATAGTTTTCCAACAAAGGAGAAGTACCCTTTAGTAAATGCCTCTTCCGTGGTCGGAACTACGGCATTTATTGCCGACGATAGTCTCGTAAGAGGATTGCTTATTGGCGTTGCCGGTGGCGCCGGAAGACCGAAAAAAATTATAAAATGCACTGGGATGTCCACCCGACAACACACGGGACGAGCGGTAATATATGTGGATGATCGAGTAAGTTGTGTATTAAGGTTGTTAGAGGCCATAGCATATGTGCTGGAGTAAGTTGTGTATTAAGGTTGTTAGAGGCTATGATGATGATGTGTGAAGATGTGAATGCGTGATTCTATATGATCTTGTTTGAGGTATTCATAAGGGGAAGCAAATAGACGTATGGACCCTCACTACAAATAAAAAGCCAATTAATTGCACACAAAAAGTGTCACAATAAACCAAAAAAATGCCAATAAAGAACCCTACTAGAATGAGTGAAACACAAAAAAAAAGTGCCACTAGAAGCGCTACCACTAAAGCCTTTTAGTGACACTTTCTTCGTGTGCCACACAAATTTTTGGGCTTTTTAGTGGCACTTTTTTCGTTTGCCACTAAACGTTTTTAGACTTTTAGTGACACTTTTTTCGGGGTGCCACTACAACTTTTAATGGCAATTTTTTTTCTATCACTAAAAGTTTTTTCCTTTAGCAACACTTTTTTTACTGCCATTAAAAAACTTATTGAGGAAGTGACACATTAAAAGTGTCACAAGAAGCGCTACCACTAAAACCCTTTCATGGTACTTCTTTCATTTACCGCTATAAACTTTTGTTAGTGTCACTTTTTCATCCACTTTACAAAAAATGAATTTTAGTGGCACATGTTTTGTCTGTCACTGCAAACTTCGCACTTTTAATGGCACTCTTAATATACATAAATCATAATATCTTCACCGTAATTAAAAGTTCGACCACACCAAATGTCAAACTCTCAAATCAGGTAACAATATATATATATTTGAATAAAAACTGAAAATTCAACCTTAATAACCTCTTTCACAATCTTCAATCTTCATGCAATGTACCTAATAATAGTAAGAAAACAATTTTCAATATGCATACAATATGAACACTAACTTTTGTAACCAGTTTAATTATTAAACTAAACTGATAATAATCTATCGAAATCAACCCTATCAACACTAGCCTTGCTCCCTTATGTTTGTTTACCGGTTTCGGTTAAATGGTTCCTTTGTGAGAATCTTTGACCGGTTCCTAACCATCGGTTACAATTGGAAAGTAACTGGTTTCAGTTAGGATTTTCACACTGAGTTACAAACTAATCGCATAAAAATAATTACGACTATTATCTTTCTAGTTTTAAGGAAAACTTCAAGCATTTGCATCCAACCCCCTATCTTCAAATCAAAAATTTCACTAAAAAAAACTCGTTATTAAGTATATATACATACCTCAGCATGTGAAACAGCATCATCTTCACTAGATGCAGAATTAGCAACCTGTGATCATGGTAGAAGATGAGAAATACAAAGATAAATCTACAAGTAAATAATGCAATATTATGTATATGAGTTTTTTTTGTTATGTATTTTCTTAATGTTTCTTTTCTAATATTAATGTATTTTTATTTAATTATTTATTTTGATGAGTTTTTATTTGTTTAGTTTAATTATTAAAAGAAAATAATAAAAAATGGTGACGTGGCAATGGAGGGGGCTACCACACCATTACACCCCAAAAACAAAATAACCAAAATAACCAAATGAGCAAGTATAACTGAGATGTCGAGAAGCACAAAGCTATAACGACTGGCGTATGATCATACTAGACTGAGATTATGTTGGACCTCTCCTAATACGAAAGCATACAAAACAAATAATCACATAACAAATAAGGTATAAGTTGTTAACACATAAGACAATACATCAGGCACCCTAAATGTCTCGTCTTCAGCAATATAGTCTACTGTGTGATAACAAAATTATACTCCTCTAGAACTAAATAGATTAGCATCTGCATTTGGAGATAAAAAAAACTAGCTTCATTTCCATTGTTGTAAGAATCGGGATTAGACGTCGATCAATCGGATTCCATTTCACCTAAAATGGGTCAAATTTCAGTCAAAATTGGTCAAAATCTTTAAAGTATGTGAAAAATATACATATTTTGTAAAATTAAATCTAAACTAATAATGCGTGTATAATGTTGATATACAAAAATTCATATCCTATTTAATCCCTACTACTCTAGTTTGTATCGTAACATACCCCCCCTTCTGGAGTGCAAAATTTAACTACAGTAACCAATTGGATTGAATCAATTACTAATTTGACCTAAAAACTTCAAAACTGATTCATATCTAGCAACTGCAGAAGGAAATTAGTTATACCATCTTACGAAGTAGTGAGAGAATGGAAGGAAGCGTTTAATGAGGTGGTGTAGCACAAAGCACCGCTGGTTTCCACGCAATCCTCCCCTAAGCGGTAACTCGACATTAGTTCGGTCAGATTCAGTTACTTTCGTTTTGGTACCGGAGATAAAAATATATATTAAAAAATGAGATGAAACAATGGGGTGGCGTCGGTGGTAAGCTTGGGCGTTCATAAACCCGAGTGTTGTCGGTTCCGGACGTTGAGACTGTGAGTCTACGTGAATTCAGTCAGTTTCTGTTATATTCATTACGGTACCATAACTAAAATAATAAATAAATGTGAATGACCAATAAGGTGCCGTCAAGTGGCTCAATCGGGAATTAGAGCCACCAAACTTGGTAATTATTATTATTATTATTATTATTATTATTATTATTATTATTATTATTATTTCTTTTAACCGCATTTGAAACTACACTAAATACTCGAGTGAGCTTTGTTGAGACGTGGTGTTAACCGCCTATATTGATTTTGATATTTCAGATCTGGCTCCTCTATTAACAACCGAACACAAGCAAAGAGAAACATAACATTGTGCCCCCCCCCCCCCTTCCCCAATCGAGTCAAGTTTCGAACTTGAGACTATAAGATCTCAAGTCTTACCCATTATTTTCATGTCATTATAGCATAAGGCAAACTACTATAGCTATAAATACTATGTTTCAACAAGGGGTGAATATTTATAATTCGTGATTTGTTAGTTTTGGCACATGCTTTAGTCATTCGATCAAACTTTATTTTCTCA
Organism: Bidens hawaiensis; assembly: GCF_021521415.1. Classification (NCBI taxonomy): domain Eukaryota; kingdom Viridiplantae; phylum Streptophyta; class Magnoliopsida; order Asterales; family Asteraceae; genus Bidens; species Bidens hawaiensis. The sequence goes on along the minus strand of NW_027491058.1, from coordinate 1,313,647 downwards.
AATTAGATGTGTTATCTTTCTATTGAGGCACGTTGCATCTTAATTATATTCTCAAGAATATGCTAATAGCATATTCTTTAATAAAAGTCATAATAATCCAAGTAATCTTTTAATATTCTTGTTTGAAAGGTGGAAATGAGAGTGCCCATGATATCCTTGAACAACAAAGTTGAAAAATGATCTAAGATAGTTTTTGAATACAATCATTCGAAAGTGACAACCGGTATCACGAGGGGGGATAAACACCTAAAAGAGCAAAACCGCCTAGGTAGAGGCTATAGTCACTAGTAGGTGCCATATTAAGTTGGATGGATCGTTGGCTCCCTAATTGTTAGTCAGTGCCCTAAATTGATACGGTTCGGGAAAGCATACATTTGGGTGGCGGAAAGCATAAGAAAAAAGTGTGTGGTTGTTTACAAGGAAGAAGGAAGTCGTACGCCAATCTTGAGTTGTTGTAAGTCATTACTACTTCTAGTTTCTATTAATTGGTATTTAAGCACGTATGCACCGAAAATTCTCCCCATTTTTATTATGAGAAAAACTATGAACATGTAGAACAATTCACAAACAAAAACTTAAAACTACAAGTAACAAGTGCTTAATGATAGCTATGAGAATGCAAGTGTGAATGAAGAAGATTGCAACAGTGTACGCTAAAACTATACTTGTGTGCCAACTAAAGTTGTTCATTGTAGTCTCACAAAGTAATATGATAAAGTGATGCTTACGAAGTAGCCCTTTTGATGGGTTTAGCTTCTAATCGTCAACTTAGATTTTTTTTTTATATATATATATTTGTTATTTTTGGATTAAGGAAAAATAAATAAATGTACATGTGGTTACCATAAAAATTCACCATCTTTAAGCCAATGAGACCACTTTTGAAAATAAATGTACATGTGTTTGTAAAATATATATATATATATATAGAGAGAGAGAGAGAGAGAGAAAAAAAAAAGGTGAAAGAATGATAAGAACCAATAAATTTTTGACATTTAGCATTACAAATGATGGTGAAAGAACAATTATATGAAACTATGTCGGTTATTGGTAATTTTAAATCTTAACCATTGATTAACATATCCAATGGCTATGATCTCAAACTACTTATTTTTAGGATAACCCTCCCCTATATATATATATATATATATATGGGGCTACAACACTATTACACCCCAAAAACAAAAACCTATCATTTGCTGGCTAGGAGCCACATTTCGCAATTCGCCCCAATTTAAAGCACCTCCACTACACATAGCCTTAGGGTTTCTCAAGGATGATGGGACTCCAACACGGAAGAATTTAAATATAATCAAGAATTCTAACAACTTTTTTCAAGAGCTTTGGAAACTACCCGAATACTTTGTTGAAATGGATGTCAACTGTCCATACTCATATTGACGTTCGGACATGACTCGTCTAGGAACATCAACAATAAAAACCTACAGTTGTTGGAAAACCACCTTGAGCCCGGTTTCGAACATGAGGCTATATAATTTTGAAGTCTCAACTATCATTTTCACATCATTGATAAGGGGTGCGAACAAGCCAAGCTGCTCACGAGCTACTCAAGATTGGCTCGTGAAAAAAACTCGATCGAGTCGAGCTTGATCTTAGTCGAGCCCAGGCTCGCCTCGGCTCGTTTGCACCCCTAGTCACTAGAACAGAAGACGAACTGGCATAAATTTAATAACTAAGGGGGTGTTTTGGATTCCTTATTTTACCCATATAATTTTTCTTATAAGTTAATAAGTTACAACTAAGTTGTAATAACTTATTAACTTATCGTCTCACAATAAATCACAATACCAAACACCTTTGGTAACTTTTCCAAAAGTTAATAAGTCATAAGTTACTCAAAATAAGCACGCCTAACTACATTTCAACAAAGGGTGAATATTTCTAATTCATCATTTGATAGTTTAAGCGAGTGCCAATTTAGTGATTGGACTAAACTTAATTTCCTGAAATTGATGATATATCTTTGCGCCACCAATATGTCCTGGGGCATGGGCTTCCTCGAGAACCTGCTGCACATCCTCTTGAGGGATGGATCTGCATCTTTGAATTGAAATGTCCGAACGATTCAGAATTTAGTATAGGTCTTCAATTCTTAGTAGGCTCATAACATAACAAGGATTACCCTAACCCTGGAACCAGGGCCTGTAGATGTTAATTAATTTTTTTTCAAGAAAATGCTAATAGTGTATTCTTCAATAATAGACGCAACGAACAGGGTAATCTTCTAATGATCATGTTTGAATTGTAGAACTGAAAGTACCCATGACATCCTTCAACAACGAAGCTGGAAAGTGATCTATGACAATTCTTCAATATAGGCATTCTAAAATGACAATTGGTTTCACGGGGTAAGAAACAGCTAATAAAAGCTAAGTCACTTAATGATATGCTATAGTTAATGGTCGGTGCTATATTAAGTCGAACGGATCGTTGTCTCCCTGATTGTTTGTCGATGCCCTAAATTGATACAGTTAGGGATAGTGTACTTTCAGGACGATGGAAAGCGAAATAAACAAGCGTATGGTTGTTTATGAGGGAGAAAAGAAGTTGTACGCCAAGCTTAAGTTTTAAACCATTGCTACTTCTTTCGATTGATTGAATATATTACTGGTATTTGAGCACGCACGCATGCACCAAAAATTCTCCCTGTTTTTATTATGATAAAAACTATGAACATGTAGAACAATTGACAAACAAACAAGTAAGTTAAAACTATAAGATCATGTGGAAGGGAGTTAGACGGTACCCGTATTTCCCGAATTATTGCATGAAATTCCGGTATCAAACCGAGCATTTCGAACATCGTACCAGTACCAAATATTTTAAATTCATTTGCTCCCAAACCAGTAATTAAAGGTTCTGTTTTTATGGTGATGTCATCTAGGTACTATATTTCAGGCCGGGGGCTGCGACTCGCACCCCTGGCCTATGCATGTAGGCCCAAATTTTTTTATACATATACATGTTTGATATATAAAAGTTCTTGAGTCAAACAACATCGTCAATTGGTTAAAGTGGTCATTAATTTTGGTGTTTAAAACCCACCGGAAAAAAGGTTCACCGGATAACTTTACCGGAAAGTCTTGGTTGAGATAATGACAATAAAATAAAGTTTCAAGTAATAGCGAAAATAGTCCATATTCTTTAATTCATAATTAAATATATTATTTACATATTCACCCATTTTATTTTCGTTATATTTACTTCACCTTTAACTTTTATTTCATTGTACCATTTAAAATTCTTTAAACAATCTTAAAAAATTGGGTTTATATTAAAATAACTATATTAGGTTTAATAAATTTTGTATTAATAACCCGTATAAGCATTAGTTTTAAGGCTTTGAAAATTTGGGTATCACATTTATATTATATTTTTGTTATAACATTAATCGTCGTTTATAAAAATTAGCTTATATATTTCATTATTAATTCGTTAAAACCTACAAACATGTTTATTTCAACTCAGCCCAGGTATTTAAATCCTAGGAGACGGCCTTGCTTCATTTGTACATGAAAGGTAAATTCATCCCCACTCTAATGGTTGATTAATTTGTATATATTTATTCTCGTTTATTTGTTAGATTTAACCATGTGTTGTGAGAACTTTGGTACTTCATACGCGTGTATTATATTTCAGGTCACGGGAATTAAAGCAGTTGATTTGGACATGTTGAGGCACGGGATGAAGACCCGGGACGACCAGCACGCGAAAAGATGAAAATAATATTTTATTGCTGGTGGAGGGACCCATCGCATATGCCTGAAGACCCATCGCGTATCGCGATAGGATTTAATTATTGATCGTTGACTTTGGTCCATCGCGATACGCGATGGACCCTAGAAGACCCCATCGCGTATCGCGATGGGTGGTGAAGACGGGAATGTTAGGGTTTTAATGATATTATTCTTTGGTCGACCACCCTATTCTTCCCTAATTCATTCCAGGCAGTTTCTAGAGCAAAGAGAGGACAAATTTATCACACCAAATTATATTGAGATCATATCTATGTTCCGTTTGATCATAATTGAAGATTTCGTGATGTCGAGGCAAGGCTAAATACTTTGAATCATACCCGGGATGTAAAGTTTGTATCATTTTCAGTCTTCTCATGTATTATGAACGAAAAATTTGTAATTATTATTGATTAATCTATGAGTATTAATGTTTAGTATTGTTGAGCATTCAGTCGGTTTAGGTTTACGTTGATCAGAATGATTAGTGTCACACCCTCAAAATCCACTAACGAAGTTTTACCGTCAGAGGGTGTGAACTAACAGGATCGTATTCATTAATTATAATCAAACCATAAAACAAATTTTTCAAACCACGAAAACGTTTACGAGTAATTAAATGCGGAAGCGTAAAAACCATGAAATAAATGTTGCGTCACGCAGGACGACTTAAACCAAATGATAACAGTTTTAAAAAATAGTTTGCATAACAAAAGCGTTTCAAGCAATGCATGATCCTATACCGCGCGCCCGCCTCGGCTACCTGAGAATAACATACTAAAAGTGTCAACACAAGGTTGGTGAGTTCACAAGTTTATGTAAAATAAAGCGTTTAGCGTTTTGCGTTCAGCGTTTTGCGTTCAGCGTTTTGCGTTTAGCGTTTTGCGTTTACCAGATAGTGTTAAATCAATTATATATCGATAGGTAGCTAGCCTATACAACAAGTATTACTAAGTGTTCGACACCGAAGCTGACTGTTTATCAAGTGCCTTGTCACCAGGTCATCCAGACCATGGTACGTGTTAGCCAAAATTACACCCGCTCGACCTCCAGTCGAGTTTAGCGTTGGGTGGGGTTTGTCAAACCCAGTAGTACTACTCAACAGTGACTCGCTATTATCCAAATATTAACCGGTTCGATGTGTAGGACTTCAATTGTTTCGTTTGCCACTTAGCCTTTACAAGTGATATATAATCTACTAACAAAATCTTAAATGCGTTTTCGGAGTATGTTATCTCCCCCAAGTGAAAAGCGTTTGAAAACAGTTTAAAGGGGTAAGTGAAACTTACTTTTTGCGAAGAATTCCCAAAATAAATCACCAAAGGATGCGCGTCACAGAAAAACTCTCTCTAGCGTTCTAAAACAATAAAGAGATTTTTCTAAGTGTCGGAACTATTATCGAGTCTCTAGACTCGGCACATAATACCTATGCACACAATGTGTTTCGTGTTTCGTTTGTGAATCGTGTGTAACTTAACAAGTACAATTGTGATACGATACATGTGTGAACAATTATTTACGTGTCATGTATTAATAATGTACATCACTAGCAACTATTCCCCGCTGGGGCAATTTGGTCAAAACACCACAATTATATAGCAAGTATTCCCCGCAGGGGCAATTTGGTCAAAACATAACAATTATATAGCAAGTATTCCCCGCAGGGTCAATTTGGTCAAAACATAACAATTAACTAGCAATTATCATGTTTCATGCATTTTCACAAAATTCAGCAGCTAGTTTCACCGAGACAGAAATTCTACTTGAAAGATTGTACTATTCCACCGATCATAGCATCTCAATTAATTTACCAAAAATCATCACAAAAGCATGCATGTATTAGGTTTCCAGAACATATTTTGTTTTAATTTTATTCCACATAGGTTTCTCACAATGATCAAAACATTACAGCAAACTCATAACAGTCAAATTCATGCGCAACAGAATGTTATTTGAAATTCCCGTTAAATGAAAAATCCAACAAATGCAAGACCAATTGGGTTAGGTTCTTAACTCAACAAGTTAACTTCCAGAAGTGGAACCAACCTATTTGGTCTTGTAGTTCATGAGATATAATATTTACAAGACAACCTAACAGCAGGTCTCAAGATTCAGATTTGCACAACGATTTTGTAAAATCATAAAAGTTAACTTTTAAACGTTCAAAAATTGCAAATTTATATTCTTTAGAAACTAGACTCAACCTAGTTTACTGTAGTATCAATTATCTCGACCAATTTTCACATTCACACCCCGTTACAGTCAATTGAACATCAATAACACAATCTGTCCAGAAACTGTTTGCATCCAAACTCAACATATTAACTATCTATGGACCACAAATCATTCATATAGCATTCTAGACACTATAACCACTATCCATGCATATCAATTACACCATACATACATGGTTAGGGTTTTATTTGATCTCAAACTCAAAGACACAACAATTTAACATGTAATAATATCAATACTAGTTATCAAATCATCATCAATACATCATCAAATCAAACAAAACATATGCACACAACTTATATACAAAAATCGGACCTAGGGTTTATAATTAACCCATTAAAAATCGAAATTAAGCATAGAGGATGCATAGGATAGTTGTTTATACCTTCCTAGCACCTTAATCTTCAATTGAAAAGCTTGAAAATTGATTGTATGTATGTGTGTGAGTGGCGGCAGCCGAGAGCAAGGGGGAGGGGGGTCCGATCGGGGTAGAGGGAGAGGAGAGAAAGAGAGGCTAGGGTTTGGTTAATATTAATAATAATAATCATGTTACATCTAGGTCCCTCCACTTTCAAATGTTACTTTTCTAGCTTAATTAACTAGTTCTAGCACCTTGAGTTAACGTTTATAACAATGTTATCACATAACACATAAGTCTAACACATAATTATCACATAATTATTGTTTTGACGTTTTTGGTTTATTCACCAATTGTTTGCGTCAACTCGTTTGCGTTTCGGTGCAAATTCCCGAAAGACTACACATGTAGTAATTGTCAAGCGTCATTTAAACCCTAGTTTAAATGTAGTGAGGTGTGCGTTATAGATTCAATGATCTTAAGTTTGAATTGACGGAGTTGAGTTAACGGAGTTAACCTGAAATTGACGATTGTTACAATTAGTTTGCCGATTGCTATATTAACTGCTCATAGGATTGTTTTGACTAGTTGAATTCAATGAAGCATCAAATTGCCCTTACTTGAGTCACACTGGTAGGGATTGCTTGATAACCAGTGTCGTGTGTTAGCAATTGTTGATGCGTAAGATTAAGCTTGTTGGTCAGTCTGTGTTAATCAATTATAGTTAATCTGTTAGGTTGCATGAGATTATTATTTGTGTGCATACTTGAACCCCGGGTGTGATTTTCGTTTGTTTATTGCTTGAATTTGTTAAATTTCTTAAATATGTATTAAAAATCAAACTCATTTGACCACATACTCTTCATGTTCGACACCCTACTTACCCTAGCTTGCTTAGGTGATTAGGAACTTGATTTAATTGTTTTTTTACTACATAGCGACAGTCTAGCATCACACTCCTCATGAAGAACCGTAACTATCGTATAACCCTGTGAAAAGTGAAAACAAAATAAGTTCATATATTCAAATCAACATGATTATATTATGGGTAAAGTGAATACGGTGCTGGGGAAAGTGAATACGGTGTTGTTCCGCGTCTAAGCTTACACAAAAAGCCTATCAAAAGTACGTAGGTTTGATTAAAAAAATCCAAAATTAATTTATTCTCAAATACATAGCATTGATCATACTAGGTCTCCACCCACCGCCCCCAAGGTGTCAACCTGCATAGAGTTTTTCAACGTGTTTATTCTCACAACACAATTAGTTGTTCGCAATCAATCAATTTTTCAATAGATTTGTTTCTTCTCCTATTATTATCTAATAATTAGGTAATTAGTGTATGAGTTCCTGTAATATCCCGAAATTTATAAAAATAATATTAATTATATTAATTATTATTGGCGAGAAAGTTTACTCGGGTTAGCGAAGAAATAATAAATAAAGTAGGAGTTAGTATGGGTCGGGCTAGTGTTGGGTAATGGATATGGGTTATGGACTTGGGTTAATAAGGAAGGAAGATGGACCATGGGCTCAAGCCCATGATCCATAATATTTAAGCCTTAAATCACCCTTTAATCCTTTCATTTCACATATTCCATACACCACCCAAAACACACACTTAGCTTTCTCTCATCCTACTTTCTCTCTCTAGCCGAAACCAAGAGGAAGAACCGATTTCCGACCCGAGGTAACGATAGTATGTTATTGTTTGAACTCAAACCCGTTAGTTTTATTCACGAAACGACGAGCCGACACCGTTAAATCGTTAATGTCATGAGATTCGGGTGGAATCGGGTATAAACCGAACCTAAGATGAGCTTAGGGATCACCCTAGCTCAGATCTGGATCGATCGGGACGAAAAACAGTGAAAACGGTGGTGAAACTGGCAAGTGCGGCGCCGGAGGTTAAGTCACATAAAGGAATGTTCTGATGTGACATCTGACATCTGACGAACCCAAACCCTAATTCGTTATGGAACATTAACGAACTAGTCTCGTTCGTTAAGCAATTCGCGTGTTAATTCGTTATGATGATTCGTTAAGGAAAAACAACGAATTAGCCTTAATTCGTTATGCAGTTCGTTATGATCATTCGTTAAAGCCAATTCATTATGATAAGTCAATATAAAGAATCAAGTGATTCGTTACTCTCCCAGTTCGTTATGTTAAAATAATGAATAAGGTGATTCGTTATTCACCAGTTCGCTATGTTAAGATAACGAATCCAACTGGGTTCTGAATAACGAATTAGAAGTTTGGAAGATTGACAGAACAGTCCCTGGACTTAGAAGCATGAGATAATTACATAATAGTCCTTGGACTTTGATAAATTATGAAAGACACCTGTAATGGTTAACGAGTAACGATTAACTAACCGGGTAATGATTCAATGAAGTAAAACCGGCTTAGACGCGTAAGACTAATTAAGTAGTAATGAGAATGGCTAGAGTAGTATTTGATATTGCATTTATTAAACTGTTAGTCACACATATCTAAAGAAGAAGTAATTAACGGAAGACGTAGCCACATTCAGGTGAGTTTCTAGCCCCATTTTCCTTGTTATGTTTTCGAGGATGTGTGCATACTCGATGTGAAGTGTGAATACACTTACCTTATGTGGTAAGAGTATGCTATAGATGTTATACGAAGTAGTTATTATATAATGCTTGTTGGTGCGTGGACGATCTTCGGATATTGCACGTATCGTCAAGGATAGTGATTGTCTAGTGGTTATTAGTGTGTATGATTGCTATGATGTGACTTGTTTACTATGTAAATAATGTACTGATAGGAAGTGGGTTATAGACAAGTAGAGGTAGAGTGAGATAGAAGTGGATAGGGGTCTAGTAAGAGCGTTAAAGTGGCAAAGTGGCATAACGTTATTCGTTATTAAAGTGGCAAAGTGGCATAACGTGATTCGTTATTAAAGTGGCATAACGTGATTCGTTATTAAAGTGGCATAAGTGGCTAAGCTGTAGGAGTAACTAAGTGGCTAAGCTGTAAGGGTAATTAAGTGGTTAAGCGGTAACAGGTTAGACAGTGGACTATGTGCCTTCTGACACGTATATAAATGCCTGTAGTGGTTGTATGACAAGTTGATTGATTAACTAGAACTCACTTAGCATAGCTGACTTTTAGTATGCACGCAAGTGATGAAAAGCTAGCATGAAGATGGCACATGGCATGGATTGAACGGCTAGCATATGAAGACGGAAGAAATGATGTTTTAAGTATGAAGTTGTATATTATGTTTTAAAGAAAAGATCAAATGTTTTGTAACAAATGTTTTAAGTTAACGTTTCCGCGAAAGTTTTAATTAACTCTGATGGTAAGAACTGTGTTTATGAGTAAATCCGACGTTAAAGTAGGGCTACCGGATGCGGGGCCTTACAGTTCCCATATTCCAATATTTTCTTTCTGTTTTATTCATATTAGTAATAAGAATTGTACATAAATTAAATATTAATCTTTTAGCTTTTATTCATATAAGGCATAATATAAAAGGAAGGTCTGAAACAAATCCAATTGACACGATTAAGATGTTGAGTCAGACAAAAAATAACGGTTCGATGTTGAATCGGAGAAATTAAAAGATATAATAGAAGGGACTTTGGGTTTGAGAAAGAAATACTAGTCTAAAACCATTGAAACACCGGGTGAAAATAAAATTCAGTAAAATCGTCTTTTGTTTATGAACAATAGTACGTCTCTTACAAACCTTGTGATAGATTGGATTAAGAATTGAATCGATTATTGCTATAAATTGATGCCTTGGGAGACTATGGATGGAGACCTAGCATGATCGATGGTATGTATTTGGAATGACTTAATTTAGGATTGTTTTTAATCAAAACTACGTAGTTTTGTGTAAGCTTAGACGCGCAACAACATTATATTTACTTTCCCCTTATATTATACATCTTAGAAATGTCAAATGGTGTCTTACAAATTGTCTTGTTAATGTATGACAATAAGACTACTCTTATTTACAATTCAACCCAACCTTTATTATTAAAATATATTAAAAAATTAATTTTTTGATCTTTCGTCTATACAACCCACCCAAACTCAAATTTTCATTCTCATTCAATAAACAAACCAAATCATTTTCTTATTGTGTAAAATATATATTATGATTAGTTTTTATTGTATTAAAAATAACTTTTGATTTAACAAAACCTACTTTAAATATAAAAGAAATTCTCTATGCTGTGAGTGGAGAATTTTTTTTAATGAATTTTGGTATTTTTTAAAATTCTTATTATGTTTTTTTTAACTAAATAGGATTATATTTTGAGTAAAGTGCAAAAATTGTCTTTAAGGTTAGCCCAATTATGCTACTTTTATCTAAAAAACACTTTTTTATAGCTTAGTCATTTAGTTTTTTTATTTATTGTCAATTACATTCAAATTCTTAACTCTGTTAATTTTCATTGTTAACTAAGGGATACAATTGTCTTTTTACCCTTTTCATTTAATAATAATAATAATAATCTACGTATCTTAATCTTAAATATATATAAACTTAACCTCTCTATATTCTCTCAAACGACGACCAGACAGAAGCTTCTCATGCATTTAACCCAATTTAGTGGGTATGGATGTCACCAAACCCGGATTGTCCTTGAACGGGTTATAACATCTCATTAGGTAAATTAATCTCATCAAATATTTTATATGCAAATCCTATAAAATAGGGTTTAAATATACTAAAAATTAATTTTTGATTTTTTCAAAAAATGATATTATTTATAATTAAGAAAGAACTTAATAGTAAAAAAAATAATAAGCGGGTCATGGGTCTCACCAAACTCGGATAACCACTAAACGGTTTATAATATTTTATTTATTTGTGGACCTATTTAATCATCAAACCCTAATTTATTTATTTTTAAGTTTAACTTAAAAATAATATTTCACAAAATAATATGCATATTATAACAAATGAACATAAACGGGCAAATATAAAAATTAAGTACATAATTCATCCAATGTTTCATTCATTAATAAACATAAATGAACATAACAAAACATAAATGGATCTGAATTATTGTTTATGAACATAATCAAACATAAATGGATTAAAATATGTTTAGTATATTACCAATCTCCTTGTAATAAATTAAATGATAATATATATATATATATATATATATATGTATATATATACTAGTTTGAGGCCCGTGTATTACACGGGTAATTGTTAAAAATTGTAAACTTTAACTATTAAGTGAAATACAGTCAATATATTGATCATATATTGTTAATGCAATCACAATTAAATTAGAATTACAAAAATTACATAACTAAGATAACACAAATATGTTATAAATAGGTAAAAACTTCCTTTTACATTACATTTATGGTTGTATTAGCAGGTATACATTGTTTATCAAAAATCAAAATTTTTAGTCTGAGTTAAAACCATGTTCAGATAATAGTGATTATTATGAGTTAAAATAATATTATAAGATTTAAAGTTTCATAAAATGAACGTAGTGATTCTTATTTATAATCGTTGAAAGTAGGGCTGCCACTTTTACCCGTAACATGAAACCCAACCCAAGAAAACCCGTACCCGAACCCAAACTAACCTGACCCGAGAAACTCGAACCCAAGAAAATACAAACCTGAATCTAAACCGAAGTCATTCGGGTTGGTTCTTGGGTCCGAATTCTAGATTTCGGGTCAACCCGAAAACTTTTAGTTTTTAAATCATATGTATTTATAGGTATTAAAGGCTAATCCTTAGCTGCTGACGTTATCAGAATTTAGTGCAAGTCGATTGTTCTCGTTCCACATATTATGAATCGAATGTTTATTGTTTATTATTTTGAATATAAATCATAATAAACACTTTAATTAATGCTTCAAAATTCATTAATCGTCTCTTGTCAATCCATATGGAGAATACTAATTATATGTAGTAATGTGAAATAAATTTATAATTTAATGTCATATATTGAAATAACTTAAAAGATAAGTATCATATATGAAAATTGGTTGAAAAAAGGTGAGGAGGGCTATAGTATTGACAAGTGGCAAAAATAGTAGGATTTTATTATAATATATATATATATATATATATATATATATATGGAAAGTCTAGAATAAAAACCCACTCTAGTTGAAAAAACCCTGGAAACTCAATTTATGTGGTTTAAAATGCATCCACATAGACATGTGTATTATTTAATCTATTATATTGAAGAAGGTTAGTATGGTAATTTAACATTCTTTCTTTATCTCTCTTCTATGACATACATACATACATTCAGCATCACCACCACCAGATTATTTGTTTCTCTTTCTTCAAAACTTAAAACCACCAACAACAAATCTCAACATCTCTCCACCAAGATCAAGTTCCGGCCCCTCTACGACACCATCCACCGCCTCCGCACACCACCTTAGCACCACCACCGCTTGCGGTCACCACACTATCAGATCTGCAATTTCTCTCTACCATGATCAAGATCGGCCTCTCTACAACACATCCACCGCTGCCACACACCACCTCAGGACTACCACCGCTTGTGGCCGCCACACCACCGGATCTGAAATTTCTCTTTACCATGATCAAGATCTGGCCCCTCTCCAACACCATCCACCGCTGCCACACACCACCGCTTGACGGATCTGTCTCCGGGTGACGGATTTTGTCTCCGGTGAGTTTGTACTCTACCACATATCTGAACAACCCATAACTCGCCTCTCTCTCCTAAGATGAGTTTGTTTTTTTTGTCAGGTTTAAATGAGATCTAAGATCTAAGATTTAAATGATAGTCATTCCTAAGAGGAGTTTGTTTTTTGTTCATAATATTCTTGGTATATGGATTTTTTCAATATGTTGTTTACTGATTATTGTGTATTTGATGCTTTATTTTAATGATAAAGTATGAGTTTGTTGTGTTGTGAGTCTTGGGATTTAAATGAGATCTAAGATATCATGAACGGATCGTTTATTATTGACAAAAATTTATATACGTGTAATGATGTGAATTGATATACGTTGAGAAATATCTCATATGCAAGTTTTTTTGTTGATATACGATGAACAAGATCTCATATGCAAGTGAAATATGATGTTTAAAAAATAACATATGTTTTCTTTAGTTAATTAACATATGTTTTCTTATTAACATATATATGTTTTTAAAGAAATAACATATGTTTTCTTTATATAATTAACATATGTTTTCTTTATAACATATGTTTTTGAAAAAATAACATATGTTTTCTTTATACAATTAACATATGTTTTCTTTATACATTTTTCTTATTCCTGTGACTTAATGTTGTTACAAGTAACATATGTTATTTACATAATTAACATATGTTCTTCTTTGAACATGTGTTTTTTACAACAAATAACATATGTTTTATTTATATAGTTAACATATGTTTTATATTATTTCCAGACGGAAACCCGATAAAAGATCAGCTTGTGTTGTGACGGATTTTTAAAGAGTGCCGGAAAAACACAAATTCGTCTAAAACCTAACAGGATCTTGTAAAAAGAGAGAGATAGAGAGAGAGGAGAAAAAGAAAAGAAGAGTAGAAAAGAGAAAACGTAGGAAAGAGAAAAAAAATAGTAAAGATAATATTGATTTGATAAAGGAAAGAGAAAAGTAAAAGTGGTTATAGTGAATTTATTAGATCGCTCTTTTTGTATTAATTTAAATGTTTATTGAAATTGATTTTAGTTTTTTATTCACTTTTAATATGGACCACACAAATCAATAGAATTATTTGAATATGTGGTCTAGGTAGAGTTTACATGGTTTTCACAACTCAACCATGTTTTCATTATAACCCAACCCTATATATATATATATATATATAGAGAGAGAGAGAGAGAGAGAGAGTATTAGAGCATTCTCAGCAGCCTTTCTAAAATTTTTGTGAGAGAAATCTCTAAATAGTTTTAGAGGATTGTAAGTGGTTGTGAGTGAAGGAGAGAAAAAAATTTAAGAGATATGTAAATTTTAAGTAAATTTAGAGGTACACTGTTCATGCTCTATTTATTTTTTAATATATTTGAAAGTGGTTGAGAGTGGAGGAAAGAGAAAAATAAGGGGTTTGCTACATGCACCATGTGGTGTTTCCAAAACACCCACCTAATCAGCCACGGCAATCAATGGCGGATTGGTGGGGTGTTTTAGAAAAATGTGTTTTTTTTTCTTTTTGTTGTCTTTTTTATTACTTTATTGTTTTTTTTTTGTCTTTTTGTTGTCTTTTCTTTTCTTTTGTATTTTTCTTTTGTTTGTTTTTGCTTTTGTATTAGTAATCTTAAAAAAATACTTTTTAAATATTTTTTATTATTTTAAACCAAGTTTCGGGTAAAACCGAGTAAAAGTCGAACTTCTCTTTTTAACGAGCTAATCACTGTTCAAATCACCAAAAATATTTCCTAACATTTTTAACTTACGTTTCATTTTATATTATTTAAATTTCTAAGTTTGTGGTGTGTTGGAACCACACTTGGTTTAATACCAAGATCGAGTGGATTTACATTCGCTTAAACCCGAGTTTGTGACTTTAATTAATAATAATTCTCAAACTTGTTTAATATATGAATTACTTCAATAAAAGTCTCAAACTCGGGTTTAAGTAGACGTGGCAATGTTAGTAAGTTGGGTTGGGTTAGATTTGGGTAATAGGTTAGAATGGGTATGGATTAGGATGGATATGGGGTCAGGATGGATTTTTAAAATAAAGGGTTAGGATGAGTATGAGTCAAGATAGGTAAAGCTAACCTATCTTGACCCAAGTGAAGGTTAAAAAAAAAAAAGGGTTTCAAAAACCCCTCAAAAAAAATATTCAAAAAATAATAACTAAAAATATAAATCAAAAACGCAAAATGTAAAATAACTAAAATGCACCCCCCCCCCCCCCCGTTCATCCTCGTTCATTAAAAAAAACCCTGGTTTTGTACCGGTTCAGGTTTTGTTTTTTCGGTTCGGTTTTGCTTTTTTTTTTCATTTCGGTCGGTTTCGGTATATGTACGGTTTAAATGATTTTGATTTCTCGGATTCTATTCGGTTTCGTGGGTTTTGTTTAAAATAAAATTGGATGGAGCTTGTTTTTGTAACATCCTAAAAATTTTAATGATGAATAAAGGAAGTTATGTTTAGTGATTTCGCGTAATTAATTAATATCGGGTAGGGAGCGGGTCTTGGACGTGGATTAATTGAGATGGGTTAAATGAGAATGGGATTTCAGGGATATAAATACCCCCAAAATCCCAAAATATCTTCATTTTCACCAAACTTCCTAACACCCCAAAACACACACACACATACCGCCGCCGGCCGGCCGAGCCAAGGGAAGAGTCGGGCAGGTTCGAGAGAGAGCGATTAGTGTACTAGCAAGTAAACGAGATCCAAACAAGCCCAAAAAGGTATGATTCTTGATCCTTGAAGTTTAAAGATCCAAGCTTTTTAGTGTATAAGCGACCGAAAATGGTCGGGAAGCGTAGTGGGTGATATTGAACCATAGCAAGGGTGTTAAAATCGCTCAAAATGCTGGAAAGAAACCGAACAGCGGCTGTCTGGGCAACTTCGCCTGCATCTGGGCAACTTCCCCTTCAAAGCGATGAACTTCGCCTGCAAGCCAAGTTCGCCTGATGAACTTCGCCTGCAAGCTAAGTTCGCCTAATGGCAACTTCGCCTAAAGCTAAGTTTGCCTGATGACAACTTCGCCTAAAGCTAAGTTCGCCTAAGGTTTAACTTCGCCTAAAGCCAAGTCGATTAGAAAATAAATTTAAAACCTAATGAAAAATGTGTTAAGACAGTTAATGGAAATAAAATTTTTCTAAGCTGACCTGGCAGCTCGACCCCAGCCAGGGGCTCTGCCCCTTGGACCCTGCTAGGGGCTGCCGCCCCTAGACCCGGCTGCCAGGGGCGCTGCCCCCGGACCCCCGTTCGTTGTGGGTCATATAAAGATAGAAATACATTATGAGAAGTGATAGTTAATTAATACGTATACTTGTTATACAGTCAGCCATGCACAACTGAAGAAATGAATTACGATTAACGGTGAACGTAACCGTGTTCAGGTGAGTTTCTAGCCCCATTTATGTGTTACGTTTTCGGGGCTGTGTGCATACTCAATATGTTTGTTAATACACTTATCCTAAGAGATAAGTGTATGCCTTATGTGGATAATGTGAAATGTATGAATGATTGCTTGATAGTACGTGAACGATCTTCGGATATTGCACGTACTGTCAGGTTGTAACGCTATGTATAAGGTGAGTATGTTATGTATGTTTATGTGTATGAACATGATAGAGATAATAGAAGAAAGAAATGATAATACTCGAGGTATGATGTATAATGTATGGTTACGAAAAGGGTACCGAGCCCTAATAATACTCGAGGTATGATGTATGGTTGTATGGTTACGAAAAGGGTATCGAGCCCTACTAATACTCGAGGTATGATGTATGGTTGTATGGTAACGAAGAGGGAATCGAACCCTTCTAATATTCGAAAACAAGGGACCAGACCCTTATAATATCTGTGATGATAGGGACCAGACCCTTATAATATCTGTGCTGTTAGGGAATCGAACCCTTCTAATATTCGAAAACTAGGGACCAGACCCTTATAATATCTGTGATGATAGGGACCAGACCCTTATAATATCTGTGATGTTAGGGAATCGAACCCTTCTAATATTCGAAAACTAGGGACCAGACCCTTATAATATCTGTGATGATAGGGACCAGACCCTTATAATATCTGTGATGTTAGGGAATCGAACCCTTCTAATATTCGAAAACTAGGGACCAGACCCTTATAATATCTGTGATGATAGGGACCAGACCCTTATAATATCTGTGATGTTAGGGAATCGAACCCTTCTAATATTCGAAAACTAGGGACCAGACCCTTATAATATCTGTGAGGTTATAGGGCGAAAGGCTCTTTAAAAAGTATGATTATGTATGTAAGGAAAGCATGAAGGTAAAAATGAACGTATGATTATGAATGTAAAGAAAGTATGAAAGTAAATATGAAAGTAAAAGCACTTAGGTGTATATGAAAGAAAGTTAAGAGATTAAGTATGAAGCGTAAGAATGTATTGTATGATTATGTGATTAACTAGAACTCACTCAGCGTAGCTGACTTTTAGTATGCACGCAGGTGAGTAGGATGAGGCAGCTCGCTTGAGGAGACACATGGCACTGAACAAGAATCTGGCATCTGAAGACTTATGATGTTTTAATTTAATGCTTTAATGTTGAAAGACAAAGGATGTTTTGAGACAAGTTATGAATTATGTAAAGTTTTATGAAAGTTTTATATTCCGCGTAAATGTTTTAATTAACTCTGATATTTAGAACTTTGTTTATGAGTAAATCCAACACGAAAGTAGGGCTACCGGTAACGGGGCCTTACAGTTTTAGTCCATTCTAACCCATAAACAACTCCATTCTAACCCATAATCAAAAGTCACTAGCATTTCCCTAACCCATCTTAACCTACTTGGAAAATTCTTTTGATCCATCTAACCCATTTTAATTTTAAAAACTATCCATATTGTGTAATAACTCGAATTTTTATATTATTATTTTAATAATCGATACCCGACCGTAAATATATGTTTGGGAAATTTTTATTAATAAAATTATCGCGTTTATCGAGTAAACTAATTATTATAGGGTCAAGTTATTCTACAAAATGTAACAAAAATGAGAAGTGTGAGAAGCCATAAATAATTGACATGTGTCAAGTGGGAACCAAAAGAAAATGGGTATAGAGGTAATTGCACACATTTTCTCTCTCCACATGCAAGAAAGATGTTAATACCCCCATCATTTTCTTAACGTCTATAAATTTTTCGTATGATATTTTTTAAAAAAAAGATCATCATAATAACAAGAGTTTTTTTATCTTTAATATGAGTATGATTTTTGTTATATAAAATTTAAAACAAAAATTACGTCATTGTGTCTTTTCACACACCATTGTGTCTTTTTTCGTCATTGTGTCTTTTTGCACACCATTTTGTCTTTTTTTCTTCATTGTGTCTTTTCGCACACCATTGTGTCTTTTCCCTTATCGTTGTGTCTTCCTTCGTCATTGTGTCTTTTCGCACACCATTGTGTCTTTTTTTGTCATTGTGTCTTTTCGCACACCATTGTGTCTTTTCGCTTATAATTGTGTCTTTTTTCGTTATTGTGTCTTTTCGCACACCATTGTGTCTTTTCGCTTATCATTGTGTCTTTTTTCGTCATTGTGTCTTTTCGCACACCATTGTGTCTTTTTTCGTCATTGTGTCTTTTCGCACACCATTTTGTCTTTTCGCTTATCATTGTGTCTTTCGCACACCATTGTGTCTTTTCGCTTATCATTGTGTCTTTTTTCGTTATTGGGTCTTTTCGCTTATCATTGTGTCTTTTTTCGTCATTGTGTCTTTTCGTCATTGTGTCTTTCAACTCATCATTATGTTTCTTAAATACTAATAACACCGTTGTTTAATAATAATATGTAAAAATAATGATAAAATAACAACAAATTATCTAATACATAAAACACAATGATTAATACATGTTACACTATAACTTGAAACGTAAAACACAGTGGTGAATACGTATAACACAATGACCTAAAACGTAAGTCACAATGGTGAATACGTATAACACAATGACCTAAAACGTAAGACACAATAGTGAATATATATATATAACACAATGATTTGAAAAGTAAAACACAATGGAAACAACATATTACACAATGAACAACAAAAAACACAATTAAAAAAACCCATTAATTTTTTTATTTTTATATAACAATATGATACTCATATTAAAGATAAAAAAACGCTTATTATTATGGTGAATTTTTTTAAAAAAAATAATGTCGTATGAAAAAGTTATGAAAATTTTAAAATGATGGGAAGAATTGACATGTGTCTTGCATGTGGAGAGAGAAAGTCAACAAAGGTGGGTTATTACCTTCATGCCCTTTCCATAATTTTTATTTATTAAGTTAAGCTCAGTCATTCAAATCTAAGATCAATGGATTGAATTATTTCTCATCCTTATCACTTTTGTTGTCCTTTGTATTTTAACTTTACCCATTATTATAATATTATTTTATTTACTTGTGTAAAATATATATATATATATACACCTTTCAAGATATGTAAAAACTACCATAAACTAAGCTTTAATCTCATTTTGTACCCATACATAAAATTCAGGGACTAATATGTAATTAAACTAAAAAATTATAATAAACCTTTAATCAAACTTGTATCTGTTAACCCAAACCCGTTTGGTTCAACCCGTATACCCGATTTCCTTTCTTGATCCATAATCTTCGTTGTATATTGGGATTGGATTTGTTTAGATCGATTATACGCGTAATACTAACCTAACCGTCATAATCAATTAAGAATCAACAATCAATATTTAATCGTTTACCTAATATACAAGCCGGCCCAAATCGTGAATCGATATACAATATAATGAACACCAAAATACAATTAAACTTGCAGAATCTTCCCTCTAACCGTCTTCATCAAAATCCCCATAGATAATCTGGTTATATCTAGCGTTTGAGGGGTGTTCTTGGTCCTCGTTTGGCTGGCAATGGTTTGATCAAATTAACCATCTGTTTAGCAACCAATAAGGTAATTAATTATGTATTGCAGTTCGTCATTCTTTATCATATATTAACCCCATGGTTAATTAAACGAAATCAAACGGATTGAGCACTTTTCTAGAATTAGGGTTTTATCAAATTGGGGGTATCTACATGTATTTGTATGTAACCAAATGTTATCGTTTATTTAACAATTGACAGTTTGGAGCAGTTGGTTTGGTGTGGTGTTAACTAAGGGTTGTCGCGGGTTCGAATACGGCCATCCCTTTTGTCTGTTTTAATTTTTGTTTTATTATTTTAAAGCCTTTAAATGATTTTTATAAATTATTATAATTAGTATTAAATATAAAGTAAATGGTATTTTATCAAATAGACGTTAGAATGTTAATGTGTCTTGTCAAGTAATCTCGTTACTAGCTTGTGTGTGTGTCTATCCTAAGTATATGTTAATAATACTAAATCATCATTATTTTATTAAAACCCGATATCATTATTGGTATTTTCTTGTCATTGAACATCTTTATAAATTTGTTTATATATAAAAATATGTATTATATGTATATGTATTATTCTTTAAAAGTTGTAACAATTGTATTTTTAAACGTATTAGCTATAATTAAATCATTAGACTTCCGTTGAAGATTTTAAAATATCAAACTTATTATAATTAAATATTTAAACGTTTATTATTATAGTATATCATAACTCATATTTATTTAAATTAATTATTCATAACTTAGATTATATAATAAGCAAACAATTCTTTTAATTTAAATAATGACTAATAATATTGTTTTCATAATACCAATTACCGATAGAATCAATTGTCTAATCAATAATCATTTTAATCACAACATAACCCAAATAATATCGAAAATCTTAATATATTAAATCATGTCATATCTCTTATAATTAATATTTAACTAGGAATCCTTAACTGTATATTCCAAAGGATTTACTTTACTCATCATCCTCATTTGTATTTCGTTCATCCGATCAGGTGAGTACCATATTCCCCCTCTTTTTACTTGTTTTCCACGTTTTGGGGACATATGCGTAAATTGTATTTCTCATATATTGGCTTATGTGTTAACAACTTATACCTTACTTGTTTATGTGCTTATTTGCTTTATATGCTTCCGCATTCGGAGAGGTAACACGTAATCTCAGTCTAGTATGATCATACGCCAGTCGTTATAGCCTTTTTGCTTCTCGACATCTCAGTTATACTTGCTTATTTGGTTAATTTGTTATTTTCATTTGACTTTGTTGCACATTTATTACTTATTATATATATATATACACACACACATCAAATCTGGTGTGTTGCTCACTCAACCCTGTGTTGACAAAACTACTTTATTTTTAACGCATATGCAGGTCAACGTGTGATGTGAAGTTAATTCAAGATTGGAAAGTGAACTTAGGATTCAAGATAGAGAAATAAACAAGTCTTTTATGTTTTGATATATGTTGTTTGGTGAATTATTTGATTTTGAATGCTTGTATTGAATAATCTGTCTTAATCGAATTTTATTAAATAGATATTGAAATTTTCAATATTGCATAATAGTACCTTGAGAGCTGTGGGCAATCAGCTCATGCCCCGGCATTTTCGCCATAGGTTGAGGTGTGACATATTGACCCAAAACAACCCATTTGGGTTTGTTTTGCTGCCCCTAGGTTTAAGCGAATGTAAATCCACTCAATCTTGGTATTAAACCAAGTTTGGTTCCAACACACCACAAACTTAGACATTTAAATAATATAAAATGAAACATAAGTTAAAAATGTTAGGAAATATTTTTGGTGATTTGAACGGTGACTAGCTCTTTAAAACGAGAAGTTCGACTTTTACTCGGTCTTACCCGAAACTTGGTTTAAAATGAAAAATATTTAAAAAGCATTTTTTTTAAAGATTATTAATACAAAAGCAAAAACAAAAAAAAGAAAAGAAAAGACAAAAAAAACTATAAAATAATAAAAAAACAACAGAAGAACAAAAAAAACATATTTTTCAAAAACACCCCACCAATATGTCATGGTTTGCCCAATCCATTGATTGGGTGGATGTTTTTAATTTTCCAAATGTGTCTCTAGTAGGACCCAATAATAATGATAAAGAGGTAAAAATATTATTTAATTATATATGAGAGAAAAAATATTGTTTTAGTGTAATTATAGAGATAGAGATAGAGATAGAGAAGTTATTAGGAGACATGACAAATGTAAAACAACCTCCAAATGGGAGATAAAAACTAGTTCTAATAAAACAAAAGTTGGGACACTTATCATGGCAGCAGCCTTTCTCACCATCAAATTTCCACCCATGCCTCAAAAGAATACCGGTATGATCCATCTGATATGTCCTGTTTAAAACGGGTCATATTATAACCCAAATACACCGTTCTATCTCATAATATTCGAGGTTTTATAAGGATCCGTCGTTCCTCCTTCAGTATGGGCGTTCTAGGAATTTCCATCATCTTTAACTGATCCATCGATATGTTCAGTTCATCATATGTTCTGTTTTTGGTTGGTTTGATTTATAACATAACCGTTCTGAATTCACTTTTTGTGTTTTTCTTGTATGTTGCTTTGTTCGATTGTGGAGCAGGTATCACGAATCAATATTGTCAATTCCTGGTATATAAATGTATGTTCCGTTGATTTTTTGGTGAGATCGATTTGGTAAATTGTTTGTTTGGTGTGGCTCAATTGGGTGTTTGAAGGATGAATTCTCGAACCATCTAAAAGTTATATTTAAGAATTTGAGATATTTGAGATGAACCATCAGAAAATTGTTCTTATGATACATTTTATTTTTCTATTTCTTTGTATTTTTTAACTTTAATAAAAAATATTTACATTAATTTATGTTGGGAAAGTGACATAAAATATTTGCTCACATATTCTAAGGGGAAAATTCCTTAAATGATCTTTTTGAAGAGAGAGAAAAAAAAAGGATCCAAAAATTTCCAATTTTCCCAATATGATCCAATAATTTGTACTGAGGCGACACTTAGGAAATATAACCGACGAGATTCGAGAACCACTTAAAAGCTGACACGTGGCATGATTCTAACAAATCCGACCATATTTTTGAAAATTTGGGGGATTTCGTCCAAATCTTTTCTTTAAATCTTTTTGTAGAAAGCAGTCTCTCAAGACGGTTTTTTAATGTTTCTTGTCTGGTCCGTTCAAATTGTGATTATTCCTAACTTTTTCTTCATCTTCATCTTCTTCTTCTTCATCTTCATCTTTATCCCTAAGATTATTTACATTTGTGTATTCTTTACAATTTCATATCATGTATCAATGTTATTCTTCCTATGAGTATCATGCATGTGAATATGTGATACACAATGTTTGTATGTTTTTATAGTGTTAGCTTATTCATAAACCGTGAATGACAATTGGGTGTACACAGTACACCTTAAACATACATATGAAATCTGATCCATGGTGAACTCAGACGAGAATGTACTTATTACACCACACGTATAATATGAATTGCATTTTCTAACACTCATGTTCACATAATTATTTAATGTAAATCTGAAAAAATAAGTAAAGAACCGTAACTCTTGCAAATCTCAACCAAATAGTAATTTTAATGTTCTAGTGAGTGAGTTGCCAGCCACCAAGAAGATGAAGATGTTGATTATGTAGATGAAGAAGATGAAGATGAAGATGAAGATGTAGATGTAGATGAAGATGAAGATGAATAAGTTAGGAATAATCACAATTTGAACCGACCAGATAGAAAACATAAAAAAACCGTCTAGAGAGACTGTTTTTTACAAAAAAATTTAAAGAAAAGATTTGGACGAAATCCCCCAGATTTTCAAAAATATGGTCGGATTTGTCAGAATCATGCCACGTGTCAGCTTTTAAGTGGTTCTCGAATCTCGTCGGTTATATTTCATAAGTGTCGACTCAGTACAAATAAATTATTGGATTATAATTGGAAAGTTGGAAATTTTTGGGTCCTTTTTTTTCTCTCTCTTCAAAAAGATCATTTAGGGAATTTTCCCTATTCTAAGTTTCCCTCTGCATTGTGTGCTAAGTCAATTGATATTTCATTGATTTCAAAAGATCTGACACTGCAATTACTTTTGTAAAACGAAAAATGATGAATTGATCATGATTGTAGTTAAGTTTTAGAATAGGTGTAAACTAACTGTGTCAACATCATGAACATGCCAACTTAAATCCTAAATTTGGTGCATTTATTAAAAAAGTTAACATCATAAGATAGCATTCTTTAGTTTAACAATTAAAAAATTTTACAAATCTTTATACATGTGCTTCAAGAGCATGCAGAGTCCACTTACATGTTTTAAATTTATAATATTTATAAACTTGCATTACTAAAAAATGTTACAAATCTTTATACATGTGCTTCAAGAGCATGTAGAGTCCACTTATATGTTTTAAGATTTATAATATTTGAAACCATATTAGCAAATGGTGTTGCGCAGAAGGGTGAGTGTTTATTACCACCATCAGCACTTGACCTGTTATTGAGAGTCACATTCCCATCATCATCATCATCATCATTAGTTAGTGTCAAGGTGAGACTTCTGTAGGTTAAAATGATCATTCACTATTGGTATTTGACATGCTATTGTGTGCCACCTTTGATTTTCGAATTATAATGTTAAGTTTTGCTATAGATAAAAGATGTAAAACCCAAATTGAATTTTTGTGTCATGTTGTACATATATGTATTGTATTTATGAATCAACCTTATTATTTTAAAGCTTCTGATACAAACTTATTAATATTTTGAAATAAAAAAATCGATTCAAGTCGTAAAACCCCAGCTGCCTAACCGGTGGTCCCGTCAAGCCACCAATCTGGCCGGTTTGGTTTGTCAACATCGCGGTTTAGAACATAGTTTTTGCCAAAGCCGACCAAACCAAAACAAAACAACCCTTGAGTATGATTCAAAACTTTAACAGGTATCATATGGTTTTTAAACGATGCTTTTGATTTTTGAAACAGTGAGTGAAAATATTAGTTTTGTGCCAAGGCATTTTATCTTGGACCTCGGTTAGTCGGTTATATGTTAGTGGGTTGAATTAGTGAGAAGAAAGTAATACTAATTGGGCTGAAGCCTTTATTCAGTTTCTAACCCATAGCTCATCATGTTGTGAGACCATTCACTCACATTTCTTCTTTGTTTTCTTCACACAAAATTAAAGGAAAAATGTGTGAAAGATAGGGAGAATATACATATATGTATAGGTGATCAAATCGGGTTGGTCAAAGGAACCAGAACCGGTTCAGAACCGGTTCCATTAGTCAACATCACTGTTTAAACCGGTTCCATGGTCGAACCGGTTAGGGAACCGAACCGGTTCCCCAACCCTCGGACCCGGAACCGGTGGAACCGGTTCTGACCGGTTCCTAAACCGGTTCTTACACTGTAACCGGTTCCAACCGGTTACAGTGTAAAATATTATTTTTTTTTTCGTTTTTCGTTTCCGCTGCTTGTGTAGGTGATGATTTGTGTTCTTCTGATTTCTGAAGAGGCTCATGCTACTTTTGTTGTTCACCCACAGAGCAATGGTAAACAACATATTGATCACTCAATTCAACCAAATCCCAATTGCACCAAATCTCTTGATTACGATTATGAGGTACAATACGAACGAAACTTGGTCCGGCGGTGGAACCTTGACCAACCGATGATTATGAGGCAGCCATAACAACAAATATGAATATAGAAGAAGAGAAAACGAGAGATTAGAGAACTCAGAACGTTGTAATAGCGTTTTTTTGTATTTTTTTGCGTTCGGGTTTGCGTTTTGAGTGTTGTGATGAACCCATTACACCAAATACCTATTTATACTAGTAGTGGGGTGTTTGGAGAGCCAAAAAACGGCCATTTTTGACCCCAACGGTCAAAAAACGGCCATAAAACCGTTTCCCA
This sequence comes from Bidens hawaiensis, assembly GCF_021521415.1. NCBI lineage: Eukaryota > Viridiplantae > Streptophyta > Magnoliopsida > Asterales > Asteraceae > Bidens > Bidens hawaiensis. The sequence goes on along the minus strand of NW_027491058.1, from coordinate 1,287,736 downwards.
ACGGCTAGAACTACTCCAACGGCTAGAACCGGTTCCGAACCGGTTCCAGAACCGGTTCCGGTTCGGTTCCGGTTCCTACCCGGTCCACCTCCAAAAATGTCAAACCGGTCCCGGATCGTCGGGTTGAAACGGAACCGAACCGGTTCCTACGAAAAACGGGTAGGAACCGGTTCGGTTCCGGTTCGGTGTTCCAGGAACCGGTTTGGTTGTCCACCTCTACATATATGTAACAACTAATAAACAGTAAGCAAGCTTATACTTGTATGTGGACAAGATATATAAATAACCATATTGCTAGGATAAACAATGTTTTTAGAATCAAGCGGGCATTTAAAAAGTCGTCCGATAACTTTGCTGGTTTAATCGGTCCAGCTGGTTAGACTGACCTCACATAATAGTTTAGTCTGAAGCTAATTTAGTCGGGTCAGTTTAGTTTGTTGTTTTTCGAAACATAAATTGACGGTACAAATCTTAATTTATATTAAATCTGGCCTAACAAGACAGAAAGCATCCCTTGGATATGATTTAAGCCATTAACATTACTATTAATCTGAATTTATGTTTTTATATTCTAAGATTTTTTGAACGATCCTTTCTACACACAAAATAATAATATTGGAGTTTTGGACCGAGGAGTTTTATCTTGGGTTTAATGTAATCGGCTAAAACAGTGAAGTAATATTATCGGAGCTGAGGCCTTTATTCGCTTAGCCCATGGCCTATGGCCCTATGGTGTCACCAACAAAACTCCATTTAGAGTTCTGTATAAATTAGATTTTTCAAATACACAGTTCCAGACTTCCGAGTATGGAACCAGGTCGGCTATGATCAAATATCAGATATTGGTCAAATCCGGGTTGAGTTAGGGTCTGGGAATTGGCTTGAAAAACCATCCCTGGTATCACCAGTTCCGGGTACCTTAGAGTCCTATACCCAATATTTCAATACTCTATCTTTTGGTTATAACAAAACCATATTTTTGGGTATTTTCAGGTATCAATCGGGGTTTTAGGGGATTGCACTTTTTTCGGGTATTTTCCGGGTATTTTTAAGGAATCGATCAGGTTTTTTAAGGGGCTACACATTTCGGGGGGTATTTCCTGGAGTTTTTTCATGTAATTTTCGGGTGTATGGCAGGTATTGAAAAACCCGGGTTTCGGGTATAACTCGAGCCAGTTTTCGGGTATGGGTTTGGGCTCGGGTTTCATCACTGAAAGTCATAAATGCATGCCCTATGGGTAGGGTCGAGTCCAAGTTTGGGTTTTTTTTCGGGTGGGTCCGAGCTCGGGTTTATTTGCACGTCTAATAGGGGTGAGCAGAAAACCGAATTAACCGAACGGAACCGAATAACCGAAAAAACCGAACTGAAGCATTGACCGACGTTTAATTTTTTAGTTTTTTGAAAAACTGATTTTTGGGTTTAGGTTCGGTTATCCATTTTAAAAAAACCGAACTAAACCGATTAATCAAAACCAAAGGAATCTACCATTGACGGTGATAAAGATTATGAAGATGATGAAGACTGGGTCTAAATTTGAAGACGAACAAGATAATGAATGAAGATTCAGGCCAAACGTTTAGTGTGTGTTTTTATTAAAAACTTTGTTGAATTTTAAACTTTACTACTCAAATAACTTTGTATTTGTTTGGTTCCATGTAGCATGTGTCTCTTTCTGTATTTTGAATTCAATATATATTAGGTACTCTATTTTTTATTTTTTATTTTGAATTCTTTTTTTTTAATGTCTACACTAAAAAACCGAAAAAAATTCGAAGCCGAGAATAACCGATCTGTTGATATTCTAAAATAACCGATAAACTTCGGTTTCGGTTTGGGTTTAACCCAATAACCGAACCATGCTCACCCCTAACGTCTAACTCCATTAACTTGCTTGCTTCTCTTTCTTAATCCTAACATTGTAGAAACCTTTTTTTCCCCTCATTTAAGATAAAGAGAATACATAGACGTGATATGTGGGCAATATACTTGTCAATTGTGTATTGCTAAGTACATTGAAATTGGCAAGATTAATATGTTGACATGATATAATGATATACAATCATTGTTTCGAGAACCGGATCAGATGTTAAATCGGTCTACCAATCGCTTTGGTGAACTTGGCCTTGTTAGATTGTCTACGTCATATCAAATTTAAGTTAAGACGCCCTTCTTCTTTCTCCTTCGTGTCCTTCCATTCTAACATTTCTCAAATTCTTGTATACAAACATGGGCATGGAATGAAGAACGGGAGAGCATCAACGGCAAGGATAATCAATCAATGAGAAAAGATGTCATTTGATGTAGAGAATATGTCATTGAAAATACAACATTTTTCGCTAGTCACACTGAGTTCCATTTTAAACAAAACTTGGTTTATTTGTACACTAGTTTTTGTCCCCTCATATTACGGGGTTGTTTTACGTTATTCGTTTATAATATTTATATATTTTTTAGATTTTAATTTTATTTATTTTAAGGACGCTAATAATACACTTAGGATTTGATGATGAAAGAGTTTCACAGATAAATTAGAGGTTATAACCCGGATGCTCATGCTCAGGAAAGGAACTAAATCCAGGACTCATGTTCAGGCTATAACACTCCTTAAAGTGCAATTTGGGATACTTCCAAGCTTTTTAAATTTGCTAGAATATTTAGAACTTTGTGTTAGAACAAATGAGCAAGTTACTTAAGTAAAATCTGGTCTCTCAAATGCAAAAATCCCTGGAGTGGCTAAAGCATGTAAATAAACAAATTTGTGTCAACGAATTTAACTCAGTTGACAAAAAACAAAATATTCGAAGCTCATTGATCATTTACCTGAACGTTTGCTGGTGAATTGCCAAAATCTCGAGCTTCTAGTGAACCTAGTGTTAAGAAAGAAAGAAGTCTTCAATATTAATAATAAATTATATAACTATGTGGTACATGATTTTTTTTGGGACATCTCAATGTAGCAAACTATGATCCAACTTACAAAGATCAGGTTGTGAACTTGTATATGTTCTTTGTGTGCCCAACGAAAAAATCCATTGAATGTAAACTTAAATTACTTTTCGTGTGCCCGCTAAATAATAATCCACGGAATTAAAAGAGTTAGTGAACATGCCTTGGGTTAGTTGAACCAACTGCGAAAATAACCGTATTTTTGCCTCACGGAGCTGCATGATTGAATATGACGGGTGAGTTCTGACATTAAGTACAAAAGTCACACAAAATTTGTACAGTTTCTTTTGAATCTATGTAGACCTTTGAATGAAGCAGCTGGATCAAAAAATTTTCAGTCCTCTTACTATGCATCAACGTGACAGCACCTGACTGACCTGTGACGAAATACGACCTCTGAAAATCCCCTTTGATATGGATCATTAGTCCACCATTCGTTCAGCCCGCTCGAACATGGTCACTGTTATTAACAGGTATGGTAATTAGTTAACCTTTTGTAAACAAATTTCTCGTAATTTTGACAGTTTGTGATTATTAAGAAATAAAAATTGCTAGTAATGATATACATATACCTTTATATCTTGATATGCTTAAGGTATTGGAAATATTACTTGTAGAATCCACACTGATACAACAGAACACCACAATCACTTCATAGTATCCTTTTAAGTATTTTAAAGTCTACACATTAAATTAACTATTAATATGTATCATGTATTAACCACTTTTTATATATTATTTCTGTGCATTGCAAACCTTTTAGGCTATTGTTCAGGCCAAAATAACATTAAAAATAGGAAGAGATTTAAACCGTTAATGAGACACAATTATATGCCGGTAACAGAGATTAGAAGCACCAATTAACTGAACGATAACAACATTAAAACTTAGCTAAATAAGGCGAAAAATATATATTCAGATTGTAGACGTGATTTTGATTGCAGATGGCATAAATTAACAATAGGAAATCATCTAAAAGTTATAAACTTAAACAATTAGATACATGCTTACATGAAACGCAGTCACATCATAATCGACCTTGTTAGGCAGCGGCAGAGGCTCCATAAACCTACAATTTCGGATTAATTGTATTTATTAATATCTAATCTGTTAGCAATCATTTATTCAATATTTACGCTTTCTTTATACGATAATTTCAACTATTAAAAATAAGAATCACTACATTCACCGTACGACATTTTGAATCTTCTGTGAACTATGAACAATAATTGTTATATGTACAATGACTTTAAGGTTAATATGTTTTATTCATGTTTTTTGCAGATACATTCATATGAAATGAAAGAAATCATTCTATTATATTTTTAATTTTTGGTGTAAAAGTGTTTGCTTGATATTTTCATATGTTTTTTTATGGTATGATTAACCGGGAGTACCGCAACAACCACCCGGTAACCATCGGCGAAAATAAACTTTCCGTATTTGACGGTGACAGTGACTTTGACGGGTTCAGCACGTTTTTCCACGGCGACGAAATCCCATCACCACCCCTACCCCCATCCCGTGCCCTTTTCCCTAAGGTGTCTTTTTTAGCAAGCTTGGATGGATTGTTGGTTATAGCGAAGGAAAGGGGGGCATCTGTTACGCTCATGATTTTTAATCCAGTGACGCTTAGGGCCATGGAGTTGCCACGCCTCCCTGATATTTACATCTTTTCTCAGGCAGATCCTCTCGGTTTCTATATTGACGCTGATGATGATTACAAACTTGTATGTTTGAGTCGCTATGCGGGTGGCAGTCCCTATGGAGCTTTTGTCTATTCCCGCAGATTGAGATCATGGACACCGCGTCAATTCAACAATGACCAACTCCTGGACCACCCTGGAGAGACCCTCTTCGCTTGGTCTCCCCCTACTTCCTGGGGCCAACGCCTTTATTTCGATGCCTCATTTTTTTACTACAATTGTAAAGGCCGTAGCCGGATTATATGTTTTGATGTCAAGACCGAAAAGTTTAGCGAAACACCATTCCCCCGTCCTCAAGATGATGATGCTTCTTATTTTGCAAGTTTAGCCGTTCTCGATGGATGCCTTCACCTATATGTATCCCATCATGCTACATATGTTCAGGGCCTTCGAGTGCGTGTGTGGAAGGTCAAGGATGATGTTGCTGTTGTCGTTGATGATCAGGACTGGGTGGAGGTGGCTTCCATTGCACCCTCGTCGTCTTTGCATCGTGTATGCACAAAGTATGCCGGCAATTGGGTTGCAGTCTTGGATGAGGGTGACAATTCGTTTAAAAAAGTGGACGCAAAGGACTTCAAAGCACGCTATCCCTGGCTTTTGCAGCCAACTTTTAAGTATGGACTTAGCCGAGCGATATATGTCCCGTCTTTTGTGGATCTGCCAGCCTCGTCTTTTGTGGATCCTTGCCCTGCAAATCTAGCCTAGTGATATGTGTCAAGACTCTTGTGATTGGTGGTGAACTTTTTGTTTTGTTTCCTTTCCTTTCCTACCTCTTGTTTTCGTTTACTGTTACAGGTTTTTTATCAATCTTACTTAATGTTTCTTATTTCTGGTGTTTTGCATTATTAAATCTTGGTGAATGATTTCTTATCATGGGTGATTGGATAGATGCATTTGTGATAGGAACCCAAGGAAATATTTGTAACTGACAATGACAATTTGGTTATATGTATTTACATTGTAATTTGGTTATATGTGACCCGACTCGATCAGAACAAAGAAAAAAACAGCTATATGTATGTATGCATGTGTGTGTATTGCAATACTCTATTTCCCGAAATCCACAAACCTACGGTCCCAATGACGATTTCCACCCCGAGAATTCGCACGTGTTGCCGCTTTAATGAGAAGGTTTCACGAGGCTAAAGTCTCGGGTGCTAAAGAAGTGGTGGGGGGGGGGGGTACAGGGTCACCGTTGCGTGTGATTAGTTGTTTTCTGTTTTAAGGTTATTATATTTACAGTGCCTGTTGTGTGATTGTTATTTACTACTACTTTTTAAGAGCCATACTATATTTTGGGGATTGTGGAATGAATAATAATCAAGCAATTCATAACTTATGATCATATATTCAATTTTGTTTGGATCTTTGTTTCTTCGTTTATTTCTGTCGAACCACACAACAGTTGAATATGACGGTGTTGCAGTGTTGAATATCTTATGTTTCTCAAAGTCTATCCAATGATGGAGAGTGCGCAATTGATGATCAACTTGAACACATTACCAATTTACATTACAGCCTCCCAAACTTGTTTCTTCGAATGTGCGTGTACTGTATCACACTTGCTACATTTTCTTATCAAACCAAAATGACTTATTATGTTTATTATTTGTTGTGTATCAATCATCTCTTAGATTCAGTCATTTCTGTTTCAAGCATAGATACCTACCTATCAAAGTATTAAAATCTGCCATACGGTCGGGCGACTTCAGAAACCGAACTAATAATTCAAGTTCGAGGGGAAATCGTACATGAAAACGACAGGCTAAAAGCCTAATCCATTACTACTCAATCCGTATGTATATATACGAAAGATTATGTTCTAAAACATAAAACTGAAACAAAAGGATTGCACACATTTTAAATCAGCACATGATGGTTAGATGTTGGAACATACAAAACAAGTTGTTCAGTTTTACATATGAACCAAAGTCTTGGTAATTATGATTGATTTTGTTTGACCTGTATCGCAGAGACTTGAAGGATCCCAATAGCATCTATATTGAACCAAACGTTAACAGCATCCAAATCACATTTAAAACCGATACTATAAAGTCTTGGTAATAAGTTTTTCCTTTCTTCTTTTAACTACAACATTTAAAACCGATACTATTCATTTTAATTTCATATAGGCATGAATAACTCTTATGAGCCATCTACTAATCACATTTAGATTGAAATGAAATAGTGTGTTGGTACTCATGAAAGTAAATTAGGATAACGCATATCTATTATGAACACAACTTGTACTAGAAACAGACCAAAGACCAACGACGTTTCTATAAGAGACGAACTATCACAACATGTTTTAGTTACATTTCATGGTTATAACGATTAACAATTATAACCGAGAGCCCATTTCTGCAAAGCCAATGTACAACACATATATACATAATAATTATAAGCACCATTAACTATTTCCTTTTAACATGCATAAACTCACCCAAACAACAATACATTTCCCACAAAGGATGATTTAGTTTAAATTAAATCATTGACCAAATAAAGAATAGACTGTTGTGTTTAATCGCGGGCTCATTAACAATTAACTACTTTTTATTTCTAAACAGATTACAAGTTTTTTGCTTGGCACAGCTGTCTAACTGTGTTTGTTTGGTTTGGAACATTTACTCATACAAATTAAAAAGATGTCAAACATAAAGCATAACATTTACTCATGCCAATTTCTCAACTCGACCACAAAAGCTCCTTCTGAGTTGTGTAGATCATACTTCATATTCTGTTCTTTTAAAAGCTTTTCAACCTACAGTTAGAAAATAATAAAAATAAATAATAATAACAATAATAATAATAAAATAATAAATAATAAAAATAATAATAATGTAGTAGTAGCAATAGCAATAACAATTACAACATAGTTGATTACCGCGGGTTTTAAAACTGCACGTCCGTGTTCACCACCACCTTTAACGGTGACTATTGTCAACTCCGTCAAACCTAAGTATCAAAAAACAAGGAACAACAATGTTGGACAATTAGTCTACAAAAGTCAAAAAGTAAATTAAAAAAAGAAGTGTTTTGAGTTATAATAATAATAATAATAAGTTATACACTTTGTCATTTTTCACTTAACTCAGTGTGATCGTTCACCATGTTTATTGCTTGCCATTTATGCTGATAATGTAAGTCGATCTTCACACAATTCTTAATTTTCTTGTTCCTGCATTTTATAAAATAAAAAAACAAATAAAATAAAACAAGAACCAAAATAAACAAATAATCAAATAAAAATAAACATTTTATAACTTACTTTAGTCGAAACAGATAAAAATCATTTTTTTGCCTCAACGCATCTCCTTCCTTCTTTTTTTGATTAGCCTGCATCAAGAAATTATGTTATAATACTAAACAACTTTTAAACAATTCCAACAAAATAACATGAAAATTTTCAAAACATAAACATTAATACACTTTTAACTCTGTTTCAGTAAGTTAAAACATAATATACTATTACCAATTTCAGACTCTAGAAAACTCTCAAATCCAAATATACTATAATGATGCACAACCAACATTCAATATACACAAAACTAAAAAAACAATATGTATATCATATCAGAACAAACTAGCCTGTATATCAATCGAATAACAAACAAAACTCAAAACTATAACAATTACAAAGTCAGGATCAGGCGAAGATAATAAACACACACAAACATATATATAAACATATAGATATATAAACCATCCGAATTAATTAGCATATAACTCAACTCATAAACCCTGAACAGATCAAAACACACATAATCGACAGAGCTTAAACGATCAACGGTGTACAACAATTTCCTATATATCAATCAACTCTGCTTAAATCCATAAATCATAATCAATTAACCTAATTCCCACAATCCTACTAGTTAAAATTCATCCAATTACCTAATTAACAAGCAATCAATACATCAAAGCTAAGAGCAAACGAATTAATAGTTAACGATCCACGTATATACAGACTGACCGCAAACCGTACAAATCAGCATATATCTAATTATAAACCCTAAAAACAGATCAAAACATACATATTGTCTTTAGTTGACCAGAGACACATACTTTGCGATATAACTGTTTAACTTCTTGGCCTTTCTCTGGAAAATCACTCTCTATCAATGCTCTCGCCTGAGCAGTCAAATCATTTGCTTCATTATAGCATATCGATTCTTCCTTGCGAACTTCGTCATACCAGTCAGCATCATTCACCTGGCGTCGGGATTCATAACCTTGCGCATCGATAAACTTAGTCCTCCGTCGCGTCATACCGGAAGGCTATGCAGTTAACGATAAATCGATTCAGAACTGAAATGATAGCACTGCAGTGGTTGTTATGAACCGACTAGACGACCATGGGCCCGACCTAGTAGCCCATTCTATAAGCCCACTAAGAGAACAAGCCCGTGGAAATGTGAAGGAAGTTGGGAAAGATAAAAGTGGGAGAAATTGAGAGCTAGGGTATGAATGAATATTGTTTAGAATATGGTTGTCTTCTTCTTCCCATCTCCTACTCTGTAAAATCTAAGCTTCTCATCTCCCTTCTGTATCGATTATCTTGTATTACATTCGGTTCTCAATAATAAAAATGTATCAGATTTACTACGTATTTGTATTTCGTGTGAGTTGTGAAATAACCATTCACAACATTGGTGCTTTCATTGATTTGTCTACATCAATGGCGGACAGCTCACTAATCCTGGATATAATTGCTAGAAAACACCAATCGTATGCAGTCTACCGTGAGGCGAATGTCAGAAACTTTGGCTAAGCAGGACTTGGTTTTTCTTCAAATGATATAAAAAGACGATATTAGATTAAAAATATTAAGTAAATAATTGATTAAGTTAATAAAAGAAATTATAGACTCAAATATGTTAATTTAAAGGTAAAAGATAAGCACAAAATAAATTGAAACACTAGTTTGGTAAATAGTTTTTAAGCAACACAAAATTGGTAAATAGTTTTTTCACTAACACTGGTTTGGGAAAAAACTCCAAAAAATTAAATCTATTGTGACCTAGTTGTTGGAATTAGTTAATTAGCTTAATTAACCTAGACATGGTGTAGTTTTTTTTTTTTGAACGACCAACTAAGTAACGCCGAGTACTCCGTACGCGGTCCCATTGGCTAAAGGTAGCTCGAGCCGGCCACTATTCCGGATGGACGGAGCCTCTAGCGATTCACCTATTGAGGGATTCACCGGATAAAACCCGACCCCCACACCCGACAAATGGCACGGCAGCGAGGAGCCGGTAAAATCGGGTGAGATCAGGACTCGAACCCTGGCAAGGCAAGGTCATCCCTCATATCTCCCATATAAATTGGTGATAGTGAGATTTCAATTCTTATCTCTCACTTGTAAAGTGAGTGGTCTAACATTGAGCCACATCCAATTTATTAGACATGGTGTAATCGAGCACTTATATTAATGAACAATTTATTTATTTATTTATTTTATTATAATCCGTTTCTGAAAGTTGGTGTGACTTTATATCTTGAACATTTGAATATCCAAAACATATATAAATGTTTGATGACTGTATATATGAACTAGGTTTTATCCCCGTATTACGGGATTGTTTTATATTATTTGTTCTAATATTTATTTATTTTTTTAGTTTATATTTTTTTTATTGTATGAAAGTTAATAATATACTTATGGTTTGATGATAAATTGTTTCACAAATAAATGAGATGTTATAACCCGGTTTAAAAGCTATATGGTTTTGATGAGACCCAAGACCCGCTTATTATTTTTACTATGAAATTGTTTTTTAATTATAAATAATATTTATGAAAGTTAATAATATACTTATGGTTTGATGATACCCAAGACCCGTTTATTTTTTTTACTATCAAATTGGTTTTTTAATTTAAATAATATATATATTTTTTTAAATAAATAAGATATTATTTTTTATTATATCCAATTTTATAAGATTTTTACATAAATAATTTGGTGAAAATAATTTGTAATATAATGAGATATTATAACCCGTTTAAAGAATACCTAGGTTTGGTAAGACTCATACCCATAAATTCGGGTTAAATGCATGAGAAGCCTCCATTTTAAAAATTAAGCAAATCTGGTAACTCCAAAAAAAAGGATAGCGACCACATCACGACACGTAGGATTTTTATGTCTTCGTTTATATATATTATAGATAGATACATACATACAATACACACACATCACATATAAATCTCGCGATAAGAATTTCTCGCCACCGCCCAAATCGCCCCAAAAATCACCCACGGGGCGGTGTTGTCGCCCCTTTCTCGCCCTAATCCGTCGACGTTTGGCCTTAAGGACGATAAAAAGATTTACGAATCCCTATTAATATTAATGTGAACTTTGATTTAGGTGTGATGCCATTTTAGTAAATGCTATCCATACTTGTGATCAGTTCATGCTTATAACATATGGATGAGGATGAAGTTGGTGTATGGAGAAGTAAAAATGTTGTGACCAATTACATTGGTTTTACCAAAAATGTACTTAAAATTATTTTAGTAAGGTTTTGATCCTCGTAACAGAGAAATTAATTCCCACTGATTTAAATGTGTCGGTAAGCATAAAATGACGATTTTTAGGTTTCCGAAAGTAAGGAGGCTTAGTAATTTCAAATAAGACCACGTTTTAAGTTAAGCTTTACATCTGTATTGGGTATAATATAGACTTGAGTTGTTGGAAAATATGAATCTTAAGTAAATACACGTTTTTACCCATTTCCGGTATGTAAAAAATCTTAGAAAAACACATAGATAGAAAGGGTAGATTTCCTACTCTAATTCTTATGTAATTTGGTTTATGCGTTCTTCATAATATATATGAATTTTAGGAATTTTTTTAATTTAAAATAAGCTGCATATTTTAAGTATTATATTAACTCTCGTGCCGTGTAAATAATTAAAATTCTGAAATTTTAGTATATGAAATTTAATATATAAAATACTTATAGTATATGAAAGTTATTGTAAATATATCATCTCTCTTTTGCAACACTTATGTGAGCATCACAAGGACTTGTTTATGAGCTATTTTCTAACGCGGGTTCACCAACTTCCAAGTTTATAACAACATGAAACGTAAAATGAATTAAGAGTTCCTATATAAGATCAGGATGTTTATTATAGGTTATATATATACTAAGATGGTTTAGGATCAAGTTTAACTTACAAGTAAAACGAGGGATAATCAGCCATGGACCCTAGCCAAACCTTCTTGCTTCTCCTTGATCCATCTTCCCTTTAAGCTGGATGAGGAGGGTTCAGTTTAGAGGGTGAAGTAATGCAAAGATGGTGTGGTTGTTGGTCAAGAATTAATTAGTGTGGTTTATATAGATGGTTGGTGATCCGTGTGCTTGCTTTATGATGGACGGTTTGGATGAGTTTGGGATGATCTAAGGGTGGCTTAAGTTTCCATGAACATTTTGTGTTTGTTTCCCCTCACACAAGAACCGATTATGTGTTTGTGTTGTGTGTTTGTTTCAACCGAGGAAGAGAGACAAGGAACATGTCTTGTGTGATTGAGGAAAGGATGTAAAGTCATTTCTAGGATGAGAGAACGCACCTTCCCATTTTGTGTGATGGCCGGCTGCTATTCCTCTTCTTGGTTAAACATTTCCATCATAAATCTCAAAAGTTCATCTCTTGACTTCCCTTTTTATTTCTTGGCTGTATACTAGTCTTTAAAATGGGTTATGAACTTATGAAGATGTACTTTTAGTGGGTTTGAGTGTATTCAAAACCATTGTTAGGTACTTACGTTATAATGATCATTTAGATGGCACTCTCTTTCAGTTGCAATCTCGCATAATTTTCATTAAATCTTGGGTTTACTATATTCATATAGGTGTACTAAAATGATTAAAAGACTATTAGATTTTTGGTTTGGGTGTACACGAGTTTCATTACGCTTCGAACAAGGTTGAGAGTCCATATATATAAAAAAATCAATATTGTAAAAGTAGGTATCCAAGGCCGAGTAGTCGCTACAAGGCACGGCGTCGATGAGAGTTTCTTTAATACCGTCTAGTTACTAAGAATCGATCAATTATGATCAACCTTATCCATAATTGAATCTAGTCGGTCAATTTGGGTAGACTTTTTACTTAAAAAATAAAACATAATTCATATTTATATAATATTATAAAAAGAATCATTTTTTTTAGTTAATGATTAGCAAATTTTAAAATAATTCAGTATTTAAAAATGTGTTTCTCTTATTTATATTGATATTCACATATTTTTTTTTTATAAATATTAGTATATTTATGATAATCAACATATATATAATATCCAAAAATTAATTCTAATAATATTTATCATTTTCAAGTACTCTCCGAGTATTCCCCGAGTCTCCGTTTACACCCAACTCCCCAGTCGATCGTATAAAGCCTGCCTAACGACTTTTGCAACCTTAGTAAAAATAGTGTATTGTTCTCTTAATAAAATATTAAAGTATTAATTTCATATTTAAAATTAGTATCACATATCGTTGTGCCGAGTGTTCATGCTTGTAAAGCATGAAATTTGGCTAGACTTGGATTGACATGATGAGCTTACATGTATTTTAATATGCCGTGACTAATAGTAGTGTTTAATTAACACTAAGAATTTGTCGGGTTTTACGGGTTTTCACAAATACCCACCGACGGTGTAACTTGCTTCTTCTATCGTTTCTGTATACTCCTTATCGTCATCTATAAGCCCTATACTATAACATGCATCTCGAAAACTATCACAAACAACATCATCTACTGTTCGAATGTTTTCAAAACATGTAGGGATTCACCTTGTTTAAAATAATTCTTAAGTAGTAAGCTTATCGAATGATGTAGGAACATGATGAATTCTACTAATTGCAAAGTCACTTTTTCGTGATAACCATTGATGTGGTATTTTTTTCCATACAAACTTTGTTGGAAACTCAACATAGGTTAGGTATCATGCACACTCATACATTTTATTGCAACTCATCCAACCGGTGAACATTTAAGAAGCATCAGTAGTCTTGTTCTACTACATCTTCAAGATCTTATTCAAAACCATAGATTACATGTTGCTAAGCAGGTAAATGAAAAGCAAGCCTCATTACAATAGGAAGCCTGTGAAGTACATCATAGACAAATATCATCCATGTGGCTTTGCATGCGGAAAGATATCTACAGTCATAAATAATTTAATTTCATCAACATTAGCATCTGGGATGTCCTGATTGTTATTTATATAAGGAAAATTGTAGCACGATTTGGACTATAATAATATGTTTAAACAAATACTTGATGAACCCTTCTTGATTGCACCAGTCGACATTTATATGTGCCGGATATTTTCTTAAAAGAGTCTTGTTATATGGAACTAACACTTCTATTGTCCAAAATTTATACCTTTCTTAACAACAAAATTTCCATTATTTCTGCTACGTGAATTACATGTTTTCTTTAACTTCAAATGATTGTCGGTTGCTTAATTGGTCGAAAGTTCGGGTTTTTTACGCAAAACCGACAAAGTTTTAGAAACTATTTTAGAACAACCTATAAAACCTAAATATTAATATACATTATATAATAAATATATAGAAATAATGTCAAGGTAGTAAGACTTGACGTTATATGGTTCGGGTTGCCAAAAACGACGTGAAAACGTAAAAATAAACGTTTTTACATAAATATTAACGAAACTAAAAAGTTAAAATATTTTTAATAGCAATACACTATAAAACTTAATGATTTTAACTATAAAAAATATTTTTATGTACAAAAAAGCTTAATTATAAAAAAACGCTAATCGTTTCACCGTTAAACGAGTAACCAACAAAACCGGAAAAGAGACATTTAAAAATACAAGGGCTTATAAGTATTAAACAACTTATAAAATTTTCAGAAAGTTAAAATATTTTAAACTATACTTATATATTTAAATGATATTTAATAATATTTTTAAAAATGAAAGCTGTGGAAACCGCTAGAGCAGCAGTTCCGTTGAAACTGACGTTGCTATCAGTATTGATATTCATGTGTGGGTCAAAGAATGTGTTTTAAGTGTTTAATTTCATGTATGTTAACTGTTTTTATATATCGAACACGAGTACTTGGAGTGGTTTTATGTTTACAGTTGCTCGAAGCTTAAAGGAACTAATTTGGAACACTTAGGATGACTAGGAACTGAGTTATGGGCAAAAGGGAAGCAATCGGGGGTGTTTGAAAGTGATTCGTGCGCATCTAAGGTAAAACGGACATATATGAGGCTAGAAATTGAGTTAAGGAATCCATTATATATGAATTATGGGTTTCTTGATGAGAAGAGTATGAAAATGGAATAATAGGAGTCGTAAGGCAGAGGCCTGCCGTAGGCTACGGTGACTTGGCCGTAGGCTACGACCAATTCTGACGGGAAGTGTGTTTTAGGCTTGTTTTCTTCCATATTTAACTCCGGTTAACTCCTAATTCGATAATCCTTCCTACCTTAACATACTTGGGCAATTCTGGAGTTGTCAAACACCATCCTAACACCTACGAATCACCACAATCATCCACGTTCCCATCATCTCAATCAAGATTTACAAGATGATTATGCTAGGCTAAAGCTTCTGTGACCATCTCCAGGCGTATGGTTGTGTTTTTTGTTAGACTTTTTGGTATTTTGAACCTTAATATTGGATTTGGATTTGGTTAATCATTCGATTAGTTAGGTCTTTACATTTGTTTGTGTGCTTAAACATTTTTTCGTAACTGAATACTTTAGAGTGTATCAATCAATTGGTTTGAGGTCATCAATATTTAAGATTGAGTTCTTATCGTCATTGACTCGATTATCATTAACCATAGAATTGATTTCATTCATCAAAACCTAAAACTGGTAATCAATTAGATTATTATTCATTTGTGCCAATTGTTTGGATTAAGTTTTGATAATCAGCAAAGCCAGATATATTTAGTCTTTAGCTTATTGGTTCAAAGAAAGATATTTTCAAATTGGTTTAATTACTTGTCCAACTTGCTTCGCGCCTAAAACCTGGAGATTAGTTATTTTTTCATAATTGTTTACAAATCAAAGTAACAGTGTTTCCACATAACAAATCTTTCAAACCGCTTGACATCGTCTGCCACTAGTCCGGACGGATGGAGCCTCTAGCGGTCCACCTATTGAGGGATTCACCGGATAAAACCCGACCCCCACACCCGCCAAATGGCACGGCAGCGAGGAGCCGGTAAAACCGGGTGAGATTAGGACTTGAACCCTGGCAAGCCAGGGTCATCCCTCATATCTCCCATATAAATTGGTGATAGTGAGATTTGAACTCTTATCTCTCACTTGTAAAGTGAGTGGTCTAACATTGAGCCACATCCAATTTATTAGACATGGTGTAATCGAGCACTTATATTAATGAACAATTTATTTATTTATTTATTTTATTATAATCCGTTTCTGAAAGTTGGTGTGACTTTATATCTTGGACATTTGAATATCCAAAACATATATAAATGTTTGATGACTATATATATGAACTAGGTTTTATCCCCGTATTACGGGGTTGTTTTATATTGTTTGTTTTAATATTTATTTTTTTTTTAATTTATATTTTTTTATTGTATGAAAGTTAATAATATACTTATGGTTTGATGATAAATTGTTTCACAAATAAATAAGATTTTATAACCCGGTTTAAAAGCTATATGGTTTTGATGAGACCCAAGACCCGCTTATTATTTTTACTATGAAATTGTTTTTTAATTATAAATAATATTTATGAAAGTTAATAATATACTTATGGTTTGATGAGACCCAAGACCCGTTTATTTTTTTTACTATCAAATTGGTTTTTAATTTAAATAATATATATATATATATATATATATCTTTTAAAATAAATAAGATATTATTTTTTATTATATCCTATTTTATAGGATTTTTACATAAATAATTTGGTGAGAATAATTTGTAATATAATGAGATATTATAACCTGTTTAAAGAATACCTATGTTTGGTAAGACCAATACCTATGAATTCGGGTCAAATGCATGAGAAACCTCCATTTAAAAATCAAGCAAATCTGGTGACTTCAAAAAAAAGGGGAGCGACCACATCGCGACACATAGGATTTTTATGTATTCGTTTATATAGATTATAGATATAGATTAAACTAGTAAGATAAGAGAATACGAATAGTATATAGTTGTATAAATACGAATTTGAAGTTGAATATATATTTAATGTGTTTGTAGACTTGTTTGCTTGGAACCTTTAGCTTATTACGACTATTGATTTTATATATATAATGTACTTTCACATACACATTACAACTTCTTGGCATGAGCACCCTTCAGGCCTTCACAAAGCATTGTCACACCAAGGTCAGGTCGTCGGGTGAAGTTATTGTATGTGACTACAAAGAGAAGGAAGTTGATGAAGCAACTCCAACAAACAACTCGCATGTGTTATCTTCACATGGTTGAAACAACATGAAGTTTAAACTTAAGACGATCAAACATATTAAGGCAATAGAGTGAGAAGCTTACTAAACGTAGAAACATAATAGATCCACAATAGTACCATACATACTACCAAAACTACTAGAGTTGGTGCGGGTCTAAATTAAATACTTTAGATTCACAATAGTACCTAGAGATGTAAAAAAAACCTGTTTGGAACAGCCGGTTCACTAGAAACCGACCCGAACTGGTTAACAAGAAAACCGGTTTCACCCAAACCGGGTTAGCCCGCCGGTTTATGACGGGTTCCCTTCTGAACTACCAAACCGGTTTTAAAATCTGACCAATTTAGGAGAAACCGGTTCTAATCCAAACTGAATCGAGTTGGACCGGTTCGACCTTCTTGCTCCTAAACACAACTGATTTGAGTCAACCCGGTTTGGACCATGGTTTGACCAAAGTGGATTGGTTTGGAAGAAGACTGGTTTTGTACCCCTCTAATAGTACCCATTACCCAATATGTTTCATTGGGCCATACCAAATGAGCCCAATATGCAATAAGGTATTCATGGCTGGCCCAAGCGTCCAAACAAATCAATGGCAGGAGTCAAGCCACGTTGCAACTATTCCTATTTATTTTCATGCATGCATGCATACGTTTTCTTATAATTAGACATCCATGATCTCCGTTATCATACACGTTTCCCTTTATGTTGTCATTTCCATTTTCTTGTTTGCAACTATATAAAACTAGCTTCTTACCTAACGCGTTGCGCCGTACAGGTCGGTTTCGTTTACGTTCGTTACGGTACCGTGTAAATAATATTGGTGATACTTAAGCGTTAAAACCCAAAAATAAACTCGTCAAATTTGTATATAAAAAAATAAATATTCAAAATGACTTTTATTCAGTCGGTAAAACCAATGGTGTTGGTAAAACCCGAGTGTTGTGGCGGTGAGTCGAAGTGAATTCGGTCGGTTTCGATTACTTTCTTTACGGTACCCAAACTAAAAAAATGTTGGTAAAACTCGGTCGTTGGTAAAACCAGAGTGTTGCGACTGTGAATTGACGCGGATAACCGTTTGATTATTAAATTTAAAACAAAAAATATTTATCACTTATTAGGCCCTATCGCTCATCGTCAAATGGACCAATCGTAATTCTACGTCGTCAAAGTTCTCTTTTATATAATAATAATAATAATAATAATAATAATTGGCTCAAAACTAGAGTGTTTCTGTTGTTAAAAAGCATGCATCTCGAATCGCTTTTACAGGTACTGTTAAGGAACGCTTAGGTATCGAGGTGGAATGGTGCCATGACAACTTACGATCAGGGGTGTAGGCAGCTTTAGGGGAACATGTTCGGCCGAACCTGTCACACCCCGACTTAGGGCCTAGACGTGTGACCAACAGTTGGTACATGTTTTGTATATATCTCAGAGTTTTAGCGGAAGTCTTTAGTTTATAAACAATATCTATAATATATATAAACGAAAACATAAAAGTCCTACGTGTCGCGATGTGGTCGCTCCCCCTTTTTTGGAGTCACCAGATTTCCTTGATTTTTAAATGGAGGCTTCTCATGCATTTGACCCGAATTCATGGGTATGGGTCTAATCAAACCCATATATTTCTTAAACGGGTTATAACATCTCATTAAATTAAAAACTAATATCACCAAATATTTGATATAAAAATCCTAAAAAGTAGGGATATACAAAAATTAATATATGATTTATTTAAAAAAGATATATATTATTTATAATTAAAAAACCAATTTTATAGTAAAAAATAAACGGGTCTTAGGTCTCATCAAACTCATATAGCTTTTAAATTGGGTTATAACATCTCATTTATTTGTGAAACAATTTATCATCAAATCATATATATATATTATTAATTTTCATACAATAAAAAAAATAAAAATTTAAAAAATAAATGAATATTAGAAACAAATAATATAAAACAACCCCTGTAAATAAACAAAACATTTAAAAGCTCTATGGTTGTTTCTTACATTTACTTAAGCCACAATATTGTTTTATTTGTAAATGAAGACTTCTTATGCATTTTATCCGAATCAATGTATGGGTCTCACCATACCCAGATAACCTTAAACGGGTTATAACATCTCACTAATCTAAAAATAAATCTCACCAAGTATTTGATATGCAAATCATATAAAATAGGGATATAATAAATATTAATATTCAATTTTTTAAGAAAAATATATTATTTATAATAAGAAACAATTTTATAGTAAAAAAAATAAGCGAGTCATGGGTCTCACCAAACCCATAGTTTTTAAACGCGATATAACATGTTAGTTATTTGTGAAATTATTTCATCATCAAACCCTAAGTATATTATTAACTTTTTTTTATAATAAATAAAATTAAAATGCAAAAAAATATGAATATTAGACACGAAAAATAAGCACAACCCCCGTAATACGGGGGATAAAAACTAGTTAATTTATATTTTGAAACATTAGTTTATTTGTAAAATATAATAAAATATTTGATTTAGTAGAAAGCTTCTCGAATAATAAATATACGAGAGTTTGATTTATAAACCCGTGTTTGATTCATAAAACTTGTTTAAATATTGTTTGCAATGTTCTAATAATTTAAAGTTGAGTCATCTCTACCTTGCGAGCATCCATTTTCTTGGATGGCTATGATCCCTTGCTACCTGTACTATCTTTATTTCCTGAAATGTTGGTGGGGGGGGGGGATACGTCAGCGATATGCTGGTGAATCGTTGACTCTAAAAACATTTTTATAAATACTTCTTTGACTGACAAGATAGTTTTCGTGAAACAATATCAGCATAAACGTCTATTATTTCTGGGATTTGTACCACTTGCTATACACACACAATTACAGTTCTCCGGGAACTGACCCCCATTGGGAACTGACACCCATTAGGAACTGATGCCCATTGGAGAATTTTTATTATGATATCTAGTCTACGGCCACGTAGCCTTGACTGATAGACTAGATTAATTATGTTTAGATCCAGACACATGTGTACTCGGTTTGAGTTGCTTTTATTTTTTATCTTGTATTTTAATAGGGATCACGTAATCCCATAAATCTTTATTTGGCTTACTTTGTTTAAGATAAACAACCTGTTTATCTTGACGGAAAAATGTTTAACGTATTCACATGTGATTGTCTGTTCTGAATGATGTGGTGATCTCGTTTGAAAACCTTTGTGAATGAATGATTGATTGAATGATTAACCTATAATAAAATAGGTTTATATAAATACCCGGATCATCTCTTAATCCGGCTACAGACCTTTAGTCTGGTTTTGATAGCTTAAACCTTGATTGATCTTTTGTTCGAATGAAATATTTTTTATATGAAATCTTTCTCTTTATTTGCTAACCATGTGCTACGTTTTTTTTTTGAAGAATAAATGTCTATGATATGTTTCTTCTTCAAGGAGAAATGTCATTTATCTAACACCTTTGTATGTTAAGTCTTATGTTTCTTAAACAAACACTATATTGACTATAACTTTTGTATATAAAAGCTTAGGTTTCTTAATCATGAAGAAGCTATATTTTTGCTATAACCTTTGTTTGTATAATTTTGTATTTCTTAATCATAAAGAAATCTTATTTAATTGTTACCTTTTAATTTTGATCAAGGTCTAGGCTATACCCTTGACTAGGGTCTTAGCGTTTATTAATTTATTAATATTTTATTCAGACATTATGTCTACCTTGTTTCGCTTATAAAATCCTAGAAATTTTGGCAGTACTTCGATGCCTTTACTTCTCTCGAGTTCTTTGATCAACACCTTTTTGGTACGCAAATCGAATCATGCCAGTCTTCAAAGCTCGCCAGTACGCGTTACGAGTTTGGCACGCAAAACGAGGTGTGCCGGTTGTCGGGATTTGTCGGCACGGACTTCGAGGTGTCGTCGGTATATGGTACGGATTACGAGGTTATGATTTGTTAGGTCGGGCACGGAAACCGGGGTAGAGAGAGAAAGTTTCTAGAGAGAGAGTAGGGAGGTGTGATGAGAATGAGCCATAACACCTCCTATTTATAGGCTGAAACTGGTCCCATCGCGATACGCGATGACCCTCCCTTATGGTCATCGCGTATCGCGATGACCCATTATACTCGGAGACCGCCACGTGGCCAAAGTGTGCCATCAAAGCGCCACATTGCGCCCAACGCTCTTCGCCTTCGCCATCATCCTCGCCCGAGCCCGAGCCTGTGTGCGTGTGCGTCGGGTGCTCCGCACCCTCTGCTAGGACCACTTGGTGCATGCTAAGCATAAAAGAATATAACTATGAAAACTCTATCTTTTATAAAGAGCTTCAATTTCTTCACCACTTTCCATGTGGGATGGATTCTATATTCCTTATTTATACCCATATAGAATGCTTTCACTTTCTAGCATCTTTCCATGTGGGATAGGCTTTCTTTCTTCCATTCTCTTTACTTGAGATTGATTTTCTTTATTTTTATTTCCTTATAAAATGTTTTTATTTTCTCTATCTAAATTTTTTCATTATTTATATCTGAGATTATTTTTGATCCTTCAACTTTCTTAAGTTTAAAAATTTGGATTGAAATTTTGGGGATGTTACAGAACCCATATAAATTTTTGTTTTAGTGTTATAGATTAGTGTACTTTAATATCGCACCCGTAAAAATTTAAACATCGAACCCGTAGAAAATCCAAATCTAAGTGATAAACAATCAGTCGTCTGTTCCTCGAAATTTTTTCGAACTCATAGAAAAAAATTTCTGCCTGCACCACTGCTTATGATAGTCAACATTTCTAGCTTTGGGTGGGTAAGGTACAATCACGCGAAAAGTCGGCCCGGGCCTTTAATTAGGTGTAGTCAATGGATTAAAATAGTAATGGCAAACTGTAATTAACAAGAGATTAATGTACCAAGGTTTTAATAATAAAAACTGGCATTCAAAAACTCAGTTAAATCCAAACATGCCAAGGCTTAACGGGTCCTTGTTCATATTTTATTTAGTTACGTTTTCTAATAATATATTTAATTTGTTTTTTAATTATAAAAACATAAATAGTATGCGTAAAAAGACTTAAATGCCCTCACATGCCAAGACTTAATGAGGATTTTGGATGCCAGTCAGTCAAAATGACGAAAATCAAACAAACATGTCATATAAAGAACACCGCCCACAAATAACCTTTTTAAATGACTTGATTCATAAGTTGCATATATTTAAAGAACAAAATTTGTAATTCTGTCAATGAAAAATGATAGTTTCGTCTTTTGTGTCTAGACCTTCTGAAGTCAAACATGAGTTATTAATAGTGGCTAATAGGGACTCTATTGGGGTTGTTCTGAGACTATACATGAGTAGTAGTTTAATTAAAAAGTGAAAACGTGATTACTAGGTAGTCACGAAGGAAGGCTCTCACTAACTTTTTCATAAAATAACGTGTAACGGTTTAACTAATAACATAACAATTATTTATTTTTTTAATATAAAAATATGAGTGGATGAATGTGATTTAAAGGAAAAAATATCTATGGAATTAACCCATCTCTTTTTCCTTGCGCATGTTATCCAGTAGCACCTATAGGGGATTTTTTATTTGGTACCCATTTGTAATGGTTTGGCTGAAGTTGGAGGCATTAAACTGGGCGAGGAGGTTTGGGGCGCCACCTCACTACACCCCGTCCAAGTAGTTGAGGGTTTGAGTCTTATGGTAGACGAGAGTATATATTTGAAAGTATAATTAGTGACTGTGCGAGTCATTAAGTTTGTGTTTACTTTCGGATTTTTTCAAAAATGCATGGTCTACATATATCCAAGCTTTAAGTGAAGGCCAAGTCATGCATATGCCAATTGAAGGTATATATTTGTGTTTACTTTCGGGGTTTCAGAAATGGTCTACGTATACGGTATATCCAAGCTTTACGTGAAGGTCAAGTTATATGCATATGTCAATTGAAGGTATTATATATATTTGAGTATTAAGTTGTACAAGTTTGAAATTTTAAACAATTAAGCCTCTGGTTGTAGCCAAGTTGTTGGAAGTAATTAATAAGCTTAATCTAGACATGGTGGTTAGTATTTATATTGATGAATATTTGTTTACCTATTTTTTAAAGTTGGTGTAACTTTTTATCTTGAATCTTTAAATATATATCCAAAACAAATATGAATATAAATGCTTGGTGACTGTACATGAATTAAAATAAGATACAAGAGAATTCTCAAATGTAGTTAATAGTCGTATAAATACGAACCAAAAAAGTTGAATACAAATATTACATATATATATATATGAGTGTTCTTTTTCTTTTATTATATACTCATTTGTTCGGCTACCTTATATTTTATAACAGTTGATTTTATATTTATAATGGATATACAGAACGACTACTTGGCATGAACTCCTTTCACAAAGCATTGTCACACCAAAGGCTATTAATAATTTGTAAATTCAAAGAAAGCAAAAGTATGATCATCAACATATTCAATCCCATAAGCATCAACAAAAAATAAACGAGCTTCGCATACTCAAACCATATAACCGGTTACATAAAGATACTAAAAATACACTTGAATACGATAATAAATATTAGGAAAAAGGGGAAATAGTTAATGTTTTTTTTTAATCCTTCAACTAATTAATTTCAAGTAAATGAATAATTATGCCACAAGAAGGTTAAAGTAAATGAAAACAAATTTGATTTCATACATACATGATGAATTCATACACCTTTTGGTGGCCTAGGCCCACCACTATATAGATTGGCCTGGCCGAAGCCAAGTCATCGACAAAAAGACCACCTTGTTGACTAACCAATTAAGACACAAATCTATAAAGGCAAAACACGCACACGCACTTTTTTTTTTTTTTTTTTTTTTTTGGTTTGGTCGATTCCACATTTCCACTATAGTTTGTTTATAACTTTTTATTTAACGGTTAATTAAAATCCTCTAATATTTCTATATTTACATCGAAACCAAGCTCTTTTACAAGATATGACAAAAGCCTCTACTTACTTACCAAACGAACTAGTCCGACATTGGCTTTATATTGTTATATTGTAAGCTGATTTTATAACTCCTGAATAACGAACATCTAAACAGGCTAATAATTTTAATTTTTTTAGATGCGAATATATTAAAGTAAGTTATCAATAAATCTTTAAATACTATTTCAAGAAGTATCGCATCTTTATAGTTAATTTTGAGGACATGATCTTGTATGCATTCAACAAGCGACACTCACCAGTCACTACCCCTACCCTCTCTTATCTCTTTTGTACATAAAAAGGCACGGGTGTGCATTTGTTGGTTTGGTTTGATTTTGGGCTAAAATCAAATCAAGAAAACAAATTTCTTGCTTTGAGTTTCTGGATTGGAAATCGTTCAGTTTTTGTTTTTTTTTTGTTCGGTTCTGATTTTCAGTTTTAGTTGCACGCGAAACCGAAACCAAACTGAAGGTTCAGTTTCTATGAAACATAAAACCAAACCGTTGATTTTTGTTTTGGTTCCGTTATTTTGGTTAGTTTTTATTATTTCACATCGATTTTTTCAGTTTCATACACACACGTATCAGACGGAGCCTCCTCCATGAAATAGATGTCCTTATATTTTTATTCATGCAAGATACAATACAAAAAGTCAGTTAGACGTTCTAAATTCTAAATATAATTCGGGTTTCGAGATAGTGTTAGGGGTGTTCATCAGATCGGATTACGGGTTATTCAGTTTATTCGGTTCGGATTATTCAGATTTCAAAATTTTAGAACACTGTCATAAATCCGATCCAATCTTATCCGGATTAGGGATATTCCTATTCGATCAGGATTCGATTCGAATTGAATTAAGATGGAGTCAGATCGGATTCGTATAATCCGAAATTATCCGAATAATCCGTCTAACAAATATACAAACCTAAGTTCTATTAAATAAACATACAAACTTGGAAAATAAAAATAAAACACTATAAGAACAAGGAAATTAAGTAGTGTTAGAGAGTATAACGACCGAATGTTATGACATTTTTGCCTATGGTGTGTTAGGTTGATTGAACGAATACTAAAGTTATGGTTATAAGGTTATTGTGAATGTTAATGGACTTGGCTATATACACTAATGGCATGTTAAATATTCAGATTATTCGGATGTCCAAATAATCCAAACCATCCGAAATTTTTTGAAATTCATATCCGAATATGATCCGAACCCGAATTAGTTATGCGGATATTCGGATCGATCCAATCCGAATAATAATTCGGATCAGATTATTTAGGTTTTGGTTTCGTTTCGAATTTTGTTTTTTTGTTTTCGAATTTCTTAAACACCCCTTAGATAGTCCCCTGAATAGTGTGAGTTAGTTTAATTATTTCATGTTATATATTATCTTACATTGATATATTCTCGAGTTCTAAAACTATTGCATGCATTTCTAAAGAGAGAGAAAAGAACCGATTCATTTTCTAAAACTAATAATTTATTTATTATTTTGATATTGAATATGAATCAAAATATACGATTTGTTTGAATTTTCTTTTCTATTTCGGCATCGATGTACATTTTATAAAAATTTTTATAAAAATTGAGTTGCATTCGATATAAATTATCTTTAATATTTTAAACGAAAGACACTATTACAAATAATTTATCCTACCACATTTCTAGATGAATCATGATTAGTTTACAAAAAGGAAAAAAAATAATACAAACAATCAAAAAAGTCAAATCATTAAATAATATATTATCTAATTCACGTACCATATTTGTTTTGGTTTTTCGGTTGTGTTGGCAAAATGCCATAGGGTTATGCTACATAATAATAGAGGCATGTTTTAAGGTCACATTTGTCACCTTCCTTCTCCATTTGTTTTCACATGCCGAAATCCGTTAAAAAAAACTTTGAAAATGTTTAGTGACACCTAAATTTGTATATATTATAAGAATAATTAAATGTTTTTCTTTTCAATAAAGATCGATATCAATCAATGTCAAGATATAGTTTTATGTCGTTAATGAAATTGCAAAGCCTTCTCTAGAATAGAGGGCTAATGTTCCAAGTTCTAGGAGTGAAAATTAAACCCGTATTATTAACGTATGTAAAGTTGAACACGCCATTATCACATGGAATAGTAGTACAAGTAATGCGACTTGTAGATTCACAAGACATGCATTCGCTAAAGTGGCGGATCCTGGATTTTTATCCAACGGGGTCCTAATTTTTTTGGAGTTTAGATTTTTCAGGTCGGTTATTGTTCGGGTCGGGTCGAGACAGGAAATATAATAAAAAACATTGTTAATGAAAACAAATATGATCATTACTCATCAGAAAACACACAAAATACGATGATATTCGAAACGAGAAAAACAACATTACAAACTTTTAAAGTTGTTCCCCTATGGCTTTTCAAAGCTTGAAAACGAACCATTACATCTTCAAGCGTAACGTTGGCAAGAATCTCTGTTTCGGCATAACAAACGCGTATTGTTCATATATCACCGCCTATCCGATTATTCAAGTTTTTGACAAACCAAGTCACAATTAGGTAATTAGCCATAAAATTCAAGTTTTTAACAAAACTTGCATAATTAGCTCTAAAATTCCAGTTGTAACAAAACCAAGCAACAATTTGACAATACAACATGCAATTACCAATAGAAAATCAATCAACTAGCCCTAAAATTACATATTGTGCATGGTATGAGACAAAGTCGGAGACTCGGAGGAGATAGATAAGAGCCGAGAGGGCGGACAACGGTTATAGGGAGGTCCGGTGCCGGTAGAGGATGAAGGCGACTGACAAAGTGGTTATGAGGAGGTACTATTTGTTTAGCGGCTTCTGCCTCTGTGTGCTTCTGTCTCAAGTTTAATACCCTAAGTACCTAATATTGAGTAGAATTTATAAAAAAAAAAAAAACCCGGGGCCTGCAAGATTAGAATAGTAGACCTTTCTGTTAGAAATGCAGAGTGTTACCACTACAACGCATTAGCATTTTAGTTTTGGTGTCCATCTACTAATATATATGGGTTCCTTCAAAACTTAATATACCACTTCTAAAATATTTTTAAAAAACATTGGTGTCCCGGGACCTCGGTGTTCTCTATGTGGGTGGTGTTCTCTATGTGGGTCCGCCCCTGATTCCCTATATAGGTGTGTAAACGGGTATGGTCGAGTGTAAGCTCACCTTATCTCGAACTTGGCATGGTTAGCTTACGTAAACTTAGAGTTTGGCTCGTTAATAATGTTAGAGATTTATTTTTCGAGCTAGAGTATAACTCATATATTATTTATTAATTTATTTATTTATAAACAATTATTAGTAATATACTTATATGCGTGTCTGTATATAGTTATAGTTATATTTTTTTATATATAGCCTAATGTGTGTTATTAAATTATCTTTTTTAGTATTTTTATAAATAACTATTATATCTATAATATATATAAACAGAGATATAAAAATCCTACGTGTCGCGATGTGGTCGCTCCCCATTTTTTGGAGTCACCAGATTTGCTTGATTTTTAAATGGGGGCTTCTCATGCATTTGACCCGAATTCATGGGTATGGGTCTTACCAAACCCAGATATTCCTTAAACAGGTTATAACATCTCCTTAAATTAAAAATTATTCTCACCAAATTATTGATGTAAAAATCCTATAAAATAGGATATATTAAAAATTAATATCTTATTTATTTTAAAAAGAATATATATATATATATATATATATATATATTATGTAAATTAAAAAACCAATTTTATAGTAAAAAAAATAAACGGGTCTTAGGTCTCATCAAACCATAAGTATATTATTAAATTTCATAAATATTATTTATAATTAAAAAACCAATTTCACAGTAAAAAAATAAACGGGTCTTAGGTCTCATCAAAACCATATAACTTTTAAACCGGGTTATAACATCTCATTTATTTGTGAAACAATCTATCTTTAAACCATAAGTTTATAATTAACTTTCATACAATAAAAAAATATAAATTCAAAAAATAAATAAATATTAGAACAAACAATATAAAACAACCTCCGTAATACGGGGGATAAAACTAGTAATATATATAAACGAAGACATAAAAATCTTATGTGTCGCGATATGGTCGCTTCCTCTTTTTTTGGAGTCACCAAATTTGCTTAATTTTTAAATGGAGGCTTCTCATGCATTTGACCCGAATTCATGGGTATGGGTCTTACCAAACCCAGATATTTTTTAAACGGGTTATAACATCTCATAGAATTAAAAATATTCTCACCAAATTATTTATGTAATTATCCTATAAAATAGGATATAATAAAAAATAATATCTTATTTATTTTAAAAAAAGATATATATATATTATTTAAATTAAAAAACCAATTTGATAGTAAAAAAAATAAACGGGTCTTGGGTCTCATCAAACTATAAGTATATTATTAACTTTCATAAATATTATTTATAATTAAAAAACCAATTTCATAGTAAAAAAAATAAACGGGTCTTGGGTCTCATCAAAACTATATAGCTTTTAAACCGGGTTATAACATCTCATTTATTTGTGAAACAATTTATTATCAAACCATAAGTATATTATTAACTTTCATACAATAAAAAAATATAAATTAAAAAAATAAATAAATATTAGAACAACAAAATAAAACAACCCCGTAATACGGGGGATAAAAACTAGTAAATTTATATTTAATATATCAAACAAAAACTAAATAAAAAGACAGGCAGTTTCTCATTTAGGCTCTAAACTTCCTTGAGCTCAACAATTAAGCCTGAGTTTAGACCTTTTAATTTAGTTTGAGGTTTTAACCGGTCAATCACTCGATCTTGAACATCACATGAATTATTCGACTCATTTACACCTTAACCCTATCATGGTATTGTCAATCATGCTTTCGATTCGGTTGTGAACCACACATGTTAAAGTTTATGTTGTGTTATCCTGTTATCTTGATTGATTAATCAAAAGTCTTCTGTCCGAAGCTTCCAAGCCGTAATACGTCATCCTAGAGAGTTGGAGAGCAAATATAATCAGAAATAATGATTTGTTAAATAGAAAGTCTCAAAAGAGAATCAACCATTTAATAATACTCATGATTTCTCTATTATTTGACAATAAAGTGGATAGTAAAGTGAGCAATTTAATTGAAAGAATATTTGTTGTGTTTTGTTCGTGCTCATATTTTAACCCAAGATAAAGGTAACATTTGCCACTTTTATAAAGTGAGCAATAAGGGAAAAGGGTGTAGTCACGTTCTCACCATCATGCCATAAACTTTTCGCTATAGGGGGGCGGTGTTTTTCTTTTTCTTGAAGCCGAACAAATCACCATCCTTGCCGATTTTCTCACTTCCACACTCACAGTGTTCCCATTTTCAGACCGATACTGCAACGAAACTCTCCACCTTAATATTGAAAATAAAAAGAAATACTCTTTTCTGACACGTTCAATGAACTACTACAGTCGAACTTTTTTTAATGGTTTTAAGTGACAATATAGAACAAACATAAATGAAAAATGCAAAGTGTGCTCTTGAAAGAACCCTATGGAGACTTAAAGTTGATCAAGGATCATATCATCTAACTAAGGCAAAGATATAGGGCAGAGGAAGGAGTTCAAGTTGAAATTATTTTATAAAAGAAATAATAATACTGAAAGTTGTATACAGACAATATAACAAAGTCTTGTTATTAAGAAAGAAAAATAAAGAACAAAAATTACTTTAATTAGAAGAAGCTTGTGCATTAAATCAACACATTAGTTTTGCTAAATGTAATCTTCAAAAGTTTTGCATTATTCATAGACATCTAAAAAGTTAAGTTCTAGGAAATTACACCTTATATATTTGAAGTTGGATGCACCTTTGTTTCTTGGAATTCAAATTATCTACTATCATCGTAGATTCGAATCTTCACGAGTACTCCTTGAAAGGGAGGCGTTTTACTTTTGTTGCAGGAAATAAATTAAGCCGTATTGACAGAATCTTCGTTAATTGGGATTTCTTTATGGAATGGCCGTGTGCGGAATATATTGCTCTCGAAAGGAATAAGCCGGATCATAGTCCGTTGGTTTTGAAAATTGGTTCTTCCAAGAACTATGGTCCCAAACCGTTTAGGTTTTTCAATTCATGGCTTGGTAGAGAGGATTTTGGGACGTTGGTTAAGAAGAAGCCTGTTGATGGCTCGTTTCATGGTTCTCCGAACGCGAGATTGTTGTATAAATTTAAAGCTTTGCGTGATGCTATCACTAGATGGGCGATCGATTGTAAAGCCAAAGAAAAGGAGGAAAGGGTTTTATTGGAGCAAGAGTTGCGTGATTTGGACCAAACCATGGAGGTCCGGGTTTTGTTGGAAGAAGAGACATGGTCTTTAAGCGAAATTAAAAGACGGCTAGGCGAGTTGGATAATCATTATTACCTGGATTTGAAGCAAAAGGCTCGGTGTAATTGGGCGATTCATGGAGACGAAAATTCTCGATTTTTTCACGGTTTTATTAATAAACGTATAGCTTCAAATTATTTTCCGGGTTTGGAAGTGAATGGGGCGTGAGAAACAAACCCGGTTCTCATTAAAAAGGAAGTTTTGCGTTTCTTTGCTGGTAAGTTTAAAGAATCTATTACACATCGGCCTCGGTTGATTGGATATGGGTTTTCGGTCTTGTCTTCGGTGGAGGCGGATTTTTGATCAGTGATTTTTCCGTGCATGAGATCAAGAAGGCGGTTTTTGAAGGCGGTGGTGACAAAGCTCCTGGGCCGGATGGTTTTAATTTTAGGTTCATTCGGTTTTTTTGGGAGTTGTTCGAGAAGGATTTTGCGGATATTCTTGATCATTTTCATAGGGTTAAAAGTTTTTGCTCGGGGGTTGGTTCGTCTTTTATCACCTTAATTCCTAAGGTAAACAATCCGTCTTCTTTGGGGGATTTTAGACCGATAAGTCTCATTGGTTGTATTTTAAAGACTGTGTCGAAGGTGTTAGTGAATCGACTCAAAACGGTTATGAATAAGATTGTCTCAGAGCATCAGTCGGCTTTCTTATCCGGGAGATATATTCTTGATGGCCCTTTGGTGGCTAATGAGGTTATTGCTTGGGCTAAGAAGAGGGAGAGAAGAATTTTTATGTTCAAGATTGACTTCGATAAAGCCTTTGATAATGTGAATTGGGAGTTCTTGTTGTCGGTTTTTTCTCAGATGGGTTTTCCTTCGGTCTGGTGCGATTCGATTAGTGGTATCTTGTTGGCGACCAGATCATCTGTTCTTGTTAATGGATCTCCTACATTCGAATTTGGGTGTCATAAAGGCATTCGTCAAGGTGACCCGCTATCGCCTTTTCTTTTTATTATTCTGATGGAGGCTTTTTCAGGTATGTTGAAACAAGCCTGTGATATAGGTGCGTTTCATGGTATTACTCTTCCTAATGAAGGTCCTACTTTATCCCATCTTTTTTATGCGGATGATGCTATGATTATGGGAGAGTGGTCTTCTATTAATTTTGATAACTTGAAACGTATTCTTCGCATATTTTACTTGTGTTCGGGGCTAAAGATTAATCTCCATAAATCAGTGTTATTTAGAGTAGGTGTAGAAGATGGTGAGATCGATATCCAAGCTGGTTTCATGGGTTGTAAGCCGGGTAGAATCCCGTTCTCTTATCTAGGGATTATGGTTGGCGCTAACATGAATAGGGTGGTTAATTGGGAACCGGTTGTTTCCAAGTTCAAAAAGAGGCTATCTAAATGGAAAGTTAATTCGTTATCTATTGCCGGTCGGTTAACCCTTATTAAATCGGTGCTGGATAGTCTTCCCACTTATTATTTTTCGCTTTTTAAGGCACCCAAGAAGGTTACCAATGATTTAGAAGCTTTGATGAGAAGGTTCTTATGGGGTGGTTCGGATGATGTGAGGAAGATGTCATGGGTGGCTTGGGAGGTAGTCACCAAACCTATAAAAGAAGGGGGTTTAGGTATCGCTCGTTTAGAGGTTAATAATCAAGCGCTGATTACTAAATGGCTTGGGAGATTTCTAAATGATCATCACGCGATGTGGAGAAGAGTAGTGTTGTCTATTCACGGGTCCTCGCGCTGTTGGGGGCTTGCTCCGGTTAATAATGGGGTTCCCGGGGTTTGGAAGAATTGTGTTATGTTTTGGAACAAATTTAAGGTTGATGGTGTGGGTTTTAATAGAGTGATCCGGGCCACAGTTGGGAATGGTCGCCAAGTTCGGTTTTGGATGGATTTGTGGTTGGATTCGGCGCCGATTATGGACAAGTATCCGTCCTTATATGCGGTAGAAAAACATAAAAATGTCTTGTTAGCAGATCGGTTGGTGGTCACTAGATCTTCTCGTCGCATTGTGTGGGATTGGCTTAGAGCTCCTTGCTCCCAACAGGAGGTGATCGAGAAGCAAGAGTTGGAAGATCTCCTTCAAGGGGTGGTGATGGTTGACCGTGAAGATTCATGGTCTTGGGCGGTTGGTAGCTGCAAAGAGTTCGAGGTTTCGGCGATTAAAAGATGGATGGTGCGGTCCGTTGTGGATGCTGGGAGTTTCGGTTTCCAATGGAGCGATTGGGTCCCGAAAAAATGTAATATTTTTATGTGGAGGGCCGTTCTGGATAGTCTTCCAACCAAGCAGGCTTTAGCTAGACGTCATTTGCATTGTGATGATCATAGTTGCGCTTTATGTGAGAGTAATGAGGAATCGCTCGAGCACTTGTTAACCGAGTGTTTCATTTCTATGGCCGTTTGGAATGCGATTGGTTCATGGTGCAACATCCCTAGATCTTTTGTTTTTCATGTCAATGATTTGGTGGAAGTGCATAAGGTTTGTGGTGCGACGGGGAACAAGAGATTGATTATTCATGGAATTGTCATCATTACTTGTTGGAGGACTTGGCGGGCTAGGAATGAAAAGATTTTTTCGGGCAAGAACACTAAGGTGGTAGAAATGGTTGCGGATATAAAATCTTTGGGTTTTCTTTGGTACAAAAATAGATCTAAGATAGGGGTAGTGGATTGGAAAAGATGGTGTTTATTTGATGTAACGTGATTGTTGTTTTTGGTTTTTGGATTTCAGCGTCTTTCTCCGTCTTGGTGATAGTCGTTGGTTGTGTTTGTTTTTAATGAAAGTCAATTTTCAAAAAAAAAATCTACTATCATCGTATTTATAGAAATGTATTAGTGATCTCCATCCTGAAGTAAAGAATCAAACTAATATTTTACAAAAGAATCTATTATCAAGCATTGTTTATACAATTCTCATTGTTGAATGTTTAGAAATTAACCCTTTTCACTTATGGTTGAAACATCATTAGTTATTATAAGACACATCAGTCTGACCGAAAGATTAATTTCCGGCTTCCTATCCTCTACACAACTTAGAAAGTGTGTAAACCATTTTCAAATATTTGGTTTCTCAATCTTCAAGCATATAATTATGAGTTGTCACCTATATATTGCTGAAAATAAATTGCCACTCTAGCTCTAGTCACCCTCTATCTTACATTGCTAATGGTAAACTAGAACCGTCGATAGCCACCATTCCCATTCAAAAACCCCTTGCCAACGTCTCTACTCATAATAGCTATTTTGTCACTTCAGTTTCAACGCTGATGGCCTCAACTATCACTTCACATAGTCCATTGAGGTAATTTACTTAGTCCGTTACCAACTTACCATGAGATTGTTCTATTTGTTTTCTTTCTTATCTTCTTTTAACATCAAGGGTTTTAATATCTAATGTGATACAAACCAGACATGAAAATAATTAAACTTTGGGTTATCATGTCTATTTTGTCTGATAATGGATCATGTTCTATTTGACATGTTTAGTACGTAACGACATGGGACATATTCATGTTGTACATAAATAAACATGTCGACTTATCAACGTGTTTATCCGTTTGTATTTTTTTACAACGCCCTTGCCACTTGTTTACATCCTGTCAATTTGTTTAGATAAACAGAGACTACAAATTATGTTCAGGTTACATGATTTTAAATATGTTCATGTTATGATTAATATTTTGACACTACGAGGTGCCTTCAGATTCATTAATTCCGACTCCACACTAGCCATAACTTCTGGACAAAAGGTACCCGTGGTTTGATAAGTGGTTAAAACTTATTGTCAAAACATTAATTACCAACATCAAATTGTGTATGATCTCAAGCTAGAAACAATCTAAAATTTCTATCTTGGAACATGATTGTGATCGTAACTTCTCCCAAACTTATGTACAAAAAAAATAAAAAAATTGACATAGAAAATCCTTAAACCCTCGGAATATAAACAAGGGAAGACTTAACCATTGAGTTGCCTTGTGTTTGGCCATCACAACTCAAGTCTCTAATCAACCTACTCAACCTTCTCCCTTGCCGAAAACCACCACTCTCCTCCGTCCCGTCCCCTTGCACACCCGAATGGCTTTTCCGGCTTCGGTTTTGCCTGCTTTTAATGGCAGTCATGTCCATCTCCCTAGGAATCCCAGCCAACCCAAACCCATAATAGTACCACCTTGATTTCATAGACGCCGATGCCGGAAACACCCTCTTTGTTTCATGCTTACCACCATTGCTTCTCCCTTTGTTCATGGGCATTAACTTTGCATACTCACTATTCTTGCAAGAACCATAATCTTGATCATCTTTGCTGCTTCCAAGATCATGTTTCTTGAATTCTTGGGTGTTTTTTGACAAGGGTATTTTGGGAATAATCAAATTTCCACCAAAAATGGTATCTTTGTTTGGGAATAAGTTTAAATCTTGATCATGTTTCAACCATTCTTGATCAACTTTGTTGCTTGCATGATCATGTTTCTTGAATTCTTGAGTATTTCTTGACAAGGGTATTTTGGGAATGATCAAATTCCCACCAAAAATGGTATCTTTGTTTGGGAAAAAGTTGAAATCTTTATCATTTTTCACCCATTCTTGAGTGAAAAACTCGAAGCTTTCATCGGCTTTCATGGAATCTTCAAAAGCTGTAGTGCTATGATCAGATTCATAGCCATGAACAAGAAGATCACACAGAGAAACAGTATCTGATTCATCATCAAGATAATATGAATGATCTTTACTAGCCATATGATTATGAAGGCTTTAAAGTAGATTGCTAATGAGGGTTTTGTTTATGAACTTAACCTTAACTATGGTGGGTATGTATGGGTTTATATATACATGGATTAGTTATATAATAATTAATGAAATGTTGGTTTTACTTTTATCATTCATTAGTGGAGCAATTTTGTTTGTATATGTGACTTCTAGAAGTATATTATTAATTAATAATTAGCTTAGTGGGGTATTATTGATTTTTTTTTCTTTTTTGATTAAATATTTTAAACATGCAATCTTTTATGTTTTTTTTGTCTTTTGATTATCGTTAAAAGATTTAAAATAGGATTTATGGCTACACAAACTGTTGAGAACGATTCTAAATCTGGTCCAAGACGAACTACTGTAGGGGTTTTATTAAAACCCTTGAATTCTGAATATGGTAAAGTAGCTCCTGGGTGGGGAACGACCCCTTTGATGGGCGTCGCAATGGCTCTATTTGCGGACGAATATGCAAGCATACGTTTCATGCTTGTTTGAGTAATAGCAATGAGATTCCCCAATATCATGCTAAGAATAGCTAGGATTTCCAGAATAAGATGCGCGTTCCGGGAAAAAATCTCAATACCGTATTCGCCTAGAAGAAAAACAAAAATTGCGTTTTCATTATGGTCTTACAGAACGACAATTACTTAAATACGTTCGTATCGCCGGAAAGGCAAAGGGGTCAACAGGTCAGGTTTTACTACAATTACTTGAAATGCGCCTGGATAACATCCTTTTTCGGTTGGGTATGGCTCCGACTATTCCGGGCATCAAACGAACTCTAACCACCCGCCCCAACTACAAAAACCCAACAAACAATACAAGCGAAGTGGAAAAAGAGAGGAATTAGGTTCATCATTTTGTTATAGTTATCATCAAAATAAAATTTGAGCTCGGACCAACTTGTTCAAACTCAAAGTAACATTTTTAATGTTTATTTTAAGATTAAAATTAAAATTAATGTTGATGTTAAGACCATACTATGTGGTCATTATATATTATAAATAAGAATGAGTTATAATTTATATACATTAAAATTCATGTTTAATTTAAATGAGTCACAAGGCAAGCTAATCTTGACTCGAGCTGATCGTCTCTACTATGAACAAGCATATTTCAAACAAGTTTGTTCAGAACGAGATTTAAATCATTACTTTTTTGAACAACGATAATTTTCTAAACGAATCATATACCTTTATACTTGTTCTAAATGTTTTGAGTTTTCCGTCGTGTTCTTGTAATTTTTTTCCGCAAAACACCAAGTCTTTGTGCATAAAGAAATTCCACACGGAAAACAACTGGATTTCCAAATAACATGTGGTCTTTTTTACTTCTTTCTCAAGAGTTCCTATAATGAAGATCAGTGAATAACACAAATTTTTATAGAAGGATTTAGTAATGCAATCCATGTGAAAAAGAACATAAAAATGAATGTAAAAAGTTAAATATAGATCCAGATAAGCTAGTTCTAATTAAATGAAGATATAGAAATCTAAAAAGAAATACAGTAGTAGGCTTTTGGATGACAGGTTTTTCTCAGAACAAAAAGATGGTGAGTATAATTCATCTAGCGTTGTTTGTGATCACGAGCATATATATGAGTCGCCTTTTTCTATCGAATTACCCCCAAAAACCGTGCTTAATTTGTTGGTCGTAAAAAAGTTAAGAGAATTCTAAAAGAAACTAACAAAAATAGATAAATTACAAATATAACTGATAGAAAGCGGCAACAAAACTTTTATATTTTATTTTGACCCTTCAATCTTCTCGGATGAATATATTGGTAAGGAAAATGCAAAATCGAGGCAAATCCTTGCCATGATATATATATTATTAGGTTATCTATATTTTCTAGATTGAGGATATTTGTCAAGGCACACAATCTAAAAATGTACAAAGTTTGATGAACAAATTAACGCATTATTTGCTTTTTGTCGAGATATAACGCTTGAAGATCAACAATCATAACACAAGGTATAACAAGTTACAAGATATTGTTGGATCTTTAGAATTTGTAAGGGCTACTCGGGGCACAATCGGTCTGGGTCTTTGGGGAGGCCAGATAGGCTGGTACTAACACCGCCACCGACCCTTCGGGTATGGAAATCTGCTAGTGGATTCGTTAGTAACTCCAATAAACAAGGATTGCCTAATCTTCTTTGTATTGCTCTTCACCAAGTCTGCTAGGGCAATAATGAATCGAACCAAACTAGACAAGACCTTGTTCGTGTTTGTCCGTAAAGTTTTTTCGGATAAACAAACAGTATTTCGTGTTTGTGTTCGTTTGTTAAGGAACTAATGAGCATGTCTGTGCTCATCCGTGCCCATTCATTAATTTTGTATATAGATACAAACGGGCACCAATGAACACTAAAGGACACAAACAAACGTTACCGAACACTAACATACACAAAACATAAAAGAACACAAACGACATGCATTAATTTAATTTGAGAATAATAATGATCACTAAATCACCCAAAATTAGGAAGTACGTCACATAATATTAAAAAAACAACTCAATATAGTAATCGTCATCATACTCAGTAAATCTCACAAATAGCAAAGCTATGGTATGGTCTGAGAAGGCTAAGATGTAGACAACATTACCTCTACCCCGTAGGAATAGAGAGGCTGCATCTGGTGAGAACCTCGGCTCGATACTAGTTTTGCATCAAGCCTTGGACATAAGGCACATAACACTCAACCATCGGGACATCGGCCAACTGGTGCATGTACCCTTGTCTTTTGGCTATCAACGCCACCACATGATGTCTGATAACCTTCCGCCACTTTTAACGTTATTTTCACGAGATTAGTAAAATGACGTCAAAATTAGTGCATTTCACTTTAGCCCACCCGAGGGTTCATACATAATATAGTAATCATAAACATAATTATATCAAAATTAATATGTAACATCCTACTTTTGATTATAATAAATAAATGAAAGTTCGTTTATTCAATAAAATGTTGTGTGTCGGTTTAGATAAATAAATTATAAGATGATGGGCTTGGACTTTAAAAGATGGAATAAAAGATGGAATGGGCCTTAGGTCCATGGGCTTGAGGGAGTATAAATACCCCTTAAACCCTAATCCTATCCATTTTATCCATCAAAAACACACACAAACACTATTCTATAACCCGAGTCAAGATCCGAAGGCGAAAACCCGATATTATTGGTGCTAGAACGTTGAGACGAACCAAGACAACATCAAGACTAGACCGTGTTCGTAGACAGACTCGTTTAAGGTACGTTTATAATTAGAAATCGTTCTTTTAGGTCCGGATTCATTTAGGTAATCTTAGATTTGTATACATATGGTAAAAACGAATCTAACGTGATGATTCTTGCTGAAAACCATTAACGATTGGTAGGTTAATTGCTAGCCTAAAGAACCCGTAATATAGATGCCTAAATCGCACCCTCTAAAACCTGATATTTGAATGAATGAATAACTGCGGGTTTGTTGGCGCTGGTATGGCGAATCCAACGGTACCAAAATCGTGATGTTTCGTTAAGAAACGAAGGTTTAATTGCAGATCTAAGATATGTTGACTGTATGGTATTCTTGAAAATTTTGACTTTGACCCTAGGTCAAAGTCTGGATAAGACTGATACAATTCGTTATGGTAAGATAACGAATTAGTTCATCAATTCGTTATACCCAGATAACGAAGTAGTTCGATCATTCGTTAAGACAAGATAACGAATTAGCTGATCCAGTTCGTTACGTCAAGATAACGAATTAGGCTAACGAACTAGGATAGTGAACCAGATAACGAATCAGGTGATTCGTTACTCGCCAATTCGTTACGATTAAGATAACGAATTAAGTCATGTTCAGATGACGAATTGGAATGACGAATCAGGATAACGAATTAAGGAAGATTACATAACGAATCAGAGGCAATTCGCTATAATGAATGATTTAACGAATTAGAAGATAATTTAAAATCCTAAGGGAAAATGTGTTAAGACAATTAATGAAAATAAAATTTTTCCAAGCTGACCTGGTAGCTTATCCCCAGCCAGGGGCTCTGCCCCTTGGACCCCGCTAGCTGGGGCTGTCACCCCTAGAACCCCGCTGCCAGGGGCGCTACCCCCGGACCCCCGTTCGTTTAGGGTTATAAGTAAACTAAAAATACAATATGGATAGGATATATATTGATACAAATAATTAATGTACAGTAAGCCGAGCTCAGTTAAGAAAAGGAATAACAATAAACGGAGAACGAAACAGGATTCATGTGAGTTTTCAGCCCATTACCTTGTTATGTTTTCGGGGCTGTGTGCATACTCGATGTGATAGTTAATACACTTACCTTAAATGGTAAGTGTATTCCATGTATGATTTATATGATAGATATTATGTTATGTATGTGAATGAAAGCTTGTCGGTACGTGAACGATCTTCGGATATTGCATGTATTGATAAGGGAGGTATGTATATGAATACGTATGAATGATTAAAGAAAGTATATGTACGTTACGGGTATGTAAAGACAGTATGTACGAAGATGAAGAGGTAAGGGATCAGACCCTAATAATATCTGAGATAGAGAAGAAAGGGATCAGACCCTAATAATATATGAGATAGAGAAGAAAATAGGGATCAGACCATAATAATATCTGAG
Source organism: Bidens hawaiensis (assembly GCF_021521415.1). Classification (NCBI taxonomy): domain Eukaryota; kingdom Viridiplantae; phylum Streptophyta; class Magnoliopsida; order Asterales; family Asteraceae; genus Bidens; species Bidens hawaiensis. Next base: position 1,247,895 of record NW_027491058.1, on the reverse strand, counting down.
ATAGACAAGAAAGATATCAGACCCTAATATTATCTGAGATAGACAATAAATGGATAAGACCCTAATAATATCTGAGATAGACAAGGACAGAGGGATCAGACCCTAATAATATATGAGATAGAATGGACACTAATTATATAGTATGAAAGTATGTATGAGATTATGTATTGAAAGTAAATTAGTAAAGTAATTATTATGTATCTTCGGATGTATAATGGAAGGTAAGTATATGTATTGTATGATGTATGATTAACTATAACTCACTCAGCATAGCTGACTTTTAGTATACATACATGTGAGTAGAATGAGACAACTGGCTTGAGTGGGGACACATGACAGAAGAATAAGAGTCTGTCATCTGAAGACTCAAGTTGTTTTTATGATTTGATGTTTAATTTGAAAGACAAGAATGTTTTAATACATGTTATGAATTATTATGTAATGTTTATGAAAGTTTTTATATTCGGCGCAAAGTTTTAATTAACTCTGATATTTAGTTATGTGTTTATGAGTAAATCCAACGTCCGATGTAGGGCACTGGTAACAGGGCCTTACATAATAGAAATAAATATAAAAAAAGATAGCAATAGTAAACTTCTAACACACGAAAATATATATGTAAACAAATGTAACGAGGCGAACGTAAATGAACATTAATGAACAAACATATACGAACACATTACCGAACGTTCATAAACATAATTGAACGGGTGCTGCCTTTTATCGTGTCCGTTCGTTTATCCTATAACCAAATGAATGTTTTTGCTCATGTAGTTCAATTATTAAATACGAACATAAACGAACTTCTCACTGGATGGTTCGCCGAACGTTAGGTTCATTTATAGCTCTAATCTCATGTACATTTGTATAATTAAGTTTTCTTTTAACTTGAACTCGTCATTCATCAACTTATTATAAAACCCATAGTAATAATCAAAAAAAATTAGCTATAACCATAGGATATTTACTGGTGAATGCTTGACTGTATTTATAAAAAAAATACACAGTTGCCTTAGACACTGCCAATTCGCAGAATAGAAGCTTTTGCACAATTTTGTTTTTGATCTCAATAAAGCTACTCAGAAATAATTGGCAAAAGGCCAACCCGCTTTTAGTTTCGATATCTATGTTTCCAAAGTGGGGTCTGCAACTCAAATTAAATCTATGAAAAAAGTAGCAGGTAAATTAAAACTGGAACTAGCACAATTCGCAGAATTAGAAGCTTTTGCACAATTTGCTTATGATCTCGATAAAGCTACTCAGAATCAACTGGGAAGAGGTCAACGATTAAGTGAATTGCTTAAACAACCCCAATCCGCCCATATAAATTGCACATATCCAAGCTTGATTAATTGATTCTTTTAAAACAAGCTCCTGTAACTAATCTCACCATTAGCATTTTAACCATTCTAATGGAAACTCAATAATGGATTAAAGCCCTTCTTATTTGTAAAATAGCTCCATTTAGTCCTGTATCGGTTATCGAAATATGTGATACGGAGGAATAGGCTATCGAGCGTCAAGCACATTTAGTCCCATACCGTCAAGCACATCCGGCAAGGATCAAGGGCGATCTCGTTGTAGCACAGCTCAGGTCGGAGTAAAGTGCCATCGGGCGTCTAACAGCCAGCCTCACGATCGGGCATGAGCTCCAATAACTAGACTGGGAACGTCAACGCATCCGGGGAAAAATGATTAATCTCTATCAATAAACCTGCCAAAGAACCGAACCATAGAGTACTTAGTACCGGTGCCACGGAAAGATATGTTTTTAGATCTCGCATTGAAAAACCTCCTTCATTTTTAAATTTTATTGTAATCAATAAGATAATACATATTCTGACCATATTCGCCATAGGACCCTCCTATCTCTTTCTTCTCTGAGCTCACGTTATGGAAGAATGAGACATAGGAGCCGAGAAGAGGGTATCAGCAGCAACTGGTTTATTGCGGGATAGCTCATAATGTCCATATCAATCTACTATGCGCCTCTGCATCTAGAACTGGGTAGACCTCATACAATAAATGCCTAGCTCTATCGAATCTTTTGTTTCATTTCTTCTGCAATAATCACAAAAACTTCTTTTATTATGGATCTACTACCAGAAATTCAATATGTAATCTTAGCATTCAATGTGTATTTATGAATAATCTCATTCCCACTCCCTTTGATTATCATATACAAAAAAGTCTTTTCCACTTTCTTACTAATTCTCTCTTTATTCTGGCACATAAATAAAGGGATCGAAGAGATTATGGCAGATAATGTTCACCAAGAAATTATCCGAAATTGGATCTTGGTCTTTTTTTAATTGGTCCTTTTAATCGTAATAAAAGATGTTTCCTTGTCTTCACTTGCAAATAACCTATTTGATTTATTGTAGCTCCATCTATGTTATCAATCCCATTTTGTTCACTGCGTCTTCTTCTGGGAAGTAAGGACCGAGTGAAAAATGAAAAACGTCCGCTAACGGCCACGGGAGAAGATCTTTTTTAGATCAACAACAAATATCTTGTATCTATAAAGAAAGATTTATTCCTTGGTTAAGACCCTGAATGCTATACCTTGCTGAAGGTGATTCACGAGATAATCGCGCACAATTCCCTTTGGCCGAGATGTGTGTGCTTAGGGAGCCTATTGATATTTTAGGTCATGTAGATAATAGCACAACATTCCCTATTCATAGATCTGTGCCTGCCTTTATACAATTAGATACAAAACTATCTATTTTTGAAACCATAATTAAATTTATCACACCCCAACTTAGGGTCTAGGCATGTGACCAATAATTGATACCTGTTTTGTATATATATATATATATATATATATATATATGAGTTTGCGGGTTATTTAGTGCAAGTCTTTATTTTATTAAAATATTAATATACTTTTTGAAACATTAATTTATTTGCAAACCTTTATTTATAATAATAAAATATTTAATTTATTTGGTAAGTTTCACGGATAGTAGATATCCGAATGAATAATTTATAAACCTTGTTTAAATATTGTTTACAATATTTTAATAATTAAAAACTGAGCCATCTCTACCTTACGAGCATCTAACTCCATGATTAGCTAAAACTCCTTGCTACTTGTGCTAACTTTATTTTCCTATAATGTTGGGGGGGGGGGGGGGGGATACGTCAGCGATATGTTGATGAATCGTTGCCTCTAAAAACATTTAAAAAATCTTTCTTTGACTGACAAGATAGTTTTCTTGAACAATCTCAGTAGAAACGTCTCTTATTTTTGGGATCTGTGCCACTACCATACACACACAATTACGGTTCTCTGGGAACTGATACCCATTGGAGAAATTTTATTATTATCTCTAGTCGGCGGTCACTTTGCTTTGATTAAAAGACTAGAGAAATTATGTTTGGATCCAGACACATGTGTACTCGGTCTGAGTTGCTTTTATTTTCTATCTTGTAAATTAGGGATCATGTAATCCCTTAAATCTTTATGCTAGAGATCACGTAATCTCTTAAAATATTTGACTGACTTTGTTTAAGATAAACAACCCGTTATGTTGACTGATTGAAAAGTTTTAACGTATTCACATAAGATGATGTGGTGATCTCGTTTGAAAACCTTTATGAATGATTGATGATTAACCTATAATAAAATAGGTTTATATAAATATCTGGATCGTCTTTTAATCCGGCTACAGACCTTTAGTCTAGTTTTAATAGTTTTAAACCTTGATTGATCATTTGTTTGAATAAAATATTTTAATATGAAATCTTTTTCTTTATTTCCAATCAAGTTCTGAGTTTCTTCTTCATGAAGAAATGTCTATGATGTGTTTCTTCTTCACGAAGAAACGTCATTTGTCTATAACCTTAATATATAAAATCTTAGGTTTCTTAATTATAAAGAAACACTATGTTTGACTATACCATTTGTATGTAGAAGCTTATCTTTCTTAATCATGAAGAAATAATATTTTGACTATATCCTCATGTATATAAAATTATATATTTCTTAATTTTAAAGAAACATTATTTTAACTTTAATCTTTGTTATAAATCTTGATCAAGGTCTACGCTATACCCCTGACTAGGGTCTAAGCCATAATATAATAATAAAATAATAGCCTAGGCGGAACCCCTAACTTATACAGGTATTCAGAGTTAATACACCTAAGCTAGTTCGAGCAACACTTCTACTCTATACCACGTACTAGGGCTTAAATTTTCGAAACTTCGGGATTTGGCACACACTTTGAGGTTGGCATGCAAAACGAGGCGACGTATGGTACTTGCCGTGTTGTGCATGTACTTCGAGATAGAATGTCGGGTATTTTTGGGTGGCACGCATTTTCAGGTATCATCGATATATGGCACGGGAATCGAGGTAGATAGAGTGTATTCTAGAGAGAGAGGAATTTGGTGTGAAGTGAATGTGACGTGACCCATTCTATTTATAACAGATTTCTCTGCCCATCGCGTATCGCGATGGTTTCTTTAAGCCAGTCATGTGGGATGGATTTTTCTTTTTTCATATCCTTTACTTGAGATGAATTTTCTTTATGGAATGTTTTTATTTACTTATTTTTTAACATGAAATAATTCTATTTCCTTATTTAAGTTTTTATATCTTTGTGCTTATTTTTGATCCTTCAACTTTTCTAAGTTGTCAAATTTGGATCGAAATTTTGGGAATGTTACAAAAGTAGTAGATCTTTTAGCCCTTTATCGCCGTGGAGGAGAAATCGGATTATACGTGGGAGCGAAAACCAATCGAACTTAGAAAGATAGGTAGATCGAGCGCGCTGAGGAAATTCCAGAGATCCGGAGACATGGCCACTACTGTCCTACGGTCCATGCATGCAGATTACGTAGCACATGCTAAGAGCTGCGAGAGGGATGTGGTTTCTTTTGCTTTTGGCATAGGGGGTCTCCGGTGGAGGGCATGCACGACGGGCTATTAGCTCAATGGGTAGAGCGCGCCCCTGATAATTGCGTCGTTGTGCCTGGGTATTGAGGGCTATCCGCCACATGGATAGTTCAATGTGCTCATCGGCGCCTGGCCCTGAAATGTGGATCATTCAAGGTACATTAGCATAGCGTACTCCTCCTGTTCGAACCGGGGTTTAAAACCACACTTCTCCCGGGGCGATTCAGGTGAGATCCAATGTAGATCCAACTTTCGATAGATTGTTGGATTTATCGTTGAGTGAATTACTTACCGGCAGTCGTGATTCTACGGGGGCTTTAATAGATAGATAGGATAGACGTCTAGGTCTATCCTGCAGTGACTTGCATGATTCAATCTTGTTCTGTCACATGTTTGCTAGTACGTGGCATCTACCTGAGCAGCTAACTGTCTTGAGTTGTAACCATATGGACTGGACGTAAATGAGCATAATTGGATGGATGTAAATGACCGTAACCGAACAAACGCAAATGAATATTAATGAACGACCCTAAACGAACACATTACCGAACGTCTACGAACACATCTAAACGGGCGCGGCCTCTGCTGGTGTTCATTCGTTAAGCTTACTGAACGGAATTATTTGCTCATGCTCGTTCAATTATTAAACGGGTGAGCATAAACGAACTTCCCACAAACGGTTCGCATATATATAGCACTAGCCTAATCCCATGTACATTTGTAGACATTTGTATAATCAAGTTTCCTTTTAAAGTCCTAAACTCGTCATTCATCAACTTATTATAAAAACCATCGTAATAATCATAGAATAAAATTTTCCAATTTTATAAATGTTTTGATATAGTTGTTTAATGGCCCTCATCTAAAGCTTCACATATTTGTTTACAAGCGACGAGAATTGCAAAATATTTAATAAACATTTGATTCATTGTTTAATACATGTATTCACTATTCACTGAATACCGTTTTCCATAAAATAACTAGCTGTAATTGGATATTAATTACCACTAAACACTTGTGCGTATAAAAAAAATACACAATTGGTGAAACTATAAAGTCTGTATATCCACGTCGTGATGTCACATGTTTGCAAGTATGTGACATCTACAGGATCAGCAAATTGTCTTGAGACTTGAGTTGTAACCGCACGTAAACGGATGTAACAGGGTGAATGCAAATGAACGAACATACTACCGAACGTTTATGAATACAATTGAACAGACGAAACTTGTGTTCGTTTGTTAAGGTTACCAAATGAAATACTTTGTTCATGTCCATACAATTATTAAACGGACAATGGCGAAGTTTGGTTGAAAACGCATGGGTGGGGGTGGGGGTGGGGGCTTAAAACTTTTGAAAGAAAACAAGTAAATTCACACTGCATATCTATTTCGAGCAAAAACGAGTAAATTTACATTACTGAGCAAAAACACAGAAAGACCGGGTTGTTTACAACCCTAGTCTAATCCCATGTACCGGCCTTTTTTATAACCAAGTTTCCTTTTAACCTAAATTCATCATTAATCAACTTATTGTAAAACCGTCATAATAATAATGAAATACTTTTTCCCCAATTTTATAGATGTTTTTATATCTGCATGTAAACCATCTAAAGCTTCACGGCGAATTTAATGAGAATTACTATTTAATAACCATTTAATTCATCGTTTAAACACATTTATTCATATTTAGTGAATACAGGTTTTTGTAAAACAACTAGCTGTTATGGGATATTTTATTACCGGTGAATACTAGTATTTAAAAATAATAATAAAACACACTTGGTGAAACTGTAAACTGTAAAGTATATATGTATATCCATGTCGTGATGTCACATGTTTACAAGTATGTGACATCTATAGAAACAGCAAATTGTATTGAGTTGTACCTTTTCGGATGTTAGAAACAAGAGCCGCCAATGTGTATTACATGTTTTGACTTTTTATTTAATTTAGTCGATAAACCACATAGGCACATATATACTTATAATATATATATCAAGTTGTTACAAGTTTAAGATAAAAATTATCGGTAACGTTACTGAACTGGGAACTAATGAACACACGACTCCAAATAGTTTTTAAATTGTTATTATCAAGGCCATAAATTAATGTTTGTAGGCAGATGGTTTTTTTAGACTAACAAACTCCTGAAAATCTTCAGGGGTTTCATGTTGTAAGGTCTAATTCACCGGATGGTGATTCACCTAGGTTTAAATATGAGAATATGACACGTAAGTGAGATTCAAATCCGTAACGTCAAACAAAAAAAACTCTTATGTAAATCTAGGGTAAAATTTCTAACCACCCCACCAAAATAATGATGGGTTGATGGCATATGCTTGGTTTGTTAAACAAATAAAATGGACAATGGATTTTTCTTATAAGAAAATATTACAATTTAAGTATTTATCATCTAATGACTAAGGTGTTATAAAAGGTCTAAATTCCGAAAATATTAGAGATGTTTATTGTAGAAACATAGTAAGGTTAAGCTAATATTTCGATTGGGGGTGGGGGTGGGTATGGTCAGATCAGATCTCCACGAGTCCAAAACTTCTACACCTGTTAAATAGAACATCGTGAACTCGTTACGAAATGGGGAATGGAGGGGGGTCTTCTTGCAACCACCATCCGACATGTCAATTAATATGAGCTACGAGAGAATAATAATCGTAAAAACGAGAGAATGAGGATCTCCAAACAATTGGTTCAAGTGAGGTATTTATAGTCGGAGAAGTAGAGAATGATTAACCAAGTTGTCACCACTAATACCACCCGTAGTGGTGCGTTATGGGCCACATTTTACCCCATAACGTCGGGGGCACCCCCCCCCCCCCCCGGGCGTTTTGGGTGGTCAAATTTGCGGCATTCGTCAATTTCGGGTTTAATTTGTATTCGTTTATCACGTAAACCGACCCGATTTATATCCCGAATATTTCAAATATATAAATTATTAGATTTATGTTACTAAATCATTCCCACATGTTCAATTTGAAAACCCCCTTTTACGGATTCGAAAACGCATTTGAAATAATCAAATTACATCAAAAACGAACTTCCAGGACGCAAAACGAACCACGCTAGACGAGCTGGACCAACCCCACCCCTAGGGGACGCCGCATCGCGCGGCCACCAAGGGGCAGGGGGTCGCGCGTGGCGGCCCCATGTATGCAGCATATATTTTTTTTTTGTGGTTTATATCATTTTACCCAATCCGAATTTTCTACCCATTATACCTCTTGCTTATCCTCTCAACCTTATCCTCTATTATCAAGACCCTTTTCCTTCATTCATACTTGCTCTCACTTCATCCTTACTTCAAATTCTCTCTCAACTTTTAAAATTCAAAGGTTGTACTTCATATTATTAGTAGTTTGACTTCCCAAGTCAAACTAACACTTGATTATAGTGGTACAACATAGATATATATATATATATATAAAATACCCCTTGTTACCTTTGGTAGTTTCTTCTTCGGCTCCGTTCGGTGAGGTTTCGGACCTTGTAAGACAATGCTTCATGGGGAACTTCGTGTTCTTGATATATATAATATATATATGCACACACACACTTATATAACTTGTTGATACGTACTAACCATGCTTAACTTCTGCTCATTTTAGTTTATTTACAAGTTCCATGGTTTTGAGTTTGAGAGTCTATGCTTCGGTTTAACCATAAATAGCTCTAAACTGTAAACCGAACTTTTGTTTACTAGTTTTTGTTAAATACTTGTTTAAACATGTTTAATGTTAGATCTCAGTTTATAAAACCAGTTTTATGAGTTCTATGGTTATGGGTTTGTAGATTTTAACCTCGGTCTTAATCCAAAACTAGATCTGAACCGAAAACCGAACCTTTGTTTAAAGACTTTATTATTAACTTTTCGGTTGTAAAACTTAAGTATTTTCATGTGTACATTATTATACAAGTTCTTGGATATTTGGGCATGCAAAAACCATCTATGAACCTATTGTGAGATGGAAACCGAACCAAACCAAACTTTCGTTTAAAGACTTTATTGTTAACTTTTGGGTTGTAAAACTTAAGTTTCATCATTTATAAATCATTATACAAGCTCTTTGATATTTGGGCATGTGAAAACCATGTATGAACTTATTGTGAGATGGAAACCGAACCAAACCGAACTAAATCGATTTTCACTCGCTTAATAGACACAAGTGTGTTTTTAGCTATTAAGACTTGTATAAATCTTTAAAAATACTTTATAAACTGATTTTAATTATTTTCTTAAGTACTTGGAAATGTTGGATCCAACTTGATCTTATAACAAGTTTGGACCGATAAAACCGAACACTCGCTTAACGGACGTTGTTAGTTAAAACAATCAAACTACATACTTGGTTAAGACTTATTAAATTTTATTGAGTTATCTCATAACATTCATTAGTTTGGAAAGTTGACTTTGGGTTTGACCAATTATCAAGACCCGAAACACTCGTTAAAACCCGTTTTAGTATCTATATTATAAAGGGATTTGCATTCTTGCATTTTTTACCCACCTTATTACTTAGCATAGGTTGAGTAAATATTAAGGCTAGATACTTTAACCCGGTTTCGCGCAAACTTATATTTTTTTAAAGACTATTATTATGTTTTCTTAAATATTTACATTTTAAACCTTAAACTTTAAATTGTTGCGTTTTCTTATCATTTATTTTATTTAAAGACTTCCTTCTGTAATACCCCGGCTAAAGCGGAATACGCCCGAGTGTGACGTACAGATTGCCTAAAACACATGTGACACTATTAAGTGACAATATTATCATTAATTAATTTAAACATCAAGTACACAAGTTTGTAACAAGAAATACAAGGAAAATAAAAGAACAATTAACAACTTGTCCTTTTATTAATATAACCTAAGTTCTAGTGTCTTCTCTGTTTCATCCTTTAATAACTGTACCTGTAACATATATATAAAATAAAATCAACCAAATGATTAGTTGGTGAGTTCACACAAGTTTTGATATACGTACATAAAAATCATACAATTCCATGAACAAGTGTAAATGAGCAAGTAAGGTCCTTTCCAATTGGGATTGTACACCAGCGTACTTAGATAAGCACAAGTAAGATCCTTTCCATTTGGGATTGTGCACAAACGTACTCGGATAAAGAGACCATTTTCCACTCATAACAACAAATGTATTGAGCGCAAAGAGGGGCGTATGATCATACTATATTGAAGTAATCCATGTGCAAGTAATCTTGAGCAAGTAACAAGTAAACACACAAGTCCATGTAGCGAATTGTAGTTTGTAAATAATGAATAAACGAAATTGAAATTTGGATATGATATATATGCTACCCCCAAAAGTAATAAAAGAGTAAAAAGAGGGTGTGAGAAACTCACCTTGAAGTTGAAGACAAGCTTGAAATAAAACCGAAAGTGCGTAAATGAAACCGAAGCAATTGAACGTCACAAACTAGAATTAAAAGTATAAGATTAATTATTACTAACGACTTAAAATAAGTAAATAAATCAGGTTGTCGAGAATTAGAAGTGTTAGATGTATATTTTATTATTTTATGAAGTTGATATTATAATATTATATTTTAACGGATTACTAATGATTTTTAAATTTAATATTACTTAAATTACGAGATTAATGTTAAGTTTGAATATTATAAAGGTTACGGAAATATTGGTGTTTAACGATATATTTTATTTTGAAAACGAAAGTGTTAACGAATTATAAAGTCTAACGAACAAAACATAATATATATAATTTAAATGAGTTTAAAACGAATTTTTCGAGTTTGAAAGATTGGTTTTTAGGTGACAAAATGTTAGATATATATTATAACTACTTTTATTTAACTTAATATAATTTTATTTTATTTATATAATTTTTATATATTTTATTTGGTTAATAAATATTAAATGATAGGTTTTAAAAATAAAAGAAAACAAAACAAAAAGAAACTGCTACAACAAAGGTTCGAACCCGGGTTCTCTGTTTGACATGTTCAAGGACAAACTAGTGGAAAGAGATTATTTGTTTGTTATAAAATTAGAAACAAATATTATTTAACTTATAATAGTTCATCATCTTCATCAAAACCCTAGCTTTTCAAAACTATTAATCCGCTCCATGGTTGATCAAATTTGCTTAGGGGTTTTGATTTACGACTTAATACGATCATAATGCATATAAATATTACCTGTAGAAACGTCGAAATGATGATGATCGGCGAGTTGACCGACGATAGGCTAGGACGGATTTTTTAGAGATTTTAAAGTGTTTATTAGATCAAATTGAGGTTGTGAACGAGTTTAGATGAACGAGTAGGTTCTATTTATAGTGCTAATTGAAACTTGTTATCATTAATTCGTAGTTATTTCGTTTTAAAATTTTTCCGGACGGATGTCGACGGTTTTTGGGTTGATTGTTCTTTTAATTACGAGTTATTTACGAATTATATGGTTATTAACGAGTCTTGGTCCAGATCAATCTTCGTTATATGACTTAATTGGGTTAGAACGCGTTAAAATGGAGTAAACGAGGCTCGCCGGAGCCGAATTCCGGCGGCCGGAAATTGTTGACGGAAATACGGGGCTACAGGGAGGGGGGCTGGGCTATAATTTGTTTTTTTTATTATATTTTAAATGTAATTTATACTTTTGGTCCCTGCACGATATTTCTTTTAAATCATAATTAAACTGTAGTTACCATTTGAACCTTGAACTTTTAAATGTTATAACCACGTCATAGAAGTTTATAAGCTTAAATAGTTTTCGTATTATGTCCGAAGAGTTCGGAACTCGTTTCAGTAAACCTTTAAATTCAGGAGTTTTATAAATTAAATGAATTGAAAAGAAAAAGATTGATTAATTACTTGAATTTTCAAGAAAATTATATAAATAATAAATGAAAATTACGATGGCATCGAACGTCAAAACGTGTCGGTAATATAAATGCATAAGACAAAACCTTAAATATATATTTATATTTGTACATATATTCATAAATAAAAACCGAAAATTTAAATGGGTCGGATTTTCGGGTTTGAAAAGTAATGAATGTTACACCTTCCACCTAGACCTTGCTCGTTAAACCTCATCCTTCCGGTTACTCGTCATTGTTACCAAATCAAGTTTGTTACTTGAACGTTAGTACATTTCATACCCCGTTTTCCATCTTTCGTTTTGGGGGTGATATTGCATACTTATTCAAACTAAATGTTTTATATACTTGAGTCTTAAACCTCAAACTTTATTGTATACTTTTCTTACATAAATGCTCGATTTGGTGTTCTGTGCTTACATGCTTATGTGTTTACCGCTTTTGGTTGGTTGATTCATAAATCCGTGAACTAACTGGTATTCTCTTTTAGCACGGTGTTGATAATGTATTCTTATTAATGATAACCATTAAATCCGTGAACTATCTGGTATTCTCTTATAGCATGGTGCCGTTAATGTATTCTTATTAACGACCTCATATACAAATCCTGAACCATCTTGTATTCTCTTATGGCAGGTGTCGCTAATGTGTTAGCGATATCATATTATCCATATTGTTGCTTTTATTTATTGTTTTGTATACAAGATTGTGGCATTTCTTATTATTTACATATTTGTTCAAAAACTATGAAATTGCTCACCAGCCTTGTGTTGACAAACTTTATATTATGCAATGTTACATGTGACACCCGGTAAATTCCCAATCCCTTAAACCAAGTAATCAACCTAAATATTAGGTAATTATGTTATATGCGCCTTGCGCGAGCGCGCTATGTTAGAATCAGCACGTGCATTTGTTATGTGCGCCCTGCGCGAGCGCGCCATGTTAGTCAGCGCGGGCATATTATGTGCGCCCTGCGCGAGCGCGCCATGTTAAGAACCAGCGTGGGCATATGTTATATGCGCCATGCGCGAATGTTTTGGCTTTATGTTTTCATGTACCTTAACGATATGTTGTCTAATGGGTTGACCGTCACGCATGATGCTAAGGCGGGTGCACCCTAAATCGTTTATGCGCGTGCGGAAGGGAACTAACCTCCCCGCATGGCGGGAACATTGAGAGCTAGTTTGTCTGAAGCTCCAAGAAGGAATTGACTTCAACATAACTGATCACTATGTTGAAATACCAAGACCACCTGGAGAATCTACAAATGAAACTCAATGTCCCTAACTGCGAGAAGGTTACGCACCTACCCGCAGCAAAGAAATGTCCTTCACGCAGAAAGCTATGCGCACAAAGTGATACGCACGGAACACTTAGTCTATTCTCCAGACGTAAGGAGATTACTCCCGCCCAAAAGGAAACAGTAGCGTGTTTCAGAGATTTTCCACTTTTTACTGTACACTAACAAAAGTACCTGAAAAAGCACACTGTAACACGAAAAGTCAACTGTCAGCCACCCTATTCTCACCAACCCCAGACCTGCATGTCCTGACCAAATCAAATCAAAATCTTTTATCCACTACTCCACTCTTAAATAAATAATAATAATTTCCATACTTTATCATCATTACACCTAGATATGAAAAGATTACAATCCCCTAAAGCAAAGGATTGTGTTCCCTTGAGTTTGACTATAAATATGTAACCTAAGTTATCACCCAAACACACTTCAAACTTCTCTCTTAAGAACTGCAAACTTGCACTAATCATCTCCCAAGCATCCGATCCTGTAACTAGGTAAGCCGAGAATATAACCTTGAGATCTACCTTCCAACCCTTATATTCTCCTATTTCTTGATCTTAATATATATACTTCTTGTTATTTAATCGTATTCTAGACCTTCAATTCCGAGGCCAACACCAAGAAAACCCGAATCTCGATTAATCCCTTAACAAGAACCACAGGTGAGTCTCACAGCCCCTATTCTCGCTGTTTTCACTGTTTTTAAACTGTTTTCGGGGCGAGGGACACGTACTTAAAACTATGTTTTATGTGATACTCTTACAAGCAATACAAGCAATTATGTGTTTAAATAATGTTTCATTATGGTGTATTTACGAGCAATGCAAACGGTATCTATGGTTTTCGATGTATGTGCGCCAGAATTCGAGTAAGTGATCACTTTACCATTGGAACTCTAAGGGTAGGGACTGCTGGTTTGATCCACCCACTCGTAGGGGTCGCACCTCTTTGCATGGACGAGTGCCTAGTATGGTCATGGGGCAGTACTATGGGTTTGAGCCCGCTCGTAGGGGTCGCGCCTCTTTGCATGGACGAGCGCCTTGTTTTCCGGCACAACGTCCGCGCGTAACCCGCGGGACGGAATTATTGATTAGCTCGTAGTGGCAGCGCCACTTTGCATGGACGAGCACATTTTCCTGAAACGTTCGCGCGCAACCCGCGGGACGGTATTACTTATTTCGCTCGTAGTGGCAGCGCCACTTACACAGACGAGCACGGCTTTTCAGAAATGTCCACGCGCAACCCGCGGGACGGTATTACTTATTTCGCTCGTAGTGGCAGCGCCACTTACACAGACGAGCACAGTTCCCAGAAATGTTCGCGCGTAACCCGCGGAACGATTTTATCAGAATATGTTGATAGGACTATGTTTTACCAAGCATGTGTTTTAATGATGCTATCAGAATTATGTTTCAGAATGATTTGTATCAAGATTATGATGCAATACGATTTATCAAGTTACTAAAACTTGTGAACTCACTCAGTTTATACTGATTCAAATGTTTTTACGTGTCTTTCAGGAGATAACTAGGTAGCGCATGGAGTCACACTTAGAGCACCTCACGCTGAACATCTAAAACTAGCTTTTTGGAAGATTTTAGTTCTATCCCTTCGATGCGCGTGGTTGTACCCGCCGCGCAAGGGGATATGGCGTGGAAATCTTCAACAGTTTTTATACTTGGATGTTTTTATGTAATTTTTAAACAATGTAATGTATTTGTATTAAACATTTCATGCGCAATGAAAATCTTTGAATGTTTGCAATGGCCCGTGCTTAATTATCAATCCCCACTCGCACGCGCCCGGCTGTTTCCGCCGCTCAGGGCCGGGTGTGACAGATTGGTATCAGAGCACTGGTTATAGCGAACTAGGAAAAGAAGTTTTAACCTAGACTATAACCGTTGGGGAATCGCATGAAATATTTTTCAAAGAAAATATTTTCAAAAGAAACTATACACACACTTAGGAACACGGGTCACACAGTGTAGTAAATAAAGAAAAACATTATGTGCTCAGAGTACATGCGCTAAGTTTGATATATTTTCTCTTTTAAAGCGAGAATGCCTCCAGCTAGAGCCAAGGGAATTACCATGACACCCGAGGAACTCGCGGAAATAATCGCGCAAGCAATCGCAACACATGAGGCCAGCAAGGCCGAATCAAGTCAGGGTCGTCAGAATGAGACCCCAGAACCCGAATCAGGAGCCTTGGACAAAGGATGCTCCTACAAGACATTCATGGCCTGTAAGCCTTGGCCATTCAGGGGTACCGAAGGGGCCATTGGGCTCTACAACTGGATTGACAAGATGGAGACAGTTCTCTCCATTAGCGGATGTAGTGAGAACCAGAAGGTCCTTTACGCGACCTGCATGTTCCAAGAAGCAGCTTCGTCTTGGTGGAAGCTTCAAGTGAAAACCTTGGGGCGAGAAGTTGCTCTCCACAAGACCTGGGAGGAACTGAAGGAAATGATGATGAGAAAGTTCTGCTCTCGCGCAGAAATCCAGAGTCTACAACAGGAATTCTGGAACCACACCATGGTAGGAACGGATATCGACGCCTACAACAACCGGTTCAACGAGCTTTGCCAGTTGGTGCCAGACATGGCAAACACGGAGGAAAAGAAGATCGAGAGGTATATCTTTGGGTTACCTCCTGTTGTTAGGGTTCCGCTCAACGCCGCAGCGCCTCCAACCTTTGATGAGGCGGTAGCGCGGGCCATCACCCTTACAAGGGATACGGTCCGTGCGGGTATGTTAACTACGCGCGGAATTGAGCAGCGAACCTCTGATCCCAAGAGGAAATGGAACTCTCACCACCGAGGGTCCGACTCCAAGCAGCCACCGTTCAAGAAGCAGGAGAGCGCAAGGACTTACGCGATTGAGGCCGCGGAGCCACCACGAAAAGGATACAGCGGGCCTCGCCCATGGTGCAGCAAATGCAAGTATCACCACGAGGGTGAATGCGCAAGAATCGAATGTGCCAAATGTGGCAGACCAGGGCACAAGACGATGAATTGCCGTGTCAGAGAAGCTGGAGCGAGCGACAACTGCTATGCATGCGGAAAGCCAGGGCATTTTAGTCGGGATTGCCCGCAAAAGGGAAACCAAGCTCGCGGGAGAGCTTTTGTGATCGGCGCAGGCGAAGCTAAAGAAGAGCCGAATGTGGTAACCGGTACGTTTTTGCTTAACGGACATTTTGCATCTGTCTTATTTGATACTGGCGCTGACCTAAGTTTTATATCCGCTGAGTTTAAAGACTCCCTAGGCCTAGCAACCAGTAGGCTAGACACGCCTTATACTATAGAACTAGCCAATGGTAGGCAGTTATGCGCGAACGAAAGAACTGAACAATGTGTAATAGTCATGGGAGGTCACGGGTTCAATATTAATTTGTTGCCAATAGACTTGGGAAGTTTTGACATTGTGGTAGGTATGGATTGGTTAGTCAAGAACCGCGCGGAAGTTATTTGCCATGAGAAGCAGGTTCGGATCCCACTGTTGAACGGAGAAGCCCTGGTAATTCAAGGGGAAAGAAGGGGAGTTGCGACGAAACTGATTTCGTGCCTAAAGGCGCGTAAGTGCCTAAGGAAAGGGTGCTACGCCTTCCTGGCGCATGTCGTAGAGAAGAAAGGAGATGAGCGAAGAATTGAAGACTTACCAGTAGTGCGCGAATTTCCAGAAGTTTTTCCTGAAGATTTGCCCGGATTACCGCCGCCGCGACAAGTCGAGTTTCGTATTGATTTAGTCCCAGGAGCTGCGCCAGTAGCTCGAGCGCCTTATCGACTAGCTCCATCTGAGATGCAAGAGCTATCCAATCAGTTACAGGAACTATTGGATAAGGGTTTCATACGCCCAAGCTTTTCACCTTGGGGAGCTCCAGTACTGTTTGTTAAGAAGAAGGATGGTTCGTTCAGAATGTGTATTGACTACAGGGAACTGAACAAGCTGACAGTCAAAAATCGGTACCCCTTACCGAGGATTGACGACTTATTTGACCAGTTGCAGGGATCCAGTTATTATTCGAAGATAGATCTACGGTCAGGATACCACCAACTTAGGGTCCATGAGGAAGATGTGCCGAAAACAGCCTTCCGAACTAGATACGGCCATTATGAGTTCTTAGTGATGCCTTTCGGGCTAACTAATGCGCCGGCTGTATTCATGGATCTGATGAACCGCGTATGCAAACCATACTTGGACAAGTTTGTGATTGTGTTTATAGATGATATTCTGATTTACTCTCGGACCAAGGCCGAGCATGAGCAACACCTGAGATTGATTTTGGAATTGTTGAGGAAAGAAAAGTTGTATGCGAAGTTTTCCAAGTGCGAGTTTTGGCTTAGAGAAGTTCACTTTCTCGGTCACGTTGTAAACGAGAAAGGAATACACGTTGATCCTTCCAAAGTCAAGGCCATCGAAAACTGGGAAGCGCCAAAAACCCCAACTGAGGTGAGGCAATTCCTAGGACTAGCTGGCTACTATCGACGCTTCATTGAGAACTTCTCCAAGATAGCTCTACCTCTGACCGCGCTAACTCAGAAAGACAAGAAGTTTGTTTGGGGCGAAAGTCAGGAAACAGCATTTCAAACGTTAAAACAGAAGTTATGTAGTGCGCCAATTTTGTCTTTGCCCGAGGGGACGGATGACATCGTTGTTTACTGCGACGCTTCACATCAGGGACTTGGATGTGTCCTTATGCAGCGAGACAAAGTCATAGCGTATGCCTCACGCCAACTCAAGACCAATGAAAAGAACTACACAACGCATGATCTGGAACTTGGAGCGGTTGTCTTCGCGCTAAAGATTTGGCGCCATTACCTCTATGGTACAAAGTGTATAATTTTTACGGATCACAAGAGCCTTCAACATATATTTGATCAAAAGGATTTAAACATGAGGCAACGAAGATGGGTGGAGTTGTTGAATGATTATGATTGTGAAATTAAGTACCACCCTGGAAAGGCGAATGTGGTAGCAGACGCGCTAAGTAGGAAGGAGCGAATAAAAACGCTACGAGTCAAGGCTCTAAGGTTGACCATTCACGCAGATCTCTCTACCCGCATCCGAGACGCTCAGCAAGAAGCCTTGAAACCAGAGTTTGTTAAAAACGAATGCCTTGGGGGTATGACTAAGAGTTTGGAGCTTAAAGAGAACGGCAATCTATATTTCGCTAACCGCATATGGGTCCCTCTCAAGGGAGGATTGCGCGAGCAAGTACTAAACGAAGCTCACAAGACACGGTATTCCGTACATCCTGGCGCAGACAAGATGTACCAAGATGTTAAAGTGCTGTATTGGTGGCCCAATCTTAAAGGCACCATCGCGACGTATGTCAGTAAATGCCTGACGTGTTCGAAGGTGAAGGCTGAATACCAGAAACCATCAGGGTTGCTTCAGCAGCCAGAAATTCCCATGTGGAAGTGGGAACAAATCTCTATGGACTTCATCACCAAACTGCCAAGGACACCTGGGGGTTACGACACGATCTGGGTTATTGTGGATCGGCTAACTAAGTCAGCGCACTTCCTGCCGATCAAGGAAACCGATAAGATGGAAAAGTTAGCCCGATTGTATATTCGAGAAGTAGTTTCAAAACATGGAGTCCCAGTGTCCATCATTTCTGATAGAGATAGTCGGTTCACATCAAGGTTTTGGAGATCGTTACAAGGAGCTCTAGGTACTCGCCTTGATATGAGTACAGCTTATCATCCTCAAACGGATGGGCAAAGCGAGCGAACAATCCAGACATTGGAAGATATGCTACGCGCGTGTGCGATCGATTTCGGAGGTAGCTGGGATACTCATCTCCCATTGGTTGAATTTTCTTACAACAACAGCTATCACACAAGCCTCAAGGCTGCGCCGTTTGAAGCTTTGTATGGGCGCAAGTGTAGATCCCCACTGTGCTGGGCTGAAGTGGGTGACAAGCAAATGACTGGTCCAGAATTGATCCAAGAAACAACAGACAAGATTTTTCAGATACGGGATCGCCTTAAGACAGCGCGCGACAGACAGAAGAGCTACGCAGATGTGCGAAGGAAACCATTGGAATTTCAAGTAGGGGATAAAGTACTTTTGAAAGTCTCTCCATGGAAAGGAGTCCCCCGTTTCGGCAAGCGAGGAAAGTTGAATCCGCGCTTCATCGGACCATTTGAGATCCTGGAAAGGATCGGTCCGGTTGCTTATAAACTCCGTTTACCCGCCGAACTCAGTGGAGTTCATGATACGTTTCATGTGTCCAACCTCAAAAAGTGCTTATCTGACGAAACGTTGATTTTGCCGTTGGAAGAGATTCACATCGACAAACAGCTGCACTTCGTAGAAGAACCTATAGCAGTAACCGATTGGAAAGAACAAAAGTTACGTAGAAGCAGAATCAAGTTAGTAAAGGTTCAATGGAACTCGAGGCGTGGGCCTGAATTCACTTGGGAAAGAGAAGACCAGATGCGTATGAAATACCCACACCTCTTTCAGAGCATGGCTTCTGCCAGCAACGTCTCCTAAATTTCGGGACGAAATTCGCTTAACAGGGGGAGAATGTGACACCCGGTAAATTCCCAATCCCTTAAACCAAGTAATCAACCTAAATATTAGGTAATTATGTTATATGCGCCTTGCGCGAGCGCGCTATGTTAGAATCAGCACGTGCATTTGTTATGTGCGCCCTGCGCGAGCGCGCCATGTTAGTCAGCGCGGGCATATTATGTGCGCCCTGCGCGAGCGCGCCATGTTAAGAACCAGCGTGGGCATATGTTATATGCGCCATGCGCGAATGTTTTGGCTTTATGTTTTCATGTACCTTAACGATATGTTGTCTAATGGGTTGACCGTCACGCATGATGCTTAGGCGGGTGCACCCTAAATCGTTTATGCGCGTGCGGAAGGGAACTAACCTCCCCGCATGGCGGGAACATTGAGAGCTAGTTTGTCTGAAGCTCCAAGAAGGAATTGACTTCAACATAACTGATCACTATGTTGAAATACCAAGACCACCTGGAGAATCTACAAATGAAACTCAATGTCCCTAACTGCGAGAAGGTTACGCACCTACCCGCAGCAAAGAAATGTCCTTCACGCAGAAAGCTATGCGCACAAAGTGATACGCACGGAACACTTAGTCTATTCTCCAGACGTAAGGAGATTACTCCCGCCCAAAAGGAAACAGTAGCGTGTTTCAGAGATTTTCCACTTTTTACTGTACACTAACAAAAGTACCTGAAAAAGCACACTGTAACACGAAAAGTCAACTGTCAGCCACCCTATTCTCACCAACCCCAGACCTGCATGTCCTGACCAAATCAAATCAAAATCTTTTATCCACTACTCCACTCTTAAATAAATAATAATAATTTCCATACTTTATCATCATTACACCTAGATATGAAAAGATTACAATCCCCTAAAGCAAAGGATTGTGTTCCCTTGAGTTTGACTATAAATATGTAACCTAAGTTATCACCCAAACACACTTCAAACTTCTCTCTTAAGAACTGCAAACTTGCACTAATCATCTCCCAAGCATCCGATCCTGTAACTAGGTAAGCCGAGAATATAACCTTGAGATCTACCTTCCAACCCTTATATTCTCCTATTTCTTGATCTTAATATATATACTTCTTGTTATTTAATCGTATTCTAGACCTTCAATTCCGAGGCCAACACCAAGAAAACCCGAATCTCGATTAATCCCTTAACAAGAACCACAGGTGAGTCTCACAGCCCCTATTCTCGCTGTTTTCACTGTTTTTAAACTGTTTTCGGGGCGAGGGACACGTACTTAAAACTATGTTTTATGTGATACTCTTACAAGCAATACAAGCAATTATGTGTTTAAATAATGTTTCATTATGGTGTATTTACGAGCAATGCAAACGGTATCTATGGTTTTCGATGTATGTGCGCCAGAATTCGAGTAAGTGATCACTTTACCATTGGAACTCTAAGGGTAGGGACTGCTGGTTTGATCCACCCACTCGTAGGGGTCGCACCTCTTTGCATGGACGAGTGCCTAGTATGGTCATGGGGCAGTACTATGGGTTTGAGCCCGCTCGTAGGGGTCGCGCCTCTTTGCATGGACGAGCGCCTTGTTTTCCGGCACAACGTCCGCGCGTAACCCGCGGGACGGAATTATTGATTAGCTCGTAGTGGCAGCGCCACTTTGCATGGACGAGCACATTTTCCTGAAACGTTCGCGCGCAACCCGCGGGACGGTATTACTTATTTCGCTCGTAGTGGCAGCGCCACTTACACAGACGAGCACGGCTTTTCAGAAATGTCCACGCGCAACCCGCGGGACGGTATTACTTATTTCGCTCGTAGTGGCAGCGCCACTTACACAGACGAGCACAGTTCCCAGAAATGTTCGCGCGTAACCCGCGGAACGATTTTATCAGAATATGTTGATAGGACTATGTTTTACCAAGCATGTGTTTTAATGATGCTATCAGAATTATGTTTCAGAATGATTTGTATCAAGATTATGATGCAATACGATTTATCAAGTTACTAAAACTTGTGAACTCACTCAGTTTATACTGATTCAAATGTTTTTACGTGTCTTTCAGGAGATAACTAGGTAGCGCATGGAGTCACACTTAGAGCACCTCACGCTGAACATCTAAAACTAGCTTTTTGGAAGATTTTAGTTCTATCCCTTCGATGCGCGTGGTTGTACCCGCCGCGCAAGGGGATATGGCGTGGAAATCTTCAACAGTTTTTATACTTGGATGTTTTTATGTAATTTTTAAACAATGTAATGTATTTGTATTAAACATTTCATGCGCAATGAAAATCTTTGAATGTTTGCAATGGCCCGTGCTTAATTATCAATCCCCACTCGCGCGCGCCCGGCTGTTTCCGCCGCTCAGGGCCGGGTGTGACATTACAGGTTTGACTTTTGTTGACTCGAGAACTTGACGAAAAACTTTATCAAGACTATTAGGATATTAGCAAAACGAACAATACATATATATTTGTTTACTTGTATTCGATTTGTTTTGTATGAACAAGTTATATGATTGTTTATTGATTTATGATGAGTTATATGATTGTTTATTATGAACAAGTTATTTGTTCATAACTTGTTTATTATGAACAAGAAATTAGGATATTAGCAAAACGAACAATACATATATATTTGTTTACTTGTATTCGATTTGTTTTGTATGAACAAGTTATATGATTGTTTATTGATTTATGAAATAAATGAGTTGATTAAATATTGTCACTTTAATAGTGTCTAGTGTTTTGGGCAATCCGTTGCATCCCGGCATGTTCTGCCGTCTTTGGTCAGGGTGTGACAATTCATCCCGGTGTTTTGTGTATAACGCGATGTTGGTTCGAAATTTATAAAAAAGTATTTTTTAAACCCCAACGGTCATATGGTCATTGTAAAAAAAATTGTTTTATATATATATTAACAAACTTAATCCCCAATCAAAACTCACCAAATTTATAAATGTTTCTTTCTACTCTATATATCCTCACACCTACTTCCCTATACACCCTAAATGGATTCTCCTACTTTTATATATAATCAATTTTCCGGGCCCGATCGACAAGCCGAAGACGACGCAGAGGAAGAGGCCCTTACGAGTGCGATTGTGCTCGCGACAGCTTATATGAATTCTATTAGCTTTCCTCCACCCCCCCCCCCCCCCCCGCCGTTTCAAAAAGAGCACACACAGAACGAGATCGTATCGAAGCCAACAACCGGCTGATGGCGGATTACTTCAGCGACTCGCCGAGATACAAGAACCCGGAGATCTTTAGGCGTCGCTTTCGGATGTCTAAAAATTTATTTATGCGCATAATCAATTATTTGGAGCGTGAGCTTGATTACTTTAAGCAAAAATCGGACGGTCGAGGGACGTTTTGATTCACGGCTATTCAGAAGGTTACGTCTGCCATACGCGTGCTCGCCTACGGAAACACAGCCGACATCAACGGCGAGTATTTAAAGATGGCCGATAAAACAACTCGGGACACCTGGAGTATTTTTGTTAAGGTACGTTTCATTTTTTTAAAATAATTATATCACTTGTTTACTTTAATCAATTATTTTATAAAAGTTGTGTAAAATATATGAATATTGAAACTATATGGATCACATTATCTAAGAGAGCCCAACTAGAACGGTCTACAACGTCTTTACGAGGCCCATGCAAGGGTGCATGGTTTACCCGACATGATAGGGAGTGTAGATTGTATGCATTGGGAATAGGTTAATTGTCCAATAGCATGGCGAGGTCAATACACACAAGATGACCAAAAGGGTTCAACGGTCAGCCTTCAAGCGATTGCTTCAAACGACCTTTGGATTTAGTCGGCATTCTTTGGTGTTCCCGGTTCCAACAATGGCATAACCGTCTTAGAACAGTCGCATGTGATGGAGAGTTACATATCTGGGATTGTTCTCGTCGCTTCGTTTTGGGTTAACGATAACTTTTACCATCATGGGTACTATCTGGGTGATGGAGTTTATCCAGAGTATGCGATTATCGTGAAAACATTTAGAGACCCGTTAGATGAAAAAAGACAGTATTTTAAGAAAGTACAAGAGTCTGCGAGAAAGGATATCGAGAGGTGTTTTGGGGTTCTTCAACAAGGCTGCCATTTTGTTAAAAATCCTTGTCGTTTATGGTATTTAGAAAGAATCAAAAGTGTTATGTATGCGTGTATCATAATGCATAACATGATCATCGAATACGGGGGAAGACAATATGTCCAACTTTCATACCGGACTCGGATCCACCACGAACTCCAACAATTATGGAGCAAAGACTTGAAAACTCGTATTTCGTGCGGTCAAGAGAAATACATAACGCACTAAAGGGGGATTTGGTCCAACATCTTTGGATGAATTGGCGTTTGATAAGTGAAAATGAGAATCAAAACGAGGGCAATAATGAATACGATGATGAAGACGACGATGACGACGAGGGTGAAGACGACGAAGATGAAGACGATAGAGACGAGTAGTTTTTTTTATTTTAATGTAATATTTATTTAATAAAATATTAATATTATTTGATTATTTTTAATAAAAAATTAAAAAACAAAACTAAAAAGTGTAAAAGTGATTGGGCGCCACGTGGCGCATAACGTCCAGGGGTGGGACATTATGACTACACATTTTTTATGCAAAAAACCATAACTCTGACTGGACGTTACGTTGCGCATAATGCCTAGGGGTGGGCAGTATTTTACACATGGTATAAGAGAACCTTCTATTTTCGTGTGAGCACGTGAAAGGCTTCTGATTGGTTATGACTGCTGGCGGACGCCGGCTGGAGGTACAATGTTGGCGTCTTATGATTGGTCTAATGTGTACCCACAATTCCTTTTGTTATGGCTGTCACCATTAAGGAATCTTGGGTTGTGATTGATCAAAGGACTATCAGTTATATACAAGGGCGGACCTTTATGGGGGCGGGGAGGGGTCATGCCCCCCTGTTTTCCAACCAAGACTTTCATGAATATAGGTTTTTGTAGAAGTTGGTTTTTTAAGGTTTGATCTTTGATCCCATGAATCATTGTGTTTTAGAGAAGTGATGGTAAAAACAGTAGAATGAAAAGAACATTAATGTTTTTTTTCAATGAAGAACAAGGATATCCATGGATGAGTGTTATTGTTGGAGAGTGTGAAAGATGAAATAAGAAGGAAAGAGAAAGGATTATTACTTTTATTTGAATAATAAAGAATTAAGTCTCATAAATTCAAACAAAACGTGAATGAAATGATTGATGTTTTGGTAGTTTTTTTTTAAGAAGTATTTTAATTTTTTTATTTTACTTTTTTAAACATATAATACATAGTACTTTCTTTTTAATTTAGTTTAATATTTACTGTTTCTGTTTCATTTTATTTTAAAATATTTGTAATTATGGTAACTTTCTTTTTAACTATATTTTAATTTAATATATTCTTAATATAAACATATTTTAGAGAAAAAAAGGCTAATGCCTTATATGCACGCGAATCAGTGTTTGAGGGGTGTTATTCAAAGAGAAAAGGTTTAAACCATTTGAATTTTGATTATATTGAAGTTTAACGATTTGAACTTTTAATTATTTTTGGCCTCCTCAATTTAAAAGTTCAATTGAGGATGGGTTTGAGATCCTATCTATTTATTTATTATTTCTTTTAAATTCATAGGAAGCTTGTGTTTCATAAATCGTGACATAAAGAGGTTTGTAATTGTGAAAAGATTCATAATCCTTTTGTTAATTTTATCGTAAAAGATCATGGAGTTAGAAAGCTTTTATTAAAGTCTATAAACATTTTAAAAAGTAGATAAATGGTGGAAATGAGATTTTGAAACTAACATAGTTATAGTTGATGATATGTAAATGAGCTTTAGCTAAACTTATATTGGAGGGAAGTTAAGATTTTGGCCGAAGGCTTCAAGGTCTTAAGTTTGAATTTAATTCCAACTGAGTTTTATCACGGTAGGTATTCGGACGACGACTTTTTCTTAAAACAAGAGATGATAGGCTTGGATTGCCCAGACGTTGTCTGTGATCGTTGGCATATGTGATCGCCTTTTACCATTGTGTTACCCCATAGGGTTGGGCTTTATTTGTGGGTTGTTCATTAAGAGGGAAAAAAAGTTGATATGACATAATATAACAAGATGACAAGTAGCATGTTTATAGACTATAAAAACGTTTTTAAGATCAAAGTGGACAACTTTGGATAGCGAAATTAAAGAATGTCTAAAAAATTGGTTTTTAAAATGTTATCCAATTGCATACTAATAATAGTCCCGATTCATTATATTATTCGAAGTAGAACCCGGTAAGAAACTAATGTCTTAAATTTTTAATGTCAAATAGGATGAATTAGGCTTACTATTAAAAATTCACAACTAAGCATCTCCTTTATTTTAAGATTAAAATTGTTTTGGTTCAACGTCGAGATTACCTTGGGTATGTTTATAACCCGCACGTGGCGTATCGATTCATATCTCATTCTAAATTTATTTTTTAGTTTAGTTTTCGTATTTAGATTTTACTTATTTTCATCAAGTAGGTTCATTATTTACTAAAATGGAACACAAGTTTCGTCATCCATCAATTGTGTCATCATTTAAATGGGATCAAGTAGTAATTACCTTCAACTCATGATAAAAGATTAAACCAAATCAACAAATATAAAACGGCATATAGAAGAATAACAAAACTTATTTATAGAAGAAGACACGATCAGTATATACAGATAAATATATAATCTTAGATACTAAAGAATGAGAGAAGAATAGGGATGAGAGAGGCAATAGAAATTGAAGATAGAGAGTTAGGAGTGTAACAAGCTATATCAATTATGAGCTATCCAATATCAGATCTTAAACAGAGAGTTAGGAAGCAAATCAAACTTAAACATTTTATTTTCATGGTTATATAAATTTAATTGACTATTTATACATATTTACTTACAACTTACAACACTATATATCAAGATCACAATTATATCTCCATGAACCGGAACATTATTTATTAGCTAGTGATGAAAATGGCCGCCTTGTTAAATTTTAATACAAGAAATTTTATAATTTATATTAGTTCTTATTCCCAAAAAGGTTATTTTAAATTTTATGTCAAACTCATTATAATATATATCTTGATTAAATCATTGATGTACTTCAAAATTGACAAAAGTGTTCCAAGATTCTAATCCTATTTCATTTTATATATCTTAACAAGCACATGCTTAATTAGATCGTGTTAAGTCAAACCCAATTGATTATACCGATTTGATTCAAAATTTATCTAAGTTATAGATACATGTATAAAGATATTAGAATTATTCAACCTGTTTTATGGAACTCATGCTAAAATGTGTTAAAATGGCATAGAAAACAACTCTTAAGGGTGTTAGGTTCGCTGAAATTCTATAGAATCATCGGATGCTTAATTTCATTCTTGTTTGATTGCATGATATGTTGGAAATGTGATATGAATTCCAAAATAAGTGACATGTTTGATTGGAAAATGAATGAAACTCAAATTCCTTACATAAACTAGTTCATTCATTCAAGATAAAATTATTACCAAAATTTAATATTCTAAATTCATTAATTTCATTCAATGTACACTTCAAATTCATTTGTTTTCTTCATTTATCATTATTAAAAGGTTTATCCATTATTTTATCTTTTATATCTATGAAAACTATATATTTAGGTTGTATAAAAGTATTATTAGAACGATTTATGATCTTTTTAGAGAAAATGTTTTAAAGTTTTTCTTCTTATTAAAAAACGGTAGTATTTATTTACTTTTTGTATAAACATTTTAATTTTTTTTGAATAAAGTGTTTTTGAATGTTTTTCCTAAATATATATTTTACAAAAAATAATATTAAAAGAGAAGAATATAGCAGGTCTTACGTTGTGGTCCCGAGTCTCATGTAACGAGGGGAGAGGAAGGAAAATGAATTAGAAGAGAAAAGAAATGAAAGGTTTTATTTCATGTTTCTGAGTTTAATGGGAAGGAAAGGAAAATCAAAGAATTTAAATATTTTATGTGTTTCCGGGTTGGAAGAAAAAGAAAAAATGGTTATAATTTTACTATTATACTCTTCGTGTAAAACTAAAATAGAAGACACATATGATAGCATTCGTTGGCTATTCTCCTAACAAAATTTGGTCAAACATATGGCACTTCCATCAAATCAATGTATCTCACCCTTACCCGTAATAGTTGATTACATAGGCAAAGATCTTTCAAATTAAGCCCCCTAGGATAAATTAAAATTAAAGAAAGTGGCACCTAATTAAGTTGGGCAGTTGGCAATTTCAAATACTAAATTTATGTTGTTTCACTACGATCTTTTATTCTTTTATAACTACCTAAAGCTGGGCCAATTATTCGGCCCAACAGAAAAACTATTCCGAGGCATGTTTTTAAATAGAGGTGAAAAAGACCGTTTTGGAACCGGTTTATAACAAAGTACAAGAATAAGTATTGAAACCAGTTTGACAAGAACAGGTTAGGAACTGTTTTAAAGAACGTTAATGAACGAGCTTAACGAAAATATATATGTAAACGAACTTAACGAGGAGAACGTAAATGAACATTAAAGAACGTTAATGAACGAACCTATACAAACACATTACCGAACGTTCTTAAACATATATAACACAACGGGTGCAGCCTTTGCTCGTATTCATTCGTTCAGCTTATAAAAATTCGTTGCTCACAGCTGGATGGTTCGTTGGACATTCGGTTTGTTTATAGCCTTGGTCTAATCTTGTATAATTAAGTTTTTTTTTAATCTAAACTCGTCATTCATCAACTTATTATAAACACCATAGTAATAATCATAAACAACCGCCTATGACCATAGGATATTTACCAGTGAATACTTACTTGTATTTATAAAACGAGTAAATTCAAACCAAGTATTAACAATTTCGAACAAAAAAGAGTAAATTTACATTACTAAAAACACAGAGGGGCTTGGTTGTTTACAACCCTAGTCTAATCCGATGTACCGGCTTTTTTTTATAATCAAGTTTTCTTCTGATCTAAACTCACCATTAATCAACTTATTATAAAATCATCGTACTAATAATAAAATAATTTTTCCAATATTATAGATGTTTTTACATGTGCATGTAATGATGTAAACCATCTAAAGCTTCACGGCGAGTTTAATGAGAATTACAAAATATTTAATAACCAACTTTTATGACAATTGTGTCGAAGATGTATATGCCTATGTTGGTGTTGGGAGCCGTAGGAGGGTTCGGGGTTATAAAAACATGTCTCTTTGTAATTGCAATGGTTTTACTGATTAGTGCCGGTGTAGTCGAAATTTGGGAGCACTACTCCGTCCAAAAATAGTTGTGGCGGCAGTATTTGGCTGATGCACTCGCCCTTACCTCAGTTGGAGTAATGGCATTTTTTAAATTTTTTTTACAGAAACTGCAATTGAAGTGGTGATTAAGCAGGCGGTGAGGCAAATAGAAAGATTCTGGAGGAAGTTGACGGCGGACGAAAATCGGTTTGTTAGTGTACTCCGGCGACGGTGGAGGAGCTTAGTAACGAAGAGTTTAGAGAGACTTTCATTTCGAAGCAGCAGAGCTTCCTCAAGCAACGAAGGCATGGAAGTTATTGGACCAGTTTTCATTTTAAATGATGTTTGATAAAAAAAAAAAGAAAGAAACAAGGTGATTTCCAAGTATGTATGACTCAATTAAATATTTGATTTTTTGTAAAATGTATTAAACTTAACATTTTCAATATCAGTTGTCACTCGCTTTTATATAAATAAGTTTTTATTTTACACGTATTTTTCATAATAGATTCGAAAATTTATATGTGGTTTGGTTTGTTTTTTATAAAGCTATTTGTAGACTAATTATAGCTATTTGATAAGATAGTTACTTGTAGTACGTATACGAAAGCCTTCAGCCTTGTGCATACATCACTTTATACTGAGGGGTGTGGGGGCTTCAACGGGGGCGCTAGAGCCCCTCCGCTCACGCCCCCAGGCGCTAACACCACACCACCAGAGGCGCTAGCGGGCAAATAAAGGCAGGCGTGAGCTGGTTAGTGGGAGAAGAGAGAGAGGAGGCACACCTTTTGATGTTTTTGGGACCGTTGGGGAGCCGAAAAAAACAAAAAAAAATATATATTTTCTATATAATTATACTCAATTTCACCCATTTTTATACCAAAACTTCAAACCTTCACCCAAAATCAATTCATCTTCTCAATTTTTTTAAAAAAATGGCTGGAAATTGGTTCCCAAACCTTGATTCAGATTATCTTGACGACGATTTATGGTCGTCACCGCACTAACCGATGTTTTATTCGGAGCCGCAAGAATCATCCGGCTTTCAACCATCCAACACACAACCATCTCCTAACTTTGTTGTTCCGGAGACACAAGAATCACAAGGTGAAGCTACGGGACCAAAAAGACGCGTCCACCGGAAAAAACCAGTTGCAACGGACGGGTCGGAACCGGCTTCGACTCCGAGGACGAAACGGAAAACCACTCCGTGGTCATCGGATGAGAAGGAAGCCTTGTGTCGGGCTTGGATAGTCATTTCTGAGGATCGGCGTTGCGGTAATTGTTTTAACATTTTTAAAAAAGATTTTTAATAAAAAAGTTAAATAAAAAAGTTAAATGGAAATCTAATTTATTTATTCATTTTGCAGCCGACAACCAACAGAGAAAGATTTTTTGGACAAAGGTTAGGGAGACGTTCTACATGCTCGTTGGGAGTACAGAGCGGAACGCCGATATGATTTCGGGTCGGTGGTCCGAAATCAGAAAATTTGTCGGCTTGTTTACTAATCTTTTCAACGGAACAGCGGTCGTATGAGACCAAGTGGCAGTGATGATTTGGCGGTTTACAATTTCACGGTCGAATAGTGGAAGCAGGAGTGTTTGCGGAGGTATGAGATGGTGAAGACGTGGGACGATTTAAAGTTGTGGGACAGCTTGAAAAGGTGTTCCAAGTGGGTTGAGCTGGTGGCGCCGGACTTTGATGCGGAAGTAGGGCCGAAACGGACTAAAACTAGTTCGTCTGGAGCGTATAGCACTTCAACCGGGTCGGATTGCCGCGTTAGATTCGATATAAACATTGCGAAGGAGGAAACGTCTTCACCACCGAGGAGGCGGCCATTGGGAAGGGACGCCAAGGGGAAAAAACCGGCTGAGGGGGAAGCCGTAAACATCGCCAATCTTGTTGAATCCCTCAATAAATTCAACAAAACCATGGAGGTGGTCTCTTATGACAAAAAAGAAAAAACTCGAATGAGAGATCCGGTCGATCAAATGCTAATGGAAAAGCAAAAGGAACGTATCCGAAAGAGGTTGATCGAAGAAGACCAAGCCGAAGAATAAGAAGAATGTTTCTTTTTAGTACTTTAATTTTTATTTTATTTTTAGATATTAATGTGTTTTTTTATTAATGTGTGTTTTTTTTAATAATTTATGAGTTTTTTTAATAATACGTTGTTTGAATATATTTATAAAAAAATAAAAAAAAAATTTCGCTGGAGCCCCTGCTGGAGCCCCTCCACACCAGGGGCCAGGGGCTCCAACACCCCCCTTATCCAGTTTCTCTCTCTGCCAAACGTCATAATATTATTGGTTCTTGGCTCTGCTGGAGCCCCCACTAAAACCCCCACACCCCTCAGTCTTAGTAATTTGTTTGAATTGCGTCAGTATATAGCTAATAAGATAGTGTAAGAAAGCCTTGTTATATATATATATATATACATAAAAAGTTAATTCATGCATTTGTGTTGGAATTCAAGATTGGTATTAGTTTTCTTGTCGCTAAAGAATAATTATTTTTCTTTAATAATAATAGAATAATACATCCAATAAGATATTGAATGACTTTACTTCAACAATCAACTTTAAATTGCGTATCTATCTACTACATATAATAATGGTTGAGTTATTCTATAGTGGGTAATAAAAATAAAAAAATGTGAAAAAACATAAATAATATACATGTGTTAAGTGGGGATCAAAGGAAAAATGGTATAAATGTAATTGTACACATGTTCTCTCTTTACATGTAAGGCACATGTTAATACCCTCATCATTTTAGAACGTTTATAACTTTTTCGTATGATATTTAAAAAAAAAATTCATCGTAATAACAAGCGTTTTTTTATCTTTAATATGAGTATGATTTTTGTTATATAAAATTTAAAACAAAAATTACGTCATTGTGTCTTTTCGCACACCATTGTGTCTTTTCGCTTATCATTGTGTCGTTTTTCGTCATTGTGTTTTTTCGCACACCATTGTGTCTTTTCGCTTATCATTGTGTTTTTTTTTGTTATTGTGTCTTTTCTCACACCATTGTGTCTTTTTGCTTATAATTGTGTCTTTTTTCGTCATTGTGTCTTTTCGCTTATCATTGTGTCTTTTTTCGTCATTGTGTCTTTTCGCACACCATTGTGTTATTTCGCTTATCATTGTGTCTCTTTTCATCATTGTGTCTTTTTTCGTAATTGTGTCTTTTCGCACACCATTGTGTCTTTTCGCTTATCATTGTGTCTTTTTTCGTTATTGTGTCTTTTCTCACACCATTGTGTCTTTTTGCTTATAATTGTGTCTTTTTTCGTCATTGTGTCTTTTCGCTTATCATTGTGTCTTTTTTCGTCATTGTGTCTTTTCGCACACCATTGTGTTATTTCGCTTATCATTGTGTCTCTTTTCATCATTGTGTCTTTTCGCACACCATTGTGTCTTTTTTGGCACACCATTGTGTCTTTTCGCACCCAATTGTGTCTTTTCGCTTATCATTGTGTCTTTTTTCGTCATTGTGTTTTTTCGTCATTGTGTCTTTCAACTCATCATTATGTTTTTTTAAATATTAATAACACCATTATGTAATAATAATGATAAAATAACAACAAATTATCTAGTACATAAAACACAATGATTAATGCATGTTACACAATAACTTGAAACGTAAGACACAATGTGAATACGTATAACACAATGACCTAAAACGTAAGACGCAATAGTGAATACGTATAACACAATGGCCTAAAACGTAAGACACAATGGTGAATATATATAACAAAATGACTTGAAACGTAAAACACAACGGAAACAACATATTACACAATGACAAAAAAAACACAATTAAAAAACCCATTAATTTTTTTTATTTATATATAACAATATGATACTCATATTAAAGATAAAAAAACGCTTATTATTATTGTGACTTTTTTTTTAAAAAATAATGTCGTATGAAAAAGTTATGGACATTTTAAAATGATGAAGGAATTGGCATGTGTTTTGCATGTGGAGAGAGAAAGTCAACAAATGTGGGTTATTACCTTCATGTCATTTCCATCAATTTTTATTTATTAAATTAATCTCAGTCATTCAAATCTAAGATCAATGGACTAGATTCCTTCTCACCCCTCTCATTTTTATTGTTTTTTGTATTTTAACTTTACCCTAGATAATAAACAAAACAAGGGCAAATTAAGACACCAAGTTTTTAAGTAATTTACAACTTGTAATGCATATTATACATCTTATAAAGCATCTAAGATAAAAGCAAAGTTGTCTATTACAAAATATGCTTAAAAATAATTACAATATTTCTCCCTTTACTTAACTCAAGTTTTGTAAATTTATAAAATAGTTTCAACTTTGGTCCATCATCTTTACTCATATATTCCTTACTAGTTTGAGCCCCGTATATTACACGGGGAATTGATGAAAATTTTATAATTTAAACATTAATTAAAATACAATCGACAACACAATTATCATATATTGTTAATTTCGCCTTCGGCCCAAAGATTTTTGACAATTCTCGGAGACGATCGTGCTAGTAGGAACCCACGCAATGTGATGGCGGTGACAATTCAGCAACACATTAATTGTATCTGTTTTTTAACAGTCCCCTCATAATATATTGTATAGTGTATTTGTTTGTTTTTTTATGATCCATGTCATACGTGTGATCCATCTATATCGTGAGCCTTCAATATCACGATTAATAATAATACTCAAATAAGAAAAATAACATTCCCAAACAACAACTTAAAAGTAAAAGTTCGAATACACGAATAATTAAATAACATTCATGAAATAGAAAATTTGAAAAATAATAATATACATTATGAAGAGGTAGGTCCCAGCAGAGCCCAGTTGGACCCGCAAGACTCACCTTGAAAAGAGACGTCTGCGCAGAAACCAATTGGATCCGCAGGACCCACCATGCTCAGAGACGTGACGTCCTTACGCGCAGTACGCAAGCTGTTCCCGCAGGAAATGCCTCCCAATGGTGAAGTACTCCGCCTGTTCCCGCAGCTGCGGATACAAGCCATCAGGGAAGGCCACCCGCGCAGCAAGGCTACACGCACAAGGCACTTAGCTCTCAATAATTCAGTTGTCACCTGAAGGAATGAGCAAAGCCGGGAGCAATCCCGCACAAAGGCGGGAGGGGGAATACTCCCGCCCAAATAAGCCAGTCCGTACGATACGGGAAGATCTTCTGTACTGTACCTGACGAGGTATGGGCAAAAGATCTGACCAAAGATACGACAGCTTATTGACAACAGTATGGCGAGCAGCATGCTCTTGTACTGTATGTCACTATTAGCCGCTGCCTACTCACCAACTCCTGTCATACCACATGCATAGCCGGCAGTTGGTGGAAAAGGAATAGTACACAGCAGGCCTGGTCACTGTCAGCCGCTGCCTACCCACCAACTACCAGCATGGCACGTGCGTAGGCCACAGTTGGTAGAACAGGAATACTATTCAGCCGGCTATACCTTCTTGGAAACCTACCTTCGGCTATAAATACCCTAAATGGTATGATCATCATATACTATCTCGTATTACATATTATACCTGATATCTGCTCTAGCAATCTCTTAATATACATTTATATTCAAGAGCAATCTAGTCTGATTCTCACGCCGGAGGGTGGTCACAAGGAGGAACCCCCCCCCCCCTTCTCAGTGACGAGCTCACGGTGTCTGTTTTGCAGGTTATCAGAAGAACCATCTTTGCCGGGTCTAACCCCTCGTGGGAAACATCTATCTAACCCCCAGGTTACCCGTAATCTGCCCGGGGTCCGATTAGTGTTTCTTCATTGGCGCCATCCGTGGGATTCTAAATCAACAAAAAGAAACAGAGCATACCGTAAGGAACAGAGTTCAAACCGTATTCGAGGACGACCGGGGATCTTTTGCGCATCCGCATCCTTCCATACCCGGCTCATCCCGAGCATCACCATCCCGGACTCCGCAAAGCGGTAAACCGGAGATTGGACTCGGGATATCTTCGAGAACCATTCCGCCTCCTGGTAGTTGGAGGCGTGAAAGCTGGGAAGTGCTTGCACATTCTTGAATTTCATGGCAAGGGGGATGGCGCGAGCGGAGATGAAAAAGAACTCCCGGTTCCACGAGCGAAGACTGCGCTCGGTTGCGCAAATCTTCAAACCCTTGATCCGGGTTATCAGGGTATACCACCCCTGGATGCACCTTCAAGTGTAGAAGGTCATCAGGCGGTCGACAAAGGGCTCAATGCCTAGAATCCGGCACACCCACTCGAAGTGGCGAATCTTCGCGATCGCCATCGGGTGCACCTCGGTCAGGTGTACACCGTGCCTCTCTAGGACACGGTACACAAACTTTGTCAACGGGAACCTAAGATTCCCATAGACAAAGAATGCAGCATATACCCCGATCTTGCCTCTGGGGGCATCATACACCGTCTGATGGGGTTCAGGAAACTCAGGCTCGAGAGACTCGAGCATGAACTTCCTGACGATGTACTGATATAGATCGACAGGCAGAGCACACTGGCACTCGCCAGCAGTACTCTTGTCATCGGCGTGCACCCCAGCCTCCTGGGCTGTACCCTCAAGATCGTAAGAAGAAGACATCTTGCAGATGAAAGAAGAAAACGATTTCAAGAGAATGTTCGACTGAAAAGGTGAGTATTCGCCGGAAATCGTTTTGAAGATGAAGAGAAAAGTGAAAGTGTGGATTACAAAGAACCCTCTCCCCCTTTATATACTAATCGCAATTAATGCGATGAATTTAATGCGGAAGAGAGAGAAATCGAAGGTGCAATGAAACTATGACACGTGGCAAAAAGCAAGCTGGCAACAGCTGTTGAAAGGACGCGTACCATTAATTTCGCGGCCACGCGCCCGAAAAATCGCGCCCACGCGCCTGAAAAAGCGTCTGGAATGACCATGTACTGTCACGTCACCATAACTTCCTGCACGTCCTGACACAGTCAGAAGAAACCGTCGCACGACGTTTCAGAGGTTTGGACTGTTCTTATCCTTTCACCAACTCTTCGAATTTCAAAAAATTCAAAAAGATTCAAAAGTAAGCGGGAAAATACCCCTTACCTTGGCAACCAAGTAACTGTAAGACAGGTGCGGGTACAGTGTTAAGGCAAAACCCTTCACATACCTAGCACCTGCAGGGAATTGAAGCCAAGAATACCTCGGCAACCAAGTAACTATAAGACGGGTGCGGGTACACTGTCAAGGCAAAACCCTTCACATACTTAGCACCCGCAGGGAATTGACGCCAGGAATACCTTGGAAGTAAAGTAACCGTAAGACGAGTGCGGGTACAGTGTTAGGGCAAAACCCTTCACATACCTAGCGCCCCGCAGGGAATTGAAACCAAGAAGGATCTTCGGGCTAATGCTTGCGGAAACGGGAATAACATCCCCACATAGCGGGAACGTCGAGAACTATATTGTTTGAAGCTCCAAGATGGAATTGGTGGTTTTAACATAATTGATCACTATGTTCAAAACTACCAAAACCTCATGGAGAATCCACACAAGTGGGACTCAACGCTCCTGACTTGCGAGGAGGTTACAGACCTACCCGCATCATACCCAAAGATCAAGCAGAAAAGTTGGGAATTTCTGCAAGTGACATAAGGACTTCAGCGGGAAGAATCCCTATGGAAAACCTTAAAACTAAACCCTTTTCAAAACCCTTTGCTTAAGTCCAAAAGTTCACCTCACTTTATTAAACATTCATGAGAAGAACATTGGACTGGGGGGACTTGAAGAGGTAGGTCCCAGCAGAGCCCAGTTGGACCCGCAAGACTCACCTTGAAAAGAGACGTCTGCGCAGAAACCAATTGGATCCGCAGGACCCACCATGCTCAGAGACGTGACGTCCTTACGCGCAGTACGCAAGCTGTTCCCGCAGGAAATGCCTCCCAATGGTGAAGTACTCCGCCTGTTCCCGCAGCTGCGGATACAAGCCATCAGGGAAGGCCACCCGCGCAGCAAGGCTACACGCACAAGGCACTTAGCTCTCAATAATTCAGTTGTCACCTGAAGGAATGAGCAAAGCCGGGAGCAATCCCACACAAAGGCGGGAGGGGGAATACTCCCGCCCAAATAAGCCAGTCCGTACGATACGGGAAGATCTTCTGTACTGTACCTGACGAGGTATGGGCAAAAGATCTGACCAAAGATACGACAGCTTATTGACAACAGTATGGCGAGCAGCATGCTCTTGTACTGTATGTCACTATTAGCCGCTGCCTACTCACCAACTCCTGTCATACCACGTGCATAGCCGGCAGTTGGTGGAAAAGGAATAGTACACAGCAGGCCTGGTCACTGTCAGCCGCTGCCTACCCACCAACTACCAGCATGGCACGTGCGTAGGCCACAGTTGGTAGAACAGGAATACTATTCAGCCGGCTATACCTTCTTGGAAACCTACCTTCGGCTATAAATACCCCAAATGGTATGATCATCATATACTATCTCGTATTACATATTATACCTGATATCTGCTCTAGCAATCTCTTAATATACATTTATATTCAAGAGCAATCTAGTCTGATTCTCACGCCGGAGGGTGGTCACAAGGAGGAACCCCCCCCTTCTCAGTGACGAGCTCACGGTGTCTGTTTTGCAGGTTATCAGAAGAACCATCTTTGCCGGGTCTAACCCCTCGTGGGAAACATCTATCTAACCCCCAGGTTACCCGTAATCTGCCCGGGGTCCGATTAGTGTTTCTTCACATTACGTGCATAATTGCATTGTGATAAGATCAATTGCGGTCATAAGGTACGTTCTCAAGTATCTCATCTACACATCTCAATCACCAGCCAACCTAAAAAAGAAGAGTTGGTGCAATAAATTTTCTATAAAAGTTTACCTACCTAAACTTTATTTCAAGTTGTAGGTTAATCAAACTCAAGTCATATTAATAATAAAATGGTCAAAATTTAAGTTAAGACATGAGATAATGAGATGTAAGCTTTAATAACATATGTTACCAAAAACTACATGGCACATCAAATTCAAAGACAAGAAATCAACAAAATGTAAACTTTCAAACAAATCTTAAGAGCGAGCAAATTACACGTCTGACCCGCTAGAACTAGAGGTGCACAAAAATTTTGTTCTTCTCAAGTGGTCATTCTATTTGTGATTTTGTGGTTAAGCATCTTTGAGAAAACACGCGCCTTTTCAGTTGAATCCATTGCTATTATGTCTAGTAATTTGAAATGATCTTTACGTAGTGAAATTAGCATCTTGTTTAGAATTACAGTAAATAGAAATATAATTCAATAATTATGTATCAAAATATTTCAAAAAATATTAATAACACACCTACCGTTCTACATTTACTAATATAATTAGCAATAATTACTACCTCATAAATATATATATATATAGTATTAGAGAATTGCGCCTTTAAATATACAAATTGTATGACATTTATTCAGGCATAAATCCACCCAGTAATAATGTAGACAAAAGACATATTTTAGTCTAGAAATTTGTTGATAACAGTTGTTAAAGCATATAATTATGAAAGCTTATTTTGGTCCGTTACAATACTTTAATTCCTAGATCAACTAATATCAACCCAAAGCTCAAAATCTGCATTTAAAAACTACGTACAATAATATAAATTGAAAGTTAAAATTAAATTTACTATGATATTAAACAGTTTTTTACTATTAAACAGTTTGTCAGAAATATATTATTTAATCACTAGAAGAGTGCCCGCGCGATACCGCGGGAAACTGGAAACACATACTTGGATAATCATGTAACAATTTTTTTGGTGTTTATTATTTTGTTTGAAACTGTGAGATCGTTCACCAGTTTGATTTCACGGTTGAAACCGGAGCTGGCCGTGCATATTGAAATACTAATTATTTATTTATTTAGTATGAGATATAATATATATCAGACATAGTTAAAATATAGTTAACCAAAGATTTATTTAATACGAGCAAACTCGTCTATTACAATTTTAATTTAACCAAATTTCAAGTATGGTTTTTTATAATATTTGTTCTTGTTATGATTTCGCATTCTATTTATTCTAATAAGGTTTATTATTTATGTGACCCAAGTTATCTTGTTCATAGTATGATTCTCTTAATAACATATTAGTTGATGTTTAGTTTGAAGTGAATGTATATGTAGATTAATAATTCTTATTTTAAATTTTAAACTCAGTTTTTTTTATCAAAGTACAAACTATAACGAAACCTAATCGTTGGTAATGGTTCGGTTTAGTTGGGTTTGAATTAGAAACAGTTAGTTTCGTTTTTCGACGACAAAAAAACTGTGTAAAGTTGGCTCATGGTTTAATTTAAAACCATCAAAAGCAAACCGCAAACACTTTTGCATAACTTTTTTTACTTCGAAAACTTTAGCAATATGATACTCAAATTAAAGATAATAAAATGCTAGTTTTTATGATGCAATTTATTTTAAAAAATATTAACGTACGAAAAAGTTTTGACCGTTTAAAAATCGTGGGGGTAGTTGGGTTTAAAATGAAAATAAAATAACATATAATTAAAAGACTAAGGACCAATGTTGTAATTTTAGGGGATGAAACTTGTAATTATTTTGAAAAATTGCAAATTGAGATTTAAGGTTACAATGACATTTTTGCCCTTAGTTTATGTTGTACCTCATGCATTACATGTTGTAAATTACTTAAAAAGAGCGTCTTAATTTGTCCATCAATAGTATATTATGTATAGTATAGATATAGATAATAAGTACTATAGACTGCTTAAATTCAAACAACGAATATCTGAGTTGAACACATAAAACTCTCGAATCGTATTAGAGCAACCAGCCAACAACTTAAAAATGAAAATGAAGGCTCGTTTTGCTACCTTAGAATTTGATATCTTTTAGTGCCTTTCTAACCACTCCTCATGAACTACATTAGCCAAATGACTCTGCAAAATGAAGTTGTTTATATCAGCAAGTGGCTGCTTCTGCTAGTGAAATCTATATTATCCATAACTGCATATACATCATACCTGAAACGTGAATGTCATCGACTTATACCCTTTCCATTATGTATTTCCTCACTTTTTTTTAGAATGAATATAATCATGATATGCCTGCACACGATAGTGGCAACATCAGGTCATAGGGCTAAAAAGTTTTAGGAGTTAATAATTTTATTTAAATTCAAACATGAATATAGACTATATTTTTATTAGATTGAATCATTGAATTAAGTTCTATTCACTCACAAGATTTAAAAGGAGTTCTTCCGCAATATATATCTGCTACAGGCTGCAAAATTCGAATCCAACAGAAATAACAGAACTAGAAAAAAGAAGTTAATAGTTTGACTATTAACATATTACCACAAAGGGTTAAGCAACCTGACGTGATCCTTGTTAATATTTTACCCTTCCCGACCCGTTTTAACACGATTAGTCAGCCGACAGGCAATAAGTCTCCTCAACTTGCATCTTGATCAAGAATAAAAAAAATTTAATGGTTATAAGCTTGGGAAATTCATCAGTGGTGTCAAGAACTCGTGCTGATGGGTGTTGGATTCATCAGACCTCACACTACTGTAAATTGTTGAAACTATTTTTGAACCTTCACCAAGAACCCTTGTGACGTGTCAAAATGCTCATGCCTTTTAAATTTGGAGCCTCTGAACATGTTTTAACTTAATTTCTAGCATGTGGAAAAAGTCAAACTCTGACCCGTCTAACCAAAAATCCTAGACCAGAACACAAGTGTAATTAGTTTTAATATCAAGACATGAAATGGTGGCATAATCTTTGTGGGTCAAAATTACTCAAATATAGAGTCTACAAGAGTATATATTTGTGGTTTATTTCACGTATTGATATTGATATAATAATACACATTTACGAAATCAAAATGACTCTGTTTCTTTATGAGACAGATATCGAGACAATTTTAATATTCATCCTTGTCACACGCCGACTAAAGGCGGCAGAACATGCCGAGGTGTAACAATTGCCCATAAGCACATGACACTATTTAAAACGACGATATTTAACAAAATCATTTCATTTCACAACATCGAAAATGTCACATAACGAATATTCATAACATAGTCATAACAAGATATCACAAAATATAGCAAATCATATATTGTTCATTTTGCTAATAACCTAAAGGTATTGTGACGTTTTCTCCACAAGCTCCATAATCAACCTAAATGAAAACCTGTAACATTTCATAAAATAAAGTTTATCAACACAAAGATTGGTGAGCAATTCATAAGGTTGAGTATATAAGTATATAATAAGAAAAGCCACAATCTTGTATACGAAACAACAAAATAAATAGCAATAATTTGGATAATATGAGGTCGCTAATAAGAATACATTAGCGGCACCGTCTATGAGAGAATACCAAATAGATTCAGATTTCTTGAGGTCGTTAATAAGAATACATTAACGGCACCGTGCTATAAGAGAATACCAGATAGTTCACAGATTTATGAATCAACCTTCCAAAAGCGATAAAACACATAAGCATATAGACATATAAGCATAGAACACCAAATCGAGCAATTATATAATTAAATATACAATAACGGTTGTGGTTTAAGAATCAAGTATAAACCATTTAATTTGAATAAGTATGAAATGTCACCCCTAAAACAAAAGATAGAAAACGGGGTATGAAAATACTCACGTTCAAGTAATAAACTTGAAAGATGATAATTTGAAGATTTTGCCGGAACGACGGGTTTAATGAACAAAGCCTAAAAGGAAAGAAGTTCGGGTTTAGAAAGGTTGTCTTGAAGATCTTTAAATAAAATAATTGTTGCGAAAAGTAAACAATTAAAGTTCAAGGTTTAAAATGTAACTATTTAAGAATTTATAATAATAACCCTTTAAAAATGTAAGTTTGCTCGAAACCGGGTTAAAGTATCTAACCTTAATATTTACTCAACCTATGTTAAGTAATAAGGTGGGTAAAATGCAAGAATGCAAGTCCCTTGGGAATAAAGATACTAAAACGGGTTTTAACGAGTGTTCGGGTTGTTGGTTCGGGTCTTGATGATTGGTCAAACCCAAAGTCAACTTTACAAAATATTAAATGTTATGAGATAACTCATAAAAATTAAGCAAGACTTAACCAAGTATGTAGATCTATTGTTTTAGAACTAACAACGTACGTTAAGCGAGTGTTCGGTTTTGTCGGTCCAAACTTTGTTATGAGATCAAGTTGGATCCAATATTTCCAAGTACTTAGGAAAGTAATTAAAATCAGTTTGTAAACTATTTTTAAAGAAATATACAAGTCTTGATAGCTAAAAACACATTTGTGTGTTAAGCGAGTAAAAGTCGGTTTAGTTCGGTTTCCATCTCACAATAAGTTCATAGTTGGTTTCCACATAACCCAAATATCCAAGAACTTGTATAATAATGTACAAATGAAAATACTTAAGTTTTACAACCAAAAAGTTAACGATAAAGTCTTTAAACAAAAGTTCGGTTTACGGTTCAGATCTAGTTTTGGGTTAAGACCGAGTTTAGAATCTACTAACCCATAACCATGGAACTCATAAAAATGGTTTTATAAACTGATATCTAACATTAAACATGTTTAAAACAAGTATTTAACTAAAACTAGTAAGCAAAGTTAGGTTTACAGTTTAGAGCTATTTACGGTAAAACCGAAGCATAGACCCTCAAACCCATAACCATGGAACTTATAAATAAACTAAAATGAGCAGAAGTTAAGCATGAATAATATGTATAAACAAGTTATATAAGTATATATATATATATATCAAGAACACGATGTCCTCCATGAAGCCTTGCCTTACGAGGTCCGAAACCTCACCGACGAGAATCGGAGAAGTAACTACCAAAGGTAACAAGGGGTGTGTATATATATATATATATCTTGTTACACAATATTCAAGTATTAATAAGACTATATAAATAAATTAGAATGAAAGATTAAACTCAGTTTGACTTTTGGAAGTCAAACATTTAAGAACACTAAGAAAACAACCTTAAGATCATTGAATTTGAGAGAGAATTTGGAGTTGTAGTAGGGAAAAATGAAGGGAAATGGTAGTGTATATATAGGGTAAGTTGAAATGGTCAAATATAAAGTGTTTTGCATGAAAATGGGATGGTTTAGTCACATGTTTGCATAAAAATAAGCCAAAAATGATTTCTGTGCAGACCTCCCTTAGCGCGGTGCTAAGGTCTCTGCGCTTTGATCTTAGCGCGGTGCTAAGGTCACAAAGAGAAAAATCTGAACTTTCAAAATTGGCAGTTTTGACCCCCGGAGTTGATTTAAGCGTTTTAAGGCCATTTTTAGGGACCGAAAAGGGTGTTTTCAAGACCCAACAAGTATAAAACAATATTGTAACATAAATCCATCATTTTGATTATATGATAAGCTTCGGTTTATAAAACAGGTCGGTTTACATATTAAAAGTTTACAAAATGAATACGAATCAAGGCCCGAAATTGACGAATGTCACTGTATCCCATACTTTAGGGAATTTCGTCCCGAAATTAAGACGAAGACGATGATGCAAACAAATGTGGATACTTCTATTTCATTGTGTCTTCTCGTTCCCAAGTGAAATCCACGCCACGCCGTGATTCCCATCGATCTTTGACTAACCGAATACGACTACGCTTGGTTTTCTTCTCGTTGCGATCCATGATCTCAACGGGTCGTTCAACCATGATCATCGACTCATCGACATGTACTTAGTCGAGAGGTATATGGAGATTACCCTCGGCTAAGCACTTTTTAAGATTCGAAACATGAAAAGTCGGATGAACACCGACAAGTTCTTGCGGTAATTCAAGTCGATAAACTACCTTCCCAACACGTTCAATGATTTTGAAAGGACCAACGAAACGAGGAGCTAGCTTACCATTCTTTCCGAAACGGACTACCCCCTTCCAAGGAGATACTTTTAGAAGGACAAGATCGTCAACATTAAATTCGATCGGTTTTCGCCGTTTGTCGGCGTAACTCTTTTAACAATTTCTAGCGGCTAGGAGATTCTTATGGATTTAATCGATGAAGTCGGTAGCTTCTTGGAC
Organism: Bidens hawaiensis; assembly: GCF_021521415.1. Lineage (NCBI taxonomy): Eukaryota > Viridiplantae > Streptophyta > Magnoliopsida > Asterales > Asteraceae > Bidens > Bidens hawaiensis. The sequence continues at coordinate 1,203,952 of NW_027491058.1, read as the reverse complement.
CATTTCGGGTCTCGTGATTTGAGCTTCACCGATTTCATTCCTGCTAATCGGGGAACGACATTTACTACCGTAAAGAGCTTGAAAAGAAGCCATATCAATGCTAGAATGATAGCTATTGTTATATGAGAACTCGATGAACGGAATGTGAGAATCCCAATTTCCACCGAAATCAAGAACACACGCTCGTAGCATATCCTCGAGTGTTTGGATCGTACGCTCGGATTGACCGTCTGTTTGTGGATGATAAGGGGTTGTAAGATCGAGACGAGTTCCTAAGGCTTCTTGAAGGGACGCAAAAAATGAGAGGTAAAACGAGCATCGCGATCAGAAATGATAGTCAATGGTAAACCGTGTCGGCACACAATCTCCCAAACATATATTTGAGCAAGCTGCTCGACAGAATACTTCTCGCGGATCGGAATGAAATGAGCAGATTTGGTTAAACGATCAATGATCACCCAAATACTATCATTGCCTTTTTGGGTGTTGGGTAATTTAGTGATAAAGTCTATAGCAATGTCTTCCCATTTCCAAACGGGAATCGGTGGTTACTCGAGTAGATCAAAAGGTCTTTGATGTTCGGCTTTGACTTTTGAGCAAGTAAGACATTTAGATACAAACAACGCTACGTCATTTTTCATACCTGGCCACCAAAAGGTAGCACGAAGATCGAAGTACATCTTATCGGCACCGGGATGAACGGAATATAGCGAATTGTGAGCTTCGTCGAGTATACAAGTACGAAGATCGTCGCTATTAGGACCCCACAAACGATTGATAAAGTACAAAAGACCATCGGGTTTGGTTTCAAGTTGATGTTCGGCACCACATGACATTTTGTCGTACATGTTACCTTCTTCAACGATGGTACATTGAGCTTGGAAGATATGAATTTGAAGATCGGTTTGAACAACAACGCTTAGAAGCAGAACGGGTTTAACATTAACTTTTCGACTTAGGGCGTCGGCGACAACATTCGCTTTACCAGGATGGTAGCGAATTTCTCAATAGTAATCACTAAGTAATTCGGCCTATCGTCGGTGTCTCATGTTGAGATCTTTTTGGTCAAAAATATGTTGAAGGCTTTTATGATCGGTAAAAACCACACATTTCGTACCATAAAGGTAATTTCTCCAGATTTTAAGAGCGAAAATGACGGCAGCAAGTTCGAGATCATGAGTCATATAGTTCTTCTCGTTAACCTTTAGTTGCCTTGATGCGTAAGCAATGACTTGACCTCGTTGCATGAGGACACAACCAAGACCTTGATGTGAGGCATCGCAAAATACAACAAAATCGCCGTTTCCATCGGGAAGAGTTAGAACGGGAGCATTGCAAAGCATGTCATTGAGAGTACAAAAGGCTTCCTCTTGTTTCGAACCCCAATCGAATGGTTTCTTTTTATGAGTAAGGGAGGTAAGAGGCAAGGAAATCTTAGAAAAATTCTGAATGAAACGCCGATAATATTCGGCCAAATCGAGGAAGGATCGAATTTCCACCGGAGTCGTTGGAGTTTTCCAATCCTTAACGGCCTCAATTTTAGCGGGATCAACATGAATACCTTTGTCGTTTACGATATGTCCTAAAAATTGAACTTCCTCTAGCCAAAATTCACATTTGGAGAACTTGGCATAAAGTCGTTCGTTTCTAAGGAGCTCGAGAATGGAACGCAAATGGTGTTCATGTTCGCCTTTTTAGTTTCTTTGTTTTCGAATCTTCTATTTGAATTGGTTTTTCAACAAATTTTAAGTTTTCATTTATTTCAACATCTTTTAAAGGCATCGATAGAGATTCGTCGGCTAAACACTTTCGCAGATTCGAAATATGGAATACATCGTGTATCCCTTGCATTTCCTCAGGCAGTCGCAAACGGTATGCAACAGTGCCAATTCATTCAAGTACCTCGAAGGGTCCAACGAATCGAGGACTTAGCTTTCCTTTCTTTCCGAAGCGAACAACGCCTCTCCAGGGCGAGACTTTCAAAAGAACTTTGTCACCAACATGAAATTCCAATGGCTTACGACGAATATCGGTGTAACTCTTTTGGCGATCATGTGCCGTCTTAAGTCGTTCTCGGATTTGAAGAATCTTGTCGGTGGTTTCATGAACTATCTCGAGTCCAGATAATTGATTGTCTCCGGTTTCAGACCAACATACGGGCGTTCTACATTTTCGATCACATAACGCCTCGAATGGTGCGGCTTGAATACTTGTGTGATAGCTATTGTTATACGAGAATTCCATTAGGGTAAGTGGTTTCACACAAGCGCCGAGCATGTCTTCCAACGTTTGAATTGTCCTTTCACTTTGCCCATCAGTTTGTGGATGATAGGCAGTGCTAAGGTTTAACTTGGTGCCTAACGCTTGTTGGAAGCTATTCCAGAAGTGAGACATGAAACGACTGTCTCGATCAGAAATTATAAACAATGGTACTCCATGCAAAGCAACGATGTTATTCACATAAATACGCGCTAGTCTACCCATAGAGTACGATTCATTGATGGGTATAAAGTGGGCGGATTTTTTCAATCGATCCACAATAACCCATATAGCATTGTGTTGTTGAGTTGTTTTAGGGAGTTTAGTAATAAAATCCATGGTGATTAGATCCCACTTCCACACTGGAAGTTCGGGTTGCTGGAGCAATCCCGAAGGCTTTTGGTGTTCAGCCTTGACTTTCAAACAAGTTAAACATTTCGCCACATGCGAAGCGATGTCCTTTTTCATCCCATTCCACCAGTAGTTTGGTTTGAGATTTTGATACATTTTGTCACTACCGGGGTGCATCATGTACTTGGACTAATGAGCTTCGTTCAAAATTTTCTCACGTAAGTCTCCAATGATTGGTACCCAAATCCTATTACCGAGTCTAAGGATACCATCGTCACCCTTGACTAGTGAGTCAATGGTGTCGTTGCGTTTTTCGTCGGAGATTTTGTTTTCATTGATCGCTTGAGTTTGGGCAGATTTTATTTGCTCAAAAAGATTGACTTGAAGTTCTAGCCGCAATGCTCGGACTCTTTTTGGCTTTTCATGCTCTTTATGACTTAAGGCATCGGCCACAACGCTGGCTTTGCCTTCATGGTAAACGATCTCGCTGTCTTAGTCGTTAAGAGTTTCCATCCAGGGTCGTTGGCGCATATTAAGTTCTTTTTGATCGAAGATATGTTTTAAACTTTTATGATCAGTGTACAAGGTAAATCTTACTCCATAGAGATAGTGCCTCCATATCTTAAGTTCAAAGATTATGACGCCTAACTCTAGATCGTGAGTTGTGTAGGTCTTTTCGTGTACCTTGATTTGACGAGAGGCATAGGCGATCACTTTCTTTTGTTGCATTAGTACACATCCCAATCCAGAATGAGACGCATCACTAATGACAACAAAATCCTCAGTACCTTCTGGCAAGGCCAGTATAGGTGCTTGGGTGAGTTTCTGTTTAAGTATGTCGAATGCCTCTTGTTGCTTTGTTCCCCATTCATATTTAATGTTTTTACGAGTCAAGGAAGTTAGGGGAATGGATATACGAGAAAAAGTTTCAATGAACCTCCGATAATAGCCGGACAAACCCAAAAAACTTTGGATATCGGTTGGCGAATTTGGAATTTCCCAGTTCGAGATGGCTTCGATTTTAGCGGGATCGACTTAAATACCATTCACATTTATGACATGCCCAAGAAATTGCACTTCGTGCAACCATAACTCGCATTTTGAGAACTTGGCGTACAACATCTCGGTTCTAAGTAATTCAAGTATGGTTCGGAGGTGGACTACATGATTAGCCTTAGACTTAGATTAAATAAGTATGTCGTCGATGAATACGATAACAAATTTATCCAAGTAAGGCTTGCAGATTCGATTCATCATGTCCATGAACGCGGCTGGCGCATTAGTAAGTCCGAATGGCATAACGGTGAACTCATAGTGCCCATACCTTGTTCGGAACGCGGTTTTTGGAATATCTTCAGATTGAACTTTGAGTTGGTGATAACCAGAATGAAGGTCGATTTTGGAAAAGAAACTAGCACCTTGAAGTTGGTCAAAAATATCATCGATTCGAGGGAGTGGATAACGATTCTTGATTGTGACTTTGTTCAACACACGATAGTCGATACACATACGTATAGATCCATCCTTCTTCTTGACGAATAGAATTGGCGCTCCCCATGGTGATGAACTCGGTCGAATGAAAACTTTCTCAAGAAGCTCGTCGAGTTGTTTCTATTGTTCCTTCATCTCAGTCGGAGCAAGACGATATGGTGCCTTTGCGATCGGAGCAGTACCGGGAATAAGATCGATCCTAAACTCTACTTCACGATCGGAGGGATTCCGGGTAGTTCATCAGGAAAGACATCAGAAAAGTCGGAGACGATAGGCACGTCCTTTATCTCCTTTGGCTTGGATTCTTCAGTGACGTAAGCCATGAATGCTAAGAATCCTTGATTCAAACATTTGTTAGCCCTAATTATTGAAATTATGTTAACTTGGCCAGCGTCTTTGTCCCCTTCAATTCGAATTGTTCGTTTATCGGGGGCTTGAAGTTCGACAGTTTTGCTATTGCAAATGATACGAGCATGGTTGTTGGATAACCAATCCATACCAAGTACAATATCAAAACCAACAAGAGTCATAGGCAATAATTGAATAGGCAGAATATAACCAGCTAAGAGAATTTTTTACGTTTTCAAAGGCTTCGGAGATTTTAACGATTTCGCCGCTAGCAGTCTCGACGCTTAGAGTTTTATTTAATTTTGTTAAAGGTTCGTTTAATAGACTACAAAAGCTATAATCTATAAAACTTAAATTGGCACCCGAATCAAACAAAACTCTAGCATAGGTGTCGTTGACTAAAAACGTACCGGTGATGGTTTCCGGCATGTCAGCGGCCTTTTTCGTGTCAAGTACGAAGACTCTTGCATTTCCTTTCTTGTTCTGGCCACTTCCACCCGCACCACCAGTCGCGGGTTTGTTCTTTGGTACTCGAAACTTAGATGCCCCATATCCTTGCAATTATAACATGTCATCTTCTTCTTCCAACAGCTAGCCGCAGCATGGCCCGGTCTTTGGCATGATTCACAAACAGTTGATGAAACATGTCGGGATTGCCCTCGGTGGCGCTTTCGGCAAATCTTACAGAATGGAGCGTTCGAGTTGAACCCAGATCAACTTTGGTTTGCGCCCTTGCCCTTGTAATTGGAGCTTCCTCCTATTCTCCCTTGATTGTTGGTTGTTGATACTTTCTTATCTTCTTCTTTGTTGCGGACAAGGTCGCCCATCAGATAACCAGCTAACTCCATCGCGGAGTCGGCAGTTTGAGGTAAATGAGACCTCACCATGTGTAACACCCCGTTACCGCAGCGGAAACGTAAACGGGATGCAACAGACACATCTGATATCAACAGCATTGCTTATAAAGAAAACACCACTACATTAATTTACATTATATTACATTGTTCCGAGTTTAGTTCCCGTCTAGGCGATAGCACATAAGTTTTACCAACATTACATAATCATATTTAATACAAAATGATCACTAAACTTCCACAAATAGCAAGCATCATCAAGCATGTAGCACTTACTCCAGTTTGGGAGTACCTAGAAAGCATGTAAAGAAAACGGGTCAACTACGAATAGTTGGTGAGTTTCACTAATTTAAACAACAGTGACAAATCATTATAATAATCATATATTAGCGATGTAATTATGCTGAGCCCACAAGTGAAACCTCTGACTATCACACACAACCCCCGTGGCATATCCCCCGCCCACGGGCCCGTGACATATCCCCCGTCCACGGAACTGCCCCAAACCGCTATGTCTAACATTACATAGCAAAATAAATATCAACAAAATAGACATGTGCAACTGGCTGGGAAACATCAGCAAATCCATGCCGGACCAGTTGGGTTTGTCAGACCAATAGTACTATCCACACTCTACCGGCTTTCAGTTAATCACTCGTGTTCCGGGGCCTTAGAATGTTAGCAACTCAGACAATTACCATCTTAGTACATTTCCGTACGATTCCCGTACAATAAAACATATATAAACCCACGCAATCCATGCGTTCAGTATGTATTTAAACATTTCCATAACAACATGCTTTCCGCCCCGGGAAATTATTTAAAAACAACTCAGGAAAAGGGGCTCGTGAAACTCACCTTATTGTAGGCAAATTAGTAATACAACACTCCCGCTACTAGTCCAAATCTGTAATACGATCCCTAAGTTCGTTACTATACAATCACTATTAACATAACTTTAACCGTGTTAACCGGTACATATGGGGACACAGTTAACCCAGTACTGTACCCGTTCTGGGGGCAATGTTAACCCAGAAACACTTTCACCGGACTCAGATTGTGATATCGTATAGAGTTCACTAGTCAGATCTACTATTAGTCATTTTTCCCGTTTTGCGTGCCTAGCACGGTTATCCATTTTTATGTTTCAAAAATGAGTTTGGTCACACACGACCCGAAAATAGTTGTTAATTGATAATTTAACTAAGTTGTGAAATTAGGGCTCGGTTTAGATGTCCCGATTGGCCGCGGGACTCGTTTCCTGTCATTATCGTACCGGAAACTGTTAAATAGGCTAAAAACACTCAGATCATCCAACTTATTTTCGGATGATTCATTTTTACTTGTTTAACTTGATTATATGAAAATAGTTCATTTTTAGGGTTTTTATACACCAGTCAGCTCGCTTATGCGAAATTTACCGGTTTACGCGTTTTAAGCTTTAAAAGTTTGTTTTAGCACAAATAATTATCCGTTTAGTCTCGGATCTTGAAATTTTGCAAAAATCACTTTTTGACAGTGGGGAATTTTATAAAAATATTTCCAGAATTAATTTTTATATTTAACATTTATTTATCTATTTTTAAACACCATTTAAACACTAAATATGTCGTAAATACCAAACGATCTTAGAAAAATCCCAAATTTTTCCTGGATGACCCCTGCCATCTCCATGGTCCCCTGTAATTTTTCCAGAACCAAAATCCCTTTTTAAATGCCATTTTCACTAAAACCGAGCTAGAAAACCGAAATTTTGTGTGTGTCTTATACATGTTATAAAAAGCTTATCTAAAATTTTCCAGAATTTTTCATGATATTTAACTATTTTTCACCATTTTTGGCCAAAACCGAGCATTAAATTCACCAAATATTCATCCTTTATCCAAAAATTACCAAAAATTCACAGAACTCATATTTTCATGTGTAGATCATCCCTGTAAAATTTCATGACCTAACTCTACACGAAACACAATCTGTCCAAATCACAACCCTTATACAAAAACCGAACTACCTTGAGTTTCTAGCTCCAAACCGCAAGAATCTCGCTTTCTAGCCCTTGCTAGCAACTAGATACAACACCTACAAGCACAATAACACCACACCAAGCAAGTTACACCCACAATCAAGCCATTTCTTTCATGGTTTCGGTTATGCTTTAAAAACAAAGATTTAACCGTAAAAATTCGTTTTTGGTTCGTTTAACTCCTTTCTTGGACCAAGATCCCTTGTATAACCCGTATACATCACTTGATCATGCAAGAATCGGTTCCATCTCGGGTTTTCACCCTTTTTCACTTGGAAACCTCATTTCCTTGCTAAAACACTCAAGAAACGAACTTAAACACGTACATAACAAGATTTTACCTCGGTTTTTCTTGTTAAAAAGCTTGGGTTTTAGTCCAAGAACTTGAGAGGATTGTTGGATTGATGGTTTGTGTTTGTAAAAAAAGAAAATGAAATGAAGTGTGGGATAAGGTGGTCCGATCGGACCAAGTTGGAGGGTGGGGTGGGTCCCACATCTTCATTTGTGGCCATATATTCAGATTCTCGTAATCTGGATAATGTTTTGGATAATCTGGTTCAGTTCGTTTTTCGGTTAAACGTCTTATTCGGCTTAAAACGAGGCTAAAACGGTCGTTTTTCGGCTTAAAAATGAAATTTATATAAAACTGATTTAAAAACTTAAACCATGACATTTATTAACTAAAAACATCATAGTATTAATAATTGTGCATCTTTTTCGGCTTGATCGATCGTCTCTTGCTCGGTTTGGTATTAAAGGTTTCGTTTAACGTACCGACGTACCATTAAATCGAAATCCTTTTTCTGTGCTTTAATTCACTTATCCCGAAGCTTTAATACTTCGCAAACATCACTAAATAATATATATTTCGTCTATAATGCAATCCCCGATCGTTCGGGCTTCAATAACCGTTAATCGGTTAATCGTATTTCCAATGCGATTAACTGTATAATCGAGTATAATTCGTACCATGAATCATACATACTTGTATAAACGCATCATAATTCACATATTCATTATTAACTAACACATAAATAGTATATACCGGTTAGGGTATACCTGATTTTGCCGGAATCGTTACACCATGTCGCGGATTTCCCGCGGCAATCCCCATATATATCTTGTGACTTTGCTGGGTTCAGGATTAACCAGCTGGGGAACCGGGCGACAGTACTCATGAAATTTTGTGTTGTATTCTCGGAGATTTGTCCCCACGACCTTATGATTAAAAAATTTAGTTTGAATTTGGTCGGTTTCATGCATGGGACAAAACTTTGCCATCAACATCGCCTTGAATTCATCCCAAGAAAGATTGTATAACACTTGATGTCCTTTGCTCAAGATCAATGTGTTCCACCATTCCAACGCCTCGCCTCTAAACATCTGCGCAGAGTATTGTATCATTTCTTGACGCGAACACTTGCTTATTATGACGATTGATTCCATCTCCTCTAGTCATCTAACGGTTGTGATAGCTCCTTTATCTCTATAAAATTCCTTTGGTCCGAAATACTTGAAATCTTTGAATGAACACCCTCCAATATTTAACTTCTTGAACTCTTGACGAACTCCACCATCAGCATTCGGTTCATGAACACTTTCCTCAATACGAGATGGTTTCGGACGAGACTTAACGGACTTATGGGAAAGATTAACATATTGAGAATGTTTAGAGTGTTTTGATTGAGATCTAGCCATAGATTCTTCTCTAACCACATCCTTTATCATTCTTTGTATTTGACTCATATATTTTTCAGGAATTGGTTCATCTTGTTTGTTTTCAGGACCTTTTCTTTTTTCTTTTCTTATTTCTTCTTCTTTACGTGCATTCTCTATGTTGTTACTTTGTTGAGACATTATTCTTTTCTTTTTCAATATTTCTTTATATCTGAAATTTTAAAAATTTCTTTTCTCAACATATCATTTTATTTCATAAAGATATATATATATATATATATATATATATGTATATATATCATAAAATGATATATATATTTATTTTACAACACACACACACACACACACACATATATATATTGATAAACCTATCTTTACTTAAGAACGTCTTAACGTTCTTTATTACACATTTTTCACATAACACATAAGATTACATTAACACACACAACTTCCTCATCACATCCTCTATCATCATCGCTTCAATCCTTCATAAACTTCCTCACAACCTTGGTTAACTTATTGCATTTTCGAAGAAGCGTCTCTCATATCTTCTTCTTTTTCTTCCCATCAACGGATATCTTCTTCCTCAAATCGTCCGTCTCATGCAAGGAACGGTCCAAGTGTTCCTCCTGTGACTACGGGATTTCGTTGGGGTATCCGTATCTTGGAGGTGGGTCGCGGTAACCCATCATCACCATGTCGTAATGATCCTCTGGTTCTGGATACGGGGAAGCGGTCACGTCGGATGAGTAGTGGAAGAAAACTTCGGCAACTTCGTTTTGTTCTCGAATTTCATTGGCTTGCTCTTCTTCCGTTGGGATCGTGCCTTGAAAAGGTGAAAATCTTGATGAGGCTTGGTTCTTGAGTTTCTTGAGGTATTGCACATAGGGGTCAACAAAACCATAGCTTGGGTTTTGGGAAGAGAGTGATTCCTCAATTGGTGTTGTCATTTCATTTGGATTATCGGGATATTCTTCTTCCGGATCTTTTTCTTCCTCAGGGTCCTCTTCTTCTTCTTCTTCTTCAGGTTCCTCTTCCTCCGTGAGTTGAACGGTCTCCTTCATAATTGGTGGCATTCGGAAACTTTCATAGAGCTTCATCACCCTCATCTTGGGTTTGCGGGATGGCCCTTCACCATTGTTAGGTTGAGAGTCAACTGAATTGAAGGCAGAGCTTCCGGTATGCCATCTTCGTTGGTCGGAATGGCATTGCATCCAGTCAGACGATAGAGATCTTGGTTCTTCTTTAATTGGTCGATTGGAGAGGAAAGCATACGTTGGGTGAGGATTTGGTGGTAGATATGTTGGATTGCTAGATAGGTAGTAGGTGGTATCTCCGATGGTTGATATGTGGGGATCTCTGATGGATGGTATGTTGGAACTTCAGAGGGATGATACATTGGGATACTTGGCGGATGGTAGCTTGAGTGTATTGGTGCTTGATATCCATGCCATGGTGTATCGTCGGGAAGATTAATCGGGTTTTGTTCAGTACCGGGATATTGAAATGGTTTAGTTAGGTCATGCTCCATATCTTGATCGAAGAATGCTTCATAATAATCTTCATTCATGTTATCCTGGCATAGTGGTTCGGCAATTCCATCCTCCTTTGCTTTTCGTACATAGTTCTCCATCATGCTCTTGAATGACATCTAACATTTTGGGTGGTTTAGAGTGAGGAGGGAAAGAAAATGTTTACCAGCCTATCTTAACCCTATTTCAAATAAACAAGTAATGAAATTTTCCTATACTTGGATCGAAGCTTAGGTATTATCTTGTAATACCTAATTCGCTAAAATCGATGGCTCTGATACCAACACTTGTCACACCCCAGACCACGGCCTAGGCGTATGACACATATGTTGGTACCACATTTGTAAATAAATCAGAGTTACGTTTAATTAGTGGAAGGCTTATAAACATGTGGATTTAAATTGTAAATATTTACATACAAAATACGGAATTTAAAAGTTTCCTGTTTAATGTTTAAAGGATTACTTGTTTAAGTTTTACAAAACCACCATTAATATTTATATTGAGTTTTATCAAAAGATCCGAGCCATCGGATATCTTGAGCACTTCGTCTTTTCCAAGCACTATCCTTGATTACCTGCAAAATGTAAGAAAATACGTCATCAACGAATGTTGGTGAATATGTTGACGCAAAAAATATTTTTTTTACTTAATTACCCCTCGAGACTACGTAGGCCTCGGGCCAACATGGCTTAGGAATAATCAAGTTAAAACAACACAATTTATAAACTCAAGTCTATATACTCGGTTCCCCCAACAAACACCACAGCGTTCGACTAGTTGAGTGCCTATATGTATACACAAGGTCATACTCCCCGCAGGCGAGCGTAATTGTGATCAGGTGTGATGTGCCCACCATATATGTAAGGATCCAGACAAACGTACACGATAGCCTGAGGCAATTTTTATACCCTTGTTTATAAATGTTTGAGAGACACTTAGTCTCATGTAAAGTTTTTCATATAACATATTGACTCGTTTGAAAAAAAGTTTGTAAAAGTGGGGCGTATTCCCCTTTTCGATTTGGATCGGCTTCAAACACCGTCCGAGGGTCTTTCCCGTTGCTATCTCGCACCTATAGTACGAGTATAACCATTTGTTAGTCGGATATACAATCCGACTTAAGACCTTTAGTTTTATTTTATAAACTTTACCTCGATGAACCTTTAGTTCAAAATCTCTTTTTACTTTAAAACCTTTAGTTAAAAAGTAATTTATAAACCTTTAGTTTATTTATAAAACCCTACGTTTCTTCTTCTCTAAGAAACATATTCTTTTCTTTTCTTTATTATTTAAGAATAGTTATTTATTCCTTAAATAATATTTATAACAAAGAATATATACATATATACTTACACTCATATATACATATCTATCAATATTCACAATCTTATCTTTTATTCTTTCTTTGCTATGTTTTCTTTTATTTATCGAGGTATCGAGTATAACCTTGACTTTAAGGTTTAAGCCTTTTATAATATTTTATTATTATTTTCATTGGCGTTACGCCTACCTTTGTTGGCTTATGGAAACCCTAATTACTCGAGCATCACTCCAACGCCGCTTCACCTTCATTTCCTTCTCGTTCAACCCTTATTCTCGTTATCCTTTCCTTGGCACGCCAAACGACTAACACCAATATTTCACCACTTGTAGGAACGCTTTACGAGACTAATCATCATGATGTCGAGATATAACAAACGCCTTCTTGGTTGATACGTCGGTGGATAGTGGCACGAACTTCAAGGAAACGAACACGTAAATCAAGGAATCGGGGCACGGTTTTCGAGGTGGATCGAGGGTTTGATTATGGAGTTCTAGTTAGATGTTAGAGAGAGAGAGATGTACTGATTTTGGTGTGAGAAATGAAGATCCCGACTTTTCTATTTATAGACAAAACTTGGGAGCACATTGCGATACGCGATGGCATCCTGGTTTTCCGTCGCGTATCGCGACGTAACTCTGGCCAGTCACCATGTAGGTCTGCCACGTGGCGCCACGTGGCAGACGGTGTGCCACGTGTTGACACGTGGCGGACGATGTGCCACGTGTCAGGACACGTGGCTGACGGTGTGCCACGTGTGGACATGTGGCAGATCTGGCGCCAGAGGTTTCAGACCAAGTCATCGTGATACACGATGACGTAGCTTCCACGACGATCTCGTATCGCCTTTGACTCTCTTCTAGAAGTTTTGACTAAGTCCTTCGCGATACGCGATAGGCTTGTCCTTTGTCCCATCGCGTATCGCTATGGGACAGAAAATCAGAATTTTCATTTTAAACCCTAAGGTTTGGATTTTGACAAATTAGATCATAGACTTTGAAAATTTGATATTTTGAACTCGAAATTTTCTCGATGTTACAATTATCATGACACTTTTGCCCATGTGGCAAAGCTAGTAACTGTTAGAACCCTTTTGGCAATGGCAGTGAAAAGAGACTGGGTTATTCACCAACTCGATGTGAATAATGCATTTTTGCACGGAGATTTAAACAAAGAAGTGTATATGAAGATCCCACAAGGTTTTGCTAAAGAGAAAGAAACGAGAGTTTGCAGGTTAAAGAAATCGCTTTATGGTTTGAAGCAAGCGTCAAGGAACTGGTACCCAAAATTCACCAATGTCTTGCTTGACCTCGGGTTCAAACAATCTAAGGCCGATCATTCACTCTTTACACAACGAGAAGGAAAAGATTTTGTGGCTGCTCTTATATAGGTGGACGATGTCTGTCAAGATTTAAAGCCTAAAGAGTGGTCTTGACAAGCGTTTTAGCATAAAAGAACTTGGAAACTGAAAGTATTTCCTTGGCATTGAAGCTGCACGTACTCGTGAAGGTTTGGTACTTAGTCAAAGAAAATACACTTTGGATACTCTCTACGACTGTGGGTTACAAAGATGTAGACCGAGTTCATTCCCTATTGAACAAACCCCCAAATATTTTAAAAGTGAAGATGCGCCAAAGGTAGATGCTAACCGTTATCGTCACATAATAGGCAGACTGCTTTACTTGCAAGCCACTCGGCCCGACATAGCTTACGTTGTGAACATTCTAAGCCAATTCGTTGCTGACCCAAGAGAGACATACATGGATGCTGTGCATCGCATTTTACGATACCTCAAAGCCACACCAGGACAAGGTGTCATTTTCCCATGGGAGGGAGGATGCAATCTTACTGCTTATTGTGATTCGGACTGGCTCGGATGTCCTTACACCAGAAAATTTCACACAGGTTACTTACTTCTCCTTGGTGGAGCGCCAATATCTTGGAAGACAAAGAAACAATCCGTGGTTTCTCGTTCATCAGCAGAAGCCGGGTACCGTTCGATGTCTTCGACGGTAAGTGAGGTTCTGTGGGTTAGATGGCTCTTAAAAGATTTGGACATTTTTTTGGATGGTCCTACGCCGTTGTTTTGTGACAACCAGGCAACTCGTCATATCGCCAACAACCCAGTTTTCCACGAAAGAACTAAACATGTTGAAATGGATTGTTATTTCATTCGCGAACGAGTAGACTCTAAAGAAATTCAGCCAACGTGTATCGACACTAAAATGCAGATCGCGGACCTTCTAACTAAAGGTTTAGGGGCCAAACAGCTTCGATTTCTACTTGACAAGTTGGGTGTTAGAGATTTACACACTCTAACTTGAGGGGGAATATTGAAATAAAACATTCAGTCAATCATCAAGTATTATTTCCTTTTGTAAGCCTTAGTATACTGCCCATCCGTTTCCTTGGAATTAGTTTTTTCCTTTGATAGCTTTTCTCACTTTCTATTTATTTCATCTCCGTATCATTGTTTTATGGTAATGAAAATCAATGAAAACCTTTGCACTATCAAAGTTAACACTATGTTTCAGAGTCTCACTTATGAAGAGAAAAGAAAGGAAAGTGAAGGGAATCAAGCAAAGAAGGTGTTACAAAGTTTTATTTGGGAGGAAATGTGTGAGAAAGGAAAGGAAAGTAACACAAATTTAACATGTTTCATTTTTCTTCCAAATTGGAAGGAATCAAATGGAAAGAAAAGGAGCCATGATTGCAATTACTATCTTACCCTTATCTTATCTACAATGGTTCATATACTCTGCTCATTTTCTACCTTAACCAAACATAACTTGAAGTTCTTCATCAGAATACCTCGACGACGACTGACGACCGAAGCATGCCCACACCCACAGACCACCTGCTTCATCAACACTTGTTTCAACCCCTCTTTTATTAGGTATTCTTACTTTATCACTTTATTTTGATTTTACATCTTTAAGGTTTTAGTAACCAATTAATGAATGATTAATTTGGTTCTTTCATTTAGAGTTAGTCGAGGGCTAAGCATGTTCTTTGTTAATTGTAAAATAATTGTTACCTGTTAACTTGGCATTCAAAGTTTTTGAATTTAATAAGAACTTGAAATTTGTTAACTTGAAAGACAAAATGAGAGGCTTTGCATTTTCTTTGTTAATATGTAAGCCTTTTCAATTTAATAAGTTGATCAAAGCTTCTTAGATCAGTAATTACAAAATCCTCTCTAATATTGCTTTATAATTCTTAATGGTATTTGTAGTATATATGCTGATTGTGTTTACGGTCCGCATTTGATGGTTTTTGATAATCAAAAACCAAAAGCGAGCCGTTACTAATGGTTTGGTTTCGGTTTTGTTTCATGGGGTTTGGCCTTATAAGCTATTCAAAAAATGCTATTGATTAAAAAATGAAAACTTATTTAAACAAATAAGATCCATATCTCAACAGTTTATTACTCAAAAGATCCATCTTCAACCTCTAATTGCTTTATGTTTTGGTGATTGGTCACAACACACATGATACAAAGATCTTAATTAAACTATCTAACTAAACCACTATATAGAAGGGGTGTTCAAGGTCCGGTTTGAACAATTTTTAAGGTCCAACCATGAACCAAACCACTAGTACCGACTTTTTAATAATCGAAAACCAAACCTAATCGAACTGTTACTAACAGTTTGGTTCGGGTTTGGTTTCATGGTTTAAAGTTTAAACGCGTTATGTCTTTATAAAAAAAATCATAAAAGATAAATTTAAAAGTTATAAAAAAATGCATAAAACAATGCATCACAATTCCTTTAAGCAAAAAAAACTCACAAGATTGTGCTGCTGTGCTACTGCACTTAATAAAACAATTCTTGGAGGTTAAATCATAAGCCTAACTTTCTTATATGTATTATATTCTAATCAACTAACACTTTTCCATAGTTCATAAACTCACAATGGATAATCAAATACTCAAGATAGCTCATGTTGTTCGAGCTAGACAACTGCAAGCAATTAACATGATTTGCGTAGTGGTGGCTTTCATTACAAAACGTAGGCCTTCAACAGTACATGTTAATTTACCGACAAGAGATGAAATTTTACAGAGAATACATGTACGAGAAGAGATGTTACAAGACCTTTTAAATAGTGGTAAATGTCGTGAACTTATCCGAATGAGTGAGAAAGCTTTTATGACATTGTGCAATATCTTAGAGCGTGACAGCGGTCTTCGACCTACTCAACGCATGTCTGTTGAAGAACATGTTGCAAGATTTTTACATGTTGTTGGTAATGATTTGAGAAATCGGTTTGCCTCTTGGATATATCGTCGTTCTGGATCAAAACTAGCCGGTGCCTTCATAGAGTTCTACGAGCAATTTCATCGTTAGAAAATCGTTATCTTCAACAACCTAAAGGTGACATTTTCCAAAAAGAAATTCAAGAAAAGAAGAGATTTTATCCTTTTTTTCAAGGATTGTATAGGAGCAATTGATGGAACACATGTTCGTGTCAGAGTACCTAATAAAGATGTCCCTAGATATCGCGGTCGCAAGGGATACCCGACAATAAATGTATTGGCTGCTTGTACATTTGATTTGAAGTTTACATATGTTTTAATTGGTTGGGAGGGTACTGCATCAGACTCAAGAATTATAAAAAATGCGCTAACTAGAGAAGATAAACTAATTATTCCGACAGGTAATCTTAAACCATATTTACTTAATTGTGTAGAATTTTATGATAATACTAATTATAAATTAATTGTATGCAAATGCTGTCTAGTAGACGCGGGTTTGCCTCATACGAGTACCTTAATGACGCCATATAGAGGTGTTAGGTATCATTTGAAAGATTACTCCACTCGTGCCCCTGAGAATGAAAAGGAATTGTTTAATCTTCGTCACGCATAATTACGTAACGCAATTGAACGGGCATTTGGTGTTCTAAAAAAGACGTTTCCTATTATTAGGAGTACGGGGGAACCATTTTACTCTTGTGAAACACAGTCTTCCATCTTTTTGGCATGTTGTATTTTACACAACTTTTGACTAGAGGAAGATCATGACAAAGATCTAGAAGATGAGATCATACGCGAGGTGTTAAATGGGCTCGAAGAGGAAGAGCATCGTAATACAAGAGATGCGCATGAGGGTAGTATCGGAGTGGACCGACTAAGGAATTCAATTGCAAATGAAATGTGGACTAACTATTTGATGTATCCAAACAATGAAATAGATACGTCAAAATAGTTACAAAATATAATGTTATTATAACTCAGACGATGATGACGTTATTTCTATTTCTTTTTGTTGGTAATTTTTAGCTATGTATTTTGAAAACAATTATGTAATTGGTGCGGGCCAGCTGCTTTTCCTATATTGAGCATCATTATAAGGTGTTAACAATATTTCTTGGGTGTTATAAGTTGTTAAAAAATTTAAAATGAACTGACTCGAACAATTAATTCACTTATCATAAAAGTTATCCATTAAACAAAGATGTCAAACTTCAATATTAACAGCAACATATTGACCCCACTGTGACCACCAGACATACAAAATATATATTTATATACTCCCTCCGTCCCAATTTAAATGTCCTATTTTGACTTTTCAAGTCTTTCTTTTGCAACTTTGACCGTAAATATTTTTGTTCGTGTCATATAATACTTGATGAAAATTATATCAATGTAAAATACATTTAAAACTCAATCCATTCATTTAATTTTCATCAAGAATTATATGACACGAACAAAAATATTTACGGTCAAAGTTGTAAAAGAAAGACTTGAAAAGTCAAACTAGGACATTTAAATTGGGACGGAGGGAGTATTACATTTGAGAGTCTCAAATTTAGAACACATGGAGATAATCATAATTAACACATGGAGATAACTATAATCTCGTAACAAAAATGAGTGATTTATGATGCTTAGAGGCCAAGAGCTAAAATTGGCTCACAGCTATTCACATATTCACCTTGTGCATACCATGAGTAAACATCAAGGATAAGTGTTTTCAAAACTTGTATCGAATTCCGTACCAATTTGGTATCGTCGGGTCCGAATCGGTATCAAGATTTGAGTTTTCGATATTGGTATGAGACTGGTAGCGGTATGGTATTGATATTTCCCGAATTTTGCACGAAATACCGGTACCGAACCGAACATTTCGGTACCGGTACCAAATATTTCAACTTTTCAGGATCGATACCGGTACCATCCCGAACTCATCCCTAGTAAACATAATCTTTTTGGCATGATGGAGTGTTTTTTATTTAATTATCTATGTAAAGGGTATAATAGTAAAAATACATCTTTCTTTTCTTTTCCATCCATCTCAGGAACACATAAAATGCTTACTTTCCTTTCCTTTCATTTAAACTAGGAACACAAAATGAAATCACAATTTTCTTTTCCTTTCCTTTCTTTTTCCTTCTAATTTCCTTTCCTTTCTTTTCTCTTGTTAAATAAAACTCGGGAACATAGTGTAAGAGTTAGAATTCTAAAAATATTCTTATAATCTTATAAAGCGTACACTTTAATTTAATACATCCCTCTAGAAAAGAGCTCAAAACGAGATGAGCTTAAGCTTTCATAATAAATAACGAGCCAAACTCGAGCCTAATTGTGTTTAGGCTCGACTTGTTTACACCCCTACCAATAAGTTTATACATCAAAACCCATACCTTAGCTGCTCAGCTTTTTTTTTATTTCTCATATCCTTGATTTATTTAAGTTAAACCAAATATTATCCAAATTCAATATGCTATGCACTTACTTGCAAATATGAACAAACAATCAGAGTATGCTATGAAATCGATAAAAAAAATGAGAAATTAAATTATATCTCCATGAACCGGAACATTGTTTATTAGCTAGTGATGAAAATGGCCGCCTTGTTAAATATAATAGATATAAGTAATTTTATATTTTATATTAATTCTTATCCCCAAAAAAGTTATTTTAAATTTTATGTCAAACTCATTATAATATATTTTTTTGATTAAATCATTTGTGTGCTTCAAAATTGACAAAATGTTCCAAGATTGTAATCCTGTTTCATTTTATATATCTTAACAAGCACATGCTTAATAGATGATAAGTCAAACCCAATTAATTATATACCGTTTTGATTCAAAATTTATCAAGTTAAAGATATGACATGTATATAGATATTAGATTTATATATTAAACTTGGCTGCTAGAATGTGTTGAAATGTCATAGAATACAACTCTTAGAATCATCGGATGCTTAATTTCATTCGTAACTTGTTTAATTGCATAATAATATTTTGGGATTGGAAAATGAATGAAACTCAAATTCCTTACATAAATTAGTGAGTTCATTCATTCAAAATCATTACCGAATTTTAATATTCTAAATTCATTTCAGATTCATTTTATTTTCTTCAATAATACTTACTTATAGGCGTCCTATTTTCTCCGTAACATTATATCCTCTGGCAGTAATTATCGCGGTGGTTTGTGTTATATATAAAAGGATTTAATTAGTTTCTTTTTCGTTCTAATATTGTCCAAATATGAGGTGCACGACCGCTGCTGGTCTTGGTTACGTCTAAACAAATCCCAGGTTCATGTGTCACCTAATCCAATTGATTTTTTTGCTAGACTTGACATGCGTAAATGTATGTGTCTATCATGCATAGGATTATATGAAATGGATCTGCTTAATTATATGAACATTGAGTTTAATATTCTTGAATTGAATCAACTTTTATTATCTTGATTCAATAGTCAAACTAATTAAATACAAATTCAAGTTAATTTCTTCTCGAGTTATATTGCTTTTTAATACTTAAAAGAAACTGTTTCCAGGTATATGTAAATTAAGTTCCTCTTATTACCTAATTGCATAATTTTATACTGTAATAGAATAACCAAATTACCATGTTGCAGGTGTGCCTTTAAGTTATGAACCAGTTGGATGGTGATTTGTTAAACGAATTACATCTTGGGCTTGCAGGAGATCATCAATATGACAATGCTGGGCTTGCATGATAAGCTATACGTTGCTTTAGAGGACCGGTCAACTTGAAGCGATACCCGTAGAGATGACTGTAAGCACCGCAAAAAGCGAACGGGTCAAACATAAACTTTTAGACCCAAACCGACCCGTTTACAAACTTTTTCGAGTTGCCACTTTTAATTTGTAAAACGAACCGAGTGAACACGGATGGAGCATGTTCGTGTTCATTCATTAAACTTTAACCGAATAAACAATCGAATGAGGTTTTCTTGTCCATGTTCGTTCGTTAATAAAATAAACGTGTTCGTGTTCTTTTGTGTTCATTTGTTAACAGTATAACAGAACGAACATAACTGACTTAAAACCATTTAAAAATCACATGGTAATGAATCACTAATTGAGGCCGGGAGAAATACGCGAGTGCAGGTTAAGTGACACTTGCAATATTATCTTTATATGTATGTAATGAGAATATGAATTTTATGACCAGATTGTATCTTACAGTTTAGTTGCAGAGTTCAGTATCCTCGATTCCTTGGGATTACTCAGCACTTTCAAAAGAGGACCAGAAGAATTTCAAACAGATAAGATATGGTACCCATTTTTGGATTAACATTCTTACAAGTATATGAAATGAGTTATAGGTGATTTTTTAATGAAACAAAAATTATACTTTTAGGTGATTTTTTAATTTATTAGAAGTTGTTGAATTATATGAAATGAGTTTTCATTTCATATCATTATTCTAGGAATATAAACGAACCGAACGAACATAAACGAGACCTGGTCATCAGTTCATATTTGTTCGTTTAACTTGACCAAAAAAACAAGCAGGAACAATTAAGCGAACGTGCTTTTCTTGCTCGTGTTTGTTTGTTAATAAAATGATTGTGTTCATGTTTGATTATGATCATTTGTTAGTAATATAAACGAACGGCTCATGAACATAGATGAACATTTTTTATTATAGAGTAATGAACGTAACTGAACGAACACCGAATAAAGTAATTGTGAACAAAACTGCCCAACTTAGCTGAGACTTTATTTTGAAAGACCCGAAAATGCCCTTTCGATCCGTAACAAAAATGTTTAGATTAAAGACATAAATAAACGCGTAAATTATGACCTTTAGAGCTTTGTGCATTTTCGACTAAAAGGGAAAGAATCGAGATTGCTAAAATTTAAAAAAGGTTTTTGGTGATGAAATTGGCGGGTCATGCATGTTGACCTTTTCGCTATTAACTTACATTTATGGTCTTGGATGCTCTTGATCGGTTTTTGACATAGAAATCAAATACATGGTGTATTAGTTTGTTCAAAAATAAAGAAATCAAACGCCATAAATTATGTTGGTTGGTTGCGAGTTCAAATCTCATGTAGACATAGCTTCCCAGCTTATTAATTTGACCATTTTAAACCAATGGAATGTGTTCTAAAGCTTCTTTAACGAGATAATCAAATAAGTAAATGTTGAATATATTTTCAAAATAACTAAAACATAGAAAAAGGGAAACATAGAATTGGTTTTCTTTGGTTGGTTCAAAGGAACACACCTGCTGAATTATTAAAATTTGCATTTGTTAAAAGGTGATGCTTTAATGTGGTTACCAATGTACCTCTTTTGACTCTTCATAAAGACACCCGTATATAATATTTTGACCAAAACATTATAGGTTTGAATATAAACATAAACAACAAAAGAACCAAACTACAACTAAACTCAAATATTGATTCTGGTATATATTTAAAACACAAGCACAAAATCTGAAAAGTGCTGAGAAAATAAAGATATAGAGTGTTCCTTATGTTTGTTAAAGCAGAAATACAAAACACAAACATAACGAGTAAAATTCACGCGTTATGACAGAGAGAGACTCGAGTTTTGGAAGAAGGCTTCGCCACACATCAGCAATAGCATTGGATAAATGATTCGGTTCTGGAGGAACAGGTGAAGTTCCTCTGTGGGAAAATCCAATCTCAATGTCACTTGCATATGAATTAGTGAGTTTTTTTTATCTTTACCCATGTTTTATTGTTATTATCCTTAACTTGTACATATATGTACTTTATGTTTGTTTTCTTTTGTTTCTTTGTAGATTGGTATTAACGAGATTTGGTGCATTATGTCATGTTCATTAAATTGGTGGACTGGGTTCATAAAATATTTCCAGAAACAGAAGCTGCAAAGCCTCATGCTCATCTAGGATCGAATCGCTTTGCTTATCAATTAGCGACGTGGATAAAGCCAAGTTATTGATTCGTGACTATGGTAATGAATCACTAATTGAGGCCGGGAGAAATAGGCGAGTGCAGGTTAATAGACACTTGTATCTCTGGTGAGTTGTCTTAAAAATATTATCTTTATATGTATTTAATGAGGAATATAAATTTTATGACCAGATTGTATCTTACAGGTTAGTTGCAGAGTTCAGTATCCTAGATTCCATGGGATTACTCATAACTTTCAAAAGAGGACCGGAAGGATTTCAAACAGATAAGACATGGTACCCATTTTTGGATTAACATTTAAGTATTTTAACCGTATTTACTTGCATAGTATAGTATACCTTTTAATTTTTCGTTCACTGGCATAGTATATATAATATACATTCTTATAAAAGTAATTTAATTTTTTTTTTTTTTGGTTTCTCAATTTTTATGTGACCACTTCAGAGGGAGTTGAACGAAACAAAAATTATACTTTTAGGTGAATTTTTAATTTTTTTTTTGAAGTTGCCAAACTATATGAAATGAGTTTTCATTTCATATAATTATTTCTAGACATATAAACAAACCGAACGAACACAAACGAGACCTGGTCATCAGGTCATATTTGTTCGTTTAACTTGATCAAAAAAACAGGCAGGAACAATTAAACGAACGTGCTTTTCTTGCTCGTGTTTGTTCGTTAATAAAATGATTGTGTTCATGTTTGATTATGATCGTTTGTTAGTAATATAAACGAACGGTTCATGAACGCATATGAACATTTTTTAATATAGAGTAATGAACCTAACTGAACGAACGCATATGAACATAACTGCACAACTTAGCTGAAACTTCATTTTGAGAGACTAAAATTGCCCTTTCGATCCGTAAACAAAATCTTTAACATAGTCAATGAGCCAGGTAACAAGCGAGCCACAATCCTAGCAGATCTAGGCTCGGTTTATTTACAAACGAGTTGTTTGAGCGAGTCGCCATTGTTTTGAATAGCCCTATTTCATATACTTAGTTTTTCTTTGAAACATATCATGTTGGAAGTCAAAATATATTCATTCTTTTGTTACTCTAAGATAGTTTTTTGTTCGATTTATCTCAACTTATTGCAGGTGGAAAATGAATACGGATTCTATGAAAAAGATAAAGGTTGCTTTGGCCAAATTGTGTCAAATCAAAATTTTTTTTGCCAGCGTTGACTTTAGTAACATGGTTGACTTTTTAGTCAAAATTGACCAGTCAAATTTGAATTAGGTGCAATTTAATGGCATTTCAGAAACAAAAGAATGCAACACGTAGCTGTATTCATGGGTTATGTTGTTTCTATTGTGGCAAATGACAACTGATTTTAGATAACTGATGATTTTAGAAGATTTACAAGACCATAAATGGGTTCCAAAGAGCCGCAAGTTTAATGTGTTTGTACTACATAAAAGTAACTGCTTGTTTTTGATTGCTTGAAGGCCAAAATTAAGTTGTTAATAGCGGCTTAACTAAATTGTTCGTGTTTTGGTGTAGTAAATATATGTTTTTAAGCATTAGGTGGTATAAAATATGTATATGTTGTTTTCACCCGTTTAAAGTATGATTTAGTAACTTATATATATTTACTTTTGAGTTGACTACATGGATGGTTTTATAAAGACTCTTAAGTGTGTTTTGGTTTTATTTCCCAGCAATGTGCTACAAAAGACTTAAGAATTCAAGGTAGTTTTAAAATTGTAAAATGTATACAAGGTGACTAACAAAAATTTACGTGATCAACATTTACAACGATTTTGAAATGGTTGCCTGAACATCGTTAAATAATATATATACTAAGTTGAGAATATGATTTATAAAATATTACCAACTAAAAAAAGTATTTTATGTGTTTTTTCTATAACCTTGGATTCAAATATATGAAACATCTAAATAACAAATAATACATATTTGGACCAATCACAACTTATAAGTGAATCAATTCAAGTTAGGTTATTAAAATACTAGAATGATTAACATTAATAATTGCCTTTAAACTTCTACACTCATTCAAATTATTTATTTATTATTTCTAAATAAGATATAAATGTAAATAATACCTAAACATAATTAAAAATTGTCAATGAATTGACACTATAATTAAAAATTGTCAATGAATTGAGTTAAGCCGAGCCAAAGCTAGCTCGAGATTGACTAGAACTATCAAATTTATCACGAAAGGATTGACAAACTAACGGAAAACCAATACGTCTTTGTATATTGCCGCAAACCCAGCTCATACTGAACACATCCCCATTGCGTCCCCGTCGCAACGCGCGGGCACACCTACCAGTCTATATTAAAAGGTTTATCCACTATTTTATCTTTTATATTTATAAAAATTATATATTTAGGGTTTAGAAAAATAGTGAAAAGATCCAATACAATAACGTCTTAACGTACAATACGTACGCGAATCCATTTTTTCACGAATCGATCCATTAAATCACATCCAAACATCTCAAAATCGTCAATACATATCCAACCAATCATTGGTTCACCGAAAAAAACAGTTTTAAATAGTTAATCGATCAATTTTTCACTTTTTTTCACGAAGACCGTTTTGAGCGTTTAATGAGCGTTTTAGGTTTTTGGCTGAGCGTTTAAGTTTTTGTGAGTGTTTAATAAGCGCTTTAGGTTTTTGCCTTTGAGCGTCTAGCGTACCACCGTACGTTAAGGCATTAGCGTACAGAAACTTCACCCTAGAAAAATATTATAAGAACGATTTATGATATTTTTAGAGAAAACGTTTTAAAATTTTTCTTCTTATTAAAAAACGTTATTTATTTATTTATTTTTTATTTGAATAAAGTGTTTTTGAATGTTTTTCCTAAATAATTTTTTTTTATAAATAAATATTAAAGAGAAGAATATAGCAAGCTTTACGTTGTGTTCCCGAATCTCATGTAACGAGGGAGAGGAAGGAGAATGAATTAGAAGAGAAAATAAATGAAAGGCTTTATTTCGTGTTCCTGAGTTTAATGTGAATGAAAAGAAAATCAAATAATTTAAATATTTTATGTGTTCCCGGGTTGAGAAGAAAAGAAAAAATGGTTATAATTTTACTATTATACCCAATGTTTTAAAAACCGGTTTGAACCGGATTTCGAGGACAAGCCCGGTATATTATACCCGGTTTAGTTGAACGGTTTTGGGAGACATCGAACCGGCAGGTTTTTATAGAAAACCGGTTCATACCGGTAAACCGGTTTAAGGCCCACCAAATAATTTTTTTTTTGTGAGGCACATATTGTTTTACATTTACAATTATGTTAAAGTAACAAAGTAACATTAACTTAGCATGAGTGTCCATCACCCATTCACCCTTTCACAATTAAGTTAAATAATAACCTACGAGGCTGCTCACCCTTTCACTCATTCATCACCATTTGAACTGCTACAGTGCTACCAAAGGTTGGTTCTTATTTTCTAAAGCATATTGTGTTATTGATTGATATAGTATCCAAATTCCAAAGTATATAGGTAACTAAAACTTCTTACTTATTGAGGAAATGAAAGTGCTTATACTCTTGTTGACGAGGATGACAATGATAGTGAATTTCATCTTCTAAGCGATCGTGAACTCAATGCATACAACACTCCAATGACATGAATTTATTGTGCGCCTTTATTTTAAAAAAACTTTGTTTAAAAGTCGATGCTTTTGTATTGTTTTTTGAGCATGGATTAATTTTTGGATGTTATTTTATATGGAATCATATATTTTTACTTTATTTTTTAGTTAAAGTTACATTTATATAAAATTATAAGGTAAAATAGACAACCCGGTTGAACCTCCCAGTACAATCCGGTTCAACCGGTTGTACCATTTTTTAGTATAATCCGGTACGCTTAAAATACCGGTTTATTAAAACATTGATTATACCCTTCGTGTAAAACTAAAATAGAAGGCACATATGATAGGATTCGTTAGCTCTTCTCGTTAACAAAATTTGGTCAAACAATCAAAATCACAGTATCTCACCCTTACCCTTAATAGTTGATTACATAGGCAAAGGTCTTTCAAATTAAGTCCCCTAGGATAAATTAAAAGTAAAGAAAGTGGCACCTAACTAAGTTGGGCAGTTGCCAAATTCAAATACTAAATTCATGTTGTTTCACTATGGTCTTTTATTCTTTTATAGCTACCTAAATCTGGGCCAATTATTCGGCCCAACAGAAAAACTATTCCAAGGCATGTTTTTTTTAAATAGAGGTGAAAAAGACCGTTTTGGAACCGGTTAGTAACAACTAACAATGTACAAGAATAAGTATTGAAACCAGTTTGACAAGAACATGTTAGGAACCGCTTCAACAGGCCGGTTTGGCATTTCTGGGCCAAGTAACGGTTTGGAACCAGGCTTTTAGAAACATATTTTTGAAACGGTTTCGACCATACGAGTGTTATTTTGTCGTTAAAAATGAACTTTATTTTATATATTTTATATCTTATACTACCTAAGTTAAAATAATATTAACTTCAAACATGTTCAAACTCGAAGCGGCTTGGTCCCATCAAATACCGGTTTTCATCAAGATTGGTGCAAACTAGAACCGTTTCCAACCTATACTGGAATAAGAAAAAAATTTCCGATTTGTACAGCTCTACTTGGAAATCTTGTTCAAAACAAAAATTCAATGTTTAAACTACATATAATATAAAAATAATATTTTAAAAAATGGGCAATTCTAAAACATGGACATTGATGACGGGGGTAGCCCAAGGATTGATAAAATGGTTTTTACACATTAACGCTAAAAAGGTCAGAAGGTTAAAAGGTTTGTTTCCCGCCCAATTTAGGTAAACAAGTACGTGAACAGTAAGCACATGCAACAGTACCACGTCAAATCACTGTTCACATCACTGTTTCCTCTGAAGAGGGACATGCTCAGAAAAAGTAATATTATTATAATCGTTAACCAACGGTCAAAAACTTCCCGCCCATAAAAGGTCAACCCTTTAGCAAAGTGGAGGTCTATTAGTTTATCCACTGGACAAAAGGCTTGCATTCCTCCTTCTATATAAAGGAATACAAGTCAGTCATAAGAGACACACCAGATTGGAGAGTTAACATATACTCTCTAATCTTCACTTCTTCCTTGAGAAACCTGCACTTTGCTTGTTTCTTTCTCACTTCAAGAACACCATAGCTTCACCAAGAACTTCATTCAAAAACCGGCTCCAAACATCTCGATCTTGGATCTCCGGTGAACTATAACAAATAACAACAAACTAGTGAACCTCTCTCTACGTTTTGCAAACGTAGAGGGACACCACGACCTGCGTTAGGTTAACTAGAACCCTTGAAGCCTGTTAGCCTAACCAGTCTATTCACTATCATTGGTCTTATCTTTGTTGTAGCAACAAGTTGGCGCCCACCGTAGGGCTACACCGCTTAGTTTATCTTAAAGACCAGTAGTGTAGCTCCATTTTCATCAAGATCATCATGTCGGAAAGTGAATCTCCCGAAGAAGTTGACCAAGTGTCAAGAACGGCGACACCAAATGCCGACCAACAAACTCCGGCCGCCACCACGCCTTTTTCTACTTCAGTAGGAACTTCAACGGGACCTTTGTTCCTCGAGTTTTCACCTTTCCGAACCCCAACCCCTTCACGATCCGGATTTCCTTCTCCTCACGTAGGAACCTCAAACATCCCGGAGCGTATCGACTTGACACTGGTAGGGGTAGCAAGACATTTCTTACAGTTAAAATCTCTTTTTAGCCAACATGTGAGCCAAGAAAGAGAAAAGGGGATAAAAATAAGGCTGGACTATGACGATCCGGAACCCTCACTGTCACTCGGACGTCCACCTACCCCTCTTACTAGCTCACAACCAACTGCTTCTCATTTGGAAGCTGGTCCAAGTGTAACCTGCCAACCTTTTAACCCATCTCCTTATACCTATGGGAGACCAAGCCCAACGGCTTTCCCTTTGTTCACTTCACAACCCCTTGGGCACGAAACCACTCTCGAACAAATATGGCAGTCACCAGCTTCAAGTGTTCCTCCTCCTACAGCCACTACATGGGAACAGGCCATGCCGGTCTTACCCTTGGCTCGGAGTGCGGCAATGAGCACTCCCATGGGAACAAACCAAATAGCATCACCTGCTGAAAGCCTTCAAGGCTTTAACCTCATACCTCAGATGATGGCTCAAATGATGGCACACTTACCTTGGACCCAGCTCATCAACCAAGCGCTGAGTACTCACCAAGGAGCAACAAGTCATAATCCTGCTACAAGGGTAGAAAAAGACCTTGCAAAGCCCTACAAGCCCGGTAACCTATCTTGTTTCTCTCAACAAATCGCCGATTATGACTCTCAAACAAAAATCAAGATGCCATCCCATATAAAAACATATGATGGGACCGAGGATCCCGAAGACCACCTCCAGATCTTTACCGGTGCTACTAGAATCAAAAAATGGTCCCACGCTGAATGTTGTTTAATGTTCATGCAAACACTTGTCGGATCAGCCAGGATATGGTTCAACGACCTTCCTGCCCAAAGCGTTCGAAGCTTCGATGATCTGAGCAAGGGATTCTTGGCCAACATTACACAACAAAGGAGATATGTCAAGGATGCCACGGTAATTTTTCAGATAAAACAAAACGATGACAAAAGCCTTCGAGACTTCATTGAAAGATATAATAAGGAAGGGTTAACATATGTGGGGCCGATGAAAAAATGAGGGTGGCAGGATTCATGAACGCCATCACCTCCAAATACCTCACAAGGGACTTTAACAAGTGCCTACCTAAAACCCTTGAAGAAGCTCTCGAACGAGCTGAGGCTCATATCCAAGGAGAAGAGGCTGTTGATTTCAAAGAACAAAGAAAAAGAGTGCCTAGTTGGCGAGGCAACAGCCCCAACCGAAAGAAAGGGAACTTCAGTCCCTATGATAGATACCCAAGGAGCTTAGATCAACGAAGGCCTGAAGGTCGGAACCTTTCAAGCAGGGAGAAGACTGTGAACTTCACAGCTCTAACCAAAACCCCTCAGGAAATCCTTGCCACTAAAGAAGTGAAACACAACTTGCGAACTCCTCGACCCTTGCCCAAAAGCAAGAAAAACGAAAACTCTACCCAGTTCTGTGAGTTCCACGAAGAAAAAGGTCACCACACAAGCGATTGCTTTTAACTCAAGAGAAGAATTAAGGAAGCTGTTAAGTCAGGAGAATTGGCCCATTTGGTAAAGGGGGTCAAGGGCAAGATGGCCGAAAGAAAAAGCAAAGAAGTGAATATGGTGAATATAGATCAAGGTGTTCCCAATAAACGACAACGCTTGGAGGCTTGGGAGATTCGATGAGTCTGCTTCCCACCACCTCATGGTGACTTACTCTCAAACCCTTTGGTGGTAGAAGCGAACGTGGGAACACTCAAAACAAGCAAAGCCTACATTGACACAGGGGCGGCCACAGAGATCATGTATGAAAGGTTCTTCAATCGACTAAGTAAGGAGGAACGTTCAAGGCTTCAACCCTCCGGGTCATCAATAAAAGGTATCGCCGATATACCCTTGAAGCCTTTGGGCCAACTAACCCTTGATGTCTGTTTTAGTAAAGGAAAGATGAAGAAAACCAAACCACTCACTTTTGTGGTTATCAACATACCTTCCAACTATGATGTAATCATCGGAAGGCCAGAACAATGTGCGTTCAACATGGCTGTCTCGGTTGGTCAAGGTGCCGTAAAGTTTCCCACCGATATGGGAATTGCAACCCTTCAACCCACCCAAGAGGTTTACATGGTTGAAAGGGAAAGCTCACTAAATGAAGATGATGAACAAGGCTTGATCATAAACCCAAAGTATCCTGAACAAAAGGTACAGATAAACACAAGCCTTTCCAAAGAAACTCTCTCACACCTTGAGAAGCTGCTGATACACTATAACGATGTCTTTGCTTAGTGCCCGGAAGACATGATGGGCATCCCTCGAAGCATTGCAGAACATGAGCTAAAAATACCACCTGATGTCAAGCCTATTGTCCAAAAGAAACGGAGCCTGGCTCCTGAACAAAGTTTGACAGCATGCCAAGAGGTTGAAAAGCTTGTCCTAGCTGGAATCATACGTGAGGTCAAATATCAATCTTGGGTGGCTAATCCAGTCATGGTTCGAAAGCCTGACAAGTCTTGGAGGATGTGCATTGACTTCAAAGATTTGAACAAGGCGTGCCCGAAAGATTGCTATCCCTTACCCGAAATGGACCTCAAGGTTGACTCTTTAACCGGCCATCCCTTTAAGTGTTTTCTCGACGCTTACAAGGGATATCATCAAATTCTCTTGAAAGTAGAAGATGAAGAAAAAACGGCTTTCCACACGGACAAGGGTATTTTTTGTTATCAAAAGATGCCTTTTGGCCTAAGAAATGTCGGAGCAACCTACCAACGTTTGATAGACAAAGCATTTGCCAGCCAAATCAGCAGAAACTTAGAAGCTTATGTCGATGATCTGGTAATCAAAAGCAAAACCGTACATCAAATGCTTGATGACATAGAAGAAACCTTCCAAAACCTGAGGAAGATCAACATGAAACTCAACCCTGGAAAATGCTCATTTGGGTTAGAAGAAGGCAAGTTTTTGGGACACATTATGGGGAAACAAAGCATAAAAGCCAATCCCAACAAAGTCAGGGATGTTCTTGAAACAAAATCTCCACAAAGCAAAAAAGAAGTGGAAAGTCTGAACGGAAGGCTTGCAGCCTTGAAGCGTTTTACCTCCAAGTTCGCTGAAAAATCCCTACCCTTCTTCAAAACACTAAAGGGTTGCACCAACAAAAAAGACTTCAGATGGACGGAAGAAGCAGAAGAAGCCTTCAACCAAATGAAGCAACACTTGGCTTCACTTCCAACCATTGCAGCTCCCGAAACGGGAAAACTGATCTCTGTCTATCTCTCAGTCGCTGAAGAAGCATTAAGCGCGGTCCTAACCACCGAACGGAACAAAGTTCAGGTACCCGTTTATTTCATTAGTAAAATGTTAAAACTGACAGAGATCAAATATCCTCCTTTGGAAAAACTTGCCCTGACCTTAATTCAAACTGCCAGAAGGCTTCGAAGGTACTTTCAAGCACACCCTATACAAGTGGTCACTGACCAACCCATCAAAAGTGTGCTTGAAAAACCAGAAAATTCAGGCTGATTGGCCAAATGGGCTGTGGAGCTAGGTGAACATAACATCACCTATGTCCCCAGAAAAGCTATCAAAGCCCAAGTCTTGGCGGATTTCATTGTAGAAATCCCGAAGCAGGTCATTCATGAAATACATACAACTGTCACTGAACCTTCTGACCCCGAAGCCTGGAAGCTTTTTACCGATGGAGCTTCCAGCATTAAAGGTTCAGGAGCTGGGCTCATTTTAATCAACCCCAATGGGTTAGAATTCACATATGCTCTCCGACTTGAATTTCATACCATCAACAACGAAGATGAATATGAAGCATTGATCGCTGGTCTGAAAATTGCCAAAGAGATGAAGATCCAAAAGCTACAAGTCTTCACAAACTCGTTGCTTGTTTCAAGTCAAGTCAATGATAGCTATGTAGCAAGATAGCCCAACATGAAGAAGTATCGTGATAAGGCAAAAGGGTTAATGAACACATTTCAAGAATGCAATATTAAACAAGTACCAAGATCATAAAACAAAAGAGCCGATGCCCTACGCAAACTAGCATCCCTCACATTTGCACATCTCACCAAGAAAGTTTTGGTTAAGGTGTTGAAAACTCCTTCAATCCAAGAATTGGAGGTTCAAGATGTAATCACTGAAGAATGTCCCAATTAGATTAGATGACTCCCATAGAAAAGTTCCTCAAAAATGGTGAGTTACCTCTGAACCAGACAGAGGCTGAAAGGGTTCGAATCAAGTCCCGACAGTATGTGTTGCAAGGAGAAACCCTTTATAAAAAAGCTTACCTTGCACCACTACTAAGATGTGTGGGCCCTGAACAAAGTCAATATCTAGTCAAAGAGGTTCACGAGGGGATATGTGGAGCTCATTTTGGGCTAAGAACGGTGGTTGCAAAATTGATGAACCTTGGATACTTCTGGCCCACGATGCACAGAGATGCAACAGAACAACTCAAGAAATGTGAATCCTGTCAAATTCATGCACCGATTCCCAAAAGACCCAAACACGATCTAGTCCCCATCTCCTCGGATTGGCCATTCCACAAATGGGGAATGGATATCGTTGGTCCATTTCCACCAGCCAAGGGTGGGGTAAATTTTTGTTAGTAGCCGTTGACTACTTCACCAAGTGGCCTGAAGTCAAACCACTTGCAAAAATAACGGGTAAACAAGTCATCGACTTTGTATGGGAAAGCATCATTTGTCGCTATGGGTTGCCAGGAGTGTTGGTCACGGATAATGGGAAGCAATTTGCCGGGAAGCCTTTTAGCACATGGTGCAAGGAATTCAGAATCACTCAAGTGTTCAGCTCGGTTGCATACCCACAATCCAACGGCCAAGTTGAAAGAACAAACAGAACTATTGTGGAAGGAATCAAAGCAAGTTTGGGAAGACATAACAACAATTGGCTTGAAGAACTCCCAAACGTTCTATGGGCAATAAGTTTGACTGAAAAAACAAGACACAAACAAACACCTTACAGCCTAGTGTTCGGATCGGAAGCTGTAATCCTAACTGAAGTCGGAGTTGTGACTCAAAGAACACTCAACATGGATCTCGAATCAAACAACAATGAGACCATGTTGAATTTCCAACTCCTTGAAGAAATTCGTGATCAAGCCGCAGTACAAGAGGCTAGATACAAACAAAAAATGGAAGCTTATTACAATGCAAGAGTGAAACATGAACGTTTCAGGCCAGGAGATCTTGTACTCCGAAACAACGAGGCCAGCAAGAAAGAAAACCAAGGAAAACTGGGCCCAAAGTGGGAAGGACCATACACAATCCTTGAAGCTCACAAGGGTGGATCCTACAAACTGGCCGACGCAGAAGGCAAAAAGCTTCCAAGACACTGGAACGGCAAAACCCTTAAAAGGTTCCATGTCTAGTCAAAATCTTAAAATGTAGTTCAATAGATGTATAGCTCTCTTTTTTGTAAACAACAACCTCTTGAATGAATGATGAAGTCTTTATCATAACTTGTCTTTACTATCCTATAATCAGGTTGAGAACCTAGCAAGAAACTCCATGGCAAGGGCCATGTAAGGGGATGAGCTCCCAGGCCACATCGCTCAATAGGTTCAAGGGTTAAATGAACCTATATAAGGGGTGAGTTCCTATATCAATCCAATTCCATGAGACTTAGAAAAACTTTCAACCAAAACTTGTCTCATAGACGGGTCTGAACAGCCTACAACAATTCGTTCCTTAAGCTTTGAAAAAGTTTACGAAACAAATATATACTAAGTAATGGTATAAAGGATAGACAACATGTGTTTTTTTACCTAATGAAGCCTTGAAGCTAAAGTGAATGCAGCGCTAAAACTTCTTAAGGAAAATTAGCTAATAAAACACATCAAACAAACAAGACAAGCAACAAAAAATACAAAACATCGAACATTACAATTCATAAAAAGGCCCTTTAAGGCCATAACTAGCATTATCCATAATAAGCCATCTAGGCTAAACAAGGAAGTCACAAGGATTCCCATAAAAGTGTTCAAACGGCCAACAAAGGCCAAAAACAACCATAAAGCATAAACCTTAGGGGTTTCATGCCAAACCTAAATTGTTCAAAGTACATAACATAGTTTAAGGGTGCTAAGAAAGCTACGAATAAATTGTTCAAACATCAGAGACTGGCTTTGAAGTACTAGCCTCTCCACTCTTGCCTTTCTTGGACTTCCTTGCCTTCAAATCACCAGCAACGGCTGAACCTTCGAGGCTAGCCGCATGAGACCCGTCACTATCTCTGGATAAGGTCTATTCGCTGTCACCAGAACGGGAACGCTTCTTGGACAAAGACTCAAGAATCTCAGAGCAAACCTTCTCATCAAGCCCGACTGGTTTTAAACCCTGCAAAACGGAAAGAGGTTTATCGAAACAAGATGAAACTTCACCCACATAGGGGTAAGTAAGCCTTTCCATCGCTTGAACGGAATCTGAAAGAGCTTGGAAGCTTCACGGTTGAACATAGGCGATTGCTCCAAGGGTTGACCAGCTTCATGATGTTTGAATCCAGCAACAAAGCCCAAGTGTTTCCCATAATTAAGAAACTTTGTGTACACACCACCAAGCACAGAGTTGAATTCAGATGAATGAAGCCGGAAGGTCACAACCTGATGAAACCCGTGCTCAATCAGCCATCGGTTGTCGTTAGTGGCTTGGATGACTGGAGCCTTCAAGCCTTCCTTCTCCATATCAAAGGCTTTCTTCTGAACCTCAAAGGCTTCCCTATCAGCCTCCAGCTTAGCCCTTTCAGCTTCCACCGCTTTCTTCAACCAGGTAATCTCAACCTCGTGGCTACGGGACAGCTCATCAATCTTCTTCACATAACCCTCCTCCTTCTTTGAAAAACCATCAACCTCGTTCTTCATGACTGTCATGGAAGCCTTCATCTTTTCCTTCTTCTTAGAAAATTCCTCATACTCTTGCATCCCCTTCCGAAAACGAGTAACGCCCTCAGCTAAAAGGGCAGAAAGGTTGCAAGAACTAAGGATTAACCTTGAAAGCATGGCATCACCTTCCATCTAAAAAATGGTATTACGAACCCCAGGGGGGAGCAAAGTTAGCCAGAACATCGGCACAAACCTCCGGATCCTTGAAGCTATCACCAACCTTAACATTCCACTCAGGAACATAAACATAATTTCCATCCAACCCTTGAACCGTAGCCATCACAGCCTTTTTACCAGTTGATTTCTTCTTCTTGGAAACAACCAAACCCTACTCATTCTCCGCCTCCACACTCGGACCTTGGTCCTCAACAACTTGAACATCATCACTAATGTCCACTGGTTCATGAGAGGATGGTGGACCATGAGATTTCAAAAAACGCCGATTAGAATGGCGAGTAGAAACCTTAGGAGCAGCAGCTTTGGTAAAGCCATTAACGTTCGGTACTCCCACATACCCAAAACCATCGAACCTACTCTCTTTCCCTCAAACCACAACAGTATCCCCGGTAGTAGCCGCAACATCCATAAACCCAACATCTGAAGTGTCATCACTCTTCAAAAAATCCAATACTGACATAACTACAAAAACAAAGGAAGTTTGTCAACAACCATATCATGGAAACAAAACAAATTCAAGATAAGCAAATGCATACCCTTATCATCTCTCATAAGCACGGGATCCCGATTAGGCTTATCCCACAACTTGCTAATTCCTAACAAAACGAGAAGATGTTTGGGAAGAGGACGAAGACGTGACGGACACTTCCTAATAGATTTTAAAAACACATCATTCAACTCCGATTCAGCCAGCTCCGGCTCATTTAAAACGGCCTCGGGTCATCTCCAAACAAGTTTGAAAGAAAGAATGGAATCGGAAATAAAGAAAAAACGATCCTTCCAAGAACCAAGGGTCGTAACCGTAGAAGAGACAAAACACGTATCAACCTGAGTATGTTCAAAGGTAAACCAATCGCCGTTCTTCGCTAAACGAAAGAAACGGCGAAAACACAAAACCGACGGGTCATACCCTAAAGCCCAACACAAAACCTCAAAATGTAAAACCCTAGCAAGCCCTAAGGGGTGAATCTGACCAAAAGACACGCGATAGTATCCCAACACATTCAAAACAAAAATCGAAAACGGATGACGGAGGTTCGAAAACTCAAAATGACGACAATAAAGAGGAATCGAACCCACCGGACAACAGTCAATCGAAGCGTCGGCCGGTGGAGCAACCGATTTAAACTCTAAACCTATACCCCAATCGAGGCAGAAAGATTCAACCTCCTCTTGGGTTATTCGGGAATAACTCACCGATAGATCCTTACGAGCACCCATAATTTCGAAAGAAAAAGGAAGGATTGGAACTAACCTGGTAAAAATCGAAAGGAACTTGATGAATGTGTTTGGAAGATATTGTGGAAGTTTAAAAGAAAAAACTGAATAAATGAATAGTTATTGTTATTGATAAGAGCAGTTATTGGGAACCGCAACCTGCAGTAACCATCACATCAACTATCTGGTCAGAAATTCAAAAAATAAACAAAACCGTTCAAAGCCTTTAAGAAATAACAAAATGTGTGCAAAAGTCAGAAGCCCTTGAGCCTACTTCTCAAACACCTCTGACTTGGGGGGCTGATGACGGAGGTAGCCCAAGGATTGATGAAATGGCTTTTACACATTAACGCTAAAAAGGTTAGAAGGTTAAAAGGTTCGTTTCCCGCCCAATTTAGGTAAAAAAGTACGTGAACAGTAAGCACGTGCAACAGTACCACGTCAAATCACTGTTCACATCACTGTTCCCTCTGAATAAAGGACATGCTCAGAAAAAGTAATATTATTATAATCGTTAACCAACGGTCAAAAGCTTCCCGCCCATAAAAGGTCAACCCTCTAGCAAACTGGAGGTCCATTAGTTTATCCACTAGACAAAAGGGTTGCATTCCTCCTTCTATATAAAGGAATACAAGTCAGCCATAAGAGACACACCAGATTGGAGAGTTAACATATACTCTCTAATATTCTCTTCTTCCTTGAGAAACCTGCACTTTGCTTGTTTCTTTCTTAC
This sequence comes from Bidens hawaiensis, assembly GCF_021521415.1. NCBI lineage: Eukaryota > Viridiplantae > Streptophyta > Magnoliopsida > Asterales > Asteraceae > Bidens > Bidens hawaiensis. The sequence continues at coordinate 1,167,242 of NW_027491058.1, read as the reverse complement.
TTCAAGAACACCATAGCTTCACCAAGAACTTCATCCAAAAACCAGATCCAAACATCTCGGTCTTGGATCTCCGGTGAACTATAACAAATAACAACAAACTAGTGAACCTCTCTCTACGTATTGCAAACGTAGAGGGACACCACGACCTGCGTTAGGTTAACTGGAACCCTTGAAGCTTGTTAGCCTAACCAGTCTATTCACTATCATTGGTCTTATCTTTGTTGTAGCAACACACACAAACATTTATAAAATATTTTTCAGACAAATTTCTTGTATTTCCTCGGACTTGAACCGAGGATCATTAAGTGTTTAAAAGATGACATTGCCTTGGCTATTGAGCCACCGACCCCAAAACATTTTTAACCAAAATTAACAAAAACGTATAAAAGCTTTTTCATGGATGGAATGATTCGAATAACTTTGAGTGTGGGCGAGTAATAACGTTTTAAACCTGCAAAAGGCGTTAGAACCCAACCCATATACAGTTAATTTGGCCTTGCTCTCAGCTTTGATTTACAAGGCTATTGGGGTCTGGTCCTGATTAAAGTTCCCACTCTTTTTACTTGTTTTTCATTGGTCTCAGAGTTGAAACTGGAATTGGAATTAGGCCTAAATCCATGAAAGCCAACCTGTCGTAACTTGGTAATATTTTGGTTCTTGATTCTCATATTTGCACTCAGTGGTGGATCCAGACATTTAACTCAGTGGGGGTAAAAAATAATCAATAAAGTAAATTGCATGAAATTATAAGAACGAACTACATTAAATATAGCAAAACAAAATACATCTTCATTTCTTAAAAAGTATTTCACCATTGTGGTTTCAACGGGTAAAACTAATTCTCCAAATGAACTTGATATTCATGAATCATCTGCATGTTTGTCTTCTTCGTTTAACGGTTAACATCTTTTTAATCAATCATTAAAAAGAAAGAATGAGTTTGTTTATCACTTTATAGGATCGGAAGAAATATAGAATATTGGGCTAATTAAAAACAAAAGCCATAAGGGGTCTTAATTGATTTTTTTATATATATTTTTTTACCAAAAATACCACTACAAAACTTAATATAGTCTCATTAAATTAAATCTCAGTGAGTAACTGACCCTCATTGGGCTTGTCTTCGATCCGCCTATGTTTGCACTTATATGTTTCCGGCCTGATAATTACCCCAATGTGAGGCAATTGTTACAACATACAAGTGATCGTAACTGAATCGCTATAGTTAGTTAATCAATTTTGAAAACCACACCTTAAGCTTTCGTAAAATTCAATTATTCCTTATATGTACTTTGGTTATCGTTAGATAATGTCTTTTAAGCAATTGATTTTGTATTCTTCTTCTCACCCTAGTAGTGTTCTAGACTCCATACATTCGGTCTCTTGTCCTCTTATTTCATTTGTTCTCGTTTCATCTCGTCTCATTTAAGACTTCAAGTCTTAGAATCTCAAATCCCTCTTGATTCATTTTTCGGGTTTCGAAGTGGATCTAGAGCGTAAAATTCTTAAATTCATGGGGGTGGTTGTAGAAAATGGAAATACTAAGATTATTTTTTATTTTATGTTGAAAATTATGAAGATGTAACTCTTGGATTTGAATTTTACTTTTCAAGTCAAATAGGTGTCTTTATTGGAGTCATTTTATGAATTAATAGTCAAAGAGATGTGAGTCTAATTTATATGTCTTTTGTTATGACAATTCTATGTGTTTAACTATGAACATGTGTTTTTGGAGTTGATTACGTACAACATATTTCTAAGAACTTGAATAGGTTAGATCTTAGAAACCTTAATTGAGCGGTCTTTGTCTCTTGCATGAAGATGAATATCTCATTTACAACAAGATTTTGGAGCTCTTTAAAATTTGTTAATATATTTGATGAAGATTATAACTAAATGTTAAATGCCAATGTTGGGCATTTGGTCTAGTGGTATGATTCTCGCTTAGGGTGCGAGAGGTCCCGAGTCCCAATTCTCGGAATGCCCCGAAGTACATATTAAATTCTTGCTAAACAAAATCCAACTACTTTTCATGATCAGGTTTTTACGAACTGAACTATTTGGATTACGTTTTAACTATTAATTGTCTCTTTTGCATGCGTGTTTCCCATCCATCCTTCCATGTGAGTATGCACACCACATATACATGCACAATCAGAGTTTAGGTTCATCTCTCTTAGTTTGTTAAGGTGAACATGCGATTTAATTAGCGTCTTAAAATTTTCTTTTTTGGGTTAATGGCCAAAGGGGACGGCCGGCGGTTTCCCAATAATATTTATTAGAAGATGAACAAAGAGTATAAAAATGTTTATCTTAGCCCATCCATTGATACACCTTATACTAATCAACCCACAAGGAATTAAATCTGTACGGCCTAACACATGGACATCAAAAAGTGACCCAAAGAATCATAGTTGGTCCTAAAACTATGATTCCAATAGAGCAATTAAGAAACAAACTATTAATAGGCAAGCCGAACAATACAACCTCTAAAATGAGCCCACAATTAGCCTAAGTGAGACCAAAGTGCAATACATTCACTGTCCTACACATTTACTTCATCTTGGTATGTATGTAGTGCATACTATGATATAATTTGGTTGCTGTTTACTTAATGAGGGCGCACATGACCAATTAATATGCTTTTAGGGTTTATTTGTGGGTTTTAAAAGGACTAGATGGTCCCCGTTTTATTTTCATTTTTTGAGATATATTAAAAGTTTTTAGTCTGCGCAATAAAATTTGTTTGAGTTCTACCCAAGTATAATAAAAAATTTGTAAATCGAGTTGATGGGCATTCACCTCAACATATTAACATATAACATATTGACCCTGTAGTTTGAGATCAAATCTTTTGTGGGAACCAGTGATAGAATCAATTTTTAATCAACTTTTAATAATTATTGTTCTCAAGTTCAACCATATCTTTTGAACCCAATTAAGCATAAGTGCATATTGCTGATTTGCTGATTTGCCGGTAACCCTATATGAGTATATTCCATTACAAAGATAAGACCAATGATAGTGAATAGACTGGTTAAGCTAATAGGCTTCAAGGGTTCAGGTTAACCTAAAGCAGGTCGTGATGTCCCTCTACGTTTGCAAAACGTAGAGAGAGGTTCACTAGTTTGTTGTTAGTTGTTATAGTTCACCGGAGATCCAAGACCGAGGTGTTTGAGACTGGTTTTTAGATGAAGCTCTTGGTGAAGCTATGGTGTTCTTGAAGTAAGAAAGAAACAAGCAATGTGCAGGTTTCTCAAAGAAGAAGAGAAGATTAGAGAGTATATGTTAACTCTCCAATCTGGTGTCTTCTTGTTTATGGCTGGGTCATCCTTTTATAGAGGGAGAGATGCAAGCCTTTTATCCAATGTGTAAACTAGTTAACCTCCAGTTTGCTAGAGGGTTGACCTTTTATGGGCAGGAAGCTTTTGATCGTTGGGTAACGATTATAATAATAATACTTTTTCTGAGCATGTCCCTTGTGCAGAGGGAACAGTGATGTGAATAGTGATTTGACGTTGTACTGTTGCACGTGGCTACTGTTCACGTACTTGTTTCCCTAAATTTGGGTGGGAAACGAAGCTTTTAACCTTCTAAACTTTTTAGCGTTAATGTGTGGAAGCCATTTTATTAATTTCTTGGGCTACCCCCGTCATCAGCCCCCCAAGTCAGAGGTGTTTGAGAAGTAAGCTCAAGGGATTCTGACTTTTGCACACATTTTGTTATTCCTTAAAGGCTTCGAGGTTTTAAACGGTTTTGTTTATTTTTTGAATTTCTGACAAGACAGTTGGTTTGATGGTTACTTCATGTTGCGGTTTCCAATAACTGTTCTTAATAATAGTGATAACTGTTCACTTTCTTTCATAGTTTCTTTTAAACTTCCACAATATTCTCTCAAACATTCATTAAGTTTCTTTCATTCCTTCATCAGGTTAGTTAAAATCCTTCCTTTTTCTTTCGATTTTATGGGTGCTCGTAAGGATTTTTCGGTTAACTTTTCTCGATTAACCCAAGAGGAGGTTGAATATTTCTACCTCGATTGGGGTATAGGTTTAGATATAAAACCGGTTGCTCCGCCGGCCGATTCATCAATCAATCGTTGTCCGGCAGGTTTCGTCACTCTTTATTGTCGGCATTTTGAATTCCCGAACCTTCGCCATCCGTTTTTGGTTTTTGTTTTGAATGTGTTGGAGTATTACCATGTGTCGTTTGGTCAGATTCACCCCTTAGGGCTTGCTAGGGTTTTACACTTTGAGGTTTTATGTAGGGCTTTGGGATATGATCCATCGCTTTTGGGTTTTCATCATTTCTTTCGTTTAGCGAAGAACGGCGATTGGTACACCTTTGAACATACTCAAGTTGATACTTGTTTAGTTTCGTCGACGGTTACGACTCTTGGTTTTTGGAAGGACCGTTTTTTCTTTGTTTCCGATTCCATTATTCCTTTTAAATCCGTTTGGAGGCAACCCGAGGTTCTTTTAAACGAACCACAGCCGGCGAATTGGAGTTGAATGATGTGTTTTTGAAGTCGATTAGGAAGTGTCCATCGCGTCTTCGTCCTCTTCCCGAAATCTTCTTGTGTTGTTAGGAATTAGCAAATTATGGGATAAGCCTAATCGGGATCCCGTGCTTATGAGGGATGATAAGGGTATACGTTTGTTTACCCTGTACTTGTTTTGTTTTACTGATATGCCTTTTGATAGATTTCCTTTGTTTTTTGTAGTTATGTCGGCTTTGGATTTTTTGAAGAATGATGATACTTCAGACGTTGTGTTTACGGATGTTGCAGCTACTGCTGGGGATGATGCTGTGGTTCGCGGGAAAGAGACTAGGTTCGAAGGTTCAGGGTATGTGGGGGTTCCTAACGTTAAAGGCTTCACCAAGGCTGTTGCTCCTAAGGCTTCTACTCGCCGTTCTACACGGCGTTTGATGAAGTCTTCTGGCCCATCATCTTCTCACGAACCGGTCGATCTTAGTGATGATGTTCAAGTTGTTGAAGTTCGAGGTCCAAGTGTGGAGGGAGAAAAGGAGCAAGGTTTGGTTGTTTCTAAGAAGAAGAAGTCAACAGGTAAGAAGGCTGTGATGGCTTCAGTTCAAGGGTTGGATGGGAATGAGGTTTATGTTCCTGAGTGGAATGTTAAGGTTGGGGATAACTTTAAAGATCCTGAAGTCTGTGCTGATGTTTTGGATAACTTTGCTCCTCCTGGGGTTCGTAACACCATTTCTGAGATGGAGGGCGATGACATGCTTTCAAGGTTAATCTTGAGTTCTTGCAACCTTTCTGCCCTTTTGGCTGAGGGTGTTTCCCGTTTTCGAAAGGGAATGCAAGAGTATGAGGAGTTTTCCAAGAAGAAAGAAAAGATGAAGGCTTCTATGTCAGCCATGAAGAAAGAGGTTGATGGCTTTTCATAGAAGGAGGAGGGTTATGTGAAGAAGATTGATGAGTTTTCATGTGGGCACGAGGTTGAGATAGCAGGGTTAAAGAAAGCGATGGAAGCTGATAGGGCTAAGATGGAAGCTGATCGGGAAGCCTTTGAGGTTCAGAAGAAAGCCTTTGATATGGAGAAGGAAGGCTTGATGGCTTCAGTAACCCAAGCTACTAACGACAACCGGTGGCTAATTGAGCACGGGTTTCATCAGGTTGTGACATACCTGCTTCATTCTTCTGAATTTAACTCGGTGTTGGCGATGTTTACACGAAGCTGCTGGGCTATGGGAAGCATTTGGGCTTTGTTGCTGACTTCATTCATCACGAAGCCGGTCAACTTTTGGAGCAGTCGCCTATGTTCAACCGTGAAGCTTCCAAGCTCTTCTCAGACTCAGTCCGTGCAATGGAAATGCTCACTTACCCCTATGTGGGTGAAGTTTCGTCTTGCTTTGGTAAACCTCTTTCCATTTTGCAGGGATTGAAACCATCTGGCCTTGATGAGAAAGTTTGCAAGGAGGTGCTTGAGTCCTTGTCTAAGAAACGCTCCCGTTCTGGTGATAGCGAAGAAACTTTATCCGGAGATAGTGACAGGTCTCATGTGGCAAGCCTCGAAGGTTCAGCCGTTGCTGGTGGTGGCCCAGAAGTGAAGAAGTTGAAGAAAGGCAAGGGTGGTGAGGCTAGCACTTCAAAGCCTGTTTCTGATGTTTAAACAGTTTATTCGTAGCTTTCTTAGCGTTATTAAACAATGATATGTATCTTAAACAATTTAGGTTCAGCATGAAACCCTTAAGGTTTCTGCTTTATGGTTGTGTTTGCCTTTTTGTTCCTTTGAACATTCTCATGGGAATCCTTGTGATTTTCTTTGTTTAGCCTAAATGGCTTATTATGTATGATGCTGGTTATGGCCTTAGAAGGCCTTGCTTATGAATCGTAATGTTTGATGCATTGTGTTTTGGTTACTTGTCTTGTTAGTTTGATGTGTTTTTAGCTAACTTTCCTTAAAAAGTTTTAGTGCTATAGTCACTTTAGCTTCAAGGCTTCATTAGGTAAAAAGCACATGTTGGCTATCCTTTGTATCATTACTTAGTGTATGTTTGTTTCGTAAACTTTTTCAAAGCTTAAGGAACAAATTGATGTAGGCTGTTCAGACCTGTCTATGAGACAAGTTTTGGTTGAAAATATTCTAAAGTCTCATGGAGTTGGATTGATATAGGAACTCACCCCTTATATAGGTTCATTTATCCCTTGAACCTATTGAGCGATGTGGCCTGGGAGCTCATCCCCTTACATGGCCCTTGCCATGGAGTTTCTTGCTAGGTTCTCAACCTGATTATAGGATAGTAAAGACAAGTTATGACAAAAACTTTATCATTCATTCAAGAGGTTGTTGTTCACAAAAAGGAGAATTATACATCTATTGAAATACATTTTAAGACTTTGACTAGGCATGGAACCTTTTAAGGGTTTTACCTTTCCAGTGTCTGGGAAGCTTTTTGCCTTCTGCGTCGGCCAGTTTGTAGGATCCACCTTTGTGAGCTTCAAGGATTGTATATGGCCCTTCCAACTTTGGGCCGAGGTTTCCTTGGTTTTCTTTCTTGCTGGCCTCGTTGTTTTGGAGTACAAGATCTCCTGGCCTGAAACGTTCATGTTTCACTCTTGCACTGTAATAAGCTTCCATTTTTTGTTTGTACTTAGCCTCTTGTACTGCGGCTTGGTCACGGATTTCTTCAAGGAGTTGCAAATTCAACATGGTCTCATTGTTGTTTGATTCGAGATCCATGTCGAGTGTTCTTTGAGTCACAACTCCGACTTCTACTGGGATTACAGCTTCCGATCCGAACACTAGGCTGTAAGGCGTTCGTTTGTGGGCTGTGTTTTCGGTTGTTCTTATTGCCCATAGAACATTTGGGAGTTCTTCAAGCCAATTGTTGTTATGCCTTCTCAACCTTGTTTTGATTCCTTCCATGATGGTTCTGTTTGTTCTTTCAACTTGGCCGTTGGATTGTGGGTACGCAACTGAGCTAAACACTTGGATTGTTCTTTCAACTCCTGGCAACCCATAGCGACAAATGACGCTTTCCCACACAAAGTCAATGACTTGTTTGCCCGTTATCTTTGCAAGTGATTTGACTTCAGGCCACTTGGTAAAGTAGTCGACGGCTACTAGCAAAACTTTTACCCTACCCTTGGCTGGTGGGAATGGACCAACGATATCCATTCCCCACTTGTGGAATGGCCAAGCCGAGGAGATGGGGACTAGATCGTGCTTGGGGCTTTTTGGGACAGGTGCATGAATTTGACAAGATTCACACTTCTTGAGTTGTTCTGTTGCATCTCGGTGCATTGTGGGCCAGAAGTATCCGAGGTTCATCAATTTTGCAACCACCGTTCTTGGCCCAAAATGAGCTCCACATATCCCCTCGTGAACCTCTTCGATCAGATTTTGACTTTGTTCAGGGCCCACACATCTTAGTAGTGGTGCAAGGTAAGCCTTTTTATAAAGGTTTTCTCCTTGCAACACATACTGTCGGGACTTGATTCGAACCCTTTCTGCCTCTGTCTGGTCCAGAGGTAACTCACCATTTTTGAGGAACTTTTCTATGGGAGTCGTCCAATTGGGACCTTCTTCAGTGATTACATCTTGAACCTCCAATTCTTGGATTTAAGGAGTTTTTAACACCTCAACCAAAACTTTCTTGGTGAGATGTGCAAATGTGAGGGATGCTAGTTTGCTTAGGGCATCGGCTCTTTTGTTTTGTGATCTTGAGACTTGTTTGATGGTGCACACTTGAAACGTGGTCATCAACTCTTTTGCCTTTTCATGATACTTCTTCATGTTGGGCTCTTTTGCTACATAGCTATTATTGACTTGACTTGAAACAAGCAACGAGTCTGTGAAGACTTGTAGCTTTTGGATCTTCATCTCTTTGGCAATTTTTAGACCAGCGAACAATGCTTCATATTAAGCTACGTTGTTGGTGGTCTGAAACTCAAGTCGGAGAGCATATGTGAATTCTAACAATTTGGGGTTGATTAAAATGAGCCCAGCTCCTAACCCTTCGATGCTGGAAGCTCCATCGGTAAAAAGCTTCCAGGCTTCAGGGTCAGAAGGTTCAGTGACAGTTGTATGTATTTCAGGAATGACTTGCTTCGGGATTTGTACAATGAAATCCGCCAAGACTTGGGCTTTGACAGCTTTTCTTGGAACATAGGTGATGTTATGTTCACCTAGCTCGACAGCCCATTTGGCCAATCGACTTGAATTTTCTGGTTTTTCAGGCACACTCTTGATGGGTTGGTCAGTGACCACTTGTATACGGTGTGCTTGAAAGTACCTTCGAAGCCTTCTGGCAGTTTGAATTAAGGCCAGGGCAAGTTTTTCCAAAGAAGGATATTTGATCTCTGCCAGTTTTAATGTTTTACTAAAGAAATAAACGGGTACCTAAACTTTGTCTCGTTCGATGGTTAGGACCGCGCTTAGTGCTTCTTCAGCGACTAAGAGATAGACAGAGATCATTTCTCCCGTTTCGGGAGCTCCAATAGCTGGAAGTGAAGCCAAGTGTTGCTTCATTTGGTTTAAGGCTTCTTCTGCTTCTTCCGTCCACTTGAAGTCTTTTTTGTTGGTGCAACCCTTTAGTGTCTTGAAGAAGGGTAGGGATTTTTCAGCGAGCTTGGAGGTAAAACGCTTCAAGGCTGCAAGACTTCCGTTCAGACTTTCCACTTCTTTTTTGCTTTGTGGAGATTTAGTTTCAAGAACATCTCTGACTTTGTTGGGTTTGGCTTTTATGCTTTTTTTCCCCACAATGTGTCCCAAAAACTTGCCTTCTTCGAACCCAAATGAGCATTTTCTAGGGTTGAGTTTCATGTTGATCTTCCTCAGGTTTTGGAAGGTTTCTTCTATGTCATCAAGCATTTGATGCTCGGTTTTGCTTTTGATTACCAGATCATCGACATAAGCTTCTAAGTTTCTGCTGATTTGGCTGGCAAATGCTTTGTAAATCAAACGTTGGTAGGTTGCTCCGGCATTTCGTAGTCAAAAGGCATCTTTTGATAACAAAAAATACCATTGTCCGTGTGGAAAGCAGTTTTTTCTTCATCTTCCACTTTCATGAGAATTTGATGATATCCCTTGTAAGCGTCGAGAAAACACTTAAAGGTATGGCCGGTTAAAGAGTCAACCTTGAGGTCCATTTCGGTAAGGGATAGCAATCTTTCGGGCACGCCTGGTTCAAATCTTTGAAGTCGATGCACACCCTCCCAGACTTGTTAGGCTTTCAAACCATGACTGGATTAGCCACCCAAGATTGATACTTGACCTCCCGTAGGATTCCAGCTAGGACAAGCTTTTCAACCTCTTGGCATGCTGCCAAGCTTCGTTCAGGAGCCAAGCTCCGTTTCTTTTGGACAACAAGCTTGACATCAGGTGAAATTTTTAGCTCGTGCTATGCAATGCTTCGAGGGATGCCTGTCATGTCTTCCGGGCACCAAGCAAAGACATCGTTGTAGCATAATAACAGCTTCTCAAGGTGTGAGAGAGCTTCTTTTGAAAGGCTTGTGTTTACCCGTACCTTTTGTTCAGGATACTTTGAGTTTATGATCAAGCCTTGTTCGTCATCTTCATTTCGTGAGCTTTCCCCTTCAACCGTGTAAACCTCTTGGGTAGGTTGAATGGTTGCAATTCCCATATCGATGGGAAACTTTACGGCACCTTGACCAACCGAGACAGCCATGTTGAACGCACATTGTCCTGGCCTTCCTATGATTACATCATAGTTGGAAGGTATGATGATAACCACAAAAGTGAGTGGTTTGGTTTTCTTCATCTTGCCTTCACTAAAACAGACATCAAGGGTTAGTTGGCCTAAAGGCTTCAAGGGTATATCGGCAATACCTTTTATAGAGGACATGGAGGGTTGAAGCCTTGAATGTTATTCCTTGCTTAGTTGATTGAAGAACCTTTCATACATGATCTCTGTGGCCGCCCCTGTGTCGATGTAGGCTTTGCTTGTTTTGAGTGTTCCCACATTCGCTTCTACCACCAAAGGGTTTGAGAGTAAGTCACCTTGAGGTGGTGGGAAGCAGACGTATTGAAGCTCCCAAGCCTCCAAGCGTTGTCGTTTATTGGGAACACCTTGATCTATATTCACCATATTCACTTCTTTGCTTTTTCTTTCCGCCATCTTGTCCTTGAACCCCTTTACCAAATGAGCCAATTCTCCGGACTTAACAGCTTCCGCAATTCTTTTCTTGAGTTGAAAGCAATCGTTAGTGTGGTGACCTTTTTCTTCGTGGAACTCACAGAACTGAGTGGAGTTTTCGTTTTTCTTGCTTTTGGGCAAGGGTTGAGGAGGTCGGAAGTTGTGTGTCACTTCTTCAGTGGCAAGGATTTCCTGAGGGGTTTTGGTTAGGGCTGTGAAGTTCATAGTCTTATCCCTGCTCGGAAGGTTCCGACCTTCAGGCCTTCGTTGATCTGAGCTCTTTGGGTATCTATCATAGGGATTGAAATTCCCTTTCATTAGGTTGGGGCTGTTGCCTCGCCAACTAGGAGCTCTTTTTCTTTGTTCTTTGAAATCAACGGCCTCTTCTCCTCGGATATGGGCTTCAGCTCGTTCAAGATCTTCTTCAAGGGTTTTAGGTAGGCACTTGTTAAAGTCCCTTGTGAGGTACTTAGAGGTGATGGCGTTCATGAAGCCTGCCACCCTCATTTTTTCATCGCCCCCCACATACGTTAACCCTTCTTTCTTATACCTTTCGATGAAGTCTCGAAGGCTTTCGTCATCTCTTTGTTTTATCTGAAAGATTACCGTGGCATCCTTGACATACCTCATTTGTTGTGAAAAGTTGGCCAAGAATCCTTTGCTCAGATCATCGAAGCTTCGAACGCATTGGGCAGGAAGGTCATTGAACCATATCCTGGCTGATCCGACAAGTGTTTGCATGAACATTAAACAACATTCAGCATGTGACCATTTTTCGATTCTAGCAGCACCGCAAATACCTGGAGGTGGTCTTCGGGATCCTCGGTCCCATCATATGTTTTTATATGGGGTGGCATCTTGATTTTCGTTTGAGAGTCATAATTGGCGATTTGTTGAGAGAAGCATGACAGGTTACCGGGCTTATAGGGCTTAGCAAGGTCTTCTTCTATCCTTGTAGCAGGATTATGACTCGTTGTTCCTTGGTGAGTACCCAACGCTTGGTTGATGAGCTGGGTCTAAGGGAAGTGTGCCATCATTTGAGCCATCATTTGAGGCATGAGGCTAAAGCCTTGAAGGCTATCAGGGGTTGCTACTGTTTGGTTTGTTCCCATGGGGGTTCTCATTGCTGCACTCCGAGTCAAGGGCAAGACCGACATGGCCTGCTCCCATGTAGTGGCTGTAGGAGGAACACTTGAAGCTGGTGACTGCCATATTTGGTCGAGAGTGGTCTCGTGCCCGAGGGGTTGTGAACTAAACAAAGGGAAAGCCGTTGGGCTCGGTCTCCCATAAGCATAAGGAGATGAGTTAAAAGGTTGGCAGGTTACACTTAGACCAGCTTCTAAATGAGAAGCAGCCGGTCGTGAGCTGGCTAGAGAGGAAGGTGGACGTCCGAGTGACAGTGAGGGCTCCGGATCTTCATACTCCAGCCTTACTCTTATCCCCTTTTCTCTTTCTTGGCTCATGTGTTGGTTAAGAAGATGCCTTAGTTGCAAAAAATATCGTGATACCCCTTCCAGCGTCAAGTCGACACGCTCCTGGGTGTTCGTGACTCCTGCATGAGGAGAAGGAACTCCAGATCGTGAAGGGGTTGGAGTTCGAAAAGGTGAAAACTCGAGGAACAAAGGTTCCGTCGGAGTTCCTCCCGGGGTGGAAAAAGGTGTGGTTGCTGCCGGAGTTTCCTGGCCGGCGCTTGGTGTCTGTGTTCTTAACACTTGGTCGACTTCATCGGGAGATCCACCTTCTGACATGGTGATTTTAGTGAAAATGGAGCTACACTACTGGTCTTTAAGATAAAAGTAAGCGGCGTAGCCCCACGGTGGGCGCCAACTTGTTGCTACAACAAAGATAAGACCAATGATAGTGAATAGACTGGTTAGGCTAATAGGATTCAAGGGTTCAGGTTAACCTAACGCAGGTCGTGGTGTCCCTCTACGTTTGCAAAACGTAGAGAGAGGTTCACTAGTTTGTTGTTAGTTGTTATAGTTCACCGGAGATCCAAGACTGAGGTGTTTGAGACCGGTTTTTGGATGAAGCTCTTGGTGAAGCTATGATGTTCTTGAAGTAAGAAAGAAACAAGCAATGTGCAGGTTTCTCAAGGAAGAAGAGAAGATTAGAGAGTATATGTTAACTCTCCAATCTGGTGTCTTCTTGTTTATAGCTGGGTCATCCTTTTATAGAGGGAGAGATGCAAACATTTTATCCAGTGTGTAAACTAGCTAACCTCCAGTTTGCTAGAGGATTGACCTTTTATGGGCGGGAAGCTTTTAACCATTGGGTAACGATTATAATAATAATACTTTTTCTGAGCATGTCCCTTGTGCAGAGAGAACAGTGATGTGAATAGTGATTTGACGTTGTACTGTTGCACGTGGCTACTGTTCACGTACTTGTTTCCCTAAATTTGGGCGGGAAACGAAGCTTTTAACCTTCTAACCTTTTTAGCGTTAATGTGTGGAAGCCATTTTATTAATTCTTTGGGCTACCCGTCATCACAACCCATTAAATCAGATTATAATAGCCCAATATAACTAGCCCATTAAATTTGTAATCATTCAAAGCCCAAAAATTTACACATTCTTTCGTTGACTTTTTTTCAATATTCACAAAAGTAGTTGCAATAATGCTAGTGCCATTTATAATCCGACAGCCACTATTATAAACATCGAGTTATTTCATTTTTCTTGATATAGTATTTTAGTTCACAAAAGTTTTCAACCTTTTAAAACTTAGTATTCTTAAGTGAAATCCATTTGAATTCCCCGCAAAATATATAGCAAACATTCTTTTTTCATATAGGGTTGGTTGTCTTTAAAAACTCTAAAAATGTAAAAAACTTTTAGGAACTTTTAACAATCAAACACTTTTATAATAACTTTTATATATTAACATTATTTGAGAGTGGTTTTCTCATATATTATTTTCACTACATATAGAAATCATAAGTTTATACATACGTAAAATTTATGTAATAACAAATTTACATACGTGGAAAAAAAATTAGATGGGTGTATAAACTAATTTGCATAATTGTAAGCGTAATATAAAATATAAATGTGTTAAAACTACACTCAAATAATATTAATATACAAAAAAATTAAAAAAAGTTGGTTGTTAAAAGTTCTTAAATAATTTCAAAGTTTTTTAATGAAACACATCCTTTGCATATAAACTCTAAATCTACAAATTAGATTGGTTTAAATTTTAAATATTGTTCGTTTGTTGTTTAATGTGAAAACGTCGATTAGATTTGTCTACTATCATGAGTTTGTTGGGTGTTGTACTCGGGTAACATTTGCTACAAGAAATCAAGGCTATATTAAAGAAAAATATAGAGTGACGTTAGAATAATCACTTTTGTTGACGATTTTAAAACTTCCCGATTTTCATACGTTTGTAACTTTTGTTTAACACTTATAACTTTTTATACGGCATTATAGTTTTATAGTTTTGTATTATATAATCGAGCGTTTTTATATTTAATTTGGTTGTAGTATTATTTTATATAAATTAAAAAATAAATAGTTTTAAGTGTATTGAACTTGGTATTATTTTTCAAGTTATGTTTTAAATTTATACATGTGGATTTAATTTTCAACATGTTTTATTTGGCCGAATGATTTCAGGTTGTGCAATATGTGCTGCATTATTTTAGAAGGGATGGCTGAAATCCCACAATAGACGGGTTATATAATAGACGGGTTATATGGATTTAAAGGTAGAATATTAACTGTGAGAAAAATATGTTCTAATTTATTTTAACTTGGTGTTATATTTATTATATGTGGTTTAGTTTATGTCTGGATGACTTATATTTTTTATATTGTTTTAGTTATTATGAGATGTTGTATTTTTTTTTTGTCAAAATTTGGGTTGTACCTTTACCCCTCAAGACACGTGGGACTTTTTTCTTTTTTTTTTCTGCTTCCCATACTTTGTAGACACAATTGGTAGTTTCACATAACACCATATCACACACGTACATATATGTATATGATGGTGTGCCTGTATGTATATGAGAAAAACAAAGTGGAAATGAAAGTGGACGCAAAAACCCAAACTCCAGGTTCAATATATATCACAATTAACTTATACACACACTTATTATTAATCAAAGATTTCTCAAGTTTTGTTGATTTTGATAAAAGTAAAGAAATGATTATTCCTGATCATACAACATAATACTTTAATACATATACAAAAAAGTAGCATACTTTATATCCTATACCGTAATATGATATAATATGATATCCGTATGAAACATATTGTCACATTCACATACATTTTACATCTTTATATCATATCATAAAACAACGTAATATGATACGATATTGTATTAAAAACAAACAAACCATCACATTTGCATAAAGTGCACGCTTTAATATCTTAACATGATACCATTCACATTTTAACCAACCTTGTATAAGTTGTTATTATTATTATTTTTTTATTATTATTAAAAATATAACAAATTAACTATATATAAAAGGAAAACTAAAGCTACAGTGATTCCAATGTAGATCCAATCAGTGACTGCCACTAAGTTTCTATTTAAAAAAAAAAATTGAAACATGTTTTGATATTTATTCCTTGAAAGTAACAAGGATTACAAAAACGTTTGCTGCTGTAGTGGTATTGCTAGGTTGTTGTAACATGACTGTCTCGGGTTCGAACCAGTTTGAAGCCGGTTTTTTGTTTTTTCTTTGTTCTTTTGTGTTTTTTTTTGGTTTCTTTAAATAGAAATAGATATTTTTATTTATAGGATTTATACTAAATCGAACAACGAAAAAATAAGATGGTGTGGTTGTAAAATTATTATAATGTATTATGTTTTATGTGTTTTTAAACCGTGTGATCGGCGCGTTACCCTAGTTTTAATTAAGGAAAAAAGAACAAAGTAAACATGGTAAAAAAACTTGATTTGCGAGTATAAAATCAAATGAGCGCAAAGCAAACTAATAATAATAATCTCTTTCCCGAAAAACCCTCATTTGACTCCGGCCACCACCACCTGCCGACGTAACGCCGCCACTAGCCACCACCAGTCGTTTTCTTCTTATACTCGTAAGCACCTACTAGACTACAACACATTATTACTATAATTTGTTAATGAATTGATTAATTATAATCACACATCTAATACCACACACTAAACCCTAACACAACGCACACACAATTGACGATCCGTAATCCCTAATTACTCAATTGAAATTAACTGTTCGTTTGATTAATGTGTGTAGCTACTTGCATTGCTGTTCGGACGGATAATTGGCTAGCTATGGACGATTTGGTGTCCGTATGCAAGGTAATTCGTCAATTTTTGTGTATAATTTAATCGTCAGTTTGATTTAATTGTTAGGATGTCGTTGAATTTGCTTTAGTGATTAGGTTACAGTGATTAGAGATGTTAATTAGAGTTAAATAAGCTGTTGATTTGGAATCATACATGCATAATTGCATGTATGTAATTCTGTATGCACTTTTTAGTTGCATTTGCTTGCGGTAACTCGTCAATTTAATTTCGCTGGAGCTTGATTTTGATTTAGTTGTTAGGAAATGAGGTTTACGTCGTTGAATTTGTTATAGTGATTAGGTTTTGGATTAGGTTACAGTGATTAGAGATGTTAATTAGGTTCTTTGTATGCCGATAATGTGTGAAATTGCAGTTAAATAAGTTGTTGATTTGGAGTATTACATACATAATTGCTTACCTGTAATTCTGTGTAGTGTGTGCTGTGAAAATTGCACACAGTTAGGGCACATTTTAGTTGCATTTGCTTTGCTGTGTATGGTTTTCATTGTGATTGATTATTATGGGCGTAATTAGTGTCTTTGGGGCTTGATTTTGATTCAGTGGATGGATGTGAATTTTAGGTTTTGGATTAGTTTACAGTGATCAGAGTCCAGAGATGTTAAATTAGGTTTTTTTTTGTTGTTGCTGCTGCTGCTGCTGCTTATAATGTCTGATTTGGAATCATACATGCATAATTGCGTATTTGTAATTCTGTATACTGTGAATGTATTCTGTAGGTGTATGAATTTCGATTTGTGTGAAAAGTTTTTTGAGTATTACAGACAGTTAAGGCACATATCATATTTAGTTGCATTTTCTGTGCTGTGTATGTTCTTCATTGGAATTGATTATTATCGTTGTAATTAATGTCGTTAGAGATTGAATTTGATTCAGTTGTTGGATGTGAGTTTCACGTCGTTGAATTTGCTCTGTTAGTTAGGTTTTGAATTAGGTTACAGTGATCAGAGTTCAAAGATGTTAATTTTTTTTATGTTTGTTTTACTTTTTTATTTGTTGATAATGTCTGATTTGGAATCGTACATGCATAATTGCTTATATGTAATTCTGTATGCTGTGAATGTATTCTGTAGGTATATGAATTTCGATTTGTGTGAAAAGTTTTTAAAAATTTTGAAGGAAAACAACAGTTAGGGCGCATGTTAGTTGCATTTGCTTTGCTGTCTATGTTCTTCACTGGAATTGCTGTATAAATCAAGCACAGTGGATTGGCATTATAGATTTGGCATGCATTGGAATGGTTACTCGAATGTCATATGTGTGGATTGCTTCAATGATTTAACGTGTATTCGATTATTAATCAAATATTTGTTCCGATTTTTATGATTATTATCGTTGTAATAAATGTCGCCGGAGCTTTATTTTGATTCAGTTGGTGTGTATAAATTTTATGTCGTTGAATTTTCTATGTTGATTCGTTTTGGATTAGGTTACCGTGATTAGAGATGTTAATTAGTTTTTTTTACTGATAATGTTTGAAATCAAAGTCAAATTAATTATTGATTTGGAATCATACATGCATAATTGCATATCTGTAATTTTGTACGCTATGAATGCATTGTGTAGGTATATCCGTATGTGAATTTCGATTTGTGTGAAAAGTTTTGAAAATTTAAAGGAAAACAGCAGTTAGGGCACATTTTAGTTGCATTTGCTTTGCTGTGTATGTTCTTCATTGAAATTGCTGAATAAATCTAGCACAGTGGATTTGCATTATAGATTTGGCATGCGGTGGAATGGTTACTGGATTGTGAAGTGTGTGTTTTGCTTAAATGATTATAGTTTATCAAATTGTAAATCAAATATTTAATATGAATAACATCATTTTAACTATCCATTTGTTTATTAACGAGCAACGTTGTGATGATTTCACACTTTTACGCCCGTTAGAACCTCTACTTTAAGGCATGTAGTTTACTGTTTGAGGAAGAAAAGGCTGGCCAAGTGTAGGGGTGGCTTTGATCATAGGGCTGAACGTCTCATGGTAGTCAATGCCAGGTTGTCGAGTAAAGCCTTTGGCAACGAGCCGTGCTTTATAACGGTTTACTTTGCCATGTGAATTCTTCTTTAAATTGTAAACCCACTTACAATATATAATATTAGTATTGTTGACAGAAGGGACTAATGGACCTGCTCCATTCTTATGAAGCACATTAAACTCTTCAGTCATGGTGTGACGCCACTTCGGTGACTTGTTGACAATGACAAAGGAAGTAGGTTCAATAGTAGGAGAAGAACTAGTAGTGGAGAAAGTGGATAGATTATAGGGAATGGTATTTTTAGGGTTTTGTCGAAGGTGGGATGGCCCGGGGGGGAGGGGGCGGTGTAGGGTCAGACTGTTGTGAGGGAGAGGCATCTGTGTTTGAGGAGCATAAGTATTTGATGGAGATGATGGTGGTGGTGTAGGAAGAGAACTAATAGGAGAGGTAGGACTTGGTGGGTCGATTTGGGTAGGTTCATGACAAGAGTTTGGAACTGGTGTGGGGTAAACAGAAATATATGGGGAAGTTGGAGGAGGTTGCGTTTGTGTAATAGGGGTTTGAAATGGGAAGACATGTTCATTGAACCAGACATGTCTCACGATATGTATGCGTTCAGTAATTGGATCCAAGCATAGTTCTTAAATGCGCTAGGCGCACTAAAAGCACATACTCACATAGGCCTAGCTGGGGCCTAGGCGCAATGCGAAAAAAAGTGAGGGTATGTTAAATAAAAAATTAAAAGTATATTATGTATATGAAAATTTGTTCTATTCTTCAAACAAAATAAACAAAAGCTATTATATAGCATTTAATATCATCTAATTTCTACTAAAAGTTCTAAAATAGTCTAGATTCAAATGTAATTCCAAAACTTGAATAGCAAAAATGTTCAATGAATTCCTTTGACCTCTCCTAGATCTAAGTTTCAATGGCACTTCTTGCATTTCTTTTGTTCGGCTTTTATCTTCTCTTGTTCCTGTCGTAGACTGAAGCGCTTGCCAAGGTACTAGAAGCGCATTTGTTATGCCTCGCCTGAAAAATGAGCCTAGGCCAAGAAGCCAGGGCTTTTAATAATTATGGATCTAAGCAACCATAACCGTGATGAGTGGGACTATACCCAAGAAAAAACACACGGTGTAGTGCGGAAGTCCATTTTATGATGGTTGTACGGTCGAAGGTAGGGAAAGCATTGACACCCGAAGACACGAAGAAACGAGTAATCTGCTTTGCGGTTGAAGCATAGTCACAGGAAACGCCGGAATACCCACGATCCGCGATCCAGATTGTCTGTACCGGATCGCGGTACAAACCTGATCCGGATCGGAATAATTAGTCGTACCCGATTGTTGAACAAATCGTTACGTTTTCTTCTAATTCGCGTTTCCGGTGAATGATTTTGGTGGTTGGGATCGTGAAAATAGCGTTCCGGAAAACTATATGTCATGATTTTGTGGATTAAAGACAGTGGCGGAAGATGAGAAGGGAAGAAAGAATTAGGTCGTTTTTACTATTTTAGATTTAAAAGTTACACTTTACACCCTTAGAGTTAGAGTTTTCATTAAAATTTACACTTAACTTTGTAGATAGATGTTATTTATACATTAAACCATAATAAAGATTGTATAAAGTTAAATTTTAGTTAACTTATATTAGAAACTTATAAAAATTATTACAAAAAACCTATTTAAACTGTTTTGTATATGATACGACGTAATAGACTATATAGTACACCGTACCACGTACCGAATTGGCGTTCCGAATGAGCCTACCCCCTCGTACCGAATTTTTGAAATGCACGAACCGCGTACCAGTTCCCGTACCGTGTACCAGACCGTACCGCGAACCATGTGATTATGGGTTGAAGAGATGTTGAAAGGGGGACTTGTTTGAGGAAACTCTGGATGGTAGATGATAATGAGATGAACAATGGTTTCAAAGGCAAAATGCCAGAATCGTTGTGGAAGATGAGAATGGGCAAGGACAAGCCCGGTTTCCACAACGTGACAATAACGGCACTCAACAATTTTGATTTGGTCACTAGTATAGTGACATGGGCGTCGATGAATAATTCCAAGTTTCGTGAAGAAGGGAGAAAGGTTACG
The DNA here is from genome assembly GCF_021521415.1 of Bidens hawaiensis. NCBI lineage: Eukaryota > Viridiplantae > Streptophyta > Magnoliopsida > Asterales > Asteraceae > Bidens > Bidens hawaiensis. The sequence continues at coordinate 1,147,224 of NW_027491058.1, read as the reverse complement.
ATACTCCCCTCCCCAATCGGTTTGAACACTTTTCAGTTTGGTGTTAAATTGTCGTTCCACCGTTGTTACAAAATGTGAAATGTGGTGCATGCATCGGATTTTTGTACAAGGGGATAATACCACGTATAACGGGTGTGATGATCAACACATAACCAAAAAAAACCGATGCCCGACGAAAGATACAGTAGATGAGGCTACCAAACATCACAGTATATTAAATCCAAAATATTGTTACTTTGAAACTTTGAGTTATTCAAAAATGTTTGGAAGATTTTCCCAACTGACAAGGGATACATAAAAGTAGAACATAATTTTGTAGATCTTGGTAAAGAACAATGTGTAATAACAGAATGAAAGACACGTTCATGTGGATGTTCAAGAAGTTGATGCCAGACAGTTGAGGAAGCTTTTGTGGCTGTGAAGACCTGCTTAGGAATTGTTTTTATTTGAGGAAGCTGGATGGGGTATAGACCATTTTTACTTTGGACCCATAAGAAGGATGTTGTGTGAATACTCGTCCTTCACAACAAAGAAAGAAACATGAAACTCAAAATAAACATTATTATCAACACAAATTTTTTTAACAGATAATAAGTTTTTTGAATTGCAGGAACGTGAAGAATATCACAAAGATTAAATGTTTTGTTGGGTGAAAAAGATTTAGATAAACCGATGTGAAGAATAGGTAAAGGCTTACCGTCACCCATGTGGAGTGAATTATTACCTTGGTAGACTTCATAGTTGTCAAGGTTTGATAAGTTAGGAGTAGCATGGCTGTTAGCACCCTGTCGGGCAACCAGGTGGCCCCTAATGTCGAGCCAAAATTTGAAAAACTTGTAAAATTGGCTTGAGGGCCGGACCGAGCAGTATAGGTTAGGTCGGGCATTCAGATGGGAGATGGGCAATACCATAGCGGTTACAGTGGCCGTACACAAGATTCTGAGTTGATGCCCAAGCAAACTGCCTAGTAGATGGAGCTTGATTGTTGTCAGGGTTTCGGTTATTGTAATTACCACAGTTGCCTCGGGATATTACCCCGACGATCGCCTCTGTTTGATGGCTGAGAGGCATAAAGCACCTTTGGGTTTTGATTAGGTGAAGTAGTAGGGTTTAACTGATAACCCAACTATGGTGTCAACTGCTGCAAATTATATAGTTGTGCATAAAACACCTTTGGATTTTGATCGGGTGAAGTAGTAGGGTTTAACTGATAACCCAACTATGATGCCAACTGCTGCAAATCATTTAGTTGCGGTTGGATGATATTAGGGTTACCAGAAGTGGCAGCAAAGGCTTGTGGTGCTGGGGCATAAAGATTAGGATTAGGTTTGTTAACAATGTAATCATGGTCAGACAAGAGACCATGCAACTCGTTGAAGGTTATTGGTGGGTAACGGGCCACAAGAGTGGACTTTAAACCGTTGTATTCATCTCGTAATCCAGATATGGTGAGCATAACAAGGTCGTGATCCTTCATGGGCTTGCCAATATTGGCTAAAGCAGAAGCATATTCCATTACACGGGTTAAATAAGTGACATGGGCTGTGTGTGGTGCATATGCACGTTTTAAAGCAATTGTGTTTTCAACGTGTATTCACGAGAGGCTGTGTGTGGTGCATATACACGTTTTAAAGTAAGCCAAAGATCTCTAGAAGTTGTACCTTGAACATGTGAAAGGATGCTTCAGAGATGGTGGATGTCATCCGGACATGAGCATCATTGGCTATCCACTGGAAATAACTTGGGTTATCAGTAGTTGAAGATGAAGATTCACCTGGTTTATCTGGTTGATTTGATATCTTTGCTTCAGGGCAGGGTATGATACTGTCAACATAATCAAATAGATTATTGGTTATGAGGAAAGGCTCGATCATCGCCTTCCAATACCCGTAGTTCGCTGGGGAGAGAGTGAAGGTGAATTTGTGAGTGTTATGAGTAGTTTTCTCTGCTGTTGTAAATGCAGCAATTGCAGCCTTTGCAGTTTCTTAATAAGAAAAAATAACCAGAGGCAAGGGAAGGTGGGGCTGCTGAGTTACCTTGACTTTGATACCGTATTTGACCAGTGAAAGGTTTAGTTTATTGAACGATTAGATAGGTTACAAGGCTCATTATATAGAGCAACATATTACACTTAGAACCCTCTATTTTAATAAATCCAAAATACATGGTTTAACACTTGTTTATCATTCGAATGAGGACAACACGTGTACTCTATGGCTCTATTTTTTTATTTATATGTTTGTGTTAGTATTACTTTATAGACTGTGTGAGTTTTTTCCTTCTATAACATTATATCGTGTTTTGTATATGTTATTATTACCCTAGTAACTCATTTTCTTCTTTCAGAGAAAAATGACAACTTTTAGGCTTTACGAGCTTAAAGATGTCCTTGGCCAACTTGGTCTTCCAAGAACAGGGAAAAAGCAGGTATTTTCTCTATTACATTAATATGTTCCTGTTGAGAATTTGAGATTTTAGTATTTTATATATATGCTATATATGTCTAGTTACCCTCTATTATTTTCCATGTGCTTTAGGGAAGTGTATATATTTGATGCTTTTTTTTACGTTTATCCAATATGTGCTTGATATATTCCGTACGACTGTATGTTACCATATTTGCTCAATTGTCAATAACATGTTGACTAAAATGGCACTATTGAGTGCTTCTGTTTGACCCAAGCTTGTTTAAATTGGGGGAGATCAGTTAGGAAATGCTATGTTTTTGTTTGACTATTAAGGATCACTAGTTTGTTTGACTTTTAAGGATCGTGGGCTCACTAGGTTTTGTGTCATTTTCTGTACTTTAAGGGTATGAAATTTATTTCACCTTTGTAGGGTTTTCATATTTCGCGCTACTGTGCAGACAGACACAAAAGATGGTCTCATGTTTACATTTTTGTTATGTGTTTGTTATTGTAAGATCAAGATATGAACATGTTTAATAAGTTTAATAGTCACCGAACAAATTGCATATTGAAATTAAAAGAAACACTTCATGAAGAACAAAACCGGCCTGCAAATGATGCTTAATAAACTATTTCATAAATCAAGTATATTTATGTAAACTATTTCAGTCTAGATAAATAACATAATATTTTGTGAAATTACCGGAAACAATATAAATACATTATTTGAGGCCTAAGTTATTTTTCAAAGTGATTTATATCAATCGTGGGATCCAACTAAAACATGTATGTACAAGTATCTACTGATTTGCGTATGGTTATTAACAATCTCTTGAAACCGTTGATATGCATCAGGTTTTCGTACATGTGTTATATCTTTTACAGTTTCTTCATGCTGCAAAGTCTCAATTTAATTTGTTTATGCTTTCTTTATTAATTTAATTATCTCACTTGTTCTTTAAGTATATAATACGTTTAATTTCATGATATTGTTGTCTTTATAGGATCTCATGGATAGGATTCTGGCTTTGTTATCTGACGCGGAAGGTAAGACCTAATTCTTGATACTTACCGTCATTTTATTTAAATCATTTAGGCAATAGGCATCTATTTTGCTTTTACATTTGTAACTTTTTTGGTTTCTTATTTTAGTTTCCTCATGTTTTCCAGCATCAAGTACTCGTCCTAATGGTGCTCCGCGAGCTAAGAATCATATTCCAAAGGAGGATGTGGCAAAGATAATTGAAGATATTCACAGGCAAGTGTTCATTATTTCCGTAATATGTTATGATTTTGTTGAATACAATCTAATATTTGCTGTAGCTTCAGTAATATGCAGCCTACAGGGGCAAAAGCTCCAGTAACTAGTGGACAAACGGTGCCCGACAGTAACAGCGTGTCACTAAAAGAAGAAACTGTGGATCAAAAAGTTCGTTGTCCATGTGGCAGTACGGTGAAAACTGAGTTCATGATTCAGGTTCTTTTTTGTACTATTTAGAAAGTCTTATGCATTTTAGTGGTGCTTATAACTTATATGTTTTCATGACTTCTTTTTAAATTTGAAATTGCTTTCGTTCAGTGCGTGGATTCACAGTGTAACGTTTGGCAACATATCGCGTGTGTTATTATCGCGTTTCAGTCACCTGAGGAAGCTACTTCTGCTCCTTCTCAGCATTATTGTGAGATTTGTAGACTCAATCGATGTGACCCGTGAGTATTATAGTATTCACATCTGCCCCTCTTATTTATCTGAACCAAAATATATTAGTGAATAAACAGTGGAGTATTACTGTATTACTAGGCTTGTAAAAGTCCCAAACTAACACAAATGGGGCATGCTCGTGTTTGTTCCTTTAACTTTACCTGAATAAGCAATTGAACACGGGCAATTAAACAAATGAGGTTTTCTTGTTCGTGTTCATGTTCATTTAGAAGATGAGTGTGTTCTTGAACGTTTATGTTCGTTTATTCGTTTATTAATAGTATAAACGAACGATTCACAAACGTAAACAAACAAACAAACATAGTTGAACATAGATGAATGGGCATAAAAGAACGAAAACCAGTTAAAAGTAAACAATTGGCCTAAAAAGTTGATAAACCTAGACTAATTGTAAGAGGTCACTTTTTATTTCTTAAAATTAAACTAAATTGTAACGTGCCTGATTTGTTTAAACGAAATTTAAACTAACGAACATAAACGAGCATAAATGAACAAGTATAAATGACCGTTCATGAACATAAATGAACGAACGAGACATGTGGACATGTTCGTTTAACTAAATGAACAAATTTGTTCATGTTCGCTTGTTTGTTAAATAAACGAACATTCCGTTGATCGGTTCGTTGAACGTTCAGTTTGTTTACAAAGCCTACACATTACAGTTGAAGTCTTTATATGTTTATCAAACAATCTAAACTGATTGATTTGGTATAACATTTTTCTATACTTGGTAATTTTGTAATTATTTCAGTATTTTTTTACTTTACAAATTTATTTGGTCAGGTTTTGGACAACTTTGGCACATCCTCTATATCCTGTAAAGCTTCTTAGCTCAGATATACCAGATAACGAGTAATTTAACTATCGCCTATTTTACTTAAATCCTGAACTTTTTAAGTGTTATATTTTTAATTCCATATTTGCGCTGCTTAGATCACATCCGGTACAGAGTGTGGAAACGAGCTTCCAGATTACGAGAGCTAATGTACATCTGCTGGAGAAAGCAGGATATGATGTACAGGTGGAATTCCTATAATTACAATTTCAAGTTTTTTAAACTGAAAAGTTAGTTATTTAACAGATTTTCTTTTTTCTTTTTAGCAGGCATGGTGCATTCTTCTGAATGACAGTGTTCAATTCAGGATGCAATGGCCTCTATTTTCTGATCTAAAAGTCAATGGTATGTAAACTTTTTTCATTATCTATGGGCCATTTAAATTTTATGTCGCGTATGTATTTAGCCAGCAAAGCGGACTCATTCCTTTTTCAATGGCCAGCATCCTAGGGATATTCAACGTTCAATGAGATAGTATAGTTCTAGACTGAGGTCGATAGGGGCATTATTAGTAATTGCAAAGGTGCTTTATGAAGTATTAACCAAGTTCATCTTCAGTCGCCTTTGTAAGGGGCTGTTGTTGATACTTGTTTGATTCGAAACTAGAAAGAGGCAGGCTAGAAAGCATACGATTTGAGACCCTTACCTAAAGCCAGTAGGGTGGAAAGAGGGTCTTAGAGTGTTGGCTAGATGAGATAAAGCACATCAATAAGAGATTGAGGGACGGCGAATGCCTACCCTCAGAATAGTATACCTTCTAGTGATTTGACTTGAAGTTACAGTCTTATCTTATCTATAGAAAGAGGTTGGCTTCCTTGTCTGACCATCCTATCCTAAAAGATAGCCTTCTAGCTCTTACAACTGTAAATTCCAAATTTTTTGAGTTGTAGCTGGACATATGATCAGTAACTGAGAAATACCATGATGGGAATTTTGGAATCATGATAATAAATTTTAAGTATTGTAATATTATTTATCGATTTAAGAAATGATATCTACTTTTCAGGAATCCCTGTCAAGACAATCAATCGACCTGGATCAAAGTTGCTTGGAGCCAATGGTCGTGACGATGGTCCATCAGTAAGCAATTTTATTTTTACACTTAACGAACCGGACGAACACGAACGGAGCATGCATGTGTTCGTTACTGTAACCACACAAACGATCGAGCACGGGCGAGGTCTTCTTGTTCGTGTTGGTTCGTTAAGAAAATGTTTGTGTTTGTTTAATGCTTATTCGTGAACAGTATAAATGGACGGTTCGGTTCACGAACGTAAATGAAAGAATATAACTGAAGACGAATTAGAAGTAAATGTGAACAATGTGTTCAACCTAAAGTGTTATTAAAACTAGATTGAATTGTAATGGGCTTAAAAGTTTAAATGAGTTATTAATGAACGAACTTAAACAAATGTAAACTGACGAACATAAACAAATTTAAGCAAACGTTCACGAACATAAATGAGCAAACAAGACGTATGTTCAAGTTCGTTCATTTATTATATAAATGAACATAAACAAACTTCCTGTCAAATGATTCATTGAACGTTTGGTTTCTTTACAGGCCTAAATGTTTACCTTAACTGAATTTTTAATGACTTCTGTCTTGTTTGTGTTTGTGTGTTTTTTTTTCTTTTCAGATTTCAGTGTTTCTAGTGGAGGGCTTGAACAAGATTTCGTTATTTGGTTCTGATTCTCGAAGTTTTTGCTTAGGTGTCAGATTAGTTAAACATAGATCGGTCCAACAGGTACCTTAACTTATTTTTCATTTAGTAAAAGCCATATATTTAATTATTCACACATTTATATTTTTGGTAGGTTATTAGCATGATTCCTAAAGAAGAAGAAGGTGAATCTTTCACTGAAGCAGTTGCCCGTGTTTGTCGGTGCATTGGTGGCGGAATGAGTGCGGCTAATGATGATAGTGACAGTGATTTAGAAGTCATTGCAGATAATATAACAATTAATCTCCGTTGCCCCGTAAGTCTTCTTAACTTGTGGGCCCCACTAATGCCCTACTAAGGCAGGTGTTTTATTATTATTATTTTTTTGATGTCAATGACAGATGAGTGGATGTAGAATGAAAACCGCTGCTAGATTTAAAGGATGCATTCACCTGGGGTGTTTTGATCTTCATACTCTTGTTCAAATTAACCAACGGTCTAGAAAGGCAAGTTCCACCATATTTAACTGTTAAGTTACTGGTCTAGTTAGGTGTTTAAAACTTTAAACGAGTCGAGCTGAGCCCGAGCTTGATTAGGCTCGAGATTGGCTCGTTTATTATATATTATATAGTATATATAAGTTTTGTTTTTATATATATTTTAATTATTAGTTTTATATATAAGATAATATATATTTACTAGTTTTTATCAAAATCTTATATTTAACCAGGAGTTTCCCCCGCACATTGCAGCGGGAACTGTGGTCATTTTTCTCCTATTCAGTCGGATCCGAATCGAACATAATTTGAATCTTTGAACTCGGTCAATTTATAATTTTACAATTCAGAAAAATGAATTCGAATAATCAAAATAACCAAGAAATTAAGTGAATGGAAAAGCATTTCTACTAATTCAGGTTATAATGATTTTAATTAATTATTATGAGCTAATGGTATTAATTAATACTAATAGTTATGATATATGATAGTATTATAAATACTTATGAAATCATAATATTAATTATTATGCTGGAAAAGGTAGGAGGTGTCAAATATATATTTAATATGTTACTTTATATAATATAGTGACTCTTATAAATACATATTAGTATATTAAATACATATTATATAAATAACAAGCTTGTTTAGGCTCATGAGCCACTTGTTTATTAAACAATGTTTTTTAGGCTCTAGCATGTTTATGCTTGGCTCAAATTTAGCTTATAGCTCACGAGCAGCATGACACGCTTACACTCTTAGTTTACCTTTAGTAGTTTGCATTATGCAAAATTTTCAATTTTTTTATATTTGCAGTGGCAATGTCCCATTTGTCTGAAGAACCATTCATTGGAGGACATTATCATTGATCCGTATTTAAACCGTGTTGTCAAGATGGTACGTTATTAACTGTTCCGAAATATCTTGATTCTAAATTTAAACGCGTCTGATTTAACTTTTCAAATTTGTCACCCATGTGAACAGATGCAACCTTGTGACGAAGACGTAACCGATATCGAAGTCAAATCAGACGGGTCATGGCGCGTTAAAATCGCACGCCCATTTATGGATCTTGAAAAATGGCACATTCCAGACGGATCTTTATCTGTTTCTGATTGTAAACCCGGTTCCAGTATCGCAGGCGTGTCCAGTGAAAAAAGTCAGCCCCAGTCAACAAACGAGAACGGGGGTTCAGAACACATGACAGATGGTGGGCTAGAGATAATCTCAATGAGCAGCGGTTCGTCTGATGATATGGAAGAAGGGGAGATCCAAAGTACGACCCGTGATGTTACGGTGGACTCTGCACCTTACAATCGTAACACTTGTTCATCATCATTAGGAGATTTAGATGTTATTGTTCTCAGTGATTCTGAAGAAGAAAACGATGATACAGTTTCTGCAACACCGGGCCCACCTACTGCTAGTTTCAATTCACCCATTGCTGATCCTGAACCACCTGATGATATGCATATTGATGATGCTGTATTTCCAGCTGGTATTTCTTTTTTTTTAATTGTAATTTATTGTTATTAATTGTATAGTTTTGACTAGTTTTGTGTTGCAGCTTCAACTGGTCCTAATGGTGAAGCTGAATCTACTCGTATGGGTATTAATAAACGTCCTGGTGGGCCCGGTGGCCCGTTTACATTTCCCCACCAGCCCAGGACTGTAAGAAAGCAGAATGCAACAAATGATTTACCAAGAGACTAAAAGGTAATATTATTTACCACAATACAATACATATATATTGTATGAGTTATATCAGTAAATCAAATCTAAAAATGGACAACATACATATGGAATAATGTGATTTCATGGCGTTTTTTAATGATTATGTCTGAACTTTTTTAAGGTTGTTATTCCTTATAATTATGGATTTGAATTTGATGGTAGGGGTGTTTATGAATTGTTGAAACCGACCGAACCGCCACTGTTCGGTTTTGGCGGTTTAATGGTTTGGTCGACTATTTGGAGCTTGGAACCATTATGTATAAGGTCTGTAAACAAACCTAAAGTTTAGTGAATAGTACAAAAACCATTCGGCGAGAAGTTCGTTTATGTTTTTTAATTAATAAATGAATGAAACATTTTTTTGTTTATTGGATTAAATGGATGAACTTGAACGCATGTCTCGTTCATTCATTTATTTTTGTGAATGTTCCCATACGTCTGTTTATATTCATTTGTTTACGTTCTTATAAGTTTGTTAGTTTTTGTTTGTTTAAGTCGTTATTTTACATTCGTTAATATATTCATTAAATTTTTTTGGCCCATTACTACCTAGTCTAATTTCAACACATTGTTTTCACATTACTTTTAACTTGTTTTAGCTTAGTTGTGTTTGTTCACATATGTTCAGTTATGCTTGTTCTGTTACGTTCGTAAACTGTTGGTTTATTGGTTTATACTGTTAACGGGCAAAGGTAAATGAACACAAACATGCTCATTTTTTTAATGAGCAAACATGAACAAGAAATCCCCGTTTGTTTAATTGCTTGTGTTGGATCGTTTTTTCGGTTAAAATTAAACAAACGGGCACGAACATGTTCCCTTCTGTTTGGTTTTGTTGTTTTCAAACCGTCAAAATTGAACCGTAAAAAATGAGTTCAACCCGTCAAAACCGAACCACCTAACCACTAAAACTGTTTGGTTTGGTTTGTCGTTTTCTGAAACCGTGAAAACTTGGGATATTGTTTTATTTATTTAGATTATTGTTTGTGTTTACTAGCAGGTGATTGATGCAATGTAACTTAAGTGAAGCTGCAGTATGAAGAGGGTAGTTGTGGTATTTTACAAATGGATTACAGTTAGTATAGATTCATCGTTTTTGATAAGTTAGTGAAATGAATCTATGAATTTTGTTGCGTCGACAGTTGTGTAAATCCTAGTACCATCTTGTACAGATAGCGTAGACCTCTTATCTTTGTGTTTTTTTTTTCCGGATTTGCATTCATGTGTTTCTCTATGTACTATGTAGTCAAAGGCTCAAAAGCCAAGTTTAATAATTGTTCTCGAGTTGATTACTATTTTCGTTTATGTGGTTTGGTCATAGTTTCTATTTTGGTCCCTACACTTTCTGTGTCACTATGATCTTTTGTGGTTTTAATTTCTTGTCATTCGCTAATACTGTTATACGTCGCTACGTTCTATGCTAAATAGAATGTTATTTCAGTATTTTTTTATCTCATGTACAAAGTTACTCTTTCAAAAATGTGATGGTGTTGGTCTTAAGGATTGCAATGTAAAGAGATGGAAACCCCGTAAACGGTCATGGGTAAGAAGTGTAGGGCATTGAAACTGAGATTTTGACCAAATTACAAGGGCAAAAACAGTAACAAACTTGTTATGTTAATAGAATAATTTATTTTTAACAATTTGTAAAAAGCTTACAACACAGAGTGAATTGTGTTTTTTGTCAAATTTCAGGCGCTATACTTTAAGTTATTATTTATAGTGATTGTTCTTTATGTTTCATTTCTGTAAGTCGGTGTCATTTTGCCCTATCGTTGTTATCTTTTTTTATTTAAGTCTGGCCTTCGACGCATGTGAAGACAAGTTGGTCTTTTTACTTAATTTTCTTTAAAAAATCTTCTATTAAGCTACAATTAAAATAAATCTAAATCTATGGACCGATTCACTTTTTATAAATGACTTAAAGTTTTAATGATATTTAAAAGCGATAAATTAAACCAAATGTTTAAAAAACAATGTTCTTATAGATTCAAACTTAATAAAAGATTAATTTGTTCCATTCATGTTTTAAACAAATGCTTATCATGCTCTTCAAAACATATGGATAACATGCAAACTAGAATAAAGATAGACACTAAATAAAAGATAAACCAAATAAAGAGAGATTCAAATTCAAATCTTCAATCTGGAGACGTCATCCGCATCATTTAACCATCCAAATATATCTTGATCATATCGCTCTAGACGTGCACAAAAAAACCGGTTCCGGAACCTAACTGGTGGAACCAAACCGGAACCGGTTCCAGTTCCTACCCGGTTGGCCCAATACCCGGTTTGGGTATTTTTGTACCCGAAAATCGTACCCGGTTCTCCTATTTGTATGTCCCCATCGGTTCCAACCCGGTTCTTAATTGTAACCGGTTCGGTTCCTACCCGAAAAAACCGGTTCCGGCGGGTTTTTATTGAAAAGTCAAACACAGGTCAAACTAGCCGTTGGAACCGGTTCCAACGGTAATATAGCCGTTGGAACCGGTTTTGAGACAAAATATAGCCGTTGGAACCGGTTTTTAATTCGGGAATACTTATTTTTGGGTTGTAGAGCCAGACGATTCTCCCACTTCCGCTTTTTTAGCATCCAAACTTCTTTTCTCTCGACAATACTTATTCGTATGTTTTCGTAATGTCGAGTTGGACACTGCTTTAAGAAACTTCGAGCAATATTTGCAACGTGCCATCTCATGTGAGTCGGTCATTAGACACAAATCGTAATGAACCCAAACATCGGGGCATCTTGTTGTTTCGATCACCATAACAACGTCGTCATTAGTTGCCATTTGTTGTCGGTTTAAGCTTAATTGTGTTTTGGAGTGTGTTTTATAGTTTTGGAAGTGGTTTAACAAGTACACACTCATACATTGGTATTTATAAAATGAAAAATGGCTAAATATAGTAATAAAACCGGTTCCAACGGTCAAAAACGGCTATATAGCCGTTGGAACCGGTTTCTAACGGCTATATTGTTTGAATTTCAAAAAAAACCGGTGGAACCGGTTTTTACGTAATAACCGGTCCGGTTCCAACCCTACCGGTTCCTAAAAGTTTGCATTTCTGGCATCGGTTCGGGTCTGGAACCGAACCGGTTCTTGACTGGAACCGGTTTCATTTTCTACCCGGTGTGAAAAAAACCGGTTCGGGTTTTCAAGGTGAACCCGATTTGTGCACCTCTATATCGCTCAGACGTGTATATTTTTATCTACGTTCCAACATAAAATTTTTATTCAAAACCGAGTCGGGTCAAACTATATATACCCTCCAACAATATTCATAAGAGGGATGAGAGTCGGGGTTGGATGGTCGACGGACCTCGTCTAGGCCTGAATTTTTTTAAATTTTTCTTATTTATATGTGTTTTTATAAAAAAAACAATATGTATATTTAATGTTGAAGCTGAATTAGTTATATTATATAAGTAAAGGGACCATTTACAAAACTCGTACGTAAAAACTTATAAAACCTTCACCAATTAATCACCACCACTATAAATTATTAATCACAAATCTCTAAATTCAAAACCAAAAAGCTTTAGATCGACAAATATGGACGACCAAATCACCAGCAGCAGCAGCAGCAAACCCTCCGTCAAACCTAACGGTGGCGGTGGTCATGTACAACAACAACAGTCGTCGTTGTTAGAGACCATCAAATCAGAGCGTCACGTGTGGCTCATGAAGTGTCCTCCCATTGTCTCTCGTTCACTCACCAATAAACAATGGCAACCGCAGTCATCAACACCTATGGAATCACCTGTTGGAGCGAAAGTGATCGTGACCGTTGATCCGCTCCTTCCGAATAACGATTTCTCATCTACTCAGGTACCTACTTTACTTATATTCTAAATGTAATTAAACCCTAATTGCATATGTGATTTTAATGTATTTATGTATGCATGCATGCATGCTACGTGTAAGTTAATGAGGTGCATTGAAATAGCTGGAACAATAATATTAATGGATAAACAAGGCATTCTTCATGTTACTTCGCTAAGCTTTAATTATCATACAAATGACTGCTTCGTGAACACGCCTAACTGATGTTGGACAGTTAGGCATTATGGACTTGTTTGTGAACGATTCACACAAAGAAATGAACACGTATGAAGACAAACACTGTTTTATTTGTTTTGGCTAACCTAGAATGTTAATCTATGTTAGTGTTTTTTTTTTAATTTAAATATAAATATAATATAATTATTAATATTACATAAGTGTTTGGATCAAATACAAACGAAATTACAGTAATTACATCATAGAGTAACATAGTTACTAGTTACTCTATGATGTAATTACATAATTACTCTACTTGTATATATAATTGCCCTACTTGATTCTCACACTTAGCACGTTAATTTCATTATTAGTACGTTAACTTTCCCTATTACATAATGCTAATATATTTATTTTTTTATAGGTGATACTTTTGCTTAAATCTATATGATAAGACTGAAAAGTCATAAATAAAAATATAAAAACCTCCAATGAACAACACGTAAAAAAAATTAATGAACACCAACGAACACCTCATCGAACGTTCACGAACACAATTGAACGAACATGACCTTTGTAACTAAATTCCTTGTTCATTCATTTGTTAAACTAACGAACATAAACAAACATTCCGGTGAACAGTTTACAAACAATTCGCCGAGCGTGTGGTTCATTTACAGTCCTAGATATATAATTAAATAGTAGAGTTTGCAGTATCTCTCCTTTCTTTATGTTCATAATTATCAGTGTAGCGGTGTACCATGCCAGATTTTCATTTTCATGTTCATGTTCATCACGTACTGTTGAATGATTTAAGGCTTGCATGACTAGTTCTTTTATGTTAAGGTAATTAATCACGTTGTTTAGAAGACATATATTCAAACAAAACAAACACATAGATAGTGCCTTCTTGCTAATTTGTAGCAATTTAGGGCTCATCTCAGTCCAAGTTTTGTGAGTTGGTTATAGCTAGATACCTTATTTGGTTTTGGGAAAGGATTGGAAAGCCACTTGGCTACTAGATACAACTAATGCTAACTAACCAGAATACCATATTTATATAACTTATAAGATAAATTATAAATAGTGATAAACACAGTATTTATCTGTATTGGTTGTTGGTTAATCTTCCTTTGGCTATGATTGCTTGATGGTATTCACTAATTGAAAGAAAATAACAAAAGAAAGTAGTTTAGTTTGCTTGTATTGTGGATTTGTGGGATGATTTCAAGATAGAAAGCATAAAAGAAAAGTTCTTTTTTTTTTTCACTTTTCTTATCATCTTTTTATTTATTTTTTTATTTTCTTTATTGTACTTTAGAACTTCTTATTCAAGGCAGTAAAAAGTTTATATACTAGATGGAAAAATAAGTGCAGCACTAGTTTAAAGGAAGAGTATAAATGTCATAAATTTGAAAATGGGTATATACTATATATATATTTGATGTTGCCTAGCTAAATTGATCATCTTTAGCACAATTGATTTGTGCAAACTTTCTTAATATCCTTGTGATTTATCCAATTGCTACATGATCATGTGATCAGTTTACTATGGAGTTGGTTGGCACTGAATCAGGGAGAATACCCAAATGTTACTCTATGGACATGTCAACAGATTTCATTCCCATGTCTGTGTTTTCCGAATCCAAACAAGGCGAGTAGTTTTTATTTTTAATCTGTGTTTTATGTCATATAAAGTTGTATACTTAGGTGCTGTTTGTTTTTGCAGACATAAACTGTCTGCAAGCTGATTTCATCTGTTTTCATGTCTGCAACTGAAGATGTGGTCTGAAGATCTGCAAGCTGAAAATATAAGACTGTTTGTTTTTATAAGCTGATACTGTCTGCATAACTGTCAAACTTATCTCACAAGATAGAAGTCATTTATTCAAGTTACATAGAAAATATAATAATAAAACCAAGTTTAAAAACACAAATAGTGAAATAAACTCAAAGTACATTATTTTGCATTAATTCTTGTGCTATCTGATCTCGAAGTTGACTCATGAATTCACGGTCCGCTGCACTTCCATGTCGATCTACTTCTTCTTCACCACCATCTTGTGCATGTTCATCTCCATCTTGAAGGCGTACATTTGGGTGATCATATTCATCAAAAAGTTCATCACTTAAGCCCTCTTTCCGTATAAAATTGTGAAGCGCAAAACATGCAATCGTAACATTTCGTTGTGTAAAACATGCAAGCTTTGTCCATTTCTACCTATCCTCCCTATTTCTTCAAGACATGTTTCTAATAAGCATTTAACAGCCTCATCCGTCCATTGTTGTCGACCATCATTAGTTTCCATCTAGAATTAAATCACACTTAACATACAAGACAAACTGCTCTAATAAACAACACAAAACAGCTCAAAAAACTGCACAAAACATGCAGCAAAACTGCTCTAATAAACAGCACAAAATATGAATGAAAGGGAAACCATCAGGTAAGACGACTAAAGTTTCAAGCTTTAATGCTTAATTAAGTTACCAAGAAAAGGTCTTTAAGGCAATATGAATGATACTATGATAACAACTGATAACTAGTATATTAGTATATTACAAATATGTAGAGGACCTACCTCTTTAGACATTCTCAAAACATATACATAAAGGCAAAGGACGATTGCAATTCTGAAGAGGTTTTACTTGATTAAAGTCATGAGCATTGACTTTAATCATTGTGTGTTTAATTGGAGATAACTAAATTCAGTGGATGTCAAAGTCAATGAAAAATGCAGGATTGCATGGCTGTTTAATAAGCAAGTAATTTTCTGTCTTCAATACTCATTGTGTGTTTAGCACAAAAAATACAAAGACCAATTCTTAAATTTAGTTATCTCCCAAAAGAACTTAAAATGTCACGAAACCTACCCAAAATTAGAGATGAGCCCGGGATGGTACCGGTACCGATCCCGAAAACTTGAAATATTATTAAGATGATGAGAAATGGACTCATCCTAAGATACTAAATGTACCAAATTACCCTGCCACCACTTCAGTTTGGGTATCGTCTAATAACCGAACCGAATCGTGCTCGGCCATCAACCTAAGATACTAAATGTACCAAATTACCCTGCCACCACTTTAAACTGAAATATACTTTTAACAAAAACCAGATTGAAATTGAAAGAAATAACTCAGATAACAGCCCAAAAAATATATTAAGTTTAAACAAAAATGAATAAACTTTATAAATGATATCATATGTGTTTTAAATTATTTGTTAAGCATTAGTTAGTAACTTTATTTTGACCAAATTCAACCACATAATCAAGCAAGTCTCACACAGGCATTTCATCGAGCACTTGGTATGCATTTCTTAAAAAACAATGCAAACATATTCTTTCAGCCCCATAATAACAAATTTAATCAACAATCATCATATTAAGCACTCATGGTTATAAGTTATCACATAAGAGTTTAGTACCTGCAAGTGGATGACCAGTGAGTGATTCAATTGATAAGAAATTGTGGATTCGGTGGGTTTTAGCAGATATTCTAAACACAGAAGGACACTCAATTTTCAAAATATGAAGCTTTTATCAAAATATGAGAATGATTCAATGGTTCAATCTTCGTGATCGCTAGGAATTTCTCAATTTAAACTGTTGTAATATTATACCTAAACCCGACCCCCCCTAGTTTAGGGTTTTGTTTTTCAATCAACACCATGGGAGGGGCTGGTCGGAGGAGAAGAGGGAGGTACCTGGCCGGAGGAGAAGAGGGCGGTCACCGGAAAAATGATCGGAGGAGGAGCGCCTGATGTTGTGTGCGTACCTGGTTGGAGGAGAAGAGGGAGTAGGGTTTTGTGAAGATGTTATAAGAATGAGATCCCTGTCTTATTTTTGAAGAGGAAATAAGATGTGTTCAGATCTGTTTAAAAAAAAAAAACAAACAGTCTTCAAGGGAGACGTCTGCGCGCCTGCAGACATAAGCTCCCTTGAAGATGTTTGAAGAAAAAACAAACACCCCCTTATAGCATGCAAATGGTAATATATCATAATTTTGATATGAAGCCTCAGGAAAGGTTTCTGTTGAAGGGAAAATATATCATAAGTTTGATATGAAGCCTCATAATGAAAACATGGAGGAATATGGGAAGTTTATGTCGTGAAAGAACAAACAAATACATGACTAAAACCCGACAGATACAGGTTGTTTTCCGCTTTTCTTTTATTGTTGTTATTGTTATTATATTATTAACCAGTTGGAATTTCTTGTTTGTTTAAGGTTATTAACAACGATCGTGGAGCGCATATGAGGCCTATGCCGGGGTTGATTCCCTTAAGACCCCTTTCACAGAATGTAATTTAAGATTCTTTTTTATTTGACCCGTTTGAGGTTTAATAAAAAATAAATAAAAGAACTCGTTTAAAATTTACAGGAAAAAAAGAAAGCTCCGGTCAAAGGATCGGACACGAAAAGAACAAGACGAGACCGAGACCGTGGAGGAATGGAAGACATTATGTTTAAACTCTTTGAGCGACAACCAAATTGGAGCTTAAGGAACCTTATTGCTGAAACAAATCAACCTGAAGTATGTTACTTTACGTCTTTTGTTATTTACGTGTAAGGGCAAAATGGTCATTTTAGAAAGCTAATAGAAAAGGCTGATTTTTTTTTCCGGATTAGGTGGTTTTATAAAATAAAGAAAATGATTTTAGATGATTGACTAAATTTTAACTGCTTTTAAGTAATTTGCTATCTCAGATAGCGGATTATAAGGTCACATCAGCTAAGTTTTCCAAGTAGCAGTCTAAGTCATCCAATTTTGGCATGTGGAAGCCACTATCTCAAATAGCAGATTACACAAATCACCATTTTTGGACGATGACTTGGGCTTGGACAATGACATGGATTGTCACTTGGAAAGTTAGTTGATATGTTCTTATAATCTACGATATGGGAGATGACATATTACCTAAAACCACTTTAATTTTTGTAAAACCACCTAATCCAACAAAAAAAATCCTACAAGTTACCCTTATGTTTTCATTTCGTTAACCAGTTTAATGGCCAAAATGCCCTTATATGCGAGACAACATAGATCAGGATGATTGTTTGTTGTTTTCCTTTTCCTAGTTTAAGGACAACAAGTGCGATTTTTCTATATATTTAGAGATCGAAAACTGAAGTTTAGTATTTTTTTTTTAATATATATATTTAGCATCATTGATGCTAATCATTAATATATAGATGTGTGTGTTTTGGTTTCAGCAATTTCTGAAAGATTTGCTGAAAGATCTGTGCATCTACAACTACAAAGGATCAACCCAAGGGAGTTACGAGCTCAAACCGGAGTATAAGAGATCGACCGAAGTACAAGAACAAGGACCAGCATCAAAATAATTAATTTGCATTTGTTTGTGTGTTGATCTTTATACGTTGACATGTTTTGTTGCTGACAAACCATTATTTTTGCTAAATATAAGAAAAACCATCTGAAAAGAAATAATAAAAAAAAGAATGTATTAATTTTCATGACAACACCATGAAAATTATGTCAAACACGGTCAGTTTAACCTTTTTTTTTTTTTTTAATTTTCTATAAATTTACAAAAAGAAAATAAAAATACAAATGTAAATATATTACGCGTCAAGTATACATATATCAGATGATTAATATTGTATAACAGCCTATATTAGCAGCATTTTTTTTACATGTGACAACAAAGTGAATGAAAAGATGTGCGGATGGTAGAACAAGAGAAGTAGATAACTCTTTTTCATACCATTTTAATTACATCAAATATGCATATGTCAAATTATTAATATTGCATAACAATACCTATTAACTCTTTTTTTTAATGTGATTTGAGTGAATGAGAAGATGTGAGAATGGGGGAGCCAAAGAATACTTTTCATCATAACATACAGTGTATTTTAATCATACAAGACTCGCATACAAGGGGTTAATACAATAAATATAAAGTTACAAGAGAAAGTAATGATAATTGGTAATCACAATAAGTATTATTTATAACATATGTATAATATAAGTTTTTGTTTTAGTTATGAAATTCTGCTGCAAAATACTTGACTTTTTTAACATAAAATATATATTTTAAATAATTAATAAAAATAAATATATTAAACATCATGCTTGCGTTGCGTGGTATAAGTATATATGTGTGAACCCTCGGGTGGGCAAAAGTGAAATTGCACTAACTTTGACGTTATTTTACTAATCTCGTGAAAATAACCGAAAGACAAGGGTACATGCACCAACCGGCCGGTGTTCCTATGGTTGAATGTTATGTGCCTTATGTCCAAGGCTTGATGCAAAACTATTATCGAGCCGGGGTCTCACTGGAAGCAGTCACTCTATCCTTACGAGGTAGAGGTAAGGCTGTCTACATCTTACCCTTCTCAGAACCTACCATAGCTTTATTATGGTGGGATTTACTGAGTACGATGATGATGATATTAAATGGGTCAACTTGCGAACTAGCCGGCCAATCCAAACCCAAACTTATGTAACTAAACGTGGCCAGCCCGTTAAACTAAACTCAAACTCGCAAATTACTAAACTCAAACTCGCAAATTACGTGTGTCGTTTTGTAAAAAGGAAAAACAATATTTTGAAACCACGATGAGTTTTATTAAATTCTTTTCAAAACTTATATACTAAAATGCAAGTTTCCATATTTAAAACCAGAAAACTAAACACACATTTTTCATGATAACTAATCACAAAAATATTAAAACTAGAAAAAAAAAACACATTTTTCATGAACACTAAAAATAAAAAAAGTAGGATTAGGTAAGCAATAGCATGCATCCAGAACATATGGAGTGAATTAGTCAACGGAAGGCAGCAAGAACATGCTAATTTAATAATAATAAAAAACAAAAGCACCCAACATTTGACCCAAATCAATTGGAAACGTTCTTGATTGGTCAAAGTCAAACAAGTGCGTGTGTGCATCACGCTGTTATATATACAACACATGTTCTTACCTATACTACTCCATTATTTGATTCTTTCATCTGTTATTCATTCCAAGTTCATATTCATCTGCATCATCATCATCTTCAAGGTATGATCTAATTACACCTTATTTGCTATTTGATTTCTAAATATTGAACATGGGTTTTATTATTGACTTTTGTTGGTCAAACTTTTATTATTGTAATCATAACATGTTATTTCAAAAATTTGACACCATTTCCTTTGATGTGATTATCAAGTATTTATATAATATCAAAATTTAAGCGTATTCACATCAATTTTGAAATCGAAAGCAGTTCATCTTTGACTTTCAAAGTCAATCACTATCTGCATCTATACACAATAGTGGAGTTAATAATATCTTTGATGCATCCTCATTTCATATCATGATTTTGTTATGAAAGATATTGCTACTTTTGTGTTATGTTACGAAACCGATATTGATTTACCTTCTTTTTTGTGTGCAGATCAGCTTCCTGTTGAAAATCAACTTCTTGTAAAAAAATATGGCTGAGGAATCATCAACTTCCAGACATAATATTGTTAGTTGCCCGTTTTTGCGCAACATTAACGAGCCAACTAGTTTCTCTTTTTCTTCATCGGTGCATATTCCATTGCCGTTATGTTACATTCGATTTATATCTTCAATATAGTAATTTTATTTTAATTAAAAGTTGTGTATGCTATCTTTTATCGTATATGCCCAATCACCGTGTTGTTCAGTACATAACCAGTTTACCTGAACACCACATGACTATTCATGGGTTGACACGAACATGGTCGTTTAACCGAAGTTGTATCAGTTTTTGAATATATATATTTTTTCACAATCAGTACTTTAAAATTATAACTTTATAACAAAAAATTTTGAAAAAAATCAAATGTATAGTTGCATTTTAATTATAAAATCGTATGTCAGTTTCTCTTTTAAGTTTTAAATATTCGCATAAAATTCTCTAGCAATTTAATTTATAACAAAACGCATTTAAAAAAACAAAATATAAATAAACTTGTTAAACGTGTCAATCCGCCAGCGCCAGGTTGACACAATGATGACCCGTTTAGCTAAATGGGTTCGACTCAAATCTAACCCGAACTTGTTGACACTAATCCCAAACCCGCGAATTTCATGTTGTGTAAAAAATTCACACCCCTGTATACAAGGAACTTGTTAAAATGTCTAAAATACCCTTTTTGGGACATATTCTCACGGATTTTCTCTCATGGTACAGGCACGAGGAACCAAAGGTCCAATATTCGAAGACGGTCCAAGTTTTGACTCGGCATTTAGACTTTTCCATGGTCAAAACGGTGTGGTCCCACTTTCGGACCCAACATCACACGCTCCTCAAAACATAAGGTCCGAGCCACCTCCACAACAGTTCCACCCCTTAGCCGCCAGAGCGGCTACAATCAACCTCTCGGGTTTTGGTGGGGCCTTCGGTTTCGATGCATTCAATAATATGTTCAAAAACCATCAACACAAACATAAACCATCCAAAAGAAGTAATAATAATAATCATGAAGCATTGGGTGAAGAGTGGTTACAAAGTGGAAAATGCCCAATGGCTAAGTCCTATAGATCAGTCACTAATGTGTTACCAATAGTGGCTAATGTATTTAAACCGCCAACGGGTATAAACTACCGCTGCCCGCCTGTCATTGTGGCAGCTCGGGCTGCACTAGCCAAAACCGCCTTTGCAAAGAACCTCCGGCCCCAAGCATTGCCTACAAAGGTGCTTGTGATTGGTGTTATGGGCATGGCGGCTAATATCCCGTTAGGGATGTGGAGAGAACACACGTAAAAGTTTTCGCCTTCGTGGTTTGCAGCGGTCCATGCTGCGGTCCCGTTTATAGCAATGCTTAGAAAGTCGGTTTTGATGCCCAAATCTGCTATGGCGTTTACATTAGCAGCTTCAGTTTTGGGTCAAGTGATTGGGTCCCGGGCTGAACGATATCGGCTTAAGGAGAAAGTTGGTTTGGGCCATCTAGTGACGGTTACGGGTGGACATTGTGGTGAGTCGTTCGAGTTGGAGTCCGCGTCTCTGCAGGCGATTGGGCCGGTTTCTTGAGCTACTACATTTGTACAATTGTTGTAGGATTTATGAAGAAATTTTTTTTTGTATGTTGTATTATATGAGTTATAATATTATCAACACATGCAGTGTTCTACTAAGTTTCAACTTGAAACTCTATGTTTATTTGAGTTACATTCATATATTATAAATAATAATAACCTCTTCTATATGCATTCAACATATGCTTTTTAATGAATAGAGTGTGTGATTTTTTATGATAAAGCTTCTTTGATTAATTTATCTCATTGGATTATGAGTTAGGTTGATTTTTCCATGCTACTTCAAGCCCAGAAAGTTTGAATGGTGTTCTTAGAGCCTAAGCTAGAATTAAGTGGTGGTTTTTGTATCTCAGTTCGCGTTTCGAATTGCTAAACGACTAGTTCGTGTGTCGTTTTTGTATCTCGAATAAACGTTGCCTATCAGTTTGTTCTGAATTTAAATATGCGCCTTTTATCCGTTAGTATGTTGTTCAAAAAATCAAAATGGCATAGAATCTTCATACATCACTTTCGCCTATAAGGCTGGTTTGTGTTGGAAGTTGTGGTTATTGTTTCTGGTGCCTAAAAAATGTGTTCCATCATCCCTAAGTTATATAGGGAGGAGTCATCTATACAGTGGCAGATCCAGGATTTTTATCCTATGGGTTCACCTTTTTTCGGTGGTCAAAATACGCACTTTTGGGTCGGGTAGGGTCGGGTCAGAGAACATATAAAATACGATATCGTAATAAATAGATATTATATTAACAAACACATAATAAAATCACGAGGCCATTAGAACTGGTTTTATACCCATCCAGTAAACGAGTATTTTAATTTCATAAAGATATAAATATTTGTTTTCTTTGCACTATGAACAAAACAATATTTGTTTAAACCACGTTATGCTTTTTGTCAAATTTAACAAGAGAAATAAAAAAAAAGTCAACTTTGGCAAATATCAACTAATCAATAACCACAACATATTTGAATTAACAAAAACTAATGAAGAAATAAATAACCATGGGTAAATCATAAATGTGGCTGCTGCATAGTGTAGGACGTGGGAGGAAGTCCAACGGCTGAAGGATATTTAATGCATATTGTATATCAGTGTTAAAAATAAAAACATTGCCTGTACAGTGATTCAAACAGGCGACCCGCTCCTTCAAAACAAGACATGCTAGCCACTGGAACATGTAATCAAACTTGCAAATGGGTTCACTGCAGGTTTTTATATACTGTTTCCAGTAAAAATCCGAAACTCAATGGGTTCCCGTAAACCCGTAACTCAGTACGTAGATCCGCCCCTGCATCTATACGTGTGCTGCCTACGTCACCACTCTTTCTTTGGGGCTTGGTTGTTTTCAGGATCGCATTCGGCGGTCCATGACAGTGAAATACAAGCTAAATTTGATCGGGAAATAGACATGTTTGCTCATGAAGATAGTTAAGAAGGTTCAAGGATGGGAGGCAATATCGTTTCATTGCGGTGCGGGAGCTAGGGCTAGAGCCATAGCCACATCAGGATCACCCAGCAACGCATTGTCATGTGGTTAGACTAGGCCTGATCCCTGCACACGTGGATGACATGTTACGTGAGCTTGTTGATACCAGTCGCCTGATAGAGGCCAGGGTCGTGTGGATGGTGGATTGGATGATTCGTCAGACGACGGAGGGGGCATTCCAGTTGCCAAGGTGCCAGATATACCTGGTTCACCACCTGTCACAGCCCCGACCCCTATACCCTGGGAGGGAAGCCGTGAACATTGATTGGTGGTATCGGTGTTTATTAAATTATTTTGCAGCGGAATATTTCATCAGAACCGTAGTTAGGAAAAATGATCAGAGTTATAAAAACACCATGATTATTATTATGATAAACCGAGAATTTAATCCCTTTTTATACAAACATAAGTTTTATAGGGTTAAACCCTAATTTACAAAACATGTTTCTTTATTCTGGTGACAAGCCACTTATTTAAGCTGGAAGCCCGCGGGCATCATTCATTTGTCTCTAACAAGTCACCTGAAACATGTTTAAACTATTTGACCAGCAAGAAATACTGGTGAGTACATTCATTTGTAAATGACACATTTTACAGTTACAGCATTAAGATGTTTTTACACATGTCTGCTTACAAATTACCGAAAGGTATGTCACTCGACCGTATCTATGACTGTGGTCATATTACTTATTGGCTAACACGTGTCCAATAAGTAACGTGTAATAGCCCAGTAGGCAAGCCTTGTATACAAAACCCCACAATACCAGTAGTAACCATCCCGTAAGTCTACAGAGACTTAATCACTGTAATGTATTTAAAATACTTTTAAAATAGATTTGAAAACATTTAGACTATCTGGCATGAGTTTTATAGGTTTTGAAATCATCATGACAGTGTCAGAAAAATAGTTGTCTCACTCAAATGTAAGTGGTACAAAAACTCGAATGTTTCACCTTGCAAGTTTACAATTAAAGAAAACGCCTCTTGGTATTAAGCACCTAGGATAAACGCAATGTAGTATATCTAGATTAGTATAAAACCAATAATCATAACGATAATCACGAGAGTAGAAACTTTACACGATGGCACAGTGTCTTACCTTAATAGGAAGAGCCTTTGGATTCGTGTATATTTCTTTCGATCGGATAGGATATCGTTACAACACTCGGGTATTATACTATCTTAATATTATGTATGTGTGTGTGGAAATTCAGAGAGAATGAAAGAAGTTTTAAGCAAGGATTGAACGTCCCGTTGCCAATCTATTTATAGCAGTTTTTGGACCCCTTCGTGATACGCGATGGCCATAAATAGAAAGGCGTCGCGTATCACAAAGCATCTTATAGCTTTGTTGAGTTAGCCCTAAGCTTGCCACGTGGCACGCCACGTGGCAGGCTATGTGTCCTCTGCGTAACCTCCACGTCGCGGTACGCGATGGGTAGCTATATCAGCTCATCGCGTATCGCTACGCCGCCATATATTTGGATAAGGTTACACTTCATCGCGCTACGCGATAAGACTAATCTAAACCCGTCGCGTATCGCGATGGAAGGATTTTTAAAAAAAATTAATTCCCAACAAAAATACTAAGGTGGCCCTTAAGCGGCTCGCGGCGATGCGAGCGTGCAAAGTGCGCCATCAAAGCGCCATGATAATTACTTTTTGTTGTTATAAAAAGGCAACAATTATATAGCTTTGTAAGACAGTTCATTTGCACGAGAAAACACATTTATCCCACGCATTATCTTGAACTTTTACTAAATGAACATTAAGGTTATGTGAAGTACGGGTAGTCTAATAAACCAATGAAACATCAACAACATGTGTTTACAAGTAAGTCCAGGAGTGTTTATTACCTCATTTGACGTTTTAAAATTTGAAACTTCATAATAATAAGTAATATGTCAACGAACACTGCATGCAGTAGTCCATCTCCGGCGACGTTTGGGTCTTACCTACCGTGATATTCTGGTCTATTATCCTCCTCAATTCAATTCCCTTATCATTAATACTAATACAGATAGATATAACGAGTGAAGTCCATTTTAAATCTCTCTCAACCGTTGATTGATTGACGTTGATTGAGTTTTACTCTCTCAGACATCAGAGCTCAGCTCCTTCCTAATTCAATCCTTCAATTCAATACTTTTTAGGGCTGTAAATTAGGGATTACAAGTCTAAACGAGACGAGCCGAACCGAGCCCTGTAGGTTCGCACTGGACTCGTCAGTAGTTTTATAAGCCCGAGCTTTTATATGACAACAATTTTACTTATATATATTTGATATATTAAATAAAAGTCATTCAAGTAACAGGCTCATTTAGGCTTGTGAGCTGTCTCGAGCTCAACAAGTGAAGATCGGGCTTGGGGCCGTTTAATGAAACAAGCTTATTTGTAGGCTCGAGCTTGATAAGTTTGGCTCGATTCGGGCTTTTAACAAGCTGATCTTGAGTAGCTCACGAGCGGCTTGCCTCGTTTGCACCACTCCACTGCTATTTGTATATATAAGTATATGCATGTATGGTATATGTTGTATCTTCTTAGTACTAAACTTGGAGCAGTTGGTTGCAGAGGATTGAAAACGGTCAGGTTGGTTTCTGCATGTTGCTGTTACAGTTCCACTTATAACTGAGTATCAACAAAAATAGTGTTTATTCAAGTGACAGCTTTTGTGGCACATTGCAGATAACAGTCAATGGAACAGTTATTACTGATCCAAGCATTGTTCTCAGGTAATCCTTCTTACTATCAATAACTATATTAATTCATATATAGATTAAATACGCTTCATTACATTTTATTCTTTTAACATTGTTGGTAATTTTGTATTTGCTAGTACCGGTACAGAACTAGTATATCACAGACGTCCATGGAAAGAGCCATATGCGCCATACTTGCTTGAAGTTCTGTTTGAAGATGATCATTTGGTACTTGAATCTTAAACATATTTTTCTCGTGTGGCTTTTTGGTAATAATGTCGTTTAAATATATATTGGGCTATTTCAGATTGCTTTAAATAAACCATCTGGTCTACAAGTTTTACCTGGTGGACTATTTCAGCAACGAACTGTACTTACACAGCTTCAATGGCGTATAAAGAATCAAGAATTGTGTCCTGTTCCAGTTCATAGGCTTGGAAGAGGTACATCAGGTAACTTTTTTTTTTTTTAATTTTTATTTATAATCTAGATAAAGTGTGCTTTTGGGAATTGATACGAGTTGTTTATAATTTTAATAGGAATATTACTTTGTGCAAAAACAAAGGTTGCAAAAACTCGGCTTGCAGCTCTTTTTGCTGACAGCAGTTGTTGATAACAGGTTATTGAATAAAATCATTCCTTTTGATTTTGATGCATTTGTAGTTTTGTACCGTTGGTAAATTGACTAAATTCTAAGCTTTGATAACAAAATATAGGCTTGTAAACAAACCGAACGAACACGAAAGGAGCATGTGTGTGTTTGTTCGTTTAACTTTAACTGAACAAACGATTGAACACGATCTCAATTAAACGAACATGGTTTTCTTGTTCGTGCTCGTTTAATAAAAAAAATTAACGTGTTCATTTTTTAACAGTATAAACGAATGGTTCATGGACGTAAACGAACGAATGTAGCTGAAATTAGATGAGCAAACATAACTGAGATAAAATCAATTAAAAGTAAACATGAACAATAGTGTGTTGGGCCCAATAAAATTATTAAAGTTAGATTAAATGGCAATGGGCCTAAAAGTTTTAATGAAAATATTAATGAATATAAACAATCTAACTTCAATAAACATAAATGAACGAACTTAAACAAATGAATTTTAACGAACTTTCACGAACATAAATGACCGGACAAGACTAAATGAACAAAATTTTTGTTCGTGTTTGTTAGTTTATTTAATAAATGAACTTCCCACCGAACAGTTCATTGAACTTGTTCCGTTTACAGGCCTAACCAAGTCTTTATGTGGCAGAAAAGTCAACAATGAGGTCAACAAGGTTGGAAAAATGTCAAAAATATACAGGGCACTAGCAAGTGGAATTATAAGTGAGGATGAGGTGAAAGTTTTGAGCATATCTGTTTCTTTTAATTCTATTTCTGTTTAATAAATAATTAAGCTTTTTGTCTTAAATATTTATGTTTGTCGTTTTTCTCGAATCATGGTATGACAACATAAACACATCACATATTACAGGTTGTGATTGATGAGCCAATTGGAACAGTGAAGTATCCTGGTGTTGCTAAAGGATTATATGTTGCTTCACCTTCAGGTCTGTAATGCATTCTTTAGGCAATTGCCTACCATAAAAAATATTGGAAAACATTAAATAATGGTCAATGTTAATCTTTTGGATAATTATTATCCTTTGTTTTTGTCTTTCTCTATATAGGAAAACCCGCATTGAGCAAAGTTCATGTTTTGAAGAGAGATATTGAAAATAACCTCACGGTCGTTCAGGTTTGGATTTATAAATGTAGAGCTGTGTGTTCAACTGTTCGTGCGTGCGTGTTTATATATAATTAGTGCTAGTATTTATGCTTTTGTGTTTTTGTGGCAATGTGAATAGGTGGAGATTCAATCTGGTAGGCCCCACCAAATCCGAATTCATCTTGCGTTCATTGGACACCCTTTGATAGGTTTGCGTTTAAAACCCTGACTATTTATTATGTTTTGTTTTCATTTTGTGTACCTTTTCGATGAGAAATCATTTTTTCTTCATGATAAGTTATATATGAACACAAAAAATAATTGTCAAGCTAAAGAAACAAAGGCCCAAGTCAAGGTGCTTAACAACGCTCTTAAAGTAGTTTGAAATGGTGTATCTTCAAATTTAAACCTAAAATAGATTAATATGCAGAACTCCAAATTGCAGATCCGTCTTTTAATGGCACAAGTTGATTAAACATAAAACACAAAACACAATATGATCAAGTTTATGGTCGACTCTCTTTGTATTATATAAACTGAAAATTAAAACCTAAACCAACTCAAATAAGAAACAAGATAAAAGACTCAATATCTTAACCTAAAACGTGACTTCAAAAATAAGATAAACCAACACAATTAAGTAAATAACTAAAACCGACCCATATGACTCAATTCGGAATTCTTCCCCTTGCACGCCAAGACCTCTTGATTTCGCCAATCAGTTTCACTTTCCGTAAGTGAACAAACATTGACCAGTCTAACATCTTTTTCCATGAAAAAGTGTTATTCTCATAAATACATAAATTTGTTATCAAATGATTCAAAATTTCAAATTTCAAATCATCAAGAGAGCAAATAACCTAGACTTAAAAAAAAAGAACTGTATATTACAACCTCTTCTGGAGTTTTTTACATTCCATATTGGCAGGTGATCCACTTTATCTTACTGGTGGGAAACCACAGTGCTCTGTGCATGAAACTGTAGATGAAACATTTGCAGAAGATGGGTAATACACTATGTTTTATACAGTTTCATTTTGTTTTCTCAAGGGTTAAGACATTAATACTCTTGGTTTAAATCTTTATATGTTTATCTTATTTAGAGGGTATCAGAGGCCTGCAAATCCTGTTCCTGGGGACTGCGGTTACTACTTACATGCTCATCAATTAGTTCTTTGCCATCCGATCACAAATGAGGTATTATATGCTCAAATTCTTATATTTATACTTCTATGTCATGTCTTCTGTGATCAAGTTTCACGTTTGTTTTTTTAATTTCAAAATCTTGAGCTATTTAGTCTGCCCTAACGGATCCGAACGGGTAATCTGTGCCAAAATGGGTCAAACTGAGTTGGGTTGACCACGAACATTATTTTGCTTTTTTTGGATATTGTAGACATCTAATGTTTATGATCACCAAAATGTGCAATTTAAAAACTAATCTGAATATCTTGAACAAAGCCATCTGAGAGGGCTGTAAAAATATGCATTCTGGGTGACCTTCGACCCGTATAATCTGTTTGACACGTTTCCTTAACCAAGTTTTTTTTAACAGTCTCCCTATACAATCCTACTTTCTGAATTTTGAATGTCAAATCCAATGCTTTAAAATACAAAAAGTAGCACAAAATGAATCTAGTTTTCAGCTTTTAAAGGTTTTATACTTCTTTGATCTTTGAAAAAAACAACATAATTTTTTTTGTTTAAATATTTAGATTTGCATACTTGATAATTTGCAGGTGTTTAAAATAACAGCACCATTACCGCCCGCCTTCTTAAGTCACGAGAATGAACATATATATTTTGACCATTAGCAAAAGTAGTTATGTTTTAAATATATTATTAATATTAAATATTAATAAGATATTGTTTTTTAATCTTCTAGTTGGGCCAGATGAGTGGATCTGTTATTTTTGGGCCAGTGATATCTTAAAAGTTGTTTATTTATAGTTTTCTATTTGGAGAAAGTAGACTGTAGATGGACGAGGTTTAAAGACATATTCGATGATCCTTAAGTACAAGAATAATAATACATTATCAATTGCAAGTGTCATTATCTAGTCATCATTTATTGCAAGTGTCATCATCTAGTCAGTGTGGGGCTAAACCACCATAATCATTTCTTTAAACATTATGTCATATTGTTAACAGGTAATCGAATATGTTTCAAAATGTTGTGATAACAAATCAATTAGAAGTAGTAACATCAACACGAATCAGACAAGAAGCAAAAGATGGCTGTTGACAGAGAAAAACAACACTTTTCTTTAAACAAATTTAGTCACTTGGAACATATTTGCAACCTAGGTTGCTTAAAAACTGAAACTATCCGTTCTTTGTAATAAACGATATGTAGTTGCAATGATACACAATTGGAATGCTAAATGATCGGTTAATTGTGTCAAAACAAAACTGATTATGTGAAACAAACTAAACCCAGTTTATAGTTTTCTTTTTCGTTTTAAACGCAACACTTTTAAGTATTGGTGTCTTAATAAACTTAACTTTAACTTAATGGTAAGAACCGAATAATATTGCAAATTTTGCATTTCAAAACAAAAGGAATCCTCTTAGGAATTCTTCATCTATATATAAATATAAATGCTTTTATTTATAGTGGGTAGATAATTATGAAAAAGCAAGTATATTTAAATAACAATTAAGAAGCTTAAGTTAATCATTTTGTCACACATTGTGGAATATTTTAGTTAAAACTGATCTAATGTTTCTTTTTGAGAATCTTGGGTTATAGCTTTTTCAGAATTTATTTATTAATAACGAAAATATAACAGAACAATTAACCAAAATGAATATTTGGATTCCCACTAAAAGCAAAATTAGTGGAGCCAAAGAGCATCATGAAAGGCAAGCATATTGAACAAGATAAGAGGAGGACACGCATAGACATTTAAATATTCCTTGATGTATGTATGTATGTATGTATGCCCATAGTCTACACGATCCATTAAATATCAACAAACTCTGGTTTCATCTGATTACACTAAATTTCTCATACACACTAGAACATGCTACAACAACAATCACTACAAGTAACATATCATGAGTAGCAGGGCGGCCAACCTTTTTAAAGACCTAAAACAAATCAAAGAATTGTGGCCCTTTTATGAGTTTTGTTTTTATCAAACCGTTTTTCTATTCCGTCAAATATCAATAATAATTAACTTTAATAGCATGATCTATGTGTAATACATGTGTAATAATCAAAATATTTAACCTCTACATATGATCTTGATTTTTGCACATGTATTATAAACGTCTAAAGGTAATATACATAATGGTTAATTAATGTTATATATATATATATATATATATATATATATATATATAACAACGTGGTTAATGGAATGGATAACATTTGTTGTGCAACAAACAAATTGATTAACAAAAAAAGAGTAATAACAATTTAATAAAATATAATAAAAAAGAAAAACGTAAAAAAGTTAACGACCAAATCAATAGGAATTAGGAAACAAATAAAAAATAAGTGGCACACATTCACCTAAGTTCCCCTTTACCCTTCTTCCCAATAAAAACCCTTTGCTACCTACTTTCCTCATCTTCTGCATATGGAAATAGTTTAGCGACTTAATTGTCAACCAGCTCGATCGACTCTCTCTTCCTACTTTCCGAAACAAACCTGCTTATATATACTTTCAAAATATGGAGGCCTTTTCAAATTAGAGGCCTCAAACCCTTGCTTTAGTTGCTTATATGGTAGAGCCGGCTCTGATGAGTAGCCGAGCTGTTGGTAAGGTGTGATGTAAACAAATTAACCATACATTTATCTTTGACACATGTGTTGCTTCCAGAAAGACCCTTAGCTCCAAAACCCCATATCAACATAAAAAGTAGATTAGAAACGTATTGTATTTCACATGAAATCTAAACAACAAATAAAAAGAAACTTAAAAACACATTATACACGGTTCTAGTAATGTACCAACTCCAAAAAATCATGAAAGTGATAGTACACATAAAACATCATAGTAACATGCAAACAACATAAATGTAATATGCATATGCCACCAAAAACCAGTAAAGCTAAGCCTTTATGAGATTTGTCTATAGTGTTACTAACATCCCTATTGGGACTCATCGTCCTCAATGAGATTTGTCTACTTTGCTTACAATAAACTCATGGATTTGTTTTTTATTGTCTCGGTAAAGACTTCCTAGGAGTTGATTCATCATGGTGCACTTGTGGTGATGAATTCTTTGTGATGAGCGAATTATGTAGAACTTGATAGACTTGTACATCTCCAAGAACATTCACGGGGATAGGAGTTTGTGAAGATGTATGAAGAAACACTAAGTGACCCCGGCAGATTACGGATAATCTTAGGGTCAAGTAGATGTTTCCCACGAGGGTTAGGTCCGGCAAAGATGGTTATTCTTCTGATGACCTGCAAAACAGACACCGTGAGCTCGTCACTGAGAAGGGGGGGGGGTACCTCCTTGTGACCACCCTCCGGCGTGAGAATCAGACTAGGTTGCTCTGAATATAAGTGTATATTAAGAGAAATAGCTAGAGCAGATATGTATGAGATAATCATACCGTTCCAAGGTGTTGGAGTATTTATAGCCGAAGGTAGGTTTCCAAGCAGGTACAACCAGCTGTATACTATTCCTTTTCTACCAACTGTGGGCTACGCACGTGCCATGCTGGTGGTTGGTGGGTAGGCAGCGGCTGATAGTGACATGGCCAGCTGTGTACTATTCCTTTTCCACCAACTGCAGGCTATGTACGTGCCACAACAAGGGTTGGTGAGTAGGCAGCGGCTGATAGTGACATTTTGTACTAGAGCGTGCTCCTCCTCGTACTGTTGTCGGTTAGCTGTCACCCTGTGATTGGTTCATGGGCTGCTTTGGTCAGATCTTGTCTATTTTGTCCATACCTTGGCAGGTATAGTACAAAAGATCTTCCAGAAGCGCACGGACTGGCTCATTTGGGCGGGAGTATTCCCGCCTTGCTCATTCCTTCTTCAGGTGACTACTGAATTATTGAGAGTTAGTGCCTTGTGCGTGTAGCCTTGCTATTAGTGCGGGTAGCCTTCCCTGATGGCTTGTATCCGCAGCTGCGGGAACAGGCGGGGTACTTCACCATTGGGAGGCTTTTCCTGCGGGAACAGCTTGCGTACTGCGCGTAAGGTTTTCATCTCTGAGCATGGTGGGTCCTGCGGAACCAGTTGGTCTTTGCGCAGACGTCCCTCTTCAAGGTGAGTCTTGCGGATCCAACTGGGCTCTGCTGGGACCTACCTCTTCAAGTCCCCCCAGTCCAATGTTCTTCTCATGAATTGTTAATAAGTGAGGTGAACTTTTGGACTTAAACAAGGGGTTTTGAAAAAGGTTTTTAGTTTTAAGGTTGTCCGTGGGGATTCTTCCCGCGGTTTCCCTAATGTCACGTGCAGAAATTCCCGACTTTTCTGCTTGATCTTTGGGTATGATGCGGGTAGGTGTGTAACTTCCTCGTAAGTCAGGAGCGTTGAGTTTCACTTGTGTAGATTCTCCATGAGGTTTTGGTAGTTTGACATAGTGATCAATTATGTTAAACAACCAATTCCATCTTGGAGCTTCAAACAATCTAGTTCTCAACGTTCCTGCTATGCGGGGATGTTATTTCCCTTTCCACAAGCATGGCCCTGAAGATCCTTCTTGGTTTTAATTCCCTGCAAGTGCTAAGTATGTGAAGGGTTTCGCCTTGACACTGTACCCGCACTCGTCTTATAGTTACTTGACTTCCAAGGTATTCTTGGCTTCAATTCCCTGCAGGTGCTAAGTATGTGAAGGGTTTTGCCTTGACACTGTACCCGTACTTGTCTTACGGTTTCTTGGTTACCAAGGTAAGGGGGTATATTCCCTCTTATTTTTGAATCTTTGAAATTCGAAGAGTTGGTGAAAGGATAAGAACAGTCCAAACTGTTGAAGGGACGTTAGCGTCGTCTGACGGTTTCTTCTGACAGTTTCAGGACGTGCAGTAAGTTATGGTGACGTGACGGTATATGGTCATTCCAGACGCTTTTCCAGGCGCGTGGGCGCGAGTTTTCAAGCGCGTGGGCGCGAATTTTACGGCACGCGTCCCTTCAACAGCTGTTGCCAGCTTGCTCTTTCCACGTGTCATAGTTTCATTGCACCTGCGCTTTCTCTCTCCTCCGCATTAAATTCATCGCATTCATTGCGATGAGTATATAAAGGGGGAGAGGGTGCATCTTAATCCACACCTTCACTTCACTCTTCTTCTTCTAAACGATTTCCGGCGAATACTCTAACTTTTCCATCGAGCATTCTCCTGAAATCGTTCTTTACATCCAAAACATGTCTTCCATTCATGATCCTGAGGCTACTGCCGAGGAGTCTGAGGTGTACACCGAGAACCCAATGTCCGCGTCTGATAAGGACGATAAGAGTACTGCTGGCGAGTGCCAGTGTGCTCTTACCATCGACCTGTACAAGTACATCATCAAGAAGTTCATGCTCGAGCCTTTCGAGCCTGAGTTTCCTGAGCCTCACCAGACGGTGTACGATGCCCCCAAGGGCAAGATAGGGGTTTATGCCTCATTTTTCATATATGGGAATCTCAGATTCCCATTAACGAAGTTCGTATACCGTGTTCTGGAGAGACACGGTGTACATTTGACGGAGGTGCACCCGATGGCGATCGCTAAGGTTCACCACTTTGAATGGGTGTGCCATATTCTGGGCGTTGAGCCCCGCGTCGACCGCCTGATGACCTTCTACTCCTGGAGGTGCATCCAGGGCTGGTATACCTTGGTCACTCGGATCAAGGGTTTGAAGATCTGCGCTACCGAGCGCAGTCTTCGGTCTTGGAAGCGGGAGTTTTTCTACATCTCCGCTCGCGTCGTCCCTATTGCGATGACGTTCAAGAACGGGAGGGCGCTCCCTAGCCTTCACGCCTCCAATTACCAAGAGGCGGAATGGTTCACCAAGATCTCCCAGATCCAGACTCCGGTTTACCGCTTTGCGGAGTCTGGGATGGTGATGCTCGGTATGAGCCGGGTGTGGAAAGATGCTGGGGCAGAGGCGCTACAGATTCCCATCGTCCTCGAATACGGTTTGAACTCTATCCCTTACGGTATGCTTCATATTATTTTCTAGTTTAGGGTTTTTGTTCTAACCATTTCTTTCTTTTTATTTTCAGAGGGAAACAAGTTGCAGTCTCTTCTGCAGCCGCGGGGGAGCGGTGGTCCCGCTCGGTTGGGTACTCGTGATCTTGACGAGAACGAGTTGCCCATCCTGGAGCAAACGGCGGATCGGTTTGTGGAGGTCTACCCGCTGGGCCACGAGATTCTGAGTGCCACGCGGCCAGGTAAGGGACTCTTTAACCCTCGCCCTCTCAATGCTCAAACCTCTGCTGGAATTCCTCTAATTTTGTCATCTTCTGATGAGGAATCCGCAGATGGTCCTTTCTTCGTGAGGAAGAAGAAGGCTACTGGCGCGAAGGGCAAGGCGAAGGTTGCCTCCACTGCCGATCAGGGGAACCGGTCTGACTCGGAGACCGAAAGTGAGGAGGCGGCAGGGAACCTTGGTGGTGGTGAGAAAACTGTCTCGGAGGTTGAGACAGCTGTCACCTCCGCGCGACCAAGTTCTACGACGGTGACTGGCGTGAAGAGGCCAGTTCCATCGGGTTCGTCCCCGCCCGTCAGAACCTTCAAGATTAAGAAAACTCGTAAGTACTTTTTATTTATCTTACCCGCAATTCTTTCCGCCATTGTTTTTAATATCTTGTCTTCATGCAGGCGTGGATGTAACCGCATTCCAAAGTGATGCGGGAAGGAGCAGTTCTGGACCCACGAAGGTAGGTTTGGTCAACCTACCCGAGGCGATGACCCAGGCAGCTGCGCCTGTTTGCAGTGTTGGTTCAGTTGCTCATCCCGTTGAGGCAACTGTTCCAATTGTGACGTCATCTCCGCCGGCTGTCAGTGCCATCTTTACTGCATCCTTCACTGAGCCGGCGGTGATTTTCTCTGCGGGCTCCTCCGCAGCGGCGGCCACGGTTATGAGTTCACCTCCAGTGAGTTCACCTCCGATGGTCTCTACCGCGGCGGCTTCAACCGTGCCCCCGGCCGATTCATCAGGTATGTTCGGCGTTGGGGCTTCTAGCCAATCTCTGCCTCCTTCCCATCTGCCTGACCTCTTGGATGGATATCCCTTAGGTTCGGGTGATGGGTTTGGCGGCTACCGGCCTGTTGTCGACCCTACAGGTGCGTAGGGTTATTTTGGCCTATTTTTTTTTATCATCTTTTCCTAACTGCTTTTTGTTTTTGCAGTTTCGGATTCCAATGAGGTGTATGTTCCGCGGTGGAACATCCGCCGGGGAACAACCCTTCGGACGGCTGTGGACTGCGTCGAGTGGGCGCGTCACGCAGCCCCAAGTGGTGCATTGGGGGAAGCTATGTCTAGCTACCAGGAGGGTAGGCTGACGAACGAGCTTCGGATTCTCCTTGCCCGGATGCAGCCGCGCGTCGAGTTGCTTTGTCGTGAAAACGACAAGTTAAAGGCGGCGCGTAGCCAGGAAGTGGCCCAGGCGCGGGCTATCCGGGAAGAGAACAGGAGACTTTCCGCCATTGCTGTGGAGAAGGAAAAGGCCTTCAAGGCCCTCGAGGTTGAAGTTCAGGCCCGGCTCGAGACCCGTTCCAAGGCTACCCAAGCTGTTAACGAATAGCTTAGGTTGGCTAAGGAAACTGCGCGGAATGCGACCGAGAGGGCCATCAAAGCTGAAGCTGTTGCTGAGCCTCTGCGCGCCGAGAATGAGGAGCTTAAAGCCAAACTAGAGAGGCTCCAGCAGGCTCATGATGCCTTGGCCATGGAAGACGCCAAGAAGCTTCAAGAGATCTTGGACCAGAGGGGTATGCTTGATCATACTGAGCGTAAGCTGAAGGGCGTTGAAGAGGCTGCTGCTAAGGAAGTGTTGCTTGCCAACCTTAACAAAAATGAAGCTGAACGCGCCCGCAACCAAGCTCAAGCTGCCCTCCAGGAAGCTCTGATCACCAAGGAATGGCTTTTACGAGAAGCGTTGTCGCAGGTATGCGTAGCTTCATAATGTCTTTACGCTTTTCTTTATACTTAGAAAAGTTTTTGATACATATATTTTTTTTGTAGGTTGTGCATCGGATCTTCACGAACACATCTTATGACGATGCCATGAGCGCGGCCCTCAACGCTTCTCATGAGGATGGGGAAAAGGCTGGTTTCTTGCTTGGTCTGGGGTTTGTTGAGAAGGGCATCCCGCCTTCCAACTTCCCTCTTTATGACGTGGACACTGAAGCTGCCTATGACCAAGCAGTGAACCAGTATGCTGCCTTCCCGCATCCGGTGGTGGAGAAGGTGAACGAAATTGCTGCTGCTGATGATGGGCTAACCATTCTCAAGACTTTCCTTGAACCGCCACAGCCAACTGATGGTGCGGGTACAAGTGGGTTTGGAGGGAGTGGTCCTGAAGTTTGAACCTTGAGATCCCTTCCCACCGTTAGGATAGATTTATATTTTTGCATGCGGGTATGTGCCCAGCAATTCTTGTAATATTTGAATTTTGATGGAATATATATTATTTGTTAATGCCTTGCCTTGTAAACCTTATATGTTTTGTTTCACGCATATTTTGGTTTAACTTAGCAATTTCTTGATTACTTTGGATAAGTTAACTTCTCAACGTGGCAGATAATAGGTTAAAGTTTTGCTTCCTCTTTCGTGATTGTGCGGGTAAGACCGTCACTTTCACTTAGTAGGGTGGCTAAATTTTACCTATATCTGACCTGCGTGAAGGTTTTCCTCATCTTTTCCTTAGAAATTTTCTAAGTGTTTTAAATAAGTTAACCTTTCGACGCGCGGTTGTCAATAGGTTGATGTTCAGTTTCCTCTATCATGATTGTGCGGGTAGGACCGTCACTTTCATTTAGTGGGATGACCAAACTTCACCTATAACTGACCTGCGTGAAGGTTTTCCTCATCTTTTTCTTAGAAATTTTTGCCGTTTTTTGTGTTTATGCGGGTTTTGCCGCCTTCCACACGCAACGACTTACTTCTTTTCACACTTATTTATGCGGTGAATACCGGCATATCAGTGTGGAAAATTCATAAGTATAAAGGTAAGGCTATCAACACAATGTGATAAAGGAGAATCATTTCCATTAGAAGTGGCTCTAGGCCTTTTCTTTACAAGTTTGGAATTGATCTACATGTAACATTTGCGTAATTGAGCTCCATTCCATGTTCTTGGGATGCGGGTGCCATCGAGCCTTTCGAGCCGGTATGCGCCCTTTCCCAAAACTTCTTTGATAATGTATGGCCCTTCCCAGACCGGGGCCAGCTTTCCTGGGCGTTCTTGGTTCGAAGCCTCGTTGTTACGCAGTATGTAGTCTCCGACATTGAAGTTGCAGAGTTTTACCCGCTTGTTGTAGTACTTTTGCATTTGTCGCTTGTAGTTCTCTTCACGTGCTGCGGCTAAGTCTCTGCGTTCTTCGGTTAGCATAAGGTCTAACCGTCTTTCCGCATCATTGTCTTCTGGCTGAATCAAGACCCTTGGTGAGGGTAAACCAATTTCGACCGGGACCATGGCTTCAGTGCCATAAGTGAGGCTGAACGGGGTTTCTCCCGTACTGGCTTTTTTCAGCGTTCTGTTTGCCCAAAGGACGTGTGGAACTTCGTCCACCCAGCCGGATCTGTGTTCCAAGAGTCTTTTCTTTATGCCGTCGACGATGCTCTTATTTGCTCTTTCCACCTCACCATTACCCTGCGGGTGCGCCACTGAGGTAAAGGTGTGGGTGATTTGAAGTTCTTCCAGCCACTTTTGTAGCTTCTTGTCAGCAAAGTTGGTGCCGTTATCGCTCACCAAATTCTGTGGAAGTCCAAAACGACAAATAATAAATTCCCAAATAAATTTTTTGATATGTTTTGCGGTTGTTTGGGCTAAGGGTTTTGCTTCTATCCACTTGGTGAAGTATTCGATGGCTACCACTAGAAACTGAACGTTCCCTGCTGCTGTGGGAAATGGACCTGTCACATCGATGACCCACTTCTGAAATGGCCATGAAGAGGTGACTGGAACAAGTTCATTCTTCGGGCGATGCGTGTTGGGTGCGTAGAGTTGGCTAGACCTACACTTTCTGATGTATGCCAGCGCATCCGTATGCATCCCCGGCCAAAAGTATCCCGCGTTGTTTAGCTTAGCTACAACAGCGCGTGGACCTGCGTGTACTCCACAGATGCCCTCGTGCACTTCCCTTAGGAGGTAGCCAACATTTTGGTTGTCCACGCATCTTAGGAGTGGGCCAAGAAAGTTACGTCTGTAAAGGATGTCATTGATGAGTTGATAGTTCAGTGCTTTACAGCGTATTTTTCTTGCCTGTGTTTTTGACTCTGGCAGTATACCCGCCGCAAGGTAATTTATTATTGGTGTCATCCACGTTTCTGTGCCGGTTTGGATGACACAGATTTCCTTGTGCGGGACTGATGGTGCTCCAAGGAGTTCAATGCGGATGTCCTTTCCCAAGTGGGTGAAGGCTAATGATGCAAGCTTGCTTAACGCATCCGCAGATTTGTTTTCGCTACGCTTGACGTGTATGACTTTACAATCGTTAAAATCACGCATAAGGGTTTTTGCTTGTGCGAGGTATAGGGCCATTGTGTCGTTCACGGCCGTGTACGTCCCGTTTATTTGGTTGGCTACTAACATGGAATCCACGTGGGCTTCCAAGTTTTTCACTCCCATCTTACGCGCAATTCTCAGCCCGGCCAAGAATGCTTCATACTCCGCTTCGTTATTCGTACTTGGAAAATCCAGTCGAATAGCGTAAGTGTATTCTTGGCCTGCTGGGTTGGTTAGTTTAAACCCTGCGCCTGAACCCTCGTTGTTGGTTGCTCCATCAGTGTAGAGTCGCCAGATATCATCGATGTCTTGTGCTGGAGAGGGTTGAGCCTCCTCCTGGCACTCTTTCTCCCGCGAAGCGGGGACTTCTGCAATAAAGTCGGCCAAGACCTGGCCTTTTATGGCTGGTCTTGGCTTGTAGTTTATCCCGTATTACCCCAACTCAATTGCCCATTTGGCTAGGCGTCCCGACAACTCGGGTTTGCCTAGAACGTTTGCAAGTTTGAAGTTGGTGAGAATGGTGATTGGGTGACCTTGGAAATATCGTCTTAGCCTGCGTGAAGCCTGTACAAGTGCTAAGACTAATTTTTCCAGGGTAGAGTACCGGGTTTCCACGTCTGTTAGGACACGGCTAACATAGTAGATTGGCATCTGGATGCCTTTCCGCTCTACTAGCAGGACTGCCCCGGTTGCTCTCTCTGTGGCGGAAATGTATAGGATTAATTCCTCCCCCGCTTCTGGTGCTGTGAGCGTTGGGAGTTCGATCAAGCGTGACCGAATTTCCTGAAAAGCTGCTTCCGCTTCTGGTGTCCAGCGGAAGTGCGTTTTCTTTAAACAGTTTCTCAATGTTGACACGAATGGGAACGACCTATCCGCATGGTTTGCCAAAAAGCGGTTAAGTGCGACTAGTCGTCCATTCAGTGTCTGAGCTTGCTTGATGGTAGTAGGTAATTCCATTTTGATAATGGCTTCGACCTTTTTAGGGTTCGCTCTGAAGCCATCTTTAGTAACAATGACTCCTAAGAACTTCCCTTCTTCCATCCCAAAAGAACACTTGCTCGGATTGAGCTTCATGTTTATCTTTCTGAGCGTGTTAAAAGTTTCTTCGATGTCTTTCAACATCGCTTCTGGCTCAGGGCTTTTGATGACCAAGTCATCCATGTAGACTTCCAAGTTCCTCCCAATTTGGGCATGAAACTCTTTGTCCATCAGGCGTTGGTATGTGGACCCGGCATTCTTAAGTCCGAATGGCATCATTTGATAACAAAATGTGCCATCGGGCGTCCGAAATGCGGTTTTGTCCTGATCGTCAACGGCCATGTGGATTTGATGGTACCCCTTATACGCATCAAGGAAGCATTTAAGGGGAAATGGTGCTAACGAATCTACCTTAAGGTCAATTTCGGGTAACGGATAACAATCTTTGGGGCATGCTTTGTTTAAGTCTTTGAAATCTATGCACATGCGCCATTGTTTGTTAGATTTCGGTACCATGACGGGATTTGCAACCCATGTTTGATATCTGCTAACGCGTACGATGCCCGCGTCAAGGAGTTCCTTGACTTGGGTTCTACACGCGTTAGCTTGTTCCGCCCCCATTACTCTGCGCTTTTGTATGACTGGCGTAAAAGCCGGGTCACACTTGAGCTTATGCTCTGCCTTACTTCGAGGTACCCCAGTCATGTCAGCTGGTGTCCACGCGAAGATGTCAGCGTTTTTCTGTAGTAAGCGTTTGAGTAAGGTGCGCGTAGGATCAGTGATTGTTGGGCTAATGGTAACAGCCTGGTCGGGGTATTTGCCATTGAAGGCCCATTCTTCTGGTTCGGTGATGGTTGGTTTAGCCATCTTTGGTTTGGGTTCAGATGAGACAGATGCGATGCATACCTGGGGAATACCGGTGATCATCGCTACACCCTCAGCTGTTGGCCATCCCATCATGCCATGGACTGAAGATACCACGGCATTGAATCTTGCCATCCCGTCTCTCCCGAAGAGAATGTCGTACGTGTGATGTGGCTTCCTCATTACGACAAAGTCCACGTCTTCTGTGCGGGAGTGTTTCCCGTTTGTGAGAATGACGGGGAAAGATAGGATACCCAGGGGGGTGTTTGTGCTGCCGTCGAACCCTTCCATCGAGGCGTAGACCGTTTCCAGGCGTTCATTGTCTTCGTCGTCTAGCTTGTCGAAGAACTGCCTGTACATAACCGTTG
Source organism: Bidens hawaiensis (assembly GCF_021521415.1). Taxonomy (NCBI): domain Eukaryota; kingdom Viridiplantae; phylum Streptophyta; class Magnoliopsida; order Asterales; family Asteraceae; genus Bidens; species Bidens hawaiensis. Next base: position 1,105,590 of record NW_027491058.1, on the reverse strand, counting down.
ACGAGGCGCCGTTGTCAGCAAGAGTGCGGGAAGTGATGTAGTGCCCCAGCTGGCTTTTGATGACGATAGGGCCTTCTTTGCTGGGTCCTCCTGGCACTCGCGGGAAGCGCACCTCAGCTTCCTTCCACGCGCATGGTTCTGTCGTTCGTCTTTTTCTTTCTCGGACGTTACTATGAACCATGTGGATGCTGATGTCAACGGGCTTTCGTCCGTTGCCTTTGTATCGGTTATCATTCCTCCCTCCATTCTTGATTGATGCCACAAGGTGTGTAAGTCTTCCATCCTTGACGAATGTTTCAACAATATCCTTCAAGGATGTACACTCCTCAGTGGTGTGACCCTTTGTCCCGTGGAAGTCACAGGATTTGCTCTGATCCGCGTTATGTCGCTGCCGGATCATTGGAGCTTTTGGCCATGGGAGTTTTTTGGTGGCAAATATCTCCGTGACGCTTTTGGTGAGTGGCGTCCACCGGGGTTTTCGGCTTGATGGGTGCGTGTTATCCCTTCCGCCTACTAGAGGGCGAGAGCTGGATGAGGTGTCAAAGTTTACCCTTGACTGCCAAATACCTAGCTTCCTCTTTTTGTTGTGCCGGGCGGTCCGGACATTGTTTTCTCTAGTCCTCTGCGTGTAGAGGTTCGTGTTCTGGGGAAGATCTCTACCCAGTTGCTTTTCCGTTTCCGCGAAACGTTTAGCTGCTGTCATGATGGCATCCCATGTGGATGGCATGCCGTCTTTACCCGTCAACGTGCGGATAAGCTCTGGGTATTCGGCGCCCTGGATGAAAGCGGCGCGACAAGATCTTCGCTTATGGTGCCCAGACTCAGCTTCTTCGAGTTGAAGCGAGTGATGAAGTCTAGTAAAGATTCATCCTCCTCTCTAACGCAGTTGAGGATCGTCCACTGCTCTTCAGTATATTTCCTCTGTTGACTGAAGTGCTGGCTGAACTTGTGTTGGAAATCTGCCCAATCGTAGATGTGGTGGACCGGTAAACGATCAAACCACGCCCTGGCCGCTCCAACCAGCGTCATCTGGAACATATAACACCACGTGGGTTTCGTCCAGTTGCTGACGGTTGCCCCCGCTATGAATCTGTTCAAGTGATCGTCTGGGTCGGATATACCATCATAAGTGCCGATGTTGGACATCTGTTTGGCACTCTTCGGGGCGATTGCTTCCGCAATGTCCCTTGCAAACTTGGACGTTCCCGCATTTGCAACAGTTGGTCTAAAGGTTTTGGAGAAGTCACGTGGGTTTCCCCCCGCGTTCCTTGGTTTGAAGGTTTCTCCAAAATTCCTTCTTGGTTGGAAGTCCGTTTCCTTACGCTTCCCTTTCGCCCTATGACGAGGGTTTGCGTCACTGTCGGACTCCTCCCAATCATCGTCCAAGTATTCGCACTCATTGCTCATGTTGAGCTGTTGTCGAGTGCTTCCGAATTCGTCAGCCTGTTGGAGTGAACGTAAGCGTTCATCCAACTCAGCTTGGAATTCCTTCTGACGTGCTTCCGCCCACGCTTTAACTTGATCAAGTGTTTGGCGGGGGAGCCTCGTCTGTTGTCTCTCCAACTGGGTATCGGTGAATCTAGTGAAGGATTGTTTACTGCACTTGCCCCGGCTTGGGTAACCGGGGTAGTGTTCGTAAAAATTGTGTATTCGCCGGTGTTCCCCCCAGTAGCTGGGGTTGTGGTTACCGGAGTTTCTTGGTCACTCGCTGGCCTTGGCACCGGAGTAACCTTAACCATCTTTCCAGAGGTTTTGAAAAAAAGTGAAGAAGAATTAGTTCTAGCTTCTATGCACGGATGGCGCCAATGAAGAAACACTAAGTGACCCCGGCAGATTACGGATAATCTTAGGGTCAAGTAGATGTTTCCCACGAGGGTTAGGTCCGGCAAAGATGGTTATTCTTCTGATGACCTGCAAAACAGACACCGTGAGCTCGTCACTGAGAAGGGGGGGTACCTCCTTGTGACCACCCTCCGGCGTGAGAATCAGACTAGGTTGCTCTGAATATAAGTGTATGTTAAGAGAAATAGCTAGAGCAGATATGTATGAGATAATCATACCGTTCCAAGGTGTTGGAGTATTTATAGCCGAATGTAGGTTTCCAAGCAGGTACAGCCAGCTGTATACTATTCCTTTTCTACCAACTGTGGCTACGCACGTGCCATGCTGGTGGTTGGTGGGTAGGCAGCGGCTGATAGTGACATGGCCGGCTGTGTACTATTCCTTTTCCACCAACTGCAGGCTATGTACGTGCCACAACAAGGGTTGGTGAGTAGGCAGCGGCTGATAGTGACATTTTGTACTAGAGCGTGCTCCTCCTCGTACTGTTGTCGGTTAGCTGTCACCCTGTGATTGGTTCATGGGCTGCTTTGGTCAGATCTTGTCTATTTTGTCCATACCTTGGCAGGTATAGTACAAAAGATCTTCCAGAAGCGCACGGACTGGCTCATTTGGGCGGGAGTATTCCCGCCTTGCTCATTCCTTCTTCAGGTGACTACTGAATTATTGAGAGTTAGTGCCTTGTGCGTGTAGCCTTGCTATTAGTGCGGGTAGCCTTCCCTGATGGCTTGTATCCGCAGCTGCGGGAACAGGCGGGGTACTTCACCATTGGGAGGCTTTTCCTGCGGGAACAGCTTGCGTACTGCGCGTAAGGTTTTCATCTCTGAGCATGGTGGGTCCTGCGGAACCAGTTGGTCTTTGCGCAGACGTCCCTCTTCAAGGTGAGTCTTGCGGGTCCAACTGGGCTCTGCTGGGACCTACCTCTTCAATGTATGATGGATGTTATAGACATTTTAAGGAGTTTGTAGATTTTTAAAGTAGATTTATTTTTGAACTTTACTCGTCCTTTACTTTACTTAGCGTTTTCTACAATTTTTTCCCCGTAGTATCAGCTTTGCCTTACCTTAATTTTGATTTGGCTTATAGTTGATAGGGAAACATGTAGGTACGTACTCTTTAGGGGTTTCATGATACTTTTATAGTTTCCATATTTTTTGCTCTCACGCTTGTTACTTCGATAATTTTTCCACCATGTTTATGTTACCGGCATGGCACTACTAATATTATTATTATTTGTTGTTTAATTCTCTCAGCTACACTTTATATTATTTGTTTTATCTAAAGTGGTATATTAACCATTAAACTCCGAATGGTAATGTTAAACGCATCTTGTAATCGGTATAGACACATCATTTTATAATACAATTCATAAACATATAATTACTTAAATTAAAAAAAGAGAGAATTACAAATTTTGTTCTTTAAATATATGTGATTTATGGATAAGGTTCTTTAAAAAGTTTATTTGCGAGTGATATCCTTGATATGACAAAATACATTCGCTTTTTGTCCTTTACACTAACTGTCATCCAAAAACTCGGTTATATCCAAACACGCCAAGACTTAACGGGGTTTTTGTTTAACATAATTTATTTAGTTTCTTTTTCTAATAAGATATTTGATTTGTTTTTTAATTATAAATACTTAAATAGTATGCATAAAAAGAATTAAATGCCCTGACATGCCAAGACTTAACGAGGTTTTTGAATGTCAGTTGGTTAAAAGGACGAAAATCAAACAAATATATCATGTGAAGAATATCGGCTGCAAATAAACTTTTTAAAGGACATGCTCCATAAATTACATATGTTTAACAAACAAAATTTATAATTATGTCTTAAAAAAATAATGAAATCATATATATAAAAGAAAAATTCAACGGAGGCTTTTTTTTTTTTTAAACTATTATTTACAATGTAAACATCCTAACTTTAACCAATAAAATATCATGTGTAAAACACTTCCTAATTGCCGTTAAAAAATATATATAAACTTACTAAAGAAGCAAAATAGGTCCTATGGATAAAAGACAAATTATTTAATAGTTTCACCAAGTTGCCCCCAATATATTCCTTCCTTAAGGTACTGGACTTAGAACTTATACTCTTCGGGTTTATTGTTCTGTTTGTTTTATTTGTTATTTTCTAGGCAAAGCTAACACTATACATAAATTATAAAACACTATCTTTTAACCTTATTTTGATTGATTTGTTAGTACATAAAAATTTAAAACAAATAGTTGTTCAATACTTTCTGATTTAAAACCGAAACTAAGGTAGTTCGACTTTTTAAAATTTCTTTAGTGTTATTTTAGGTTTATACATGCACTATCCATAGTCAAGTTAAAACCGAACCAGTTTTAAACTAAAATAAAAACATCGTTAACCAGTTTAATTCGATGAACATAATTTTTATTCTTATGATATATTCTAATTTCAACATGATGTGAAACTTGAAGATTTGGCATGAGGAATAAAAGCATTTCCCTTAATATGTGTAGAGGATAACATGGAATATCAAATTTCTGGCCACACTAAACTATATAGTGTTTTTGTGTACCATTTTCTGTCTCTCTCCAAAACCATTAATTTAGAGTATATATTCTTACTAGTTTCATCCCCTCACGTTTGATTAAACATGACATTTCTAATATTTTTCGTTATCTAAATTCACCATTTTTTTTCTTTTTACAAAATCTAAGAGCTTTTTAAAGAGAAATATGAGTTTGTCTATTAAGTTTTGATCGATAAAAAGAACTTATGACGACCTCAATAGTTAAGGTTCTATTAAATTTTCATCGATAAAAAACGTTACGGTCATTGTCAACATTTAATATTCAAATTAACGAAATAAGTTATTTACTGACTAATTAAGGTCCTAGTTATGGTTTTTACATTTTATTTTATTATTCATTTTCTATTTTATTACTCACTAAAACAAGTAATTTTAATTTTGTATCCTTAATATAATATGCACTTCATTGTAATTATAAAAATAATTAAAAGATCGAATTACTTTTTTTTTAAAAACATTGTTTACTCAAATAAATAACCCATTTATAAGTTTGGTAGTTCAAAAAATCATTACTCATCCAATAACACTTAAAAGTTTAAAACCAACTTTTTAACAATTGCTTATTCTATCACCTAGTAATCTTGACAACCATATTATCAAGGTGCCAATTAATTATACTCTATACAAAATTAAAACACAAAATGCCACGTCACTTCAACCCATCTTTTCATAAAATTCCTTCTTACCAAATTGCATGAAAAAGAAAATATGAAACCAAACATTTGCATAATACTAAGAGTTCACATATATATGATATCTTTCTAAAACCAAAACACAACACTTATTATTATTATCCCACACTTTAGAGAAAGATATTATTAAGGAAACCAAACATGTCAAGATTTAGTAACACTGTCATAGGTTTACTAAACCTCTTCACCTTATTAGCCTCCATACCAATCATAGGTGGTGCCTTATGGATGGCAAGAAGCAGCGCCACCTGCGAAAACTTCCTCCAAACACCGCTCCTCGTCATCGGGTTCATAATACTAATCGTGTCGTTGGTCGGGTTCATCGGTGCATGCTTCCACTTGGCATGGGCCTTGTGGTTGTACTTGGTGGTCATGTTGATGTTGATAGCAGCCTTGATGGTTGTCACTATTTTCGGGTTCGTAGTGACTGGAGCGGGCGGTGGAACGGCGGTTTCGGGGAGGTTGTACAACGAGTATAGGGTGGAGGATTATTCACCGTGGCTAAGGAAAAGAGTTGAAGACCCAAAGTATTGGATGACTGTTAGGAGTTGTATTTTGGGGTCAAAGACTTGTAGAGATATTGTTATGTGGTCTCCTGTTGACTATTTGACCAAGGACATGTCTCCAATTCAGGTCAAATATTATTAGTTATACAACTAATTACAAAGAGTGATATAATCTTGGATTTTTTTTTTTTTACTAAAGTGATTATTTAAAAATGTTTTTCTATAGTAGTGATATAGATCAACTATAACTCATAAAGTGTTGGTACTTGATACTCTTTTTTCAGTCAGGATGTTGCAAACCGCCTAGTGAATGCAACTATGAGATGTCGATGATGGCTCAAGACATAGATTGCTATAAATGGAGCAACGATCCGAGCACATTATGCTACGAGTGTGACTCATGCAAAGCTGGAGTGATGGAGGACATAAGAAGGGACTGGCGAAAGCTCTCGGTTCTCAATGTTGTCATGATACTCCTTCTAATCGGCATATATTGCATCGGATGTTGTGCCTATAGGAACACGAGGAGGGCCGAGACGGACTACCCGTATGGCGAAAACCGAATGTCCAAAGTTGGACCAAGATGGGATTTCTTTTGGTATGCATCCCTTCATTACAAAATCAATGTTTACATATGAGTTGTAAAATTTTCACTGCAAAGAAATGACTTTATTTTTGTACTTTTTTTTAACTCTGCAGGTGGAGATGGTGGCATGAGAGAAGACGCCAGCTTTATTGAAAAGTAAATTTATGTCCAAGATCTGTTAGAAAATGTTTTGTTTCTAAATCAGTATAACACGGTCTCTTTATCGATCTGTTATAATAATCAGGCAGCAACGTGACACGAATTTTAAACCAAGTAACTAGGAAAATGTAAAGGAAGTCTTTAAAATTTGTGGAATGAATACTCTTATGTTGTTGCTTCTGTACGAAAGGAAAGTAAAATGATGATTGTGAATGATTTAACATTTTTGTTATGTTTCTTCTATTGTGTTTTGAGATTAATATCATTTCATGTGTTTGTCGGTATATCGGTAATTTATAAGTTGGTTTGTATTAAAATGTTAGATATAAAAGCAGGAAATGCAACAGCAATGAACTTTCTCACTTTACTTGCTCAAACCTTCATTGACCAAAAACACCAAAGACGAAAAAGAATAACAAAGAACATGTGATGAAAAACAAAGAAAACACGTGAACGAAAGAAAACATGCGATGCATACAACCAGTTGAAAGCATAGTAGCTTGCATTTGCACTCACCAAATGTGTCCTCCACATCTCCTTGTTTTTCTAGCTCCTTAGGCGCACTTTCCTCATCGAATGTGACCACGTCTTCTTTGTTTTTCATCCCTCCTTAGGCACACTTTTTTAGAACATATCGTTCGTATGTAACATTAGGTAGGGTCACAGTGATTACCTCCTACTAGCGTTTTTAATATTTAACTAACACAACTTTGAAAACATTAGCAATCATGTATGTACTATAATTATTCGAGTGCCCGTGGTGCACAAACCAAGTATAGAAAATTAATTCATGATGTAGATTCATTTATTTTGTATCATTGTCATAGATTCATAGCCGAGATAAGTAATTATTTCACGAAATTCATAATTTTCAAACGCTCTTTGTTTGCAATTCATCATCACAGTCAAGATCTTCTGAATAAACGCACCACGAAATATCAAGTTTTCTTTGAACACATCAAAATCATATCCAGGAAAATATACTATGCAAGAAAATACAATTACTAAATCCTCCATCCTAAGTGACAATTTCAAATAAGTTGTAATAAATTCAATAGATTGGATTCTAATGAGCATAATAAATTCCACATCATTCAATTCAAATCTACAATTTTTTGTTTTTTACTTTAGTCATAACTTTCATTCATGTTTTTCTTTTTTTTCTTAAATCATATCAACCAACAATATATTCAGGTATCACCAAAAGCTTGTGTGAAACAACTCTAAAGGTGATATGGTTCACAAGAATTATATACTTCATATCTACAAGAAATCGAAAGAAGGGAATAATAATAATAATGTGTTTTAGCATTCAGATTTGCAGACAGGGCAAACTTTCTTCATCACCACCCACTTCTTAATGCAATCCACATAATACTCATGCCCACATTTTTCCATTCTTCCAATCTCTTCACCATTCTTGTACTCTTCCTGTTTTTTATTATTACAATAACAATCATTAATATAACAATTAATAATAATAATAATAATAATAATAAGTTTATAACTTACAAGGCATATAGGACAAGTATCATGATTTTGATCCATAGAATAATATACTTTTTCCCTTAAGCATTTAGCCATCCCATCCTCAGACAAGCCACTGCTCACATACCCCATACTTTCTTCAAGAGCAAGCAACTCCTGTAGTAAATCATCACAAAATTTAACTTAAGAATGTCAATACGGGAATGATGAGCTGGCGCATTCGACATAGTCATGCAGACCGTAAAATAAGATCATGAAAGTAAATAAGTAGTAATGAAACCTCATAGCCCATGTCGTCAATGTCTAGCCTCATATCTTCATACTCATCTGGAAAGTTTATGGGCTCAAATTCATCACGGGGATCAATCACATCGACAGCTAACCGTGGCTCACCGCTCCTGTAAACACCACCACCACCACTGCCCCATCCTCCTAAAGCAGAATATGTTGAATATCTGGAAGATATGTTTTCTGAAGGAAACTGAAGCTCGTTTGTTGAAGAATGGCCGCCATTGTTGTAATTACAGTAATAATTAGGACTGTTTATTTTATTGAAGAAAGATGCATTGTCCGGTGTGAAAGATGCTCATTTGAAGAAGTGTTCTCATTGTATGAATGGTAAGCAAAAGATAGTTTCTTTTCATAATCACCCGCCTCATAGAAAAGAAAGTATACTTGACTTGGTTCATTCAGATGTATGTGTTCCTATGAAGACTAGAACACTTGGGGGTTGCTTATATTTTGTCGTTTATGGACGATCATTCGCGGAAGGTATGAGTTTATACTTTAAAGTCTAAAGATCAAGTATTTGATGTGTTTAAGCAGTTTCATGCCCTAGTTGAGAGACAAACTGGGAAGAAGCTCAAGTGTATTCGTACAGACAACAGAGGTGAATATATTAGTCCTTTCAATGCTTATTGTAGAGAGAAAGGTATTCGACACCAAAATGCCACCTCCTAAGACACCACAGTTGAATGGTTTAGCAGAACGGATAAACAGAACTTTGGTTGAAAGGTTTAAGTATTTGCTCTCACATCCAGGATTGCCTTGGGTAGAAGCTTTAAATACAGCGGTACATGTTATTAATCTTACTCCTTGTTTTTCTTTGCATAATGATGTTCCAGACATGGTTTGGAGTGGCAAAGATGTTTCGTATCATCATTTGCGGGTCTTTAGATGCAAAGCATTTGTGCATATTCCTAAAGATGAAAGATCAAAGATTGATGTGAAGTCTAGACACTGTATATTCCTTGGTTATGGGCAAGATGAGTTTGGATACGGGCTATATGATTCGGTTTTAAAGAAGCTTGTAAGAAGTCGTGATGTTGTATTTGTGGAAGATGAGAGTTTGAAAGATATTGAGAAGACGAAGGTAGTTCCTGAGTACACTAATGATCTCATTGATTTGGATCTTATTACTACTCAACATACTGAGTCACATCATGTAGATGATATTCAAAATGACGAACAACATGGTACCGATAATGTTGATAATCAAGAGCAGGTAGAGTTAGATGAGGATATTCATCCCAAGTTACCAATAGATATGCCTGCATTTGTACCACTCAAGCGGTCCACAAGAGATCGTCAATCTTCGACTCGTTATTCTAATAGTGAGTACGTCTTACTGATCACAAGTTACCAATAGATATGCCTGCATTTGTCCCACTCAAGCGGTCTACAAGAGATCGTCAACCTTCGACTCGTTATTCTAATAGTAAGTACGTCTTACTGATCATTGATTGGGGAGAACCCAAGTATTACAAAGAGGCCATGGAAGATAAGTATAAGAGAGAGAGAGGGTTGAATCCATGCAAGATGAGATGAATTCCTTGTATGAGAACAATACCTTTGAGTTGGTGAAGTTGCATAAGGGCAAAAGAGCTTTGAAGAACAAGTGAGTCTACAAAGTGAAGATTGAAGAGCATACCTCACGACCTAGGTATAAGGCAAGATTGGTGGTCAAAGGGTTCAGTCAAAGAAAGAGTATTGATTTTGATGAGATTTTCTCTCCAGTTGTGAAGATGAGTTCCATTAGGGTGATCCTTGGTTTAGCTGCTAGTCTTGATCTTAAGGTTGAGCAAATGGATGTCAAGACATAATTCCTTCATGGTGATCTGGATAAAGAAATCTATATGGAGAAACCTGAAGGTTTTCATGTTAAAGGCAAAGAAGATTATGTTTGTAAACTTCAGAAAAGTCTCTATGGGTTGAAGCAAGCACCGAGACAGTGGTACAAGAAATTTGAGCCAGTTATGGGGAAGCAAGGCAACCGAAAAATTGCGTCTGATTACTGTGTTTTCTTTAAGAGGTTTGGTGGTGATGATTTCATCATATTATTGCTTTATGTTGATGATATGTTGATTGCTGGAAAAAATGAGGAAAGAATTGTCCAGTTGAATAAAGAATTAAGCAAGTCGTTTTCTATGAAAGACTTGGGGCCAGTTAAAAATATTCTAGGCATTCGGATTGCTAGAGATAGAGCTTCAAAGAAGTTGCACATGTCACAAAAGCAATACATTGAAAAGGTGCTTAGCAGATTCAAGATGTCTAAAGTTAATGTGGTTAGTACACCTCTTACTCCCAACTTTAAGTTAACTGAAAAAGATTGCCCTACTTCTGATAAAGAGATTGAAGAGATGGACGGTGTTCCATATGCATTAGCGCTTGGAAGCTTGATGTATGCAATGGTATGTACACGACCTGATATTGCCCATGCAGTAGGTGTTGTTAGTCGGTTCTTGTCAAATCCGGGTAAGAAGCATTCGGAAGCAGTTAAGTGGATCTTTATATATTTACGAGGTACTTCCAAATTGGGTATGACATTTGGAAATGAGGAGCCGATGCTTGTTGGTTACACGGATTCTGATATGGCAGAAAATCTGGACAAAATGAAATCCACTTATGGATATTTGATGCTATTTGCAGGGGGAGCCGTGTCATGGCAGTCAAGACTGCAAAAGTGTGTTGCTTTGTCTACTACCGAGGCAGAGTTTATGGCAACAAAAGAAGCATGTAAAGAATTATTGTGGTTGAAAAGATTTATGCAAGAGCTTGGCTTTATGCGACATCGTTATGTGGTTGTTTGTGATAATCAAGTGCTATTCACCTTGCTAAGAATTTCATGTTTCGTAAGAGAACAAAACATATTGATGTGAGGTATTATTGAATTAGAGATGCTATTAAAGACAAGTTGTTTGAACTTGATAATGTTCACACCAATGATAAATGTTTCGATATGTTAACCAAATCTTTGGCAAGGGAGAAGCTGAACTCGCTGGGGTGGTGAGTTATTTATCATAAACAAAAAAGGGGGAGATTTGTTGGGGTATTTTTGCCCATGTGAAAGCCAAAAAATTAATCGTTCATGGGGTTTTATCATTATTATTGTTTTAATAATAAAAGGAAGAGAACAAAATATGTTACTTTTTTTGTTCACGAATGCACAGTACACACAAAATTATATTTGTGTTTTGGTTTGGGCCAACATGTCCACTAATGTTGGAGTGGTGGCTTTGAGTTGGGCTTCGGTCCACGAGAGAATATAAAAGAAAGATTATTGGGGTTTGTTTTCTTGTATTCAAGCCGATATCAAAGCAAGTATTAATAGAAAACCTTTGGTGTATTATTATTATGGTTGTCGTCAAAAAGAAAGTATCCAGAGACTGATTTTGTGCATTCCTTCTCTGTCGACAAACTGAGAAGAAGATAAAAGAGATTAATTTTGGTGCTCCAAGTTTTTGGTGTTTTGTGAAGATAAGAGACGTTCCAGAGATTGACTTATTCTCTCGTTGGTGATACATTTTACTCGTTTAATCTTTTGTAGTTTGATTCCATATATTTGAAGATTGTTTGTTCCAAGTATATGATGATTTGTGTATGCCTCTAGTTTTACATAGAGAAGACTTTGTATTGCTATTATTGGTGATAGTGGATTTGAAGCGGCTCTAGTAGTCCTGTGGTTTTTACTCCCGCCTTGAGAGGTTTTCCACGCTAAAATTATTGTGTCCTATTTACTTTTAAATACCCTATTTGTTTGCATCCTCATTGGTTCATTCGGGTCGGGAAAAAGTTTAGCCAAACGAAGACTAATTCCGCAATTTTTGTTTGCCGTTTGTGACTAGGTGGTCGTTTTTTCCCAATATCATGTTGGGTTACTAAATAAAAATTAAGTAAAAGAAAATTGACGAATGGTTTGAGTTTACATAGACCCCACCAAAATTCTGTCTAACAAACGTTAAGGGGGTGGCACCTCCTGTTTGACGCCTTTCTTTAACATGCGCGTTTTGGTGTTTGACGCCATTTATGAGTGAGGTGGCTAGGGTTGTTAGCCCATAACACGTGGTCTTAGGATGAGATCGGGTAACTTTTTAATAACTAATTTCTTATATGATAACTTAAAAAGGCAACAACAAATAGGGAGAGTTAACCTTCTGATATATCACACTTTCTCTGGTGTTATTTCAAATGGATAGCTTACCAATCAAATAGATGTAAATGGTATGTTTGGTAAAACTAGCTAGTAGCTGTAGCTGGAAACTGCTAGCCGGTAGCTGAAAGCTGGAGGCTAGAAGCTGTAGCCGGTAGCTGTTAGCGGTAGCTTTTTATAAATATTTAGGTGTTTGGCAGAGTACCCGGAGCTTTTAATAAAACTAGTTCGGTGCTCGTGCGGTGCATTGTTCTAATCCCAAACCTATTCTAACTTGACCATTTTCGACTCAAACTGTATCAACACGAAGCGAACTAAATTAGCTCTTTTTGCGTCGACTCGTTCAGACCCTAATTTGATCTTACACATGACATCGACTCGTTCTGACCCTAATTAACTACTGCTGATCCTAACAATTAATCACATAATATGATAATTTTTTAAAGTTAAAGAAGTATAATAATATGATACTCAAATTAAAGAGAATAAAATGCGCGTTTTTATGATGAAATTTGTTTAAAGAGATATTAATGTGTGAAAAAGTAATGGCCTTTTAAAAAGTCATAGGGGGTAGTTTGTTTTGAATAAGGGTTAAATATGAAATTAGGATATAAATTAACAAAAAAGTGATGACAGTTCAAGTATCAAAATTGTAAAATTTGAAATGCTAAAAGCTTGTAGTTTTTTCTAAACGCTACTAGTTGGAGCTTTTAGCTTCAAGCTTTTTCTCATAACCTAAAAGCTTCAAGCTACTCAAACCAAACAAGACTTTTCCATAAATATGAGCTTTTTCTTAAAAGCTTGTAACTTAAAGCTCCTAGAAGCTGCTAAAAGATGCTTGCCAAACATACCCAAAATATATTCTATCAACTTTTTCACTTCAGTTAAATTTTATAACTCATCAGCAAAACATGTACAAGCCCCACTTTTGGGATTAGCTAAACACGTCCCATTGCATATAAACCAAATTCATCAAGTACATTCATGATCTATCATATGAGAAGGTAAGCACTTTATTAATAAGAATTTTCTCTATCATCGTAACTGACAGACCAATTTAACACAATCAGTTTCAAGCATCAATGGAACACATAGATTAAGAGCATGGGGAACTATCCATTTAAGTTGTGTTAGGGATGAACCTTACATTTCATGCGGGATTTTATGCATTTTGATGATTACACATGCCGAGTATGAGGTAACTTAGCTCTAGAGGTATATCCTACCAGACCATAACAAAGATCTTAATTGGTCTTGTCGATAGTAAATAGTGAACACTCCCATTCATAATTTAGGTTTGGTTAATGCGCTGCCAACCTGATGATCTCCTGCTTTTGATGGACGAAAGAATCAGATTCTCCATGATTGAAACGACTGAAGCAACTGGAGGTACATACATTAGCTATCGTGGATACAACAATGTTATCGTGTAGTCATCAAATGAGGAAAGAGTGTCAAGTTTACAGGTACTCTCCTCTTCTGTGAAAAAAGCAGGTTGTTTTGGTGGAGGCAAGGCACATTCACTGACAAGCATTAGAAGCACTGATAACATTGTTGGCCTATCTTTTGCATGATGTTGCACGCATAATAGTGCCACGTGTATCGATCGTAATACTTCATGGACCACACACGAGGCACGTAAAGATTCACTCATAAGTTCAATAGACCTGCCTTGTTTATAAAGTCTCCATGCCTACATCAGAGCAGAATTTATATTCTATTATACAATTAAAAGGTGTAGTTTAAAAGAAGCAATGATAATGATAGTGGGATTAAGTCCAGCAAATTCCGTTCAAAAACAAAAAAGAAGTCTGGCTGATTAACTTACATGTCCAAGAAGGTTGTCACTGTGGTCTTCATGAGAGAATTCTCTGTTTTTCTTCCCACTGACTATCTCTAACACCAAAACACCAAAACTATATACATCTGACTTTACCGAGAAACGTCCGTGCACTGCATACTCGGGAGAAATATAACCACTGAAGCATAGTAGATAACAAAAATAAAAACATATATTAGTTTCATTTTCTCTTTGCTTTGAAACATTTTAAAATAAATATATTGGATCACATTTTGTAGGTTCTTACTATGTCCCAACCACTTTCCGTGTCTTGGCGATGTTATCATGGCCTACAAATTTTCTCGCAAGGCCAAAATCTGATATCTTTGGATTCATGTCGCCGTCCAACAATATATTTCCTGCCTTGAGATCTCTATGGATAATTTGAAGGCGGGAATCTTGATGTAGATAAAGAACACCACGAGCCATTCCATGTATGATACGAAAGCGTTGAGGCCAATCAAGAATTGCACTTCTTGTTTCATCTGGTAATTTTAAACATTACTTGATTTGTGTTCTACAATGTGCCAATCTGGTAAGAAATGCTACAAATAAATCGGTTCATACCAAATATAATTGAGTCCAAGCTTTTGTTGACCATGTACTCATAAATTAAAATCATTTCATTTCCATGAATGCAGTATCCCAGAAGCTTCACAAGGTTCCTATGTTGAAGCTTAGAAATAGAGATGAGTTCATTCTTGAATTCTTCAATCCCTTGCTGAGATGTGTTTGACAATCGTTTCACAGCCACTTCTTGTCTGTCTTCCAAAACACCCTAACAGATTGATTAAATTCAACTTACATGTTTCAGCGCAATTTTCGTACATTAAGCATTTGATAAGAGAACAATCAGCTAATTACCTTGTAAACGGAACCAAAGCCACCTTCCCCAATCTTATTGGACACGTTGAAGTTATTTGTGGCCTTTGTTACTTTATATAGGCAAATAAATGGTATATCCCCAAGAAGTTGTGTCTGAACGCTTGAATTCTTTTTATCAAGGGCATATCCAATGTCCCCTAACGAAAAAATATAAACACTACTTTAATCCTAAAATTCATATCCATTGTGTTATAAACATGCATAAATGGCTCATTTGGGTTACCTTGATATTTCCTCTGAAGCCTTTTACTTCTCTTTCTACAGGCATAAGCTACCGCACATATAAGCAGCGCAGCTAATAAAAGTAATAACACTCTGGTGACATCTCTTTTCCTTTTGTTGGAATTCAACTGGTGACCTTCCATTGGCAAACAATAACAGTCAACTACTAGTTTTAGTAGACAGTGAGCAAATGTAATGAAGATATATGTGTACCTGCTAACTCAGAGGCAGCCAATTTTATGTAAATATTGTGATCTGCATCATACTCTCGTATATCCATCATCTCATCAAACCAAAGCAAGCATCCACTTCCCCCGTCACTAATGTATAGATTTGCATAAGCAGTACAATTACATTTCACTCTGCAAGCCATTTCACATTCTTCAAGGGTCATGCTCACATTATACCACGCCCTTCGTGTATCAGGTAATTTGACTCTGTTAATCTTGCGAAACCCATCCGCGCTCAAGACTCCACAATTCAAATGTGTCTTGCGTTTACACCCACTTGACCAATCAGATACATCCCATTCTTCTGGATTTGTTGGTTCAAAACCTGGCAAACAAGTGCACGGCGGACGCTTGTTAATGCTGCAGCTTCCATAAGGACCACATAACCCAAAACGATCACAATTATCTACTTTAAGATCTCCATACACAATCCACTCTTGGGTTCGCTCGATCCAATGCATCATGCGTGTCCGGCCATCCGATGTTAAAATTATCCGTTGAACAACCAAACTTTTAAGCTCATACGAACAATATATTTCCCTCTCATTAACAACAAACTCGGCGTTGTAGATTGGATTTTCTTTATCAATAGGAAGGCCACTATACCCGAGACCATTCCATGGTCCAAGTCTTGATATTACAACTTGACCCCGCAACCCGATTATTTGCGGATATCCATTAGTGTCTAATATATTTGTATACACACCCGTAGATGGATCATCAGGACTCTTCCAAGAATTCCATTCCATCGTTGGCCCTATTCCTGTTATCAAGTCCTTCCGGATTTTCATTCCGGGCAGAAGCGTGTCTCCAGGATGATCAAAACTTTGCCAAATAATATTTTTGTAATTATCCATCTCAGACACAACCAGATTTCCAGAATCCAGAAGCCGCAACACTGAACTATTACTGCCCCGAGATACCGTTGATTCGGATGACCAAACCATGGTATTGCTGCCACTCAGAATCTCCAGGTTTCCATCACTACTAAGCTTGAACATACCCGAGTTGTGGGTAATGGGTGTGTCCCTGTTAGCAACCCAAACAACAGTACAGAGTGATATCTTTTTGTACCATATCCCCAAGTATCGGTTCTTGGACATTCGGGTGCTAAAGAATCCCAGTTCGAACGTACTCCCAGAAGAAACAATGGTTTCACCATCTTTGAATACTTGATTTGCATAGACTGTATCTAGTGCACCACCACATTCTGATAGTAGTAATATCAAAAGGGATAAAGAGAACAGGTACTGAGCAATGATGCTATTTCGCATTTTAATTTGTTGATCATAAGAATATCAGCATCTAAAAGTTGTACATTAATATGAAGATTGAAATTTCTACGTGAAGTCGACTGCGTGATAGGATTTACTTGCTAAGATCTGGCGACACTTGGCATAATCCAACAGTGGAATTTGATTCTATTATTGTGTTTAGTTTATTCCACGTGTCAGTGAGAAAGATATTTTGATAGATAATAATGTCTATTCCACGTGCTATGACTAAAGGGGATAATTGTGTCTGTAAAAAGGTGTTGGTCTTTGATGATGATGATTGTGTCCATCATTGGTGGGCTGAAAATGGGAAATGTGAGGAAGAACTCTCTCCAGCATCGACCTGACTAGTTTCACGTCGCAGGCCATTAAATGCTTGAATTGAGCGCAAGTCGGCATGGGGGCCTAAACGAGCCTAATATTTATATAACTTCTATTTAATATAAAAAATTAATATTTATAATACTTATTAATATACACTTAAATATATATTATGTATAAAACTTATAACTAAGCTATGTATAAAAAAATAAATTATAAATGCAAAAAAAATTAATTAACAATTAATAAACGAGCCAAGTTTAAGCTTTAGAAATAAGACTCGAACCAAGCCGAGCTCAAGCAGCTTGAGATCGGCTCGTTTACACCCGTATTTTTATTGCCAACAAGTTAAAGCATCTATAAAAAGTGTAAGAAACGACAAAAAGCTGGGTGGGTCAACCCGACCCGGCCAGTTTTGACCTATACCCTGCTAATACTGCGACCTCTAGCCTACTCATCATCTTTTTATTCATGGAACCAAAAGTTCAAAAATTCTTTATAAATTAAAAAATTATTTACCTGCATGTGAGGTCCTTTGGTGATATGAAGCAGCATAAGGAACAGTATTCCACTAGCACTTAGATTGACAGGGTGGACAGGGACAGAGTAGTTTTGCAGAGTGTGTTGTCGGTTGGTAATCCCAGGAACCATAGCTGGGCACATGAGCTCTGGTCACACAAGGTTCCAACTCGGGTCCATATCTTCTTCTAACATTCCTCATCGAATCCTGACCATTGATCGAGAGATTAGATCCCCTACGTGGAGGCCAACTAAAACCATCCACAGCAGGTTCTTGAATCGGCACATGAGAACCAGATGAACTCCAATGAGAATTTGAATGGTGTCGACCTCTTATTTGATGATCCATTGGAGTGACAAAGTGACCATTCTCCATGCCCACACCCCCTGCAAAAGATGCATGGTTAATTTATTGAAGACATTAAATAAAATAATATAACCCAATTTGGCTCGTTGACTGACCCCACCACCCCTCCTCAACAAAATGCAACCTCTACAAGCTACCAGTAAGGCTCAGAAATGCTTATATCTACCAAATAAACATGGGAAGTTACTTTAATGAAAATAAAAATTTATATGAACAAGAATAAGTTACCCGTAGGGATGAAAGGCTGTTCAACAGGAGGATGATTGTTTCCGTGTTGGTAATGCTCTGGTATCATGAGTTGATTAGACATGTGTCTATGCTCCATCCTATTTGAAAGAACTTGATCTCACTCTGTTTTTGAAATAATTCTGCACAAATAAGAAAAAAGTATCTCAGAAACTAAGAAAGATGGCAACCAACATTCACCTTAGAGGCATTTTCAACACAGTAAGCAACATTTGAATGAACCTCACAGTAACTGTAAAAACTACCTATTGATGTTAAGTGCATTGTAAGGTGTCTAAAATTACCAGACGAATAAGTTCATAAAATCGACCCTTTTCGGTGTATGTATCAATACACACAACACACGTGACTAGTCTACAAATTTTCATTCAAGTTATTTGAAGAAATCAAATAGCTAATCAAGCATCTAAAGAACATTTCTAGCAACTTCACAGTAATATTTTTCACCAACTCTAGTATGATATGAAAGCAAAGATCATGTGTTTGAAATCCACCATATGCATGGATCCTAATACTTTAATAGATAACATAGAACATGAAGATAAACTAGTTTCTACCGAAATGCTTAGGTTCATTTGACAAGTTGGAACTTATATAGAACCTGTGCTCTCTATGCACTGCAACAAGGTGGCATAATCACCCATCATCCAACGGTGGCACTGGGCCCCAACATGTGCTCTTGTTTATGTTGCTTACTATTTCACAACCAACCTTGTCATGATAGCATTCGTAAAAGTAGCTGTATGAACATAATATGAAGTCTCTTAGGAAAAATCACAGAATTAATATCTAACAACAGTAAAGAAGCTGGTCGATGTATTGAGAAGGGGAAAAAAGAACAAAAAACAACATTCAAGAGACTAAAACTATAAGACCAAAGTATGCAAAGTTTACTTGAAGTGTTTGATTACTAGTTGCTTCCGGTATCTAAAAATACTCTCTTTAAAGTTCCCACAATAGCTACAATGCTTGACTTGACAGTAGTTCGATAGAAGTGTTTTACTTTCAGTCAAATAACTATGTAATAATTAGTGAGCACTTAAGAATATTTAACTAATTGCTGAAACATTTGCATCAAACTACTACAAGTCAAACATTATTCGAGTAAAATAATGCTGCTGTTTCAAGATGATTATTAAATATGAGAAATTATATGCAAGGAGTACTTAAAATAAATGCAAAGTCAAATGAAAGCATCAATATATAGCATACCAGAAGAAATGCCGATCCATATCTACAAACACTGCAAATCCAGCACTCTCAAGGACTAGAACAATAGAACTTGTCACAATATAGATGGTAGCTTTTGTAGAAACAACTGATTGCATGTTATAAATATAAGACAAGAGATATTCATTGTCTCTGAAACAACTAGACTACAAATGTTACTCGTCACTGATATCCATGACAATACATACATATACATACACACACACATATTTATACAGACACATGTGAAGGATAGATGGATGAGAGTCCTGATTCTTGACCACTTTATTTCCGTGGAGGGCTAGAAAATTGAACAATTCATCTTCCAACAGTAACAAGTTATAGGCATCCTTCCAGCTAGTACGCCTAGTGTTTTAGGAAGGCAAATTTTATACCATGTACAGCTATAAATCCATACACTAACCAATTTTAGCAAATTTTCAATATAAATTACCTTCATAGCCCAGAAATTTGCACGATACAATTTTCCACACAGGCCAAAGCACACCATATGTTACAGACAAATTAGGATCCAAATTAACAGTCAGTCACATATACGAAAATATGAAACTACAACTAAGTGCTCTTCTTTGCTACATGGAACTGTCACGAGCGTATATAGGAAAACTATACTTGCATTACTCACTATGGTTACAACTTATACAATTGAATGTGATCGTGCAAAACCTTCTGCAAACTCACAAGTAAACCCTCAACAGCAAAGCAACCAGTAACACAGAAATGGTGTTCCACTTATTTCATATTTTTATCATTTTATGATTATATGAGCAAAGCCCCGCCTTGCCAACTCACCTGTACAACCTTTGAAGAGAGTAAAAAACAATTTTTTGCATCCTATTGCTTATTATGTTCTTCAATAACATCAAATCAAAGGTGACTTCTACTTTACAGAGTCGAACTCCTGCATGCCACTAACTACATTGGAATGTTGACATTTAAGGGCTGTGGCATTATAGTGTTTCAGATTTCATCCCACCACATAATAAAATCCCAATATTATTATCAATTCACCATGACTCATGAGTCATGACTACACTCTTTCACAGTAGAAAACCAAGATTTTGGAAAGATAAGTCTTATTAACAATACAGAATTCCAGAATCAATGTAGTGAAAACAGGATTACTGCAGAAATCGATGTTCAACTTCCATTCGAAGTGTATCCTAAGAGACAGAAATGGTAACATCACCTATCCAACTGGACCAACTATAAGTGTTTACTCGTTAGCATAATATTTGGACTATAAGTTAAACCTCCACCCTTAGCTAACAAATTATCACACTTTCACAACTTGTAGGCTGTGGCCCAATGGGTACAAGTTCTATATGGTCCATCATCAAAGAGGAATCCATTCATAAGACTTTTGATTGAGGCACAAAACCGCAGAGCTATCAAAACGAAAACTATCTTCTGTTTCTCAGATAGGTAAAAACTGCCTGCAATAGAATGACAACAAAATTTAAACGAGTATAGAAGAAAGAACAAACGGCTCTACCAAATCAAGCTCCAATGAACATCTAGACTACCGTAACAAGAAATGCTCAAATTACCATCATATACTACAGTGAATAAGTGTACAAAAGACTAACTGTGATGTCCTTGAAGCAATAAAATAGCATATCAGTGACATCGATTGTCCCGTTTAGTTTAATTAAGTTATAATTCATAAAATAGCATTTTCTACTAATTTCCTGTAAAAATGATCTTACTTACCCTTACTAGTAAAGGTAGCTAAGAACCGAGCTTTATAAATGTATTTGATTGACATTTCCACATCGATCAAAATACGGCGGAACTAATGCACAAAGTGCTATTTTTGGTGTTTTTGTTTTCATTTGTCTTTGTTTGGTTTTACACGAGGTATTCTGGTTTTTAATTGTCTTTTTTGCTTTAATTTCGTCACGGGCCCATAACATGCCTTCGATCGAACCCCTTAATTGGTCAGCAATGGCTCATTTGATGATGATGGCTTATCGATTACATGGTCTCAATCGATAATGACTTCTTGATCTTGGCTCTAATACCAATTTAAAAATCCAATTGGTAACATATTTAAAACCAAACACGCAAAATTGGTTAATTCCCAAAGATTTATTATAAAAAAAATTCACAAAACTTGATTATTACAATTTGATAAACCCAATATGGTTTATACAGGTTTAAACCAAAACATCCTTGAATCTATTCATGATAGCTATAACTCACGCCGACTCCGAATACGGTTAAAATTTTTGTACCGAAGGCAAAAATTTTTTTGGGCCTTAAGCCCTTAAGTAAGAAGAGGTATCTTGTTGGGTTTAAACAATTTAACCTTTATGGGCTTATTTTGTTATAATTTAATTTTTATGGGCTTATTTTGCTATGACTTAAGCCTGTAATTTTTATGGGCTTATTGTGTATTTTTTTTATTTCTATAATAATAGGGTTAAAATGTCTCAACTGAGGTTAGAACACTCAACATTTTGGTTGAAAGTCATACCCTTTTACCACTAAACCAAGAGTGTAAAAATTATATAACATATTTTTTTTCATAAAAATATATATATAATTTTTTTTACAGAAATCCAGGCCTATTGAGGTGTCGGGCCGGGGTCCATCGACCACCCGACCCTCCCTTAGAGCCGGCTTTGCTATAGCTCACCCACTTCAATCGCTGCTTTTCTTTCTTTTCTGATACTTTAAAAATGTCTACTTCTGCTTCGGCCAGCCAGCTAAACAAGACAACTAAAACACATAAACCAACATGTATTATCAGTCTTTTGCTTCCAATTAACTTGCGCCTTACATGTGTTATCGAAAATTGCCAAAAAAAAGTCTCTTGAACTTTGATCATGATAAATTTATTTTAATTAACTTATTGTAATCCCCCTAATCATTCCATGAGGTTGAGCTGGGGTTTTCCTAGTTGTGGTTTCCTTCTGTGTTGGTCAGCCGCGTCATTACGTTTTGTATTTCGCATGAAAGAGTGATCTCTTTAACAAAGTGATCACAGGCATCCGGGCCTTTGCTGTTACAAATAATATATAAAAATCACAATTTATTGAGTTTTAACCTAATCTTGCACCTTTGACAGCAAATTTAGTTCGTATATGTTATTTTGCCTATATTGTTTTGATTGGAAATCATTTCAGTGCCGCAGTATTAGACTTTCCAATACAAACAATTTGGTCACCAATTTCCCAAAATTTACTACAAGGTCAATATATAATCATTGCAGCTAATCACAATTTCACGAAAATTATAAACCAATCATTATGGTGATATCAATCATTTATGAACCATGATTAAGCTAGGTTAAGAACACAATATTGTACAGAATCTGTATCAAGTTTCCGTTCCGTGGTACACGTTGCACCAACATCATATTTACCATATCACAAATGACCTCCTGAGTAAGGATTTAGATGTGGCTATTGAATCACAACGCCTGGCAAAACTACTACTGCCCTCCTGATGCGAGTCGGGTTACAACCGATGCTACTCTTGCTGCTACCTAGTCCAAACCGAACCCCGTCATCTTGGTGATTCATGTCCCAAACATGGTCACATAGGTTAAACAAGTCTGAAATATTGTATTTTCTTAAAGGTTTTTCTTAGCACTAAAACTCAACTTTCTGGTAGTGAAACCTGCTATCTAGTAGTTAAACCAAATTTAAGTAGATTCATAATCAACCACGACCCGGTAATTGACTTGTTTAGGACACATCATATGTGAAGGTAAGCATTTTCTCTTCCATTATCAGTTTTAAATATCAGTGAAGCACAGAGATTAAGAACATGAGAATATGCATTTTCAGTGTGTGAAGGATGAATTATACATTTCATGAATATGCATAATCAGTTTTAAATATCAGTGAAGCACATAGACTAAGAACACGAGAATATGCATTTTAGATGTGTTATGGATGAGTTATACATTTCATGTTGGAGGAAGAAGCATACCTTAGGCCTTTTTATGCATTTTGATGATTACACATCTTCTTACGACCGAGGATACAATAGTGTTATCGTGTACTCATCAAGTGAAGAATCAGATTCAAGTTTACTGGTACTCTCCTTTTCTGTGAAAAAAGCAGGCTGTTTTGGTGGAGGCAAATCACTTTCACTAACAAGCATTAGAAGCACTGATAACATTGTTGGCCTATCTTTTGCATGATGTTGCACGCATAATAGTGCCACGTGTATTGATCGTATTACTTCATGGACCACACATGAGGCATGCAAAGATGTATTAATAAGTTCAATAGACCTGCCTTGTTTATAAAGTCTCCATGCCTACATCAGTCCAGAATTCATATTGTAGTAAAGGGTGTTGTTTTAAAGAAGCATTAATTGCGATATTGAAATTAATTTTAGGCCAGCAAATTAACTTACATGTCCAAGAAGGTTGTCACTATGATCTACATGAGAGAATTCTTTATTTTTCTTACCACTCACTATCTCCAACACCAAAACACCAAAACTAAATACGTCGGACTTTATAGAGAAACGCCCGTGTACTGCGTACTCAGGAGAAATATAGCCACTGCAGCATCGTGGATGATGAAAATAAAAACAGATTAGTTGCATTTTCTTTAGAGAAAGTTTTTATTAGTAATATATTGATCACATTTTGAAGGTTCTTACTATGTCCCAACCACTTTCTTTGTCTTGCCAATGCTATCATGTCCTACAAACTTTCTAGCAAGGCCGAAATCAGATATCTTTGGATTCATGTCATCATCTAGCAAAATATTACCTGCCTTGAGATCTCGGTGGATAATTTGAACGCGGGAATCTTGATGTAGATAAAGAATGCCTCGAGCTATTCCATGTATGATACCAAAGCGTTGAGGCCAATCAAGCATTGAACTTCTTGTTTCATCTGTGCAATTGGAAATATTACTTATGTGCTATTGATGTGTCAATCTGGTAATAAATGCTACAAAATAAAGACATCCATACCAAAGATAATTGAGTCCAAGCATTTGTTAACCATGTACTCATAAATCAAAATCATTTCATTCCCATGGATGCAGTATCCAAGTAGCTTCACAAGATTCCTGTGCTGAAGCTTAGAAATAGAGATGAGTTCATTCCTGAATTCTTCAATCCCTTGTTGAGATGTGCCTGAGAGTCGTTTCACAGCCACCTCTTGCCCGTCTTCCAACACACCCTAAAAGATCAAAGTTTAACTTACATTTTCAGTACAATTTTCCGTATGCTTAAAATTCTTTTAAATAAAAATCAACAAATTACCTTGTAAACGGAACCAAAACCACCTTCACCAATCTTATTGGATACACTGAAGTTATTTGTTGCTTTTATTACTTTATATAGGCAAATGAATGGTATATCACCAAGGAGTTGTGTCTGGACACTTGTATTCTTTTTATCAAGGGCATATTCGAAGTCCCCTAAAAAGATATACCCAATTACTCTACAATACATGAATAGTAAACGCCGTACTATTAGAAACATGCATAAATGGTTCATTTGGGTTACCTTGATCTTTCACTTGAAGCGTGTTCTTTCTCTTTCTATAGGCATAAGCTCCCGCACACAGAAGCAGTGCAGCTGATGAAAATGATAAGACACTGGTGACAACTCTTTTCTTTTTGTTGGGGTCGATCTGCTGACCTTCTATTAGCAAGCAATAACAGTCAGCTAGTTTTAGTAGGCAAAGATCAAAGGTAATGAAGAAACAAGTGTACCTGCTAAGTCAGAGGCAGCCATCCTTATGTAAATATGATCATCTGCATCATATTCTCGTATATCCATTAACTCATCAAACCATATCAAACATCCACTTCCGCCGCTACTGATATCTAAATTTGCATAAGCCGTACAATTGCATTTCATTCTGCAAGCCATTTCACATTCTTCAAGGGTCATGCTCACATTATACCACGCCCTTCGTGTATCTGGTACTTTGACTCCTGTAATTTTGCGAAACCTATCCGCATTCACATCTCCACAAGTCAAAGGCGTTTTGCGTTTACACCCACCTGACCAATCAGACACATCCCACTCTTCTGGACTGGTTGGTTCAAAACCTGGCAAACAAGTACACGGCGGACGCTTGTTAATGCTGCAGCTTCCATAAGGACCACAGACCGCAAAAAGATCACAGTTATCTACTTTAAGATCTCCATACACAATCCACTCTTGGGATCGCTCGATCCAATGCATCATGCGTGTCCGGCCATCCGATGTTAAAATTATCCGTTGAACAAGCGAACTTTTAAGCTCATACGAACAATATATTTCCCTCTCATTAACAACAAACTCGGCGTTGTAGATTGGATTTTCTTTATCAATAGGAAGGCCACTATACCCGAGACCATTCCATGGTCCAAGTCTTGATATTACAACTTGACCCCGCAACCCGAGTATTTGCGGATATCCATTAGTGTCTAATATATTTGTATACACACCCGTAGATGGATCATCAGGACTCTTCCAAGAATTCCATTCCATCGTTGGCCCTATTCCTGTTATCAAGTCCTACCGGATTTTCATTCCGGGCAGAAGCGTGTCTCCAGGATGATCAAAACTTTGCCAAATAATATTTTTGTAATTATCCATCTCAGACACAACCAGATTTCCAGAATCCAGAAGCCGCAACACTGAACTATTACTGCCCCGAGATACCGTTGATTCGGATGACCAAACCATGGTATTGCTGCCACTCAGAATCTCCAGGTTTCCATCACTACTAAGCTTGAACATACCCGAGTTGTGGGTAATGGGTGTGTCCCTGTTAGCAACCCAAACAACAGTACAGAGTGATATCTTTTTGTACCATATCCCCAAGTATCGGTTCTTGGACATTCGGGTGCTAAAGAATCCCAGTTCGAACGTACTCCCAGAAGAAACAATGGTTTCACCATCTTTGAATACTTGATTTGCATAGACTGTATCTAGTGCACCACCACATTCTGATAGTAGTAATATCAAAAGGGATAAAGAGAACAGGTACAGAATAGTCTTCCGATGAACTTGAGTAATGATGTTATTCCGCATGTTTTGTTTATTGATTATTATTGAAGAATCATGTTCGAAGAGTTGGATTGAAATGTCCTCGTGGAAGTCGGTGCGTGATAGATTTCACTTGTTAAGATCTGGTGACACTTGGCATAATGAATAGTTTTGATTATTCCACGTGCCTGTTTTAATCCGGTGATAGAATTACACTTTAAAGTCTAGCATCAGATCACATGTGCTTTACAATTTTTTATTTTTATTTTTTATTTTTCAAAAGTATTACAAAAGAACAGCAAAGTTTTTTATAAAGGCTGTGTTTGGTAGGTATGATTGATTGAGAAAATGGAATGAGTAATTGTGAGAGAATGGAATGAGCAATTGTGAGAGAATGAAAAGAAGAGGGAAAAATCTCAAAAATAGTTACTTGATGAGAGAGGGTCTCAAAATAAGCTACAAGTTCAAAAATTCCAATACTAATTCACCAAAATTCATCTCTGCCGTGACATTTGGTTTTTCGCCAATAGTTTTTGTCCACCAATAAAGCTATTGCACGTGTAAAGATGCGGAACCCCACAAGTGAGATTTCAAAAGAAATCTGTTTGATCCATCTCGTGAGTTTTGATACCAAAACAGTCTCCACCGTAAGGTTTAGAAAAAAGTTCAATCCACCTCATTCCACATATTGATTCACCACCACCACCGCCGCCACCATTCGGTGGATTATTATTGGAATTTTTGAAACTTGTGACCTATTATAAGACTATCTCTCCTCAAATGGCATATTTTAGTAATTTTGTCAAAAAAAAAAAAGATGTTTGGTCAATTGGTTAGAGGAATATAATCAACAATTACATAAAGAATCTCATTCATTTCTACCTTTTTTTTCATTCATCTTGCACTTTACTCTCTATATAACGTCACCTAAGAACCACCACCACATAACCACCGCGGTTGCTGCCACCACCAATGCCATACCACCATCACCACCGCCACCATCTCACCACCACCGTTTTCGTCGCCACCATCACCACCGTTGTCGCCGTCACCACCGTCACTTCCATATCACCACCGCCACCATGACTGTTGTTGCGTAACCGCCACCATCATCGTCACCACTACCGTCCTCGCCACCGTCACTGTAAGTCCCGAATCTGGTTCACTACAATATGATATCCACCAAACGAGTATTGGTGCGGAATACCAACACTCGGTGATTCAAGAACACTAATAAGAACAAGTAATTAACACGGAATTGCTTCAAAACACACATATAGTATTAAATAAATTCCGGTGCTTAAGCACTTACAATACTCCAACACAATGATTAGAATGAACAACTAGCAACCCTAAACCCTATACATGTATTCTCTATATATAGGGAAGCTAACAATCAGGCCCAAAGTAAAGCCCAAAGCCCACCGAGATCCCTTAGTGATCTTGGTTTACATACATAGCCCAACACTAAACCCAATAAACACATAACTAAGTACAAACCACCAAATATGGACCCAACAATCTCCCCCTTGGTTTGTAGCTTCGTTCTTGTTTATTTCACTTCAGAGTAGCCTAATCGAAATCCATAGCGATTTCGGTATTGCACCAATGTAATTCTTCAACTCGTCTTCGTTTGCATTAATTTAGTCTTGATCATGTCGAGGCCTTTTGATATGCGTCAGTCTAACCAATTTATGACCCAACAATCTTGCCCTTAGACTGATGCTTTCAAGATCTTCAGAATCTTTAATAGAACATAATCAACAACTTCAGTGATCAGCAACTTCAGCATCTGCATCCAATACTCTACCATCTCCCCTTGAACATGATCAGCAACTTCAGCATCTGCATCCAATATTCTACCATCTCCCCCTTTTTGATAGCATCATCCAATTTGAATATTAGATACTTCATAAGCTTCCGTTGCAAGAAATCAGTCTTGAAGGAACAATCAACTTTGATAGAAAGATCAACCAAAGTATTTTTGAAAACAATTTAAATAAAACAAAATAAGACAGACATATTTTTGAAATTTTTATGTTTTTTTTTTTTTAATTTTCTTGAAAAGACTTGAAATGAGATCATACCAGCTAAACCAACTATAACACGATAACCAATATCATATTTCATGAGCTGAAAACTCCCAAAAAATTTCTTAACACATTTGTTTCGACAAGAGTAATCAAGAAGTAAAAGTAAAATAAATAAAATAAAATAAAACTAAAAACAACAAATAAAACTAATTTAATCACCCGGTCTTCTAGTAATTTAGCAAAATTAGGGATCAAATTTTAGTTTTGATAAAAACGCCGCCTTTTATGAGAAGATCCGAACATGGAATCATGTTGTTTAAGATGCTTTCACAAATATTCATGTTCAGCGTTATTATGACATAAAGAGACAGGTTGATAGCAGGTATAACATACTTAGCATGATTTTCATTGCATCAGTGATATGATTAAGGTTCGGTTCGGCATAAAGCTTAGATGGACATCACTCATGGACCTGTAATGGCTCCTATCTCTTCTCAAAGCATATTTGGCTTTCCCCAGATCACCCCAATTTGACTCCAACCCCCTAGTGCTTGATCAAAAGATTTTTATAGATAAACAAACAATAATTTAAGCTTTAAGGTTGAATGTTGGACTTACAAGCCATCCGGACTTACATGCCTTTCATTCGAGACATGACATGACTTATTTTTGTGCCCCCATCTCTGTAGTTCTAGTTTGACCCTTTAAGCTTTTGAAATACGAATTTTTATTTTTGTATCACAATAATTTTTTTATTTTATTATATATATATATATATATTTTTCTCTTTTTTTCCTTTTTTTTTCAGCAAAAACTTAGAAACATAATATTTTTGGTGATCAAGACACTAACGGGCTCGTGTATGACTGGGTAATTGCTTTTCTGCCTATCATTTGGAGAGATGTATATGGAGACATGCACATTTCTTAAAAATGACTCTCCACCATAAGTTTAGCAAATTTAGTTTATATTACTTCAACTTTTACGCATCATGGAAAGCTACTATACAATATCAATGACTGTTCTAGAGCCTTTTAGGCTTAATAACTTCACCCGTTAGGCACACAGAAACAATTTATCTATCACTTTCCAAAGGTTGGATAAATTTTCACTTGAAAATATTATGAAGCTTCTAAAAATCTGTTAACTGAATGATGATATCACTTCCCAGAAAGTTACAGAAGACACATGTTAAGAACTCAGTCACCCTGGTCACTCTTCAGTTTTCAGGTAAATGGTTATCCCGTATGACCACTAGTGGTTAACAGGACCAAACACATATGAGAATACATGCCCCTCCAACTTGGAATTGCCGACATAATTTTAAGTGAAAGAACTCAAAACACGAAAACACATCTGTGACAATCGTCAATTTCAGGTTAACTTCGTTAACTCAACTCCGTCAATTCAAACTTAAGATCACTGAATCTATAACGCACACTTCATTACATTTAAACTAGGGTTTAAATGACGCTTAACACTTACTACATGTGTAGTCTTTCGGGAATTGCACTGAAACGCAAATGAGTTGACGCAAACGATTGATGAATAAACGAAAAACGTCAAAACAGTAATTATGTGATAATTATGTGTTAGACTTATGTGTTACGTGATAACATGGTTATAAACGTTAACTCAAGATGTAAACTAGTTAGTTAAGTTAGAAAAACAACAATTGATAGTGGAGGGACTTGAGTGTAACTTATTATTATTATAAATATATCCTTAATAACTAAACCCTAACCTATTCTCTTTTCCCCACATGTCCCGATCGGAACCCAAGCACCCTCCCCTTGGCTGCCGTCGCCTTCACACACACATACAACCCTCAATTCAAGCTTTTGATTGAAGAATTAGGTGCTAGGAAGGTATAATCGATTATCCTATACATCCTTGTTACTTGATTTTGATGTTTGTTGGGTTAAATTGCAAACCCTAGCTGCCGATTTCATGTGTATATATAGTTAATATGATTTGTTGTTGATTGGATAATGATTTGATAACTAGATTGAATATTGTTACATGTTGATTGTTGTGTCTTTGATTTGAGTTCAAACAAAAACCCTAATCATGTATGTAATGTGTAATTGATGTGCATGGATGGTGTTTATGGAGTCTAGAGTGTTATATGAATGCATGATAGTTCATAGATTGTTAATATGTTGAGTTTGGATGCAAACAGTTTCTGGACAGAATGTGTATTTGATGTTTAAGTGACTGTAACGAAGTGTAAACATGAAAATTGGTTGAGATTATTAATACTACAGTAAACTAGGTTGAGTCTAGTTTCTAAAGAATATAAACTTGTAATTTTTGGACAAGTAGAAGTTAACTTTTATGATTTTACAAAAACGTTGTGCAAAGCTGAGCTGTTAGACCTGCTGTTAGGTTGTTTTGTAAATGTTGTATCTCATGAACTACGAGACCAATTGGGTCGGTTCCACTTCTGGAAGTTGACTCATTGAGTTAGGAACCTAACCCAAGTGGTCTTGCATTTATTGGATTTTTCATTTAACGGGAATTGCAAATAACATTCTGTTGCGCATGAATTTGACTGTTATGAGTTTGCTGTAATGATTTGATGATTGTGAGAAAACTATGTGGAATAAAAATATAATAAAATATGTTCTGGAAACCTAAGACATATATGCTTTTATGATGATTTTTGGTGAATTAATTGAGATACTATGATCGGTGGAATAGTACAATATTTCAAGTAGGATTTCTGTCTCGGTGAAACTAGCTGCTGAGTTTTGTGAAATTGCATGAAACATGATACTTCCTAATTTATTATCGTGTTTTGACCAAATTGCCCTTGAGGGGAATGATTGCAAGATAAATGTCGTGTTTTGACCAAAATGCCCTTGCGGGGAATAATAGCTAATCGATTGTAATGATTTGACCAAATTGCCCTCGTGGGGAATAGTTGCTAGTTGATTGTTATGTGTTGACCAAATTGCCCTTACGGGAAGTAATTGATAGTGATGTACTTTATGAATACGTGACACGTAAATGATTGCTTACACATGTAACGTATCACAAATACATTGTTAAAGTCACACACGATTCACAAACGAAACACGAAACATGTTATGTGCATAGGTATTATGTGCCGGGTCTAGAGACTCGATAATATTCCGACACTTAGAAAAATCTCTTTGTTGTTTTAGAACGCTAGAGAGAGTTTTTCTGTGACGCGCATCTTGGTGATTTAATTTGGGAAATTCTTCGCAAACAGTGAGTTTCACTTACCCCTTTAAACTGTTTTAAACGCTTTTCACTTGGGGGAGATAACATACTCCGATAAACGCATTTAAGATTTTGTTAGTAAATTATATATCACTTGTAAAGGCTAAGTGGCAAACGAAACAATTGAAGTCCTACACATCGAACCGGTTAATATTTGGAATAGCGAGTCACTGTTGAGTAGTACTACTGGGTTTGACAAACCCCACCCAACGCTAAACTCGACTGGAGGTCGAGCGGGTGTAATTTTGGCTAACACGTACCATGGTCTGGATGACCTGGTGACAAGGCACTTGATAAACAGTCAGCTTTGGTGTCGAACACTTAGTAATACTTGCTTTATAGGCTAGCTACCTATAGATATATAATTGACATAACACTATCTGGTAACGCAAAACGCTGTAACGCAAAACGCTGTAACGCAAAACGCTGTAACGCAACACGCTGAACGCAAACGCTAATCGCTTTATTTTTATTTAAACTTGTGAACTCACCAACCTTGTGTTGACACTTTTAGTATGTTATTCTCAGGTAGCCGAGGCGGGCGCGCGGTTTAGGAACATGCATTGCTTGAAAAACTTTTAACTATGCAAACTTACTTTTAACTGTTATCATTGATTTTACATCGTCCTGCGTGACGTAACATTTGTTTCTATGGTTTTACGCTTCCGCACTTATTTTCATTTAAACGTTTTTTATGGTTTGATTATAACTAATGATTCCGATCCTGTTAGTTCACACCCTCTGACGGTAAAACTCCGTTAGTGGATTTTAAGGGTGTGACAACATCACAATCGCCCCAGATGCTTGTGAATCTACTAGTAGATCACCAAACCCAACATATACAAGTATATGTTCTTCAAACTTGAGCAGCCGACATAATTTTAAGCGAGAGCCTGAATTCGTCCAAGGCTTTGATACCAATTGTAAGTCCCGAATCTGGATCACTACAATATGATATCAACAAAACGAGTATTGGTGCGTAATACCAACACTCGGTGATTCAAGAATATGAATAAGAACAGTAAAAGGTAACTCAGAATTGCTTCAAAACACACGTATATTATTGAATACGTTGGGTGCTTAAGCACTTACAATGATCGATAATAATAATAGGAATGAACAACTCTCTAGTTCTGCTCTCTCTCTGCTCTCGTGAACAACCCTTACCCTATACATTACATGAACTATATATAGGGAAACCAAACAACTAAGCCCATATTAATCACAAGCCCACCGAGAACTCTTTAGAGTTCTCGATTTACAAAGCTAACCCATAGCCCAGCCCAATAAACACATAACTAAGTACAAACCACCAAATATGGACCCAACAGTCACCGTCGTCGACACCACCATCGCCATTGCAATTTTTTAATTTTTTTAATTTTTAGATATGAGTATTTTTATCATTTCTATTTCATTCATACATTTTTGTTTTGTTTTTTTTGCTAACAATCAAAATAAAATAATTCATTTTGTTTCTATAGGTTAACCAAACATGATAAATGAACGTTAATGAGTCATTTCATTCCATTGTCCATTTCATTCCTTTTCCATTCCAATACCCTCAACCAGATATACCCTAAAGCTCTAGCAAGATGTTAGAAACCACCTGATACAACCACCAGAACAAAACACATCAAACATGAGCTACTACATTACAAATAGAAAGTACACCAATCTTTCCACGTAAGTTCAAACCTTTTAAACCTATTTTTAATCCAAAAATATGAGCACTTTTATTTCTTCCAACGAGCTATTTAATTGGATAGAAATCCTTTTATGGACCAAGGCATTTCGTTTCATCCAAATACACCACTATGTAACTAAGCAAACCACATAGAACACTTTGGCCTTATCTTTAGGAAACGTAACATATTGTGCAAATCGACCAAATCATGTACATGAAAGGCATAGATAGGGGGGTGGTGGTTTCTCACACCATTGAGAAACCTACCTCTAAACCATTTGAGCTAAAACACAAGAAATAAAGACATGGTCTACCGAATCCTCAACACATCCATAGATCGGACTAGTAGTCTTGCTAACCGGAATATTTCTTCATGCTAACGCATCAAGAGTTGGCAGTCTATTTAACACCGCCCTCCAAGCTACAAAGCTCACATTTTCTAGGGATCCAGTTGTTCGAAATAAAAACATATTTGGCAGCTATCACGTAGTGCTCCACCAAATAGTTTTTAGACACCCAACTGAAAATTTCATTGAGAAATCTCCACACTAGAATACTTTGTCATCACCAAGCTCAAGTATCACTTGTTGACAAGTTGTCAGCAGCCCCCTGAACTCCTCCAGAAGTACCGCCCCAACCGAATCTCTAAACCAATCCTATCTCCCACATATCATATCAACAAGCATAAAGAACCGATTAGCCACAGAACACCACTTAGATTTTTCATACTGAAAAAAGAGAAGGAAATTTTCACAAATGGGGCCGTCACCGATCCAATTGTCCAACCAAAACCAAATACTTGCATGTTTCTGATAATACAATTTGTAATAAATAAATATTTATAATAAACAAGTTACCAGGATAATTTATAAACACCTTAACTAGTTAAAACAAACAAATAGGCATAGTAAAATAATAAAAAAAAAACAACTAACTATAATTAAACATTATAAAGCCAACTTAACTAAGAAATATTTAACTAACCATATTTCAAAAAAAAAAAATTAATTAAACAAAACTAAATTAGAATTAGAAGGTGATAGGAGACTTGAGTTTTTAAATGGAGACTAAAGTTTGATTCTACTTGTGTCACTTTGGGTGGATATTGATAATCAAGGATTTAAGCTAAGCCTTGTGCGAATGTTGTCATTTTGAACCCCATGAACACCCAGGTTTTCGTCCCACCATGTCTTATGCCAGATAGTTATGCTCTTGTAGTGGCACAACGACTGTCAAGTGGCAACCGTCAGTATGGTTTCTTGTAACCCAAGCCAAAATCTAAAAGCTAATGTGGGCCCGGTTAAGACAACATAGTCTGGATAAAATGAGATAACGAAGCTCTCTAAATTTGGAGAGTGCGATAGTCATAATACAAGAAAGTCTCCGTTTAAAAAAATAGAATTAGGAGGCAAGTACCGATTAACTAAATACATATTTAAGAAAAGAAGTCAACAATCTACGAATTAATTGAAGACTGAGGCTTTTAGACTTGTATTGAGTACGGTGCCATCTCGCTAGTATTCCATTTAAATTAGGGGTGTTCAAAAGAATTCGAATTCGAATCTGTATTCGAAATTTCAAAACCGAACTATCCTAAATTTTGGATACCCAAATCCAAGATATCCGAAAATGTGGCTCGGATTCGAATAGTAATTCTAGGATTTTTCAGATAGTTCGGATATCCGAAATATTAAATTTAATAAGTATTAAATTTAATATACTTTTAATTATTTATTTTATTCAAACATATATACATATATCTTTCTAAGACCCTACATACTTACTCCTTAGAGCATTCTCATTCCATTCTCTATCTCCATATCTATAATTACACTAAAACATCATCTTTTCTCTTCCATTTTCAATTAAATAATATTATTTTATACTTTTATCATTACCTTTTATCTCTCATTCACTCACAACCACTTTCAAAAACATTAAAAAATTATAGAGGTGAACAGTGTGTTTCTCCAAATTTAACCATTAACAGTAACATTTTCTCTCTCATCCTCTCACAACAACTTTTAACCA
Organism: Bidens hawaiensis; assembly: GCF_021521415.1. NCBI lineage: Eukaryota > Viridiplantae > Streptophyta > Magnoliopsida > Asterales > Asteraceae > Bidens > Bidens hawaiensis. The sequence continues at coordinate 1,070,223 of NW_027491058.1, read as the reverse complement.
TCTCTAAAAAATGGAGACCCCCCTCACATTATTTGGAGAATGGAATAGGAATGCTCTTAGTTATGCCGCTCATTTCTTCTTAGATAGTTAGATCCATCTTCAGTTCATTGCACCATCATGTCACTAAGAGCATCTCCAATAGAAGAGTGCTTAACCATATTATGTCCTACTTGGAGGAGAGAGAGAGAGCCTACATGGAGGAGAGAGGGGTCAAGTGGAAGAGAGAGATGGGGAAGGGTGTTGGAAATTCAATACGGTTTTGTAAAGAAAAAGTAAGAAAAAAGGAGAAAGAAGAAGGGTTTGAGTGGGTAGTGGATGAGTAGGAGAGAGATAGAGATGATTTGTGTTTCAAATATCTCCTTCCCATTGTGGATGCCCTAACCACCACCAGATTACCTCCAAGGTTCTGACCCAACACCATTTCTTACCAACGCATCACTTTGAATCTCAAATTCGGGGAAAAAAACTATTTCTTCCTCATAAGCGGTTTCATGGTTATGTTCATCTTAGTTCGGAGGCTTCGATTTCTAGGTTAGATCTTCATCTGAGATGGAAAAGGAGAGGACGATTCTTGGTCGTTGGCGGCAGTTCGTGACCAGAGATGGTAGTGGCCTTTAGTGTAGTTGTTGTTGAGATAAGACGATAGGGATTAAGGATGGACTCTTTTAGAATCTGGGATGATAATTGTATACTTTACTCTTGGTGTATAATTTAATAAGTATTTAGCTACATATATATATTTTTTTAATTCGGATATCCTATTTGTTATCCGAATGGATATCCAAAATTTTGGATATCCGAACTTCGGATATCTTAAATTTCCTATACATATTCGGATAGTAAAATCCAATATCCAAAATGTTCGGATATCTGAAACACCGGATATCTGAAGTTCAACACCCCTAATTAAAATGACCGCTTCTTCTTAGTGTACAAATTAAGTTATCAATTGTACCTTTCTTTCGCTGTCACTCTAGACTAGGTGGGTACAAATTCGGTTTTTATCAGTTAAGTTCGTATAGGTATATACATTAAACACATAACACAAATTAGTAAACACCTAGGAGAGTAGTGACTCATATGGCATATACTACAAAATTTAAAAAATAAAATATTAAAAACAACGTTTATTCGATCAGTAAAACATGATCTTTGCAGCGGAAAGTTGACGCATATTTGGTCAGTATTGGCTATATTTGTTTCGATTTGGAACTAAACTCAAAAAAATAGTTCTGTCAAGTTAACATACTTACAAAACTCAAGCGTTACGACGATAAGTCGATGCAAATTCGATTGGTATCTATTAGGTTCATTACGGGTATGAGAAAACCTAAAAAATAACTTTATTAGATTATCATATTATATTTAAATCTAAATCAAAAAAATAAAAGGAAATAAAACTTACATGAAAAGAAATACTAATAATAAAACCTAACGCAACACACATTGAGGGATAACTAACAAAAAAAAAAATTGAGTTGTTACCTTGGAGACTTTGAACTTTGGCAGACCCGACATACATGAACAAGAGATTTGAAAAAGTTAACCAAAGCCATTAAACGAAATAGGTAGATTAAATGATCTTTGAAACTAATTATATAAAAAATCCAAATTAATAGACTTTAAAACCTTTTGTAGCAATGACCCCTTGCTTATATATATATATATATGGGAGAGTTATCCAAAAAATAAGTAGTTTTCTAGGAATACTAGGAATAAATCATAGCCATTGGATCATGTTAATCAATGGTTGAGATATAAAATTACCAATAACCGACATAGTTTCCTAGATTTGTTGTCAAAAAATTGGTTGGTTGTTACTATTCTTAGGAAACTCTTATTTTTATTTGAACCATTTTCTATGTATATATATACTAGCTTTAGATCTCGTGTAACACATGAGATGATATAAATAATTAAATTACAAATAAAGCAATACATAATGTATATAAAAAATGTATTACCTCTATACTTATATTATTATATATAAATTAATTTTATTTATATCACAAACTGATTTTTTCCAAAAAAATAGTAAAAAAATGCACGTGTAAAAACATACCAAAGAACACTCAATGAATTGAAAATTTATTGTCAGTATCATATATGTAGATTTGAAAGAAATTTAGTTATGAACCAATTTCAGAGAATACTTCTCATATAATAATAGTTTTGAGCTACACCATTAAAAAGATTTTGATAAGTTTGAGGGGCTTCTCGACTTTGTCAATTGACAAAAAGTAAAAGGTTAACCCGTTCAATTTTGTGAATGTTTTACTTCACTTAAGCATAATTTTGTACGACATTCTTCAAATACAACATTCTGGTCACTATTTAAGTAAAAGTCAATACTAACATATGTTTCTAATTTGATAAAAATTAGAAGCATGGATAGGCCTGGAGGTGGCATGTCGGAAGTGTTTGTCATTTTTTCTTAAATTCTAATAGTCATGGGAAAAATACTCAATTTGCAAAATCCGGAATCTTTTGCCTGTTTCCAAAAATGTTCTTATAAATAAATTCGAAACCCAATCACATTTAAAATTATAACTTTCATTTGTTTTATATTTTCAAGTCAAAACTTTAAACCCGTAATAATTTGACGATAGATCTATTTGGGTTCTCAAATTTTTAAAAATGTTTAGATTACCCTTTTTTACCCGTAACAAATTTGAGTCAAGTGTAGTTAATTTGTACCAAACGATATATTTACCAATTTTTAACCCTTAACAATTTAAGTTTCACAAAAAACCCGAAGCAATCATTGATAAAAAAACCACAGAAACTAGATATGATAAACTTTATTATATTTTAAAGTGATTAATATATACTATCCTTACAATCTAACACACATATATGTATAATTTACTAAATCAACCAAAAAAATAAATAGATAGATTTAAATCATAAGGTTGAGTTATTTTACAAAGGCTAACAAAAATGAGAAGTGTGAGAAAACATATTTAATTGACATGTGTCAAATATGGACCAAAGAAAAAAGGGTATAAAAGTAATAGTACACATTTTCTCTCACCACATGCAAGTCACATGCTAATTATCCCATCATTTTTAAACGTTTATAACTTTTTCATGTGATTTTTTTTAAATAAATTTCACCATAATAACAAGCGTTTTTATCTTTAATACAAGTATGATTTTGTTATATAAAAATAAAAAAAAAATTTACGTCATTGTATCTTTTTTCGTCATTGCGTTTTTTTCGCCATTGTGTCTTTCAGATGATCATTGTGTTTTTTAAATACTAATAATACTATTGTGTAATAATATGTAAATATAATGAAAAATACTAACAAATTATCAAATACATAAAATACAATGATGAGTACATATTCTACAATAACCTGAAACGCAAAACACAATAATGAATACATATAACAACACAATGGTCTAAAAAGTAAGACACAATGATAAATACATATAACACAATAACCTAAAACGCAAAACACAATGAAATATACATATTACGTGTAACATCCCCAAATTTTTGTTCTAAATTTGACAAGTTATTAAAGTTGAAGGATCAAAATTATTCTCCAAAATTAGTAAATGAGAAAAATAGGTTCATTTATTCAACATAAGAAAGAGAAAATTTCTTTCACATTGATAATTGATAAAACATATGAGCTCGTTATGAGAAGATGAGTTCATATTACTAGTTGAACATTTAGTGAAGAAATGGTCTTTTGAGAATAAAAATTAAAGGAATATTCCATTTTTCTAATGAACCTATGTGGGTTTTGTTTATAAATATCCCTTTACATATTTAAACAAGTCCATCATTACAAACTATAAATAAACAAATATTATATACATTTAAAAAATCTTAATGTTGAAGAATAATATGGATAGTCTTATCCTTCAGTGAAAATATATACATAATACATATAAGAAGTCTTCATAATGAAGAAATTGATTTGGATAAAGACACGATGCAAGTTAGTCACCATTGTCATTATTATAATGTAACTACATATCAATATAAATTCGTAACAATCCAACATACACAAGATGGAAAGCAAGAATGCAAAAGAAATATAAAAGTAGGATCGAGAGAGTTAGAAAGAAAAGTGTAGGCTTGTAGTCAACTGTTATGGTGACACGGTAAGGTTTAATGGCGTATTTTTACACTTCGCACGCTCGCATCGCCACAAGCCGCTTGAGAGCCGCCTTAGTATTTTTGGACAAATAGAGTTAAATCTAGAAGGAACAAACTACCGAAAGACAAGGGACCAAAAGTGAAAGATCGAATTCAGGAACCCATCGCGATACGCGATGAGCCCAGAACGCGTATCGCGATGGTCCTTGATGAGTCAGCGGACACGTGTCAGCTTGAGGTATGGGGCGGAGAAAATGCGGCGCTGCGATATGCGATGGGATTTCCAAGACCCATCGCGTATCGCGATGGGCTGAGAAATCAGCCTATAAATAGGGGTTCATGGCACCTCATTTTCTCACACCAAAACTTTCTCTCTCTAGAATTACTCTCTCTACCTCGATTTCCGTGCCACATACCGACTCGAATCGAAGTACGTGCCGACGAGTCTTGACGACCAGAACACCTCGTTTTGCACGCCGAACACCGTTTTGCTTGCCGAACCTCGTAAAGCGTGCCAAGCTCCGAGTTCCATCAATCTGAACCATAGTATACAACGTAGAGTAGAAGTACTGCTCATACAAGCTTAGACAAATATAAACTTCGAATACCCACGTAAGGTAGGAGTGTTGCCTAAGTCATTATTTTATTATTATATTACATGGCTTAGACCATTGTTAGGGGTATAGCCCAAACCTTGATCATAATTATGTTTACATAAGCTTTAAACATACAAAGGATCAATGGCGGACCCAGGATTTTTTTACAATGGGGTCCTATTTTTGTCGGTTTTCAAACTTTTCGGGTTGGTTCAAGAGTCGAGACGAGAAACATAATAAAAAAAACAATATCATAATAAAACACAAAAAATACGATATCATTCAAAACGATAAAAAAAACATTACAAATTCTTAAAGTTGTTCTCTACGACTTTTCATGTTTTGAAAACGAACCATTACCTCTTCAACCGTAACGTTGGCAAGAATCTCCCTTTCGATATAACAAATGCAAGCATCGTTCATATAATCATCACCCATCCGATTACGTAAATCCGTCTTCACGTGTTTCATTGATGAAAAACACCTCTCAACACTTGCCGTTGCAACGGGTAGAACTAGCGTTAACTTTAATAAACGATAGACCAATGGATATCCCAAATGTTTATTTGTTTCCACCATTTTTTGTGCAAGATTAGATACACCATTCATGTCGGCAAACATTTCATCTCCTTTCAAATTAATAATATAGTTGTCTAACTCAATCATAAGATTCTCTCTTTCTTCATAACTAAAATCACGCGGATATAACTCGGCCAACCTTAATATCTTTTGGGCATTAAATGCATGAAAATTATTGTTCGGGCTCAAACTACCGATGCACGTAAGTAATTCAGTGGTTACCTCATTAAAACGGTTGCCAAGCTCTTGTATTTGCATATCTAATACTGTGTTGAAATTTTCAACCTCATAATAATAACGATTGGTGATGCAAGTCTTTTTTCTTTTATATTTTGGGTCAACGTATTCATCTTCCATGTTAATAATTTCAATCTCATTTTTTTCACAAAAAGATGCCACATCTTTCAAAAGTGGAGCAAACCCTTCAAGTCTAAACGTTTGTAGTTGTTGCTTCGTTGCGTTGACCATTTGAATTGCATTCACTATATCTTGATCCTTTCGTTGAAGAGCTTGAGACAACAAATTAGTAATACCCAAAACGTGCTTCATCAAATGTAAATAATATGCAAAATCATAAGCCTTCATGTATGTCCAAATTCCACTTGCTTGTCTTTGGTGAGCATTAGTGTAATTGGAATTTCGAATATACTCAAGCACTTCAATAATAGATGGATATAATTGAACCAAACGCACAAGTGTCTTGTGATGAGAGCTCCAACGCGTATCCCCAGCTCTTGCAAGAGACAATTCTTGATTTAAACCACTCCCGGTTTCAACTTCTTCATGACCTATCGCTTCTTTTAATTTCTCTCGTTGACTTTCTCGAATCATATCTATTCGTTTGCAAGATGAACAAACCACATTTGTCAAATTTGATACCTTATCAAAAAAGAAAAAATGTCATCATGTTTGTTCGCAAGGGCCACAATAACTAGTTGAAGCTGGTGAGCAAAACAATGTATATAATACGCCGAAGAATTATCCTTCCAAACTAAAGCTTTCAAACCATTAAACTCACCAGCCATATTGCTAGCACCATCATACCCTTGACCTCTAACCCTTGCCAAACTCAAATTATATTGTGAAAATAATTCATCAATAGCCGATTTCAGACAAGCCGCAAATGTTTCCATGACATGAACAAGGCCAATGAATCATTCTTTAACAACTCCATATTTGTCAACATATCTCAAAACGACAGCCATTTGTTCCTTTTTAGATATATCCCGAGACTCATCAACTAATATAGAAAACACATCATCACCTAGTTCTTCAAAAATCCTTTTTAAAAACTTCTTGTGCAAAACAATTACATATGTCTTTCTGAATTTTGTGAGACGTCATTTGATTATTCCCCGGAGCATTTCCTAATATAACTTTACCAATGGACTCGTTTAATTCACCCAATAATCTTAAAAACTCCAAGAAATGTCCTTTATAAATTGAAGTTTCAGGCTCATCATGACCACGGAAAGCTATTCCACCATTCAAAAAAGCTTTAGCAAGAATAACCGAGGTGCTTAATCGGATTCTATACTCGTCACTATTTTTTTTGCTTTTCTTTTGAAAGGAAAAACCTATAGATTGTTTTGGTCAAAGCAAGTCTTCACATTTTTTAAGTGCTCTGTTGTGGTAACTATTCGGCTTACCCACATGACCAACCAATCTCTCTCGTTTGTTCCAACAACAAAATCCATCTATCACAAATGCATCTTTTTGACCATTTTCCTTGAACAAGTAACAAACCAAGCAGAAAACTTTATCCGCCTTTACACTATACTCTAACCAATATTTGAAGCTAGCAAACCATTCAGGATTAAAACTTCTTAGTTTACCACCAATATCTCGTTTTGGATAATCATGACCTTGCGGTTGACAAGCACCTTTACTCAAATATGCACGTCTAATTTCATCTCTTTAGTTAACATGATAAGATGAAATCGGTTTCCGTTCGGAGGGATCCCATGGAAGGTCTTCCAAATCAATTTTCTTAGATGTATTACTTGAAGAAGACGAGGGCTGAAACTTTCTTTTCAATGATTCTTGCATAATTAACCCTACAATTCAAGTTTTTAAGAAAACTAAGTCATAATCTAACAACAATATACAACATACAATAACCAACATGAGTATAAATGTATAATTATATATAAAATCAATCAACTAATTAGCCCTAAAATTACCTTTAGTATGAGACAAAATCAGAGGAAACAAAGACTTATAAGACCAAAGAGGGGTGAATGGTGGCTGGAGTGAGGCGGAGGCTGGCGGATATGGGCGGAGATGGGCGGAGGCTGGCCGGAAAAACTAAGAGAGGCGTGAGTTAGGGATAAGCAGTGGGGTTGAGATGTGTGTGGAGGGTGTGGTGGAGTTGTACGTCTGATGAGTTGGGATATGTTAAAACCCATGGGCCAAAAGTCAAAACTAAAATTAATATAAAGTAAATTTTAAAAAAACGAAATACATAAAAAAACGGGAAAGAGCAAGGCTCGAACTCGGGTCATTCGTGTGGTATTGGAAGGGGGTTTCCACCAGACTAGAATGGTAATATTGATATGGGTCCAAGTGTTAATTTATATGGGGTCCTTCAAAAATTTTCTATATCACTTCTAAATAAATTTTAAAAAACATTGGTGTCTCGGGACCCCGACGGCTAGTATGTAGGTCCGCCCCTGCAAAGGATTATAGTAATGTTTCTTCACAATTAAGAAACACAAATTTTACTTTCATAAGGATATACAGTTTCTTCACGATTAAGAAACGTAACGTTTTATATACAAGGAATATAGTTAATATATTATTTCTTCATGATTAAGAAACATAATATTTTACATACAAAGGTAGCAATTAATGAATGTTTCTTCTTGAAGAAGAAACAAATTATAGATGTTTCTTCATGAAGAAGATGTTGGAATTTATATAAGATTATCAAAGTTCAAGTTAACCATATTTAACATGAAAACGCAACGGAAGCTTAGATTTTAAATCTAGTTATAAACATACCATTATGTTAAAACTAAAACCCAAAGACAAGGATCAATATTACAAGAACAATATGCTTACAAAATGTAAATGGTACCTCTTCTACCTTTAGAAGAAGATGTAGGTGGATGAAGAAGATGATGACTTTGAATGGCTAGGTTGCAAAGGAGAAACCCTCAAGCTTTGTATACCCCAAGCTTATGTAGCAACAACACCAATTTGTGCTAGGATTTGAACACCAATTCCAAGCTCACAAAACTCCCAATTTGAGGCCAATATGGCCGTGAGTTTTGAGAGAGAAAAGAGAGTATAGAAAACTTCAAAATTACTTGAGAATACAAAAGGGACAAGACCAAGAATGCATGTAATGTGAATGGAGATAAATAAGAGGTGGTCAACACAAAAGGACAAAAGATTGGATGGGACCAAACCCTCCACCCACATGGGGTGGCCGGTTTTGATATTATTTTTTTTTTTTTTTTTTTTTTTTTTTTTTGTGTTTTGTTTTAACCATTTTAAAACCATCTCCATTCATTTTATAAAACTTAATTTTATAAAATGTACATGCATTTACATAATTACTTAACCAATTAAATAATTAATTTATATAAACAAATTATCCAGATAATTTATTTAAATCCTCAAGTGTGTTTGTTTAGAAAACCAATTTTCTAAACACGTAGTGTTCGGTATTCGTTTAAGTGATCAAATCATTAAAGAATACATTTGGTGTTGTCTAGCTTGTTATTGGGTATGACCCGACTTGGATCAAACACAGTTAGCCACATTAGTTTAAGTATGTGTCTCGGGCATACGTAATTCCAACAATCTCCCACTTGCACGAGATACATAGAAAATTAATGCAAGTGGTGAATACCGCCTAACAACAGTTCACCACCCCTAATGTGTTTGACGAAGTGCCATTCAATAACATCATCCCTTCAAGTCCCTTACTTGATATGATTTAGGTGAATCTATCATTATATCCCTTTGTTACTAGATGTCATGTTGAATCTAAGAGACATAGGTGATCATTCTCTTTACAATTCAACTTTATCAGGCCTTAGACATCTAAACTCTCAACACATAAGAGGAACAAATTCCTTCTTGACTGTATACGCCTCTCACTATCACTTTTATACTCCACCTGAGCTCATCCTTATGTACCATCTTTTACGAATAGCGAAGGGGAGAGTCAAAGTGTAATACTTGGTGAAAATCAAGACCCAGTATACATCTCAGGTCTAAGGATAATATGAAATTCTCCTTTACTCAAAATTACTAATGATCAAGTCAATCGACTCCATGTAGTAATATTGAGAGCGGGTCAGTCCAATATTTGTATCCCACAAATATCTATGAACCTTGGCAGCAAACCTATGCTCCATATTCATTCCTTATGAATATCCACCAATCCTAGTTCATAATAGTCTTGCTTCATATTTGTTCCCACAAATGTGATCGACTACGGACTTTTAGAATAAGATAACTTATTCATGGATTAAACATGCAAAATCAGAATTTAACTCAAGATTCCATAATCATATAAAAGAGTTAAATTACAAAAGTCTTTTAAACTTTAATACAAAATAGATCAAATCCAATTACTAGAATATCGAAGTCCTAAGCCACTCGCATGACGCTCATGTTTCGGTCTTTCTAGGAGCTTCGTGAATGGATCCGCAAGATTTTGATCAGTTCCAACTTTGCGAATACATATCTTTCCTTTTTCAACTTCATCCCTTATGTAGTTGAATCTCCGCTCTATGTGCCTTGTCTTTTGGTGCGAACGAGGTTCCTTGATTTGTGCAATCGCACCCTCGTTGTCACAAAAGATTTCTAGGGGGTCTTGAATGGAAGAGACCACCCCTAGATCAGTAATGAATTTCTTCAACCATGCAGCTTCCTGAGCTGCCAATGAAGCGGCGATGTATTCTGATTCTGTAGTGGACAATGCTACCACTTCCTGTTTTGAGCTCTTCCAAGAGACAGCTCCTCCATTAAGAGTGAACACATACCCAGACTGTGATCGAGAATCATCTCGATCAGTTTGGAAGCTCGCATCCGTGTAACCTTTTATAGCGAGTTCCTCCTCACCAGATCCATATATCAGAAACATATCCTTAGTTCTCCTAAGGTATTTCAATATGCTCTTAACAGCCATCCAATGACTGTTTCCTGGATTCTGTTGGTATCTGCTTGTCATGCTCAAAGCGCATGACACATCCGGTCTAGTACATATCATCGCATACATGATGGATCCTATAGCAGAAGCATATGGGATTTGTTTCATCGTCTCTTGCTCACCCTTTGAGCTTGGACATTGAGCTGAACTCAATATGGTCCCTCTTTGAATAGGTACAAAACCTTTCTTGGAGTTTTCCATCTTGAACCTTTTCAAGATCTTATCAATGTATGTACTTTGGTTCAAACCTATCAAGCGCCTTGACCTATCCCTATAGATCTTTATTCCCAAAATATAGGCAGCTTCACCAAGATCCTTGATGGAAAATCTACTTCCAAGCCAAGCCTTAACGCTTTCCATGGTTGGAATGTCATTTCCAAATAGTAGGATGTCATCGACATACAATACTAAGAAGGTAATTATACTCCCACTAGCCTTTTTATACACACAAGCCTCATCAGCGTTCTTGATGAATCCAAAATTTTTGATTTCTTCATCAAAACGATGATTCCAAGTTCTAGATGCTTGTTTCAATCCATAGATTGATTTCTTTAACTTGCATACTTTATTAGGATGTTTCGGATCGACAAAACCTTCAGGCTGAACCATATAGACATCTTCCTCAAGATATCCATTTAGGAAAGCGGTCTTGACATCCATTTGCCAAATTTCATAATCATAATGTGCAGCTATGGCAAATAATATCCTAATAGACTTAAGCATTGCCAAGGCGAAAAAGTTTCATCATAATCAACCCCTTGAGTTTGAGTGAAACCTTTAGCTACAAGTCTTGCTTTATAAGTATCCAAGTTTCCATGCATATCAGTTTTCCTTTTGAAAACCCACTTACTTCCAACAGCTTTGGAGTTGAGTGGTGGTTCAACCAATTCCCAAACTTGGTTGTCATACATGGATTGCATCTCAACGTTCATGGCTTCAAGCCATTTGTCACAATCATTCTTGGACATTGCATCACGGTATGTGGTCGGTTCATCCGAATCTACCACGTAGCAACCTTCTACAAAAAATCCATATTTTTCAGGTGGATTGCTAATTCTACCAGATCTGCGAACGTTTTGTGTGTTTTGATCAACCACTTGATCACTTTCAACAACCTCTTGTTGAGTGCTAGTATCAACCAATTGTGTATCATCTTGTGATTCTTGATCCTCATCAAATTTCACTGTTCTACTATTAGTTCCTTCCTCAAGGAACTTAGTTTCCAAGAACTTACCCTTTCGAGCAATAATAACATTTTGCTCACTAGGATCGTAAAAGTAATATCCTAAATCATCTTTAGGATAACCTATAAAGATACACTTAGTGGATCGGACTTCTAATTTGTTTGGGGTGTATTGCTTTACATAAGCTTCACAACCCCAAACTCTTAAGAATGATAGCGATGGAGCTTTTCCATGCCATACTTCAAAAGGTGTCTTCTCCACTTTCTTGGTTGGAGCCATATTCAATATGCGAACAGCGGAAAGTAAAGCATAGCCCCAAAATGATAGAGGTAAAGTGCTTCTAGCCATCATCGATCGAACCATATCTAATAGGGTACGATTTCTCCTTTCAGACACACCATTATGTTGTGGTGTTCCAGGTGGAGTAAGTTGTGAAATAATTCCACAACTCTTAAGATGATCTTGAAAAACACCACTTAGGTATTCACCTCCTCTATCACTACGAAGTACTTTGATTGTGGTCTTGAGTTGTCTTTCTACTTCAGTTTTGAAGTCTTTGAACATTTCAAAAGCTTCATCTTTGTGTTTCATTAAGTACACATAACCATATCGACTATAATCGTCAATAAAGGTAATGAAGTATCTTTCACCATTCCTAGTCATTGGTCTAAAAGGACCACATACATCCGAATGTATGATACCCAATAATTCTTTTGACCTTTCAAAAGTTTTATTAAAGGGTTGCTTTGTCATTTTGCCTTGTAAACAAGATTCACATACATCAAATGAATCATACTCATTTGTTTCTAGAATACCACTCTTGCGAAGAGTTTGCATGCGATTCTTGCTTATATGTCCAAGGCGACAATGCCAAAGATAGGGATCACCCAAGTCCTTCTTGAGTTTCTTGGTGTTGACATTATACATTGAACTACTATGTGATATACCACTTTGATCTATTTCATATATACCATTCATGGGTATAGCTTTAAAATAAAATATGCCATTCATCAAAACATGAATATCATAATCCATAAATTTAAAATCAAAGCCACATTGTTTTAAAAGGGACACGGAAATAATGTTTCTCCTTAACTTAGGAGCATACAAAACATTCTTCAAAATTACTTCCAAACCACTTGGAAGCTTTAACAAGTAGTCTCCTTGGGCTTGGACTTCAACTCTTGCTCCATTGCCCATAAAGAGACTAATGTCCCCTTTGTTGAGTTGTTTACTTCTTTTGAACCCCTGCAACAAATTGCAAATGTGAGTTCCACATCCGGTATCAAGTACCCATGTATTTGAAGAAATAACATTTAGTTCAATATGTATAGTAAAGATAATACCTGAGGTATGCCCCGCATCCCTCTTATCTTTTAACGCATTGAGATAGGTCGGACAATTCCTTTTCCAATGACCTATCTCTCCACACTCAAAGCATGGATCTTGCGCCGCAATCTTTTGCTTTTTTTCCTTCGGTTTGATGGGCGTGATGGCTTTCCTCTTTCCCTTTCCTTGGACGTGGCCCTTGCCCTTAGCAACACTTGCTTTGGGGTTGGAGTTATGTCCCCTTTTTCCTTCATTGATTGTTAGAACGGGTAAAACCCTTTTACCCATTCCCGCTTCGGCCGTTCTTAGCATTGCGTGAAGCTCACCAATGCTTTTGTCCCATCCATTCATGTTATAATTCATGACAAAGGTTTCAAACCTTTTGGTCAAAGAGTTGAGGATCAAATCCGTAGCCAACTCATTAGATACGGGACAATTCAACCTACGAAGCTTTTCAATGTAGCTTTTCATCTTTAGGACATAAGATGAGACGCTTTGGGTTTCCTCCATACGACATGCATGAAACGCTCGAACCGTTTCGAAACGTTCCGCTCTAGCTTGTTGAAGGAACATTTCCTTCAATTGAGTTATCATGTCGTATGCCCCATGATGCTCGAAATCCTTTTGGATTTCGGGAATCATAGTCCCCAACATGAGGCAAGAGGCTTGCACCGAATCTTTGGTGTACTTGACCCAATCGTTATACGCCTCCTCATCTTCCACGTTAGGCTCGTCGGGAATGGGATCGTCTAAGACATATGATATCTCTTCTTGTTTGAGAACTATTCTCAAGTTGCGATACCAATCCATAAAGTTATTATGGTTTAGACGATCCTTTTCAAGGATGGTTCTTAAGGATAGGTTACGGGTGTTATGGGTAGAGGTGTTTGCATTGTTAGCGGCCATCTACAAAATTTAACAAAGTTTTATTTTAGTATTACAAACAATTTAATTATTAATACCCTTTTATTCCAAATTTTAAAATAATAATTAAATTCTAGAATCCAACGATAAATCAAATTTCGGTTAGGTGACCTTTATCCCGTTATTTGATTTAACAAGGTAGTCAATCTTGACAATTGCAACCCTTTGCAACTTCTAGAGGTATGGGACCATTCGAAATCCTTATTTCGTGTTGGCATGTTTATCCCATCAACACCATTGGATCCTATGCTTAGGTGACCTTTATCACATGGTTTCCAATTCAAGTCGTCCTACTTGTATAAACATGTAAGATTAACATACAAGTGGTTAGGTGACCTTTATCCCACAAATATGTTAATATTACCCTAAGTATATTAGTTTGCTCAAAATGGTTAGGTGACCTTTATCCCATTTAAAGTTCCCTAATACGTTAAGTGTCATACAAAAGGATGGTGTTAGACTTGTTTCCTTGGTAATTATGAAAAAGGGATTTTTAAGTTTTCCAATATTCTAGTTTGAAAAACATTATGCCATATCCTAACATGCATTTAGTAATATGGCGATTTTGAAAACCAATTTTCAAGGTTCTAGTTATAATAAAACCAATTTTATTATAGGTGAGTGATCGCTTAGTTTTAATAAACCCATTTAAATAAACTAATTGACGCGATATTACCAAATATATATTAGAACCCGTTTTATGCTTGTTGTCGTTCCTATGTGACGGTTTGGATATCCTAATATCTATCAACCACACATTACATAAAGTAAAACAAACAACCAAGCATACACATGCAAAATATAGTCATAACCGAGAACCGCTAAGTTTGACCATACTTGTTAGCCGAAACAAGTATAGGTCATAAGTCACACCTAAGGGACAAAACATGACACAAGGATGGAATGTTGACTCCCACTTGACCTTGCATCCAAATGCTTCAAGTATCCTTTCCAAGTTGTTGTGTTCTTGTTGGGCTTGTTAATGGGCTCCAAACTTCCAAAAGTCTTCTTGGGCCCAAGAGTGAAATTTATGGGCTTAATGGGCTTGAATCCCATGATGGGCCGGTGAGGCCCAACAAGCCCAAAATTTCGGTCCAAGGCCCAAATTCACCAATTCTTGCATCTTCAAATTTTTTACAAAATGTATCCTAATACATATTTTTCTAAAAAAAGAAAATGCAACTAATCTATTTATTACAAACCAACTTATGAATAAATAAATTACACAAGCCTAAGATTATGAATTATTACAACCATATTGAATAATAAACATAATCAACATACACAAACAACAATCAACACATCCAAGGTCTAGGTTTCGGTTATGACACATCCAAACATACCAAATGTTCTAAGCATGCAACCTAAGCAACCAATGCCCAAAATCACCAAATAAAATCGGCCCCCCCCCCCCCCAAGAGGCTACGGCCCAAATTATTATTATTATTTTTTATTTATTTTCAACATCCAAATGTTATTAATGGTTTCCTAAGATCTTTCATGCATGTCAAGATCTTACAAATCCATGAGGGGTAAAATCCACCCAAATTTCGGACCCCTTTTTCACCCATGAAAAACCCGAAATCTATGAACATGTAAGAAGCATAAGTCCTTGTAACCGGCTCTTGATGCCATTGTTGGAATTTATATAAGATTATCAAAGTTCAAGTTAACCATATTTAACATGAAAACGCAACGGAAGCTTAGATTTTAAATCTAGTTATAAACATACCATTATGTTAAAACTAAAACCCAAAGACAAGGATCAATATTACAAGAACAATATGCTTACAAAATGTAAATGGTACCTCTTCTACCTTTAGAAGAAGATGTAGGTGGATGAAGAAGATGATGACTTTGAATGGCTAGGTTGCAAAGGAGAAACCCTCAAGCTTTGTATACCCCAAGCTTATGTAGCAACAACACCAATTTGTGCTAGGATTTGAACACCAATTCCAAGCTCACAAAACTCCCAATTTGAGGCCAATATGGCCGTGAGTTTTGAGAGAGAAAAGAGAGTATAGAAAACTTCAAAATTACTTGAGAATACAAAAGGGACAAGACCAAGAATGCATGTAATGTGAATGGAGATAAATAAGAGGTGGTCAACACAAAAGGACAAAAGATTGGATGGGACCAAACCCTCCACCCACATGGGGTGGCCGGTTTTGATATTATTATTTTTTTTTTTTTTTTTTTTTTTTTTTGTGTTTTGTTTTAACCATTTTAAAACCATCTCCATTCATTTTATAAAACTTAATTTTATAAAATGTACATGCATTTACATAATTACTTAACCAATTAAATAATTAATTTATATAAACAAATTATCCAGATAATTTATTTAAATCCTCAAGTGTGTTTGTTTAGAAAACCAATTTTCTAAACACGTAGTGTTCGGTATTCGTTTAAGTGATCAAATCATTAAAGAATACATTTGGTGTTGTCTAGCTTGTTATTGGGTATGACCCGACTTGGATCAAACACAGTTAGCCACATTAGTTTAAGTATGTGTCTCGGGCATACGTAATTCCAACAGAAGAAACTTAGCATATGATTTGTCAATAAATAGAAAGACTATAGGTCTAAATATTTTATTCAAACAAATGATCAATCAAGGTATAAAGCTATCAAAACTAGACTAAAGGTCTATAACCGAATCAAAAGACGATCCGGATATTTATCTACCTATTTTATTATAGGTCAATCATTTAATCAATCAGTTCAATAATCATTCATTCATAGTCAATGTTTCCAACGAGATCACCATATCATTCAGAAAAGTCAATCACAGGTGAATACGTTCGAACCTTTTATAACGTGAATACGTTCAAACCTTTTATAACGTTAACACTTTAACCTTTTCAATCAATCAAAACATATTTATACTCGATAAGATGAACGGGTGTTTGTCTTAATGAGTCAGTCAACGTTTACATGAGATTATGTGATCTCTAAAAACATTATAATACAATATAGAAAATAAAAGCAACTCAGACCGAGTACACATGTGTCTGGATCCAAACATAACTGTTCAGCCTAATCAGTCATTGGGCAGGTGGCCGCGGGCTACCGGTCATTACTAGTTCTCCTTGCAGGGGCTACCATGGCTCGGGGGAACATTTGTGTGTGTAGGGTAGTGGTACAAAGCCCAGAAGTAGACTTACTTCTGCTGAGTGTATAGAAAACTATAATTGTATTGTAATGTCATTCAAATATTTTATAGAGTCATACGTGTTCACCAGCATATAGCTGACGTATTTTTCCCCACTAATTAGGGAAACAGGTAGCAAGGAATGATAGACATTTATGGAGTTAGATGCTTGCAAGGTAATGATGACTCAGTTTTTAATTATTAAAATATTGCAAATAGTATTTCAACAAGCTTTATAAATCAAACACCGGGTATTTATTATCCAAGAAGTTTTTCAAATAAATTAATATTTTATTTAACCAAAGTCTTCCGCTAAAATAAGCGCAACTCTGATGTATTTATAAAACAGGTACCAAGTTTTGGTCACACGCCTAGGCCCTAAACTGGGGTGTGACAGGTTGGTATCAGAGCCATTGATCTTAGCGAATTAGGTATTTAATCATACCTAGGCTTTGATCAGAGATAGATATCAATCTTATAAATAAGAGCCATCAGTTTCAACGAATTAGTTATTAATGTATTACTATCTAAGCTTTAACTACTTGTTGAATAAAGTAGGGATAAGCAAAGATTTAAAGTTTACATATTCCTAAAGATAATTTGTACAAAATACTTAAGGTATATACGCCAAGTAGCTAGACATTCAATCACTGCACTTGAATCTGAGCAAGCTTTATCAGTCAAGAACAATCGGCAAGTTTCTAAATTGCCATATGAAGGCTAATCGAAGTATCTTCCTGGCAATCAATCTTATTACAGAATTATTAGTAACAGAAAAATTAGATATTTAACTGAAAAATATCTAAAATTCAACCACATAATATTCAAATATTACGACTGTATGGATAAGATAGGAACATAATCCTAATCAAACCTTATGCAGATGTCCGATCACAATAGTTATACCGGTCGACCTCGATCCGGTAAAGGAAAGGGATGCATTGGAACGTCTCTACTCCCAATTCCTATATCTAGCGATGAAGATTCGTACCAGACAACAATGGAAGAAGATTCTAATTCATTCGACTCTAACATCCCATTAGCTCAGATAATTCCAAAGGAGCATGGAGAAGGATCAAGTAGATTAAAGAAAACAATATTGTCAAAGGGAAAAAAATAATGACTAATTCAGAAGATAATAATCAGGAACAACAATATTTCGAGTATTTGGCATTTCAAAATCCTTACTTCGCTCACACTCAAAGAGAACACTGGAATATGGTTCAAAATTCCTTAGAGGGAATGTATGTATGACATTGAAGATAATTCAATTTATTACGAAATCAATGTCACAAAATTAGCAGAAGCAACGCTTAAGGAAGAAATGGAAAACAAGGAAGGACGAAGAGAAGAGGAGACAAGTAAAAACATTAAGAAGGAAAACAAAATCAAGAAATTGATCATTTGCTGGAAGATGTAGACAATAAGATCTTAATAATTGTAATAAGTGTAGTAATAGTAGTTTTGTACATTCTTGCTACTACAACATAAATAGAAGATATGTTTTACTTTCTTCGAAATACTAAACTTATCTTTAAATTATGTCAAGGAAATGAAAACAAAAGAGTAATTCTCCCAGCAAGTTTGGAGGAAAATATCAGCTTAAGAGAAAAGTCCAGGTGGACAAAAATTCAGAGGATAAGTAACTCCCAGTAAATGCCAAAAGGATATCTAAGATAAAACATGGATCCTTATATTGTACTTAGAAATGATGAGATATAAGCTATGATCTATTTCTCTAGTTTTGGTAATTCTAAAATAACATTGTTAACATGATTTCTTAGGTTATCATACTAGTTAAAGAAATCATACGTTAAAGGAATGTGTAATTATAACATACTTAAATCAACCAAGGGGAGATTGTGTGACTAAACTATAACCACCCGAAGTTGTTAGAATTGGTATTTGAGAAATCGAAGTGAATCAAAATCTCTGTACTTTAATAAAACTACTTGCTTACTTAAATTGGCATTCTCATGGTAGACATGAAGTTATGCATGCTACTTTCTTTTATGTCATAGGGTATGTTCACTTAGAAATGAGGGACTATTCTATCATACATAATCATAGCAAGTTTATCCCATATTTACTTTATAATCAAGGAAGAATGGAGTGGATTCTTGATCTTAGATGGTAACCTTCATAGAATGGAGTGGGTTCTCGCCTATATATATATATATATATATATATATATATATATATATATATATATATATAACTCTAAAAAGTTTAAAAATCACCCCAAAATGATTATCTCTTTCGATTAAATTAAAATGAAGATTTATTGTAAGAAATATTTGTGTCCACGGATCGATACTTGGTTCTTACCAATACTATTCTACATATATGATAGGTACACTTGCCTATTTTGTGTGTGTTTGGTCTTAGTAGATGTAACATCCCGAAATTTCCAAAATGATATTAATTATATTAATTAATAATAGAGGGAAAGTTTACTCGGGTTATCGGGAAATAAATAAATAGAGTAGTAGTTGGTATGGGTCGGGCTAGTGTTGGGTAATGGATATGGGTTATGGACTTGGATTAATGGAGATGGGTTAAATGAGAATGGGCCTTAGGTCCATGGGATTTAAGGGATATAAATATCCCCTAAACCCTAAACTATCACTCATTTCATCCTATCCTCTAACACTCCAAAACACACACCACACACCAACACCGCCGGCCGAGGGAAGAACCGAGCCAGATCCGAGAGAGAGTGAGGGTTAGTTGTGATTAAACAAGTAAACGAGATCCAAACAAGCTCAAAAAGTTATGATTCTTGATCTTTGAAGTTTAAAGATCCAAGCTTTATAGTGTATAAACGACCGGAAACGGTTGGGGAACGTAGTGGGTGATGTTAAACCATAACAAGGGTGTTAAAATCGCCAAAATGATTGATGAAAACCAAAACGGCGGCTGATCTAGGCAACTTCGCCTGCAACTGGGCAACTTCGCCTTCAAAGCGATAACTTCGCCTTCAAAGCGATAACTTCGCCTGAGGCCAAGTTCGCCTAATTGATAACTTCGCTTACGGCTAAGTTCGCCTGATGACAACTTCGCCTAGAGCTAAGTTCGCCTAAGGCTTAACTTCGCCTAAAGCTAAGTTCGCCTGATGACAACTTCGCCTAAAGCCAAGTTCGCCTGATGACAACTTCGCCTAAAGCCAAGTTCGCCTGATGACAACTTCGCCTAAAGCCAAGTTCGCCTGATGACAACTTCGCCTAAAGCTAAGTTCGCCTAAGGTTTAACTTCGCCTAAAGCTAAGTTCGCCTAAGGTTTAACTTCGCCTAAAGCCAAGTTTGATTAGAAAATAAATTAAAAAAAAAAAACCTAATGAAAAATGTGTTAAGACAGTTAATGTAAATAAAATTTTTCCAAGCTGACCTAGCAGCTCGACCCCAGCCAGGGGCTCTGCCCCTTGGACCCTGCTAGGGGCTGCCGCCCCTAGACCCCGCTGCCAGGGGCGCTGCCCCCGGACCCCCGTTCGTTGTGGGTAGTAGTTAAGACTAGAAAGATGATATGAGTAGTGATAGTTGTTTGATACGTATACTTGTTATACAGTCAGTCGTGCACAACTGAAGAAAGGGATTACGATTAACGGTGAACGTAACCGTGTTCAGGTGAGTTTCTAGCCCCATTCCTTGTTATGTTTTCGGGGCTGTGTGCATACTCGATGTTTTGTTAATACATTTATCCTAAGTGATAAGTGTATGTCATATGTGATATGTGTGATAGATATGAATGATTGCTTGTCGGTACGCGAACGATCTTCGGATATTGCGCGTACTGTCAGGTTAAAAATAAAGGTACGAATATTATATATCGAAGATGTATGAATATTTCAAATGAATACTTGTCGGGGCGTGAACGATCTTCGGATATTGCACGTATCGACAAGGGGTATGGTTGTTAAATGAATGATGTAAAGAACGCCTAGAGTGTTCTTATGTTATAATGTAATTATTGTATATGTGAAGTATGTTTATATAGGTACACGAATGGCATGTGAGTTCTACGTTCGATATAGTAAGTTAGGATGGCAAATCCCTCTAGCTTCTGTTGGACATAGACTCGGCTGGTGATGGCGTAGTTAAGGACTGCGAGCCTTATACGTGATGTAGATGATATATGTAAACGTAGATAAGGACTGCGGACCTCATACGTAGTGTAGATAGGCGTCAGCACAGGAAAGGACTGTGGACCTTACACGTGCTATATTTCAGCATAGGAAAGGACTGTGAACCTTATACGTGCTGTATTTGTAGCATAGGGGAGGACTGCGGACCTCGTACGTGCTATGAATTAGGTTGCAACATAGGGAATGACTGTGGACCTTGTACGTGTTGTGGATGTATTTCAGCATAGGAAAGGACTGTGGACCTTATACATGCTATAATTGTAGCATAGGGGAGGACTGCGGACCTCGTACGTGCTATGAATTAGGTTGCAACATAGGGAAGGACTGTGGACCTTGTACGTGTTGTGGATGTATGATGGTATAGGGAAGGACCGCGGACCTTTCACGTACCATAAATGGTGAACATAGGTAAGGACTGCGGACCTTTTACGTGTTCACGACCTTGAGTACAGGTATAGACGGCGGACTATGAACGTACTCTTGGTAGACTGAGGTTAGTGATTGTAGATATGTATGTATGTATGGTAGCAAGTATGTACGTAGAACAGAAGGGTAACTAGTGAAGTATGGATATGTATCTACGGATATGCATGTATGTGTATGTATTGTATGGCGTTCGATTAACTAGAACTCACTCAGCATAGCTGACTTTTAGTATGCACGCAGGTGAGTAAGATGAGGCAGCTCGCTTGAGGAGACACGTGGCACTGAATAAGAGGCTGGCATCGGAAGAATCAAGACGATTAAGTTTAATGTTCCGTTAATTTTGAAAGACAAAATGATGTTTTAAGACAAGACGTGTTTTGCTATGAAATGTTTTATGAAAGTTTTTATATTCCGCGAAAGTTTTAATGAACTCTGATTTGTAAGAACTGTGTTTATGAGTAAATCCAACACGAAAGTAGGGCTACCGGGTTCGGGGCCTTACAGTAGAAATCACTTTTATAAATTAAAAACATGATCTTGTGCGAAAACTAAATCTATCATAATAACTATAACGACACACCGCAGCACTAACATCAATAATAATATATTTATATTATAGAATTATTAATAATCAATATAAAATATTATTATTACAAAATTAATAATTACATAATTAATAATATATATATAATATTATTATTAATAATATATCCATATGAAGATGGAGAACGTGGATAAAGAGATGGCGGGGCAGCCACTGGTTCAGATAGAGGATGATGTGATCTTGGTCGATTACCTACATACGTAGTTTCATGCTGCTTCTACCTCATTCGACCGGTTCTAGCAGCTCCAGCGTATGATGCCTTAGTCAAACACCGTTATTTGTTGGGTGTTTATTAACGGTTATGGTGATAGGGCTTGGATGATGGCTCTAATCGATGACGGTACGCCATTGTTCAGAATGTTTACCATGGGTCACCCTGTCACACCCAACCTAAGGAGGAAATACCGGGGTGTGAGCTTTGGCTCACAGCTCACAAGGTACTATCATGCAATTGAATTATGACAATATCTAAATTAATTTATTAAAATTTCGATCAAGTACACATCATCTCAACTTGTTACAAATAAGACGAAAACAAATATTAAAATCAATTAAACTAGTTGTCTTTTTATTATAACCTAAATTCCAACAACTACATGTATTCATCAACTATCAAACGTCCAAAATAGCACCTGCAATATTCGTATAAATAAATATATTTTTTCAACAATATGTTGAGTGAGATAACCACCAATTTTGATATATATTAATAATAAAACAAACAAACAATATGTGTAACATCATGCTTTTGATATTAATAAATAAAAAGGATTGTATTTGTTTAAAAGTGTATTAATATTTAATTAAGTTAAATAAAATAATAAAATGTGGGCTTGATTAATGAAAGATGGAATAAGAGATGGTGATGAGCCTTAGGTCCATGGGCTTAAGAGAGTATAAATACTCCTTAAACCTCCCTAAAACCCTAAAACTCTCATTCTTATCTTTTAGTCTCCTTACACACTCAAAAACACACACAAACACTCCCTAATATCACGGCCGAGATCCGAGATCCAAAACCAAGCTTAGTTGTAATAGATCTTTGGCTAAACAAGCAAGAATAATGTTCCTAGTCACGTATTGAAGCTAACCGTAGCTCAAAGGAACCAAAAAGGTACGTTTATTGTGTTTATAAGAACGATTTGCCCTAAGACTTGATACTAAGGCAAATCGGTATTTTTATACCATAAAAATGTAAACTTGATGTTAAAAGTGGACTTAATAAACTTGTTGGAATGTACAGTTCACGTAACAACCCTAGATCTAGCTTAAATGGGTTTGGAATCAATAAAAGTTCAAACTTTATTGCTAAACGTGCTAGATCATGGTCAAAGATAGAAATGAAAATATTCAAAAGAGGATATAATACTAAAATATGAGAATGGGGGTTAAAATACGTAGCAATAATGATAATAATACGCTACAGTGTTATTCGAATGAAAAGAAATCGAATAAGGAGGTTTTGGGATGAAGTGTATTCGAATGGGAAGCGTTCGAATAGAAAAAGGATAGGATTGAAAGCATATGAATGAAGTTCTTAAAGAAAAGTTTGACGGAGCAAGTAATCAAATCGAATAAGGAAAATTATTTAAATCGAATGACCATTCAATTAGAAAAGAACCATTCGAATAGAAGAGTTCATTCGTTTAGATCAAGCATTCAAATAGAAGGTCCATTCGAATAGAAAGTCCATTCGAATAGAAGGTTCATTCGAATAGAAGGTCTATTCGAGTAGAAGGACCATTCGAATAGAAGGTCCATTCAAATAGAATCTGCCATTTGAATAGGAAGTTCATTCGAATAGAATCTGCTCTTCGAATGGGAAGTCCATTCGAATAGATTAACCCAGTCTTAGAAATTTCTAATTAATTTTTATTAAAGAACAGTTAATGAAAACAAAATTTTTCCAAAGAACAACTTAACCCAGCCAGGGGCTCTGCCCCATGGACCCCGCTAGGGGCTGCCGCCCCTAGAACCCCGCTGTCAAGGGGCTGCCCCGTACCCCGTTCGTTAATGGGTTACAATAACTCAAATGTATGATATAGTTAGAGATAGTTAACTGATACTTGTAATTAGTATACAATTAGCCCTGCATAGCTAAAGAAGGGTATTACTATAAACTCAGAAAGAAACAAGGCCCAGGTGAGTTTCTAGCCTAACTTCTTTGTTATGTTTTCAAGGCTGTGTGTATACTCAATGTGAATAGTTAATATACTTACCTTTAGTGATAAGTGTATGATATGCGAATGTGTATGAACGATATATGAGTATGTATGAAAGTATATAATGAAATGTGCAGAACGTATGTATGGTTGTATGGAAAGAATGGACCAGACCCTAATAATATCTTAGATAGAAGGGACCAGACCCTAATAATATCTGAGACAGAAGGGATCAAACTCTAATAATATCTGAGATAGAAAAGAAATGGACCAGACCCTACTAATATCTGAGATGGTAAAGATAGTTATGCATGTAGTATGAAAGTATAAAGGTATGAAGGTATGAAAGAATGGAAGTATGTATGTATGAATGAAAGAAAGGTAACAGGTTAAGTATGTAATATGTATCTTCGGATACGTATATATGTAAGTAAGTGAACATGTTGTATGCTGCCTGATTAACTAGAACTCACTCAGCGTAGCTGACTTTTAGTATGCACGCTGGTGAATAGGTTAAAGCAGCTTGCTTGAATAAGGACACATGGCGTTGGACTGAAGATACTGGCATCTTGAGAAGAATGTTGTGATGTTTGAAACGACTTTATAAATTATGTTTAAAGACAAAATTTGTTTATTTTGGAAAGATTTGAATGACTATGTAATATATGTTTGAAGTTTTATATTTCGCGAAAAGTTTTAATTAACTCAGATATTTAGAACTGTGTTTATAAGTAAATCCAACTTTCAATGTAGGGCGCCGGGAACGGGGCCTTACAATATGCGTTATTGTAAGTAATACAATTGATGTAACAATTAGGTGACGTTTGACCATTGCCATGAGAATCGCTATTAAGACTGCGTATGATCATACTTAATGAGATAAATTGTGATGGACCTTTCCGAATGCGATAAAATAAACAATTAATACACATTGCACAAAATAATCAATTTGCATACAACACAATAAGCACTACATGATTTTCGATTTAAATTGAGATTTAACGTAAATAATTGAGTTTTCATACACATACTGCCCCCAAAATAAAAAAAAATAAAAAAACAGAAAATGGGGGTAGTGATTAACTCACCTTAGCAATTAAAGTGATCGAGAGATAATAAAATATTAATAAAATATCTGCTGATCTAAACCCAACAAAAAATTCCCACAAATTTACAATAGATAATATTAATAATAATGAACATTTAGCCAATGGAATCGCGTCAAACTGCCTTACGGTTCAAATGATATGATTAAAAGAAGTTAAAAGATTGTTTTAAACGAGCTGAGTAAAATCAGAACTGAAAGGTAGGGTCTAACACACTTATATGTGAAATTTAATAACAAACACAAAACTCTTCCGAAGCAAAAGCTAATTTTGACCAGAGGATGGGGTCACTACGTGAAAATCGCCTTTTAGCCACACATGTGGTCTCAGCGATTTGCCACACTTCGGCTTAAATGTGTGGCTAAAAGGTTTTTGACTACGTTTGAAAACCTTCCAAACTAGTTTTGGCCACACATGTTTTTCTTCATGTGACCATTCTATACCTACTCAGGTACTTTTTGCCACACTTTGAAAACAAACAGTGACATAAGCTAGCCACATTATAAAAATGTGTGGCGAAATGTGCCTAAAATCATAGTTTGTTTGATCTTTGATACATGTGACCAAAAACACCTGTATTAGCCACATTAAAGGGAAAACTGTGACATTTAACTAGCCACATGTTTTAATAGTGTGACCAAATGTAACGAACGACTACTGTATTGATAAGATATGTGTGTAAATGGTAAAAGATATAGCCACTTATATTTCGTTGTGTGACCTAATGTCACATTTGTTAGCCACATTTTTAATAATGTGGCGAAATATGACGAACAACCATTGTATTTATTAGTAATGTGGCTAAAACGCTTAAAATATGTGGCCACTTATACGAGGTTGTGTGACCAAAGAGTAATTTAGTTTTATTTTTCCTAAGTTTTTTATTGTCATGGATACACTTATTATGTGTGGCTATAAGTGATAAATAGTCACACTTAAATAATTTTAAGTGTGTCCAAATGTAATTAATGGTCACTTATACGAGGTTATGTGACCAAAGAGTATTTTAGTTTTATTTTGTCTAAGTTTTTTATTGTCACGGATACACTTATTATGTGTGGCTATTGGTGATAAATGATCACACTAAAATATTTTTTAGTGTGTCCAAACGTAATAAATGGCCACACGGTAAATTGACGAGTGGCCAAGTAATCGTTGTCTTTCCAGTTTCCTTGTGTCGCCAATTTCAAATTGTTAGGGAGATGTTCCGGTTTCCGATGATGGTGTTTAAATACCATTCATGGTTTCCGATTTCCGCACATCGCCTCCAATATTCCAGCAAATCACAATTAACCCATCTCCTTCTTCACCATCTTGATCTTCACGGTTTTGACCGAAAATATTATGGCGCCAGCAAATTAGATTGTACGAGAACAGGGTGAGGCTCCACCCATCTACTATCACCCCACCTTCTTCACAATTGTTTTCCACTTTGATTCTGGCACCGCCCGGAAGAATCAACGTGTGAGGTATGTTGACTATGTCAACCCTCTAACCTTCCGGTACCAATAACTTAACCGAATGGTTAGGTTTCTTGGGTACACCACTGCTGATTATTTTAGCATTGTGATGGAAGCCCGGGGCGTCGTGGTCGCCTGGATCGAGTTGAAAGAAATCGAGGACTTCAAGGCTGTGTCCGCGTATGGGATATTCCGTACTGAGGTGCACCTTCACCTGCAAAGGCTAAAGGACTCCACCTACACCTCGGATGGCATGTGGGAGAGGATCATGCTCTCTCTTACTCAAGAAGAGAATGATCAGATAATAGATTCACATATGGAATCTTATTGTAGGACTTAGTTTTTATAATTAGTAATTAGTTTGTTTATATTAATATTGTAATGTATGTAAATTAATTATTAATATATTTTGGTTATCCTATATTTAACTTTGTTGATGTATTTTATATCAGTTATCTAGCTCGAGCCGGCTCGCGAGCCTAAACGAGCCTGCCATTTATATATATATATATATATTAACAGAACTAATATTAATATTGATGTAGATTCAGAGCTGGAATTTGATGCTAGGTGTTAGTTTTTTTATAATGTAATGTAATTTAAGTATTAACTATATAGTAATAGTATTAAAACAAAAAACAACCAATATGTCTAATAAGCGTATTTAAAGCGTACTATAGTAATAGTATTAAAAACGAACAATATTTATAGTAAGCGTATTTAAAGCGTAATAGATATAGTAATAGTATTAAAAATTTAAAACAACCAATATTTCTAGTAAGCATTTTTAAAGCGTACTAGATATAGTTTTTTTTTATTTTAATTAACTTTAATGTAGGCTATCATTACATAAATATATTTACAAGATTTTTGACAGGTAGTAGGCATAAATGTAATTAATTTCAAAATTAATTAGCTTGCGAGCGTTTCCAAAGCGTGTGGATAGCATTTTGACAGGTAGTTTGCAGTTACTCAACAACCAACTATTTTGACTTTAATGACTGCAATAAAACTTCTGATTGAAATTTATTATGCTTATATATATATGTTATGTGAATTCCAAAATTGGCCAAGCAGAAAACATCTAAGGTTTCCACAGATCTTAAACTTCCCAAAGATATTAAATTTTGATAAAATCCCTTCCAAAACTCGATGCTATCACCAGACCTTAAATTAGGTTACTGGTGATGGCATTGAGTTTGGAAGGGCTTTTTCAAAACTGAATTTTATTTGTTCAAAGGCTTCTTCAAAGTCTAAGACCCACCGATGCTTTGGTCAAATATTTGAGTATGGAGGGTACAATTTTGGTTTGCAGGTTAGTGAAAAGAAGGGCATAATGGTCTTTTTTTATAAAATGAGTTGATAATGTTTTGTAGGAAAATCAGCTATTGAAAGTAAGTTGAATAAGAAGCAGAAGAACAATATGAACAAATAGAGGTTGTGCAAGAAACAAAACCAGCAGGCGGAGAAATGATGACTGTCACAGCATGGAAATAAAGTGGATTAACTGTGACAACTTGATGTTGTATTATTTGTTGCTTATTTGGTTTCAACGTTACACTTATGTTTGAATGTGTGTATTTAGTTAATGTCTGTTTGAACTTAATGACTGAGACTTTAATGAAATGAATTCAACAAATTGGCCTGTATAAGTAGTAATAGTATTAAACACAACCAATATTTGTTTACTTTGAATTAATAAGTACAATGTAAAGACTGGTGATATCATGTATCACAACTAAATTTAAACATTATTGACATCTAACTAGGTGAACAAACTACTGAATCAAACGAATAGTTGATTTGGTTGTACACGTGGCAATCATCCGGGGACTATGCAAAGTTCAATCTCCATTACGAATAGTTGTAGGCTTTTCCACGGGCCTCCAGTAATCATCTGGGGACTCATTACAAAGCAGTTGATTTGGTTGTACACGTGGCAATCTATTACCCTCATGAGGAAAAGTTACCGTACTAAATTCCTCATCGACCTCGTCATACGAATGTCTATAATTGTTGGGTGGAGTCATGAGGACAACATGCTTTTTTCTATCCAGCTAATGTTGAACATAAAACACCTGGCATGCTTGCGAGGCCAATATGAACAGATCATCCCTGTGGCCAAATTTGTTTAGGTCGACCGACAAGTAACCAAGAATATCATGTTTGACATGTTTACGGTCAATCCATCGGCACATGAAGACTGGAATTCTTTTAGTATGATAATCTAGGACCCATATCTCTTGCACAAGCCCCAAAATAAAAGTTTTGTCCATAGGTCACCACGTCTTTTTTGATGTGCATGTCACCCGCCTCTACACCAACCCCGCTGTTCTGGTAAACTCTAACATCATGAGATTTTGTACGAAATTCAAAACCGTTGATGTCGTATGAGTCGTATTTGTATACGTTGCGGTGTGCTCCGTGTGCAATCCACTTTACGGTTTCGATATAGAACCTGGGGAGCCCGCTAGCTATCTTTCAACCTGAATTTCATTACAAGGATTAGATTCACCTACATTGCAGAAACTATAAAAGATTTTTAAAAATTATGGAAGACTTAATAATTGATCTACCTTGTCGCGTAACCAGTCACCAAACTTTAAAGTATGCTCATTCTCCAGCAATGCATGTCGTTTACCAGGCATTTGGTTTTCAAAGAGGTCTTGTGTTGTCTGCAAGTAGGAGTATAATATATTGTGAATTAATATATATATATATATATATATATATATATAATTTAGAGTATATATGTTAGTAATACTTACTCGATATACAAAGCTATTTAAGGCATATTCTGCAGCACATAGAAATGTGCTCTCTTGAAGAGATCAGGAGAAACTTCAACTGATTTAGCGCATGTGACCAGAAATTGTGTCCCCATTATCATCATGCTTATCATGTGGAATACCAACAGTACTCTTGATGTTTTTTTGGTATTTGCTGAGAAACTCTATTGTTTCTTCCGCAATGTTCTCCTCAGCAATGCACTCTTCTGGATAAGTTTTGTTTCGCACATGCCCTTTGATAACCTTCATACACCTTTCAAAGGGATACATCCAACGAAAGCATGGTGGCCCACATAATTTTATCGCTCTGACAAGGTGCACGGTTAAGTGAACCATGACATCATAAAATGATGGAGGAAAGTACTTCTCCAGCAGGCACAATGTAACTATTTGCTCTTCCTGCACCTTATCAAGGTCTTCTACAATGATTTTTTGCTACAAATTGACTTTAAAAAAAAGAAAGCCTAATTATAGCATTTCTCATTGGTTCTGGCATGATGGACCGTATTGCAAGGGGCAGAAACTGTTGCATAAGCATGTGATAATCATGTGATTTAAGTCCTTGTAGCTTCCTTTCTTTAAGATTCACCAAACTAGAGAAGTTAG
Organism: Bidens hawaiensis; assembly: GCF_021521415.1. Taxonomy (NCBI): domain Eukaryota; kingdom Viridiplantae; phylum Streptophyta; class Magnoliopsida; order Asterales; family Asteraceae; genus Bidens; species Bidens hawaiensis. The sequence goes on along the minus strand of NW_027491058.1, from coordinate 1,039,879 downwards.
AACAATACCCTTGTGGAGCCTTCAGTTTATACAATGTTTCAAGAAACATGTATTTTTCTTGTGCTGATAATGTGAAGCATGCTGCAGGCAGTTCTGTATTGTTGCCTTTTGCTTTCGGTAGCAACTCCTTTTTAATCCCTAAAAACTCCAAATCCTTTCTAGCTGCCAATCCGTCTTTTGTCCTACCGGGAATTTTCACCAACGTCCCGAAAATACTTTTTGCCACATTCTTTTCAAGATGCATCAAATTAATACAATGTTGGACAGGTAAATACTTCCAATAGCTGAGCCGTTGGTACCATATGTTGAACTTCTTCAAATATGGTTGCGGCGTTGTGTTATCCCTTTTTCTCTTACTCCCACTTAGGGATTCAGATCCCTTTCCCCATTCATTGTTAATGTTTTTGACCTCGTCGTATATCTCTTCCCTTGATAGGCACTTTAGCGGTTCTCATCTCTTCTTTTTCGTTGAACGTCTTTGTTTGTTTTCTGAAAGGATGGTCATGTGATAAATACCTTATGTGGGCAGCAGAACTCCGCTTTTTTGTGTGATAAAGTCGTACACACTGAGTATCGCCCCGACACACTACACAACCTTTGAATCCACTATAAGGGCAACTACATAGTGTACCAAGAGCAGGGTAAGCACTAATCGTCCATTACACAACTACACGTAGTGTAAACATTTCTTGTTTATATACATCATATGTTGGCTCCACGACTTCAAATAAAGATGCTAGATCGTGAATTAAAGGCTGTAAAAACAGATCAATATTGTTTCCTGGCACTCCAAATATTAATAAGGAAAGCATGATGAACTTTCTTTTCATACACATTCAAGGTGGAAGGTTGTAAATGACTGCTAAAACAGGCCAGACACTGTGGTTTCTGTTGCCTCTATGTACGTCGACCCCATCAGTGCAAATCCCTAGACGAAGATTTCTTGGATCGCTTCCGATGGTATCGGAGTACCTGTCATCTATGGCTTTCCATGCTGGTGAATCTGATGGGTGGCGTAAAACACCGGGTTTATTGGTACTCATAGCGTGCCATGTTAAATTCTCTGCTATGGTATTTGGTTGAAAGAGGCGCTTGAATTGTGGAATAATGGGAAAGTACCACAGTACCGTAGAGGGCGTGTTTATGTAAGTTTTGTTAGTCTTCTCATCCACCTTCCACCTTGACTTGTTACAAACTAGACATGCTTCCAAATCCTTTTAATCCTTATAGTAAATAATGAAGTCGTTGATACACACATGTATATTTTTGTATCCTGAGCCCATTGCATTCATCATCCTTTTTCCCTCATACATATTATTTACCATTTCGTAATCTGCAGGTAGCATCTTTTTCAACAATTTCAGAAGTTCATCAACGAACTTATGAGATACCCCATGCTTGCTCTTCAAGTTGAGTAGTTGTACTAATGCAGACAACTTGGTGAAGTCAGTTAATTCTTTATACAGGGGCCTCTCAGCGTCAACAAGCAGTTGTAGAAACTGTTAATGCTTCTTGTCGCCTTTGAAATTGTCTTTTGTAGCATTTACCATTTTTACAGTTTCACAGGAATATGTCGGAATGTTGGTGTCAACAAGCCCAGTATTATTATCATAATTAGTTGGAATGCAGGTGCAGGCAAACCCAGTATTATTAACATTAGTTGGAATGTTGGTGTCGGGTTCTCCATGTTTTATCCAAGTAGTATAATTCTTATCAATTCCAAACCTGTACAAGTCATGTTCTACATCGTTTACATTAAGAGATAAGTGGTTCACACACCGAACACATGGACATGAAATAGAATTTGGTGGTGATGTCTCCTTGCAATTATGAACTGCAAAATCTAGAAATACCTTAACACCATATTTATATGCTTTACTGCACCTGTCGTCTACTGACATCCAAGACTTATCCATCTTCCAAGAATTTTTTATTAACTGTTTCATCAACGATATATATATATATATATATATATATATATATATATATATATATATATATATATATACTAATTAACGTCAACAAATGTAACTGACATTTTATTATGTATGACACTAAAAGAAAAAATATTTAGTACTCACCTGAGATTAATGAAGCTGTTTGGAAGGAATTAATTGATGAGAGTTCAATAAATACACTAGCAGATCATTTATTAGGGTTTGGTGAGTTGTGAGGTTTTTTTTAGTCAATAATTGATTTGGGAGTCTTCCATAAGAAGATAACTTGATTAATTGCCGGGTAAAAACGAAAATTTTAAACCTCGAAATTTCGTTATATAAATATTAGAAGAGGTTCTATTATGTTCTCAGGGTGTAGCTCAAACGGTTGAGACGCTTGTGATTAAACATAGATTGCAAATATCGCGGGTTCGAAACTCAGGAGGAACATATTTTTATTAAATTTTTATAGTAACCACTTTTTAATGAAATAAATACATTGTCTACGATCAAATATCTCATTTTGAAAACACTCAAACTAAACTTCTCATTAAAAGGCCTTTAAATCTATTCGGAAACATAAAAATACATCATAATAGCTAGTCTAAAATCATAACAAAGTTTCTTAGAATTTTACTCAGATTATAAAACTAATTAAAAGCCCTAAAAACAAGAAGCAAATAAAACAATATCTTTACTTTTTTTTCTGATTCAATCTGTGAAGCGACACTCCTTGCAAGTTGATCCTCTAATGACTTATTTGCATTTATCAAGAGAGGAATTATGTCTGTACATCTTGTGCACACATCAGATCTTGTAGACGAAACACAATCATACCATATAAAATCACATTTTTTGCCCTAAGTTAAAAAAATATAGAGTTTAGGGTCAATCAACATAAAGACAGGATGAATTCTAAAATTATTTGCAATTTCACTAACCTGAGATGCACAATTGTAGAACCTCCGACCTGGATTTTTGGTGGTCCTTGATGTTCTTAGAATGGCTTCTTGACCACAAAAACAATAAACCTGAGATCGATTTCTTCTGTTACCGGATGTTGTGGTTTTTTTAAGTGTTTTATTTTAGTGTTTATGGGGTGAAAAAGGAGTTTTTATTGAAAACAAAACTATATATATATATATATATAGGAGGGTTTAGAAATGAGTTGTTGTACATAAGCATGTTACAAGCGTAATAGACTTTGATTCTTGTTTCTAATTAATAAAAAACTATCAATTATTCAATAACTGATTTTGTACATAAGCGTGTAACTAGCGTATTAGAATATTTATATATTTTTTTGTATATAAGCGTGTTACAAGCATAATAGACTCGTTTGAACATATATATAACATATTTTAACCTAATCGTTTACAAAGTGTTTTTTGTTTTATTTTTAGATTTAACAAAGTGTTGTTTACGATTTATTATTAAATCGTATCACAAGCGTTTTTAACAAAGTGTTTTTTTGTTTTTACAATACATCCCAACATTCAAAACAATAAACTAAAAAATGTATCAATACAACCATTCGAAACCGCATTCAAAACATTTAAAAACACACAAATAGTTCCCAAAGTCACCAAATCACAAATTTTCCACAAATTACCAAAGACAACGCGCATTATTGCACTAATCAACTTTTGAAACAAACAAAGTACCTTCGTTGAAGTCATATTCAAATCTGCACTTATCACCAATCTGTAACTCATTTTCATCATTGAAATTTTTCCATTTTGGTAAATAATATCTGAACTTCAGATTCGAAACTTCACCATGAAGTCTCATTTTTTTACGACCTTCGGGATTGACCAAAGTGATTAGCATTCCATTATAGGCATCAATCTTGGTAGCAATGTGACACGGAAGACCCTGTGAAAAGCAATTTTCAAGTATATTATAAAGTTAAGATGGTATTGTTAAAATTTAAACGAATATACTTGTGAATAAAAATAAAAATTAAAAATTCAATTTACCAAGTTCTTGTTGACATATGTGAAAGACGTCATCATTTTGCTCATCAAGATGAATTGGGTTTTGGGAGGAACTACCTTGATTGATTAATTGATAGTTGAGAAACAGCTGATTTGGACCAGGAAGAATAAATTCTATGTCATCTTCAAGAAAGACATTAATATGAAATGTAATATCTGATATGATTTCAAACACAACAAATGAACCACCTTTCAAGTTGGTTTGTTTAAAAACCTCAATCCATCCATCCTCTAGCCTACAACCCATTCCATCCCAAAGACATGAAAATTTAAACATAAATCTATCTGGAGCAATAAGCTCGAAAAGCAAATTCATGTGATTTTCACCAAATTCTTGAATCACGTACCACTCAGGGAAATCTTGTTAAACATGTTAATTAATAGACATTTGAATTTGAAAACAATCATTAAAAACATAAATTAAAACTTACCAAGTAATGGACGTGTCGGTGTCTGAATGGAATGCATAACGTAGTACCGGATTGATCATTTACTTTTCTTTTGAAAGTAAAAATATTTAACATAGATGTTGACTTAAGCTCAAAAACAGCATATGTTCCAGCTTCTATACAACATTCTCTGATTATTTCAGTCCAACCGGTTCCAAAATAAAAGTCATCAAGTACTTTGATTATAACTACAGAAAATGTTCTACCACTTTGATCATAAATCAAACAACAGCCGGTATTCGATTTAATGTCAGTAAACATTGGTTGAACAGTTTTAGGAATGAGCTATAAGTAACACAAAAAAAGTTCTTAGAATGTATATGTTGCAAAATTGTAAAATGTTTCATAAAAAAAATTTGGTTAATAACATTAACATACCATCCTACTCATGGAATCACTGTCGATATCTACCAGGAACTTAACTCCATTAATGAGACGTGGCATTTTTATGCAGACGAGTTTGTATGTTCAGAACAAATTAACCAGGATAAGCGATGTCTACGAATATCATTGACTACATAAATCATAGTAAATACGAATTACAAATATTCAGGTTTAGAAACATAAATTGCATTAAATTTACCAGAAAGCGAAGTTAGAAAGTTAGAAGTTAGATTCTCGATTTAGGCTTATGAAGTTAGAGCATTCACATCAACTCCTTTATCTCTAACTCTATATAATTTTATGTATATTTTATTTATCCTTCCACATTTCATTCTCTATAACTAACTCTATTTTATTAAATTAGTATTTTTTTTCTCTCTTTTTTCCTATAACAACCTTTAACTGATAGTTCATAAGGAGCTTACATTTTTCAACATATTTGCATCTTCAATCATTCAAAATTGAGAAAACTAAAAAACACAGATGTATCGAGTAAAAGGGGATTTCTAACATAAGGTTGAGAGGGATGCGAGGAACCACATAAACAATGTAACTAACCTGAAGATCGAGAATTGATTTTTGGCACAGAAATCAAATTTCAGAATTGAGATGTGAAAGGAGGAAAGATGGAAAATGGGAAATGAGAGGGAAAATGGGAAGTGAGAGGGAAAAAAGAGTAGGCAAAATTAGACAAAAAATACAGAATAAATATAGAGGATCAATGCTTATCTTACTACATACAGTATTTTATAGATATAGAATAAATAGAGAATTGATGGGACCGTGATCACAATCTAGATTGGTTTGAATTTTTATTTTATTTTTCTATTTTTTTCTACACATTTAGTTATATATATATATTTTTTTGGTTTTTGTTTTATAACTTATTATATTTCACTTTTTTAAGAAAATATAAAAACATAGTTTTACTTAGGTTTTTTATGAACATTCCAGTATAAAATTCGTTAAAAATTTAGTTCGTTTAAAAAATCGTATTTTTTAAATAAAATTAAAATTTTATCCATTATTGAATTATCTTATCTTAACCATTGGTAAGATTTTCTGGATAAGATTTACAACTTCGTAATAGAGAAGCTCATAACATTTTAGTGTTATCATTATCATAATGAATAAGTATGTAGTTTTGTATCATTATCGTCTTCTAGGTTATCATCATCACCATATGTGTTATGATGAAGATCAACATCATAAAGTTATTATCATTATCATATGTTATAGTGGTTATCACCATCATAATCATCGATCACCGTCACCATGAAACGGCATCATCATCAGACGTGCGGGTAATCAACGTGGTTATTGTATAGGCTATCGTAGTCGGCGTCGATAATACGGGTAACACATATATCGTTGTCAGTGTCATCATCATCAACAGATCCATCAACACCAACATATATACGACCTATTGCCATGTACGGGATGTAGTCAGCATCGTATGGTTATTGTAAACAAAACGCCCAATATTAGCGATCACTGTTGGCACCATCTTATGAATTGTTGTCGTCATCAAGCGACATCATCAGTCCTACAGGCTACCATCAGTATGACCATCGTATACGTTTTTATGGTCGTCGTTGATCATACGGATTACATGTCATTAAACATCGGTGTCACCATCATCATCAACATATATATATGTGTGTGTGTGTGTGTGCGCGCGCGCGTCTGTGTGGCGTATTGTCATACAGGTACCTATAATTGATCATCATCATATATATGTGTGATCATCATCATAGACATCATGATCATCGTACGAGCTATAGTCGCCATCGTATGGGTTAGCGTAAGCAAACCGTACCATATAGGTTAGCAGCATCATTATGATAATCACCACCAACCCAGTTTGTCATATCCATGTACACATGTGGGTATCATTATATTAGCATCTTCTTCGTCATAATTGGGCCAATCATCATGGTCATCATACGGGATAGCACCGTCATCGTCTCATGAATTGCATATCCTTAATCATACTACACACCACCTACTGCCACCATCCACCGCCCACGTTCGCCACAACCACGGGCACCAACCACAACGACCTCCAGAACCAACCACTAACCACACACCACAACCACCCACCATCCACCACACCTCTGCCACCACCACCCACCACACCTCCCCCACCAGCAACCCAGGTTGTTATATCCATGTATTCATGTAGGTATCATTATATTAGCATCTCCGTCGTCATAATTGGGCCAATCATCATGGTCATCATACGGGATAACACCGTCATCATCTCATGGATTACATATCCTCAATCATACTACACACCACCTACTACCACCATCCACCGCCCACATTCGCCACAACCACTAACACCAACCACAACGACCTCCAGCACCAACCACTAACCACACACCACAACCACCCACCACCACCACCCACCACACCTCCTCCACCACCACCACCCACCACCACACATCCGCCACCATGAACCACCACACCTCCGCCACCACCATCATTTACACCTGAACCCACCACCACCCAGTAATATTATATATATATATATATATATATAACTTTTTATATTGTACAATAATACCTAACCGTACGATTAAAATTTAAAAGCATGCATTTAAAAGGGTCAAATAATTACCCTCTAACAGTGATAAATTTTCCCAAAATTCAACTGTGAAGCACAACCTCATAAGTCAATATTCCTTAAAACCGTCGACGATCCGTTTCTACTGTGAAGCACAAGCACAAGCATAAGGAGAAAACTAAGAACCCTAACTCATCTACTTCTGGAACGGAACCAAGGACGAAGCACAAGCACGATAGGTCCCAGAATAAAGATGGAACATGTGTTAATTTATGATTTTTTTAGCGTTTTAGGTTTAATTATTCTTAAAATGTAACCGCTGTGAATTTAAGCATCAGTAATTGAGTTTTGCAAAGCATTTGTTTAATTCATCTTATGTAAAGCTACCATCATTTATTAAAGTGTTTTATAAGAGTGTTGTCGTTGTAATACATATCTTTGTTTTTTTTAAATCTATGTGTAATATTAAAGCATGTTATAAGCGTATGCTAAGCTTGTTATGGCTTTGGTATGAGAATTATCAATGTGATGCCTGATAAGCGTTTTCGGTTTACTTGTGATTCGTGTTGTTATCCCCTACCCCCATGTTTTATTGTATGTATGTGATTCAGTTGTCGAAAAAAACAAGATTGATAAAGCTAAGCATCTAAACGAGAAGATAGATGAAAATACAAATAAAAGGAAGACTAAAAAAGTTGATCCGGTGGTGAAAAAGGCAAAAACAAAACATGTTGTGGAAGCAGACTCTGATTCAGACCTTGACACAAAAATTAACAGGTTGTTGTCAAAGCGGAAAGAGGTGGAACACAACACCTCTAACCCAGACTTTCAGCGTACGAAAAAGAAAGCCACTAAAGAAAAGAATCCAGCCGAGAGGACATCAAGAAAATCTTTTTTTTAATTTGTAGACAAAAAATTGAAGAATAGGTGTGCACCTTTTAATATTGTTGATGCAGTGAAGGCAATGACCCCTGCCCAAAAAACTTGTATAGAAGAAATGGGTTTCGGGTCAATGTTAAGACTTCAATTAACCTAAACTCCAACAACTTTGGGATATTGGTTGCTCATGAACTATAATAACCGTTTAAATGAATTGAACATTGGAGCGGTGTTATTAAGATAACATTACAAAAAGTACATGATGTGTTGGGGATACCAATGGGTAAGATTCCTGTTTTAGACAAGAGTAGACCAAGATTGGGGGAAGATGTTACTACAGATTTGTTCAAAAATCAATTCCCGACTCCAAGAATAAGTATAAAGCATCTGACAAAGAAACTGGCCGCAGATCAAGGAGTTGGTGAACCGTTTAAGATTATTTTCCTTGTGTTTTTCAACACATGTATAGGATTTATAACAAAATCAACAACAGTCAATCAACGATTCATCTATGCAATCGACAAAGTCTAAGATTTTCCAAATATGGACTGGTGTAGCTATGTAATTGACAACCTGAAGATGACAAAGGAAGAATGGAAGCATGACAATCAGCAATACAACGGTCTGATCACCTTCCTTGTGATGCTTTACACGCATGAATACCAGATAAAATGTGGTCCATTTGAGACTCCCGTCACAACGCTTGCAGTCAACTACATAATAATAACTACTCTTAATAAGATGGAAAAATACTTGGAGAATAATGGTCCACCCTTAGAAGAAGATGATGGAAATGATGAAGATGCTACTGAGGTTGTTGCTGCTGCTGCTGTGACATTTAGTGTTGACGGGGAGGAGATTGATGCGGCTGCTGCTGCTTCTGTGACCGTTAGTGCTGCCGGCAAGGGACTTAATGAGACTGCTGATGCGGCTGTTGCTGATACTTTTGTTGTGACAGTTAGTGCTTCTGGGAAGGGACTTGATGAAGCTACTGCTGCTGCTGCTACTGCTCCTGTGACAGTTAGTGCTGCCGGGAAGGTGCTTGATGAGATTGCATGTGGTGGTACATATGGTGATGCATCTGCCGGTAAGCCTGGAGTTGAAGAAAACACCGCAGTTGAGGGGAAACAAGAACATGGTGAGAAACATTTTGTTTTCTTCTAAGAAACTCTCATATCTCTTATTTCTATATGTATTTCATGTAATGCAACGTTTATATAACAACATTATATATAATTAAAAACAGATGGTTAAAGTTCATCTGAAACAGATAATGCCGATCAAACAGCTGAACAAGATTTGGATGATTATGTAAGCGTTTATTCACCTTTAAGTTTGCAAATGCCAATGGGAACACACACACAGGAGCTAGTTGACTATTATTTAACTCCATTACAACTGGCTGGGATAAGTTGAAAATGTTTTTGAATTAACAATAACTATATTTTCTTTTTACAGTCTTGGAATAAGGCAATGGATAAAAAGTTGAAAAAAATTGATAAAATTTGCTCAGAGATCAACGAGTTGGTCCGTCAAGGAAAGGATAGACATCCATCAAATCACAATATCTTTGCTAGATGTTGTGATTGGGAAAACAGATTCACTAATAATGTGGTCCCTAAAACACAAGAAACTGACACCATAAAACGATTATCACTCTTTAATTTAGGTGAGAAAAAAATTATATTTTCTTCTTTCAACTTTCTCTTTCCCATTTCAAAACTATTTTTTTTAAGTTGAAAGATCTCAATACTTATACAGCTGCAGCAATAGATTAAGTTGATTTAGATGTTGGTGTTGGTGGTCCAGTGGCTACTCAAAAAGGTATTTGGGCTAAATTAATTATAAGTATAATTAAAACGCTCATAAAAAGCTTATACTGTTATTTTAACTTATTACATCTATGTGATGCAGTTGATTCAGATGTTAGTGTTGGTGATCTAGTGGCTAGTCAAAAAGGTATATGCACCAGCTTAATTATAATCATAGTTAAAAATGCTCGTAAAACACTTAGGCTGTTATTTTGAACATATTACATCTTTGGCTATCGTAAAAAATGATGCAGGTGATGCAAGTCAAGAAAAAAATAAAATGTCTCATGCGAAGATATTGATAAAGTTGTTAATACAGTGGTTGAGTGGGCTAAAGAGGGTATTTAATTATTATTAGACTTAATCGTTATGTTCACAGGTTTGTTAACATACGGGTGACGAGTCAATGTTTAGGTCAGTCAAAAGAGAATTAGGGTTAGACTTCTCGATTAAGTAAAATGATGTTTTGTGTAAACAACTTGTGTGTCAAGTTGTGATATTGGATAAGTTAAAATAATGGAGGTTAGCATATCTAGGAAGATAAGGTTGTAACTTGCAACTAGTTATGCAACTTGTTTTAAGATTATGCCGATTTTATGTTGTAATGTTTTAGTATAAATAGGTAGCTAAAGTGTCTTGTATAAGTGGGTGGTTTAATCCCTTTAATACAAAAGCAATTTTGTGACTTTGATTGCCAAAATTATAAATAAAAAACAAAAGGGGTTGAAGGTATTTAATTATAGTTACAATTATTTTCAGTCAAATTTAAAATGAGTTGTTTTATGTTTAACAGTTGACACCAGATTGTCAACAAGTGATACACTGAAATCTACATAATTTCTGAGAGAGTTTGACGTATCCACTAGTGTCACAGAAGATGAAGAAATAATTTCAGAGTATATACTTTTTTGTCTTGAAGACATTTGGGAGGAGGTCTACAAGTCCACTCACACAGAGTCGTTCAAGGTGATCTTTGAAAGCTACTGTCCTGAGATTTATATAACACCAATGCAATGGATGCATTCATTGAACTAATGAACTGTGAAGAAAAGAAAAAATCTGCAGCATCACCTTTCAGATTCTTTGCGTCAAGCACTGTGCTGGTACAAATTAATCTACTTTCTTTGTACTATTATAAAACGCCAATAAACGCTTTAATCATCTGCATTTTAATTATTATATAGACAAGTGACCATTATGTTGAGTCAAGGGGTTACACAGACAAACGAAGACTGCATGTGTTTTCAGACAACATCGAAAACAAATGGCAATGTTTGGAATCATATCACTCAAGGAGGTTGCTATATTGCTCATGCAAATTCTAGCGCCAGTCTCTCAAAAATATCTCCACTTTGCCGCTAAAAGTCTATTCCTATAAATGAAACCCTAAGATCTTTTTGTTTTCCACTCGTAATCGAAGCTCCATATGTGATGTAACCAGGGGCTGTAATTTTTACTCATGGTGTGCTCTTCTTTTGCAACTTGAGAACCAAAAACCTGCATCAAGTTACAAGGGTGAATATTATGGCTGATAGTCAAGGTAATCGTGGTGGTGGTGGTCGTGCCGGTACTCGTGGAGGAAAGGCACCTGCAGGGAGGCGCTATGGTAGTGGTGGGGAGGAGTCTGGTCGTAGTGATGATGTTGGACAGACTCCTAGCTCACGAAGACGTGACATTATTCATATTGAGGAGGCAAGTCATCGTAGTGGTGCTAATGTTGTTGGTCAGACTCCCATCTCACGAAGACGCGACATTCTTCGTATTGAGGATCCCGAGGCTACTTTAGGGAGACGTAGATCCCAAGAGTCCGATTTTGAAAGTAATAGTAAGAAACCTGTTGAGGGAAAGAAATATTATTGTGGGAGATATGTTGTAACGTGTGGTGGTAAAAATGGGAGTACTGCTGGTAGTCATAGTCACGTGGCTTGTGGTGATCCTCTTGCTGATATGGCTGGGGTATTACGTAACACTAAGGTGTTACATGATATCCCTGATGATGAAGATGATGTGATTGATGCGTTGAGAGAGTTAGATGATGATATGCTAGATGATGATGTGTTTGATGATGATGTGTTGCCGTGTGAGGAGATTGAGAAGATTGGCGCACAGATTGTGATTGAAGATGGGATAGAAGAGGGGGAGATAGTAGAAGAAGACGTTGAACAAGAGATCCCAGATGTTGAGAAAGCCGACATGGGTACTGAGATGGATGAGACTGAGTGGGAGGAGCAGCCTAGGTGGAAGGAAGGCTGTGCTCATTGGTTTATTAAGACCAAGAAGCTTGCTGTTCCAGCCATGTTCAAGAAGAGTTATAACATCAAAGGCTATGCTGAGTCGAAGAAGGGAATTATCTGTTGGATATATGATGAACAGATAAAGTTGTTTGTGGTGAAGCGTTATGATGGTATTCAATACTTCAAAAGAACCCTGAGATCTCTCAATACGTTGCCGGAATGTGAGGTGAAGGATTTGGCCAGGTTGGGCCTGATAAATAGAAGTGACGACAACATGGCAAGAGTGATTGGGAAGATCGTGTGGAAAGAAAGCATAAAAGAGAAGAAGTTTGAATTATTAAAGCCACAGAAGGGAAAGCTCGTGGAGGATACAGAAAGGGGAATGAGAGCAGATGGCAAGCCATGGATGGTGATGAAGTACAAACCAATCCGATGCATTAAGGAGGTTCCAATGAAGACTATGCCTCAAGATGTATTGAAGAATCTTAAATGGTGGTATGTTGATTGCCATACTGCTGAAGCCGTGATGGAAGACGAAGACGAACAAGAAGTGCTGAGGGTGTATGATCCGATGCATCTTGTTAACTTATCGAAAGCTGATCTGCAAGTGTTGAATGAAAAGAAGATATTCTATATTCCTGCTTGGAAGGATGAAGCAAGGAAATATCAGCGAGTAGCCACGGTATGTGTTAGAGAAGGAGTGCATGCGTGAAGATACAGGATTACAAGACAAGAGCTTAAAGATCAAGATATGAAGCTACTGCCAAGGGGGAGTCTGTTGGTACATAAATGTCAGTAGTTCATAGTCTAGAGTTTGTAATCGAGTCTGTATTGTTATTTATGTTTTTGTTTATAAGCGAAGTTGTCAACAAGTTCGCCTAGGCGAACTTGTTGAACAAGCGAAGTTATGGACAACTTCGCCTGAACATATCAGGCGAAGTTGTCGTGTATATAAATACAAGCTTACGGCTTGGTTAATGAGTTTTTTCGTGAGTTCAGTTAATCAGTTAGTGTTTGAGTCGATCGAGTCGACGAGATTCTGTATTAGTGATATCATATCACGTGTGTTCGGTTATCAATATAACGTGTTCGTTTATTGTATCGTGTTTGTTTGATTTACTTTCTACACTCGTAACGATCTACGCAGGGATTCCGCACCTGAGTAGACCGCGATATCTCGTGTGATCCGTCCAGGGATCCTACAATTGGTATCAGAGCTTTTGCTCGATTGTGTGGTTCGGGATATTCACGCGGGTGTAGAAATCGTCCCGTTTCGACTATTTGCGGGACGTGTTTTTGGTGTTTTTGATCATTCTTACCTCCTACCATCGTGTTCAAGCCTTTACACCGTCAAAAACCTCGTTAAAATCCGATTTACAGATCTGCAGAAACTTCGTGTTCATCAGGCGAAGTTGCCGTCACTGTGCGTAGGGTTTCGGCGAAGATATAAGGTTAAGCGAAGTTATCCACAACTTCGCCTACCTTCTCAAGTTCGCCTTTCTCAAGCGAAGTTCTCTACAACTTCGCCTACCTTCTCAACTTCGCCTGTATCAGCGAAGTTATCTACAACTTCGCCTCATTCCTAAGTTCGCTTACCTTAAGCGAAGTTAAGAATCAGCGAAGTTAATCAGCAGAGTTATCAGCGAAGTTCTTCAGCGAAGTTCTCTACAACTTCGCCTTCTTCAAGCGAAGTTATCTGTAACTTCGCTTACAGTACTTAAAAAAAAAAAAAAAAAAAAAACTTTTAACTTTTCAGGTTTCTTACTTTTCGGGAAAGATGTCGTCGATCAACATCTCTGAGTTAGTGAAGATGGAAGTTGAAGCAGGGTCGGCTACCAAGGCCCCAAGATTGCTGAAGGGAACCGATTTCGTTGCGTGGAAGGATCGGTTCATACAGTACGTCAAATACCAGGATGCGAAGATGTGGGTATGCATCCAGGATGGTTATATTCCACCAATTATGGAGTATGAAGGTCGGGATCAAATTAAAAAGTATAGCAAAATGGAAGAAGAGGAGAAGAAGATGTATGAGGCTGAGAGCAAGGCTCATGCTGCTATTACCATGGCTCTTCCACAGGAGATCCTTCATACTTTTAGGAAGTACACTTCAGCAAGGGAGCTTTGGGAAGCCCTTGAGAGCAGATTTGAAGGAAATGTAGGAATCCGGGCTTCAAAAATAAAATTGCTCAAAACCCAGTTCTCAGTCTTCAAGTATTTGAAGAATGAATCTTTAGATGATATTATCACTCGATACTACCATCTGATGACTGAATTGAGCAACTATTCCATTTCCTACCGAGAAGAAGAAATAGTTGAGAAGCTTCTAGATGCTCTCCCACCAAAATGGGAGATGTACACTGTGCTGATGAGGGAAGACAAAGACTTTCCCACATATGATCTAGAAACGACAGTCAACTCAGGACCTTTGAGCTTAACATGGTAAGAAAGGAGACATCTATGGATCAGGTTCAAGATCCAAGTATGTATGGAGCTAAAGTCAACACTAGCTCAGGCTCAAAGACTGAATCGGCTGCTTACTACTCGAAGGGAGAGTCGGGCCCCAACTCATCACATGAGGGGCATGTGTCAGTTAACACAAATGGGGATGTTTGCTATGTAGCAGCTGGATCTAGTGGTTCTCAACCCCAGGCAAGCAAGAGTAGTTGCTCTTCAAGTGCTCCCAGCAACAACTACTCCAAGATGCCTATGAGTGTCAAGTCTGCTGAAGAGCAGTTTGGCCTCTATGCTTCTTTCATTGCTTCCTATGAGAACTATATTCAAGGGAAGATTGTTGATCCAGCTATGTTGGATGAAGATTACGATCAGATTGATGCTGATGATATGGAAGAAATGGATCTACAATGGCAGATGGCCATGATTGTAAGGAGGGTGAAGAGGTTTATGAATAAGACCGGTAGAAAGTTTGTCGGAGGACGACCAGGGTTCGACAAGTCAAAGGTAAGGTGCTACAATTGTCAACAAAACGGTCACTTCGCAAAAGAATGTAGGAATGAGCGTGTAGAACGAAGTCAAGGAAAGTCTACACAGCATAATGAGGGGAGAAAAGATTATAGTGACATGATTTCCAGAGGAGATGGTGAATATAACTGGAACCTGCTTTCTAAAGAAACTTTTGAGCAGGCAAATTTGGCAAAGGTTGAAACTGAAGAAAGTGAGAGGGCTACCAAAGAAGAAAAAGCTCTTATGGCAGATAACAATGACCAGCTCTCCGAGGTATGTTCTAAACCTATATGCTCAAAATGTGAGAACTTGTCTGAGCAACTAGCAACCATAACTAATCAGTATGTTAGGTTGGATGCTGAATTTAAAACCTTAAAAGAAGATCATCACTTTACTAAATCAAGAGAAAATAATTATAAAAGCTTGTGAAAAAGATGTTAAAAGTTTAAAAACTAAACTTGCTGAAAAAATTGAAGTGATTGATTTAAGTTATGAGGTTTTGGAAGAAAAGACCAAACTAATTGCTGAGAGAGAAAAACAGATTGCTGACCACCAGGTGAAAGTGGTGGAACTGAATCAAAAACTGGAGCAGTTCAGAAATTCCTCTGCTATTCTTGATCACCTTGTTAGTGATCAAGGTTCCTCTACCAAGAGAGGAGGAATCGGTTATCATGAGGTTCCACCACCGTACAATCACAATTACACTTTTAACCCTAGTGTTCAGAAATCTGTTGACTTTGAGGTTGCTCAGACAGTGCCAATTAAAGTAACTGTTAAAGAACCAAATGTTAGTAGAGGGGAAACAAGTTCGCCTGTTTCAAGTGTTGAAATTTCTGATCAAAGTCCAGTCTCGTCAGATTCGGATAAGTCATCCGAGTCTGGTAAGGCAAAAGAGGAGGTTGTGTTACCCAAGAGTGGAGAAAAAGATAAAACGAATAAAAAGAGTACTCCACTAAACCCGTACGTCCCACCATATGTGAGACGAACGGGCGGTAATATAGCCTCGACATCTAAAACACCGGTTGATAAAAAAGTTGAGCATAGGTGCTGTTTTAGATGTAATCAGTTAGGACATCTTGTTGCAAATTGCCCTCTGAAGCAGCGATTCAGAGGTGTAAGGCCTACTAAAGCTGAGAATAGACCTAATAGTAATTATCATGCTCCTAAAAATGAAAACCACTTAAAATTCAAAAATGTGAATAATTCAGGTTTTCATAGAAACAAATCTCAGTTTTACACTTCTAATAACCAAACCACAAGCTATAATTCTTTCAGTTCTCAAAGGTTTGGAAGGCCTTACAATCAATCTTCAATGAGATATCCTAATGGGATTTACAGGAGTTACCGAGATACTAACTTTGGAAAGCCAAAGTTCGGGATGTTTAGATCCAAGACCAATTGGTCTTGGATCCCTAAATTCTAATCTTTTGCTTTGTTGTGCAGGAACAGTTGAACAGGGCTGCCAATAATCTTTGGGTTGTGGATAGCGGCTGTTCCCGGCACATGACGGGTAACAAATATTTGTTACACGATTTGAAACCTGTTCAAGGAGGGAGAGTAAGTTTTGCCGGAGAAAGTGGAGGCAATATTACTGGAAAGGGAAAGGTGTCGAACGGAAAGATGACATTGGAGAATGTTAACTTTGTAGAAGAATTGAAATACAATATGCTAAGTGTGTCGCAGATTTGTGATAAGGAGTACACCGTTCACTTTACAAAGAACGAGGCGATTGTGTTGAAACCAGGTTTTCAGATACCTGAGGAGTGGATTTTGATGAAGACTCCACGTGAAAGAAATACGTACACTATGGATATGAGATCAACTGAAATGGCCACGGCAGATTCATGCCTTATGACAAAAGCGAGTGAAACAGAGTCCGAATTGTGGCATAGGAGAATGGGGCACATTCATCTTCGGAAGATGAACCACATTGTCAGGAATGGGCTTGTGCTGGGCGTTCCCTTGAAAAATTTCAATTTTGAAGATAAATGTATAGCATGCAAGAAGGGAAAGCAGCACAAGAAATCCCATCTCACCAAGAAAGTAAATTCAATTGCCAGTACTCTAGAATTGCTTCACATGGATCTCTTCGGTCCCGTGTATGCAAAAAGTCTAGGAGGTACTTCATACTGCTTGGTGATCACTGATGACTACTCACGATACTCGTGGGTATATTTCCTGAAATCAAAAGATGAAACGGCTCAGATGGTGAAGAATTTGATTACCAAAGTTGAGAACGTTATGGATAAAAGGGTTAAGTTCATCAGAAGTGACAATGGAACAGAGTTCATGAATTTTGAGATGGAGATCTTCTGTCTTCAGAGAGGGATTGAACACCAATACAGCGCTCCTTATACACCGCAACAGAATGGAGTGGCTGAAAGGAAGAACCGAACGTTAATTGAAGGAGCCAGAACTATGCTGGCTGATTCAAAGCTTCCTGTGGTGTTTTGGGCTGAAGCTGTTGCTACAGCCTGTTATGTTCTGAATAGAGTCTTAACTGTTAAAAGACTGGGTAAGACATGTTATGAGCTTATGCATGGAAGAAAGCCCAACTTGAGTGGTCTAGAACCATTCGGGTCCCCTTGTTCGATTTTGAAGACAAATTCTAAATTTGGTGAAGTAGCCGATGAAGGAATCTTAGTCGGCTATGTTGTTGGGACTCCCAACAGACGTGTCTTCAATACATCGACAAGCAAGATTGAGGTGGTGTGTAACACAGATATCACAAGTTACCAACCGCCAAAACCAAGCAACGGACCTGCGGAGTTTTTCGACTATGTTAAACTTTTTAAGTCTTTTAACATACCGGATTTAGATATCTCTGAAGAAGAAGAAAGAGTTGCTACGAAGATGATCCTTGATGAGGAAGAAAATCTATTGCAAAGACAGCTGATTGATAAATGTCAACCTTCCTCATCAAATACTATCGATACCCCTGCTGCCTCAACTGAAGAAGAATTTATCAATCCTTTTCACTCTCAGCATGAAACAACCATTGACGAGCTCTCTTCTAACTTGGAAGACAATTTGCATGTCGGTTCTGTTCCGACCACGAGAATTCATAAAGATCACCCTTTGGAGAATGTGATTGGTGATGTGTCCTCCGGTGTACAAACAAGACGTAGCTTGGATGAGCACACCTGTGTTTACACAAGCATTAAGGAGACAGGAATAATCAACGAATGCTTGTACACCTGCTTTATCAGCCAGATTGAACCGAAAAATTACCAAATGGCTTTAAAGGACAGCTCGTGGGTCGAAGCCATGCAAGAAGAGTTGGCTCAGTTCAAGAAAATGGAAGTTTGGGATTTGGTTGAAAAACCAAAGCATGTGCATGCGATTGGCACAAAATGGGTGTTTAAGTGCAAGAGAGATGAGAAAGGGATTATCATAAGAAACAAGGCGAGTCTAGTTGTGAAAGGATTCAATCAACAAGAGGGGATTGATTATAATGAAGTGTTCGCTCCTGTCGCAAGGTTGGAAGCCATAAGATTGTTTTTGGCGTTTGCTGAATATAAAAAGATGAAGGTATTTCAATTGGACGTGAAGAGTGCTTTTTTGAATGGGAAAGTTGATGAGGTTGTGTATGTTGAGCAACCTCCGGGTTTTCCTGACCCAGATTTTCCAGACCATGTGTACAAGTTAAGCAAGGCATTGTATGGATTACATCAGGCACCTCGTGCCTGGTACTCAACTCTGTCAGACTACTTGCTTGAAAATGGGTTTGAAAGAGGTCAGATAGATAGCACGCTGTTTGTGAAGAGACAAGGAAGCGACTTCCTGCTAGTGCAAGTCTACGTGGATGACATTATTTTTGCTGCATCAAAAGTCTCCATGTGTCAAGATTTTGAGACCGTCATGAAGAAAAGGTTTGAAATGAGTGCTATGGGTGAACTAACTTTCTTTTTAGGATTGCAGGTTGATCAAAAGAAGGATGGGATGTTCATTCACCAGACCAAGTATGTCCATGATGTGCTCAAACGATTCAAGATGGAGGACAGCACTCCATTCGACACTCCAATCTGCGTCAATCACAAATTGGGTGCTGAGTCAGACGGTGATGCAGATGTGGACCCAACTCAGTATCGGGCTATTATAGGTTCTTTAATGTACTTAACTGCTTCTAGGCCTGATATAATGTTTGCTGTTTGTCTTTGTGCTCGTTTTCAGGCAAACCCAAAGGAATCTCACATGAAAGGTGTGAAGAGGATCTTGCGGTATCTCAAGGGCAAACCGAAGCTGGGGTTGTGGTACCCGAGAGGAGGAGACTTGGAGCTAGTCGCCTACACAGATTCTAATTATGGTGGGTGCAATCAGAGTCGGAAGTCAACAACAGGAGGATGTCAGTTTCTTGGTGGCAGATTGGTGTCGTGGCAATGCAAGAAACAGACTTCGGTCGCAATTTCAACCTGTGAAGCAGAATACATGGCAGCATCCAACTGCTGCTCCCAGGTTCTTTGGATTCAACAACAGTTGCGCGACTATGGTCTGAATTTCTTACTTACTCCTATTTGCATTGATAACACAGCTGCTATCTCAGTAACTAACAATCCCGTGAAACATAGTAAAACTAAACATATTGACATACGTCATCATTTCATACGGGATTGTGCTGAGAAGAAACTGATAGTGCTTGAAAAGGTGGATACGCTTGATAATTTCGCTGATCTTTATACTAAAGCGTTTGATAAAACAAGATTTCAAAACCTTATCGAGCTAAATGGGATGATCAATCCCGAGTAACCATGCTTTTCTTGTAATATTTAAAAAAAAAAAACAAAAAAAAAAGGGTCACT
Source organism: Bidens hawaiensis (assembly GCF_021521415.1). Lineage (NCBI taxonomy): Eukaryota > Viridiplantae > Streptophyta > Magnoliopsida > Asterales > Asteraceae > Bidens > Bidens hawaiensis. The sequence goes on along the minus strand of NW_027491058.1, from coordinate 1,019,859 downwards.
ATCGCTTAAAAATATGTCGGTTACATCAGTTTGAAGGACTTGTCTTCGGATATGTTTTGGTCCTCATTTTCTACTTGTAGATTTTGAGGATAGCCATTAACCAGATTACTGATTGTGACCGGGGCGGTTTATGATGAGTTTTCATTCTTTCGCTTAAAATTAGTCGATCATACTTAGTTATAAGGACACATACTAGTATGTGGTCGGTCCAGCTGATCCATTGGATCTTCGGGATAGCCGTTTACCTGAAGACTTTGTTTTGGTCTGGGCGATTAATGTTAAAATTTTTTTTAAAAAAAAGGGAAATGAAATTATTTTTCAAGTCTACTACTTCGTAAGAAGTACGTTTGCTATGTTAAATGGAAAATTGATCCAACCTTGGAAAATGATAGATATACTAACTTTGTGTGCTTAACTAGTGAAGTTATTAGGCTTAAAAGGCTTTAGGACAGTCATTGTATGTCATGGTAACTTTTTATGGTGCGTAAAAGTAGACGTGATACAAACTAAATCTACTTGATTTTACGTGGAAACTCCTTAAGAGTTTTGCATGTCTTCATATATATCTTTCCGAATGATAGGCAGAAAAGCGATTACCCAGTCATACACTAGCCCATGTGTGTTCTGATTCCCGTGAAGATAGCGTTTCAAGAAACTGCAGTGATCCAGATTCGGGACTTGCAGTTGATTTACTACTCTGAAGTCTATGTAAATTTGTGAGTTATTAAAAAAAAAATAAAAAAAATTGAGTTATTGAAACATTCTATAACTGAAAATGTCAAGACTTCTCAATCATAGAGTAAGAAGGAGAACGGGAAGCAGATGAAGAGTAATTACAAACCTAATCAGACATTATGGGTCGAGGTCAAGTCGGGGTGACTTGGGGAAAGTCAAATACGCTTTGAGGATAGATAGGAGGCAGCAATATTTCTGAGTTGTTGCCCACTTAAATTTTGAGGCTTAATTGAATCTAACTCGTATCACAGAAACGATGAAAACCATCTTAAGTTATTTACATGCTTACAACCTGTCTCTTTATGTCATAATACAGCTAAACACGGATCTATGTGACAGTCACATACTTAGTATGATTTCTGTTCGGATCTTTTCTAAAACGTAGCAGTCCCTATCCAGACTGAAATTTGATCCCTTATACTTAAATTGTTTAAAGTTTTCTTTTTCTGTAGTTGTATTTGTTTATAACGGGTTACTTGGACTTGAACGTGTCATTTAGTTCTTAAAGGAAAGTTTTATAACTTAATTGGAAAAATGTTAAACTTATAAGGTTAAATTTTGTAAATATATAGGCGATGTTGTTGAACAGGCGAAGTTGTGGATAACTTCGCCTAGGCGAAGTTATCCGTAACTTCGCCTGAATAACTCCGCCCATATATATGGATTTTCAACAGTCAATTCGTTCATTATTCTAAATATCAGCGAACTTATTCTCGTCTTCACAGCGAACTTACACAGATACAAAACTTGTTATCTTGTTCTTCGATTTCAAACCGATCTAAAGGTTGTTTGGGTTCTTTTATCACATGTTATATGTTCATTGATGTTAATATAAGGTTGTTTCGACAACCGGTTAATAACCTCGAACAACCGATCTTTAAACCCGAGTTCAAAACTTGTTTTACGTGTTCATGTACAAACTGGTCGTTTAGTTATCATTAATATCATGTGTTTGAGCCTCCTCAATCGTCAAAGTTAATCGAAACACCGGTTTTCCGGATTTCGATTAACCTTACTGTCGCCGTTTCAGATTCAGGCGAAGTTAAGGTTTAGGCGAAGTTATCCGTAACTTCGCCTGAAGCTTAAATTCGCCTGAGGCGAAGTTATCCGTAACTTCACCTGATGCTCAACTTCGCCTGAAGCTTAAATTCGCCTGAGGCGATGTTGTGGTGGTGCGAACTTAAAGATGAAGCGAAGTTGTTCCCAACTTCGCCCCACCTTTAACTTCGCCTGGAACCTTTTTAACTTAATAATTTTTAGACGAACTTAAAGCTGAAGCGAAGTTGTTCCCAACTTCGCCCAAACTTTAACTTCGCCTATACAGTCTTTATCACAACTTCGCTCATGGTAATAAGCGAACTTGTGTTATGCTTTAATGTTTATCTAACTTGGTTCGTTTGTCGCAGATATGGCTGCTGTTGCCGGTGCTGGAGGTGCTGGAGGAGATGACGGAGGAGACAATCAGAGGCAATTCTTCCCGGGTCACAACATGTTCATCACCTTAGACCCGGAAGCGAGTGGTGTGGAGGATTATCGCGAGATAATCACATTCCTCCTACGCTCGAGGATATTTCACGCAATCACGACGACACTGCCGATATCCTTACCCAATATCGAGGACTTCTGGCAGACGGTGGAGTACGATTGTCGTGTTGAGCCCCCGGTTATGAGAGCAACAGTCAATAACCAAGAAGTTCAGTTCTCATCTGAACAAATACGGGTGGCGTTACGCTTTGGAGAGGAGACTCGGAACGACCCTACGGAGTTTGTTGCTCCGTTTCGTGATGGAGCATTTCTAAGAATGGGCTATTCTGGTCCATTGGGCGATACCCAGAGACGGAAGGGGTTCCTACTTGATCAGTGGCGCTTCCTCATGCACGTTATGATAGTATGCATGTCTGGGAGGAAGGCGGGCACTGACGGTATGGGTGCGACCATGCAGTCCGCAATGACTGCTCTGACCTATAACAAACGTTATAGTTTCAGTCAGATGGTCTTTTACGAGATTGATAGATAGAGGAGGGCGATGGCTCGTGAGCGGTTCATAATGTATCCAAGATTCATCCAGATGATCTTGAACCATGTGGCTCCGAATTTGCCACAACGACGCCCGATAAGATACGTGGAGAGTGTGAGCAAGCGTATCTTTGCTCAATGTCGCACATCCAGTGCTAGGAGCAAGCCTGAACGTCGTCCAAGGCATACTCCACTCTTCGGGTACTTGATAAACCCGGGGTATGTGCCAGCTCGGGGGAAGAGTTCAGAGACCCTCAACCACAACAGGCAGGAGCAACTCGTGATGTACCTACTGTGCCTGTTGTATCGGCTGAGGAGGATGTTGACCTTGATGCTGCATTTGGCGGCCAAGGTTTCTTTGACATGGATCGTTTTGATCCACCTGAAGAAGTGCAGGTCCTGCTGCACAGGTGAGGGAAGTGATTGTGACTAGAGCAGCTACGACGGTGGCTGGCTCAGATCTTGACGAGGTTATGGATGAGGCGAGAAGGATGATGGTGAGACGAGAGAGAACGTTAGGGAAGAGAAAGAGGACAGTGGATGATAGTGAGTCAGAGGAAGAAGAGGAGGACATACACAAGTTGATCAGACGTTCGAGACGTGAAAGGACAGGTGCTGGTATGGGAGCTGGAGAGACTTCACGTGTTATACGTTTTGCTCCATCCGCACTGTCAGGTATGTCAATCGTTCCTACTTCTGTACAGGTTACAAGCGCCGCAGATGTTCCTGTGGTGGCTACATCAGCCGTCGGCATCCCATCCACTACACTACAGACGATGACTCCGGAGATTGTGTCGTTACCACCTCCAACGCTTACTCCTTCAGAGGTGGTGGCATGGTTTGTAGAGTCGACGGTCGTCGCAACTGCAGGGTTGTCGGTCACGATACCACCTGCGGTTACGTCCACAACTGCTTCTGAAGTCCCAGTTGCATTCGAAATCCCTGCTGAGTATACTCCAGATACATCTAATATGAGATTTGATTTCAATGCAACCATCTCAGACTCGGAGAGAATAGCTGCACTTGAGATGGTCGTGGCAGAGCAATCGAGGATAAACTTTATCCAGACCCAGGCTATTCAGCGCCTTGTAGAAGAGAATCAACTACAGTCGTCCCTCCTGGTTAAACATGGGCGTATTATAGATGCTATGAAGGAGTTCTTGGCATCTCAGGAGGAGACAGGCTGTAGAGGCGACGAGTTAAGGACTAAAAAGAGAAACGACAGAGACGATGATCCCAATGCACCGAAAGGTGCAGGTGGTGAGTTGCCAAGAACTACTCAAGCTCTTGGGACTTCCACAGCTCAGGGAGAGTCTGCAGGTGCAGTTGGTGGTGATGATGTGGTGATGGTTGATGATGAATATGATGTGATTGATGTGTTGAGAGAGTTAGATGATGATATGCTAGATGATGATGTGTTTGATAATGATGTGCTGCCGTGTGAGGAGATTGAGAAGATTGGCGCACAGATTGTGATTGAAGATGGGATAGAAGAGGGGGAGATAGTAGAAGAAGACGTTGAACACGAGATCCCAGATGTTGAGAAAGCCGACATGGGTACTGAGATGGATGAGACTGAGTGGGAGGAGCAGCCTAGGTGGAAGGAAGGCTGTGCTCATTGGTTTATTAAGACCAAGAAGCCTGCTGTTCCAGCCATGTTCAAGAAGAGTTATATCATCAAAGGCTATGCTGAGTCGAAGAAGGGAATTATCTGTTGGATATATGATGAACAGATAAAGTTGTTTGTGGTGAAGCGTTATGATGGTATTCAATACTTCAAAAGAACCCTGAGATCTCTCAATACGTTGCCGGAATGTGAGGTGAAGGATTTGGCCAGGTTGGGCCTGATAAATAGAAGTGACGACAACATGGCAAGAGTGATTGGGAAGATCGTGTGGAAAGAAAGCATAAAAGAGAAGAAGTTTGAATTATTAAAGCCACAGAAGGGAAAGCTCGTGGAGGATACAGAAAGGAGAATGAGAGCAGATGGCAAGCCATAGATGGTGATGAAGTACAAACCAATCCGATGCATTAAGGAGGTTCCAATGAAGACTATGCCTCAAGATGTATTGAAGAATCTTAAATGGTGGTATGTTGATTGCCAGACTGCTGAAGCCGTGATGGAAGACGAAGACGAACAAGAAGTGCTGAGGGTGTATGATCCGATGCATCTTGTTAACTTATCGAAAGCTGATCTGCAACTGTTGAATGAAAAGAAGATATTCTATATTCCTGTTTGGAAGGATGAAGCACGGAAATATCAGCGAGTAGTCACGGTATGTGTTAGAGAAGGAGTGCATGCGTGAAGATACAGGATTACAAGACAAGAGCTTAAAGATCAAGATATGAAGCTACTGCCAAGGGGGAGTCTGTTGGTACATAAATGTCAGTAGTTCATAGTCTAGAGTCTGTAATCGAGTCTGTATTGTTATTTATGTTTTTGTTTATAAGCGAAGTTGTCAAAAAGTTCGCCTAGGCGAACTTGTTGAACAAGAGAAGTTATGGACAACTTCGCCTGAACATATCAGGCGAAGTTGTCGTGTATATAAATACAAGCTTACGGCTTGGTTAATGAGTTTTTTCGTGAGTTCAGTTAATCAGTTAGTGTTTGAGTCGATCGAGTCGACGAGAGTCTGTATTAGTGATATCATATCACGTGTGTTCGGTTATCAATATAACGTGTTCGTTTATTGTATCGTGTTTGTTTGATTTACTTTCTACACTCGTAACGATCTACGCAGGGATTCCGCACCTGAGTAGACCGCGATATCTCGTGTGATCCGTCCAGGGAACCTACAATTCTACAACAAGATCATTTCTTTGTGGTTACCTTCAATATTCAAACAACAGTGATAGAATTACTTGAAAACAGTGCAAATCAAGAAATACCAGCTGATGCAAAGTTTAAAAGCTTAGAAGACAAATCAAAAGAAATTAGAGAGAATTTTGAAGAAATATATGGAAAGACTCCTGATATACTGGTAAACATATATACCTTTAACCCAAAAAACATACATACCTATTATAAAAATTGTCAAAATACTTAAATTGCTTTCTATTTTGTTTAGAGAAACGTCTTTTGCATGTATCTTAAGACAATCAAACACCCCATTACTCAGCAAATCAAAATAGAAAGAATCAATAGAGTGAAGATGGGATGGAGAACAAAAAATAATGGAATAGATTGTGGTATTTTTGCTATGAGACACATGAAGAAATATGATGGGAAGAGACAATGAGGGTGTAATTTTTGCAAGGAAGGCCTAAACAACAAAAGCAGCTAAAAAGGTTGAGGACAAAGTATTTGTGCAAAATCCTCCTATCGGATGCAAACCAACTCAGAAATACTCTTATCAAGAAAGCACAGGTATTCCATGAAAATAACAACATTGTTTTAACCGGTGAAGATTTGATTGCTGAACTTAAGAAAAGGCAAAAACAAATTTGAATGATTTCAAACCTGACTGCTATGTACTTTAAGATACTTGTTAGATGTTATGATATAGCCTTATGGAGATCTCTAGTATTATGTTACCACTTTGTAATGTAAGTTAATAGTTTACATGTTGAATCCATGTTTTAACACAAACATAAAAATTTTATTATTACCAAAACACAAATAAAACCACACCATCACTACATCATAAACACTCATGAAACACCATCACATACTAATCTCTGAGTGACATAAGAAACTTCAAATTCAATTCCATTGAGCAATTCAGTTCCAGAATTTCCTTGCCCAAAAGCTTTAACTTGTCAAGCTCTCTCTGTCCTACATCAACCATAAACAAAACAGCAAGATCTCGGATAGTACTAGCGGGCATTCGAGTAAGAACTTTTTCAATGACATCCCTAGAATCCAAGTTGTTGCTAGTCTTTACAAATTCTTCAGTAAGGGTTTCCCGACAAGCTTTATCTGCCTCGATTTGATCCTCAATTTGCCTCCTAAGGACATCCTTGTATGATGTGGATGATGACGAGCAATCCATTATTAACTAAAAATAATAATTTAAAATTATGTAGGTATATGAGTTTAATAAATGTGGTGTAGGTATATATAACCAAAAGGCTCACGGACCAAACAGTTAATATGTAAGCAAAATTATTAAACGCTTACAGTACGCTCACAAATTAAAAAGGAAAAAGCCACCTTTAAAGTACACTCACGGACGAATAATAACTCTATAATAAAAAAAACAAAAGGATGTCCCATGCTTGGGAAACGCTCACACTTGTCTCATGTGTTTTTTTAACTAGAGATTAATTACATTTATATCACCTGTCAAAATTGGGAAAAATATTTCTATATTATGCACTTGTCAAAATAATTTGGGAAATTAATTACACTTATACCTACTCACCTGTCAAAAATTTTGGAAAAATATTTATGTAATGATAGCCTACATTAAAGTTAATTAAAATAAAAAAAAACTATATCTCACGCTTGGGAAACGCTTTAAATAAGCTATATCTTACTAGATAGGCTACAAATCAAACTTAACTATATTAAATTACTGTCTCCACTACCAAAAATTAAATTTTAGGTCTATATATTATAACATCTATTTTGTTATTCACTCACACTAAACATTTCAAAAAAATAATAAAAATGTATTATTGTGACAAAACCGTGAAAAACGTGATGAAAGCAAGGATGTCTCTTGAAAAAGAGAAAGACGACACATTGTTGAAGACAATCGAAGAGATTATGGCTAGACACACATTTGAAAAATCAAAGACCCTCGACTCGTGTAAACACATGTTGATGGAACCAGACACTGAGTTTAAGGCAAAGGCTGTTGATTATCTGAAACAACAGTCTACATGCTACGACTCAGTGTGTGGGACTCTGGTTGACACCGTAACTATGGTGTCAACCAACATGAGTTTTAACTAGCTGGGGCCGGAGATTGTGAACAAGGCGGAGTGATGGTGATGTTAGCTTTGCTCGTCTTGGTTTTTTGTGATGTATTGTAATGGTACTTTTTGTGTGACATCTTTTGATGAATGGTAAATATGGATTATCTTAAAATCCTTTCTTAACAAGTTTTATGGATCGTCTAATGGCTATCTCTTTCTTTGTTAAAATGCTTGTGATTAGGTTAAAATATGTTATATATTTGTTCAAACGAGTCTATTATGCTTGTAACACGCTAATGTACAAAAACATGTATAAATATCCTAATACGCTAGTAACACGCTTATCCTCTTTAATTTAAATTAAAAACTATGCCAATAATCTATTGGTTCTTAACTAAAAGGGAGGCAAAACTCAAAAAGCTCCAAATTGGCTCCAAATATTCAAAAACTCCAAATTATTTAACACTCCAAAAATCAAATTACACTGCAAATTATTAAAAAACTTTTCCACTCCACAAACCGTACGACACTGAAGGCTACTCCAGAAAAAACAATCGAAGATGAAGCTTATAGATCAAACAATCGAAGAAGAACATGTTTTATACTCCGATGAGGAAACCAACGACGACGACGACGCTCAATCAGACGACACTGAAGGCTACTCCAGCGAGGAAGCCAACGACGAAGACGCTGAAGGAGACGATGATATAGCGACGATGGCTATCGAACCCATCAATAGTTTGGCTACTACGAAGAAACCTACTAGGGGGTTGACGAGGTTACCTAAGCTACGTACCAATTAAGCAAACTCTGGTGGTGTCAGACTGGTAGTGGAGTTTGATAATCTGGGTAGGTTCACTGGCCAAAACAGTTCAAAGTTTGCAAGTTTTTTTAGGGGATGTTGTAAGGGAAATAGTTGGCTTGAGACATTTTAGTTGGAGGGAGGTCACAAAGGAGCTTAGAGATAATTTGTGGGAACAAATAACGGTTATTCTTTATTTTTATTTGTGCATTTTATATTTTGAGAAGTAATTTACCTTTACTTTATTATATTATGCAGAAATATTTTGAGATTGCGGCGTGTCATAGGCCTTCTGTGATGAATCGACTCAGACACCTTCTTCGAAATTTCCGAAGAAAATTGTATGCCAAATACATTATGCCGAACATCGGTAAACCTCTGAAGCTGAAGGCGATACCCAAGGGACACAGGACGATGATCAGGCAAGAAGACTGGGATCGCTTCGTTGAGTACACACAATCAGAGAAGTTTCAGGTATAAATCCTCTACACTATCAGAGAAGTTTATGTTTTTTTTAAATATAATTAAATTTGTGGTTGAAGAAACACTCGGCTTCAACAAAGGGAGCTCGAGAAAACAATGTTTTTGATCATCACATGGGACGAGGGGGGTATTCCTACCTTCGAGAGAACTGGTAATCACCTCGCTCCCTAGTTCAATGATTTGTTGGTTATGTGTATAATGCATGACAGTCAGCTGCTTTCTATTGAATATCTTACAAGGTCAAAAACCAGGAACTTGCACCGGATGAGATCCCCGGCCGTGCATTAATGTGGATGAAAGCAAGGGAGGACGAAGATGGTGCATACAAGAATGCTGTTGTCGAAGGCGTGGTAACCAAATTAGTATGTTATACTATTAAACTTTTTAATCATGTTAAAGTCAGTTCATTGCGACACACACAACCTTATATTGGCGTCAAACAAATTTAGTCTGTCTAACTTGTCTCAACACTTGATGTGGATACATAAGCGTGTTACAAGAGTAATAGACTTTGATTCTTGTACATAAGCATGTTACTAGCGTATTAGAATATTTATATATTTTTTTGTACATAAGCGTGTTACAAGCGTAATAGACTCGTTTGAACAAATGTATAACATATTTTAACCTAATCGTTTACAAAGTGTTTATTTACTTATAGTAGTTCATGAAATCTGACGTTTTATGCAGGTTCAGCATGAAGAGCAGATCGCCTCCGGAGCCCTGACACTTGAACCGTGCACAGATGCCGTCACCTTAGTGCTTGGCAAAGAGAAAGGTGGGTTTTTAAAAGGGATTGGGTACGGATTGACAGCAGGAAAATATTGGGGAGTGAGTCGGGTAAAAGGCTTGTTTAAGGAACGGATTGCCCAACTTGAGTATGAGGCGGTGCAGAGAGATGAAGTGGTGAACAAGTTGACGTCTCTACTTGAATCCATGAATGCTATGCTAGCAAGCCGTGAGAAGGAACAGTTAGCATTTGAGGCCAGGTTTAGACTTCTCGAAGGAATGTTGCCGCAAATGTCGGCAAGTCAAGTAAGTGACGTATGTTACATATAAACATATTAATTAATGCATTCAACATACATAATTGGCACTGTTTTTGTCACAATTCTTAGGTAAATCCTGTTCCCAATCAGGTTGGTTCTAACCAAAGTACTAGTACTGTGGGGAAAAATAAAATGCCAACACTAGTAAGTATTTGACAGTTTTTCTTTGTTTATTACAACTTTCCATGTGATTTTTCATGGGAAAAATTGATTTACAGGACAGTTCTTTGGGAAACATCCTTACCTCAGGTGAGGCTGTGCAACAAGAATCCGCTCCTCAGGTAAGCATTTGACAGTTTGATTGATTTTTTTTAATAATTAACTTTTCATCTGAGTGTGCTGATTTTGCATAAGTTAATTGTAGGCCAAGTCTGTGGATAAAATAGTTGTCCAAACGGTACTCGCTCCCCAGATCGCGACATCGGTAAGTATTTGACAATTTCGGTACTTTTTATAATTCGTTTCCAATGTGAGTGTGCTCATTTTCTATTACCGAATTGCAGGACAAGTCCGTGGATAAAAATGTCGATCCCCATGGCGCGACATCAGTAAGTATTTGACAATTTCAGTTTTTGTATTTTATAACCTAATAAGTCTAACAATTCCAATTTCTTTTATATTACTAATGAAGCCTGTAGAGGAAAATGTTGACCAAACATCAACACAACTACACCACACTCCGGATTAACGGCTCAAAAAAACCAACAGTACTTGACAGTTTCATATTTTTGTTCCGAGTTTTCCCTTTAATTGTTGATTGATTTCCATCCATAAGCTGCTTCATAGAATGGTTTTTAGGTAAAACGGAGAAGCCGTAAAAGAAAAGTTGATGTATCTACGGATGAAACTTCCCCACATCATGAAATAAAGGTATGTACTGCGCGAAACATTGTTAATTTCACACCAACATGGCATATCCATGGGTATGTACTTATATATTGACTTCAACTAAGCCATCTTAATTTCCCATGCTTGTTTATAGGTGTATGAGTGTCGTTTGTGTCTGAATGACAAGCGTAAAAAAGTGGCACAAGGTAGAGTTCATTGGTCACCGGTTCCACAACAGTTGCATGGAAAAGCCATCCCGGAGGGTTGCTATAAAGTTAGTATTAGTGAAGCCATAAAGGAACAAGCAATTATTCCTTGTGAGGCAGGTGAAATTAGGACTGTTGGTGACGCAACTGGTACTTTTGTTGCTTGGCCAGAACACCTAATCTTATGTGACCAGGAGGTTTGTTCCCTTTTAACTTTAAACCTATACGAAAACTTAACCGGAAAAATATCTATGTTCATTTTCATTTATTTTAAAAAATGAACACTTGTGTTCGTTTATGTTCATTTGTTTATAGTCTAAACTAACATAATTGAATAAAGATAAATGAACATAAATGAATGTACACTCATGAACATAAATGAACAAACGAAAAATGTGTTCATGTTCGTTCGTTTAATTAAACGAACACAAATTTTGTGTTCATGTTCGTTCGTTTATTAAATACACGAACATAAACGAACTTCCCGCCAAACGGCCAAGGATAGTTCAACGAACATTTGGTTTGTTTGCAGACCTACTATTTTTTTCTATCCAATTACAAAATATCACAAGAGATCATATCTTTTGTGACAAGGAGGTTTGTTCCTATTTTGTTCTATTAAATTACAAAATATGACATTAATTATACATATTTGTTTTTTATATTCTGTTGTTCCAGTTACCACCACTCCCATCCTCAAAAGAACCAGACAGAGCTGGCAAGAAGCCAAAGGCGAAGTACACAACGATACACAGGGTGACTAAACAGAAGACAAGGAGCAGTGCCAAGAAAACCGACACCTTAGCTAGTATATAGGTAGTCGTTATTTTGTATTTTGTAAGATATTTTGCATATATCTTACAAAAATATGTATACATTTGCTTAAGTGAATATTATTGTTAATATAATTTGTTTCTAATTTTGTTTTGTCATGCTTGCTTACAGCTGTTTTATATTACTGCACAAAAAATAAAAATAATTATATATTGTCTAATTACACACTATTTGGCCACATAGAACACATTAAATAGGTGTGGCCAAAAGTAAGACAATTATGTGACGAAAGGGTAGCAACAACTATTTGGCCACACCTCAAATTACAAAAATAAGAATCTATAAATGACCATTAGCCACAACAAAAACATTGTTGTGTGACGAAAGGGTAGCAAAGTTGATGGAGATAACAAATTATATGTGGCTAAAAGTGTGACATAGCCACACTGAAAACTCGTGATTTTATATATCACCATTACCACCATGCTTGCTTTGTTTTTGTGTGCGTGACGGAATCATATAAAACTTCATATAAAAAATCACCAAGTGTGACCAAATGGCATAAAATAACCACACTAGCCATTGGCCACACTTTCATCACTTGGTTTTTGTTTGTGTGGCGGAACGAGATCATATGTCATTGGAAAAATCACTATGTGTGACCAAAAGTATGATAATAACCACACTTTATATTACAAAAGCAATATGTGTGACAAATGGTAAGACAATGGCCACACCACAAACTACAAAAGAGTGTTTGAGTGGCAAGTTCACAATTTTAGCCACATTTACAATAACCTCCAGTGTCTATATGATATGATTGGCCAAACAATACATCACTATGCGTGACGAAAAGTTTGACAATAGCCACACTTTAAATTAGGAAAAGCATTATGTGTGACAAACGGTAACACAATGGCCGCACCACAAACTACAAAAGAGTGCTTGACTGGCAAGTTCACATTTTTAGCCATATTGACAATAACCTCCAGTGTCTATATGATATGATTAGCCACACAATACCTCACTATGTGTGAAAAAAAGTTTGACAATAGCCACACTTTAAATTACGAAAATCATTATGTGTGACAAACGGTAAGACAATAGCCATACTATAATCTACAAATGAGTGTTTGAGTGGCAAGTAAACATTTTTAGCCACTTTTAATGTAATATCCACTATCTATATAATATAATTAGTCACACTATTATTAAATTTAGGTGGCCATTTCTTTGATATATCCACACGATATAGGTCACAATGCACGCTTAACACAACCCTATTGGCCACATTATTATAAAATTCATGTGGCTGAAACATGAATTCATGTGGCTCTATACGTGCAATGGTCACTCATAGTAAATAGTCATGTAGCCATTTTCTACCATTTAGCCACACTTATTGGAAAGGCTTCTTGATGGCCAGCAACTAATGCGTGTACCCTTTAGCCACACTTATAACCACATAAGGCCATATCTGTGGGTGGCCATATCATACCCACAGTGTCGCGACCTTTGGTCACATATGACCTGAACCAAATGTGTGTGGCTAAAGGCCTACGGCCATACTTTTTCGTGTGACCAAAGGTTAATTTTCACTTAGTGGGTTTAATTGTGAAAATACCTGTTTTTGCTCGTTAAGAACCCTAAAGAGGTCGGTTTTCAATTGACCATCAAAACTCTTTTGATTCACGACTTTGATAGAGGGATTTGATGTATTATGATGATACAAAGGTTTTTCATTTACACAACTTACCCGGATTCACAATAGATAGAGCTAGAAAAACGAGTCAAACGATTAAAACTTGAACTTTGAAAACTCATCTGTCTTGAAAAGCTTGAAGAACTTGGAGATTTCATTGGTGACGACCAATGGACGAATTTTAGGGATGGTGGCTAAGTTTTGCATTAGGAATTTGGGTTTAGAAAATAGTTGGTTTAAATATTAAAGACTTTAAATCATTTATTAGGCAATTAACTCGTTTAGGCAATAGAATATTCGTTTAATGACGAAATCAACTTACATAAAACATAAAATTTGTTTTTTTATAAATAAGGTATGAATATAGACATGTAGGGGGTCAAGGGGGTTTTCTTGTAGCTCAATACACGCGATTAGGCCGAAAATAACCTGATTTTGCATTCAAAACGAGCAAAAAACGAACTAACCCCACCTAGCTACAGAAAAGAGGCTCTAGCTGTCACGCGGCTAGCATAGGGGTGGTCTCCCCGTGTGGCGAGGCATGGAAGATTTTTCAAATAGTTTCAAAACTGTCAATTTTTCAAAAAGTTTCATAAATACGTTTTTTAGCCATTTGAGCGATTTTAAAAGTTTTTAACATTGTTTGACTAGTTTGAAAGATAGAGTATATAAAATATGTTACACCAAGTTAAATAATATTAAATAGAAAATTTAAATAATTCGAAAGATTCAAAATATATTCCCGAGTCGGGTAAACAAATACGAGTTCAATTACGAAAAACCCGAGATGTTACAGTCTCTCATACTTTTGTGAATTTTGACCCGAAATTAAAGAAAACTAAAAAACAGTCTTAATATAATCAAATCTTAAGGAAAACATTTTGAAAAAATTTACTATAACATGGAACATTGAGTAATCTAAGCAATGCTCCAAATGAAAATCCGATAAGGACACTTATATATTGGATGTACCAATGGCGTATCCACCTTGTCTGTATCATCTTAATATTTGTACCGTTACCCAAAACTACTTTCGGTTCCAGATTATGTCACACAATAGCATATATCATGATTTCCATGCGAGGACTTTGATAATTATGTTCCGGACCATAATTACTTTCACGGATGGTCCATATGCTTCAGTCCACCGTGTGGCTTTACAAAAACATTTGAAAATATAATTTCAATGGTAAAATAAAAATCTTTTAGATGAAAAAGTTATAAGTGAGACATCTTTTAAATAAACTAAAATTTATAGCTTTGTTATTTAAAATGGTGAATTTAGTAAAACAACCCTTCGATAAACATAACATTTTTTTATTTTTAAATTTTAAATCTTATAATAATAAAAATTATTTGAATCAAAATTCTTGAATAAAATTACAAGACAAATTTATAAAGGTGGATAAGAATTGTAGATTAGACATCTAGTATAGGAGATAAGATAAATTCTTCCCGAGAGACATAGAAGGAAGAAATAGGAACGCAATAAATAACTAGTACGTTAATGATTCGTAAAACATCAATCCAAAAAATCCTTAAAGAGTCTGTACAGCGCAAAAAAAAAATTCAAATTAAATAAGATAGAGTACAACGAGTGACGATAGTCTTCTAGTAGATTGAATACTTAATGTTAGTACACGTTTTTGTGACAGGTGATTTGCAGTTAAAGTATTCAAGATTAAAGTAGTCGATAGCTACGGAAAATGGGGTGTCTGTTAGTGCACGGTTTTGGTGTCCGTAGCAATCGAATAAGTTATAGGTTGTCTAGTCTTTATATTTAATGTAAAATGGCCCATTCGCTATAGACTGTATAACAAATGAGGTCCATTCGTTATAGACTAGACTAGTTCGCTAAGGTATAAGATCATTCTTTATGGAAGCATAACGAATGAGGGCTAGTTCGTTAAGTTATTACCCATTCGTTATGGAAGCATAACGAATGGTGTCTAACTTGTTATAAAGATATAACAAATTAGACTTAACTTAACGAACTAGAGCATGTGGCCTATATATATGTTGCTCATGCTCATAATTATGTGTGTACATATTGAGAGATCTAGATCTAAGTTAATTCTCTCCATAACTTATTATTATTCACCATAATGTATTCGTCCATATTTATCAATAAACTATGTATTTAACGTTTAGATCTCATGTGTTCGTATTGTTTAATTGATGTATCGAAGCGGCTAGATCCTTGGTAGGTTTCCTCAATTGGTTTAAGAGCAGACGGCTGCTCTCGGTGCATCGATTAAGGTATGAATCTGATGTTAATTTGTGTTCTTCGTGTTCATTGGGTTTTGGTCAGATCTGGAGTAAATTAGTGTGTTATTGGTGGAATTGATGGTAGATTCGTGTTTTTTGAGGTAATACGAATCTTCCTGTGTAATTTGGTGTTAATTTATGGTGAATTGAGTGATTTACCATGGAAGAGTATGTTATTGTTTGATTCGGTTTATGATGATTGAGTGTATGTTAAGTTAATTGGTTATTAAATTCGTGATGAGAATGAAAATCTGAGTATTCGGTGTGATTTTCGTGATATATTTTGGTGTTTTGACGAATCTGCCATGGATTGTAACATCCCGTTTTCTGATTTCGGTTAATAAATGAAAGTATGAGTTATTATGAGTCGGGCTAGTGTTGGGTTAAATGGAATTGGGTTATGGACTTGGGTTATGAAGGAAAGAGGAAAAGACCATGGGCTTAAGCACATGATCCATAATTATATAAACCATTAATCACCCATTTAATTCATTTTACACATATTCCATACACCTCC
Organism: Bidens hawaiensis; assembly: GCF_021521415.1. Classification (NCBI taxonomy): domain Eukaryota; kingdom Viridiplantae; phylum Streptophyta; class Magnoliopsida; order Asterales; family Asteraceae; genus Bidens; species Bidens hawaiensis. Next base: position 1,003,616 of record NW_027491058.1, on the reverse strand, counting down.
CAAAACACACACTTAAGCTCTCTCTCTAGCTTATCTCTCTCTAGCTGAAATCACCAAGGAAAAACTGATCTCGATCCAAGGTAATAATAGTATGATATTGTATGAGCTTAAACCCGTTAGATATAGTCGCGAAACGATGAGCCGACACCGTTAAACCGTTAACGTCACGAGATCCGGGTAGAATCGGGTATTAGCTGAACCTAAGATGAGCTTAGGGATCACCCTAGCTCAGATCTGGATCGAACGGGACGAAAAACGGTGAAAAACGAGTTAAAACTCGTTTTTCCGGTGAATCCGCGGTTTTCCAGCGACGGCGCCGGAAAGGCGGCGTTGGAAAAGTTAATACGAGGTAAAAGATGTTAGGGAATGTTCTGACATTCCCTGACCTAACCCTAATTCGCTAACGGGAAGTTAAGGAATCAGAGGTAATTCGTTAACGGGGAGTTAACGAATTAGATGCATTTCGTCAAGCGATTCGTTAAGGAAAGCATTACGAACTAGCTTCAGTTTGCGTTCAATTCGTTAAGGGGAAAGATAATGAATTACTCTTAATTCGTTATAGTCATTCGTTAAAGGAGATAACGAATTGGAAGGTCCAATTCGTTATATGAACTGATTCGTCAAGGACCAGCTCGTTATGAACCCAATTCGTTAAGAACCAAGTAACGAACCAGGCCATGTTGAGATAACGAACCAAAATAAGGAATCAGCTAGCGAACATGAAAAATAACGAATTAGTTAACGAATCAGGCTAAATCGTTAAGGCAAATGAGTTAGTGAATTAGAAAATGATTCAAAATTCTATTGGAAAATGTGATAAGACAGTTAGGGGCTGCCGCCCCTAGACCCCAGCCAGGGGCTCTTCCCCTTGGACCCTGCTAGGGGCTGTCGCCCCTAGACCCCGCTGCTAGGGGCGCTGCCCCAGAACCATGTTCGTTGAGGGTTATAATTGGACTAGAAATTCGATATGGATAGTGATAGTAATTCATATGCGTAATTGTTATACAGTTAGTCGTGCACAGTTAAAGAGGGGAATAACCGTAAACGGTGAACGCAACCGCATTGAGGTGAGTTTCTAGCCCCACTTCCTTGTTATGTTTTCGGGGCTGTGTGCATACTCGATGTGATAGTTAATACAATTACCTTTGGTGGTAAGTGTATGCCTTGTATGATCTATGTATGATGATTGCTTCACGGTGCATGAACGATCTTCGGATATTGCATATGCCGTCAAGTGGTAGTTAAAGGTATAATTGATATGTATGATATATGAATGACTTATGTATGAACATATATGATGTATGAATAATGTATTATGACATGTTGATGGTACGTGAACGCTCTTCGGAGATTGCACGTATTGTCAAGGAAAGTATGTAAAGGACAGGTATGTTATAGTAGTACGAATGTTGGGAACCGACCCTAATAGTATCGAAGAATGAAGGGAACCGACCCTAATAGTATCGGCGAATGAAGGGAACCGACCCTAATAGTATCGACGAATGTAGGGAACCGACCCTAATAGTATCAGTGAATGTAAGGAACCGACCCTAATAATATCGGTGAAGTTGATAGGGCGAAATGCCCTTAAAAACGTATAGGTACGAATGGAAGTATTACGTAAGTATGAAAGAAAGGATGAAAGTACGAATGTATGTAAGCATGTAAGTAAATATGAAGGCATGTATCTTCGGGTGCATATGTCAGTATGTGAACGTATTGAATGTCGTCTGTTTAACTAGAACTCACTCAGCGTAGCTGACTTTTAGTATGCACGCAGGTGAGTAGAATGAGGCAACTTGCTTGAGGGGAAGCACATGGCATGGATTTGAAGGCACTGACATCTCAATGAAGTGTTATGTTATGATATTTAAAAGACAATGTTTTATGTTTAAATAATTTGAATGCTTGTTAAGACAAGGATGAATGGTCATGTAATGTAACGGTTTGAATGTCTTAATATTCCGCGAATGTTTATATTAACTTTGATATTATGAACTGTGTTTATGAGTAAATCCAACGTCCAAAGTAGGGCACCGGTAACGGGGCCTTACATGGATGAAGCTTGGATTTGCAGATTCCGGCCAGATCTACAATTTTCCGGCCATGTAACCATTTTTTTCCTGCGAAATCCGTTTTTCCAGCGAACATTTCAGATCCAACAACCTAATTCGTTATGTAACTGTAGCTGATTCGTTATGGAAGTTTAACGAATCTACTGTAGCTATTTCGTTACAGGAGTTTAACGAATTAAGATGGTAATTTATAACGAATTAAGGTAATTCATTAAGTTAATTCGTCAAAGAAATTCGTTAAGTTTATGGTAACGAATTAAGGTAATTCGTTAAGTTAATTCGTTAAATTAATGGTAACGAATTAAGCTAATTAGTTAATGTGATGACGAAGTGGAAACTTTAACGAATTGAATACCATTCGTGTAACTGTTATAACGAACGAGGATTGTTATAACGAATTAGAGATGGTAATAACAAACTAAGTTAACGAATGGAGAGCACGAACTAAGTTGACGAATGGTGGATATTTATAACGAACTGGAGTTGTTGATATAACTAATTGAGAGGCGATTCGTTAAAAAAAGGAGTAATTTGGCGGGAAAATTTTTCTTGCGCGAATTTTTTCCTGAATACTCCTCGTAAGTGATATTTCATTGTTGAAAATTCTGGTGAAAGTATTTATTTTTCGATAATTTTTGTTGAATTTTTGGCGGGAAAACCGGGAAAAATTTTCTTAATCGAAATTTTTCTGGGATGTTCCTAATATATTGGGTACTCTTCTCTCGGCCGAGGGAGAGCCTGCGAGTAATTTAAGGTGGAGTTTGTTTGTGAGTTTTGAAGATTGTTCAAGACCTTGCTGAATTTGTCAAGGAAAGGGGGAGATTAAAACTTTCATTGAGTCTATTTAGCTTGCATCTTCCTACATTTGCATGGTTTCTTGAAAAATTACTACAATTCGGGTGGTAATTCATGCTTGCAAAGCTACGTTTAACTGAGTTCAAGACTACAATTGTTCTTCGATTGGTGATTGATTTGTTCAAAGATTGAAACCTGACTATGTGGGATACGAGTGTCTGTCCGTTTACTTCTTTTTGAGGGACTATGATCATGACTATGTTGGCTACGAGTAAATGGCAGATTACTTCTGTTGAGGGTGACGATTCTCGAACGGTTTGATCTTATTGAAGAATATACGAGTCTTGTCATTGGATTTTTTTTAATTTGATCATTTAGGGTTTATTAATGGAGGTTGGAACTTTGAATACCGAAGTGAAAGATGTTGAATGATCGGGTTTTTCATGAAGATGTGTGACTAGGTTAAACGTAAAGAGATGTTTTTCTTTACCGGTGCTGAGGGATAGCTGATGACTTGCTGCTAATTATTGAAAGATTGAACCATATCATACGCCAATGGATGATTGGTATGATCTTCAAGAGTTGCTCACTTTGAGGGGGTGATCTGATATGAGAGGCTACAAGTTATTGGTTTGCTGAAAAGATTTAAAGATTATCTGTTTGCACAAGCCCAAAAATCATCAGTCAAGGGGGTGTCTGTTAGTGCACGGTTTTGGTGTCCGTAGCAATCGAATAAGTTATAGGTTGTCTAGTCTTTATATTTAATGTATATTTAATGTAAAATGGCCCATTCGCTATAGACTGTATAGCGAATGAGGTCCATTCGTTATAGACTAGACTAGTTCGTTAAGGTATAATCCCATTCATTATGGAAGCATAACGAATGAGGGCTAGTTCATTAAGTTATTACCCATTCGTTATGGAAGCATAACGAATGGTGTCTAACTCATTATGAAGATATAATGAATTAGACTTAACTTAACGAACTAGAGATCTAGATCTAATTATGTGTGTACATATTGAGAGATCTAGATCTAAGTTAATTCTCTCCATAACTTATTATTATTCACCATAATGTATTCTTCCATATTTATCAATAAACTATGTATTTAACGTTTAGTTCTCGTGTGTTCGTATTGATTAATTGATTTATCGACGCGGCTAGATCCTTGGTAGGTTTCCTCACTTAATTACGCATGACTTGAACCCTTGGAACTTGAGCATCTCGAATGATTTGATCCATAATAGCTTGGGTAAACGAGGAGGTTGGATTAGACATGGCTTGGATTTAATGAAGATAAGCAAGGCGAGGACACATGTTGTGAAGATGGTTCGAGTTTCCACAATGGTAGAAGACACGCATAGTTGCAACACCGGTTTGAGCAGACGACATGATACAGGTTCGAGAAACGGGCATCAAAAATCATTGTGGGGCAGTTGGTGCAGTAGGGGTTTGGCGAAAAGAATTAGCAAATTGGCCATAACGGTTACAATTGGTGCAAAGACGACATGTGAGTTGGACGGGTGGTGATGGTTGCAAGTATTGCAGATGGGACGCGGTCCCTTATATGGTTTCTTGTTCGGAAAAGATGAAGAGGCTTGAAATTGGGTAGGTTTGATTGCAGCAAGGTTCTTACGTTTCTTGTTGTGAGAGTGAGTGGAGGTAAATGGTATGTAGTTACTAACGGTTAGGTTGGTCGAAAAGGTTGGACCGGTTGCATTGATGTTTTGAATTTGAGTTTCTATTATAGGCATAGCCGCAGCAATCCCCTTCACTATACAAGTGGTCATACGGCAGTGATAGAAAACAGATGATTGATGTTTATTACGACGATGAGTTCTGTAAGGCCCCGTTCCGGTGCCCTACATTGGCGTTGGATTTACTCATAAACACAGTTCTAAATATCAGAGTTAAATAAACTTTCGCGGAATAATAAAACTTCAATCATTCATTAGAAAACATTCATAACTTGTCTTTGAAAACGTAACTTAAAATAACTTATTAAAACATCATGACAAATCTTCAGATGTCAGCCTCTTCAGTTCCTGCCATGTGTCTCCCTCAAGCTAACTGCTTCAATCTATTCACCTACGTGCATACTACAAGTCAGCTACGCTGAGTGAGTTCTAGTTAATCAGATAACTTACATTACATACACATATACATGCCCGAAGGTACGTATTACATATTTAACCTGTTCATCATATACATACTTTCATTCTTTCATACTTTCTTTCTTTAACATACACATATATGTTCATAACTAACCTTACATTGTAAAGAGCATATCGCACTACATACCTCGGATATTGTTAGGATATGGTGTCCTCCATCCTCGGATTTTATTAGGGTCCGGTTGCACTCTTTCCTCAGATATTGTTAGGGTCTGGTACCCTCCATCCTCTGATATTATTAGGGTCCGGTACCCTCCATCCTCGAATATTATTAGGGTTCGGTTGCCCTCCTACCTCAGATATTATTAGGGTCCGGTACCTTCCATCCTCGGATATTATTAGGGCCATGTTGCCCTCCTTCCTAGAATATTGTTAGGGTCCGGTACCCTCCATCCTGGATATTATTAGGATCTGGTTGCCCGCCTTCCTCTGATATTGTTAGGGTCTGGTACCCTTCCGTCTATGCAACCATACCATCATACATTCATTTTATTTCTTTCATAATTGTTTACTTCCTAAATATTTCATAGGTTATTAATAACACAATTACATGCCATACAAACTACATCCATAACATATTCACACATCATACATATTCATATATCATACGCTTACCACTTAAGGTAAGTGTATTAACTAATCACATCGAGTATGCACACAGCCCCGAAAACATAACAAGGAGATAGGGCTAGAAACTCACCTGTAAGCGATCCCTTTCTGAATTCACGGTTATGCCCTTCTTGAGCTGTGCACGGCTAACTGTGTATCAATTAACAAACATCACTTAGCTAATCCTAATCATATTATACTCCTAAGTCATTTACCGTTTTAAACGTTACATTTCCTTATTAATTACTTATCTTTAGTTCATATTTCATTTCTATCATTTACGTTCGTATACGCCGTTTATCTTTCGTTTATTTTATAAAATCATTTCTAAGCTAGCGTATAAGTTATTATTTGAGTATAATTAGTTCTGGCGCATAAGTCCTGACGTCCTGACATGTAAGTCTTTCCATGGCGTATACGTTATCCAGCGCATAAGCCTTATAGTGTATAAGTCATACGTACACGTTGCATGCATATATATACGTTGATAATACTTATACGGTCCATTCGTTCATATACGCTTTCACACATACACGCTGCAAGTATACTTATGCGTTTCATGGACTTATACGGTACATTCGTACTTATACGCTTCCATACATATACGCTTCATACTTACACGCTGCAACTTATACGGTGTATAAGTGTAGGTCATCTTCTTTCACGTGTTTTAAGGTTTTTCTTTGATTCCGACGCCGTCAGCCGCCGTTAACCACCATGGTTGATGGGGGTTTGATTGTTTATAGTCTAGGTAGCTTCAGGGTGTCCAGATCTGAGCTAAGGTGGCTCTTAAGCTCGCTTTTGGTTGATTAAACACCCGAATAAAGCTAGATATAGATCCAAACGGCTCATTCGGCATCCCGAGGCTGCGGTGTCGGGTTCTAATATGTAGGGTCAGCTGGATAAATAATTCTACCAAGTTTCATGCAAAACAGACTTCGTTTACCAGTCCTTTTCACGAATCGAACACTACTCGTTTTACTCGAAACGAACCAACTAACCCGTTTACTATCAAGTTCATTACTTTACCAATAATCATGATCAGATCTATCATCCTACCAAGTTTCATGCAAATCTGTGCACGAAAAGTAAGTTTTTTTTTAACAAAAACGTAACTTTGAGGTTTTTGTCTAAAATCACTCGAGAAGCCCAAAACCATATCAAACGAACTTCGATTTGAGTGATTCAAGCAGCCACGGAACCGTATCGCCGAGATCTACCAGCTCTGGCCACTTCTGCCACCGGATTCCGCCGCATAAGTCGCCGGAAACTGAAACAGTTGCCGGAAAACTCCATTTTTAGCTGTTAAGGGTTTGATGATAAAAACCGGACTTCGAACCTCTGATCGAATATCTGATTGGTGTAAATCTTCACTTATATTCCATGAATACTCAGTTAAAATTTAAGACCGTTCCGACGGTTAGATCTCCTAGAATCTTTGTGTCTTTGTGGGTAGTTTTCTCAAAAAACTGGAATTGGAGAAGTGTGTATTTTTGATGGTGTAGGCTATGGTGTAGAGATGAATGAAAATGGAAAGGATTAAGGTTTAAGGGAGTATTTATACTCCCTTAAGCCCATGGAACTTAGGCCCATCTTTCCTTTTTCGTCCATACTTAATTTTATCTTTAAACCCTACTTAACATTCCATATTTATTATTTTATTATTTCATCTACTAACTCAAGTAAACTTTTCCATCATAATTAAATAATATATTAAATATCATTTTTTTAGAAATTTCGGGATGTTACAGTTTCCTTGAAAATACATTCTATGATTAATAAAGATGAGATTTAATGAGATGATGGGTAAGTTGTGTAAATTTTATATGAGTCACTAAGGAAAACGTGAAATTTAAATAAATTGCGTTTGTGTTTATTCATAAATTAAAGATAAGTTAGAATTAAGATAAAATGAGCAATGAGATATTTGATGATTAAATGAGACTTATCAAAGCATGACAAATTAAAGTGTTAAAAATTAAAATTTGATGATAATAAATTTGAAATACGTTTGATAGTTGAGAATGTGATACAATGAGTATGGGAAAACCATTTGAATAATAAAGTGTTAATTGTTCTTGATAACTTGTGAATATTATGAGGTGAATATGAGAAAACCAATTCAATAATAAAATGTAAATTATTTTAATTGACTTGTGATAATTGTGTCTTTGTGAGTGAATGATTTGTGCACATTCGCGAGGATTAAAATGTTTTGATGTAAGTGAATAGATCAAATCAATAAATCTTGATTCAAATGTAATCAAGTAAATAAATCAAATCATAAGATGTTATTTCAAATGAAATCAAGTAAACAAATAAAGAAGCGAATATATAGTTTTTTTTTCCAGTGTGTTGGGTTTCCCATTAGCTTTTCATGGCATTTTATTTTCCCAGCTTGTTAGCATACCAAAACAACTATGTGAGTTGGGCTTCTCATGAGCTTGCCCATGGCAATATTGCCCAGCTAAATAACATAACAAGAATTGTGAGTTGGCCTCCCATGAGCATTACATGGCATTTTAAATGACCCAATTAGTTACCGAATTAACAATACAATTGTGTTTATCGGTTTATGAGCGTTACATGGCGTTTTAACCGACCAAAATAAATGACGAATAAACGGATGTAAACATGAGTAGTTGAAGCATCTCGTGTATTACCACGGATGATAATGCTCCAACAAAATATCACAAATATAACGAATTTGTGAAAATGAATAGTTGGCGTGTCCATGGCTTGCCATGGGTTTTTCACTCGACTAGACATTTTAAAAGTAATAAAACACAATAAGGAATGTAATGGTTTAGCCAGTTACGTTAACCGTTTAAAGTGTCGGTTGTACGACAATTGTTCCACTTTGGCGGGGAACTTGTCACACTCCCTAGATTTAAGGGGAAAGGAGCAAAAACAAAACTTAAGGAATTTTCCGACAATGAAAATAATCTGCTAAAATAAAATGAAAATATATTTTGAGAATGAGGCATTGCCTCGGAGTTATAAAATTATTTTGAGAATGAGACATAATCTCAGAGTTGTGTATATGCATGACAATGTAAATAAACAATTAATTTAGTAAATATATATATGTAAGTTGTAAACACACAAATAGAACACATAAGATAAACAAATAAGCACGTATGGGGATTCTAAGCATGTTTATGGGACTTTTCTATCGACGTATCTTAAACCTTCGGCTCTGATACCAATTTGTCACACCCCAACCTAAGTCGGAAATGTCGGGGCGTGAGCTTTGTTTAACACCTCACAAGGTACTATCATGCAATTGAACTATGACAATAACTAAATTACTTAATTAAAATTTCAATCAAGTACACATCGTCTCAACTTGTTACAAGTAAATTCAAAACAAATATTAAAATCAATCAAACTAGTTGTCTTTTTTATTATAACCTAAAGTACAACAACTAAATGTCTTCATCCAAAATAGCACCTGCAATATGCGTAACAATAGATATATTTTGTCAACAATATGTTGAGTTAGATAACCACCAATTTTGATATACTAATAATAAAAAACAAACAAACCATATGCATTAATGTGAGTAATTTAAACGAATGTCAAACGAACATTTAGCCATTGGATTTGCGTCAAACGGCCTTACGCTCAAAAGATATGATTAAAACAAGTTAAAAGAGTGTTTTAAACGAGCTTAGTCGGATCAGAAATGAAAGGTCGAGTCCGACACTCTTAGATGTGAAATTTAATAACAAACATAAAACTCTTCTAGAGAAAAAGCTAATTTTGACAGAAAGAGTGTTTAGTTGAGAAAATACCGGGTTTTGGTCGTTAAAAACCCTAAAGGGGTCGGTTTACAATTGACCATCAAAACTCTTTGATTCATGAAATTTATAGAGGGCTTTGATGTATTACGATGATACAAAGGTTTTTCATTTACACAACTTACCCAGATTCACTATAGATAGAGCTAGAAAAACGAGTCAAACGATTAAAACTTGAACTTTGAAACGTTAACTGTCTTGAAAAGCTAGCTTGAAGAACTTGGAGAATTCAATGGTGAAGACTAATGGACAAATTTCAGGAATGGTGGCTGAGTTTTGCAGTAGGAATTAGGGTTTAGAAAATAGTTAGTTTAAATAATAAAGGATTACAATCGTTTATTAGGTAACTAACTCGTTTAGGCAATAGAATATTCGTTTAATGATGAAATCAACTTACTTAAAACATAAAATTTGTTTTTTTATAAATAAGAAATGAATATAAACATGAAGAGGGGCCAATGGGGTTTTTCTTGTAGCTCAATACACGCGATTTAGTCCGAAAATAACCCGATTTTGCATTAAAACGAGCCAAAAACGAAATAAAACCACCCAGCAGCAGAAAAGGGGCTCTAGGTGTCACACGCCTAGCATAGGGGTGGTCTCCCAGTGTGACGCGGCGTGGAAGATTTTTCAACAAGTTTCAAAAATGTCATTTTTAGTCACTGAAGTTTCATAAATACGTTTTTTAGCCATTTGAGCGATTTTAAAAGTTTTAAACATTGTTTGACTAGTTTGAAAGATAGAGAATATAAAATATGTTAAACCAAGTTAAATACTAATAAATACAAAATTTAAATAAATCGAAAGATTAAAATAAATTCCTGAGTCTAGTAAAGGAATACGAGTTCAATTACGAAAAATCCGAAATGTTACAACCCCGCACACGGGGAGCTCACGCTAGAGGGTTACTCTAAGCTCCGTTTCATGTATTTACTTTTCAATGAACTTGTCAAACTCAATTTACCTAATACCAATTATGTACAAGTATTCAAATACTTGTTAATATTGTTACAGGCCACACGCACAACGAATGTGCCAATGAGTCCAGGGTTAGATCATAGTGCTGAGGAAGTTCACTTACGCATGTTCGAGGTCGATCATTACCTTTCGATGGAGCAGTAGGCCCTGGCGATTGGCCTTTACACCCAGAAGGAGGTACGCCAACAGATTTACACGGAGAGCATCCACGTGACCCAGACGACGAGTTACGACATTGGTGCCCTGCGATTGGGAGGGGTGATTTCGGGTCTAGGGCTACCAACGTCAAGGCCTTAGCTATCATTGACCCTTTGTACATGTGCGTGTACAATATTATATTATATTATATTATATTATATTATATTATATTATATTATATTATATTATATTATATTATATTATATTATATTATATTATATTATATTATATTATATTATATTATATTATATTATATTATATTATATTATATTATAGCTCGGGTTTTCAATTAATATATTAATAGCCAATACCCGACCCATTTTCGTTTTCGGGGTTTTTTTTATTACTCAACAATACATCGCGTTTATCGAGCTAATAATAAGTTATTATTATTATTTATTTTTTTATAAAAAAATAACATTAGAATATGTACACTTTAACCCTAAAATTTAGTTTAAACCCATTTGTATCCATCTATATAATGTAGGGACTACATTGCAATTTGTTTAAAGTTTATAATATAATCTAGATGCAGGATCCAAACCCAACATGTATCCATGCACCGAACCCGCAATCGTAGACCCATTTTGTTATCTTGAGCCGTAATTTTCGTTGTAAATTTGGAATTTTTTTATGTAATCACTATATTGATCTTCGGCGATCTCCACCGACGTATTTGATTAGGTTCTTAAATCAATAATATATTAATTTGGGATATTAACCAAATCGTTTGATGTTGTATGGTATTATACCTGTAGACGTAATCAAAATTCATTATTAAAATTATTTATTTATTTATATATTCGTATTTTATTTTATTCGAATAATTATAAGTGTATCTTAGGTTATATTTAATCAAATTATTTTATTTATTTATTTAGATATTATTATTATAAGCATATCCTATGTCTTGTTTGTTTAAATCATTTAAATATTTAATTATTTATATTAGAGTAATTAATTGTGATTTTATAATTAATAGAGCTAATGATCCTAACGATAACTGCAAAGAACAATAATTCAATCAATGATATTATAATCCCAAGTCTAACTCAAATCACATCAAAATCTTAATTTATTAAATCGAGTATATCTTTTATAATTAATTTATATTATTATATGTAACTAGAAATCCTTGTAGGTGTATCCCGAAGGGGTTCATCATTCCCACATTATCATTTTTATTTCGTTCATCCGATTAGGTGAGTATCACAATCCCCTATTTTAGTTCTTTATTTTACCGTTTTGGGGACGTATACATTACTATTTATTTCCATGTTATTTAATACATAAATTTGCAACTGTTGTCACTTGTGTTTAACAATTTATACCTTACATGTTACACGCTTACATGCTTTAAGTGAATCGCATTCGGAGAGGTCCAACATAATCTCATAATAGTATGATCATACGACAGTCTTAATAGCCACTGTGCTTATCAACAGCTCATTATTTACTTGCTCATTGGTTAAATTGCCTATCTCACTTGACACATTTCTCTCTATAATTTATTATTATTTAATCTTGAAAATATGGTGTTTTACTCACTCAACCTCGCGTTGACAAAACCTATTATATTTTTGACGCATATGCAGGTTACTGCATGTTATGATTATCAAGATTGTTTGAAGCAACTTAGAATACATGTTAGAGAAGAAGATACAAGCATTTAATTTAGATCTTTATTTTACTTGTTATTTATGAATTTTATGTACTATGATTATTTGAATTTGTTGTACTATTTAATTGAAATTAATAGATATTGTCACATTTAATATTGCATGATAGTACCTTGAGAGCTGTGAGCTATCAGCTCATGCCCCGACATTTCTGCCTTAGGTTGGGGTATAACAGATTGGTATCAGAGCTGAAGGTTTAAAAATAGGTCGTTAGTGGTGCCTTAGTAACATGCTTAGGAGCCCCATACGTGCTTATTTGTTTACCTGATGTATTCTATTTGATTGTTTACAACTTACGTAATTACTTGCTAGATTAAGTACTTATTTAACTATTTAATTAACTGTTTATTTAACTGTCACACACACACACACAACTCCGAAGCTATGTTTCACTCTCAAAATATTTTGTTACTCCGAGACCATGTCTGATTCCCAAAATATTTTTATAACTTTGAGGCTACGCCTTAATCTTAAAATATTTCTATTAAATTTTATTAGATTGGCTTTTAGTGACGGAAATTTCCTTGTGAATTTCCTAGCTTTGTTTTTGCTCGTTTTCACTTAAAACTAGGGAGTGTGAGAAGATTCCCCACCATAGTGGAAATTGTCATGCGACCGACACTTTAAGTGATTAACATAACCGGCTAAACGGTTACACCCTTTATTATGTTTTATTGTTTTTAAAATGTCTAGTCGGGTGTAAAACTCATGGGACGCCATGGACACGCCAACTGTACATTTGCACAATTCTTTATACTTGCGATATTTTGTTGGAACATTATCATTCGTGGTGATACACGAGATGTTTCAACTACTTATGCTTGAGTTCGTTTATTCATTATTTAGTTTGGTCGGTTAAATCTTCATGTAACGCTCATGGGCCGACAAACTTAATTGATTCATTAATTAAGTTGGGCCATTAAAATTTCCATGTAATTCTCATGGGAGGCCAACTCACACATTTGATTTGGGTTTGGTATGTTAATAAGTTGGGGAAACAAAACGCCATGGAAAACTCATGAGAAACCTGACGTGAGGTTGAAGACTCACTCAAAAATAAACCGATTATAACTAATTAGATAGCGATAAGCGGGTGTCGAACACAAGGAGTTTGTGGAAAATGTGTTACTAAGTATCTTTGTAACTAATCTATATTAAACTAAGTGCAAAAAGTAAAATCAATGATTTGGTTGTTTGGTTTGATTTAACAATAAGAACTAAAGACAATTTAACAAGTTTAAAATCAATATGAGAAAATATGTCTTAACTCGGTTTCAGGTTTCTATGAATGTCAAAGTTAATGTTTAAACTGAGATGAACAATAGAATAAGTTCGTGTTTATGTAAACGATTGCGATAATTGAAGATCAAGTACTTGGATTATATAACGCATGGTAATCACTAAAAAACCAATTAGTTTATCCAACCCCGAATCCCTCCCGATTAATCTCGATCGCTTAAAGCACCAAGAACTGATGGCTTAGAACACGAATTCAATAAACTAACAATCTATCAATCGATGCATAAACACCATAATAATGAAATCAATAAGATTAAACTATTATCTCAGAAATTGCATAAACATTCAACCAAACAGTCATAAATAAACCTTACAATCCGAAGGAAAACACAAAGGGATTTAACCTAGCATGATTCGGTTGATCATTCCTTCAATTAGAGTTTGCATATGAATCAAAATCTAGTCTCTAATGATTGCCACACTCAAAATGGATCTAAAGCACCTCCAAATTTCCCCTAGGTCGTCCTTAGATGAAAGATAATGATAAGGATGTCAAAATCCGTCCATAAAACGAGTTTATTTTGCTGTTACAAATTTCAGCTTCAGGCCCACCGTAGCTTACGGTGGCTTCAAATTACCCACAGTATCTTAAAACTGCCTTACGATGACCATTTTCTTTAGGGTCCACCGTAGCTTACGGTAGCCACGGTAAGCTACGGTGGCTTCCATTCTTGCCTCCTTGTTTTCTTCATAACTTTCTTCTTTCAACTTTGTTTTCGCCCAAGTTCTCGTAATTACATCATCTATCTTCTCCTACCTGCAATTATATGAGTAACCATAGTCAACTAATTCCACAAAATAAACCGATTGTATGTATGGTTATTAACGATCTTATATCACTTAAAGGTTGTCCAATGGACCACCCGTCAAAACCCAACACATCGAATAACAATCGTTATTTGTTTATTTGATTTTATACGAAACGATTTATGATTTGATGTAATTATTCAATTATTCAATTATGCAATTAATCAGTTTCTCACTTACTAAATCATTTTTTTAATCAAGATTTATTGATTCGATCTATTCATACACTCAAAACATTTTTTTTATTCCCTGATCGGATACAAATTCTTCATTCATCAAGACTCGGTTATCACAAGCCAATCAAAACAATTTACACTATATTGGTTTTCACCTATTCATCTTTTCACGTTATTATAATATCAAAATATCCAGTAATTTAAATAATATTAGTGCATAATTTAATAATCAAATGGCTTTCTTATACTCATGGTATCATATACATAAACTATTAAACATATTTCAAGTATTCAACCCCAATTTTAATTTGTTAAAACATATCAAACTTTGATAAAACTCATTCACGCATCAAAGTAACTCATTGATTTTCAATTTAGGTTCTAACTTATCCTTAAGTTATGAATAAACATCAGCATAACATATTTAAGTTTCGTTTTAAACAATAACTCATATGAAATCTACATAACTATGCAATCTTCTCATTAAATATCATCTTTTTAATCATAAAATGTCTTTCTCAACATCAAACCACAATAATAAGTTATTTTCTATAACCGCCTCATGGCCACGTGTTAGTCAAGGAGATAGCTCCTGCGATCTCTAAAATACCAACTCAATTTCCAAAACATAAATGCGATCTTGTTCACTAACTTCTTCGCTAATAAATTCAGTTCATTTACCCCTACTCATTCTCATAACAACAACATTAACAAATGGAAGTCTAAACCTTCATTAAATTAACAATCAATCTCAACCAAATAATAGCGCCTCAAACAATACAATTTACGTCAAAATTCACTCGTTATGTTTCGCCTACAACTATCATCATTCAATTCAATTCTCTTATTACTTTTGCATCCGATGTAATCGCTTCGATCACCCCTGTTAACACTTGCCATACACCGCTTATTAACCAAGCCATCTCACAATTGTCTTTGCCTTCTACATGTACAATCCATGCTTTGTCGTTTGCTTAACCCCACGCGTTCACTATCCATACTTGCTTCAATGGTGGAAATCCTAATCACCTACGCCGTAACATCCTGAAATTTCTAAGAATAATATTTAATATATTATTTATTTATGGTGGAAAAGCTTACTTGAGTTAATGGATAATTAATAAAATAATAAGGATGGAAGGATAAGTAAGCTAATTAGGTGGAATTAATTATGGACCAAAAGGAAATATGGGCCTAAGGTCCATGGGCTTAAGGGAGTATAAATACCCCTTAAAACCCTAATTCTTTCCATTTTCACACATCTCTACACCATAGCCTACACCATAAAAACACACTTCTCGAATTCTCGTTTTTTAGAAAACCACCCACAAAGACACAAAGATTCTTGGAGATCTAACCGTCGGATTGGTCTCAAATTTTAACTGATTGTTCATGGTCAATAAATGAAGATTTCCACATATTAGATCTTCGATCAGAGGTCGGAAAGTCCGGTCTTTATCAGCAAAACCGTAGCATCTCAAAAGTGAAGATTCCGACGACTATTCAGCTGTTCCGCTGAATGTAGCGTGGGTTTCCGGCGAAGGCGAGCTGATGGGTTTGTAGATTGGGACGAGACGGTTCCGTGGCCGCTTAAATCACTCTATTTCGAGTTCGTTTGATATTCTTTTGGTCTATTCGAGTGATTTTGATTATAAACATTAAAGGTACGTTTTTGTTAAAAAAGGTTTACTTTTCGTGTACGGTTTTGCATGAAACTTGGTAGGATAGTAAATCGGGTATTGTTATACCGTAAAAATGTAAACTTGATGATTAATATGGACTTAATGAACTTGTTGATATGTACGGTTCATTATGAAACCCTAGATCTAGCCTAAGAACGTTTTAAATCATAAAGGTTCAAGCTTTATGGATAAACGGACTAGGTCTTAGCCGAAAATGTAAATGGAAACGAGTTAAGGATGATATAGTTCCATAATAGGAGTTTGAATGTTAAAATATATATGATAATGAAAATGAAAGAGGCGTACAGTAACCTAGGGAATGTATTCGAATGAGGTTATCATTCGAATACCATTCCTCAGTTCGAATACATGAAGGATAAGGACATAAAGATCCTTCAAGAGTTATTCTATTCGAATACCATGAGTATTCAAACATACCTGAGTTCGAATACATGGGTGTTCACATAATTCAATAGGGTGGCAAGACCCATTCGAATACATGTGATGTATTGTAAACATGCCCATTCGAATTACGTAAGCATTCGAATACAGGAAGTTATATTCCGAAACCAGTCCATTCGAATAACATGATAATTTGAGTACAAGATCCCTAATACAAGGCATACATATGTATTCCAATGAACTAGGTATTTGAATACACAGTGTATTCGCATACTAAAATCCATTCGAATACTGACAGAAAGAAAGATCATACAATTGTTGTACTCGAGTATAAACTCCATTCCACTACAAAAAAAATGCCACTAAAATACAATAAAGTACCACTAAATGCCCCAGTAAGAATGTGCGGCATACAAAAATAGTGCCACTAGAAGCGGTGACGCTAAATCCTTTTAATGGCACTTTGTCAATCTGCCGCACAATGTATTTTACGCTTTTAGCGACACTTTTTTTTGCCACAATATAAGAAAAAGTCTTGTGGCACAATTTTTTATGCCATTAAAAAGTAATCCTACTTACATATCTATACTAGTTTTAAAGACACTTGTACTATTTTTAGTAGCACATAATTTTACCACATAAATCACATTATTCACAAAATAAAATATAAAATTAAAGTTAAATAAAATAGTAAATGTAGAAATCATAATATCTTAACTTCAATAATAAATTCAGTCCGAAACATATTCCAAATGTTAAAGGAAAATTGTGAAATAACATTCCAAATTCTAAATGTTTACATGGTGAGTCTAAACTTCTTTTGAGTGAGAACTTCACATTCGTAAAACTTAACTTGAAAGCTTCTCATGTTATCTACCCTGCCAGCAACCATATAAACAAGCATTAGTATTAATTCAAAAAAAAGTCTAAATGCTCATTAATTTATGAAAATCATGGTTCTTGCTTTAAAAAACATGTATAAGAAATTGCCCAAACATCTAACAATTTGACAAATAAAAACAACATATAATGCTATTTATAACTTACCCGAACACCGAACAATTAGACAAAAAACCAACATATTGACTTAGTTGCAACGTAACAAGAATTTAAAAATCAATTGTCCAAATGTCTTTCTTACCCTGTAAAAATTTGGGGTGATCATTACAACATAAACACATCCATCTAATATTGTGAAAATATTAAAATTTAACAAGTCAAAAGCAACAAAAGAAGACTCATCATTATGGATCTCAAGACCTACATACTGCTTGAGAAAAATGACCCTGCATCACCACACCCATATCCATCATTAAAAAACATACACGAACATTGAGAAAAAAAAACAGAATGAAACTTTTTACCTCTAAGCTTGGAGCATGTCAAATTAAAGAAAAAATTGTTGAGATGCATTTTTGTCAAAGAAAGCTACAAAAGCTTATGATGTTCACTAGCACTACAAGAATATCACAAGCAAACCCCGGATCAGTTCAAACTATATTTTCTCAAAATTTGCAATTGACACAAGATTCATTCAAACCAGTTAGTTGTGCAAGTTGAAGACATGAACATTTCCAACTACCTTAATTAGAACACCCATACAGGTCTATTTTCATTTTCCTGCATGTAGTGTTGTTCTTCATCAACCCTTCACAAAAAGAAAGTTAAAAAATGTAAAGAGAATAAAAGGACTAAAGATCATCTTACAAGCTTTACAAAATGAAAACAAAATAAAATAAAATAAAAAATCAGCCCAGTTATTCAATCAACTAGAGAAAAGAAGCACTAATAATGTTTGCTTTGTTAAGTTTACTTTATGCTTGTTGTCAATTGTCACTGCAGACAATATCAAGGGTTCAAAATAAATAATATATAAGAAATAAATATAGACCAGGGGTAACAATTTCTAATTTGATTTAAAATCCTAAATTAACCCAATACAAAGATAATTAGATTTATATGTTTCAAACCTGTGTAATAGATTGATCAGGTTAAGGTTGATTAGTGAGCCCACTGTTGTCAAATTTTAAATTGATGATCAAGCCCACAAAGTGATCTGATTAGCATTCAACCTGACTGTAACACAACTTAAAGACTCATGTTATACTTAAATATGTTAGAACATGAATTTCTACAAATACTAATTTTGAGTAATCAAACGTCTAATCGTGATCAAAGGGAACAAAACAGCACTTAACTACAAACAAAATCAATTTTCTCAAAGTACGAAAACAAGATGTACACTAACAATGAGCAGTCCCAAACTAACAAAAAAAAAATTTTCATTAGTTATAGAATATATTAATCAGGTAGGATAAAACAGAATTGTGCCCTAATTTACTAATTACATACAATAAATATTTCAATCACAACCCGAAAACATAAACTACCAAAATAATAAATCATGCAAGCATAACATAAAATTTGTGAAAATTAAATTTAACCAATGCGTTATAGTGCAAAACACACCAAAAATAAATACTGAAAACAAAGCATACGTGCCAACTACAACCTGCAGTCTAAAGCAAAACAAAGTAACAACATTACACCAAAATAACAACTAAATACGTTCACATGTCATAGTGCATCAAAATTAGTAAAAATACTATGTTGCTCATATGTGAAAAACCTATTTATATAACATGAGGCCTTTTCATCGTTTCTAAAACATGCGTAATACCTGAACCCAATTATCAAAACACTTTAAGGCTATCATTATGGGCTAATGTTGGGTCTCTACTCACTATTTCCGGAATGAAAGAAAATGACAAAAATTGAACCAACAAGAAGCCCATTCTCACATTGAAAAATAAAAAGTAAAAAATAGTGATGTTGATAGAAGAAGTGAAATTCTAGTTACCTGATCTTGCAACTAGTCCCAGTTTATCGAACCGAGATGAAAAGCGCCTAACAGCCTGCAGTGGACAAATGGAGGAAGTCAGGAACTTAAAACTTTGCATATTGCTTCATAATCCACTAATAAATATTTATGCCAACAAAAACGTAAAATCAAAACATTTGAGGGTGCACATGTCAAGATCAAGCAAGCATAGTGTGTATATTGACAGAAACAATGTAGGTATGCATATTATATGTTTCCAGTTAGATGGTACTTTTAACTGAAGTTAATTGCAGCCCAAACATAACATCTAAGCATATTACAACAATCAATAATAAAAATTATACATAATTAGGGCCCTTAAGATTTGAGAGCTCAGGGCAGAGGGCTTTTTTCCAAAATTATAAGTGAAAACAAAAGTAAAACAATTAGATCTTCCTATGAAAATGCATCGGTAACATATTAAAAATAATCAAACTAAATTAACATACTTGTCACTCGATTACACAAAATGAAACGATTGGAGGAGGGAAGTGGGAATCTGAGAATGTAAAATTTTTTTGTGAAAACGGGAGTAGAAAATTTTTTGGATGGACTATTGTAATTTTTTTTTTTTTTTTTTGGGTGGGGTGGGGTGGGGGGAGGAATGTGATCCTCTTTGGCTGAGAGGAACTTGTCATGCTACCTAGCCTTAAGATAAAGGAGTAAACACAAAAGTAGAGAATTCTTAAGAAATTTTCCAAAGCGGTGGGTATCTTTTACTCCTCATTTATTTATCATTAAAAT
Organism: Bidens hawaiensis; assembly: GCF_021521415.1. Taxonomy (NCBI): domain Eukaryota; kingdom Viridiplantae; phylum Streptophyta; class Magnoliopsida; order Asterales; family Asteraceae; genus Bidens; species Bidens hawaiensis. The sequence goes on along the minus strand of NW_027491058.1, from coordinate 983,312 downwards.
TAAAATATGCTATTACAACAAAAATATATGAATAGTTTTTTAGAAAATATAAAAGTGTATTTGTATATAATATATATATATATATATATAAAAGTGTATAAAAATTATATAAATATAAATTAAATCATGGAAAATATCATTATCCTTTTAATCAGTAATACAAAATAGTAATGTGGGTATTATATGACATTTGTTCTTAGACCAAGCGTAGTGGGCTTTATGAAAGGCGTTTTGGCCTATAACGTCGGGGGCACCGCCCCCCCCCCCCCCCCCCCCCCCCGCCGTTTTGGGCTATTTTTTTAGGTGTTTTGTATATAACGCTGAACATGTAGACAAAAATTAAAAAAAAAAACAAATAACAAAGTTATGGCTTTATAGAGGCTTTATGACTACACCCTATTTTTGTAAAAAAATCATAACGCTGACTGGGCGCCACGTGCCGCATAATGTCTAGGGGTGGGGCTTTACATATGGTCTTAGACCATGTGTAGTCATCATGCCTCTCCCCTAGGCGTTATGCGTCACGTGGCGCCCGGTCAAAGTTATGGTTTTTTTGCAAAAATAGGGTGTAGTCATAATGCCTCACCTATGGGCGTTATGCGACACGTGACACCCCGTCACATTTACACTTTTTTGCACCCACCACCGGATCCAATTATTCCGGCCACCATGAAACCCACCGGATCCAATTATTCCGGCCACCATGAAGCCCACCGGATCCAATTATTCCGGCCTCCATGAAAACCCACCAACGGATCCAATTATTCCGGCCACCATGAAACCCACCGGAGTGGATGTATACAATTTCATCGGTGGAACGTAACCGCCGGCGAATGGTGGAACAGTCGCGTATCTTGGCTGGATCTTGGTGCGGTGGCAGATACTTGGTATTATAGAAAGTTTTTAGATATACGGAAATATCACTATAGTTTCTCTCGTTTATACTTATAACACCATAAACCACTCCCTAAATTATAAACCCACTCACATAATTTCATGGGTATTATGTAGACTTCGCAAATCATAGCAATTTATAGCACAATATTGCATAATATAGCACATTATGTCAAGCATATTAAATACATGTAATACTTCGCAAATGATAGCAATTTATGGTCAAACATATTCGAGTTAATAATGATGATCATGGTCAAATATGGTCTAAACCGATCGCCATCCTTTCGGTGTTTGCATAATGAAATCATTTGTTATTTATGCTAACCTTTAGGATCGAGCTCGAGCTCTTTTAATAAACAAGCCTTAATAAAATCTATAGTTTGACCTTGAGCTTGTTTAAAGTTTGCCATATTTGAGATTTAACGAGCTAATTCGAGTTGAGTTGTTCAGAAGCGGCTTGGCTCATTACACTACGTGAAAATTGACCTTCGGCCACACGAAAAAAGTGTGGCCGTAGGCCTTTAGCCACACACATTTGGTTCAGGTCATATGTGGCCAAAGGTCGCGACACCGTGGGTATGATATGGCCACACACAGTTTTTAGTGGCCTTATGTGGTAATAAGTGTGGCTAAAGGGTACAGGCATTAGTTTTTGGCCATCAAGAAGCCTCTCCAATAAGTGTGGCTAAATGGTAGAAAATGGCCACATGACAATTTACCATAAGTGACCATTGCACGTATATAGCCACATGAATTCATGTTTCAGCCACATGAATTTTATATTATTGTGGCCAATAGGGTTGTGTTAAGCTTGCATTGTGACCTATACCGTGTGGATATAGCAAATAAATTGCCACTTAAATTTAATAATAGTGTGGCTAATTATATCATATAGACAGTGGATATTACATTAAAAGTGGCTAAAAATGTTTACTTACCACTCAAACACTCCTTTGTAGATTATAGTGTGGCTATTGTTTTACCGTTTGTCACACATAATGCTTTTCGTAATTTAAAGTGTGGCTATTGTCAAACTTTTCGTCACACATAGTGAGGTACTATGTGGCTAATCATATCTTAAAGACACTAGAGGTTATTGTGAATGTGGCTAAAAATGTGAACTTGCTAGTCAAAAAATCTTTTGTAGTTTGTGGTGTGGCCATTGTCTTACCGTTTGTCACACATAATAATATTTATGTTAAAAACAATGTGACCAATCATGTAACTTGTGAGAGTGTTAATGTCAGCACGTCTCAAAATGATTGGAATGATACTGATGTTTTTGTTTCCAATAGTGATTGTGAACCTGTGTATGATGAATCTGTCACTAAAAGAAATGTGCAATAAAATGTGCTTGATGAAACAAGTGTACCTAGCTATTCATCAAAAGATCGTAAAATTGAGGGAGCCTCTTATAAAAGAAATAGTTTTGAAAATGAAAAGACTAGCACGTCTAGTAACTATATACCACCTCACAAAAACTCTTTCTTTCAATCAACAAATCAATATAATCACCCTCAATTATACAATTACTTTGATAACAACTACTACAGTTGTCATCAGCAAGATTATGTAAATTCATTCTATTCAAATGCTTTTGATGATCGAGGTTACAGATCTGATAATATGTATATTCCTTTCCAAGCATCACCCTTCTCACCACAACATGTATATCATAGTTCTGATGAGTTCTATAGGGATTCTCATTTTTAGCATTTAACTCTACAACACGTCTTTCATGAAACTCAGCTAGTTTGTTAGACTGAAATAGTTTATCATTTAATTTAGCCATATCATTATTTTGAGTTTTAATCCTAGTGGAAAAAATCTTTTTAGCCTATTTTTAATCATCATTCTGATATTTAATGCTTAGATTTTCATCTATCATGGCAACATTATGAGTTTTATAACTATCTATTTAATCAATGCAAGCTTGAGAGCATAGTTTGTGTACCTCGTGAATGTTTGAGACGGTTTGCTATGTTTCTGTAACAGAGCATGATGAGGGTTGATCTTCATCCTCAAACGTCATCCCAACAAAGTTCAGAGGATTGATCAGCTCAATAAAATTGGTCGTCTTCCCAAACTGGTTTGGTTCCTTCAGCTGATAAAGTGATCATGGCCTTTGAGCTAGATCAGAGTTCCCCTTTTTTTGAGTTTCCTTGACTGATTCGGGGAACTCTTGGTTTTGAGGAGGTGCTATGATCAAGCTGTTTGTCACTTCTTCTCCCCCCTTCGCTTTCAGACACTTAAGTAATCTTGATGTCGTTGGTTGATTTGGATGGGTTTGTGCATTCCCTCGCGAAATGCCCAGTCTTATTGCCGTTGTAGCACCGAAGTTTGTCCTTGTCAAGCCAGTTCCATTCCCTTCTGAATATCTGAAGCTGTTTCTTCCATACTTATTCATGAATTTTGATGCGCGGTGAACATCTATGGTCATCTGGTACTTGATGTCATTTCTTTAGATCCTTCTTGTTGATCTTTGGAATGTCTCCTTGTTGAGAAGAAGGGCGTAGAAGCTTTCCTTACAATAACTCATCATGGCTTACCATAAAGGCATGAAACAATGCAACATGTGATTCATCAATTTGAGGAGTTGAGTAGGATGAGCTACTTGCAGTCTTCTTATTTCCATGAGCCTTTAATGCTTGCTCAATAGCCTTGTCTACTGCTTCTTGGAAGGAGCTTGAACTGGACGGTGCTTATGGACTTTTAGCAGTCTTGAATGCAGAGTTCTGTGTTAGTTGAGTGGAAAACAACTTAACCCCATCAACTGGATGAATGGTGGGATGTGCTTGGCTTAAAAAAGCTGTACTGACTCCAAACCCAGCAGAGATTCCAACATGAATAAGAGAACCTATGTGGTTACCCAATCTGAGTTTGTCATCCATTTCAAATGACTTGATGGTGGATGTTAAATCAGAAAGAGAAGTGATTTGTAGGTTCATTGTTCTCTTGATGGTGATCACAATACTATTCCAGGTGTAAGGTAAGGAGTTCAACAACTTATCATTGATTTCAATTTGATCATAGTCAATGACGACACTCTTCATCTTAGTGATCAATGTTTCAAACCTGTGAATAAGATCTCCAATAGTTTCTCCTTGCACATGGTTGAACATATTGAATTCACCCTTCAACATGGCTTTCTTGTTGTTCCTCATTTCTACATCCCCTTCAAACTTGTTGACCAGGGCATACCATAAGCCTTTACCGGTGGTGTGTTCCCTCAAAGTTTGAGCAATTTTGAGTGAAAGACACACACTTTAACTCCATAGGTATTTTGATCACCACTCAACATTTTTCTATCATCATCATTATAGGCCGATACATGCTTGGGAACTAGTCTATCAGCAGTATTAGTGGTTGGAATGTGAGGACCAGTCTCAATAGCTCTAAGAAGAGCATAGTCAGTTAGTTATTCTTATGTAATTTGTGAAACACCACTTGAATTCTTCAAAGTTATTATCCCATTTAAGCAGATTATGAGGTTTATTAGTTGTCCTAGTCTCATTCTCAAATATTATGAAGTTCTTGATCTCCTCAATTTTAGTAGACATCATGCAACTCAAGATTTGGTCAAACAATTCACTTAAACATATATTGTGAAAGCTTTAAGTCCAAACCAATCGAATTTGAAAGGATTTGAATTAAATTGAAAGGATTCGAGTCGAAATGATAAACGAATCGAAATAATTTTAATCGTATCGAATTAGAATTTGAATCGAATCGAATTGAAAAGGCAATCGAATTGAATTGTGATTCGATTCGATTGGTTTTCAATTTCTATTTGAATGGTTTTTCTTTATTTGATTTGAGTAGTTTGATTTTGTTTCGATTGGTTTAAAATTCTATCAGATCTAGATTTTAGAAAGTACGGATTGTACTTTTGCACGTCTTTTCACAATTTTCTACTTTTGGAAACTCAAATGAAGTTCTTCAACACTTGTAGATCTAAAAACTACTTATTTTAAGGCTTGAAACACACAAATTCTTTAATTTTAGCACTCTTAACAACATAAAAATCATACAAACACCCTTTTTTTCCATAAGGGTAAGAACATGCTTCTTACAAACTTCCAAACACTCCTTTATCAAAAAGTGAACCCGAAGACCCACTTAAACACTTGAATACAAGTCTTCAACACACAAATAAGACCAAAATCCAAGGTTGTGACCCAAGTACCACAACTAGTAGAGCCGAAAACTCTAATACCAATTGTAGGTCCTATGACGGATCAAACAACAAAGAACTAGTTTTCTTGTATCAATGTCACTACTAGGTAGCAGAAATCACTAGTAGAGAACCGAGATCTCTGATCTTGTTTAGGTTTATTATTACCTAAAGAGGAAATTTGAGAGGGAGAGAAGATAGTAGGTGAGAGGATAAGATTTGCAAAAGGTTAGTGAGTGCATGAGCATGCCTTCCTATTTATGGGAGAGGCATGTCATACCTCTATGTATTATAAAACGGCCCAATGGGTTCACCATTACATGGCATCAGGCCCAACATACAAGTAAAGAAACCGGCGAGCTAACTAATATACATCTTGAATAGTTCAAGTAGATACAAAAGACTAATTAACAAAACGGGGCCCTACACGGCCGTGTCATATTTTTTTTTACAAGTAGGATGTGATGAGTGGTCCGTTGGATAACCCTTAAGTGATATAAGACCTTTAATAATCATATATATATATAATCAGTTTATTTTGTGGAATTGGATTACTACGTTTATATGATTATTTCAGGTACAAGAGACGTAAAAGAAGTGAATTGATGCGTTGGAAGGAAACTAGTTGAAACGGGGAGTTCGGATAACGGAAGATGGAAAAAGAACAAGACAAAAATGAAGTCAAGAAAGACTCCACCATAGCTTATGGTGTCCACCGTAAGCTACGGTGGACCCTGATGCTAAAATAGCTGCCGTAAGGCAGTTGCAACCTGCCTTGGGTTTTGACCAGGCAACCGTAGCTTACGGTGGGGCCGATGCAGTTTTGTGTAACTGTCATTTATACTCGTTTTTTAGACGGCTTTTGGATATTTTATCATTATCTTTCAGTTGAGGACGACCTAGGGTCGATTTTCATGTGCCATAGATCAATTGTGAGTTGTATAATCATTGGAGACTTGTTTTTGATTTGTATGCATAATATAATCGAAGTGATGATGAACCAAATCATGTTGGGATAATTCTCTTTATGTTTCCCTCGTATTGAAGGTTTTATCTTGAATGTTTATGCAATTTCTGATATAATAGTTTGATCTTATTGATTTCATTATTATGGTGTTTATGAATTGATTGATAGATTGTTAGTTTGTTAAGTTCGTGTTCTAAACTGTCAGTTCTTGGTGCTTTAAGCAATCGATATTAATCGGAAGGGATTAAGGGTTGGATAAACTAATTGATATTTGAGTGATTACCTTGCGTTTATAATCCAAGTACTTGGTCTTCAATTATCACGATCGTTTTCATTAGCACGAACTATGTCTTTATAGTTCATCTCAGATTAAGCATTTACTCTAACACTCATAGAAACCTGAAATAGAGGGAAGACATGTTTTCTCTTCTTGTTTTAAGCCTTGTTAAATTGTTTTTAGTTCTTTTTGTTATTTCAACCAAACAACCAAACCTTTGAATTTATCATTCTGCACTTAGTTTTAGTTCAGTTATTTTACAAGACTACTTAGTAACACATTTTTCACAAACTCCCTGTGTTACCCACTTACTACTATCTAATTAGTGTAATTGGTTTATATTTGAGTGAGTCTACAATCTCACATAAGGATGGACACGTCATCAATTACATAACGGAGTTAGTACTCCTTTAGTCACGGACTAGTGAAAGAAACGGATGTTAAAGTTAGGACAATTTCCAGCCAAAATGAAAGTTTGGACCAGCGCCGACCAAAATGGAATAGTTAGGATCAATAAAAACCAAATTTCCTTTTTTTAATATAAGGTCGCATGTGGCTAGACTAGTATGATAGCGATAATGGGGCAAAATGAGCATTTGGAAGAATGGATGAAAAGCTTATATGGCATGTTAACTAAGCCTGTGTGTGAAAAAGTAATTGTTACGTTGAGGACTGTCATATAGGTGGTATAAATTACGTAGTAGTTAGTACCAAAAGTCAACACTAGCAATTGTTCGTTGTTTCAGGTTTCAATTTATGCAGCCTCGAGCCCTCGTATCCTTCTTTCAAGACAGCTCTAATGAATATGACTAAGCTAAAATTTAGTTAAAAAGTAACGTGAAAAACAATTTGAGGGCCGAAAAGAAATTAAATGAATATATAATCGAACTTAAACAAATGTAAACTAACAAACATAAATAAACATAAAAGAAAAAACATAATCGAATTTAAATGAACCAACGGTCACGAACATAAATGAACGAGCTATATATGTGTTATTTTAACTAAATGAACAAACAATTTTGTTCATGTTTGTTCGTTTTTATGTAAACATAAATGAACTTCCTGCCAAATGGTTCACGAAACATTTTGGGTTGGTTTAACATCCCCGTCTGCAGTCTGTTGGACCCTTTTTTTTATCCATGATTTTCTTCCGACTCTTTATAATAACATGACTCTCATACCTATTCGCAGACTAAAAGGACCAAGATAAAAAATACCTTACATCTTCTGCAGTTTTCAGCTTGTTGGTCAATTTTCATGAGGTCATAAATTTTCTCTATCCCATTCTTCCCCTCGATTGGGCTTTTTGAACCTTTGGTCTAGGTTCTTGTCCTATTGAATCTCGATTAGGCGACCAACAGTTGTGTAACAAAAAATCAGTTGATCAAGGAATGTTAATCTGGTTGTGATACTCTTTTTTTTATTAATTTTGAATGTTTACTTTCGAGTGATTAAAAATAATGATCTCTTGATTGAACGAATGATCTGGAAGGGTAATTAATGTTTTCTAAGTTTTAAACTAAGTGTAAAACGGTCAAATTTTAATTATCAATGCATGCTCTAATGACATATTGATTATGTCACTGATTACAGAAAATTCATAAGTTGAGTCAACTTTGCTATTAAAATATCACGACCACAATCCAAATCTTTCACTTTCATATGACCTTACAACCGAAATTATTTATTGTCACAAACAATAATTTGATAACCAAGCATAAGATCGATTACAAGAGAAAGAAAAGACCAAGAGAGGAGGAAATATTCGCAATTCATCAATAGTAACTTAAATTGGCAGCTCGCATGTAACAACTATCTCAAATCAATCAATCAAAGATGGGGACAGTACAATAGTTTCAGATAATAAGATGCAAGAAGTCTTTCTTGGAATTGACGCGAACATTTAAAACTCAATCAAGTTTAGCTTTCTTAATCAATAATAGAGAAATCATTGTTGAATGCTATGCAACAAGTCCTTCCTGGAAATTACTAGGCATTTAAAAGTCAAATAAGTAGAATAAACAATAGTAAGTTACTCCCTCACATTACCATTATATTATAGAGAATGAAATTTGGTTTTACATACGTGATGTACCTATAAATGTTCAATCAAGTGATGAGGAAGACACTTGAAATAATCCGTTCATCGATATGAATCAAACCATAATATTACTCCCTTCTAACCTTCTTTTCTCTCATGCTAAGTAATTCTAGTTTATCATTAGATACCATAACTGTGAATCAAAACTTCTTAGACGGTGAGACCATTGTTTCACCGAATGCAAAATTCGAGCTAGGTTTCTTTAGCCCAGGCAGTTCCAAATATCGATATCTGGGCATATGGTATAAGAACACAACACCTCATACGGTTGCATGGGTTGCTAATAGGGAAACATCACTTACTGATTCCTCTGGTATGGTCAAGTTGGACAGCCAAGGGATCTTGTCTCTTGTCAATAGTGGCGGTGACATCATTTGGTCTTCCAACACCTCGACGTCTGGTACAAATGTCAATCCCCTAGCACAACTCTTGGATACGGGTAATCTGGTAATTAAGAAAGAAAATAAAACAAACAACAATATTCTCATTTGGCAAAGTTTTGATTACCCTGGAGATACCTACTTACCAGGAATGAAGTTGGGGAAGAACTTCGTTACAGGACGAGAGATGTACATGACATCATGGAGGAGTGTGGATGATCCTTCCCCAGGTGAGTATACAATCAGGTATTCAATGGTTAAGGGTAACTATCAGCAAGTATATATTAGGAAAAGCTCTGTTATTAAAACAAGGTTTGGGCCGTATAATGGCATAACGTTTGCTGGCCAGCCAAGTTACAAAGCTAACCCGGTTTATATATTTAATGTTCATATGATTGCCAACGAGAATGAGATGTATTTTGAATTAACTTTTAAGAGCAACTCTTTGATGTTAAGGCTGATATTGACCCCGGGTGGAAAGTATGAGATCTGGCATCTGGACATGCATAACCAAGAATGGACGCAGGATTTCTCATATCCCTCGGATATTTGTGATAGTTATGGACTATGTGGCCCATATGGAATCTGTAATACTATCAGTTTTTCGAACTGTGGGTGCTTGAAAGGGTTTAAACGAAACTACAAACAAGAATTGACTCCTTATAATAACTGGAGGAGTGGTTGTAGACGAACTAGATCATTGGATTGTTCGCCCAAGGAGGGATTTCTAAAGTTATCAAGCTTGAAATTGCCAGATACTCAGAATGCTGTGTTTCATACCAATGTGAGCCTTCAAGAATGTGAGATGACTTGCAAGAGTAACTGCTCATGCACTGCCTCTGCGAATCCAAACATGACTGCTGGTGGAGTTGGATGCTTGTTATGGTTTGGTGATCTGATTGATATACGAGTGTACCAACTAAATGGGCAAGATCTTTACATCAGACTTGCAGCCTCAGAACTATTAGGTAAGCTAACACATCACTTTATGTTTATGCGAAAGCATTTTAAGCTGATTATGTTGTTATTTAAGCTTTTAAAACTTAGACGTCTTGTTTTTGGATTTTACAAACTAAATGAACTGAGTTTACATGTGTTCTTTGTGTTGGGTAATCAGAAGCAAACACACAAGATCGATATGTTTGATTCAAGTGAATCCTTTGATTGATAATGATCTCCTTAAAAAAAGAACTGAAAGCAAAGGAAAAAAGCAACCCACAACATCAGTAATCCACGATTACAACTAACTAACCACTAAACTTTCATGATAACCTAAGACTTGAAACAGACCACGACTTGATTAAAACACGATCACAAATATTTAAACAAAACATAAAATAAATAAATTTCAGAATTATATCCCCTTGAGAGCCACGTCACCTGCCAGCTACATGCCACACAAGTAAAACTTGAAATTATTCTTACAACCCTTTTTAATTGAAAGTTCCATAACACCAAGCTTCTCCCTTAGAAAAGAAACATAACTGCTCTTTCCCTATTGCTTTTGTTAAAATATCAGCCACTTGTTCTTGACTTGTGCAAAACTTGAGTTCAACTTCCTTTTCTTCAACAAGATTTCTGATATGGTGAAACCTGATTTCAATATGCTTGTTGAGACTATGAAAAGCTTGATTCTTTGTGTGAAAGGCAGCAGACTTGTTATCACACCATATCACATTTGCCTTTATCTGTTCGTACCCGAGCTCTAGCAGTAATTTTCAATTTTCTCTACCAAACACCTAGACACGCTGCAGAAGTTGCAGCAATATATTCTGCTTCACACATTGAAAGAGCCACAACAGATTGTTTTTTTTTAACTCCATGATATTGCCCCCTGTACCAACTGTAAACATATTAGCTAAAACACTCTTTCGATCTTCAAATGGGCTGGCCAGTCACTATGAGTAAAACCTTCTAACTTTACTTCACTTGCAGCCCCATACCATATACCATACTTTGTGGTTCCAGCAATGTACCTCAGAATGCGTTTTGCTGCACCGAGATGAATTGAGGAGGGCTTGTGCATGAACCTGGAAATAAGGCTATAAGGCTGACAGATAACACAATGTCAGGTCTTGTATGAGTCAAGTAAATCAGTCCTCCTACCCGACTTCTAAACTGCTTCTCATCAACGGGCTTACAACCATCATCAATCTGATATTTGTTATTCACATTCACAAGAGTGAAAGAAGTTTTACCCTTAGCCATCCCAAACCTTGCAAGCGAATCACCTGCATACTTCTGTTGAGTACTCTTCTTGATTATCTCCAGCCCAAGAAAATACCTTAGCTCTCCAATGTCAGTCATTTCAAATTCTCTCATAATCTTTTTTTTAAATTCTTCAAACAACTTTGGTGAAGAACTTGTGTAAATAATGTCATCAACATACAAACAAATAGTAATCAGATTGTTACCTGAACCCTTCTTTATATAAACTGTGGGCTCGATCTAACATACCCTTAAGCCTGAAAGTAAGCATCAATATGACCATACCAGGCTCATGGGGCCTGCTTTAGTCCATATAGGGCCTTATGCAACTTGTACACCTTTCCTTCTTCACCTTGAACTTCAAAGCCCTGGGCTGAGCAACATAAACTTCCTCCAACAAGAAATGCATATTTCACATCAAAATGATGCAAATCCCATTTCTTTAGAGCTGCCAAAGATATAACCAACCTGATAGTTTCAAAGCGGGCTACCAAAGAGAATGTTTCTTCAAAATCAATACCATACCCTTTAGCCACTATTCTTGTACTTGCTTACTTTCCCATCAGTTCCAACCTACGTACGATGCACTCACTTCAGACCTATGATATTTTTGTTGCTTGGTAAGTCAGTCAAGGTACAAGTGTTGTGTCTTTTTAAGGATTCCAGTTGCTTCTTCGTTGTTGTGATCCATTCAGTGTATTTTGCTGCCTCACACAAGGAACTCGGTTCTACTAGTGATAAAGCATACTGACATCATATCTCTGCATATCTAATCTCCACAGTATTTCTGTAGAGATCATCAAGGGTACTACCCCATGCGGTTCACTATCACAGTCACTTGATCCTCCTTCATTTGCGTCTTCGTTATTGAGGTGTTCTTCGCTTAAAGGGGTATTTGCAACTGCTTCATTGGTATCATCGTTACCATGTAGACCATCTGGAATAACCCCAACACGACCCTCACCAGACTCATCTTCTCAAATTGTTGTTTCACTAAACACTACATCACGAGATGTGATGATCGTGTTTTTGAGAGGATCATACAACCGAGAGGCTTTGGAATGATGACAGTACCCGGCAAAAATACATTTGTTGGATTTAGAGTCAAGCTTGTTCCTATGTTGTGATGATTTTAAACTAGTATGCCACACAACCAAAAATTTGTAAATGACTTACGAAAGGTTTAAAACCATACCATGCTTCAAAAGGAGTCTTATCTTCAATAGCTTTGGTTGGAGAGATGTTTCTCAAGTACACAGCTGTAGACACAGCTTCCCCTAAAATTTGTTCCTCAATTTCTTTTCCTTTAACATACACCATGCCATCTCGACCATGGTTCAATTCCTCCTTTCTGCAACCCCGTTCTGCTCAGGGTGTATGGAGCGGTAAGTTCCCTATGAATGCCTTCTTCTTCTTCTTCTTCTTCACAAAATGAGTTAAACTCAGTAGATCAAAACTCACCCCATGATCCGTACGTAGAGTCTTTAGAAACTTCCCAGATTCTTTATCAGCCTTAACTTTAAATACTTTAAACTTCCCAAATGCTTCAGATTTCTTATTAATAAAGTAAATCTAATCATGTGTGAATAAGCATCTGTTAACATAAATAAGTACCGATTAATTAACTCCAAGAGATTGAGTTAGCAATGGACCACATAAATCAGCATGAACAAGTTGTAATGCATGAGAAGATCTCCATGCAGTAATAGGAAACAAGCATCTTGATTGTTTGCCATAGATGCACCCTTCACAAGCTCCAAGTGGTCTAATAGGTGATAAGCCCATGACCATATTTTTGTTGTTCCGTAAACGAAGCCCATTTACATGAAAATGGCCATAACGGAGATGCCAAAGTGCTGGATCAACCGGTTCCATTGCAACAAAGGCTGTATCCTGATGTTGAGTTACATTCATAGGAAACACATTGTTGGTTGCCATCTTTACTATGTACACTTTCTCCACGGATTCCTTATGAGTGATAACACAAGCTTCACTATCAAACAGTAAGGAGTAACCAGACTTTATGAGCTGCCCGACACTTAGTAGATTGTAACCAAGTGCATGAGAAAAGTGGACTCGAGGAGAGGAAAAGTCTTGATCTTCCCTGGTGCAACGTTCACCTTAATAGTTAATAGTTCCTGCCCTTCAATATTAGTGGTTTTCCCATTTCCCATCTTTGGCTTTCTTTGATTCATCCAAAGTTTCAAACAATGACCATTGCCCGGTCACGTGGTTTGAACATCCAATGTCAAAGAACCATACTTAGCTCCTAAACGTGCCACCTGAACCATGCATGCAACATGAGCTTCAATTTCCAGATCGTCTTGATTTGTGTCAGGAGCAATTGTCACAAAACCATCTTCTTCTTCCTCTTCAAGATTGGAATATTTCAAGGCTGCGCCCGCTTGGGGTTCTACCCAACAATTTGCAGTAATGTGCCCATAATTGTTGCATTGTAGCACTGGATGCTACCATGACCTCTTCCTCCTGAATGACACATCCACGACCTCGCCCTCGAATAGGATCTCTACCACGACCTCGACCGGTGGACTGGTTTTCTTCAACCCCTCTGCTGGAAACGCATGTTCCTCTTTGACACCAACAACTACTCGATTCACTTGAGCCTCGTGAGACTGCAGTGAACCCATTAGTTGATCAAATGACAGTTGTGTCATGTCCTTAGACTCTTCAATGTTCGTGACCACAGGATCCCATTTGGACGGCAAGCTCCGCAACACCTTTTCAACAAGTTCGTCGGACACAGCCTCTCCATAGGCTGTTTTGTTGTTCACAATTATCATTACTTTGGACAACAATTCAGCAATACCTTCGGTCTCTTTCATCAGAATGGTTTCAAATTCCCTACGCATCCCCTGCAACTTAACCATGAGAACCTTCAAATCACCCTAGAACTCCGTTTACAATAGAGTCCATGCATGTTTCGTGGTTGAGGCATAGGTGATGCGAGAGAATATTCTATCGTGCACAGCCTGTTGGATTAACGCCAATGCTCTTGCATCTTCTTTAGTGTTTTTCACCAGTCTTGCAACATCGGTATCTTCCTCGAAGAAACCCTTATTCACAAACTCCCATAGGCCTTTTGATCAAAGTAGGGCTTTCATGCGGATGTTCCAGAACTCATAGCCCTCACCCTTGAACAGAGGGGTGAGATTTTGAGATGTATCATGTAGTAGTATATTTGTGTACTAGTTTGAGACCCATGTATTACACGGATAATTGCTGAAAATTTTATACTTTAACCATTAAATGAAATATAGTTAACAAAATGATCATATATTTTATACAGACATAGACACAATTTACATTAATATAACAGAATTTACATAACTAAGAGCAATCCCAACTCATCCCCTAAATTTATGTGAGGAGAGCTTGTAAATTATAGGGTGAATTTTGAGTGGTTGTGAATGTAAATTATAAGGTGAAGATAAATAATGTAGTGATTTTTTTTTTTGTAAATTTAGGGAAACTTTGTTAGTCCCTATTTATTTTTAAATATTTGTTGAATTGGTTGTGATTAGAGAATAAAGAAAACTATAATGATAAATGTATAAAAAATATCATTTAATTGAACATGAGAGAGAATTGAAGTGTTTTGTAGTGTAATTATATGGATGAGGATAGGGAACGGGTTGGGAATGCTCAAAGATTACACAAATAACATAAAACATGATTATCCAAAAAACCTGATTACCTGAACTTTGATGATATAGTCATCCTTATAATATTTAGATTTTAGAGTTTAAAATTGATTGATCGTAATAAATTTGTGGTAATTAATATTTTGTGTATGACAAATTTTTTACTTGATTTTATATATTATAATTAACAATTGTATAATCAAGTAACATATAAAACCAAAAAATTAGAATATAACAAAATGATTTTTTTTTTCATTTCATATTAATGGAAAATGACAAAGACATACTAACATTAAAGCCATATTCAAATAAAAGTGATTATTCTGAGTTACCAGAATATTTAAATATTTAAAGTTGCATAAAGTGAATGTAGTGATTCTTATATATAATAGTTGAAAGTATTGGATAAGTAATGTTTAAAATTTGAATACTAATCCCGTGTTATTAATTAATATTACGGGAGTTATTGGAATATTTAATTAATCGATATATATATTTTAACAACTTGTATATATATATAAAAGAAACGACAAAGATTTCAGATTTGTTGGAAGCATAGTAAATGAATTTTAACCGGATTAACAATTTTTTTTAAACAAATGTGAATATATCTTTCTAAAGCATTTGGTCTGAGTTATAGAAGAAAATATTGAAAACTAAATACTTTACACTACACAAAAAAAGTCATATAAATATATGAAATAAACTTCGTATAATAATTAGTATTCATATAAATTATAATTATAGTATTTAACTTTAATAATTTAATGCTAAACACTAAGATATATATAATATATATTCTCCATGTTTACAATATTTATATAAATCGTTTGGAGAAAAATAAGAAATACACATGTTCCTAAGTTCAAATGTATATAAGAAAATTTTAAATCCAAATTTGAAACAAATCTTATATAAAAAATTATGTACCATTGCTCGAATCCCAATTTAAAATATAATTTTTAGTTTACCATATAAATCCAAATTCTTAAACAATGATGCACCTTTATTTTCTTTAATTTGCAGTTACCTGTGGCTTTAAAATTTTATTTTAACAAATCTGCAACTTCGATTTTAATGTTTTCTTATTTCACCATTAATGTTAATGAATGAATCTATTAGGATTTATATATAATAAAAACAAACTTGAATTCATATATTGACATAACTTAAAACAATAAGACCATATATTAAAATAAATGAAAAAAATATGAGGAGAGCTATGAGGTTGACAAGTGGCAAAAATAGGTAGTCTTTTATTAAAATAGATAGATTTGGGTTATAGCCCATCATATAGTTAGCTAGAAAGCCCATGGCCAAGTCTTGGATACAATTATGGGTTCCAACTTGTATATATAGGTGTACTCTCTTTGTATTTTCATCCATTCAATAAACACCATCTCTTTTACATGGTATCAGAGCTAAGGCACTCGGTATAAATCTGAATCCAGCACCTAGTTTTCATCTTGTTTTTCTGCCTCAACACCCGTTTCCGAATTTGTTTCAAATCTATCCAGCCACCTTGCCAAAAAGTATTGTTCACCACCGAAAAGCACTGTTCACGCACGGAATTCACTGTTCACGTGGAAAATAACTGTTCACACGCGGAAGTTACTATTTACGCCGGAAGGTACTGTTCACGCCGGAATCACTATTCATGCGGGAAAGTATTGTTCATGCCGGAAAGTACTGTTCAAGCTGGAATTTACTGTTAACCTCATAAATTACTGTTCACACCAAAAACTATTGTTCATACCGGAAACACTGTTAATCACTGGAAAGTTCCTGATTTTTATCTCATTCTGTATACTACCATCAGAAATGAAAAACACATGTATACATTTAACAAAGAGGAGCATGATCTGATTCAACGATTTCTTGCTTCCCAATTGAATCATCAAACAACTCAGCACATCCGGGTAACTTTTCTAGCCTCGACTCATCGTGGGTAATCGATTCTGGAGCCACACATCACATGACTAGGAATCGAGGTATTTTATCCAGCCTACACAATGTTAATTATTCATCGGTTCATCTTGCCGATGGATCTTCATGCCCCATTCACGGCATAGGATCCATAAGCAACTCAAAAAACCTAAACATGTCTTCTGTCCTATTTGTTCCTAAATTTCCTACTAGTCTTTGTTCAGTGAGTCAGATTACCAAACAAAACAACTATTCTGTAACCTTTTACCCAACTCATTATGTTTTTCGTAAACTAGAAATAACCCGGGAAATTGGTACCGGATTTTAATCAGGAGGTCTATATCGTATATTCATGTTTTCACACCCTATAACAAATTTATGTAATTCCACTCTTAGAGAGACTCACTGTCGGTTAGGCCATCCTTCTACAACGGTTATGATGCAACTAAGACCAAATATTCCTATTCCTAAAGATTTTCATCGTCAGTCATGTGAGCTTGGTAAACATAAACGACGTTCTTACCCCCCAAAAGTGTCAAACGCACCGATTTCATATTTGAACTTGTACATTCTGATGTATGGGTCCTTGTCGTGTTAAAACCACATTGGTTTTCAGTACTTCATCACTTTCATTGATGATTATTCTCGTGCTACTTGGGTTTATGTTTTGAAAGCTCGTAATCAAATTAATTCCATTTTTCGCGAGTTTCATTCTTATGTCCAAAATCAGTTCAACACATCCATTAAAACCCTACGCACTGATAATGCAACAGAATATTTCTCTAATGAATTTTCTACATACCTTAAAACACATGGCATTGTTCACGAGTCTTCTTGCCCTTACACGTCTCAACAAAATGGCGTTGCTAAACGGAAAAATCGCCACTTATTGGATATCACACGCACACTCATGTTTCAGTCTCATGTTACTGATAAATTTTGGGGTTACGTTGTTCTTACAACATGTTAGCTCATAAATCGTATACCCTCGTCTGTGCTTGGTCAAACCCCATTTTTTGTCTTGTTTCTTAAAGGGACTCCCTTTCCACTCATGCCTAAAATTTTTGGGTGTGTAGCGTATGTGCATGATCATCTCCCAGGTCTTAGTAAACTTGCACCTCGAGCCATTCATTGTGTCTTCCTTAGTTATTCTCGTGTTCAGAAAGGGTATCGGTGTTACAGCCCTTCTCTTCAAAGATACTTACCTGATGTCACCTTTCATGAGTCATGTTCTTACTTTTTCGAGTCTTCCACTTCAGTTTATGATTTTTTCCCCGAGACTGATAAACTTGAGTGACATATTATCCCCACCATTCCTGTGACAGTTCCCTCTACCGAACCGGTCTTTGCTGATCCTGACCCACTGACAGAACCTCTGCCATTACTTTTCACATATGCTAGGAGGGGTAAGGGTCAAATAACAAGACACTTGATTCATAACCAGGCCATAACTCCGAAATGTCCTTGGACCTTGGCTTGCATCTGAGCAATATACACCCCTAAATGATACATCCTTACCCGATACTACACCTTTTCCGGATACCGCCCCGATACACCTGTTTATGACCCTACTGGTGCACCACCGATATACCTATTACTTTTCACTAAAAACCACGACATTGCACTCATTATCCAATTCAGGATTATGTTGCCTATTCTCACCTCTCTACTGAATCTCATGCATATACCACTACCCTTGATTCCTACTCGATTCCCAAAAATGTGACCATAGCTCTCGCTCACCCAGGATGGAGGCAGGCTATGGAAGAAGAAATTGGGGCCCTAGGTTCCAATAATACATGGGATCTTGAAACACTTCCTGTTGGGAAGCGTATGTTGGTTGTCGTTGGGTGTTCACAGTCAAACTTCACCCAGATAGTTCTTTACATCGCCTAAAGGCTCGGTTGGTCACAAAAGGGTATTCTCATGCATATCGCATTGACTATGATGAACCTTTCTCGCTGGTTGCTAAAATGCCATATGTCCGTATTTGTATTGCTCTTGCTGCCATTAATCATTGGCCGTTCCACCAACTTGATGTCAAGAACGCCTTTCTTAATGGTGTTCTTGAGGAGGAGGTATATATGGAGCAACCACCATGGTTCATTATTGCGGAGGAGGCCTCAAAAGTTTGCAGACTATGTCGTTCTCTATATGGTCTTAAACAATCTCCCAGGGATGGTTTTGTCGATTCTCTAGTGTTATGGGACAGTTTGGGATGACTCGTAGTGCATACGATCACTCTGTCTTCTTTAGACACCAAAAAGGGAAAAGGATCATTGTAGTTGTTTAATTGGATGACATTATAATCAGAGGCGATGATGAGGTCGTGATTACCGAACTCAAACAGTTTCTTTAGTCTCAGTTTCAGTTAGCGACTTAGGTCGACTGAGGTACTTTTTGGGCATAGAGGTATCTCGCTCTCCACAAGGAATACTTCTCTCTCAACGAATGTATCTTCTTGATATGTTGACCAAATGTGGCTTACTAGGCTGCAAGGAAGTTGATACTCCGATGCTTCCTACAAAAAAGCTCCTCCCGAAGGAAGGGGATCCGATGAAGGATCAAGAGCGATATAGGCGATTGGTTGGTAAACTTAATTATTTTACTGTCACACGACTGAATATTTCCTTTACTGTCAGTGTTCTGAGCCAATTTATGGTGGCACCATACACCGGTCGCTGGGATGCTGCCCTTCATGTCTTAAGATAGCTTAAGACCACACTAGGTTTGGGTATATTATATTCTAATCAGGGTCATTGCCGTGTGGGTGCCTTCACAGACGAAGGAGATGGTCGGATATCGGGGTTCTCAGACGCAGATTGGGCAGGTTGTCTGATCTCTTGACGATCTACCACCGGATATTGTGTGTTCGTTGGAGGAAATCTTGTATCATGGAAAAGTAAGAAGCAACACACGGTATCCCGATCGAGTGCCAAATCGGGGTATAGAGCCATGGCAGATGTAACATCAGATATGACATGGGTACGTCGTCTTCTCATAGAGCTCGGGGTTGTTTCTAACGACTTGATGTGGTTATACTGTAATAATCAATCAGCTATTCACTTAGCCAAGAATCAAGTATTTCATGAGAGGACAAAACATATTGAGGTTGACTGCCACCTTATTAGAGATCAAGTAGTAGGCACACAAACAGATCCTCCATCCATTCAACCAGTTCATGTGAAGACAAACTTTCAGCTAGCAGACATTCTCACTAAACCTCTCCAGAAAACTCAGATAGATTTTATTTGTAACAAGTTGGGCATAATTAACATCTATGCTCCAACTTTAGGAGGAGTGTTAGTAGTATATTTGTGTATTTGGGTTATAGCCCATCATATAGTTAGCTAGAAAGCCCATGGGCCAGTCTTGGATCCAATTAGGGTTTCCAACTTGTATATATAGGTGTACTCTCTTTGTATATTTCACCCATTCAATAAACATCATCTCTTTTACATATCTTATGATGAAGATGCCATGAAGAATTGAAAAACCGAAAGTATTCTTGTTAATGAACCTTGCTCTGATACCACTATGTTGGATAATCAAAAGTAAACAAACAAGATCTTTATTTGTAATTCAAGTGAATCTTTTCATTGATAATGATATCCTTAAAATACAGAACAATAAGCAAAGAAAAAAGCAACCCACGACACCAGTAATCAACGATTACAGCTAACTAACCACTAATTAAACTTGCATGATAACCTAAGACTTGAAACATGACCATGATTAATTAAAAATCGGTCACAAATATTTAAACAAAACATAAAATAAATAAACTTCAGAATAATATTCCCTTGAGAGCCAAGTCACCTGCCAGCTACATGCCACACAAGCAAAACTTGAAATTAGTCTAACACTTTGTACTGAAAATTTGACAGTATTTTGTTAACTTTTTAATTGTTACAGCTAATTCGTCAACAGTGGTTAATGATAGAAACCATGGAATTCGTTCTAGATCCTCTAGAGAAAGACGAGTAATTATTACAATCAGTTTGTCAGCATCAGCAGGGTTGTTTGTGATATTAGCAACCTGCACTTGGATTAAGAGAAAGAGTAGACTGGATGTAGAACAAGAAGGCAAGTGAAAATTTTCTAATTATATCAATCAATCAATCAATCATGCTCAGTAAAATCCCACCGACAGCAAAGCTATAAGTAGGGTCTGGGGAGGGTGGGATGTAGGCACACCGTACCTCTATCCAAAGGAATAGAGAGGTGGCTTTCAGAGAGACCCTCGGCTCTAAGTACATGTGAATGAAGCAAAATAAAGGGAATCAAAGTTTAACAGTTATATAAAAACTACTACTAATTATAATAATATTAATAATAAGATCACAGTTTAATAGCTATATAAAAGCTAATAATAATTATAATAATAATAATAATAATAATAATATATGTAAGGGAAATACCATTATGGTATGTGACCTAAATAAGTTAAGTCTAAGCCCTAAGGTATTCAATTCTCTCTAAAAATCCTTAACTTTAATTATACTTCTCCACGAATTCCTATCCTCAACCATGTCCTCGGAGAGGTTTAGGTCTATCAAATCATGCCTAATCCTCTCATCCCAAGTCAATTTCGGTCTTCCTCTACCCCTCTTCCCCTCTATAGTAATGTTTTCTACGGATCTAACAGGATTCGTCGCCTGTCTTCTCTTTACATGTCCAAACCATCTCAATCTCCACTATCTACGGATCTATAGTAATGTTTTCTACGGATCTAACAGGATTCGTCGTCTGTCTTCTCTTGTCTGCTATGAAAATTTTCTAATTAATACGACCATATAATCAGATTTTTGTTTTTAAAGAAGTTTTGTATCAACCTATTGTAATTTCTACATGCAACAGTAGAGGTCCTTGAAAAAGATCACAAATGTAGCAGAAGGAAGGGAAGCATAGAGTTGCCGGTGTTCAGTTTATCAACAATTTCTAGGGCAACAAATAAGTTCTCTATCGACAACAAGCTTGGAGAAGGGGGATTTGGTCTAGTGTATAAGGTAACAGGGCATGACGATAAACATCAACCCGCATGGGCGAAAAAACTGTATGCCTAATAATGCTACAATTATCCAGGGTGTGCAAGGACAAGAGATTGCTGTAAAGCGTCTTTCAAAGGCATCTAAACAAGGGCTTGATGAATTTAACAATGAAGTTATTTGCATTGCTAAACTTCAGCATAGGAATCTGGTCAAGCTCTTAGGATACCGCATTCAAGGCGAGGAGACAATGCTGGTTTATGAATACATACCTAATGAAAGCCTAGACTGGTTTATATTTGGTTGGGTTCTCTTTAAAATCTGTTGGTGCATAATGTCAGTAGTTCATAGTCTAGTGTCTGTAATCGAGTCTGTAATGTTTAATTATGTTTTGTATGTTTAAGCGAAGTTACTGACAAGTTCGCTTAACAGGCGAACTTGTTAGTCAAGCGAAGTTATGGACAACTTCGCCTGAACATGCCAGGCAAAGTTGTCGTGTATTTATATACCTAGCTTACGGCTTGGTTTGAAATCGTTGTTTAAGTTCGTGTCAGTAGTTCGAGTTCATTGTAACGTGAGGACGAGAGTCTGTAATAGTGATATTACATCACGTGTTTGAGTTATAATATATAACGTGTGTTCGTGTTTCGTGTGTTCTTGTGACTCGTGTTCTATACTCGTAACGATCTACGCAGGGATTCCGCACCTGAGTAGACCGAGATATCTCGTGCGATCCGTCCAGGGAACCTACAATTGGTATCAGAGCATTTGCTCGATTGTGTGGTTCGGGATATTCACGCGGGTATAGAAATCGTCCCGTTTCGACTATTCGCGGGACGTGTTTTCTGTGTTTTTGAGTCAATCTTACCTCCTACCATCGTACTCAAGCCTTTGCACCGTCAAAAACCTCGTAAAATCCAGATTTCAGATCTGCAAAAACGTCCGTGTTCATCAGGCGAAGTTGCCGCAAAAACGTCCGTGTTCATCAGGCGAAGTTGCCGTCAGGATACGTAGGGTTTCGGCGAAGATATAAGGTTAAGCGAAGTTATCCACAACTTCGCCTACCTTCTCAAGTTCGCCTAACTCAGCGAAGTTCTCTACAACTCCGCCTACCTCCTAAGTTCGCTTACCTTAAGCGAAGTTAATCATCTGCGAAGTTCTTCAGCGAAGTTAATCAGCGGCGAAGTTAAGGCTTAAGCGAAGTTATCCGTAACTTCGCCTACAGTACTTTTCAGAAAATTTTTTGATTTTTTCGGGTTTCTTACTTTTCTGGAAAGATGTCGTCGATTAACATCTCTGAGTTAGTGAAGATGGAAGTTGAAGCAGGGTCAGCTACTAAGGCCCCAAGATTGCTGAAGGGAACCGATTTCGTTGCATGGAAGGATCGGTTCATACAATACGTCAAATACCAGGATGCGAAGATGTGGGGTGCATCCAGGATGATTATATTCCACCAGTTATGGAGTACGAAGGTCGTGATCAAATCAAAAAGTATAGCAAAATGGAAGAAGAAGAGAAAAAGATGTTTGAGGCCGAGAGCAAGGCTCATGCTGCTATTACTATGGCTCTTCCACAAGAGATCCTTCATACGTTTAGAAAGTACACGTCAGCAAGAAAGCTTTGGGAAGCTCTTGAGAACAGATTTGAAGGGAATGTAGGAATCCGTGCTTCAAAGATAAAATTGCTCAAAACCCAGTTCTCAGTCTTCAATTATTTGAAGAATGAATCTTTAGATGATATTATCACTCGATATTACCATCTGATGACTGAATTGAGTAACTATTCAATTTCCTACCGAGAAGAAGAAATAGTTGAGAAGCTTCTAGATGCTCTCCCACCAAAATGGGAGATGTACACTGTGCTGATGAGGGAAGACAAAGACTTTCCCACATATGATCTAGAAACGGCAGTCAACAAGCTCAGAACCTTTGAGCTTAACATGGTCAGAAAAGAGACACCTATGGATCAGGTTCAAGATCCAGGTATGTATGGAGCTAAAGTCAACACTAGCTCAGGATCGAAGACTGAATCTGCTGCCTACTACTCGAAGGGAGAGTCGGGCGCAAACTCATCACATGAGGGTCATGTGTCAGTCAACACAAATGATGACGTTTGCTATGTAGCAGGTGGATCGAGTGGTTCTCAACCCCAGGTAAGCAAGAGTAGTTGCTCTCCAAGTATTCCCAGCAACAACTACTCCAAGATGCCTATGAGTGTCAAGTCTGCTGAAGAGCAGTTTGGTCTCTATGCTTCTTTTATTACTTCCTATGAGAACTATATTCAAGGGAAGGTTGTTGATCCAGCTATGTTGGATGAAGACAATGACCAGATTGATGCTGATGATCTGGAGGAAATGGATCTGCAATGGCAGATGGCCATGATTGTAAGAAGAGTGAAGCGGTTTATGAGGAAGACCTGGAGAAAGTTTGTCGGTGGAAAGCCAGGGTTTGACAAGACGAAGGTGAGATGCTACAATTGTCAGCAAAACGGTCACTTTGCTAAGGAATGCAGGAATGAGCGTGTGGAACGAAGTCAGGGCAGGTCTACACAGCAAAGTGGGGGTTCTAAAGATTATAGTGCAATGATGTCCAGAGAAGATGGTGAATACAACTGGAACCTGCATTCTAAAGAAACTTTTGAGCAGGCAAATTTGGCGAAGGTTGAAACTGAAGAAAATGAGAAGGTTACCGGAGAAGAAAAAGATCTTATGGCAGACGTTAATGACCAGCTCTCCGAGGTATGTTTTAAACCTACATGCTCTAAATGTGAAAACTTGTCTGAGCAATTAGCAACTATAACCGATCAGTATGTTAGGAAGGATGCTGAATTTAAAACCCTAAAAGAAGATCACCATTTTACAAAAGCAAGAGAAAATAGCTATAAAGTCAAAATAAAAGCTTGTGAAAAAGATGTTAAAAGTCTAAAAACAAAACTTGCTGAAAAAATTGAAGTGATTGATTTAAGCTATGAAGTTTTGGAGGAAAAAACCAAACTAATTGCTGATAGAGAAAAACAGATTGCTGATCACCAGGTAAAAGTGGTGGAACTGAATAGAAAACTAGAGCAGTTCAGAAATTCCTCTGCTATTCTTGATCACCTTGTTAGTGATCAAGGTTCCTCTGCTAAGAGAGGAGGAATCGGTTATCATGAGGTTCCACCACCTTATAATCACAATTACACTTTTAACCCTAGTGTTCAGAAATCTGTTGACTTTGAGGTTGCTCAGACAGTACCAGTTAAAGTAACTTGTAAAGAACCAAATGTTAGTGGAGGCGAAACAAGTTCGCCTGTTTCAAGTGTTAAAATTTCTGATCCAAGTCCAGTCTCATCAGATTCGGATAAGTCATCCGAGTCTGGTAAGGCAAAAGAGGAAGTGGTATTACCCAATGGTGGAGAGAAAGATAAGACGAATAAAAAGAGTACTCCACTAAATCCGTACGTCCCACCATATGTGAGACGAAAGGGCGGTAATAAAGCCTCAACATCTAAAACACCGGTTGATAAAAAAGTTGAGCATAGGTGTTGTTTTAGATGTAATCAATTAGGGCACCTAGTTGCAGATTGCCCTCTGAAGCAGCGATTCAGAGGTGTAAGGCCTACTAAAACTGAGAATAAGCCTAATAGTAATTATCATGCTCCTAAAAATGAAAACCATTTAAAATTCAAAAATGTGACTAATTCAGGTTTTCATAGAAACAAATCTCAGTTTTACACTGCTAATAACCAAACCACAAGCTATAATTCTTTCAATTCACAAAGGTTTGGAAGGCCTCACAATCAATCTTCAAGGAGGTTTCCTAATAGGACTTACAGGAATTATCGAGATACTAACTTTGGAAAGCCAAAGTTTGGGATGTATAGATCCAAGACCAATTGGTCTTGGGTCCCTAAATTCTAATCTTTTGCTTTATTGTGCAGAAACAGTTGAACAGGGCTGCCAACAATCTTTGGGTTGTAGATAGCGGCTGTTCCCGGCACATGACGGGTAACAAATACTTGTTACACGATTTGAAACCTGTTCAAGGAGGGAGAGTAAGCTTTGCCGGTGAAAGTGGTGGCAAGATTACAGGAATAGGAACGGTGTCGAACGGAAAGATGACATTGGAGAAAGTTAACTTTGTAGAAGAATTGAAGCACAATCTGCTGAGTGTGTCGCAGATCTGTGATAAGGAGTACACTGTTCATTTTACAAAGAATGAGGCGATTGTGTTGTAACCTGGTTTTCAGATACCAGAGGAGTGGATTGTGATGAAGGCTCCACGTGAAAGAAATACGTATATTATGGATATGAGGTCAACTGAAATGGCCACGGAGGAATCATGCCTTCTGACAAAAGCGAGCGAATCGGAGTCCGAATTGTGGCATAGGAGAATGGGGCACATTCATCTTCGGAAGATGAACAACATTGTCAAGAATGGACTTGTGCTGGGCGTTCCCTTGAAGAATTTCAATTTTGAAGATAAATGTATAGCGTGCAAGAAGGGAAAGCAGCACAAGAAATCCCATCTCACCAAGAAAGTCAATTCAATTGCCAGTACTCTAGAATTGCTTCACATGGATCTCTTCGGTCCCGTGAATGCAAAAAGTCTAGGAGGTACTTCTTATTGCTTGGTGATCACTGATGACTATTCACGATATTCGTGGGTATATTTCCTGAAATCAAAAGACGAAACGGCTCAGATGGTGAAGAATTTGATTACCAAAGTTGAGAACGTTATGGATAAAAGGGTTAAGTTCATCAGGAGTGACAATGGAACGGAGTTCAAGAATTTTGAGATGGAGATCTTCTGCCTTCAGAAAGGGATTGAACACCAATACAGCGCTCCGTATACACCGCAACAGAATGGAGTGGCTGAAAGGAAGAACAGAACATTAATTGAAGGAGCCAGAACAATGCTGGCTGATTCGAAGCTTCCTGTGGTGTTTTGGGCTGAAGCTGTAGCTACAGCCTGTTATGTTCTGAATAGAGTCTTAACTGTTAAAAAACTTGGTAAAACGTGTTATGAGCTTATGCATGGGAGAAAGCCCAACTTGAGTGGTCTTGAACCATTCGGGTCCCCTTGTTCGATTTTAAAGACAAATTCTAAATTTGGTGAAGTAGCCGATGAAGGAATCTTAGTCGGTTATGTTGTTGGGACTCCCAACAGACGTGTCTTTAATACATCGACCAGCAAGGTTGAGGTGGTGTGTAACACCGATATCACAAGTTACCAACCGCCAAAACCAAGCAACGGACCTGCTGAGTTTTTCGACTATGTTAAACTTTTTAAGTCTTTTAACATACCGTATTTGGATATTGCTGAAGAAGAAGAGAGAGTTGCTACGAAGATGATCCTTGATGAGGAAGAAAACCTATTGCAAAGACAGCTGATCGATAAATGTCAACCTTCCTCATCAAATGCTGTCGATACCCCCTGCTACCTCGACTGAAGAAGAATTTTTCAATCAATTTCACTCTCAGCATGAAACAACCATTGACGAGCTCTCTTCTAACTTGGAAGACAATTTTCATGTTGGTTCTGTTCCGACCACGAGAATTCATAAAGATCACCCTTTGGAGAATGTGATTGGTGATGTGTCCTCCGGTGTACAAACAAGACGTAGCTTGAATGAGCACACCTGTGTTTATACAAGCATCAAGGAGACAGGGATAATCAACGAATGCTTGTACACCTGCTTTATCAGCCAGATTGAACCGAAGAATTATCAAATGGCTCTCAAGGACAGCTCGTGGGTCGAAGCTATGCAAGAAGAGTTGGCTCAATTCAAGAAAATGGAAGTTTGGACTTTGGTTGAAAAACCGACGCATGTGCATGCGATAGGCACAAAATGGGTGTTTAAGTGCACGAGAGATGAGAAAGGGATTATCATAAGAAACAAGGCGAGGCTAGTCGTTAAAGGTTTTAATCAACAAGAGGGGATTGATTATAATGAAGTGTTCGCTCCTGTCGCAAGGTTGGAAGCCATTAGATTGTTTTTGGTGTTCACTGCTTATAAGAAGATGAAGGTATTTCAGTTGGATGTGAAGAGTGCGTTTCTGAATGGGAAAGTTGATGAGGTAGTGTATGTTGAGCAACCTCCGGGTTTTCCTGACCCAGACTTTCCTGATCACGTGTACAAGTTAAGCAAGGCATTGTATGGACTACATCAGGCACCTCGTGCCTGGTATTCAACTTTATCAGATTACTTGCTTGAAAATGGGTTTGAAAGAGGGAAGATAGATAGCACGTTGTTCTTCAAGAGAGATGGAAGCGACTTCCTGCTGGTGCAAGTCTACGTGGATGACATTATCTTTGCTGCATCAAGAGTCTCCATGTGTCAAGATTTTGAGGCCGTCATGAAAAAGAGGTTTGAAATGAGTGCTATGGGTGAACTAACTTTCTTTTTAGGATTGCAGGTTGATCAGAAGAAGGATGGAATGTTCATTCATCAGACCAAGTATGTCCATGATGTGCTCAAACGCTTCAAGATGGAGGACAGCACTCCATTCGACACTCCAATCTGCGTTAATCACAAATTGGGTGCTGAGTCAGACGGTGATGCAGATGTGGACCCAACTCAATATCGGGCTATTATAGGTTCTTTAATGTACTTAACTGCTTCTAGGCCTGATATAATGTTTGCTGTTTGTCTTTGTGCACGCTTTCAGGCAAACCCAAAAGAATCTCATCTGAAGGGTGTGAAGAGGATACTGAGGTATCTCAAGGGCAAACCGAAGCTGGGGTTGTGGTACCCGAGAGGAGGAGACTTGGAGCTAGTCGCTTACACAGATTCTGATTATGGAGGGTGCAATCAGAGTCGGAAGTCAACAACTGGAGGATGTCAGTTTCTTGGTGGCAGATTGGTGTCGTGGCAATGCAAGAAGCAGACTTCAGTCGCAATTTCAACCTGTGAAGCAGAATACATGGCAGCATCCAACTGCTGCTCCCAGGTTCTTTGGATTCAACAACAGTTGCGCGACTATGGTCTGAATTTCTTACTTACTCCTATTTGCATTGATAACACAGCTGCTATCTCAGCAACTAACAATCCCGTGAAGCACAGTAAAACTAAACATATTGACATACGTCATCATTTTATACGGGATTGTGCTGAGAAGAAACTGATTGTGCTTGAAAAGGTGGATACGCTTGATAATTTCGCTGATCTTTATACTAAAGCGTTTGACAAAACAAGATTTCAAAACCTTATCGAGCTGAATGGGATGATCAATCCCGAGTAACCTTGCTTTTCATGTTTATTATTAAAAAAAAAAAAAAAAAAAACGTCACCAACCCTTAAAATTATGTCGGTTACCTCAGTTTGAAGGACATGTCTTAGGATATGTTTGGTCCTCATTTTCTACTTGCAGATTTTGAGGATAGCCATTAACCAGATGACTGAAAGTGACCGGGGCGGTTTATGATGAGTTTTCATTCTTTCGCTTAAGATTAGTCGATCATACTTAGTTAGAAGGACACATACTAGTATGTGGTCGGTCCAGCTGATCCATTGGATCTTCGGGATAGCCGTTTACCTGAAGACTTTGTTTTGGTCGGCGCGATTAATGTTAAAATTTAAAAAAAAAAGGGAAATGAAATTATTTTTCAAGTCTACTACTTCGTAAGAAGTTCGTTTGCTATGTTTAACAGAAAATTGATCCAACCTTGGAAAATGATAAATATACTGATTATGTGTGCTTAACTAGTGAAGTTATTAGGCTTAAAAGGCTTTAGGACAGTCATTGTATGTCATGGTAACTTTTTATGGTGCGTAAAAGTAGATGTGATACAAACTAAATTTACTCGATTTTACGTGGAAACTCCTTACGAGTTTTGCATGTCTTCATATATATCTTTCCGAATGATAGGCAGAAAAGCGATTACCCAGTCATACACTAGCCCATGTGTGTTCTGATTCCCGTGAAGATAGCGTTTCAAGAAACTGCAGTGATCCAGATTCGGGACTTGCAGTTGTTTACTACTTTGAAGTCTATGTAAATGTTTATCATAAAAAAAAATAAAAAATAAATAAAAAAAAAATAAAATTATGAGTTATGAAAACATTCTAGAGCTGAAAATGTCAAGACTTCTCAATCATGGAGTAAGAAAGAGAACGGGAAGCAGATGAAGAGTACTTACAAACTTAATCAGACACTATGGGTCGAGGTCAATTCGGGGTGACTTGGGGAAAGCCAAATATGCTTTGAGAATAGATAGGAGGCATCATAATCTCTGAGTTGTTGCCCACTTAAATTTTGAGGCATAATTGAACCTAACTCGTATCACAGAAACGATGAAAACCATCTTAAGTTATTTACCTGCCTACAACCTGTTTCCTTCTGTCATAATACAGCTAAACACGGATCTATGTGACAGTCTCGTAATTAGTATGATTTCTGTTCGGATCTTTTCTAAAACGTAGTAGTCCCTATCGAGACTGAAATTTGATCCCTTATACTTTATTTTTTAAAAGTTTCTTGTACTTAGGTAGTTTTATAATTTTGTATCTGGTTACTTGGACTTGATCGTGTCATTTAATTCTTAAAGGGAAGTTTTAGAACTTAATTGCAAAATTTTCGAATTATAAGGTTTGATTTTGTAAATATCGGCGAAGTTGTTAAACAGGCGAACTTGTGAATAACTTCGCCTAGGCGAAGTTAACCGTAACTTCGCTTGTATAATCTCTTACCCTATATAAGGATTTTCAAAGGTCAAACGATTCATTATTCACAGATCTAAGCGAACTTATTCCGGCGAACTTAACCAGTTTTCAGCGAACTTGTTGTTTTTCCAATTCCGTGTTCTTTTTTCCAGATTCCGTTTCGATTTCAAGGTTCGTGGTGTCGGTACATCATGTTGTCAATGCTTTTCAAAGGTCGTTTCGACCTGTTTCGATACCTCGGACCGACGGATTTTTGAACCGGATTTTAAAGCTTGTTTTTACGTGTTCATGAACAACCTAATCGTCTATATATCCTTAATATCTTGTGTTTGGGAGTTCTTAATCGTCAAAATTGATCGAAACACCAAATGTTTCTATGTTGAATCGACCTTACTGTCGCCGTTTCAGATTCAGGCGAACTTAGGGTTTCGGCGAAGTTATCCGTAACTTCGCCTGAGGCTCAACTTCGCCTGAGGCGATGTTGTGGTGAGGCGAAGTTATCTGTAACTTCGCCTGGACCTTTTAATTTTTTAATTATTAGACGAACTTAAAGATGAAGCGAAGTTGTTCCCAACTTCGCCCCAACTTTAACTTCGCCTATACAGATTTTATCACAACTTCGCACATGGTAACAAGCGAACTTGTGGTACGCCTTATCATTTATCTAACTTGGTTCGTTTGTTGCAGATATGGCTGCAGTAGCAGGTGCTGGAGGTGCTGGAGGTGACGATGGAGATAATCAGAGGCAATTCTTCCCGGGTCATAACATGTTTATCACCTTAGACCCGGAAGCGAGCGGTGTTGAGGATTACCGCGAGATAACCACATTCCTCATTCGCTCGAGGATATTCCACGCTATCACTACGACTCTGCCGATATCCTTACCCAATATCGAGGATTTCTGGCAGACTGTGGAATACGATTGCCGCGTTGAGCCCCCGGTTATGCGAGCAACCGTCAACAATCAAGAGGTTCAGTTCTCATCTGAACAAATACGGGTGGCTTTACGGTTCGGTGAGGAGACTAGGGATGACCCTACAGAGTTTGTGGCTCCGTTCCGTGATGGAGCGTTTCTCCGAATGGGCTATTCTGGTCCATTAGGTGATACTCAGAGGAGGAAGGGTTTCCTACTCGATCAGTGGCGCTTCCTCATGCACGTAATGATTGTCTGCATGTCAGGGAGGAAGGCGGGCACTGACGGGATGGGTGCGACCATGCAGTCCGCAATGACTGCTCTGACTTATAACAAACGTTATAGCTTCAGTCAGATGGTCTTTTATGAGATCGATAGACAGAGGAGAGCGATGGCCCGTGAGAGGTTCATCATGTATCCAAGATTCATTCAGATGATCTTGAATCATGTTGCTCCCACGTTGCCTCAACGACGTCCAATACGATACGTGGAGAATGTGAGCAAACGTATCTTCGCTCAATGCCGCACTTCCAGTGCGAGGAGCAAGCCTGAACTGCGTCCAAGGCATACTCCACTCTTTGGGTACTTAATAAACCCGGGGTATGTGCCAGCTCGTGGGGATGAGTTCAGAGAGCCTCAACCACGACAGGTAGGAGCACCTCGAGATGTACCTGTTGTGCCTGTTGTGTCGGCTGAGGAGGATGTAGACCTTGATGCTGCATTTGGCGGCCAAGGATTATTCGACATGGACCGGTTTGATCCGCAAGAAGAGGTGCAGGTCTCTGCTGCACAGGTTCGGGAAGTGAATGTTACTAGAGCAGCTACGACGGTGGCTGACTCAGATCTTGATGATGTTATGGATGAGGCGAGAAGGATGTTGGTGACACGAGAAAGGACGTTAGGGAAGAGAAAGAGGACAGTTGATGATACTGAGTCAGAAGAAGAAGAGGATATTCACAAGTTGATTAGACGTTCAAGACGGGAAAGGACAGGTGCAGGTATGGGAGCTGGAGAGACTTCAAGAGTTGTACGTTTCGCTCCATCCGCACTGTCAGGTATGTCGATTTTTCCTACATCTGTACAGGTTACAAGTTTAAGCGCCGCGGAAGTTCCCGTGGTGGCTACATCAGCTGTCGGCATCCCATCAATCACTACTATCCAGCTGACGACTCTGGAGATTGTGTCTTTACCACCTCCAACGCTTACTCCTTCAGAGGTGGTGGCACAATTTGTAGAGTCGACAGTCGTTGCAACTGCAGGGTTGTCGGTCACGATACCACCTGCGGTTACGTCCACAACTGCTTCTGATGTCCCGGTTACATTCGAGATCCCTGCTGAGTATACTCAAGACACATCTAACATGAGGTTTGATTTCGATGCAACCCTCTCAGACTCGGAGAGAATAGCTGCACTTGAACGGGTCGTGGCAGAGCAATCGAGGATAAACTTTATCCAGACCCAGGCTATTCAGCGCCTTGTAGCAGAGAATCAACTACAGTCGTCCCTCCTGGTTGAACATGGGCGAATTATAGATGCTATGAAGGAGTTCTTGGCATCTCAGGGGGAGACAAGCTGTAGAGGCGACGAGTTAAGGACAAAGAAGAAAAATGATAGAGACGATGATCCCAATGCATCGAAAGGTGCAGGAGGTGAGTTGCCAAGAACTACTCAAGCTCTTGGGACTTCCACAACTCAGGGGGAGTCTGCAGGTGCAGTTGGTGGTGATGAGGTGGTGATGGTTGATGATGAAGATGATGTGATTGATGCTTTGAAAGAATTAGATGATGATATGCTAGATGATGATGTGATGTTTGATGATGATGTGCTGCCTATTGAGGAGATTGAGAAGATTGGCGCACAGATTGTGATTGAAGAAGATGTTGAAGAAGGTGAAATAGTAGAAGAAAATGTTGAACACGAGATCCCAGATATTGAGAAAGCTGATATGGGTAATGAGATGGAAGATGATGAGACTGAATGGGAGGAGTAGGTGGAAGGAAGGCTATGCTCAGTGGTTCGTCAAAACGAAGAAACCAGCGGTCCCTACAATGTTCAAGAAGAGTTACAATATTAAAGGCTATGCTGAAGCGAAGAAAGGGATTATTTGCTGGATCTATGATGAGCAGTTGAAGCTCTTTGTGATTAAACAGTATGACGGCGTTCAGTATTTTAAAAGAATGTTAAGGTCGTTGAATACACTGCCGGAATGTGAAGTGAAAGACTTAGCCAGATTGGGGTTAATCAATCGAAATGACGATAATATGGCTAGAGTCATTGAGAAAATTATATGGAGAGAGAGTATAAAAGAGAAGAAGTTTGAGCTGTTGAAACCACAGAAGGGAAAACTTATTGAAGACAAGGATAGAGGTATGAGAGCTGATGGAAAACCTTGGATGGTCATGAAGTATAAACCGATCCGGTGCCTGAAAGAAGTACCGATGAAGCTAATGCCCAAGGACGTGCTTAAAAACCTAAAGTGGTGGTATGTGGATTGTGAGACAGCAGAGGCGGTGATGGAAGACGAGGATGAACAAGAGCTCCTAAGAGTTTACGATCCGATGCATTTGGTAAACTTATCGCAAGCTGATCTGCAGGTGCTCAATGAGAAGAAAATCTTTTATATTCCTGCTTGGAAGGACGAAGCGACGAAGTATCAAAGAGTTGTGTCAGTTTGTGTTAGAGAAGGAGTGCATGCGTGAAGATACAAGGTTGAAGATTACAAGACAAGTGCTTAAAGATCAAGATATGAAGCTACTGCCAAGGGGGAGTCTGTTGGTGCATAATGTCAGTAGTTCATAGTCTAGTGTCTGTAATCGAGTCTGTAATGTTTAATTATGTTTTGTATGTTTAAGCGAAGTTACTGACAAGTTCGCTTAACAGGCGAACTTGTTAGTCAAGCGAAGTTATGGACAACTTCGCCTGAACATGCCAGGCGAAGTTGTCGTGTATTTATATACCTAGCTTACGGCTTGGTTTGAAATCGTTGTTTAAGTTCGTGTCAGTAGTTCGAGTTCATTGTAACGTGAGGACGAGAGTCTGTAATAGTGATATTACATCACGTGTTTGAGTTATAATATATAACGTGTGTTCGTGT
The DNA here is from genome assembly GCF_021521415.1 of Bidens hawaiensis. Lineage (NCBI taxonomy): Eukaryota > Viridiplantae > Streptophyta > Magnoliopsida > Asterales > Asteraceae > Bidens > Bidens hawaiensis. The sequence continues at coordinate 949,079 of NW_027491058.1, read as the reverse complement.
TTCGTGTGTTCGTGTGACTCGTGTTCTATACTCGTAACGATCTACGCAGGGATTCCGCACCTGAGTAGACCGAGATATCTCGTGCGATCCGTCCAGGGAACCTACAAAATCAACAGAAGTAATTTATATAGCAGAGAAGAAAACAATTTAAATAATATACTAAATTAATTTTTTTTATTTTTAAATATTCTTTAGATGATTTAAGGAAGTCATTACTTAACTAGCCACAACGTTTCAACATTATTCATGGGATTGCTCGAGGTCTTCTTTATCTTCATCAAGATTCCCGACATAGAGTGGTTCACAGGGATTTGAAAGCAGGAAACATTTTGCTTGATCATGGCATGAATCCGAAAATATCAGACTTTGGTTTGGCTAGAATGTTTGAAGGACATGAGAGTGAAGCAAATACAAAAAAAGTGGTGGGAACTTTGTAAGAATCCCTAAACTTCCTATTCTATTTTATTCCATTTGTTTTTTGCCTATTTATCATTTACATGGTGTTACATGTACCTTCTTCTACACACGGGATACATATCTCCAGAGTATGCAGCAAACGGTCTGTTCTCAGCAAAGTCTGATATTTTTAGCTATGGGGTTTTGGTGTTGGAGATTGTGAGTAGAAAGAAAAATAGAGGTTATGTTCATGAAGATGACGGTGATATTAACCTTCTTGGACATGTAAGTGTGTTGAATATGGTTATTTCATTGAAGAATTGAACTGATCTTTGTAGGTTACTAATTTAATTGTTTTAGGCTTGGAGACTTTACAAAGAAGGTAAGTCTCTTGATCTAATTGACTCATCATTAGGTGATTCATGGTCTACTTATGAAGTGTTGCGATCAATACACATTGGTTTATTATGTGTACAACACCGAGTAGATGATAGACCTTCCACAGCGGTTGTGGTTTCCATGTTGGCTGGTGAAGAATCACTACCTTCTCCAAAGAAACCTGCTTTCTTCTTTAAAAGAAGTGAAATCGATTCTGTTTCAATTTGCCCACCATCTATTAATGGAGTGACACTAAGTGAAATATATGGTCGGTAATGAAATGAAGTGGAAGATGTAATTCTTACGCCAACCTCCAGAGTATCATCAGACTTGCCTTTTAAAGTTGTCTTGTAATAAGTACTTAGGTTTAAGATTCTCTAATCATGTAACAAGTTGTCTTTACATGTGGTTACAATATGAACAACATAATAGATTTTGGATCACGTTAACATAAGAGTTGTACTTTAACGTTTATGTAAGTTAGCTAGTCGGTCTGTCTTTCCTTGGATGTTTGGGGCGAAGGCCATGTGCTGTGAAGCCAATTGGGCAGTTAATAATAGAGATGGCATGGCATTGCTTCACCTATTTAAGGTGAGTCATGCACATGCTAAATCAACCATTTGCAAAATACATAACCTTATCCTCTTACCAACCTCTCTCTCTCTCACTTTCTTTATTTCCTCTTTCGGTAATAACAAAACCAAACAAGATCCGAGATCTCGATTCCTCACTAGTGATTTCCGTTAGCTAGTATTGAGATTGATCCAAGTAGACTAGTTGCTATGCTTTGATCCGTCCATAGGACCTACAATTGGTATCAGAGCTTCCGGGCTCTACTAGCTGTGGATCTTGGGTGACAACCTTGGATTTTGGTCTTATTTGTGTTAAAGATTGATTTTTCAAGTGTTTAGTGGGTTACGAGTACCAAAAGTTGAAAATAAAGTGTTTAAAAGTTCAAGTGTTCAAGCTTCGAGTTTGAATTTGAGTGTTAGATTGGTGAAGATTTGGGTGTTGAAGTTGTTAAAAGTTCAAGATTTTGGTGTTAAAGTGTGTACAATGGATATTTCTTAGATCCATAATCGGTCAAAGTGATTGATTGATGTGACTTCCTTAAAAGGGAAAAAGTTGAAAAGGTGACCAGAAAGTACAATTTGTACTTTCCATTCAAGAAATCAAATCGAATCTGAAGGATTCCTTGTTGAATAGGAAGTAATCGAGTCGAATCTGCCTTCCAATCAAATCGAGTCAAAGTTCTCTTATTGATTCACATGTAATCGAATAGAGTATAAAAAGCAATCTAATCAAGTTCAAAACTAATCGAATCAAGTCTGCTCAAATCTAATCAAATCTCTAAGTAATCTAATCAAGTTTCAGAAGTAATCGAATTGAGTGCAGATTCAATTCTAATCGAATCACAACCTAATCAAATCGAATCACCATTCGATTAGATTAGACCATTTGATTAGACTAGAATCTTATTCTATTAGATTCATCCATCGATTAGATTAGTGTGTCGTTCGATTACTTTATACTTATATTTTCACATAAGCTTCTTAGCCATTCGATTACATTTGTTTCGATTACTATGAACTTGTTATTTTTCAACGGAATATGTTTGAACTTGAGTTTGTTTAAGCAATGACAAATATTAATGAAGAAGTTAAGAATGAAGCTGTAAGGAGTTGCATGATATTTGAGAATGAGGCAGGGAATACATCTAAGCCTCCAAATCTACTGAAATGGGACAATGATTTTGAAGAGTTCAAGTGGCGTTTCAAAAACTGTATTAGAATTCTTGATTATATACTTCTTAGACCAATTGAGCAAGGTCCACATTTTCCCATGACTAAAACTGATGACTAAAACTGCTATGGCCAAACTCCCAAGCCCGTAATTGCTTATGATGATAATGATAGAAAGATGTTTAGTGATGATCAAAAAGCTTATGGTGTTTTGAGTATATGTCTCTCACATGAAATTGCTCAAACTTTGAGAGATCACACTACTACTAAAGGCCTTTGGGATGCCTTGGTGAGCAAATTTGAGGGAAATACTGAGATGAGAAATAGTATAAAGGGCATGCTAAAGGGTGAATTCAACATGTTCAATCATGTGCAATGGGAGTCAGTCACAATCCTCATTCATAGATTTGGGACATTGATTACAAAGATCAAGAGTGCTGGAATTGATTATGAACAGATTGAAATCAATGACAAGTTGTTAAACTCCCTTTTGTATGCTTGGAACAGCAGTGTGATCACAATCAAGAGGACTACTAATCTCCAGATCACTACTCTCACTACTCTTTCTGATTTGACACCTATCATTAAGTCATTTGAGATGGATGACAAGCTTAGAATGGGTAATCACATCAGTTCTCTTAATCAAGATGGGATATCCATTGGGTCTGGAGTAAGAACCGCTTTTCTGAGTCACTCTCACCCAATTCATACTTCTAACTCTGCCTTCAAGACAACTGCAACTCCTCAAGCACCACCAGGTTCAAGCTCTTTTAAAGATGTTATTGATAAAGGCATTGAACAAGCTTTGAAAGACTATGGGATTAAGAAACCCATAAGCAGCAAATCCTACTCTGCTCCTCAAGCTCTTCATGATGACTCCAACATGGCACTGTTTCATGTCTTTATGGCAAGCCATGAGGAATTGCTTCAAGGAAAACTGCTTCCTCCCTTATTCCAGCAAGGATATATTCCTAAGATAAACAAGACATATCTGAAGTAAATGACATCAAGTATCAAATGGCCATGGCTGTTCACATAGCATCTAATTTCACGAAGAAATACGGAAAGAATAGATTTAGTGACTCTAACGGGAATGAGATTTGGTTCAACAAAGAGAAGCTTCGTTGCTACAACTACAATGAATTGGGGCACTTTGCAAGGGAATGCACTAATCCTCTTGTGGCTGCAAATGAAATCAAGATCACCGAGACGTCTGACAATGAAGGTACAAGGAAAAATAACAAAAAGGTTGTCTCGAGCTACTCCTCAAATTCAAGAATTCCAAGAATCGGTCAAGGAAGAACTTCAAAAGGGAACTTCGAGTCAAGCTCAAAGGCAATGATCACAAGAACAGCTGAAGAAACACAACCAGATTGGGAATGCGACCAATTTGAAGAGCTGATCAATCCACTGACCTTTGCTGGGATGGCATTTGCACATGAAACCAGCACCTCGCCAAGTCTTACTGCTGAAACACCTCCATTTGTCTCTAACATCCCCGAGGTACACAAACTTTGAACTCAAACTTGTATTGACAAAGTTATGAACTATAGAACTCACAATGCGGCCTTGATAGATTAAAATCTTCGTCTTAGATGCCAGAACAATGATCTTAGAAAAGCTGAAAAGATTTATGCCATTAGGATTAAGACTTATAACAATGACATGGCTAAACTTAATGAAAAGTTATTTCAGTCTAATAAACTAGCTGAGCACCATGAAAGACGAGTTGTTGAATTAAATGCTAAAATTGAAAAGCTAGAATTAGACTTAGCTCAAAGAAAATAGTTGTAGAAAGTTTTGAGTTAGCCTTTGATAAATTAAATCGAATCATTGGGGCACAGATCGGGGTGAAACAAAATACAGGCATAAGCTATGATAACACAACCGTTCCACCTCCTTTTAATAAAAATTATACTAGTCTGCCTCACTTTAGTTTCAACATCCCACCCAAGGATGAGATGGTCTATGGTATTAGTCACGTACCCAAAACCAACGACATTTTTTCCTCCAGTGTCCAAAGCTGTTGATCCCGTTATTTAATCAGTTAGTCCTAATGGTAGTTCATCTTCTTTTCCAGGTTGTGTACGGAAGTGATTGTGTGGAAAAGAACAAGGGTTATAGAGAGAAAAAGTTTTTAAATTCACTTTTTGATTCTAGTGTGAATCTAAAACCATTAGTTGTTAACCCTGTCTGTAATAATAATACTTTGAAAAACATTTTGAATAATCATGTACTTTGCAAGAGTGTTGGTGTTGCAACTTCTCCTAATGATATGAATGAAAATGAAGTTTCTGTGTCTGACAGTGATTGTGAAACAGTATTTGAGGAGACTTTCAGTGATAGAAACGTGCAAGAAAATGTATTCGTTGAAATAAACGTACCAAGTTGTTCATCAAAAGATTGTAGAGTTGAGGGAGATAAAAATAAAAGAAATAGTTTTGAAAATGAAAAGGAAAGCACATCAAGTAAATATATTTCACCACATAGAAACTTTTTCTTTCAATCTACTAATCAACTTAATCATCCTCAATAATACAATCACTTTGATAACAACTACTATGGTTGTTATCAACAAGATTATGTCACTTCATTCTATTCAAATGTTTTTGATGATCGAGGTTACAGATCAGATAACATTTTTGTTTCTTTCATAGGGATACTAGAAGAAGACTTTGTTTTGTTTGTGGTAACCCATCTCACCTTACAAGACATTGCAAGAACTGACATAAAAAGCAAAGAGAAATGAACAACTAGTTTAATCAATTCCGCTCAAGGGCTACACAAAGCCCAAGAACAAGAACTGATCAATCTGATAGTTTTGCCAGTGAAATGGGCAAAAGCCAGTAAACCACCTTTTTGGATAACCAAATGGGAAAGAGCAAAAAGGGGTTCTAAGATTGAAAAGTCAAAGAACTCACCAAAAAGAAACCAGAAAAGGAATCCAAAGATAGAAAAATCTGAGGATTTTGTTTTGAAACCAAGACGGAGACAGTCCAGAAAGTTTTCCAAAACCAGGAAACCTGCACATGCATGGGTTCTTAAGGACTGTTCTTCTGATTCTGACACATCTAAAACTTCATAATTAATGACAAGAAAATAAAATTTGACAACTTTGTAGTCGATCTTCCCGAGATAACTAAGTCTTGGGAACCCGCGTCTAATTAAACTGTTAATGTATGTAGGGTCGGTCAAGATGTTTAGTCAATAGTATTTTGTACTTAGACAGTGGCTGCACCTGACACATGATGGGAGACGAGTCCTTGTTGTTTGACGTTTAACTGTTTGATGGTGGACACGTTTCCTTTACTGGTGACATGGGAGGAAACATTACAAAGAGAGGAAGAGTGTCAAATGGGATCATGACATTTGATTACATTAATTTGGTGGAGCAACTGAGTCACAATATGCTTAGTGTCTCACAAATCTTTGATCGATAATACTCCATGTTATTCACAGAAAATGAATGCTTGATTCTAAAATGAGGTTTCAAAGTCGGATCTTGATGCAGACTCCGAGGAAAAATGATGCTTATATATTAGACATGAATAGTTCTTACTCACGTAGGACCGCTTCATGTTTACTATCTAAGGCCTCGGAGAACGACTCATCTCTATGGCATAGACGTGTAGGCGATGTAAACTTCAAAAACTTTAACAAATTGGTCAAAGGTAGCATGTGAGGGGATTTCCCTTTAAAACTTTTTCTTGAATTGAAAAATGTATTTCATGCTCTAAATTCAAGCAACACAAGCTCCCAGACAAGCCCAAGAAGATCAACTCCATAGATTCCATTCTTCAGCTGTTACACATGGATTTATTTGGTCCTATCCATCCGTTAGCAATCGGCCAAAAAGCCCATTGTCTTGTGATACTAATGATAAATCTCATTTCAGTTGGACTTTTCTTTCATGGCACAAGGATGAAACCGCCCAGTTTTTTATCAAGTTTATTACTCTTGTGGTGAGACATGCTGACAAATAGGTGAAGTACATCAGAAGTGCCAACGGGACAGAGTTTTGTAACCTAATTGTGGATGACTTCTGCAATACAAATGGGATAGATCGCATGTTCAGTGCACCATTTACTCCACAACAAAATGGAGTTACTGAACGTCATAACAGAACACTGATTGAAGCTGCTAGAACAATGTTGTCAGACTCCGAACTTCCATTGTCTTTTGGGGTGAAGCAATCAACGATGCTTGATTCATTCAAAACCATGTGATCATTAATAAGCACTTGAAGAAGACTCTTTTCGAAGTATACTACAAGACAAAGCCACAATTCAACTACTTTAAAACATTTGGATGCCCATGCACCCTGCTTCACAATGGTGCTCAGCCAGATCCTAAATTTGCTGAAAAGGCTGATGAGTGTTATTTTGTCAGATACTCTCCCATCAAAACCGCTTACCGTGTCTACAATAAGAAGACTAAGCTAATATTGGAATCTTTCAATGTTAGACGGCAAGAGCTCAATGCTACCGATGCTCGCATGGGACCAGATTGGCTGTTTGACTTTGGATACCTGTTCAACCAGTTTCATGGCATGTCTATACCACCACCCCCTGCAAACACTCAAGTTCCATCTTCTCTACCCGATCCTCTTTTGATGCAATATATGATCAATAGTTTTTTCGATGTAAATCTAACTGCTGGACCATCCAACAGATTTGTACCACCTGTAGTCCCTCCCTCTACAGGAAATAATAATTAAGTTGTTAATAATCTTGTTCCTCAGTCTGCTAATTTAATTCAGCTAATCTGGTTGTTGAAGACGTATCTGATACCGATTCTGATGATTCATATATGTCTGCCAATAATGTCGAACATGTTCAAGCTAAACCTGCACCAGATGTTTAAGTAGCTCCAAGCGTGGTAGAATCTGTTTCCACACCTCCCTCTTATGATGAAATTGTTGAAGTTGTTGTTGCTACTAAACCCACTACTGGTGAATCTGGTAACACTGCATCAACTCCAGTTAATACAGTTGTTGTACCTTACGATGAACATCTCTGGGTTGAACCAATCCCACAAGAACTTTTGGTTGATCAACTTGACTCCATTCAATCAGCCAATTATGTTCTAATTAATGATCTTCGCATATTTCAGTCTGTTGAAAATCTGACGGTTAATTTTCAAGCAGAGCCTGTCACCCTTGTTGATGATATACCTCAACCACCCATCCATCGAAGTCATCCCATAGAACATTTTATTGGTTCTCTATCTGCTGGTATCCAAACAAGGAGCAAACCTGGTACAATTAACAGATGTCTTTTTGTTTGTTTCATTTCACAGGTTGAACCGAAGGACTATAGTGTAGCTCTAAAGGAAAGCTCGTGGGTTGCAGCTATGCAAGATGAGCTGTTGCAATTCAAGAAGCTCCATGTGTCCGGAGAACAAGAAAGCTATTGGGATGGAATGGGTATTCAGGAACGTCAAGAAAGATAATAAGGGGGTGATTATAAGAAACAAAGCAAGATTGGTGGTTCAAGGTTTCTCTCGACGTGAAGGTCTTGATTACGATGAAGTATATGCTAGGCAATTCGTCTGTTTCTGGCCTATGCCTCTTACATGAATTTCAACGTGTATCAGATGGATGTGAAGATAACCTTCTTGTATGTGAAAGTAAAGGAAGAGATTTATGTAAAACAACCACTAGGTTTTGAAGATTTTGCTCATCCTAATCATGCTTATCGTCTTGATAAAGCTCTTTCTGGCCTTCACCAGGCACCCCGTGCTTGGTATACTACATTAGCAGTTCATTGATTGAATCATGGCTATAGAAGAGGTGTTATCGATCAAACACTATTTATCAAGAAGGTGAAGGAGGATCAGATTCCGGTCCAAGTTTATGTTTACGACATTATCTTTTGATCTACATCTGATAAATTGTGTAGAGAGTTTGCTGAGGTCATGCAAAATCGGTTTAAGATAAGCTCATTGAGGGAGATGACTTTCATTTTGGGACTTCACGTCGAACAAAAGGCAGATGGAATATCAATACATCAAGATAAGTAGGTTCGTGACATCGGTCAGAAATTTGGATTCAAGGACTCCACTCCATTCGTCAATCCGATTGCTACCAGAGTAGTGCTAGCTCCATATCCATCGAGAAAACCAGTTGATCAACATCTTTATCGATTAATGATTGGCTTCCTGATGTATCTTACTACCAGCAGACCAGATCTCACTACCAGCATACCAGACATCATGTTCCCTGTCTGGCATTGTTCCAGATATCACTGTGAGCCAAAAGAATCCAACTTAACCATTGTAAAGCGTATCTTTCGGTATTTAAATGGAAAGCCTTGCTTAGGTCTTTGGTATCCCAATAATTCCCTTCTAATACTGCACTTTTACACCTATTGTGATTACAGGGGATGCTATCTCGATCGAAAGTCAACATCTGGTGGATGTGAGTTCCTAGGAGATAGGTTGATCTCTTGGCAATGCAAGAAGCAAGTCACCGTATCCACATCCACCGCTGAAGCAGAATACATTGTCGTCTCCACTTTCTGTTCACAAGCGATTTGGATCCAGCATCAACTTCTGGATTACAGTTTGAATTTCTTTAACGCCCCTATCAAGTGTTATAATGAGGCAGCGGTTTGTATTGTTATAAACCTGGTCCAACACTCAAAGACAAAACAAATTTACATCCAAATGCATTTCATTCGTGATTGTTATGAACGGAAGCTTGTCACCATTGAAAGGGTGCACATTATTTACAACTTTGCCAAAATATTTACAAAAGCCTTTGATCGTGGCCGATATTTGTTTCTAGTTGAGTCCTTGGGCATGATCTACTTCGTTCAAGAATACTTTATCTTTTTGTATATAAAATTGTAAATATTTTTCAAATATGTCATAATTTTAAAGGGAGAAAATGAGTTAAGTTCAACTCACCCAAGAGATTTTCAATTTATTTAAGAAAAACAAAATGAGTCATTTGACTCGTTAAAATATTTTAGTTTTATTTTCTTACAGAATTATATAAAAAAAGCTTCTAAACCATATTCTCTTGTTTAAACGGAACTCCTTCATAGAGGGAGTCGAATATTACAGAATTATAAAATTTTGAGTAAATCCTACCTTTGGAAAATGATAAAAAAAAATCATTTTTAATGATCCTAGCACATGAAATAAATAAATCAAAAGCCAACAAGATCATTTCTTAAGGCTTGACAAATGAGTATGTGTCAAAGTGATATACACTTAAACTCCATCCTTCACTTGTGGTTACACTATTATGAAGCGGTTTCCGACTCCAAATAAAGTCATATCAATGAAGGCAGAAACGTAAACAACATGTTATACCCAAGCCTCTCTTTACCTGATCACGGTTGTCTTATGTAATCTCGTGTCAATTTCATTTTATTGAGTCAAGAAAAGAAAAAAAAAGGATTCAAAAAAGAAAAGTAAAAGAAAATTCAAAATAAGTATATCTTAGGATTTTTGTCTTCTAATTTATTTCTTCTTTTATTTTGATTCAATTGGACTTTGTATGTTTGTATTCATATAAGATCTGACTGTTAAGGCCCTGAATCTTTTTCTTTGTTTTATTTTCTTTCTTTTTGTTCAAGCCTTGGACTTTCTATGTTCGTAGTCATACAAGACCTAATTGTTAAGGCCCTGAACGTCTGCTTTATTTTAATATTTCTAGATAGAGTCAAGAGTCCAAAAGTATAGTGTCATTGTATCAGTTAGCGTATTTTGATCAAATGTAACATCCTATATTTTAATGTTGAATAAAGAAAGTTATGTTTAGTGATTTCGCGTTAATTATTGGATATCGAGTAAGGAGCGGATCATGGACTTGGATTAATTGAGATGGGTTAAATGAGAATGGGCCTTAGGTCCATGGGATTTAAGGGATATAAATATCCCCTAAACTCTAAAATATCTTTCATTTCACCATATTCTCTAACACTCCAAAACACACACACCAACACCGCCGCCGGCCGAGGGAAGAACCGAGCCAGATCCGAGAGAGAGAGCGATTAGTTGTGATAACAAGTTAAACAAGATCCAAACAAGCTCAGAAAGTTATGATTCTTGATCTTTGAAGTTTAAAGATCCAAGTTTTATAGTGTAGATACGACCGAAAATGGTCGGGAAGCATAGTGGGTGATGTCGAACCTTAACAAGGGTGTTAAAATCGCCAAAATGCTCAATAAAAAACAAAACAGCGGCTGATCTGGGCAAATTCGCCTGCAACTGGGCAACTTCGCCTTCAAAGCGATAACTTCGCCTTCAAAGCGATAACTTCGCCTGAGGCCAAGTTCGCCTAATTGATATCTTCGCTTACGGCTAAGTTCGCCTGATGACAACTTCGCCTAGAGCTAAGTTCGCCTGAGGCTTAACTTCGCCTAAAGCCAAGTTCGCCTGATGACAACTTCGCCTAAAGCTAAGTTCGCCTAAGGTTTAACTTCGCCTAAAGCCAAGTTCGATTAGAAAATAAATTAAAAAAAAACCTAATGAAAAATGTGTTAAGACAGTTAATGTAAATAAAATTTTTACATTAACTCGACCCCAGCCAGGGGCTCTGCCCCTTGGACCCTGCTAGGGGCTGCCGCCCCTAGACCCCGCTGCCAGGGGCGCTGCCCCCGGATCCCCATTCGTTGTGGGTAGTAGTTAAGACTAGAAAGATGATATGAGTAGTGATAGTTGTTTGATACGTATACTTGTTATACAGTCAGCCGTGCACAACTGAAGAAAGGGATTACGATTAACGGTGAACGTAACCGTGTTCAGGTGAGTTTCTAGCCCCATTCCTTGTTATGTTTTCGGGGCTGTGTGCATACTTGATGTGTTGATTAATACATTTATCCTAAGTGATAAGTGTATGCCGTATGTGATATATGTGATATGAATGAATGATTGCTTGATGGTACGTGAACGATCTTCGGATATTGCACGTACTGTCAGGTTGTAACGCTAGGTATAAGGTAAGTATGTTATGTATGCTTATGTGTATGAATGTGATAAAGTTAATAAAAGAAGGAAAGGATGGTTGTATGGTAACGAAGAGGGAATCGAACCCTACTAATATTCGAGAACTAGGGAACCGAACCCTACTAATATTTGAGGAAGGAGGGTACCGAGCCCTAATAATACTCGAGGTATGATGTATGGTTGTATGGTAACGAAGAGAGAATCGAACCCTACTAATATTCGAGAACTAGGGAACCGAACCCTACTAATATTCGAGGAAGGAGGGTACCGAGCCCTAATAATACTCGAGGTATGATGTATGGTTGTATGGTAACGAAGAGGGAATCGAACCCTACTAATATTCGAGAACTAGGGAACCGAACCCTACTAATATTCGAGGAAGGAGGGTACCGAGCCCTAATAATACTCGAGGTATGATGTATGGTTGTATGGTAACGAAGAGGGAATCGAACCCTACTAATATTCGAAAACTAGGGACCAGACCCTTATAATATCTGTGATGTTAGGGACCAGACCCTTATAATATCTGTGATGTTAGGGAATCGAACCCTTCTAATATTAGAAAACTAGGGACCAGACCCTTATAATATCTGTGAGGTTATACGGCGAAAGGCTCTTTAAAACGTATGATTATGTATGTAAAGAAAGTATGAAGGTAAAAATGAAAGTAAAAGCACTTAGGTGTGTATGAAAGAAAGTTAAGAGGTTAAGTATGAAATGTAAGAATGTATTGTATGATTATGTGATTAACTAGAACTCACTCAGCGTAGCTGACTTTTAGTATGCACGCATGTGAGTAGGATGAGGCAGCTCGCTTGAGGAGACACGCGGCACTGAATAAGAGTCTGGTATCTGAAGACTTATGATGTTTTAATTTTAATGCTTTAATGTTGAAAGACAAAGGATGTTTTGAGACAAGTTATGAATTATGTAATGTTTTATGAAAGTTTTATATTCCGCGTAAATGTTTTAATTAACTCTGATATTTAGAACTGTGTTTATGAGTAAATCCAATACGAAAGTAGGGCTACCGGTAACGGGGCCTTACATCAAATAAGAAAGGTTTAAGTCAAGTTGAGGTGACATATGAAAGAAAACTAAGCCCGTGGTATGATGGAGTTTGTAATTTATCGGATTAAATGGGGACCACATAAGTGTCGTGCTTAATACATACCTTAACGTATCACGTTGACATCAAAATATTTATTAAGTTTAAAGTGGATAAATTATATCTACAATTGACTTTGAGTTCTTTGCATAACGATATCTAAATAGAAGTGTGATCTAGGACGTTAATAGATAATGTGATTTCATGTTGTGACCTTTCTCACCAAAAATATGCAATTTAATTAACCTTTAAATTAGTATAATTATTATAATGTTAATTTCATCTTTTCTTCAAATTTAATTTTATTTTTATTTTTCTTTTGTTTTGTTTTGTTTGCAACTTAACGTGATTAAGTATGATTTAACTTTTACTTTTATTTTTATTATTTTATATTATTTTTTATTTTTATTAGTCGTATCTTTAATTTTAAAAGGGATTGTGGTTTGTAAAACAAAGTCTTCATGCAAAGTTTGTTAATTATCGGGCCAACAGTAATATATCTTGTATATATACTTTAAGTGTTCGGATTCGGTGGGTAAATATTTTACGGGTTTAATATTTTAAATATTTCAGAGTTAGGCGGTCGAGAGTGTAAAATTGTTTAAAACTTGAGGTGTTTTGACCCTATCGTGAGATAGGCTAACAGGGTCAGTCAAAATATCTTATCCTCATTCACTTTCAAATTAACCAAACACTCTCTACTTTCTCTCTCTACGTTTTCTCTCCACCGCCTCTTCCAACAACAAACCCTAGATCTAAAACTCAAATCCACAAATCTGTTTTCTCAATCAAACTTGATTATCATCATATATGAATCCTCCACCCATGGTATAACATCATTCATCATCTTCATCTTGTTCTTGTTCTTGTTCTTGGTTCACGAATAGTCCCTGGCGGAACTATTCAGATCCAATATGGACTTTTTATGTTGTTATTTGTTTAATTTGTTGCTATAATCATGTTATTAATGTCATAAGGATTATATGTGTTGATTTAATTGAGATTTTGTTATAGTTTGTATAGTTTTTAAAATGTTAGGGTTTATCGGACCTTTTTAGGTTCTTTTTTACCAAGAAAACGTGTTTGGAGGTTGGTTTGAATCACCCAGAAACCCTAAATGAGGGTGTATGAACCCAGAAAGGATGATATTGTAAAGAGATTTGTATTTCGGAAATGTATGGGATTCTAATCGAATCTGAGTTGCGCGCATTCGATAAGAGTAGGTTAAACCATTCTAATCGAATGGCATAATCTATTCTAATCAAATAGAGATTCGATTAGAATATGCTGGGTGAGAAAATTGTTAAAGGACAAAGTAATAGAATAGCCATTCGACAAGAAAAGGACTTGATCAGAAAATTTCTTAAGGGATAAGTAATCGAATAGCCATTCGACAAGAAAAGGACTTGATCAGGAAATTTCTTAGGGATATGTAATCGAATAGCCATTAGATTAGAATGAACAAGGGTCTGAGAAAATCTATACAAGGACAAAGTAATCGAGTTGAGAAATAACATAAATTCTAATCGAATCGAATTCAAAATCCATTCTAATCGAATCACCATTCAATTAGATTAGATTCTGATTAGATTAGAATCCTTCATTCGATTAGATTAGTTGAAACTTGAAAAAAATTTAATAACCATTATTCTAATATAATCTACTCATATATCATTCGAATCGATTAGACATTCGATTAGATTAATCCATGATTCGATTAGATTGAGTTCTCATTCGATTAGATAAGTTGTGACTTAATAGTTTTTGAAAATAACAGATTCCATCATGTCTAATCTATTTCATCATTCAATTTGATTACTTGGTACTTGAACCTTTTGTAACTTGTCACATTAACTAAAATAGAGATTAAGGACATTCGATTAGATTAAATTGGACTTGACAATTTTTATAAATCATCTTCAAACATGTTTGTACAATTTTTGTAAAGTTTTAATCTTGTTTATTTTATTTTATTTTATTTTTTATTTAAATTTTACTTTATTTTCATTTTTATTTTTTTTATGATTAATGGTTTGTATAGTATATAATCTTATATCTCAAAACTCAATCATCAATACTTATGCTTCTTTTGTTTGTGGTTGTAGCATCATAACAACTTTTGTCCCTTAGAGCTTCCATGAAAGTGGAAATATAAGATGTTCTCCTCGATGATCAAGGGATTACAATCATGCACACTATCTTATGTTATATACCCATAAGTTCATGATTCTTGGGTTGAGCAATTTTGGGCCAATGCAAAGACGAAAAAGAAAGGAACGGTTATTACATCAACGGTGGCTGATCAAAGTATTGTAGTGGTTGAGGAGGTTATAAGGAGAGCCTTAAAGATCAAGGATGGTGCTAGTGATCCGTCCAAATCATTCACAAAAGCAGAGATTTTAGGATATCTTCGAGAGATAGGCTATGACATTGTGTGGAGCACATGTGAGAAGAGGCACCTGCCGTCTTATTGGAAGCTTTTGTTTCATATTATTGCAAACTGTCTGTCATCACAAAAGGGATGATTTGATAAGATCAGCGCTGACTGGGTTGGTGTTATGTTGTGCTTAACTCGAAAAAGGAAGTACAATTACTCCAAGTTGTTCTTCAAGAACATTCAACTCAATATGCTTGCCAAGAAGGGAAAAATGATGTATCCCAGATTCGTGCAACTGATTCTGGATGATCTTCTACCCAACACTCCAAGACTTGTATATCCAGAAGAAGATGAAGTTGATGAAGAAGGAGAGGTTGTTGGGCCATCTGAGCCTCATTATGTGAATATGGTTCAACAATCTGCATTCAAGCCTATGGTTGAGCCTACTGGGAGGAGTGTGTATAAGTATAAGGGTGAAGAGCCTGGGTCCAAGTTTGGTCAATTTGCTGAGAGAGAACCTGAGACAGAGGTTGAGGAAGAAGGGGATAGTGGGTATGATGATGGTCATGATGGTGATGATGTTAAAGAAGAAGAAGAAGAAGAAGAAGAAGAAGAAGAAGAGCGGGACGAGCCTGAAGTTGAGCCAGAAACTACTAAGGCTGAACATTGATGTGGAAGATGAGCACCGGTAAGAAAAACTGGTGAGACGTCAAAGACACCTGCTGCTACTACTAATGAAGAGGAGGAGCCCGAGCGCCCCTTCAAACATTTGAAGCGGAGGAAGGACTCCAAGAAGTCCAGCTCTGCAAAGATGACTACACTTAAGATAATTTTTCCTTCGACTTCAGCTATGATTAGTGAATTCTTAGCATCCACACCACCTACCACACAAACCACCACCATAGCTGACCCTCACGTAGAATCACCCACCATCCTAGCCAAATCCATAGAAAAACTTAAGGCCAAACAAGTTAAGATAACCAAAACCCCATCGAAATCTCAACCCAACTAAAGTCAAAGCCAAAATCCAAATCGAAATCCCCTACCCTTAGAGACGAACCCATTACACCTCCCGAAACTTCACCATACGAACCCTTGCCTTCCATTCTAGGAAACCTACCCATAACCACCCAAGCCGAGACAGAACCAATAACCCAAACCCTATCACCACCTAGGATCACCTCACCCGTTACCTCACCAACATATCAATTTACTTCACCGATTAAGGGTTCATCATTTTGTACTTCTACCTTTATATCACCTATTCACACACAAACCACCTAATAGACCTTAGCCAGCACCACCGAACCAATAAGCTTACCTCTAACCATCACAACATCCTCCTAACCCAAACCTTAACCATACCTATTCCAACCACTCCATAATCAACCATCTCAACCACACCTCCCTCCACACTAAAGAGCCCAATCATAGAAGCTACCCCTATCTCTAGAGGTAAGTCGAAGAAGTCCCCTATGTTTCAAGATCCTATCCTTGATAGGATTAGAGAACTTGAGGAAGCAAACGAGAACCGTGCTAAACGAGAGCTTTGTCAAAGATCAACAAGCTATCAACGAGCATATAACAAGGCAGCGGGATGCTCTTGCATCTCGAGTGGCTCGATTTGAGGAAGACCGAGAGCTGGACAGAGCTCGGATGGTGTGCCAATGGGAGTGGATTGACACATTCTAGAAAAGAATCAGCAATTAGCAGGAGTTGAAGAATCAAAATTCGTTGAGAAACGCTGAGCAGCATGATGATGTTGAGTGGCTTCAATCGAGATTTTCTGCCTTAGAAACCGATCTTCCTTCCTCCTTCAACTTTGCAAACAATCTGAGGAGGGAGTTAGACTCAACTATTTATAATGAAGTGATCGAGTTTGAGATGCTTAGCTCAAAAGTTCACTTGTCGGAGGTGCCTCCAGTTCGCCTAGGGACGTGGACAGGCTAATGGGTGAGAATTTTAGGCTGCGGACGATGATTGAGCAACTTGAAGGTGAAATGGAGGATCAACGTGATGTAAACAACAGTCATAATTAGGTGAACGAGTCCCTCGTCAACCTTTACCTTGTTGTCATGAAGGTAATGCGTCTGACTGATGATGATGCGAACAACTTGAGGGCTCATCTGATGGAGACCTTCAGAGAATTCTTACGAGCCAACGAGCCAAGGAATGAGGAGAGCAACAACAGAAGATCAGATCTCGCCAATCTAGTCACTGATACCGAAAGGGTCAGAGCTCAAGGTAAGATTAATGGAATCCTATCTGATGTGTCGGTAAAGGTGCTAGTGGAAGTGGTGCTGGTACAAGTACTACTGTTAAGGAGCCAATGGTTGTTGGAACCATCACAAGCACTAAGCTTGTTGCTACTACTGCCACTACAACTAGGCAGGTCAGTGCAATGAGTTCTGCACTTGTTGCAACTACTTCGGTTGCACAAGTGAGTGCTCCCGCTACTTTTGAGATAGTTCCTATTTTTCAACAACCACCGGTTCAAGGAGGTAATGGTGACGACGGTGATAGTGAAGATAATGACAAGTCCGATGATGATTACTCGGATGACGATGGGAATGTCGATGATGTGGAGAAAGAGGATGATGATATGTACGTTCGATGAACCGCGTGATGAGAGTGGTGATGATGATGACAGTGGAGGAAATGAAGCCAGTGGTGGTAATAAGGCCAGTGAACAAGAGCCGCCAAGTGAAGCTCAACGAACAAGGGATGTTGACGTTGTTGTTGAGGCTGAAATAGCCTTGGGTTTTAACGTTTATTATTTTACAGATACCAGCTCCCCAGTTCAAGAAGTTGTGGAAGACAATAAAGAAGATAGCGATGATGGAATAAACTACACTCATAATCCGGATACTCCGGAAAGGGAGATAGAAGAACCAGCTGAAGAGCCCCTTGGCAGTCCACCTGCCAAACGTGCTAAAAAGAAGAAAAAGAAATATAACAAGCATTATTGTGTTAGCAAAATGGCAAGCTTAAGATGGAGGTTAAAGCCATATCATGATGACTCTCCCATCCTCTACGCACGATGGCACAAAAATTGCAAAAGTTGGGCTATTCAACGTACAAATGGTGACCTGATATATCTCACTTATGGAGATATGCACACTTTTTCCATGTTTGACATGAACTAATTTAGGAGAACTGTTGGTGGATGCGAAGAGGAAAGCACCGTGGAGGGTTGATTTAAGAGGTTTCTCAAGAACTAATGGAAGGATGACTACCCAAACTTTCCTTTGAATCCTGGTAGATCTTTTATTTCAAAGGAAGTCAATCCAGTGACTGGAAAGAAGGAGGGATGGAGATACAATATTCCCGAGGAACATGGAGAACCTATTATGCACGGTATGCCCTATGAAGACAATCTTCTTTATGATTTCATCACATGGTGAACATTCATTGTGACACCATGCATCACCTCCGCTTCTTCGATGCGCAAGAGCTGGCGGGTCTTTGCCACGATAACTTACTCAAGCTCTACAACTCGCCCTTGTGCACCTTTGAAGATCATCGCAAAGACACCACATATCATATTGTTGAGAAATTCAACAAGTTTGTTCGCTTTCTTGTTGAGAATCAACCATTTGATTATGGCTATGTATTCAACTATGAGACCAACTAAAGACGAGAGCTGACAGACTAAATACTAAAGACGAGAGGGAGATTATAAGGTCCCGTTTTGTGTAATAGTCCTTTGTATTTACTCGTGCTTTAACGATTATATTAGTTAGCTAGTCGGTTTGTTTTCTTTACATGCTTGGGCCCGAGGACTTGTAAATAAAAGCCCATTCGGCTGTGATAATGTAAGTATGGTGCATGAGAACATACACTATAAATAGTGTATGTCTCTGATGCAAACCTTAACCTTTTTGCAAATAATCTAAACCTTATCCTTATCTACCAACTCTTCTTTCTAACTTTCATTCTCTTCGCTTCGGCCAATAACAAACCAAACAAGATCCGAGATCTCGGTTCCTCACTAGAGATTTCCGCTAGCTATTGTTGAGATTGATCCAAGTAGACTAGTTGTTGTGTTGTTTGATCAGTCCATAGAACCTACACTAACTGCATCGACCATATCGTTTATTCCAGCGGGTCCCGGTTCGACCAGCTTGTCCGATCCGGGTTTCAAAACACTGTTACATTTTTACCTACTTAACTTTAATTAGCTTTTGTAAATTTAGACAATACTTACAATTATGCTCCTTAATCTTTTACATAAATATTCTTTTAATTTTTACGTTTACCCAAATTCCACCACGATTTTTAAATGATCATAACTTTTTCATACGTTAAGATTTAAAAAAAAACATTACACCATAAAAACAAGTATTTTAATATCCTTAATATGAGTATGACACTGCTATAGTTTTTTCAGTTAAAAAAACAACATTTTACGTACGGGTGTTTGCGGTATGGTTTTGATGATTTTGAAATTAAAGCATGATCCAAACCATTAGCAACGTTTTTTTTTTTTTGAAAATCGAAACCAACCCATTTAAAATTGAAATCAACAGGTCAAAAGTTAAAAAAATCAACTTTGAAATCAAACTAATGACCGGTTTGAACGGTTTCATGATTTCAAACAAAATAATGAACACACATAAACTTATTACGTGATTACCAAGGTCTGCGTTTCCCACTGCATCGCGCGCGTATCCTTCTAGTATAGCTTATATACAAATTGGACATTTTTAAGTCGATTATTAAGAATGTATGTTATCCATTTTATTTTATTTTTCAAATAGCTCAATTGACTATGATATCTTTGTTGTTTTGTTGAGATATCTAGACCAGTAGCAACATGATTAGTGACAGATATGTGTGGAAAATAACCTCTTAGTAAAATAAAGCCTAGAGAAGTTATCAAACCTGGTACAAGAAAATTAAAACCCTTTTCTTCAATATTGTTATTTACTCTTTTACTTTAGAGGTTATAGAGTTCGATAATTATGATTTTTGTATTAACTTAGCTGTAAGGACCATTTGTGATAGTCTTTCGTATTGGTATTTAAGGTTTCATTTATGTATTTGTTAGCTAGTTGGACTTATCATTTTGTATGTTTGGGCCAAGGCCATCTATATTTGAGGCCAATGGGCCGTTTATAATGAAAGAATGGTGTATGAGATTACACACTATATATAGAGTGTGTAACTCACACAATATAACCTTTTGCAAAAACGTTATCTTTACAACCTTCAAACTCTCTCTCTCTCTCTCTCTCACGGAAATAACAATCACCAAACAAGATCCAAGATCACGGTCCTCACTAGTGATTTCCGCTAGCTAGTGTAGAGTTTGATCAAAGATAACTAGTTGTTGTGTTGTTAGATCCAGTCAACGGACCTACAATTGGTATCAGAGCCTTCGGGCTCTACTAGTTGTAGATCTTGGGTCACAACCTTGGATTTTGGTCTTGTTTGTGTTAAAGAGGGATTTTCAAGAGTTCTTGTAGGTTACGGGTTGTTCAAAGGCACAAAAGTGTTCAAAAAATTCATAATCTTCAAGTGTTCAAGATTTGTGTTGGAGTTTGTGTATTAAAAGTACAAGAATTTTGTGTTAAAAAGGTTGAAAATCTTCAAGTTTGGTGTTAAAAAGGTGTTAAAATATTGGTGTTTGTGAAGATCCATAAAGGGTCAAAGTGATTGAAGTGACTTACTTAGAAAAGGCAATCTTGAAAAAGGTGGCAGGAAAGTACACATTGTACTTTCCGTAAGTACACTGTAATGGAATCGAGTGCTCATTCAAATCGAATCATCCATTTGATTCGAATCCAACTTGTAATCTAATCGAATTCAGAAATAATCGAATTGAATCAAGTTTTCCTAATCGAAAGGAATCCCAAAAGTGTTATAATCGAATCTCTTTGTAATTGAATCGAATTCAGCTAACATTCTAATCGGATCAAAACCTAATCGAATCCTCGTTTGATTAGATTAGACTATTAGATTAGACTCATCCTTTTGATTAGATTGTTTGGCCATTCGATTAATTTAAACTTAAACATTTTTACAGAAGCTGCTTATCCCTTTGATTACCCTGCATTCGATTACACTACATTTGATTACCTTGTATTCGATTACTACCCATTCGGATACTTTGTGTTTTTCAAACAAATCAGATTGTGTTTTTGTTTGATCTTAAATATTTTTAAGTGATGGCCAACCCAATGGAAGAAGTTAAAAGGGATGATGCTATAAGAGGTTACATGATTTTTGAGAACGAAGCTGGAACTACCAACAAGCCTGCAGGTGATGAATTGGGATAATGATTTTGAGGAATTCAAGTGGTGTTTTAAGAACTACATCAGAATTCAAGATTATAATCTTCTTAAACCACTTGAGCAAGGTCCATATAATCCCACAACCACTACTGCTAATGGTGAAGTTCCAAAACTAGCAAGTTCTTATGATGATAATGACAGAAGGATGCTTAGTGATTGCCTCTCATGGCCTTTGGTGTCCTTAGTGTTTGCCTCTCATGTGAAATTGCACTAACCTTGAGGGATCACACCACGGCTAAAGGTCTTTGGGATGCGTTGATAAAAAAGTTTGAGGGAAACATTGAGATGCAAAACAGCAAGAAAGGAATGTTGAAATGAGCATTTAACATGTTCAATTATGTTCAAGGAGAATAAATTGCCAGTCTCATTCAAAGATTTGAAACCTTGATTACCAAGATCAAAAGTGCTGGTATTGAATATGATCAAGTTGAATTCAATGAAAAGTTGCTTAACTCCCTTCCATATGCCCGGAACAGTAGTGTGATCACAATCAAGAGAACTACCAATCTGCAAATTACCTCCCTTGCTTACTCGACTTCCTTTATCAAGTCATTTGAAATAGATGAAAAATTAAGGATGGGTAATCACATCAGTTCTCTTAATCAAGCTGGAATAGCTAATGGATCAAGTGTAAGCACTGCATTTCTGACTCAAGCACACTCCGCTGTTCAAACTGCTAATTCTGCCTTCAAGACATCTACTGCACCTCAAGCACCATCAAGCTCAAGTTCCTTTCAAGATGCAGATGACAAGGCCGTTTCCCAAGCCCTAACAGCCCATGGGAAAAAGAAACCTGCAAGCAATCCAACTCACTCTGCTGCTCAAACCATTTCACCCTACAACTCCAATGTGGCACTGTTTCATGCCTTTATGGCAAGCCACGAGGAGTTATTGCAAGGAAAGCTGTTTCCTCCTTCCTTTGAACAAGGAGATCTTCCCGAGATCGACAAGAAAGATCTCAGGAAAATGGACATCAAGTACCAGATGGCCATGGCTGTTCACTGAGCTTCAAACTTCATGAAAAAGTATGGGAAGAACAGCTTCAAAGATGCTGATGAGAAGAGTATTGGGTTTGAGAAGGATAAGTTGCGTTGCTACAACTGCAATGAAACCAGTCACTTCGTAAGAGAATGCACCAACCCACCACTAGCTGTTAATGACATCAAGATCACCGAGATGTTTGTTAATGAGGGTGATAAAAGACACGACAAAAGGCCCCTTCCAAGTTACTCCTCGATGTCAAGAATCCCAAGAATCGGTCAAGGAAGTGGATCCAAGGGAAACTTCGAGTCAAGCTCAAAGGCCATGATTACAAGAACTACTGATTCAACTCAACCAGATTGGGAGGATGACCAATTTATGGAGTTAAAGAATCCTCTGACCTTTGCTGGAATGGCCTTCACTGATTAAGCAAACACCTCATCAAGCCCTGCTACTGGAACACCTGCACCTACCTATGTCATTTCTGAGGTACAAAAAATTTGCTCACAAGCGTGTATAGATAACGTTATGCACCTTAGAACTCATAATGTTGCCATTAGTTATAAAACTATTAGCCTTAGATGTCAATCTTGGGAAATCTGGAAAGATTTATGCCACTAGGATTAAAACTTATAATAACGATATGGCTAAACTTAATGAAAAACTTTTCCAAGCTGAACAACATGAAAAACGTGTTGTGGAATTAAATGCTAAAATTGACAAACTAGAGCTAGATGTAGCCCAAAGGAAAATAGCCGTTGATAAATTTGAGTTAGCTTCTAATAAGCTTAATGGAATAATTGGGGCACAGATTGGGGTGAAAGTAAAGACTGTGATAGGTTATGATCATACTGCTATTCCAACTCCTTTCAATGATAACTATACCAGTCTTCATCACTTTAGCTTCTGCACCCCACCTAAGGATGAAATGTTCTATGGTATTGGTCACGTGCCAAAACCAAATACAATTATTCCTGCTGTTCCAAAGATGGTTGATCCGATTCTTCCTTCAATTAGTCCTAACGGTAATTCATCTTCTTCGGCAGGTCGTGTAGAAGAAAGTAATTGTGTGAAAATGAACAATGGTTTTGGAGACAAACGGATTTTAAATTCACTTTTTGGTTCATGTGTGAATCTAAAATAATCTTTTGATAAACCGGTCTGTAATAATAATACTTAAAAAATGTTTTGAACAATCATGTATCATGCAAAAGTGTTGATGTTGGCACTTCTTTTAATGATTTGAATGAAAATGATGTTTCTACTTCTGATAGTGATTGTGAAACTATATTTTATGAGATTATTAATAATAGAAATGTGCAAGAAAAGGGATCTGTTGAGACAAACAAACCTAGTTGTTCACCAAGTGATTGTAAAGTGGAGGGAGATAAAATTAAAGAAAATTTTTTTGAAAAAGAGAAACCAAGTACCTCATGTAAATATATTCCACCACATAGAAACAATTTTTATCAATCAACTAATCAAACGTATCATCCTCAACTATACAATCAATTTGATAATAGCTACCATGGGAGTCATCAACAAGATTATATCAATTCATTCTATTCAAATGTTTTTGATGATCGAGGTTATAAATCTGATAATTTGTTTGTTCCTTTCCAAGCATCACCTTATTCACCACCACCAATGTATCATAGTTCTGACGAGTTCTATAGAGATAACATAAAGAGACGTTGTTATGTGTGTGGTAACCCATCTCACCTTGCAAGACATTGCAAGAACTAGCATAGAAGGCAACGAGAAATTAACAGTCAGTTTAATCAATTCCGTTCCAGAGCTACTCCAAGCTCCATAACAAGAAATGATCGATGTGATAGTCCTTCCAGTGAAATGGATGTGAGATACAGAAAAAAAAAGAATAGTAAACCTCCTTTCTAGATAACTAAAAAGGAGAGAGCAAAAAGGAATTCTAAGACTAAAAAGTCTAGGAATTCATAAAAAAGAAATCAGAATTTTATTTTTTTAATTTAATAATTATTTCAATTCATATTCACACAAATCGAGCTACATCTGGATAATGGGTAAGCGAGAAACAAGCTGCGCCGCTATCCCCTTTTGAATCCCAAAGCCTATTCTACTAAATATCAATCCTTGGTTCCTCGGGCTCTGCAAGTCACTGTGGACCACCTTCTACACCCGCTCCAAAAGCGAACCGCCTCGGGAGCTAGGGAGCCAAATGTGTCGAAGGAAAATGGAATGAACACGTGTTGATTCTCCGAACACGCTGCCTCATGCTTAGCAACCTACCTATATTCCGCCCTCAAAATCGCATGTCCAGGAACGAAGCCACTTTCTCTCAGCCCCACCAACGGGGAACCCCGGTGAGGTCGACACACGCATGCTTACCCCCTGCCCAGCCAAACACAAGAACGTCCACAGGATGCAAGGTAGATCTTCCCTCTCGTGGATCAGTCAGAATGTTAACAGGTGCCTCTTTCTTGGCTGAGATCCCGGCGCGCCTAAGCACATCCCATAAGACATCTCAAACCCAGTCGTGATGATACTTGAATCCCGTCAATTCTTTACAGTGGAGGCCAAGCTCGCCAAATCTATCCAAACAGGCTTTTTTTTACAAACGGGGCATGATTCGTCTGGAGGGAAAAGAGGAATCATAAGCCGGTATTTAAGGATGGCTCTACATTCAACTGCCGACATCTGTTGCCCAAGACCTTCTATGGGCACAACAGTCAAAAAATCCTGGGCATGAGCCCCTTTAAGACAAGCAAAAACTATCTTTTGTCTCGGGGTTATATCGAATCGCTCCTCCAAATCATGTACGTGTTTACCATAAAGAGCACTCGCCAAGGTTTGTTGTGGTTTCTTGGGGGGCGGTCTCCTTATCAGTAAAACCGCCTAAATCAAGGTTCGGGAGGGTTGTTCCAATATTACTAAGTGCAAAAGAGCAGTCAGGATCTACCCCATAACAGTAGCGCTTTGCAAGATGTGGTCCTGCAATTTCCACGACTGGCCTGGAAGCCACAAAGGCATATGTGGAGACATCCTCCGCCTAGAAAATTCCTTAAGCCTCCGCAACGCATACGGAAAGAAGCCAACCTCCACTGGAGGTCCCCAAAATGCAGTCCTTGACACACAACAATATCTTCAATTGCCCCCCGCAGGCCCACATCAAAGATGGACACAGCCTCTTTGACATGTTCAGGTTGGCAGGTCGGAGCCCAAACACTAACTTAGCATCCCCATGCACGAGCGCAACAAAAGGAGCTCACTATGGGGGTCCCTCAGGTCCGGCAAGTGTTTCATAAGTTCAACCGCACTCAAGCTCTTTTAGTTGCCAAATACAAAATAAACCTTGCATCCCGGCTAACCGCTCCTCATAGGAATTTAACTCCCCTCATAGGCCTGCTAATCTCGCTAGGGAATAAACCCGAAACCTTCTTCTAACCATCACATGATGGAAAAAAAATCTCCGTTTTTTGAATATTAAGCCTAAGCCTCAGAGACACCCCTATGAGCGAATAATGTCCAACGCTCTAGCAACCTCCTCAGCCTTACCAATGATAGTGCCATCGTCTAAATACCAAGCATAGAAGGGCTAGGAATAGGTCCCTGCACCCTAAGGATGATCGGATGGAGGACCAGCGCGAAAAGAAGAAGGCCAAGGGGGCCCTTGCTGCACCCCAGTTAAAGCCCTAATACGAGTATCCCCACATATAACTGGCGGGCACGCATTTAAAAACTGGACCATGGGAAGATGGATGGACATCTACAGCTAACTTCTCTGAGAAGGGTCGTCCGATCCACCTCGTTGAAGGCTTTAGAAAAATCAATAGTGAGCATAGCCAAGTACCCGTCATAATGGAACGCGCTCAGAAACTTGTTAGCACTATGCAGTACCGCTTCTGCCCCATTAGGGATCCCAACCCCGAACTGGAAATCCCCTAGATAAGCAACCACCTTTTTCCCTTCTTTACGCATAGCGAATTTCGACACCAATCTTCTCCAAATGGCCCCACCACGATGAGTGTAATTCTATTATCAGGCTTCAAAAGGGGGGTCAACGGCGCCGATGAAATGAACTCCGCTAGAACTTTAGAACAAAGCCCCCAAGCCACAAGTTGACAATGTCAATGATGGCCTCTAGGATACCGGAGGCGGTTGGAGACCCCTGGCCACAGAAAGCGTCTAGAATATGTTGGGCCCACATACCATCCTTCCCACAAGATGTACCTTTCTGGAATGTTTTAATACATTCTAGCACACGATCATTGTCCACCTGCAAGGCTGGTTCTGATGGCATGGTGGAGGGCATGGTCGGGGTCCACCACAGGATGTTTATCTATCAATTCTCTCAATGTATCCCCTCAGCATGTGCGACCCCGGATGAACACTGGACTTTGCATCGAGGCAACAACAAAAGTTTAACCCAATCCTCAATAGACCCCGAGGCGTCCACCACTTTACGGAGCCCCCTGAAAAAGCGTGGGCAAAAGCCATTCGGCACGCGGGCGGGATCCTCTTGACAGTAGCAATAGGAAAGGCGAGGATATGCTCAAGGAGAGCAACCTATGAATCATGGGGTTGAGGTATCCCTATAATAAAATCAAAGTCGCCTCCTACACGTGAGGTGCATTTAACCACTTCTTTTCCATGCCGACAAGACCTATTCAAGGCATGCAGGTCCATGCACTCCGAGCATAACCAGTTCTTAAGCAAGCGCAAGGTTTCGACAACATCATTATATAGTTCCAAGTCCGAACCAAGACGCTCCTTTAACTAATCTCTCCTTTCCTTTACATTGAAATGATCCCGTTGGAAATGCATGAGTAACCTAGAGTACCCTTTGTATCCCGGGATACCATCTTTGCAGAAATGAAAATTTTTAAAGTGGCAACGCCAAATCCCCGTGCCCGAGCTAAGACCAGGCTCCCCACCATAGGCCCTCATAAATCACTTAAGAAATTAAAAACTTTTTTTAAGGAACAAAAAAATAATATTTGGTGTTGGCATTTAATTAAACACCTGGCGTGCGTTAAAGCGAAACCTCCAAGCTAATGCCATTCATAACAAATCACCCATAAACTGAAATGCTAGAAAAACAAGTAAACAAAAACCGATAATGGGTGATGATATTGGCATATTAT
This sequence comes from Bidens hawaiensis, assembly GCF_021521415.1. Classification (NCBI taxonomy): domain Eukaryota; kingdom Viridiplantae; phylum Streptophyta; class Magnoliopsida; order Asterales; family Asteraceae; genus Bidens; species Bidens hawaiensis. The sequence continues at coordinate 921,720 of NW_027491058.1, read as the reverse complement.
GGGTGGAGCTGTGAGGCAGAGATGGGGGTAACGGTAGTGGCGGTGGTGGGTGCCAAGCGGAGGGTTACGGTGGTGAGTTACGAAGAGAGAGGTTTACAATGGAACTGTGAGGCGGAGATGGAGGTGGTGGGTCATGGTGGGTTACGGTGGTGGGTTCCGGTGGGTTATGGTGGTCATGGAGGTGGTGGGTGTGAGGTTTAAGGGTTACGGTTAATTGTTTATGTATTGAAATTGATCACACAGTTTTAAAACCAAGAAGAAGACAGTCAAGAAAATCTTCCAAAACCAGAAAACCTGCACGTGCATGGATTCCTAAGGACTGTTCTTCTGATTCTGACGCGTCCAAAAACTTCATAATTGATGACACAACAATAAAATATGATAACTGTGTGGTAAACCTTCCCGGGACATCTAAGTCTCAGGAACCCATATGCAATTAGTTTGCTAATGTGTGTAGGGTCAGTCAAGAAGGTCTGTCAATAGTATTTGGTACCTAGACAGTGGTTGTACCCGACACATGACGGGAGACGAGTCCTTACTGTTCTACGTTAAACCATTTAACGGTGGACATGTTTCTTTCGCTGGAGACGTGGGTGGTAATATCACAAAGCGTGTAAGAGTGTCGAACAATACTATCAGACTCCAAGCTTCCTTTGTTTTTCTGGGGTGAAGCAATCAATGCTGCTTTTTTCATTTAAAACCATGTGATCATCAACAAGCGCTTGAATAAGACTCCGTATGAGGTCTACTACAAGACAAAGCCACTGTAGCAACTCGGGTTTTCGTTTACTTTATTAACATCAATTACCCGACCCGTTTCATGTCCGGGAAATTTTATCATATCGCGTATATCAGGTATATATTATTAAATATTATTTTATTCTTAATTAATATTATGTATATATGAATAACTTTCAATTATATTCATTTTACACCCTAAAGTTTTAGTTTAACCCAATTGCATTTCCATACTTAAAGTTAAAGGAACTTTTAGCAAAAACTGATATAATATAACCCTTAAACCATTTCCCAACCCGTATCCATTTACCCAGTTACAAACCCGACCGATATCGAAACCCGCTTGAGTTGCTTGAACCACAATATTCGTCCTAACATAGGAATTGAGTTGGGATTTATGATCTTCTTGCCTTAATCAACTATACCAACACTCGTAATTATGCTAACACGATCTTATGCGATTCAGATTTCTTATTATACTAAACCGCCCTTGTTTGTTAAACAAACTATAACATAGATAACATAATAATAAAATTAAACGGAGATATAAAACCTTCATTGCATCGCCAACAATAACCCCATATTGAATTATATTACCCTTGTCTACAAATCGGAGTTCTTATTCTCTTTCTGGCCATCTACATATCTACCTATTACATCATCGTTAGAACATCGGCACGGGTAATTTGTTATATGGTCTTATAGGTAATTGTCTGCTCTCCAATAACCCTAGCCTAAATCAAACGAGCATCGTGTCTTTTGAACGATTTGATTTCTAGGGTTTATATAGAAAACTTGGTTTCATGTCTGTCTGTTTAAAAGCTTTTGTTCTGATGTTATTATCAATTAAGCTGCTAGAGCAGATGGTTGTGTGTTGTTTGGTTAAAGCGTGTAGTCGCGGTTTCGAACTCCCCCCCCCCCCCCCCCCGCCATTTATTTTTGGATTTTTGTTAATTCTTTGTTAATTAGCCATATTTAATCATTTAATTAATATAATAAATATTATAAAATCTGTAAATAAATTTACATATTTTTTTATTATTCATTTAATCATAATTAACCATCAATTAATATTGTAAATATATATAAACTCATAAATAAATTATTTTATAAAACTGACCTATAATATGGGTGTTTCTCGCATATTCCGTCTGTGTATGTACGTATATGTAAACATATATGTATATATACGCATATATAATATCACGAAAACTAATATTTATGATTTAATATATAGATATACAACAAGTAAATTTTATATATAAATATATTTATATAATTGAACAAACTAAAAATATTTTTCTTTAAAAGATGTATTTTACTTTTATATAATAATATACCTTATATAATTTAACAAACTAATAAGTTTTCATATGGTATCTTTGTATATAATATTATATTAATTATTATTTAAAAGAATATAAAATTAACTCAATCATAACTATCGAACTCTTTTATTCGATCTAGATCATTTACTTAGTATCTTCGTATTCTATTTTTCTTATTAGGTTTTATCGTCAACGCGTGATTTCCGCGAATCGTCATTCTTATTGATATCTATTTCCTTTGCTCGTCTATTTGAGATGAGTACCACATTCCCCGTATTTTTACTTGCTTTTCACGTTTTGTGGACATGTGTGTAAATTAGATTTCTCATGCATACTTATAAACAAAACTGCAACCATTGTCTTATGTGCTAACGAATTTTATACCATACTTGTTATGTGCTTATTTGCTTTATGTGAACCGCATTCGGAGAGGTCCAACATAATCTCATAATATTATGATCATACGCGAGTCGTTATAGCTTTATACTTCTTGACATCTCATTTATACTTGCTCATTTGGTTAATTTGTTATTCTCATATGACATGTTGCAATTACTTATTTTTATATATACTATACGTACATTTAAACTGGTGTGTTGCTCACTCAACCTCGTGTTGACAAAACCATTTTATTTTCAACGCATATGCAAGTCATCGTGTTATGTGAAGTAGTTGAAGTTTGGAAGATCACTTAAGGAATTATATTAGAGAAAACTTAATGAGGCAATTATTATTTTTATGGTTTTTGTTTGTTTGATGCACTATTGTTTTGATTTGGATATTGTATGGAATATTTACTTTAATTGAATTTATTAATTAGATATTGAAATATATAATGTTGCAATAGTAACATTGAGAGCTGTGGGCAATCAATTCACGCACCGGCATTTCCACCGTAGGTTGGGGTGTGATAGCCGCAAGTCAACTACTTTAAGACATTTGGATGTCCCTGCACCCTACTTCATACCGGTGCTCAGCCTGATCCAAAATTTGCTGAAAAGGCAGATGAGTGTTATTTTGTTGGTTTTGCTTCTAACAAGACTACTTATCGTGTCTATAATAAGAAGACCAAGCTGATAGTGGAATCATTCAATGTTGACTGGCAAGAGCTTAGCACCACTGATGCATGCACGGGACCAAATTGGTTGTTTGATCATGACTACATGTTCAAACAGTTTCGTGGCATGTACACTCCACCATCGGCGAACACTCAAGTCCCATATTCTTTACCAGAACCTTTATTGATGCAATCTCTTATCAATAGTATGTCCGAAGTGAGTTTACTAGTTGAGCCTTCCAACATAATAGTACCACCTGTTGTACCACCGGATGATCCCTACCTATAAAATAAGAAAATAATCAAGTTGTTGACAATCCTGCCCCTCAAACTGTTGATTCAACTGAGATGGTTGAAGTTGAAGATGTATCTGATACGGATTCAGATAACTCCTTTATGTCGGCTGACAATGTGGAACATCACAAGGCTGAACCCATGGTAGACACTCAAGCAGCTCCAAGCGTGGTAGAATTTGTTGCCACACCTCCCTCTCAAGAAGAAATCATTCAAGATGCTCTTGCCACTGAAGATCATGGTGCTGGCGAATCTGACAATACTGCATCAACTCCCATCTATGCGATTGTTTTTTCTTATGCCGAACATCCCTAGGAAGAACAAATTGCTCAAGAGAATAGAGTTAATCAACCTGACTATATTCAATCAATCGCTGATGTTCTTGAAAATGTTCCTCGCATTTTTCATCCCATTGAGACTCTGACTGTCATCTTCAAGCAGAACCTGTCACCATTGTTAATGGCATTCCTCAGTTGCCCATCCATCGAAATCATCCCACTAACAAAATCATTGGTTCTCCATCTGCTGGCATCCAAACAAGGAGAAAATCCGTTACCATTAACATATGTCTTTTTGAATGTTTTATTTCATAGGATGAGCCGAAGGACTACAAGATGGCCTTAAAGGAAAACTCGTGGGTTGAAGCTTTGCAAGATGAGCTGTTGCGGTTCAAGATGCTTCATGTTTGGAGGCTAGTCAAGATGCCAGCGAGCAAGAGACCAATTGGGATAAGATGGGTCTTTAGAAACAAGAAAGATGATAAGGGGTAACAATAAGAAATAAAGCAAGAATGGTCGTGCAAGGTTTCTCTCAACGTGAAGGTCTTGATTATGATGAAACTTATGCACTTATGGCTAGGCTCAAGGCAATCCGTCTCTTCTTGGCCTATGCCTCGTACATGAATTTCAAAGTGTATCAAATGGATGTGAAGAACGCTTTCTTGTATGGAAAGGTGAAGGAGGAGATCTATGTGAAGCAACCACCAGGTTTTATGGATCCCGATCGCCCAAACCACGTTTACCGTCTTGATAAAGCTCTATATGGACTTCATCAAGCACCTCGTGCTTGGTATGCTACATTCGCTAAACATTTGTCAAAGAATGGATATAGAAGAGGAACTATCGATCAAACGCTCTTTATCAATAAGGTGAAGGGTGATCATATCTTAGTCCAAGTGTATGTTGATGATATTATCTTTGGATCTACATCTGATAAATTGTTCAGAGAGTTTGCATAGGTCATGCAAAGCCGGTTTGAGATGGGCTCATTAGGAGAGATGACTTTCTTTTTGGTCTTCAAATTGAACAAAAGGAAGACCACTACGTGAAAAAAGGGCTTTAGCCACACATGTGCTGAAATCGGTTTGCCACACTTAAGATTAAATGTGTGGCTAAAGGTCACCAATCATAGTTTCAGCCACACAACTTTTAATTGTGTGACAAAAAAACACACATGTTCTGAACCTTATTCACACATGTTCGTAGCTTTAGCTACACATGTTTGGTCATGTGACTAAAAAACATACCTGTACACAGCTGGTCGAAACCTTTAGCCACACTTTAACAAAAAAAAGTGTGACAGTTACTAGCCACACTTAGAAAAGTGTGGCCGAATGTGATCTACGACCACAATAGGTTTCAATGATGTGGCTGAATTCTAATACATATTGTCACACTTACGGGTCAATGTGACCATATAACATTGTTTTTTAGCCACTTATATGTTTTTATGTGTGACTTAAATCTAACGATGACATTAAACAAAACGCATGACTATTAACATTTAATAGTCACATTTTAATTATTTCATATATGGCTAAAAGCTAATATATATGGTCACGCTTACGTGTTTATGTGACCATAAAGAATTATTTGATAGTCACTTATAATATTTGATGTGTGGCTAAAAGCTAATAGTGACAGCAAAACAACAAATGTGACTATTATTAGTTAATGGCCACACTTTATGCTTCATGTGACCATCACCTTCACCTTCTCCCAATTACAAACCTAATCCATAAACGTCGATTAAAGCTCATTACTCTTCTTCATCATTTTGCTTCTTGCTCCAAACTTCATCAACCATCCTGCGATCAGATCTAACGGGGGTTTTTAACATGATTAATTAGAACCCTAGAGATGTCATAAACATGTTAGGGTTTGAGTTTTGTTGAGAACAGTTGGCTGACAAATTCGTTCTCATTTATTGATTGGTCTGTAACTCGATGTTAAACAATGATTATTGATTAATTCTTGATTTTAGGATATAGTATTCTGAGTCTAGTTTCCAGAAAGGAAAACTTTGTAATTTTTGAATGAGTGTTGAATATCTTTTATGATTTTACAAAAACATATGTCAATGCTGATTCGAGGAGTTATATTCTGTTCCATTATTAGGACAACATAACTCCCTAATAACAAACCCAAACGGGTTGGTTCCACTTCTGGAACTTAGTATTATGAGTTTAAAAGATAACCCAATTTCTCTTACACAATTTGGTTTAATGAGTTGATAGAACCATTAAATTAGTTTTTGTTGCGCAATCTGCTGAACTGGTAGTACCTATCTGTAATAGTTGAATTATTGTGAGTTTTCTGTGCATGAGAAAAATATAATAAAAAGTGTTTGAGAAACCTGATTCATATATCCTACTGTGGTAAATTCTATAGAATTTATCCTTAATCTTTTCTTTGTGAATAAAATCAGTTTGTACATGTCAGAATCTGTCTCGTGAACTGAATGATCATAAGTTAAGTTGTATGATGAATATTTGGTTGCTTTGCCATGATATGATGTGTGGATACATTTAAGGACTTTGGTACTGTTGACATTACTTATTATCACCAACAATTTTTCGGGTCAAGTTTGTGTTTGTGTCTGAGTTCATACGTGGGTCTTAGAGTCATGTGTTGTTGAACATATTCTCATAACTTAAAACACTTGTACTAGGTAACAGTTAGCGAGTCAAATGCATTCATTTGGTTTTCAGAAAACTCTATTACACGCGACACCAGGTTTTGGATTGAAAACACGGACATACTTACATATTGGTTTTGAAAACACTAAACGTTTGCCTATACTTGTATTCTGGATTGAAAACGCAAAACGTTTTGAAGTATTGGTTATGTAACATGATGAAACAGGTAAAAACTAGCTGAACAGCTGATTTTTTATTGCTGAATTGCTGCAACATTGGTCAAAACGGGTTGAAACGATCTCTTAAGTGCCGAAACGAGCTGTTAAGTGCTGAAATGGACGGAAAATCGCTGAAACGAGCTGTTTAACATGTTGTTTGCTATAAAAACGAGCTGTTAAGTGCTGAAACGAACTGAAAATTGCTTAAACCAGCCAACACGAGTGTTTGTACTCGACGAGTTGGGTTTCGGTTTAGACTCATTTCTCAGTTTTTTTTTATGCCGAACGTTAACACGGGATAAAATGTTTTAGTTTTTTTTTTTTTTACTTTTTTCGTTTTTAACAACCCGAAACCCGTTTAGACCCGTTCCAACCTTGACCCATTTTGACCCGGACTCGTTATGACCCGAACCTTTTGACCTTGACCCGTTCTGACATGAACCATAAAAACCCTTTTTTTAATTGACCCGTTTCGACCCTGGCCCGTTTCGACCCTAACCGTTCCGACCCATAACCCGTTTCGACCCAACCCAACCCATTTGAAACCCCTATGTTTAATGTATATCGACGGGTTAGGCGAGTTGTGCCTCTTAAGACACAATTTAAAAAAAATATTCAAAAATAATAATAATAAATCATAAGTATATCAATCAATCAATCATACCCAGTGAAGTCCCACCAACAGCAAAGCTATAAGTAGAGGGTGGGATGTAGGCACACCGTACCTCTATCCAAATGGATAAAGAGGTGGCTTCCAGAGATACCCTCAGCTCTAATATGTATGGGGAAATATAAGGAAATCAAAGTTCAACAGTAAATAATAATAATAATAATAATAATACAAATAATAATAGTAATAATAATAACAATAATAATAATAATATATGGGAAGAAAATACTATTATTTTGTGTGACCAGAATAAGGTAAATAGACGCCCTAAAGTATTCATTTCTCCCTAAAAATCGTTAACTTTAATTGCACTTCTCCAAGAATTCATATCCTCAACCATGTCCTCTGAGAGGTTTAGGTCTATCAGATCATGTCTAATCCTCTCATCCCAAGTCAATTTAGGCCGTCATCTACCCCTCCTCCCCTCTATAGTAATGTTTTCTACGGATCTAACAGGATTCGTCGTCTGTCTCTTCACATGTCCAAACCATCTCAATCTCCACTCTCTTATCTTGTCTGATATGTTCGCTACCCCTAATCTCTCCCAAAAAACAATGTTTCTTATTTTGTCTAACCTTGTGTGCCCACACATCCAGCGTAGCATTCTCATTTCTGCTACCTCCATCTTCCGCACATGTGCCTTCTTGATGGCCTAGCAATCTGTTCCATATAGCATTGCAGGTCTAACTGCGACCCTATAAAATTTTCCCTTTAGTTTAGTTGGGAAACTCTTGTCGCACAATATACATGTGGTTGCTTTCCATCTACACCATCCTACCTGAACTCGATGGGTCTTATCACTGTCCAATTTCCCATTGCTCTGAACAAATGATCCTAGATACTTGAACTTCGTTACCTGCGGAACCAGCTGCCCTTCAAAATATAAATAAAATCAGAAAAATTAAATAAACTAAAATATTTCCTCCGTTGTCCTTGTTAAAAAAACGACCTGAAACCCGTTTTGACCTGTTCCGACCTTGACCCATTTTGACCCGAACCCGTAATGACCCGAACCTTTTGACCCTGGCCTGTTCTGACCCGAACCATAACAACCCTTTTTTTAATTGACTTGTTCTGACCCTGACCCGTTTCGACTCATAACCCGTTCCGACCCATAACCCGTTTCGACCCAACCCAATCCATTTGCCACCCATATGTTTAATGTATATCGACGGGTTAGGCAAGTTGTGCCTCTTAAGACACAATTTAAAAAAATATTCAAAAATAATAATAAAAAAATCATAAGTCAAAATATAAATAAAAAATGGAAAATGTAAAAAAAAAACTAAAACATTTCCTCCGTTGTCCTTGTTAAAAAAAATTACCCGAAACCCATTTAGACCCGTTCCGACCTTGACCCATTTTGACCCGGACCCGTAATGACCCGAACTTTTTAACCCTGACCCGTTCCGACCCGAACCATAACAACCTTTTTTTAATTGACCTGTTTCGACCCTGACCCGTTTTGACCCATAACCCATTCCTACCCATAACCCGTTTCGGCCCAACCTAACCCATTTGCCACCCCTATGTTTAATGTATATCGACGGGTTAGGCGGGTTGTACCTTTTAAGACACAATTTAAAATTATATGCATAATGGGACATTATAGATTTCAAGACCCAATATGGTCCATTAGGACATGTATGACTTGTTTTTGTCAATTATGGTCTAATATGACTCCCTATAACACGATATAACCCTTAAATATCTAATGTTACATATCACATGCCATAATAGGCCACTAAGAGATTTCAAGCCCTAATATGGCCCATTAAAGCGACTATGACATGAAAAAGGCAATAATGCGCCACTAACACCAACAAGGCCCAATAAGACCTATTGATGAAAGTATCACATGTTATCGGCCATTAATATCTAACTATGACTAATGACATTCCCATACAACCTTCTTAGAGCAACTATGATGTGATAAAGGCTATAATGGGCCACAAACACCAGTTAAGGTCCAATAAGGCCCATTGATGAAAGTATGACATATTATTGGGCGTTAACCAGACTATGACTCACTAAACTCATATTCAACCCTTTTAGAGCAACTATGATATGATAGAGACTACAATGGGTCACAACAATCAAGGCCCAAGACGGCCCATTAATGCAAAGTATGACGGCCAACTATGACTCTCTACACTCCTATACAACCTGTTAACGTAACTATGACATGATAGAGACCATATTGGCCATTAACAACAATCAAGGCCCAATATGGCCCATTAATAAAATTATAACATGTTATTGGGCGTTGACACATGCCTATGGCTCACTACACTCATATACAACCCTCTTGTAGCAACGGGGACATGATAGATGCTATAATGGACACTAATACCAATCAAGGCCCATTGATGAATGTATGACATGTTTTGGGCGTTAACATCTAACTATGACTAATGATAGTTCTATACAAACTTCTTGAAGCAACTATGACGTAACCAATGGACACTAACATCTAACTATGACTAATGATAGCCAAATAAGGACTATTGACGAAAGTATGGTGTGTTTCAGGCGTTAACACCTAACCATGACTAAAGACACTCCTATACAACTCTTTTAGAGAAACTGTGACATGATAAATGCTATAATGGGACACTAACACAGATCAAGAACTAGTATGACCCACTAATGAACGTATGGTTTATTGGGCGTTAACACTGATTACTACACTCTTATACAACTCTTTTAGAGCAACTATAAATATCACTTGTATTTATTTTATATGTTTAAGATACAATTTCTTATATTATTTAAGGTTTAATTATTTGTTATATATATATATATTTACACTAACAACTCTTTATTTTAATTATTAAAAATAAAAAATTAATTCTATTTAGTTCATATTAATTTCACTTCCCTCAAAATTTCAAATTAAATTCACCCCCTCTTTTCTTCAAAAAATTTTGAAAAACCCTCCCATTTTAAATCTAATTTGACCACATATTTAACCTACCTTTTTTTCTTTTTCTTCATTCCTTCTTATTCTTATTCTTCTTCATCTCTCTACACCCACCATAATCCTTCATCCTTAATTCTCTAACTCACTCAATTCTTAACCAAATCATTTGATTCCGGGCTCTAATCTTATTATTTTTGTGAGAGAAATTCCCATGTGGTGTCGGTTTCCATCAATTCTATCTCAATTTTTGTCGGATTCGTGTTGAGTGTGAAGAACCCTAAGAACCAAGTTTGTGGATTTTCAATTTTAAGTGTTATTTCTTGTAATTGAATCTTAGTACACCTTCTTTAATCGCTAAAAAGGTATGTATTTCACTTGTAATTGAAGCTTAGTACATATTATTTCGTCGCTAAAAGGTTAATTGATGAATTAGAACCCTAGAGATGTCATAAATATATTAGGGTTTGAGTTTTGATGACAACAGTTTACTGACAAATTCGTTTTTGTTTATTTATTGGTATGTAACTTGATGTTAAACGATGATTATTGAACTATTGTTTATTCTAGAATATAGTTCTATGAGTCTAGTTTCCAAAAAGGTAAAGTTTGTAATTATGGGACGAGTTTTGAATAGTTCTTATGATTTTACAAAAACACTGGTCAAAGCTGATTCGGGGAGTTATATTCTGGTCTGTCTTTCCGGCACCATAACTCCCTAATGACAAAACTAAACGGGTTGGTTCCAGTTCTGAAAATTATTATTATGAGTTTTGAAGACAACCTAGTTGGTCTTGCATAATTTGGATTATTGAGTTGATAGAACCATTAAACAATTGTTAGTTGTGCAATCGGTTGAACTGTTGGTACATACATGTAATGGTTGAATTATTGTGAGTATTTTATGCATGAGAAAAATATAATAAAAATTGTTTGAGAAACCTAATTCATATATTCTACCGTGGTAAATTTTGTAGAATTTATACTTAATCGTTTCTTAGTGAATAAAATCAGTTTGTACATGCTATAATCTGTCTCATGAACTAAGTGATCATAAGTTAAGTTGTATGATGAATGTTTGGTTGATTTGCCATGATACGATGTGTGAATACATGTTAGAACTTTTTTGTACATTTGACATTGATTATTATCACCAACGAGTCGTCGATTCAAGTTTGTGTATACATTATGTCTAATGTGATTGTGCGTGATAGTCGTCGTGCTATGCGTGGACGTACCACGATACCTAGGAAGGGTGAAAACCATCATGTGGGGCATCACTTGCTGGATCACATGAGGATGGTGTTGGTAGTGGCGATGTCGATGGTCTACAAATGTGTACTTGTGGGAGACACGTCATCTATCGTGCCTCGGGATACCTCTGGGAAGAAATTTATTGTAAAGATTTGGGATAGGTATGTTTTTAGTTTTAACATTTTCATTATTTATGTTACAAATATACTTACTTGGTTATTTCAATATTATAGGTTTGCGAGTCATGAGATTCATATATAGGAATTTCATAAAAATACTAATCGAGCACTATGATGAACATTGGACTACATTCAGAATGGTGCCAAAGAATGTGATCGCTCGTATGTTTGCTCGTTTTCGGGTAATATATTAGTTAATTATTTTATATTTGCTTGGTTTGGTTTGGTTTGGTTCGGTTTAAAGGGTATACGGTTTGGTTTTGGTTTACATAAATCAAAAACCGTTACCAACGGTTTGGTTTATGGTTTGACGAAAAACCACGAAAACCAGACCGTGAACACCCCTACTTGGCTTTGAGGTTTCGTCTCACATTAACCCTTTACTAGTTATGATGCTAATATTTTAACAATTTTTGGTTCAAAAAGTTAGAGCCGAAACGGAAAAATAACAAGAAAATGAAAGGAAGTCAAGAAACGAGTTGGAAGAACGAGTATAACGAATGGAACAAATGGAAAAAGAACATAAGGAAAATGAAGAAAGGAGGCAAAAACAATTTGATGAGTTTATGAGAAAGTTTGAGGTCGGTAGTAATTAATAGTAGTTTTAAATATTTTGAATTTATAACTTATTAGTGAAGGTTTGGTAATGTAAACTCGTTTTGAATTTATGTTATTGGGTTTGTTAAACTTATGAAATAGCCACATTTATCTATGTGTGACCAAAAGTATGATAATAGTCACACTTTATATTACAGAAACATTATGTGTGACAAACGGTAAAATAATGGCCACACCACAAACTACAAAAGAGCGTTTGAGTGGCAAGTTCACATTTTTAGCCACATTGAAAATAACCTCCCATGTCTATATGATATGATTGGTCACACAATACATCACTATGTGTGACGAAAAGTTTGACAATAACCACACTATAAATTAGGAAAAGCATTATGTGTGACAAACGGTAAGACAATGGCCACACCACAAACTACAAAAGAGTGTTTGACTGGCAAGTTCACATTTTTAGCCACATTGACAATAACCTCCAGTGTCTATATGATATGATTAGCCACACAATACCTCACTATGTGTGATGAAAAGTTTGACAATAGCCACACTTTAAATTACGAAAAGCATTATGTGTGACAAACGGTAAGACAATAGCCACACTATAATCTACAAAGGAGTGTTTGAGTGGCAAGTAAACATTTTTAGCCACTTTTAATGTAATATCCACTGTCTATATGATATAATTAGCCACACTATTATTAAATTTAAGTGGCCATTGTTTTGCTATATCCACACGGTATAGGTCACAATGGACGCTTAACACAACCCTATTGGCCACATTATTATAAAATTTCTGTGGCTAAAACATGAATTCATGTGGCTCTATACGTGCAATTCTTACTCATAGTAAATAGTCATGTGGCCATTTTCTACCGTTTAGCCACACTTATTGGAGAGGCTTCTTGATGGCCAGCAACTAATGCTTGTACCCTTTAGACACACTTATAACCACATAAGGCCACTAAAAACTGTGTGTGGCCATATCATACCCACAGTGTCGCGACCTTTGGTCACATATGACCTGAACCAAATGTGTGTGGCTAAAGGCCTACGGCCACACTTTTTTCATGTGACCAAAGGTCAATTTTCACGTAGTGGACGAATTTTAATTCATCAAGAAAAGTATGTTCGAAACAACGTCCAGAAATTTGGATTCAAGGACTCATTTCCTTTTCTCACTCCGATTGCTACCAGATCTGTGCTTGCTCCAGATCCATCAAGGATTCCAGTTGATCAACATCTATATAGATCTATGATTGGCTCCCTGATGTATCTCACTGCCAGCAGGCCGGTCATCATGTTCACTATCTGTCATTGTGCCAGATATCAATGTAATCCAAAAGAATCCCACCTAACTGTTGTAAAGCACATTTTTCGGTACCTAAAGGGAAAGCCCTGCTTAGGTATTTGGTTTCCCAAGGACTCGCCTATGGTGTTGCATTCTTACACCGACAGTGATTATGGGGGTTGCAATCTTGATCGAAAGTCAGCATCGGGTGGATGTCAATTCCTAGGTGATAGGTTGATCTCCTTGTAATGAAAGAAACAATTCACCGTGTCCACCTCCACTCCTGAAGCAGAATACATTGCCGCCTTAGCTTGCTGTTCTCAAGTGATATGGATCCAGCATTAGCTGCTGGATTACGGTTTATATTTCTTTAACACCCCCATTAAGTGTGATAATGAGGCAGCGGTTTGTATTGTCAAAAACCCGGTCCAACACTCAAAGACAAAACATATTGACATCTGAATGCATTTCATTCGTGACTGTTATGACTGGAAACTTATCACTATTGAACGGGTCGACACAAATTACAACTTTGTAGACCTGTTTACAAAAAGCCTTTAATCGTACCTAATTTTTGTATCTTGTTGAGCCATTGGGCATGATCTCGTTTGTTCAAAATTAAGTATTTTTTTTATTTTATTTTTTTATTTTACTTAATTTTTGTTCTATTTTATTTTTATTTTCATTTTACTTTATCTTATTTTGATAACTTTTTTTACTTTAGCTTTGCTTTTATCTTTCTGAATAAAAAATTGTAAATACTTCCCAATATGTCACAATTTTAGAGGGAGAAAATGAGTTAAGTTTAACTCACAAAAAAGATTTTCAATTTATTTAAGAAAAACAAAATGAGTCACTTGACTAACCAAAAGTATTTTGTACTTTAGTAATTAATTATATTTTAACAAGGAAATCATAAAAAGGTTCAAAAAGGATTTTCTCTCGTTTAGATCAGGGAGCTCATGCTTAAAGGGAATAGGATAATATAAAAATTATAAAATTTTGAGAAATTGATCCGACCTTTGGAAAATGATAAGAAATTATCTTTAATGATCCTAGCACATGAAAAGAGTAGATCAAAAGCCGACAAAATCATTGCTTGATATGTAGATAGGCTTGACAGATGAGTAAGTGTCACAATCATATAAACTTAAAATCCCGCCAATGCTAGTGGTTACACAATCATGAAGCGGTTGCCGACTCCAATATAAGTCATATCGATGAAGGAAAAAATGTTATTAGTTAGTCATACACGAGCCCGTTAGTGATTGGTCACCATAAAAATTATTTCTTGTTTTAGATTCAAATATTGAAAAATAAAAATTTATTAAAGCAGAAAAACTGCAAAATGCTTAAAAATATTCAAATTCAACAACAAAATTATTGATAATATATCAAACAAAAATGTGTATATTAGAACCACGTAACGTGGGGCAAACAAGTAAGTCTTAAACACTTTATATAAATCTTAAACACTTTATATAAAGGCTTGTAAGTCTATATGACAAATAAGTCCATGGTTCAACCTTTAAGAATTGTTTAAAAGAAAGTTTGAAAAATCTTTAAATAATCTCAAAAATGTTTTGATCAATCCTTAGGGGGTCGTAGTCAATTCTGTGTGATACTGATGAACACAAACTATGCCCAAGGTATGATGGAGTTTGTAATGGTCGGATTAAATGAGGACCGCATAAGTGTCGTGCTTAATATATATCTTAACATATCACGTTGGCATAAAAATACTTGTTAAGTTTTAAGTGAACAAATATATCTACAATCGACTTTGGGTTCTTGGCATAATAATATCCAAATAGAAATGCGATCTATGACGTTATAGATAATGTGATTTCATGTCGAGATCTTTCTCACCAAAAACATATATCTCATGTATTATGAAAATTGATGTAAATTAATTAAGTTTAAAATTAATGTAATTAATATAATATTAATTTCATCTTTACTTCAAAAAAATTTTATTTCAACTTTAGTTTTATTTTTGTTTTGTTTACATCCTTAAATGAATTTTGAGGGTATTATCTTTTAATTTTATTTTTATCTAATTAAACTTTAATTTTATTAAGTTTAAATTTTTGTTTACTTATTTTTTTAAATTTTAAAGTCTCTTTTAAAACGGGATTAATGTTTTACAGCAAAGTCCTCTATGCAACGTCTGTTAAGTGTTGATTCAACAAAAATATATCTTGTATATATTTAAAGTGTTTGGATTTGGTGAATAAATATTTTGTGGGTTTAAATTTGTAAATTTTTTCAGAGTTCGGGGGTTGAGAATGTAAAATCGTTTATAAATCGAGATGTTTGACCATATCGTGAGATAGGTTGACCCTATAAATAGGTCAACCCAAAATATCTTTCATTTCATTCCCTCTATCTTATCCAAAACCCTTTATCTCTCTTACTTTTTCTCCTAAACACCACCGCCTCCACCGTCTTCAAGATCTAATCCGGATCTTGTTACAAACACCAAATATTCTCCTCATAATCATACTAATATCATCAAATCAAGATGAATCCGCCACATGTGGTATATTTTGTCTTTAATTTCATCTTGTTTTTGGTTCTGGGCTCAAGAACAGTTTTTGACGGGACTGTTTTTGTCTAATTAGGTTCTTATATGTTGTTCTTTGACTGATTTGTTGCTATAATCTTGTTATCGATATCTTTAGGAGTGTGTGTGTTGATTTAATTGGTTTTTTTTATATTGTTTTGTGTAGTTTTTGTATTTTTTGTTTTTTGGACTGTTCTTGGGTTAATCTACCCAGAAAAAGAGTTTGTACATGGGTTATGACTGCCCAAATCTTCATATCTGGTGGGCATGAACCCAGAAAAATGTTAAGAGTTTAATGAATGGATGATTGTATTGTTTGGTTTGAATAATCGGATGGGGATTCTATTAGAGATGAATGATTGTGAAAACTAGTTCAAAGACCATGTAATCGAATGGTCTATTCGATTAGAGAAAAGATTGAATGTGATCTAGTTCAAGAAAAGTAATCGAATGTTCGTTCGATTGGAAGTGTTGAGTTAGGAAAACATCTCAAGGACCATGTAACCGAATGTCATTCGATTAGACAACATTTTTTTGAAATCTGTGAAGTACCAAGTATTTGAATTGATATTCTATTAGAAAACAAATCTCATAAAATTATTTTAAGGGCAGTCTAATCGAATGTCCATTCGATTAGAAAGGTTTTGAATAAATTGTTATCTTCTAAGGAAATTATAATCGAATATAAATTTCTAATCGAATCGAATTGATTTTTTAATCTAAACGAATCACCATTCAATTTGATTAGACATCATTCGATTAGATTAAAACTTTACATTCGATTAGATCACTTAACACTTGTAAATTTTCCTAATTAAACCTAAATCTAATCCAATTTGTCTAATACATTATCTAATCGAATACACATTCAATTAGATTAATCTATAACTAGATTAGATTACATTCAGATTCGATTAGATTAGTTTATGCTTAAAATTCTCAAATGTCGTCATTTCTAAAATAACTATGCAAGCATTAGATTCGATTACTTGGGACTTGAAATATTTAACTTTTGCATACAAACTAAGAGTGAATCCTAACTCAACACTTAGACAGTTTTTGTATATCCTTCTACAAACTAGTTTACAAAATGTTGTAAAGATTATCTTTTAATTTTATTTTTATTTATCTTTTGTATATAGTTTGTAACTTTATGCTCAATTAACAACACTAATGTTCCTTTTGTGTGTCATAGGGTCATAACAACTCTTGTCCATTGAAGATCCCAAAGAAAAGAAATTATAAGGTTTTTATATCTATGATCAAGGGTTTACAGAAGTGTCATCTATCTTACGCAATTTCTACTGATCCAGAGATTCACGGTCCATGGGTTGAACAGTTTTGGACCAAGGCAAAAACTAAGAAGAATGGTTCCAATATCACCTCAAAGATAGATGGATTGGATGTAGTAGTAAATGAGGAGGTTATCCGAAAAGCCCTGCAGATTAAAGACAATGCTGCTGATCCATTTACCACATTCTCCAAGGAAGATATTGTTGGGTACCTCAAGGAGATTGGATATGATACAGTATGGGGCACCTGTATAAAGAAGCATCTTCACATCTACTGGAAGCTTCTCTTCCACATTGTTGCTAACTGTCTATCCTCACAAAGGGAGGATTTGACAAGTTAAATGTTGACTGGGTGGGAGTAATGGTGTGTTTGACAAAGAATAGGAAGTACAACTATTCAAGACTGTTCTTCAAGTACATGCAGATGAACGTGCTTGTTAAGAATAGACGAATGATGTATCCGAGATTCGTCCAATTGATCTTGGATTACTTGCTTCCTGACACCCCAAGCCAGTATATATGGATGAAGTTGATGATGAAGGAAATGTTGTCGAGTCATCCGAGCCGTATCATGTGAAGATGGTTCGGCAATCTGCGTTGAAGGCCATTCTTGAGCGAACGGGTAGAAGTTCATATAAGTACAAAGGTTATGAACCTGGGGTAAAGATTGGTCATTTTCCCGATACGTAGACTGATAGTGATGATGCTAAGGTAGAAGAGGAAGGTGATAACAGTGGTGATGACCATGATGATGATGGTCATGACGAAGAAGGTAATTAAGAGGAGGAACAGGATGAACCTGTTGATGAACCGGCTGATGAGACTGAGACTGAGACGGAAGTAGATGTTGTGGTGGAACATAGATTTAAGCAAAAGCACGACAAAGGCAAAAGAAAAGCTGGTGAATCATCAAGAAAGTCTGTTGTTGCTGCTACTGAGGAGGAAGAAGAGGAAGAGCCAGAGCATCCACTGAAACGCTTGAAGAAGACCAAAGATTCCAAGAAGTCTTCGCCTTCCAAAGTACATTCCATTAAGGTACGTTTCCCTTCGATTACCGCTATGATTAGTGAATCCCTAGCACCCACACCCTTGTCCACACAAACCACCACTATACCAGACCCACACGTAGGATCACCCACAACCCTAGCCAAGACCATAGAAGCCCGTAAAGCCAAACAGATAAAATTTACCAAAGCCCAAACCTCCACCTCACCAAAAACCAAATCCAAAACCAAACTCAAGTCAGCACCCAAATCCCAAACAAAACCCAAAACTAGGATTATCCTGAAAACCAAACCCAAACCCAAACAAAAACACCATCACTTAGAGACGAACCCATTACACCTCCTGAAACATCACCAACCCGACTAGATTTGCCCATACCATCTATGTTTGAAAACATTCCTTTAACCACCCAAGCCCAAACCTTAACTTTACCTAGAACCACCGCACCTGTTACCTCACCAACATACCAGTTCACTTCACCGATTAGAGGCACAACATTTTGGTCCTCTACATTCACATCATCCATACAATCCCAAACCACCACATCAACCATAAAAACCACAACTGAGCCAACCAGCCTACCGTTAGCCTTAACCATTTCATTCCCAACCTTATTCCTAACCCTACCTATACCAACCACACCACACTCAACCATATCAACTACACGTCCCTCAACCCAAAAGAGCAGTATCATAGCTGCCACTCCCATCTCAAGTGGCAGGTCGACAAGTCGACCAGTGTTCCGAGATCCTGTCCTCGATAGGATTAAGGCATTGGAGGAGGCAAATGAAAACTGTGCCAAGCGTGAGCTAATGTTGA
The DNA here is from genome assembly GCF_021521415.1 of Bidens hawaiensis. Classification (NCBI taxonomy): domain Eukaryota; kingdom Viridiplantae; phylum Streptophyta; class Magnoliopsida; order Asterales; family Asteraceae; genus Bidens; species Bidens hawaiensis. Next base: position 902,605 of record NW_027491058.1, on the reverse strand, counting down.
TAAAATTCATCAAGGATCAACAGGCAATCAATCAAGAGGTAACAAAGCAACGCGATGCTCTGGCTAATCGAGTGGCAACTCGACAAGAACAGAGGGACTTGGACCAAGCCTTGATCGTGAGTCAGCGGGAATGGATTCAAAATCTGCAAAAAAGAGTCGATAATCAACAATAGTTGACTAACCAAAACTTCTTGCGAAACGCTGAGCTTCACGATGAGACTGAACAGCTTCAATCACGTGTCTCTGGTTTAGAATCCGATCTTCCCTCTGCCTCAACCTTGGCTAAGCAATTCAGAGGGGAATTGAATTCTAAACTCGATCGATTTTGGATAGATTTTGAGCGACTGACTTCAAGAGTAGTCTGTTTGAGAGTGAATCCAGTTCCTCACGGGACGCGGATAGAGTGATGGGTGAAAGTGTGAAGCTGCGTAACTTGGTAAGGCAGCTTGAAGGAGAGTTAGAGGAGCAGTGCGAGACACAAGGTCACGTGAATGAGGCTGGTCAACCGATACCTTGTAGTAATGGAGGTGATGCGGTTGACAGATGTGGATGTGGAGAATCTGAGAATGCATCTCATGAAGACCTTCGTATGTTTCTCCGTGTTAATGAGCCGATGACCGAGCAGAGCAATAGACAACAAAATACTCTAGCTAATCTGGTCGCTGATGCCGAAAGGGGTCAGATCTCAAGGAAACTTGTATGGTTTCCTATATACCGGTGAGACAAGAAAGGATGCTGGTGTAGGTGGCTTAGGTGTGAAGGATGTCGTTGAGCCTACTTCTGCTACTGAAACAGTTGTAAGCACTAAGCTAGTGGTTACTATTGCCACTACAACTGGGCAGGTCAGTTCCACTAGTTCACCTCTTGTTGCACCTACTTCAGGTGAGCATGTCAGTGCTGCTTTTACAACTACTCTAGTTCAGTTTATCCCACAACCTCATGTAGCTCAAGGTGGTGGTGGAGGTGATGGAAACGGCGACGATGAGAATGATAGTGATAACGATGAGAATGACGGTGATGATGAGAATGAGGAGGAGGAAGATGATGACAATAATGACGATGACCATGAGTATGACAGTTATGACGAGCCTCATGGTGGTGATGGTGGAAATGGTGATGATAGTTGTGATGGTGGTGCCACTAGGAATAAGACGGGAGATGAAGATCTGCCAAGTGAAGCTGTGAAAACACGAGAGACTGATGTGCGGTTGAGGCTGAAATTACCTCTATTTTTAATGTTTGTTTTGCTGCAGTTACCAGCTCTACAGTTCAAGAAGTCATGGAAATAAATGATGATAGTGATAACGACATCAACTATTCTCCTAACCCGGATACTCCGATAAGGGAGAATGTAGAATCTGCAAATGAAGAACCCGTTGTTGCTCCTGCCGCCAAGCCTACTCAACGAAAGTCAAACAAGTGCATCAAGTATTACAATGTGAGCCACATGGCGAGCCTGATATGGAGGTCGAAGTCGTACCATGATGCTGATCCTATCCTCTACGCAATGGCAACAGAATAGAAGAAGATGTGCCAACGGCGATCTCACATATCTGTCCTATGCAGATATGCACACACAGACACTGTATGTTCTTGATATGAACTACTTCAGAAGGGCAGTTGGTGGAGGAGATGAGGAGGATACACTACAAAGAGGTTCAAGCGCTTTCTCAAGCATGAATGGAGGAAAGTCTATCCAAAATGTGATCTCAATCTAGCTAGAGCATACAAGTCAAAAGAGATCAACCCGATCACCAACAAGCCGGTTAAAGGATGGAGGTACAAGATGCCTGAAGACCATGGAGAGCCTATCATGCATGGAATACCATTTGATGACAACCTTCTTTATGACTTCATCTCTTGGGAGTTTGATAACGACACGGGAGAGGTGATAATTCATTGCAAGAGTATGCATCACCTCATATTCTTTGATGAGCATGAACTATCGGGCTTTTGAAAGGAAAATATGCTTAAGCTGCATGGATCTCCTTTGTGCACCGTTGAGGACGTGATCAAGGACAATACCGACGCCATCGTGGGCAAGTTCAACAAGTTTGTCCGCTTACTTGTTTAAAAACAACCGTTTGATGAACACGAGGTGTTTGAGTATGAGTCTGAGTCTGCTGAAGATAGAAGATAACAAGACAAATACCAAAGACAATAGGGAGATTGTAAGGACCATTTTGTGATATTCTTTCGTATTTGTATTTAACGTTTCATTTATGTATTCGTTAGCTAGTTGAACTTATCATTTTGTATGTTTGGGCCCAAGGCCATCTACATTTGAGCCCATTGGGCCGTTTATAATGAAAGAATGGTGTATGAGATTACACACTATATATAGATTGTGTAACTCATACACAATATAACCTTTTGCAAAAACCTTATCTTTACAACCTTCAAACTCTCTTCTCTCTTTCTTTCTCACGGCAATAACAAACACCAAACAAGATCTGAGATCTCGGTCCTCACTTGTGATTTCCGCTAGCTAGTGTAGAGGTTGATCCAAGATAACTAGTTGTGTTGTTAGATCCGGTCAAGGGACCTACATTAGTTGATGTTGATATATAGATCAATTCATATTAGTAACATACAAGTTTAGGCAAAAATAGGTAACTTTGATTATATTGCTCATCTACCGAATTGGGTAGGCCACACAGGTTTGAGTAAAAAAAACACAACATTCTATTTACATAATATTCATACATTCTATCATAGATAACAATTGTACCTTACGTTCACGAAAATTATTTACTCTAAAACAACACAAAACCCGTAGTGGTTAACTTAATGATTGTTAGGTATCAAAATAGTAGAAGGACTAGTTTATAATAGTTGAATAATATAGGGTGTCTTTGGTTAGTTAGCCTGATTGTTGTACTTAAACCCAGAAGGGCACATCTAATGGATATCGATGAATTGAGTTTACTTCTTCTTCTCTTAGTTTCTTCTTCTCTTTATCGATCTTCGCTTTATTACCGATTGTATTGTAACAATGGTATCAGAGCTTTCTTTCCTCTCGACCTTGGGTTAGGGTTCGTATTTTTACAACCACCATTGAAGTTAGGGCATTAACGACTCTGTTACAACAAGAAACATTGGTGATTCAGTTCAACACAATTAATTCATTGGCGATTCAAGAACAAAAGGTCAACGAAAACTGGGCGGGGATTTCAAGTAGAAACGACGATTCTCTGCCACTCAATCGAGAAATTAGGGTTACAAAGATCGTTTCACGGCAAGCAATATTAAACAGCAACAACAAATAAAGAACGCTTACATGGAATTTTCTTTGTACAAGATTATGGCCGTTAGCCAACAGGGAAATGTTAAAGAATATTGTGAAAAATTCCGATTTTTGTACGATAAGGTTCAAACTTCTGAAGAAGTTTCTGAATATTATTTCATATACCTCTTTATGGATGGTCTTGAACCAATAATTAGAGATGTTTTCATAGCATGGCATCAATATAGTCTTCACACATTGAAAGACGCCATTTCTTTGGCTTTGAAATTGGATGCAAATGAATTGAAAGATTCGTTTTCTCCTTATGATCCAAATTCTTCTTTATATGATACCTTCAAGGTATTTGATATTAATGATTCATTGAAGCAAGAAAGGGTAATTGATATTGATGTTTTAAGAGAAAATGGAAATGATAATAAGATTGCCCCCAAGGTGTTTGATGAAATGCCTAAAAATCTTGAACATGAAATCGGAACTAATATTCTTGAAACCATTAATGCATATGGGACTGAGAATGTTATTCAAGCTAAAGAATCATCTGATAGTGAAAAGATTGATCAAGATGAAGGTGGGGTTTTGAATCAGGATGTGAATATCAAACAAAACGTTGGTGATCATGAGATGATAAATTTGGTTTGTTTCCCTACTGGAATTGGGGTTGGAATTCTTCATTATGGAAAACAGTTTAAGTTGATAGATACAGGTTGGTTTTGTAATTTGGAATGTAAAGGTGGTGAGATTATGGAGTTTAAATTTGTTAAAGAACCAACAACCAAAAACACAGAATTGAGACCATCAAATGTTACAATTGATAAAGAAGATACTGGGTTTTTGCTATTAGTTAATGAGACCATAGGTTGGGTTTTATATGATATTACTGAGTTTCCAAAGAGGGTCCCACCAGATAATCCTTTAGTTTTTCAATGTCGTAATTTGGAAGATAGGAAAGGAGAGAACAGTGACGCTAGTGGTGTTTATACTGATGTTAGTGTTGGTATAAAAAGTTGGCTAGTTAAGTGGAAGTTTAAAGTCGTTCATGCCAAAGTTGGTGAGTGTGTTAAGAAGAGACTACTAAAATGGGCAATTACTAGTTGGAAAATTAGTGCACAACAGGCAAACGTGTGTATGTGGCATAAATGGAAATCCAAATTGTTGGAAAAAGATATTATATCTTGGCATTTAAAAAATGGCCAACCTTTGTTCCATGTTTTCATAGGCAAATTTAATGCAGCGAATGATCAGGCCATTAATGAGCATCGTGGTTGGGTTGGATCAGTTTGTGGTACTAAACAAATTCGTGAAACACATTATGTTATATGGAAATGTCTCAAAAACCACAGCCCTCAAGGTGGTTATGGTTTGTTGAAAGTCAAGTTTAAATGGATTAGTATATTTTTAGTTGTATGTTGGAAGCTGGTATACATTTGGAACTTTGATGTGAGATTGATAGAAATAAAAATCAATATGGGTCAGTGGGTACTCATGGAAGGAAATTATGGTGGAACCATGGAAATTATCAATCAAGCCATATGGTCTCTTATAAGTGACTTATCATGTTCTGTCACAGCTACACAAGTTTACTTTCAAGAGGTTCGTTATCACTATGTCCGGAACCAACATCTAGCTGATGAAGAAAACAAAATGCTTCTACTTTCAAGTGAATTTTCCCAGTTGGTTTTTGATAGTTTTGATTAGTAATTTTTTTCCCCCTTCTTTTCTAATTTTTGAGGATAAAAATCTTTTGAGGGGGGAGTATTGTTAGGTATCAAAATAGTAGAAGGACTAGTTTGTAATAGTTGAATAGTATAGGGTGTCTTTGGTTAGTTAGCCTGATTGTTGTACTTAAACCCAGAAGGGCACATCTAATGGATATCGATGAATTGAGTTTACTTCTTCTTCTCTTAGTTTCTTCTTCTCTTTATCGATCTTCGCTTGATTACCGATTGTATCGTAACAATGACTCAAAGGAGGTACGATGGTACATGCTTAATTTTGACTTCATCCTATGAATGGTGTGGAAAGAATTATGTTTATTCATCTTATTTTCCATTCACTATTTTAGTACTAATTGGTTAAGTTCATTATCTCAACAATTTGAGAAAAGATTTACGGCACAAGTACACACGTTTTCATAGTAATTTGCTAAATTCGTTGAACTTTATGTTTGACCAATTCTTGACTTGCAGGCAACAGCAAACTGATGAAACACTGTTGCAGTGGAAACGTTATACATATGCATCCTATATTCAGCAGATTAGCACTACCAAAGTACTATGCCAACATTTATGTCTACGGTGTGTCTTCTATTTTAGTGTTCTTCATTTTATATACCATGTGTGTTGTGAAGTGAGAGAGTGAGAATGCGGACTTTTGTAATTTAATTCAAAGTTTGCCATGCCATATACTCTCTTTTGTGAGGTATTTACATAGATTAACCTTTTTTCGATAATGACAAAGCTTAATAACCGAACCGGTATCAATTGCATCTTCAGCGCGGAACGCAGGGTAAAAGTCCTTGTTAAATATTAAAAAAGAAAATATGTGATCAAAAGTTAATGTTATGTTCAATCCCCTTTAGTCATAGCACGTGGAATAGACATTATTATCTATCAAAATATCTTTCTCACTGACACGTGGAATAAACTAAACACAATAATAGAATCAAATTCCACTGTTGGATTATGCCAAGTGTCGCCAGATCTTAGCAAGTAAATCCTATCACGCAGTCGACTTCACGTAGAAATTTCAATCTTCATATTAATGTACAACTTTTAGATGCTGATATTCTTATGATCAACAAATTAAAATGCGAAATAGCATCATTGCTCAGTACCTGTTCTCTTTATCCCTTTTGATATTACTACTATCAGAATGTGGTGGTGCACTAGATACAGTCTATGCAAATCAAGTATTCAAAGATGGTGAAACCATTGTTTCTTCTGGGAGTACGTTCGAACTGGGATTCTTTAGCACCCGAATGTCCAAGAACCGATACTTGGGGATATGGTACAAAAAGATATCACTCTGTACTGTTGTTTGGCTTGCTAACAGGGACACACCCATTACCCACAACTCGGGTATGTTCAAGCTTAGTAGTGATGGAAACCTGGAGATTCTGAGTGGCAGCAATACCATGGTTTGGTCATCCGAATCAACGGTATCTCGGGGCAGTAATAGTTCAGTGTTGCGGCTTCTGGATTCTGGAAATCTGGTTGTGTCTGAGATGGATAATTACAAAAATATTATTTGGCAAAGTTTTGATCATCCTGGAGACACACTTCTGCCCGGAATGAAAATCCGGAAGGACTTGATAACAGGAATAGGGCCAACGATGGAATGGAATTCTTGGAAGAGTCCTGATGATCCATCTACGGGTGTGTATACAAATATATTAGACACTAATGGATATCCGCAAATACTCGGGTTGCGGGGTCAAGTTGTAATATCAAGACTTGGACCATGGAATGGTCTCGGGTATAGTGGCCTTCCTATTGATAAAGAAAATCCAATCTACAACGCCGAGTTTGTTGTTAATGAGAGGGAAATATATTGTTCGTATGAGCTTAAAAGTTCGGTTGTTCAACGGATAATTTTAACATCGGATGGCCGGACACGCATGATGCATTGGATCGAGCGATCCCAAGAGTGGATTGTGTATGGAGATCTTAAAGTAGATAATTGTGATCGTTTTGGGTTATGTGGTCCTTATGGAAGCTGCAGCATTAACAAGCGTCCGCCGTGTACTTGTTTGCCAGGTTTTGAACCAACCAGTCCAGAAGAGTGGGATGTGTCTGATTGGTCAGGTGGGTGTAAACGCAAAACGCCTTTGACTTGTGGAGATGTGAATGCGGATAGGTTTCGCAAAATTACAGGAGTCAAAGTACCAGATACACGAAGGGCGTGGTATAATGTGAGCATGACCCTTGAAGAATGTGAAATGGCTTGCAGAATGAAATGCAATTGTACGGCTTATGCAAATTTAGATATCAGTAGCGGCGGAAGTGGATGTTTGATATGGTTTGATGAGTTAATGGATATACGAGAATATGATGCAGATGATCATATTTACATAAGGATAGCTGCCTCTGACTTAGCAGGTACACTTGTTTCTTCATTACCTTTGATCTTTGCCTACTAAAACTAGCTGACTGTTATTGCTTGCTAATAGAAGGTCAGCAGATCGACCCCAACAAAAAGAAAAGAGTTGTCACCAGTGTCTTATCATTTTCATCAGCTGCACTGCTTCTGTGTGCGGGAGCTTATGCCTATAGAAAGAGAAAGAACACGCTTCAAGTGAAAGATCAAGGTAACCCAAATGAACCATTTATGCATGTTTCTAATAGTACGGCGTTTACTATTCATGTATTGTAGAGTAATTGGGTATATCTTTTTAGGGGACTTCGAATATGCCCTTGATAAAAAGAATACAAGTGTCCAGACACAACTCCTTGGTGATATACCATTCATTTGCCTATATAAAGTAATAAAAGCAACAAATAACTTCAGTGTATCCAATAAGATTGGTGAAGGTGGTTTTGGTTCCGTTTACAAGGTAATTTGTTGATTTTTATTTAAAAGAATTTTAAGCATACGGAAAATTGTACTGAAAATGTAAGTTAAACTTTGATCTTTTAGGGTGTGTTGGAAGACGGGCAAGAGGTGGCTGTGAAACGACTCTCAGGCACATCTCAACAAGGGATTGAAGAATTCAGGAATGAACTCATCTCTATTTCTAAGCTTCAGCACAGGAATCTTGTGAAGCTACTTGGATACTGCATCCATGGGAATGAAATGATTTTGATTTATGAGTACATGGTTAACAAATGCTTGGACTCAATTATCTTTGGTATGGATGTCTTTATTTTGTAGCATTTATTACCAGATTGACACATCAATAGCACATAAGTAATATTTCCAATTGCACAGATGAAACAAGAAGTTCAATGCTTGATTGGCCTCAACGCTTTGGTATCATACATGGAATAGCTCGAGGCATTCTTTATCTACATCAAGATTCCCGCGTTCAAATTATCCACCGAGATCTCAAGGCAGGTAATATTTTGCTAGATGATGACATGAATCCAAAGATATCTGATTTCGGCCTTGCTAGAAAGTTTGTAGGACATGATAGCATTGGCAAGACAAAGAAAGTGGTTGGGACATAGTAAGAACCTTCAAAATGTGATCAATATATTACTAATAAAAACTTTCTCTAAAGAAAATGCAACTAATCTGTTTTTATTTTCATCATCCACGATGCTGCAGTGGCTATATTTCTCCTGAGTACGCAGTACACGGGCGTTTCTCTATAAAGTCCGACGTATTTAGTTTTGGTGTTTTGGTGTTGGAGATAGTGAGTGGTAAGAAAAATAAAGAATTCTCTCATGTAGATCATAGTGACAACCTTCTTGGACATGTAAGTTAATTTGCTGGCCTAAAATTAATTTCAATATCGCAATTAATGCTTCTTTAAAACAACACCCTTTACTACAATATGAATTCTGGACTGATGTAGGCATGGAGACTTTATAAACAAGGCAGGTCTATTGAACTTATTAATACATCTTTGCATGCCTCATGTGTGGTCCATGAAGTAATACGATCAATACACGTGGCACTATTATGCGTGCAACATCATGCAAAAGATAGGCCAACAATGTTTTCAGTGCTTCTAATGCTTGTTAGTGAAAGTGATTTGCCTCCACCAAAACAGCCTGCTTTTTTCACAGAAGAGGAGAGTACCAGTAAACTTGAATCTGATTCTTCACTTGATGAGTACACGATAACACTATTGTATCCTCGGTCGTAAGAAGATGTGTAATCATCAAAATGCATAAAAAGGCCTAAGGTATGCTTCTTCCTCCAACATGAAATGTATAACTCATCCATAACACATCTAAAATGCATATTCTCGTGTTCTTAGTCTATGTGCTTCACTGATATTTAAAACTGATTATGCATATTCATGAAATGTATAATTCATCCTTCACACACTGAAAATGCATATTCTCATGTTCTTAATCTCTGTGCTTCACTGATATTTAAAACTGATGATGGAAGAGAAAATGCTTACCTTCACATATGATGTGTCCTAAACAAGTCAATTACCGGGTCGTGGTTGATTATGAATCTACTTAAATTTGGTTTAACTACTAGATAGCAGGTTTCACTACCAGAAAGTTGAGTTTTAGTGCTAAGAAAAACCTTTAAGAAAATACAATATTTCAGACTTGTTTAACCTATGTGACCATGTTTGGGACATGAATCACCAAGATGACGGGGTTCGGTTTGGACTAGGTAGCAGCAAGAGTAGCATCGGTTGTAACCCGACTCGCATCAGGAGGGCAGTAGTAGTTTTGCCAGGCGTTGTGATTCAATAGCCACATCTAAATCCTTACTCAGGAGGTCATTTGTGATATGGTAAATATGATGTTGGTGCAACGTGTACCACGGAACGGAAACTTGATACAGATTCTGTACAATATTGTGTTCTTAACCTAGCTTAATCATGGTTCATAAATGATTGATATCACCATAATGATTGGTTTATAATTTTCGTGAAATTGTGATTAGCTGCAATGATTATATATTGACCTTGTAGTAAATTTTGGGAAATTGGTGACCAAATTGTTTGTATTGGAAAGTCTAATACTGCGGCACTGAAATGATTTCCAATCAAAACAATATAGGCAAAATAACATATACGAACTAAATTTGCTGTCAAAGGTGCAAGATTAGGTTAAAACTCAATAAATTGTGATTTTTATATATTATTTGTAACAGCAAAGGCCCGGATGCCTGTGATCACTTTGTTAAAGAGATCACTCTTTCATGCGAAATACAAAACGTAATGACGCGGCTGACCAACACAGAAGGAAACCACAACTAGGAAAACCCCAGCTCAACCTCATGGAATGATTAGGGGGATTACAATAAGTTAATTAAAATAAATTTATCATGATCAAAGTTCAAGAGACTTTTTTTTGGCAATTTTCGATAACACATGTAAGGCGCAAGTTAATTGGAAGCAAAAGACTGATAATACATGTTGGTTTATGTGTTTTAGTTGTCTTGTTTAGCTGGCTGGCCGAAGCAGAAGTAGACATTTTTAAAGTATCAGAAAAGAAAGAAAAGCAGCGATTGAAGTGGGTGAGCTATAGCAAAGCCGGCTCTAAGGGAGGGTCGGGTGGTCGATGGACCCCGGCCCGACACCTCAATAGGCCTGGATTTCTGTAAAAAAAATTATATATATATTTTTATGAAAAAAAATATGTTATATAATTTTTACACTCTTGGTATAGTGGTAAAAGGGTATGACTTTCAACCAAAATGTTGAGTGTTCTAACCTCAGTTGAGACATTTTAACCCTATTATTATAGAAATAAAAAAAATACACAATAAGCCCATAAAAATTACAGGCTTAAGTCATAGCAAAATAAGCCCATAAAAATTAAATTATAACAAAATAAGCCCATAAAAGTTAAATTGTTTAAACCCAACAAGATACCTCTTCTTACTTAAGGGCTTAAGGCCCAAAAATTTTTTGCCTTCGGTACAAAAATTTTAACCGTATTCGGAGTCGGCGTGAGTTATAGCTATCATGAATAGATTCAAGGATGTTTTGGTTTAAACCTGTATAAACCATATTGGGTTTATCAAATTGTAATAATCAAGTTTTGTGAATTTTTTTTATAATAAATCTTTGGGAATTAACCAATTTTGCGTGTTTGGTTTTAAATATGTTACCAATTGGATTTTTAAATTGGTATTAGAGCCAAGATCAAGAAGTCATTATCGATTGAGACCATGTAATCGATAAGCCATCATCATCAAATGAGCCATTGCTGACCAATTAAGGGGTTCGATCGAAGGCATGTTATGGGCCCGTGACGAAATTAAAGCAAAAAAGACAATTAAAAACCAGAATACCTCGTGTAAAACCAAACAAAGACAAATGAAAACAAAAACACCAAAAATAGCACTTTGTGCATTAGTTCCGCCGTATTTTGATCGATGTGGAAATGTCAATCAAATACATTTATAAAGCTCGGTTCTTAGCTACCTTTACTAGTAAGGGTAAGTAAGATCATTTTTACAGGAAATTAGTAGAAAATGCTATTTTATGAATTATAACTTAATTAAACTAAACGGGACAATCGATGTCACTGATATGCTATTTTATTGCTTCAAGGACATCACAGTTAGTCTTTTGTACACTTATTCACTGTAGTATATGATGGTAATTTGAGCATTTCTTGTTACGGTAGTCTAGATGTTCATTGGAGCTTGATTTGGTAGAGCCGTTTGTTCTTTCTTCTATACTCGTTTAAATTTTGTTGGCATTCTATTGCAGGCAGTTTTTACCTATCTGAGAAACAGAAGATAGTTTTCGTTTTGATAGCACTGCGGTTTTGTGCCTCAATCAAAAGTCTTATGAATGGATTCCTCTTTGATGATGGACCATATAGAACTTGTACCCATTGGGCCACAGCCTACAAGTTGTGAAAGTGTGATAATTTGTTAGCTAAGGGTGGAGGTTTAACTTATAGTCCAAATATTATGCTAACGAGTAAACACTTATAGTTGGTCCAGTTGGATAGGTGATGTTACCATTTCTGTCTCTTAGGATACACTTCGAATGGAAGTTGAACATCGATTTCTGCAGTAATCCTGTTTTCACTACATTGATTCTGGAATTCTGTATTGTTAATAAGACTTATCTTTCCAAAATCTTGGTTTTCTACTGTGAAAGAGTGTAGTCATGACTCATGAGTCATGGTGAATTGATAATAATATTGGGATTTTATTATGTGGTGGGATGAAATCTGAAACACTATAATGCCACAGCCCTTAAATGTCAACATTCCAATGTAGTTAGTGGCATGCAGGAGTTCGACTCTGTAAAGTAGAAGTCACCTTTGATTTGATGTTATTGAAGAACATAATAAGCAATAGGATGCAAAAAATTGTTTTTTACTCTCTTCAAAGGTTGTACAGGTGAGTTGGCAAGGCGGGGCTTTGCTCATATAATCATAAAATGATAAAAATATGAAATAAGTGGAACACCATTTCTGTGTTACTGGTTGCTTTGCTGTTGAGGGTTTACTTGTGAGTTTGCAGAAGGTTTTGCACTATCACATTCAATTGTATAAGTTGTAACCATAGTGAGTAATGCAAGTATAGTTTTCCTATATACGCTCGTGACAGTTCCATGTAGCAAAGAAGAGCACTTAGTTGTAGTTTCATATTTTCATATATGTGACTGACTGTTAATTTGGATCCTAATTTGTCTGTAACATATGGTGTGCTTTGGCCTGTGAGGAAAATTGTATCGTGCAAATTTCTGGGCTATGAAGGTAATTTATATTGAAAATTTGCTAAAATTGGTTAGTGTATGGATTTATAGCTGTACATGGTATAAAATTTGCCTTCCTAAAACACTAGTCGTACTAGCTGGAAGGATGCCTATAACTTGTTACTGTTGGAAGATGAATTGTTCAATTTTCTAGCCCTCCACGGAAATAAAGTGGTCAAGAATCAGGACTCTCATCCATCTATCCTTCACATGTGTCTGTATAAATATGTGTGTGTGTATGTATATGTATGTATTGTCATGGATATCAGTGACGAGTAACATTTGTAGTCTAGTTGTTTCAGAGACAATGAATATCTCTTGTCTTATATTTATAACATGCAATCAGTTGTTTCTACAAAAGCTACCATCTATATTGTGACAAGTTCTATTGTTCTAGTCCTTGAGAGTGCTGGATTTGCAGTGTTTGTAGATATGGATCGGCATTTCTTCTGGTATGCTATATATTGATGCTTTCATTTGACTTTGCATTTATTTTAAGTACTCCTTGCATATAATTTCTCATATTTAATAATCATCTTGAAACAGCAGCATTATTTTACTCGAATAATGTTTGACTTGTAGTAGTTTGATGCAAATGTTTCAGCAATTAGTTAAATATTCTTAAGTGCTCACTAGTTATTACATAGTTATTTGACTGAAAGTAAAACACTTCTATCGAACTACTGTCAAGTCAAGCATTGTAGCTATTGTGGGAACTTTAAAGAGAGTATTTTTAGATACCGGAAGCAACTAGTAATCAAACACTTCAAGTAAACTTTGCATACTTTGGTCTTATAGTTTTAGTCTCTTGAATGTTGTTTTTTGTTCTTTTTTCCCCTTCTCAATACATCGACCAGCTTCTTTACTGTTGTTAGATATTAATTCTGTGATTTTTCCTAAGAAACTTCATATTATGTTCATACAGCTACTTTTACGAATGCTATCATGACAAGGTTGGTTGTGAAATAGTAAGCAACATAAACAAGAGCACATGTTGGGGCCCAGTGCCACCGTTGGATGATGGGTGATTATGCCACCTTGTTGCAGTGCATAGAGAGCACAGGTTCTATATAAGTTCCAACTTGTCAAATGAACCTAAGCATTTCGGTAGAAACTAGTTTATCTTCATGTTCTATGTTATCTATTAAAGTATTAGGATCCATGCATATGGTGGATTTCAAACACATGATCTTTGCTTTCATATCATACTAGAGTTGGTGAAAAATATTACTGTGAAGTTGCTAGAAATGTTCTTTAGATGCTTGATTAGCTATTTGATTTCTTCAAATAACTTGAATGAAAATTTGTAGACTAGTCACGTGTGTTGTGTGTATTGATACATAAACCGAAAAGGGTCGATTTTATGAACTTATTCGTCTGGTAATTTTAGACACCTTACAATGCACTTAACATCAATAGGTAGTTGTGAGGTTCATGCAAATGTTGCTTACTGTGTTGAAAATGCCTCTAAGGTGAATGTTGGTTGCCATCTTTCTTAGTTTCTGAGATACTTTTTTCTTATTTGTGCAGAATTATTTCAAAAACAGAGTGAGATCAAGTTCTTTCAAATAGGATGGAGCATAGACACATGTCTAATCAACTCATGATACCAGAGCATTACCAACACGGAAACAATCATCCTCCTGTTGAACAGCCTTTCATCCCTACGGGTAACTTATTCTTGTTCATATAAATTTTTATTTTCATTAAAGTAACTTCCCATGTTTATTTGGTAGATATAAGCATTTCTGAGCCTTACTGGTAGCTTGTAGAGGTTGCATTTTGTTGAGGAGGGGTGGTGGGGTCAGTCAACGAGCCAAATTGGGTTATATTATTTTATTTAATGTCTTCAATAAATTAACCATGCATCTTTTGCAGGGGGTGTGGGCATGGAGAATGGTCACTTTGTCACTCCAATGGATCATCAAATAAGAGGTCGACACCATTCAAATTCTCATTGGAGTTCATCTGGTTCTCATGTGCCGATTCAAGAACCTGCTGTGGATGGTTTTAGTTGGCCTCCACGTAGGGGATCTAATCTCTCGATCAATGGTCAGGATTCGATGAGGAATGTTAGAAGAAGATATGGACCCGAGTTGGAACCTTGTGTGACCAGAGCTCATGTGCCCAGCTATGGTTCCTGGGATTACCAACCGACAACACACTCTGCAAAACTACTCTGTCCCTGTCCACCCTGTCAATCTAAGTGCTAGTGGAATACTGTTCCTTATGCTGCTTCATATCACCAAAGGACCTCACATGCAGGTAAATAATTTTTTAATTTATAAAGAATTTTTGAACTTTTGGTTCCATGAATAAAAAGATGATGAGTAGGCTAGAGGTCGCAGTATTAGCAGAGTATAGGTCAAAACTGGCCGGGTCGGGTTGACCCACCCAGCTTTTTGTCGTTTCTTACACTTTTTATAGATGCTTTAACTTGTTGGCAATAAAAACACGGGTGTAAACGAGCCGAGCTCAAGCAGTTCGAGTCTTATTTCTAAAGCTTAAACTTGGCTCGTTTATTAATTGTTAATTAATTTTTTTTGCATTTATAATTTATTTTTTTATACATAGCTTAGTTATAAGTTTTATACATAATATATATTTAAGTGTATATTAATAAGTATTATAAATATTAATTTTTTATATTAAATAGAAGTTATATAAATATTAGGCTCGTTTAGGCCCCCATGCCGACTTGCGCTCAATTCAAGATATTAATGGCCTGCGACGTGAAACTAGTCAGGTCGATGCTGGAGAGAGTTCTTCCTCACATTTCCCATTTTCAGATGGACACAATTATCATCATCAAAGACCAACACCTTTTTACAGACACAATTATCCCCTTTAGTCATAGCACGTGGAATAGACATTATTATCTATCAAAATATCTTTCTCACTGACACGTGGAATAAACTAAACACAATAATAGAATCAAATTCCACTGTTGGATTATGCCAAGTGTCGCCAGATCTTAGCAAGTAAATCCTATCACGCAGTCGACTTCACGTAGAAATTTCAATCTTCATATTAATGTACAACTTTTAGATGCTGATATTCTTATGATCAACAAATTAAAATGCGAAATAGCATCATTGCTCAGTACCTGTTCTCTTTATCCCTTTTGATATTACTACTATCAGAATGTGGTGGTGCACTAGATACAGTCTATGCAAATCAAGTATTCAAAGATGGTGAAACCATTGTTTCTTCTGGGAGTACGTTCGAACTGGGATTCTTTAGCACCCGAATGTCCAAGAACCGATACTTGGGGATATGGTACAAAAAGATATCACTCTGTACTGTTGTTTGGCTTGCTAACAGGGACACACCCATTACCCACAACTCGGGTATGTTCAAGCTTAGTAGTGATGGAAACCTGGAGATTCTGAGTGGCAGCAATACCATGGTTTGGTCATCCGAATCAACGGTATCTCGGGGCAGTAATAGTTCAGTGTTGCGGCTTCTGGATTCTGGAAATCTGGTTGTGTCTGAGATGGATAATTACAAAAATATTATTTGGCAAAGTTTTGATCATCCTGGAGACACACTTCTGCCCGGAATGAAAATCCGGAAGGACTTGATAACAGGAATAGGGCCAACGATGGAATGGAATTCTTGGAAGAGTCCTGATGATCCATCTACGGGTGTGTATACAAATATATTAGACACTAATGGATATCCGCAAATACTCGGGTTGCGGGGTCAAGTTGTAATATCAAGACTTGGACCATGGAATGGTCTCGGGTATAGTGGCCTTCCTATTGATAAAGAAAATCCAATCTACAACGCCGAGTTTGTTGTTAATGAGAGGGAAATATATTGTTCGTATGAGCTTAAAAGTTCGGTTGTTCAACGGATAATTTTAACATCGGATGGCCGGACACGCATGATGCATTGGATCGAGCGATCCCAAGAGTGGATTGTGTATGGAGATCTTAAAGTAGATAATTGTGATCGTTTTGGGTTATGTGGTCCTTATGGAAGCTGCAGCATTAACAAGCGTCCGCCGTGCACTTGTTTGCCAGGTTTTGAACCAACAAATCCAGAAGAATGGGATGTATCTGATTGGTCAAGTGGGTGTAAACGCAAGACACATTTGAATTGTGGAGTCTTGAGCGCGGATGGGTTTCGCAAGATTAACAGAGTCAAATTACCTGATACACGAAGGGCGTGGTATAATGTGAGCATGACCCTTGAAGAATGTGAAATGGCTTGCAGAGTGAAATGTAATTGTACTGCTTATGCAAATCTATACATTAGTGACGGGGGAAGTGGATGCTTGCTTTGGTTTGATGAGCTGATGGATATACGAGAGTATGATGCAGATCACAATATTTACATAAAATTGGCTGCCTCTGAGTTAGCAGGTACACATATATCTTCATTACATTTGCTCACTGTCTACTAAAACTAGTAGTTGACTGTTATTGTTTGCCAATGGAAGGTCACCAGTTGAATTCCAACAAAAGGAAAAGAGATGTCACCAGAGTGTTATTACTTTTATTAGCTGCGCTGCTTATATGTGCGGTAGCTTATGCCTGTAGAAAGAGAAGTAAAAGGCTTCAGAGGAAATATCAAGGTAACCCAAATGAGCCATTTATGCATGTTTATAACACAATGGATATGAATTTTAGGATTAAAGTAGTGTTTATATTTTTTCGTTAGGGGACATTGGATATGCCCTTGATAAAAAGAATTCAAGCGTTCAGACACAACTTCTTGGGGATATACCATTTATTTGCCTATATAAAGTAACAAAGGCCACAAATAACTTCAACGTGTCCAATAAGATTGGGGAAGGTGGCTTTGGTTCCGTTTACAAGGTAATTAGCTGATTGTTCTCTTATCAAATGCTTAATGTACGAAAATTGCGCTGAAACATGTAAGTTGAATTTAATCAATCTGTTAGGGTGTTTTGGAAGACAGACAAGAAGTGGCTGTGAAACGATTGTCAAACACATCTCAGCAAGGGATTGAAGAATTCAAGAATGAACTCATCTCTATTTCTAAGCTTCAACATAGGAACCTTGTGAAGCTTCTGGGATACTGCATTCATGGAAATGAAATGATTTTAATTTATGAGTACATGGTCAACAAAAGCTTAGACTCAATTATATTTGGTATGAACCGATTTATTTGTAGCATTTCTTACCAGATTGGCACATTGTAGAACACAAATCAAGTAATGTTTAAAATTACCAGATGAAACAAGAAGTGCAATTCTAGATTGGCCTCAACGCTTTCGTATCATACATGGAATGGCTCGTGGTGTTCTTTATCTACATCAAGATTCCCGCCTTCAAATTATCCATAGAGATCTCAAGGCAGGAAATATATTGTTGGACGGCGACATGAATCCAAAGATATCAGATTTTGGCCTTGCGAGAAAATTTGTAGGCCATGATAACATCGCCAAGACACGGAAAGTGGTTGGGACATAGTAAGAACCTACAAAATGTGATCCAATATATTTATTTTAAAATGTTTCAAAGCAAAGAGAAAATGAAACTAATATATGTTTTTATTTTTGTTATCTACTATGCTTCAGTGGTTACATTTCTCCCGAGTATGCAGTGCACGGACGTTTCTCGGTAAAGTCAGATGTATATAGTTTTGGTGTTTTGGTGTTAGAGATAGTCAGTGGGAAGAAAAACAGAGAATTCTCTCATGAAGACCACAGTGACAACCTTCTTGGACATGTAAGTTAATCTGCCAGACTTCTTTTTTGTTTTTGAACGGAATTTGCTGGACTTAATCCCACTATCATTATCATTGCTTCTTTTAAACTACACCTTTTAATTGTATAATAGAATATAAATTCTGCTCTGATGTAGGCATGGAGACTTTATAAACAAGGCAGGTCTATTGAACTTATGAGTGAATCTTTACGTGCCTCGTGTGTGGTCCATGAAGTATTACGATCGATACACGTGGCACTATTATGCGTGCAACATCATGCAAAAGATAGGCCAACAATGTTATCAGTGCTTCTAATGCTTGTCAGTGAATGTGCCTTGCCTCCACCAAAACAACCTGCTTTTTTCACAGAAGAGGAGAGTACCTGTAAACTTGACACTCTTTCCTCATTTGATGACTACACGATAACATTGTTGTATCCACGATAGCTAATGTATGTACCTCCAGTTGCTTCAGTCGTTTCAATCATGGAGAATCTGATTGTTTCGTCCATCAAAAGCAGGAGATCATCAGGTTGGCAGCGCATTAACCAAACCTAAATTATGAATGGGAGTGTTCACTATTTACTATCGACAAGACCAATTAAGATCTTTGTTATGGTCTGGTAGGATATACCTCTAGAGCTAAGTTACCTCATACTCGGCATGTGTAATCATCAAAATGCATAAAATCCCGCATGAAATGTAAGGTTCATCCCTAACACAACTTAAATGGATAGTTCCCCATGCTCTTAATCTATGTGTTCCATTGATGCTTGAAACTGATTGTGTCAAATTGGTCTGTCAGTTACGATGATAGAGAAAATTCTTATTAATAAAGTGCTTACCTTCTCATATGAAAGATCATGAATGTACTTGATGAATTTGGTTTATATGCAATGGGACGTGTTTAGCTAATCCCAAAAGTGGGGCTTGTACATGTTTCGCTGATGAGTTATAAAATTTAACTGAAGTGAAAAAGTTGATAGAATATATTTTGGGTATGTTTGGCAAGCATCTTTTAGCAGCTTCTAGGAGCTTTAAGTTACAAGCTTTTAAGAAAAAGCTCATATTTATGGAAAAGTCTTGTTTGGTTTGAGTAGCTTGAAGCTTTTAGGTTATGAGAAAAAGCTTGAAGCTAAAAGCTCCAACTAGTAGCGTTTAGAAAAAACTACAAGCTTTTAGCATTTCAAATTTTACAATTTTGGTACTTGAACTGTCATCACTTTTTTGTTAATTTATATCCTAATTTCATATTTAACCCTTATTCAAAACAAACTACCCCCTATGACTTTTTAAAAGGCCATTACTTTTTCACACATTAATATCTCTTTAAACAAATTTCATCATAAAAACGCGCATTTTATTCTCTTTAATTTGAGTATCATATTATTATACTTCTTTAACTTTAAAAAGTTATCATATTATGTGATTAATTGTTAGGATCAGCAGTAGTTAATTAGGGTCAGAACGAGTCGATGTCATGTGTAAGATCAAATTAGGGTCTGAACGAGTCGATGCAAAAAGAGCTAATTTAGTTCGCTTCGTGTTGATACAGTTTTGAGTCGAAAATGGTCAAGTTAGAATAGGTTTGGGATTAGAACAATGCACCGCACGAGCACCGAACTAGTTTTATTAAAAGCTCCGGGTACTCTGCCAAACACCTAAATATTTATAAAAAGCTACCGCTAACAGCTACAGCTTCTAGCCTCCAGCTTTCAGCTACCGGCTAGCAGTTTCCAGCTACAGCTACTAGCTAGTTTTACCAAACATACCATTTACATCTATTTGATTGGTAAGCTATCCATTTGAAATAACACCAGAGAAAGTGTGATATATCACAAGGTTAACTCTCCCTCTTTGTTGTTGCCTTTTTAAGTTATCATATAAGAAATTAGTTATTAAAAAGTTACCCGATCTCATCCTAAGACCACGTGTTATGGGCTAACAACCCTAGCCACCTCACTCATAAATGGCGTCAAACACCAAAACGCGCATGTTAAAGAAAGGCGTCAAACAGGAGGTGCCACCCCCTTAACGTTTGTTAGACAGAATTTTGGTGGGGTCTATGTAAACTCAAACCATTCGCCAATTTTCTTTTACTTAATTTTTATTTAGTAACCCAACATGATATTGGGAAAAAACGACCACCTAGTCACAAACGGTAAACAAAAATTGCGGAATTAGTCTTCGTTTGGCTAAACTTTTTCCCGACCCGAATGAACCAATAAGGATGCAAACAAATAGGGTATTTAAAAGTAAATAGGACACAATAATTTTAGCGTGGAAAACCTCTCAAGGCGAGAGTAAAAACCACGGGACTACTAGAGCCGCTTCAAATCCACTATCACCAATAATAGCAATACAAAGTCTTCTCTATGTAAAACTAGAGGCATACACAAATCATCATATACTTGGAACAAACAATCTTCAAATATATGGAATCAAACTACAAAAGATTAAACGAGTAAAATGTATCACCAACGAGAGAATAAGTCAATCTCTGGAACGTCTCTTATCTTCACAAAACACCAAAAACTTGGAGCACCAAAATTAATCTCTTTTATCTTCTTCTCAGTTTGTCGACAGAGAAGGAATGCACAAAATCAGTCTCTGGATACTTTCTTTTTGACGACAACCATAATAATAATACACCAAAGGTTTTCTATTAATACTTGCTTTGATATCGGCTTGAATACAAGAAAACAAACCCCAATAATCTTTCTTTTATATTCTCTCGTGGACCGAAGCCCAACTCAAAGCCACCACTCCAACATTAGTGGACATGTTGGCCCAAACCAAAACACAAATATAATTTTGTGTGTACTGTGCATTCGTGAACAAAAAAAGTTATAACATATTTTGTTCTCTTCCTTTTATTATTAAAACAATAATAATGATAAAACCCCATGAACGATTAATTTTTTGGCTTTCACATAGGCAAAAATACCCCAACAAATCTCCCCCTTTTTTTGTTTATGATAAAGAACTCACCACCCCAGCGAGTTCAGCTTCTCCCTTGCCAAAGATTTGGCTAACATATCGAAACATTTATCATTGGTGTGAACATTATCAAGTTCAAACAACTTGTCTTTAATAGCATCTCTAATTCAATGATACCTCACATCAATATGTTTTGTTCTCTTACGAAACATGAAATTCTTAGCAAGGTGAATAGCACTTGATTATCACAAACAACCACATAACGATGTCGCATAAAGCCAAGCTCTTGCATAAATCATTTCAACCACAATAATTCTTTGCATGCTTCTTTTGTTGCCATAAACTCTGCCTCGGTAGTAGACAAAGCAACACACTTTTGCAGTCTTGACTGCCGTGACACGGCTCCCCCTGCAAATAACATCAAATATCCATAAGTGGATTTCATTTTGTCCAGATTTTCTGCCATATCAGAATCCGTGTAACCAACAAGCATCGGCTCCTCATTTCCAAATGTTATACCCAATTTGGAAGTACCTCGTAAATATATAAAGATCCACTTAACTGCTTCCGAATGCTTCTTACCCGGATTTGACAAGAACCGACTAACAACACCTACTGCATGGGCAATATCAGGTCGTGTACATACCATTGCATACATCAAGCTTCCAAGCGCTAATGCATATGGAACACCATCCATCTCTTCAATCTCTTTATCAGAAGTAGGGCAATCTTTTTCAGTTAACTTAAAGTTGGGAGTAAGAGGTGTACTAACCACATTAACTTTAGACATCTTGAATCTGCTAAGCACCTTTTCAATGTATTGCTTTTGTGACATGTGCAACTTCTTTGAAGCTCTATCTCTAGCAATCCGAATGCCTAGAATATTTTTAACTGGCCCCAAGTCTTTCATAGAAAACGACTTGCTTAATTCTTTATTCAACTGGACAATTCTTTCCGCATTTTTTCCAGCAATCAACATATCATCAACATAAAGCAATAATATGATGAAATCATCACCACCAAACCTCTTAAAGAAAACACAGTAATCAGACGCAATTTTTCGGTTGCCTTGCTTCCCCATAACTGACTCAAATTTCTTGTACCACTGTCTCGGTGCTTGCTTCAACCCATAGAGACTTTTCTGAAGTTTACAAACATAATCTTCTTTGCCTTTAACATGAAAACCTTCAGGTTTCTCCATATAGATTTCTTTATCCAGATCACCATGAAGGAATGATGTCTTGACATCCATTTGCTCAACCTTAAGATCAAGACTAGCAGCTAAACCAAGGATCACCCTGATGGAACTCATCTTCACAACTGGAGAGAAAATCTCATCAAAATCAATACCCTTTCTTTGACTGAACCCTTTGACCACCAATCTTGCCTTATACCTAGGTCGTGAGGTATGCTCTTCAATCTTCACTTTGTAGACTCACTTGTTCTTCAAAGCTCTTTTGCCCTTATGCAACTTCACCAACTCAAAGGTATTGTTCTCATACAAGGAATTCATCTCATCTTGCATGGATTCAACCCTCTCTCTCTCTTATACTTATCTTCCATGGCCTCTTTGTAATACTTGGGTTTTCCCCAATCAATGATCAGTAAGACGTACTCCCTATTAGAATAACGAGTCGAAGACGATCTCTTGTAGACCGCTTGAGTGGGACAAATGCAGGCATATCTATTGGTAACTTGTGATCAGTAAGACGTACTCACTATTAGAATAACGAGTCGAAGATTGACGATCTCTTGTGGACCGCTTGAGTGGTACAAATGCAGGCATATCTATTGGTAACTTGGGATGAATATCCTCATCTAACTCTACCTGCTCTTGATTATCAACATTATCGGTACCATGTTGTTCGTCATTTTGAATATCATCTACATGATGTGACTCAGTATGTTGAGTAGTAATAAGATCCAAATCAATGAGATCATTAGTATACTCAGGAACTACCTTCGTCTTCTCAATATCTTTCAAACTCTCATCTTCCACAAATACAACATCACGACTTCTTACTAGCTTCTTTAAAACCGAATCATATAGCCCGTATCCAAACTCATCTTGCCCATAACCAAGGCATATACACTGTCTAGACTTCACATCAATCTTTGATCTTTCATCTTTAGGAATATGCACAAATGCTTTGCATCTAAAGACCCGCAAATGATGATACGAAACATCTTTGCCACTCCAAACCATGTCTGGAACATCATTATGCAAAGAAAAACAAGGAGTAAGATTAATAACATGTACCGCTGTATTTAAAGCTTCTACCCAAGGCAATCCTGGATGTGAGAGTAAATACTTAAACCTTTCAACCAAAGTTCCGTTTATCCGTTCTGCTAAACCATTCAACTGTGGTGTCTTAGGAGGTGGCCTTTTGGTGTCGAATACCTTTCTCTCTACAATAAGCATTGAAAGGACTAATATATTCACCTCTGTTGTCTGTACGAATACACTTGAGCTTCTTCCCAGTTTGTCTCTCAACTAGGGCATGAAACTGCTTAAACACATCAAATACTTGATTTTTAGACTTTAAAGTATAAACTCATACCTTCCGCGAATGATCGTCCATAAACAACAAAATATAAGCAACCCCCAAGTGTTCTAGTCTTCATAGGAACACATACATCTGAATGAACCAAGTCAAGTATACTTTCTTTTCTATGAGGCGGGTGATTATGAAAAGAAACTATCTTTTGCTTACCATTCATACAATGAGAACACTTCTTCAAATGAGCATCTTTCACACCGGACAATGCATCTTTCTTCAATAAAATAAACATCCCTTTTTCACTCATATGAGCAAGTCTCTTATGCCATAGATCCATCACATCAGAATTCGTCAATGAATGAACTGAGTCTCTGGAGATCTTTGGATGTGCCATGTATAACTTTGAAGTTCTTTTACCTCTTGCCACGATCAACAAACCACGAGTGAGTTTCCAAATTCCACCACCAAAGGTACTGTAGAAACCATCATCATCTAATGTCCATGCGGAGATCAAATTAAGTCTAATATCCGGTACATGTTTCACATTGTGTAAAACCAAATCCACCCAGTATCAAACTTCAAGCAAACATCCCAAACACCAACGATCTTTGATAGCTCATTATTACCCATCTTGACATTACCAAAATCACCAGGAGTATAAGATAAATAAAAATCCCTTTGTGATGTCACATGACAAGTAGCACCACTGTTAACAACCCAACTCGAATCATCACGTGAAATGTTCACCCTATAGTAATCACAACAAATATGAAACTCTTCGGTGGCACTGCTAGTTTCAGAAGTACCTTCATCACCGTCGTCTTTCTTTTGGTTGTTCGTTTTATTGTTGTAATTAGCCTTCTTGTTCTTCTTTTTCAATTGTTTGCAGAATTTTACTGTGTGCCCTTTTCTTTCACAATGATAGCATTCAAAATCATCATACTTCCCTTTGGACTTACTGTGGTGCTTTGCTCTATTACTCAGACCTCTACTATGGCTTCTCCCCCTACTTTCAGTAACCAAGGTATCTAAATATGAAGAGGAACCTTGTGACTTTCTTCTCATCTCTTCATTTATAATACTACCTTTAGCCAATTCCATAGTGATAATAACGTTTGCTTCGGAGTTGGAAAATGAAGTCCTAAAAGTCTCCCAAGAATCCAGTAAAGTACCAAGAAGCCATAAACCTTGTAGCTCGTCTTCAAACTTAATGCCCATTCCTGAAAGTTGATTATAACACCTTGAAAAATATTCAAATGGCCAGTAACAGGAGTTCCATCATGGTATTTCAAGTTTATCAATTGTTTAATCAAGAACAACTTATTGTTCCCGGTCTTCCGAGCATACAACTCTTCAAGCTTGGTCCATAGAGTACGAACATGACTCTCCCCGCTAATATGGTTCAAAACATTATCATAAACCCATTGTTGAATATACTTACAAACCTTTCTATGCAAAATATTCCACTTTTCAACAGTTTTACTTCAGGTTTATCGATACTAAAAACAGGCAAATAATAATCCTTCACATAAAGGTCTTCCATCTTGCCTTTCCAAACATGATAATTAGAACCATACAAATTCACCATCCTAAATGTATTTTCTTCCATCGTTCAGACAATCCTTAACCCAAGAACAAGAGCCGATGCTCTAATACCACTATGTTGGGAAAAACGATCACCTAGACACAAACGGTAAACAAAAATTGCGAAATTAGTCTTCGTTTGGCTAAACTTTTTCCCAACCTGAATGAACCAATGAGGATGCAAACATATAGGGTATTTAAAAGTAAATAGGACACAATAACTTTAGCGTGGAAAATCTCTCAAGGCGAGAGTAAAAACCACGGGACTACTAGAGCCGCTTCAAATCCACTATCACCAATAATAGCAATACAAAGTCTTCTCTAGGTAAAACTAGAGGCATACACAAATCATCATATTCTTGGAACAAACAATCTTCAAATATATGGAATCAAACTACAAAAGATTAAACGAGTAAAAGGTATCACCAACGAGAGAATAAGTCAATCTCTGGAACGTCTCTTATCTTCACGAAACACCAATAACTTGGAGCACCAAAATTAATCTCTTTCATCTTCTTCTCAGTTTGTCGACATAGAAGGAATGCACAAAATCAGTCTGGATCTGGATACTTTCTTTTTGACGACAACCATAATAATAATACACAAAAAGTTTTCTAGAGTTTTCTACCAGAATAGTGTACTTAGAAAAAATATTTACCAATTTAGTGTAGTTTTAAAACTATTTATCAAATTGGGTATTTTCTTGAAACTTGTTTTTCTCTCTCATATTTTAATTGGATAAACCAAATTCTTAAATTAACATCTTTTTAAACATATAATTTTATCCATTAAAATATTATTTTAACACCAATTTCCTCTTCCATAATTAAGAATAATTCTATTATTCTATTAATGTTATGAATATATTAATTTTTATGGTTTTTTCTCCAAGTTTTCCTATCCTATATATACATCTCATTGTACCTCCTTATATTACACACATAATTATTGAAATCTCCATCTTTCTCTCTACATCTCTTCTTTACATGTTTGACTATTAGGCTTGTTTCAAAACAATTAATAGTTTTCTTTTTATTGTTCACTGTAATATTTGCCATACACATAGTATTGTAATAAAATAATATTAAATTATCTATTAATTTATTTCAAACACACTGTCACAACATTCAATAGTATTGGTTCTAAACTTAAAATAAGTTTTCTAACCTTTAAAAAACTAAATACGACGTAAGCGTGTAAAAAAATTATTGATGTTGCTTTATAAATTTCATTGAAAATGAAGTTCTACTCATAATATAAGTTTTTTGGTACGTATAAGCTAAATGTCAGTACTCACAATATAAGTTTCTTGGGGTTTATATGTTGTTCGGATGGTATCGCTTTGATTCGTCACAGTGCCGGTACAAGTGTGACATTCATTATAACTTGTGATACAAAAAATATAATATTTTCAATGACAATCAATATTAGAACATCAAGAAAAATACACACAGCAATATATTTCGATTTTTTTATTAATATAAATGATGCAAGTTATAACTTACTTTTAAATATATTTTTTTTCTAAATTCAATACTGTTGAAAAGCTATGGCTGTGTAGTAAAATAAATAGTAATTAGTTTACTATTATTAATTTTATTACAACGGTTGTGTGAAAGAAATTTTTGTTTTGAAAGCATTTTTATTTATTTATTTATTTTACGTACTTAAACTGTAACTTTAAATAAAAAACTGCTAATAGAATTATTCAAGATCAAAAAAAAGATTGTGAACTACAAAAGGAGGAATCGGTGTTAAAATAATATTTAAGTGGCTAAAATTATTTGTTTAAAGAGATATTAATTTAAGAATTTGATTTATCCAATTGAAATACGAAAGAAAAAAACAAGTTTTAAGAAAGTACCTAATTTGATAAATAGTTTTTAAACTACATCAAATTAGTAAATACTTTTTCTAAGTACACCATTTTGGTTAAAAACTCTTATAACTTGCATCATTTATATTAATAAAAAAATCAAAATATATAGCTGTGTGTATTTTTCTTGATGTTCCAATATTGATTGTCATTGAAAATATTATATTTTTTGTATCACAAGTTATAATGAATGTCACACTTGTACCGGCACTGTGACGAATCAAAGCGATATCATCCGAACAACATATAAACCCCAAGAAACTTATATTGTGAGTACTGGCATTTAGCTTATGCGTACCAAAAAACTTATATTATGAGTAGAACTTCATTTTCAATGAAATTTATAAAGCAACATCAATAATTTTTTTACACGCTTACGTCGTATTTAGTTTTTTAAATGTTAGAAAACTTATTTTAAGTTTAGAACCAATACTATTGAATGTTGTGACAGTGTGTTTGAAATAAATTAATAGATAATTTAATATTATTTTATTACAATACTATGTGTATGGCAAATATTACGGTGAACAATAAAAAGAAAACTATTAATTGTTTTGAAACAAGCCTAATAGTCAAACATGTGAAGAAGAGATGTAGAGAGAAAGATGGAGATTTCAATAATTATGTGTGTAATATAAGGAGGTACAATGAGATGTATATATAGGATAGGAAAACTTGAAGAAAAAACCATAAAAATTAATATATTCATAACATTAATAGAATAATAGAATTATTCTTAATTATGGAAGAGGAAATTGGTGTTAAAATAATATTTTAATGGATAAAATTATATGTTTAAAAAGATGTTAATTTAAGAATTTGGTTTATCCAATTAAAATATGAGAGAGAAAAACAAGTTTCAAGAAAATATCCAGTTTGGTAAATAGTTTTAAAACTACTATAAATTAGTAAATATTTTTTCTAAGTACACTATTCTGGTAGAAAACTCAAGTTTTCTATTAATACTTGCTTTGATTTCGGCTTGAATGATGATGTGCTCTACAAGAAAACAAACCCAAATAATCTTTATTTTGTATTCTCTCGTGGACCGAAGCCCAACTCAAAGCCACCACTCCAAAATTAGTGGACATGTTAGCCCAAACCAAATCACAAATATAATTTTGTGTGTACTGTGCATTTCCTTTTATTATTAAAACAATAATAATGATAAAAACCCATGAACGATTAATTTGTTGGGCTTTCTCATGGGCAAAAATATCCTAACACATGATAGTTAAAGAGTGAGTGAGTCAAGGCCTATTGCCTACGTGATGTAACGTGACAATGCGTTATTACATTGCGTTATTACACTTTTTAGTTATACCACAACATATAGACAAGGGGTGAGCTCGGGATGTACCTGTATCGATCCCGAAAATTTAAAATATTTGGTACGGCCGGTACCGGCACCGAAATTTTCTGTTCGATACCGTTATGCTACCGGTATTTCGTGCAAAATTCAGGAAATACTGGTACCCTACCGATACCGAAAACTAAAAACTTTGTATAGATTCGATACCGACTGTACAAAATCGATACCAAATTTGGTACCGAAGCCAGATAGGTACCGATGCCGAAAATGCTCATCTAATATAGACTAAAAAAATAGTTTTGTGAATTTTATCTTTGATTTACACCACCACTTTGTTTTTTAAAAATTGTTAATATTTTAATTGAATGACAGTAACTATTCAACCGATAAAGTCAAATGTTCAACTAGTAAAGTCAATCACGCCGTTTACTTGACTTAGAAATTGCAACCGTTTGAAGTCTCAGCTATTTTAAAATTATTACTATTTTAATGTGATTTTCAGTTTTTCAAGCCTTCTTGATCAATAAAAAATGAGAAAGAAGATGATTGCTCCTTACGTGCACTCTTGTTTATTTCTCTTATCATTACTGTTATCAGATTGTGCTGCCCTGGATACACTCTATGCAGATCAACCAATCACAGATGGCAGAACTCTTGTTGCTGCTGGAAATATGTTCGAACTGGGATTCTTTAGTCCCGGAAAATCCAAGAACCGATACTTGGGGATATGGTACAAAAAGATATCACTCTGTACTGTTGTTTGGGTTGCTAATAGGGACAATCCGATTACCGACAAATCCGGTATGCTCAAGCTCAGTAGCAGTGGAAATTTGGAGATTCTAAGTGGCAGCAATACCATGGTTTGGTCATCCGAATCAACGGTATCCGGGCGGAGTAATAATTCGGTGGTGGTGTTGCGGCTTTTGGATTCTGGAAATCTTGTTGTCTCGGAGAG
Source organism: Bidens hawaiensis (assembly GCF_021521415.1). Taxonomy (NCBI): domain Eukaryota; kingdom Viridiplantae; phylum Streptophyta; class Magnoliopsida; order Asterales; family Asteraceae; genus Bidens; species Bidens hawaiensis. The sequence continues at coordinate 873,154 of NW_027491058.1, read as the reverse complement.
GGACGATAATAATAAAATTTGGCAAAGTTTTGATCATCCTGGTGACACATTTCTGCCAGGAATGAAATTCGGGAAGGACTTGATTACAGGAATAGAGCGGTCGACGACTTCTTGGAAGAGTCCTGATGATCCTTCACCAGGTGTGTATAGTAATATATTTGACACAAATGGATATCCACAAGTTTTCGAGTTGCAGGGTAAAGATGTAATATCAAGACTTGGACCATGGGATGGTTTCGGGTTCAGTGGCCTTCCTATTGAAACAGAAAACCAAATTTATGCCTCTGAGTTTGTTGTTAATGAGAAGGAAATATATTATTCATATGAACTGAGAAGTTCAGTTGTTCAAAGGATGATTTCATCATGGGATGGCAGGACACGGATAATGCGTTGGATCGAGCGAACCCAAGAGTGGATTGTGTATTCAGATCTTGCAGTAGATAACTGTGATCTTTTTGCAGCCTGTGGTCCTTACGGAAGCTGCAACATAGACAAGCGTCCACCTTGTACTTGTATTCCAGGTTTTCAACCAAGAAATTCACAAGGATGGGATGTGTCTGATTGGTCAAGTGGGTGTAAACGCAAAACGCCTTTGAATTGTGGGGATGTGAATGCGGATGGGTTTCTCAAAACTACTGGGGTCAAATTACCGGATACACGAAGGGCATGGTATAACGTGAGCATGACACTTGAAGAATGTGAAGTGGCCTGCAGAGTGAAATGTAATTGTACTGCTTATGCAAATTTAGATATCAGAAATGGAGGAAGTGGATGTTTGCTATGGTTTGACGATTTGGTGGATATACGAGAGTATGACGCGGATCATAATATTTACATTAGACTGGCTGCCTCTGAGTTAGCAGGTACACATGTTTCTTCATAACCTTTGTTATTTGTCTACTAAAATAAGCTGACTAGTATTGTTTTGTTTTCCGATCAAAGGTCACCAGCCTGATTCCAACAAAAAGAAAAGAGTTGTCACCAGTGTCATATTGTATTCATCAGCTGCATTGCTTCTGTGTGCGGTAGCTTATTCGTGTAGAGAGAGAAAGAAAAGGCTGCAGATGAAAGATCAAGGTAACACAAATGTGCCATTTATCCATGTTTATAGAAGAATAATTTTTAGGATTATTGTAATATATAGTAATTGGCCATATTTTCTTATAGTGGACATGGATTATGCCCTTGATAAAAAGAATGCGAGTATCCAGACACAACTTCTTGGTGATATACCGTTCATTAGCCTATATAAAGTAGGAGAGGCCACAAATAACTTCAGTGTGTCCAACAAGATTGGAGAAGGTGGCTTTGGTTCTGTTTACAAGGTAATTAGTTGATTCTTCTTTAATAAAAAGCTAAGCGTATGGATGATTGTACAGAAATATATAAGTTGAACTTTAATCTGTTAGGGTGTTTTGGAAGACGGACAAGAAGTGGCTGTGAAACGACTGCCAAACACATCTCAACAAGGGATTGAAGAATTCAAGAATGAACTCATCTCTATTTCTAAGCTTCAACACAGGAACCTTGTGAAGCTTCTGGGATACTGCATTCATGGAAATGAAATGATTTTAATTTATGAGTACATGGTCAACAAAAGCTTGGACTCAATTATATTTGGTATGAACCGATTTATTTGTAGCATTTCTTACCAGATTGGCACATTATAGAACACAAATCAAGTAATGTTTAAAATTACCAGATGAAACAAGAAGTGCAATTCTTGATTGACCTCAACGCTTTCGTATCATACATGGATCGGCTCGTGGTATTCTTTATCTACATCAAGATTCTCGCCTTCAAATTATCCACCGAGATCTCAAGGCAGGGAATATATTGCTGGATGGTGACATGAACCAAAGATATCTGATTTCGGCCTTGCTAGAATGTTTGTAGGACATGATAGCGTTGCCAAGACAAAGAAAGTGGTTGGGACATAGTAAGAACCTACAAAATGCGAACCAATATAATACTTTTATAACCTTTTTTCCACAGAGAAAATGAAATAAACTAATATGCGCTTTTATTTTTATTATCTACTATGCTGCAGTGGCTACATATCTCCTGAGTACGCAGTACACGGGCGTTTCTCTATAAAGTCTGATGTCTTTAGTTTTGGTGTGTTGGTGTTGGAGATAGTGAGTGGTAAGAAAAACAGAGAATTCTCTCATGAAGAGCACAGTGACAACCTTCTAGGACATGTACGTTGATTTGCTGTCCCAAAATCCCAATATTGCAATCTATGCTTCTTTTGAATAACAGCCTTTCAGGATATACTAAAAATATGAATTCTGGTATGATGTAGGCATGGAGACTTTATAAACATGGCAGGTCTATTGAACTTATGAGTGCATCTTTATGTTCCTCATGTGTGATCAACGAAGTAATACGATCAATACACGTGGCACTATTATGTGTGCAACATCATGATAAAGATAGGCCAACAATGTTATCAGTACTTCTAATGCTTGTTAGTGAAAGTGATTTGCCTCCACCAAAACAACCTGCTTTTTTCACAGAAGAAGAAGAGAGTACCTGTAAACTTGAATGCGATTCCTCACTTGATGAGTACACGATAACACTATTGTATCCTCAGTAGCTGTTAAGTTGCTTCAGTTGTGTCTAACATTAGAAATCTGATTCACTTTTGCAGTGAATTCAAAACTCTTAAATTAATAATGGTGGCAATCCCTTTTTTACCATCCACGGGACCAAATAGTAAAATATGATCATTGTTTTGGCATGACATCTTGTGGACTAAAGCTAAATAGAAAATTTTATGCCTCACTGAATTTAGAGATGCGCTCTCTAAGAGACTTCCTCCACCAATATATATTGAAACTTTTTCTTTCATCCAATTCTGATTTCTAAAAGAAGTGAATTATAGTTCATCCAGATGAAATGACAAAAGTTGTCCTCGTGTACCTAATTTATGTGATCCATTAACATTTCAAAGTCATCATCATCATCATCATCATCGTACTCAGTATATCCCACCAATAGCAAAGCTATAGTAGGGTCTGAGGAGGGTAAGATGTAGACAGCCTTACCTCTACCCCATAGGAATAGAGAGGCTACTTCCGGTGAGACCCCCGGCTCGAAAGTAGTTTTGTATCAAGCCTTAGACATAAGGCACATAACACTCAGCCATTGGCACACCGGCCGATTGGTGCATGTACCCTTGTCTTTCAGCTATCAACGCCACTACATGATGCCTGATTAACCTTCCGCCACTTTTAACGTTATTTTCACGAGATTAGTAAAATAACGTCAAAATTAGTGCAATTTCACTTTTGCCCACCCGAGGGTTCACACATATATACGTTATATGCGCGCACCGCAAGTAGGGCTTCATTAACATTTCAAAGTGATATTTCAAAAAGAATTATATACATCTCTATTTCAAAGTAAGTGTCAAGTTATTCTATAAAGGGAAATAAAAATGAGAACGATGAGAAGATTTGTACTCACATAAAAAAACCTCACAATAAAAAAAATAATAAATAAATTATAACTCAAAATTTAATTAAAAAACGAAAAAAAGTAAAAACACACAAATGTTTTCACTGTCTTTCTCGTTCTAATAAGACAATGTTGAGTGAAAAAATCATTTTGCCTTTTCGTTATTATTGGTTTTATGGTTATTTTCGTCATTGATTGTGTCTTTTTTTATTGTGTTATATTACTCAATGTTGTTTTATATTTTGGTCAGAATTATGATACATTTTGCGATTGACTGTGTCTTTTTTAGTTATAATTGTGTCTTTGTTCATTTTCGTCATTGTGTCTTTAATCTTGGTATTGTGACTTTTCGTCGATTTTTTTTAAAACATGAATGACGGGGGAAACAATTTTGTTTTTAACATTTTTTGTTTTTTACGTATATTTGAAGTTATGATTTTTTAAAGAGTTTTTTGCGTGGTCACAAATCCTTCTCATTTTTTTATTATCTTTCTCATTATTGAGTTCTAAAATTCCTACAGAGGTGGTAATTGTGTGATATAATTTGAATTAATCAAGGGATTGCACCCTACTTTTCATGTCTACCCTTTTCACTTGACTCTGGTTTTTGTTTGACTCCAACTGCACTATTGGTAAAACACTATTGCCTTTCTTTACCTGCAATGTTGTTTCAAAACATGTTGTTCTGGACATGCAAACTGGCTCATGCTAGACCGTCCCAAGCCCATCACATGAGAGGTAAATCAGCCTCACTCAGCAGCAAGGCGATTGACGCTTAGGATCGGTTTCAAACCTATGACCTCTAGGTTATTGTACCACGACCTCTACCTGCAATGTTGACTTAGATGATCTTCGAAATTTAGTAAATTGAACTATGTCAATACTGGAATTTAATATACATAAGTGTGGATTTTTCAAAACAAATGTAACTTCAATAGGAAAAAGTCTAAGATGTTGATTAAAAAAATACAAATCAAGCTTCAACACCTTCTAGATAAAATAGCTTTTAGCAATGTCATTCTAATAAATATTTCTACGGACGCTAGTGTGAAAAAAACAGAGAAAAATCATAGCTATTTAAGGTTGTTGTACACCGCAATTTTTTGTATTAAAATGAATACTACTGGACGATCAGATTGCACCCAAGTGTCATCATATCAAATGGTCAATCATGCAGTTGACTTGGACTTAGAACTTTCAACAACTATTTACAACGGTTTCAGTTTTCTGATCGATGTCGAAAGGTCAATCAAAAACATTTATAAAATACCTTTACTAGCTAAGGCAAGTAAGGTGTCGAATCCACAGGGAATCAGTGGAAAGTGCTAATCAAGTTTAATACTTTGTAATTAATTATTTAGGATGGACAAACGATGTCAAGCAGATTAAATAATGATTTGTTTGTAAACAATTTGAGAAAAGTAACCAAACTCCAGGTTTCAGGTTGTGAAGCAGACTAGACCAATTGTTAAACCTATTTGGAAAACTCGATTGATTACACTTATAATCAAAAGACTAGATATTTGACCTCACTAACTGACAGAACTTAATCCGAACAATTGATTTGGATGAATAATAACCTAATTGATTACCAGTTTTAAGATTTGATAAATGTAAGTGATTTAATGGTAAATGATAAACGGGCCAATGACTCAAAGAACTTAATCCTAAAAGTTGATGACCACAAATCAATAAACTGATAAAAACACAAAACATTCAATTATGAAAAACTGTTGAATGCATAAACAAATGTAAAGATTCAACTAACCGAATGATTAACCAAACCTAAATCCAATATTAAGGTTCAAAATACCAAAAAGTCTAACAACAAACACAACTCTACGCCCGGAGATGGTCATAAAAGCTTTAGCCTAGCATATGCATCTTGAAGATCTTGATTCTTGGTTGAGATGATGAGAACATGAATGATTGTGGTGAGTGGTAGGTGTTAGGATGGTGTATGATGGCCTCCAAGAAGTCCCAAGAATGATTATGAATGAATGGTATCGACCTTAGGGTTTTTGGGCCTTAAATATGGAAGAAAAATCACCAAAAACTCATTTTCCGTCAGACCATACCGTAAGCTACGGTCTGGCCACCGTAGCTTACGGTTTCTTAACTCTGCTTTACGGTCTCTGCTAGGCCAAAACACTGTTTTCTTCATAAAATCTTCATTTCAACTCCGTTTTCCTCCCCGTTTGCGGCCACGTCTTCGTAATTCAATTCTGTATCATCTCATAGATCATTAATTTCATTTCCACTCCACCATGAATGCTCCAAATTAGCTTCTTTAAGCTCCGTTAAGCTCCGATCACATGTAAACATAAAACCAATCAAAGTATTTGTGTTCGATACATATAAACAAGTAAAACACACAATATAAACACTTAAAGCACGTTCTTTCATCCTTACATCATTTTCCACCCTCCAAAGATCAATAAAAATGCAAAATAAGATAATTCCTCTATATCATCAATGGAGGATCATTCCATATGTTTATTCTTCCTTATTTCTTTTATATCTACTGTATTAGTTTGTGCTGCCCAAGACACCCTCTATGCATATCAACCAATTAAAGATGGTGAAACCATTGTTTCTTCTGGGAACATGTTTGAATTGGGGTTTTTTAGCCTTGGAAAATCCAGGAACCGATACTTGGGGATATGTTACAAAAAGATATCAGTCTGTATTGCCGTATGGGTTGCTAACCGGGAAACTCCGGTTACCGACAAATCGGGAATGTTCAAGCTTAGTAGTGATGGAAACCTGGAGATTATTAGTGGCGGAAACACCATGATCTGGTCATCCAAATCAACGGTATCCGGCCGGGGTAATAATCCGGGGGAGGTGGTTCTGCAGCTTCTGGAAATCTTGTTTTATGGGAGAAGGTTGATAATAACACCAACAACAATGTGATTTGGCAAAGTTTTGATTATCCTGGTGACACATTCTTACCAAGAATGAAAATGGGGAAGGACTTGGTAAAGGGGTTGCGCCGAGATATGATTTCTTGGAAGAGTCCTGATGATCCTTCTATATGTATGTATAGTAATATAGTAGACACAACCGGATATCCGCAAGTTTTTGGGTGGCAATATCAAGTTATAATATCAAGGCTAGGACCGTGGGATGGTCTGGGCTTTAGCGGCTTTCCCAACGATAAAGCAAACCCGATTTATCAATCTGATTTTATTGTTAATGAGAAAGAAATATATCATAGATATAAACTTACAAGTTCTGTTGTTCATAGGGTGGTTCGAGCGAATCCAAAAGTGGATTGTGTATGGGATCTTAAGGTAGATAATTGTGATCTTTTTGCATTGTGTGGTCCTTATGGAAGTTGTAGCATTGACAAGCATCCACCTTGTCTTTGTATGCCTGGTTTTGAACCAATCAATTCAACAGAGTGGGATGCATCTGATTGGTCAAGTGGGTGTAAACGCAAAACACCTTTGAATTGCGAAGATGTGAACGCAGATGGGTTTCACAAAACTACAGGAGTCAAAGTACCTGATACACAAAGGACATGGTATAATGTCCATGACCCTTGAAGAATGTGAAATGGCTTGCAGAATGAAATGCAATTGTACTACTTATACAAATTTAGATATCAGTAACGGGGGAAGTAGATGTTGATGGTCTTCAGAATCGATTAACAAAAATTGACAGAAATTAAACGAAATATATGAACACGATTGAATACGAACGATTATATATATTATTGATTTTGTCTTGAAAGGAATGAATTACAATGATAGCCGGTGGTGGTATTTATACCCACCGGCGGTTACAATTTCTACCGTCGCGATGGTTCCTAAATGAACGCAACGCTTCTTTTGTTTTTCTAACTAGTTACAATATCTACACAAACTATTAACTAATTACAATTTACACCCTAACTTTGTTAATTGTCTATTTAACAAAGTTTAACTAAACTATAATAAACTAACGGGATATTTAACGAGATCGGGATTATTCCAACAATCACCCCCTTAATCTCGATCTTGTATTATGACTTGCTATTTCTTCATAGTAGTGTAGTTTGACTCCAAACGAGATGAGCCTCCTGATCCTTCCATTTTGGACATTCACTTTAATAATGTCCGAGCTCGTTGTACTTATGGCATCTCACATGACTTTTATATTCACGGATAGGTTCGCCTAACCTTCCATGGCCTTTGTCTTCATGAGCTTGTTCACTGTCTTTACTTTTCCCGGACCAACAACATTTACCCCGGCCTTGTCAAAAGTTTTCTTGGTTTGAACTCCAGTTGCCACAATGCTTACATTTATGTTCTTTAAACTTTTCTTTTCCAGATGTGTTGGTGAACATAAGTTTATTATATTTCTCTTCTTCATTGGTTGACTCTTTGATGCGTTCTTCATATTCTTTTAATCTTCCAATGGCTTCTTGAAACAACATAGTATTCAAATCTGCAAATTGTTCAATTGCAGCAACAATCTGAATGTACTTCTTTGGTACAGATTTAAGTAGTTTTCGGACTAATTTTTTATTATCGATTGTGGATCCAAGGTTGTTAGCTTGTGACACGAGTTGACTAATTTTTCCCGTGAAGTCATCGATAGTGTCCGTATCTTTCATTTTCAAGGCTTCAAACTCATATTCAAGAGTTTGTAATCTAGCCTCTTTAACCCTGTCTGCTCCCACAAAACGAGCCTTTAAGTCTGCCCATATGTCTGATGCTTTCTTATGATGAGCAACTTGAAGAACAATTTCTTCGGGCATTGCTTGAAAGAGATATGCAATACCCATTCTATTTTTCTTAGCATCAACTGCATCTTCTTCCTCGAGTACCTTCGAGATTCCATGAACATCAAAAATTGCTATGATCTTTACTGTCCAAATTGTATAATTTGTTGAACTCAAAATTGGGCATTGTAGCGTCATTGATGGTCCTTCTTCCTTTACGGATTCATTATTCTTGCTAGCCATTGATTGAGTCTTCTTCCTTCTCCCAATCTTGATATGACTTGATGTGTCACTATTCAACTTTTACTTTTGCTTTCGGTTGAATTATATATACTTGCGAGTACAGCCCACTGGTCTTTCGGTCACCACTGGATTTGATCAAATCTCTGCTTAAACTGCTTTTGATAAATTTCTTCCTGGATCGAATCTCTGACCTCCTGTAACTTGCTAGAAAACAGCCCCCTGGTTCTTTCGATTGCTTGATCACACCACTGCTTAACTGCCTGCGACCAATTACTTCTTGAATCGAAAATGTTGAACCTCCTGTTTCTTGATCTGTTTTTTTCTTGTTTAATAGTTATTTAATTTATTTAAAAAACATCTCTTTTTAAATAATTTATAATTCACTTTTCCTTATTAATTTTATCACTTTCTTATTCACGTTTAAAGTTCCTTTGAAATTTCAAAGATTAATATTATTATTAATATATATTAATATCAATTGTATTTTAACCCTTTGTCTTGATTTTTCCACAATTCTGGGTTCACACCACGTTGCCTGAGAGACTGCCGGCAAACAATTCCGGCTACCCCTTTACGTTTTCCCGATTAGTTTTCTAACTCTTGATCGATGCTTTGAACAAAACAAAGGTATGTTTTCCAATGTGATTTCGTTCTTGATTTCAACAGGTGATTAGGGTTTCGATTTAGGGTTGGCAAAATTGAAAACAGGGAATCGATTGTGTTCTTCGTGCCTTGCTTTGATACCAATTTGATGGTCTTCAGAATCGATTAACACAAATGACAGAAATTAAACGAAATATATGAACACGATTGAATACGAACGATTATATATATTATTGATTTTGTCTTGAAAGGAATGAATTACAATGATAGCCGGTGGTGGTATTTATACCCACCGGCGGTTACAATTTCTACCGTCGCGATGGTTCCTGAATGAACGCAACGCTTCGTTTGTTTTTCTAACTAGTTACAATATTTACACAAACTATTAACTAATTACAATTTACACCCTAACTTTCTTAACTGTCTATTTAACAAAGTTAAACTAAACTAACGGGATATTTAACGACATCGGGATTATTCCAACAGATGTTTGCTATGGTTTGATGAGTTAATGGATACTCAAGAGTATGAAGCATGTCATAATATTTACATAAGAGTGGCAGCCTCTGAGTTAGCAGGTACATATGTCTCTTCATTACCTTAAATCTTTGTCTACTAAAACTAGCTTACTTACTGTTTGCCAATTGAAGGTCACCGGTCTGTTTCCAACAAAAGGAAAACAATAATCACCAGGGTCTTATCGTTTTCATCAGCTGCACTGCTTCTGTTTATGGTCGCTTATGCTTGGAGAAATATAAAGAAAAGGATTCAGATGAAAGATCTAGGTAACACAAACAAGCCATTTATGCATGTTTATAACAATATGTTTTTAGAATTTATGTAATGGAGAGTAATTGGGCATATGTTTCGTTAGGAGACATTGAATATGCCCTAGATAAAAAGAATGCAAGTGTCCAGATACAACTTCTTGGTGATATACCATTCATTAGCTTATATAAAGTGGAAAAGGCCACAAATAAATTCAGTGTGTCCAATAAGATTGGAGAAGGTGGCTTTGGTCCCGTTTACTAGGTAATTAGCAGAATCTTCTTCAATTCGATGCAAAGCATAATGCAAATTGCACAGAAATATAAGACTTAAAACTATAACTTTTAGGGTGTGTTGGAAGATGGACAAGAAGTGGCTGTGAAACGGCTGTCAGACACATCTCAACAAGGAATTGAAGAATTCAAGAACGGACTCATTTCTATATCCAAACTTCAGCACAGGAACCTTGTGAAGCTTCTTGGATACTGCATCCATCGAAATGAAAGGATTTTGATTTATGAGTACATGGCCAATAAAAGCTTGGACACAATTATATTTGGTATTAGCCTCTTTAAGATTTCACGTTTAAATATGTAGTTGCATATGTTATTAGATTGACACATATTAGAAGCACACACAGTCTGATATTACAAATTGCACAGATGAAGCAAGAAGTTCAATGCTTGATTGGCCATCATGCTTTGGTATCATATACGGAATGGCTCGTGGTATTCTCTTTCTACATCAAGATTCTCGAGTTCAAATCATTCACAGAGATCTCAAGGAAGGTAATATATTGTTGGATGGTGACATGAATCCAAAGATATCCGATTTTGGCCTTGCTAGAAAATTTGTAGGACATGATGCCACTGCCAAGACAAAGAAAGTGGTCGGGACATAGTAAGAACCCACCTAATGTGATCCTGCATATTACTATAAAAACCTTTTTTCCACATAAAACGAAAAAACAAAAACTGAAACTAACATGTTTTTATTTTTGTTATCTACTATGCTGCAGTGGTTATATCTCTCCGGAGTACGCGGTACACGGGCATTTCTCTATAAACTTAGATGTATTTAGTTTTGGTGTTCTGGTGTTGGAGATAGTGAGTGGTAAGAAAAATAGAGAATTCTCTCATGAAGATCATAGTGACAACCTTCTTGGACATGTAAGTTAATTTGCTGGCCTGAATCCCAATATCGCGATACATGCTTCATTTAAATAGTATCCTTTCAGGATATATACTAAGTATGAATTATGCATGATGTAGGCATGGAGACTTTACAAACAAGGCAGGTCTATTGAACGCATGAGTGCATCTTTACATGCCTCGTGTGTAGTCCAAGAAGTAATACGATCAATACATGTGGCACTATTATGTGTACAACATCATGCAAAAGATAGGCCAACTATGCTATCAGTACTTCTAATGCTTGTAAGTGACGGTGCTTTGCCTCCACCAAAACAACCTGCTTTTTTTACAGAAGAGGAGAATACCAAACTCGACTCCGATTCCTCATTTGATGAAAGCGTGATAACACTATTGTATCCTCGTTAGCAAGCTGATGTACTGCTTTTTTATGGTTGTTAATTGTATTTGTCACAATTAAACTGTTCCATCTTTGTGTACCTGTAGTTGTGTCAGCTAACAGCATTGTCAAAACATTAGAACTCTGATTATCACTTTTGTAGCACATCCAGTCCAAACTCCTCTAAATAATGGATGGTGGCGTTCACTTTTTAGGATCGACAAAACCAATAAGACTAAATAGTAAACTTTGTTGAATTTTAATCTTTGATTTTGAACAGAAACAAAAGCCGCAATTGTAGGACAAAAGCCAAATCTCAAATTGAAACATAAATTAAGGGAAGAAGTACCGTGTGTTCGTATGACCGTCCGAAGCCACTACAATCCATCGGATTAACACCCTAATTACTAGATACATTATCGGCCCAAATCCAAACCATTTTACGCCCAATTGTAAACAATGGTAAGCGCATCTCCATAAATCAAATAAAACCCAAGTATTTGATATATGGCCCAACAATAATATAATCCATATTTCTCACTGTTATATATTTTAAATTTGACAAAAATATAAATGGTTATGTCCTTTAAACATGGTGAATTTATGGGCTTAGTCCTTTAAAATGTCTAATTTCAGTCGTTATTCTATATATGACAAAGTTCCTCGGTTTTGGTATTTTATACTAACGGTCATCCATTTTGTCAGTTAAGTCTTCACATGCGTTAGTGTCATACCCCAACTTAGGGCATAGAAGTGTGACTATCAGTTGGTACCTGTTTTTGTAAATTATGGGTTAATTTTAGCAGAAAACTTTTTATATTCATAAAATATTAAGTTACATTAAAAATTTACTCGAGAATAAAACACCCGAGTATTTGTTTTACAAAACATTGTATATTTTATTACAAGAATTACATTTATCAAAGTTGAGCCATCTTGTAACGCGAGCTTTTATCTTCATGATGATTCCAATCCTTGTTATTGGTTACTAAATTTAATTACCTGCAATGTGGGAAAAAATACGTCAGCATATATATATATATATATACATATATGTTGGTGAAACGTACGACTCTAAAAAATATTTAAACTACAGTTATAATACATATATAGTTTTATGTACAAGCTCAACAGAATTATTTCATTTTCAGGATTTGTACCGTTGCCCTACACACAATAATTCTCCGAGCCACATAGCCCAAAATAGAGAACCAGTTATAACTGTTAGCCCACAACCACATAGCCTTTGCATGATTAGGCTACGTGGCCTATTAAAACGTGTCACGTGTGGACACGTGGTTCGACACGTGTACCCGGTTGCTTAACCAGGTCATCGCGTAATGCAGTGATCTAATGGGTTTGGCCATCGCGTAGCACGAAGCCACCCAAGTATCGGTTTTTGTGAAGATCCATCACGTAACGCGATGGGTCTATGATTAACCCGCCGTGTAGCGCGATGGGTCAGAAATTTCTTTAAAATTTCCGTTTTAAGTCCCTTAACTTTTAAGAATTAGCATTCTAGGCTAAATCTTAAGTTTGAAATTTTCCAGGTGTTACACTTAGTCATGTGAGAGCATAAAAGCAAATTGCAAATATATATATATAACTTTCAAATTTTTTAATAGATGAGGAAAAACACCATGGCCACTTTTCTCTCTTATTCATCTTCATCTATATTCTCTCACTTCCCACAACCGGAATTGTCATTCACACCGCCACAACCGGGATTGTCATTCTATCTGTCCACCAACTCTAAAGTTCTAGGTTTTATGATCAGTTTCAACTCCATACCGCCACGTTTAAATCAAAACACATGCACTAATTCAGGTTTTCTAGTGATTAAAACTATTGAAAGGCTTATTCACTTATTGTAGTTGGTCGGCCCTGTTTGGCTGTTTATATCCTATCACCACATGTTTCAGTTAACAAACCAAACCCACATTTGGTCATGTTTTTAAATCAAATTCACAGCGAAATTCAAAAGTGAAACTTGATTTTTGGTTCTAGGAAGTGGGATACGGTGGAGTGTCTCGATGAAGGAAACCGGTCGAGGAGAGGGGATTCGAGATACGGGGTACATTTGAGTAGGAAGAAGAGGGAATTGTCTTGGTTTGTTGTTCAAGCGACGGTGATCATAGTGGCAGGAGGGTGGAATGTCGGTCGTGTTTTTTTAGTGAGAGAGAAAGAGTAGCGAGTAGATTAAAGGAGAAAGTGGATATTTTTTTTCAAAAATAATAGCATATTAATTTATTCAGTTTGTAATAATATAATTAAAGTTATGGTTTATTAATAATAAGGGATGGAAATTACCTTTTTAACCTCACATGTGTGGCACATTTCAAGACTTAACAGACAAAATGGAGGATGGGCGTTACTTTAAAGGAATAAAACTAGGGAACTTTTTCATATAAAGGATCAAGAGTGAAAGTAAACTTTTTTAAAAACCTGGTCCATAAATTCACAAGTTTAAAGGACAAAATTAGTATTTTTATCTTTAAATTTTAAGTTCTATGAAAGACATTGTTCCTATGATAATATGGAGTTGTAAAGGGTGCTATATGTGTTATAATCTCAACTTTGTTTCTGGTCTTTACGCATATGTTTAGTTTATAGCTCATTATCACCCACATACCCCAAATCGGCATATCGATTTATGGCATAATAGCAATATTTCGTCTATTAAGGAGGATTCCCAGAATACTTAAGATAGAGATGATCATAGAAAATGTGAAATATTTGACAGGATCCGTTTCGGGAACGTAGAATGTAAGAGAAATTCATATGTTAGAACTCCAAAACCTACCTACATTAGAAAACATAGTTGATTAAATCGAGGATATTTACAATCTCCTCCCATAACCAACTAAGAGTTCATTTGCCTTGTAAGTCCTAAACCTGACTAGGGTACTGAAATATTATCCATTTACTACCCGAACAAGGCCTGACATGGACCATTCGGTATGTAATTGCCTTTCTTTTGATTCTAGTAAGTGAAATATTTGTGATGCTTTCCAAGATCTCATCAAAAGGTGGAGCGCTTTGGGCATCAGATTCTGTACTTTCAATAGCTGTTCAGATCGGTGCTTCAGGAGATCATAAACAATTTTTCACTAGGGGTTGGTAGCCCCTAAAAATGATATTTGGATTTGGTGGGTTCATAAGGATTTCAGTTGTTGACTTCTTTTACTTACTACTTTATTTATAGTAATAGTAAGCAGGACTTGAGAAGTCTTGTTTTACGCCAGATTTCTTTGGCGGTGTGTATGGTTGGTTGTTGACCAACGGAAAGAAAGAGATTGTGTCAACTATACCTACCTACGAATGTAATCTCAACCTAATGAGATGTCTTACTCGTCAGCGTGACCCTCAATGTGAGCTCCTCTTGCTTCTATCATGTATCGGGGTTGCTAAATTGTTAGAGCATTCCCATTCCATTCTCCAAATAATGTGAGGGGAGTCTTCATTTTTTAGAGATGGTTAAAAGTTGTTGTGAGAGAAGGAGAGAGAAAATGTTACTATTCATGGTTAAATTTGGAGAAACACACTATTCACCTCTATAACTTTATAATGTTTTTGAAAGTGGTTGTGAGTGAAAGAGAGATAAAAAGTAATGATACAAGTATAAAAGTATTATTTAATTGAAAATGGAAGAGAAAAGATTATGTTTTTAGTGTAATTATAGAGATGGAGATGGAGAATGGAATGAGAATGCTCTTATTCGGTCTCCGAACATGCCAACCTATGTTTGTTAAGGATGTCGTCTCTATTTTTGACAACGGGCTCTGAGAGGTGATCGAGGATATTGTGGTATGTGGTGGTCCGTTTTTTTAGGGATTTTCAATGGAGGCTAACCACTCTCCCAATTCGTTTTGGGCTTAGGCTTATATTCAGCTAAGGATGTTTCCACGTATGCTTAAGATCGAGAGCACAACCTTGGAAATTACATAACCATATTTTTAGGCATTGTGGTATTGATGGTTTGAATCTGGATTATGGGTGTGCGTTGGATTGTTTGCATAGTTCCCTTCCCGATCTTGATCTTGGCGGGTTATCTAATATGGACACCCCCTAAATTCCCAACATGCTTTAGCGAGTGCCCTTTATAGTAAAACCGTCCAAAGTTTAGGAGAGGAGTTTAACTTATCTACAAGAGCAATATTAGAATGTCTTTAGGCTCCCATGCTCAAGATTTAATTTCTTGAACGTTATCCCATCGAAAGGTTAGGGCAGCACATTTCAGCCACTACTAGAAAAAAATGCTTTCCACGACACGCGTTGAGTGTCATTAAATGGTACAGATGACATGCAAATGCGTGTAGTTAATGGCACAGTCATAAACGAAAAATGACATGCACCCGCGTGTCATATTTAATGACATGCATTAATGACAAACATTTGTGACACGCATGTATGACACACTTTCATTAATTGCATTTATGACACCAATTTACGACCAGCACTAATGCGTGTCATCGTATAATTTTAATTTACTTTTGTTATGGATAATTACCAATTTTTATATTAAAGACACCATTATAGAGAAAAAATATTCATTTCATTTCATAATTAGACATAGTACGTCAAAATATTACAAATATTCTCAAGTTATCAAAAATATTGGTTAATAGTCAATACAAATACATGCATCACTACCGGAAAATAAACTGTGCCGCATAACCCGACCATTCTTCCCGAACTGCATCAAAATCCGCATCCGTGTATTCCTCTTTGTCTCCCCCGACCTAAGAAGAAATTAAAAAAAGATAACGTTACCAGATTTGATTGAGTCAAAATGAATTGGGTCAAAATTACAAACCAATACAAATTACAAACATAAAAAAACAAATAAACTACACTTACATTGTTCTTGATGAGCATGCCAAGTCCTTCACGGATGATCTCCTTCATGAAGTTTAAGTCATAATAACCACACTCGGTACTTCCCGGCTGAGTTGGACACTACACGGTTACAAATAGTAAAATATTGAAGCCCTATAATTAAGATTCTAGTGATTTATTAAGATTTTAGGCCCGTTTGACCTTTATAATCTTAAGTGTCTTGAATAGTATTCCATAAAATGCATGATATATATAACTATATAAGAATTCAACTTGAGCGTTTGTTCAGGTCAACGCAGCAGCGCGTGCTGGTCAGTTTGCGTGCACAATCCAACACATATTATACTTAGTCACCATTGTCCTAAATGATCTTTTAAAAATGCAATTTCAATAAGGAATTAAGTGCTCACCTTGTTGTTCACCCAGTTGACTTTGACCCGCATGTCGGATCCCATTTTTACAGCGTACAATACCATTGCCCTACAAGTAGGTTATGAAATTTACAGCGTATTATATCAAAGAATATAATATCTAATCAATAATTTTAATTTGTATTACTTACGCATCGATAATTTGCTTCAGCTGCGGATTGACATCAATAGGCCTTAAGGAATCAAGATAATAGTAAGTACTAGTCTTCATGTCTAATACAGCTAACACCCATTAATTTCTATAATAATTGAACAAAAATAAAGCCAAAAAACTTAGCCCTAAATTATTAACGAACAGTTATTTAAATGAGAATTCAAACCCGGGATTATAGGGGACAATGACGATGTCATTTTGTTTCTTTTAGTCAACCGATTTGCAATTATTTTACTTGAATCTTCAATATGTTTGGATCTCACTTTACGATCATCTGTCATGGTTGCACTTGCAGTCACAAAACAAATTCCAAGATTTGGAATCAACCCATTCTTGAGTTGCTTGTACAAGTACCTGTTTATAATATACAAAAAGTAAATTGATAACTAAATTGTGCTTCAATCAAAAACAGTTTTTTACATTAAATTATTCACTAACATCATATATGAAGTAATAGTAGAACCACTCAGCCAGTCCAGTGTAAAAACAGCTTTGAAATATTCCATACTTAGGTACGTGTAACTCTCGTACCCAAA
Organism: Bidens hawaiensis; assembly: GCF_021521415.1. NCBI lineage: Eukaryota > Viridiplantae > Streptophyta > Magnoliopsida > Asterales > Asteraceae > Bidens > Bidens hawaiensis. Next base: position 855,877 of record NW_027491058.1, on the reverse strand, counting down.
ACAATCATCGTCACTCTGAACTTTTATGGAATCAACCTTTGCAAGTTGTCCGTCAGCCACAAGTGCAGCCATTGTCAATATAGGACTTTTCTCAATTCTCACCCTTGTCTTCCGTTGTGCTCTCGTCTTCCTTTTTCGAAAAGACTCTTTATCTTTTCTTGTATTCTTTCCCTTTCCTTTATGTTTTTCATTTTCCTCACTAGGCTCCGCTGTTTCATTTTTTTCTTTATGAATTTTTATTGCTTTACTTGTCTCCTTTTCTTTTCCATTATTTTTTCTTTTTCCTCATCAGGTTCTCGTAACCGTTTTTTTGACTTTCTTACTTTCTATTTCGAGTAACGGTATTGCAGATGGTTTCCTCACCGCTTTATTCTACAAAAATACAAATATATAATTTAAATTAAACCTCATGTACATATGCATTAAATCTATGTAAATGATATTACCAAGTCCGAGAATCGAATGACAAGCTGTCTTGGCCAACTTAGTATGTGTCCTACTCCATCTTTGACTTTAAAAATGAACTCTTCTTCTAGCGGAATTGGTAGTGTAGGTTCTCCTTGCAAACTACATTTCAACATAACTTGAATGTTCTCACTTATTTCCATCATTATAGTTCCTATGGCGACTATATATGTAGCAACCTCAACCGCAAGATAACACCTCCTATCCTACAAATATATATAGGATGTTAGTTGTAATCAAGACTTGCAATGATATAATACTTAAAAATGATAAAGACTTACACATGGTTCTTCAGGTGGTTCGTCTTCAACGTCTTCATTGCCCCACATTTGGCAACTTTCAGCTTCGGAAGCACAAAAAATATTCATACCCCTTTTCAACTTCTCTACATCATCTTCAAGTTTAACGAACCGTTGATCCCTTGTCTTCTTCTCTGTGTCCATGTAATGCTTAACCTTCTTTGGTAAGAAAAAATATTGGCGTGGCGTAACAAATTTACCCATTCCACGTACATACCCACGTTGTTCCTTCGTACCAAGGGCCTGCGTAAGCACATCATGTTGACCATATGTATCCTCTACATTACTTCCAGATTCTTTTAGCTTATCCTATAATTGAGACAAAAAAAAATATTATTGCACACGTAGATATATACAATAGACGCGCTGGCAGCCCGCGCACCGGTCTGCACGTGTTGGCAGCCCGCGCGCGCTGGTCTGCACGCGCGCGCTGGTCTGCACGCGCTAGCAGCTTGCGCGCTGGTCTGCACGCGTTGGCAGCCGGCGCGCGCTGGTCTGCACGCGCTAACAGCCCCGCGCGCTGGTCTGCACGCGCTAGCAACTAACGCGCTGGTCTGCATGCGCTGGCATCCCGCCCACTGGTCTGCACGTGCTAGCAGCCTCCGCGCGCTGGTCTGCACGCGCTGACAGCCCACGCGCTGGTTTGCACGTGCTGTTAACAAACCGACTGGCGCACGTGTTTGTTTATAACCTTATCTGTAAACACACAATTATAGTTATTGAGACAAAATAAAGAAACTTACAATTTTATAAACAATTTCTTGGACATTAGAGTCGAAACCTCCGGTTTTCCGTTCTCTTGCGTTTTTCCACAACAACGACCTATCAATCTCCTCTTCCTCCTTTCCGGTCTCTTTCATCTAAACAATAGAAGTGGATTAACATACACAAATACAAGTAATATATTATATTATTTTAATACATACAATCTCTTCAGTGAGTCCGGCATATCCCTTCCTGCTTAAACGAATTGTATATATTCTTTGCACGTACTTCTTTGGCTTTCTTACTTTTCTCTTGCGTTAGAAAGTTTAAGGAGTGTCATGCATGTTTTTATAATTAATGATCTATGAACAAATACACACACGAAAATTTTTTACAAACCTGCCACTTTTTTGGAAGTCGTTGTGCTACAAAAACTTTCCAGTCATCTTTTTTCATAGACGGAAACGTAGGCGGAGGATTGAGTAAACTCTCCTCATGATGGTTATTTATATGATTCATAATGTAATTCTTGTATAAATAATGCTTGAAGTTTTTCCATTTGTCCCCAATTGACTGGAGAATGTTTTTCCGGCTCTTTGGGTCAACTATAAAATGTTCCTAAAACATAAAACGCAAACAGTATAATTTAAAAAAAAATAAAGATAACTAGAATTTAAGATCAGAAGTTAGACTTACTGAAACATATTCCCATAACTCTTGTTTTGTTTCCTCTCTAACGTCTAGCCAAGACTCGTAAACTATAGGAACCAGATTTCTTGCTACCATTCCCTCGAAAGTAGCAAGTTTTTTTGCTCCTTATCCAACTAGGACCCCTCTCCTATTGTAAGTAACTAGAGTTTTTCTTTTGTTGGATTTTGATTTTATAGTCGGACCCCGGTGTGATTTGGAATCTTCATGATCCAAATCCGATTTAGATTCCATGTCACCACAAACAAATTTGTTTCAACCTGATTCAATTAAAATATTAGTTACAACCACGAATTTTAAATAAAAATAGATCCAAGTCACTTTTGAAACTTCATCAAACTCAAGAGTTGAAATCAAATTAAACATACCCAAGTATTTCAAATAAAATATCAGTTGCAGCAATTTTAAACACAATCAAAATAAAAATACAAAATCAAAAAGTTTTAGTATCCACAAAATAGTTTAAACTAATATGCCCTCGGCATCCGTGCGCGTACACAAAACATTTTCATCAATGTCTACTAAAGCAGAGTCTTGTGAAACATCAACAGTAGCCTCAAATTCAAGCATATCATCATCTTCATCAGTTGCTCCATACTTGTACATCTTATGTGGTGTGAAGCCAACAACATACAACTTCTCATCTTCTTGATCCTGAACATAAAAAACTTGTCTCGCTTGGCTAGCTAATATGAAGCGTTCAGTTTGGTGACTAAGCCTATCAAAGTTAACCACCGTGAATCCAAAATCATCTTTTTTTACTCCACGACTATCAGCCCAATCGTACATGAAAATGGGAACAGTAAACATACGATAATCAAGATCCCATATCTCCTTTTTACTGTTCATGGTTAAATTTGGAGAAACACACTATTCACCTCTATAATTTTATAATGTTTTTGAAAGTGGTTGTGAGTAAAGGAGAGATATAAGGTAATGATACAAGTATAAAAAGTATTATTTAATTGAAAATGGAAGAGAAAAGATTATGTTTTTAGTGTAATTATAGAGATGGAGATGGAGAATGGAATGAGAATGCTCTTATTCAGTCTCCGGACATGCCAGCCTATGTTTGTTAAGGATGTCGTCTCTATTTTTGACAACGGGCTCCGAGAGGTGATCGAGGATATTGTGGCATGTGGTGGTCCGTTTTTTAGGGATGTTCAATGGAGGCTAGCCACTCTCCCAATTCGTTTTGGGCTTAGGCTTATATTCAGCTAAGGATGTTTCCACATATGCTTTCATAATATCGAGAGCACAACCTTGGAAATTACATAACCATTTTTTGAGGCATTGTGGTATTGTAACATCCCGAAATTTCCAAGAATAATATTTTTCATATTATTTACCTATGATGGAAAAGTTACTTAATTTAGTAGAGACTTAATAAAATAATAGAGATGAAAGAATAAGTAGGCTTTATATGGAATTAATTATGGACCAAAAAGGAAAGATGGGCCTTAGGTCCATGGGCTTAAGGTAGTATAAATACCCCTTAAACCCTAATCCCTTCCATTTTATCTCTACACCATAGCCTACACCTTGATAAACATACACAAACACTATTCTCTAACCCGAGTCAAGATCCGAAGGCGAAAACCCGAGATTTATTGGTGCTAGAACGTTGAGACGAACCAAGACAACAAAAAGGCTTAACCGTGTTCGTAAACCGACTCGTTTAAGGTACGTTTATAACGGGATCTTGTTCATTTAGGTTCGGATTCGTTTAATAATCCTAGATCTGAGTTTATGAGGTAAAAACGAATCCAACGAAACAAACCTCATTGAAACTGATTAACATTTGATGGGTTAATTGTGTATAAAGAACCCGTATGTATGTATGAACAAACCGCACCCTATAAATACGAATATATAGACGAACGAAGGGTTAGGGTTTGTAGGCGCTGCATAGACGATTCCAATGATACCTAAATCATGATATTTCGTTAAGAAACGAAGGTTTAATTGTAGATCTCGTATGAGTTGACTGTTCATATCGATATTGACTTTGACCTCAGGGTCAAAGTCTGGATAATACCGGTGTGATTCGTTAAGGTAAAGTAACAAATTAATTAGCCAATTCGTTCTGGCAAGATAACGAATCAGTTCACCAATTCTTTATGGCAAGATAACGAATTAGTTCACCCATTCGTTATGACCAGATAACGAATCAGCTCGCCCAATTCGTTATGTTTAGATAACTAATCAAGTCAGGATCAGATAACGAATTGGAATGACGAACCAGAATAACGAATCAGCTAGCGAATCAGAAAGATAGCGAATTAAGCTAACGAATCAGGACAACGAAGCCGATAACAAATTAGAGTGTGATCTGATAACGAATTAGACTGTGATCTGATAATGAACTAGACTTAATTCGTTATAGAAAATGAGGTGGCGAATTAGATAATAATTTAAAATCCTAATGGAAAATTTGATAAGACAATTAATAGAAATAAAATTTTTCCAAGCTACCTGTCAGCTCGACCCCAGCCAGGGCCCTTGGACCCTTCTAGAGGCTGCCGCCCCTAGAACCCCGCTGCCAGGGGCGCTGCCCCCGGACCCTGTTCGTTGAGGGTAATAATTAAACTAGAAACGCGATATGGAAAGTGATAGTAATCAATGCACGTAATTGTTATACAGTTAGCCGTGCACAACCAAAGAAAGGAGTAACCATTAGCGGAAGAAGTAACTGAGTTCAGGTGAGTTTATAGCCCTATTTCCTTGTTATGTTTCCGGGGCTGTGTGCATACTCGATGTGATAGTTAATACACTTACCTTAAGTGGTAAGTGTATGCTTTGTATAATTCATGTATGATGGTTGCTTGACGGTGCTTGAACGATCTTGGGATATTGCATGTACCGCCAGGTGGTAGTTAAAGATATGATTAACATATGATGTATGAATGATGTATGTATGTTATGTTGGTAGTACGTGAACGATCTTCGGATATTGCACGTACTGCCAGGTGATAAATAAAGATATGAATATTGAATGTAATGTAAGAATGATTGCTTGTCGATACGTGAACGATCTTCGGATATTGCATGTATTGCCAAGAATAGTGATTGTCTACTTATATGGATATTAAATAATAAATTATGTATAGAGTTCCCTCTACGGATAATATATATATAGTGTTTATTGAATGGAAAGCATAGTGTTCCTTTAATGGAAAGCACAGTGTTCCTTCTATGGAAATAAATAGGATGTTCCTTCTATGGAAGTATATACAGAGTGTCCTTCTATGGAGAATATATATACAGAGTGTCCTTCTATGGAGAATATATAGCATGGGCAATAGTAATAGTTCTTTTAATAGATATTATGTGACGTTCCTCGTATGGATAATTTTACAAGGTTAAGATATTAATAGGTATCTTCGGATATGTATGTATATGATTATTAATGTATGTATGGTATGATGTATGATTAACTATAACTTGTAGAAACCCGTTACGGATCTAGCCGCTATGATACAACGATTATACAATACGAATCTAAGATACGTTAAATACATAGTTTATTGATAAATATGGAGAGAATACATTATGGTGGATAAATACATAATAATAACTTATGGAGAACCTCACATCTCTCATGTGTGTGAACTCACATAATTATGAATGGGAGCATCCTATATATAGGCTACACACTCCCATTCGTTAACATAAGCCTAATTCGCTATGTTTAGGCTAATCACTTAACGAACCAGTTCTCACTCGTTATGCTACCATAACGAATGAGCTTATACCTTAACGAACTAGCCTAGCATATAACGAATGGACCTCATTCGCTATACAAACCATAGCGAATGGGCCATTTACAATAAATAAACAATCTAGACTATGTATAACTTATTCGAATGCTACGGACAACCATTTCGTGCACTAACAGACACCCCCTTTTCCGTAGCTATCGAATACTTTAACTGCAAATCACCAGTCACAAACCGTGCACTAACAGAACTCACTCAGCGTAGCTGACTTTTAGTATGCACGCAGGTAAATATGTTTAATGAGCTAGCAAGAGGAGGGCACATGGCATGGACTGAACGGCTGGCATTTGAAGATGGAAGAAATGATGTTTTAAATATGATGTTTTATGTTATGGTTTCAAAGAAAAGATTTAATGTTTTGTAATGAATGATTTAAGTTAACGTTTCCGCGAAAGTTCTAATTAACTCTGATTTGTAAGAACTGTGTTTATGAGTAAATCCAACGTCAAAAGTGAGGCACCGGTAACGGGGCCTTACAGGTATTGATGGGTTGAATCTGGATTATGGATGTGCGTTGGATTGTTTGCATAGTTCCCTTCCTGATCTTGATCTTGGCGGGTTCGCTAATATGGACAACCCCTAAATGCCCAACATGCTTTAGCAAGTGCCCTTTATAGTAAAATCGTCCAAATTTTAGGAGAGGAGTTTAACTTATCTACAAGAGCAGTATTAGAATGTCTTTAGGCTCCCATGCTCAAGATTTAATTTCTTGAACGTCATCCCATCGAAGGGTTAGGGCAGCACATTTCAGCGTACCAGACCATTCTTAAATATCGTTTAATGATCCCATTGTTCCTAGTTGATGAGCCATGACCAGTGTGTCGTAAAGTTTGTTCGGATAATTTTGGTGAACATGTCGTTCAATTCAAGGAGCTTCCGGGTTTTACATATAGACATGATTTGGTCAGAAATGTCCTTTGTGATGTGTTAAAACGAGCGAGGATCTCAACAAAATAAAGAAGCTCCTGTGAATTTCTATCGGATCCCTTGAAGGGAGGTCTACTCTCCGGCAGACATTCTTGTGTTTGGATGGGCAAGAGAAAGCATGCTTGTATAGACCTTACTGGAGTATCCCTTGTTGGGCTTAGGGATACCCGGTTTGTTGTCAGGCATGGTGTGTTGAAGGCGAAATCAGGAAAAATTGCTAAGCATGAGAAAACATGTGCCGAGAATCAACACGTCTTCATTCCTTTTGCTTTTGGTACATTTGGGTCCCTTGCCCCCGAAGCTATTACCTTTCTTAAAAGAGTTCAACAGGTCGTGCACAACAACTAATTGATGTCAAAGAACTATAACTTTGTTTTCAGTAGGATCGGGTTTGTCATGCAAAAGGGAGTGGCGACGAAACTTGTTGTCCGCCTACCCAGATCTCTATTGTAATTGGATCCTTATATATGTAAAATCAAACCGTAATAATATGAATTATTATTATTAAATATAATTTGTAATCAACATGGATATTTTTATATTCGATTATAATTAACTAGTTTCAACAATTTTGGACTAAAAGCTGAATAGTTAGGCGGTCTCTATCGCTTTTATTATTGACATCAGAACAAAACAAGGTCAATTATTAAACTATTTGTTATGTTGACATGTTTAGAAATACTCTCGGACACAGATGGTGCCAGGTTGGGTCGAGGGGGCCTACTTCGAGTCATAAAATTTGGTCATTTATAATAAAATAAGGCAGGGATAAATTAAAGGAGTTAGTATATAATTCATGACAGTTAATTCAATTAATAGATAAACATGTGGATTTTATTTATTGTCTAATTAGGAATTCTGGTTCATCTCTAATTGTACAAGTAATGGTGTACAATTTAATCGAAGTTGTGATTATGGTTACGAGTTTGTAATTAGTTTAAGGTTATACTTTTCTGTTTAATGAGATTGAGAGTTATTCAATTCAAATTCAGCATGTGTGTTTTTTGTTATGATGAGTTATATAAATTGGTTCTTGAACAGGTTCATGCGTATAATTAACTGGACCCACAAAGGATAGGAGGTGGAACACGTTGCTAGTAATAAATTGTGATTAAAGCGCTCAGAGTCTGATTGGATGGAGGTGGAGCAACTTGCATTTACCAGTACAAGTGGTTGACATTCATAGTTTCATCTGTAAATGAGTTATGAAAGCCATCCCATAACTAACTACAATACCTCATCCTATCGAACACACCAATGACTTTGCCTGAAACATTTTCTGTATTGTTTTTAACTATCTTGTTCTTATTATCAGATGGTGCAGCATTTGATATCCTATCTACAAATCAAGAACTCAAAGATGGTGAAACGATAGTTTCGCATAGTGAGATGTATGAACTCGGTTTCTTTAGCCCCGGAAACACCACGAAACGATATTTGGGGATATGGTACAAAAATATATCAAGAGGAACAGTTGTTTGGGTTGCTAACAGGGAGACCCCACTCCACCATACATCTGGCAAGTTCAAAGTTTGTAGAGATGGAAACCTGGTGATTCTTGGTGGTAATAACATTGTGATCTGGTCATCAAATTCAATAGTATCGGTATCGGTGGGGAGTAATGATTTCTTGTTACAGCTTCTGGATACTGGAAATCTTGTTTTATGGGATAAAAATAGAAATGTTGTTTGGGAAAGTTTTGATTATCCCGGTGACACGATGCTACCAGGAATGAAAATTGGGAAGGACATGAAAAGAGGGTTACAGAGGTCCATGATATCTTGGAAGAGTCCTCATGATCCATCTAGTGGTGTGTATAGTCATGTAATAGACACAAATGGATATCCACAAATATTCGGGAGGCGAGGTTCGGTTATACTATCAAGACTTGGGCCGTGGACTGGCGTTTGGTTTAGTGGCTTTGCTACTGAAATACCAAACCCAATATTCTCAGCCGAATTTGTTATTAACGAGAAGGAAATATATTATAAATATGAACTTGTAAGTTCAGTTGTTGAGAGGAGAGTTTTGACATGGGACGGAAGGATAATGATTTTGCGTTGGATCGATCAAAAACAGGAGTGGGTTGTGTATGCAGATAGTGGAGGAGATACTAGTTGTCCTTTTAAACATTGCGGTTCTTATGGACTTTGTAACATCAACAAGCATCCACCATGTAGTTGTATGCAAGGTTTTGAACCAAAATTCCCACAAGAATGGGAAGCATCTGACTGGTCAAGTGGGTGTCAACATATAAAGCCTTTGGATTCATGGAATCAGGTTGGGTTTCAGAAAATTTCAGGAATAAAATTACCCGACACGCGATTTTCATGGTATGATCATAGCATGACCATTAGCGAGTGTGAGATGGCTTGCAGAAGGAATTTTTCTTGTACGGCTTATGCAAATCTAGATATCAGAAACGGTGGAAGTGGATGTTTGCTATGGTTTACGGAATTGATGGATGTCAGAGAGTACGGTGAAGATCATAACATTTACATAAAAATGATTGCTTCTGAGTTAGCAGGTACACGTGTTTCGACATTGCTTTTGATCTTTACAATTTTAGCTTTTGTTATAGAACTTACTGGCTGTTATCATTTGTTAATTGAAGACCACCAGTTTGATTCGAGCAAATGGAAAGGAGTGGTCACCATGGTCCTATCAGTTTCCTCAGCTACATTAGTTCTGTGTGCGGTAGCTTATGCCTGTAGAAAGAGAGAGAAAAAGATTCACATGAAAAAGAGTGGTAACAGTACAAATGTTTTGTTCTATAAGAGTAAGATTGTTAGAAATGCATGTGATGTAAATCTTATCATTTTGTAGAAGACTTGGAATACTCCCTTGATAAGAAGAATACAAGTGTGCAGATGCAACTTCTTGATGATACACCTTTCATTAGCCTAAATAAAGTAGCAAAGGCCACAAATAATTTTAGTGCCTCCAATAAGATTGGAGAAGGTGGCTTTGGTCCGGTTTACAAGGTAATTTATTGATGTGACTTTAATAGCATGGTAAGCATAAGCTGCTAACTTTTATTAATTAGGGTGTGTTGGAAGACGGACAAGAAGTAGCTGTTAAGCGGCTCTCAGACACATCTCAGCAAGGGGCTGATGAGTTCAGGAATGAACTCATTTCTATTGCCAAGCTTCAGCATCGAAACCTCGTGAAGCTTCTTGGATACTGCTCGCATGGAAAGGAAATGGTTTTGATTTATGAGTACATGGCTAACAAAAGCTTGGACTCATTTATATTTGGTTTGATTCTCTCAATGATTTCCCTGCAAATAATTAGTGTCATATGTTTAAATATTATCTAGTGTACATATTTTGTCAAATGACTCATAGATCAGCTACATGCAAGGACTAACTATCTAACATTGCACAGATGAAACAAGAAGTTTAATGCTTGATTGGTCTCAACGCTTTCAAATAATACTTGGAATGGCTCGAGGTATTCTTTATCTACACCAAGATTCCGGCTTTCAAATCATACACAGAGACCTCAAGGCAGGTAATATACTGCTGGACAGTAACATGAATCCAAAGATATCCGATTTTGGCCTCGCAAGAAAGTTTGTAGGACATGATACCATTGCTAAGACAAAGAAAGTGGTCGGGACATAGTAAGTATATAAGAAAATCTGATCCACTATTTAAAATAGAATTGTAATACTAGTTTGTGAGCTATGTTTATTATCAACTATGCTACAGTGGTTACATTTCCCCGGAGTACGCTGTACATGGGCGTTTCTCTATTAAGTCGGATATATTTAGTTTTGGTGTTCTGGTATTAGAGATAGTTAGCGGGAAGAAAAACAGAGAATTCTCTCATGAAGACCACAGTGACGATCTTCTTGGGCATGTAAGTTAATTTCCCTGAATAAATCCTAACCTGAATAAATAAGTGTTTTTCTTTGAAACTGTGTTCCTTTTAGTACATAATTAATTATGAACTTTAATCTTATATGTAGGCATGGAGACTCTACAAAGAAAAGAAGTCCATTCAACTAATGAGTGCATATTTACAAGCCTCATGTGCTGTCCCGGAAGTATTAAGATCAATACATGTCGGATTATTATGTGTGCAACATCATGCAAAAGATAGGCCAACTATGTTATCAGTTCTTTTAATGTTGCTTAGTGAGGGTGTACTACCTGAACCAAAACAACCAGCATTTTTCACGGATGAGAGTTATTGCGAAATTGATTATGCTTCCTCACTTGACGATTACATGATAACACGATTGCATCCAAGGTAGCAAACACACGTCTATAGTTGAAATAGTCTTGCAGGCCTTGGAATCCTTAAGAGTTCCAAGTGAAAGATCATAGTCATGGATTTCATAGCTTCTGGTCTCTATATAGATCAGTGTCATAAAGTTATAGTTTCACAAAGTGATTGTGGCATCATGGTCTCTATGTAGATCAGTGTCATAAAGTTCTACTTTCACAAAGTGATTGTGGCATAATGTACCTTATCATGTTAAACTTCTTGTTTGATTTAAGATGATACATGTTTCTAGGTGACTACTCAAATCATTTCCATTATCTGGTGGATTTTGACTGAAAGGAGGAACAATATATGTTCACATCAAAACTATAGTATATGCATTTACAAAACTGAGCAAGTTGGGTTAGCTGCTAATCAACATTACATTAATAAAGACATTACATTAATAAAGACCTATTGTCAAAGTTTAGAGAGAAATTCAAAAAGAAAAGCGGTTATTTTTTTAATATGGAGATAGAGATTCCAATGGGAATGCTCATAGGCTAGCAATTAACTACAAATGTATTGCAGCTTAGGTAGCTTGCCTGCTGGATAATCACCAAACTCTCACTTGAATTTTCAACTTTTTCATCTACTTATAAGAAAAACTATTTGTAGATTCACAAAACCAATTCAACACTAATATAAGTTCATTTCATTACAAGCCGAAGAGTTACATGTATTTTACAAATGAATTCAGAGACTGATAACGTATTTTAGTTTGGGAAAATTCCTTTAGGAATAACGACATCTCCAATGTTGTTGTGCCATGGGTCAGCCAAGTGAGTTGCCAAGTTCTCCAATGGTCCGGTACCAGGGTAAGCCGATTGTTGCACGCAAAATCCCACGAATGCCAACAACGCCAAACGTCCTACATTTCATAAAACAAATCCAAAAACACATTAATACATACATAACACACTAACATTAATCCAAATCAAAAAGAGTACTTATGTTTACCCCCTTACCATTTTTGATTTCTTTGACCTTGTACTCGGCAAACACCTTTGGGTCTTTTGAGTAGCCCAACGGGTCAAAAGCGCCACCAGGGTACTTCTTCTTTTCGGGGTCTTTTTCCATGCTCCTTTGGTGCTCTACAAAGGCAATGGAGATGAACTCTATAGCCAAAATGGTGGGTAGGGTACCCCCAAGGAACAGGGTTCCCAAGGTATGTAGCTTGTCCTCCGGGTACAGCAACCCATTCTTGTGCCTTAACCCAATTGCCCAATCCTAAGGCTTCTGGTAACAAAATTCCAGGCTGCAAATTTTTAGTTATTAGTCCTCAGTTTACAAATCAATAATTTATATTCTATGGTTTTGTGTCACATGATTAGCATATTAGCCTACTATATCAAAGCAACATTATTTATCAAAACGCATGAACTAGTGATATTTTTTGTCCATTTATGCCAATATAGTTGTAATATATTGTGGTCAGATAAATGGCTTACAACTGCAAGCATAGCCCATCTGCAGTGAATGAGCTCAGACTCTTTGAACCTTTCGAGGTTCTCTGGGACCTCACCGAGACGAAGTGGGTCAAAACCGAAATCCCTGTAACACACAAAAACCACATTTAGAGGCCTAGAGTTACGTATGAAAGTAATTTTCGGACTACATATTAGTTTCTATGCAAAGACTACAGGCCGTAAAAGTGAGAACACGACTAGCAGCCTTCGTTTTCTGATGATTTATAGTCGAATTTTTAAATTTCACTAAAAAAATCGATTTCTTCGTGATAGATGCTCATGAAATTGTTTGCTTATAACATTATACATCATTTATTGCCAGGGACCCGGACCCGCGGTCCAACCGGTTCAGTAATGATATTTTTATTTGCAAATGTTTGCTAATAACATTGTTTGCTTAAAAATGTTTTTTTTCTCTGTTTCAAGATTTAAATTAGCCTCATATAAATGAAAAATACTTTTCCATGAAGATATTATGTTGTAATCTAAATATACACATTTAATCTATTCTATTTTCGAATAGTTGTCTTATAATTGTATCATTTTTATTTTTTTCTTTAGAAAAAACCATAAATTTTAATTTTATTAATAGATATAACAACTTATATAAAACTTTCACTGAATATAGTTTCATGCATTTTATAATGTCACATTTTCAGAATTAACTAATATATCTATCGATTCTTAAATCCGGTCTGACCAAGTGAACCAATAAAATCTTATAACTTATAACTTATAACAATATAAAAACTTATAAAAGTATTAATAGAGCTAATAAGTAATTACCCGGGTGCAGAACCGTCTAGGTACGGGGGTCGTGGTTGTCCGGGCATCCAATCAGAAGTCATAGTAATCCTAGAAGCATTGGTGGTGAAGAAACACTAACCGGACCCCGGGCAGATTACGGGTAACCTGGGGGTTAGATAGATGTTTCCCACGAGGGGTTAGACCCAGCAAAGATGGTTCTTCTGATAACCTGCAAAACAGACACCGTGAGCTTGTCACTGAGAAGGGGGGGTTCCTCCTTGTGACCACCCTCCGGCGTGAGAATCAGACTAGATTGCTCTTTAAATATAAATGTATATTAAGAGATTGCTAGAGCAGATATCAGGTATATATGATGATAATATGATAAGATGAGATGATCATACCATTTGGGGTATTTATAGCCGAAGGTAGGTTTCCAAGGAGGTGTGGCCGGCTGAATAGTATTCCTGTTCCACCAACTGTGGCCTACGCACGTGCCCTGCTGGTAGTTGGTGGGTAGGCAGCGGCTGACAGTGACCAGGCCTGCTGTGTACTATTCCTTTTCCACCAACTGCCGGCTATGCACGTGGTATGACAGGAGTTGGTGAGTAGGCAGCGGCTAATAGTGACATACAGTACAGGAGCATGCTGTTCGCCATACTGTTGTCGATAAGCTGTCGTATCTTTAGTCAGATCTTTTGCCCATACCTCGTCAGGTACAGTACAGAAGATCTTCCCGTATCGTACGGACTGGCTTAGTTGGGCGGGAGTATTCCCCCTCCCGCCTTTGTGCGGGATTGTTCCCGGCTTTGCTCATTCCTTCAGGTGACACTGAATGATTGAGAGCTAAGTGCCTTGTGCGTGTAGCCTTGCTGCGCGGGTGGTCTTCCCTGATGGCTTGTATCCGCAGCTGCGGGAACAGGCAGAGTCCTTCACCATTGGGAGGCATTTCCTGCGGGAACAGCTTGCGTACTGCGCGTAAGGACGTCACGTCTCTGAGCATGGTGGGTCCTGCGGATCCAGTTGGTTTCTGCGCAGACGTCCCTCTTCAAGGTGAGTCTTGCGGGTCCAACTGGGCTCTGCTGGGACCTACCTCTTCAAGTCCCCCCAGTCCAATGTTCTTCTCATGAATGTTTAATAAAGTGAGGTGAACTTTTGGACTTAAGCAAAGGGTTTTGAAAAGGGTTTAGTTTTAAGGTTTTCCATGGGGATTCTTCCCGCGGAAGTCCTTGTCACTTGCAGAAATTCCCGACTTTCCTGCTTGATCTTTGGGTATGATGCGGGTAGGTCTGTAACCTCCTCGCAAGTCAGGAGCGTTGAGTCCCACTTGTGTGGATTCTCCATGAGGTTTTGGTAGTTTTGAACATAGTGATCAATTATGTTAAAACCACCAATTCCATCCTGGAGCTTCAAACAATGCAGTTCTCGACGTTCCCGCTATGCGGGGATGTTATTTCCGTTTCCGCAAGCATTGCCCAGAAGATCCTTCTTGGTTTCAATTCCCTGCGGAGCGCTAGGTATGTGAAGGGTGTTGCCTTAACACTGTACCCGCGCTCGTCTTACGGTTACTTTACTTCCAAGGTATTCCTGGCGTCAATTCCCTGCGGGTGCTAGGTATGTGAAGGGTTTTGCCTTAACACTGTACCCGCAACCGTCTTATGGTTACTTGGTTGCCGAGGTATTCTTGGCTTCAATTCCCTGCAGGTGCTAAGTATGTGAAGGGTTTTGCCTTAACACTGTACCCACACCCGTCTTATGGTTACTTGGTTGCCAAGGTATTTCTGGCGTCAATTCACTGCGGGTGCTAGGTATGTGAAGGGTTTTGCCTTAAAACTGTACCCGCACCCGTCTTATAGTTACTTGGTTGCCGAGGTATTCTTGGCTTCAATTCCCTGCAGGTGCTAAGTATGTGAAGGGTTTTGCCTTAACACTGTACCCGCACCCGTCTTATGGTTACTTGGTTGCCAAGGTAAGGGGCATTTTCCCGCTTACTTTTGAATCTTTTTGAATTTTTGAAATTCGAAGAGTTGGTGAAAGGATAAGAACAGTCCAAACCTCTGAAACGTCTTGCGACGGTTTCTTCTGACTGTGTCAGGACGTGCAGGAAGTTATGGTGACGTGACAGTACATGGTCATTCCAGACGCTTTTTCAGGCGCGTGGGCGCGATTTTTCGGGCGCGTGGCCGCGAAATTAATGGTACGCGTCCTTTCAACAGCTGTTGCCAGCTTGCTTTTTGCCACGTGTCATAGTTTCATTGCACCTTCGATTTCTCTCTCCTCCGCATTAAATTCATCGCATTAATTGCGATTAGTATATAAAGGGGGAGAGGGTTCTTTGTAATCCACACTTTCACTCTTCTCTTCATCTTCAAAACGATTTCCGGCGAATACTCACCTTTCAGTCGAGCATTCTCTTGAAATCGTTTTCTTCTTTCATCTGCAAGATGTCTTCTCGTGATCTCGATTCTACAGCCCAGGAGGCTGGGGTGTTTGCCGATGACAAGAGTACTGCTGGCGAGTGCCAGTGTGCTCTGCCTGTCGATCTGTATCAGTACATCGTCAGGAAGTTCGTGCTCGAGTCTCTCGAGCCTGAGTTTCCTGAACCCCATCAGACGGTGTATGATGCCCCCAGAGGCAAGATCGGGGTATATGCTGCATTCTTTGTTTATGGGAATCTTAGGTTCCCATTGACAAAGTTTGTTTACCGTGTCCTTGAGAGGCACGGTGTGCACCTGACCGAGGTGCATCCGATGGCGATTGCCAAGATTCGCCACTTCGAGTGGGTGTGCCGGATACTGGGCATTGAGCCCTTCGTCGACCGCCTGATGACCTTCTACTCTTGGAGGTGCATCCAGGGGTGGTATACGCTGATAACCCGGATTAAGGGTTTGAAGATTTGCGCAACCGAGCGCAGTCTTCGCTCGTGGAAGCGGGAGTTCTTCTATATCTCCGCTCGCGCCATCCCCCTTGCCATGAAATTCAAGAATGGGCAAGCACTTCCCAGCCTTCACGCCTCCAACTACCAGGAGGCGGAATGGTTCTCGAAGATATCCCGAGTACAATCTCCGGTTTACCGGTTTGCGGAGTCCGGGATGGTGATGCTGGGGATGAGCCGGGTGTGGAAGGATGCGGATGCGCAAAAGATCCCAATCGTCCTTGAATACGGTTCGAACTATGTTCCTTACGGTATGCTCTGTTTCTTTTTGTTGATTTAGAATTTCTTGTAACTTCTTTCCTGTTTATTTCAGAGGGGAACGACTTGCAGTCGCTCATGTACCCGCGGGAGGCTGACAGTCCCGCTCGGATGGGTACTCGCGCTCTAGACGAGAACGAGTTGCCCATCCTAGAACAAACGGCGGATCGGTTCGTGGAGGTCTACCCGCTAGGCCACGAGATCCTGAGCGCCAGGCGGCCAGGTAAGGCGCTATTCAACCCTCGACCCCTCAATGTTGAAACCTCTGCTGGAATTCCTCTAATCGTATGTTCTGATGAGGAATCCGCAGATGGTCCTCCGTTGGTGCGGAAGAAGAAGGCTGCCGGCGGGAAGGGAAAGGAGAAGGGGGCCTCCACTGCCGATCTGGTGCCTCGGTCTGACTCAGAGGCCGAGAGCGAGGAGGTGGCGGGGAACCCGGGTGGTGATAGGACCACCGCTCCGGAGGCTGCGACTGTCACCTCCGGAGAGCCCCGGATGACGACGGTGAGCGGCGCAAAAAGGCCGGCTCCATCGGGTTCGTCCCCGCCTGTCCGTACTTTCAGGCTCAAGAAAACCCGTAAGTACAAACTTTATTTTATCTTTAACTTCATAGCTTTTCGTCATTAACACTTTATCTTCTTTGTGCAGGCGTGGATGTTGACGCATTCCAGGGTGGAGCGCAGAGGAGTACCCCTCCGCCCATGACGGTAGGCTTGGTCAGCCTTCCTGAGGCGACGACCCAGGCGGCTGCGCCTGCTTCTGCTTCCGCTGGTTCAGTTGCTCACTCCGTTGAGCCGACTGTTCCAGCCGTGATGACATCACCGCCGGCTGTCAGTGCCATTTTTACCGCATCTTTCACTGAGCCGGCGGTTACTTTTGCTGCGGATTCCGCGGCGGCGACCGCGGCGGCTGTTACCATGCCTCTTCCGTCATCGGCAACGACGGCCGATCCTTCAGGTATGCATGGGGCTTATCGCCAACCTCTGCCTCCTTCCCATCTGCCTGACCTCTTGGATGGATTTCCATTGGGTTCAGGTGATGGGTTTGGCGGCTATCGGCCTGTTATTGACCCTACAGGTGCGTAGGGTTCTTTTGGCCCTTTTCATATTTTTATCATCTTTTCCTAACTGCTTTATGTTTTTTGCAGTGTCGGATTCCAATGAAGTGTATGTTCCACGATGGAACATCCGCCGAGGAACAACCCTTCACACACCTGTGGAGTGCGTGGAGTGGGCTCGTCACGCTGCTCCCAGTGGTGCGTTGGGGGAAGCCATGGCTAGCTACCAGGAGGGTAGGCTAACCAATGAGCTTCGGGTTCTCCTGGCCCGGATGCAGCCGCGCGTCGAGCTGCTTTGTCGTGAAAACGACAAGTTAAAAGCAGCTCGTCTTCAAGAAGTAGCTCGGGCGCGGGCTGTCCGGGAGGAGAACGTAAAGCTTACCGCAGCTGCTGCGGAAAAGGAGAAGGCCTTCAAGGCCCTCGAGGTTGAAGTTCAGGCCCGGCTCGAGGCCCGTTCCAAGGCTGCCCAAGCTGTTAACGAACAGCTTCGGCTGGCTAAGGAAACTGCAAGGAACGCAACCGAGAGGGCCACCAAGGCTGGAGCTGTTGCTGAGCCTCTACGCGTGGAGAATGAAGAGCTTAAAGCCAAATTAGAGGCTCTCCAGCAGGCTCATGATGCCTTGGCGATGGAAGACGCCAAAAAGCTCCAGGAGATCTTGGACCAGAGGGGGGTGCTTGACCATACTGAGCGGAAGCTAAAGGGCGTCGAAGAGGCTGCGGCTAAAGAAGTGTTGCTTGCCAACCTCAATAAAAGTGAAGCCGAACGCGCCCGTAACGAAGCTCAAGCTGCCCTCCAAGAAGCTCTGGTTGCCAAGGAATGGCTTCTTCGAGAAGCGTTGTCTCAGGTATGCTTTTCATGTCTTTACGCTTTTCTTTGTAAATAGAAATGGTTCTGATACTTTGTGTATTTTCTTGTAGGTTGTGCATCGGGTCTTTGCTGATACGTCTTATGACGATGCTATGAGCGCAGCCCTCAACGCTTCTCACGAGGATGGGGAAAAGGCCGGTTTCCTGCTTGGTCTAGGGTTCGTTGAGAAAGGCATCCCGCCTTCCAACTTCCCTTTATTTGATGTAGATACTGAAGCTGTATACGACCAAGCAGTGAATCAGTATGCCGCCTTCCCGCATCCGGTGGTGGAGAAGGTAAATGAAGTTGCTGCTGCTGATGATGGGCTAGCTATCCTTAAAGCTTTCCTTGAACTGCCACGATCTACTGATGGTGCTGGTCCAAGTGGAAGTGGCCCTGAAGCTTGATCCTGAAGATCCCTTCCCACTGCTAGGATAGATTTAGCTTGTATAGATTTATATTCTTGTAGGCGGGTAGTTACCCGGCCATTCTTGTAACGAATATTATGAAATATAAATCTTTGTGCGGGTAAGACCGCTACTTTCATTGGATTCCTTGCTTTATAAACGTTATATGACTTGCATACTTTAGTTTAAATTAGCAATTTTTCAAGTGTTTAGAATAAGTTAACCTTTGAACGTGGTAGATAATAGGTTGAAGTTTTGCTTCCTCTTTCGTGATTGTGCGGGTAGGACCGTCACTTGCACTTAGTAGGATGGCTAAACTTTACCTACATCTGACCTGCATGGAGGTTTTCCTCATCTTTTTTGAAATTTCTAAGTGTTTAGGATAAGTTAACCTTTGAACGTGGTAGATAATAGGTTGAAGTTTTGCTTCCTCTTTCGTGATTGTGCGGGTAGGACCGTCACTTGCACTTAGTAGGATGGCTAAACTTTACCTATATCTGACATGCGTGTAGGTTTTCCTCATCCTTTTGTTAGAAATTCCTAAGTGTTTAGGATAAGTTAACCTTTGAACGTGGTAGATAATAGGTTGAAGTTTTGCTTCCTCTTTCGTGATTGTGCGGGTAGGACCGTCACTTGCACTTAGTAGGATGGCTAAACTTTACCTATATCTGACCTGCGTGTAGGTTTTCCTCATCCTTTTGTTAGAAATTCTCTGTTTTGAACAAGTTAACCGTTCGACGCGCGGTTGTTAATAGGTTAGTGTTCAGTTTCCTCTATCATGATTCATGCGGATAGACCGGCACTTTCATTTAGTGGGATGACTGAACTTTTCCCCTTCAACTGACCTGCGTGAAGGTTTGCCGTTTTTTGGGTTTATGCGGGTTTTGCCGCCTTCCCCACGCAACGACTTTTCACGTAATTATGCAGTGAAAACCGGCATATCCGTGTTGAATAAATTAACCGTTCGACGCGCGGTTGTTAATAGGTTAGTGTTCAGTTTCCTCTATCATGATTCATGCGGATAGACCGGCACTTTCATTTAGTGGGATGACTGAACTTTTCCCCTTCAACTGACCTGCGTGAAGGTTTGCCGTTTTTTGGGTTTATGCGGGTTTTGCCGCCTTCCCCACGCAACGACTTTTCACATAATTATGCGGTGAAAACCGGCATATCCGTGTTGAATAAATTAACCGTTCGACGCGCGGTTGTTAATAGGTTAGTGTTCAGTTTCCTCTATCATGATTCATGCGGATAGACCGGCACTTTCATTTAGTGGGATGAATGAACTTTTCCCCTTCAACTGACCTGCGTGAAGGTTTGCCGTTTTTTGGGTTTATGCGGGTTTTGCCGCCTTCCCCACGCAACGACTTTCCACGTAATTATGCGGTGAAAACCAGCATATCCGTGTTGAAAGTTCATAAAGTATAAATGTAAAATCATCAGCGTCGATGTTCTAAGGAGAATCATTTTCATTAGAAGTGGCTCTGGGCCTTTTCTTTACAAATTTGGAATTGATCTACATGCAAATTGTGTAATTGAGCTCCCTTCCATGTTGTTGGGATGGGAGTGCCATCGAGCCGATATGCACCTGGTTCGGGATCTCGTTCTTTACGCAGCATGTAGTCTCCACATTGAAGCTGGAAATTTTATTCGTGTTTTCCCCAGCTGGGGTTCTACACGGATAAGCCTGCTCAGCGTTCATTGCGCCACGAGGTGCGCGAGCGTCCCATCTCTGACAAATGCTTTGACCATGTCTTTTACGTCTGTGCATTCTTCAGTGTTGTGGCCTTTTGTCCTGTGAAAGTCACAGTATTTGCTCCGATCAGCATTGGGACGATGTCGGATTATTGGAGCCTTTGGCCATGGGAGCTCCTCAGTGGCGAATATCTCGGTGACGCTTTTGGTGAGTGGTGTCCATCTGGAGTTCTGGTTCGACCGTACGTTATCCCTTCCGCCTAACCGATATTGCAAGCCGGATGAGGTGTCAAAGTTTACCCTTGACTGCCAAATGCCTAGCTTCCGCTTTTTGTTTAATCGGGCGGTAAGGACGTTGTCTTCTCTTGTTTTCTGGGTGTAGAGGTTTGTGCTCTGTGGGAGATCTCTACCCAGTTGCTTCTCCGTTTCCGCGAAGCGTTTTGCTGCTGTCATGATGGCATCCCATGTGGATGGCATGCCATCTTTACCCGTTAAGGTGCGGATGAGCTCTGGGTCGTTCGCGCCCTGAATAAAAGCAGCGCGAACAAGATCTTCGCTAATGTTACCCAGACTTAGCTTCATTGAGTTGAAGCGAGTGATGAAGTCTGGCAAAGATTCATCTTCCTCTCGAATGCATTTGAGGATTGTCCATTGCTCCTCGGTATACTTTCGTTGTTGGCTGAAATGTTGGCTAAACTTCTGTTGGAAGTCTGCCCAGTCGTAGATGTGGTTGACCGGTAGACGATCGAACCACGCTCTAGCTGGCCCAACAAGCGTCATTTGGAACATGTAACACCACGTAGGTTCCGTCCAATTGCTGACGGTTGCCCCCGCTATGAATCTGTTCAAATGATCATCTGGGTCAGATATACCATCATATGTGCCTATGTTGGACATTTGTTTGGCACTTTTTGGGGCAATTGCTTCCGCAATGTCCCTTGCAAATTTGAACGTTCCCGCATTTGCAACAGTTGGTCTAAATGTTTTGGAGAAGTCACGTGGGCTTCCACCTGTGTTTTTTGGTTTGAAGGCTTCTCCAAAACGCCTTCTCGGTTGGGAGTCCGTTTCCTTACGCTTCCCTTTTGCCCTATGGCGAGGGTTCGCGTCGGTGTCGGATTCCTCCGAGTCATCGTCCAAGTATTCTTCGAATTCGTCAGCCTGTTGGACGGAACGCAAGCGTTCGTCCAACTCAGCTTGGAATTCCCTCTGACGTGCCTCCGCCCATGCGTTAACTTCATCGAGTGTTTGGCGGGGGAGTCTTGTTCGTTTCTCTAACTGGGTATCGGTGAATCCCAGTGAGCGATTACTTACTACACTTGCCCCAGCTTGGGTAACTGGGGTAGTGTTCGTAAAATTTACTTCACATGCCCCGGCTTGGGTAACCGGGGTAGTGTTTGTAAAGACTGTGTAGCCGGTATTCCCCCCAGTAGCTGGGGTTGTGGTTACCGGAGTTTCTTTAACCATCTTTCCAGAAGTTTGAAAAAACTGAAAGGAAATGAAGTTCTAGCTTTTATGCACGGATGGCGCCAATGAAGAAACACTAACCGGACCCCGGGCAGATTACGGGTAACCTGGGGGTTAGATAGATGTTTCCCACGAGGGGTTAGACCCAGCAAAGATGGTTCTTCTGATAACCTGCAAAACAGACACCGTGAGCTTGTCACTGAGAAGGGGGGGGGGTTCCTCCTTGTGACCACCCTCCGGCGTGAGAATCAGACTAGATTGCTCTTTAAATATAAATGTATATTAAGAGATTGCTAGAGCAGATATCAGGTATATATGATGATAATATGATAAGATGAGATGATCATACCATTTGGGGTATTTATAGCCGAAGGTAGGTTTCCAAGGAGGTGTGGCCGGCTGAATAGTATTCCTGTTCCACCAACTGTGGCCTACGCACGTGCCCTGCTGGTAGTTGGTGGGTAGGCAGCGGCTGACAGTGACCAGGCCTGCTGTGTACTATTCCTTTTCCACCAACTGCTGGCTATGCACGTGGTATGACAGGAGTTGGTGAGTAGGCAGCGGCTAATAGTGACATACAGTACAGGAGCATGCTGCTCGCCATACTGTTGTCGATAAGCTGTCGTATCTTTAGTCAGATCTTTTGCCCATACCTCGTCAGGTACAGTACAGAAGATCTTCCCGTATCGTACGGACTGGCTTAGTTGGGAGGGAGTATTCCCCCTCCCGCCTTTGTGCGGGATTGTTCCCGGCTTTGCTCATTCCTTCAGGTGACACTGAATGATTGAGAGCTAAGTGCATTGTGCGTGTAGCCTTGCTGCGCGGGTGGCCTTCCCTGATGGCTTGTATCCGCAGCTGCGGGAACAGGCAGAGTCCTTCACCATTGGGAGGCATTTCCTGCGGGAACAGCTTGCGTACTGCGCGTAAGGACGTCACGTCTCTGAGCATGGTGGGTCATGCGGATCCAGTTGGTTTCTGCGCAGACGTCCCTCTTCAAGGTGAGTCTTGCGGGTCCAACTGGGCTCTGCTGGGACCTACCTCTTCAGGTGGCAACACCAGAAAGTGGCACAGGATTTGCAAATCTTGACTTAGAAGAAGAGAGAACCGAAGGCCGGCACACCGCGGGGATACCGCAGCTCATTAATGTATTAGAAGCCATTCCAGAATTAAAATTGAATCTGGAAATGGAGAACTTTGGTTGGTAACGATGAATAATAGTTGTGGTGCATGTAATATGGTGGAGATTTTGTGGTGGTGTAATGCAATATCCAAATGCTGATTGTTATTGGCTAAGTGTTAAGGGATACTGGCTTGTTACTGGACCACGTGGACGGTTCATCCAGATCAAAATGCTTGCGTGGCAGGTGAGGGTAGTTTTGGAATTTAGTTTGTGTTGTTTGATTTTTTTGGTCAATTGGTGGTTGATGTTATTTTTATAGGGAATCAAAAGTTGTGGTCAAGAATGAGTTCGGATGGGTTGTTTTGTTGCATTATTTTTTTATCACAAATATATCTTTGATTTTCTTTTTGTTATTATCGTTTATAAAAGATTAGCTAAATGCATATAACTAACATTACCATAATGGTATTTTCCTTACATATTTTATTATTATTATTATTATTATTAGCTTTTATATTGCGATTAAACTGTGACCTTATTATTAATATTATTATAATTAGTAGTAGTTTTTTATATAACTGTTAAACTTTGATTTCCTTTTTTTTTTGCTTCATACACATGTTCTTAGAGCCGAGGGTCTCTCTGGAAGCCACCTCTTTATTCCTTTGGATAGAGGTACGGTGTGCCTACATCCCACCCTCCCAAGACCCTACCTATAGCTCTGCTGTCGGTGGGATTTTACTGGGTATGATTGATTGATTGATTGATATAACTAACATTACAATATTAACGAAGTGTGACATTATTCCAATCACTCTAACGTTACTCCTTTATTATTATTTATCATTCTTACCCGGTAGAATTTGTAATTAAGAACCCATTGGTAATGTTAATTAGTTATTTCTTTATTATGTTTTATCAAAATTATTAGTTTTCTTTGAATATTTCTCAATCATATAGATTCCAATGTAATAGTGTTTTAGTTGTTAATTCTCTATATCTTTTTTTTCTCTATAATATATAGAATATGTGGTTATAAAGGTTTCATTGTAAATGTTCTTAATTTCTATCAACAAATTAAAAGTTAACTTTTAAAGAGAGTGATGTAATGATACACACCTTATTCCTCTTTGTTTTAAATTTTGCTTACATGTTTCTTAATCTAATATAACATATAATTTATCTGATTTTGTTAACTAGTAGGGAACTGTTATGTCCGTTGAGTTTGTATTAATAGGTTATCATAGTTAACAGAACACAAAAATGAAATAAAAGTTAGATTTACTAAGGTATGTTTGGGCATGAAGCTTTTAGAAGCTTTTAAGAGCTTCAAGCTTTTAAGAAAAAACTTTGTTTGGTTCAAGAGCTTGAAACTTTTAGGTTAGTAGAAAAAGCTTAAAGCTTAAAGCTTCTACTAGTAGCGTTTAGAAAGAGTTACAAGCTTTTAGTATTTTAATTTACTTAAATAACCTTCCAAAATAAATACATTTACTAATATTGTTTTTACTTTTGCCAATTTTAGTAATTTTATACATTTTAGTAAAAGCTCCTGCTACTTTGCCAAACATCTAAATATATATAAAAAGCTACAACCACCGGCCCCTAGCTACCAGCTATAGCTTCCAGCAACCAACTTTCAGCCACCAGCTAGTTTTGCCAAACATACCCTAAATACACATATGACGTTCCTTTACTTTAGGATTAAGTTCTTAAACTTCAAATACACGTGTAAAGTGCCTTGACTAACTTCACGATGAATCTTGTGGATTTCAAGTATATTAATGAGGTTTCTCAACCTGAAGGTAAAACTCATAGCGTTTAAGTGTGTCTGTGAGGTTCCTCGAACACTACGTGAGAAACGACTTTTAGCCACACATGTCTTCTGGGCGATCTGCCATACTTCGGCATAAATGTGTGGCTAAAAGGTCTTAGACCGCGTTTGAAAACCTTCCAGACTAGTTTTGGCCACACATGTTTTTCTTCATGTGACCATTCTATACCGACTTAGGTACTTTTCGCCACCCTTTGAAAAAAACTGTGACATAAACTAGCCACATTATATAAATGTGTGGCGAAATGTGACCTACAGTCATAGTTTGTTTGATCTTTAATACATGTGACCAAAAACGCATGTATTAGCCACACTCTAAGGGAAAACTGTGACATTTAACTAGCCACATGTTTTAATAGTGTGGCCAAATGTGACGAACAGCTATTGTATTGATAAGAGATGTGTCTAAAAGGTAAAATATATAGCCACTTATATTACGTTGTGTGACCTAATGTCACATTTGTTAGCCAAATTTTTAATAATGTGGCAAAAATATGACGAATAACCACTCTATTTATTAGTTAGGTGGTTAAAACCTTAAAACACATGGCCACTTATACGAGGTTGTGTGACCAAAGAGTAGTTTAGTTTTATTTTTTCTAAGTTTTATATTGTCACAGATACATTAATTATGTGTGGCTGTAAGTGATAAATGGTTATAGTTTAATAATATTTAAGTGTGTCCAAGCGTAATTAATGGCCACACTTTGATTTGACGAGTGGCTAGATCATCATTGTCTTTTCAGTTTTTTGTGCTGCCAATTTCAAATTGTCAGAGAAATGTACGAGTGGTTTCCAATGGTATTTAAATACCACTCACGGTTTCCGATTTCCCCCATCTCCTCAGAAAATCCAGCAAATCACAATCACAATCCACTATCTCACCTTCATCTGATTTACGAAAATGGCTTCAACATGGATTGTACGTGAACCACGTACTCATGCCCCCATCTACTATGACCCCACCCTCTTCACCATTGTTTTCTACTTTGATTTTGGCGCCGCCCGGAAGAATCAAAGGGTGAGGTATGTGGACTTTGTCCACCCTCAAACCTTCATGTACCAACAACTTAACCGAATGGTTAGGTTTCTTAGGTACACCAATGCTAACAATTTCAGCATTGTGATGGAAGCCCCGGGCATCGAGGTTGCCTGGATTGGGTTGGACAGAATAGAGGACTTCAAGGTTGTGTCCCTTTATGGGGCATTCCATACAGAGGTGAACATTCACCTACGAAGCCTTAAGGACTCCACCTATACCTCGGACAACATGTGGGAAAGGATCATGCCCTCTCGGACTCCAGAAGAGAATCTGGTGGATGTATATCAGATATGAATCTGATGGTAGGAATTAGCTGGTAATAATTTGTAATTAGTTTTTTTATATACTAATGTAATATAAATTAATAATTAACTATAAATATATTTAATATATTTTGGTTATTCTATTAATTGTGTTGATGATGTTGTATTTTATATTTGTTGCTTTTTTGGTTTCAGCATTGCACTTGATGTTTGAATGTGTGTATTAATTAATTAGTTAATGTTTGTTTGAACTTAACCAAATGAAATAGACTAGGGGTGCAAACGAGCCGAGCTGCTCGCGAGGTACTTGAGATCGGCACGTGAAAAAGCTCGATCGAGCCGAGCTTAAACAAGCCTGATACCGAGCTCGAGCCTAAAAGAAAGCTCGTTTAATAAACAAGCCCGAGCCCGATCTTTAGTTATCGAGCACGAGCCGGATCGCGAGCCTAAACGAGCATGTCATTATATATATATATATATACATATATATATATATATATATATACATATATATACATATATACATATATATACATATATACATATATATATATATATAAAGATCCTACGTGCCGCGATGTAGTCGCTCCCCCTTTTTAGGAGTCACCAGATTTGCTTGATTTTTAAATGGAGGCTTCTCATTAATTTGATCCGAATTCACGAGTATGGGTCTCACCAAATCCAGATATTCCTTAAACGAGTTATAACATCTCATTAAATTAAAAACTATGCTCACGAAATTATTTATGTGAAAATCCTATAAAATAGGATATACTAAAATTATTATATGATTTTTTTAAGAAAAGACATTATTTATAAGAAACAATTTTATAGTAAAAAGAATAAGCGGGTCTTAGATCTCAACAAACCCAGATAACTTTTAAACCGGGTTATAACATCTTAGTTATTTGTGAACCCCTTTTATCATCAAATTTCAAGTATATTATAAATTTCTTTACAATAAATAAATAAAATTAAACTCTAAAAAATATATTAATATTAAAAACGAATAATATAAAACAGCCCCGTAATACACGGGATAAAAACTAGTATATATATAAACGACAGCATAAAAATCTTACGTGTCGCGATGTGGTCGCCCCCCACCCCCCTTTTGACGTCACCAGATTTGCTTGATTTTTAAATTGAGGTTTCTCATGCATTTGACTCGAATTCACTGGTATGGGTCTCACCAAACCTAGATAATTCTTAAACGAGTTATGACATCTCATTAAAATTAAAAACTAGTCTCACCAAATATTTTATATAAAAATCCTATAAAGTGGGGATATACTAAAAATTAATATATGATTTATTTAAAAAAAGATATAAATTATTTATAATTACAAACCAATTTTATAGTAAAAAAATAAATGGGTTTTGGGTCTTATCAAACCCATATAGTTTTTAAACCGGGTTATAAAATCTCATTTATTTGTGATACAATTTATCATCAAACCATAAGTATATTATTAACTTTCATACAAAAAAAATTCAAAAAATAAATAAATATTAAAAACAAATAATATAAAACAACCCTCACAATACAGGGGATAAACACTAGTATATATATATATATGTATGTATATGTATATGTATATAGTTTTATGGAAAATAATAACTAAATAACATATATTATTGTATATATAAATTGATTATGAAAATAAATATACAAATATAATCATAAATTTATATGTTACACATAATCGTCATGTTCACAGATTTCTTATGAAACGGGGCAGCTGCAACCCTTGGTATTTTACTGTTGTTAAAACTTTTAAACATTGGGTACTCGAGATTGGCTCGTGAAAAAGCTCGATCGAGCCGAGCTTAAATGAGCCCGAGCCCGAGCTCGAGCCTAAAAGAAAACTTGTTTAATAAACGAGCCCGAGCCTGAGTTTCAGTTATCGAGCTCGAGCCGGTTCGAGAACCTAAACGAGGCTGTCATTTATATATATATATATATATATCATTTTATGGAAAAAAATAAGCAAATAACATATATTATTTTATATATAAATTTATTATGAAAATAAATACACAAATATAATTATAAATATATATGTTACACATAATCGTTATGAAACGGGTCAGCTGCAACCTTTGGTATAAGTTAAACGAGTTTAGCTCGGGCTTGACTCGGCTCGTTTGCACACCTAAAATAAACATGCACTTCTATTTGAACAAACCGGCATATATAAGTAGTAATAGTGTTAAAAACAACCAGTATTTCGTTACTTAATAAATAAGTACAAAGTAAAGATTGGTGATATCATGTATCACTACTAAATTTAAACATTATTGACATCTAACTAGGCAAACAAACTACCGCGTCAATACACACATTAATGCTCATGTTTGAAAATAAATGCTTGTCAACAACCCCGACATCGGTGTCCATCGCCATAATTTGTCTTCTGGAACCCTCAGTTATTGTAAACCAGCAGTTCTTTGCAGGTGCTCTCTGATGATCAACGACCTCACCAGCAAATCTGTAACAGTAGACAGAACTGCTGGTTTTGAATCAGCAGTACTATGCAGGGTTTAATCTCCATTACGAATAGTTGTAGGCTTTTCCTTGGGCCTCCAGTAATCATCTGGGGACTCATTACGAAGCAGTTGATTTGGTTGTACACGTGACAATCTATTACCCTCATGAGAGAAAGTTACTGTACTAAATTCCTCATCGACCTCGTCATATGAATGTCTATAATTCTTGGGTGGAGTCATGAGGACAACATGCTTTTTTCTATCAAGCTTATCTTGAACATAAAACACCTAGTGTGACATTCGTCAAATTTGAGTCTTGTTTTATATTCATTTTGTAATCTGTAACATGTATATTTTTTTCGCGTTTTATTTAATAAAGTATCCTTCGTAGTTATGGTTAAGCTTGTAAAACCGAACCAGCATTTTGTCAAATTATTGATGTTATAACTCTAGCGTGTGTGGGATTTGTCAGTATACAGTTATTTGTAATTTATGAGCTCGGTTAAGTAAACGTTAGGGACTAAAGTGGATTTCTTTAAAGCTATACAATTTTTAAATCAGTTTTAACTAAATATCAAACATGAGGGCCAGAGTTAAACATTTATAAACTACCTATATAAACAAAAAAAAACCTAACCCTAACCATTTATAAACCGAGCCGCCACCTGCCGTTTTCCGGTGAACTTGATGTTCCGGCAAGAAGCCGGCGACGCCAAACACCACCGACGCGCGCCACCGACCTCCGACCCACTCACCCTAACCCCTTAATCCAGCCCCGTCCCTCCTTTTCTTCCGTTTTTTCTGCGACGCCACCACCATCTCGGCCGTCTTCCTCCCCTTCTTCCGACATCGGCCACTCCCTATCCTCTCCGCACGATTTTCCGGCACCACCTCCCTTCCCCCGTTTTTCCGGCGACCGGAAAAACCCGGCCCTCTCTATGCTCCGTCACTCTCTCTCTCTCTCTGTTCTCTCTTCGTCACTCTCTCCCTCTCTGTACTCTCTCCGTCTCTCACCCCCCCTTCTCTCTCCCCGTCTCTCTCTCACTCTCTGTTTTGTTTTTCCGGCGCGGCTCCGGTGACACGGTATAAAGCACGGTGGTGGTGACCCACCACGTCTCTGGCAGCCTTCATCTCCCACGACTCGTGAACATCTAATAGGTAAATAAATTAAGGCTTCGGTTTGTTTTGTTAACAAAATTATCCAAGTTAATAGTATTATTATTAATATCATATTTATTATCTAAATTATATTATTATTATTATTATTATTTTTAACTATTTGTACTACTAATGTCATATTTATTAATTGATTTTTAATATGGTGAACTCGTTTAGAAACCGAACCAAAATTTAGTATGGTATCATTATTATTGTCAATACTACTTAATAATGTTATTATTAACAATTAATAAAGCAAATTAATATTATTATTATTAATCCCTATGAATATTATTACTTTTGGATACACATATTATCTACTTGTTTTATTGAACCGAAATCCATGTCGGGCCTAGTTACCATTTAACGTCATCGTTACTCGAGTTATATTTTTATAACTAATACTATTATTATTAAAATGTTATAAGTAAGTTACTATCATTAATATGGCATATATAATTATAATAATAATAATTATTATTAGTAAGATTCATAAATCTATTAATAATGTATTCAACAACAAAAGTAATTACTATTATATTTATTATTATTATTATTATTATTATTATTATTATTATTATTATTATTATTATTAGTTTTTAACAACAATTCTCGATTGGTATTATATTTATATATTATTATCATAATTATTTTTTATATATATATAACATATTTTTTTTAAAGTCATTATTATCCTTACTATCCTTATCATTAACAACATTATTATAAGCTTTATTACCAAATTTATTTTTATAAAACCGAACTCTTGATTTAAACCCGTCTTGTTTTTAGTTAATATTGGGTTAGCTATTTAAAAGCCCAATAAAATAATATTTTATTATCAATTAAGTACGAGTCCCTAATCGTTAATGAATCAACCGGTAACCCGATTAACAATCGAACTTTCTCGTTCAATGTTTCAAATGTAGTTTCAACTAAAAGTTCAAGATCATTAATAAGATCATTAATATTTTATTTATTCATTTTTAATTAGCTTTCAAGTTGGATTCGTTCGTTTCGTTCACAAGCTTTCTATATGTCGATCACTTATTAGTTCTCAATTCGTCAATAGAGGTGAGTACTTTCATACTCCGTTTTCCATCTTTCGTTTTGGGGTGACATTTCTTACTTATCAAACTAAATTCTTTATTTACTTTAATCTTAAACCCACAAAACGTGATTGTATACCTTACTTAAATAATTGCTCGATTTGGTGTTCTATGCTTACATGCTTATGTGTTTATCGTTTTTGGATGGTGGAACTATAAATCCTAGACCATTTGGCAACCCCTCATGGCAAGGTGTCGTTAACGTAATGCAATTAACGATAACTATAAAATCCTAGACTACTTGGCAACCCCTTATAGCTAGGTGGCGCTAATGTGTTTAGCGATTGTCTATTTATCCAAATCTAGTGCTTTTATCTATTGTTTTGTATACAAGGTTTGTGGCTTTTCTTACTATATACTATTGTTGCTCAAACTTATGAATTGCTCACCAACCTTTGTGTTGACAAACTTTATTTTATGAAATGTTACAGGTTTGACTTTTGTTGACTCGAGGACTTGACGAAAAACGTTACCAAGACAATTAGGGTATTAGTAAAACCAACAATATAAATGTTACTTGTATTCAATTTGTTTGTGTGAACGATATGTGTTGATTGTTGATTTATGAAATAAATGAGATGATTAAATATTGTCAGTTTAAATAGTATCTTGTATTTTTGGGCAATCCGTTGCACCCCGGCATGTTTCGCCGCCTTTGGTTGGGGTGTGACACCTGGCGTGCTTGCGAGGCCAATATGAATGGATCATCCTTGGGGCAAAATTTGTTTAGGTCGACTGACGTGTAACCAAGAATATCATGTTTGACATGTTTACGGTCAACTTATCGGCACATGAAGACCGGAATTCTTTTAGTATGATAATCTAGGACCCATATCGCTTGCAAAACCCCAAAATAAAAGTTTTATCCATAGGTCACCATCTCTTTTTTTATGTGCATGTCATCCGCCTCTACACCAACCCCGCTATTCTGGAAAACTCTACCATCATGAGATTTTGTACGAAATGCAAAACCGTTGATGTTGTTTGTATACGTTGCGGTGTACTCTGTGTGCAATCCACTTTATGGTTTCCGATATAGAACCTTGGGAGACCACTAGCTCTCTTTGAACCTGAATTTCATTACAAGGATTAGATTCACCTATATTGCAGAAACTTTAAAAGATTTTTAAAAATTATAGAAGACTTAATAAATTGATCTACCTTGCCGTGTAACCAGTCACCAAACTTTAAGGTATGCTCCTTCTCCAGCAATGCTTGTCATTTACCAGGCATTTGGTTTTTCAAAGAGGTCTTGTGTTGTCTGCAAGTAGGAGTATAATATATTAATAATTTAAAGTATATATGTTAGTAATACTTACTCGATATACGACGCTATTTCTGACATATTCTGCAGCACATAGAAATGTGCTCTCTTGAAGAGATCGAGAGAAATTTCAACTGTTTTAGTGCCTGTGACAGGAATTGTCTCCCCATTATCATCATGCTTATCATGTGGAATACCAACAGTACTCTTGATGTTTTTTTGGTATTCGCTGAGAAACTCGATTGTTTCTTCCGCAATGTTCTCCTCAGCAATGCGCCCTTTTGTAAAAGTTTTGTTTCGTACATGCCCTTTGATAACCTTCATACACCTTTCAAAGGGATAAATCCAACGAAAGCATGGTGGCCCACTGTAACACCGCGTCTTTTACCCTCTTTAATTTAAGCCTAAATCTACTAACTTAGAAAGTATAGAGACCAAAAGTGTAAATTCTGAAAATGTTGTCCTATCGCGGTACGCTACGGGGTAACACTCAATCCATTGCGTAGCGCGACGGGCTTGGTGAGTCAACTGACACGTGCCCAACACCGTGTCAACACATGGCACAATATGACAGGCCACGTGTCACCATCGCATAAGGCGGCATAAAATTGCGGCGCCGCGGTACGCGACAGGTCCCAAAGAACCGGTCGTGTACCGCGACGGGGCCCAATTTTGGCTATAAAAGGGGGGTGACGGGCATGAGCTCCATTCATCCTAAAATACACCTCTCTTTACACACACATAGCATTGGAAAGCGTGCCCCATTGCCGTAACAAGCCGACGTGTTGTTTTCTCGTATTTCGTGCAAGAAACGAAGTTATAATCAAGTAGCAATCACTTAAGCGGGTAGATCAAGATCCTACCTTTTTCTTATTATCAATCTAAGCATCCGAATTAAGGTAGGAGTTATGTTTAAGTTATTTGAATTATAGCTTAGACTATCAATCGAGGCTATGACCTTTAATCTTGATCGTATTTTACAAATCATTCACAATCATGTTTTAATAAACGTTACCTCATGATGAAGTAATGTTAAACAAAAGAGATATTTTGACGGGCATGTAGTAACTGGAAGGGGGATATCATTAGCAGTAAGTTTCTTGCCTAAGGAAAAGTAATTCGCATAAATCCCAATCAACCGAGGGACCCGTTTACTTACCTGGAGAAACTTACCAACGTGATAGAACCTATTTGGCCAAAGCATGCTATATCAAACGTCACATAAAACAAGTGTTTTCATTCACAATCAAAGATAAACGATTTCAAGGTTAAGTTTACCATCGTAGCTTAACATTATTCAAAACATTCATACAAACCTATTTATGTATAGGTTAAGTATCATTCACAATCAATCAATCAATCAAGGTTTCCAAACACCGACGGTACAGGTGAATACGTTAACCTTTTCAATCAGTCAAAACATATTTATACTTGATAAGATGAACGGGAGTTTGTCTTAAACAAGTCAATCAAATGCCTACATGAGATAATGTGATCTCTAAAACGTTATAATACAAAGTAGAGAATAAAATCAACTCAGACCGAATACGCATGTGTATGGATCCAAACATAACTGTTAAGCCCAATCAATCAGTCAATGGCCAGGTAGGTCGTAAGGGCTAAACGGTCATGACCAGTTCTCTGTTCAGGGCTGTGTGGCTCGGAGAATACCGTTGTGTGTGTAGGGCAGTGGTACATATACCGGAAGTAGTAAGGCTTCCGCTGAGTTTGTCGAGAAAACTATGTTTGTATTGTAATGTCATTCAAAATGTTTTATCGAGTCATACGTGTTCACCAGCATATAGCTGACGTATTTTTCCAACCCATTGCAGGTAATTAAGCATAAGTAGCATTAACAAGGATTGGAGTCTTATTGAAGATAGAAGCGCGTACAAGATGGCTCCGTTTTTGATATAAAATCCTTGTAATATGAAAACATATCATTTTGTAAATCAATACTCGGGTATTTAATTCCCGAGTAAATTTTCAATGTAAATTAATATTATATTCACTTAAAGTCTTCCGCTAAAATTTACCCATAAACTCTGATATATTTACAAAACAGGTACCAACTTGCGGTCACACGCCTAGGCCCTAAATCGGGGTGTGACACCCACATAATTTTATCTCTTTGACAAAGTGCACGGTGAAATTATGACTATTGGTGACGTAATTGGTACTTTTGTTGTTTGGCAATAAAACCTAATCTCATGTGACTAAGAGGTTTGTTCCCTTTTATTTCTATTCAAGTACAAATAGTCAAATATCACAAGAAGCATATCTTTTGTGACACGAATGTTTGTTCCTATTTTGTTCTATTCAATTACAAAATATGACATTAATTATACATATTTGTTTTTCATATTTTGTTGTTCCAGCTACCACCACTCCCATCCTAAAAAAACCCAGAGAGCTAGCAAGAAGTCAAAGGTAAAGTACACAACGATAGACATGGTGAACAAACAGAAGACAATGAGTTGTGCCAAGAAAGCCGACGCCTTAGCTAGTATATAAGCTGGTCGTTATTATGTAAATATAGATTTGCTTATATAGATTTCCTTAAGTGAATATTATTGTTAATATAATTTGTTTGTTATTTTGTTTTTCATGCTTGTTTACAACTGTTTTATACTATTGCGCAAAAAATAAAAATAATTATATATTGCCTAATTACACAGTATTGGGCACATAGAAACACATTAAATAGGTATGGCCAAAATTAAGACAATAGCCACACTTCAAATTACAAAAATTCGAGTCTATAAATAACCATTAGCCACAACACAAACATTGTTGTGTGACGGAATGATAACAAAGTTGATTGAGATAACAAGTTATGTGTGGCTAAAAGTGTGACATGTCCACACCGAAAACACAAAAATTTGTGTGGCTATAAATAACCATTACCCACACCATGCTTGCTTTGTTTTTTGTGTGTATGACGAAATCATATCAAACGTCATATAAAAAAATCATTAAGGGTATGTTTGGTTGAAAGGAATGGAATAAAGGGGGAATGGAATGGACAAATGAATGAAATGGATCATTACCATTCCTTTGTCTTGTTTGGTTAACATATGGGAATGAAATGAATAATTACTTTATGTTGTTTGGTATCCGAAAAAAATTTTAGGAATGAAATAGAAATAATAAAAATATTCTTATCCTAATATATATATTTTTTTAGAAAATAAAAACTGAAATGGCGACGGTGGAGGTAGCTCTGGAGATGAAAATGGTGGTGGCGGTGGCGACGGTGGTGGTGGCGATCAGGCGGCGGGGGTGGTGGTTGTGGTGGTGGTGGTTAAGCGATGGTAGCATTAGTAGTGATGGCGGTGGTAGGGTGGTGATGACGGTTGTGGTGGCCAGGCAGTGATAGTGGTGGTGACGGTTATAGTCGGGTGGCGATGGTGAAAATGGTTGTCGTGGTTATGACGACGATGGTGGCGGTGGTAGCTTTGGTGTTAAGGTGGTAGTGGTTGTGGAGGTGGTGATGGCGACGGTGGCAGTCAGGTGGTGGTGGCGGCGACAGTGGTGGCGGCGGAGGTGGTGGTGACGGTGGCGGTGGTGGCCAGATGATGGTGGTGGCTATGGTAGTGGTGGTGGTGGCGATGGTTGTTGTTAGATGATGGTGTAGTTGAGAAAGTAGGTTGAAGGAGGAATGGAATGAAAAAAAAGAAGGAGGATGGGAAGGAATGGTTTTGATGGAATGGGATTCCATGTGTAATGGATGATTCCATTTCATTGTGCAACCAAACACCTCTTATTTCATTCCCACGTAATGAATCATTCCATTCCGCCTGTCATTACTGCATAACAAACGCTACCTAAGTGTGACTAAATGGCATAAAATAACCACTCTACATATTTTCGTGTGTCCATCACTAGCCATTGGCCACATTTTCATCACTTGGTTTTTGTTTGTGTGGCGGAACGAGATGAAATGTTATTGGAAAAATCACTATGTGTGACCAAAAGTATGATAATAGCCACACTTTATATTACAAAAACATTATATGTGACAAACGGTAAGACAATGGCCACACCACAAACTACAAAAGACTGTTTGAGTGGCAAGTTCACATTTTTAGCCACATTGACGATAACCTTCAGTGTCTATATGATATGATTAGCCACACAATACATCACTATGTGTGACGAAAAGTTTGACAATAGGCACACTTTAAATTACGAAAAGCATTATGTGTGGCAAACGGTAAGACAATAGCCACACTATAATCTACAAATGAGTGTTTAGTGGCAAGTAAACATTTTTAGCCACATTTAATGTAACATCCAGTGTCTATATGATATAATTAGTCACACTATTATTAAATTCAAGTTGCTATTGCTTTGCTATAGCCACACAGTATAGGTCACAATGCTCGCTTACCACAACCCTATTGACCACATTATTATAAAATTCATGTGGCTTTATATATGCAATGGTCACACCTAGTAAATAGTCATGTGACCATTTCTACCGTTTAGCCACACTTATCGGAGAGGCTTCTTGATGGCCAGCAACTAATGCTGGTACCCTTTAGCCACATTTCTAACAACATAAGGCCACTAAAAACTGTGTGTGGCCATATCGATGTCACGACCTTTGGTCACACATGACCTGAACCAGACGTGTGTAGCTAAAGGCCTACGACCACACTTTTTTCGTGTGACCAAAAGTCATTTTTCACGTAGTGGAATGTAAGATGAAGCTCATAGCTTTCAGGTGTATTGGCGAGCCTCCTTGAACCTAAGTTGAAGTCCATACATTAGCGATCAGGTTTCTCAACTCCTTGAAAAACCTCGTGAGCCGTGACCTTAAAATGTACATGTAAATTTACTTGCAACATTCACTAAAATCGTATCACACTCCCCTATTGAAATCGGAATTAATATTTTATTCATGTATAGATAAGCACAATAAAAGATACAATCATCAAAATCGTGAAGGCCTAATGGTGCGTTTGTTTCACGGAATAAATGGAATTGGAATTGGAATTTGCAGAGGAATTGGAATTTAAAGAAATTTGAATTGGAATTTAAACATTCCCATAACCAATTCCATCTAACGTGTTTG
Source organism: Bidens hawaiensis (assembly GCF_021521415.1). Taxonomy (NCBI): domain Eukaryota; kingdom Viridiplantae; phylum Streptophyta; class Magnoliopsida; order Asterales; family Asteraceae; genus Bidens; species Bidens hawaiensis. The sequence goes on along the minus strand of NW_027491058.1, from coordinate 818,486 downwards.
GTTGGCCAATGAGTCGGAGGCAATCACTTTGACCCACTCTACCGACGACCCACAACGTTTTTTGACGATCCGGCCCGCTGATGATCCGAACTGCCTCCACCCGACACGACCCGGCCCGCTTTCGTTTTTTTTGTTTCATTATTTTTTCCAGTTTCATTTCGGTTCATTTTTTTTGCTTCAGTTGGTTAGTTTACTGGGTTTTGTTCGGCTCGGTTTCGATTTTTTTGGTTCATTTAGGTTGGTTTTTCATTTTCTGTTTTCTTCGAGTTTGTTTTTTTTTTTTTTGTTCAGTTTTTTGGGTTTCGGTCCGTTTCGGTTTTTTTGTTCATTTAAGTCGTTTTTTTCTATTTCTGTTTGGTCCAAGTTCTCTTTTTTTTTTGCTTATTTTCTTCATTTTTTTGGGTTTCGGCCCGTTTTAGTTTTTTTGGTTCGTTTATGACGTTTTTTTTCGGTTTATGTCTGGTTCAAGTTCGTTTTTTGCTTATTTTATTCAGTTTTTTTGGTTTCGGCCTGTTTCGGTTTTTTTGGTTCGTTTATGTCTTTTTTTTGTTTGTTTCCGTTCGGGTTTAATTTCCCTTTTTTTGTTTCATTTAGTCGGTTTACTCGGTTCAGTTTAACTTTTATTTTGGTTAGTTTTTTTTGTTCGGTTTATGTTTTTTTTCTTTTTCGTTTTGGTTAGTTCGGTTTTGTTTCATTTTCGTTTCTATTCTTTGTTTCGTTTTGGTCCATGAAATGGCCGAGGCGTCGGCGGACCGGGTCGGGTTGAGCCGAACTGACCCTGCGTCAAACCGAACGCAAACTGACGCGGGGCGCCGAACTGAATGCGAGCTGACCCGGGGCGTTGACCCAAACACGACCCGACCCGGAGCACTGAGCTGAAAGCGCTAAGACTCAGTGTGTCGACCTGAATGTGAACACACCCGAAATGTCGACCCGAACGTGACCATGTTAGTCGCCCAATTGAAGATTCCATCAAACTTACTTGAATTCATTCACATGATGGAAGGATTTAGAATCCCTTTGTTTAAAGAAATTTGAAGGAATTGAATTCCAATTTCAATTCCTTGTCAACCGAACACACCAAAATGGAATTAAGATTCCAATTCCAACGAAACGAACACGCCATGTCATGGGATTTTAATTCCAATTCCTTTGAATTCCCACGAATTATGTGAAACAAACGCGCCCATAGTTTTCTCCAAAATTCAAATTAGCATTATATTCATATATCAATTAAAAGATACCATCAACAAAATCATGAAAGCCTAATATTTTTCTCCATGTTGATTTTTCTTCCAGGTTCATTGGCATGTTATATGCCATATCAGGGTAAAGTTAAAATACAAAGGACAACAAAAATGAAAAGGGTGAGAAGAAATCCAATCCATTGATCTTAGATTTGAATGGCTGAGGTTAATTTAATAAATAAAAATTGATGGAAAGGGCATGAAGGTAATAACACACCTTTGTTGACTTTCTCTCTCTACATGCAAGGCACATGTCAATTCCCCCATCATTTTAAAATGTCCATAACTTTTTCATACGACATTATTTTTTTAAATTATCATAATAATAAGCGTTTTTTTATCTTTAATATGAGTATCATATTGTTATATAAAAATAAAAAAAAATTAATGGGTTTTGTTAATTGTGTACTTTTGTTGTTCATTGTGTCTTTTAGTTGAGTTTTCATATGAATTGTATTATAGATTTTGAACATTATATTTTTCAATTGGTACTCATATTAAAGACAAAAATTAAAACAAATATTACGTCATTGTGTCGTTTTGTTCGTCACTAAATTTTAGTCATTGTGTAATACGTTCATTGTCTTTTATTCGGATTGACATATGACAAATTCATTTAATTTGAGAAAAATAGTATTGCGTTCATTGTATATTACGTTCAAGTCATTGTGTAATATGTTGTTTCCATTGTGTTTTACATTTCAAGTCATTGTGTTATATATATTCACCATTGTGCCTTACGTTTTAGGTCATTGTGTTATACGTATTCACCATTGTGTCTTATGTTTTAAATCATTGTGTTATACGTATTCACCATTGTGTTTTACGTTTCAAGTTATTGTGTAACATGTATTAATCATTGTGTTTTATGTATTAGATAATTTGTTGTTATTTTATCATTATTTTTACATATTATTATTACACAACAGTGTTATTAGTATTTAAAAAAAACATAATGATGAGTTGAAATACACAATGAAGAAAAAACACAATGACGAAAAAAGACACAATGATAAGCGAAAAGACACAATGGTGTGCGAAAAGACACAACGACGAAATAAGACACAATGATAAGCGAAAGACACAATGGTGTGCGAAAAGACACAATGACGAAAAAAGACACAACGATAAGCGAAAAGACACAATGGTGTGCGAAAAGACACAATGATGAAAAAGACACAATGATGTGTGAAAAAACACAATGACGTGATTTTTGTTTTAAATTTTATATAACAAAAATCATGCTCATTAATGATAAAAAAACGCTTGTTATATTGATGATTTTTTTAAAAAAAAAATATCATACGAAAAAGTTATAAACGTTCTAAAATGATGGGGGTATTAACATGTGCATTACATGTGGAGAGAGAAAATGTGTACAATTACCTCTATACCCTTTTTCTTTTGGTCCCCACTTGACACATGTCAATTATTTATGGCTTCTCACACTTCTCATTTTTGTTACCCTTTGTAGAATAACTTGACCCTCCCATATAGATGCCAAATAGGCTCTATTTTCGTGGGACTAGGTAAAATACGATAAGAACTGCAAAAATTCAATACCCAAACATGAAAAAAAAAACAAAATATCATGTCAAACATATGAACTCAAACACAAAACAAATATATACGAGTTTTGCAAAAAAAAAATGACCACTATTGTTTACTTAGTAATACTTAAAATTACAATAAAAAGGATACTAATTTATATAAAACAATATTTTTTAGAACGACGACTTTCTTGTGTTTAGGCCATCACATTTCTTAAATTTGGTGAGTTATATTCCCACTCTGGCCAGACTATGTTATCTTAACTAGACCCACGTTGTCTTCAGAGTTTGGCTTGGCGTCCTATGGGAAATCATACCGCCGGCTACCACTTGACAGTTGTTGTGCCACCACAAAGACTGAACTATCTAACGTAACACACGATACACGATGAGGCGAAAACTAGGACGTTCGAGATTCAGACCGACAACCTTACATAAGGCTTTACTCAAATATTTTATTATCTTAATCCTCCAAAAGTGATGATTCAACTTGAATATCTAGTTCACCTCTGGAAAAACTGTTATGCCTTCTACTTGTAGGTTGCAATTTATTTCAGTCAAAGGGTAAAGTTAAAATACAAAAAAAAGACAAAAATGAGAAGTGCGAGAAGGATTTGTGACACATAAAAAACCCCTTAAAAATAAATTAAAAAAATAATAAAAAATCATAACTTAAAATATAAAAAAAACGAAAAATTTATAAAGATTAAAATGTTTCCCTCGTCATTTGCGTTAAAAAATCGACGAAAAAACACAATGACGAAAATGAACAAAACGCACAATTATAACTAAAACAATACACAATAGGTCACAAAATTTAACACAATGCCGAACAAAATATAACACAATGTTGAGTAATATAATACAATATTAAGAAAAAATACACAATCAATGACGAAAATAAACACAATGATATACAAAAAGACACAATCATCTTTTTCACTCACAATTGTTTTTTTTAGAACAAGAAAGACGATTGAAACATTTTTGTGCTTTTACTTTTTTAGTTTTTTTAATTAAATTTTGAGTTATGATTTTAAAACTTTTTTTAAGGGGTTTTTTTATGCGGCTACAAATCCTTCTTATTCTTCTCAGTTTTGTTCCTTTTATTGAATAACTTGACCATTCAGTTAAATGCTATGCTATTTATATTATAACTATTAATTCTTAACATAAAAGTTATTTTTTTAACTGTAAACTTTTATAAATAAAGCGACAACAGCCGCACCACACCCGCCACAACACGGAGGGAGTAGCCCACCGAACAACAAACTACATGAACTAAAACTTACACCAATTCTCCCACTCTATGCTTTTACAATTAGAATGGTTTTTAAACCAACGAAAACCTAAAGATTTAATATCTCCTACAATCTCTTCAATCTTCACTTCCTTACCACCATGCATTTTGTCATTTCTCGCTTTCCATAGTCTCCAACAAGCTATAATAATGATACCGTGAAAAACCTCCTTCTCACCCGTCTCAAGTTAACGGTACTAGATAGCTCAAGAAAGTCTCTAACCTTAAAATCAAAAGTTGGAGGCCTTAAAATCAAAAGTTGGAGGAACCTTACACCATCGACTTATAAACTCCCAAACGACCGCCGCAATTGCGCAACCCGTAAAAATTGATCCGCCATCTCCCTTCTCACCTCACACAAAATGCATGAATTGTTATCAATCGAGATTTGTCTTTTTTCTAACTCCATCTTGGTCGGAATCCTATTCATCTCTGCCAATGTTGCATTTCATTGGAACTCATTTTCTCCACTTCACAATGTAATTATTACTATTATCAACACCTTGAACAAGCAAACTCTTAACAGCTGGAAGCACTTCCATTCCTCCCTTTCATTTAATGATCTAGGAGATCTCCACCACCCCTTACTTAACATAAAAGTTATATCTTAATTTTTCTACTTAAAATAAAACATATTTTTTTTAAATTAAAATAAATAAAAAGAACATATATAAGGGTAAAGTTAATATACAAAGGACAACAAAAATGAAAAGGTTGAGAAGAAATCTAATCAATTGGTCTTAGATTTAAATGGTGGAGATTGATTTAAAAATAAAAATTGATGAAAAAGACATGGAGCTAATAACCCACTTATGATGACACTCTCTCTCTCTCCACATGCAATGCACATGTCAATTCCTCTATCATTTTAAAACATCTATAACGTTTTCATACAACATTTTTTTAGAATTTTTTTTTACCATAATAACAAGCATTTTTATCTTTAATATGAATATCATATTGTTATATAAAAATAAAAAAAAGGTTGGTGGGTTTTTTTATATTATGTTATTTAGTTGTCAATTGCGTTTTTTTATTGGGTTTTCTCTATGCATTGTGTTATATATTTTGGTCATTGTGTTTTTCAATTGATACTCATATTAAAGATAAAAATTAAAACAAAGATTACGTCATTGTGTCTTTCGTTTGTCATTGTGTCTTTGTGCTCAGCATTTGCTTTATACTTGTCTTTGTGTTTTAGTCATTATGCTCAATATTCACTTAATTTGAAAAAAAAATTACTATTATGTTGATTGTGTATTACGTTCAAGCCATTGTGTAATATGTAGATTCCTTTGTGTTTTACGTTTCAGGTCATTGTGTTATATGTATTTACCATTGTGTCTTACGTTTCAGGCCATTGTGTTGTTATATGTATTCATTATTGTGTTTACGTTTCAGGTTATTGTGAAATATGCATTTATCATTGTATTTTATGAATTAGATAATTTGTTGGTATTTTTCATATTATATATATATATATATTATTACACAACGGTGTTATTAGTTTAAAAAAACACAATGATCAGTTGAAAGACACAATGACGAAAAAACACAATAACAAACAGAAAGATACAATGATAGGCAAAAAGACACATGAGGTAAATTATTTTTATTCTTTTATAACAAAATTATACTCATATTAAATGTAAAAAAACGTTTGTTATTATGATGAAGTTTATTTTAAAAAAACATATCATATGAAAAAGTTATAGACATTTAAAAAATGATTGAAGAATTAACATGTAACTTCATGTGAATGGAGAAAATATACAATATTACTTTTATCCCTTTTTCTCTTTTTCTTTAATCTCTACTTATTAATTATTATGGCTTTTCAGCCTCTTCATTTTTGTTTGACTTGTATATATACAGGCTAAACATGTTAATCCGTGAACAATTGGGTTAACATTACACCTTGTATATTATTACTAGCTGGGATTGCTTATTTTACTTCCTTATGACTTATAATTTTCATAAAAAAGTCATATGGTGTTTGACAAAATTGAAAGTTATAAGAGAAATAGATTATAAATTACACTTTTGTAACTTATAACTTATGAGAATAAGTTACAAGGAGGTGGAAATAAGGAATCCCAAACACCCATGTTTTGCGTTTTGACCTGATTATACCTGTTCTTGGGTTCGTCTCATGTCTGTCTCTTGTATTCTCAATTCTACAGTCGCTACCAACGTCAATCATCAGGTTAATTATCTTTCTTTCTTTTCAATTAAGTTCAATTGTTTTGAATCATGATTTGAATCATTTACTAATCCTATTGACTCCAATTTTATGTGATCTTAATTGATGATAAAATTATTTAGCTTCTTTACAACTTTCACCTATTGACATTGTGTGTATTTGGTGCGTTGTTTCTGTTTCAATTCTAACCAACAATACTGGTTTTGATTAATTGTTTGCTTTCTTAAAGTAATTACCACTAAATTAATAAGTTGAACAAAACTAGATAATAGGTAGGAGCATAAACTGAAATATTCTGGAGCTACAAAGATAGTTATTAAATCGTTAGCACCGCATAAAAACATTCCTCCTATAGTAGTTGTTAATACGAATAAGAGAAACTCTGTTATAGCCATTTCTATACATTCATTGTACTCTACGGATAGAGGAATACATAGAGTTGAACATAGTAAAATAAGAAATTGAAAGATTTCGTTGAAATTGTTCGTTTGGAATAACTGGGGGATGCACTGCAAATACTAACTTGGGTCATTATTGCCGAGATAATGGCCTACTTCTTCACATCCACCGTGCAATGCATGCAGTTATTGATAGACAGAAGAATCACGGTATGCACTTCCGTGTACTAGCTAAAGCGTTACGTATGTCTGGTGGAGATCACATTCATTCCGGTACCGTAGTAGGTAAACTTGAAGGGGAAAGAGACATCACTTTGGGGTTTGTTGATTTACTACGTGATGATTTTATTGAAAAAGATAGAAGTCGCGGTATTTATTTCACCCAAGATTGGGTCTCTCTACCAGGTGCTCTGCCTGTAGCTTCGGGGAAACTACAAGATCTAAAAGAATATCCCAATCCTAAGGATCCATAGGATTCATTGTGGATCCAATACAAAAATAGAAAGATTTGAGTTGTTTAGTCTTCGAGTTTTTATTTGAAATTTTCTATATCTATATAAGTATGTAAAATATATGCATGTTGGATTCGGCCCAATCTTTTTAGTAAAGATTGGGCCGAATTTCATTGAAATTCAATTAAGAGAACGAACGTTATATCTTCTTATCCTTATCCAAAGTATCCGTTGCTTGGAATTTAATCAATAGTATCCACTACATCGAATTCAAATTTGATCTCCTTCCATACTTCACAAGCAGCAGCTAGTTCAGGACTCCATTTGGTAGCCTCACGGATAATTTCATTACCCTCAATAGCAAGATCGCGTCCTTCATTACAAGCTTGTACACATGCTTCTAGAGCTACTCGATTAGCTACAGCACCAGGTGCATTTCCCCAAGGGTGCCCTAAAGTTCCTCCACCGAACTGTAGTACGGAATCATCCCCAGATATCTCGGTCAAAGCAGGCATATGGGATGGTGAGAAGATATATTTTACATCCGGGGGGGGCTATAATTGGAGATACCATTGTTTTTGGTACAGAAGTTCCTATAAAAATGGGAAATGCCCTACCTTTGAGTGCGGTTTGAACTATTGATTTACGTAATTGGAAGTAACCAATTAGGTTTACGACGAAACCTGAAAATCGATCACTGATCCAATTTGAGAACCTCTACAGGATAGACCTCAACAGAAAACTGAAGAGTAACGGCAGCAAGTGATTGAGTGTTTTTTATGTTTATGGAAACCGATTGCAATGGTCAATTAATTTATTTTCAATTAAATAAGCCTCTGTTTAATTTATATTTTATTAGATTAGTTTTAAGGTTGAATCAGTTAGTTTATATGCTTATCCTAAAAGATATGCATTATTTTTAAGTTTGTTTTGAATGATCTGTTAAAAATATAATTTTTAACTAATTTACTATCCTAATTACCTTTTTAACATCTTGAAGGTTGTTTATGTGGTTTAATTTGACCATTTGGTATACAATTTGTAATTTTTAAAGTCTGATAGCTAAACTTGCAATAGACTATGATTCAAATTTCTGTTTTTTAAAGTTGTTAGTGTTCTGTCACATAAGCTTCTTACGACTGTAAAGTTGTTAGCTAAACTTCATTATTCTTTCAGAACCTGCAATCGTTAGGTGGTGTTAACATTCTTGAACCATGCATGCATAAGAAAGGATGAGAAAACACAATGAAATAAATATTAAAATGTTTCCCTCGTTATTTCCGTTAAAAAAAATCGATGAAAAAACACAATGATGAGATTAAAGACAAAATAACGAAAATGGACAAAATACACAATTATAACTAAAAAAAACACAATAGGTCACAAAATCTAACGCAATGCGAATAAAATATAATACAATGCTGAGTAATATAACACAATATAAAAAAAGACACAATCAATGACAAAAATAAACACAAAACAAAATGATAAACAAAAAGAAATAGTGATCTTTTTCACTCACAATTGTTTTTTTTTTTTTTTTGAGAACGAGAAAGACGATGGAAACATTTTTGTGCCTTACTTTTTTAGTTTTTTTACTTAAATTTTGAGTTATGATTTTTAAAATTTTTTAAGGGGTTTTTTTTATGTAACTACAAATCCTTCTTATTCTTCTCATTTTGTTCCTTTTATAGAATAATTGACAGCTGGCTAAGATTGGTGACGCATTATTTTGGTATAACAAAGAGTATCTTTAAAAAAAAATGGATTCTAAACACACTGGAGAGATACTAAGGTAATGTTTTCTGAATTTCTTTCTTCCTTGTGTTATTAGCATTATTACATGATATTTATCTTTTATGTGTAGACACTTGGAGAAGCAGGATGAACTCTTTATGGATATTGGATGTGTATAGATCAATGTCACATGAATTACATAAACTTCAAGTAATACTTCTGCTACATGTTTTGTTTTAATTTATTTTTATCATTTTTTTTGTCAACTATTAATGGTTTTTTAACCTCTCTTTAGGTCGAAGAAGAAATGTTAATGCGCGCGTTTTATGATCTCATGGAGGCTCAAGGTCTGACCAAGAAGGTAGGGTTATACATTACTGCACTTAATCATACATATATATATATATGTATATATATATTATTTTTTCATGTTAATTGCATAACTTGTCATGTTCGGATTTTTAATGAACTTTGAGTATATCATTTTATATTTATTGCAGAAACAAAATAGAACTGATGTTTCAGAAAAAAGTGAGCCGCCCCAATCAAAAGTGTTGGTTAGTGTGGATAGCTTAGAAAAATAGTGAGGATGTCAAATACGGTTATGGCCATGTACTTTTTAAGAGGTAAATCTGGCTTGAAGTTCGGTTTTGGATAGCTACTTATTTTTATCAACATGTATAGAAAGCGTGGCTTGAAATGAGTTTTCAACTTTAGATTTTGACCCCAAAATGTTAACATATTGTTAGGACTTGAGTTATATATATAGGTGGTAAGATGAGTGGGTCGGGTAACGGGTCTAAACGTGGTGTGCTAATACAACTTACAAGTCATTTCAACGGGTCAGGGGCCTGGTTTGATATATGTTGATTTAAGATTGGACCAAAGAGTGTAAATGTCATACAATAATGTACTTGTCTGTGATTTTGTTTTAGTAAATAGCTTTTTAATCCCTTTTTGGTAAAAGAATAAGTTGGTCTCCAAAAGACCATATTGCCCTTATATGAAGACCGTCTGTTACACAAACCTGCCGCCAAAAGACCATATTGCCCTTATGGAATCCATGTAATCTCTTTTAAGTTTTGACACTTTGGACCCCTAAAGTTTGTTTACTTTTGCATTACATTATTAACACAAAGACTAAGGTTCCCTAATTACTTTTCAAGGGTTAAAGCTCTTTAAATTTCTATCCATCCAATCACTTTTAATCGTGAAATTCTTCTTTTCTCTCTCATGTAAACAAATAGAGGTGCACAAAAACTCGAATCCGGAACCGGACCCGAAATAAAATCCGGAACTGGTTTTTTCAATACCCGAGTTTTTAATACCCGAACCCGTACCCGACCCTACCCGTAGGGTACGGATAGGGTATGCATTTTGATACTAAAACCCGAACCCGAACCGGAAGCGATTTGTACCCGGTAATACCCGAAAACCCGAATCGGTTGCATACCGGAACCGAGTTTTTCCAATACCTGAAACCGGGTATTTCAAATACCTGATGTATACCCGAAAAATACCTTAATAATACCCGGAAAATATCCCTAAAAAGCAAAACCTTTTAAAAAATTCAATCTATACCCGGAAAAAAGCACAAAAAACCCACAAATAGGGTTTTTTCAATACCCGAAATTAGGGTATTCAAATACCCGGTTTCAGAATACCCGGTTCTATACCCGACCCAAACCCGACGCATAGGGTATGGTTTTTAGAGGCAATACCCGGACCCGAACCCTACCCGGTTTTTACCAATACCCGATTTTCCAATACCCGGTTATACCCGGACCCAGTTTCATACCCGAACCCGGGTATTTGAAAAACCCGATTTGTACACCTCTATAAACAAATGATGTATAATATTTTTGAATACATTAAACTTGTTGAAATACTGAACTGAATAATAGGTATAAAATTAACATTGTCGTTACAAAGTTATTTTAACATTAAGTTACTAAAACTATGTTTAAAGTTAACAGTATCACTAAAGAAAGATCACCAAATGACACTCATATTTTCTTAGTATTGTCATTCAAAGTGATACTTTAAATTTGATTTAGCCCTCCAAATCATTTGACAAGGATACATATTTGAGGCATATGTATTTGTTACCAGGATACATAATACCTATAAAATAAAAATAAAGAACATAAATGTGTATATAAAGAGTAAATACTAACGACACAGCTTTTCAACAGCAATGGTTGGCACGATCATCTAGAGAAAGTATAATTGCAACATACAAACTATTTTTGTGTTGCAAAAAAATCGATTATAGTTCAATTCTCTTTATTAAATCGAGCTTGTATCCAAATAGCATATGATTTAGTTATTTTTCCTCTAACGACCATCTAATAATGTAATAGTGACACAACCAACTGATGGCGATGATACCATTGATGGTATAGAGTTGAGTTCAACCGGTGTTTTCTCACAGAAGAAGGCTGGTTGTTTAGGCGGTGGCAATGGCCCGTCATTGCCCAACATTGATACCACTGATGACATAGTCGGTCTATCTTCCGCTTGATCTTGGACACATAACAAACTAATATGTATGGTTCGGAGTACTTCAAAGTCAACACATGAGTTGCACAAAGATGCACTAAGTAGCTCAAGAGACTTCCCTGCTTTATAGAGTCTCCATGCCTGAATCATAAGTTACACAAGGAGAAACAGTATTTGAGTAATCTCATATAATGGTTTATGAACAAGGATATATAAACTTTATTCAAATATTCTAAATTTTCAAACACCCAAACACTTGAATATCTTATTAGCGCAACTGATTATATGATCAGGTTTGCCAAACTTACATGTCCAAGAAGATTATCATTATGATCTTGATGAGTGAATCCTCTGTTTTTCTTCCCACTCACCATCTCCAGCAACAAAACTCCAAAGCTGAACACATCCGATTTTATGGAGAAGAGTCCATTTGCTGCATACTCTGGAGATATGTAACCCCTGAGTTGATATAAAGACCCTATAAGCTTATGTAATTTTAAGAAATGTGACATCAGTTCAAGTGTCCTAATAGTTTGTAAAATCTTACAAAGTCCCGACTACTTTGTTAGTATTTGCTTCATTCTCTTGTCCACGAAACCTTCTGGCCAGACCAAAGTCAGATATCTTGGGATTCATGTCATGATCAAGCAAAATGTTTCCAGCCTTCAAATCTCTATGAATAATTCGAAGGCGGGAATCTTGATGCAGATAAAGAAGCCCTCTAGCAATTCCATGGATAATGTGGAAGCGACTAGGCCAATCAAGCATCAAACTTTTCACTTCATCTGCATAAAGATCATCTAAAACATGAAGTGTGCAAATAGTAGTTACATGTTCAATTAAGAAATTGTGATAAAGATCATGTAAAGAGAATCGGACCAAATATAAATGAATTGAGGCTTTTGTTGGGCATGTACTCATAAATTAACATGAATTCGTCTCCTTGAATGCAGTAGCCAAGAAGCTTCACAAGATTTCTATGCTGAAGTTTAGCTATACATCTTACTTCATTTTTGAACTCGTCAAACCCTTGGCTTGAAGTTTTTGACAGCCGCTTTACAGCAATTTCTCGTCCTTCTAACACACCCTAACGATTATATACGGGTGGTAAGATTAATGTCACAATATTACATAGCTCAAACAGTTTTGACAAATTGTAGTGGCAAATTTAACGGGAAAGGAAGTCATTTTTATTTAATACTTTGCTTAAATTTGAATTTATTTTGGAGATCATGTAGAGGAATTAGCTGCATATAGTTGGGACAGAAAGACTACTGCTTGGTCTGACATAAGTTAATTACCTTGTAAACTGGACCAAAACCACCTTGTCCGAGCATGTTGTTGATGGAGAAGTTATTAGTAGAATTCACAATTTTTGAGAGGCTGTAAGATGGTAACTCTGCAGGTTCCTTCTGGCTTTCATTGGTATAATCTTCCTCGAGCATCTGTGCCTGTGTACCTACAAAGCTATTTATAATTAGCCTTCCTTCTAGTAAACCTCCTGCTGCTCACTGTTTATAGAAGTACAAACATGACTCAATACTCCTAACCTATTCTAAGCATAGTGGATCGTTTCTTCTTTCTCCAAATATATAAAGCTAGAATCAGGCACGCCACAAGCAAAGTAATTGAAGTTGACAAGACCACTTTGATTACCTTCTTGTTCTTGGACTCATAGCTCGGGGAACCTGCAGTGGTTTTATATAATATCAGCGAAAACTTGTTAGTACGTTTTATGTTATATCATATCTTTATTTGAAACAATAGCCAATTATTTTCCCTATCAACTAGCAAATGCAATGATAAAACAGAGGAAACAAATACTGGTTCATCATAGAAATAAACATTAAAAATATAAAAATATATATCTTCATCCAGTGACTTCATAAGGTTGAAGACAAGTTAAGGTCAATCCTTACCTTCTAATTCAGAGGCGGTCAGTCTTACATATAGTTCTCTTCCTCCACCATTCTCTCTCATGTCTTCAAGATCACCAAACCATAGCAAGCATCCGCTCTGGATATCTCGAATTGCATAAGCTGTACAAGAGCAATTCCTTTCACAGGCCGTCTGACATTCTTCAAGTGTCATACTCACGTTGTACCATGAACTCCGTGTGTCTGGCAATTTGATACCTGAAATTTTCCTAAAAGCATCCTTAACACAATCTAATGGCTCTATTCGTCTACACCCACTTGACCAATTTGTTAATCTCCATTCTTCTGGCCATCTTGGTTCAAAACCTGATAAACAACTACACACAGGAGAGTTGTTGCTGTTACAGGTTCCACCCGGGCCACAAATTCCAGAACGGACACAAACGTCATAATTCGGGTTACTTTGCCATATGACGTTTTCCTGGTCATCCCTCAAAACAAGATTCCCAGTATCCAAAAGCTGTGCCACCGGTCTAATAATATTGGAATCTGGTTACCCAGATGCCCAGATCACAATATCACCACTTATGAGAAGCAGTAACCTCCCATCACTACTGAGTTTCAACACACCCGAAGTATCGTTAATTGGATTTCCGGCGTTGGAAACCCACATATACTGACGAGGAGGTGATATCGTCTTGGACCAGATCCCCAAGAAACGATTATTTGAATCGTTAGGACTAAAAAACCCCAGTTCAAAATTACCATTAGCTGATACTATCATCTCCCAATTTCTGATGGTCTGGTTTACTGTTAAGGTGTCTACTGCAGCACAAACTGTGTGGAGGGAGACTATAATACCTGCACATATTAAAAGTTGGTTAAGCTTTAGCTTCCCCATAATCGTGTCCTTGGCCTCTGATCAATGAGTTAGTTATTCAATGATAAATTTCTCAGTAGATTTTTCATATAAAATTGACTCAGTCAGTCAATATATGATTATGTACTATAATATCGTGGTTCGCTTTTCTTTGACAACCTATTTATTTGTTCGTTCATTCACAACTATATCTACATTATTGTCTCTTATGTCCTTTAGGAGGTATGAGATTATGAAATCAGAACCTTTAACGTAATGTTTATTACTACATGATCACAAGAAACTAAACTTTTATTTTACCCAAGTACAATAAATCTACTCAATAATCATTTCCAAAAACATACACGTACCAATTGATAGAAGGGCATGGCCGTGATTTAAGGGTGTAAATTACTCATTAGCTATTTGAGTTTGGCTTGCTAAAACCTCGAATAGAGCCAGACTTAAGTGAGCTCGAGTCTAAAACAAGTTTTTTTTTTTTAATAAAGTAGCCTGGGCTCGAACTTAAACGACATTCATTTTTTTTATTTTTTTTATTTTAAGACTTTTATAAAGGTTTGAAATGATAGACACATGATCGAGGCTAGTCGGGACAAGTTACTCATTAATAAAATTCTAAGCTTGAGCATTGGAAGGTCACCAGTTGACACATTTGACCTTTCGTATAGTACAAAAAGTCATGAGATGATAAGTGTCCTTGGTTTGAACCAAATAGCAAAATGTGACACGGCACTCCACTACATGCATTTGAATTTTTCTATTTCTTGCAATAAATAAATGGTTAATTTGTGATTTATATATTGTTCCTTACTACAGATGTCACAAAATGTACATATTTATCATCTATAGCAATAGAATATAATAAAACTATTTAATGTTGTTATTACAATTTTGAGTAAAATGCCAAAATCTTCCACGAGTTTTGGTTAATAATGTGATTTTCGTTTATGACATTTTTATGTATTTAGATCATCGATGTTTTCTACTTCTTGATAATTACGTTTAAATTGTTAACTCTATTAATCATTAAGTTATAGGTAAAATTTTCTTTTATTTTTTTTTACTTATTTATTATTCTAATCACTTTTAACTCATATTTCCACATGTAGGTCCCAAACGTCCGGATATAACGCACGAACGGATTTTACATTTGATAAACGTTCGAGACGGGTGTGTGACATCATACGATCGGACAAACAATATAAAGATAATATAGATAACGAATGATCCCGTAATCGATAAAAAGATTAGTGGATCAAACGAACCGACCACACCCAAGGTGAGCTCCCCTTGGGTGGGAGATTTACACCATAGAAAACACCCACATACAATAATACATAAATCCCCTATTTAAAGCCTAACACCATATCTCCTAGAAGCCGTTTCCCCATTGAAGCTAATCGCGCGTACCAAATCCATCGTTTCGTGTCCGGTTTCTCGCCGACATAAATTATTAACTTGATCGTAAATATATAATGGGCTTCGTAATTTAATATTGCAAGTCACAACATTTTATCCTTACACCACAACCACTTTAAATGATGTAAACTCTATTAATTTGCAGCAACGGTTCACCGACCACCATCAACCGACCACAATAAGCAACAATCACCGCCACTAACAGCCACCATACCCTACTTCTAATTTTGGGGAGTCCAAGAACCACCATAAATAGATTAGAGACGGCATGATTAACAAGTTTAATCATGTCTTAAACATGTGCCATATTACCCTCCCAAACTCTAACAACCACTCCATCTTCGTATTATGAATCCGTAAATTGGTGGTGAAATCCCACCAACTCCTTGCATCTCACTTAATCCGTAGTTTATTTTGACTTATGGTCAACCGGATATATGAGCAGGGGAGGCCCGGGGATGTGCGAGCCGCACCTCCGGCTGGGGCACACAATTTTTTCGGGGGGCAAAACTTTTATATATGTGTATATATTTTTCAATAAAGAATCCCGAGTCGATCGACATCGTCAATCAGTTGATTCGATCATTAATTCTGGTGTTTAAACACGCCGAAAATACTCTCACCGTAATATCTTTGCCGGAAATCAAGCGACGTTAATGTGGAGAAGATGACTTAAGTTTAAAGAATGGCAAAAATAATTCATGCTCTATATTTATAATTAAACCTATTAGTTATATATTCACCCTTTTTAGTTTTACTTTAGTTACACTTCACTCTTAACATAATAACTTTTATTTTTACAACATACCAAATCCTTTTATTAAGTTCAAAAGATTATTTTATATTAAAATAATATATTAATTCTCATAAATTTTGTATTAATAAATCATATAAGTATTTAATTTTAGAGTTTCGAAAATTGGGGTATTACGTTAATACTATATATATTTTATATGTTTTTAGCTATAACATTATCATCATTTATAAAAAAATATCCTGTATATTTCGTTATTAATTAAAGCTTGTGGGCCTTTATATTTCAGCTCGGCCTAGGTACTAAAAATCACGGAGACGGCCCTACATATGAGTTCCACCGCCTCCTTTGAGGCATCGAAGCCTAATACACGATGTGGAGCTACTGTTGGTGGCCGTAAAGGTCATAGAGGTTTCAAAATCAAAAGTGTTCGTAAGTCTAAAGGTGTTGTACAGTGTAGCCCTATGTTACTGAACCTTATGGTTCCCGGATTTGACGAAGAAATTGTTGCAAATGATGTTTTCGTAAGCCGTTGCCCATGGATGAGCAACGTACCAAGGTTGGCGACTACTGTTGGTGACTGGGCAAGAAAAAAAGGCATGTTTGGGTGGCGGGTATTAGGGGGGGGGGGGGAGTTTTTCCAGACGAATGTTGGTGGGAAAAAAAAACATGTCACCAACACCATTTTGCTAAATATTTTAATGAACATATTTTTGGTAAACATTTTCCACACTAACACTCTTTTGGTAAAAAAACTACAAAAACAAGTATTTAATTTGCATGTGTTACGGCGTGTTAAATCACGAAAAACCATTAACATTCTCAAAAGTCTATAAAATTGAGGCTTGACCCATTCAGAGAAAGTCACTTGCAACATTCAAACCTGGGTCTCTTGCCCCCAACAACAAGCTAAGTGGGATTGATAAGTTTCAAAAGTTTCCTCTGGTTAAGGGAAGACAGATTTCAGTTGGCCAATTCTTCGATATATTTATGGAGCTTTGGACGTGTGGATGGGAGGGGGCATTGATCTTGACACCTGGTTTGATATTTGCCAATGACATTAGGCAAAAACATTTTTTTTTATTTTTTTTATGTAACTCAGGACGACGTTGATTCATTTGTGGTACATGTGACATTTGAGTTAGGTGTATTGGTCCCGAATATTCATTAGAGTTAATGAAGGAGGTTCAGGTTTGAGAGAACATTAAAGGATATATGGCTATTCTCGGTCTCTTTTATAGTAAACTATTAGTTTGCATTTATTTGGGGAATCTTCATTCCTGGACAATGAAATTTGGTTTTATATATGTGATGTACCTATAAATTTTCAATAAGGTGGTGAGGAAGAAACTTGAAATAATCCGTGCATCGATATGAATCAAACCATAATATTACTCCCTTCTATTACCTTCTTTTTTCTCATGCTAAGTAATTCTAGTTTATCATTAGATACCATACCTGTGAATCAAAACTTCTTAGATGGTGAGACCATTGTTTCACCGAATGCAAAATTCGAGCTAGGTTTCTTTAGTCCAGGCAGTTCCAAATATCGATATCTGGGCATATGGTATAAGAACACAATACCTCATACGGTTGCATGGGTTGCTAACAGGGAAACACCACTTACAGATTCCTCTGGTATGGTCAACTTGGACAGCCAAGGGATCATGTCTCTTTTTAATAGTGGCGGTGCTATCATTTGGTCATCCAACTCCTCGACGTCTGGTATAAATGTCAATCCCGTAGCACAACTCTTGGATACAGGTAATCTGGTAATTAAGAATGAAAGTAAAACCAACAAGAATATTCTCATTTGGCAAAGTTTTGATTACCCTGGAGATACCTACTTACCAGGAATGAAGTTGGGGAAGAACTTCGTAACAGGACGAGAGATGTACATGACATCATGGAGGAGTGTGGATGATCCTTCCCCAGGGGAGTATACAATCAGGTATTCAATGGTTAAGGGTAACTATCAGCAAGTATATATTAGGAAAAGCTCTGTTACTGAAACAAGGTTTGGGCCGTATAATGGCATAACGTTTGCCGGCCAGCCAAGTTATAAAGCTACCCCGGTTTATATATTTGACGCTCATATGATTGCCAACGAGAATGAGATGTATTTTAAATTAACTTTTATGAGCAACTCTTTGATGTTAAGGCTGATATTGACTCCGGGTGGGAAGTATGAGATCTGGCATCTGGACATGCATAACCAAGAATGGACGCAGGATTTCTCATATCCCTCGGATAATTGCGATAGTTATGGACTATGTGGCCCATATGGAATTTGTAATGCTATCAGTTTTTCGAATTGTGGGTGCTTTAAAGGGTTTGAACGAAACTATAAACAAGAATTGACTCCTTATAATAATTGGAGTAGTGGTTGTAGACGAACCAAATCTTTGGATTGTTCGCCCAAGGAGGGATTTCTAAAGTTGTCAAGCATGAAATTGCCGGACACTCAGAATGCTGTGTTTCATACCAATGTGAGCCTTCAAGGATGTGAGATGGCTTGCAAGAGTAACTGCTCATGCACCGCCTTTGCAAATCCAAACATGACTGCTGGTGGAGTTGGATGCTTGTTATGGTTTGGTGATCTGATTGATATGCGAGTGTACCAACTAAATGGGCAAGATCTTTATGTTAGACTGGCAGCCTCAGAATTATTAGGTAAGCTAATACATTACTTCAGGTTTATGCGAAAGCATTTTAGTAACTACTAGAAAAAGAGATGTTTTTCTACATCTGAATTCGTAGGAAATTTGTTGGAAAATTCAGTTTCTAACAATTTTCCAACAAAAAGTTACGTTGGAAAAACACATGCTTGAAAATCGTTTTCAACCGTTTTCCAACAACTTTTCTTACAAAATTGCTACAAAAACATGTGGTTGTAAACTTCCTACAACTTTCCTACAAAAACTATTTTGACTTAACATAATGTTTATTAGATAATGTTGTAGCAAAGTTGTAGCTTATTATTTTTGTTGGAAATCTGTTGAAACTACTTATCGTAGGAAATTTGTAGGAAAGTTTTGTGAGAAAATGACTTGTTTTCTAGTAGTGAAGCTGATTATGTTGTTATTTAATCTTTTGAAGCTTAGAGGTCTTGTTTTTGGATTTTACAAACTAAATGAACTGAGGTTACATGTGTTCTTTGTACTGAAAATTTGACAGTATTTTGTTTGTTATAACTTTTTAATTGTTACAGCTAATTCGTCAACTGTGGTTAATGATGGAAACCGTGGAGTTCATTCTAGATTTTCTAGAGAAAGACGAGTAGTTATTACAATCAGTTTGTCAACATCAGCAGGGTTGTTTGTGATATTAGCAACTTGCACTTGGATTAAGAGAACGAGTAGAGCAGATGTCGAACAAGAAGGCAAGTGAAAATTTTCTAATCAATACCATAAAATCAGATTTTTTTAAAAAATATAAGTTTTGTCTCAACCTACTATAATTTCTACATGCAACAGTAAAGGTCCTTGAAAAAGATCACAAATGTAGCAGAAGGAAGGGAAGCATAGAGTTGCCAGTGTTTAGTTTATCAACAATTTCTAGGGCAACCAATAAGTTCTCTATCGATAATAAGCTTGGAGAAGGGGGATTTGGTCCAGTGTATAAGGTAACAGGGCATGACTATAAGCATCAACTGCACGGGTGAAAAAACTGTATGCCTAATAATGCTAAAATCATCCAGGGTGTGCTAGAAGGACAAGAGATTGCTGTAAAGCGTCTTTCAAAGGCATCTAAACAAGGGCTTGATGAATTCAAGAATGAAGTTATATGCATTGCTAAACTTCAGCATAGGAATCTGGTCAAGCTCTTAGGATACTGCATTCAAGGCGAGGAGACAATGCTGGTTTATGAATACATGCCTAATAAAAGCCTAGACTGGTTTATATTTGGTTGGGTTCTCTTTCAAATCAACAGAAGTAATTTATATAGTAGAGAAGAAAAACAATTCAAATAATATACTAAATCAAGCTTCTTTGTTTTTCTTTTTTTTAATATTCTTTAGATGATTTAAGGAAGTCATTACTTAACTGGCCACAACGTTTCAACATTATTCATGGGATTGCTCGAGGTCTTCTTTATCTTCATCAAGATTCCCGACATAGAGTGGTTCACAGGGATTTGAAAGCAGGAAACATTTTGCTTGATCATGACATGAATCCAAAAATATCAGACTTTGGTTTGGCTAGAATGTTTGAAGGACATGAGAGTGAAGCAAATACAAAAAAAGTGGTGGGAACATTGTAAGAATCCTTCAACTTTCTATTCTATTTTATTTCATTTGTCTTTTGCCTATTTATCATTTTCCTGGCGTGTACCTTCTACACAGGGGATACATATCTCCAGAGTATGCAGCAAACGGTCTGTTCTCAGTAAAGTCTGATATTTTTAGCTATGGGGTTTTGGTGTTGGAGATTGTGAGTGGAAAGAAAAATAGAGGTTTTGTTCATGAAGATGACGATGATATTAACCTTCTTGGGCATGTAAGAGTGTTGAATACGGTTATTTCATTGACGAATTGAACTGATCTTTGTTGGTTACTAATTTAATTGTTTTAGGCTTGGAGACTATACAAAGAAGGCAAGTCTCTTGATCTAATTGACACATCATTAGGTGATTCGTGGTCTACTTATGAAGTGTTGCGATCAATACACATTGGTTTATTATGTGTACAACCTCGAGTGGAAGATAGACCTTCCACAGCGGGAGTGGTTTCCATGTTGGCCGGTGAAGGATCACTACCTTCTCCGAAAAAACCTGCTTTCTTCTTTAAAGGAAGTGAAATTGATTCTGTTTCAATTTACCCATCATCGATTAATGGAGTGACACTAAGTGAAATAGACGCTCGGTAATGAGATGAAGTGGAAGATGTAATTCTTACGCCAACCTCCAGAGTAGCATCAGACTTGCCTTTTAAGTTGTATTGTAATAAGTACTCTGGTTTAAGATTCTCTAATCGTGTAACAGGTTGTCTTTACATGTGCTTTCATTCATCACAACATAATAGATATTGGATCACGTTAATATAAGAGTATTGATGAATCAGAATCCAGTTGAAGCTTCTTTATCTTCTGATTCGACCTTGGAGAAACGAAACAAAGGATTGCAACTGATTTGAGCTATCTATTCTTGGATTACATGAACATTCAATCCAATTTATTTTAATTGTCATGTTTCGATTTCACATCAAAACAAACAAAAAATAATTGAACTTCATCTCTTATATTATATCCAAACGTCATTTTGGGTCTTATACATGTGTACAATCAGTTTATACCGGCCATTGGGCATTAATGAACATTGCCATGTGTTAGTGAGCAGCTTTGGCTACATAAACCCACATTAGGACTAATTAGGTCATTACAAATCATTTTTGGGGCTCATGGTACATGTGTATGATTACTATACACTTTTGGGTCTTAATGGGGCTTGAAATGTGTTAATGAGTTATTTTGGGTACACAACTCACAAATAGTTCATAACAAGTTATTATGGCCCTCATGATACAAGGTATGTTTATTTTACATTATAGGGCTTTGAAAGGATTTTCATGTGCGAGTGAGTTGTTTTGGATATAAAAACCAGGTCATATAATTGTCATATTTGGCTTCATTATTCACGCGGAAGATTACATTTACACTCTTGGGTTTTAATGTGTCTTATCATGTGTTGGCGTTGTTTTGGCTACGCAAACCACATTAGGTCATAACACAAATGCATGATTACTTTGCACAATTGGACCTTCATGGCCATGCACTGGTGAGTTGTTTTGGCTACACAAACTCACACTGTGTCATTATAGGTCATTTTAAATCTCATTATACCTGTGCATGATAACTTTACACTATAAGTCTTTCCATGTGTTATTGGGTTGTTTTGTCTCCTCTACACATGGCAAGACCCAATAGTGTAAAGTTATCATGCACTTGTATGAAATCCAAGATGACCTGTTATGACAGTTTAAAACAACCCACTAAATACAGTGATATTGTAAGGCATTTAGACGACCCACGATGCGAAGGGATAATCGATCACCTTGTTGGCAGCTGTATCATCCGCACGCATGGCAAGCAGTGGTGACGGAGGTAGCATCCCGAACCCGCACTTGTGTGCATGGACGAATAGTCAAGGTAGGCCCGACTCACTATTAAAACCCCTTTGTTTTCTTAATCTTATCGGTAACAAAAAAAAAATATAAAATTAAGTTTTGTTTTATTGTTTTTAAGTCTTAATAGTAATATCTAAAATAAATAATTTTAATAAGTAATAGTCGGTTTTTATGAAAAACCATCGATAGCAATATTTAACTACCTCCTCCTACTTCTAATTTTATTTTCTATGTTAAGTTTTATTTGTGTATTTTTTTAATGTAATGCAAGCTTATCTATTTATTTCTATTTTGTTTAATAATTTTTCGATTAACTGAATTATTAGTTTACTAAAAAGAATATAAATTTGTTAAGGGATATTGGTTTTTAATACTCTTAACTTTAACTCATTGGATGATAACACTTCCAACTAACGATTTGTCTCCCACAACTCCTAATTTTAACTTGTTTTCTTCTGTCACTCCTAAACTTAACGGATCCTAACATCGATAGTTTTTTTTTTCTGACGTGACATGTTTTTACTGATGTGTCAAATATGTTATGAAATAAAAGAAAAACCCTAACCAAAAAACAAATAATACACACACATACATACAGACACAAGCACCACCACCACCATTTGATAGCCACGGTCTGCACCACCACCACAGACCTCCACCACTTACGGCCTATATCGCCACCTTCACCACTACCGCCGGCGTCACCGCCTTCACCACCACCACCAACAGCTCCCACCGCCACCACGTTTTTACAGTGAGTTCCGCCGTTAACGATGGGGTAGCGATTCGAGGTAATAAACATTGTGTTATTCTCGTTTCTTTATTCCGATCAAAAGCTCTATTCTAATGTATTCAAACTGTAAACAAGAAGATTGAATTTTAGCAAAGTAAATTGGGCTAGTCTAGGGTTTGGATGTTGATGTAGCTGCTTACGATAGTGGCGGTGAAGGCCGGTGGTGATGGCGAAGGTGAAGGAAGTGGAGGCTGGTGGTGGTGGAGGCCAATGTGGTGGTGCAGATGGTGGTGATGGAGTGCTGGTATATGTAATGGTGTATATATGTTTGCATATATATATATATGTATGTATATAATATATATATTGGTAAAAAGTAAAAACCCGTGCGATACGGCGACACCAATTTACAATACGATACACTGGTGAGCTTTCATAAATTTTATGTGTTTATATATATATATATATATATATCGATCCTTTCATGATATTATTTCAAAAATTCTACAAAATATTGTTGGTACATCAAAATATTCTCGATTATCAACACTAAATATAGTCACAACAAAATATATAAAAGTTTGACTATTTAGTTTTTTGGGTTCAGGTACTAGGTCAAGCACTCAAGTTAACCTAACCGGCAAGACGGGTCAAATCTGGTCATGGTAACAGACCAAGACGGGTCATATTTAATCAAACCAACAACAATATTTTATATGTTTGAAAAACTAAACGTAAAACAAAATATCAACACTATCTAACAAACAATGATTAGGCCATTAAAATAGCGAAATAAGTAAAGAAGACAATTTTAACACATTTATGTATCAATAGTTATTTAGGGTTGTGGTTATAGCAGCTCCATTAGTTGATATAAATTTCATTTCCATAAACACAAATATATCAAAACTTTGAAATATAGTATAAATGGATCTGCATCATTAGATTTTTATTAAGAATCTTAAATCAAATCAAAAGCTCAAAGCTAAGCCACCCAAAGAAATTTAACACTAAATAAACTAAAAAAAAAATGGATTTGCTTATATAGATTTCCTTAAGTGAATATTATTGTTAATATAATTTGTTTGTTATTTTGTTTTGTCATGCTTGTTTACAACTGTTTTATACTATTGCGCAAAAAATAAAAATAATTATATATTGCCTAATTACACAGTATTGGGCACATAGAAACACATTAAATAGGTATGGCCAAAATTAAGACAATAGCCACACTTCAAATTACAAAAATTTGAGTCTATAAATAACCATTAGCCACAACACAAACATTGTTGTGTGACGGAATGATAACAAAGTTGATTGAGATAACAAGTTATGTGTGGCTAAAAGTGTGACATATCCACACCGAAAACACAAAAATTTGTGTGGCTATAAATAACCATTACCCACACCATGCTTGCTTTGTTTTTTGTGTGTATGACGAAATCATATAAAACGTCATATAAAAAAATCATTAAGGGTATGTTTGGTTGAAAGGAATGGAATAAAGGGGGAATGGAATGGACAAATGAATGAAATGGATCATTACCATTCCTTTGTCTTGTTTGGTTAACATATGGGAATGAAATGAATAATTACTTGATGTTGTTTGGTATCCGAAAAAAAATTTAGGAATGAAATAGAAATAATAAAAATATTCTTATCCTAATATATATATTTTTTTAGAAAAAAAAAACTGAAATGGCGACGGTGGCGGTAGCTCTAGAGATGAAAATGGTGGTGGCGGTGGCGACGGTGGTGGCGGCGATCAGGCGGCGGGGGTGGTGGTTGTGGTGGTGGTGGTTAAGCGATGGTAGCATTATTAGTGATGGCGGTGGTAAGGTGGTGATGACGGTTGTGGTGGCCAGGCAGTGATAGTGGTGGTGACGGTTATAGTCGGGTGGCGATGGTGAAAATGGTTGTCGTGGTTATGACGACGAAGGTGGCGGTGGTAGCTTTGGTGTTAAGGTGGTAGTGGTTGTGGAGGTGGTGATGGCGACGGTGGCGGTCAGGTGGTGGTGGCGGCGACAGTGGTGGCGGTGGAGGTGGTGGTGACGGTGGCGGTGGTGGCCAGATGATGGTGGTGGCTATGGTAGTGGTGGTGGTGGTGGTGGCGATGGTTGTTGTTAGATGATGGTGTAGTTGAGAAAGTAGGTTGAAGGAGGAATGGAATGAAAAAAAAAGAAGGGGGATGGGAAGAAATGGTTTTGATGGAATGGGATTCCATGTGTAATGGATGATTCCATTTCATTGTGCAACCAAACACCTCTTATTTCATTCCCACGTAATGAATCATTCCATTCCGCCTGTCATTACTGCATAACAAACGCTACCTAAGTGTGACTAAATGGCATAAAATAACCACTCTACATATTTTCGTGTGTCCATCACTAGCCATTGGCCACATTTTCATCACTTGGTTTTTGTTTGTGTGGCGGAACGAGATGAAATGTTATTGGAAAAATCACTATGTGTGACCAAAAGTATGATAATAGCCACACTTTATATTACAAAAACATTATATGTGACAAACGGTAAGACAATGGCCACACCACAAACTACAAAAGACTGTTTGAGTGGCAAGTTCACATTTTTAGCCACATTAACGATAACCTTCAGTGTCTAGTGTCTATATGATATGATTAGCCACACAATACATCACTATGTGTGAAGAAAAGTTTAACAATAGGCACACTTTAAATTACGAAAAGCATTATGTGTGGCAAACGGTAAGACAATAGCCACACTATAATCTACAAAGGAGTGTTTAGTGGCAAGTAAACATTTTTAGCCACATTTAATGTAACATCCAGTGTCTATATGATATAATTAGTCACACTATTATTAAATTCAAGTTGCTATTGCTTTGCTATAGCCACACAGTATAGGTCACAATGCTCGCTTACCACAACCCTATTGACCACATTATTATAAAATTCATGTGGCTTTATATATGCAATGGTCACACCTAGTAAATAGTCATGTGACCATTTTCTACCGTTTAGCCACACTTATCGGAGAGGCTTCTTGATGGCCAGCAACTAATGTTGGTACCCTTTAGCCACATTTCTAACAACATAAGGCCACTAAAAACTGTGTGTGGCCATATCGATGTCACGACCTTTGGTCACACATGACCTGAACCAGACGTGTGTAGCTAAAGGCCTACGACCACACTTTTTTCGGGTGACCAAAAGTCATTTTTCACGTAGTGGAATGTAAGATGAAGCTCATAGCTTTCAGGTGTATTGGCGAGCCTCCTTGAACCTAAGTTGAAGTCCATACATTCAAGTGTATTAGCGATCAGGTTTCTCAACTCCTTGAAAAACCTCGTGAGCCGTGACCTTAAAATGTACATGTAAATTTACTTGCAACATTCACTAAAATTGTATCACACTCCCCTATTGAAATCGGAATTAATATTTTATTCATGTATAGATAAGCACAATAAAAGATACAATCATCAAAATCGTGAAGGCCTAATTGTGCGTTTGTTTCACGGAATAAATGGAATTGGAATTGGAATTTGCAGAGGAATTGGAATTTAAAGAAATTTGAATTGGAATTTAAACATTCCCATAAGAATAGAATTTGCTTGAATTGGAATCCCAATTCCATCTAACGTGTTTGGTTGGCCAATGAGTCGGAGGCAATCACTTTGACCCACTCTACCGACGACCCACAACGTTTTTGGAGTCGGAGGCAATCACTTTGACCCACTCTACCGACGACCCACAACGTTTTTGGACGATCCGGCCCGCTGATGATCCGAACCGCCTCCACCCGACACGACCCGGCCCGCTTTCGTTTTTTTTGTTTCATTATTTTTTCCAGTTTCATTTCGGTTCATTTTTTTTGCTTCAGTTGGTTAGTTTACTGGGTTTTGTTCGGCTCGGTTTCGATTTTTTTGGTTCATTTAGGTTGGTTTTTCATTTTCTGTTTTCTTCGAGTTTGTTTTTTTCTTTTTTTTTGTTCAGTTTTTTGGGTTTCGGTCCGTTTCGGTTTTTTTGTTCATTTAAGTCGTTTTTTTCTATTTCTGTTTGGTCCAAGTTCTTTTTTTTTGCTTATTTTCTTCATTTTTTTGGGTTTCGGCCCGTTTTAGTTTTTTTGGTTCGTTTATGACGTTTTTTTTCGGTTTATGTCTGGTTCAAGTTCGTTTTTTGCTTATTTTATTCAGTTTTTTTGGTTTCGGCCTGTTTCGGTTTTTTTGGTTCGTTTATGTCTTTTTTTTGTTTGTTTCCGTTCGGGTTTAATTATTTGTTTTGTTTTGTTCATTTCCCTTTTTTTGTTTCATTTAGTCGGTTTACTCGGTTCAGTTTAACTTTTATTTTGGTTAGTTTTTTTTTGTTCAGTTTATGTTTTTTTTTCTTTTTCGTTTTGGTTAGTTCGGTTTTGTTTCATTTTCGTTTCTATTCTTTGTTTCGTTTTGGTCCATGAAATGGCCGAGGCGTCGGCGGACCGGGTCGGGTTGAGCCGAACTGACCCTGCGTCAAACCGAACGCAAACTGACGCGGGGCGCCGAACTGAATGCGAGCTGACCCGGGGCGTTGACCCAAACGCGACCCGACCCGGAGCACTGAGCTGAAAGCGCTAAGACTCAGAGCGTCGACCTGAATGTGAACACACCCGAAATGTCAACCCAAACGTGACCATGTTAGTCTCCCAATTGAAGATTCCATCAAACTTATTTGAATTCATTCACATGATGGAAGGATTTAGAATCCCTTTGTTTAAAGAAATTTGAAGGAATTGAATTCCAATTTCAATTCCTTGTCAACCGAACACACCAAAATGGAATTAAGATTCCAATTCCAACGAAACGAACACGCCATGTCATGGGATTTTAATTCCCATTCCTTTGAATTCCCACGAATTATGTGAAACAAACGCGCCCATAGTTTTCTCCAAAATTCAAATTAGCATTATATTCATATATCAATTAAAAGATACTATCAACAAAATCATGAAAGCCTAATATTTTTCTCCATGTTGATTTTTCTTCCAGGTTCATTGGCATGTTATATGCCATATCAGGGTAAAGTTAAAATACAAAGGACAACAAAAATGAAAAGGGTGAGAAGAAATCCAATCCATTAATCTTAGATTTGAATGGCTGAGGTTAATTTAATAAATAAAAATTGATGGAAAGGGCATGAAGGTAATAACACACCTTTGTTGACTTTCTCTCTCTACATGCAAGGCACATGTCAATTCCCCCATCATTTTAAAATGTCCATAACTTTTTCATACGACATTATTTTTTTTAAATTATCATAATAATAAGCGTTTTTTTATCTTTAATATGAGTATCATATTGTTATATAAAAATAAAAAAAATTAATGGGTTTTGTTAATTGTGTACTTTTGTTGTTCATTGTGTCTTTTAGTTGAGTTTTCATATTAATTGTATTATAGATTTTGATCATTATATTTTTCAATTGGTACTCATATTAAAGACAAAAATTAAAACAAATATTACGTCATTGTGTCGTTTTGTTCGTCATTAAATTTTAGTCATTGTGTAATACGTTCATTTTCTTTTATTCGGATTGACATATGACAAATTCATTTAATTTGAGAAAAATAGTATTGCGTTCATTGTATATTACGTTCAAGTCATTGTGTAATATGTTGTTTCCATTGTGTTTTACATTTCAAGTCATTGTGTTATATATATTCACCATTGTGCCTTACGTTTTAGGTCATTGTGTTATACGTATTCACCATTGTGTCTTATGTTTTAAATCATTGTGTTATACGTATTCACCATTGTGTTTTACGTTTCAAGTTATTGTGTAACATGTATTAATCATTGTGTTTTATGTATTAGATAATTTGTTGTTATTTTATCATTATTTTTACATATTATTATTACACAACAGTGTTATTAGTATTTAAAAAAACATAATGATGAGTTGAAATACACAATGAAGAAAAAACAAAATGACGAAAAAAGACACAATGATAAGCGAAAAGACACAATGGTGTGCGAAAAGACACAACGACGAAAAAAGACACAATGATAAGCGAAAGACACAATGGTGTGCGAAAAGACACAATGACGAAAAAAGACACAACGATAAGCGAAAAGACACAATGGTGTGCGAAAAGACACAATGATGAAAAAGACACAATGATGTGCGAAAAAACACAATGACGTGATTTTTGTTTTAAATTTTATATAACAAAAATCATGCTCATTAAAGATAAAAAAACGCTTGTTATATTGATGATTTTTTTTAAAAAAAAATATCATACGAAAAAGTTATAAACGTTCTAAAATGATGGGGGTATTAACATGTGCATTACATGTGGAGAGAGAAAATGTGTACAATTACCTCTATACCCTTTTTCTTTTGGTCCCCACTTGACACATGTCAATTATTTATGGCTTCTCACACTTCTCATTTTTGTTACCCTTTGTAGAATAACTTGACCCTCCCATATAGATGCCAAATAGGCTCTATTTTCGTGGGACTAGGTAAAATACAATAAGAACTGCAAAAATTCAATACCCAAACATGAAAAAAAAACAAAATATCATGTCAAACATATGAACTCAAACACAAAACAAATATATACGAGTTTTGCAAAAAAAAATGACCACTATTGTTTACTTAGTAATACTTAAAATTACAATAAAAAGGATACTAATTTATATAAAACAATATTTTTTAGAACGACGACTTTCTTGTGTTTAGGCCATCACATTTCTTAAATTTGGAGAGTTATATTCCCACTCTGACCAGACTATGTTATCTTAACTAGACCCACGTTGGCTTCAGAGTTTGGCTTGGCGTCCTATGGGAAATCATACCGCCGGCTACCACTTGACAGTTGTTGTGCCACCACAAAGACTGAACTATCTAACGTAACACACGATACACGACGAGGCGAAAACTCGGACGTTCGAGATTCAGACCGACAACCTTACATAAGGCTTTACTCAAATATTTTATTATCTTAATCCTCCAAAAGTGATGATTCAACTTGAATATCTAGTTCACCTCTGGAAAAACTGTTATGCCTTCTACTTGTAGGTTGCAATTTATTTCAGTCAAAGGGTAAAGTTAAAATACAAAAAAAGACAAAAATGAGAAGTGCGAGAAGGATTTGTGACACGTAAAAAACCCCTTAAAAATAAATTAAAAAAATAATAAAAAATCATAACTTAAAATATAAAAAAAACGAAAAATTTATAAAGATTAAAATGTTTCCCTCGTCATTTGCGTTAAAAAATCGACGAAAAAACACAATGACGAAAATGAACAAAACGCACAATTATAACTAAAACAATACACAATAGGTCACAAAATTTAACACAATGCCGAACAAAACATAACACAATGTTGAGTAATATAATACAATATTAAGAAAAAATACACACACAATCAATGACGAAAATAAACACAATGATATACAAAAAGACACAATCATCTTTTTCACTCACAATTGTTTTTTTTAGAACAAGAAAGACGATTGAAACATTTTTGTGCTTTTACTTTTTTAGTTTTTTTAATTAAATTTTGAGTTATGATTTTAAAACTTTTTTTAAGGGGTTTTTTTATGCGGCTACAAATCCTTCTTATTCTTCTCAGTTTTGTTCCTTTTATTGAATAACTTGACCATTCAGTTAAATGCTATGCTATTTTATATTATAACTATTAATTCTTAACATAAAAGTTATTTTTTTTAACTGTAAACTTTTATAAATAAAGCGACAACAGCCGCACCACACCCGCCACAACACGGAGGGAGTAGCCCACCGAACAACAAACTACATGAACTTAAACTTACACCAATTCTCCCACTCTATGCTTTTACAATTAGAATGGTTTTTAAACCAACGAAAACCTAAAGATTTAATATCTCCTACAATCTCTTCAATCTTCACTTCCTTACCACCATGCATTTTGTCATTTCTCGCTTTCCATAGTCTCCAACAAGCTATAATAATGATACCGTGAAAAACCTCCTTCTCACCCGTCTCAAGTTAACGGTACTAGATAGCTCAAGAAAGTCTCTAACCTTAAAATCAAAAGTTGGAGGACTTATAAACTCCCAAACGTCGCAATTGCGCAACCCGTAAAAATTGATCCGCCATCTCCCTTTCTCACCTCACACAAAATGCATGAATTGTTATCAATCGAGATTTGTCTTTTTTCTAACTCCATCTTGGTCGGAATCCTATTCATCTCTGCCTTCCAAACATGATTGTTGCATTTCATTGGAACTCATTTTCTCCACTTCACAATGTAATTATTACTATTATCAACACCTTGAACAAGCAAAATCTTAACAGCTGGAAGCACTTCCATTCCTCCCTTTCATTTAATGATCTAGGAGATCTCCACCACCCCTTACTTAACATAAAAGTTATATCTTAATTTTTCTACGTAAAATAAAACATATTTTTTTTTAAATTAAAATAAATAAAAAGAACATATATAAGGGTAAAGTTAATATACAAAGGACAACAAAAATGAAAAGGTTGAGAAGAAATCTAATCAATTGGTCTTAGATTTAAATGGTGGAGATTGATTTAAAAATAAAAATTGATGAAAAAGACATGGAGCTAATAACCCACTTATGATGACACACTCTCTCTCTCCACATGCAATGCACATGTCAATTCCTCTATCATTTTAAAACATCTATAACTTTTTCATACAACATTTTTTTAGAAATTTTTTTACCATAATAACAAGCATTTTTATCTTTAATATGAATATCATATTGTTATATAAAAATAAAAAAAAGGTTGGTGGGTTTTTTTATATTATGTTATTTAGTTGTCAATTGCGTTTTTTAATTGGGTTTTCTCTATGCATTGTGTTATATATTTTGGTCATTGTGTTTTTCAATTAATACTCATATTAAAGATAAAAATTAAAACAAAGATTACGTCATTGTGTCTTTCGTTTGTCATTATGTCTTTGTGCTCAGCATTTGCTTTATACTTGTCTTTGTGTTTTAGTCATTATGCTCAATATTCACTTAATTTGAAAAAAAAATTACTATTATGTTGATTGTGTATTACGTTCAAGCCATTGTGTAATATGTAGATTCCTTTGTGTTTTACGTTTCAGGTCATTGTGTTATATGTATTTACCATTGTGTCTTACGTTTCAGGCCATTGTGTTGTTATATGTATTCATTATTGTTTTTACGTTTCAGGTTATTGTGAAATATGCATTTATCATTGTATTTTATGAATTAGATAATTTGTTGGTATTTTTCATATATATATATATATATATATATATATATATATATATATATATATATATATATATATATATATTATTACACAACGGTGTTATTAGTTTAAAAAAAACACAATGATCAGTTGAAAGACACAATGACGAAAAAACACAATAACAAACAGAAAGATACAATGGTAAGCAAAAAGACACATGAGGTAAATTATTTTTATTCTTTTATAACAAAATTATACTCATATTAAATGTAAAAAAACGTTTGTTATTATGATGAAGTTTATTTTAAAAAAACATATCATATGAAAAAGTTATAGACATTTAAAAAATGATTGAAGAATTAACATGTGACTTCATGTGAATGGAGAAAATATACAATATTACTTTTATCCCTTTTTCTCTTTTTCTTTAATCTCTACTTATTAATTATTATGGCTTTTCAGCCTCCTCATTTTTGTTTGACTTGTATATATACAGGCTAAACATGTTAATCCGTGAACAATTGGGTTAACATTACACCTTGTATATTATTACTAGCTGGGATTGCTTATTTTACTTCCTTATGACTTATAATTTTCATAAAAAAGTCATATGGTGTTTGACAAAATTGAAAGTTATAAGAGAAATAGATTATAAATTACACTTTTGTAACTTATAACTTATGAGAATAAGTTATAAGGAGGTGGAAATAAGGAATCCCAAACACCCATATTTTGCGTTTTGACCTGATTATACCCGTTCTTGGGTTCGTCTCATGTCTGTCTCTTGTATTCTCAATTCTACAGTCGCTACCAACGTCAATCATCAGGTTAATTATCTTTCTTTCTTTTCAATTAAGTTCAACTGTTTTGAATCATGATTTGAATCATTTACTAATCCTATTGACTCCAATTTTATGTGATCTTAATTGATGATAAAATTATTTAGCTTCTTTACAACTTTCACCTATTGACATTGTGTGTATTTGGTGCGTTGTTTCTGTTTCAATTCTAACCAACAATACTGGTTTTGATTAATTGTTTGCTTTCTTAAAGTAATTACCACTAAATTAATAAGTTGAACAAAACTAGATAATAGGTAGGAGCATAAACTGAAATATTCTGGAGCTACAAAGATAGTTATTAAATCGTTAGCACCGCATAAAAACATTCCTCCTATAGTAGTTGTTAATACGAATAAGAGAAACTCTGTTATAGCCATTTCTATACATTCAATGTACTCTACGGATAGAGGAATACATAGAGTTGAACATAGTAAAATAAGAAATTGAAAGATTTCGTTGAAATTGTTCGTTTGGAATAACTGGGGGATGCACTGCAAATACTAGCTTGGGTCATTATTGCCGAGATAATGGCCTACTTCTTCACATCCACCGTGCAATGCATGCAGTTATTGATAGACAGAAGAATCACGGTATGCACTTCCGTGTACTAGCTAAAGCGTTACGTATGTCTGGTGGAGATCACATTCATTCCGGTACCGTAGTAGGTAAACTTGAAGGGGAAAGAGACATCACTTTGGGGTTTGTTGATTTACTACGTGATGATTTTGTTGAAAAAGATAGAAGTCGCGGTATTTATTTCACCCAAGATTGGGTCTCTCTACCAGGTGCTCTGCCTGTAGCTTCGGGGAAACTACAGGATCTAAAAGAATATCCCAATCCTAAGGATCCATAGGATTCATTGTGGATCCAATACAAAAATAGAAAGATTTGAGTTGTTTAGTCTTCGAGTTTTTATTTGAAATTTTCTATATCTATATAAGTATGTAAAATATATGCATGTTGGATTCGGCCCAATCTTTTTAGTAAAGATTGGGCCGAATTTCATTGAAATTCAATTAAGAGAACGAACGTTATATCTTCTTATCCTTATCCAAAGTATCCGTTGCTTGGAATTTAATCAATAGTATCCACTACAGCGAATTCAAATTTGATCTCCTTCCATACTTCACAAGCAGCAGCTAGTTCAGGACTCCATTTGGTAGCCTCACGGATAATTTCATTACCCTCAATAGCAAGATCGCGTCCTTCATTACAAGCTTGTACACATGCTTCTAGAGCTACTCGATTAGCTACAGCACCAGGTGCATTTCCCCAAGGGTGCCCTAAAGTTCCTCCACCGAACTGTAGTACGGAATCATCCCCAAATATCTCGGTCAAAGCTGGCATATGGGATGGTGAGAAGATATATTTTACATCCCGGGGGGCTATAATTGGAGATACAATTGTTTTTGGTACAGAAGTTCCTATAAAAATGGGAAATGCCCTACCTTTGAGTGCGGTTTGAACTATTGATTTACGTAATTGGAAGTAACCAATTAGGCTTACGACGAAACCTGAAAATCGATCACTGATCCAATTTGAGAACCTCTACAGGATAGACCTCAACAGAAAACTGAAGAGTAACGGCAGCAAGTGATTGAGTGTTTTTTATGTTTATGGAAACCGATTGCAATGGTCAATTAATTTATTTTCAATTAAATAAGCCTCTGTTTAATTTATATTTTATTAGATTAGTTTTAAGGTTGAATCAGTTAGTTTATATGCTTATCCTAAAAGATATGCATTATTTTTAAGTTTGTTTTGAATGATCTGTTAAAAATATAATTTTTAACTAATTTACTATCCTAATTACCTTTTTAACATCTTGAAGGTTGTTTATGTGGTTTAATTTGACCATTTGGTATACAATTTGTAATTTTTAAAGTCTGATAGCTAAACTTGCAATAGACTATGATTCAAATTTCTGTTTTTTAAAGTTGTTAGTGTTCTGTCACATAAGCTTCTTACGACTGTAAAGTTGTTAGCTAAACTTCATTATTCTTTCAGAACCTGCAATCGACAGCTGGCTAAGATTGGTGACGCATTATTTTGGTGTATCAAAGAGTATCTTTTTTAAGAAAATGGATTCTAAACACAGCGGAGAGATATTAAGGTAATGCTTTCTGAATTTCTTTCTTCCTTGTGTTATTAGCATTATTACATGATATTTATCTTTTATGTGCAGACACTTGGAGAAGCAGGATGAACTCGTAATGGATGCGTATAGATCAATGTCACATGAATTACATAAACTTCAAGTAATGTTTCTGCTATGTATTTTGTTATAATTTATTTTTTATCATTTATTGTCAAGTATTAATGGTCTTTTAACTTTTTTCTTTTAGGTCGAGGAAGAAATGTTAATGCGCACATTTTATGATCTCATGGAGGCTCAAGGTCTGACCAAGAAGGTAGTGTTATAAATTACTGCACTTAATCATACATACCCTGTTTTCTTTCATGCAAATTGCAAAGCATTTCATTTTTGGATTTTTAATGAAGTTTGAGTATATCTTTTTATATTTATTGCAGAAACAAGATGGAACTAATGTTTCAGAAAAGAGCGAGCCGCCCCAATCAAAAGTACACTTCTTTACCATTGTTGATTAAGCATGTCTAACTAATTTAATTGTATTTAAGAAATACATCTCATCCTTTTCGTATGCATGCATGGTTCAAGAATGTTAACACAATAACACCACCTAACAAATTCTGATATTATTCTTGTAGAATAAGCGGATGTTTTTAACAACATAAATTATACTTAAGTAAAGTTGACTTTATACAAATCATTGCTAAAAATGATTAAGCTGAGATGAAGCCAACATCTTATATATTTAAATACTACACACCTACTTAAAACAACAAATTACAATGTTGAATGAAACTATTATATTTACATTGAACTAATTGACTTTGGTGATTTTGGAGCCTGTGAACTAGTATTTAAAGCAATCTCCATGCACCACATCCAACACACACAACCTGATTCATAATCCAAAAAGAAAAACATTAACAAAATCATGAGCTTCTCCACTCCCTCCTTTATCACCATCTTCTCCTTTTAGTTCTCTTACTTTGTACCCCACCTTATCCTGCTGCAGCTGCTGGTGGATCATGGTCTGTCATCCTGCCAAGCATAGGCATTTCAGCCATGCACATGTAGTTACTTCTCAATGACCGTGTTGTAATGTATGATCGTACGGACTTTGGAACCTCCAACATCTCTCTTCCTAATGGCAAATGCCGCCCTAATTCCACCGATTGCTCTACCCACTCAGTTGAGTATGATGTTGGTTCCAATACCATACGTCCACTCATGGTGCTCACCAATGTGGCCGTCAAGCATTAATGTTCCCGAAGAACACCACACATTAGTGAGCACCATGAGTGGATGTATGGTATTGGAACCAACATCATACTCAACCGAGTGGGTAGAGCAATCGTTGGAATTAGGGCGGCATTTGCCATTAGGAAGAGAGATGTTGGAGGTTCCAAAGTCCGTACGATCATACATTGCAACACGGTCATTGGGAAGTAACTACATGTGCATGGTTGAAATGCCTATGCTTGGCAGGAGGACAGACCATGATCCACCAGCAGCTGCAGCAGGACAATGTGGGGTACAAAGTAAGAGAACTAAAAGGAGAAGATGGTGATAAAGGAGGGTGGTGGAGAAGCTCATGATTTTGTTCATGTTTTTCTTTTTGGATTATGAATCAGGTTGTTGTGTGTGTTGGATGTGGTGCATGGAGATTGCTTTAAGTACTAGTTCACAGGCTCCAAAATCACCAAAGTCAATTAGTTCAATGTAAATATAATAGTTTCATTCAACATTGTAATTTGTTGTTTTAAGTAGGTGTGTAGTATTTAAATATATAAGATGTTGGCTTCATCTCAGCTTAATCATTTTGAGCAATGATTTGTATAAAGTCAACTTTACTTTAGTATAATTTATATTAATACCATCTGCTTATTCTACAAGAATAATATCAGAATTTGTTAGGTGGTGTTAACATTCTTGAACCATGCATGCATAAGAAAGGATGAGAAAACACAATGAAATAAATATTAAAATGTTTCCCTCGTTATTTCCGTTAAAAAAAATCGACGAAAAAACACAATGATGAGATTAAAGACAAAATAACGAAAATGGACAAAATACACAATTATAACTAAAAAAAACACAATAGGTCACAAAATCTAACGCAATGCGAATAAAATATAATACAATGCTGAGTAATATAACACAATATAAAAAAAGACACAATCAATGACAAAAATAAACACAAAACAAAATGATAAACAAAAAGAAATAATGATCTTTTTCACTCACAATTGTTTGTTTTTTTTTTTTTGAGAACGAGAAAGACGATGGAAACATTTTTGTGTCTTACTTTTTTAGTTTTTTTACTTAAATTTTGAGTTATGATTTTAAAAATTTTTTAAGGGGTTTTTTTATGTAACTACAAATCCTTCTTATTCTTCTCATTTTGTTCCTTTTATAGAATAATTGACAGCTGGCTAAGATTGGTGACGCATTATTTTGGTATAACAAAGAGTATCTTTAAAAAAAAATGGATTCTAAACACACTGGAGAGATACTAAGGTAATGTTTTCTGAATTTCTTTCTTCCTTGTGTTATTAGCATTATTACATGATATTTATCTTTTATGTGTGGACACTTGGAGAAGCAGGATGAACTCTTTATGGATATTGGATGTGTATAGATCAATGTCACAAGAATTACATAAACTTCAAGTAATACTTCTGCTACATGTTTTGTTTTAATTTATTTTTATCATTTTTTTTGTCAACTATTAATGGTTTTTTAACCTCTCTTTAGGTCGAAGAAGAAATGTTAATGTGCGCGTTTTATGATCTCATGGAGGCTCAAGGTCTGACCAAGAAGGTAGGGTTATACATTACTGCACTTAATCATACATATATATATATATGTATATATATATTATTTTTTCATGTTAATTGCATAACTTGTCATGTTCGGATTTTTAATGAACTTTGAGTATATCATTTTATATTTATTGCAGAAACAAAATAGAACTGATGTTTCAGAAAAAAGTGAGCCGCCCCAATCAAAAGTGTTGGTTAGTGTGGATAGCTTAGAAAAATAGTGAGGATGTCAAATACGGTTATGGCCATGTACTTTTTAAGAGGTAAATCTGGCTTGAAGTTCGGTTTTGGATAGCTACTTATTTTTATCAACATGTATAGAAAGCGTGGCTTGAAATGAGTTTTCAACTTTAGATTTTGACCCCAAAATGTTAACATATTGTTAGGACTTGAGTTATATATATAGGTGGTAAGATGAGTGGGTCGGGTAACGGGTCTAAACGTGGTGTGCTAATACAACTTACAAGTCATTTCAACGGGTCAGGGGCCTGGTTTGATATATGTTGATTTAAGATTGGACCAAAGAGTGTAAATGTCATACAATAATGTACTTGTCTGTGATTTTGTTTTAGTAAATAGCTTTTTAATCCCTTTTTGGTAAAAGAATAAGTTGGTCTCCAAAAGACCATATTGCCCTTATATGAAGACCGTCTGTTACACAAACCTGCCGCCAAAAGACCATATTGCCCTTATGGAATCCATGTAATCTCTTTTAAGTTTTGACACTTTGGACCCCTAAAGTTTGTTTACTTTTGCATTACATTATTAACACAAAGACTAAGATTCCCTAATTACTTTTCAAGGGTTAAAGCTCTTTAAATTTCTATCCATCCAATCACATTTAATCGTGAAATTCTTCTTTTCTCTCTCATGTAAACAAATAGAGGTGCACAAAAACTCGAATCCGGAACCGGACCCGAAATAAAATCCGGAACTGGTTTTTTCAATACCCGAGTTTTTAATACCCGAACCCGTACCCGACCCTACCCGTAGGGTGCGGATAGGGTATGCATTTTGATACTAAAACCCGAACCCGAACCGGAAGCGATTTGTACCCGGTAATACCCGAAAACCCGAATCGGTTGCATACCCGGAACCGGATTTTTCCAATACCTGAAACCGGGTATTTCAAATACCTGATGTATACCCGAAAAATACCTTAATAATACCCGAAAAATATCCCTAAAAAGCAAAACCTTTTAAAAAATTCAATCTATACACGGAAAAAAGCACAAAAAACCCACAAATAGGGTTTTTTCAATACCCGAAATTAGGGTATTCAAATACCCGGTTTCAGAATACCCGGTTCTATACCCGACCCGAACCCGACGCATAGGGTATGGTTTTTAGAGGCAATACCCGGACCCGAACCCTACCCGGTTTTTACCAATACCCGATTTTCCAATACCCGGTTATACCCGGACCCAGTTTCATACCCGAACCCGGGTATTTGAAAAACCCGATTTGTACACCTCTATAAACAAATGATGTATAATATTTTTGTATACATTAAACTTGTTGAAATACTGAACTGAATAATAGGTATAAAATTAACATTGTCGTTACAAAGTTATTTTAACATTAAGTTACTAAAACTATGTTTAAAGTTAACAGTATCACTAAAGAAAGATCACCAAATGACACTCATATTTTCTTAGTATTGTCATTCAAAGTGATACTTTAAATTTGATTTAGCCCTCCAAATCATTTGACAAGGATACATATTTGAGGCATATGTATTTGTTACCAGGATACATAATACCTATAAAATAAAAATAAAGAACATAAATGTGTATATAAAGAGTAAATACTAACGACACAGCTTTTCAACAGCAATGGTTGGCACGATCATCTAGAGAAAGTATAATTGCAACATACAAACTATTTTTGTGTTGCAAAAAAATCGATTATAGTTCAATTCTCTTTATTAAATCGAGCTTGTATCCAAATAGCATATGATTTAGTTATTTTTCCTCTAACGACCATCTAATAATGTAATAGTGACACAACCAACTGATGGCGATGATACCATTGATGGTATAGAGTTGAGTTCAACCGGTGTTTTCTCACAGAAGAAGGCTGGTTGTTTAGGCGGTGGCAATGGCCCGTCATTGCCCAACATTGATACCACTGATGACATAGTCGGTCTATCTTCCGCTTGATCTTGGACACATAACAAACTAATATGTATGGTTCGGAGTACTTCAAAGTCAACACATGAGTTGCACAAAGATGCACTAAGTAGCTCAAGAGACTTCCCTGCTTTATAGAGTCTCCATGCCTGAATCATAAGTTACACAAGGAGAAACAGTATTTGAGTAATCTCATATAATGGTTTATGAACAAGGATATATAAACTTTATTCAAATATTCTAAATTTTCAAACACCCAAACACTTGAATATCTTATTAGCGCAACTGATTATATGATCAGGTTTGCCAAACTTACATGTCCAAGAAGATTATCATTATGATCTTGATGAGTGAATCCTCTGTTTTTCTTCCCACTCACCATCTCCAGCAACAAAACTCCAAAGCTGAACACATCCGATTTTATGGAGAAGAGTCCATTTGCTGCATACTCTGGAGATATGTAACCCCTGAGTTGATATAAAGACCCTATAAGCTTATGTAATTTTAAGAAATGTGACATCAGTTCAAGTGTCCTAATAGTTTGTAAAATCTTACAAAGTCCCGCTACTTTGTTAGTATTTGCTTCATTCTCTTGTCCACGAAACCTTCTGGCCAGACCAAAGTCAGATATCTTGGGATTCATGTCATGATCAAGCAAAATGTTTCCAGCCTTCAAATCTCTATGAATAATTCGAAGGCGGGAATCTTGATGCAGATAAAGAAGCCCTCTAGCAATTCCATGGATAATGTGGAAGCGACTAGGCCAATCAAGCATCAAACTTTTCACTTCATCTGCACAAAGATCATCTAAAACATGAAGTGTGCAAATAGTAGTTACATGTTCAATTAAGAAATTGTGATAAAGATCATGTAAAGAGAATCGGACCAAATATAAATGAATCGAGGCTTTTGTTGGGCATGTACTCATAAATTAACATGAATTCGTCTCCTTGAATGCAGTAGCCAAGAAGCTTCACAAGATTTCTATGCTGAAGTTTAGCTATACATCTTACTTCATTTTTGAACTCGTCAAACCCTTGGCTTGAAGTTTTTGACAGCCGCTTTACAGCAATTTCTCGTCCTTCTAACACACCCTAACGATTATATACGGGTGGTAAGATTAATGTCACAATATTACATAGCTCAAACAGTTTTGACAAATTGTAGTGGCAAATTTGACGGGAAAGGAAGTCATTTTAATTTAATACTTTGCTTAAATTTGAATTTATTTTGGAGATCATGTAGAGGAATTAGCTGCATATAGTTGGGACAGAAAGACTACTGCTTGGTCTGACATAAGTTAATTACCTTGTAAACTGGACCAAAACCACCTTGTCCGAGCATGTTGTTGATGGAGAAGTTATTAGTAGAATTCACAATTTTTGAGAGGCTGTAAGATGGTAACTCTGCAGGTTCCTTCTGGCTTTCATTGGTATAATCTTCCTCGAGCGTCTGTGCCTGTGTACCTACAAAGCGATTTATAATTAGCCTTCCTTTTAGTAAACCTCCTGCTGCTCACTGTTTATAGAAGTACAAACATGACTCAATACTCCTAACCTATTCTAAGCATAGTGGATCGTTTCTTCTTTCTCCAAATATATAAAGCTAGAATCAGGCACGCCACAAGCAAAGTAATTGAAGTTGACAAGACCACTTTGATTACCTTCTTGTTCTTGGACTCATAGCTCGGGGAACCTGCAGTGGTTTTATATAATATCAGCGAAAACTTGTTAGTACGTTTTATGTTATATCATATCTTTATTTGAAACAATAGCCAATTATTTTCCCTATCAACTAGCAAATGCAATGATAAAACAGAGGAAACAAATACTGGTTCATCATAGAAATAAACATTAAAAATATAAAAATATATATCTTCATCCATAGCCCTGCTTGCGGTGCGCACATATGATGTATATATGTGTGAACCCTCGGGTGGGCAAAAGTGAAATTGCACTAATTTTGACGTTATTTTACTAATCTCGTGAAAATAACGTTAAAAGTGACGGACGGTTAATCAGGCATCATGTAGTGGCGTTGATAGCTGAAAGATAAGGGTACATGCACCGATCAGCCGGTGTCCCGATGATTGAGTGC
Source organism: Bidens hawaiensis (assembly GCF_021521415.1). Lineage (NCBI taxonomy): Eukaryota > Viridiplantae > Streptophyta > Magnoliopsida > Asterales > Asteraceae > Bidens > Bidens hawaiensis. The sequence continues at coordinate 776,129 of NW_027491058.1, read as the reverse complement.
TATGTGCCTTATGTCTAAGGCTTGATGCAAAACTACTATCGAGCCGGGGGTCTCACCGGAAGCAGCCTCTCTATCCCTATGGGGTAGAGGTAAGGCTGCCTACATCTTACCCTCCTCAGACCCTACCATAGCTTTGCTATTGGTGGGATATACTGAGTACGATGATGATGATGATGATGATGATGATGATATCTTCATCCAGTGACTTCATAAGGTTGAAGACAAGTTAAAGGCTCAGCTACATTAACTGCTTATTCAAGGTCAATCCTTACCTTCTAATTCAGAGGCGGTCAGTCTTACATATAGTTCTCTTCCTCCACCATTCTCTCTCATGTCTTCAAGATCACCAAACCATAGCAAGCATCCGCTCTGGATATCTCGAATTGCATAAGCTGTACAAGAGCAATTCCTTTCACAGGCCGTCTGACATTCTTCAAGTGTCATACTCACGTTGTACCATGAACTCCGTGTGTATGGCAATTTGATAGGTGAAAATTTCCTAAAAGCATCCTTAACACAATCTAATGGCTCTATTCGTCTACACCCACTTGACCAATTTGCTATTCTCCATTCTTCTGGCCATCTTGGTTCAAAACCTGATAAACAACGACACACAGGAGAGTTGTTGCTGTTACAGGTTCCACCCGGGCCACAAATTCCAGAACGGACATAAACGTCATAATTCGGGTTACTTTGCCATATGACGTTTTCCTGGTCATCCCTCAAAACAAGATTCCCAGTATCCAAAAGCTGTGCCACCGGTCTAATAATATTGGAATCTGGAAACCCAGATGCCCAGATCATAATATCACCACTTATGAGAAGCAGTAACCTCCCATCACTACTGAGTTTCAACACACCCGAAGTATCGTTAATTGGATTTCCGGCGTTGGAAACCCACATATACTGACGAGGAGGTGATATCGTCTTGGACCAGATCCCCAAGAAACGATTATTTGAATCGTTAGGACTAAAAAACCCCAGTTCAAAATTACCATTAGCTGATACTATCATCTCCCAATTTCTGATGGTCTGGTTTACTGTTAAGGTGTCTACTGCAGCACAAACTGTGTGGAGGGAGACTATAATACCTGCACATATTAAAAGTTGGTTAAGCTTTAGCTTCCCCATAATCGTGTCCTTGGCCTCTGATCAATGAGTTAGTTATTCAATGATAAATTTCTCAGTAGATTTTTCATATAAAATTGACTCAGTCAGTCAATATATGATTATGTACTATAATATCGTGGTTCGCTTTTCTTTGACAACCTATTTATTTGTTCGTTCATTCACAACTATATCTACATTATTGTCTCTTATGTCCTTTAGGAGGTATGAGATTATGAAATCAGAACCTTTAACGTAATGTTTATTACTACATGATCACAAGAAACTAAACTTTTATTTTACCCAAGTACAATAAATCTACTCAATAATCATTTCCAAAAACATACACGTACCAATTGATAGAAGGGCATGGCCGTGATTTAAGGGTGTAAATTACTCATTAGCTATTTGAGTTTGGCTTGCTAAAACCTCGAATAGAGCCAGACTTAAGTGAGCTCGAGTCTAAAACAAGTTTTTTTTTTTAATAAAGTAGCCTGGGCTCGAACTTAAACGACATTCATTTTTTTTATTTTTTTTATTTTAAGACTTTTATAAAGGTTTGAAATGATAGACACATGATCGAGGCTAGTCGGGACAAGTTACTCATTAATAAAATTCTAAGCTTGAGCATTGGAAGGTCACCAGTTGACACATTTGACCTTTCGTATAGTACAAAAAGTCATGAGATGATAACTTGATAAGTGTCCTTGGTTTGAACCAAATAGCAAAATGTGACACGGCACTTCACTACATGCATTTGAATTTTTCTATTTCTTGCAATAAATAAATGGTTAATTTGTGATTTATATATTGTTCCTTACTACAGATGTCACAAAATGTACATATTTATCATCTATAGCAATAGAATATAATAAAACTATTTAATGTTGTTATTACAATTTTGAGTAAAATGCCAAAATCTTCCACGAGTTTTGGTTAATAATGTGATTTTCGTTTATGACATTTTTATGTATTTAGACCATCAATGTTTTCTACTTCTTGATAATTACGTTTAAATTGTTAACTCTATTAATCATTAAGTTATAGGTAAAATTTTCTTTTATTTATTTTTACTTATTTATTATTCTAATCACTTTTAACTCATATTTCCACATGTAGGTCCCAAACGTCCAGATATAACTCACGAACGGATTTTACATTTGATAAACGTTTGAGACGGGTGTGTGAAATCATACGATCGGACAAACAATATAAAGATAATATAGATAACGAACGATCCCGTAATCGGTAAAAAGATTAGTGGATCAAACGAACCGACCACACCCAAGGTGAGCTCCCCTTGGGTGGGAGATTTACACCATGGAAAACACCTACATACAATAATACATAAAACCCCTATTTAAAGCCTAACACCATATCTCCTAGAAGCCTTTTCCCCATTGAAGCTAATCGCGCGTACCAAATCCATCGTTTCGTGTCCGGTTTCTCGCCGACATAAATTATTAACTTGATCGTAAATATATAATGGGCTTCGTAATTTAATATTGCAAGTCACAACATTTTATCCTTACACCACAACCACTTTAAATGATGTAAACTCTCTTAATTTGCAGCAACGGTTCACCGACCACCATCAACCGACCACAATAAGCAACAATCACCGCCACTAACAGCCACCATACCCTACTTCTAATTTTGGGGAGTCCAAGAACCACCATAAATAGATTAGAGACGGCATGATTAACAAGTTTAATCATGTCTTAAACATGTGCCATATTACCCTCCCAAACTCTAACAACCACTCCATCTTCGTATTATGAATCCGTAAATTGGTGGTGAAATCCCACCAACTCCTTGCATCTCACTTAATCCGTAGTTTATTTTGACTTATGGTCAACCGGATATATGAGCAGGGAAGGCCCGGGGATGTGCGAGCCGCACCTCCGGCTGGGGCACGCAATTTTTTCGGGGCCAAAACTTTTATATATGTGTATATATTTTTCAATAAAGAATCCCGAGTCGATCGACATCGTCGATCAGTTGATTCGATCATTAATTCTGGTGTTTAAACACGCCGAAAATACTCTCACCGTAATATCTTTGCCGGAAATCAAGCGACGTTAATGTGGAGAAGATGACTTAAGTTTAAAGAATGGCAAAAATAATTCATGCTCTATATTTATAATTAAACCTATTAGTTATATATTCACCCTTTTTAGTTTTACTTTAGTTACACTTCACTCTTAACTTAATGACTTTTATTTTTACAACATACCAAATCCTTTTATTAAGTTCAAAAGATTATTTTATATTAAAATAATTATATATTAATTCTCATTAATTTTGTATTAATAAATCATATAAGTATTTAATTTTAGAGTTTCGAAAATTGGGGTATTACGTTAATACTATATATATTTTATATGTTTTTAGCTATAACATTATCATCGTTTATAAAAAAATATCCTGTATATTTCGTTATTAATTAAAGCTTGTGGGCCTTTATATTTCAGCTCGGCCTAGGTACTAAAAATCACGGAGACGGCCCTACATATGAGTTCCACCGCCTCCTTTGAGGCATCGAAGCCTAATACACGATGTGGAGCTACTGTTGGTGGCCGTAAAGGTCATAGAGGTTTCAAAATCAAAAGTGTTCGTAAGTCTAAAGGTGTTGTACAGTGTAGCCCTATGTTACTGAACCTTATGGTTCCCGGATTTGACGAAGAAATTGTTGCAAATGATGTTTTCGTAAGCCGTTGCCCATGGATGAGCAACGTACCAAGGTTGGCGACTACTGTTGGTGACTGGGCAAGAAAAAAAGGCATGTTTGGGTGGCGGGTATTAGGGGGGGGGGGGGGAGTTTTTCCAGACGAATGTTGGTGGGAAAAAAAAACATGTCACCAACACCATTTTGCTAAATATTTTAATGAACATCATTTTGGTAAACATTTTCCACACTAACACTCTTTTGGTAAAAAAACTACAAAAACAAGTATTTAATTTGCATGTGTTACGGCGTGTTAAATCACGAAAAACCATTAACATTCTCAAAAGTCTATAAAATTGAGGCTTGACCCATTCAGAGAAAGTCACTTGCAACATTCAAACCTGGGTCTCTTGCCCCCAACAACAAGCTAAGTGGGATTGATAAGTTTCAAAAGTTTCCTCTGGTTAAGGGAAGACAGATTTCAGTTGGCCAATTCTTCGATATATTTATGGAGCTTTGGACGTGTGGATGGGAGGGGGCATTGATCTTGACACCTGGTTTGATATTTGCCAATGACATTAGGCAAAAACATTTTTTTTTTATTTTTTTTATGTAACTCAGGACGACGTTGATTCATTTGTGGTATATGTGACATTTGAGTTAGGTGTATTGGTCCCGAATATTCATTAGAGTTAATGAAGGAGGTTCAGGTTTGAGAGAACATTAAAGGATATATGGCTATTCTCGGTCTCTTTTATAGTAAACTATTAGTTTGCATTTATTTGGGGAATCTTCATTCCTGGACAATGAAATTTGGTTTTATATATGTGATGTACCTATAAATTTTCAATAAGGTGGTGAGGAAGAAACTTGAAATAATCCGTGCATCGATATGAATCAAACCATAATATTACTCCCTTCTATTACCTTCTTTTTTCTCATGCTAAGTAATTCTAGTTTATCATTAGATACCATACCTGTGAATCAAAACTTCTTAGATGGTGAGACCATTGTTTCACCGAATGCAAAATTCGAGCTAGGTTTCTTTAGTCCAGGCAGTTCCAAATATCGATATCTGGGCATATGGTATAAGAACACAATACCTCATACGGTTGCATGGGTTGCTAACAGGGAAACACCACTTACTGATTCCTCTGGTATGGTCAACTTGGACAGCCAAGGGATCATGTCTCTTTTTAATAGTGGCGGTGCTATCATTTGGTCATCCAACTCCTCGACGTCTGGTATAAATGTCAATCCCGTAGCACAACTCTTGGATACAGGTAATCTGGTAATTAAGAATGAAAGTAAAACCAACAAGAATATTCTCATTTGGCAAAGTTTTGATTACCCTGGAGATACCTACTTACCAGGAATGAAGTTGGGGAAGAACTTCGTAACAGGACGAGAGATGTACATGACATCATGGAGGAGTGTGGATGATCCTTCCCCAGGTGAGTATACAATCAGGTATTCAATGGTTAAGGGTAACTATCAGCAAGTATATATTAGGAAAAGCTCTGTTACTGAAACAAGGTTTGGGCCGTATAATGGCATAACGTTTGCCGGCCAGCCAAGTTATAAAGCTACCCCGGTTTATATATTTGACGCTCATATGATTGCCAACGAGAATGAGATGTATTTTAAATTAACTTTTATGAGCAACTCTTTGATGTTAAGGCTGATATTGACTCCGGGTGGGAAGTATGAGATCTGGCATCTGGACATGCATAACCAAGAATGGACGCAGGATTTCTCATATCCCTCGGATAATTGCGATAGTTATGGACTATGTGGCCCATATGGAATTTGTAATGCTATCAGTTTTTCGAATTGTGGGTGCTTTAAAGGGTTTGAACGAAACTATAAACAAGAATTGACTCCTTATAATAATTGGAGTAGTGGTTGTAGACGAACCAAATCTTTGGATTGTTCGCCCAAGGAGGGATTTCTAAAGTTGTCAAGCATGAAATTGCCGGACACTCAGAATGCTGTGTTTCATACCAATGTGAGCCTTCAAGGATGTGAGATGGCTTGCAAGAGTAACTGCTCATGCACCGCCTTTGCAAATCCAAACATGACTGCTGGTGGAGTTGGATGCTTGTTATGGTTTGGTGATCTGATTGATATGCGAGTGTACCAACTAAATGGGCAAGATCTTTATGTTAGACTGGCAGCATCAGAATTATTAGGTAAGCTAATACATTACTTCAGGTTTATGCGAAAGCATTTTAGTAACTACTAGAAAAAGAGATGTTTTTCTACATCTGAATTCGTAGGAAATTTGTTCGAAAATTCAGTTTCTAACAATTTTCCAACAAAAAGTTACGTTGGAAAAACACATGCTTGAAAATCGTTTTCAACCGTTTTCCAACAACTTTTCTTACAAAATTGCTACAAAAACATGTGGTTGTAAACTTCCTACAACTTTCCTACAAAAACTATTTTGACTTAACATAATGTTTATTAGATAATGTTGTAGCAAAGTTGTAGCTTATTATTTTTGTTGGAAATCTGTTGAAACTACTTATCGTAGGAAATTTGTAGGAAAGTTTTGTGAGAAAATGACTTGTTTTCTAGTAGTGAAGCTGATTATGTTGTTATTTAATCTTTTGAAGCTTAGAGGTCTTGTTTTTGGATTTTACAAACTAAATGAACTGAGGTTACATGTGTTCTTTGTACTGAAAATTTGACAGTATTTTGTTTGTTATAACTTTTTAATTGTTACAGCTAATTCGTCAACTGTGGTTAATGATGGAAACCGTGGAGTTCATTCTAGATTTTCTAGAGAAAGACGAGTAGTTATTACAATCAGTTTGTCAACATCAGCAGGGTTGTTTGTGATATTAGCAACTTGCACTTGGATTAAGAGAACGAGTAGAGCAGATGTCGAACAAGAAGGCAAGTGAAAATTTTCTAATCAATACCATAAAATCAGATTTTTTTAAAAAATATAAGTTTTGTCTCAACCTACTATAATTTCTACATGCAACAGTAAAGGTCCTTGAAAAAGATCACAAATGTAGCAGAAGGAAGGGAAGCATAGAGTTGCCAGTGTTTAGTTTATCAACAATTTCTAGGGCAACCAATAAGTTCTCTATCGATAATAAGCTTGGAGAAGGGGGATTTGGTCCAGTGTATAAGGTAACAGGGCATGACTATAAGCATCAACTGCACGGGTGAAAAAACTGTATGCCTAATAATGCTAAAATCATCCAGGGTGTGCTAGAAGGACAAGAGATTGCTGTAAAGCGTCTTTCAAAGGCATCTAAACAAGGGCTTGATGAATTCAAGAATGAAGTTATATGCATTGCTAAACTTCAGCATAGGAATCTGGTCAAGCTCTTAGGATACTGCATTCAAGGCGAGGAGACAATGCTGGTTTATGAATACATGCCTAATAAAAGCCTAGACTGGTTTATATTTGGTTGGGTTCTCTTTCAAATCAACAGAAGTAATTTATATAGTAGAGAAGAAAAACAATTCAAATAATATACTAAATCAAGCTTCTTTGTTTTTCTTTTTTTTAATATTCTTTAGATGATTTAAGGAAGTCATTACTTAACTGGCCACAACGTTTCAACATTATTCATGGGATTGCTCGAGGTCTTCTTTATCTTCATCAAGATTCCCGACATAGAGTGGTTCACAGGGATTTGAAAGCAGGAAACATTTTGCTTGATCATGACATGAATCCAAAAATATCAGACTTTGGTTTGGCTAGAATGTTTGAAGGACATGAGAGTGAAGCAAATACAAAAAAAGTGGTGGGAACATTGTAAGAATCCTTCAACTTTCTATTCTATTTTATTTCATTTGTCTTTTGCCTATTTATCATTTTCCTGGCGTGTACCTTCTACACAGGGGATACATATCTCCAGAGTATGCAGCAAACGGTCTGTTCTCAGTAAAGTCTGATATTTTTAGCTATGGGGTTTTGGTGTTGGAGATTGTGAGTGGAAAGAAAAATAGAGGTTTTGTTCATGAAGATGACGATGATATTAACCTTCTTGGGCATGTAAGAGTGTTGAATACGGTTATTTCATTGACGAATTGAACTGATCTTTGTTGGTTACTAATTTAATTGTTTTAGGCTTGGAGACTATACAAAGAAGGCAAGTCTCTTGATCTAATTGACACATCATTAGGTGATTCGTGGTCTACTTATGAAGTGTTGCGATCAATACACATTGGTTTATTATGTGTACAACCTCGAGTGGAAGATAGACCTTCCACAGCGGGAGTGGTTTCCATGTTGGCCGGTGAAGGATCACTACCTTCTCCGAAAAAACCTGCTTTCTTCTTTAAAGGAAGTGAAATTGATTCTGTTTCAATTTACCCATCATCGATTAATGGAGTGACACTAAGTGAAATAGACGCTCGGTAATGAGATGAAGTGGAAGATGTAATTCTTACGCCAACCTCCAGAGTAGCATCAGACTTGCCTTTTAAGTTGTATTGTAATAAGTACTCTGGTTTAAGATTCTCTAATCGTGTAACAGGTTGTCTTTACATGTGCTTTCATTCATCACAACATAATAGATATTGGATCACGTTAATATAAGAGTATTGATGAATCAGAATCCAGTTGAAGCTTCTTTATCTTCTGATTCGACCTTGGAGAAACGAAACAAAGGATTGCAACTGATTTGAGCTATCTATTCTTGGATTACATGAACATTCAATCCAATTTATTTTAATTGTCATGTTTCGATTTCACATCAAAACAAACAAAAAATAATTGAACTTCATCTCTTATATTATATCCAAACGTCATTTTGGGTCTTATACATGTGTACAATCAGTTTATACCGGCCATTGGGCATTAATGAACATTGCCATGTGTTAGTGAGCAGCTTTGGCTACATAAACCCACATTAGGACTAATTAGGTCATTACAAATCATTTTTGGGGCTCATGGTACATGTGTATGATTACTATACACTTTTGGGTCTTAATGGGGCTTGAAATGTGTTAATGAGTTATTTTGGGTACACAACTCACAAATAGTTCATAACAAGTTATTATGGCCCTCATGATACAAGGTATGTTTATTTTACATTATAGGGCTTTGAAAGGATTTTCATGTGCGAGTGAGTTGTTTTGGATATAAAAACCAGGTCATATAATTGTCATATTTGGCTTCATTATTCACGCGGAAGATTACATTTACACTCTTGGGTTTTAATGTGTCTTATCATGTGTTGGCGTTGTTTTGGCTACGCAAACCACATTAGGTCATAACACAAATGCATGATTACTTTGCACAATTGGACCTTCATGGCCATGCACTGGTGAGTTGTTTTGGCTACACAAACTCACACTGTGTCATTATAGGTCATTTTAAATCTCATTATACCTGTGCATGATAACTTTACACTATAAGTCTTTCCATGTGTTATTGGGTTGTTTTGTCTCCTCTACACATGGCAAGACCCAATAGTGTAAAGTTATCATGCACTTGTATGAAATCCAAGATGACCTGTTATGACAGTTTAAAACAACCCACTAAATACAGTGATATTGTAAGGCATTTAGACGACCCACGATGCGAAGGGATAATCGATCACCTTGTTGGCAGCTGTATCATCCGCACGCATGGCAAGCAGTGGTGACGGAGGTAGCATCCCGAACCCGCACTTGTGTGCATGGACGAATAGTCAAGGTAGGCCCGACTCACTATTAAAACCCCTTTGTTTTCTTAATCTTATCGGTAACAAAAAAAAAATATAAAATTAAGTTTTGTTTTATTGTTTTTAAGTCTTAATAGTAATATCTAAAATAAATAATTTTAATAAGTAATAGTCGGTTTTTATGAAAAACCATCGATAGCAATATTTAACTACCTCCTCCTACTTCTAATTTTATTTTCTATGTTAAGTTTTATTTGTGTATTTTTTTAATGTAATGCAAGCTTATCTATTTATTTCTATTTTGTTTAATAATTTTTCGATTAACTGAATTATTAGTTTACTAAAAAGAATATAAATTTGTTAAGGGATATTGGTTTTTAATACTCTTAACTTTAACTCATTGGATGATAACACTTCCAACTAACGATTTGTCTCCCACAACTCCTAATTTTAACTTGTTTTCTTCTGTCACTCCTAAACTTAACGGATCCTAACATCGATAGTTTTTTTTTTCTGACGTGACATGTTTTTACTGATGTGTCAAATATGTTATGAAATAAAAGAAAAACCCTAACCAAAAAACAAATAATACACACACATACATACAGACACAAGCACCACCACCACCATTTGATAGCCACGGTCTGCACCACCACCACAGACCTCCACCACTTACGGCCTATATCGCCACCTTCACCACTACCGCCGGCGTCACCGCCTTCACCACCACCACCAACAGCTCCCACCGCCACCACGTTTTTACAGTGAGTTCCGCCGTTAACGATGGGGTAGCGATTCGAGGTAATAAACATTGTGTTATTCTCGTTTCTTTATTCCGATCAAAAGCTCTATTCTAATGTATTCAAACTGTAAACAAGAAGATTGAATTTTAGCAAAGTAAATTGGGCTAGTCTAGGGTTTGGATGTTGATGTAGCTGCTTACGATAGTGGCGGTGAAGGCCGGTGGTGATGGCGAAGGTGAAGGAAGTGGAGGCTGGTGGTGGTGGAGGCCAATGTGGTGGTGCAGATGGTGGTGATGGAGTGCTGGTATATGTAATGGTGTATATATGTTTGCATATATATATATATGTATGTATATAATATATATATTGGTAAAAAGTAAAAACCCGTGCGATACGGCGACACCAATTTACAATACGATACACTGGTGAGCTTTCATAAATTTTATGTGTTTATATATATATATATATATATATCGATCCTTTCATGATATTATTTCAAAAATTCTACAAAATATTGTTGGTACATCAAAATATTCTCGATTATCAACACTAAATATAGTCACAACAAAATATATAAAAGTTTGACTATTTAGTTTTTTGGGTTCAGGTACTAGGTCAAGCACTCAAGTTAACCTAACCGGCAAGACGGGTCAAATCTGGTCATGGTAACAGACCAAGACGGGTCATATTTAATCAAACCAACAACAATATTTTTATATGTTTGAAAAACTAAACGTAAAACAAAATATCAACACTAACTAACAAACAATGATTAGGCCATTAAAATAGCGAAATAAGTAAAGAAGACAATTTTAACACATTTATGTATCAATAGTTATTTAGGGTTGTGGTTATAGCAGCTCCATTAGTTGATATAAATTTCATTTCCATAAACACAAATATATCAAAACTTTGAAATAAAGTATAAATGGATCTGCATCATTAGATTTTTATTAAGAATCTTAAATCAAATCAAAAGCTCAAAGCTAAGCCACCCAAAGAAATTTAACACTAAATAAACTAAAAAAAATGGATTCTGCCTTTTAATTCTCTTTTTGTCTAACTACAGGCATGCTAAATATTACCAATAAAAACACCAAAAGATCCTTTGGAAAAATAGTTGAGCTTGTGGACACCTAACCACTCACGAGGCATATTTGAAGTTTGGACATATTATCATTGTTACATCAACTGCTATTGCCGATCTAACAAGTTTTACAAAAAAATGAAACATAAAAAAAGTCACAAATATTGGCTCAGATAGTCTTAAAACGGGTAAAACACACATGTTAAACATAAGTACAAGAACAAACCCGAATCATTCTTAGTTAGCTCAGTTTGCCACAAGAACCACAATGCCTGTAAAACAAACAAACTATCATAACCCAGTGGAATGCCACATCAATCCATTTTGAGCTAGAATGTAATGCCACATCCATATGTTCGTATACTCCTAAGAACATCCCAACAAAAGTGTAAAAGAATGGTCTAAGATGTACATCCCAACAAAAGTGTAAAAAAACGGTTTAAGATGTACATCAAAACAAAACTTTATATATAAAACTAGCAAATGTATCATAGCTACTTGCCATTAATTTAGAAATTAAACAAAAAGTAAAAACTTAATAACCTATATCTATTTAAACAACTGCCAATGGATTGTGTTAAACCAGTACCTGAAAACAAATATTTAAACTTTTTTGTGTTTCTTTTAATTATTATTATTATTTATGGCACTAACTTAACTCGCTATATGTTGGTTTATGTTTGTTTGTATTCGTTTAGAAAGTACTCAAACTAACATGAACAAAATCATTTCCTTAACGAACAGATACGAACACAAAATCACATTCCATTGCGTGTTCGTGAACCGTCCATTTTCTGATAATAGCATAATAAATAAACAATAACAAGGCCTCGTTAAAGGCTCTTTCAGTTCAACAAAAGTTTCATTTAAAGATTACAAAATTAAAAAAATTGTTAAAAATACCCATATCCACTAATTGACATTTAACATTAATTTTTTCTTTTTTATTTTTACGTTTTGGCCCGTTTCACTCGTTTTGTGTTTTTACCCTTTCTTTTAAAGTTTGTGACATTTATATCATTCTTTAGAACTTTCATTAGAAATTGAAGGATATATTTACCACATATTCAAAACCATTAGCTATTTCATTTAAGCTGGACACACACAACAAAATAAATGTGCAACTTTATTTATCATAATGTGCAGTTTACATGTGAGTAGCTTATAATCAATAATCTCCACCCCATATGTAATGTCTGCCCCATATGATTTAAGAATAATTTGGATTGAGAATTTTCGGTCGCACCCGAATACCAACCATTGTTGTCTCGTAATTCCTTTGTGTCTACATGAACAACATGAAACCGCTTTGACCCGTTATCTAATCATTCATTTTGGCAACGTTACCTGCTGTATTGCACAAAAGATTGCAAATTGCACAAAAGCTTTACTTAAATTATGAGCTTCCTTACGATGCGGTATTGCCTGATCAAATTCTTGTAATCCATGATACCTTTTATACTCTCCATCCCCCTATGCATATAAATAAGGGTTATATAAAGTTTATTTTCAAAGTCGTAAATTTGGGCTTTCTGAGTGTCAAAGGAGTAATCATTTAAGTTCTACACTGATGACTAAATTTTATTAAGAAATTGTATATTTGCATCAAACAATGTTAAATATATCCCTAAAAATGAAATAAGGGTAATGAAGATGAAAAAAACTTAACAGATCAAACCTAAACATGGGAGATGACCATGTTAATCACTGAAGATCATGGTGGATAAAATGTAACCTGTCCACATTTTGGAAAAGCATAAACAAGATATAATGTCAGCATCAAAACTTTCACCGCAGAATAAGAAATGAAATTAAATGAAATAGCATACCTCCTTTCTAGTCAATATACTATGCACTATGACCAACAGCCATAATCAAGTATGAAAACTTAACTTTGTTCATGGCCGACGGTGGAGATAGAGACTAATTATTAGGACCAGAACCTAAAATCTTCGATAAAGAAATTGAACAACGGTCGTCATCCTCCTCCTCTGCCTCACTCATTCGATAAGCTAACCTACATAGGCAACAAAATCAAAATTTAGAAACCTAAGTAAAGATTGACAAAATCTTAAGTATACACGCTCGATGGCTAACCCTCAGTGTCAAAATCGCGAGACAATCTTGTTGACACATAATTTCTAGTGCTAGGATCTTGTATTTTGTATTTGAAAATAGATTTGAATATGTAAATGGGCCTATATGTTATCTTGGACGTATAAGTACTTATACGGCGGATAAGTCATATCCACCGGATAAGGTCTTATCAGTTCAATTGAAATGTCTATAAATACTAGACATATCCGTCCATATTAAGAGTTGTTCATTCATGTAATGATCTTGATCTGTCATATACTTTGTACCTTTGAAGCTTAAAGGGAAATATAAAGTATATCGGAAAGTGAAATCATCTTGTGTTCTCTATCTCATAATGTTTTCCGCACATTGTGTTATATAGTGGATTGTTTACTCGGTGTTTCGATCCATACGCATTCAAGTTCTTTCAAGTGGTATCAGAGCTTAGGCTCATATCTACTTAAAAGATCACAAGATTGAAGATTTGTGCAAAAATGTCTTTCATATCTACTTGATTTCACAATGCAACAAGTTCTCACCGTTAAAAACAACTTATTTTCACATATTATGGACGCCTACTGTTCGTGATCAATCCTATAAAATTTCAACTCAAAACAAGATCATTTTCATCATCAAAATTGCAAATACATGGATCAAAGTTACTGTAGAGGATAAGTGTAATATGAGCGTATAAATACGTACGGATAAGTACATATCCGTTAACCAGGTTATCTATATAAGTAGTTATCCATTGACCAAGTTATCTATTAACCAGGGTTATCCGTATAAGTAGTTATCTGTTTGACCTGATGTTATCGTTTGACTAGAGTTACCCGTTGACTGAAGGGTTATCCGTTTGATTAAACATATCCGTGTTTGATTAAACATATCCGGACAGTGTTTTTTTTTTAATATGAGAACGATGGATAATTTGAATGCGTTCGTGTCACAACCGTTAACTCTGCTTCAAAGTTTGAATCTTAATAATAGATGGGGACTGCCAATAAGCCACCTAAACTTCTCAGAATGGAAGATTGTCCAAAATTGGCAGATAAGTTTGAGACTCACGTGCAAGCTGGAAACTATGATACTTGGTTGGCTTTAGAAGAGGATTATGTGATCCCTAAGAATGAGAACGGGACAAATTATCATTTGTTACAAGTTGATGAGGTTGACAAAGATTTGTACATAAGACAGAAAAAGATGTTGAATCTATTTTAACAATCTATCAAAGCTGAAATTTTCCAAATGCTTCAACATAATGGGTTTTGTTATTCCATCTGGAGAGAAATGTTGAACAAGGATAGATGTAATCCCGACATGAGAAAGTCTTGTTGGAAAATAACCTAATAATCTACATTAAGTATGGCCTTCTAGATCATTCTCATATTTAATCATAATGATAATAAATGTTTCTATTAAGTATTGCAATTATATGATGGGTGTAATTGCATAATATGAAAAGACTCATAACTCTTGCCCTTTGATGTCTTGTATATGTGTATAAATAGAGATGAAAGTAACACCAATTGATCAATCTCATACACACACTCTCCATCAAGAAAAGGACATCTAAAGGGAAGTAAGGAAGATTAGTATAATGGCTTCATCATCTTCAAAGATGACTATCCCTACAAGTAAGTATGGTTAATAATTCGTTTATCTAAAGTTCATGATTGGGTTTACATGTTAGTAATTCATAATTTTTCTCATGTTCTAATGATATAATCAACAAGTCCAAGATGGCATTTTTGAAGAAAGAATTTGATATCTTTACGTTGGTCAAAGGTGCATCATTTGCCTAGCTGATTAAAAGATATGTCATCTAGCGAATGAGATTAAAAGGATGGAATTGATAAACCTGATTATGAATACATTGATAAATTAGCTGATGCTTTGCTTGTAGAATGGGAGATGTTAGTGCACAGTTTTGCGTCTCGAGTCTCTGTATTTATGTTTTGTATTTTTTAATGAAAGAATTATTTTTATGTAAGTTAGTTCGTTAAGAATTATCTAGTTCGTTAAGGATGTTTAACGAACTAGATGTTAAGTTGAGTTCCCCCTAATTCGTTAAGGATGTTTAACGAATTAGGGAGAAGTTCGTTAAGTCTATTATTATTTATTGTAATGTAACGAAGTGGATCTAGTTCGTTACGGAATGTGTAACGAACTAGAATCCATCTTCTATAGATAGAGGTATTCATCCTCTGTTTAATTTAAGTTTTGGTTTAATCTTATCGAATTGCTGTCTAAGTATTCTCTCAATCAAAGATTCTTATATAACATATTAATATATTACATACACATATATACAACTAATATAACATATAGTTAAAGAGTAATCATAAACTAGATCCTCACAGAATTAGATCTAAGTGTTAATCATTATAGATCTGAGCTAGATCCGTGTATTTACAAGTGGTATCAAAGCTTTCAGGGTTCGATTGCTCTTGATCTATTGATTTAAGTTGTTAATTAAAGGTTAAATCGTATAAGTTTTGTTATATGTTGGTTTCGGTTTGAATTCAATCAAATTCAGTGTTGATTTGATTGTTTCTGGATTGAGTTTGGTTGGATTGTTGTGTGTTAAGGTATTAGGAAGGTTGATGGATTGTAATTGGTAATTGGATTGAGTTTAAGTTGTTTTTGGTTTGGATATGAGATTGACCGAAAACAGGGGATTTTTTTTTGGTTAATTGGATTGGTTAGTGATTGATTTGGGATATGGATTGGTGCGATTGGGTTTCGTGATGGATTTACGAGTAATTTGAGCTGTTGCTTGTATGATTTGGTGTATTATCGATTTTGTATTACGGATTTGTGATAGTCTTTGGTGTTCTTCTTTTTCCAGAAATCTGGGAATTTCATATGAAGATTTGAAGATCTTCATTTGTTGTTGAAGATTCGTTAAAACTTCAACTAATTCGTTAAAGTATTTCGTTAAACCTTCTTAATTCATGTTTAGTTAGTTACATAGTTCGTTAACAGATCTGATTCGTGTCATCTAATTCGTCAGACGTGGTCTGATTCATTAACTTTAAATCTAACAAACTTTTGCCACGTGGCAAAAGTTGTCAGAGTTTGTTATAACCGTTTTAACAAATTGATTCGTTATCAACTGTAGCAAGTTCATTATCTTAATTCGTTATCTTGAATCAGAGATTCGTTACTCTGATTCTTTAAGTTGACATTGTGATTCGTTAATATTTCACTTAGTGATTCGTTACTTGATTCGTTAAGTGAACTCAGAGATTCATTAACTTGGTTCGTTATATTGAATTCAGATTCATTAATCTGAATCGTTAACCTATTTCGTCAAACTAATTAGTCAATTTGACCTGATTCGTTGACTCAGTTTGTGTAATACTGTTCCTGGTTCGTTACTCATATAACTTTCAATTCGTTATAATTGATTCGTTATCTTAGTTCGTTACAAACACTGTTCACAGTTTGTTATATTTACTGTTCCAAGTTCGTTAAATGTATTTTCAAGTTTAGTCCTTGAAGATGGCTGGTTTGTACGCGTTAGCTTCCCAAAATGTACTTATGCAGCAAATGTTACAATTAGACACGAAAATTGGATCTCATTCCAAGTGTCCATGTTTAATGAAATTTAGTGAATTTGCTAAGTGGGAACCTCATTTCCGTGCTCATCTAGGATCGGTTCACCCTGATTGTTCTTATTACTTGGATGAAGTGTATACCGTTCCGATGATTGGATATGAGACTATCAGATTTACATCTAAAGCCATCTCACAATACTCTCAAGAAGAAAAGAAAGCGTTTAGAGATTGAAACGAAAGCATACTCTAATCTTACAACGGCGTTACCTGAAAACATCTTTCATCAAGTCGGTAGCATCAAGATTTGTGCTTCGTTGTTTCAACACATTCGTATGAGGAGTATGGGTAACACTGCTGAAAGCAAGAAGGTGATGTTAAAGTTTCAATTTAGAAACTTTAACTTACTTAAAGGTGAGACTGTCGAAGAAATGATAACACAGTTTAATCATCTGATAGCCGAAATGGACAAGATGAAAATGGAACCTTCTGAATCAGATAAGATAGACACAATTAAGGGTGCTTTACCGAGTTCTTACTCGACTTTATTAATGGTGCTGAAAGAGAATAATTACTTCAACAATGAAGATCTAACGGCCTCTGAATTCATGCAAAAAATCGAAGCACGAGAATATGATCTTAAATGTCAAAAGTCTTCTAAGGATAGTCAAGATCCAGCTTTTTATGGTGGGAGTATGCCCTTGAGTTCAACAATTTCTCTAATCACCGCACTTCTTACACAAAATGCAAGTGATAATGCTACAACTATCTATAGTGATCCACGAGCATGTTTTTACACTACTAGAAGTTCTGGGTCACCTGGTGCTTCTGGTGGATCTGGAAATTCATACACTGCAAATCAATTCTCACCTTCACTAAATGTAAACATGAAGGAAGCTGAACAAAACTTTGCCTTCTTGTCTGCCTTCATGACCTCATATGAGAATCTGGTGAGTAGTAAGATTGCAACGAGTGATTTGACTGATAAAGACTATGATCAAATTGATCATGATGAGTTAGAGCTCATGGATTTGAAATGGAACATGGTGATTATTGTCCGAAAGTTTAAAAGGTTTATGCAAAGAACTGGCAAAAATTTTCCTTCTTTAAACTAGAAGGTTGGGTTCGATAAACTGAACTTTAAATGTTATAACTGCCAAGAGTTTGGACATTTTGAAAAGGAGTGTTATAAACCGAAGAAGGAGTATACTGGTCCTCGTAATCAAGATCAAAGTTCTTTAGCAAAATGAGGCAATGATGCTGATAAGAAACCATCTACTTCTGGGTCACAAGCTATGTTAGCTGATGGAACTGATTGGTCCCAAAGACTGTTGTGCAACAATAATCAAGCTAATCTGGTTATGTTCGAGTCAAATGAAAATTTCCAAGATGCAAGTGGGAGTGATCTGTCTTCTGAAAATGATACTGAATCGGATTCTGATGATTCATGTGACAAGCTTCCAACCACTTTTTCTTGCATGGCTAAAATTAATGAGGTTAGTTCTTCTGCTCCTATCTTTGTCAATGTGTCTGCTAATGTGTCTTGTGTTGAATGTGAGAAAAACAAGCCTAAGTTAGAGTCTTTGGAAAATCATAATGATTGTTTAGTTAGAGAAATTGCTTCACTTAAAGATACTTATCGACAATCTTTAGAATCTCAAATGAGATCTAGGGAGAAATAGAAGCATTGTCGAAAAGTAATCATGTTCTCAAAGCTGAGTTGTTTGTCAAAATTGACAATCAACGATAAAAAATTTCAAGAAATTTTGAAACATCGTTCTAAGATAACTGAGCTTGAGAATGAAGTTCTTGAGTTGAAAAATAAGTTGGGCAAGTTTAGAAACTCTTCATTTTTGCTAAATGAGATAATCGAAGTATCTGGTAAGCAAAAAGACTCTAAAAAGGTATAGGTTTTGTTGAAATACCACCACCTTTTCAAAATGATTATAGGACAAATCCTTTTGCTAGAAAAGAAGAAGTGCTTGTGAAAGAACCTAGTGTTTCTAACAAATCTAATCCAGTAAAATCTGAAAATGTTAAAGCCCAACCACCAACTCAAAAACATCATGTCGAAAGCAATAAAGTATTTGTAGAAAATGTTGAGAAGGTGATCATTGAGGATGTGTTTGAACCTGAAGTAATACACAAAAACCAGAACATTCCAAGTTCTAATCACATTTTATGTGAACCTCATGAATTTGAGGAGGCTATGTATGGTTCACACACAACACAAATGAAAAAGGAGGAACAAGTTAAGGTTAAGCCAGTGACAACCAAAAAACCAGAAACACCTAAAATTTCTGATGAGGATTTGATGCGTTTTATCAATCCTACTGTTTCCAAGGCATCAACTGGTGGTGTGTTTAAGTTGAAAGGAATAGACACAATGTTCACTGAGAAAGACATTCCGATTAGCATTATCAAACCAGAATTGATCGAAAGTGACTTTCACAATGGAACTTCCAAGATACAAGATCTTGAACGTCAATATGCTTGTGCCAAAATATCAAACCCCTCAGACCCATTGATTAAAGCTAAGAAACTGTTAAAAACTGCTAAAAAGGTTCATTTTGTGAAATCAACTGGAACTGACACATTGCAAAGTTTTTCCAACTGTTATAATCTCGATTTCTATATGAAAAAGAAATCTGTGTCGTCTGATGGGTTGGCCAAGAATTTTACAAGAACTGTGAGTCATCAACCTTCTGTGGCATCTGTTTTTGCCAAATCTCAACATGATCGTGTGGACATGCGAAGTTGCTTTCTTTATGGTCAACAAGGTCATGTTGTGAGAAACTGTGGACAGAAACTCCATCCGTTTGTCATGGACCAATCAAAACTGGTTCCTGTGATAAAAGAGATTCTGAAACGACCTTTGTTGTGTGATGATGATACTCACATCATGTTTTCAAATGTGAATCCACATAAGGTAATTCATGTGAATGAAACATATGGCTAAGTAAAAACCAAGTTTGTTCCAACGAAACAAATCTATAAGAACATGAACTCAAATGTCGTTCAATCTGCCTATTTAAGACGAAAGTCTAAGAGGCCTGTTACTTATTCTCAAGTTGCTGAACAACAATTGAATTCTGTTAAATTTGATTCATCTCATGAAACTCAAAAGGTACCCAAGACTGAGGCCTGAGCTGCCTTTTTGAACTAATCACTTTCATTTGTGTGTAGGGTACATCCAAGACCGTGTCTGGTGAAAACTGGATAATGGACAGCGGATGTTCTCGGTATATTACTGGAAATCTCAACCTCTTAACAAATGTTATAAATATTCAAGGAGGGCATGTGGCTTTTGCTGGGAATTATGGAGGTATGATTACACAAGAGGGTGAAGTTTCAAATGGGCATATTACGTTTGAGAAAGTCAATTACTATGATAAAGTTGATCATAATTTATTAAGTGTGTCACAAATCTGTGACAAGAAGTACACGACAATATTTACTGATAAAGAATGTCTAATTTTGAAACTGGGATACATGATTCCCGAGGACATGGTTGTCATGCGATCCCCTCGATCGAATGATATTTATGTCTTGAATATGTCTTCTAAGGCGTCAACTTCTGTGGAAACGTGTTTCGTTTCTAAAGCAACTGAAAAACACTCTATTCTATGGCATCATAGGATGGGTGATGGGTCATATTCATGTTAGGAAGATGAATTATTTAATGGCAAATGACTTGGTTGAAGGTGTTTCCTTGAAACAGTTTAAATTATCTGACCACTGTGTTGCTTGCAATAAAGGCAAACAGAAGAAAAAGTCACATCCAGCTAAGTTATTAAATTCCATTGATACTCCTCTTGAACGACTTCATATGGATCTTTTTGGTCATGTGAATCGTGCTAGTATCGTTGGAGATTGGTATTGTCTTGTGGTTACCGATGACTATTCAAGATATTCATGGGTCTTATTTATGAGTTCAAAAGATCAAACACGTGTTCTGGTTCAAAATTTAATCACTAAGATCGAATCACTATACAAGCAAAAAGTGAGGAGAATTCGAAGTGATAATGGTACTGAATTTATAAAAACTGTATTGGATTTCTTGTGCATTCAAAAAGGAATTCACCGAGAATATAGTGCCCCTTATGTACCACAACAGAATAGTGTTGCTGAAAGGAAAAACAGAACTTTGATTGAAACAGCTAGAACTATGCTAGCCAATTCTAAGCTTCCTTTCCAATTTTGGAACGAGACTGTGAATACTGCTTGTTATACGCTTAATCGGGTTCTGACAGTTAAGAGACTCCAAAAGACGAGTTATGATCTTTTGAACAAACGAAACCTAATTTAAAGTACTTGGAACCATTTGGGTGTCCCTGTACGATGTTGAAAAGAGATGTGGGTAAATTTGAAGAAAAGCCATTGAGGTTATTTCTTGGGTTATGTTTCTCCGAAGAAAAGGATATTTAACTTTACTTCTAGTTGTGTAGAGGAATGGTACCATGTGAATTGTCAAAAGTACACCACTCCTCCTCAAGGAAAAGGTCCCGACTGGATGTTTGATTATGATGGTTTATTTAACTCATTTACTATATCAACTGAGCAACCAGATGAAGATCTGTTTCGTGCATATTTTGAAGATCAATTGGTAATTCCGAGGTTTTCAAGTTCTAATGATGTTGAAGCTCCAACTGAAGATCCACGTGATGATCCTCCAGCTTCTTCTGATAATGTTTCTACTTCTTCTGATGATACTCAAGTTGGTGAACCTAATGTTGCTGATACAGCTGAAAGTGATTATTGATATCAGCTAGGATAACATTACACTAATTTATTCAAAAAAGTTGTTGTTCCTGAGAATCCCACTCTTCGGATTCATAACTATCATCCCAAGGAAAACATCATTGGAGAACTCGATGTGGGTGTACAAACGCGTCATCAAGTTGCTTCTTCGAGTGAAAATAATGTATTGTGTACTTATGCATATTTACATTCATATGGAATTGTAAATCTTGCCACTTACACTTGTTTTCTATCTCAAGTAGAGCCAACGTCAACTCGTAAGGCACTTGAAGACCCTTCTTGGGTAGAGGCAATGCAAGAGGAATTGCAACAGTTTAACCGACTGGGTGTATGGGATCTTATCGATAAACCTGCTAGAGTCAAAAAGCCTATTCCGACTAAGTGGGTATTTAAATGTAAAAAGGACGACCGTGGTGTGATCGTGAGAAACAAAGCACGGTTAGTGGTGCAAGGTTTCATCAGCAAGAGGGTATTGACTATACTGAGGTATATGCTCCGGTTGCAAGATTGGAAGCTATACGAATTTTTCTGGCTTATGCGCCTTAGTCTATCAAATGGATGTGAAAAGTGCTTTTCTCAATGGTAAATTACACGAAGTAGTGTTTGTTTTACAGCCTCCTAGACTTGAAGATCCTGATTATCCGGACCGAGTTTACCGCTTAAACAAGGCCCTGTATGGTCTACATCAAGCCCCGAGAGCTTGGTATGGCACGCTTGCCGACCATCTGACTGATAATGGCTTCAAGCGAGGGACTGCCGACTGCACTTTATTTTATAAGAATATTGGTGATGATCTTCTCCCCGTTCAGATATATGCCGACGACATTATCTTTGGGTCAACAAACGACACGTTATGTAAGGAATTCGAGAAGTCAATGCAAACAAAGTTCGAGATGAGCTCGATGGAAGAGATGAACTTCTTTCTAGGGTTGCAAGTTCACCAGTCTGCTAAAGGAATTTTTATTCACCAGACTAAGTATGTGAACGATGTCTTAAGCCGATTCAAGATATCTGCTAGAAAAATCCCTTCAACTCCTCTCCCCGTGGGTCACAATTTATCACCGGATGAATTAGAGGACACCGTCAATCCTACCCTCTATCGTACTATTATTGGATCTTTAATGTATCTTACGGCTTCTCTCCCTAATATAATGTTTGCTGTTTGTTTATGTGCTAGGTACCAAGCAAGTGCCCGAGTGACTCACCTGGCAGCGGTCAAGCGTATTCTTCAATGTCTGAGGGGCAATCCAGATATCGGGTTATGGTACCCCAAGGACGATAGCTTTGAACTTACCACCTTTTTTGACTCAAACTACGAACAGTGCAAGATTAATTTCAAATCGACTACGGCAGGTTGTCAATTCTTAGGAAACCGGTTTGTTTCCTGGCAGTGTAAGAAGCAGACGACGGTCTCCACTTCAACCGCTGAGGCCGAATATGTGGTAGCTTCGAGTTGCTGTTCCCAGGTTCTGTGGATCCAACAACATCTGCGCGACTACGGTTTAAAGTTTCTTACTACTTCAATTTTAATTGATAACTCTGCTGCCATTAGCATCACTAAAAATCCTGTATATCACTCTAAAACGAAAGTACATTCAAGTTTGGGTTTAAGCTTTCAGTTTGGGTTATGGGTAAGATGGATGTGTGAGTGGGTGGTGATTGGGTGGTTAGGTCATTTAATGGTTAAGAGGAAGGTGGTGATTGTTGTGGGGTTTGATATGTTTGATCAGTTTGTGATGGTTGATAGGGTGGTGTTTGTGGTGGACTGTTAAAACGTGTGGTATGTGGTGTTGGTATTGTTTGTGACTCCCTCTGAGATTGTGCTATATCCTCAACATTTGCATCACCCCCTTCTGCATTGCCAACATCATCACAGCATCATCATTATCATCCTCATCATTATCATCTCCTACATCATCATTCCCATCACCGCCTTCATCATCATTATCTCCATCATCATTATCATCCTCCTCACTCACCTCTTCCTGTTATTCTGCCAATAGTTCATGCAAACGAGGAATTTCAATATCATCAACAATCAACAATCTTCGTACACTTCATCAGGATTGAATCTGCTTGTACTACTCAAAGTAGCAATCCTTCTGTATGTGTCCGGATCTTGAAATACATGAGTGATGCCAATAACAGGCAATCCCTCCAACTCCTGATTGAATATGATCTGTAAGAACCTGAGATAGGCCAAACATTTATCTTTTTATACCCTTTTTCAAGTTGCTTATAAGTCCTTCAAAGATCATTCTTGAAAAATTGAAAGGATATCTGAACAAGACAGCAACTGTTGCATTCGCCAGATCCCGACTCATAAGAGTCCATGAGCCTTTTCGAGGGCCAAAACCCTAAATAATGTGATGTATTAAAAATCAGTATAAGTTGGGGAACATTCCCAATTGTCCATCATGCACCGTCCCCTGATAACCCATCATCTGCCCAAATATTATGAAAAGTTGGGCAGTTGTTAAGTGAAGTGAATCTGGGTTATCATCATACGGGATTGTTTTGAAAAGAAATTAATCGATCTTGAGAAAGTACATACCAATTTTCAAAAGGCCGATCTATTTACCAAAGCCTTTGACAAAACTCAATTTAAATTTTTGCTTGGTTTAAATGGATTGAAGACCATTGCTGATATCCTGAAACAATGATAACTATCTTTATTTTCGGTTTATTTTTTCTTTTAAAGTTTATTTTGGTTTTGGATTTTAGGGGGTCAAAAATAGAAAATACAAAAATATTTTGCTTTCAGTTTGTATAGATAAAACTCAAAAACATTGAAAAATTTGAAAAATCAAAAATATTGTGTTTTCTTGTTTTTAATGTCCTTAATATATTTTGAAAATCCAAAAACATTTTAAAATATTGAAAACCAAAAATATTGTGTTTTAAGTTTGTATAGAAAACTCCGAAAAACCAAAAAGGTTGTGAAGTTTTATTCTGTTTATAAGAAAACTGAAAAAGACAAAAAGATTGTGTTTTATGTATGTAAAGAGAAAATCCAAAAAGATTTTTGCATATCTTCGCTGAAAATTATGTCAATTACTTACATTTGAAGGACATATACGTGTATATGTTTGGTCCTGATGTTTACTTGTAAATGTTTGGGATAGCCATTTACCTGATAATGGAAAGTTATTGGGGCGACTATTATGCGTTTTATTTTATTTTCTCGTTGAAAAATTATGTCTGTTATTTAAGTTTGTGGAGCATGTTTGCATGTCTTGGTCCTATTATTCACTTATGAATTGATAGGATAACCATTAATCTATAGACTGAATGTAACTGGGGCGATTAAATTCGTTTTGTTTTATACTTCTCAAAATTTTGTGTTTTTGAAGCAAAAAGAGAAAATGATAGTACATTGATCATTTGACCCCATCTCCAGCAAGAAATAAGCTTAAAAGATTGAGTGCTTAACTGCATTGGTGCATTGATAGGTCTTAAATAAGCTGTTAGAGTAAAGTATGTGATATAAACTTAAAGATATGCCAAATTGAAAGAGATGTTAGTCTCTAACAAAAATCTCGGTGAGGATGGCCGAAATGTAATAACCTGTCATACTCAAGCCTTATATTTGTTTGATCACCAAAAATAAAATAAAGCAAATAACAAGCGTTGAGGTTATGGACACTGTGAGTCTTTATGCGGCTTAATCATTTGGGTATTCATATGCATGAATATTTCATTCGCTTTTAGAGCAAACCTAAAGTCATTAAACTTGATCACTGCTGTACATCGTACCAATTTAAACTACCGACATGA
Source organism: Bidens hawaiensis (assembly GCF_021521415.1). Taxonomy (NCBI): domain Eukaryota; kingdom Viridiplantae; phylum Streptophyta; class Magnoliopsida; order Asterales; family Asteraceae; genus Bidens; species Bidens hawaiensis. The sequence goes on along the minus strand of NW_027491058.1, from coordinate 750,717 downwards.
TCAAAATCCGCTGTTAGTCATACATTTGTTCGTCCCTTGCGTGCGTCTCATTACCAGTAAGAAACGAACCCGGGGGATACAGTGTATGTAAGCCAACAGATGAACTCCTGCGTAACCACTCATAGTAAAAGAAAATCAATGCATTTCTCACATATTTCTATAAAATTCAAATTTTGATCAACATTATAATGGTTTAAGTCAAGTTGGGGTGATATGGTAAAAATTAAATTAAGCTTGAACCGATATTAGAGGCTGATTGTTTCTGATATTCTGTGCTCTAATTGAACATTTAATCATATCACAGAAACACTTGAAAGTTTGTTATAAGATTTAAGTGGACAACAATATCAATGATAGACTTAACGCTAACTACAATATCGCTGAAATATAAAACCGTGATGGAAGGGCAATTTGGTAAATATGATTCTCTGCTTAAACTCAACAAAAATCCAAAAATATGTACTGCTTTTGAAAACTCAAACAAAATCACAAAAATATTTTTCTATTTTATTTTTAGTTTCGAATAATTTTCTTGTAAATATCTTTCATCAAAAATTCAAAATGCCAAAACTATTTTACGTTTTCTTTTACATATTATTTAATGTATTTATCTTTCAACCGCTGGTATTATGACAATCAAACTTGCGAGGCCGTTATTGTTTTGGGTAAGGGCTTAAAGACCGAGCTGATAAAGATCATTGGTCCGATGTGGCTCGTGAACTTGACAGAGACCGACAATGACGTGCTATTCAAGAATAAAATATTGATTGAGCGTCGTGAAGACAATAACCGAGCAATACAATTCCAGCGTGCTGTTCGTGTGTGTCATGAGCATGGAATTCACAGCTTCAGGGACTGGCAGTCCAAACGCTTCAAATAACTTAGAGACAAAGATCTCAAGACGAGGGGCTGTCTGTTAGTGCACGGTTTTGCGTCTCGAGTCTTTGTATTTATGTTTTGTATTTATTAATGAAAGAATTATTTTTATGTAAGTTAGTTCGTTAAGAATTATCTAGTTTGTTAAGGATGTTTAACGAACTAGATATTAAGTTAAGTTCCCCCTAATTCGTTAAGGATGTTTAACCAATTAGGGAGAAGTTCGTTAAGTTTATTATTATTTATTGGAATGTAACGAAGTGGATCTAGTTCTTTACAGAATGTGTAACGAACTAGAATCCATCTTCTTTATATAGAGGTATTCATCCTCTGTTTAATTTAAGTTTTGGTTTAATCTTATCGAATTACTGTCCAAGTATTCTCTCAATCAAAGCTTCTTATATAACGTATTAATATATTACATACACATATATACAACTAATATAACATATAGTTAAAGAGTAATCATGAACTAGATCCTCACGGAATTAGATCTAAGTGTTAATCATTATAGATCTGAGCTAGATCCGTGTATTTACAGGAGAAATTTATCATGATTCAACAATCAAATACCATTGCTCATGCACGTCTCACTCTTGCTATTTTTATTAAAAAGCTGCAAGCACAAGAATTAGAGTTGAGGAAGAAACAAAATATGAAGAGTTAGGCTGCTGTGCAAGATATTGGGCTTTACTATAGCAGTCCTACCTTTAGTCCAAAGATAAAAACTGCTTTCTTCACTAAAGGAACTGATTTTGTCGGAAATTCATTGGGTAGATCTCAAGCTACTCCAACTCCACAATATTCAAGTAGCTATTCTGGAACTTTGCCCACTGAACATAACACTTTGCCAAAGAACCAAAATTCTGAGGTTTTACATTGTAACATTGATGTGAATCTCAAGAATTCAAATGGTTTATCTGCTGATAATGTTAAAGAAGAACATATGGCATTAATGGGATCTGTCTTGGAGTCATATGAAGGTTTCGTTGCTGGACGTATTGGCAATTACAACATGACCAAAGAAGATTATGATCAAATAGATCCGCAGGAGATGGAAATGCTTGACATTAAATGGTGCATGTCTAGTGACATCCGAAGAGCGCAAAGATTCAAAAAAATTATCGGGAAGAATTGTCTTGATGGTACATCTTCTAAGTTAGGTTTTGACAAATCTAAGGTGAGATGCTTTCGATGTAAAGGAAAAAGGGAATTTAAAAAGGGACTGTACAAACAAGGAAGTTTTAGATAGTAATGCCAATCTGTTTGGAAGAGATTACAACTGACAAGCTATTTACCATCAAAGTTCTCCTACCAAGTCCCATCTGATGTTGGAAAGAAACCAATGGAAGCTGAAGTGTCAATTTCAAAAGCATATCCTGCTCACGTTGATGAGGGATTCAAGTGGAACAATTATGTTCAATAAGCAAATATTGCTGAGGTTTATGAAGATGATGCTGAGGTAGCTAAAATGGTAGGTGAGGAAGTGGTTGAGGATGTTGATACATGAACTTATGACAGGATTCATCCTATTCCCTCTAATTATTTTCAATCTATTTTTCCTCCTGATATTATAGAAATATTTGTAGGTTGGTTTGATAGAGAAGAAGTACCTCATGGGAAGATTGATTTTGGGGAAGAAGATGAACAACTGGATCAAGAGCAAGTTCAAATTCAAGAAAATGATTCAAAAGAAGAAAACTTGGTTGATGTTGAAAAGATTGATCAACATGCGCTTATGACAGATCAAGTATGTCCACAATCTAATGTGTTTATTTGTGATAAATGTGAGTTAGATTGTGCAGAATGTGAGATTAAAGATATTGAAATCAAAAGTATTAAAAGCAACCTTGATAACACTGTTAGTGAGATGAATAAAATAAAAGAAGCTTTTTAAAAATTACAAAAATGTGAGAAAAGTTTATGGAACAGAATTCAACAAGATGTGAATACCATTTTTCATGTTGAAACATACTCTAGAAGGTAAACAGATTGTTATTTATAGGCATATTGATGAGGAAGCCTCTCTTAAGCCAGAGTTAGAATCAGTAAAGATTGAAACTGAACGAGTTGGTCAAAAGCTAAAGAGTTATTTGGCCTCATCATATGTTTTTGATCACATAATTTCGACAAAGAATAATGTGGATCAAGTGAAAACTGGTTATCATTATGTTCTGCCTCCAATTTGGAATTCATACATTCCAAAAGAACTGAAAGGTTTCCTTAAGGCGTTGAACTTGGAGATTAACAGTCCAAAGAGTGATTCTGAAACAGTTTTGCCTAATTTAATAGATGTTGACTTTGAAAATTTTGTGAATAGTTCTTATTATGAGAGTGATGTGTGTGTTAGAGTTGCTGAAAAGGTATTGATTGAAAATGTGTCTGATAAGTCTGATAAAACTTGTGAAAACAAAATATTTGCTAAAAACATTTTTATAACAAGACACAAGTCAAACCTTTTAAAAATATAGTGTTTGTTAAGGTAGGAACAATTGATTTAGAAAAAATGTTTTTTTTGAAAGCAAAGCAATGAAGAATTTTTCAAACAAAAACAACAACGTGATCGAGTTGAGAATCGATCTTCACCAGTTGAATTTGTAGTTGACCGGAGAAGATGCTTCAATTGCAATGAGATAGGACATTTTTTTATGTTTTTTCTAATTGATTTAAACATGATAATGTTTACAAAAAAGAGGTCAAAGTTTGTAAGAAAAATGTGAGTCAAACACTTACACTGAAAAGTGTTCCAACCAAAATTCTTAAAAGGGAAGAACATTTGGTTAAAAATGTGTTTGAGATTGGTGAAAGTTCTTTTGTGAAAAAGGACAAAACCTATGCCAAGAAACACACAAAGGGTCAAAATTGGGTTTCTAAGGTTAAAAATGATGTTTTGAAACCTACATTACCTAATTTGATACATAAAGTGAGTAAAGATTATGATGTTGTTTGCAAAGTTACTGATGTTTCTGATACGTCTAGTGATTGTGCATATAGTTCATCAATGGATAGTGCATGTGAAGAAATTTTGTATGAGAAATTCAAACTTCAACCCAAGACTAAGAAGGTTTGGGTTTCGTTGTTTCACTAATTGGTTACTTGTTGTGTAGGGGCTTCCAAGATCCGGTGATTCACTTTGGATAATGGATAGTGGAGCTTCTAGACACATGACTGTTACTCTTCATTTATTGAAAGATGTCAAATCAGTTAGAGAAGGCTATGTTGGATTTGCTGGTAACCAAGGAGTGGGTGAGAAAATACTGTCGAATGGAACTGTAATGTTTGATAAAGTCAACTACATTGCAGAATTGGAGAACAAATTGTTGAGTATTTCACAAATTTATGATAAGGGATTCTCCACACACTTCACTGATCGAGAATGTATCATTTTGAAACCGGGATACAAGAAACAAAGACTGTTCAAAGACTGTTCAATGTTAGTGTTGCTAGTACAGTAACAAAGACTGTTCAATGTTTCGTCTCTAAAGCATCAGAGAAGGAATCGATCTTATGGCATAGGAGAATGGGTCGCATTCATGTGAGAAAGATAAACTATTTGGTTCATATTCATCTCATTGATGAGGTAAATGTGAAGGGATTTCATTTGCGTGATGATTGTTTAAGTTGCAAAATGGGTAAATAAAAGAAGAAGATTCATCCGATAAAAGTGTTGAATTCGATCAACTTACAATTCGAGAGAGTCTATATGGACTTATTTGGACCTATCAATGTTAAAAGTATCACTAGCGAACTTTATTTCTTAGTTGTCACTGATGACTATTCAAGATTCTCATGGGTGATGTTTTTAGAATCCAAGGATGAAACGTTTGATAATCTGATGATCCTGTTCAAGAAGTTGGAGAATTTGTACAAGTTGCCAATTCGAAGAATCTGAAGTGAAAATGGACCTGAGTTCAAGAATAACAAGATGCCGGAGTACTGCAACGAGCATGGCATTCTTCATGAATTTACCGTACCATACACTCCACAACAAAATGGGGTCGCTGAAAGAAAAGAACCGAACTCTCATTGAAACTGCAAGAGCCATGTTAGCTGAATCTAAATTTCCTGTTAAATTTTGGACTGAAGCTGTGGCGTCTGCATGTTATACTTTGAATCGTGTTCTCACTGTCATGAAGTTTTGAAAAATATGCTTTGAACTTTTGAACCGAAGAAAGCCAAATCTGAATTGGCTCGAACCTTTTGGGTTACAACGTACGGTTCTGGATCCTGATGGCAAATTTGGTGCAAAATTGGTTGTAGGATTTTTTGTGGGGTATACAAGTTCGTTGAGAAGAGTATTTCTTCCAAGCATCAACCGAACCGTGCAAGTACAACATGTTGATTGCCAAAGATACAACGTACCTACTCAAAAACCAGGAGATGCATGGTTGTTTGATTATGATACCCTTTGGAAGAGTTTCAATCTACATTAAGACGATTTGTCTGATGAAGCGGCGTCGCTGTTGTTTCAACAATATTTGAAAGATGATTGCTCTCAAGAAGCTACATCAACTAATAATTCCCCAATTTTCAACGAGGTAATTCATGATGATCTTAATCCTATTGCTGTTCCATCTACTCCTTCATTTGATGATGATGGAGAATCTCAATACGATGTGATTGAATCGGTGGCTACTCCGAGTTCTAACGAAGTATTTGAAGAAGAAAATGTTACAAATTTACAAGAATATGTGAGTGTGTCAACTGAAATCATTCCCCAAACCTTGTCATATCATCCTGAAGAGAACATAATTGGAGATATACACACAGGGGTTCGGACGCGAAGTCAAATTGACCAAAGTCTTCAATGTTTCAATACTCTAGTGTATCCGTTACAAAATCAGTTATCTTTCAAATGCTCATTTCTCAAATCGAACCTAAGACATACAAAGAGGCATTAACAGAGGAGATTTGGGTGAATGCTATGCAATAAGAGCTTCAACAATTTGGAAAATTGGGGTGTGGAAGCTTGTAGACTTACTCAAAGATAAGAAACGTATTAACACAAAATGGTTGTTTAAGTGCAAGCGGGATGAGAATGGAATAATAGTTAGAAACAAAGCTCGGTTAGTTGTTTTCGATTTCAATCAACGAGATGGAATAAACTACAATAAAGTATATGCTTCGGTAGCAAGACTTGAAGCGATTCGAATTTTTCTAGCGTTTGCTTCATGGAAACATTTTAAATTATAGCAACTAGATGTCAAATCTTCTTTCCTTAATGGGAAACTTGGAGAAGAAGTCTATGTGCGACAACCAAGGGTTTTCAATCCGATCCACAAAGACAAGGTGTACTTACTAGATAAAGCTTTGTACGGTTTACATCAAGCCCCGAGAGCTTGGTACGAAACATTATCTCAACATTGGTTGGAAAATCACTTTATTCGAGGAACCGTTCACTGTACACTGTTTACCAAGATTGTGGATTGGCATTTATTGATTGTTCAAGTGTATGTGGATGATATTATTTTTGGTCAACGAACGACAATATGCGCAAAGAGTTTGAGGAGGTTATGAAGTCCAAATTCGAGACGAGTGCAATGGGGAAATGAAGTTTTTTCTCGGTATTCAGGTTGAGCAGTTACGCGATGGTATCTTTATTTACCAAACGAAGTACGCCAATGATATCATAGAGAAATTCAACATGGCCGATTCAACGGCAATTAGCACTCCTTTACCATTGAATCATGGAATTGGTCCTGATTCTACCGAAAGAAGGTTGATCAAACGTTTTACCGTTCCATGATTGGCTCTCTCATACACTTAACCGCTTCCTGGCCAGATATTATCTACCCAACGTGCTTGTGTGCCTGATATCAATCTAATCCAAAAATCTCACACCTCATGATAGTGAAGAGGATACTGCGGTATCTTAAAGGATGTCCTGGAATCGGCTTATGGTATCCTAAATATGATGAGTTTGTGCTGAGAGCTTATTCAGATTCTGATTATGGAAGCTGTAAGCTAAACACGAAGTCTACAACTACTAGATGTCAATTCTTCGCTAGTAGGTTGGTCACTTGGCAATGAAAATGAAAGAAGCAAACAACCGTCTCGTTGTCTACCTGTGAAGCTGAGTATGTAACTGCCTCCGGTTGTTGTTCTCAGGTTCTTTGGATTCAATAGCAGATGCGCGACTACGGTTTGCATTTTCTAACCACCCCTAATTTTGTAGATAATTCTGCAGCGATTTCTATAACGAAAAACCCTGTAAATCATTCTAAAACTAAACACATTTAAATACGATATTACTTCATTCGTGATTGCTACGAAAAGAATTTGATAACCATAGATAAAATTCACACCGACGAGCAAAAAGCATATCTTTTTACTAAAGAATTTGAGAAAATCTGATTTTTGTATTTACTAAAGCTTCACGGTATTAAGAAACGAGGACGTGGGAAGGAGAATGATCCTGAGGCTATGGATTCCGATCTTGAGTAAACATTCATCTGAGTCAAATTTGTTTTTGTAAATATGTTTTTCAAATTGGTATTTGATTTTAGGGGGAGATATTTCTAGAAAATTCAAAAACATTCAAATATTTGAAAAAGTCAAAAACATTGTAAAATGATAAAAAAAATTGTCAAAAACATGTGAAAAATTGCTCCTCAAAAAGAGTATTTGAAGCAAAAAGGGAAAATGATAGTACATTGATCATCTAGTTTCAAATCCAGTTAGAAATAGGCTTAAAAGGTTGTGTGCTTAAATGTATTAGTGCATTGGTATACTTAAAACCAAAAAGTAAGGAAGAATAAGTGATATAAACTTAACTAGCCAAGTTAAGTTGAAAGGGGGGTTAGTTCTATAACAAAAGTCAAAAGTCTTGGTAATGAAGGCAGAAATGTAATAGCATGTCGTACTCAAGCCTTATGTTTCAACATGATCACCAAAATAAAAATCTTTGAAATGTTTAAAATAATGATTGAATCATCAATGGTATATGGTTTTATGGTCTTAAATCATGTATCGATGGGATGATTCAAAGTTCCGAATACCATTGAGTCTTTATGCGGGTTATCGTCTGGGCATTCACAAATGTGAAAATTTAAAAATGCTGTAAAAGCAAACCAAAGTCATTAAACTTGATCACTTCTATACTTTGTACAAATTCATTACTGACTTGATCAACCATTGTTGGTACATGTATGTCAGTAGTTCATAGTCTAACGTTTGTAATCGAGTCTGTAATGTAATTATGTTTTTGATTATGTTTATGTAACGAGCGAAGTTGTCAACAAGTTCGCTCAGGCGAACTTGTTGAACCAGCGAAGTTATGGACAACTTCGCCTAAGGCGAAGTTGTCGTGTTTATATAACTGTTCACCGTAACAGTTGTTAGGAGTTCGAGAGTTCGTGAGTTCGCGAGATTGGTTAGGGTTACGTGTTTACAAGTCAGAGTCTGTAATAGTGACCGCGTGTCACGTGTTCGTGTTATCAATATAACGTGTTTCGGTTATTGCTCGTGTGTTTGATTTATACGTATTCTACGCTCGTATCTAACTACGCAGGGATTCCGCACCTGCGCAGATAGCGACATCCCGTGTACGATCCGTCCAGGAGCCTACAATTGGTATCAGAGCCATCGGCTCGATTGTGAGGTTCGGGATTTCACGCGGGTGTAGAAAACGTCTCGTTTGACCTATTCACGGGACGAGTTTTTGTTCGTATTGAGTTCTAATCACTATATACAGTCATTTTCAAGCCTTTACAACGACCGGAAACTGCAGAATCGTCGACATCAGATCTGAATATTTTCAGTGTTCATCGGGCGAAGTTACTGTTCTTCAGGCGAAGTTGCCGTCACTGAAAGTAGGGTTTCGGCGAAGATATAAGGTTAAGCGAAGTTATTCACAACTTCGCCTGCCTTATAAGTTCGCCTCAGCGAAGTTATCCTCAACTTCGCTTACCTGCTAAGTTCGCTTGCCTTAAGCGAAGTTATTCTCAACTTCGCCGAGTCACACGAATTTAAGAATTTTTCCAGCGAAGTTCACACTTAAGCGAAGTTATTCTTAACTTCGCCTTTAGTACTGTTTGGACAAATTTTTGAATTTTTCGGGTTTTTGAGAAGATGTCGCAAATTAACATCTCTGAATTGGTGAAAATGGAAGTCGAAGCGGGGTCAGCCACTAAGGCCCCAAGGCTGTTAAAAGGAACCGACTTTGTTGCATGGAAGGATCGGTTTATTCAGTATATTAAATACCAGGATGCAAATATGTGGGTGTGCATCCAGGATGGATATATCCCACCGACCATGGTGTACGAAGGTCGTGATGTGGTTAAGAAGTACAGCAAGATGGATGAAGAGGAGAAGAAGATGTACGAAGCCGAAAGCAAGGCTCACGCAGCTATCACTATGGCTCTTCCACAGGAGATCCTTCATACTTTCAGAAAGTATACATCGGCTCGAGAGCTTTGGGATGCTCTTGAAAATAGATTCGAAGGGAACGTAGGCATTCGTGCCTCGAAGATTAAACTGTTGAAGACTCAGTTCTCTGTCTTCAAATATTTGAAGAACGAATCTCTGGATGATATTATCACTCGATATTATCATCTAATGACAGAGCTAAACAACTATTCGATTGCTTACAGAGAAGAGGAGATAGTTGAAAAGCTTCTCGATGCTCTCCCACCGAAGTGGGAAATGTACACAGTTCTGATGAGAGAAGACAGAGACTTTCCTAATTGTGATTTGGAGACAGCAGTAAACAAGCTCAGAACCTTTGAGCTTAATATGGTTCGTAAAGAGACACCAACAGATCAGATTCAAGACCCTGGTATGTATGGTGCCAAACTTAAGTCAGGCTCAAGTTCGAAGCCTGAATCTGCTGCTTACTACTCCAAAGGAGAGTCAGGTTCTGACTCTTCTCATGAAGGAAACGTTTCAGTAAACATGAACGGTGATGTTTGCCTCGTTGCTGGAGGTTCAAGTGCTACGAAACCTCAAACATCCAACAATAGTTTCTCACCCAGTGCCTCAAGCAATAACTATTCCAAGATGCCAATGAGTGTCAAATCTGCTGAAGAGCAGTTTGCAGTCTATGCATCTTTTATTGCTTCATATGAGAACTACATACAAGGGAAGATTGTGGACCCTGCTGTTTTGGATGAGGATTATGACCAGATCGATGCTGATGATCTGGAGGAGATGGATTTGCAATGGCAAATGGCCATGATAGTGAGGCGAGTCAAGCGTTTCATGAATAAGACAGGGAGAAAGTTTGTTGGCGGTAGGCCTGGATTCGACAAGTCTAAAGTGAGGTGCTATAACTGTCAACAGTATGGGCACTTTGCTAAAGAATGCAGAAACGAGAGAGTTGAACGGGGTCAAGGCCGGTCTGCACAGCCTACTGGGATTAGTAGAGAAGTCAATGCCATGTTATCTAGAGAAGCCGGTGAATACAACTGGAACCTGTATGCGAATGAAACTGGTGAGCAGGCGAATATGGCTAAGGTAGAAAATGAAGATTGTGAGAAGATGACTGGAGAGGAGAAAGCTGCTGGTGAGGAGAAAGCTTTCATGGCAGATAACGATGGTCAACCCTCCGAGGTAAGTCCTAAACCTGTTTGTAAAAAATGTGAGAATTTGTCTGAGCAACTTGCGACCATAACTGATCAGTATGTTCGTTTAGATGCTGAATTTAAAAACCTTAAAGAAGATCATCATTTTACTAAGGCAAGAGAAAACAGTTATAAAGTTAAAATAAAAGCATGTGAAAAAGATGTCAAAAGCTTAAAAACTAAACTTGCTGAAAAAATTGATGTAATTGACCTAAGTTATGAGGTTTTAGAAGAAAAGACTAAACTTATTGCTGATCGTGAAAAGCAGATTGCTGACCACCAGGTGAAAGTGGTGGAACTGAACAGAAAACTCGAGCAGTTCCGAAATTCCTCAGCTATTCTTGATCACCTTGTTAGTGATCAAGGTACCTCTCCAAAGAGAGGAGGAATTGGTTATCACGAGGTTCCACCACCGTATAACCATAACTACACTTTTAACCCTAGTGTACAGAAATCTGCTGAGTTTGAAGTTCCTCAGACAGTTCCCATCAAGGTTACATGTAAAGAACCAACTGTTAGTAATGGCGAAACGAGTTCGCCTGTTTCTAGTGTAAATATTTCTGTTATGAGTCCAGTCTCATCGGATTCGGATAAATTGTCCGAATCAGGTAAGACGAAAGAGAAGGTGGTGTTACCCACTGGTGGAGATAAAAATAAATCTTCTAAAAAGAGTACTCCACTCAACCCGTATGTCCCACCTTTTGTGAGACGAACGGCTGGTAACACTGCCTCTACATCCAAAACAACATTTGAAAAGAAAATGGAGTATAGATGTTGTTTTCGATGTAATAAATTAGGACATCTTGTTGCAGATTGCCCTCTGACGCCGAGATACAGAGGTGTGAGGCCAAATAAGACTGAGAATAAGCATCAGTTTGATACTGCTAAAAATGAAAACTTTTCAAAATGCCAAAATGTAACTAATTCAAGTTTTCATAAAAACAAACCTCAGTTTTTCAACCAAACCACAAGATATAACACTTTCAATTCACATAGGTTTGGAAGGCATCACACTCAATCTTCAAGGAGATTTCCTAACAGGACTTACAGAAATTATCCTGATGCTAACTTTGGAAAGCCAGGGTACGGGACGTATAGATCCAAGACCAATTGGTCTTGGGTCCCAAGATTCTAATTCTCTGTTTTATTGTGCAGGAACAGTTGAACAGGGCTGCCCACAGTCTTTGGATTGTAGATAGCGGCTGTTCCCGGCACATGACGGGCAACAAACACTTGTTGCAAGACTTAAAACCTGTTCAGGGCGCGAGAGTTAGTTTTGCTGGTGAAAGCGGAGGAAGAATCACTGGTAGAGGAACAGTGTCAAATGGAAGGATGACACTTGAGAATGTGAATTTTGTGGAGGAATTGAAGCACAATCTGCTGAGTGTGTCGCAGATTTGTGATAAAGATTACACTGTCCATTTTACGAAGAATGAAGCGATCGTGTTGAAGCCTGGTTTCCAGATACCAGACGAGTGGATAGTAATGAAAGCTCCACGTGAAACAAATACATATGTGATGGATATGAGGTCTACTGAAATGGCCACGGGAGAATCTTGTTTAATGACAAAAGCAAGCGAATCAGAATCTGAATTGTGGCACAGGAGAATGGGGCACATTCATCTTCGGAAGATGAACTTCATTGTCAAGAATGGGCTTGTGATGGGCGTTCCCTTAAAAAGTTTTAACTTTGAAGACAAATGTATAGCATGCAAGAAGGGAAAGCAACACAAGAAATCCCATCTCACCAAGAAGGTCAACTCTATTGCCGGTACTCTAGAACTACTTCACATGGATCTCTTCGGTCCCGTGAATGTAAAAAGTCTATGAGGTACCTCTTACTGCTTGGTGATCACTGATGACTACTCGCGATATTCGTGGGTATATTTTCTGAAATCGAAAGATGAGACGGCTCAAATGGTGAAGAATCTAATTACAAAAGTTGAGAACGTCATGAGTAAATCAGTTAAATACATCAGAAGTGACAATGGAACAGAGTTCAAGAACTTTGAAATGGAAATCTTCTGTCTTCATAAAGGAATTGAACATCAATACAGCGCTCCGTATACTCCGCAACAGAATGGAGTGGCTGAAAGGAAGAACCGAACTTTAATTGAAGGAGCCAGAACTATGCTGGCAGATTCAAAACTTCCTGTGATATTCTGGGCTGAAGCAGTTGCTACAGCTTGCTATGTTCTGAATAGGGTGTTAACCGTTAAGAGACTTGGAAAAACATGTTACGAGCTTATGCATGGAAGGAAGCCCAACTTGAGCGGTCTTGAACCATTCGGGTCTCCATGTTCGATTTTGAAGACTAATTCGAAATTTGGTGAAGTAGCCGATGAAGGAATCTTAGTCGGTTATGTTGTTGGGACTCCCAACAGACGGGTCTTCAATACGTCGACTTGCAAGGTGGAGGTGGTGTGTAACACCGACATTAATAGTTACCAATCGCCAAAACCAAGCAATGGACCTGCTGAGCTTTTCGACTATGTTAAGCTGTTTAAGTCATTTAACATCCCTAATTTGGAAATTTCTGAAGAAGAAGAAAGAATTGTGTCGAAGATGATGCTTGATGAGGAAGAGAATCTATTGCAACGACAGCTTATTGAGAAAAGTCAACCTTCCACATCAAACACTATTGATACCCCTGCTGCCTTACCTGAAGATGAGTTTATCAATCCATTTCACTCTCAGCCATAAACAACCATTGATGAGATCTCTTCAAATTTGGAAGATAATTTGCATGTCGGTGCTGTTCCGACTACGAGAATTCACAAAGATCACCCATTGGAGAATATTATAGGTGATGTGTCCTCCAGTGTACAAACCAGAAGTAGCTTGAATGAGCACACCTGTGTTTATACAAGCATTAAAGAAACGGGTATAATGAACGAATGTTTGTACTCCTGCTTTATTAGCCAGATTGAACCGAAAAATTATCAAATGGCTCTTAAGGACAGCTCGTGGGTCGAGGCCATGCAGGAAGAGTTGGCTCAATTCGAGAAGATGGAAGTCTGGACTTTGGTTGAAAAACCAAGGAATGTGCATGCTATAGGCACAAAATGGGTGTTTAAGTGCAAGAGGGATGAAAAGGGGATTATCATTAGAAACAAGGCAAGGCTGGTTGTTAAAGGTTTTAATCAGCAAGAGGGTATTGATTACAATGAGGTGTTCGCTCCTGTCGCCCGGTTGGAAGCGATAAGATTGTTTTTGGCATTTGCTGCATTTAAAAAGATGAAAGTATTTCAGTTGGACGTGAAGAGTGCGTTCCTCAATGGGAAAGTGGATGAGGTTGTGTATGTTGAGCAACCTCCGGGTTTTCCTGACCCAGACTTCCCAGATCACGTATACAAGTTGAGCAAGGCGCTGTATGGATTACATCAGGCACCTCGTGCCTGGTATTCAACGTTATCGGACTACTTGCTCGAGAATGGTTTTGAAAGGGGTTTGATCGACAGTACTTTGTTTGTGAAGAGAGAAGGAAGCGACTTCCTACTAGTTCAAGTCTACGTGGATGACATAATATTTGCTGCATCTAGAGTCTCCATGTGTCAAGATTTTGAGGATGTCATGAAGAAAAGGTTCGAAATGAGTGCTATGGGTGAACTAACTTTCTTTCTAGGATTGCAGGTTGATCAGAAGAAGGACGGGATGTTCATTCATCAGACGAAGTACGTTCATGATGTGCTCAAGCGATTCAAGATGGAGGACAGTTCTCCATATGACACTCCAATCTGCGTCAATCACAAATTGGGCGCTGAATCAGATGGTGACGCAGATGTGGACCCAACTCTGTATAGGGCGATAATAGGTTCATTAATGTATTTAACTGCTTCTAGGCCTGATATAATGTTTGCTGTTTGTCTTTGTGCACGTTTTCAGGCAAATCCGAAAGAATCTCACTTGAAAGGTGCAAAGAGGATACTACGGTATCTCAAGGGCAAGCCGAAGCTAGGGTTGTGGTACCTGAAGGGAGGAGACGTGGAACTAGTTGCTTATACTGATTCTGATTATGGATGGTGCAATCAGAATCGGAAGTCGACAACAGGAGGATGTCAGTTTCTCGGTGGAAGATTAGTTTCCTGGCAGTGCAAGAAACAGACGTCAGTTGCAATCTCAACATGTGAAGCTGAATATATGGCAGCATCCAACTGCTGTTCACAGGTTTTGTGGATTCAGCAACAATTGCGCGACTATGGTCTGAATTTCTTACTCACTCCTATTTTAATTGATAACACTGCAGCCATCTCAGTAATTAACAATCCCGTGAAACATAGTGAAACCAAACATATTGACATTCGTCATCATTTCATACGGGATTGTGCTGAGAAGAAACTGATTAAGATCGAAAAAGTTGATACGCTCGAGAATTTCGCTGATTTATTTACAAAAGCGTTTGATAAATCCAGATTTCAAAACCTAATTGAGCTAAACGGGATGATCAATTCCGAGTAACCATGCTTTTCTTTTGTGTCTTAAAAAAAAAAAAATCACTATTGCTTAAAATTAGTCGGTTACCTCAGTTTGATGGACATATCCACGGATATGTTTTGGTCCTCGTTTCTACTTAGAAAATGAGGGTCGCCATTAACCAGATGACTGAAAGTGACCGGGGCAGTTATGATGTGTTTTCTTTCTGTCGCTGAAAATTAGTCGGTCATACATAGTTAGAAGGACACATACTTGTATGTGGTCGGTCCAGTTGATCCATTGGATCTTCAGGATTGCCGTTTACCTGAAGACTTTGACTTGATCGGGGTGACTGAAGTCAAAATTTTTTTTTAGGGAAATGAAATTACTTTTCAAGTCTATTACTTCGTATGAAGTAAATGTGCTACGTTTAACAGAAAGTTGATCCAACCTTGGAAAATGATATATATACTGATTGTGTGTGCTTAACTAGTGAAGTTATTAGGCTTAAAAGACTTTAGGACAGTCATTGTATGTCATGGTAATTTTTTATGGTGCGTAAAAGTGTATGTGATATTAACTTAAATTACTCGATTTTACGTGGAAACTCCTTAAGAGTTTTGAATGTCTTCATGCATTTCTTTCCGAATGATAGGCAGAAAAGCGACTACCCAGTCATACACGAGCCCGTATGTGTTCTGATTCCCGTGAAGAAAGCATTTCAAGACACTGCAGTGATCCAGATTCGGGACTTGCAGTGGTTTAGTACTCCGAAGTCTATAAGTATGTGTGGTTAAAAAAAAAAATAATAATAATAATAATAATAAATTTTTAAGTACTTATGAGTTATTGTAACAATCAAGACTTCTCAATTCTGGAGTAAGAAGAGAACGGGAAGCAGACAACGAGTATATACAAGTTAATCAGACACTATGGGTCGAAGTCAATTCGGGGTGACGTGGGTATAGCCAAATACGCTTTGAGAATAGATAGAAGGCTTCATTATCTCTGAGTTGTTGCCCACTTAAATTTTGAGCTAAATTAAACCTTAATCCGTATCACAGAAACGATGCAAAACCATTTAAGTTATTTACATGCTTACAACCTGTTTCTCTATGTCATAATACGGCTAAACACGGATCTATATGACAGTCACGTAGTGAGTATGATTCCTGTTAGGATCTTTTCTAAAAACATAGTGGTCCCTGACTAGACTGAAATTTGATCCCTTATTTCGTTAAATTTTTATAAGTTTTTTTTCAATTTTTGTAGTTATATTATTTTATATCTGGTTACTTAGACTTGATCATTTTTGTTTAACTCTTTATGAATCTTTCAAATGTTAATTGCAAAATGTTCAAACTTAAAGGGTTGATTCTGAAAATATAGGCGAAGTTGTTGAATCAGGCGAACTTGTGCTTAACTTCGCCTAGGCGAAGTTATCCGTAACTTCGCCTGACCAACTCTGACCCTATATAAGGTGCTTTTCAACAGTAAACTTCATTATATTTCAGCGAACTTGAGAGTTTTCCGGCGAAATTGAGAGCTCCGGCGAACTTGATTTTTATCTCCGATTTCGATCTTTGCTTCTAGTTTCTATTATCATTGAGGGTATGTGTTGTCAATTTCTCTCACAAAATTGTTCGTTCTTGATCGTTTTTACCCGGTTCGAGACCTCGGGTCGTCGGACCTTCGAAACCGAAATCTTAAAAACTTGTGTTAACGTGTGCATGGACATCCTTTTCAACTTCATATCCTTAATATCATGTGTATTGATGTTCTTGATCGTCGTACTTAGCCGAAAACACCGGATTTCCGGTGTTGGAATCTGGACAGTCGCCGTTAGGGTTTAGGCGAAGTTAGGGTTTAGGCGAAGTTATCCGCAACTTCGCCTGGGGCTTAAGTTCGCTTGAGGCGAAGTTTTCCACAACTTCGCCTGAAGCTTAATTTCGCTTAACACTTATCTTCGCCTGAGGCGATGTTGTGATAGGGCGAAGTTATCTTCAACTTCGCCTAAACCAATTTGTTTAACAGTTATTTAGACGAACTTACAGATGAAGCGAAGTTGTTCCCAACTTCGCCTCACCTTTAAGTTCGCCTATACAGTTTTAATCACAACTTCGCTCATGGTATAACGCGAACTTGTGAGTTTGCTTAACAGTTATCTAACTTGGTTCGTTTAGTGCAGATATGGCTGCTGTTGGCGGTGCTGGTGGTGATGACGGTAATGATCAAAGACAGTTCTTTCCAGCACATAACCAGTACATCATGCTAGACCCAGACGCAAGTGGCGTGGAGGACTACAGGGAAATAATCACATTTCTCCTGCGCTCAAGGATCTTCCATGCGATCACGAATACCCTGCCTATTTCACTACCTAACATTGAAGACTTTTGGCAGTCGGTAGAGTATGATTGCCGGGTTGATCCCCCGGTGATGCGAGCAACCGTAAATGGTCATGTTGTGCAGTTCTCTTCAGAAGATATACGGTTGGCTTTGCAGTTTGGAGAAGAAACTAGGGATGACCCAACGGAGTTCGTCGCTCCTTTTCGTGATGGGGCATATCTCAGGATGGGTTATTCAGGTCCGTTGGGGGACACGCAGAGGAGAAAAGGATTTTTGTTAGATCAGTGGCGCTTCCTAATGCACGTCTTGATCGTGTGCATGTCTGGAAGGAAGGCAGGAACTGATGGAATGGGCGCGACGATGCAGTCTGCCATGACTGCCCTGACTTACAACAGAAGATATTCATTTAGTCAGCTGATATTTTACGAGATTGATCGTCAGAGGAGGGCTGTGGCGCGTGAGCGATTTATTATGTATCCTCGATTCTTACAAATGATTCTCAATCATGTGGCTCCGTTGCTACCTCAGAGACGCCCTATTAGATACGTTGAATGTGTGACGAAGCGTATCTTTGCTCAGTGTCGCACTTCTAGCGCACGTAGCAAGACTGAGCTGCGTCCCAGGCATACTCCACTGTTCGGGTATCTTGTCAACCCGGAGTATGTTCCTGCTGGTGGGGACGAGTTCAGAGACCCAAGACCACAACAGGCGGCAGCACCTCATACTGTATCAGCTGCGCCTGCTGTGACTACTACTGAAGACGTCGACCTTGATGCTGCTTTTAGCGGCCAAGGATTGTTTGATATGGATGTCTCGGGTTCTCAGGCCATGGATGTTACTAGAGCAGTTACTTCGGTAGCTGACTCCGATCTTGATGAGACATTTGCTGAAGCTAGACGTTTGCTGGTGTCTAGGGAGAGAACACTTAGGAAGAGGATGAGAACGGTTGACGACGATGACGAGGAAGGTGATGAAGAAGAAGCAGTTTAGCTAGTGCTCAGACGTTCAAGAAGAGAACGGACAGGTATGGGTTCGGGAGCTGGAGAAACTTCAAGGCTGGTACGCTTTGCTCCACCTGCCTTGTCTGGTATGTCTCTTATTCCTTCTACAGCACAGGTTACTGCCGTCCAGACGTCGACTCCAACAATTGTGTCTCTACCACCTCAATCGCTTACTCCATCGGTGGTAGTAGCACGATTTGTTGAGTCTACCGTCACTACTACTGCAGGGTTACCAAGTGTACCACCTGCGGTCACTTCTGCTGCTGATGTCCCACCAACTCCAACGCCTACTTCAGACTCCGAAAGGATAGCTTCACTAGAGAGGATTGTAGCTGAGCAGTCCAAGACCATTCAAAGCCTAGTGGAAGCAAACCAACTACAGGCCTCCCTCCTGGTCGAGCATGGGAAGATCATAGACGCTATGAAAGCGTTCTTGGCATCTCAGGGGGAGATGAGCTGTAGGGGAGATGAGTTGAGGACAAAACGGAGAGAAGATCATGACGATGATCCCAATGCACCGGAAGGTGCAGGTGGTGAGCTGCCAAGAACTTCTATAGCTCTTGGTACTTCCACAGCTGAGGGGGAGTCTACAAGCGCAGCTGGTGATGATGTGGTAGATATTGATGCTGGTGATGATGTTGATGATGTAATCGACGCGTTGAAAGAGCTAGATGATGATGATGATTTTATGCTTGAAGAAGATGTGCTGCCGAGTGATGAGATTGAGAAGATCGGTGAGCAAATTATTGTTGAAAGTGTGATAGAAGAAGGGGAGATAGTAGATGAAGATATTGAACACGAGATTCCAGAGGTTGAGATGCCCGATATGGGTGATGAGACGATTGTGGAAGATACTGAATGGGAAGAGCAGCCGAATTGGAAGGAAGGTTGTGCTCAATGGTTCGTAAAGACGAAGAAACCGGCGGTCCCTAAAATGTTCAAAAAGAGTTACAATATTAAGGGATACGCTGAAGCAAAGAAAGGTATTATCTGCTGGATATATGATGAGCAGCTGCGGCTCTTCGTGATCAAAAGGTATGACGGGATTCAGTACTTCAGGAGAACTTTGAGATCATTAAACACACTGCCTGAATGTGAGGTTAAAGACTTAGCCAGATTGGGGTTGATAAATCGAAGTGACAATAACATGGCTAGAGTCATCGGAAAGATCGTATGGAAAGAGAGCATTAAGGAGAAGAAGTTTGAGCTGCTGAAACCACAAAAAGGGAAACTTGTCGAAGACAAGGATAGAGGTTTGAGAGCTGATGGAAAGCCTTGGATGGTTATGAAGTATAAACCGATCCGGTGCCTTAAAGAAGTACCGATGAAGCTTATGCCCAAGGACGTGTTCAAAGACCTAAAATGGTGGTTCGTGGATTGTGAAACAGCGGAGGCGGTAATGGAAGATGAGGATGAACAAGAAGTGCTTAGGGTTTACGACCCGATGCATCTTGTTAATCTATCGCAAGCTGATCTGAAGATGCTCAACGAAAAGAAGATCTTCTACATTCCTACTTGGAAGGATCAAGCAAGGAAATATCAAAGGGTGGTGTCGGTATGTGTTAGAGAAGGAGCGCACGCGTAAAGCTACAAGATTACAAGACTCAAGCTTTGAAGATCAAGATATGAAGCTACTGCCAAGGGGGAGTCTGTTGGTACATGTATGTCAGTAGTTCATAGTCTAACGTTTGTAATCGAGTCTGTAATGTAATTATGTTTTTGATTATGTTTATGTAACGAGCGAAGTTGTCAACAAGTTCGCTCAGGCGAACTTGTTGAACCAGCGAAGTTATGGACAACTTCACCTAAGGCGAAGTTGTCGTGTTTATATAACTGTTCACCGTAACAGTTGTTAGGAGTTCGAGAGTTCGTGAGTTCGCGAGATTGGTTAGGGTTACGTGTTTACAAGTCAGAGTCTGTAATAGTGACCGCGTGTCACGTGTTCGTGTTATCAATATAACGTGTTTCGGTTATTGCTCGTGTGTTTGATTTATACGTATTCTACGCTCGTATCTAACTACGCAGGGATTCCGCACCTGCGCAGATAGCGACATCCCGTGTACGATCCGTCCAGGAGCCTACAACCATGATGTTAGATATACATTTTTCTCCCTTGCGCGCGTCTTAATACCAGTATGAAACGGAACCCAGGTGATACAAGGTCTGCAAGCCATACAGATGAAATTGTGCATACTCATTCATGGTTAAGGATTGATAACGGGGTATATCTTGATGTGAAGTTTGTTAAAAATTAGAAATGTTTTGATCTGCTTGTTCTAAGGTTTTGTAAGGCCCCGTTACCGGTGCCTCACAATTGGACGTTAGATTTACTCATAAACACAGTTCTAAGATCAGAGTTAATTAAAAACTTTCGCAGAATAATAAAATAGTCAACCATTCGTTACAATCATCCATAATTTGTCTTTTTAAAACATAACGTAAATTATAGTGATAAAACATCATAACCAAAATCCTCAGATGCCAGCTTCATCCACTCTGCCATGTGTCCTCCTCAAGCTAACTGCCTCATTCTACTCACATGCGTGCATACTAAAAGTCAGCTACGCTGAGTGAGTTCTAGTTAATCACATAACATACAATACCTTCTTACATTACATACTTAACCTTCTTAACTTTCTTTCATACATACATAAGGGCATATACTTTTATTCTTACTTTCATACTTTCTTTCTTTCATACTTCATACTTTATAATTCTTTACATACAAAATCATACGTTTTAAAGAGCCTTTCGCCCTATAACCTCACAGATATTATTAGGGTCTGCCACCCTTAAAGAGCCTTTCTCCCTATAACCTCACAGATATTATTAGGGTCTGCCACCCTTCTTCACAGATATTATTAGGGTCTACCACCCTTTACCGTCAATTCCTTCATATCATACTTTCCTTTTCATTTATATTTTACATACTTTCTTTCATCCTCATATTCTATAACGTACATAATTTATACATACAACATATATATAAACAATCACATCATCTAACCATCTCTAGAAAGTACATGCAATATCCGAAGATCGTTCATGTACCGTCAAGCATTCTTTTATAACATACACATATATCATAATAGGCATACACTTACCACTTAAGGTAAGTGTATTAACTAATCAAATCGAGTATGCACATAGCCCCGAAAACGTAACAAGGAATGGGGCTAGATACTCACCTGAATGCGGTTACATTCACCGTTAATCGTAATCCCTTTCTTGAGCTGTGCACGGCTAACTGTATAATATTTACATGTATCAATTAACGATTACTACTCATATCGTATTTCTATCATTATATAACCCACAACGAACGGGAGTCCGGGGGCAGCGCCCCTGGCAGCGGGGTTCTAGGGGCGGCAGCCCCTAGCGGGGTCCAAGGGGCAGAGCCCCTGGCTGGGGTTAAGCTGCCATGTCAGCTTGGAAAAATTTTATTTTCATTGACTGTCTTAACACATTTTTCATTAAATTTTAAAATATTTTTCTAAATTGGGCTTGCTTAGTTTTGATGGGTTATGGACTTAAAGTTTGTGGACTCAGTAAGGTCAGTCCCAAACTGCCCATTAAAGCACTTAGGCCCACTAGGATCAGGCCCAAACAGAAAACTGGGTCAGCCAAGAACTCTAAACAGAGAACCCCTGTTGACCGAGAACCAAAGTTTGACCGAAATCCATGTTTGACCGAGAACGCATGTCTTTGACCGAGAACACATGTCCTTAACCGAGAACACATGTCCTTGACCGAGAACACGGTTCACCGAGAACCTACCTTGACCGAGAACTCTGGTCCGACCGAGATCTCACCCTGGCCGAGAACTCAAGGAGGCCGAGACCTCAGGTCTGATGTATCCAGTTCATATATTTTTTTCTTGTCCATTAATCATTTAAACCTCAATCTTCCTTAACCGTTTTAAGTTCGTTATCAACCCGTTAACCTGACGGATTCAAGATCTAACCCATCCTAGTCATAAAGATTGAACCTTTAATCCTAAAAACGTTCTTTAAGCTAGATCTAGGGTTTCATTCATGGACCGTATCTAACCAGGAGTCCTTTACATCCATATTAATCATCAAGTTTGAAACTTTATGATTTTGTCTAGACCCGATCTAGTCTATGTTCAATTTTCATGGCTACACGTTCATAAAAACGTAACCTTTAAGGTTAAAGCATATACCTTTAGACGTTTGGCAAGTCACGGCTAGCTTGATTAAGAACTTGGATCGTATGTCTATCTTGAATAATGAAGATAAATCAAGGACCTATGCTCGTTTGATCTTGGATCTCCTCTTTCTTCCTTGCGGCCAAAATGGAAGGGTTGTGTGTGTGTTAGGGAGGTGTAGAGAGAATAAGATGGATAAGTTGGATGAAAATGGAAAGATTTAGGGTTTAAGGGGTATTTATACTCCCTTAAGCCCATGGACCTAAGGCCCATCTTTCCCTTTTAGTCCATGATTAATTATCTTTAATTAACCTCCTTATCTTTCCCTTTTTTACCTTTTTACTATTTATCTATTTACTCAAGTAACTTTCCATTATAAGAAATAATATGTAAAATATTATTATTTGAAAATTCGGGATGTTACAAGTTTAAATCAAGTTGGGGTGACATGGTAAAAATCAAAATAAGCCTGAATAAAGATAAGAGACTGATCATTTCATGATATTGTGTTCTTAATTGGACCTTAATCATATCACTGAAATTTCTGAAAAATTTGTTATTAAAGTTCAAGTGGACAATAATACCAATGTCTGACTTAACAACACTCCCAACTTGTAACTTATTTTCTTCTATCACTCTCGAACTTAATGAACCCCAACTCCGTTAGATTTTTTTGCTGAAATGGCATGTTTTTCTAATGTGGCAATCATATGTGACATTTTATTAAAAGGTGTCGGTCCATGATACCACCTCATCATCTTCTTAAAAAAAACCCTAACCTCTAATCCCAACCACCCACCCCCATTGTCTGTAACCATAAATGGTAGCACCACCACCATTCATTTACCCTAAGTCATCAACCTTGACTTCAACTACTCCTCGCCACCAATAAACCGCCTCCTCAGTTTCCTCTACGGCTCACAGATACTCGACCAAATCTCAACAGCGACTCCGGCTTGACCTCAAACACCTTCAGCGACCGCTCTTAATACTTTCTCAACATGAATCCTGATTTAACCCACTCGATTGCTTTTTATCTTTTAATTTTGAGCCGGCTCATCGAGCCACGAGTGAAATAGTGACTCAAGCTCATCCCTTAATAGTAATCCAATTGTCTCTTTGTCTTCACTTTCACTGAAAAATGATTATTTCAGACGATTTCCGGCGAGTTTGAAACTGCAAAACCGTCGCTATTTAACGGATTTTTAAGAATTATATCGTATCTTTACTACAAGCGACCTTAGGACCAAATTATGAATCACTGTAATGAGCTTGATTCATGTGACTGCGACTCGGCTTTGAGATCAGGTAACAATATATTCTTCCTTTTGGTTTGATTAGTTTTAATTACCCCTGGTGCGGTGGTTGAAATTACGGTTCATGATTTGGGGGAAATGAATGGTGGTACTTTGGTGCTGGTGTTACCAATGGTGGTTATAGGCGATGTGGGTGGGTGGGTGGGTGGTGGAGGAGGAGGTGGAGGGTGTTTTTTGGGTGGTTTTGTTAGGGTTCTTTTTGAAGAAGATGATGAGGTGGTATCATGGACACACAACTTTTTAGAAAAATGCCACAGATGATTGCCAAATCAGAAAAACATGTCATGTCAGCAAAAAAATCTAACGGATTTAGGGTCCGTTAAGTTCGAGAGTGATAGAAGAAAATAAGTTACAAGTTGGGAGTGATGAGAGACAAATTGTTAGTTGGGAGTGTTATCGTCAAACGAGTAAAAGTTTGGAGTATTAAAAACCAATATCCTTTTTTTATCCATGATTTTCTTCTGACTCTTAATAATAACAGGACTCTCATACCTATTCGCAGACTAAAAAGCCAGATAAAAAATACCTTACATCTCCGGCAGTTTTCGGCTTGTTGGTCAATTTTCATGAGGTTATAAATTTTCTCTATCCCATTCTTCCTCTCGATTGTGGTTTTTGAACCTTTGGTCTGGGTTCTTGTCCTGTTGAATCTCGATTAGGCTACCAACAGTTGTATAAACAAAAATCAGTTGATAAAGGAATCTTAATCTGGTTGTGTTACTCTTTTAAGATTAGCTTTTAATATCGAGTGATTAAAAATTAATGATCTAGAAGGGTAATTAATGTCTTGTAAGTTTTAAACTAAGAGTAAAATGGTCAAATTCTAACTTTCTATCAATGCATGCTCTAATGACAGATTGATTATGTCACTGATTACAGAAAATTCATAAGATGAGTCAACTTTGCTATTTAAATATCACCGCCATAATCCAAATCTCTCACCTTCATGACCTTAACGGAAAGTATTTCCGTGACATTCTACTATTGTCACAAACAATAACTTGATAATCAAGCATATGATTGATTACAAGAGAAAGAAGAAGACCAAGTGAGGAGGAAATATTCGCAATTCATCAATAGTAACAAGTATTCCAACTTAAAGTGACGGCCCTGTTGGGAAAAACGACCACCTAGCCACGAACGGTAAACAAAAATGCGGAATTAATCTTCGTTTGGCTAAACTTTTTCCCGACCCGAATGAACCAATGAGGATGCAAACAAATAGGGTAATTTAAAAGTAAATAGGACACAATAATTTTAGCATGGAAAACCTCTCAAGGCGAGAGTAAAAACCACGGGACTACTAGAGCCGCTTCAAATCCACTATCACCAATAATGAGCAATACAAAGTTCTTCTCTAGGTAAAACTAGAGGCATACACAAATCATCATATACTTGGTACAAACAATCTTCATGTATATGGAATCAAACTATAAAAGAAATACGAGTAAAAGGTATCACTAACGAGAGAATGAATCGATCTCTGGCACGTCTCTTATATTCACAAAACACCAAACTAATTGGAGCAAAACTTCTCTCTGTCTTTGTTATTGTTGACGGCAGAATGTAATCTCCAAGAATATTATTCACTAATAATATTCTTTGTGTTTTTCGGCAGCTCGCAGCAACATTCACCAAAAGAAATTGTTCTATATATATGTATGTGCTAAGGGTTTGTTAGCACTGACCCCTTTTGAATTTGTTGAGCAAACAACGAGGCCCAAAGAAAAATCCACCACAAAATACCTTGTGCACGTGGGCCCCATGTTCCACCAAATAAAAAACCAAAAATACCGCAACTTGATTCTGGTGTATACAGATCATATTATTACTAAAAAAAATAATAATAGTAATAACCCATGTAATATAATATTTGTTGGGTTTTATCATGGGCAAAAAATACCCTAACAAATCTCCCCCTTTTTGTCTATGAGAAAGAACTCACCACCCCGGTGAGTGAGCAGCAAATCTTCAACTTCTCCCTTGCCAAAGCTTTGGTCAACATATCGGAACAATTATCATCGGTGTGAACTTTATCAAGTTTAAACAACTTGTCTTCAATAGCATCTCTAATCCAATGATACCTCACATCAAAATGTTTTGTTCTCTTATGATACATAGAGTTCTTAGCAAGGTGAATAGCACTTTGATTATCACAAAGAACCACGTAGCGCTGTTGTATAAAGCCAAGCTCTTGCATAAATATTTTCAACCACAATAATTCTTTGCATGCTTCTGTTGCTGCCATGTACTCTGCCTCGGTAGTAGACAAAGCAACACACTTTTGCAGTCTTGACTGCCATGACACGGCTCCCCCTTCAAATAACATCAAATATCCAGAAGTGGATTTCATGTATTCCTTATTTCCTGCCATATCAGAATCCGTGTAACAAACAAGCATCGGCTCCCCATTTCCAAATGTTATACCCAATTTGGAAGTACCCCGTAGATATCTAAGTATCCACTTAACTGTTTCCCAATGCTTCTTACCCGGGATTGACAAGAACCGACTAACAACACCTACTGCATGGGAAATATCAGGCCGTGTACATACCACTGCATACATCAAGCTTCCAACCGCTGATGCATATGAAACACCATCCATCTCTTCAATTTCTTTCTCAGAAGTAGGGCAATCTTTTTCAGTTAACTTAAAGTTGGGAGTAAGAGTTGTACTAACCACATTAACTTTAGACATCTTAAATCTCTTAAGCACCTTTTCAATGTATTGCTCTTGTGACATGTGTAACTTCTTTGAAGCTCTATCTCTAATAATCCGAATGCCATGAATATTCTTAACTGGCCCCAAGTCTTTCATAGAAAATGACTTGCTTAACTCTTTCTTCAGCTGGACAATTCAATCTGCATTCTTGCCAACAATCAACATATCATCAACATAAAGCTATAAAATGAAGAAATCATCATCACCAAACCTCTTAAAGAAAACACAGTGATCTGACACAGTCTTTCGGTAGCCTTGCTTCCCCATAACTGACTCAAATTTCTTGTACCACTACTCGGTGCTTGCTTCAACCCATAAAGGCTTTTATGAAGTTTACAAACATAATCTTCTTTACCTTTAACCTAAAAACCTTCAGGTTGCTCCATATAGATCTCCTTATCGAGATCACCGTGATGGAATGTTGTCTTGACATCCATTTGCTCAACCTCAAGATCAAGACTAGCAGCTAAACCAAGGATCACCCTAATGGAACTCATCTTCACAACTGGAGAAAAAATCTCATCAAAATCAATACCTTCTCTTTGACCGAACCCTTTGACCACCAATCTTGCCTTGTACCTAGGCCGTGAGGTATGCTCTTCAGTCTTCAATTTGTAGACCCACTTGTTCTTCAAAGCTCTTTTGCCCTTAGGCAACTTCACCAACTCAAAGGTATTGTTCTCATACAAGGAATTCATCTCATCTTGCATGGCTTCAAACCACTCTCTTTTATGATTATGTTCCATGGCCTCTTTATAATACTCGGGCTCTCCCCCATCAGTGAGTAAGACATACTCACCAGCCGAATAGCGAGTAGAAGGTTGACGATCTCTCGTAGACCGCCTGAGTGGAACAAATGCAGGCATATCTACTGGTAATTCGGGATGAATATCCTCATCCAAATCCACCTGCTCTTGATTATCAACATTATCGGTACTGTGTTGTTCGTCATTTTGAATATCATCTTCGTGTTGTGGCTCAGATTGCTGGGTAGCAATAGGATCCAAATCAAATAGATCATCAATATACTGAGGAACTACCTGTGTCTTATCAATATCTTTCAAAATCTCGTCTTCCACAAACACAACATCAAGACTTCTAACAAGCTTCTTTGAAACCGGATCATATAGCCTGTATCCAAACTCATCTTGCCCATAACCAAGGAATATACACTGTCTAGACTTCACATCAAGCTTTGATCTTTCATCTTTGGGAATATGCACAAATGCTTTGCATCCAAAGACCCGCAAATGACTATACGAAACATCTTTAACACTTCAAACCCTGTCTGGAACATCATTATGCAAAGGAATACAAGGAGTAAGATTAATAACATGTACCGCTATAAGTAAAGCTTCTCCCCAAAAGGAATTAGGCAACCCCGCATGTGAGAGCAAACACTTAAACCCTTCAACCAAGGTTCGGTTCATCCGTTCTGCTAAACCATTCAACTGTGGTGTCTTAGGAGGTGGCCTTTGGTGTCGAATACCCTTCTCTCTACAATAAGCATTAAAAGGACCAATGTATTCACCTCCATTATCTGTACGAACACACTTGAGCTTCTTCCCAGTCTGTCTCTCAACTAGGGCATGAAACTGCTTAAACACATCAAATACTTGATCTTTAGACTTTAAAGTATAAACCCATACCTTCCCCGAATGATCGTCTATAAATGTGACAAAATATAAGCAGCCCCAAGTGTTCTAGTCTTCATAGGAACACATACGTCTGAATGCACCAAGTCAAGTATACTTTCTTTTCTATGAGGCGGTTGACTATGAAAAGAAACTCTGTTTTGCTTACCATTCATACAATGAGAACACTTCTTCAAATGAACATCTTTCACACCGGACAAGGTATCTTTCTTCAATAAAATAGACATCCCCTTTTCACTCATGTGAGCAAGTCTCTTATGACACACATCAGTCGCATCAGAATTCGTCAATGAATTAACCGAGTCTTTGGAAATCTTTGGACGTGCCATGTACAACTTTGAAGTTCTTTCACCTCTTGCCACGATCAACGAACCACGATTGAGTTTCCAAATTCCACCACCAAAGGTACAGTGGAAACCATCATCATCTAATGTGCCTGCGGAGATCAAATTAAGTCTAATATCCGAAACATGTTTCACATTGTGTAAAACCAAATCCATCCCATTATCAAACTTCAAACAAACATCCCCAACACCAACGATCTTTGATAGCCCATTATTACCCATCTTGACATTCCCAAAATCACCAGGAGTATAAGACGAATAAAAATCCCTTTGTGATATCACATGACAAGTAGCACCACTGTCAACAACCCAACTCGAATCATCACGTGCAATGTTCACCCTATCATAATCACAACAAATATAAAACTCTTCGGTGGCAGTGTTAGTTTCAGAAGTACCTTCATCACCGTCGTCTTTCTTATGGTTGTTCTTTTTATTGTTGTAATTAGCCTTCTTGTTCTCCTTTTTCAATTGTCTGCAATATTTTATTGTGTGCCCTTTTCTACCACAATGATTACACTCATAATCTTCAAACTTCCCTGTGGACTTACTGCGGTGCTTTGCTCTATTACTCGGACCTCTACTATGGCTTCTCCCCCTACTTTCGGTAACCAAGGCATCTGAATGTGAAGAGGAACCTTGTGACTTTCTTCTCATCTCTTCATTTATAATATTACCTTTAGCCAATTCCATAGTAATAATACCGTTAGCTGCGGAGTTGGACAACGATGTCCTAAAAGTCTCCCAAGAATCCGGTAATGTACCAAGAAGCCACAAACCTTGTATCTTGTCTTCAAACTTAATACCCATACCTGCAAGCTGATTAATAACACCCTGAAAAACATTTAGATGATCAGTAACAGGAGTTCCATCACGGTATTTCAAGTTAATCAACTGTTTAATCAAGAACAACTTATTGTTCCCAGTCTTCCGAGCATAAAACTCTTCAAGCTTGGTACATAGAGTACGAGCATGACTCTCCCCGCTAATATGGTTCAAAACATTATCATCAACCCATTGCCGAATATACCCGCAAACCTTTTGATGCAAAATGTTCCATTCTTCATCAGTTTTATCTTCAGGTTTATCGGTACTAAAAACAGGCAAATAATAATCCTTCACATAAAGAAGGTCTTCCACCTTGCCTTTCCAAACCTGATAATTGGAATCATTCAAACTCACCATCCTACCTGTATTAGCTTCCATCGTTCAAACAAGTCTTAACCCAAGAACAAGAGCCGAAGCTCTGACACCACTCTGTTGGGAAAAACGACCACCTAGCCACGAACGGTAAACAAAAATGCGGAATTAATCTTCGTTTGATTAACTTTTTCCCAACTCGAATGAACCAATGAGGATGCAAACAAATAGGGTAATTTAAAAGTAAATAGGACACAATAATTTTAGCGTGGAAAACCTCTCAAGGCGAGAGTAAAAACCACGGGACTACTAGAGCCGCTTCAAATCCACTATCACCAATAATGAGCAATACAAAGTTCTTCTCTAGGTAAAACTAGAGGCATACACAAATAATCATATACTTGGTACAAACAATCTTCAAGTATATGGATTCAAACTATAAAAGAAATACGAGTAAGAGGTATCACCAACGAGAGAATGAATCGATCTCTGGCACGTCTCTTATCTTCACAAAACACCAAACTAATTGAGCAAAACTTCTCTTTGTCTTTGTTATTGTTGACGGCAGAATGTAATCTCCAAGAATATTATTCACTAATAATATTCTTTGTGTTTTTCGGCAGCTCGCAGCAACATTCACCAAAAGAAATTGTTCTATATATATGTATGTGCTTAGGGTTTGTTAGCACCGACCCCTTTTGAATTTGTTGAGCAAACAACGAGGCCCAAAGAAAAATCTACCACAACATACCTTGTGTACGTGGGCCCCATGTTCCACCAAATAAAAAACCAAAAACACCCCAACTTGATTTTGGTGTATATATATCATATTATTACTAAATAAAATAATAATAGTAATAACCCATGTAATATAATATTTGTTGGGTTTTCTCATGGACAAAAAATACCCTAACAGGCCCTCATGTAACCAAGATGGGGACAATACAATAGTTTCAAATAATAAGAATAAGATGCAAGAAGTCTTTCATGGAATTGACGTGAACATTTAAAATTCAATCAACTTTAGCTTTCTTAATCAATAATCGAGAAATCATTGTTGAATTCTATGCAACAAGTCCTTCCTGGAAATTACCAGAACAGTTAAAAGTCAATTAAGTTGAATAAACAATAGTAAGTTACTACCTCATATTACTATTATATTATAGATATTGCT
The DNA here is from genome assembly GCF_021521415.1 of Bidens hawaiensis. Lineage (NCBI taxonomy): Eukaryota > Viridiplantae > Streptophyta > Magnoliopsida > Asterales > Asteraceae > Bidens > Bidens hawaiensis. The sequence goes on along the minus strand of NW_027491058.1, from coordinate 720,002 downwards.
ATATGGAACAGATTGTTGGGCCATCAAGAAGGCACAAGTACGGAAGATGGAGGTGACAGAAATGAGAATGCTACGTTGGATGTGTGGGCACACAAGGTTAGACCGAATAAGAAACGTCGTGTTTCGGGAGAGATTAGGGGTGACGAACATAGCAGACAAGATAAGAGAGTGGAGATTGAGATGGTTTGGACATGTGAAGAGAAGACAAACAACGAATCCTGTTAGATCCATAGAAAACATTACTATAGAGGGGAGAAGGGGTAGAGGAAGACCTAAATTGACTTGGGATGAGAGGATTAAGAATGATTTGATAGACCTAAACCTCTCCGAGGACATGGTTGAGGATAAGAATGCTTGGAGAAGTAGAATTAAAGTTAAGGATTTTTCGGGAGAAAGGAATACTTTAGGGCTTCTATTTACCTTATTTTAGTCACACACCATAATAATATTTTCTCTACATAAATAGTATTATTATTATTATTATTATTATTATTATTATTTTTAGGGAGAAAGGAATACCTTAGGGCTTCTATTTACATTATTTTAGTCACACACCATAATAATATTTTCTCTACATAAATAGTATTATTATTATTATTATTACTGTTGAACTCTGATTTTCTTTGTATTGCTTCATACATATGTACTTTAGAGCTGAAGGTCTCTCTGGAAGCCACCTCTTTATACATGTGGATAGAGGTACGGTGTGCCTACATCCCACCCTCCCCAGACCTACTTATAGCTATGCTATTGGTGGGACTTTACTGGATATGATTAATTGATTGATTGATATTTGGTTTTACATATGTGAGGTACCTATTCATGTTAAATCAAGTGTTGAGGAAGACACTTGAAATAATCCGTGCATCGATATGAATCAAACCATAATATTACTCCCTTCTATTACCTTCTTTTTTCTCATGATGTGTAATTCTAGTTTATCATTGAAACCATAACTGTGAGTTAGACAAGAATATCAGTGAATTGATATGAGTCAACCGATGGTAAAGTTACTCCCTCATATTACCTCAATCGTTTTAATGTTCAGAATTTGTAATTCATTAGACACCATACCTGTGCACAAAAATATCACAGATGGCGAGGCAATTGTTTCGGGGAATGCGAAATTTGAGCTCGGTTTCTTTAGCCCAGGCAGTTCGAAGCATCGATACCTGGGGATATGGTTTAAAAACACATCTCCTCGTGGGGTGATATGGGTGGCAAACCGTGAAACTCCACTTACGAATACCTTGGGCATGGTCAGCCTGGACAACCAAGGGATCCTGTCTATTTTCAATGGTGCAGGTAAGACCATTTGGTCATCCACCTCCTTTGTTTCCTTCACAAAGGTCAATCCCGTAGCACAACTTTTGGATACGGGTAATTTGGTAATTAAGGTTTCCAATAGTGTCATTTGGCAGAGTTTTGATTACCCTGGAGATACCTTGATATCAGACATGAAATTGGGGAAAAATTTCGTAACAGGAAGAGAGTTGTACTTGACATCATGGAGGAGTGCACATGATCCTTCCACAAGCGAGTATACCCTCTCGTGCTCAATGGAGGAGGGCAGATATCCACAGTTTTACATAAAGAAAGGTTCTATAATTGAAACAAGGATCGGGCCGTATGATGGTGTAGAGTTTGCAGGCTTGCCAAAGTATACTTCCAATCTCACCACAAAAGTACTGTTAGATATGGTTGTCCGTCAGAAGGTGAAGTATTTCTGGTATACTTCTAATCTCACCACAATTTCATTCAAGTCTACTGTGAATCCTAGTGGCAAGCTTGAGGTCTCACGGCTAAATAACCAGAACCACGAATGGATGCAAGATCACACCACACCATTAGATTATTGTGACAACTATGGACTGTGTGGACCATATGGAAGCTGTAGTACAACCAATTTTCCTTCTTGTAAATGCCTGAAAGGATTTGAGTTAAAAATCCCACAACTAAATTCTGATAATTGGACTAGTGGGTGCACACGCAGCAGAGCCTTGGATTGTGGACCTGAAGAGGGATTTCTAAAGTTTTCAAGCATGAAATTGCCAGACACACAGAATGCTGTGTTTAATTTCAGCTTGAGTATCCAGGAATGTGAGGTAGCTTGCAAGGATAATTGCTAGTTCACCGCCTATGCAAATCCAAACACGACTGCAGGTGGAGTTGGATGCTTGCTATGGTTTGGAGATTTGATTGACACACGGGTGTACTCACAAAATGGGCAAGATCTTCATGTTAGGCTGGCGGCTATCGAATTATCAGGTATGCTAGTAGAAGTAAAGTACCAAATAATGCATCTCACTTTTAGTAAAACTGATACATGGCTCATTAACAGAAATTAACATGGTTTCCCAATATAAAAGGAAAAAGGTGCTTATCATGGCCATATCAACTTCATCAGCTTTGGTGCTTCTGTTTACGGTTGCGTATGCTTGTATAAGAAAAAATAGAAAGTCTCAGAAGAAAATTATAGGTAAGCGGAATGCTCTTCATAAAAAGAATACCGATGTTCAAATTGAAGATCTGGAGGAGCTGCCGTTTTTTAGTTTAAACAAAATAGCAAAGGCTACAGATAATTTTAGCATCAATAATAAAATAGGAGAAGGTGGCTTTGGTCCTGTTTACAAGGTAACTTATTTTCAATCCGTAAAGAATTCAGGCATTATTAGTTTTAAGAACAATTACCCGGATATATTAGGGTGTGTTGGAAAATGGTGAAGAAGTAGCAATAAAGAGGCTATCAGAAACATCCAAACAAGGGCTTGATGAATTCAAGAATGAAGTCATTTGTATTGCAAAGCTTCAGCACCGGAATCTTGTGAAGCTTCTTGGATATTGTGTGCATGGAAATGAAATGATTTTGATTTACGATTACATGGCTAACAAAAGCTTGGACACACTTCTCTTTGGTTTGACTCATTTCTATCTCAATGCACCAATACTTTTAAATTCCACAACAGACACTAAATTATTATGTGGTTATCTTCCACAGATGAAACCAGAAGTCTAATGCTTGACTGGCCTAAGCGTCTTAATATCATACATGGGATAGCTCGAGGTATTCTATATTTACATCAAGATTCCCGCCTCCAAATTATCCACAGAGATCTCAAGGCAGCTAATATTTTGCTGGACGACAACATGAACCCTAAAATCTCTGACTTTGGTCTTGCTAGAAAGTTTTTAGGATCGGGTACTGGTGCTATGACAAAAAAAGTGGTTGGGACATAGTAAGAATCTCAAACCATAATTCATTAGAACAGTTTTGCCATTAATTTTTCCAATTTATTCCATTTACTTCACTGCAGCGGATATATTTCTCCAGAGTATGCGGTACACGGGTGATTCTCTGTAAAGTCAGACGTATTTAGCTTTGGTGTTTTGGTGTTGGGGATAGTGATTGGTAAGAAAAACAGGTGATTCTCTCACAAAGATCATAATGACAACCTTCTTGGACATGTATGTTATACCGATAGAGACCAAAACTAGTATTTTAATATTGATAACACCTTCTGGGTATACTATACTTAACATATGTGTTGTCTGATTCAGGCATGGAGACTCTATAAAGAAGGCAGGACCAGTGAACTCATGGATGAAGCTATAAATGGCTCGTGTAATGTCTCTGAAGTGCTAAGGCCAATACATGTTGGACTACTATGTGTGCAACAAAATGCAAATGATAGGCCAACTATGTTGTCAGTGGTTCTAATGCTTGTCAGTGAAAGCGCGTTGCCTGAACCTAAACTCCCTGCTTTTTTTACGGGAGAGAGCGATAGCCAAGTTCCGTGCGTGCCATCAGTTGATGAAGAGATGATAACACAACTTTATGCTCGATAGCAACATCTTTATTGAAAATTTATTTTCTGGTAGATTCAATTCTTTTGTTATGTCATGAATCATCTTATTTTCCTTTGCTGAGGAAAATACTGCAAAAATGGCCTTTCTTTGCTACGCATTAGGTTTCTATAGGTGTATGATGTAGGACATGAAATTTCCAACATATGATTGGGGGTTGGTGGCATATGTAAAAAATGACTTATTTAGAGCAGGGTGTAAGAGTCAAAAATCTAAACAATCTCAAGTTTAGGGGTATACATCTAGACGGGCCGAAGGCAAGCCAAGCCAATACATAAAAATACTTTGATGGTTTTCATTTCAACCTCTTGGATTTATAAATTAGTCAAGCAATTCACTTGTACACTGATGGTAACACACTGATCATTGCATTACCACAAAAAGTTCTTACAAGATATTCTCAAACAGCTTATTGCACTTCAAAACAGAGACACTAAAACATATGATTTCAATGGTGGTATATCCTCCTTAGATAATGAAATCCTTAATTTATTGCCTTATTCCCAGCTAGAATTAAAGATCATTGCCTTAAGCCCCTCGTCCAAGCCGTCATCACCCTTTTTTTTTTGTTAGTCTTAATTTCCAACCTATGCATTTCTTCTGGTCATCCTCAAGCCCAATCAAACTTCAAACATTATACTTAACTAGTAGGGTACCTGCGCGATGCTGCGGTGTCGGAAATTTGCAACGAGTGTTTTTTTAGTTTATCAATTCGCTTGTGATATATTGTATAAGTATTCTGTTAGTGATTATTGTTCCAAGTCTTACGCCCCCTTAACCAACTGAGCTACACGGCGGGGACTCTGTTAGTGGTTATCACCCACACATTTCAGTGTGCATTCATTTCCTATTGGTGTTGGTACATGCTCAGAACTGGCTCAGTCCATTAATGTATCTAGCCTCCTATTCAACAATCTTCGCTCAGAACCGGCAATGCATTTTCAATAGGCTTCAACTGGAATGATCTTACACCACATGTTTACCAACGTTGTCTTGAAACACAGCTTTATCGGAGCCTTTATTTCTATTTCCCCTACAACCTACATTCACACATTCTATTCATTTAAAACAATCGCATAAATCATAACCATGAAAGTCTAATATGCATTTGAAGCCCCAACTGACAAATTTAAAGCTTTTGTCATACCTCAGCTTGTTTTCGAAGTATATAGACAACACTGGAATCCAACATGTCATATGTGTTTGTAAGCTGCAAGCTTGAAGACCTGAACTATGAGCTTAATAGCAATAATAGTTTTACACTAAGTTTTTTATACAACATTAATATTATCTTGTCCATACTTGGAGCAAGATCTTGCAGCTTCCTCACTTATTTGGGTCCATCTTATCTGTAAATATCCAAAAAGAAGTATTCAATTATCCAAAGAGTCAATTGGTCAACAAAAATGAAAAATTATTGTTTGCAAGTCAACATACTCATTTTAACTCGTACTAAAAATTACTTGTTTTGACCCAAATCTATATTGGCCCGTAATATAATTACTCACTTTGGCATAAACTCATTTTGACTCGACTATTGAATTATGTTGCTGTGACTGCAATTTCTAGTCTTGCCCATACTTCAATAATAAAGCTACCCATTTTCTCCTATCCTCTTTGACCCTAGAGACCACTAAAAATCCGAGTCATAAACTAATTGTTAAAACCTAGTTTTGTGATAGAGAATAAAAATAAAAACAAGCTAATCAATGAAGATATAAATTTGAACAAAAATATACAAAACATAGTGAAACGGTTAGGATACCTCGAATCAAATCAGCTCACCTGCTTGGTTTCTGCAACACGAACTCGAGGCCCCCCATCTAAAAATAAATCGGTTAAATCTTTTAGTAAATAAAGTTTGTTGCAAAATTTTTTGTAAAGAAAACTCATCATTCTAAGCATCCAAATTTCACCATTTATATGTCGTAAGAAACACATAAATCGACTTAGAAATCGTAAACAAAAAATTTTAAACCCAAATTAAGTTAAGAAATAAGTGATAGTTTTTACTTAAAAGGGGCTTATTTTATATCCAGATGATTCACACCATATAATGTATAAAATATATCTGAACAATATAAATATTATACACATAAATGTTGGTCATACCAATATTTAAAGATGCCAAATATATTATCACCTTAAAAACATTACCCTTACACGCTACAAGTACTGTTTACAAGATGTTGAATGGTACCTGCAACTGTTTAGGATATAAAATTTTTTAGCACTTTTCCATACTGCCAGAGTATTTATTTTGTTGGAAAAAAACCATTAAATATTTGTTTCTAATCGATATAATTAATAATACAACAAAAAATATTTTAAAAGTAATAAAATTGACTACCATGGGCTAAGGGTGATAGACAAATCACCTTCTTGGGTTGTAATTTAAAAATAAAAATCCAAGGACACAAGAAAGAGTTACAAAAATTAGTTTGTGTATTTTTAGTATTTCCATTAAGGTAATGAGTACACCAAACTTTTCAAGTTTCCATAATAGTGGCAGTTTCCAAGTCGTATTGTGACTATCATTCTCTTTTTCAAAATAATACCGGTATAATTTTTCAAAAATGCCCTTAGGTTGCTGACCATATACAAATAAGTATTACCCCAGTTAATCCAATATTAGAGCAATGGTTCAAGAATCATGGCAGCACCTAACATAAAAGCATAGTCATACCTCGAGAGCCACCCAATTATATGTTGTGTTTCTATAGTCGGTACTCTAGATTCATGCAACCTAGGGACTACAAAATCAGCAACTTTAACAACCTATGAGATCAAATTAACTTCGTAGAAAGATTGGTATACCAATACATATGGAAAAGTACACGATAATAATCCATGATAACTTTCTTAAAAAAAGAGCATTGATACCAAGGAAACTCTTGCTTCATGCCCATCCATTAGAAAAGCATATTATTATGATGAAGGTAGGTCAAGCCTTTGGATTAATCTTTATTTTTTAGTTACAAAGAAAACTCAAATGATCCATTCTGCTTGTGTAGAAAAAGATATATGCTCCATTGTGTCATAAGGCGTGAACTTTGATGATAATGAAACATTAACATTATTCTCACTAAAACAAACAATAACAAAGTAAACATTAGCATACCACTCTAAAATGAACAAATATATATATATATATATATATATATATATATATATATATATATATATATATATATGTATATATATATATATATTCTTAAAGATATAAAAACCAAAGTAATGGACCACGCAAGCAAATGAAAATAATGATGGTGAACCGAGCTCGGCTTGTTTAACTGAGCATGGCCTATTTAGTTCGTGAGTAAGTTTTGAGCCCAAAACTGTCCCAAATCGACATATGCACAAATTTCGGTTTTTTGGTTTCGTTTCTGTTTCTGATTTTGGCAGTTTTTTAGTTTGGTTACAGTTCGATTTCATTTTATTCGGTTTCTGGTTTTAGCTTTCAGTTGCACCGTTTCGGTTCTGTTTCAATTTATTCGATTTATCGGCTTTGTTTTTTTTTAGTTTCGTTAAAGAGTTCAGCTTCAATTTATTCAGTTTTGTTTAGCTTCAAGTTTTTGTTACGGTTTTTTTAATTTTTAATTTCGGAGTTTTTGGTATCGTTTCGGTATTTTTTGTTGTTAGTTTTTTTAAGTTTCGATTTTCGGTTTATTTAGTTTTTGGTTTCATGTCAGTTTCGGTTTAGTTATGATTTTTTCAAGTTTTTTTTGTCGCTTCGTTTCAGTTTTTTATTTAAGTTTTTTGGTTTTGTTTGAGTACAAAAACTACATTTAGTGAAGTGTGTATATTATGATCTATATGAGTACAATCTCATCATAACGGCTTCAAGTACAAATATAAGTAATGATACCTGTTACACGGTCACCGGCACTTACGAAGTAATAAGAGGAATGAAATATGTCTTGATGAATGAAGATCATTTCCTTCATATGCCTTGTTAGTTGTAATAATTCTACTAACTGTCATATGATTTCATATTTAGACCATACGGGGAATTTGTTTAAGAATCCTTCAAATCATATCAAAGCTTTTAAAAAATTAAAATTATAAATTCATTAAAAAGATTAAAAATGTTAAATAAAGGTCAACAATAGCATTAATTTGTAGCAAAACAAAGTATACCACTAAATTGTAGCAAAACAAAGAATACCAATTTGTTAAGCTTGATGCTAGACGATATGTCCAGAACAGGAAAACTGTTGCAGGTTTCATTAGGGTCGAGGTTTGGCTCAGATCTGACTATTAGGCTAATGTAGTTGTAATATGGGTTGCAAGTGAAAAAAATCTCACTTGCCATCCTCTTTTATGCCATGCAAACATCTTATACACTTAGTTAACATATCTGGAAAAGAAAAACTAAATTCTCTTTTCACTCTACATGAATACACACTAACATATACACATATATATTTTATAAAGGTGATCACTAAATGGTAGGTTGTATACATAAAATAGCATAGTTGGAACATAAAAATAGAAAATACAAATGAAACATTAAAAAAAAATTTAAATAATCAGAAAACAATTTAAGGAGGTCGCTCTTTAATTGTATGCTCTTTCAAGACATCATATTTTTACTTTTATAAAACAAAATTGATGTCATGCAACTTACTAACAATTCTTTCTATTACCTTCTTATAATCAGTCACTTCTAAAGATGCATTTACAAAAGTTTAATTATCACATTGTGATGTTAGATCGGAGCGTGTTAGAGGTCTTGATCTTCATTCACCTTACAAGACATGAGATTTTAGTGCATAAGATCATGGTAACATATTATATACAAGTTCCAACTTCAATGAAAAATGTCAAATATTTAACAATTAAGCAGTGTGTGCTACACCAAGATCAACCCGTGTACGCATACCGTATTTCAGCGTAGACACTAGCGCAAAACAAAGTCATTCTAGCGTACGGTATGCTTGTCAAGTGTGATTTTTTCTTAATTATATTTAGCCCAACTCAATCCTACATGATCTTGTTAGTTTGTTTGTTACACACAAGCATTGCATTATATATATATATAGGTTACAGAAGAGTGAAATTTGATCTGAGCAGTCCAATTTCAAACCAAGATTGCTTCTCATCTTCCTCAATAGTATAGTATGGCAGTTCCTGGCAGTTGTCAATCTCTCCCCACGTTCGGCAGTTTATCAAGCATAAAAATATCTCATATACACCATCGAAATTCATTCTTTCTTTCCATTGAATTTCTCCTCAATATATCCCTTTATCTGTTTCAATAAATCAGGAATGTCATTCACAATCATCTTTTCCGTCTTCATAATTCGTAGAGCTAAACCCTCGGCCTCAATTGGCTCAATCGCCTGAAAGCATTAACTGTTGGCTGCTCAAATGACGTTAGGGTTATTTTGGCGAGAAAATGTCTTTAGTAAGAAAATTGAGCCATAATCAAAACTGCAGTTATAGTGTGTTATACACTCAACAACCAACTATATAACAACAGAGACTTTAATTACTGCAATAAAACTGGTGACTGAAATTTATTACACTTCTATATATGTTATGTGAATTTCAAACTTGGCCAAGCAGAAAAAATCTAAGGTTTTCATAGATCTTAAACTTCCCAAAGATCTTAGATTTTGATAAAATCCTTTCCAAAACTCAATGCCATCACCAAATCTTAAATCTAAGGTTAATGGTGATGGCATTGAGTTTGGAAGCGGTTTTTCAAAACTGAATTTTATTTATTCAAAGGCTTCTTCAAAGTCTGGAGGGTACAATTTTGGTATGCAGGTTAGTGAAAAGAAGGGCATAATGGTCTTTTTTTTTTTATAAAATGAGTTGATAATGTTTTGCAGGAAACCAGCTGTTGAAAAGTATGTTGAAACATAACCAAATAGAGGTTGTGCAAGAAACAAAACCATCAGACGAGAAATGATGACTATCACCGAACACCCTAGACAACATGATGCATTTTTGGGCTTTCTTTGTATTAATGTAACTTTGATATCGCACGAGTCAGATTTGAGTGTAATGACTTTATTGATCTTACTATGGTACACTACAAGTCAATTGTGACTTTTATCGATGTAACATGATGTATGTTTGAACTTGACACCAATTGACCAACATAGCCAGAAGATGAAATGAATTCAACAAACCGGCCTGTACGTATAAGTAGTAATAGTATTAAAAACAATCAATATTTCTTTAGTTTGAATTAATAAGTACAAAGTAAAGAATGGTGATATCATGTATCACAACTATATTTAAACATTATTTACATCTAACTAGCTGAACGAACACAACTGCTGGGTCGACAACCCCGACATCGGTGTCAATCTCCATTACGAATAGTTGTAGGATTTTTCCCGGGCCTCCAGTAATCATCCGGGGACTCATTACGAAACAGTTGATTTGGTTGTACAAGTGGCAATGTATTACCCTCATGAGGGAAAGTTACCGTACTAAATTCCTCATGGACCTCGTCATACGAATGCCTATACTTCTTGGTTGGAGTCATGAGGACAACATGCTTTTTTCTATCCAGCTGATCTTGAACATAAAACACCTGGCGTGCTTGCGAGGCCAATATGAACGGATCATCCTTGTGGCTAAATTTGTTTAGGTCGACCGACGTGTAACCAAGAATATCATGTTTGACATGTTTACGGTCAACCCATTGGCACATGAAGACCGGAATTCTTTTAGTATGATAATCTAGGACCCATATCTCTTGCAAAACCCCAAAATAAAAGTTTTTTCCATGCGTCACAACGTCTTTTTTGATGTGCATGTCATCCGCCTTTACACCAACCCCGCTGTTCTGGTAAACTCTACCATCATGAGATTTTGTACGAAATTCAAAACCGTTGATGTCGTACGAGTCGTATTTGTAAACGTTGCGGTGTGCTCCGTGTGTAATCCACTTTACGGTTTCTGATACAGAACCTGGGGATCCCGCTAGCTCTCTTTCAACCTGAATTTCATTACAAGGATTAGATTCTTCACCTACATTGCAGAAACTATAAAAGAATTTTAAAAATTATAGAAGACTTAATAAATTGATCTACCTTGTCGCTTAACCAGTCACCAAACTTTAAAGTATGCTCCTTTTCCAGCAATGCTTGTCATTTACCAGGCATTTGGTTTTTCAAAGAGGTCTTGTGTTGTCTGCAAGTAGGAGTATAATATATTATGAATATATATATATATATATATATATATATATATATATATATATATGGGTGCAGTACGCTAATGCCTTAACGTATGGTATATTCTGATTTAATATATGGGTGCATTTGCTGAGCGTTTAAGTTGATTTAATATATGGGTGCGTTTGCTGAGCGTTTAAGTTTTCTATATACAATAACTGCACCCTATATATATATATAATTTAGAGTATATATGTTAGTAATACTTACTCGATATACGGCGCTATTTCAGGCGTATTCTGCCGCACATAGAAATGTGCTCTCTTGAAAAGATCAGGAGAAACTTCAACTGATTTAACGCCTGTGACAGGAATTGTCTCCCCATTATCATCATGCTTATCATGTGGAATACCAACAATACTCTTGATGTTTTTTTGGTATTCGCTCAGAAACTCGATTGTTTCTTCCGCAATGTTCTCCTCAGCAATGCACCCTTCTGGATAAGTTTTGTTTCGCACATGCCCTTTGATAACCTTCATACACCTTTCAAAGGGATACATCCAATGAAAGCATGGTGGCCCACATAATTTTATCTCTCTAACAAGGTGCACGGTTAAGTGAACCATGACATCAAAAAGTGATGGCGGAAAGTACTTCTCCAGCAGGCACAGTGTAACTATTTGCTCTTCCTGCATCTTATCAAGCTCTTCTACAATGATTTCTTTGCTACAAATTGACTTGAAAAAAAAACAAAGCCTGATTATAGCATTTCTCATTGGTTCTGGCATGATGGACCGTATTGCAAGGGGCAGAAACTGTTGCATAAGCATGTGATAATCATGTGATTTAAGGCCTTGTAGCTTCCTTTCTTTAAGATTCACCAAACTAGAGAAGTTAAAACAATACCCTAGTGGAGCCTTCAGTTTATACAGTGTTTCAAGAAACATGTCTTTTTCTTGCGCTGATAATGTGAAGCATGCTGCAGGCAGTTCTGTATTGTTGCCTTTTGCTTTCGGTTGCAACTCCTTTTTAATCCCTAAAAACTCCAAATCCTTTCTAGCTGCCAATCCGTCTTTTGTCCTACCGGGAATGTTCAGCAACGTCCCAACAATACTTTCTACCACATTCTTTTCAACATGCATCAAATCAATACAATGTTGGACAGGTAAATACTTCCAATAGCTGAGCCGTTGGTACCATATGTTGAACTTCTTCCAATATTGGTGCGGCGTTGTGTTATCCCTTTTCCTCTTACTCCCACTTAGGGATTCAGATCCCTTTCCCCATTCATTGTTAATGTTTTTGACCTCGTCGTATATCTCTTCCCCTGTCATATGCCCTTTAGCGGTTCTCATCTCCTCTTTTCCGTTGAACGTCTTTGTTTGTATTCTGAAAGGGTGGTCATGTGATAAATACCTTATGTGGGCAGCATAACTCTGCTTCTTTGTGTGAAAAAGTCGAACACACTGAGTGTCGCCCCGACACGCCACACAACCTTTGAATCCACTGTAAGGGCAACCACATAGTGTACCAAGAGCAGGGTAATCATTAATCGTCCATAACACAACTGCACGTAGTGTAAACATTTCTTGTATATATGCATCATATGTTGGCTCCCCGACCTCAAATAAAGATGCTAGATCGTCAATTAAAGGCTGTAAAAACACATCAATATTGTTTCCTGGCACTCCGTATATTAATAAGGAAAGCATGATGAATTTTTCTTTTCATACACATCCAAGGTGGAAGGTTGTAAATGACTGCTAAAACAGGCCAGACACTGTGGTTTCTGTTGCCTCTATGTACGTCGACCCCATCGGTGCAAATCACTAGACGAAGATTTCTTGGATCGCTTCCGATGGTATCGGAGTACCTATCATCTATGGCTTTCCATGCTGGTGAATCTGATGGGTGGCGTAAAACACCGGGTTTATTGGTACTCGTGGCGTGCCATGTTAAATTCTCTGCTGTGGTTACATGTTTAGTCAAGGAGATAACTCCTGCAATCTCTAATATATAAACTCAATTTCTAAAACATAAATACAATCAATTCAATATTGTTCATTAACTTCTTCGCCAATAAATTAAATTCATTTATCGCTACTCAATCTCATAACAACAACAACCGCAAGTCTAAACATCAACTATATGATGTCAATCAAGTTAACAGTCAATCTCAACAAAATCTTAGCGTCTCAAACAAGAAACTTTACGTCAAAATTCACTCGATATTCTTCACTTACTGTTCAATTCAATCCTCATATCGTTTTGTACCTAAAGTAATCATTTGATTATATTGTTAATACTTGCCACGACTATAAAAATCCTAATCACCTACGCCATGTGTGTTCTCGACTCAATCATATTCATCAAGCTCAAAATTTCCAAACTTACTCTATTAAACCCTACTTTGCTACCTAATCAGACTATTTCAGTTCAATCAACTTCAATTATTCAAATTTTTACAGATTTAATTAATCAAGTTATTCATAACTAAGTTTATTAAAGAAGATGTTTTTGTCACTTTTATCTAAACATACTTTACCTTTCTCAATCGTACATTATAATAAATCTTTACTCGATTTTAGGATTTACACAATTTTAATTCTAATAATTTATAAATATGTTCACCCAACACAATTTATCTTTTCAAAGACAACTGGTTGCAGCACTATACTTTCAAAGGATGTTTGAAAATTTTAATATTTTATTTAAAAAAACTCAAAAAAATAATAAAATAATAAAATCAATTCATTTTTTAGTAATATTTTACGCAATGTACCCCAAAACTTTTACTTTTAATACTCATGACGCAATTCCTCACTTATTAAGAAAACATTATTATTTTCACATAATTAAACATTTTACTATTCTTATGATTCCCAGTTTATCCCTCATCTTATGAACCCTCATTTTTGGTCCTCATAAAATGTCTCATTCAAGAAACCACCATCATCCTCGACGTCAATCGTTTGATTCTCACAACCACTATATGGTTGCCTGTATCGCCAAAGAGATAGCTGCTACGATCCCTCGGATAGTGACCCGAATTCAGGACATCAATGCATCTGATTCAACTTTTCCCACTCATCCTCACAACAAGAAACGTAAGTACCTTGCTGCAACAAATATCCTCAAACAAGAAACCATACCTCGGTCCTTTTCCGTCATGCTCCATTTGTAATCATCATCACTCGCTTAAATCCCTATGTCTTCGCTGCATCCAATGTAACCGTTACAGCCAGATTGCTAACACCTGCCGTGTCCCGCCTACTGCACAAGCTGTTCCGCAATAACCTACCCCTCTTGCTCAACCCGGTGTTCCTAATACCCATGCTTTCTACCATTGTGGAAACCCAAACCATCTTCGTAATATGTGCCCTCAACTTATCCATGCCCATCAAGCCCAAACTAAGACTACACCATACTACTTGACCCATGCTTACCAGTCTCAAACCCATCAATCTCATGTCCCTCAAGCTCCTCCCATCAATCAAGGTCAACCTTACTTAACCCAACACTACCACACCTCGCAACCACAAGCTCAAGCTTATCAAACATATTTCCACCAAACAACTTTCTTGCAAACCGTACAGGCTCTAGTTTTTCAAGCAATGCCAAATCAATCTACCTCAAATGGTCCTACTCCTGCAATTTCTCATGGTGCCACAAGTCACGTCAGTTAAGCTACTCACCAATCATGAAGACCTTTTCTGTTCCTTTATCTATCTTAATCTCTTTTGTCTTTTCTTAATTACGTATTGTAACACCTCTTTATGACCTTTAATTATTCCCGTATTTGGACTATTTATCTTATATCTAATAAATAAAGTTTCTTTTGACTAAATAGATTGTTTATTGAAGCCTACTTCTATCTTATTTATTTACATTCACCTTAACTATTTATAAGCTACCCCTCCTTCAACTTTAAATACTTATATCTTTACGTTTAAAAGTCGTCTTAAAAATTTCTTTTCTTTATTAAAAATTCACTACAACTTTTGAAATTATTTTATACATTGATGACTTTCTAGTGTTCTAAATTAAAACTCCTTCAAACTTTTGCTTCCTCAAAGTCATGTTTTACTCAAATGTTTTGTAAACCCACACGATGAGACGAATCATGTGGACCATCCGACGATAACAATATTCATGGTCCGGAACATAATTATCGAAGTCCTCGCATGGAAATCATGATGCGTAAGATTGTGTGTCATAATATAGAATTGAAAGTAGTTGAGATAACGGTACAAATGTAAAGATGATAAGGACATGGTGGATACACCGCTGGTACATCTTATATATAAGTGCCCTTATCGGATTTTCATTTGGAGCGTTATTTTAACTATTTAAAGTTATATTTAAACATTATTTTTTAAAATTTCTTTTCCTCAAAAAAAATTAATAATAATAATTAATTAGTTTGTTATAGTATTCTTTAATTTCGGGACAAAATTCCCTATAGTAGGGGAGACTGTAACAACTCGAGTTTTCGAATTTATATATATACCTGACCCATTTTGATATTTGGGGAATTTTACCGCGTTTATCGAGTTTATATTGATTAGTATATTATTATTTGTTTATTATAATTATATCTTTCTTAAGTTTACAAATTCAACCCAAACTTAAACTTTTAGCTCATATTATACCCACCTTTAACTTCAGGGTCCCTTTTGTAACCTGTGTTATAACCCGTTTATCAAATCAGGTTACCAAGACCCATACCCTGATCCAACCCCAATTTCAGACCCTAATCACAAACCCGGATGCAATTTGGAAACCTTGAGCCTTAATTCACGCATCTAAGTTGGGTAATCAAATCAAACAATATTTTATACCTCCTATTTACGGCCTATCGACAATCATAATATGGAATAATCAATCAATCACGATCCGTTTTCTTAATATAAGTAAGCCGACTCCAAACTTGACGTAATCTACAAGCAAACAGTTATATAAACTCAATTCATCACGCAGACACAATCACTAAACCCTATCCGACATTAACCCTCTGTATAATTGGTTTGTCATTGTCGTTTAATGGACCGTTCACTTCTGCTTTCTGGCTGTCATCTGTTCGTCGCATTTTGACCCTCGAATCATCATCATTACAGGTATTCTATATATGCTTCTGATCGTCTTGTTCTACTGAAAATTAACCCTAAGGTTAATTGAATTAACGTGTATCGAATTAACAGATTCTTGAATCTAGGGTTTATGTTCTTGAAAGAGGATCTGGCCTGCTAATTATAAGGTTTCTGTCTGGTCCCTAAACAACTTATGCACCCAGCTCAGTTGGCTGGGTGTATGTATGATAACTCTTGGAGATGGCCAATGGCGCGGGTTCGAGACTCGGCCATGGCAGTTTTAGTTTTATTTTTGTTTTAATTATTTATGGATCTAAAAAGTTTTAGTAACTTAATATATTAAATTTAAATATTAAATAAACGTAATTCTAATAAAACCAACATATAAACCGATTATTTTTCCGAATCTTGGATAAAACTATATATATATATATATAAATTAGTTATTAAAAATTGATAAAAGTTTTTATAAAAAAAAGGTTTGGTTTTGTTTAATAAATTATTAATTGTTAATTATTATTGTTATAAATGGTAAATATAACTTTATTTTATTAGACCGACATCGTTTACTCGGCGTTTTTGGTATTTTCATAAAATTATATATGTATTTGTAATTATATGTAAATATATGCATATAAGCTTTAATAAAGATTTTGACAAATATAAATTATATAAATACCTTAAATGTATTTTTAGCTTAAAATAATTATCTAAAACAAATATCTTTATATAATTTATCCAAAGTCTTATAAATATTTACTTAAGTATTTTTAGGTAATTTTGTAACTAAAATAATATTATTTATGAGAAACCGTTGTTAAATAAAAGTAATTATAAATCTAAGTAATATTAAACTTTCGTTAGAATGTACCTGATCATCAAATCCTGAACCTTTATCTAGTGTAGCTTCGTTGTTCTATCCATATTTATTTCCTCAACTATTGTTACTTAGGATTTCTCGTTGATAACTTCCGAAGAGCGTAACTCTTGTTTACTACCGTTCTTACCGTGTTCGTTAATCTCTTGCTTGTTTCTAAGGTGAGTACCACATTCCCCCTTTTTACTCGTTTTCAAACTGTTTTGGGGACATATGCGTAACTTATTATATTTTCGCACTTTTTCTATACATAAAACTGCAATTATTGTCTTATGTGTTAACTAATCTCATGCCATACTTGCTATATGTTTATGTGCTCAATGTGAACCGCATTCGGAGAGGTCCAACATAATCTCAGAAAATAGTATGATCATACGTTAGTCGATTTAGCCTTGTGCTTTTCGACATCTCATTTTATTTGCTCATTGGTTGATTTGTTAATCTCATTTGACTCGTTGCAGCTACGTATTTTATTATATATATTATATGTACAACTAAACTGGTGTGTTGCTCACTCAACATGTGTTGTTGACAAAATTCTATTTTATACGCATATGCAGGTTATCGCTTGAATTAGTTGCAAGACTTTGTGAAGATTTAGTGAAGAATTATGTTAAAAAAGATAAAATCAAGAAATAAATTTGTGTTTATTGTTTGTTTAATGAGTTGTATTTTGTATTTGATTTATTTGAAAACTGAATTAAATTAATAGATATTGTCATTTAAATATTGCATGATAGTACCTTGAGAGCTGTGACAATCAGTTCGCGCCCCGACTTTTTTCCATAAGTTGGGGTGTGACAGACACCACTGACTCAATGTATGCATACATGACACTATATGCATGGGAGTTCATTAATTTAGTTAACAGAACTAACTGGGTTTACTGACACAGTCAACAGGATTTAACTGAAAATGCCGGGTGTTACATCGGGGATTAGAAATATTGAATGTATATTTTATTATGGAGTTGGATATTATAATATGTTTTTATACATATATTTATAAATAAAAACCGAAAATTTAAAACGGGTCGGATTTTCGGGTTTGAAAAGTAACGAATGTTACACTAAATTCTTCCTCATCATCAAAATCGAACCTTGGATCATCCTCTATATGCCAATTTTTACTCGTCTATGAGCCTGGTTAATCTCGGGACTTTCCTCTCTAAACAACGGGTCTCTAACGGTTTAGTGGGCAGATCTGACTGATAATTTTTCATTAAAATTCAGTTGTCTTCTTTGATTACTGTTACCCCCTCCACGGTTTAATTGATTTTGGTTACGGTTAGCATTTTGGTTTCGGTTAGGTGGTTGGTTGTTTTGAGGAATTGGTTGTTCTTGGTTAACTAGTGGGTAGTCATTCGGGTCAAGGTTGTTTCGGTAATTCATTTTTTCTGTTTTTGGTATTGTGGGTTCTGGTTCTCGGTTTACTTTGGGTTTCTGAGCTGCTCGGTTTCTTTTTGTTGTTTTCTCAATTTCTGGATCAAACTGTACTCTTTCTCGCGGGATTATCTCGTCTGCATTAACCTGCAAAGTCACCTGCACAAACAAAAACACTAACATCCCGAGTAAAATCAACGAAGTAATAATAAAACAAAAACTTAAAATTAAACTAAACTAGCGCTTTGCGCGTTGATTCCCCGGAAACGGCGTCATTTTGATGTATATATCGTGCTCTAATTAAAAAAGTATTTTATGATAACTTAAATACATATAACTAGTACGGGTAAGTAAGGTCGTCTCCATAGGGAATCAGTGGTAAATGCAAGTAAAATTCATAATTATTAGTTATTATATTGGGCGGACAAATGATGTCAAGCGGTTTATAAAAGATGATTTAATAACACACAATTACTTTAAGTGAGCTGTAAACAATAATGAGAAAATTATTCACTTCAGTTTCAGGTAATGTGATGACCGACTAATCACAGGTTCATAGGAATTAATTGCGCAGTAATTACTAAACCTAATAGTTGGGTTGTGATAACAAACGATACTCTGACCGAATTGTTGACACAGTTGAACTCGGTTTACCCAATTAACAGTTTAATGTATGAAACTCAAGTACAAGTAATGACTAGCGATTATTGGTTCAGTGACAAAAGAGCTAACCCTACATGTGATGAACACAACCAGAAAAGTGATGCAAAGTTTGATATTCAAAAGCATAAACTGTTTAAACAAATCAATTCATAATGTAAAACAAGATTAAAGAACATTTAATCAAGTTCATACTCATTCAAAACATAGAATCTAATCAAAGTTAGTTTACACAAAACCCAAGCCAAAAGTGAATACAATGATTTAGCCTGACATCGGCATCACGAAGAATTCGCTTATATGATGAAAGGATGAAAGCATATGATGTACTGACAAACTGGAGGCTTCGGGATGGTGGAAAATCGTCCTAGGGGGCTTCTACTTGGTTGCTAGATTGAAGGATATGTATGTCGAAACGTGGCTCAAAACTGATTATATCAATGTTAGGTTAATTTTTCACGTCTGGAGGGATGTTAGCGCGGCGCTAACATCCATGGGTTGAGTCCTTAGTGTCGCGCTAAGGACTAAACTGATGGGTTCCTTTGCTCTGATTTTATCCTCTATATTTTATTTTTTTTATTTTGCATAGGAAAACGTGCCGATCGTCATGAGTTTTCTACATCTTCGTTCCAAGCCCGTAATTCATCCCGATAAGCGTTCTTAACGTCAAGTGTCCTGAAACATATAAACACACTTGAAGTACCAAAGTGCACATAATATTTAAAATAAAAGTAAACCAAAAATATAATAATATACATGACTTTATACCCGACTATCACTAATGCTCATAAATGACACATGTAGAAACAATGAAACAGAGGATGTAACAAAATACTAAGCACCACAAACTTTTTGGGAACACCTGCCATGTAAAGGTAAAAGGTCTCTCATTTTACATAAGTACCAAAACAAATACTAACATGCAACATGATATACATGTTTGGCAAGTCACAGTAGCAGGAAAAAAAAAGCATTGTTTAATCATTGTTTTGGCAAGACATTCGAAAGACGAAACTGACAAGATTTTGTAAACTGCTTCCGTTGATACCTTGTAAAACCCAAGACACTATTATGTAATATACAAAGGGCCATATATGGGTATTATATGGAACATTATGGGTATTATCAACAACATGAAACCCATGTAGCTGCTGCTGTCAACAATATATGACTATTGCTGAAGTAAAACTCACTCCAAAAAGGCTATGAAATGAAGAACATGCCTCACTTTTGGAAAATATAAACAATCAATGCACGGATTCGATTACTAGTTGTATCATAATGGTGTTGTTGTTTGTGTAGATGCAGCTCAAGCTTTGTTTGATGTTTAGGGATTTTGTTTATTTGTGGGTGTATTGTTAATTAATCTATGTCATTGCACTAGGGAACTATTTTTAAGATGTATTTTGGTTGGTTATAATGAAAGTTTGTATTAAGACTTATTTTGGTTGGTTATATTATTCAGTATAATTATTAAGAACTCTAACTAATCAGATACATTTCATTCAACATGAAATTGTTTAGAAAGATAAATTGCCATTCAGCGTAGTCATTTAGAGGTCCAACCAAACAACACTTACTAACTCAGAGTCTCTTAATCATTCAGACATCTTATTGTTCAACATTTAATGGCTCAGCACTTTCCAGACAACCCTTTAGTCAAGTAGCATGCAGAGCATGAAACGATATGAAAAAATGGTCACGTAATAATACTACATTAAATCATGTTTGGATATTTAAATCATGGAAACAAATTGAGTGGTAGTGTAAATACATGCCACGACCCAAAATAGGTATACACGTAAAAAAAGGGCGATGAAAAATTCACCTTTTAAAGCATATGAAAGAGAATAAGACAAAGGTGAGCTTTAAACGAGTGAACCGGCTTGACTCGGTTCAACAAGAAATCCTAGATCAATACAATCTAAGTCTTAAAATAGATCCAAAGAAATAATATAACGTGTATGGAAGAACTAGAGGTTCGATTCTTTTTTCATGGTTTTGTATAAAAACTAGTTTAATAATTAAGTTTAAATGAAAGAACCAATTTAGGTGAAAATATATATTTTAATTGGTTTTTAATTATCAAATTTAAGTTGTTATATTTGTTAATGTTAGATGGTTTGGTTCGATCAAAATAAGCGAACCGAACAAATTAGAAAAAGTAAGTATGTTAAACGAGTGGTTTGGTTTTATCGGACTTGAACACAGAACTAGAACTAGGTCGTATTCGCTTCCAACAAACTCAATATGTAAAAGCGAGATTAAACATTTGTTTAGTTTCTGACTTATAACAATTTAATAATGAACTAAACGAAAAACCCCAAACTTTTGAACTAACATAAAACCTAGATAAAGAATCACTAAATTGGATGTGGAAACACCTCACACTAATGGGTTTGATTAAGAGGTTTCGATCCATAGAGAGTATATAACATAAGACAAATCTTAATTAGAAATCGAAGTAGAAGATGAAGTACAAGACTCAGTTTGACTTTTCATGGTCAAAGGTTGATGAACACCAAATTTGAAGGAGAAATCGTGAGAGTGAAGATGTGGAAAAGATAAAGGATTTACATTAGAAAAGAGTCTAAAACATCCTAAGGTCAGTTAATCGAATCATAAATGAGTTTGGAAACGATTCGGTGAATCAATTCGCTTGAAACACAATTATCACGTATGTGACACTACATCAGATATCGCGAACAAGTTTGTAGGAGTGTGCCGCATAAAGCAACCTGAATATATTTGTGGCTGATATTGGTGTCGTCACGTATCGCGAAGACCACAGAAGTGGTCCGTTGCATAGCGCGACCCAATTGAAGACCAACTCAAACCCTAACATCGTCGCGTACCATGATGTGTTGGACTTCAGTTGTTCTTCGTGTAGTGCGAAAAATGGATTTTCACAAAATGTTTAGCTTTTGAGAGTTTTGAGCCATCAACTTTGATTAATTGTAAATATATTTAATTACACGAGATGTCATGTGTGATCGAGTTCGTAACAATACATAAGCATAAATCAACATACACAATAAATGCACGCCATAAATGAAATAAACTAGTCATACATGAAAATGGAAAAATGGCAAATATCACATCACCACCTAACCACCACTACCACCGCTTGACTCCAGCCACTACCATCACCACCGTCGTCACCGCCACCACCACCATCACCGTTACCGTCACCATTGCAAATTTTTTTATTTTGGTAATCTTTTATTTTGAGATATGAGTATTTTTATCATTTCTATTTCATTCATATGTTTTATTTTGGCTACCAAACAACATAAAAAATAATCTATTATGTTCTCTTAGGTTAAACAAACAATAAAACTGAATGGTAATGATCAATTTCATTCTCTTATCTATTACATTCAGGGTCTGTTTGGTATAGGGTAATAGAATGAATAGGGAATGGAATGAACGAGAGAATATAATGAACAAGAGAATGAAATAAATCATTGTTTTCCATTAGTCTGTTTGGTTATCAAATAGGAATGAAATACAATACATTAAAAATGCCAAAAAAATACCCTTACCTCAAAATATATAAAACTTATCAATTTTCATATGGTACGTTCATTCATGTTAATTTGTGAAAAGAAAAAGATCAATATTTATTTTATATTAAAATGTTTGAACAGCCAATTAATTCTTCGTTTTTCTTATGAACTTTTCCAAAATCAAAATTGTGATTTATAATACAAGTCCACTGCCATATATTCATCAATTATCGATTACATAGCCCCATGTACAAAGGATGTTGCAGACCTCATGTTAGGTAAATTCATACATAAATTCACCCATATACACTGTTCCATATAATTAGAACCCTCAATTTTCACAATAAAAATTAAGACTTTGAAATTGTCAAAAAAACAATATATCAGGTGCTAGAATTCATGGCCTTTTGTATCGTTGTCTCCAATTAGAAACCCGATCAATTTTGTCACAAAAAATCATCCCACAGCTGTGATTTGATTCCATTTTTTTTTTAAATCTGGAATGGATTCAGAGTGTTTGGATTTAGGGTTGAATGTGAGGAAGAAATCATATGGATGAAAATGAAGCCAAAGATTTGAGTTACGGTGATTGATTGAAAACGTTTTTTTGTTGGGATTGAGAGACAAAGAATGAAAGTGAAATAGATGATGAAGGGCAAAATGGAAAAGCAATTATATTTAAGGACCGTAATGGAAAAAAAACATGGGCGGGAGAAGGAATGAAATCCATGTGTTTTGATTCCCTTTGTAATGGGAGACTCCTTTACATCTATAGAGAGAGGGTATCAAAAAGACCCAAATACCCTTAAGTACTACCCGCGGGTAGGAGAGGAACCCCTCATATACCACCCGCGGGACATATGGATCACCCGCTTAACCGTCTAAGGGAGAAACACCCGCTTGACGCATGCGGAAGCATCCTGGCGCCCTCATAAGTCATCCGCAGGATGAAGTATCCGTCTGCACAAGATGACCGGGAGACAACACCCCAGGACAGCTGTCATTTACTAATTACTTCCCAGAAGGTTTCCCAAGATGCTTTCTTAGGCAATACGTGATTCGTTAGCCAATGAATGAAGGACATCTGGCCAGGTTATTATAACCGTGCACATGGCCAGGGTTTTATCCGTCCTATCATAGGGTGACACGTGTCCAGGTTGTTATACCCATGCACATGGGACGTATAGCTCAACCTATCACAAAGGGACACGCGTCCAAACGGTTAATGAGACCTAGAAAGGGACAGCTGGCCCAATCACCTTCCCACATCCTTCGGCTATAAATACCTTGTCAAACTGCATGAGGTAGGGATCATTCATTCACATATACTCCCATGGTACTTACTCTGTTTACTTTAGTACTTTCTCTCTTAAGAACTGTACTGATTCTCACGCGGGAGGGTGGTTACAGGAAGACCCCATCTTGTCCTTCCCGTAACGAGACTCACGGTGTCTGTCTTGCGGGTTCCGGTCATTGGACTTTGGGAAGTTGTACTCATATTGTATTGGTTGTTATCGTATTCTACCCTGTGGACTCATTGGATCTAGGACCCGACTAGGGGATTGGATCCGTGTTTCTTCATTGGCGCCATCCGTTTTTGTGTTAGAATTGCATAAGTTTTCATTGGTTTTTTGGTTCGTTCAATATGAGTAAACTTCCTGAAGGGACGACGGGAACTCCTGCACCTACTTCACGTGTTACTAACATGGAAGTACCTGAAGGTTTTGCTTCAAATGTTTTTGCACGTGTCACAGCTCCAGGTTCACAAGTCACCGATGTAACACCACGTGGTCGTACTCTCGAGCATGTCACAGCACCAACTGGGCCTACTCCCACTAATTTGGGGCACGTTACGGCACCAAAAGGTTCAAATTTGGGTGACCTCGGAAGAATTATGAGAGACACTCGCCTAACTCATTCAGTGTTGGATCTGGAGGATGATTCAGCCGATTCTGAGTTGGCGAGAGCTCGTCAACATAATTCCATATCTAGAGGACCACTATCCCTGGAGGAATAGCTCCACGTACAACAAAAAAGTTTGGCAATCGAATATGAACGTAGAGTGCGAAACGAACGTTTTCATGCCCGCACTCTGACTTATGAAGAATCTCCTCGGAGATCTCTTTCTCCTCCACCGACTGTGAGAGGAAGTAAATTCCGTTATAGTCAATAGATGGAGCAAGATTTCGGTGAAGTACGGAGGTTACGCCCTCGTCCTCTAATGGACATGCGGATACCATCGTATGTAAATGAGTATGATAGCTATGATTCAACTTATCAATCAGGAGACTTTAGTTTTTACACTGGTGATAGCAGGATGCGTCCGCGGGAGAGAAGTAGTCGCCCGCAGGATGTAGTCCGTCATAATGTGTACCATAGTGATGCGGAAGAAGATTTCACTAAACCGTATCGCCTAGAAACCTTTGCCGAAAAATCAAAGTTCATAGCAAGCATTGCTACAACACCTTTCCCCGTCAATGCTAAGATACCTACATCAGTGGGTAAATATAATGTAATGACTGATCCGAGTAATCAACTTCAAAACTTTGTGGCGGTGGGTGGTGTTAGCGGATGGACGCTTCCCTATTGGTGTCACATGTTCGCATTGACACTAACAGGGGCAGCGCGGGAATGGTTTGAAAAGTTACCTGATGGTCAAATTACCAGCTGGGATGACCTGGTGAAAAAATTTTCTCAACAGTTTAGCCAGCAAAAGAAGCATAATCGTGACCAGTTAGAAATTTTGGACGTTGTCCACCGAGATAATGAATCCGTGGAAGATTTTATTACCAGGTTCAACGATGAGAGTCTAAACATCGGCGGAATAAGCAAGGACATGCTTCGCGGTGCCTTGCGCAAAAATGTCAAGTGTGATGCGTTGATCCGCACACTAACCGGCAGAGATGGAATGCCAAAGGAATGAGATGATATCATGACCGCGGAAAAGTTGTTTGCTAGAACTAAAAAAACATTGGGGTATAATAATTCAAAGCAAAAGTTTAAAGTAGAGTTCCAAACTCCACGACCCAATAAAAAGGCAAAGGGACCAATCTGGTCAAGACTGCAGCCGAACACGGAGGTATCGAAGCCATTTGATGCAAGGTCTCTCATAGGCAACAAAAACAAAGCGGGACCCTCGAATCGAGGTCCCAACAATTAGACTCCACTTTCAAAAACCCCTGCCGAAATCCTCACCACAGAAAATGTGACTTTCAGAAAACCACAGCCACTCACAAGGAGGTCATTCCTCGATGTCAAAAAACATTGTTCGTTCCATGACGACATAGGCCACAACACGAACGAATGTAATGAATTTAAAAACAAGATTGAGGCGGCTGTAAAGTCCGAAAAACTTGGACATTTGGTGAAAGGGGGGAAACCCGGGACTGGTAAGGCTCCCATGCGAGATAACCAAGGCCCGCCAAAAAAGCAAGTCAAGGACTTAAACGTTCATATGATCCAAGGCGGATATAGGGTTGGAGGAAAGAGACGAGAGTCCGATGATGAAGAGTGGAAAAATGAGCCAGTGATTTTTCCGCGAATCAAAGGGGGTCCCAATAACAAGAACCCCTTAATCATCACTACTCTTTTTGGCCACTATTGCTCCCAATATGTTTTCTTTAACACTGGTAGTACATCTGACATCATGTATGGATAGTGTTTTGAGCAACTCGACGAGGAAGATAAAGAGAGATTGAAGCCTATTCATGCTTCCATATCTGGATTTGGGGGGGAGGTAATGCACCCGCGAGTGGTGATTTCCTTCCCAGTCACTTTAAGTGACGGGATTCATTCAAGAACCAAGGAAGTTGAGTTTTTGGTCCTTCCAGCAACTTCCAAACATGACAGCATCTTAGGGCGAGAAGCAATCGGTGACTTTAATGCTCACCCATCCACAGCTCACGGCATGGTAGGGGTTCCAACCCACACCGGCGTAGCGATAATTCATGTGAATCGACATTTCTTCGCAACAGAAAGCTCAAAGCCTAGCAAAATCCCAAAACACACTCAAAGGACTGAACCTGGGAAATGGGTATTAAACAAGAAATATCCAGAACAAACTGTAACAATTGGACCTACTATCTTTGAGATAGGGAGGACTTTTTAGAAACAGTTATTAACAAAGAACGTTGATGTCTTCGCATGGCAACCTGCGGACATGACTGGAGTCTTGCGGACTATTGCGGAACATAAACTGAGGGTAAACCCGATGTTCACACCAATTGTTCAGAAAAAACGTAATATGGGTCCGGAGCAAACAAAAGCAATGAATGAGCAAGTTCAGGACCTCTTACATGCAGGAATTATTCATCCAATATAATATCAGACTTGGGTCGCCAATCCGGTTATTGTTCCTAAGAGCAATGGGACATGGCGGATGTGCATAGATTTCAAGGATCTAAACAAGACGTGTCCCAAGGACTGTTATCCGTTACCTGAAAATGACCTGAAAGTTGATGCAATAGCTCCATTTAAATTTAAATGCTTTTTAGATGCTTACAAAGGTTATCATCAAATCCGCATGGCGGCGGGAGATGAAGAAAAAACTGCATTTCGAATAGATCAAGGCACATTTTGCTATAAAATGATGCCATTTGGTCTAAAAAATGTGGGGCCACATATCAACGATTGATGGACATAGCATTCAAGAATCAGACTGGTCGAAACTTGGAGGTTTATATGGATGACCTTGTAATCAAAAGCGTTGAGGAAGATTAAATGTTGAGAGACATCGAAGAGACATTCGAAACTTTGAGGGGGTATCAACATGAAGCTGAATCCAGCCAAATGTTCGTTCGGAATGGAAGAAGGGAAATTCCTTGGAGTAATTGTTACTAGTGCGGGCTTTAAAGCTAATCCAGATAAAGTCCAAGCTGTGGCCCGCATGCCTTCTCCCTCCTCCCTCAAAGAGGTTTAGACGCTTAATGGTCGATTGGTTGCCTTGAATCGCTTTTTGGCGAATCATGTAGCCAAATCTTATCCGTTTATCTCAACATTGAGAAACTGCCTCAATAAAGCACAATTTAAATGGAGCGCAGAAGCGGAACAAGCTTTCTTAGAGGTCAAAATGTGTTTGATGGAATTGCCCACGTTGATAGCACCCTCCGCGGGGGGACCTTTGACATTATACTTGTCGGCATCAGACATTGCTATCGGGGCTGTCCTCCTGACATATAGAAAGAACATTCAAACACCGATCTACTACGTTAGCAGAACATTGTCAGACCCGGAGACTAGATATTCAATGCTGGAAAAACTTGTTTTAGCAATGGTCTACGCTGCCCGACGCCTCCGCATGTATTTCCAAAGGCATCCTATCAACGTGTTAACTGGATACAAACTAAAGAACGTTCTGAGTAAACCAGAACTGTCTGGGTGATTGGCAAAATGGGCCATCGAGCTGGGTGAACATGCGATAAAATACAAACCCAGGCCAGCAATTAAGGGGCAGGTGTTGGCGGACTTCGTCACGGAGGTCCCGCGACACAAAGAGAAAGAATGTTTGATTGAGAAGCAACCTCAAGCACCTCCCGAACAGGGACACATTTGGTCACTATTCACAGATGGGGCTTCAAGCAGCAAGGGATCGGGGGCAGGCCTCAGGCTAGTCAATCCCGAAGGCCACGAATTTACATACGCCATATAGTTAGATTTCAAGAGTACTAACAACGAGGCAGAGTATGAGGCTTTCCTGGAAGGTCTGCGGATAGCTAAAAAGCTGGGGGTAAAACACCTGGAAGCCCGCGTGGATTCCATGTTAATTGCGGGACAGATCAATGGCACGTACGAAGCAAAGAATGACATAATGGCTTCATACGTGTCACAGGCGAAAGATTTGATGCTTCAGTTTTCTTCATGTAAAGTAATTCACATAAAACGAAGCGAAAACAAGTCAGCAGATGCTCTTAGTAAGCTGGCTTCAACGAACTTCGAACACCTCGCTAAGGACATTCGCATTGAAATACTGGATCGCCCATCTGTCCCGCAACATCAAGTTTTGGTAATTCAACCGGAGTAGAATCTTGGATGACACCTATCATAGCGTATCTGTCATCAAGAGCCCTCCCAGAAGGAAAAACCGCGGCCCGGAAAATAAGACACAAAGCCTTGAACTATCAGATGCATGGTGGTGTTTTATACCGACGTTCCGTCCTTGGCCCACCACTTCGATGTGTGGGTGCCGAGGACGTGAACTATTTAATCAGAGAAGTTCATGAAGGCATTTGTGATCTTCACGCAGGCCCACGCATGGTTATAGCGAAGCTGATGAATGCTGGATATTATTGGCCAGGAATGCATCTGGACGCTGTGCATGAAATCAGGAAGTGTGATTCATGCCAACGCCATGCTCCCAACACGTTACGACCAAAGAATGATCTTGTTCCAGTCACTTCAGCCTGGCCATTCCAGAAATGGGCTATCAACATAATGGGAGCCTTCCCTGAAGCCCCGAGACGCGTTAAGTTTTTAATAGTAACAATCGACTGCTTCACAAAGTGGGTGGAAGCCAAACTAGTTGCTTCCATAACAGCAGCAAGTGTTAAGAAATTCCTCTGGGAATTCATAATCTGCCGGTTTGGTCTTCCACTGGAACTAGAAAGTGACAACGGTACTCAATTCACGGACAGTGGGCTACAGGAATAGTTGAAAGAATTGCAGCTCTCTCAAATTTTCACATCGGTAGCCCACCCGCAAGAGAATGGTCAGGTTGAGAGAACCAACCAGACAATCAAGGGAGGAATCAAAGCAAGGTTAGGAACTAAACGGACGGGTTGGGTTGACGAGTTGCCCCATGTACTTTGGGCCTTCCGCACCCAAAAGAATTCCAGTAATTCTGAGACCTCCTTTGTTGGGTTTTAACAAGATTATCAAAGTGATAAAATCCCTATTTTACCAAAAACGCAGCGGATATAAAAGTTTTAAATCTTGTTAATATGATATGTATAAAACCAATTTTAAACATGCAAAACCCAAACCCGGATCCAAATACGAATTACACACTATCAAATACATGCATGTCACTATAAGTCCATGCATGTTACTACTACCTTTCAATATGACAAAACCGGGTGAAAGAGATGATGATTGAAAGGTAAGAACTTGAATATGGAAGGTCCTCAAGCTAGCATACCCCAAGCTTCAACAAGACACCACTTCTAGCTAGGATTTGAACTTGAAATTTTCTTCTTCTTTTCTTATGTTGGATGAAAATACCCAAGAGAGGAAGAGAGAAAAGTTTACTTGGAAATTATGTGTGTTATGAAAGAATGAAAGAAAAAGACTTGGTTTTATATAAAGGCATCTTTCTCTCCACCAATAATAACCATTGCATGTCTCCACTCACCTTGCATGTCTCCACTCAAACATATAATAATATTACATTTGAAAGAGTTATTATCTTTTTCTTTTATAAAACTTTAAACATATATATATATATATATATATATATATCCATACATATATACTTTTATAAGTTTATAACTTATAACTTATAAAACCTATTATATGTTAAGAGACATGCTTGGTTATTATTATTCACATATTGTTATTTAACCAACTTAAATAACACTATGTAATGTTCTTTCATAAAACATAAATCATCCATATGATTTGTTTATTACACAAGTACATTTTATTTAGAAACCCCTTTCCAAATAACTCAGGTGTTAATATTCATTTGTTATGATCACATCATATATGAACGAATATTATCGGTGTTTGTCTAGCTTGTTATTGGGTATGACCCGACTTGGATCATAACGTACTAGCCACATCAATTTAATATGTCTCTTGGGCAGACCGAGTCCAACAATCTCCCACTTGCACAAGATACATAGAAGATTGATGCAAGTAGCAAATACCGCCTAACTACGGTTTACTACACCTAATACGTATGACGAAGTGCCATTCAATAACATCATCCCTTTCAAGTCCCATACTTGAAAATGATTTAGGTGAAACTATCATTTATCCTTTTGCCACAAATGTCATGTTAAATCCAGAGACACATAGTGATTATTCTCTGTTGATTTAACTTGTCAGGCCTTA
The DNA here is from genome assembly GCF_021521415.1 of Bidens hawaiensis. Taxonomy (NCBI): domain Eukaryota; kingdom Viridiplantae; phylum Streptophyta; class Magnoliopsida; order Asterales; family Asteraceae; genus Bidens; species Bidens hawaiensis. The sequence continues at coordinate 689,432 of NW_027491058.1, read as the reverse complement.
GACATTTAACTTTCAACGAATAAGAGGGACAAATCCCATATTGACTACATACGTCTCTCACTATCACCTTGTACTATACTTGAGCTTAGCCTTATGTACTGACATATTTCAGAGCAGCGAAGAACTAAGTCAAAGCATAATAGTCGATGAATATCAAGACCCAATATGTATCTCAGGTCGGAGGATACTATGAAGTTCGCCTTTACTCAAATTTACTTATGATCACAAATCCCAAGGATTCCATGCAGTAAAATTGAGAGCGGGTCAGTCCAATATTTATCCCATAAATATCTATGAACCTTGGCAGCAACCCTTTGCTATATTCATACCTCATGAATATCTACCAATCCAAGTTCATAATAGTCTTACTTTCACATTTGTTCCCACAAATATGAACGACTACGGACGTTTAGAATAATTCAAATTATTCACCGATTTAAACATACTAAAATGGAACATAACTCAAGAACATGACCATAACCAAAACCATATTATTGAGTTAAAATAAAATTGTTCCAATATCCAAATACAAATTTTGATCAAATCCAATCACTAGAATATCGAAGTCCTAAGGCGCAAGTATGACTCTCATGCTTTGGCCTTTCAAGGAGTTTCGTGAGTGGGTCCGCAATGTTTTGATCAGTGTGAACTTTGCGAATACATATCTTTCCCTTTTCAACTTCATCCCTTATGTAGTTGAATCTCCGCTCAATGTGCCTAGTCTTTTGATGTGCGTGGGGTTCCTTGATTTGAGCAATCGCACCCTCGTTGTCACAAAAGATCTCTAGAGGGTCCTGAATGGTACGAACCACTCCTAGATCGGCAATGAACTTTCTAATCCATGCAGCTTCTTGAGCTGCCAGGGAGGCGGCGATGTATTCAGATTCAGTGGTGGATAAAGCTACCACGTCTTGTTTTGCACTCTTCCATGAGACAGCACCACCATTGAGAACGAAAACGTATCCCGATTGTGATCGAGAATCATCTCGATCAGTTTGGAAACTCGCATCAGTGTAACCCTTTACAACGAGTTCCTCCTCACCAGGGCCATATATTTGAAACATATCCTTAGTCCTTCTAAGGTATTTCAATATGCTCTTTACAGCCATCCAATGGCTAGTTCCCGGATTTTGTTGGTATCGACTTGTCATGCTCAAGGCGCATGACACATCCGGTCTAGTGCAAATCATGGCATACATGATGGATCCTATAGCAGATGCATATGGGATACCACTCATTTTTTCTTGCTCATCCTTTGAGCTTGGACATTGAGAAGCACTCAACATCGTTCCTCTTTGAATAGGTACCAAACCTTTCTTAGAGTTTTCCATCTTAAACCTTTTCAAGATCTTGTCAATGTATGCACTTTGATTCAAACCTATCAACCGCCTTGATCTATCCCTATAGATTCTTATTCCCAGAATATAGGCGGCTTCACCAAGATCCTTTAGGGAAAAACAGCTTCCAAGCCAGGCTTTCACACCTTCCAAGGTTGGAATGTCATTTCCAAACAGTAATATGTCATCGACATATAATACCAGAAAGGTTATGATGCTCCCACTAGCTTTCTTATACACACAAGCTTCATCAGCGTTTTTGATGAATCCAAATTTCTTAACTTCATCATCAAAACGGTGATTCCAACTTCTGGATGCTTGTTTCAATCCATAGATTGATTTCTTCAACTTGCATACTTTGTTAGGATGTTGTGGATCGACAAAACCTTCAGGCTGAACCATATAAACATCTTCATTAAGATGCCCATTTAGAAAAGCAGTTTTGACATCCATTTGCCATATCTCATAGTCATAATATGCGGCTATGGCAAACAATATCCTTATAGACTTTAGCATCGCCACGGGCGAGAAAGTTTCATCTTAATCAACCCCTTGAGTTTGAGTGAAACCCTTTGCTACAAGTCTAGCTTTATAAGTATCCAAGTTTCCATGCATATCAGTTTTCTTCTTGAAAACCCACTTACTTCCAACCAGCTTGGAATTTAGAGGTGGAGCAACCAAGTCCCATACTTGATTGTCATGCATGGATTGCATCTCAACATTCATGGCTTCTAGCCATTTGTCACAATCAGATTGCGACATTGCATCTCGGTATGTGGTGGGTTCATCCGAATCAACCACGTAGCATCCATCCATGAAAAATCCATATCTCTCGGGTGGGGTGCTAACTCTACCAGATTTGCGAATGTTTTGTGTGTTTTGATCAACCATTTGATCATCCTCAACAACCTCTTGTTGATTGCTAGTGTCAACCAAACGTGTATCGGCTTGTAGTTCTCGATCCTCTTCGAGTTCTACAGTTCTATCAGTTCCTTCCATAAGGAACCTTCTTTCCAAGAACTTAGCCTTTCGAGCTATAAACACTTTATGCTCGCTTGGATTGTAGAAATAATATCCCATCGAATCCGTGGGATATCCTACAAATATACACTTAGTGGATCGACATTCAAGTTTGTCAGGGGTGTAGATCTTAACATAAGCCTCACAACCCCATACCTTTAAATATGAAAATTTTGGAGCCTTTCCATGCCATATTTCAAAAGGTGTCCTATCCACTTTCTTGGTTGGTGCCATATTTAAAATACGGGCAGCAGAGATCACAGCGAAACCCCAAAATGATAGAGGTAATGAGCTTCTAGCCATCATGGATCGAACCATGTCCAATAAAGTTCGATTCCTCCTTTCGGACACACCATTATGTTGTGGTGTTCCAGGTGGAGTAAGTTGTGAGACAATCCCACAACTCCTAAGATGTTCTAGAAACGCATCATTGAGGTATTCACCTCCTCTATCTGAAAGTAGTACTTTGATTGTTTTGTTGAGTTGATTTTGTACTTCATTTTGGAAGACTTTGAACATTTCAAAGGCCTCATTTTTGTGTCTTAACAAGAACACATACCCATAGCGACTATAATCGTCGGTAAAGGTAATGAAGTATCTTTCACCATTTCTTGTCATTGTCCTAAAAGGTCCACATACATCCGAATGTATGATACCTAATAAGTCTTTCGCCCTTTCATTTGTTCCATTAAAGAGTTCTTTGGTCATCTTTCCCAATAAACAAGATTCACATTCATCAAATGAATCAACATTTGATTTCAAAAGACCATTCTTTCGAAGTGTATGAATACGATTCTTGTTTATGTGACCAAGACGACAATGCCAAAGAAAAGTATTACTCAAATCCATTTTGAGTCTTTTGGTGTTAGCTTGGTACAACGAGTTATCAATGTATGAGTCATCATGAATTAATTCATAAATGCCATAAAACGGCATCGCTTTAAAATAAAAGACATTATCCATGAAAACATAAATACCATTATCAACAAACTTAAAGTCATAACCAGATTGTCTTAATACAGAAACAGAGATAATATTCCTAGTCAAACTAGGGGAATATAAAATGTTTTTCAAAACAATTTCCAAACCATTTGGAAGCTTTAAAACATAATCTCCTCGGGCTTGGACGTCAACCTTTGCTCCATTGCCCATGAAGAGACTTATATCTCCTTTCTTCACCTCATTTCTTCTTTTGAACCCCTGCAATGAATTGCATATGTGAGTTCCACATCTGGTATCCAATACCCATATGTTAGAAGAAATAATATTAAGATCAATGTGAATCATGAAAGTTGTACCTGAGGTTTGCCCCGCATACCTCTTAGCTTTCAACTCCTTGAGATAGGTCGGACAGTTTCTCATCCAATGACCTATCTCACCACAACCAAAGCACGGATCCTCAGCGCTAACCTTTAGCTTCTTTGGCTTTGGCTCCGCCTTTGCCTTTCCCTTGAACCCCTTCTTGACTTGCCCCTTACCAATGGCAACCTTTGCTTTTGGTTCCGGGTGATGCCTTTTCTTTGAGCCACCCTCATTGATCGCAAGAATGGGTAAAACCTTTTTACCCATGCCGGCCTCGGCTGTCTTAAGCATTGCGTGAAGCTCACCAATGCTTTTGTCCCATCCATTCATGTTGTAGTTCATGACGAATGTCTCAAACCTTTTAGTTAAGCCATTTAGGATTAAATCTGTGGCTAACTCTTTTGAGACGGGACAGTTAAGCTGTTCAAGCCGATCAATGTGGCTTTTCATCTTAAGTACATAAGATGAAACAGATTGGGTTTCTTCCATATGACATGCATGAAGCGCTCGAACCATTTCGAATCGCTCAACCCGAGCTTGAGTAAGGAACATTTCCTTAAGTTGGGTTATCATGTCATACGCCCCATGATTCTCGAAATCCTTTTGGATCTCGGGAATCATTGTTCCCAACATGAGGCAAGAAACTTGCACCGAATCCTCGGTGTATTTTAACCAATCCGCATAGGCATCCAAGTTATTGACATCGGGTTCATCGGGAATAGGATCGTCTAAAATACAAGACTTCTTTTCTTGCTTGAGAACAATTCTCAAGTTTCGATACCAATCCATGAAGTTGTTAAAGTTTAGACGATCCTTATCCAGAATGGATCTTAGTGATAGATTATGCACGTGTGCGATAATTGCGTTCGGTGCGTTGTTTGCGGCCATCTAAAAGAATTTTAACAAAGTTCAAATTAGTATTTTCGATATTAATAAAATTTTAATCTTTAATACCCTTTAAATATCTCCAAGACAATTATTGATTAAAATCTAGAACCCAACGTTTCATTCAAATAGTAGTTAGGTGACCTTTATCCTACTATTCGAATTAACAAGGTAGTCAACGTTTGACAATTGCAATCCATTGCAACTTCTAGTTTTATGGGATCGGTTAAACATCATATGTTTAGTTGGTATGTTAAATCCCATCAACACCTTTGAACGCCATGTTAAGGTGATCCTATAGTCATGGTTTCAAATCAAGTCGTCCTACTTATACACACGTGTGAGTTTACTCATACAAGTGGTTAGGTGATCCTAATGCCAAAAGTACTTGTAAAATCACCTTAAGATCACAAGTTTTCTTAAAAGTGCTTAGGTGATCCTAACTCACTTTCAAGACTACAAGTGACTTAAGTGTCGTATAAAAGGATGGTGTTTAACTTGTTTTTAAAAAGGGATTTTAGTTTTCTAAATTCTAGATTGGAAAACTATTTATTGTACCTTTCATTTGCATGCATTCAAATGTATGGTACTTAGTTGAAAAACCCATTTGCAAAGTTCCAATTAATAAAACCCATTTTAATTATGAAATCATTAGTTATTAATAAAAACCAATTTTTGTTACCTAACGATTTCTAAGGAACCAATTTTATGCTAGTTGATTTTAAGTTGTTAAGCAAACCATATTGCAAATAATAAGTAAATCAACCATGCAAGCATAAAATATACACCACCACAAGTTCATAACCATAGCCTCCTAATATTGACCACACTTGTTGACCGAAGACAAGTGTGTCAAAAAGTCTCTCCTAAGGGACCCAAAAGAACATGCACTTGTTTCGGTGAACTCCCACTTGATTCCGCATCCATATGCTCCAAGTGTTTACTCCCGGTGTTGTGGTCTTCATCATTTTATTTGGGCTTCCATCCATGCATCTTCTTTTACAAAATATATCCTAATACATTTTTCTAGTAAAAGAAATACATCTAATCTACTTATTATTACAAGCCATATGAATGAATAAATAGATTACAAACCCAAATAAATATTACAACTAAATCGAATGAACAAACAACCAACACAATCATTCAACCAAACACAAGGCCATGGCTAGGTTATGAACATCTATTACACATCCAAATATGCAATAATACAAGACCAAAATGGTTCCCCTTTTTGCCTCAAAACTTTCGGCCAAAGCTTAAGCAAACCGAAAGTTTCGGGTTTTGTCCAAACAAACTAAACAATCATCCAAATGACTTGGTTTTTCAAGATTACCACATGCATGTAAAGTATAACCTTGAAAAACCATGGGGTAACCAAAACCCCAAAAAGTTTCGGCCAAATGGTGAAACCCACCATAAACCCGAAAAATTTTGGGTCTAATGAAGCATGCATTCGTATAAGCGGCTCTTGATGCCATTGTTGGGTTTTAACAAGATTATCAAAGTGATAAAATCCCTATTTTACCAAAAACGTAGCGGATATAAAAGTTTTAAATCTTGTTAATATGATATGTATAAAACCAATTTTAAACATGCAAAACCCAAACCCGGATCCAAATACGAATTACACATTATCAAATACATGCATGTCACTATAAGTCCATGCATGTTACTACTACCTTTCAATATGACAAAACCGGGTGAAAGAGATGATGATTGAAAGGTAAGAACTTGAATATGGAAGCTCCTCAAGCTAGCATACCCCAAGCTTCAACAACACACCACTTCTAGCTAGGATTTGCACTTGAAATTTTCTTCTTCTTTTCTTATGTTGGATGAAAATACCCAAGAGAGGAAGAGAGAAAAGTTTACTTGGAAATTATGTGTGTTATGAAAGAATGAAAGAGAAAGACTTGGTTTTATATAAAGGCATCTTTCTCTCCACCAGTAATAACCATTGCATGTCTCCACTCACCTTGCATGTCTCCACTCAAACATATAATAATATTACATTTGAAAGAGTTATTATCTTTTTCTTTTATAAAACTTTAAACATATATATATATATCCATACATATATACTTTTATAAGTTTATAACTTATAACTTATAAAACCTATTATACGTTAAGACACATGCTTGGTTATTATTATTCACATATTGTTATTTAACCAACTTAAATAACACTATGTAATGTTCTTTCAGAAAACATAAATCATCCATATGATTTGTTTATTACACAAGTACATTTTATTTAGAAACTTCTTTCCAAATAACTCAGGTGTTAATATTCATTTGTTATGATCACATCATATATGAACGAATATTATCGGTGTTTGTCTAGCTTGTTATTGGGTATGACCCGACTTGGATCATAACGTACTAGCCACATCAATTTAATATGTCTCTTGGGCAGACCGAGTCCAACATCCTTTAGTTTAACCTGTGGCACAGAAGCCATGATTCCAGCAGAGATTGGGATCCCATCCGCAAGAGTTTTATTGATCGATGACAATGATCATGAACTCCGGATGAATCTTGACCTCCTCGAAGAGAGGAGAGAATTGGCATCGATCCGCGAGCACAATTATAAACAACAACTACAAAAATATTATAATTCGCGGGTCCAAAAATGTGAGTTTGATGCGGGAGACTTTGTCTTCCGCAACAATGAGGCCTCCGGGCAAGTTGGCCCCATCTTGGGAAGGACCTTATAAAGTTAAAAAAGTGCTATATAATTGTGCCTACAAGTTAGAAAAGTTGGATGGAACTGAAGTTCCTAGAACTTTGAACGGGGCCCAACTGAAGAAATGTTACATATAGTACGTTTTTTCCTTTTTGGCATGCGCGCCTAAATAGATTAGCAGAAGAAATGTAATTTCATCTTTTGTAATTCAGCTTATGCCCGATCTATGGAAATTTTATTTCAGTCACATATAATATGTATTATTATGTAATCCTTTATTTACAAACAAGAAGATCCTACAAAACACTTATATTATGTGGAATACGACAAAGTGTATCGGATGAAACAAGAATTCTTTATATGCACAAATGGGATTACAACAAGACGACATATTACAAAAACAAGAAAAAAATAATACATAGAAAGCTATGCCTACGGTGCCGCATTCTCGTGTCCCACGTCTTCACCTTTCGCGTCATTCTCATCATCCTCATCTCCTTCAGCAAGCCCAAGGAGATCCTTTAATTGATCTATGAAATCCTCCTTGTCGGCGAGCTCGGATATCTGCTCCACAAGAGAAAACTTTATATTATCAAAAAAAATTGTTTTCTGGACAAGTACGGCAGCAGTATCCTTGCCATGTAAAATGTGTTCTTCCGGAAGCTTAGATTCTGAGGCAAATTTATAGCCTTCCTGGAAGCCCATTTGACGGCCAGCTTGTTTGAAAGCATTCAAAAGAACGGCGACACAGTTGCCGAGTTCATCACTCGCCCGGACTTGGGTGATAACCTGGCAAATAAATTGTAAGCAAGTGTTTCACGAGTAATCATGAGATTGTAAAAACACAATTACCTCGGGGATTCCTTCCGCCTGCAACCATCTCTTGTTCGCCTTAGCTCGGGCAGCTCCATCTTATGACCAGCACACTCTAGGGCCTGATCTCGGCTTTTGGTGGCATGGTCAGTCAAACGCTTGTCCTTTGCTGCTGATTCAGATTCAAGAGTTTTTATCAGTTCCGCTTGTGCGTCCAAACGCTTTTTGAGAACGTTCCGGGCTTCCTCAGCAGCAAGACGATTGGCCTTCTCAACTTCCAAGGCGTGACGGTTCTACTTCGCCTCATTCATAGCCCCAAGGGATTCTTTCTTGGCTTCAGCTAAATTAATCTCCAAGTCATCCCACTCCTCATTCATCGCTAGCCAGTCTCGGCATATTTCCTGGTTGGTGGAAATAGTATTCGCCAAATGATAAGAGTTTGAGCTTAACAACTCTTGGCGAATACGGCGATGTTGTCGCTCCCTTTCTGCGGGAGGAAGATTTTCCAGCAAATATTCAAATCATACATCCACATCGTTTAGCGTAGAATTTCGGCGTAAAGACCAACGTGGATGATGTGGGGAAGTGTCTTCCTCATGAAGAGAGGGAGTGGTCTGACGCCCATAGGCGAAGGTACCAACACCTCCTTGGTCTCTGAAGCGTTGAACATTGAAGGAAGGTGACATATTAAAGCATTCAGTATCACCGACTTCCTTATCCTTCAAAGGAGACTCATCCGCTACAAAGATTGGATCTTTGGCAGTGTTAGATGGTGATGCTTTCGAACTCTTCAAACCTGAAATATCTTAATAAAAGTCTTTTAGGCCCACTGTAGAATAATAACCATACATCAGACATGTGGTTGATTAATAACAATAGACAAATTTGAAAAGTGTTAAACTCACCCAAGGAAATGTCTTCAGTATCAAGTTGGTGAAGGCGTGATTCCAAATCAACAAATTTTGTCTTTTTCGACTTCTTGGATGGAGCAGACTTAGTGTGTCGAACTTTACACTTGCTAGCGGCCTTCGAAGCACCCGCACCAACAGCTTGAGGCTCCTCCTCAACATTAGCATCACCAACTATTTGGTGATCATCCTCTTCACCCGTCGAGGGATTGGTGGTGGCCTTCGAATCTTGTTTACGGGTTAGACCTACAGTTGAACGCAACGGATTAGTAGCACCAACGATTGACCCTCATTCGCAGAGTGACGACTCTTCATTGGACGAAAGAAGTACTATCACTCCGCTGGAAGTGGTAGCAGTAATGGGTCGGGGTTGTAAAGTGCTCTCACCTTTCAAGACGAACTCTTCACCTTTAGCATAGATTGCCTCGGTAACCACAGGTTCTGGGCTATTTTTGGTGGAGAAAAGGAAGTTATTGTGTGTACGTTCCAAGATGGGCACATCCTTTGGGTCAATCGGACGACGTACCATCATTCCTCCCTCGTGGTCCAAAAGAGTACTAAAGACAGAACCCTCATCTATACGAGAAAGAAAAAAAGTTAAGAGTGAGGAAGATATCGAGAATGAAGCTAATAGCATACTTACGTTTGTCCGAGTTCTCATAATAATTCTCTAACTCAGAGAACGGCCATAACCGACTCATCTTAGCGCTTACCATCGCCCCCTCGTGTATGGGACGCATGGGTGTCGGTGCCTTGGTCAAAGTAATAAATCAAGGATGATCCTCGTATGCGATGGCGGGGACTTCCGGTGGCACATCTTCCGGTTTATGACGAGTCATCGTAAACGGAATAACGTCCTCCCGGATCCAAAAGAACTTGGATTTTCATCTGTATATGCTGCGGATCCATTCAAAGCCGATAGGTCCCTTCCCGGTGGTGGCAAAACCAAACCAACCATCGCGGAAAGTCATCTTGTAGAACACGGCAAACATGCCAACAGATGGTTCGAAATTATGGGCTTGACAACAGAATTCGAAATGTCGAATTCTTAACATCCCAAAAGGATGAATCTGGGATAAATGGATCCCATATGTTGTCAGGACGGATCGGACAAACCTTGTCACAGGTAGCCGGAAGTTCCCCGTCGTAAAATGGTATAAATACACGGCCATTTTCTTCGCCGGCGGAGCAGTGGCGACCGCACCATCGGCCGGACGTTCAGCCTCCCATGCCGGAGCTAGACCATACACATTTTTTAAATCGTCAAAGTCCTTCTCTTTAAGGTTACATCCAACCTCATGAATAGTAGGAGGATTCTTCTTGTCGCCTGCCATTAGAACACAATTAAAGCATAGAAATCGAAAGACAGGATATGGAAGACTCAGAACTGTTATTGTTGAGAGAAAAAGAGTTTGAAAGCGATAAGAGTAAATTGGAAACCACAAATGACTTATTTATACTCATCGCAATAAATGCGACGGACTGACTGACAGAAGAGAGAGAAAACGCGGGCCGTTAGATGATTGACACATCAGATGGGAGATTCAAGAAAGTGCGAATAGGCTGTCAAAATGCGTCATACACGTCTTGTCAGTTGTCCCTTAAAGTTCCCCTCTCCGCCACGTCATTAAAATTATCCAACTTGAAAATTTCAAATTTCAAAAAAATATCTTGCGAAGATATTACCACACAAACAATATAGTATTCACAAGACAAAAATGTTTCTTTCCATTAAATATTCAAAAGACGGTTACAAAAATATGGAGAAACAATTACAGAGTCTTAAAAATCTAAACCTATTCTATGGGTCAGAGGCTAGTATTTTCTCCGAAGATTTCGGTGAAGTGTCCTCAGACGAGGCATCCTCAGACTCATCATTTGAATTATTCCTCAATTGTTGCACACCATCATTGGCTAAGGCAAACTCCGGGAGCATATTCTGCAAAGGAAACACCAAACTATCGTGTTCCTTAATCCGCATATCGTATTCCTGCTTGACGTCAAGGCCATGAAGCGGATGATTTTCAAAGGAACGATTACTTTGAGCATAGGTCATCCCTTCATTGAAGCCTTTCGCTTGACCAAGTTGGGATGAGGCGGTCATCAAGTTAGCAAAGCTATCAATTAGCTCTGGACTTCCTTTAATATGGCGGATGACCTGACAGAATAAAAAAGATAATTTACTTACCATCAAGGCATGAGATGTGTAGTGAACAACAAGTAAGAAAAACTCATAGAATCGAGCCCTCGAGTGAGGAACCATTGACGGTCTTGTTCTGCAAGTTCAGCCCTATCTCGGAGTTCTTGGAACTCCTCAGCCGTGTGTTGTTTTTCGCTCAAATTTGCAGTGGCATGGGCTTCCGCCTCTTCATGAGCTTGCCAAATGGAGTCATAGGCAGCTTGTACCTCAGCAGCACTTTTGTCTTTAAGCTCAACTTGCTCCCTTTGTAGCTTCAGCTCTGCTTCAAGTTCTTGGATTCGGTTGCCCTGAAGGGTCACCTGGCTTTCCAGGGCCGACTTTGCTTCTTGGGCCCGTAACAAGTCATCCTTTTACTTTTGAGTTTCAGCCCGGGCAGCTTCAAGAACGGCATTTTACCTTTCACATGCTTCCTTCCACTGACGGGCGGCAGCAGCATTTCGATCATGTTCACCCCTGAGGGCAATCTCTGCGTCCGTCTGTTTCCACTTGGATGCACTAGCTGCCAAGCGATGATCTTTAGCCTCTTTCTTCGCATTCTCGATAGCTCGAGAAGCTTCTCCCAGTTTCTCGCCCATCGTACGCCATTCGCGTAAGATTTCTTGGCTACAGGCCAAAGTTTTACCCAAGAAAAAAGATAAGTCGGTGTGAAGATCATGGCGGGAACATTCACGCTGGTGCGCCATTTCTGTAGGTGGCAAGCAGTGTTTAACAAAACTCATATAGGTCTCGGGATCCGAAAACCAAGACCCATTGATAATATCCCAGGGCGGGACGAACAGATCAAAGTCATCCCCTAGATTCGCCTCCCTGTAATAACGTGAACTTGAAGCTTCAAGGCGAACAGGGATCGAGGAAGACTGTTGAGGAGCACCATGCGTCGAGCCTCCTCCAAACTCATGGACAGATGGTCCAAATTTAAAACTCCCACCTCCACCCATAGTCAAGGGTGAAGAAGTAGAGAAGAATTGAGGAGGAGAACGAGATGGGGACTCATTAACCCTAAACCCCTCTTCGTTGACCTCAGGGTTATTATTCTGGGAACCAGCAGCGTTCCTAGACTAGAACAGATAGTCCAAGGAGTCGTTAGCTCCAGACTGAAGGATGGACCCCTCCACGTTTGCTTCAGTAGGAGGGGTAGAAGGCTTATCTTCCGCCTCCTTCTCCGGAGGAGGATATGGCCGTTTCTCGGATGTCGGAGTTGGTGATGGTAATTTCTCTAACGTATCATCCCCAACAATCGACGGATCTGCACAACAAAAATCACATTTAATCACGTATCAAAGCAATTGACAGGCAGACAATAAAACACGTACCAGCTACCGTCTACATACGCTCAGCAAGACTAAACTGCGGCTTCTTCGGATGATGAGTACGCCGCTTCTTTTTTGAGGATCCTTCTCCGGCGTCCGCAGTACTTGCGGCATCACTCGCCTGAAAGGACGAGAAAGCCCTCTTCATCAGAGCACCCTTCTTCTTGGGATGCAGAATCGTCACTCGAGGATAGAATGGTGATCACCCCATCAGAAGTAAGAGCATTAAGTGGAGGAGGGTTTAAAACATACGCACCTGATTGAAAGGTTGCGTCCGAAACTAAGGCTTCGGCTCGCACCTTTGTTGGGAAAAGGAATCGGTCCTTAGTTTTTTCAATGATGGGTCTGTCACTCGCATCTCAGATGCTTTTGCGGGTACAACCCCTATCCTCGAAAAGAATGTTGAGCATAGGACCCTGACCTACAAGGGAAAACATAAAAAAAATCAATTATAAAATTTCAAGAAAGAGAAAAATCAAAGAGGGTAACTTACGTTCATCCAGACCAATAAAAACGGGTTCCAAGAACTCAGACGGCCATAGGCGGCTCATGCTTGCCCATACAAGGGCCTCCTCGGGTAATGCTTGCATCGGCGTTGATTCTGACATTAGGACACGAAACCAATCGCGAACCTCATGGGGAACCGTGAAAACCTCCAGGAGCACCTCAGTGGCCGGACGTCAGACCATAGCAATGGGCACTACGTCCTCGGATATCTAGAAAAATTTGCTACACCAGTCTTTTGAGCCTTTCTTGACCTCGTAACCGATGCTCCTGTCGAAAAGACCATGACACGTGTACCAGCCACCACGGTTGGCAAATCGGTAAAAAAATGGGAAAACGGTCAAGGTGCGGCAACATTCCACGTGCCGTTCACACGAATTCATAATGACGAATCCGCATAACGGAACGCGGGTGTAACTGGGATAAATGTATCCCGTATGCACTTAATACCTTCATGAAAAATTTTGTCATGGGAAAATGGAAATTCCCATAGACAAAAAAATCAGAATACACAGCCATTTTTTCAGGTGGTGGTGGCAGGCTGGCTATAGAACCAGGAGAGGGAAATTCCGGTTCCCACTCCGTTGGGATACCATAAGTATCAATCAACTTCTGGTAATCATACAGATCCCATTGAACTTCTACTTCGTCAATCTCATATTGACCAGCCATCGTTTAACAGAAAGAACAGTGAACAGAAACTTGGAGATTTAGTAATTGGAAATCTTCAAAGAGAAAAGAAGAAAGATAATCAGAAATCAAAGGCGATTAAACTTCAAAAGGAAGTAACACCCACTATTTATACCCATTGCAATTAATGCGATGAGATATGGATAGTAGAGAGAGAAAATCTTCGCTCAATCAAAAATTGCCACGTCATGCGGGAAATTCGAAAAAGAGAAAAAGGTGCACAGTCGGGTACAGTGACAGCCGTCATAAACATCACATCATCTGTTCACGCGCCTGCGAGTGGTCAACTTGTCCTTTTTCATGATTATCCACACTAACAGAAAATATTTTCTACCAAACTCCAAAATTCAAAAACCCCCAAGATTTACCTTAAGTCCAAAATTTCACCCGCATAAAAACTTCACGCGGAAGAAACACTGGACTGGGGACTTATAGAGGTAGGGTACCAAAAAGACCCAAATACCCTTAAGTACTACCCGCGGGTAGGAGAGGAACCCCTCATATACCACCCGCGGGACATATGGATCACCATCTTAACCGTCTAAGGGAGAAACACCCGCTTGACGCATGCGGAAGCATCCTGGCGCCCTCAGAAGTCATCCGCAGGATGAAGTATCCGTCCGCACAAGATGACCGGGAGACAACACCCCAGAACAGCTGTCATTTACTAATTACTTCCCAGAAGGTTTCCCAAGATTCTTTCTTGGGCAATACGTGATTCGTTAGCCAATGAATGAAGGACATCTGGCCAGGTGGTTATAACCGTGCACATGGCCAGGGTTTTATCCGTCCTATCATAGGGTGACACGTGTCCAGGTTGTTATACCCATGCACATGGGACGTATAGCTCAACCTATCACAAAGGGACACGCGTCCAGACGGTTATTGAGACCTTCTAGAAAGGGACAGCTGGCCCAATCACCTTCCCACATCCTTCGGCTATAAATACCTTGTCAAACTGCATGAGGTAGGGATCATTCATTCACATATACTCCCACAGTACTTACTCTGTTTACTTTAGTACTTTCTCTCTTAAGAACTGTACTGATTCTCACGCGGGAGGGTGGTTACGGGAAGACCCCCATCTTGTCCTTCTCGTAACGAGACTCACGGTGTCTGTTTTGCAGGTTCCGGTCATTAGACTTTGGGAAGTTGTACTCATATTGTATTGGTTGTTATCGTATCCTACCATGTGGACTCATTAGATCCAGGACCCGACTAGGGGATTGGATCCGTGTTTCTTCAACATCCTTCAACCAAACATCCTTTTTTCATTCCTCTTGAATGGATTATTTCATTCCTTCTTCCATTTCCTTATACCAAACACTACCTCATTCTTCCATTCTGTTCTCACCATATTCCATTAACACAATCACACAACATACCCCAAAGGAGTTGACACGGAATATCATGAAGATTGAGTTGGCAATATGTTTTATATGCGATCGGGCTAGGCAGGTGTCTTTACGCCTACTAATGGACGCTAGTGTTTCTCCACACTACTTTTTATGTTTATTTGGTGTTAGAGATCACTAGTTATTAATCTATATCTATACTATATATAAAATATGGGTGATGGGCAAAATTAAGAGCACATTTTTAAGAGTTTTACAACTCATAAAGCATATTGTACAACTTTACATAGGGGTAATATAGTCTTTGCAAACATAACAATTTAGTTTTTAAAGATACTTACTATAATAGTCCTTCAACTTAATCAATCTTTTTAAACTTATTATATAGTTACACATTTATCCCTTCTTTAAACCAACCGCCCCCATGATTTTTTAACGACCGTAACTTTTTTCACACGTTAATATTTTTTATAACAAAAATATACCAAAAAAAACGAGCATTTTATTCTCTTTAATTTGAGTATGATATTGTTATATTTTTTTATTTTAAAATGTTAACAATATTATTACTAGTAATAACCAACAATACATTGGGTCAAGTGAGCTCATGTCATGTGTCAGACCGGATTAGAGTCAGAACCAACCGATACAAAAAAAAATAATTTGGTTTAGGTCGGGTCGGTACGGGTTTAGGTTGAACGTGGTCAAGTCATAACCGTTTCGGGTTTGAACGATGTCAAGTCTATACAAGATTCAACTTAGAATAGGTTGGTTTAAGAAATGATTTAATTTAAATTGTTGTATATTTCAATATTGCTTCTTGATTTTCAGCACTGGTTACGTGCATTCATACATTAGTTACGTGGATGACATTTTTTACACGTACCATGACTGATCAACGCGTGTATGGTGTCACGTAACGAGCGTAACACAACCGGTAACGCACTCGATTGTGTTTGTGCATGCACCCCGCTGCATTGCGTGAGCACCTGTCTAGTATATTATTAATTGGCTCTTATAATTATTTATTTATTATTTAAGATCATTGACTTAAACAAATATCTTATGATTGGTAAGTATTCGATAAACGTAATAACCTAATTATCATAATTAAGGTTCCCGTTGGGTGTATATACATAGAGATTATTAGAAGATAGCTTAGGTTAATCAATCACGCCTACACCTCTAACTTCGGGACCTCCCCCCATCTTTAAATGAGAATTCGACTGGATCAAATTTCATGGTTCTTCCATCCCTACGTACACAAGATTAATAGGCATATAATAACAAATTACTACTATAGTCAACAAGTTATTATGTCAATGATCTTTAATTCAATTGGTTAGGTAAGGACACCAAACACTTCATTTAAAGAATGCTTTATTGGATTTTAATAACCCCGATTATCACATGTTGGCCGCTGCCACTCCCATCTAACGAGTTGGCCACCACCACTTTGAACTTATCACTTGTTTTTCCAGTCACTCCCTAAACTAAGCTGGTTAGGTTTTTTTGGCAAACAATATCATTCTGGAACGTTGAGGGGTAAAATGGTAATTTTTTATACCACATTTGAGGAGTTGCAAGTTTTTCTGCAAGCGTTTCTACCATTATACCACTCGTTGGCACCCTGAACCGTCATCTCCACTCCTTTTGACCCATCTTTGATCTTCAAAAGCCCTGAACCAAGCCACCAATACTTGTTCCACTTTATCCAGCGAGCTTACTACAACTCTGGCAACTTTCTGAAACCTGCAACTCGCCGGAAACATGTGGGTAGTCGGAGGTGGCTTCTGATGTCACTTATCATCAGAGATGACTAAAATAGGGTGGAGATGATGAACGATGGTGGTGGTGAAACGTTTCTTGTGATTAAAAAGCTTGCCGACGAACATTTCCGACGAGTTGCAGGTTTATCGGCGATTTGCCAAACGTGTACTAAGGTCGCGGGCAGGGTGGATGCACTAGTGTGGTACAGGGGTCGGTCGACCCCTGTGAAGTAAATATTTTTAATAGTATATATGCGTTAAAATCTCGACCAACCATGTAAAATTTTGACACCGACCCCTTGTAGATTTATTGTTGGTAGAAACGGAGTGTATTCGAGATGGAAAGGAGAAATGAAACGAAGTGTCAGTTCTCTTCGATTGACTGCGGCAACAGTGTGCTAAGAACTCTCACAGTGAAGACATGAAGATGTAGAGGACAACTAGACATAATATGATAGTGTCTATTTAGAAGGTTTTGGGCTTTTTCTATTGTAAGTTAAGGCCCAATATTCTAATTCTTTTATGCTTTTATTGTGTCAAATTTCCAAATAGCAATACAAGAAAATGAAAATGCATATACATTTCAGTTCATTTTATAGTTCACGAAAATAAACCTAAATCAATATTTAATAATATAAAATATTCATTCATTTCTTCATAAAATATTCAAAATTTAATATATGTTAATTTAGGATTATGTTTTATTTATTTTTAATTTATTGTTTACCCATAGCTTATTAATTATTAATTTTGTATTTTATTATATATTAGTTTTTTATAAGATGAATTACATTTTTTAGTGCGTAGGTATATCTAGAGGTGCACAAAAAACCTGAATCTGAAACCGGACCTGAAATTAAAACCCGGAACCGGTTTTTTTAATACCTGGGTTTTTAATACCCGAACTCGTAGGGTAAGGATAGGGTATGCATTTCGGTAGTAAAACCCGAAACCGAACCGGACCCGATTTGTACCCGGTAATACCTGAAAATCCGAACCGGTTCCATACCCGAAACCGGGTTTTTCCAATACCCGAAACCGAGTATTTCAAATACCGGATGTATACCAAAAAAATACCTTAAAAATACCTGAAAAATACTCCTATAAATTGCAACCTTTTAAAAAATACAATCTATACCCGGAAAAAAGCTTGAAATTAGGGTTTTTTCAATACCCGAAAATAGGGTATTCAAATACCAGGTTTTAGAATACCCGGTTCTATACCCGACCCGAACCTGATGCATAGGGTATGGTTTTTAGAGACAATACCCGGACCCGAACCCAACCTGGTTATTGCCAATACCCGATTTTTCAATACCCGATCATACTCGAACCCGGGTATTTGAAAAACCCGATTTGAGCACCTCTAGGTATATCCACTTGCTTATAAATGTCAAACTAGATGATGTTGTAGTTAGATTTTAAAAAAAGAAAATCCGTCCACTTGCTTATAAATGTCAAACTAGACGATGTTATAGTTAGATTTTAAAAAATGAAAATCCGTTAAGAACAACTTTAGACGTATTGTATTTTAGTCATGCATGTTTAATGACGTTTCATGTTTTTTTTTGTTATATGACTTTGTTTGATTATCCTTTTTTTTCTTTTATCAAATGACCCAACCTAATTTAATGGTATGGTTAAACCGGTCCCAAAAAATTATATGCAGTTTGACCCGACCCAAACAACCGAACTGGTCCGAAAATTTTTTTATATAAACACAAAAAGTTTCCGACCCCTTGAGAAAATTTTCTAGATCCGCCACTGGTCGCGGGATAAACTTGAACAGGTGTTGGTAGGTTGGTTCGGGGGCTTCTGGAAATCGGAAATGGGTAGGAAGGAGTTGAACAGGTGTTGGTAGGTTTTTCGGCGATTTGCCAAACGTTTACTAAGGTCGCGGGATAAAGTTGAACAGGTGTTGGTAGGTTGCTTAGGGGGCTTCTGGAGATCGGAAATGGGTAGGAAGGAGTGGAGATGATGGTTGAGGGTACCAACGGGTAGTATGGTGGTAGACACGTTGCCGAAAAACAGTATCTCGTCGAAAAACCAGCAACTCATAGAATGTGGTGTTAAACAAAATTTTCATTTTAACCTTCCACTTTGCAGAATGACACTTTTTGCCTAAAACTAAATTGGTTAATTTAGAGTGGCACAGAAAAACAAGTGTTAGAGTGGTGGTGGTTAACTCGTTAGTTGGGAGTGGCGGTGACCAACATGTGATAGTTGGGGTTTTAAAAATCCAATAACCCGGTATTTAGTCCAAGTTTCGCTTGTGACAAAAATAAAGGGTTTTAGGTTGAGCTATGAGGTTTTCTCAAATATGGTGAGTTTCACTCTTAAAGATGAAATAAAGATTATCGGATGCGTTGGTGGAGTAATCCAAATTGTCTTTAAAAAAAGTTAACAAGAAATTCTGACAATTGGTTGTTGTGGGTCCTCTACCTAATGTGTAAACGTGGTCTTGACAAAATCATATCGCTCTCCACTAATATCGCCTCAGAGTGGACTGGCCGAAAAAGTCACGATTTACTTAAGTGGGAATGTGGAATATAAAAAGAGTTGAAAAGGAAGATAATTCAATTTCATTTGAAAAATGGGATAATCAAATGGAAATTGAAGGACGTTTCTTTACTAGGACAGGAGAAACTAGACAATGAAATGTTGCCTAATTAATGTTAGTCAATATAATATAATATAATATTATACCAATCAAATTTGGAGAAAGTTGATATGGCGCAAACCTTATTTTTACTCATTTCGATTACCTTCTTTCTAATGCTAACAACTTTTAGTTCATCATTGGACACCATAGCTACACATCAAAACTTCCTAGATGGTGACACCATTATTTCGGCGAAAGCAACATTCGAGCTAGGTTTCTTTAGCCCGGGCAGTTCCAAGAATCGGTACCTGGGGATATGGTATACCAACACAACACCTCTTGTGGTTGCATGGGTTGCTAACCGGGAAAAACCAGTTACTGATGCCTCAGGCTTAGTCAAATTGGACAGCCGTGGGATCCTGTCTCTTGTCAACGGTAGCGGCACCATCATTTGGTCATCCAACTCCTCTACATCTGACACAAATGTCAATCCTTTAGCACAACTCCTAGATACGGGCAATCTGATAGTTATGAAAGAAAATAGGACCAACATGAAAACTTTTATTTGGCAAAGTTTTGATTACCCTGGAGCTACCTACTTACCAGGAATGAAGTTGGGCAAGAACTTCATAACCGGAAGAGAAACGTATCTGACATCATGGAGGAGTGCAGAAGATCCTTCCCCTGGTGAGTATACAATCAGAAATTCAATGGTTATTGGTAGATATCTGCAAGCATATATCTGGAAAAGCTCTGTTATTCAATCAAGGATTGCCCCGGTTAATGGAAGAACGTGGGCTGGCCGCCCAACCTATAAGACTAACCCATCCTATATAGCTAAATATGATATAATTGTCAATGAAGACGAGATGTATTATGTCTTCACCTTTCAAAGCACATTTTTGTTGATACGGTCGATAATTACTCCTGATGGGAAGCAAGAGGTCTGGCATCTAAATAGGAAAACCCAGAAATGGACACAGGATCTCTACTTTCCGTCCGATAAATGCGACGGCTATGGAGTTTGTGGCCCATATGGAATCTGTAGTACTGTGGATTATAATTTGTGGGTGCTTGAAAGGGTTTGAACTAAAAAACCCACATGAAATGAGTGCTGATAATTGGAGTAGTGGTTGTAGACAAACTAGATCTTTGGATTGTGCGCCAGACGAGGGGTTTCTAAAATTCTTGAGCCTGAAATTGCCCGACACTCAGAATGCTGTGTATCATAGAAACATGAGCCTGCAAGAATGTGAGATAGCTTGCAAGATGAACTGCTCATGCACTGCCTATGCAAATCCTAATATGACTGAAGGCGCAGTTGGATGCTTGTTATGGTTGGGAGATTTGATTGACCTACGAGTGTACTCACAAAATGGGCAAGATCTTTATGTTAGACTTGCCGCCTCCGAATTATTAGGTAATCTAATACATTAATTAAGAAAATAGTGGCCTTCACTCAAAACGCGTAATGGTAAACACAATTATTATTTTCTATTTTTTTTTCTTTTTTTACATAAATGTGAGCGGGATTATGTGATTGGTTGAATTTGGTAGTGGCCCTACTAATTTTGCCCATGATCCCGTTAAAGGAGTGGCACCCAAAGCGGCTTAATTACACTATGGTGGTGATGAAGAGATTGGCACCCCCACATCTCCACTACACTTGCTTATATTGTTGTAGTCCAGATTTGATATGTTTGTTTTTTTTTACCTTTGTAAATTTTACAGTCAATACGCCAACGTCAGTTAATGGCGGATTCCGCTCAAGATTCACAAGAAAGAAACGAGTCATTATTATTATTATCACAATCTCAACGTCAGCAGGGTTGGCTGTGATATTAGCACTCTGCATTTTGAGTAAGAGAAAGAGAAAACCAGGCGCAGAACAAGAAGGCAAGTGAAACTGATCTAATTAATAATTTACAATCAGATTTTGGAAATAAATTTTTAAAAACATACTTGTGCAACAGTAAATGTCCGTAATGAGAATCACAAAAGTAGCAGCAACAAGGGAAGCATAGAGTTGTCGGTTTTTAGTTTATCAACAATTTGTAGGGCAACCAATAAGTTCTCTATCGACAACAAGCTTGGAGAAGGTGGGTTTGGTCCAGTGTACAAGGTAACGGGGTATGGCGATTAACATCAACGCTCATGCGTGTAAAAACTGAGTCTAATAATGTTAAAATCATCCAGGGTGTGCTAGAAGAAGGACAAGAGATTGCTATAAAGCGCCTTTCAAAGTCATCTAAACAAGGGCTTGAAGAATTCAAGAATGAAGTTATATGCATTGCTAAACTTCAGCATAGAAATCTTGTGAAGCTCTTGGGATACTGCATTCAAGGCGAGGAGACAATGTTGGTTTATGAATACATGCCTAATAAAAGTCTGGACTGGTTTATATTTGGTTCGGCTCTCTATCAAATGCATAAAAGTCATTTATACAGTAGAGAAAGAATACAATTTTATAATAATATATATAAATTAAGCTTACTCGTATTAATCAGATGATATAAGGAAGTCGTTACTTAACTGGCCACAACATTTCCACATTATCCATGGGATTGCTCGAGGTCTGCTTTATCTTCATCAAGATTCCCGACTTAGAGTTGTACACAGGGATTTGAAAGCAGGCAATATTTTGCTCGATCATGACATGAATCCAAAAATATCAGACTTTGGTTTGGCTAGAATGTTTGAAGGAGATGAGAGTGAAGCAAATACCAAGAATGTGGTGGGAACTTTGTAAGGATCCCTCAACTTTGTTTTTTTTATTACATTTTACATATGTATTTTGTCTACTTTAATCATTTGTATGATGGTGTCATAAATACTTTTTGCACAGGGGCTACATATCTCCAGAGTATGCAGCAAATGGTTTGTTCTCGATCAAATCTGATATTTTTAGCTACGGAGTTCTAGTGTTGGAGATTGTGAGTGGAAAGAAAAATACAGGCTTTGTTGACGATAACGACCATGATGTTAACCTTCTTGGACATGTAAGTGTTTGAATATATATGATCATATCATTAGTGAATTGAACTAATCTGTGTTGGTTACTTGAAATGATTTAGGCTTGGAGACTTCACAGCGAAGGTAAGTCTGTTGATCTAATTGACACAACATTAGGTGAGTCGTGGTCTATTCATGAAGTGTTGCGATCAATACACATTGGTTTATTATGTGTGCAACAACGTGCGGAAGACAGGCCCACCACAGCAGCTGTGGTTGCAATGTTGGCCGGTGAGGGATCACTACTTTCGCCAAAAAAACCTGCTTTTTTTATTCAAGGAAGTGAAAATGATTCTGTTTCAATTCGCCCATCATCAATTAATGGAGTGACAGTAAGCCAGATAGATGGTAGATAATGATGCAAAATGGAAGATGAAATATTTAGCCAAAATTATATCGGGGATTTATCCTTCGGTCAATTTCCAGAGTAGCACGGTACATACATTTAGGTTGGAGATCTGTGTAATCATGTTTCAGGTTGCCTTTCTATGTGCAGCATTATAAGCAATGTAACATGTTTTGGATTGCAAATCACTTTATCATACCAATTTCATGAACCCACTATCCAATTTTGTTGAATCTTCCTATTTGATCTCCTATATTATCATTCATTGGTCTCTTTGATTTCTTGTGATTCATTTGATGCCTCTGCAACACCCAAAGAATGGTTCACATCATAGCATCTAGGCCCCATTTACTTTCATTCTGTTATTTGAGCTTATGTAGGATTGCAACACCCCAATTTATAACATATATCTTTAAACAGCTTGCGAAAAATAGACTCAATACTTATTTTTAAACATAAAGAACTCCATTCACAATACCACCAAATATAATATTACCTCGACATTTAACCAATATAATACTTCTGACACACCAACCCCATGTTATTTATAAAATTTTGGCATGACCCGTTTGTAATATAAACCCCCCTTACGAAACGTAAACCTGCTATGGCACCCAACGAAACCAATACAAAAGTGACCCAAACATAGGTGGACACTCCGACTCTTAATAAATCAACATGGAACTTATACTCCAAAACACTAATGCAGCCGCAATGTAAAAAAGAAAGATTTTACAAAACGACTATACAAAATCATGCACCGCACCAAGTCCATGCCCCCATCCCGTTGGCTCGATCCATTGACTTGATCACTAAAGCCTTTCAAAGTTTCACCATTCAAAATTATCACATGACATCGCTCAACGATTAGTCAACTCATAATTCAATATTTCTATGATATTATCCCTGGACAACATATATATACACATAACTATGTGATTATCATCCAACCCAAATATATGGAAATGGCTTATTTATTCACTTATCTTTTAAGTCAGGTTTACTCTAAGATAAATGCCTCCAATTAATTCCCCAATAAGATATGCAATCCAAGCCTTTATACCTGCATATCACCACCACCACAACTAATTAGATGAACTAAAGTGAGGATTCACATTCTACATACAATTATACAAATATGATTCATATATATATATATAAACTCGAAGCATGTCAAACTTCACCCCCGAGGCACGACTCTCACATCGGTTTAAAACTCCATTTTAAACATCCATGTTCCCTTACGTTTCCCGACCTGACACTGGGTCATTTCACCTATGATATCTCTATTGATACGAATGAAAAACACTACAAAACACCATTAGTAGGTTAATTCGCACCATAAAGATTAAACAACATAGTACACCAACATTAACTGTATGTCACACCACAACCCATCCAGTTAACGTACAACTTATTATTACCCTCATCACACACTCTTATTAACTTTGTAACATTCACCCACCTTTGGTTTGCAAATCACCTTAAAAACACCACATATGGTAACGTATATTTAAACCAAGTTACAAACTTGTGAAACCATGATTGCATCAAACACCAAAACTTAACCAAAATCCCACAGTTTATTTTATTCTAAATCAAGCCATACCTCATCCCCAAATCATGTAAAGAGTTTTGGTCACCTTGAAGTTTAAAACCATATAAAAGAGACCCCCATCGACGTCTCGGGTAATCCCCAATAATTTTATAAATATAATAAAACTCCTGTTTCAAAACAGCCTTGCGTGGTTGTAGAAAATCAAAGTTTTCACCCACTAACTGTAGGTATTTCACCTCAACTAAAAGTTATTAGTAAAGTAGACTTAACTACCTTTTCGTCAATATATCATACGCCTCGAATGGACATCCAGTTAATTTATTATGAATATTTCAAAACCGGATGAATTATGGAATATGCTAAATTTCCAGCATTTGTATCACCCGAACCTTTATCAATTTGCACCATTTCTTTATAGGTTCAACCCCCAAACACCGTCAAAATAAGACATTGTTTGGTTAAACCATGCACAATTTATTATTATCAAACACCTTAACCATAAGAATCTCAGTTCATTATTAGGTCTATTCTAAGCAAACCCAAATTCGAGTCACTCACCTTTTCCTATAGGAATGTGTTTGCCTTATTACTCAATTGACCCGTTGGCTTCCAAGCTATGCCATGCCTATCTCGACAACAAGTCAATCTCTTAATCAATTTGAGCATACATCACTCACTGACACTAATTAGGCATATCATAACCTCATGCCCACTGATTTAACTCTTAAAACAAATTACGACACACAAGTAAAATAAGACTCATACACAGTTTCACTATTTTATTAGTTTAGACATTTCATCGAACACCTTGTAGGCATGAACTATAATCCACTATCCACACATTTGAAACTAACTCTTATCCATGACAAAAGTTACATTCAATTATTATAGCATACAACTTACTGTTTTGTCCTCAAAATCGATAATCACAAACCCAAAATTCACAGGTTTGAAGCCATAAAAGTCAAGATAGAATAGAAATTGCATACCTGTAACCCTAGAGATGTATGGAAACTAACAAAATCACCCTTTAATTAATCCCTCGAACTCGAGACATAGGTGAACTTCGTCTCTACTCTGCTCCAAGACACCAGGAGCATCGACCCTGCTTATAATTTGATAGATCCTTTTTTTTTCCTCAAATACCGTAGTTTAGTCCTGATAATATTTTGGGTTAAGTTTAAAAAATGTTTATAAGCTTATGAGCTTATTTAATAAACTATTTTGAAAAGCTAGAATTTGAGGCTTTTGAAAACTATTTTTTAACTACTTTAAAAGGTTAAAATAAGAAAGTTTTTTATGATTATCAAACACTTTAAACTTATTGGCTTTTTAAAAATACCAATAAGTCAATAAATATTTTTCAAACCCAATTCCAGACATGCTAAAAATAGGTGTAGTGTAGGGATGAGCGTTTTCGGTACGACTACCGATTGGTACCAGTACAGATTTGGTACCGGCGGTGCCAAATTTTAAGTTTTCGGTATTTTTCGAATTTTGCATGAAATACCGGTATGTACCAGTACCGAACTGATACCAGAGTCAAACCGAATATTTCGGTACCGGTACCAAGTATTTACCATTTCGAGATCAGGATTTTCGGAATCAATACCGGTACCATCCCGAGTTCATCCCTAATGTAGTGGATGAAGCCCGTTCTAATTATTAACTCATTATTATTTTTATTTTTTTTCATTTTTTAAGAAGAATAAAAACAAATAAAATTTTGTTAAATAAATAAATAAATAATTGGATTATAATCTTTTAGTATGAATTTTGAAATACATAGGCTAATTCTTTTGCCAAAACCCACTACAAAATAAATGGTACTAGGCCCATTTTACTATATTTACTCAACTGATCATTAAACAAACACGAGGGTTTTGTAGCCACTTTTCTTCTTCAACCTCTCGTCAGAAAACATGGGGTGTAGGGGTGCATTCATCCAATTCATTTCTATTCTTCATTTCCTGAAATCATTTTCTTTATTTATCAAAAAAATAAATAAACAACCAATCATCTTCCACTTTGCCCCCCCCCCCCCCTCCGGTGCTCTGTGGGGAGCGCCCTCCCCCTTCATGGCACACATAGCGTCCCGGGAGAGGTGTTCCTGGTGCTATGAGGCGCCTTGGGGGTGGGAAGCGCCCCAATGCACATGGTCTTATAACTATCAATCAATATACACGCATATTCCCAAGACACACTTAGGTGCATTCACATGAGTCGAGCTTGAGCTTTTATTCACTCACTACTCGTCGAGCTTAGGCTTAGCTCAGCTCATTCACACCACTACTTTTGACATAAGGAGTGGATAAAGGTTAAAATGATCATTATACACATAATCACAAAAATATAATAGTGATAATAATAATTACTTTTTTAATAGTGTTTGAATCCACTCCTCAATACCTGAGATGGGATGTTAACCGTCCATACTGATTTTGACGCTCGAGGCTTGACTCACCCAAGAACACCATCAATGAGGAAACTCACCACTATGGGAAAACCCCCTTAGTCAGCTTAAGAACTTGAGACCATAGTCACATAGTTCGTGGTACGATCCGGTACAGGAATGTGGAACGGGATCGCAATTCGCTATATATCTAAAATTCTGTACGACGGGGGTAGGAGCATTTCGGATCCATCCGGTATGATGTACCATATAATGTGGTACGATGCATGTAATTTTTCAAAAATTATATATATATATATATATATATATATATATATATATGGGAATCTTAACGTGCAAATGAAATTAACGTGCTAAATGTGAGAATCAAGTATAGTAATTATATATACAAGTAGATGAATTATGTAATTACTCTATGATGTAATTACATAATTACTCTATTTGTATATATAATTATTCCACTTAATTCTCACGTTTAGCACGTTAATTTTATTTCTATTTTACCAGTTAGGATACCAAATATAAACTAGTGAATATGGAGGGGGTTAAATGTTAATATACCCAAACTTAATTAAATTGTAACAACTCGGAATTTAAATTATTATTATTATTATTATTATTATATTTATCGTTACCCGACCACTCTTATGTTCGGAAATTTTATCAAGAGAATATCGCGTCGATCGAGTTATTATTATTTTATTATTAATTTTTTTTGTTATATTATTTGATATATGTAAATAACTTTCATTTATGTGCATTTTTAACCCCAAGCTATACTTTAACCCATCTTTGCATCCACACTCATAGTAGAAGTACTATTTCGCAAAATCTGATTAATATTATACTAAACCCTTTAAACCAACCCGTATATAATATCCATTTCGTAAACCCGTAACCCGTTTGTGTAAGTTGCACCTTAACGTTTGTCTGTAATCTAAATTGATTTGCGCATATCGTGATTCTTACCAAATCGGCCACACTGACGTTTTGAATTAGGAAAACATGATCTTATAATATACGAATTTCTTATATTACGAACGGACTTAAACTCGTGAACAAAAATACATTATTTCGATCATTATAATTCAATTAATGGCGGCTGCACAATCCTTATAACCTCAAGATCATTAACCCTAAACTTAATTTCACATTACAAGTTGGCTGATAGGAGTTCTGGATCGCGTTCAGGCCATAAGGTCTCTGTTCATCGTTTACCATAAGAACATCATCGAATCTGGTAATTGATTAATGTATCTTGATAGTCTTAACCCCAATTTCAATAACCCTAATATTAATTTAACGAATCATTAGCAATTTGATCGATTTCAGTTTTAGGGTTCATACATATATAAACGTATTTAATCAGTTATATTTTTAATTATTGTATTTCATTGATCGATTTCAGTTTTAGGGTTCACATATATAAACGTATTTAATCAGTCTTAGGTGTGTATGTTAATCCCATTGTTTGAAACCTGGACAGGACCGAACCGGCCGGGCGGACCGGTCCGACTGTGACCCGCTATGCATCCAGTCTGGTCATGCCATACAACCCATATTCTAAAAAATCGGCCGGGTTTAACGGTTTGCGGTCCGGCCGGTACCAGTGAACAGCCGGTTTAAACGGTAAAACCTTAAATTTGGCCAAAATCGTCCCTAATTAGCCTTAATCCAATTAACTAATGTATGTGTTTTTAGTAAAAGTGTATGAAAACATGCATAACTTTAAACCAAGTATATGTAAATCCTTTAATAAGATGGATAATAAACCTATTCTAAGGTATTTGAAGACATCAAAGTACATGTCATGTTTAGAGAAAAAAGTTTATAACTATTTGTTGTAAATCAAATCTTTATTGTTTGAATAATGAAAATCTTATCAATTGTTTTGAATTTTGTTATGTGTTACCAAATCTAGCTATTTTAGGTATATATCAAATCACATTAAGTGATTCTTTCTTGGAATTCATCCAGATGTGTGAGTTTAGAAAAACTTTTTAAAAGAATGAGTAGTTCTCATCAACTATATGTCAACCATTTTTATAACATGGATAATAAACCTATTCTAAGGTGTGTGAATACATCAAAGTAAGTGTCATGTTTAGAAAAATCAAGTTTTTAACTATTTTGTTGTAAAATCAAATATTTATTGTTTGAATAAAAATCTTATAGACTATTTTAAAAAAGTTAACAATATGAAAATACGAAAAATAAATGTTATTTTCTAGTTTTAAAAAGTAGTTGGAATCCGAGTTTTGTAATACATATTAAATAAATTATTGTTTTGTTTTGCTATAGAACACTAAATGAGGGTGAAAAAAAAAGATATGTCTTGTAAATATACGGTATGAAATTCATCTAAATTTTTTGACTTTTGTTATGTGTAACCATATCTAACTATTTTAGCTATGTATAAAATCCCATTAACTAATGTATGTGTTTTTAGTAAAAGTGTATGAAAACATGCATAACTTTAAACCAACTATATGTAAAGCCTTATATAACATGGATAATAAACCTATTCTAAGGTATTTGAAGACATCAAAGTACGTGTCATGTTTAGAGAATAAATTTTATAACTATTTTGTTGTAAATCAAATCTTTATTGTTTGAATAATGAAATCTTATCAATCGTTTTGAATTTTGTTATGTGTTACAAAATATAGCTATTTTAGGTATGTATCAAATCTCATGAAGTGATGTCTTTCTTGGAATTCGTCCAGATGTGTGAATTTAAAAAAACTTTTTGAAAGAATGAGTAGTTCTCATCAACTATATGTCAACCCTTTTTGTAACATGGATAATAAACCTATTCTAAGGTGTGTGAAGACATCAAAGTAAGTGTCATGTTTAGAGAATCAAGTTTTTAACTATTCTGTTGTAAAATCAAATCTTTATTGTTTGAATAAAAATCTTATAAACTATTTTAAAAAAGTTAACAATATGAAATACGAAAACATAAATTTTATTTTCTAGTTTTAAAAGGTAGTTGGAATCCGACTTTTGTAATACATATTAAAAAATTATTGTTTTGTCTTGCTAGAGAATACTAAATGAGAGTGAAAAAAAAATATATGTCTTGTAAAATACGGTATGAAATTCTTCTAAATTGTTTGGCTTTTGTTATGTGTAATCATATCTAACTATTTTAGCTATGTATAAAATCTCATTAACTAATGTATGTGTTTTTAGTAAAAGCGTATGAAAACATGCATAACTTTAAACCAACTATATGTAAAGCCTTTTATAACATGGATAATAAACCTATTCTAAGGTATTTGAAGACATCAAAGTACGTGTCATGTCTAGAAAATAAAGTTTATAACTAATTTATTGTAAATCAAATCTTTTATTGTTTGAATAATGAAATCTTATAAATTGTTTTGAATTTTGTTATGTGTTACCAAATATAGCTATTTTAGGTATCTATCCAATCCCATGAAGTGATGTCTTTCTTGGAATTCGTCCAGATGTGTGATTTTAGAAAAACTTTTTGAAAGAATGAGTAGGTCTCATCAACTATATGTCAACCCTTTTTATAACATGGATAATAAACCTATTCTAAGGTGTTTGAAGATATCAAAGTAAGTGTCGTGTTTAGAGAATCAAGTTTTTAACTATTTTGTTGTAAAATCAAATCTTTATTGTTTGAATAATGAAATCTTATCAATTGTTTTGAATTTTGTTATGTGTTACCAAATCTAACTATTTTAGGTATGTATTCAATCCCATGAAGTTATGTCTTTCTTGGAATTCGTCCAGATGTGTAATTTTAGAAAATGTTTTTGAAAGAATGAGTAGTTCTCATCAACTATATGTTAACCCTTTTTATAACATGGATAATAAACCTATTCTAAGGTGTGTGAAGACATCAAAGTAAGTGTCATGTTTAAAGAATTAAGTTTTTAACTATTTTGTTGTAAAATCAAATCTTTATTGTTTGAATAAAAATCTTATAAACTATTTTAAAAAAGTTAACAATATGAAAATACGAAAAATAAATGTTATTTTATAGTTTTAAAAAGTAGTTGGAATCCGAGTTTTGTAATACATATTAAATAAATTATTGTTTTGTCTTGCTATAGAACACTAAATGAGGGTGAAAAAAAAGATATGTCTTGTAAATATACGGTATGAAATTCATCTAAATTGTTTGACTTTTTGTTATGTGTAACCATATCTAACTATTTTAGCTATGTATAAAATCCCATTAACTAATGTATGTGTTTTTAGTAAAAGTGTATGAAAACATGTATAACTTTAAACCAACTATATGTAAAGCCTTATATAACATGGATAATAAACCTATTCTAAGGTATTTGAAGACATCAAAGTAGGTGTCATGTCTAGAAAATAAAGTTTATAACTAATTTGTTGTAAATCAAATATTTTTATTGTTTGAATAATGAAATCTTATAAATTGTTTTGAATTTTGTTATGTGTTACCAAATATAGCTATTTTAGGTATCTATCTAATCCCATGAAGTGATGTCTTTCTTGGAATTCGTCCAGATGTGTGATTTTAGAAAAACTGTTTGAAAGAATGAGTAGGTCTCATCAACTATATGTCAACCCTTTTTATAACATGGATAATAAACCTATTCTAAGGTGTTTGAAGACATCAAAGTAAGTGTCATGTTTAGAGAATCAAGTTTTTAACTATTTTGTTGTAAAATCAAATCTTTATTGTTTGAATAATGAAATCTTATCAATTGTTTTGAATTTTGTTATGTGTTACCAAATCTAACTATTTTAGGTATGTATTCAATCCCATGAAGTTATGTCTTTCTTGGAATTCGTCCAGATGTGTGATTTTAGAAAATGTTTTTGAAAGCATGAATAGGTCTCATCAACTATATATCAACCCCTTTTTATAACGTGGATAATAAACCTATTCTAAGGTGTTTGAAAACATCAAAGTAAATGTCATGTTTAGAGAATGAAGTTGTTACCTATTTTGTTGTAAATCAAATCTTTATTGTTTGAATAATGAAATCTTAGAAACAATTTTAAAAAGTTAACCATATGAAATATGAAAACATAAATGTTTTTTTCTCATTATAAACAGTAGTTGGGATCCGAGTTTTGTAATACATATTAAAAATATTATTGTTTTGTCTTGCTAGAGAACACTAAATGAGGGTGAAAAAAAAGATATGTCTTGTAAATATACGGTATGAAATTCTTCTAAATTGTTTGACTTTTTGTTATGTGTAACCATGTGTAACTATTTTAGCTATGTATCAAATCCCATTAACTAATGTATGTGTTTTTAGTAAAAATGTATGAAAACATGCATAAGTTTAAACCAACTATATGTAAAGCCTTTTATAAGATGAACAATAAACCTATTCTAAGGTATTTGAAGACATCAAAGTTTCATGTTAGAGAATAAAGTTTTTAACTATTTTGGTGTAAAGTCGTAATCTACTATTTGACTATGTATATATCTCAATAAACTATTTGACCACAAGCATTTGTAACATGCATTTAAATGTTCTAAAAAGTATCATGTATAAAGAGTTTAAAAAGTATTTGATGCATATATATATATATATATATATATATATATATATATATATATATATATATTTGGAAGTTGTATATAGAAGATTTGATAACTTGAGTATACATCATGTCCAAGTGCCTACAAACATAAATATTTAGATGTTTAATATGAGATTTGCAATTATAATAATTCAAACTAGTTATAGGATTACCATCATACCGGTATAGCAGCCGTTGTTGTTTCGTGATTGTTGACCATGAAGTCAAGCTTGTTGACCATGAAGTCCGTCGTTTGAATTTGAAGAAAAGATATTAAATTATTAAAAATGTTACATTTTATTAAAAATAGTGTAATCAGTTAAGAAGGAAATTAATAATCTTACCGCGTTCGTTAAGGGCGAGTATTTGAAAGACTGTTGACAACACATATCTGGTAATAAATTATATAAATTTGATTATATTAGTATTTTGAGATTTGAGATTTTGACATGTAAAAAACATAATTAAAAGATGTTATACCATATTGACCATTTGCTCATCATCCATAGTTTGTGGTAATACAGGTCGGACAATAAGTTCAGTCAAAACTCCCTCGTTTACACTTGTCACATATCATTTGTCAAAATGTATGAAATTAATAAAAACTTAAACATGTTGATACAAAGAGTCTAATCAGTTAAAATAAAATAAGATTAGATTTTTTGAAAACTCGTACCTTTAAATGAACGGTTAATTGTGACGGAATGCAACAGAATGTGTTGGTAATTGTATAGCATAACGCTTGTATCGCTGAAATAAAAACAGTTTTGAATGAATTAACCACGGACATATGCGTTAATAAAAACATATTTGAATTAAAAGAAAAAAAATATCCATTACCTGAAGAACAAACAGTAGATTTGTTAATCCTAGTCAGATCTTCAATTGCTTCAAATCCAAAAATAAAAATGTCCAAAAGAAAACCTAAAAGTAAATAAATGAAGGTAATCTAATAATTTAACAAAAATTGAATTATAACAAAAAAATATCCAAACCTGAAGAATAAACGGAAGACTTTTGGATCATAGTCATATCTGTAATTGCTTCAAATACACAAATGAAAATTTTCCAAATTAAAAGCTAAAAGTAAACAAAATAAGATAATCTAATAATTTCAAAGACATTGAATTAAAACAATTAAAGATCCAAACCTGAAGAATAAACGGAAGACTTTTGGATCATAGTCATATCTGTAATTGCTTCAAATACACAAATGAAAATTTTCCAAATTAAAAGCTAAAAGTAAACAAAATAAGATAATCTAATAATTTCAAAGACATTGAATTAAAACAATTAAAGATCCAAACCTGAAGAATAAACGGAAGACTTTTGGATCATAGTCATATCTGTAATTGCTTCAAATCCACAAATGAAAATTGTCCAAATTCAAACCTAAAAGTAAACAAAATAACATAATCTAATAATTTCAAAGACATTGAATTAAAACACATAAAGATCCAAACCTGAAGAAGAAACTGTAGATCTGTTGAACCTAGTAAGATCTTTACTTGCTTCGAATGCACATTAACCTAAAAAATAAAAATCGTCATGAAATAACACCAAATGAAGTGAATTCAAAGGAAAATATATTCATACCTGAAGATTGACAGACAGATCTTTGGTTGATTTGACTCACAATCTGATTGTGACTAGGAGAACCATCAACCGGATCAGAAGATTAAGAGAAAGCACATATAAAATTTTTGAGAAGAATCCAGATTATTAGATTAAGAGAAATCCAGATTTGAGAATAATAAGAAGAGAATGATTTGGAGAAAAAGAGAGAAAAGAAGAAGAAAAGAGGCAGAGTGAAAGAAAGAGGCGGATGTATGTGATGATATGTTTTTAGGGTTTCTCCATTGAACCGGTTTTTTTAATAATAAACCGGTTTTTTAAGGTGCATTGTAAGGTTGACACATCAGCATGGTTGCTTGTATGAGTGACACATCAGCACTTTGAATGTGAGGGGACAAGTGTCCAATTGTTCTTCTTTATTATATAGTAAGATCATTACAAAACTATTAAATTATTTAAGAACTTGAAAGAACCCTTTAAAACTAACGTTTTTTATAAAAAATTTTGTATGTTAATGTTATTTGAGTGTAGTTTTATCATTTTTTATATTTATATTTACAATTACAATTTTGAAAATTAGTTTTTATACATATATATGTTTTGTTTTACACATATGTAAACTTGTTTATACATAAATTTTACAAATATGTAAACTTGTGATTAATATATGTAATAATTTTTTTTATATAAAATATGATAAAACAACTCTTAAATAATGTTAATATATAGTTAAAAAAATGTTTTGTTTAGAGTTCCTAAAAGTTCTTAATTTTTTTAAAGTTCTTAAATAATACCAACCCTATATATATGTGGGCATGCTAAAATAAAAATAAATAGATTTCTAAAAAAAGTAATAATCGATCTAGGTCATTGAAATTATGATACAGTGGTTGAAATTGTTAGTTTCCTAGGATCTAGGATTTAGACTACATAGTTTCCTAACTTCAAATTTTATGTTCTTCTTACCATTCTTAGAAAACTATCTATTTTTATTTTAACCATTTTCTATATGAATGTCTATATATTTATATATATATAAGTATTGTAAATATATATTAATAATAAACTTTGACTTATTTAAACCTAACTTCATCATTGGGGATTCTTGTCGTTGAACGTCTTCATAAACTTACTTATATTTATTTTACATATATATATATGTATATATATATATATTTATAGGGGATGGTTCAGGAGAGAAGTCATCTTACTGCGATAAGTGCGAGAAATGAATCTGGGTCATTGATTATGTTTGATCTATGGTTTAAAATGATAATGCAATCTTGTAATAAATAACAAATTATTTATGAGACTTTTAATAGAAAAATGGTAGTTTGGTCTTCTTGTTTTATAACAAACACTTAGAATAAAATAATTTCCTAAAAATTGTTTTGAAAATCATTTAATGATTACAGTTACCGTAATCTTTCTATCCTAAAATTCATATATCAAGATTTTTCATTTCAATGTATCAATCAAAGCATGTTGACTTTTCCCCAACTAAGCCTATTCTTTATATTATGTTTTTTTTATTTAAATTTATTGTTTTCTTTGACTACGAGTTAGTAACAAACAAATAATTGGCTTTGGTTGAAGCCAATTAAATAAAATGAAAAAAAGAATAGGAAATTTTTTATTGTTGAAGCCACTTCTCTCATTTCTTGCAATAATTTGATTTCTTTCTTGCACTTAAATATATATATATATATATATATATATATATATTATAAACTAAATGTATTAAACAGATTTTCTTTAAAGATTTAAACAAATATTTATAACTTGCTATATATTATATCTAAATAATTACCCATTATTATGATTATTTATTTATTTATTTATTTATATATTCGTATAATTATAAGCATATCTTAGTTTATATTTAATCAAATTGTTTTATCTAAAATATTTACTTATTTATTTATTTATATATTATTATTCCAAGCATATTTTATATCTTAATTGTTTTAATCATTTAAGTATTTAATTATATATTTTTAAGAATAATTAATGGTGATTTTGTAATTAATAAGACCAAGGATTCTAACAACAGCGTTCGATCAATAAGTATTCTAATCACAAATCATAACTCAAGTCACATTGAAATCCTAAATTCATTAAATCGTGTTATATATTTTATAATTAATACATATTATTATTTTTTAACTAGGATTCCTTGACGGCATATCCTGAATGATTTATCTTTCTCACATCATCACTTATATTTAGTCCATCCGATCAGGTGAGTATCACATTCCCCCTTTTACCGTTATTTTTACCGTTTTGGGACGTATGCGTTACTATATATTTTCCTATTATCTTATTCACAAATTGTAACTGTTTGTCATGTGCGTTTAACAATGTATACCTTACGTTTTATATGTTTATATGATCTACTTGAATCGCATTCGGAGAGGTCCAGTATAATCTCAAAACAGTATGATCATACGACCGTCGTAATAGTCATCGTCCAGTTTACCTGGAATCGTGCTCATCGACAACTCATTTACTTGCTCATTGGTTGAATTGCTTATCTCATTTGACACTGTTGCATTTTTATTTATTATTATATACACACAAAATCTGGTGTGCTACTCACTCAACCTAGTGTTATGCTAATAAATTTAGGGGAAAAAAATTGTTTTTTTTTAATATCAGAAAGAGTATTATATGCATAAATTGTATTTTTATTGGATACAATGAAGAGGAGGTAAATAAATTATAAAGCTAAATTAGTGTTTTTATCTTTTTAATTATTATAGTTAAATTAGTTAGGTATATTAATTAAAGAGAAATTTATTATGGTTATATTAGTTGTATTAATTGAAGAGAGATAGTGCATTTATTGTTATATTTATATTTTTTAAATTATTTTTAAGTATTTAAAATCTAAAATAAAACTAATGGCTCATATCATTTATCGCATCTCTCACAGTAATAATATTTCTCTATTGAACTTAAACATATATATATATATAATATGAATACATGTCTATTATCTACTATTCTTCTTTTGCTTCATTAACTTCTATCAGTTAAACAAAAAACACATATTTTATTTCCATACATGTCTATGTACCATAAGTTTTTTCTTTTTTTAATTAGAAAAGTTGCATAATAACAAACAAATTAATGTCTTTAAACTAAAAGTACTGATATTTAATAAAATATTAAAATACAAGTTTGAGACAACAACACCCCTCCCCTTCCAAAAAAATCCCTCCCACATGTTATTTGGGGGGGGGGGGGGTATTAAGGTTTTTGTTTTTAATCATTTTGCTATTTTATATTTTGTAATAATTTGTTTTATTTTTAATGTAGTTTTGTTTTGATTTAATACATATACATTAGTTTGTTATATTCATTATATATTTTAACATTTGGGCTCTTATGTGTAGCTTTTTTATATTTTTACCAACGAGCATAAACGAACACAAACACGTTGATTTTTTTTAAACAAAAAAATATGAACACAAATATTTGTCTTGAAAAATGGACGGTTGATGTAAGGTGACGATGGTGGTTATGCATGAGAGTGGAGGTTGATGATGGTGAGTGGTGTAAGACCAATAATTTGTGACTTACGATATCAAAATGCAAAACTCGTGATATATTTATGGTCAAGTTAATCATTAAAGTGAGCCAAAAAATCCAGATACAAGACGAGATCTTCGATGCACGAGTTTAGCTTCAACTAGAAGCAGATCTTCTAGAATGTTATTATTTGGCTATATATATGACTTTACGCGTCATATGTGTGTGTGCTTTTCATGGTGTAAATTACCTACCCAAGGGGAGCTCACCTTGGGTGGGGTCGGTTCATTTATTAATATATAAAATATTTACCGATAACGAGATCGTTCACTATTCTTTATATTATCTTTATATTATATGTTCGGTCGTCTGATTTACCGCACCCGTCTACACGTTTATCAAGAAAAAATCCGTTCGTTTGTCGGATCCGGCGTCAGGACCTACTAGTGGTATCAGAGAGGGCTTGAATCAACTGATTGAACTTGTTCTTGATATTTGCGTTCTATTCCCGCTATTACCCGAACCGAGACGTTAATTACATTGAAGTTTTGAAAATAAAGTTGAAATAATCGTGCTAGAAGTTCTTTTTTGTAGATCCGACATTTTGGGACCATTCCACCATGCGTCGAAATTCCAGCGAGCCTTGAGTTCTTCTCCGGCGATGTAAAAATCAAACTCCGATATTTAGCTTGGTGAGTGTTATCTCTGATTGTTGCAACTGTGAGATGTAGACAGTGACTCTGGTTTCGTGGCCGGAGATTGGGTTTCGGTGGTTGCAGATCCGTAATTGTTTTTTCGGCATGATCTGAAACGAATCGCGTTTCTGAAACGATTCGAAAATTTAACTAAAGAAATCGAAATTGTTCCAGTCGAATTGAATTTCCTAATTTGATTCGATTCGTTTCTCATTCGACTCGATTTGTTTTAACACTCGATTTGATTAATTTTCAAACTTGATTCGATTCATTTTGATAGACTCGATTCGTTTGTACTTGAGATTTTTGACATAATCTGCTTTGGTGGCGGCGGATATTGACGTGTATGTGTTGTTGGCCGGAAAAGGTCAACAAGGCGAGATGATGAGGATGAAGGTTGTTGTGGCCGGTGTTGGAGGTTGTGGTCGGCGGCGATGATGTTAGATTGACCAAATTGAAGAATGAAAATTGATCGGGTTATCGTCATTGTTTGACTATGTTCAAAGCTTGTTATTTTTAGGCGTTCGAGAAGTTGAATCCAAAAGGTGAACTTCTAACAAATTATAAGCTTTGTCATTTGACTGTTGAACCCAGTGTTTTGAGAACGATTTGTGGATATTCGAGCTTATCTCAACCTATATTACTTAAGATCTGAGAATATATAAAGAAGCAAGAACTCCTCCATATTAAATTAGGTGGGTCATACCTTAATGGGGTGAATTGAAACGAAGAGGCTTCGATTTATTTGGTGATTTATGAAGATGCGACACACGGTTCGACAATGTTTTGATATCACAAGTAAAAGGGGTGATTGTAAGGCTCATAATTTGTGACTTACGATATCAAAATGCGAAACTCGTAATATATTTATGGTCCGGTTAATAATTAAAGTGGGTGCGAAAATCCAGATACGAGACGAGAGCTTCGGTGCACGAGTTTAGCTTCAACGAGGAGGAGATCTTCTAGAATATTTTTATTTAGCTATAAATAGGACTTTACAAGTCATATGTATGACCCACCCAAGGGGAGCTCACATTCCGTGAGGTCGGTTCGTTTATTAATATATCAAATCTTTTATCGATTACGAAGCCATTTATTATCCTTATTATCTTAATATTATTTGTTTGATCGTATTATTTCACCGCACCCGTATCGATCGTTTATCAAGAACAAAATTCGTTCATTGTGGAATCCATTAGGGGACCTACAGGTGGTAGCCGAAAGTTAACCGGTGATGGAGAAGGATAGATCATCGACGGAGAATATGTAAACGAGATAAATAAATAAAGGTTTGACGATGAAAGTAGGTTTCGCAAATAAATGAGATGTTATAACTCGTTTAAGGGATATCCGAGTTTTGTAAGACCCATTACCTGCGCAAATTATTGTTTGGTGATTAAGGGGTTAAATAAGATGTTATAACTCGTTTAAGAGCTATCCGGGTTTGATGAAGCCTATGACCCGCCTAAATTATTGTTCAATTATAATGGGTTCACCAAATAAATGAGATGTTATAACTCATTTAAAGACTATCCGGGTTTGATGAGACTCATAGGCGCAAATTCGGGTCATACGCATGAAAAGTCTCAGATCACAAAGCACACATGAAAAGTCTCAGATCACAAAACAAACAATCTGGTGGTTTGAGAGAGGTGGGGGACAAATAGAAAATGATACATATAAGATTATTTGGTAGACATTTATACGTATAGATAGATAGATAGATAGATAGATAGATAGATATTACTAAAGTATTAATTAAAAATATTAATATTAATATTATTAATAACCAAATTTTAATTTGCAATACACGAGTTTCTTTTAAAATATTATTTTCTGTAACTCGTTTTAATTTTTTTTTTCTGGTAGGCGGATGCAATGAGTCAAAGTCAATGACAATATAATGCAAAATATCATTTGTCTCAGGAGATGTTTTCACACACATTGTTTTTTGAGTAAGTTTGAATTATCATCCTTAATAAAGCCATAACCAGACATTCGAGACCAATACTACATCTAACTTAAATGTGATAGATGAGTAGAGCCCTCGAATTTAACCTATGCTGTCCGGTCAAAGTCACACCAAGTCAATGCCCCAGCCCCCAGGTAATGAATATAATTCCAATAATTGTGGGTACAACCACTTCCACTCCAAGAAATGTGATGAGCAGAATAGCCAATGGGAAGATGGAGATTCGACTTAAACACCCACTAGATTTCTTTCGGGCTTATTTATTTATATATTTAATGTCTACAGCCCTAAAATTTGGATTTTAAAATGGAATTTTGAAATGAGCCCCAAAACTTTCGAGGCCTTGTTATAAGAGTGGTAGATGTCGCGAAGCTTGGGCCCGCGGGAACACCGCCCCAACCCCTATAGCCTATGGGACTGCCTTAAGTTCATAACTGGCATTTGGTCTTTTTTTGAACATTTCATGATTAAAAGATGTTACTCCCTTTGGTTACCTTCTTTCTCATGCTACAAACTTGTGGTTCATCATTAGACATCATAGTTGTGCATCAAAACTTCTTAGATGGGGAGACCATAGTTTCAAGGGGCAAAACATTCGAGTTAGGTTTCTTTAGCCCAGGCAGTTCCAAGAATCGATACCTGGGGATATGGTATGCAAACACAACACCTCATGTGGTTGCATGGGTTGCAAACCGGGAAACACCACTTATCGATAGTTCCGGCATAGTCAAATTGGATAACCAAGGGATATTGTTTCTTGTCAATGGCAGTGGCACCACCATTTGGTCATCCAACTCCTCTGCATCGAACACAAATGTCAATCCAATAGCACAACTCTTAGATACGGGCAATCTGGTAATTATGAAAGAAAACAAAACCAACAAGGCAACTATCATATGGCAAAGTTTTGATTACCCTGGAGATACCTTCTTACCAGGAATGAAGTTGGGGACGAATTTCATGACAGGACGACAGATGTACTTGACATCATGGAAAAGTGCGGATGATCCTTCCCCTGTTGAGTATACACTATGGTTTTCAATGGTTAAGGGTAATTATCCACAAGGATATATTAGGAAAACCTCTGTTATTCAAACAAGGGCTGCACCGAGTAACGGAATAACATCTGGAGGCCATCCAATCAATAACACTAACCCGTTATATATCTTACAGTTTTATATGATTGTCAATGTGGATGAGATGTATTTTTCCTATAATTTTGAGAGCACCTTTTTGATTATAAGGCCAATATTAAGTCCTGGTGGAAAGTTTGAAGCCTGGCATCTGAATAAGAAAACCCAAAAATGGACGCAGGATCTCTACTTTCCGTCTGATAAATGTGACAGCTATGGAGTTTGTGGCCCATATGGAATCTGTAGTACTGTCGACAGTTATGGGATTTGTGGGTGCTTGAAAGGGTTTGAACTAAGAGATCCACTAGAAACGAGTAATTATAATTGGAGTAGTGGTTGTAGAAGAACAAGATCTTTGGATTGTTCGTCGAAAGAAGGATTTCTAAAGATATCAAGCCTGAAATTGCCAGCCACTCAGAATGCTGCTTACGATGGCAACATGAGCCTGCAAGAGTGTGAGGTAGCTTGCAAGAATAACTGCTCATGCACTGCATACGCAAATCCAAACAGCACAGCAGACGGAGTTGGATGTTTGCTATGGTTTGGTGATTTGATTGATGTACGAGCGTACACACTAAATGGACAAGATCTTTATGTTAGACTGGCAGACTCCGGGTTATTAGGTAAGCTAATACATAAAAAACAAATAAGCATTATAAGCTGATTCTGTTGTTATTCAAGCTTTTAAGGCTTACTAGTCTACTTTTTGGATTGTACAAACTAAATAAACAGGGGCTTATATGTGTTTTAGTAGCAAAGACATATGCTATCTATTGGTGTACTCATACCTTTGATTACCCCAAATTTGACATCATTTTTGTTTGTTGACTTGTTGTAACTTATATATTATTTGTTATAGTTAATTCGTCAACGACTGTTATTGGTGGAATTCGTTCTAGATTCCCAAGAGAGAGACGAGCAGTTATTACAAAAAAGAGGCGACTTGCTATTGAAATCAGTTTGTCAACATCAGCAGTGTTGGTTCTGATATTAGCAATCTGGACATGGGTTACAATAAGGAGCAGACACAACAGCAGCAGAAAGAAGGAAATCATAGAGTTGCCAGTTTTTAGTTTATCAACAATTTCTAGGGCTACAGATAAGTTCTCTATTGATAACAAGCTTGGAGAAGGTGGTTTTGGCCCGGTATACAAGGTGATGGGGCCTGGCGATTAACATCAACGCCAATGTGTGATAGAACTGTATGTCTAACAATGTTAAAATCATTCAGGGTGTGCTAGAAGAAGGGCAAGAGATCGCTGTAAAGCGGCTTTCAAAGTCATCTAAACAAGGGCTTAATGAATTCAAGAATGAAGTTATATGCATTGCTAAACTTCAGCATAGGAATCTTGTGAGGCTCTTAGGATACTGCATTCAAGGGGAGGAAACAATGTTGGTGTATGAATACATGCCTAACAAAAGCCTGGACTGGTTTTTATTTGGTTCTCTCTCTTTCAAATCCATACAAGTAATTTATACATTAGATAAGGAATACAAATTTACATAATATACATCAACTTTTTGCATATTCATCAGATGATTCAAGGAAGTCATTACTAAACTGGACACAACGTTTCCACATTATCCATGAGATTGCTCGAGGTCTTCTTTATCTTCATCAAGATTCCCGACTTAGAGTTGTACATAGGGACTTGAAAGCAGGCAATGTTTTGCTCGATCATGACATGAATCCAAAAGTATCAGACTTTGGGTTGGCTAGAATGTTTGAAGGACATGAGAGTGAAGCGAGTACAAAGAAAGTAGTGGGAACTTTGTAAGAATAACTCAACTCTCTATTCTTTTTTTATCAGTTATATCTTTTTCTTTTTTCTATTGGCCATTTGCATGGTGGTGTTATATATATCTTCTACATAGGGGCTACATATCTCCAGAGTACGCGGAAAAAGGTTTGTTCTCCGCTAAGTCGGATATATTTAGCTACAGGGTTTTAGTGTTGGAGATTGTGAGTGGAAAGAAAAATAGAGGTTTTGTTCACGAAGACGACCATGATGTTAACCTGCTTGGACATGTGAGTGTGTTGAATTAATGATCATTTAATTGATGAATTGAACTAATCAGTGGTTGGTTACTTGAATTGATTTAGGCTTGGAGACTTTACAAAGAAGGCAAGTCTCTTGATCTAATCGACACATCATTTGGTGAGTCGTGGAGTACTAGTGA
The DNA here is from genome assembly GCF_021521415.1 of Bidens hawaiensis. Lineage (NCBI taxonomy): Eukaryota > Viridiplantae > Streptophyta > Magnoliopsida > Asterales > Asteraceae > Bidens > Bidens hawaiensis. Next base: position 646,080 of record NW_027491058.1, on the reverse strand, counting down.
AGTTCTACGATCAATACACATTGGTTTATTATGTGTTCAACATCGAGCGGAAGATAGACCTACCACATCGGTTGTGGTTGCCATGTTAGCTGGTGAAGGATCACTGCCTTCTCCCAAATCACCTGCTTTCTACATTCATGGAAGTGAAAGTAATTCTGTTTTAATTCGCCCTGCATCAGTTAATGGAGTGACACTAAGTGAAATAGATGGCAGACTATGAGGCAAGACAGAAGGTTTAACTTTTAGTCCAAAATTCCATAGTAAGACGGGACTTGCATTTTCAAGTTGTATTATAAAATGTATACTGTTTGGAGATCTGTGTAATAATATTTCAGGATGTCTAAATATGTGCATTCATTATAAATAACGCGATAAGTGTAGAATTGCATTCTAAACGTTGATCATCTCAATTTCTTATTTACAACTTTAGACCTTGAGGAGAAGGTGAGTTTGAAACAGGGGAGCAATGTTATGAATTGTACCCGAGCCCAACTAGCCCAGTTAAGGAGGCCCAACCAATTGAAAACAATTAGGGGTCGTTGTAGAATATAATGAAGGGGAGTAGAGCAAATATGGATAAAAAATATGATTAATGAGTGAGTATCTTCTTCTTCCCATAGTTGGTAATCTCAGTTTCTATTGATCAATTATGTATTTGAATGGAAATTTATCATCTCATATTAATGATTGTGTAGGTCCTCTAAATGGATCTCACAAATTTACTTGGATCAATTTATGTTGTTAGTTAGCGGAAATCACCAACAACACTTGAATCTGGGATCTTAGTTTTGCAAACATAAAGAGAGAAAAATGTGAAGTTAGTAGAAAGTTGTTTTATTTCCAAGGGTGTTGTTTAGAGAGATGGGTAAAGTGACCCTTTTATAGGGTCCCCTTTCTCCAATGTTTACATTTCATGGGTACAAAATAAACGTATTGAGTACGCAATACACCGACTATAAGTAAATAGAAAAACATACACAATCCTAATAATAATATAGATTATTAGCCCTAAAATCTCCCTCTAGAATTGAGTATGTCGAGTAACATTTGTCAAGTTCTTTGTTTCGTCTTTATTTCTTGAAATTTAGTATTTATCTTGATCCAAGAGTTTGAACTAGATTGGATTTTGGAAAATTCTTTATTTTTCATTTCTTGTAAACTTGAACTTTAATCTTATTTTCTTTGAAGGATCGGCAACAACAAATTTTAGAAACATCAGATGCAGGAGGCTCGACATCTAACTTTCTTTTGTTGACCTTCTTGAGCCGGCTGGTTTTTTCCTTTGTCTTTCGGTTGATCTTAAGACACGATCGGTTCATTTTTAGGTTCAACCATCAACTTACACGTTCTTGTTTTCTTTTAAGCGCTTCAACATCTCTAATTTCAGTCTCTGCAGCCATCAGACTTGATCTTGAACTACTTGTCCATATATAGGTGCACAAAACTTAGAACAAATAAGATTCGTTCACATACCCTCAGGGTCAACAAGAATTTTCTTTTTCAAAACATCCCTTGGTTTGAAGCATTTGCAGAATAACTCTGAGAATTTATTTTATCTTAACTTTTTATAAAATATACTATCTTCTGTCCCTCAACTTATAAATGATTTGTTTAAATCCCAATTTTCTAACGAACTTTGCATGAACGACTTTGACAACAAAACACATGATTTTGAATAAAACAAAGGTTTAATAAAATATGTACGAATACAATAAAAACTTAATTTTTTTTGGGTATTTTCATATATTTTAAAATTACGAAAATATATACATAATATTTTGAAGTTTAAACATAAAATAAAACAAAAGAAAAAATAAAAATAAGATAGGACTAAAGATGAAATTAATATTATATATCGATAATATTGATTGAAAGTTTACATCTTTTTGCTAGAAATATCACAACATGAAATCAAATTACCTATTAACGTTCTAGATCACAATTCTATTCCAATGTTATTACGCCATAAACCCAAACTCGATTGTAGATATATATTTTGTGCAGATTAAACTTAACAAGTATTTTGATGTCAGTGTGATGTGTTATGGTATGTATTAAACACAATACTTATGTGGTTCCATTTAATCTAACAACTTACAAACTCCATCATACCTCAGGCATAATTCGTGTTCACATATCACCTTAACTTGACTTAAACCTTTCTTATTTGATCACAATATGCTTATTGACACGCTGACATTTTTATTTTGGGTATTTGACTCTATCTAGAAAAATTAAAATAAAGCTAAAGTTCAGGGCCTTAACAGTCAAGTCAGGTAATACCATATTATTGCGCAAAAAAAGTCCAATGCTTGAACAAAAGAAAGTAATTAAAACAAAGTAGAAGATTCAGGGCCTTAACAAACGGATCTTGTATGATTACAAATGTAGAAAGTCCAAGGCTTGAATCAAAATAAAGGAAGAAATAAATAAGAAATAAAAGATCCTAACACACTTCTTTTGAACTTTTCTTTTCTTTTGTTTAACTTTTTTTTGGCTCTTTCCTTTTTCTATTTTAACTTTTTTTCTTTACACAACAAAATAAAATTGACACTTAATTTCATAAGACAACCGTGATAAGGTAATATCTCAGATTTTAGGATCTCGGGTATAACATGTACGTTAATGCGAGCATATATTTATAATATCGTCTATGTGAAATTATAACATGTTATGTAAGATCTCAGATTTTAGGATCTTGGGTATAACATGTTATGTAAGATCATATTTTCCGGACTTATTCTTTTTCGCTTCAATAATTCCGAACGTTGGTGAAATATTAAAATAATATCTCGAGTATATCTTTATAATATCGTCTATGTGAAATTACATGTAAATTGATTACGTGCTTAGTTCGTAGCTTTTTTCATGAAATTTCAATCATTTGCGCGTATTTTGTTCGTTTTTTGGCTTTCACAAGAGAGTTTATTTTATAAAATTGGCTTAGTATTTTAGTCATAATGATTCATTATAATCCGGTTTGGTATTAATAAGTTCGTTTAAGCCCAAAACTCATTCTAAAGGGGTCATTCCTGTAAATATGATTATTATTATTATATTAAATAAAATACCCCAAACCCAAGAAACGATCGTTCTCCTCTCCCTCTCATCTATTTCAACACACACACACACACATACACACACCCATCAATTCAATCTTAATTCTTGCAATTGGTGGTTTCTTTAAGTGATTCTAACATTTCCTAAGGCTAATTGGTAAGTTTTATGTATCAATTTCATGTTTTGAAGAGTCTTGAGAAACCCTAGATGTCCAATTAAGTCTTTGATTGTTGTTATGTGTTTAGAGTAATGATTGTACGCTAGTTTGATCATTCTAGCAAGTGCTAAACGTTTGATTGTTGTTTTATGCAAAGCCTACAGTTCTTGGTGAAACCCTAGGTCTAAAGTTCTTTAATATTGAATATATAAAGCCTATAGTTCTTGGTGAAATCCTTATCTTTAATATTGAATATATAAAGCCTATAGTTTTTGGGAGAAAATTAGTTAAGTTTAACTCACCAAAAAGATTTTTAGCTCCTTTAAGTAAAGCTAAATGAGTCATTTGACTCGTCAAAATTATTTTAGTTTTAGTCTACTTTATATTTTATTAAGAAAATCAGAAAAAGTATCAAAAAGATAATCTCTCGTTTAGTGGGAGCTCCTTCTTAGAGGGAGTCGGATTTTACAACAATTATAAAACTTTAAGAAATTGATACAACTATTGGAAAATGATAAGAAATTATCACTAATGATCCTAGCACATGAAAAGAGTAGATCAAAAGCCAACAAGATCATTGCTTGAAGGGTAGATAGACTTGACAATGAGTAGGTGTCAAAGAGATATAAACTTAAATTCCTGCCTTTGCTAGTGGTTACACTATTATGAAGCGGTTGCCGACTCCAAATAAAATCATATTAATAAAAGCATAAACGTAAATAACATGTTATACCCAAGCCTTTCATTACCTGATCACAGTTGTCTTAAGTAACTTGTCTTAGGATTTTTGTCAGAAAGGAAAAGGAAAATAAAAAAAAATTCAAAAGAAATTTGTCTTAGGATTTTTGTTTTCTAATTTATTTCTTCCTTTATTAAGATTCAAGCCTTGGACTCTCTATGTTTGTAGTCAGAAAATAAAAGATTGTTAGGGCCCTGAATCTTCAGCTTTGTATTATTGTTGGGTCTTATATTTTAGACCGACGCATCGAATTAATATGTGGGTGAAAAATATATTGTTTGGTCTCAACAAAGGGTGGATGGATTGAAGACCATGTCATGCTAGACTAGTATAAATAATTGTTTTTATTCATTTGTCTAGCATTGAGTGCATTGTGTATTTTGATTGAGATCTAGGGTTTTATCCCTATGCGAGAGTTTCCTCCCCGGGATGAGTTCTCCCAGGGTGGATGATATTTCTTGTGTATGTATGAATGTATGTATGAGTGATTCATCTTTATGAGAATCATTCGACTAATGAAATTATACTACTACATCTATCTATTGTGTTTCGATTACATACAATTGTTGTTCTTACTTTATTGATTATTGTTAATCGAAACGAACTCTCCACATCCGTCCATTAGATCTTTCAGAGTGAATACATGTTGTAGATCGATCCTAGTTCCGAGCTCGTTTATCACCGTTCGACACGCTTCCGCACCAAAGCTCGGTTTTGTTAATTAGTATCAGAACGGATTACCAAATCGTCCAGACTAACCGCTGAATATGATTCAATTCGCTCTTGAATCCTCCATGAACATTAAACATGAAGTTCGTTGGAGTTTTCGTGGGTTTTTGCTAGTATTTGAATGAAGTTTGATGATTCGAAGATGATTTCTGGGAATTGATGTTTGGGTTGATGATTAGTTCGGAGATTCAACATCAATTTTATGTTTATATGTTCAAGTTCGTCCAGATCTTCAGTTTTCGGTTCGTTTTAGGTCGAACTCGTTATATTTGATGTTCTACATCTGAGTGTGTGATGAAATTGATGTTAGGTTAGTGACAGACTGATGATTTTGAGATGGTTTGATGAAATTTCATTGTTCAATTTCGTGTATGAGAGGTTTAATTTCATATCTAAGTTTTTAGGGTTTATATGTTAAAAAGGGGAAATCTATGGGGTTTTAATATGTGTTCAAGGTGCTAAGAATTAAGTGTTCAATTAGATTCCTCATGAGCAGATTGGGTGTAAATGTTTGAACGTGCAAATGTGGTTCAAAGTTACAAAAGATAGTGTTCGATCCCTAATGTGTGTTCAAATTGATTGTCGTTGGTTCATGATTCAGTTTTGTGTTTTTGGTATTAATTTGTCAAATCAATATGAAGATGCCTCGAGTAGTTATTGGATGCAACATGATGAAGATACTCGAGCAGTTGTTAAGATGTTGAACAAACTGGCTGCAGCTGAATTGTTATTTAACGAGAAGATAGCTGGATCTTTATCAACAAAATATATTTTTGTTAGCAGCTGATATGAAGATATTGCAGGTCTCGAGTTTGTTGATGCTGATATGATGTCTGGTTTTAGACAGTTAGCTGGTATATTTGTTGCTGATCTGATGCAGTTTCATTGTCCTTGTTGGGATTGAGTTTGAACAGTTGCTGATATGCTCTAACTATACACAAGTACATACTGAATTCAATTTTCGAACATACGGTGCTGATTTGTCATTAAACGAACAACAGCGTTTAATGGACAAATACAATGAGCTGGTAAAACACAAAAAGTTAGCCGACTTAACACAAAGGCTCGCATTTGATAAACAAACCATTCAGGGAACAACAAAAAAGGCGCGCGCGCCGGAAGACGGTCATTCTGTTCACACCGAACACGCTGATATTAGTGATGAGGAAGAGGTGCACAGCATGAGGAAGACGCGAGATACTCATGCAGGAGGTTCACAGCTTCGCGCACACATGAACATAGCACCTGGAGCCAAAGCTGATATGGATCTATACACACCATACAACCCACAAGAGAAAGAGCAAGTGGACGTAACCACACCATATAGGCCAGCCATCTTGGTAAAACATTCAAAATTCACTGAGCGCATTGCGAAGGCTCCCATTCAACACAAAACCAAGATGCCAAGTGGTTTAGGCAAGTACGATGGTACAACAGATCCAGATGATTTCTTACAAGGTTTTTACAACACTGGAAACCTAGAGAGCTGGACGATGCCAACATGGTGTCACATGTTTGCTCGCTGCCTCACGGGCGCAGCGCGTGTCTGGTTCGAAAGCTTGCCGACAGGACAAATCGATGGGTTCGAAGAGCTATTGGAAAAGTTCCAGGCTCACTTTGTACAGCAGCGCAGACACACGCGCGACCCCGATGACATCATGCACTGCGTGCGCAGGAATGATGAAACCATTGAGGACTACATAACTCGTTTCAATCAGGAATCTCTTGCAATTGGAGGCATCACTGAACAACTCTTGCGCGTTGCCTTTATACAAGGTGCGCACAGTGATCAACTCCGCAGAGCTCTCGTGAGCAGAGAAGGCATGCCAACCACTTGGGCTAAGCTTATGGAAGCATCGTGAGTCTTCGCGTGAAATGAAAAACAAATTGCCCAAGACAGAGCAAGAGATAGAGGGCATCAAACAGAAGCACCACGCAACAATGAAAGGAGGGGCAAACAAAACTCCGTATGGTCCAGGTTGCAACAAACCAATTATTCTCCCGCAGAAAAGCAAGCGCAACAAAGTTCACCCTAGCCCCAAAAAGACATTCTTAATCGCGGAGAGGGTGACAAGAAGGAAGGTGGCATAGAGCCTAATAGACCTCTACCAAGAATATGGACTCCCCTTACCAAAACGCCTTCGCAAGTGTTAAGCACAGAGAATGTCCAGTTTAAAAGCCCCAGGCCATTACTCCATAAGGGACCACCAAACAGTGGCAAATATTGTGAGTTTCACAAATCCACAGGGCACAACACCGATGCATGCCACCATTTGAAGGATGCGATCGAAAAAGATGTGAAATCAGGCAAGTTGGCTCACCTAGTAAAAAACCCAAGACCAGAGAACGAACAACCAGACGGAGCCTCAGCCAGTAAAAAATTCAAAAGAATCTGTGTAGCTGAAGGAGGAAGGCAAGGGCAAAGATCGAGGAAGAGAAGCGCGCAAATCCAAGGGGATTGGCGCGAGCAACAAGTAATCTTTCCAAGAATCAGAGGAGGCCCGTCTATCAGCAGTCCTGTAGTCATCACTGCACACATCGCTAATTATGAGGTGTCAAGAGTCCTGGTGGACACCGGTAGTGAGTCAGACATCATGTATGAGCAATGTTTCGGGAAGTTGGATCCAGAGGACCAAGCAAGGCTCGAAGTTGTGAGTGCACCAATCTCAGGTGTCTCAAACGAAATTATTCACCCCCTAGGTCAGATACAATTCGAACTAACTATGGGGGTTGAGAAGCACAAGCGAGCTGAAATTGTCAACTTTCTGGTCTTGCCCACCACTTCATGCCATAGTATGATCTTGGGTAGAGGAACGATTGCCCAATTCAACGCCATACCGTCACCAGCGCATGGCGCGTTGGGGTTCCCAACACCAACAGGAGTAACATTTGTGTATCGAGATCATTTATGCGCAGTAACAAGTATACCTCGAGAAGGGAGAATGAAGCTTCCAGTGGCAAACAACGCGCCAGAGGAATGGATTCTCAACCCAAAATTCCCAGAACAAACAATCACAATCGGAGCTACGATATCAGATGACACAAGGGTGAGAATGAAAAGATTGCTCACAACGTATACGTCAGTCTTCGCGTGGCAACATTCTGATATGACTGGGGTTCCGCGAGACCTGGCGCAGCACTCTCTCAACACATTCAAGTCTGTAGAGCCAATTGCTCAAAAGAAAAGAGTCATGGGAGACGAGAAGGCAAAGGCCATGAATGAGCAAGTAGAAGATCTACTGCGCGCGAATATCATTCGCCCAATACGATACCAAACATGGGTAGCCAATCCTGTGATGGTAAAGAAGAGCAATGGGTCATGGAGAATGTGCATTGATTTCAAAGACCTCAACAAAGCGTGTCCAAAAGATTGTTACCCCCTCCCAAACATTGACGCGAAGGTGGACTCTGTGGCGCCATTTAAGCTCAAATGTTTCCTGGATGCCTATAAGGGCTATCACCAAATTCAAATGGCACCGCAGGATGAAGACAAGACTGCTTTCAGAACTGACAAGGGTGTTTTCTGTTACACAAAAATGCCCTTTGGTTTGAAGAATGCAGGAGCCACTTACCAAAGACTCATGGATGCAATTTTCAACGAGCAGATTGGAAAAAACTTAGAAGTCTACGTGGATGATTTGGTGATTAAAAGCAGGGAGGAAAAACAAATGCTCAAAGACATCGAAGAAACCCTTCGGCGCCGAAAGGAAGTAAACATGAAGCTCAACCCGAGCAAGTGCATATTCGGCGTGGAAGAAGGGAAATTTCTCGGCGTAATGGTCACCAAGGATGGTTTCAGGGTGAACCCAGAGAAGGTGGAGGCTATCCTCAGCATGCCCTCACCATCCACCATGAAGGAAGTTTAAAAGTTGAATGGTAGATTGGTATCAATTAACAGGTTCCTAGCAAACCATGCAAGCAAATCTACCCCATTCATTAACACATTGAGAAATTGCTTAAAGAAAAGCCAATTCAAGTGGACGTCTGAGGCCGAGCAAGCTTTCAGTGAGATAAAAGAATGTCTGATAAATCTGCCTGCGCTCACAGCTCCACTACCTGGTGAAACTTTAACGTTATACCTGTCAGCAGGAGAACGCGCCATTGGCGCAGTATTGTTGGTGGATCGCAAGGGAATCCAAACACCAATTTATTATGTAAGTCGGGTGCTAACAGATCCGGAGACGCGCTACACCATCATAGAAAAGTTAGTTTTATCACTAACGCATGCGTCGCGCAAGCTTCACAGATATTTCAATGGTCATCCTATTGAAGTCCTGACTGGTTACAACATCCAGCAAGTCTTGCGGCGTCCCGCGCTCTTAGGAAAGCTGACAAAATGGGCGTTGGAATTAGGGGAGCACACGATCACCTATAAGCCTCGTCCAGCAATCAAGGGACAAGTCTTAGCTGATTTCATCGCAGAAATCCCTGAAGGAAAAGTCGAAGAGGCTCAGCGCGAAGTAGACCCTCCGCAAGCCAATAATGAAGAAAACGTTTGGAGATTATTCACTGATGGAGCTTCAAACAACGAAGGGTCCGGCGCAGGCCTCAAACTGGTGGATCCAGAAAATCATGAGTATACCTACGCAATCAGGTTGGATTTCAAGAGCACCAACAATGAAGCTGAGTATGAAGCCCTGCTGGCTGGTTTGCGCATCGCGCACAAGTTCGGAGTTAAAAAGCTAGAGGCTCATGTAGATTCATACCTGGTAGCAGCACAAGTCAATGGCCTTTATGTTGCCAAGGAGAACACCATGCCTCTGTATCTAGAGCAAGCGAAGAAACTCACCAAACAATTTGACTTTTTCAGAATCATACACATTCCGCGCAGTGAAAATAAGTCCACCGACGCGCTAAGCAAAATGGCATCAACCAGCTTCGATCATTTTGGCAAAGATGTCAGGGTGGAAGTAATGAGCAACCCGTCAGTGGGAGCGAAATCTGTTCTTGTAATTCATACAACACCTTCATCATGGATAACTCCAATAATGGAATTCTTGAAGGAGGGAAAGGTACCAGACGATCGCGCACAGGCGAGGAAGATAAGACACAAGTCGCAGAACTACGAACTGCTCGATGGTACGTTATATCGACGCTCTTATCTTGGACCACTCATGAAATGCCTAGACGCTGAGGAAGCAAGCTATGTGATCAGAGAGATACACGAAGGAATCTGCGGAATACATGCTGGCCCGCGCATGGTGGTCGCCAAGGCAATGAGCGCAGGTTATTATTGGCCAGGCATGTACTTGGACGCGTTAAAAGAGATCCAAAAATGCAAAGCGTGTCAGAGCTATGCGCCAAATACCATGCGACCAAAGAACAACTTGATTCCGGTGACCTCTGCATGGCCTTTCCACAAGTGGGCAATCGATATTGTGGGTCCCTTGCCGCAAGCGCCAGGGCGAGTAAAGTTTTTGGTAGTGGCAGTAGACTATTTCACAAAATGGGTTGAAGCCAAGCCACTGGCAAAAATCACAGCCGAGGCAATGAAGCAATTTATTTGGAGCCACATCGTATGCCGTTTTGGCCTGCCCATGGAAATCGTGAGCGACAATGGCAAACAATTCACTGACAGGAAGATATCCAGTTGGCTCAAGGAATGGCGCATCAACCAGGCCTTCACTTCAGTATACCACCCTCAAGGGAATGGCCAAGTGGAACGCGCGAACCAGAGCTTGCTGAATGGGCTGAAGAAAAGGTTGGAGGGAGAGTCCCATGCATGGGTCGAGGAGTTACCTAATGTCCTGTGGGCGCACAGGACATTAAGCAAAACCAGCAATGGCGAGTCCCCGTTCAGCCTAACCTATGGAACGGAGGCTATGATTCCAGCAGAAATTGGATGCCCATCCTATAGAGTGCTCATGATGAGTAAGACGAATAATGAGCAAGAAAGGAGGTTGGATCTCAATTTACTTGAAGGGCGCAGAGAGGCGGCTATCATCAGTGAAAGAATGCCACTTCAAGAAGAATGATTTTGTCCTTCGAAACAATGAAGCTAGTCGCGCAATACCCCCGGGAAAGATGTCTCCCAACTGGGAGGGACCTTATCAAGTCTCGGAAGAATTGGGAAAAGGCGCATCCGCTTTAAAAGATTTAAATGGAAAGAAGATCCCGCGCACATGGAACGCAGCACAACTTAGAAAATGTTTCATGTAAAAGTTGTCAAGTTTGTAATCAAGGCTTTTTAAGCCATTATGAATAATGATACGCGCTATTTTCTCTTAATATGCGTTTTATTACCTTTTGCATACATGTTTCACACTTCCCTTTATTAATTTTGAGCAATATGACAACATTGTATTGACATCAAACTAAAAATAAAACGAAGTAAAACATACATGCGTGAGCTTCAAGCTCAAACGCGTTAACGAGTTTTAACTCTAAAACGTCAGGGCCTTAGCCCAATAATATGAGCCTTAGCTCAGGGCCTTAGCCCAATAATATGAGCCTTAGCTCAAATTACTCATAGCATCCATCCTACGTATTGCGCAGCTGGACCATAAAAATACCTAAGCACAACTAAGGCAAAGCACATGCCAAAGCATAGTTGTTAAGGTCTCAGGTCGGGGCCGCGCATGGGATTATAATGGATATAAGCAGAGTAACACATACTGATACGTAAAGGCTAAAAAACTCATTCATAATTCCCTATAATAAATGCACGATAACGTCCCGCAAAAGAGGAACAATGAAATGCTAAGGCACGTATCAGCATATTCAGAATATTGCAAAATAACTTGAAATATGACAACTGTTAAGGATTAAATAAAATAATTTCCTTACAGCCTTGTCCAAGTTTCAATGTGTAAGCATACCTTATATTCAACGAGCACAAACATGCAATATAAAGAGACGAATTGGGAATGCGCAAGATGCGAATAAGGGAAAAACAAAATTTCATTCCACAAACATAGAAGTTTACAAATTTACAAATGATGAGGTAAAAACTCCAAATACAAAAAAAAAAAAAAAAAAAACAAGAAGGGCTTTTCAAGTCTCTATATCAATATCAGCCTCTTCATCGTCCTCATCATTACTTCCTCCCTCAGCATCTGGCGCAGCCCGCTCCTCGTCATCTCCAAACTTACCATAATCAAGCTGTTCGTCTTGAATATAGTCGTCTTCTATTATGATAGCGTCAGGAGTAGGTCCTTTGGCCACGCCAGAGCCGCTGGCAGAGGTAGCGTTGCCCGCGCCATCATCACTGCCACCAGTCCCTTCACATTCATCAAGTAATTTCTTTAAAGCGCCAAGATCGGGCTGGTCAGCAAGCGCGGCTATCTGCAAGTCACAAGGAACAGTATGAGTACAAAAGATTATGAAAATAAGTCAAGTAAACTCATTAAGGTTAAAATACCTGCTCAAGGATGGGAATTGGAGTATTCAGGTACTTCTCCCCCACCTCAGCCATGTCAGCGCAGACAACCTCGAGCTGATAAGGGTAGTCGGATGGATTCTTCTTTAGCATGCCATATTCATAACCATCCTTAAACCCTTCAGCTCGACCCACCAAGCGCGACGCCGCATTACAATCCATCACAAGGGTCTGAAACTCGTCTGAGTATTTCATCGCATAAGCGCAACGAGTCACACCCTGTGAAATCAGCCATTGACGGTCCTGTGCGAGGGAAGAAACAGACGTCTCAAGAGCAGGGATCTGAGAGTTTAACAACTCAACAGTTTCCTTGGCTTGTTTTAGCTCTTCTTTGTCAGACGTCGCTGCCGCCAAGGCTTCATTCTTTTCCGCTCGCGCAGCATCGAGCTCTTTCTTCAGGCGCGCAACCTCACTCTCCAATAAAGATTTGTCAGTATTAACCTGCGCAATAGTTTGGTCACGCGCCTCTGCTTCCAACTCCAGGTCACGCGCTCGACGCGCGTACTTGGCCGTGTCTGCCTCTGCCGCTTGCAGCTTCTCCCGCGCAGCTTGCAGCTCAAACCCGTGCTTCACAAAAGCAGCGTTGGCACTTGCCCGGTTCTCGCTAAGTTCTGCTTGGAGTTTCTCAGCCCTCTCTCGGGCATCAGAAAGATTCCAAGCAGAAATCTTAGCCTTTTGCTTGGCCTCCGCAAGGGCATCACGTACCTTTATATAATCATTGCGAAGCTCTTTGGAGGCAGCAAAGAACGCAGACCCAGCAAAAAGGTGGTCATTAAGCAAGTCCACGCGAGCGCGGTCCTCTTGAAACCTCCTTTCAGCTGGAGGAACAGAGTGAGCCCAAAAGTCTTCACATACGCCCATGGATTGGAATGAGCTCTCTTCAGTGATATTCCAGCTCGGGCGGTATATGTGATCGGCTCCCTACAAACACAAAGCAACGCAAAGAAAGGTTTTAGTTATCTAAACACTAATTTGGAAGTCTGCACAGCGGAGCAAAATAAACTTATACCTGCGGAGAACCGGCAGAAAGGTTAGCGCCAGCTGGCGAGCTCCTGCCCACCCCATGAGAAAAAGGCTGCGCCACGAAATCTCGTGGCGCTATAGGGATTACGCGGCCACCATCAGAATCTTCAAAATTAATCTCCTCATCATCCTCTATAACAGGTCTCTTCTCCTGCGACTTGGAAAAATCAAAAATAATCTCACGAGGAGGGCTGCGCGCAGGAAGAGGTGAGGGAGGTCTTGACGCTGTTAGATCAGCGCGTAAAATAGTCTCCTGCTCCTTAGTGATCCCAATGAGAGGAGATTCAGTACTTGTTGGAGCAGGAGCAGAACTAACGGCGCCAGCGCTAGCAGTTCCACCAGCAGCTTGTGTGCCAGCTATAATTCCTATTAAAAAACCAACAAGGAGAAATGATTCATGACTTGAACTAAAGGAAAAAATCAGACAATCAAAGCGCAATAAATACCTTGGCGCACCGCAGTCCGCGAATTAAACATCGCCATGAAGTCCATTTTCCCCCTTTTCGAGGGTAAAACAGGGGACTTCAAAACAACCTTCGGCGTAGCCTCGGCACCTTGCTGCGCCTGAGGTTGAGCCACCAACGTTGCCGGCTCTACAAACATTTGAGTGAACAAAGCTTCATTAATGACTATCAGAATCACGCTCATAAAACCACAAAAAATAAACAAAGTATACCTGTTGGAGAAGACGAAACAGCAGGCACAACACCGCTTCCCTTGTCCGCCGCACGCAGAGACGAGGTGGCGGCACCATACCTCGTGTGGACGGGAGGACTGTCCACACATTGAGGCAAAGAAGACGAGGAAAACTTGGAAGTAAAACCCTTGGTTTTCTCAAGTCCCTTCGCCTGAGTAGGAGGAAGATTCTGGGCAACAGAGGCATCATCTTTTTTCTGTTTTTTACTGGCCCTTGCGCCAGTTTTGCCTTTAGCCTTGCGCTTGAGTTTTTGCGCTTCAGCTTCTTCCTCCTCCACTTCCTCTTCCACAAGCTCCAACTCATAATTAGCGAGCGCATCTACAATACGCGCAACAGAAATGTTAAAACCAAATTTGGTACTCTAAGGGCCTAAGCACAAATACAAAGGCTTACCAGGCGCATCGCTGTAAAAACAAAATTCTAAATCGACAGGGATGAACATATCATCGAAGCGATCAGGGAAAGCAACTTCCCCAGCGCTCAGCGCGACAGAGCCACCTTCCGTATGCTCGTCATAGGCGGCGTGGATGTATTCCTTGCTTTCTGCATAAAACAAGACAAGTGATATTAGCAAAACGAATTATACTCGCGCAAAATTAATGCAATGAACAAACAACCCACCTGAGCCATCAACATGGATGACATGCTCAGTCCCGCTGTCAATCCACCTCTTGCTCATGCCAACCCCCACCAACGCTTCCTCGCAAATTTTCCTAGCGGGGGATGGTTCAGCAGATAACTTCTTAACCCACGCGCCAGATGGATTCTTAAGAACGTCATCATCCGCGGGCGCGGAAGTAATCGCGCGCATAGTCATGCGGATGGGAATCACACCAGCCTTGATATAAAAGAATTTTTCAGCCCAGTCATGAAGACTTTTGAAGGAAACAGTGCAGCACTTAACCTTCTGACTGCGCGGTGTGAATGAGAACCAAGAATCTTGGATTTTCGGCTTATAAAAATATTGAAAGCGCCGAGAGGTGGGCTCCTCGCGCTGAGCTTTGCACATGAACTCAAAATGAGTCATGCGCACTAGTCCACAGGGATGAACCTAAGATATATGAATCCCGTAAAACTGGAGGAGCGCACCTATAAACCTCGTCATTGGAAGACGAAGATTACAGTGGGTGAAAAAATGAGAGTATAAAGAGGTGGTTTGCCCGGTCGCCGGGAGCAGACAGCCATACTCAGGGAGAAAACCCTGAGAGGCGACAAGCTTATCAAAGTCAGATTGTTTCAACTTGCAGGGAATCTCATCCCATCTCTTCACCGCCTTGTTCTTCCCTCCCTCCTCCGACGAGGCCTCGGCAATCCGTTTACCCTTGCCGGTCTTCTTCAAAGTAGACATAACCACTGATTTTACACGGCCTTTACTAGGGGAAATTGTGGTGTCTGGGTTATCAGACATACAATTGCGAATCGAACAATATGGTTACTTTAAGCACGGAAATCTGGAAGCAAAGATAATGGCTCTTAATCGGAATGTAAATTGAAGAAGCAAAAGCTCTGAAAATGACAATGGAGATGAAGAAAAAACCGTTCAAAAGGTTTGGTTTTATAGGCCCAGGGGAGAGAAAGAGAAACAAGTAATAATCAGATCTACGCTCATGCGCCCCCACGCGCAGGCGTAGGCCAACATAAGCGCGACACGTGTTCCTGACACAGTATGAGGAGACGTGAAAGGAAACTGTAGCACCTCGAGCACGCGAAAGGTCTGACACATAACGTCTCCATCTCTGATGCATGTCAGCATCAACCAACCACGTGCATTGACGTTTCGTTTTAACCAAAGGGATAGAATTTCGCGCAACGCACATATGAGAAATGAAAAAGAAAAGACAAACCCTGTTAAAAGAGCAAACTATTAAGTCTAATATCTATCTTACCTCGCTCGCGCGAGACAAGACACACATTAGACTGGGGGGCTTGAAGGGGTATGCACCCGCCTTAACATCGAGCGGGTCGGGTCAACCTACAAGATATAGACAAGAGGCTTGAAATCAGGATGTCATGAAGACACAAAGCCAAAACCTATGCGCGTGGCACATATCACATATGCTCACGCATCACATATGCTCACGCATCACATATGCTCACACATCACATATGCTCACGCATATCACATCTGCGCGTGGCGCATATCACATATGCTCACGCATATTACATATGCTTACGCATATCACATGCTCACGCATATCACATCTGCGCATGAAACATCTGCGCGTGAGAATAAAGAGAAGACCTTGCGCATCCCCGGGATAGGCGCATAAAGGACAACACAACAAATGAGACAATAGTCTAATCCAAATCAGGATAAGGACAACCATGATTGTACTCATCAGACAACCTTCCAGAAGGTATCTTTTAAGGAATAAAGAATGTGCTAATGTTGACAGCTGCCAATGAAGGGTGGACAACTCAGCAAAACCCATGTGCCACCACGTGATGGCACATGGGTTAGGTAAAATACCTTGGTCAGAGAATAATCAATGAAAAAGCACCAGGTTTCCTAAGTACACGTGGCGCGAAGCCATAGGAGGAGGCCAAAAAGGCCCTAATTGGGTCTGAGCCCAATCATTGGAAACCCTAATACTATAAATACCACACCACCTCCACAGTTGGGGTCAAGCAAGAAATATATTCTGAATCCTTTACTCATTTTCACATTCTTATCTTCTCCTGCAACATCTTATTCTCACACCGGAGGGTTACCCCAAAGAGGACCCCTCTGTCCCTTTCTGAGGGGTAAGCTCACGGTGCTGTTCGTTTTGTAGGTGGAAGAACTCGTATCTCGGAAAACCATCGGTGATATAGCACACTCATACCCGAGGAACGTAGATCGAATACAAGTAAGTCGATACACGTTTCTTCACACAGAACAGTTGTTGATGAAGCATGTTATTCCCGAGTGCGTAATATAGCACAATTGAGTTCGAAATTAGTGAGTTGCTGCTGCACTTCTAAAACAACCTAATCTACAACCACATATGCACTTCTCTAACATATAAGTATGGTTACAACATGATCTGCAAGGGGCAGTTTTGGAATTTTGCCATTGACGTTAATATTGTTGCATAAACCAACATTTAATAGTTGTTTGCAGGGGCGTTTTAGTAGTTCGTTGTTGGTGTAAGTTTTCTACAGATTGTATGGGTTGCTGCTGCAAGATTATATAAGCTGCTGCACAGGTCTTTTGTTTGGGTAGTTTACTGCTGCGTGAAGCTGCTGAAATGCGTGTAATGGGCCCGAACATATAAGTGTTCTAGTACATAGCTGCTGACCAAACTGTTTGCTGCTGCAACGGTCACTTTTGTAATTTTGGAGTTGATTTCAGGGGGATAAAATGGTCAAGTTGCTGTCGCTGCACAATTTTGTTTATAAGGGCACATTGGGGATGATTTTTGTTGTTAAAACGTGCTATTAATATGCCAAAAGTGTTGTTAAAAACTATCGTTAACTAGCTGATTATTTGTTGTTAATGAGCTGATTATTGCTGATTAAAATGTACCGTTAATGAGTTGCTTACTTTCTGAATTAACGTGCTGTTAACGAGCTGATTGTTTGCTGATTAAAAAGTGATGTTAATGAGCTGCTGAAATGCTGATTTTAGTGCTTAAATTGTGGATAAGTTGCTGATTAACGAGCTTCATTCAAGCTGCTGATTTTAGTATGTTCCTACTGCAGCTGTTGCAAAACAGTTTCATCAGAGGCAGTTTCGTCTTTTCAATGTTGTTACAAGTGTTTTGGTGCAAAAAGGATAAGTATTTTGATGCTCCGAGCACATAGTTTTGACCTCGAGCACGTAATGTTTTACCCCAAACTAATAATCTTTCGAGCACACTTTGTTTTGACTTAAAAAATTAGAATGGTGTCTCAAGCACACCTTTGCTCACGAGCATGCTTGTGAAGAAAAACCTTCATGATTACTCACTTCCTATCTTTTTACTCTCGAGCACACTTCTTACTCACAAGCATCACTATGGCCTAGCATGCTCGTGAAGGGAAATATGTGTGCTCGTGAACAGAAAGTTTGTGTTTGTGAAATATTTCAAGTTTTTGGAAGAAATTTTTGGATATTTGATGCAGTTGACTTTCAAAGTCAAACATGCCAGGATGAAGAAAGGAATGTATACTCGGCTATCCGTTGACTTTTTGACCATGTGTTCTACATGAAAGATGTTTTCCCATGTATGATTGACTGTTTGGAAGTGATTTTTCTGGTCAACTTGGCCGTTGACTATGTCGGGTAAACGAGGGGTATTTTGGTCATTTTTGAAGATTTTTGAACAAAAATTGGGCAAAATTCACCTAAAATTTCACAACTTCAACAAGGTGCTTACAAGAACAAGATGTTTGATTTTCCGGATCATCTTGAGTCGACCAAGTCAAAGATTGTTGAAATTAAAGAGTCTCATGTTTTCACCCGCACTTGATTTGAAGACACGTTTGTTAAAGATAACTGCAATGAAATTGGGGGAGTAAAATTCTTTGAATTTCATTGCAAATTGGTTGCTTTAAATCAAGTAAAAGACTCAAGTTAAGGAATAGTTGATCTAGATAAATAATCCAAGGTTTTTCAGAGATGTGGAGGATCTTGATGACGTAATCGGATGGAATCTGCCGTCTCAACATCCACACCACAAACGGGAAAAATTGAAGATTATTTGATGATAACAGTAAGTGTATTTCCTTTTATGATGACCTTGTTACGTGATGTTGATCATTGACTTTCAAAGCCGCTTAAAGTGCGTTGGAGAATTTCAAGGGAAGACAACGGGTTATGAGTTAATCATGGAAGTAATTCGATGGCATCCGTTTAAGGGGGAGATTGTTGGGTCTTATATTTTAGACCGACGCATCGAATTAATATGTGGGTGAAAAATATATTGTTTGGTCTCAACAAAGGGTGGATGGATTGAAGACCAAGTCATGCTAGACTAGGATAAATAGATGTTTTTATTAATTTGTCTAGCATTGAGTGCATTGTGTATTTTGATTGAGATCTAAGGTTTTATCCCTATGAGAGAGTCTCCTCCCCGGAATGAGTTCTTCCAGGGTGGATGATATTTCTTGTATGTGTATGTACGAATGTATATATGAGTCATTCATATTTATGAGAATCATTCGATTAACGATTTCATACTACTACATCTATATAAAGATGAGATTATTAAAAAAAATACAAATTTCCATAATGATGTGGGGATAAAAGTATGTGCATTAAGCGTCTAATTTCGTGTGTTTTAATTAGTTAAATATTGTGAACACGAGTACTTCGAGTGCGTTTTGTGGTTACCGGTGTGCGGAGCTTAACGAAGCTTAAAGGCGTGAAGTTGGAGCATTCATGATGTAGTGGAAATGAAATTAATGATGTATGATATGATAGAGAATTGAAATACGAAGACGTGGCCGCAAATGGGGAGGAAAACGGAGTTGAAATGAAGATTTTATGAAGAAAACAGTGTTTTGGCCTGGCAGTGACCGTAAGGCAGAGTCCATCAACCGTAGCTTATGGCCTGATCTGACGGAAAAGGGGATTTTGGTGATTTTCTTCTATATATAAAGCCATTAAACCCCAAGGTCGAATTCATTCAATATTAAGTTAGTGGTGGGACTCCTTAGAGGCGATATTACACCATCACAACACACTCTAATCACTAAATTAATCAATGAAATCATTCCTCAACACAACCATCAAGAACATGAAGATCGAGATGCTAGGCTAAAGGCTTCATAACCATCTCCGGGTGTAGGGTTGAGTTGCATGTTAGGTTTTGTTATTCTATACTTCAACTTTGGATTTATAATTGATCAGTCATTCGGTTGATCAATTCTTTGTGTTTGCTTTTGTGTTTAAACGGTTTTTATTAATTGATTACTTAATCTTTTGTTAGTTAATTGATTTGTGGTCATCAACAATTAGGATTAAGTTCTTTCGTCATTGACCCGTTTATCATTAACCATATTATTGATTTTGTGTTTCAACAAGTAAAATCGATTATCAAATAGATTTTCATTTAGCCGTGTCAACTGTTCGGATTCAGTTCTGACGATCAACAGTCAATCGTTAAGTCTTTTGATTACATATCTTATAAGAAACCGTCCAAAGAAGTTTATCAATTCCTTAACTTGCTTGAAAACCCGAACCCTAGAGTTTGGTTATTTTTATATTATTGTTTACAAACTAATCAACTAAACTGCTTGACATCGTCTGTCCATTTTAACTATTTTTATAATAAAACTTGAGTTTCAGTTGCACTTTCCACTGATTCCTTGTGGATTCGACACATTACTTGCCATAGCTAGTAAAGGTATTTTATAAATGTTTTTGATTGTTCTTTCGACATCGATCACATAATATTATAACTACATAATGGTAATTATATATATACATAAAATTATGATGACAAATATAAGTGATATATAAAAATTAAAACTACGAAGAAAATAATAACAAATTAGTTAACAACATAATATATTAGCTGAGCCCAAGTCAAAATGAGCAAAGCTTGAACCATTTTTAACTCAAAACGAGCCAAAATCAAGTATAGTTGCGCTCGACATTAACTCGAGTCGTTTTCACCTCTACTTTTGACATCAGGAGTGGATAAAGATTAATATTATTATTATAGCCAAAATCTTAAATAATAATAATAATAATAACTACTAAAAAGCCAAAATAAAAAGTCTCAACGCCACCTTCTGCTGGACCCCTTTTCTTCCTTGGCCATGTATCTCTGATTCTGACTCTGACTCTGACTCTCCCACCTGTTCGCAGACCGTGGACCCGGTTTCTGTTAATAGAAAATTTAGAAAATTCACGTCTCCGACAATTTTCAGCTTGTTGATTGATTTTATGTCCTCTATCTCACTCTTAACCGTGGACCCGGTTTCAGGCACCCAAATTGATGTAAACGAAATCAGTTGATCAAGAAGTCAGTGGTAAATGTTTCCCCGTCCACTACAAACCAGGTACATAAAAAATTACCTTAAACTAGTTTTACTTATATTGAAATATCACGTTTATTCATTTCATATGTGGTCCAGAGGTTTTAATGTTTTTCTTAAGATGTAAATTAATCACTTTTGAGTGGCACTTAATTCAATTAGTTGGGGTAAAAATTATAACTAACTAAAAAAGAAAAAAAATAATTTAAAGGTGGTAGAGAAAATAGTTTGGTTTGTGTTAAATGTTAATAAAAATTAGTTTAATGAGAATAGTACTCCCTCATCTGACTATAATAAAAAAATAATTCTTGAGGTAGATTATAAGAAATCGATATGAATCAAAAAATAGTAACGTTACTCCCTCATATAATGTTAAGAGTTTGCACTTCGTTAGACACCATACCTGTGTATAAAAATATCATAGATGGTGAGACCATCGTTTCGGGGAATGAAAAGTTTGAGCTCGGTTTCTTTAGCCCAGGTGGTTCGAAGAACCGATACCTGGGGGTATGGTTTAAGAACACATCTCCTCCTAGGGTTATATGGGTGGCGAACCGGGAAACTCCCCTTACAAACACAATGGGCATGGTCAAGTTGGACAACCAAGGGATCCTATCTATTTTTAATGGTGCTGGTAAGACCATTTGATCATCCACCTCCTTTGTTTCCTTCACAAATAGCCATCCCGTAGCACAACTTTTGGATACGGGTAATTTGGTAATTAAGGATGCGAGTAATGTCATTTGGCAGAGTTTTGATTACCCTGGAGATACCTTGATATCAGGAATGAAATTGGGGAAGAATTTCATAACAGGAAGAGAGTTGTACTTGACATCATGGAGGAGTGCAGATATCCACAATTTTACATAAAGAGAAGTTCTGTTATTGAAACAGGAATTCGGGCCGTATGATGGTAGAGAGTTTGCAGGCTTGCCAAAGTATACGCATACCTCTATTCATATGTGCATATTAGATATGGTTGCCCATCAAAAGGAGAAGTATTTCCGGTATAATTCTAATCTCACAAGAATTTCATTCAACTCTACTCTGAATCCTAGTGGCAAGCTTGAGATCTCACGGCTAAATAACCAGAACCACAAATGGATGCAAGATCACACCATACCAGCAGATTATTGTGACAACTATGGTTTATGCGGCCCTTATGGAAGCTGTAATACAGCCACTTTTCCTACTTGTAAGTGCTTGAAAGGATTTGATAATTGGACTAGTGGATGCACACGTAGCAGAGCCTTGGATTGTGGGCCTGAAGAGGGATTTCTAAAGTTTTCAAGCATGAAATTGCCAGACACAAAGAACGTGTATTATTTCAGCTTGAGTATCCAGGAATGTGAGGTAGCGTGCAAGGATATTTGCTCGTGCACCGCCTAGGCAAATCCAAACACGACCACGGGTGGAGTTGGACGCTTGCTATGGTTTGGAGATTTGATTGACGTACGAGTGTACTCACAAAATGGGCAAGATCTTCATGTTAGGTTGGCTGCTATCAAATTATCAGGTATGCTAGTACAAGTACCATATAATGCAATTTACTGTTAGTAAAAAAATGACACATGACTCATTAAGTACCGAAGTTAACATGGTCTCCCAATATAGATGGAAAAGGGCGCTCATCTTGGTCATATCAAGTTCATCATCTTTCATGCTTCTGTTTTCGGTAGCATATGTTTGCATAAAGAAAAATAGGAAGTCTCGCATGAAAGGAAGAAGTAACTGGTATGCCCTTCATAAAAAGAACACAGATGTTCAAATTGAATATCTGGATGAGCTGCCTTTTTTTAACCTACATAAAATAGCAAAGGCTACAGATAATTTCAGCATCAATAATAAAATAGGAGAAGGTGGCTATGGTCCTGTTTACAAGGTAACTGATTTTCAATCTCTAAAGCATTCGGGTATTATCAGTTTTAGAAAAGATTACCTTGTTATATTAGGGTGTGTTGGAAGATGGTCAATAAGTAGCTATAAAGAGGCTATCAAAAACATTCACACAAGGGCTTGATGAATTCAAGAATGAGGTCATATGTATTGCAAAACTTCAGCACCGGAATCTTGTGAAGCTTCTTGGATACTGCGTGCATGGAAATGAAATGATTTTGATTTATGAATACATGGCTAATAAAAGCTAGGACAAAATTCTATTCGGTTTGACTCACTTCTATCTCAATGCACATGTCATTTATTGGAGGTAGCAATGCTGTTAAATTCCTCAACAGACATTAAATTATTATGTGGTTATCTTCCCACAGATGAAACCAGAAGTTTAATGCTTGAATGGCCTAAACGTCTTAATATCATACATGGGATAGCTCGAGTTATTCTATATTTACCTCAAGATTTCCGTCTTCAAATTATCCATAGAGATCTCAAGGCAGGTAATATTTTGTTGGACAACGACATGAACCCAAAAATATCTGACTTTGGTCTTGCTAGAAAGTTTGCAGGATCTGGTATTGCTGCTATAACCAAAAAAGTGGTTGGGACATTAAAACTATGATTTATTAGAACATATTTTCCATTAATTTTCCCAGACATAAAGAGAGAGAAAAAAACAGATTGCTAATTTCAATTTATTCCGTTTACTTTACTGCAGTGGATACATTTCACCAGAGTATGCGGTTCACGGGAGATTCTTTGTAAAGTCAGACGTATTTAGCTTTGGTGTTTTGGTGTTGGAGATAGTGAGCGGTAAGAAAAAACAGAGGATTCTCTCATAAAGATCATAATGACTCGAATGAAGGTCATCAAAGTGGCGCCTTCGCCGGGAACTTAGTGCGCTTAGTGTTTTTGTGGGATTTGATTTTCGTGTTTATTTTAGTATTAGTTTTAATTTTAATTTAGTTTATATTTTATTTTATTTTATTTTATTTTCCCATTTTACGTGGGGTGTGTTGATTGTGTAGTAACAGTTTAGTGAATCAGCAATGGAGAGTAGGATTCGAAACTAGAATCAAAACTGAAACCAAAACCCACTCAATAAAGACAATGCTTTCCACCCAAATAACAATAACAACCATGATCTGCCCCGAAAACGACCCAAATCCACCAATAAATTCCAAGGAGCAACCAAACCCGAACAAATCATCTCGCTTATCCAGAAATCAAAACCGAAACAACAATCAACCCGGACCATCAACCCCACATAATACGCCCAAACATATAAGGTAAAGATTATGTCAGTACATCGTGGATGAAGAAGAAGACGGGGAATGGGATGAATCAGATCAGGGTCAGGATGGAAGTAATGGGGGAGGATTGGAGGATTAGGCAGAATAAGGGGTCTGAGCCGGTAATGGAATTTAATGATGGTTGGGATGAAGAGGTTGAAGAACCATGTGTTGGGTTCGTAGGCCTTGTTGGCCCGGTTTATTATATGAAGTCAAAAGAGGAGACGGGTGTGGGCGGTCGGGCCCAAGCCCGGCCCGGTTTAGATTTCTTGCATAATAATTTACTAACCCTAGTTCAGTCTCTATATAAACAACATTATGTACTTGTAATATTTGGTCACTCAATAAAGATATACCTAGTTGCCACCCGTGGACGTAGGTCAGTTTAGACCGAACCACGTTAAATCCTCGTGTTCGTTTATTGCTTTCGTGTCGTGTTCGGTTTCGTGTGTGCGTTTAATCCTAACAAGTGGTATCAGAGCTTAGGTTCAGATCACGCGAAGAACACGTTGA
The DNA here is from genome assembly GCF_021521415.1 of Bidens hawaiensis. Classification (NCBI taxonomy): domain Eukaryota; kingdom Viridiplantae; phylum Streptophyta; class Magnoliopsida; order Asterales; family Asteraceae; genus Bidens; species Bidens hawaiensis. Next base: position 621,651 of record NW_027491058.1, on the reverse strand, counting down.
TCCAGCCGCCGCCACCCTACTGCGCTAGGGTTCCGCCGCCGCCTACGGTTTTCCGATCGCCGTTAGGGTTTCCGCCGTCGTTTCGCCGCTACTAAACCCAGCCCGCGCGATCTGCGTTTTTTTTGTTGGTTCCGTTTGAAAGCTGTAAGCATCGTATTGTTCGATTCCAGGTTGTCTCTTTTGTTTCCGCTAGTGGCGTTTGAACAGAGAAGAAAAGAAGGGTTTGTATTATTATTTTTCTCTTGAGATTCATGCCAGACTAGGAAAAGACAAGGAAAAACAATATTATTTTGTTGACAAGGGAGTTCAATGGCCACCAACTTTATCCAGATTGTTTAATTTTTTGAGAGGGCCTAGCACTTTAGACAATAAACAATTATTTGGGTAAAATTCATATATTTTCTTTGGGACGAGATCATATTTTGCAAAGTACGAGCCAGGAACGCGTTAATCAAGATCCTATTTTAGTTGAATAATCGTTGTCAAGTCAGAAGAAGCGTTAAAGAAACGGAGAACCAGTGCCAACCGCGTTTGTCAGGTTTATCGTTTCAGTTTAAAGTTTCGGTTTCTGATTTACAGTTCGTATTTCCGCTGCGGTTTAAATAGGTTGATTTTTTAACAGAGTTCAGTAGAACAATCGTTAAGTTCAGGCTCGTGTTGCTGTGTCTGTCTCTGTTTTATCCAGTTTTTCGTTTTAGTCATTGCCATGGCAGAAGACGGAAAGGTTTCGATACAGAAGTTTGACGGACAGAAGTTTGGTTGGTGGAAGATGCAGATTGAGGCACTACTTTGTCAGAAAGACTTGGATTTAGTGTTTGAGGATGAAAAACCAGAAAAGTTGTCAGAAGCAGATTGGAAGAAGTTAGACAAGAAAGCTAGGGCTTGTATTACATTGTCGTTGTCGGAAGATGTGGCGTTTAACGTCATGAAAGAAACCACAGCCCGTGGTATGATGGACGCACTATCCAACATGTATGAGAAGCCTTCGGCAGCGAATAAAGTCTATCTTATCCGAGAGCTAGTGACAACAAGAATGAAAGAGGGTGGGTCAGTTACAACTCATATCAATAATCTTAATTCGATCTTGTCCCGCTTAGTGTCAGTTGACATTAAGTTTGATGATGAAGTTCAAGGCCTCTTGTTATTATCCTCTTTGCCCGACAGTTGGTCGCAAACAGTGACTGCAGTTTGTAGTTCGTCTACAAATATTACTTTCGATGGGATTCGAGATCTGATTCTGGGAGAAGATTCAAGACGCAGAAGTTCAGGTGAATCATCAGGCAATATGCTAGTCACAGAAGGTAGAGGTAGGGGAAAACAGCGAGGCAGTGGGAGCAGGAAGAGGAGTCAGTCTAAGACTCGTAAGGATATTGAATGTTGGGGTTGTAAAGAGAAAGGACACTTCAGGAATCAGTGTCCGAATGGTAAGAAAGAGGTGAACGTTACAGAAGACGACACAGATGACGGGGTCAGTAGTGATGAGGCTTTGGTTTGTAGTGTTGAGAGTAGCGTTGATGCTTGGGTGATGGATTCTGGTGCATCGTTTCATGCCACTCACTGTAGTGAAACGATGAAGAATCTTAAATTTGGGGATTTTGGAAAGGTTCGACTAGCGAATGATGATATTTTAGAGGTTACGGGTATGGGAGACGTTGATTTGATAACTTCAGCCGGTACTTCTTGGACTTTGAAAGACGTGAGGGTTATTCCAAGTTTGAAGAAACGTTTGATTTCAGTTGGGCAGTTGGATGACCAAGGGCACGATGTTAAGTTCGGGAATGGGCAGTGGAAAGTAGTCAAAGGGAATCTCGTTGTTGCTCGTGGAAAGAAAATTGGTTCATTGTATATGGTCGGCATGTCATCGAAAGGAGTGGATCCAGTTTTGGTGAAAGACAAAATCCGGTTCACAGAATCTCGTGGGCAGAAGAAGGTTCGTTTTGCAAGTAACAAACCCAGAGCCAAAGTGAAGATTCAGGATGAACGAGCTAGGAAGGTTAAATCAGTTGGGGGACATCGTGACAGTGGGAGCACAGGTCGTGTTTCAGTTACAGTTCCAGGTCGACAGTGGATTAAGAAAACCAGTATTCCAGCTGTAAAAGTCTCTCCAGTGAATTACTTGCTGAATATGGAGAGTGTTTGTTCTCAGAGTATCTCGGGATCCGGTAGTTTGTTTCAGTGGGAGCCGGTAGGGACAGAGAACGGGTCAGGGGCAGTTTTAGCTGTGACTGACGTGTTGGAGCTCCGGGGAGCTTCAACGGGCTTTCAGGTTAATTGATGAGAAGGCGGTGGCAACTAGAAGAAGTTTAATGTTCAGATTACAGAAGTACAATCAGGAGTGCAGACGAGAGTACTCAAGGCCTCCGAGTGGGAGATTGTTGGGTTCGTAGGCCTTGTTGGCCCGGTTTATTATATGAAGTCAAAAGAGGAGACGGGTGTGGGCGGTCGGGCCCAAGCCCGGCCCGGTTTAGATTTCTTGCATAATAATTTACTAACCCTAGTTCAGTCTCTATATAAACAACATTATGTACTTGTAATATTTGGTCACTCAATAAAGATATACCTAGTTGCCACCCGTGGACGTAGGTCAGTTTAGACCGAACCACGTTAAATCCTCGTGTTCGTTTATTGCTTTCGTGTCGTGTTCGGTTTCGTGTGTGCGTTTAATCCTAACACCATGTATCAGAGAGGTAAAGCGTTGTTGAATAGGAACATAAATGGTATTGAGAGGAACAAAGTTAACAGAGATGACAAAATCCAGGGAATTCAGGTCAACAGAGGTGAGGTGCTCTTGTTAATCAAGGGGGCGAAGGAAAATTTATGTAGCCCCGGTTCAGGGTGTTAATATTCGGTTCAGACCGGCCATTTCAGACGGTGCAACCCCAAAAATCCCACATGTGCGCATACCTGAAAAAAACATTTAAATCATGGCCGTCTTATATTAACATCATTTCCCATTTGCACGGGATGGCCTAAGAAGACCCCTATTCACATTTTTCTGATTTTTCGGCTAATTTTGGCTCGATTAGTGATGGTACGTTTGACAAGGATGAGGTTCAGTTATGGTTATTCTAGTTCTCATTAAAATACAAAGCAAAACACTAGTTTAACTCATTACCGATGTACAACATCATAAGTTGGGCTGGGATGATGGTTGGATGAAGATGTTAAAGAATGAGGGGTTTGAGCCGGTAATTGAATTTAATGATGGTTGGAATGAAGAGGTTGAAGAACCAGTGAATCAGAGAGGTAAAGGGTTATTGAACAGAAATGGTATTGGGAGAAAGAGAGTTAACAAAGCCGACAGAATTGATAAAGGCCATGGAATTTAGGTAAACAGAGGTGGTCCGGTTAATTAAGGGGTGAAGGAGAAATTATGTAGCCCCGATTCACGGTGTTAACAGTCGATTCAGATCAGCCATTTCAGACGATGTATCCTCGATATTCCCACAGGTGCGCATACTTGGACAACAAACATTTAAAACATGGTCGTCTCACATTTACATCGTTCCCCATTTTCACGGGATGGCCTCGGACGACCGTATTTTTATTTGTCTGAATTTTTGGCTGTTTGTGGCTCAATTGGTGATGGTACGTTTGACCAGGATGAGGTATGGTTACGGTTATTCCAGCTCTCATTGAAAGACAAAGTAAAACACTGGTTTAACTCGTTACCTATGTACAGCAGGTGTTCCTTAGCAAGTACTATTCATAGTCGAAGACAAACGAGACCCAAATTGAGATTCATCATTTTCCACAATTCCGGGAGAGCCGTTTCACGAGACATTTACCTGTTTTAAACAGATGATCAGAAAATGCCCGCACCACCAGATCTATTGTGGGAATTGGTAAAGTTCTTGTGGATGGGTTAACATACGAAGACAGATAGCCCTTAAAAGCCTCATGTAATGGTCAACTGTTAAACCAACCGAAAGAAGACGACTGGGACTATCTTGAGTTTATGTGTGAAGATTCTAAGTTAGAGGCAGCAGCAAAAAGAAGAAGGAAACAAGGGAACATCATATCGGTAAAATCAGTTGTAAGTGAGTTGGACAGAATATCAGAGTTGGAACGGGAACTAGGGTTGTTAAATAAGGGTAAAAAGAAAGAAGTTAGTAAAGTCAGGGTGAAATTCCCGTATCGTGAGGATTGTGGTAAACTCGTGCACAAGGCAGAAAACTGCCCCGAGTTTGATGATGATGAAGAGGATCCCGATAAGGAGGCTAACTACGCTTACGGGGATTCCAAAGGCCAGGGGTTTGACTAACACATATCACCCCGGTCCGAGGAATCACCCAAACTTCATATATGGTAATTCTTCGGGTCAGTCAAACCCGAATTTTCAGGGGTCTAACCAGAATAAACAACATGGTAGTTACCGTCAAGGTGGTTATCAGCAGGGTTCGTATAATAAGAATAGCAGCCGGGGTTATTATAGAGATGGTTATTAGGGTAACTGTTCATCAGGTGGCTAGAATTAGGACCAACAAAAAGGGTCCTAGGGTAAATTAGACAAGTCTATACACTCGAAGTTGGATGCTTTGCTAACGATAGTGACAGATAATTAGAAAGACACTCGGAAACAGTTCGAGTTACGAGACAAATCTTCAGAAGCAATGGCAAAACAGATCGGTCAGTTAGCCTCTAACATGGCTAAGTTGTAGAAAAGTGTGGATCAGTTACCAAGCGATACCACAGTCAACCCACAACACTTCAGCTCGAGCTTGAAGATGCATATCAATGCGGTAAGTCTTTTACATAACTTTGAAGATTTCTAGTCTTGAAGTTGATTTATCACCACGTTTTATTGAGGGAGTGGTGGAAGATGTTAGTAATGAGAGTGATTGTGTTGGTCAAAATGAAAAAAATTCCAAAACAATTCAGAATTAAAAACAAATGAAACATCTTTTAATGAAAATTGTTCATGTGATAAATGTTTAATGGGTAAATTAACTAACATAAGGTAAAAAATAATATCACCCCAACTAAACTCCAAGACCCAGGAGTGCCACTTATATCAATCCATATTGGAGAAATTAACACGGATCAGGCAGTTCTAGATCTTGGAGCATGTGTTAGTATCATGCCCGGTAGTTTATATGATCAATATGAATTTGGTCCGTTAGAAAGGGTAAACACCATCGTGGCATTGGCGGATCAAACTCATACACTCCCTCGGGGCATGGTGACTAATGTAATGGTTCAGGTGGAGGAATTTTGCTACCCAGTTGACTCTCTTGTACCTGACTATACTAAACGTGTGAATAATACACAATCACAAGTCATATTGGGTAGGCCATTCCTTGTCATAGCACATGCAGTACTTGATTCTGTTAAGGGAGTATTGGGAATCAAGTGTGGAGACTGTGATAAACGGTTATCATTGTTTGAAAATGTTACTAACCCTCTTGTTAACAAATATGTATCCTTGAGCAAGGATCACACGAAAGAGGAATGTTTCATGACTGTCGAGAATGAGCTAAAGGGTAGCATGGAGGTGAAAGGATAGAATGAGATATTGCATGGGGTAAGAGATGTCGAGGAAGCAATATCAAGAAAGAGAAAGAAGACGAGAAAGAAAGAGGTAAAGAAACCACCTGAATGTGATGAAAAAAGGAGGTTGGCAATGTTTGGGCCGGTTTCTAGCGTGCTAAACGGTTGGGAGCAACCGGTTGAGGAGGAGCGTGCAAGTAACTAGGAGGCTTCACAGGAGCGGGCCAGCCGCCCACCTTGAATGTCATAAAATTTTCAAAAGGGTGGTAATTGTACATTTTTGTATATTTTTATTTTGCATTTTGTTTTAGTTTGTATATTACTAAATGTATTTCAAGCGTACCATCATAGCAAAAGTTAAGTGTGGGGATACCACACTGAAAAAATTGGAATTTTGATATGTTCGATAAGGTTTTTGATAGAATACGAGGTTTCAATTAAGCTACCCAGAGTGCTTTCGTGTGCTTTTTGTTGTGGTTAATCCAGGTACGTGTATATTTTGTTGTATTTGGAACATTGTGGGTGTAGTTCACTTTAAACCCTCATGAGACCTCATTCGTCCACCCAGGCGGGGGGGGGGGGGGGGGGTTGTTAAGGGCTTGTTGTATACGCTAAATGCAATCATGATTCCTACGAAATTGAGTTAGGTTTTTTTAACATTCTAACTTGTTTAACAAAATTTATTATGAAACTAACTAATTTGGCTCAGTAATTGTTTTATTAAAATAATAAAACAATAAAAAATTCAGTTTTGCAAAACTTTTAAAAGACCTATGTCATACACTTGTGAGAAGCTTGCTTCTACACGTCTCGAGATTTTGCAGATTTGGTTATGGTATTTGGTGGAGAGGAGTGTTCATGAGAGTTTACGAGCCACGTTTACATTGCATTATCCTTCATATCAGGTGATTTCTGTTTCATAATTTATTTTGTTATTTTAGTTTGAGTGTTAGAAGTGTAATTGTAGATTTTAGTGTCAGAATCATCATATTAGAGCCCTGGTTTTAAAGTGTTAAATGGTCAATTTCAACGCCGTCCTCCAAATGTTCTTTAAACGGTTTATATTTTTAACATTGAGGACAATGTCAACCTCAAGTGTGGGGATGTGAGAAAATTGAAATTATAGCCCGATAGTACCTCGAAGAATGTTCGGAAACCAAAGATGTTAACTGGTAAATATTGTCATTAATGCCAAGTTATAGGCTTCTGGTCATCGTTGGTCTTCAACTTCTCGATAGTTTTCCTAACATTTTTTTTTTCAAAAAGAGAAATTGAAAATGGGGTCATTTAGGCGGGGATAACGAGTCAAGGGGACACGTATTCATGTTTCATATTAGCAGCCCATATTTTCATTCATATTGTGAGATATCCCCCTATACTAAATACACATGGTATATAATAAAAATCAAACATGTCATATGATGATTTGAGGGTTACCGGTATCTTTCACAGAATTAGAACTCGCTTGTCATATGCTTATCGAGATCTTAATACCACCACCTGTATGGAGATTAGGACTTTAGAAAACCCATACATACAGTTTCCCCCACTAAATAAAATTCCTCACCTGACATTTTTACCCTGGGTACCAATTTGGACCTTATTCCTTTTAATTTGTTAACCCCACATTACACGCCATTTTATCCTTGGCCTTCATTTTTTTTACATGTGTGATGAAATCCAGTTTGTTATCGAGATGTATATAGTCAGAAGGAGATGTATATAGTCAGAAGAGTTGTAAATATTTGAATGTTAGAGTTGTTTATATTTGTTCAGTGTATTGTTGATGTTAAAAAAATCAGAAAAAGGCAAAAAGAAGTTATTAGTTATGTTTCAGTCGTTGTAAATACCAGTTTGCTTGTATCTGAGTGTTTGTTTGTTTATTGTTTTAACTGGTTTTCATCCACCCAAGTCGCTAAATATGCCCAATCCGCACCTAAATCTAAGCCTTAGCAAAACCCTTAATCCGAGTCTTTATGTAACCGGTGGGTTATTGGTGGAGATAAGACTGACCTGCAAGCATATTAAGTTGTGGCTCATATTTGGTATTTGAGGGCAGAGATTTATACTAGCACATATTTTGCTAGTCCAGATATTAAACTGAGAGGAGTGTTGATAGTGTGAGGGGTATGAACATGTATGCGTTAACCAGAAACAAAGTACACTCATCCGGGCGGCTCTATTGTTTTTTATAGAATCATTTAAATATGTTTAAGGGTTGTCAATCTAAAAAGTGTCAGTCTGGGAAACTGGGTATAACCTTAAACCTTAAGAGTATTTATGGTGATAATTGACATACCTATGATGGAGGTAGATGTTTACTTGAGGGCAAGTAAAAGATAAGTGTGGGGATGTGATGGTCAAGTATAATCATGTATATATATATATATGTTTTATTTCATGTATTTTAATAGTTTAGAGATGGCGAACACGATTACTTTGGGTTATTTTACGAATGCAGGCATTCTATGCTTAAGCGAGCTAATCCGGAGCCATTAGGATGATGAAAACAAGTTCCGAGATATAGGAAGCATAATAAAGTGAAGATGGATGTTATAGAATGATTTGGGAAGAGTTTGTATGAGAAACTTGAGGCCGATGATAAAACTAAACAAGATGGGTTGACAAAAAGCAACCGAGAAGTAAAACGAGCATATCATGGGCTACAAAATGAGTTACGAGGCCCATAATATATGAATTTTGGATTTCTCGATGAGAGTAATCTGAATATGATGTTATCTTTGGTCGCAAAACGAGACCAAATGTGTATGAGGCCATCGCAATACGCGATCGACTTAAAAACATGAAAAAACGGTTTTTGACCTATGTCTTCTATTTTACGAACCTTAAACCATTATTACAAATTTCAGTAGCTGTTAGGCGATTTTGGGTTCATTCCAGGGTTACCAATCATCTCTTGATGAATCTTAATGGTTTTCCTCATCATTATTGAAGACCTATCGATGACGATGCTCGGCTAGTCTTCTCGAATCACACCCGAGATGTAGAATATTGTATTTTACAGTTTTTCTCATCTGTCTAAGAATGAGTTATTTGTAATTTTTATTGATTAATCTATGAGTATTTATTTTTGGTATTACTGTGCACTCAGTCGGTTTAGGTTTATTTCGATCAGAACGATTAGTTTCCAGTGGCTATGATAATTGCTTATAGGGTTGTTTTGAATAGTTTGAATATGATGAAGCATACAATTGCCCTTAGTTGAGTCACAATAATAGGGACTATTTGATAACAAGTGTTGTGTGATAGCGATTGTTGATGCCTAAGGTTTGCCTAGTTAGTCAATCTAGTTTGATCTTTAACAATTATCTGTTTAGTGAACATGAGATTACTGATTATTTACTTGCTTGAACCCCGGGTGTGATTTGTCTTGTTTATTGATTGAACTTTGCTTAATTTACTTGTTTGATATTAAATCCAATCTTTTTCTAGTGTGATCAGCATTGTTAGTTGCTACTTCATAATCTTAGAAATATGTTGCATGTTACACTAACCACATACTCCTCGTGGTTCGACACCCTACTTAGCCTACCTTGCTTAGGTGATTAGGACTTGATTATAATTGTTTTTACTAGATAGCGACGATCTAGCATCACACCTGACGACTTGCTACATTAAACCTAACTTTTCCTTTGTATCTTTCCGATTGTCATTATAATGGAAATCTTTTGAGTTATATCGTTTGCTTATTCCTAATAGACTTTCTATAATTAGAAACTATCTATTAGTGGTTGTTTCCGCCGGCTACATTTAGAGGTCTTCACATATTTGTGTTTCGTGAGTGTTCTTGTTCGATTTCTTGTCCGGTCCTGACAGTATCACTCATTGACACTATTTAGGCTTATCATAACCTCATGCCCACTGGTTTAACTCTTAAAACAAATTATGACACAAAGTAATACGACTCATACACAGTTTCACTATTTTAGTAGTTTAAACATTTCGTCGAATACCATGCATGCATGAACTATTAATCACCATTTTTAAATCAAATTAGATTTCTATTCCCTATCATTATCAATGATGTCTACTCTCTCTAATCTCATAAGGTTTAGTTTATATACACATTCAAAATCTCTCTTTATTAAATCAAACTTCACCACATAACGTTAATTCACAAAATCTTATCATGACCATCTTTGCATTCACACCCTACTTACATATTTAGATCCCGTGTTACACACGGGTGGAAATATATAAAATTAATATATATATATGTGTGTGTGTGTGTGTATGTTATACATTTTAATGAACTGTAAACATCGGATAATCTTACTCTTACTATACTATTGAAGCAATACGAGATATCCACATGGCCTTGAACTAACATGTCCACATAGGCTTCCAAGTCATCCGATTTCCATCTATAAAATTGTCACATAACTCACTAATTAATGTTTTCTACAATCATCTTACTATACTATTAAAACAATATAAGATATCCACATGACCTTCAACTAACATGTCCACAAAAGCTTCCAAGTCATCCAGTTTTCATATATAGAATTGCCATGTAACTTATTAATTAATGTTTTCTACAATCATAACCTCACTAATTAATGTTTTTTATAATCATAACCAACCATTTCATTTCAAATGATTTATAAACCGATTTTGACAACAATTAATTATTTATAACTGATTTTGTGTTCTTATTTTTTTAGTATGACTATTTTACCAATTCAATGATTTGTATAGTATTTTCTCATTCCACCATTTATACATATTTTTCCTACATCTTGTGGTTTTGCAGAGAACATGGTAAATAATTCTTATGATATGTATACATATATAACGTTTGAAATATTTTCAACCCGTGTGAAACACGGGCCAATATCCTAGTCTAACATTATTAATATAAGGTATCACATTGTTTTAATTAAAAAAATCTAACATACAAAGACAAACAGAGAAACATAATAATTTAAAACATATCTCTAACTTATACCACATAACAATCCAAACTTCGTGACTTAAACCACAATTGCAATCCAAACACTCATACATCCGGTCCAAACGTTCATAAATAATTTCCCATAATCCAAAAAAATATTGATAATAACAAAGTCTCAAAATTTTAAAAATAACAATGAAGACAATTAGTTGCATTTATTACTCAATAAATGGTGATTACAACAATTTATTTAGAGAACCTTCTCCAATTTAGGAGTTAATATTTAAAATTAAATTGTTTATTAGGTGGATAATTTATATATAGAAATTGTATACTTTGCATACTATGTGGATAACCTAGCTAAATAACATGTGGAAAAGATGTGTTGTTTTAATAGTATAGTAAGATTAACTCTTAATCCATGACAAATGATAAAACCCATGAATCAAAAGTTACATTCAGTTAATATAGCATACAACTTACGGTTTTCTCCTCAAGATCAATAACCCTACTCCATGAATTTGCTAACACAAAGATAGAAAATACATACCTGTAACACTAGAGATCGATGGAAACTAACAAAATCACCCTTGAATCACTCGAACTTGCGACGTAGACGTCGCACCTGGTTATAATTTGATCAATCCCTTTTTTTTTGCTTTATTTCTCAAATACCCCTAAAGTCTAGTTTGCTTAAATAACATGTTTGGTCCACAAAAATTTTAATTTAATCCATAACACACTTGGTAATACAAGTTTGAGGAAACTCCTAAAACATTTAGGTAGCGTTTGGTATGCGGGAATGAGAGGGGAATTAAATGAGTCATTGTGAGTGAATGATAAAAGTTGTGTTAGGTTGGTCAATGGAATGGATCAACGATTACATAAGGAATCTCATTCCATCAAAATAATTCCTTCACACCCCCTCTTTTTTATTCCATTCTTCTTTCACGATGTTATTTTGACAACACCACTTGACAACCACCACCACTATCACCACCCCTACATGACCATCAGCTCTACCACCGCCACCACCACCTCCGTAGCCACCACAACCAATGTCATCATTGCAACCGACGTCACCCCCTAACCACCACCGCCATTAATAGTATCATTAAACAGACCACTACCACCAGGCCACTAGCGCTGCAGCCGCCACCGCCATCGTCGCCTGACCACCATCACCTGACATTATCGCCGGTCGCAAAACCACCCCCACTGCCATCATTGAAATTTTTAATTTGAATATAAGATTGTTTTTACCATTTCTATTTCATTCATGTGGTTTTTTGTAGCTACTAAACAACATAAAGTAATAACTCGTTCAATTCCATAGTTTAACTAAACGAGACAAAGAAATGACAATGATCAATTTGATTTCATATTGGTGGCGGCGGCAACGGTGATGGTGTTGGCGGTGAGGACGATGATGGTGGCGGTGACAATGCCAGTGGTCAGGTGGCCGTGGTGATGGTGACAATGGTGGTGGTAGCGTTGGTGGTTAGGTGGTGGTGGTGATGGAGACAATAGTGGTGACGCTGGTGGTGACTAAGGCTATGGTGGTGTTGGTGGTGGCGGCAATGGTAGTGTTGGTGGCAGCAATGGTAGTGCTGGTGGCAGCAGTGGTAGTGCTGGTGGCAGCAGTGTTGGTGGTAGCGTTGGTGCTAGGGTTGTAGTAGTTGTGGTGGTCAAGTGGTGGCAATGGTGGTAGTAGTGGTGGTGGTCGCGACAGTCATTGTTGTTGTCGGGTGGTGGTTGTCTGATGGTGTTATCTAGAGAGTATGGTGAAAGAGGAATAGAATGAAAAAAATAAAGGGCGGTGAGGAGAAATGGTTTTAATGAAATGAAATTCCTTATGTAATAGTTGATTCTATTCTATTTGCTAACCAAACACTCATTTTTCATTCCCTCACACTGACTTATTTCATTCTCCTTTCATATATACATACCAAACTCTGCATAAATGCTTCTCCATTTTGTGGTATTGGACACAAACAAGGCATATCAAAGTACATGGCAAATCAATATTTTATTTCCATGATTTTGTGTTAACGGTTAACCTTTTAGGAAACAGTTTATTTTTTTTAAAGATGAATTTCTTAATCCCTTGTTGGAAACCTTTTAGAAAACAGTTTTTTTTTGAAAGATGAATTTCTTAATTCCTTTTAGAAAATAGTTAACCTACATTGATTCCATACAAAGTGTTATGTTCTGAATTCTTTGACAAGGTTTTCTTCATATTAATGGGACCAGGAATCGAGCACATAAATTGTTCGTAACGGGGTGTATGAATAAGGTTTGATATTATATAATTCAACTCAATTTAAAACAAAGTATTAATATGATTTATGAATAGGTTGGAAATGATATTGTTTGACTTTCAAAGTCGTGTATGCTGGGTCAAAGTCAAGAATGCACCGTAACACCCCTCCACCACGAGGGCTGATATGCCACTTTTACACTATATGAATTCAATGCATAAATTCCATTAATGATAAAGCATTACACTTTTACAACAAATACAAAAATTGGGTATAGACATAAATCTTTAATTATCCCCTGAGCTTTGAATTAAATCTTCCTGTATGATCCTATAACCGAACTATATAAAGACAATATAAACACCTGAATAAAATCGACATTTACTCGGCGGGACAAATACTGTAACAATTATGTAGTGCCCTAATAATAACTAACAATTAATATACATGCACGTTCAACAAATCACATTCACTATATATTGTTAGGTGCGTTCACATTCACTTGGTCAATTCCTCACATTCACTAGACATCTTTCAGTGCATTAATAATCTTACACTTGGTTATATTCACTTGGTCAATTCCTCACATTCACTAGACATCTTTTAGTGCATTAATAATCATACACTCGGTCAATTTGTCACGTACATTTTTTCATCGCGTCATCATTGAGTGTATTATATATCTATGTATACAATAATTACAATTTGTTTGAGTAAGCAATTAATAACGAATTTGAATTCCCTATTATGATGTAGTGGGAATCCAAATCTGTGCAAATAAATTGAGTGTGTTGGGAAAAATGACCACTTAGCCACGAATGACAAACAAAAATTGCGGAAATAATCTTCGTTTGGCTAAACTTTTTCTCGACCCGATGAACCAATGAGGATGCAAACAAATAGGGTAATTAAAAGTAAATATGACACAATAATTTTTAGCTTGGAAAACCTCTCAAGGCGAGAGTAAAAACCACGGGACTACTAGAGCCGCTTCAAATCCACTATCACCAATAATGAACAATACAAAAAGTTCTTCTCTAGATAAAACTGGAGGCATACACAAATCATCATATACTTGGTACAAACTAACATCAAGTATATGGAATAAAACAAAGAGTAAGAAGTAACACCAGCAAGAAAAATAGCGGTCTCTTGAACGTCTCTTATCTCTTCACATAAACCCCAGAAAAATGAAGCACCAAAACTTTCTTTGTTATTGTCTTCGACAGCAGCTTCTTTTGATGACAGAATTAAATTCCACCAAAGAATTAATTCTCCTTATATACTTTTGAATATGTCGGTTAACATAAATTATACCTCGAAACCCTATTGATTTACTTGTTGAAAAAGTCAGAAAGCCCACAAAAGAATATCACCAACGAAAAATTATACCTCGAAACCCTATGATTTATCAAGGCTTGAAATCAATTTACTGCAGGGCCATCTTAGCTCGGCTTGCATAGTTGGCGACGGATTGGAGGCATTTTAAAATAATAAAAGAGAAATGGTATAAGTAAATGTAGGGTTTAATGATTGTGAAACCTAGAGTTATGAGAATAAGAATGTTAGTAAAAACCATTTTATACTTGCATCAAAAAATAAAAATGTATATATATTTATAAGTTTCAAACTTTTGCCATTTAAAAATTTGAGGTTTTGAGATTTTAAAATTTATATATATAGTCGGGAAATCGTACATGAAATCACTAGGGTTTGATATCCCGACAAATAAAGTTGTATAAAATAATAGGTGGAGTCGAACATGTGCACGTACCACCGCGTCTAATTATGTTGATGTGACTCAAATAACGATAATAACATATAATAAAAACGGAGATACAACGAGATGTTAAAAACAACTTGTATTTTTAACGCCAAAAAAAATATAAGGAGGCAACCGGAACGCTTGCATTCGACAACTTAAAGTATTGACATGTATAACACGATTCGTAGGCCTAGAAAACACACACTATAATTCAACCATCCCAGGTAAGTATATCACCTTCGATTCGTGGAATCTTTTTGTCAAATGGTCGTTTCATAGTGTTTCGCTTTCCATGATGGTTATAGATCCAATATAAATGCAACCTTTAAGGAGATCTTAAATAACGAGATCCAAATTAAGTTTGTGATCCATAAAACACAATATAAAAACTAATGTTTTGCGTTTTAAGGTAAGGATACATTGGAATACTATGAGAGTGTGTGCATGTGTATATTTTTTGAAAATTAAATGAAATAAATAAGCAATTAACTGTATAAGTGTAATGAACAATCAAGTAGGGTAACACGTATAAGCAACACGTATAAGGACCCTAAAGCAAAACTATATTAGGCTGTTACATCTAACCACCTATCTTATAGTCTTGGCTCTAATACGAATCTGTAACACCACGACCAAAGGCGGCGGAACATGCCGGGGTGTAACTGATTGCCCAAGAACACAAGACACTATTAAAGTGACAATATTTAATCAACTCATTAATTTCATTCAATCATCAAAGTAACACATATTTTTCATACAAATAAACATCAAAATATAAACGATAGATATTTTTCATTCTTCTAATAACCTAGTGGTATCAAATAGAATGACGTCTTCGAACTCCGACTTAAGTAATAATCAAACCTATAACAATGCATAAAATAACATTTGTCAACACGTATGTTGGTGAGCAATTTCATAGTTTTGAGTATATATAATATGAGCGAAATCCACAAACATATATGAAACTATAAATAAAAGCATCAATCGTGGTATATAAAACATATGTAAATGAGGATCCTTTCTAATCGGTAACAACCGACATACTTGGATAATGAGGCCCTATTCTACTTGCACAAGGCTAAGTAGTTAGGGGAGCGCATAATCATACTTAATGAGGCACAACAACAACATAAAAATAAACACTCGCGCACGTAAAGCATATGAGACATATAACACACAATAGAGCAAGTATTCTAGCATCATACACCCTAAAGTTTGTGGTTTAAGAAATGAGTATAATAAATCATTTTTGTTTGAATAAGTATGTATGTTACCCCCAAAAGATAAAAGTGAAAACGGGGGATGAAATGTACTCACGTTAACTAAGTAACTTGAAAGATTGATTCGTGAATAATCGGAGATCGGGTTTAACGAGCAAGACCTAGATTAAACGGGTCTTAAGTTAGTAGGTAGTCTTGGAAGGGTTTAAAGTAAAATATGACAAGCAAAGTAAATAAAGGAAGCTTATGGTTTAAAATGTAAATATTTGGGAAATTAAAGACATGTTCTAAAAAGTAAGTTTACTCGAAACCGGGTCTTGGTATTTCATTCATAAATATTACTCAACCTATGTTAAGTAATTTATGTGGGTTATAATGCACTAGTGCAAGATCCTTGGTTATATAAATACCAAAACAAGGTTTTAATCGAGTATTCGGATTTGTTAATTTGGGTCTAGATAATTAACTAAACTCAAAGTTAACTTTCCAAAATGTTTTGAGATAACTCAATAAAATCAAAAGACTTAACCAAGTATATAGTTCTATTGTGAAGAACCTTAACGTCCGTTAAGTGAGTATTTGGTTTCACCGGTCCAAACTTGTTATAAGATCAAGTTAGATTCCGACACACCAAGTAAGTTGGTAAAATAGTTTAAAATACATTCTTGAAGAAAAGATGAGTTTCGGTGGCCAAAAACACACTTGTGTGTCTTAAGCAATTGAACTCGGTTTAGTTCGGTTTTGGTTCGGTCCTTGACTCGGAATGATACCGAGGATGGTTGCCACATACCCAAATACCATAGAACTATAAAAATGATTTTTAGAAGTTATAATATTCAAATCTTACATTAACATGTTTGTTTAACTACTTCAAACAAAACTAGTAAACAAAACTATTTAAAACAAAAACTAGTAAACAAGAGTTCGGTCTTGGTTCGGTCTTGATTCGGATCTAATCTCGTGATGAAACCAAGACTAGTGACTTCATACCCAATACCATGAACTCTTTAAACATGAATTAGAAACTAAACTACTTACAATATAAACAAGACTAGTAAGCATTAAAGGAAAATAGTATAATCAAGAACTACAAAAAGTTCTCCATGAAGCCTTGCCTTGTAGCATATCACCTCCCGAAGAAGATGAAAGCCGAAGGAAACAAGGGGTGCATATTATATATATGTTGTACCACAAGATATGAATTAGTAAGTAACAAAACAAAAGTTAAAGAAGATTGTTGTTTGATAATTATGAACCTTGAGGGTTAGAGAATGGTGTTCTTAGTTTAAGAGAGAAAGAAGATGAAATGAGCAAGAAGAAATGAAGAGGATAGGCTTGTTTATATAGGGAAGTAGTCAAAGTTGTTTTCTTTGTTTTATATCAATACTTGCATGTGTTTTTTTTTAAAAAAAGGTTTAAACAAGTCAAATAATACAAACTAGTAACAAATCCAAAAAGTAAGAGATGATTATGAAACATAAAAACCCATTATCTTATATTATTGAAAGATTCGGTTTACAAATCGGGTCGGGTTTTGATACAAATACAAATACAAAAAGGACCGAAAATGACGAATGTTACAAAAATAAACCTGTGAATCGCAAAGAAGACACAACTTTCCAACAATAAGAATATGAACAAGAAAGTATGAATAGCAACACTCGCTACTAAAAGAAAATTATGAATAGAAGGTCACTGATTCATTTGCCCTTGCTAGGTGAACCATAAAAGGATAGCAAATGGGTTGAATGTTTTAGCATAGTGATCCACTTGTATGACTTATCGTCCCCAATAAATTAGATTTAGAAAGAAAAATACTTTTTGCTCTATGATCACGATCTAAACACCAACTATGATCACTTGTTATTTTCTTATTAGATCCAATTAAACTCACAAAACATAAATTTTCTTTGAACGGCCACCTAAGTAACGCCGGGTACTCTGTACGTGGCCCCCAATCACTAAAGGTAGCTCGATCTGGCCACTAGTCCGGACGAACGGAGCCCCTAGCAGTCCACCTATTGAGGGATTCACCGGATAAAACCCGACCCCACGCCCGCCAAACGGCACGACAGCGAGGAGCTTGTAAAACCGGGTAAGATCAGGACTCGAACCCTAGCAAGCCAGGTCATCCCTCATATCTCCCTTATAAATTGGTGGTAGTGAGGTTTTAACTCCCTACCTCTCACTAGTAAAGTGAGTGCTCTACCATTGAGCCTCAACCAATTTATCACAAAACTTTAAATTAATTAGAGCATTCTTAGCCCATCCTCTAAAATTATATGAGGTGTTTTGCAAATTACAGGGTGTGGTTATGAGTGTAAATTAAAAGGTTGAGAAAAAAAAGGTAGTGATTTTTTATAAATTTAGGAAAACTTTGTTTGCCCCTATATATTTTTTAATATTTGTTGAATTAGTTGTGAGTAAATGAGAGAAAAAATAATAATGATAATGGTAAAAAAAATATTATTTAATTAAACATGAGAGAATTAATGAGTTTGAGCGAATTTGTGGATGGTGGGAAGTTTTAATATTTTTAACAACATTTGGAACTCTTATTACCAAGTGAGTATTCCGAAGATTAGTTATTAATCGTTCATGTTCATATCGAGGAGGAAACTCACTATTATGAAAAATCCTTTTCAGTTAGGTTTCAAACATAAGAACTCAAATATCCAAAGTCTTAAACATCCCTTTCATTTCAATTGACCAAAAGGCAAATTGCGAGAAAAAAAAACTAGTCAAGTGGATAAATTGATGATAAATTGATTCATTTATAATATATTAATTATAACCAACATAAATAAACAATGTTTATGTTTTTACCAAATTCATCTATAATATATTACCTGGCTAATCGTCGATAGCCCAACTGATTCAGATGATCCATCTAAATATATAGAAATTATGTGTATCTTTGTTGTCGCACTTGTAACACATTAATATACCAATTCACAAGCCTTAAATAGCCTATCAGACTATAGTAAGACCATTACGGTTGATTTTCATTATTCTTTTTTTGTTTATTATGTATGCACGATGTCAGTGTCAACTTAATTTTTTCTTTATCATACAATCTCATCACACAACCCATATCATAGTTCATTCCCTTCATTTTTCATCATTATATTATTTAATAATACAAGGAAATGTAAAAGAAAAAAAAAAGATTTTTTTATTGGACACTTGGAGGTATGACCACCCCCCATTCATCTCATTTCACGTGTGACTATTTGAGGGCGGCGTGATGTTCCTCCTTTACCATTGAAGAAGGGATTGTTCACGTAGGACCCTTAAAGGGGCTTCCATGGCCCATACCCAACAGCTTAAGTCTAAGTGAGACGTAATAACCATCATTTACCTTGATAAACTATCATTCGCCAATATTGACCTTATATGTCCATCATTTGATGCGCGAAGACCAATATTGATATACATATTTACTCTAATTGATCCTTAGACTATCCTCTATGGGGAGGGGCATCGATGCCCATTCACAATGCCACGTCAGCGACACGTGTGCACCGGGGCATCAAAGCCTCAACCTATAATGTCTCGTTGTGGTTTAAAGCCATTGGACACCCTATTATATATATATATATGTGTGTGTGTGTGTGAGAGAGAGAGAGAGAGAGAGAGAGAAAGATGGAGAGAGGAAGCCCCTTGCGCCCATCATTCTGACCACACTCCATCACCGCGCCCCACCACCAAGGGCGCCCATTGGTGGTGTTTAGCGCATCACGCCCACCTACTCCTGTCATTGCGCCCATAGAGGAAGGTCTTATACTCCATATATACTTACACTATTCAGACCTAACCTTGATTTACCATAACCGTCCAACATTGACAGTGATAACCCTTTGTAACGAATCTTTGTTGACTTTAATTTATCAATCTCGACCATGAAAATCGAAGTTATTCATATAAGTGACTGAAACCTTTTCTTCCTGAACTGACGGATTAGAAAGCGAAACAAAAACCAAAAATGATTAAAAACCAAAAACCAAAATTTAACTAAAACCCCAAAAAAAAAAATTAAACCGAATTGAAATAAAAAATTATGAACGGAAACGAAACAAAAAAGAAAGACGAAACCCAAAAAAAACCTGAAACCAAACCGAAATTAAAAACTTAGCCCGATGGGGTTATTCCAACTGTATTAGGATATCTTTCCAAGCTTCAAAAATTGTAAGTTGTTATGTAAATATCCTCTTAGCTTCTAAGAAACTTATAATTCATTATTTTGTTCAAGAAACTTATTAGTTAAATAATAAATATGTTACCCTCAAGATCAAGGGATAATTCATTCCTAAAACTAATAGAATTTTGTTTATGTTAATTGCAGGGATATCATAGCAATACGTTTTAATATTGTTATTGAACCCTTTGTTGATTTATGTATTCAGTACTTTTGAAGCAAAGACTCTAACAACTTTCTGACTAGGCCTATCCCATTCCATCTAATGGTGCTCTTGATCAACTTGGAACGATCGGTGAGTTCTGAGTTTTCAAATAATAGTTTAATGCAACTTTAACATGAATTCTTGAAATACATTGTATTTTTCGGTTGACCGCTCACAGTTTTGTTGGAAATCTTGGCTTGTGTTGAACAAATATTAATAAGTTGTGCAGTATTGGTGGAGGATTAGCTGGCTCACATTCTACTGGTACGTTATGTATATATATGCATGATATTGCTTTCTTAATTGTTTTTTATAATGATTTATTCACTTACATCACAATTTATGTTTATATTATTCTGTTTTTCTAAGAATAGTTTGTTTTTTCTTTTACCAACCAAATTTAAAATTTGTTTGCTAATGATGACCAGGCGGATACTCGAGCTTTCAAGTTACGTGTTTAGAAAGAGCTTTCAAGTCGTATGAGGCCCTAAACAAGTCATAATTAAAAATTGTGAAACCTTAGTGCTATATTTGCTTTGAGTGTTGACTACATGCTAGGTTGGCTATTTGTAAGTGCCAAACTTTCTGATAGTAACATGTCACATAATTAAAATAAACAAACCAACATTAACAATGAATATGGTTGTTTTGCACATATCTTGATGTTTGTTGTTTCTTTGTAGCACATGAAACTTGAACGGATTGTAAATTATACGTGATAAACCTTACCGTAACACGTGTTTTTTTAACATAAACGAGTATCATGTTGTAACTTGTTGGCTCTGCCGCATCGCGCGGGCACCTACTAGTATATATATATGTTTAAGTTCAAGAAAGAAATGCAATTACTGCGAGAAATGCAAGAAATGAATATGAGCCAGTAATTTTATTTTAGGTTTTAAAAGTTTAAATATAAATGAAAAAAATATAAATGTAACAATAAATGCACAATCTCTCTCCAATTAATACAACTAATATAACCATAATAAATCTCTCTTTAATTAATATATACATAATTTAACTAAAATAATTAAAAAGATAAAAACACTAATTTAGTTTTCATAAATAATAAAAAAATGTCATACAAATGTGTCCATTAAATATAAACAATAAATATACAACCTACACAAAATTATAAAACCTACACTTGTTTTGAGCAATAAAAACGTACAATATACAAAAAAAACATACAACTTACATATTAAATTCGTTATCAACAATTATATAAACTACACAAATATACACATATCCTACATGTGTGTAAGTTATATGTTTTTCGTGTGTAGGTTATGTTTTCTTATTCTTAGAACAAGTGTGGGTTATATGTTATTGTGTAGGATGTATATTTCACATTTAATGCAAACATATGTAAGATAGGTTTTTGTATTGTTCATCACAATGTAACTAGGTGTCGATGGATATTGATAAGTTGAGTTGGAAGAAATTGGTTTTAAATAGAAATTTTTTTCAATGTATGAGTAAATTGTATTTGTGTAGGATAAAGTTTTCATGTGTAGGTTATATGTTTTCGTGTGCGTGTATATTTTATTGATAATGAATTTTGTGTGTATATTATATGTTTTCCTATTCTCATAACAAGTGTAGGCTATTTATATATTTTTTTTGTTGATATTTAATGCTAACACATGTAAAATAGTTTTTTATATTATTTATCACAATGTAACTACATGTTGATGGATATTTATATATTGAGTTGGAAGAAATTTGGATAGAAAGAAATTTTAACGTATGAATAAATTGTACTTGTGTAGGATAAAAATTTGGATAGAAAATAAATGAATTCTTAATATTTTTCAATTATAGTAATTTGATTAGTTATATTCATTTAATAGATATATTAATTGAAGAGAGAGATGCATTTATAGATTCTTAATTAATTTTGAAGCTTTTAAAACCTAAAATAAAACTAGTGGTCCATATTCATTTCTCGCAGTAATTTCATTTCTCTCTTGAACCATCCCCTATATATATATATATATATATATATATATATATATATATATATATATATTTATCGAGGAAAACAGAGGAAACATTTTAGTCTTTTTACTTTTTTTATTTTTGATTTATATTTTAAGTTGTGATTTTTTTATTATTAATTTTGAATACTTTTTTGAGGGTTTTTAATCTTAACAAAAACTTCTCAGAAAAAAATTCAAAAAATTATATTATAAAATATAATAAATCGTCCAAAAAGAAACATAAGAAACCAAAACCCAACTCGTTCAATGCGAAACTCGTGTTGGCTCGAAACCTGAAATTAGTTGGGTTAGAACTTAATATGGGCATACTACCCTGCAGTCCCATGCAACCTAACAGACAAAAAAGAATCATATTATAATCAAGTTCATATGTTATACTCTTTTCGAAAAACAAAACCAAATAATGTGTTCATTTGCTCTGATGTGGCCCCAACGGACTGAAGCTTACTGCCTGCACGCGCTGGTCTGCACAGCCGGCAGCCCGCGCGCAATGGTCTGCACGCGCTGGTCTGCACACGCCGGCAGCCCGCGCGCGCGGGTCTACACGTGCCGACAGCCAGCGCGCTGGTCTGCACGCGCCGGCAGCCCACGCGCGCTGGTCTGCACCCGCCGGCAGCCCGCGCGCGCTGGTCTGCACCCGCTGACAGCGAGCGCGCCCTGACAGCCCGCGGCGCGCTGGTCTGCATAATTATATATACACTAATAATTATTATTACTGTTATTATATATAAAACTCATTCAGGCTCGCGAGCCGGCTCAAGCTTTGGACTCGTTTAGTAAACAAGCTTACTTTTGGTCAACTCAAAACCCTTCTCTGAAATTTAAAAATAAAAAGTACCATGAGTGGAAATGTTTACCATTACTCTTTGTTGTTTGAACTTTGAACCCACCACTTAAAGCAATTAGCAGATAACCATTTCACATCACTTGATGCGTATGAGGCTATGAGCTGCATATATTATAATTTTGAGAGTTAAGGATCTACGAAGTTAATAGCACAAAGGCGTAGAAAAAAAACAAAAGATGAATTTCTTAACAGCATATGTACTTCAAACCAATATAAAACCATTATGAATTCAATGCAAGCGATGCATCACAAATTCATATATTGTTATACAAGCATCAAAAGTCACATCCTAACCTTAATCCGTTTGAAAAACCCAAATCTACTTCCTTCATGGAACTTAACAACTTAAAACTAAATTAAAAACTTCACAAGAACATCCTAGACTGATGACATATTGAAAATCATAGGTGAAAATGAGACATACCTTGGTTGTCTTAGATCTAACCACTGAGCAGCTACAATGGGTCCCGTTAAACCCCAAATACATTTACAAAGCACAAGTATGGAACAGTCATTATCGATTATCATCGTTCGCTAACGCAATCAAATCAAAAACATACCTCTTGTAGTCTCGATATGAAACATATGCTACCGATTCTTCACCCTTTTCTCGATTCGAACCCAAACCAATGGCAATACCAAGAATATCCCTATTAAAAACACCGTACCCAACTCATATAAAATAACAACAGCACCCCCACACAAACACCTCTACACTGCATCCATTCATTCATTCTCACCAAACACCAAGATCTCAAAATGCAGACGTCTTCTTTCACTCTCTCAAATTCAATCTCAACAAACCTCAAGCCTCATAATCCAATACTCAATCGCACCTATTAACCGTTTGCTGCCATTTAGCTGTTCGTTATCTCCTAAAACCCTAGGCCACTGGATTTCAACTCCTTCGCTGGTGCCGGAGCGAGTGTCTGATGGATTCGAGGCTAAAGCGGCGTCGAGACTTTAGTGCTTGGATTGTTTGCAGGTGTAAATTGTTCCACTTGATCGATTCCTACTCCTGTTCATCGATTGCAGGTGTAAATAAGGTTTATGGTTGGATGCTATGCGTTTGTATGTATGAGAGAGAGTGAGAGTTTTGGTGTTTGAATTTTAAGTTCTCAGTCAGGAGCCCACTTGTATGTAGGTTGAATTTTTGGAAGTTTCAAATGCAATAAAATCTTGTACATTATGCTTAAATTGTTTGTACCTGTTAATTTTAAGAATTTTTGGGGTAAATTACCATTCTATCCTTCTTATATCTATATATATATATATATATATATATATATATATATAACTCGACCCTAACCCGTTCCGACCCATGACCCGTTTCGACCCAAATCTAAACACATCACACGTAGGTTCGACCCAATTTATAAACACATCACAACGTAGGTTCCAAATCTAAACGTTTGTGAGAAATACAAAGTAAGGTATGTATTATTTCCCTCTTTTTTATTAGTAGAATAATTATGTTTTTCGATTAATTGAAAATAATAAATACTTATTTAGTTTAATTATGAGTAGAATAATTATGTTGTTCGATTAGTTGAAAAGGAAAGTAAATATAGATTCATACCTAAATAAATTATGTGAATTTGTTTACAGTGGTGATTTCAAAGATGGACAAGTTTTTGATGGTAATGAATAGTAACAGAAAGGTTTATATGGATGGAGTTCTAAGTTTTATAGATTATGCCCGTATAAGCTTATACGGAGCCTGACCTTATACGTTGTCATTGTTCATCTATATATAGAGCTTTTCATGTTGATTTTTGTAACAATCATGACGGTTATTCAGTTTATACTCTGATTGTTATAATCAATATACTGAATGTTAAGAGTGAATGTGTTGTGACTACTTTATGTTATAAATTCCGCTATACCATATCGAATAGTAAATATAAACGTTTCGGTAAATTCAAAAGTACATGCATACATATCAAATAGTTTGATCAAACTTTAATAAATCAAAATTGGATTCATAAAATAGATTGTATAATTAATAACTCTTCATTTATTAACTACATTCATTACGCAAAACGCGAATAGAAAGGATGACGAAATCGTGGTTGCATACACTTGTTATTCATAAATCAAACTGCTTATAATTGTGTTTAGAACAAAAATGGGCCCAAATTATCGTGTTTTGAAAAAAAGGCCCAATTAATCATATTTTAAGCAAAATGGCCCATTAAAAACCATAATATAGTCTTTAGTCACACATTAAAATTAAAACTCACTATAATTACACCTAATTAATTAGTAATATTTTACACGCCTAAAAAAATGAAAAATTATAATATAGATAATACAGGTCCATAAAGACATGAATTATTTTTAGAGTCACTATTGTTTAACCTTTAATCACATTGTTACAAAAATACACGTAACATCCCGTTTTTCGGGTTTTGGTTAATAAATGAAAGTATGAGTTATTAGGAGTCGGGCTAGTGTTGGGCTAAATGGAATTGGGTTATGGACTTGGTTTATTAAGGAAAGAGGAAAAGACCATGGGCTTAAGCCCATGATCTATAAATATAATGGTCTAGTGGTATGGTGTCTGCTCTTTCAAAATGAAGATGATGTGTTTACATCCTTATAAGTACAAGGTGTTAGAGGAATTTTGATAGAATCAATTTGTTGTTAAAAGAATATATATTGTTTTAACTAAAAATAGAAAAAAGAGGCTGGTTAGTCATATCAATTAGTGTAAATAAATAGTAATATATGTATAAATAGTTTTTAAGTGTTTAACCATATGACAATATCCGTTGGACTAAAATAAATACATGCCCTCTGACTATGTTATTGGACAATATTGGTATGTAACCAAGTATAAATAGTACTACGGTTATCACATTTCTAGAATACCCTCCCACCCCAGAACGTAGGCCCTATTTTCCCTTTAATACCCATTTAATTTCATTTCATACATATTCCATACACCTCCCAAAACACACAATTAAGCGCTCTCTCTCTCTCTCTAGTCTCTCTCTCTAGCCGAAACATAGAAGAAGAACCGATTACGATCCAAGGTATGATAGTATGATATTGTATGAGCTTAAACCTGTTAGATATAATCACAAAACGACGAGCCGACACCGTTACATCTTTAAAGTCACGAGATTTGGGTGGAATCGGGTATAAACCGAACCTAAGATTAGCTTAGGGGTCACCCTAGCTCAGATCTGGGTCGAACGGGACGAAAAACGATGAAAAATGGTGTAAAACGGTGACAATACGTTTTTCTGGTGAGTTTTGCGGTATTCCGGCAATGGCGGCGCCAGAAAAGTTATGTACAAGGTTAAAGTGTCAGAGAATGTTTCTGACATTCTCTGACCTAACCCTAATTCGTTAGCGGAAAAATAACGAACTAGCATGTAGTTCGTTAAGGAAATAAGGACGAACTAGCTCATTCGTTAAGGCCATTCGTTATGAGAGGGACGAATGAACCCCATTCGTTATAGAGTTCATTCGTTGACCAGATCAATTCGTCTTAGAGGTCAATTCGTTATGCAGATCAGTTCACTAAATGGGTTAATTCGCTACAATAGTCGGTTCGTTATGGGGGCTAATTCGTTAAGAACGGAATAACGAACTGGATGTTTGGAAGAATGACAGAACAGTCCTTGGCCTATAAAAGAATGATATAATTACACATTAACCCTTGAACTTTTAAGTTAGTAAATTAATTAATGATTTAAAATGTTAATGGAAAATGTGATAAGAGGGTTAATAGAAATAAAATTTTTCCAAGCTGACCTGGCAGCTTGACCCCAGCCAGGGGCTCTGCCCCTAGGACCCTTCTAGGGGATGCCACCCCTAGACCCCGCTGCCCCCGGACCCCGTTAGTTGAGGGTTATAATTAGACTAGAAACGTGATATGGGTAGTGATAGTTAATTGATACGTGTAATTGTTATACAGTTAGTCATGCACAGCTAAAGAAGGGAATAACTATTAACAGTAAACACAACCGACTTCAGGTGAGTTTCTAGCTCCATTCCTTGTTGTGTTTCCGGGGCTGTGTGCATATAGTTAATACACTTACCTTAGGTGATAAGTGTACGCCTTGCATGATTTATGTATGATGACTGCTTGACGGTGTGTGAACGATCTTCGGATATTGCACGTGCCGTCAAGTGGTAGTTAAAGGTATGATTGATATGTGTGATGTATGAATGATGTATGTATGAATATATATGATGTATGAACAATATATGTATGATATGTTGATGGTACGTGAACGCTCTTCGGAGATTGCACATATGTCGAGGAAAGTATGTAAAGGACTGGTATGTTATAGTAGATTGTGACATCCCACATCGGTTGGGAAGGAGAACTAAGCCTTCTTTATAAGGAGGTGGATACCTTCCCCATCATAACGCGTTTTGGGCGCTTAATGGTAGTGGATGAGAGGAGAATTCCACAGTTAAGCGTGCTCAGGTGGGAGAAGTATGAGAATGGGTGACCACCTGGGCAACCAAAAGCAAATCCGTGAGGCGATGGTGGTATGTCCCGGCTAAAGCGGACAATATTATTGTGCGGTGGTAGCTGGGTTGTTACAAATGGTATCAAAGCCAGGGCCGGACCGGTGGTGTCAGGTCCCGCGAGGACGCTGGACCCCTAAGGGGGGTGGATTGTGACATCCCACATCGGTTGGGAAGGAGAACTAAGCCTTCTTTATAAGGAGGTGGATACCTTCCCCATCATAACGCGTTTTGGGCGCTTAATGGCAGTGGATGAGAGGAGAATTCCACAGTTAAGCGTGCTCAGGTGGGAGAAGTATGAGAATGGGTGACCACCTGGGCAACCAAAAGCAAATCCGTGAGGCGATGGTGGTACGTCCCGGCCAAAGCGGACAATATTATGGTGCGGTGGTAGCTGGGTTGTTACATTATAGTAGCACCAATGTAGGGAACCGACCCTAATAATATCGGCGAATGAAGGGAACCGACCCTAATAGTATCGGCGAATGAAGGGAACCGACCCTAATAGTATCGGAGAATGTAGGGAACCGACCCTAATAGTATCGGAGAATGTAGGGAACCGACCCTAATAGTATCGGAGAATGTAGGGAACCGACCCTAATAGTATCGGCGAATGTTATAGGGCGGAATGCTCTTTAAAACGTATATGTATGAATGAAAGTATGTAAGTAAGTACGAAAGAAAGAATGAAAGTACGTATGTAAGTAAGTGTGTAAGAAGATATGAAGGTATGTACCTCCGGGTGCATATGCACGTATGTGAATGTATTGTATGTCGCCTGAT
Source organism: Bidens hawaiensis (assembly GCF_021521415.1). Taxonomy (NCBI): domain Eukaryota; kingdom Viridiplantae; phylum Streptophyta; class Magnoliopsida; order Asterales; family Asteraceae; genus Bidens; species Bidens hawaiensis. Next base: position 593,470 of record NW_027491058.1, on the reverse strand, counting down.
TAACTAGAACTCACTCAGCGTAGCTGACTTCTAGTATGCACGCAGGTGAGTAGAATGAGGCAACTTGCTTGAGGGGAAGCACATGGCATGGATTTGAAGACACTGGCATCTCAATGAAGTGTTATGTTATGATGTTTTATAAGACAATGTTTTAAGTTTAAATGATTTGAATGTTCGTTGAAGACAAGAATGATGGATATGTAATATATTGGTTGAAGTTTATTATTTCCGCGAAAGTTTTAATTAACTCTGATATTTAGAACTGTGTTTTGAGTAAATCAAACACTAAAGTCGGGCTACCGGTAACGGGACCTTACAATACATGACCCTAACACACCTTTATTCACACTCTTTTGTAAATAATGTAACTGTGACTATAAACTACTAAGACAACACTAACGTTTCCTTAAAAGAATGTAAAGAATGTAATGGTCACATGTTGACTAAAAAGTACTTACACTACACTAACATTTCCTTAGTAATGAAAATTTAGTCACACCTAACTAAATGAACAATTAACCTATGTTACTTCTAGTCACATATTGTATGCATTTACCATTACCATAATATATAATTTGTCACGCATCCATATTTGAGATATGACCAAAAAGTAATTATACATCAATAAAGATGATTATCTATTGAACATTTAGTCACACCTAACAAAGTGAACAATTAGCATATTTTACTTCTAGTCACAAATTGTATGCATTTACCATCACCATAATATATATTTTGTCACACATCCAAATTGGAGATATGACTAAAAAGTAATCATACATCAACAACGATGATTGTCTATTGAACATTTAGTCACGTCTAACAAAGTGAACAATTAACATATTTTACACCTAGACACATATTGTATGCATTTACCATCACCATAATATATATTTTATCACACATCCGAATTGGATATGTGACAAATAAATACTTATACATCAATAATGTTGCCTTAGTATTAAAAATTCTAGTCACATCTACTAAAATGAACTATGACTATAAAGTACTTAGACTTCACTAACGTTCTCTTATTGTTAACCGTTAGTCACACCTAATAAAGTGAACAATCACCAAATTGTAATTCTAGTCACATGTTTTTTTCCATTGACCATAACCAGAATATATAAATTGTCACACATCCATATTCTAGTTGTGACCATAAACTTCTTATACATCAATAACTATTTCATTAGTTTAAATTTTTAGTTACACATAGTAAAATGGAAGCTGACCATTTGTTACTTCTAGTCACATGTTTTTTACATTTGTCATGGCTATTAGTTATAGTTAGTGACACTGTAATTTTCATTGTACCATAAACTTTAACATATGGTAACACAATTAATTAGTGTGACTAATAAACATAAACTTAACGTCACACAAACAAATGTTTACTGTCATTGTAAACTACATTTACTCACAGTTACGTTAAGTCACTGAATGTGCGTCATTATATAGTGACACAAACAATTGCCATATGCGACCATATGTTTATCTATGGTACCACAAAAAAATTACATTTGTGACAAACGAAAAACGGGACCAAATAATGACATTTAATCACATTCCGATTAAACGTCACTAATATATGTGACATACGTTATGCTTAGTGTGACCAAAGAGGTGATTCTCTACGCAATAGTCACACAAGCCCGCTGAAATCGTCACCAAAACATTCCAGAAATTTTCAAGCATACATACGGTGACACTTTTCTTCGAAAGTGTCGCATTGACCCGGCGGGGTGTATATCACTAAAACTCGATTTCATAATAGTGTCCATCTCTGACATGATCATCTGGGTGATCTCAGTCATTAGTTTGTCTTCAATGTTGTTTGATGACTCGAGATCATTCTCCAAAGATGCAACCACAAACTCTAGTCTTTTGACATCCGCAATTCATTCGGACAACGATTGATTGTTTATCAAACGTTGTTGGTTGTCCACTCATGGCTGAAGGGTTGATATCAAGACCTCATGTCTTGCAATATTCTCCTTATCGACTGCCCTTTCCTTTTCAAGGCATATCAGCTACCCTTTATTTCTTGAGGCTCTCCATCTTATCTTTCTTTTTCTTCCCAACATTAATTATAACTGTCTACCTTTCTGCCCTTTTTAAGTTTGATTCCTCCAATGCTACAATCCTTTCTATAATAGGATTTGTGAGCACGAGATACTTTTGTGACTTGAAACTGGATAGAGGGATGGGATATAGGATTTTTGGTTCGGTGGTTGAGGGTGGAGTGTCTGATTGGGTAGGGTGAGTGATTGAATGAATGGGCATGGTTATAGCTTGGGTTTGGTAGGTAGTTGTTTGAACTAAAGGTAAGGTTTGAGGTGGAAGGGTTGTAGATTAAGGTTGAGTTTGGGTTTGGGATTAGGAAAATGTAGGGAATGAAATGGTAAGTGGTAAGCAAGTGGGTGAAGTTTTTGTGCTATAAAACCTAAGGGGTGATTGTAGTGGGGAAAGTACAAGGTGTGAGGCACGTGGAGAGGTTGAGGTTTGTTCTGGTGAGGTTATGGGTCGGTCAGGGGAGGTTGGGAAGTCTGCGGTGAGTGTTGTTGTTTGGTGAAGGTTCTAGGCTTGGTGTGGGAGAGTCGTGAAGGTTTAGTTTTAAGGGTTTGGATTGGGTTTGGTTTTAGGGAATTTAATTTTTTCCCTTTCAATTTCTCAATATCACGGTGTAGGGTGGTGGGAGAGGTAACGTGTGGGTCTCGGTGATTTGTCTTGGGTGGTGGTGTAGATGTCTCTGTCCCTTGGCCCTTGGATATTCTTATCAACAAACTTGCAGTCCTCTTTGTTTCTCCAACCCTTATTCATTTGAGAGATCTTTCAGCCTCTTCTTCTTCCTCTCCTTGTTGTTGGGTAGAACCACTAGCTGAAGGATTGCTGGAGGTCTTTCTCTTCTTCTTTTCAGCTTTCGCAACCCTCGTTATAGGCTTTCTCACTTCAACTTCAGGTCTGACTGATCAGTACTCTGCTCATTATCTCCTTCTTATTCACAAATTGGTTTTGTTTCATTAAACAACCCAAATTTATGCCACTGCACCCTGCTTGAGTACCGGTAACTCCTCTTAGAACCACTACTTAACATGTAATCAAATATATTCTTTTACCATATTAGCATGGTGAGGCTTATAAGGTGGCATCTCTACTCCATTCTCATCATATTCTTTCTCGTAAACCGGTCTTGGTACTTCTGACATCTTGTCATCGATAAATAATTGTACAAATCTTGGACAAAGCATCCAACGACTTTCCAATCCTACATTGGCATGCATGCATAGAAAGATGAGCTTTGAGTAGTTTAATTTGACCTTGTTTATAAAGTATGCCATGAAACTAATCCAATCGATTCTCATACTGTCAAACCTTCCTTCAGATCTGACAGGAAGTGGACAATGATGGGAAAGAGGTACTTCCAGTAGTGTGGAAGATACTTCTTGTCACAAGTTTTCAAATCAATATCATAACCCATCTTCTCCAGAGTCTCTAACACTTCCTCTTTCTTGAACCTTTTTATAGAAGTGATCAGAAGTATCTTTGATCCTTAATACTCTTTGAATGTCATCTTCATCAATTACCATCTTTTCAGAAATATTCTATACAACAAGTGTGTATTTAGGTCAGTAGTAATGGCATAGGAAAGTGAGATTCTTTTTAAACCCTTTATCATTGAAATGAAAATCTTGTACTTGGGTTTTGTTAGGATCTCCAAAGGGGCAAACATATTATGTTGATGTAAAATAGAATCAAAGAAAACACATCAGTACTAATATAATCTGAAACAAAAATGAAAACAATAAACAAAAGATAAAAACATAACATAAAAAATTAAAATTAAAAAACAATTAATTTTGAAAAATTTTCTAAGTATAGGAATCGCATTCGCAAGGAATGGTAATCACAATCACACAAAATTCAAATCACAATTGCATTGCATAATGCGATTTTGAAAAGACTACGACTGTGATTTTGGACTGGAATGCGATTGCGATTCTCATATTAATGCAATTGTGATTCCAACTGGAATGCGATTACAATTCATATGAGAATGCGATTACGATTCTCATATGAATGCGATTGCGATTCCAAATCACAAGTTTATAAAAAATCCAATTTCTTGAAGATCCATGGTCGCATACTCCTGGATAACACACTTCTATACAATCTCCGTCCACAAGCAGCACTCCACACTAGTACAAAAAACACTAAATAACGTGGTTTGTGAAAACTTTTTAAGGCGTTTTGATGAGAACCGTCATATTTGAGATTTAAACCGAATTTTTAAATTAAATAATTTATCAAAACCGCCTTATTTGATGAAATCGTCTTATTTGATAGTTTGATATAAGCGTCTCATTTGATTGTTGAATTTGAACCTTCATATTTGATATTTAAACGATTTTTTAAATTAAATGATTTTATGGAAACCGTCTTATTTGATGAAATCGCCTTATTTGACAATTTGATCTAACCATTGTTTAAATTAAATGCCCTGCTGGCGGTGCACGCATATAATGTATATATGTGTGAACTCTCGGGTGGGCAAAAGTAAAATTGCACTAATTTTGACGTTATTTTACTAATCTCGTGAAAATAACGTTAAAAAGTGGGGGAAGGTTAATCAGGCATCATGTGGTGGCGTTGATAGCCGAAAGACAAGGGCACATGCACCAATCAACCGGTGTCCCGATGATTGAGTGCTATGTGCCTTATGTCCAAGGCTTGATGCAAAACTACTATCGAGCCGGGGGTCTCATCGGAAGCAGCCTCTCTATCCCTATGGGGTAGAGGTAAGGTTGTCTACATCTCACCCTCCTCAGACCCTACCATAGCATTGCTATTGGTGGGATATACTGAGTACGATGATGATGATGATGATGATGATGATGATGATGATTGTTTAAATTAAACCTCATATTAAGGTTGCCATGTAGATTTTCCCTCGTTGATTATTAATAATATTACCTATCATATTAAGATTCAAGTAGGAAATTTAATAATTTAGCTTATATAATTGAAGTATGTTAGTTTTGTATAGATTGCCTTTGACCGATAGATACTTGATATGTCAAAAGCCTTATGTCAAATTTATTTAATGAATCATGATAATTTGAAATATATATATATATATCGGTTTTCAAGTAGATTTATATATATCTAAACAAATAACCCTTTTAAAATTTAAAGTAGATATACCATATTTATAATATATATATATATATATATATATATATATATATATATATATATATATATATATATGTTGACAATTCATATTTTTTCAAGCATCTTCTTAATACTAACCATGGTATCCATGGTTTTCATGAATTGTCATGCAATTGGTATCTTATAAACGTAATTGTTTTATGTTTCTTATCAATTTTATTTTACTTGTTGAATTGTTGAGTTTATGTTTCGTTTTTTCCAGGTGTGTGACAATATTTTCCAGAAAGGTCTTGCCTTAGTTGCGCATCGTAAGTGTTATTTATATATATATGTTGTGTTTAATGTGTGTTTATGCACTGTGTTTGTATGTAAAAGTCATTGTATGTCGTAGGTTTTATTATTTGTTTGGTAATTAGTGTGCTTAGGAAGTTGATCTCGGTCTCTTTTTTAAATATGATCGATTCAAGTATTTTGAAGGCTTAAGCAGAGGATAATCATGAAACAATCCAATATGGTTATCGGTATGGTTTTGCGTTTAGTTTTTATACTAAGTTTCGATCGGTTAGTTTTAAAATTTTCAAACCGTATATGGTAGGGATGACAGTGAAACCCGAAACTTGACATAATTGGGACGGGTTTGGGATTAGTTTTGAACTTTTAATGGGTATGAGACGGGTTTGAGATTTATAATATACCTGATAATTACCCGACCCGCTTACCCGATAACATTGACTTATTTACCCAATTATATACCCAATGTACCCGACATAACTAGTTTATATATATATATAGTTTTATATTTATATATAAAATATTTATATGTATTATAAATCAAATATTATATAATCTATATGAAATTTAAACACGTATGCGACTTTTAAGTTTTGAGATAACAAAACAAATTATTATTCTACCATATTATTCTAATAGTTACAATTGCCAAGCAACGTACTTTTCGTCTTCTTCTTTTGGGTGGTGGCTAGGTGATATTTAAGGTCACGCTTTTATTAATCTTTTTAGATTTAATTTAAACTGTTTGTTATGTAAGTTATATAAATTAATATTTGTTTAGATGTAGACCATTTATTTTATACTCATCATGATATTACTCTTTTAGAGATTAATTTTAGATTGTTCCTATCAATATTGTTTTTTGATTGTTTGTTTATTGATTTCAGATGGATCGTAACAGTTGGATGTATGGAAATAGATATACTGACCCAAGGTTTGCGATCGGCTTGGTAAGTTTTCTTAAGGTTGCTCAAGAGGATCGTGTTAAAAAAGGAAAAGAAACCATTTCGTGTCCTTGTATGGAATGCAAAACTTTTACCGAATTCAATGATATAAAACAGATAGAGTATCATTTGTTGAGAAATGGTTTTATGTTTAACTATACTTGCTGGTCAAAACACGGGGAGTCACTTGCTAGTCGTAGCACAACTTCAATAAACTTAGATGCTAATTATAATGAAGAGAACAATTCTCCGCACATTATTGAAGACATCGGTAAATTAAATGAGGGCAATGATATTTTAAACGAAGGGAATGATGATTTACATGACATGTGCAATGATTTGGAAACTAATACTTACGACAATGAGCAAGAAAACTACAACAGATCTTTGCCGATGCAGAAAAGCCGTTATATGCTGGTTGTAAAAAGTTTTCTAAGCTTAGCCGTATGTTGAGACTCTTTAACTTAAAGACAAACTACAGTTGGAGTGATAAGAGTTTTACATGTCTATTAGAGTTATTGCATGACATGCTCCCAAAGACAATGAGTTACCTATATCCATATACCAAGCTAAGAAATTGATGTGCCCAATGGAATTAGAGGTTGAAAGAGTACATGCATCTCTTAATGATTGCATGTTGTTCAGAAATCAGTTTGAAAAGGCTCATACGTGTTTTACGTGTGGGGAATCAAGGTACAAGCGTAAAAATGAAAATGATGAATATGATGATGATGTGACGAAAAACGGGCCACCGGCTAAAGTATTGTGGTATTTCCCCATTATACCAAGACTAAAGCGTTTATTTGCTAATCCTAAAGAATCAAAGTTGCTGCGTTGGCATTCCGATGAGAGTAAAGATGACGGAAAGTTGAGGCATGTGGCAGATTCACCTCAGTGGAGAAATTTTGATTTTGATTATCCCGATTTTGGTAACGAGGTTAGAAATATACGATTTGGTCTTAGTTCAGATGGTATCAATCCTTTCAGAGACAGGAGTAGTTGTCATAGTACTTGGCTGGTTCTTCTGTCCATTTACAACCTTCTCCATGGCTATGCATGAGAAGAAAATACATAATGTTGTCATTGTTAATTCAGGGTCCTAAACAACCTGGTAATGACATTGATGTTTATTTTTCTCATTTGATTGATGACCTTAAAACCCTATGGAGCCCAGGTGTAGATGTGTATGATGCTTATGAAATGGCGAACTTTAAGTTGCGAGCGATGATTTTTTGTACTATAAGTGACTTCCCAGCATACGCCAATTTGTCAGGATATAGTACGAAAGGTAAACAAGCTTGCCCTATATGTGAAGACCAAACAAGCTCTAAACGATTAAAACATTGCAAAAAACGGTATATATGGGACATCGACGATTTATTCAGCGAAATCACCGTTATCGAACACTTACAAAAGAGTTTTAAGGAAATGTCGAGCTCGAAAGGGCTAGAAAGGTTTTGATGCGTATAAGAAAGTAGAAAATATGAATACCGTTATGGGAAAAAGAACTCGTATCGAGAAAGTAGGCAATTGGACAAAGAAGTCAATATTTTGGGATTTACCTTACTGGAAAAGTTTGGAAGTTCGACATTGCCTAGATGTTATACATATTGAGAAAAATGTAAGTGAAAGTTTGATAGGTTTACTGTTAGACATTCCTGGAAACACTAAAGATGGGATTAAAGTCTGTAAAGACATGGAAGAAATGGGAATACGTGAAGAGCTTGCTCCTGTTAAGGGAGCCAAGAGTATTTTTCTTCCACCCGCATGTCATACGATGTCAAAAGAAGAGAAAAGAAAGTTTTGCCAATGTTTGCATGATATTAAAGTTCCATCTAGTTATTCTGCAAACATTAAAAGGTTTGTATCGATAAAAGATCGTAAATTGATTGGTATGAAGTCTCATGATTGCCATGTTTTGATGACACATATGATTCCTATTGCAATTCGTGGATTGTTACCTACGGAAGTTCGACACACAATCACAGAACTTTGTTTGTTTTTTAACATGATTCACTCAAAGGTTATTGATCCCGAAGACTTAGATAAGCTGGAGAAAGGTATTTATATTACCCTTTGTGAACTAGAGATGTACTTTCCACCATCCTTTTTTGATATAATGGTTCATCTAGTATCTCATATTGTAAAAGAGATAAAGTCTTGTGGTCCTGTATTCCTACGATACATGTACCCCTTTGAAAGATACATGGGTGTGCTAAAAGGTTATGTGAGAAACCGTAATCGACCAGAGGGTAGTATTGTTCAAAGGTATACTTCCGAAGAGGCGACTGAGTTCTGCACAGGTATTTATATCACAGCATTTATAATAAAATCTTTTGTTAATTATAAATATTATTAATATACTTGATTTATTACAGGTTATATGGAAGGGGTCAAAAGTATTGGCGTTCCTAAATCACGTCATTCAGGTCGACTTGCAGGTCTGGGAGTAGTTGGTAAGAAATTAATCAACCCTCTATCCGATGAGCTACAAAATGCTCATTTTACTGTTCTACAACATATGACATGCATTGATTCTTATGTTAATGAACACAAGACAATATTACGGTCGACACATTTGCACAAGTCTGATAATTGGTATACCAAACAACAAAGCAGTGGTTTTCTGATTGGTTGAAGAAGAAGGTGGAAGAAACTTGTGTTGAACCAAACTTTGATAAAACCGTGGAGAGGTTAGCGAAGGGGCCGGATCATAGAGTATTATCTTACCAAGGGTATGATATTAATGGTTATATTTTTTACACTAAAAATCAAGATGATAAAAGTGCAATGCAAAATAGCGGGGTTACACAAATAGCCTCAAGTACAACAGTCGATAGAACAATGAAATTTTAGTATTAACCACGGATAGATGATCCTTGCTTAGTCTTGTTTTGTTGCTCCATGAATGCTTTAACTTGTGAAAACATAGCAGAAACATCATTGTTAGTATTAACCACCGAAGTGGCAGAAGTGGTTTTCGAGCTCTGGAAGACTGGTAGTTGCGTCTTGTTTCCAACAGCAGCCCTTGGCGCTCCCATGATTGGAGGAGGCATCAGTGGCAAAGTTCTTGATGAGAGAGGAACCGAAGATGGCATGGTTGATGAAGCAGAGGTTGATTGAGAGACCATTGGTGGTGATATTGATTGAAAAAGTTGAATATCGACAGGGTATTTTCTGGATTATAGCACTAATCACCCCACAGTGGGCGCCAAATTGTTTTGGTCAAAAATCGGCTAAGGATATTGTAACCAAATTAGTTTTGTGAGGTTTAGTGCTAAGATGACAATAATGGATATATGAACAAAATGAAGATGAACACCATGATTTGTTGCGAGGAAAAAACCTTAATCTTGTTTGAGATCAAGGGAAAAAACCCCGGGTGATAACAACTCATCTATCACCATTTATTAATATCAAAATCGGGTTACAATGCGTGGGGTTTATGATCAATGATTACAAAAATATCTAAGTGTGTGAACAAGCTGCTAGAGAGATTTCTCGTCAAAGAGTTTGCGAGTATTAGCCGTATGTGAATGAATGTGTCCAGTGACCTAACTTTGATTACAGTCTCGGTATATAACAAACGAAAATAACAACTAACTACTAGGTCCTATTAATCCGCCATCTCTCCATTCACTTCCTTCGTGCCATTTTACCACGTTCTTTAGAAGTCCAGTAGCGAAATAGGGAGTGGACTAAGTTTTAGGGCCATTGTATTTGATAAATATCAACCTACATACAAGAAACAACCGTTAATAATACCAAGTACCGAGGATCCTTGATCTTGACATAATCCTGGAGCTCTTCAGAAGGATAACTGATCCAGACTAGTCACCAAGAATAACATATCCTCAATACTTAATTATTTGTGGCTCAACAGGTAATACCCGACCCCTTAGGGTTTGGGATTAGTTTGAAATTTTTTGCGGGTTTGGGACGGGTTTGGGATTACTAATATACGCAATTAACCGACCCGATTACCTGATAACATAAACTCATTTACCCGATTATATACCCGATATAGCTTATTATATTAAATATATACTATACTCCAAATATATTATTTGTCGGAACTTATTTATGTCAATTGTTTGAGACATGTTATCTTTATGGTAACCATCTTTGTAATCGATTAGTTATATTTTGTCAAAACCCGGTAGAAACCAAGCGGGTTTTGAGCCGGGTATACCTAACGGGTATTTTATCAAAACCCGATAAGAAACCCTATGGAAAACCCAAAACCCGACGGGTAATTACCCGATTAAAACCCCACGGGTTTGGGACGGACTTTCATAACTGGGTATGGGTTTTGGAATACCTAAAGCCGACCCATTTCCATCCCTAAACATACACTTGGACCAAGATCATATCGTTACCAACTTGTTTGACAAAGAGTTTCTGATCAATAACACCTCTCTTTAACACCTCTCTTGTTGCCATTCTCAAACAAATGTTCTTCCAAGGTAGCATACCAATCATGGGGTGCTAGACATAGAGAGATTTGTCAAGACGGTAAACATCCTCAAAACCTGGTGATTGCTTGACATAAATCTCTTCCTTCACTTTTATATACAAAAAGGCGGTCTTCACATACATCTGATAAACTTTGAAATCAATGTATGAAGCATAAGCTAGGAAGATATGAATAGCCTCAAGCCTAGCCACTGGTGCATAGACGTCATCATAATCCAAACCTTCACACTGTGAGAACCCTTGTACCACCAATCTTGCTTGGTTTATTGTAATGATACCTTTTTCATCCATCTTGTTTCTAAACACCCACTTGGTACCAATCGGTTTCTTGTTTTCTGGTTTCTTTACAAGTCTCCACACATTAAGCTTTTTAAACTAAAATAATTCTTCCTGCATAGCTTCAACCCAGGAGTTCTCCTTGAGAGAAAAACGATAATATTTCGGTTCAACATGAGAAATAAAACATGAAAAAAGACACTTGTTAATAGTATCGTACTTTCTTTTTGTACGAACGCTGGCAGATGGAGATCCAATGATGTTCTTAGTCATATATGTCTTCTGAATGGTTGTATGAGGAATTGGATCCACTTACAACTCGACAGTTGAATTTCAACCGGGTGAGAGATACTGGGATCATTTATTAAAACATTGGTGTTTAGATGTATATCTTCAAGGTTTTCAACCACATATTCCTGATCAATAGGACCCTCCCATAAATCCTCCATGAAAGGTACTTGAACTGTTGTGACTGGAGTGGAATTAGTGGTGTTTGAAGTACTAGTAAGTACTTCATTTGTGGCAACATCTTCAGCAGCAGCGGCTATTTAATTATCTATGGAAGGAGGTGTGGGAATGGAATATGTTGGGCTTTATATTATAGACCGAACATCGAATCATTACTCGTTTATAATAAATATTAAATGTAAGTCGACAAGGAAAAATGACAACTAATTGAAGACGTTTCCGGGTGAATTAATATGTTTTATATTATTTTTTTGGTCATATCCAAGAGGGGGATGGAGTGAATACCAAGGCACAAAACTAGTAAAAATAGATGATTTAGGTCATTTGTTTAGTCATATTCATTTTTGATATTCTCATGTATTGAGAGTTTCCACCTGGGGATAAGCTCTCCATGTGTGTGTGTGTTTGTGTGTGTGGTGTTCTTCATGTAAATCATTCGGTTAATGAAATCATACCACTACATCTGTTTATTTGTGTTTCGATAGTAATTGTTCATCCTATATTAATTGTTAATCTAATCGAACTCTCCATATCCGTCCATTAGATATTTCAAGAGTGAATACAAGTCGTACGATTGATCGCAGATTCGAGCTCGTTTATCACAGTTTGACAGCTTCCGCACCGAGGCTCGGTTTTTAGGATATATTAATGGTTTATGCTTTATAGTAGTGTTTACGGTTTCCTTAGTAATTTTCGGTGGGCTTGACGGGCTTGAGTTTTAGATTGGGCTTGGCCTATGTGGCTTGTATTAACCCTATATATACTTAGGCTTATTATTGTTTAGTTTAGACAACACAAGTAATATCTTTTTGTAATCGGTGTCGGTAAAGGGACTTAAGTAACCTACATAATATATGTGTGCTTTGAAATCTATTATTGTGTTCATAATTTTATATTTCATCTAGTTCTTGAATCGTCACTTTTCTAGTTTCCGACCTAACAAAGTATTTACTTGATATCATATTGAAAGTTCCTATCTTGGGACTTACAATTTGTATCAGAACCTATAGACCTATTCTAGGCTCGGTTCGAGGATTCAAGGAATCGTATGTTTGAAGACGGGATAGTGTGTTGAAGCTGCAATTATTTGAAAAATATTGAAGAACTCCTTCATCGTGTTCATGGGGGTGAAGTTAGAAAGGATCGGGTGGATAAGGATCGAATTAAAATTTATATCAAAATCCCTTACAATTCGGGATTTTGACTTATCTCCATATAATAGTTCTCGGCCTTTTGGGTTCTCTATGTCAGATAGTTCTCGGCAACAAGGAGTTCTAGATCACAATAGGTTCTCAGCCATTATTAGTTCTTGGTTACTAGAGTTCTATGTATCTACAGGTTCCAGTAACAACGAGTTCTAAGTATAAGGTATTTCGGTGAGAATCGGTCTTCAGTGATAGTGAGGGTTTTCGGCTCACTAAAGGAGTTTTCGGTAACAGTTCCGATTCTTGGTGTTAGACCGTTTGTTGCGACGGAGTCAAAGGGCAATAATTTCTCCACCAGTATTCATCAAGATCTTGACTCTGTGACGGGAACCACAACTCGGCTCGTCTGTTAAGTGCTGAGGGTTATGATGAGTGGAAAGGTTTGAAAACTACATGAGAATGAAGGACTCCAAGGCTTGTAGGAGTATTCTAATGGATCCAACCATCATCACCTATGAATTAGATGATGAAGAAAAGACTGTGGCTCCCAAACCAGTTGAACACTTCACTAATGGTGACTTTGAGAATGTCGATGATGATGATGATGATGATGATGATGATGATGATGATGATGATGAAGGAGCCCTGTCTACTCTTACTCTAGCCCTGGCGCCGGACATTGGTCTAGGTTTTAGAGAAATCAAGTCAGCCAAGGCTTGTGGGGGGCTCTCATTGATGTGTTTGAGGGAAATGAAAACATGCAGAAAAGTAAAAGGGATTTGATGCATCAAGAGTTCAATATGTTTCAGCACAGCACATTTTGGGTGAATCTCTACATGCTCAACTCCAAATATTCACCAAACTTGTAACACGAATGAGATCGGAAAAAAGTTAGTTAGCTCTCTTGGAAGTTACCAAGAAACTCTTAAACTCACTTCCTCAAAGTTGGGATATGAATGTTGTTGCGATAAAAAAGACTAAGGATCTGGATAGGATGACCATAAATGAGATAAAGGCTATGATTCATGTGAAATGGATGACAAGCAGCGTGCTATTAATCATGCTAGCTCCTACAATATTGTTTGCTTGAATTCATCCACCAACAATGCTTTTTCAGCTTAAGATGGGTTTGTTATGTTCATATTCACATTCAATTATTCCACTGCTCCAGTTTATCACTCAAGCACACAGCCTAGAGCCTCTCTAAGGAACATGACTTCTACTCTATCAAGCTCAAATGCCAAGCCGGCTTCTCAGATTCCCACCATTTCTAAGGAAACTGTAGAGAACTTTGCCTTAATAGCAGGTTTTGTGAGCTGCTATAAACCCTTTCTTGCTGCAGTTATGTTTGCTGAACTGGATCAGATTTATCCTGAAGACGTCGAAGAGATGGACATATCTTGGAAAATGAATATGGAAGTTTTCACGGAAAAGAACTTTACAAATAAAACGGGTAGAAGCACCTAGGCCTTCACAAATGACAAGAAAATGGGGTTTGATAAGGAAAACTAAGGTGCTATAATCGCCATGAGCCGGATCACTTTGCTTGTGAATTCAACAACCATGCTAAGGAATCTAATTATGAGAGGGCATTGATTCTAGTTGGACAGACAGGAGTAGCTGCATATAGCACTAAGAAAGCTATGGTGACTCAGCAATTTGGATGCGAGGAGCAGATGAAGACATTGAACTTAGGAGAAGAGTTGGCTAACTTGGCTCAAGTTTATGCAGTTGAAGAAGAGAATGAGCTTCAGTTCGCCTTTATGGTATCTTCCACCAACTATATCCAAACAGGTAAATTCTAAACTTTTTTCTCAAGCCTGCATTGATAAAGTTGGTATATATGGAATTCATTATGATAATCTTCTTAGGGAAATGGAAGATATTCAACCTGCTAACAACACGTTTAAGGCTAATGAAAAACTATATAAAGATAAAATATATGCCCAAAAAATGGATACTGCCAAACTTCAAAAAGATCTATGTAGGCAAGGTTGTATTTATCTTGATGCCGTAAATATGTAACCAAATTAACCGTTGAATTGGATGCGTCAAAATTAGAAACAACCAAAATAAACATTAAATTTCAGAAAACTGGATTTAATTTTAAAAAATTTGATGTATCTAGTATAGTGGTTGAGAACATGATTGAGCATCAATTTAAATACAAAGACAGTAAGGGTATGGGTTTTGGGTTAAATTAGGTTCCTCCTCCATTCAACAATAATTACTCTTATTTTTCCATAACTAAAGAGGAAAAGGAAAGGGAACAACATTTACAGTATGTTAAAAAAACATAAAATGAGACTGTGGGAAAAGGCTCACTCAAATCCATTGAGCCTGTATTTAGTCACAAAAAAAGGTGATACTAATGTCTTTACTTCATGTGTAGATGAAGTAATAATCCAAGATTGGTAAGAGGATGAGGAAGATTTATGTGTTTTGAATAATTCTAAACTTAAGACTGATTTATTTTCTGGTTGTGTTAAAACTGATGTTTGTGTGGGCTCTGTTTTCAAGAGCGAAAACTATGTGCTTGAACCTTCTACTTTTGTTATTATAATAATTTGGTAAATGTTAATGCTACTAACCAACTAAAATTGGTAAATAAAGGTACCAAAGATTGTAAAAGAAGGTACTTCTTGTACTTGTTCTTGTGGTAATGCGATTAAAATGTAATAGGTTAACTAAAAAATCACAAGTCTCCACAAATCATCAAAACCATGAGTTGACCATAATGTCTTTCGTGTTAAGAGATAAACGTGTTATAATTGTGGAAATCCTGGTCACACAGCCAAAAATTGTTCTTATCATCCACATGTTCCTTATTATGGACAATGACAAAGGAGTATACCTAAGTACCGGTTTCAAAATAAATTTAATAGAAAACTTGCCAAGGCAGATTCCTCATAAGGTGACTGGAATGCCCACAAATCTACTGGTTGGGTGCTTAAACGAAACAAGCCAGTTGAAGAAATTAAACCTGACAAAAGGAAAGGTTCGGCCTCAAAACCGAATCTTAGTTTGAAATCATCCAAGGGACTAAAATCCAAATCCGTATCAGTTCCCAAGGCCGAAGTCAAACAACCAATCTGTGTTAGTCACAAAATTATTAAACCTGATTACAGATAGTTGCCCAAATTTGCCAAAAACCAGTCATCTAGGATTCCTTGTGAAACTTCTAGGAAAATATTTGATAACATGGAAGACATGACATGGCAAAAACTATCATGTGTAGACAAGCCAAGGTTGCCCAGTGATACAACGAACTGGGTATCTAAAGCTAACTAATTTCGCATATTGTGTAGGAACAACTATTGAGAAATATCAACAAACTTTGGTATGTTGAAAGTGGTTGTTTCAGGCACATGACAGGGTACATCTCTCAATTGCAAGACATTTAATCTATTAATGGAGGGTATGTTTCCTTTGCGGGAAGAGAAAAGGGAAAGATCACTCAGAAATGTATTGTAAGTAATGGTGTTTTGTAGTTTGATGATGTGGATTATGTTCCCGAGTTGAAACACAGTTTGTTAAGTGTTTCTTAGATTTGTGATAAAGGTTTTTTTTAACTCATTTTACAAATAAAGAATGCCTTTTTTTAAAGTCGGGAATTGTCATACCTGACGATTGGGTTCTTGTTAGGTCAAAAATAAAAGATAATGCATACATGATTGACATGAATCAATGTGTTCTCGAAGAAATTACTTGTTTAGTTTCAAAGGTGTCGGAACATAATGCCATATTTTGGCATCGTCGTCTAGGCCATGTAAATGTCAAAAATCTAAATCTTCTTGCTAAAAATAACATTATTCACGGATTACCAATCAAGAATTTTATAATTGTTGAGTAATGTGTTGCTTATACACACGGAAAACGTCACCGTAAACCTCACAACCAACACTGATTAACAATATTGATTCTTTGTTTCAACGACTTTTCGCGGACTTATTTGATCCTGTTAATGTACTTAGCATTTCTCTTAACTCTTATTGTTTGGTTATTAGTGATGATTACTCACATTACACTTGTGTTTTCCTTTTGTCTAATAAGAGTACGACTGCAGAGCTAATCAAAAGGTTCATAGTGTTGATGGAAAATTAGACAATCTTGAGAGTAAAGAGTAAGCGGTGTGACAATGGTACTGAATTCAAGAACATGGTATTGAATCATTTATGTGCTAAACAGAGGGAGGGCGTAGCAACAATACAGTGTTGCCAGAACACCACAACAAAATGGAGTGGCTGAAAGAAGAAATCGTACATTAATTAAAGTTGCTCATACGATACCGCATGCTATGTGTAGAATAGAGTGCTCATTAACAAACATCATATAAAGACACCATGTGAGTTGCTTTTATGGACATAAACCAATTGTTGCTCACTTTCGCGATTTCGGATGTCCTTGCACTCTTCTGCACTTGGAGGCAACCCCAAAGTTTGATTCAAAGGCTGATGATTTCTATTTTCTTGGATATGTTGGACGCACTGCTTACCAAGTTTACAACAAGGTCACAAAGAAAATTGGAATTCTATTATGTGCATTGGCAAGAGGAAAATGAGACGGGCTCAAGATTTGGCCCTGACTATTTGCTCAATTATAATGAATTGTTTAACCCATATGATGTGTTTCCATATGTTGTTGCAGGTAATGCATGTCATTCGCATGGTGTTGATGATAAAGACGAGTTTATTTTTAAAACTACTGCAATTAATAAACCAATGGTGCTAAGTACTGATCCATCGAAGATGAATGATGAGGCACCTGTATCTTCAGTATCTGTTCACGAGCCGATTCTTGTGACAAAATCTTCTTCTAGCGTTTCTGAAGAATCGACACAACCCGCTATTGGAACTGAAGCAACAATTGTCAACTACCCCGTTCGTCAAAAAATTGTAAGTTACATTATCCCAAAACCAATTCTTAATGAGTATGTTCAAGTACCTCTTACTTGCACAGGTCCCCGTCTGGGCAATATACTTCCACGTTTGGATTCCAAGACACTTTCATGAATCTTCCGGTCAGTAATTCAGTGCCAAGCATCAAGTTCCCACAAACATTCAGCGTGATCATTTGGTTGAAAATGTCATCGGTCCTTTTGAAACAAGAGTTTCCTCCAAAAGTCAAATTGGAGAAATAAATGAATGTCTTTACTCTTGGTGCATATTTCAAATTGAACCGAAAAATATTGACATAGATTTACAAGAACCAAGTTGGGTTGATGTTATGCATGAAGAGTTGAATCAGTTTGACAAATTAAAGGTTTGGAAATTGGTTGCGTTACCAGAAGGCAAGAAGTCAGTTGATACTAATTGGGCTTTTCAGAAAAAGCAATATGACAGTTGTCACACCTCAACCTGCGGCGGAACATGTCGGGGCGTGACATAAATGTGTCTTAGCTCAAAGACACTAAATTAAGAATAAGTGTCAATATCAAATTTATTTCATCCATATCAAAGTACACAAAGTATTTAAAACAAAAGAAATTACAACAACATTTAAACTTTTATAATTTTTCGCCTAAGATATGATCTAGGTTCTCCACTTCAAATCATCTAAAATAACAACCTGCAGTATGAGTAAAAATAATTTGTCAACAACACATGTTGAGCGAGTAACCACAGTAGTACAAAAATAAATAATAGTAATAATAATGAGAAATAGACAATTCCTTGCATAGGTGAATAACATCGATTAATATAAACAAGTATAAGTGTCTTTTCGATCATGCTACTAGATTTCGGACATGTCTACTCGGACGAATTTGCAACCAATAAACAACATTAAATAAACGTATACATTTGTGTCTTTTCGAACATGCCACTAGATTCGGAGGTGTCTAGCTTGGACGACGTATGATCATACTATGAGGATGAGATATCAACCAACCATAAAATCAGTAAACACATAATTCACATAGCACTCAACAATTAATCGAGCGATATCTCAACCACATAAATAATAGAATTGGATTGAGTATATTAGTATAATAATAATTTTAAATACGTATAATTCCCCCAAAACAAAATAGGAAAAAGGGGATGTGATTACTCCCCTTAAAATAAATAAAGGCGACTATGAGAAGACAGGTAAAATAGACTGGTTAGTTCCAAGAGAAGCTTCGACGATAAGTCCTAATTTTTAAAGGCAAAGCTATAAGGAATATTCTGACGATATAAGCGAATAAAACATGACATGATGGGTTAAAAAAGGATTTGGGGATCGATAAAGCATTAAATATATTTTACATTAAAGTTATAAAGTTGTAATAAAAACGTAATTAATTTAAATATTATATAAATCACTTTTTGATTCTTTTTTTTATCATTAATACATTAGAGTAATATTATATGTATGTGTGTGAATTGAAAGAAGGCTTGACTTAGTGATCGATTTGTTACGGCATGTAAAATCCATTTTAGTTTATTTATTTATCTATTTATAGCAATTGTACTAGGTTAAACCGAAAAGAACGGTTTTACAAGTAAAAAATATATCTTTATAATTATATATTTAACGGGTTAGTTTAGTTAGAATGAATAAAATAAATTCTGTTTTATATATAAGAGTTTAAGGGATAATTAACAAAATAAATAAATAAGAAGTAAAAACCGGGCGTGGGGAGACTTAAACTTGCGCCCAAGCCGGTCTGAACTTTACCAGGTGTTGGTACATAGATGTTAGTAGTTCATATGTATAAAGTCTGTAATCGAGTCTGTAATATTGTTTATGTAATTGTTTGTGTAACAGCGAAGTTGTTGACAAGTTCGCTTAGGCGAACTTGTTAACCGAGCGAAGTTGTTGACAAGTTCGCTTAGGCGAACTTGTTCAACGAGCGAAGTTATTGACAACTTCGCCTGAGGCGAAGTTGTCGTGTATATAAGTAACCTACGGGTTACTGTTTATGTTCGGTTTTTCTGTTGGTCATTTTAGGTTTTGGTTGATCGAGTTCAGTTACGTGTGAGTCTATTGACGTGTGTCTGTAAGCATCTCGGTTTGAGTTATCAATATAACGTGTGGTTGTTCGTATTGTGTGTACGGGTGTTCGTGAGCTGACATTCTACGTCCGTAACGATCTACACAGGGATTCCGCACCTGTGTATATCGGGATATCTCGTGTACGATCCGTCCAGGAACCTTCGCCTCGTTCAGCGAAGTTCTCTTCAAGTTCGCTTACTTTCTAAGTTCGCTTATCCTAAGCGAAGTTATTCTCAACTTCGCTCATTTACGCGAATTTACAAAGGATCCAGCGAAGTTTTACTTAAGCGAAGTTATACTTAACTTCGCCTACAGTACTGTTACGAAGAAATTTTTCTAACTTCGCCCATTTCAGAATTTTTCGGGTTTCTTAGTCTTCAAGAAGGATGTCGTCAATCAACATCTCAGAGCTTGTCAAGATGGAAGTTGAAGCGGGGCAGCCACAAAGGCCCCAAGATTGCTAAAAGGAACCGACTTTGTTGCGTGGAAGGATCGGTTCATACAGTATGTTAAGTACCAGGATGCAAAAATGTGGGTATGCATCCAAGATGGATATATTCCACCAATCATGCTGTATGAGGGTCGAGACCAAATAAAGAAATACAGTAAAATGGAAGAGGAGGAGAAGAAGATGTATGAAGCCGAAAGCAAGGCTCATGCTGCAATCACAATGGCTCTTCCGCAGGAGATCCTTCATACATTCAGAAAGTATACATCGGCTAGAGAGCTTTGGGAAGCTCTTGAGAGCAGATTCGAAGGAAATGTAGGCATTCAGGCCTCAAAGATAAAGCTGCTTAAAACTCAATTTTCAGTCTTTAAGTACTTAAAGAACGAATCTCTTGATGATATTATCACGCGATATTATCATCTCATGACTGAATTGAGTAACTACTCCATTTCCTACCGAGAAGAAGAGATTGTAGAAAAACTTCTCGATGCTCTCCCACCAAAATGGGAGATGTATACTGTATTAATGAGGGAAGACAAGGACTTCTCTACTTATGATCTTGAAACCGCTGTCAACAAGCTCAGAACTTTTGAGCTTAATATCGTGAGGAAAGAAACATCTATGGATAAGGTTCAAGATCCAAGCATGTATGGTGCGAAAGTGAACTCCAATACAAGTTCAAAAACTGACTCTGCCGCCTACTACTCGAAAGGTGAGTCGGGTGCCAATTCTTCACAGGAGGGGCATGTGTCAGTAAATTCAAATGGGGATGTTTGCTTTGTTGCGAGTGGATCAAGTGGTACTCAACAGACCGCAAGCCAGAGTGGTGGATCTTCAAGTTCCTCAAGCAATAATTACTCAAAGATGCCAATGAGCGTCAAATATGCTGAAGAGCAGTTTGGCCTCTATGCTTCATTTATTGCTTCATACGAAAACTATATTCAAGGAAAAGTAGTTGATCCGGCAATGCTAGATGAAGACTACGACCAGATCGATGCTGATGATCTGGAGGAGATGGATTTACAATGGCAGATGGCCATGATAGTGAGGCGAGTGAAGAAGTTCATGAGGAAGACGGGGAGAAAGTTTGTTGGTGGCAGGCCAGGGTTCGACAAGTCCAAGGTAAGGTGCTATAACTGTCAACAAAACGGGCACTTTGCCAAAGATTGCAGAAACGAGAGAGTTGAGCGTGGTCAGGGCCGGTCCCCACAGCACACTGGAAGTACTAAAGAAGTCAATGCCATGCTGTCCAGAGAAGCAGGTGAATTCAACTGGAACCTGCATTTGAATGAAAATAATGAACAGGCAAATATGGCTAAGGTTGAGAATGAAGAACCTGAGAAGACTACCGGAGAAGAGAAAGCTGCTGGTAAGGAAAAAGCTTTCATGGCAGATAACGATGATCAACGCTCCGAGGTAAGTTCTAAATCTATTTGTACTAAATGTGAGAATTTGTCTGAGCAACTTGCTACCATGACTAATCAGTATGTTCGTTTAGATGCTGAATTTAAAACTCTTAAAGAAGATCATCACTTCACAAAAGCAAGAGAAAACAGTTACAAAGTTAAAATTAAAGCATGTGAAAAAGATATTAAAAGCTTAAAAACTAAACTTGCTGAGAAAATTGAAGTTATTGATCTTAGTTATGAGGTTTTAGAAGAAAAGACTAAACTGATTGCTGAACGTGAAAAGCAGATTGCTGACCACCAGGTGAAAGTGGTGGAACTGAACCGAAAACTGGAGCAGTTCCGAAATTCTTCAGCTATTCTTGATCACCTTGTTAGTGATCAAGGTACCTCTACAAAGAGAGGAGGAATTGGTTATCACGAGGTTCCACCACCGTATAACCATAATTACACTTTTAACCCTAGTGTACAGAAATCTGCTGATTTTGAAGTTCCTCAGACAGTTCCTATCACAGTTACAAGTAAAGATCCAAGTGTTAGTAGTATTAGTAGTGGCGAAACGTGTTCGCCTGTTTCAAGTGTAAATATTTCTGTTACGAGTCCGGTCTCATCGGATTCGGATAAGTTGTCCGAATCTGGTAAGACAAAAGAGAATGTAGTGTTACCCACTGGTGGAGATAAAGATAAAACTTCTAAAAAGAGTACTCCACTCAACCCGTACGTCCCACCTTATGTGAGACGAAAGACTGGTAACACTGCCTCTACATCCAAAACAACATTTGAAAAGAAAATGGAATATAGGTGTTGTTTTCGGTGTAATAAGGTAGGACATCTTGTTGCAGACTGTCCTCTGACGCCGAAATTCAGAGGTGGGAGGCCTATTAAAACTGAGCATAAGTCTACTGATAATTTTAATACTGTTAAAAATGAAAACCCTTTAAAGTTTCAAAATATAACTAATTCAGGTTTTCACAGAAACAAACCTCAGTTTTACAATGCTAATCACCAAACCGTAAGATATAATACTTTCAATTCGCATAGGTTTGGAAGGCCTCACATTCGATCTCCAATGAGATTTCCTACTAGGACTGACAGGAATTATTCAAATGCTAACTTCGGAAAGCAGAAGTACGGGATGTATAGATCCAAGACCAATTGGTCTTGGGTCCCTAGATTCTAATCATTTGCTTTATTGTGCAGGAACAGTTGAACAGGGCTGCCCACAGTCTTTGGATTGTAGATAGCGGCTGTTCCCGGCACATGACGGGCAACAAATACTTGTTGCAAGACTTAAAACCTGTTCAGGGAGCCAGAGTTAGTTTTGCTGGTGAAAGTGGAGGAAGAATTACTGGGAAAGGAACAGTGTCCAATGGGAAGATGACACTTGAGAATGTAAATTTTGTGGAAGAGCTGAAGCACAATCTGCTGAGTGTGTCGCAGATTTGTGATAAGGAGTATACTGTTCACTTCACGAAGAATGAGGCGATCGTGTTGAAGCCTGGTTTTCAGATACCAGAGGAGTGGATAGTGATGACAGCTCCACGTGATACAAATACGTATGTGATGGATATGAGGTCTACTGAAATGGCCTTGGGAGAATCATGTTTATTGACAAAAGCAAGCGAATCAGAATCCGAACTTTGGCACAGGAGAATGGGGCACATTCATCTTCGGAAGATGAACCACATTGTCAAAAATGGGCTTGTGATGGGCGTTCCCTTGAAAAGTTTTAACTTTGAAGACAAATGTATTGCATGCAAGAAGGGAAAGCAACACAAGAAATCCCATCTCACCAAGAAGGTCAACTCAATTGCCAGTACTCTAGAACTGCTTCACATGGATCTCTTCGGTCCAGTTAATGTAAAAAGTTTAGGAGGTACTTCTTACTGCTTGGTGATCACTGATGACTACTCGCGATACTCGTGGGTATATTTTCTGAAATCGAAAGATGAGACGGCTCAAATGGTGAAGAGTTTGATTACTAAAGTTGAGAACGTCATGAGTAAAACAGTCAAGTTCATCAGAAGTGACAATGGGACAGAGTTCAAGAATTTTGAAATGGAGATCTTCTGTCTTCAGAAAGGAATTGAACATCAATACAGCGCTCCGTATACTCCGCAGCAGAATGGAGTGGCTGAAAGGAAGAACCGAACTTTAATTGAAGGAGCCAGAACTATGCTGGCAGATTCGAAGCTTCCTGTGATGTTCTGGGCTGAAGCAGTCGCTACAGCCTGCTATGTTCTGAATAGAGTGTTAACCGTTAAGAGACTTGGTAAAACTTGCTACGAGCTTATGCATGGAAGGAAGCCCAACTTGAGTGGTCTTGAACCATTCGGGTCTCCTTGTTCGATCTTGAAGACAAATTCGAAATTTGGAGAAGTAGCCGATGAAGGAATCTTAGTCGGTTATGTTGTTGGGACTCCCAACAGGCGTGTCTTCAATACTTCGACTTGCAAGGTGGAGGTGGTATGTAACACTGACATCACAAGTTACCAACCGCCAAAACCAAGCAATGGACCTGCTGAGCTTTTCGACTATGTTAAGCTTTTTAAGTCGTTTAACGTACCGGATTTGGAGATTTCTGAAGAAGAAGAAGAAGAAAGAGCTGCGACGAAGATGATGCTCGATGAGGAAGAAAATCTATTGCAAAGACAGCTGATTGAAAAATGTCAACCTTCCTCATCAAACACTATTGATACCCCTGCTGCCTCAACTGAAGAAGAATTTATCAATCCTTTTCACTCTCAGCATGACACAACCATTGATGAGATCTCTTCTAATTTGGAAGATAATTTGCATGTCGGTTCTGTACCGACCACGAGAATTCATAAAAATCACCCTTTGGACAATGTGATTGGTGATGTGTCCTCAGGTGTACAAACAAGAAGCAGCTTGAATGAACACACCTGTGTTTATACAAGCATTAAGGAGACAGGAATAATCGATGAATGCCTGTATACCTGCTTTATAAGCCAGATTGAACCGAAAAATTATCAAATGGCTTTAAAGGACAGCTCATGGGTCGAGGCCATGCAAGAAGAGTTGGCTCAATTCGAGAAGATGGAAGTTTGGACTTTGGTTGAAAAACCAAGGAATGTGCATGCAATTGGCACAAAATTGGTGTTCAAGTGCAAGAGAGATGAAAAAGGGATCATTATAAGAAACAATGCGAGGCTGGTCGTTAAAGGATTTAATCAGCAAGAGGGGATAGACTATAATGAGGTGTTCGCTCCGGTGGCCAGGTTGGAAGTGATACGATTGTTTTTGGCGTTTGCTGCGTTCAAGAAGATGAAAGTGTTTCAGTTGGACGTGAAGAGTGCGTTCCTCAATGAGAAAGTGGATGAGGTTGTGTATGTTGAGCAACCTCCGGGTTTTCCTGACCCAGACTTTCCTGATCACGTATACAAGTTGAGCAAGGCGCTGTATGGATTACATCAGGCACCTCGTGCCTGGTATTCAACGTTATCGGACTACTTGCTAGAGAATGGTTTTGAAAGGGGTTTGATCGACAGTACTTTGTTTGTGAAGAGAGATGGAAGTGACTTCCTGCTAGTTCAAGTCTACGTGGATGACATCATATTTGCTGCATCAAGAGTCTCCATGTGTCAGGAATTTGAGGCCGTTATGAAGAAAAGATTCGAGATGAGTGCTATGGGTGAACTAACGTTCTTTTTAGGATTGCAGGTTGATCAAAGGAAGGACGGGATGTTCATTCATCAAACGAAGTATGTTCATGATGTCCTCAAGCGTTTCAAGATGGAGGACTCTTCTCCATTTGACACACCAATTTGCGTCAACCACAAGTTGGGAGCTGAAGTAGACGGTGACGCAGATGTGGACCCAACTCTGTATCGGGCTATAATAGGTTCTTTGATGTATTTAACTGCTTCTAGGCCTGATATAATGTTTTCTGTTTGTCTTTGTGCTCGTTTTCAGGCAAACCCAAAGGAATCTCACATGAAGGGTGTGAAGAGGATTTTGAGGTATCTCAAAGGCAAGCCGAAGCTAGGGTTGTGGTACCCGAAGGGAGGAGACGTGGAACTGGTAGCGTATACGGATTCTGATTATGGAGGATGCAATCAGAGTCGGAAGTCGACTACAGGAGGATGTCAGTTTCTCGGTGGTAGATTAGTTTCCTGGCAGTGCAAGAAACAGACGTCAGTCGCAATCTCAACGTGCGAAGCTGAATATATGGCAGCATCCAACTGCTGCTCTCAGGTTTTGTGGATTCAGCAACAATTGCGCGACTATGGTCTGAATTTCTTACTCACTCCTATTTTAATTGATAACACTGCTGCCATCTCAGTAATTAACAATCCCGTGAAACATAGTAAAACTAAACATATTGACATTCGTCATCATTTCATACGGGATTGTGCTGAGAAGAAACTGATCAAGGTCGAAATGGTCGATACGCTAGAAAATTTCGCTGATTTATTTACAAAAGCGTTTGATAAATCCAGATTTCAAAACCTAATTGAGCTGAACGGGATGATCAATCCCGAGTAACCATGTTTTTGTGTTTATTGAAAAAAAAAAAAAAAAAAAACATCACTATTGCTTAAAATTAGTCGGTTACCTCAGATTGATGGACATATCCTCGGATATGTTTTGGTCCACGTTTCTACTGAGAGAATGAGGGTCGCCATTAACCAGATAACTGAAAGTGACCGGGGCGATTATGATGTGTTTTCTTTCGGTCGCTGAAAATTAGTCGGTCATACATAGTTAGAAGGACACATACTTGTATGTGGTCGGTCCAGTTGATCCATTGGATCATCAGGATTGCCGTTTACCTGAAGACTTTGACGTGATCGGGGTGACTGAAGTCAAAATTTTTTTTGGGAAATGAAATTACTTTTCAAGTCTGTTACTTCGTAAGAAGTTCGTTAGCTATGTTAAACGGAAAATTGATCTAACCTTGGAAAATGATATATATACTGATTGTGTGTGCTTAACTAGTGAAGTTATTAGGCTTAAAAGGCTTTAGGACAATCATTGTATGTCATGGTAACTTTTTATGGTGCGTAAAAGTAGATGTGATACAAACTAATATTTCTTGATTTTACGTGGAAACACCTTAAGAGTTTTGCGTGTCTTCATATATATCTTTTCGAATGATAGGCAGAAAAGCGATTACCCAGTCATACACGAGCCCATGTGTGTTCTGATTCCCGTGAAGAAAGCGTTTCAAGACACTGCAGTGATCCAGATTCGGGACTTGCAGTTAATTTCTACTTTGAAGTCTATGTTGTTAAAAAAAAAAAAAAAACAATTTATGAAGTTATTGTAACATATTAGTGATCATAAAATCAAGACTTCTCTATCTTAGAGCAAGAAGAAGAACGGGAAATAGAAGAAGAATACTTACAAGTTAATCAGACACTATTGGTCGAAGTCAATTCGGGGTGACTTGGGGAAAGCCAAATACGCTTTGAGGATAGATAGGAGGCATCAATATTTCTGAGTTGTTGCCCACTTAAATTTTAAGGATTAATTGAACCTAACTCGTATC
This sequence comes from Bidens hawaiensis, assembly GCF_021521415.1. Taxonomy (NCBI): domain Eukaryota; kingdom Viridiplantae; phylum Streptophyta; class Magnoliopsida; order Asterales; family Asteraceae; genus Bidens; species Bidens hawaiensis. Next base: position 566,348 of record NW_027491058.1, on the reverse strand, counting down.
ACAGAAACGATGAAAACCATCTTAAGTACATTACCTGCTTACAACCTGTCTCTATATGTCATAATACAGCTAAACACGGATCTATGTAACAGTCACGTAGTTAGTATGATTCCTGTTAGGATCTTTTCTAAAACGTGGTGTCCCTGACTAGACTGAAATTTGATCCCTTATTCGTTAAATTTTTATAAGTTTTTCCTATTTTTGTAGTTGTATTATTTTATAACTGGTTACTTAGACATGATCATTTTTGTTTATCTCTTTTTGGAAGTTTAAAATGTTTATTGCAAAATGTTCAAACTTAAAGGGTTTGATTTTGAAATTATAGGCGAAGTAGTTGAATCAGACGAACTTGTGCTTAACTTCGCCTAGGCGAAGTTATCCGTAACTTCGCCTGAACTACTCAGACCCTATATAAGGTTTTTTAAACAGTGATTTTCATTATTTTCAAAGTATCAGCGAACTTAAGCTCCGAATTTTCCGGCGAACTTAAGATTTTTCTGGCGAACATATTTTCTATTCCGATTTCGATCTTCGTTTCCAGTTTCGGTTATCTCTTGAGGGTACGTGTTGTCGATATACATCACTAACATGTTCATTCATAGATGTTTTTACCCGGTTCGAGACCTCGGGTCGTCGGACCTTCAAAACCGAGTTTTTCAAACTTGTGTTACGTGTTCATGGACGAACTTTTCGTCTTAATAACACTAATATGTTGTGTTCTTATCTCCTGGATCGTCAAATCGTACGAAATCATCTGATTTTTGGCCGTTTGAATCTGAACAGTCGCCGATTCAGATGAAGGCGAAGTTAGGGTTTAGGCGAAGTTATCCGCAACTTCGCCTGGGGCTTAATTTCGCTTGAGGCGAAGTTATCATCAACTTCGCCTGAAGCTTAATTTCGCCTAACTCTTATCTTCGCCTGAGCCGATGTTGTGATAAGGCGAAGTTAACATCAACTTCGCCTAGACAATTTTATTTAAATTAATTAGACGAACTTACAGATGAAGCGAAGTTGTTCCCAACTTCGCCTCCCCTTTAAGTTCGCCTATACATGTTTGATCACAACTTCGCCCATGGTATAAAGCGAACTTGTGAGTTTCTTAACGGTTATCTAACTTGGTTCGTTTAGTGCAGATATGGCTGCTGTTGGAGGAGCTGGTGGTGATGACGGTGACGATCAGAGGCAATTCTTTCCAGCACATAACCAGTTCATCACTCTAGATCCAGATGCAAAAGGCGTGGAGGACTACCGGGAGATAATCACCTTTCTCCTGCGCTCAAGAATTTTTCACGCTATCACAACTACCCTGCCTATTTCACTGCCGAATATTGAAGACTTTTGGCAGACGGTAGAGTATGATTGCCGGGTTGAGCCCCCGGTGATGCGAGCCACCGTTAATGGTCAAGTTGTTCAGTTTAACTCTGAACACATACGGGTGGCGTTGCAATTTGGAGAAGAAACAAGAGATGACCCCACGGAGTTTGTTGCTCCTTTTTCGTGATGGCGCGTTCCTAAGGATGGGGTATTCAGGTCCCTTAGGGGATACACAGCGAAGGAAAGGATTCTTGTTAGATCAGTGGCGCTTCCTAATGCATGTCATGATAGTCTGTATGTCGGGATGGAAGGCGGGCACTGATGGAATGGGTGCGACGATGCAGTCCGCTATGACTGCCCTGACTTACAATAAAAGATATTCTTTTAGTCAGATGATCTTTTACGAGATCGATCGTCAGAGGAGGGCTGTGGCGCGTGAGCGATTTACAATGTACCCACGATTCCTACAGATGATTTTAAATCATGTGGCTCCGTCGCTACCGCAAAGACGCCCTATTCGATACGTGGAATGTGTGACGAAACGTATCTTTGCTCAGTGTCGCACTTCCAGCGCACGAAGCAAGCCTGAGCTGCGTCCCAGGCATACTCCGCTTTTTGGGTATCTTATTGACCCAGAGTATGTGCCTGCGGCAGGGGACGAGTTTAGGGATCCAAGACCACAACAGGCGGCAGCACCCCAGGCTGTATCAGCTGCGCCTGCTGTATCTACTGCTGCATCTGATGCTGTGCCAGCTTCTGAGATTGATCTTGACGCCATGTTCGGCGGGCAAGGGTTGTTTGATATGGACCGATTTGATCCACATGAGAATATTCCAGTCTCGGGTCCACAAGCAGATTTTGATGATGTGATGGAAGAGGCCAGACAAATGATGGTGAGACATGAGAGAACAGTGGGTAAGCAGAAGATAATTGTCGATGACGACGATGAGGAAGAAGATGAAGAGGAAGTTGTGAGGCTGGTGCGAAAGCGCTCAAGAAGGGAAACGACAGGTATGGGTGTTGGAGCCGGAGAAACTTCGAGGTTTGCACGTTTTGCTCCACCTGCCTTGTCTGGTATGTCTCTTGTTCCTACCTCTGTGCAGGTATCGACTACAAGCGCTACGGTTGTTCCCGTAGTGGCTACATCATCGGCTGACCTTCCACAGATCACAGTCGTCCAGACGTCGGCTCCAGAAATTGTGTCACTACCACCTCAGTCGCGTACTCCACCGGTGGTAGTAGCACGATTTGTTGAGTCTACGGTCACCACTTCTGCAGGAGTATCGGGTACGGTACCACCTGCGGACACGCCCAGTTCTGACTCGGAACGGATAGCTTCACTAGAGCGGATTGTAGCTGAGCAGTAAAAGACCATTCAAAGCCTAGTGGAAGCAAATCAACTGCAGGCATCCCTCCTGGCTGAGCACGGGAAAATAATAGATGCCTTGAAGGAGTTCTTGGCATCTCAGGGGGGAGATGAGTTGTAGAGGAGATGAGTTGAGGACAAAGCGTCGAGAAGACCGAGACGATGATCCCAATGCACCGGAAGGTGCAGGTGGTGAGCTGCCAAGAACCTCACAAGCTCTTGGGGCTTCCACAGCTGAGGGGGAGTCTACCGAAGCGGCTGGTGGTGATGACGACGTGATCGATGCGCTGAAGGAACTTGATGATGACATGTTCAGCGACGATGTATTATTTGATGAAGATGTTCTGCCAATCAGTGAAATTGAAAAGATTGGTGCAGAAATTGTGGTAGAAGATGTGATAGAAGAAGGGGAGATCGTTGAAGAGAACGTTGAGCACGAGATCCCTGAGGTTGAGAAAGCCGATGTGAGGGCTGAGATGGATGAGACTACTGAGTGGGAGGAGCAGCCTAGGTGGAAGGAAGGCTGTGCTCATTGGTTTGTCAAGACCAAGAAGCCTTCTGTTCCAGCCATGTTCAAGAAGAGCTATAACATTAAAGGCTATGCTGAGGCGAAGAAGGGGATAATCTGTTGGATTTATGATGAACAGATCAAGTTATTTGTGGTAAAACGTTATGATGGCATTCAATACTTCAGGAGAATGTTGAGATCTCTCAACACGTTGCCAAAATGCGAGGTGAAAGATTTGGGCAGATTAGGCCTGATAAACAGAAGTGACAACAATATGGCGAGAATGATTGAGAAGATTGTGTGGAAAGAAGGCGTAAAAGATAAAAAGTTTGAACTTCTGAAGCCTCAAAAAGGGAAGTTAGTGGAAGATAAAGAGAGGGGATTGAGAGCAGATGGCAAGCCATGGATGGTGATGAAGTACAAGCCGATCCGATGCATCAAGGAGGTTCCAATGAAGAATATGCCTCAAGATGTGTTGACGAATCTAAAATGGTGGTACGTTGATTGCCAGACTGCTGAAGCCGTGATGGAAGACGAAGATGAACAAGAAGTGCTGAGGGTGTACGACCCGATGCATCTTGTAAACTTATCGAAAGCTGATTTGAAGATGCTCAACGAGAAGAAGATATTCTATATTCCTGCTTGGAAGGATGAAGCAAGGAAATATCAGCGAGTAGTCACGGTGTGTGTGAGAGAAGGGGTGCACGCATGAAGATACAGGATTACAAGACAAGAGCTGACAGATCAAGATATGAAGCTACTGCCAAGGGGGAGTCTGTTGGTACATAGATGTCAGTAGTTCATATGTATAAAGTCTGTAATCGAGTCTGTAATATTGTTTATGTAATTGTTTGTGTAACAGCGAAGTTGTTGACAAGTTCGCTTAGGCGAACTTGTTAACCGAGCGAAGTTGTTGACAAGTTCGCTTAGGCGAACTTGTTCAACGAGCGAAGTTATTGACAACTTCGCCTGAGGCGAAGTTGTCGTGTATATAAGTAACCTACGGGTTACTGTTTATGTTCGGTTTTTCTGTTGGTCATTTTAGGTTTTGGTTGATCGAGTTCAGTTACGTGTGAGTCTATTGACGTGTGTCTGTAAGCATCTCGGTTTGAGTTATCAATATAACGTGTGGTTGTTCGTATTGTGTGTACGGGTGTTCGTGAGCTGACATTCTACGTCCGTAACGATCTACACAGGGATTCCGCACCTGTGTATATCGGGATATCTCGTGTACGATCCGTCCAGGAACCTACACCAGGTTTGCACCTGCCACTGGGCAAGTGTGTTACTTGTTCAGTTGATGAATCGGATTAAATTTAAGAAGCGATCAAAATTATACCCAAACCTTCACGAACCCTAGTTCGGTGAAACACCAAATTGAACAACAATTTCCCTCTGTCAACCCATATTGACAGAGGGCTTTCGTTAAGCATCATATTCTGGTCCAAAACCAACTAACAATTAACCAATTGACAGGGAGATTTCGTTAAGCATCGTATTGTGGTCCAAAACCAATTAACAATTACCTAAATTGAACACAAATCGAGGGTGATCAGCCACTTAGGGTTTCAGCTTGAACACGGGATTGAAACTCGAATTTAAAAGTTTTATGAGTGTTAATTGATATATAGATTTGATTCGGAATGAAGAGAGGAGTATGTTGGACAAGTTAATTGCAGTTTAGAAGAGTATTTATACTGATTCAAGCTCGTTAAGGTCGCGGTTAATGCTTGATCGATTTAGCTGTTAATTCGATATCATACTCCTTGATTAAATAATCATTTAAACGCGTGATTGATCTACTAATGAGTAAGCGATATCAATTCCGAGATTATCGGCTTGATTTGTGGATTGAATTCAAAAGGGGGTATGCCGACGGGAGGGATGGAAGGGAGAAAGGGGAATTTAAAAAAAATGTAGTGTAGTCCTTGGAGTTAGGTTGGTTATTCAAGCTAGGATAAAACGCCATTAAGGAATGGAAACCACACAAGTTTTTAAAATCCGTTTGACCAAATAAATGAAGCCGAGAGGCGCGTAACAAACTAAAATAAAAAAAATAATAATTCAATGTTTTTATTAGATAACGAAAATCCGAATTATGAAAAAGTTTAAACAGGCCGGGGTTTGAGTTCGAAAATTTACGAATGGTACAACAGTGGGCTAATTGTGAGAAACAAAGCAAGGCTGTTGGTCCATGGTTTTGGTTAGATTGAGGGTCTTGATTACACTACGATTTATTCTCTGGTGGCTCGCCATGAAGTCATTCGCATTTTTTTAGCGTATGGATGTCAAGACATCTTTAATTTACGGAGAGGTCAACGAAGAGATTTATGTGGATCAACCACTTGGGTTCACTGATCCAAAGTATCTAAAACATGTCTATAAATTAGATAAGGCACTTTATGGGTTACAGCAAGCTCCTCGAGATTGGTATGCTACCGTGACAAGCCATCTGTTAGAACATGGGTATACGTGAGGGACAATTGATCAGACTCTATTCATAAAAATAATTGACAGATATATCATTTTGGTTCAAATTTACGTGGATGATATCATCTTTGGGTCCATGAGTCATTAGTTGATTGAATTTCATAATGTAATGAAACAAAGGTTTGAGATGAGTTCACTTGATGAAATGACCACTTTTCTAGGTCTTTATTTCATCAGAGTTCACACAATATCTGTTGCATCAAGGTAAATATGTTGAAGACATGTTGGTCAAGTTTTAAATGTAAGATTCCGAGATTGCTTTAACATCAGTGGCTGAGAATCTGATGTTCAATCCAGATCTAGAAGTGAAACCCGTAGATCAGACTCTATATCGATCAATGATCGGGTCCTTGATGTATCTGACCACAAGTCATCCTAACATCATGTTCTTAGTCTGTCAGTGTTCTCGTTATTTGGCTAATTCTAAACTCTCTCATTTAATTGTTGTTAAAATAATTTTTAGATATACGAAATGGATGCCGAAGTTAAGTCTTTGGTATCCTAAGAATTCATATTTTGATTTATATGTTTACGCTGACAGCAATTAAGGAGGTTGTTATACTGACAGTAAATCCACATATGATGGATGCTGGTACTTGGGAGATCTGCTCATCTCATGGCAATGCAGAAAGCAACAATAGAGATGGCAATGAAACTCGAACCCGATGGGAAAACCCTAAACCCGACATAAATGGGACGGGTAATACCCGACCCATTAGGGCTTGGGACGGGTTTGGGATTTATAATATACCCGATTACTCGATAATATAAACCCATTTACCCGATTATATACTCGATGTACTCGATATAGCTTATTATATTATATTAAATATATATTGTATTCCAAATATATTATTTGTCGGAACTTGTTTATGTCAATTATTTGTGGCATTTTATCTCTATGGTAACTATCTTTGTAATCTATTAGTTATATTTTGTCAAAATCCGGTAGAAACCTAGCCGGTATTGAGCCGGGTATACCCGACGTGTATTTTATCAAAACCCGATTAGAAACCCGAAACCGATGGGAAAACCCAAAACCCGACGGGTATATACCCGATTAAAACCAGACGGGTATGGGAAGGACTTTCATAACCGGGTATGGGCTTGGTAATACCTAAACCAGACCCAAAACTGACCCATGACCATCCCTAAGCAACAAACTGTGTCTACTTGCACTACTGAGGCTGAATATGTAACTGCATCCGCTTGCTGTTTAAAGGTCATTTGGATGCAACATCAATTGCTAGACTACGGTTTAAAATTTCTTGACACTCCTATCCTTTGTGATAATGATGTTACCATTGCTATTGTTAAAAATCCGATTCAACATTCTAAAACCAAACACATTGACATTAAAATTCATTTTATTCAAGACTGTTTCGAACGTAAATTAATTCATTTGTAGCAAGTCCACACTGATAATAATTTGACGGACTTGTTTATCAAACTTGTTGGTACAGTTCGATTCAATATGCTTGTAGGGTTCCTTCAGATGCTCTGTATCGATGATTGAATATATTTTTTATGTAAATTTGTACATAAAAGTTTTTTTTCCTTTCTTTTAGTTTTTACTTTTTGCATAAATTTAGTAGGGAGAAAACTTGAAAAACATAAAAATAGTGTGTGTGTGTGTGTGTGTGTTAGGGGGAGAACAATTAAAAAAATACAAAAACAATGTGTGTGTGTTTTATTTGAAAACAAAACAAAAATTATAAATATCAAAAATTCAAAAATAGTGTCTTGATTGTTGCATTTGTGTGGGAAATGATATGAATCTTCGTGTTAAAGGTAAGATCAACACATGTAAGGTACTGTAGTTGAAGCGCATAGACTCTATAATTCATGTGTCGGTAGATTCAGCCCTTAAGAATGAAAAGTCGGTTTAACCATCTACATGTCTAAAATTAACGAACATGTTCTAAGTGGGACATATCTTAAGGTCTTATCATTATTTTAATATACATGCGTATGGACTGGAATGAAAGTTCGAGCCATACTCAAGCCTTATATCAATTAGATCAACAAGAAATCAGTTTTTGTAGAAATGAGAATTGGTTATCATATGATGCTTGGATCGGCCTAAAGTGTAAGTATTCTAAATAGCCGGTGATATGAACTAAATTCTTATGCTTCTAGTTTAAGTGGTTAACATTTCACCGCATATGGTCTTATGGCCTTAGTTCATGTACTGATGGGATGCTTCGGGGTCCGGACACCATTGGGTCTTTATGTGACTTATCATCCAGGTATTCATTTCTCTGGAATGCATATTAAATAAACTCAAAGATCAAACCTATAGTTTATCTGCCAAATAAGTCAGTAAATTGATCATGTTGTACTTCAAAGTAAAAATACACTACTAACTTGATCAACCACGTTGTTATTCAAACATGGCCCCCTTGCTCATGTGGTAATACCATTAAGAAATAGACCACAAGGGACATGATGTATGTAAGCCCTACAGAAGAAATCATGCATACTCATCCATGAGAATGGACCTTGGGGTGTTGCTTGATAACCAGGATATGACGCAACAGGGAGGCGCAACAGGGAGGATCCTCAGGTCCTTATCAACAGGCGTTATCCTCAGGATTGGCGCAACAGGGAGGATCCTCAGGTCCTTATCAACAGGTGGTATCCTCAGGATTTCCACAACGGGCAGGATTCTCAAGAGTACCTCCATCAGGATTCTTCAATCTTCAGCAGCCATATGCTCAGACTCAGCAATTTGCAGGGTCCTCCGAGGTCCACCAGGGAGACTTCATCCCGATGCAGGCTAACACCTCGAACACTTCATTTGTCACTCCAGGAAATACTATGTTCGGAAATGCTAGCTACAACACCCAAACTGTTCCTCAGAATATCAATCAGGGTAACACTTTCAATACAATTCCTTTTAATGCTAATCAGGGAATTTTGCAGGATGCAGGCATAAGTTCAAGTTTAGCTCGAGTGTTACAGAAACTCAAGGACATGATATCAAACGTCCCTGGCGTAATCCGTCCCATAGCTGAAGTTCCTATTGATAGCCACAAGATATCCCGGTTCGTGCCATCGATTAGCGACGTGCATATCCCAAAACGGTTTCAAACCCCAAATATGAAACTATATGATGGCTCGACAGATCCTGAGGAACACGTCGCACAATACAGAGAACGTATGGAGATCAATTCAATCCCTATGGAAATCAAGGAAGCATGTCTTTGTAAAGGGTTTGGGTCTACCTTAACCGGAGCAGCCATGAAATGCCTACTGAGTATTCCCCCTAACACTATCAATTCTTTTTCTCATTTAGTTAACATGTTTAATAACCAGTTTTCTTGCAGTAGAACTTTTGAGAAAATGACAGGTGATCTTTATAGGATTACCCAGAATCCTGGGGAATCCTTGAGAGATTTTATTACTAGGTTTAGTAAGGAGTCGTTGGAAATCCAGAACCTAAACCCAGCTTCAGCAGTGGAAGCTCTCAAGTTGGGGTTAGAGAAGGGCTCCTCTTTCTATGATGATCTCGTTATGACTCCATGCAGGTCATTAGATGAAGCAAGAAGCAGAGCTCTGAGGTTTATCAGGCTAGAAGACGACAAGAAAAATTCTAAGGTCGATATCCCGAAGTATGATCAGACGAACAGGAAATTCGAATCCCCGGGAAAGTCTTTTCGAGCAAAGCCTTACCACAAGCCTGATAACCCCAGGATTAATGCAGTAGATGAAGAAGATGACGAAGAATATCCTAAAATCTCTGAATATTGTTTTTCTGTTGATATTGGTGGATTAATGTGTGCCATGCAGGATTTAGGTGAAAAAGCAAGGTGGCCAAGGAAGATGGAGAAACCAGGAGCATGGAAAGACAAATCAAAATGGTGTGCCTTCCACGAAGACTTTGGGCACTTGACTGATGATTGCATTGCACTCAGAAGGGAGATCAGTATCTTCTCAGCAAGGGCCACCTGAAAGAGCTACTTGGCAAGAAGAAGGGAAGAGAGCAAGATCCCGAGAAAATCCCTGAAAAGCCAACTCCTCCACCAATGGATGCAAGAACAATCATGTTCATATCCGGAGGATCCGACATCTGTGGAACCTCTATTTCTGCTGCAAAGAGAAATGCTGACCAAAAAAAGTTAGAAGTGGCTGACAGGCCAACAAAGACTTCTATTCTCACTCAAGAGAGGATTGTATCCTTCGATGAAAGTGATAGAGCCGATGTTCAGGATCCCCATCATGATAGTTTGGTAATAACTTTATATGTAGCTAACCATTATGTACGCAGGATCCTCATAGATGGCGGAAGCTCTGTCAACAATATTCAATTAGACGTGCTGAAAAAGATGAATATTCCTGAGGATGAAATCATCCCTAGTTCCTCAGTATTGGTTGGATTCAGTGGAGAAACTAAAAACACTATTGGGGAGATTAAGCTCCCAATATATGTCAAAGGGGTAAATAAAATTCAAAAAATTTGTGTTATTGACTGTTTATCTTGTTGCAATATTATATTAGGCAGGCCCTGGATACATGATATGAAAGCAGTTCCCTCCACTTATCACCAATGTGTAAAACTCCCAAGTCCGTGGGGAGTTATCAAAATCATGAGTGACCAACAAGACGCCAAGAATTGCTACACCTCTTCCATGAAGTGTACTGCCAAACCCCAGCAGGCGTTGCAATTACAAAAGCAAGCACGAGGCGTAATGGAGGCCAGGGAAAAAGAAATTAAAGAAGTACCTCTTTATCCCGAGGATCCTGAAGCCAAAGTGCTGATAGGAACTAGCATTCCTGAGGATATTGAGTCAAAATTGCTCGATTTCCTCAAGTCAAGGCTATCAACATTTGCATGGAAACATGAAGATATGACAGATATTTCCAAAGATATTATAACACATAAACTTGGAATTGATAACTCTTTCAGGAAATCCAAAACCAAAACCCAGCTTCAGCAGTGGAAGCTCTCAAGTTGGGGTTAGAGAAGGGCTCCTCTTTCTATGATGATCTCGTTATGACTCCATGCAGGTCATTAGATGAAGCAAGAAGCAGAGCTCTGAGGTTTATCAGGCTAGAAGACGACAAGAAAAATTCTAAGGTCGATATCCCGAAGTATGATCAGACGAACAGGAAATTCGAATCCCCGGGAAAGTCTTTTCGAGCAAAGCCTTACCACAAGCCTGATAACCCCAGGATTAATGCAGTAGATGAAGAAGATGACGAAGAATATCCTAAAATCTCTGAATATTGTTTTTCTGTTGATATTGGTGGATTAATGTGTGCCATGCAGGATTTAGGTGAAAAAGCAAGGTGGCCAAGGAAGATGGAGAAACCAGGAGCATGGAAAGACAAATCAAAATGGTGTGCCTTCCACGAAGACTTTGGGCACTTGACTGATGATTGCATTGCACTCAGAAGGGAGATCAGTATCTTCTCAGCAAGGGCCACCTGAAAGAGCTACTTGGCAAGAAGAAGGGAAGAGAGCAAGATCCCGAGAAAATCCCTGAAAAGCCAACTCCTCCACCAATGGATGCAAGAACAATCATGTTCATATCCGGAGGATCCGACATCTGTGGAACCTCTATTTCTGCTGCAAAGAGAAATGCTGACCAAAAAAAGTTAGAAGTGGCTGACAGGCCAACAAAGACTTCTATTCTCACTCAAGAGAGGATTGTATCCTTCGATGAAAGTGATAGAGCCGATGTTCAGGATCCCCATCATGATAGTTTGGTAATAACTTTATATGTAGCTAACCATTATGTACGCAGGATCCTCATAGATGGCGGAAGCTCTGTCAACAATATTCAATTAGACGTGCTGAAAAAGATGAATATTCCTGAGGATGAAATCATCCCTAGTTCCTCAGTATTGGTTGGATTCAGTGGAGAAACTAAAAACACTATTGGGGAGATTAAGCTCCCAATATATGTCAAAGGGGTAAATAAAATTCAAAAAATTTGTGTTAGTGACTGTTTATCTTGTTGCAATATTATATTAGGCAGGCCCTGGATACATGATATGAAAGCAGTTCCCTCCACTTATCACCAATGTGTAAAACTCCCAAGTCCGTGGGGAGTTATCAAAATCATGAGTGACCAACAAGACGCCAAGAATTGCTACACCTCTTCCATGAAGTGTACTGCCAAACCCCAGCAGGCGTTGCAATTACAAAAGCAAGCACGAGGCGTAATGGAGGCCAGGGAAAAAGAAATTAAAGAAGTACCTCTTTATCCCGAGGATCCTGAAGCCAAAGTGCTGATAGGAACTAGCATTCCTGAGGATATTGAGTCAAAATTGCTCGATTTCCTCAAGTCAAGGCTATCAACATTTGCATGGAAACATGAAGATATGACAGATATTTCCAAAGATATTATAACACATAAACTTGGAATTGATAACTCTTTCAGGAAATCCAAAACCAAAACCCAGCTTCAGCAGTGGAAGCTCTCAAGTTGGGGTTAGAGAAGGGCTCCTCTTTCTATGATGATCTCGTTATGACTCCATGCAGGTCATTAGATGAAGCAAGAAGCAGAGCTCTGAGGTTTATCAGGCTAGAAGACGACAAGAAAAATTCTAAGGTCGATATCCCGAAGTATGATCAGACGAACAGGAAATTCGAATCCCCGGGAAAGTCTTTTCGAGCAAAGCCTTACCACAAGCCTGATAACCCCAGGATTAATGCAGTAGATGAAGAAGATGACGAAGAATATCCTAAAATCTCTGAATATTGTTTTTCTGTTGATATTGGTGGATTAATGTGTGCCATGCAGGATTTAGGTGAAAAAGCAAGGTGGCCAAGGAAGATGGAGAAACCAGGAGCATGGAAAGACAAATCAAAATGGTGTGCCTTCCACGAAGACTTTGGGCACTTGACTGATGATTGCATTGCACTCAGAAGGGAGATCAGTATCTTCTCAGCAAGGGCCACCTGAAAGAGCTACTTGGCAAGAAGAAGGGAAGAGAGCAAGATCCCGAGAAAATCCCTGAAAAGCCAACTCCTCCACCAATGGATGCAAGAACAATCATGTTCATATCCGGAGGATCCGACATCTGTGGAACCTCTATTTCTGCTGCAAAGAGAAATGCTGACCAAAAAAAGTTAGAAGTGGCTGACAGGCCAACAAAGACTTCTATTCTCACTCAAGAGAGGATTGTATCCTTCGATGAAAGTGATAGAGCCGATGTTCAGGATCCCCATCATGATAGTTTGGTAATAACTTTATATGTAGCTAACCATTATGTACGCAGGATCCTCATAGATGGCGGAAGCTCTGTCAACAATATTCAATTAGACGTGCTGAAAAAGATGAATATTCCTGAGGATGAAATCATCCCTAGTTCCTCAGTATTGGTTGGATTCAGTGGAGAAACTAAAAACACTATTGGGGAGATTAAGCTCCCAATATATGTCAAAGGGGTAAATAAAATTCAAAAAATTTGTGTTAGTGACTGTTTATCTTGTTGCAATATTATATTAGGCAGGCCCTGGATACATGATATGAAAGCAGTTCCCTCCACTTATCACCAATGTGTAAAACTCCCAAGTCCGTGGGGAGTTATCAAAATCATGAGTGACCAACAAGACGCCAAGAATTGCTACACCTCTTCCATGAAGTGTACTGCCAAACCCCAGCAGGCGTTGCAATTACAAAAGCAAGCACGAGGCATAATGGAGGCCAGGGAAAAAGAAATTAAAGAAGTACCTCTTTATCCCGAGGATCCTGAAGCCAAAGTGCTGATAGGAACTAGCATTCCTGAGGATATTGAGTCAAAATTGCTCGATTTCCTCAAGTCAAGGCTATCAACATTTGCATGGAAACATGAAGATATGACAGATATTTCCAAAGATATTATAACACATAAACTTGGAATTGATAACTCTTTCAGGAAATCCAAAACCAAAACCCAGCTTCAGCAGTGGAAGCTCTCAAGTTGGGGTTAGAGAAGGGCTCCTCTTTCTATGATGATCTCGTTATGACTCCATGCAGGTCATTAGATGAAGCAAGAAGGAGAGCTCTGAGGTTTATCAGGCTAGAAGACGACAAGAAAAATTCTAAGGTCGATATCCCGATGTATGTTCAGACGAACAGGAAATTCGAATCCCCGGGAAAGTCTTTTCGAGCAAAGCCTTACCACAAGCCTGATAACCCCAGGATTAATGCAGTAGATGAAGAAGATGACGTAGAATATCCTAAAATCTCTGAATATTGTTTTTCTGTTGATATTGGTGGATTAATGTGTGCCATGCAGGATTTAGGTGAAAAAGCAAGGTGGCCAAGGAAGATGGAGAAACCAGGAGCATGGAAAGACAAATCAAAATGATGTGCCTTCCACGAAGACTTTGGGCACTTGACTGATGATTGCATTGCACTCAGAAGGGAGATCAGTTATCTTCTCAGCAAGGGCCACCTGAAATAGCTACTTGGCAAGAAGAAGGGAAGAGAGCAAGATCCCGAGAAAATCCCTGGAAAGCCAACTCCTCCACCAATGGATGCAAGAACAATCATGTTCATATCCGGAGGATCCGACATCTGTGGAACCTCTTATTCTGCTGCAAAGTGAAATGCTGACCAAAGAAAGTTAGAAGTGGCTGACAGGCCAACAAAGACTTCTATTCTCACTCAAGAGAGGATTGTATCCTTCGATGAAAGTGATAGAGCCGATGTTCAGGATCCCCATCATAATAGTTTGGTAATAACTTTATACGTAGCTAACCATTATGTACGCAGGATCCTCATAGATGGCGGAAGCTCTGTCAACATTATTCAATTAGACGTGCTGAAAAAGATGAATATTCCTGATGATGAAATCATCCCAAGTTCCTCAGTATTGGTTGGATTCAGTGGAGAAACTAAAAACACTATTGGGGAGATTAAGCTCCCAATATATGTCAAAGGGGTAAATAAAATTCAAAAAATTTATGTTATTGACTGTTTATCTTGTTGCAATATTATATTAGGCAGGCCCTGGATACATGATATGAAAACAGTTCCCTCCACTTATCACCAATGTGTAAAACTCCCAAGTCCGTGGGGAGTTATCAAAATCATGAGTGACCAACAAGACGCCAAGAATTGCTACACCTCTTCCATGAAGTGTACTGCCAAACCCCAGCAGGCGTAGCAATTACAGAAGCAAGCACGAGGCGTAATGGAGGCCAGGGAAAAAGAAATTAAAGAAGTACCTCTTTATCCCGAGGATCCTGAAGCCAAAGTGCTGATAGGAACTAGCATTCCAGAGGATATTGAGTCAAAATTGCTCGATTTCCTCAAGTCAAGGCTATCAACATTTGCATGGAAACATGAAGATATGACAGATATTTCCAAAGATATTATAACACATAAACTTGGAATTGATAACTCTTTCAGGAAATCCAGAACCTAAACCCAGCTTCAGCAGTGGAAGCTCTCAAGTTGGGGTTAGAGAAGGGCTCCTCTTTCTAAGATGATCTCGTTATGTCTCCATGCAGGTCATTAGATGAAGCAAGAAACAGAGCTCTGAGGTTTATCAGGCTAGAATACGACAAGAAAAATTCTAAGGTCGATATCCCGATGTATGTTCAGACGAACAGGAAATTCGAATACCCGGGAAAGTCTTTTCGAGCAAAGCCTTACCACAAGCCTGATAACCCCAGGATTAATGCAGTAGATGAAGAAGATGACGAAGAATATCCTAAAATCTCTGAATATTGTTTTTCTGTTGATATTGGTGGATTAATGTGTGCCATGCAGGATTTAGGTGAAAAAGCAAGGTGGCCAAGGAAGATGGAGAAACCAGGAGCATGGAAAGACAAATCAAAATGGTGTGCCTTCCACGAAGACTTTGGGCACTTGACTGATGATTGCATTGCACTCAGAAGGGAGATCAGTTATCTTCTCAGCAAGGGCCACCTGAAAAAGCTACTTGGCAAGAAGAAGGGAAAAGAGCAAGATCCCGAGAAAATCCCTGAAAAGCCAACTCCTACACCAATGGATGCTAGAACAATCATGTTCATAACCGGAGGATCCGACATCTGTGGAACCTCTTATGCTGCTGCAAAGAGAAATGCTGACCAAAGAAAGTTAGAAGTGGCTGACACGCCAACAAAGACTTCTATTCTCACTCAAGAGGGGATTGTATCCTTCTATGAAAGTGATAGAGCCGATGTTCAGGATCCCCATCATGATAGTTTGGTAATAACTTTATATGTAGCTAACCATTATGTACGCAGGATCCTCATAGATGGCGGAAGCTCTGTCAACATTATTCAATTAGACGTGCTGAAAAAGATGAATATTCCTGATGATGAAATCATCCCTGGTTCCTCAGTATTGGTTAGATTCAGTGGAGAAACTAAAAACACTATTGGGGAGATTAAGCTCCCAATATATGTCAAAGGGGTAAATAAAATTCAAAAAATTTGTGTTATTGACTGTTTATCTTGTTGCAATATTATATTAGGCAGGCCCTGGATACATGATATGAAAGCAGTTACCTCCACTTATCACCAATGTGTAAAACTCCCAAGTCCGTGGGGAGTTATCAAAATCATGAGTGACCAACAAGACGCCATGAATTGCTACACCTCTTCCATGAAGTGTACTGCCAAACCCCAGCAGGCGTAGCAATTACAGAAGCAAGCACGAGGCGTAATGGAGGCCAGGGAAAAAGAAATTAAAGAAGTACCTCTTTATCCCGAGGATCCTGAAGCCAAAGTGCTGATAGGAACTAGCATTCCTGAGGATATTGAGTCAAAATTGCTCGATTTCCTCAAGTCAAGGCTATCAACATTTGCATGGAAACATGAAGATATGAAAGATATTTCCAAAGATATTATAACACATAAACTTGGAATTGATAACTCTTTCAGGAAATCCAGAACCTAAACCCAGCTTCAGCAGTGGAAGCTCTCAAGTTGGGGTTAGAGAAGGGCTCCTCTTTCTATGATGATCTCGTTATGACTCCATGCAGGTCATTAGATGAAGCAAGAAGCAGAGCTCTGAGGTTTATCAGGCTATAAGACGACAAGAAAAATTCTAAGGTCGATATCCCGATGTATGTTCAGACGAACAGGAAATTCGAATACCCGGGAAAGTCTTTTCGAGCAAAGCCTTACCACAAGCCTGATAACCCCAGGATTAATGCAGTAGATGAAGAAGATGACGAAGAATATCCTAAAATCTCTGAATATTGTTTTTCTGTTGATATTGGTGGATTAATGTGTGCCATGCAGGATTTAGGTGAAAAAGCAAGGTGGCCAAGGAAGATGGAGAAACCAGGAGCATGGAAAGACAAATCAAAATGGTGTGCCTTCCACGAAGACTTTGGGCACTTGACTGATGATTGCATTGCACTCAGAAGAGAGATCAGTTATCTTCTCAGCAAGGGCCACCTGAAAGAGCTACTTGGCAAGAAGAAGGGAAGAGAGCAAGATCCCGAGAAAATCCCTGAAAAGCCAACTCCTCCACCAATGGATGCTAGAACAATCATGTTCATATCCGGAGGATCCGACATCTGTGGAACCTCTTATTCTGCTGCAAAGAAAAATGCTGACCAAAGAAAGTTAGAAGTGGCTGACAGGCCAACAAAGACTTCTATTCTCACTCAAGAGAGGATTGTATCCTTCGATGAAAGTGATAGAGCCGATGTTCAGGATCCCCATCATGATAGTTTGGTAATAACTTTATATGTAGCTAACCATTATGTACGCAGGATCCTCATAGATGGCGGAAGCTCTGTCAACATTATTAAGATGAATATTCCTGATGATGAAATCATCCCTGGTTCCTCAGTATTGGTTGGATTCAGTGGAGAAACTAAAAACACTATTGGGGAGATTAAGCTCCCAATATATGTCAAAGGGGTAAATAAAATTCAAAAAATTTGTGTTATTGACTGTTTATCTTGTTGCAATATTATATTAGGCAGGCCCTGGATACATGATATGAAAGCAGTTCCCTCCACTTATCACCAATGTGTAAAACTCCCAAGTCCGTGGGGAGTTATCAAAATCATGAGTGACCAACAAGACGCCAAGAAATGCTACACCTCTTCCATGAAGTGTACTGCCAAACCCCAGCAGGCGTAGCAATTACAGAAGCAAGCACGAGGCGTAATGGAGGCCAGGGAAAAAGAAATTAAAGAAGTACCTCTTTATCCCGAGGATCCTGAAGCCAAAGTGCTGATAGGAACTAGCATTCCTGAGGATATTGAGTCAAAATTGCTCGATTTACTCAAGTCAAGGCTATCAACATTTGCATGGAAACATGAAGATATGACAGATATTTCCAAAGATATTATAACACATAAACTTGGAATTGATAACTCTTTCATGAAATCCAGAACCTAAACCCAGCTTCAGCAGTGGAAGCTCTTAAGTTGGGGTTAGAGAAGGGCTCCTCTTTCTATGATGATCTCGTTATGACTCCATGCAGATCATTAGATGAAGCAAGAAGCAGAGCTCTGAGGTTTATCAGGCTAGAAGACGACAAGAAAAATTCTAAGGTCGATATCTCGAAGTATGATCAGACGAACAGGAAATTCGAATCCCCGGGAAAGTCTTTTCGAGCAAAGCCTTACCACAAGCCTGATAACCCCAGGATTAATGCAGTAGATGAAAAAGATGACGAAGAATATCCTAAAATCTCTTAATATTGTTTTTCTGTTGATATTGATGGATTAATGTGCGCCATGCAGGATTTAGGTGAAAAAGCAAGGTGGCCAGGGAAGATGGAGAAACCAGGAGCATGGAAAGACAAATCAAAATGGTGTGCCTTCCACGAAGACTTTGGGCACTTGACTGATGATTGCATTGCACTCAGAAGGGAGATCAGTTATCTTCTCAGCAAGGGCCACCTGAAAGAGCTACTTGGCAAGAAGAAGGGAAGAGAGCAAGATCCCGAGAAAATCCCTGAAAAGCCAACTCCTCCACCAATGGATGCAAGAACAATCATGTTCATATCCGGAGGATCCGACATTTGTGGAACCTCTTATTCTGCTGCAAAGAGAAATGCTGACCAAAGAAAGTTAGAAGTGGCTGACAGGCCAACAAAGACTTCTATTCTCACTCAAGAGAGGATTGTATCTTTCGATGAAAGTGATAGAGCCGATGTTCAGGATCCCCATCATGATAGTTTGGTAATAACTTTTTATGTAGCTAACCATTATGTACGTAGGATCCTCATAGATGGCGGAAGCTCTGTCAACATTATTCAATTAGACGTGCTGAAAAAGATGAATATTCCTGAGGATGAAATCATCCCTAGTTCCTCAGTATTGGTTGGATTCATTGGAGAAACTAAAAACACTATTCGGGAGATTAAGCTCCCAATATATGTCAAAGGGGTAAATAAAATTCAAAAAATTTGTGTTATTGACTGTTTATATTGTTGCAATATTATATTAGGCAGGCCCTGGATACATGATATGAAAGCAGTTCCCTCCACTTATCACCAATGTGTAAAACTCCCAAGTCCGTGGGGAGTTATCAAAATCATGAGTGACCAACAAGATGCCAAGAATTGCTACACCTCTTCCATGAAGTGTACTGCCAAACCCCAGCAGGCGTAGCAATTACAGAAGCAAGCACGAGGCGTAATGGAGGCCAGGGAAAAAGAAATTAAAGAAGTACCTCTTTATCCCGAGGATCCTGAAGCCAAAATGATTAGGGAAGTTCAATATCCCCGATGGTTAGCAAATGTGGTGGTTTTACAGAAAAAGAATGGCAAATGGAGAGTTTGTGTAGACTTTACAGACTTGAATAAAGCTTGTCCCAAAGATCCATTCCCTCTACCACACATAGATTCAATGGTGGATGCTACAGCTGGTCACGAGATGCTGACATTTATGGACGCATCCTCAGGATTTTAGCAAATCCAGATGGAGCCCTCAGATCAAGAAGATACGGCCTTCATGACTCCCACAGGTATTTATTGTTATATTGCTATGCCCTTTGGACTTAGAAATGCAGGTGCAACCTATCATAGGTATGTTAACATGATGTTCAAAGAGCAACTGGGGGACACAATGGAGGTCTATATTGATGATATGGTGGTGAAGTCCAGGAAAGCTGAAGATCACCTTCAAGATCTCAAGACAGCATTTGATATCCTCGACAAATACAACATGAAGCTGAATCCTTCGAAATGCCATTTCGGAGTGAAGGCTGGCAAATTCTTGGGATACATGGTCACAAAAAGGGGGATAAAGGCGAGTCTAGAACAGATATAAGCTATCCTGAATCTGAAATCCCCAGAATCAGTCAAGGATGTTCAAAGGCTGACCGGCAGGATAGCATCGCTCAACAGATTCATATCCAAATCCTCAGAAAAATGCAAAGAATTTTATGATATTTTGAAGAAAAACAAAAGGTTCGAGTGGACCAGTAAGCATGAGGAAGCTTTAGCATCCTTAAAAGCTTATCTTTCTTCTGCTCCTCTACTGGTAAAACCCGAGGAAGGTGAATCTCTATCTCTATATCTTGCTGTATCAAATAATGTTATAAGTGCAGTTTTGGCTAAGGATCTCGAAGGTCAGCAACACCCCATATATTATGTAAGTAAAAGTCTTTTGGATGCTGAAACCAGGTATTCTTATCTTGAGAAATTAATTTTAGCCCTTATTATGGCATCTACTAAACTTTGACATTATTTTGAAACTCACCCTATATGTATTAAAACTAACTATCCTATTAAGTCTGTTTTGAGAAAACTAGAAATGTCAGGTAGAATGGCAAAATGGGCAGTAAAGCTGAGTGCATATGATATAACATATTAACCTAGGACTGCTATCAAATCCCAGGCATTAGCAGATTTTGTGGCTGATTTCACCAGTGAGCTTAAAGAAAAGGCAGACTTGGAAGTCCAACAACTTGAAGATAAGTGGACTCTATACACTGATGGCGCTTCAAATGTTAGAGGAACAGGTCTCGGGATTCTGCTGAAATCGCCACAGGGGGGACATTATACCTCAATCTATATCCTGAGGATTTCAAGCCACAAATAATGAGGCAGAATATGAAGCTTTGATAGCAGGATTACAACTAGCAATCGACATGAAAATTATGTTTATTCAAGTACATGTTGATTCATTATTATTAACTAATCATTTTAATGGTTCATATACTGTTAAAGGAGAAAGACTAATGAAATATCTAGAGCTAGTAAAAAAACTAGCAAAGTGTTTCGAAATATTTGATATTTCGCAGGTACCTAGGGAAGAGAATGTTGAAGCAGACGCCCTGGCATATTTAGCCTCATCCTTCAGGATACCTGAAGGTGTCAAGATCCCTATCGTACACATCCTGATCCCAACAATAGAAGAGCAAGGTGTCAATGAAATATCAAAAGACAACGTTGATATGGGAGTCAAGAATCCTGAGGATAATGAAGATTCTTGGGTTATCCCAATCAGGAAATATATTCAGGATGGAGTTATCCCCAAGGGCGAAAACCCAAGAGCTTTTCACACAAAGGTAATCCCATATACTATAATGAATGATATATTATACAGAAAATCTCTTGCATGACCATATCTTAGGTGCTTGAAGAAGGCAGAAGCTCAAGAAGTTCTTCAAGATATCCATGATGGAGACTGTGGGAATCACACTGGGGGGCAGAGCTTTATTCTCCAAAATCCTGAGGACGAGGTATTTCTGGACAACGATGAAGAGGGATGCTATGAATTATTCTCAGAAATGTGATGTGCCAAAGACATAACAACATTTTGCACCAGCCAGCAGAACCATTATATCCTATTATATCCCCTTGGCCTTTTATGAAGTGGGGAATGGATATCGTGGGGAAATTACCAAGAGCTCCAGGAGGAAAAGTCTTTATGTTGGCTATGACAGATTATTTCTCGATGTGGATCGAAGCGGAAGCCTTTGTTTAAGTCAGAGAGAAAGAAGATATCTCATTCATCAAGCGCAATATCCTGACCAGATTTGGGATCCCGACAGAGATAGTATGTGACAATGGTTCGCAATTCATCGGCAAGAGAACAACTAACTTCTGTGCCAGTTGGGGAATCAAGATGATCACATCAACACCTGTCCACCCTCAGGCTAATGGACAGGCCGAATCAAGCAACAAAATCATTATCAATAACCTGAAGAAAAAGTTGGGGTCTAAGAAAGGAAAGTGGGCCGAGGAACTACCTTTTGTTCTTTGGGCAGATAGAACCATTTCTAAGAATGCTACTGGTCAGACTCCTTTCTCATTAGTGTTTGGAGCTGAAGCGGTTATCCCCACAGAGATGGTTATCCCGACGGCCAGAGTCACTCATCAAAATCCTGAAGATAACACTCGTAGCCTACTTGAAGATTTAAAGGTAGTAGAAGAACTCCGGGATTTGGAAAAGATCAAAATGGATTCTTATCAACAGAAGATAGCAAAGTCCTATAATAAGAATATCAGAGTTCGAAGGTTTCAAGAAGGGGATTTGGTTCTCCGAAAAGCTTTACAAAATACTACCAATCCTACGGATGGGAAGCTCGCACCAAAGTGGGAAGGTCCTTACCTGATCGATTCGGAAGCAGGAAAGGGGGCATACAAGTTGTCTACTTTGGATGGTGACTACCAAGGGCTTGGAATGCTACACATCTCAAAAAATATTTCATGTACGATTTCTATCCCGAGGATAACTGTTATATTAAACAGTCAAGGTATGTACTCCAACCTATACTTTTATTCATTTTTTAATATTATTATTTTTCAAACATGGTACTGACTTAAGCATCGGAGGGGTGTTAGCAAGGCTAACACCTACCCCTCACTTAGAGTTGACTGTTTTGTAGATATGAGGGATTCTCATATGAAATCAAGTTTCTAGGGGCCCTGTCGCCAGCTTATTCCTAAGGTATGAGAGGTTTTCACCTCTTCTAAGGTTTAAGGGATTTTCATCTCTTCTTAAGGTCGCTCGTAACGCACGTTTATTCAGCCTTAGTTTGAGAGGCGGGGCCAGCACATGAAATATAGTGACTTGTTACCTCGTTATCCTCGGCTATTGGTTTGAATCTTGAGGTTTAAGGGATCTTCATCTCTTCTTAAGACGCCTGTAGCGCACGATTTATTCGGCCTTAGTTTGAGAGGCGGGGCCAACACATGAAATATAGTGACTTGTTACCTCGTTATCCTCGACTATTGGTTTGAATCACAAGTTTATGGTAGACGTACCATAATCTAAGGTTAAAGAGATTTACATCTCTTCTAAATGGCCTTGTCGCCAGGTCTTACTTAAGGTTTAAGAGATTGACATCTCTTCTGAAGGGCCTTGTCCCCAGTTTATTTAGGCCTTTTCGCCAGATTATTTAGACCTTGTCGCCAGAATTTCAAAAAATATTTTTCAGGATAATGCTCATGTCGCAATTCTATTACTAAATCCTCAGGATTAGAAGAATATTATGAATAGTGATCTTATTGCAAGGATAAGACGGTCTGGACAATCTCTAGATTAATTAATACACGGTTCTGGTATGATTTACTATTTGCAAAAATTTTATCTTTCATATTATTTAAAGTTTATGACTTAATATTGGTTTGCTGATAAAACTTAAACTATTACTAAGAGTTTTTTCATGAAACTTAGATTTTTCTAAAAACATAAAAAGTAAAAAGCATCTGATATAAGTCATAAAAATTTATACTAATATTATAATGCAGAAAAAGATAGTCCGGGTTTCACTCAAAATGGAGCCCATCCACCCGAACTATCATAATTGTTTTTAATGCAGAAAAGTAAAAGACAGTTTGGGCTTCGTCCTGAACCAGGATCCCTCCACCCAAACCACTATCCTGAGCATACGACATTATCTTTACACGACCATAACAGAAATTGTTCAAAACAAAAATTCAAAACACATAAAAACCACCTGGAAACCAGGTTCAAGCCTTTCCTCCCTCAGAATCATCACCTTCCTTCTTCTCCAAATCCTTTGTCTCCCCAGCCTTAGTCTCCTTCATACCTTCGCCAGTTCCATCATCCTTGATCACTCCGGAAGTCCCAGCCGTCTCATCCTCTTCAACATTCTCCCCCCTTAGCACCTTGAGTTTTTTCTTCCAAGCTCCAGAATTCCAAGACTCCATCACATGACCCTTCGCTTGTACCTCCTCAGACATCTTGATCATAGACTCCAGAATGCTAGCAGCTGCACACTTCTTAGCATCTTCAAGAAACTCATTTTTCTCTGACTCAAATGAGGCTCTGAGATCCGAAATCTCTTTGTCCTTCTTTTTGAGCAGTAAGTCCTTGATGCTAATAGCTTTCAGGAGATCGACGAGCTTGGCTTCGGCCTCTTTCTTGGACAATTCGGCATCTTGAGACATCTGACGGTAACTTTCAGTTTTCTGTTATTCCCAGATTAATGTTAGTTTTTCTGCAGATTACTATTTTCAGGATAAGCAAAAATTACTTACTGTTCCAAGAAAGTTAGCAAGAGCTTGAAGCTTTTCTACAGCATTGGAGGTGGTCATATCAGCAAAGGGCTCAGTTTCAGCAGAAGTGTTGGCTTTCCTCTTCTTTGTGCAGCACTTTTTTGGCGAGTAGTTGGGTTTCTCACCGAAGGGGAAAGCGTCTTAGAATGTTCTTGCTTCACCATAGGCCTATCTTCAATAAATCATCCAAATCCACCAAGCTAAAAGACTTTTGCTTCGTCATCCCTACACAATGATTCATCAAGTTATGTTCAAGATAACAAAATTCCTGGAAAACCTAAAATCCCCAAAACACTTACCAGAGGTCATACTCTCAGCAGGTTTCTCAACAACCGCACTTGTTTCTCCTGTTTCTTCCTCTAACCAAAATTCCCTTTCCTCTGCCGGAACCTTGAACAACGCCTTAAGCCTTTTCTCTGTATCCTTCCTGAGATTTATCAAATCCTCAAAAACCACTGTCAAAAAACAAACCATGTTAGAGTAAATCGTTTACAAAAAGAAGTTCTATCCTACAGATTTCCTACCCTTATGAACCCATTTGGTAGGCAAGTTCATCCCGTCAGGAATAGAATCCCGGCGAACGAAAAAGAAGTATTTTTTCCAATCAGGGTCACTACCGGACACCTTGGGAATCATATAAACATGGCTGGACTTGGATTGAAGACAATAGTGAAAGGATCCGTGGGTTCGAAGGTTGTAAGTTGCGGCAAGCTCAGGCACACCAATAGATAGTCCACAGGTTTTGTTCAGACGGTCAACTGTTGCCAAAACCCTCCACACCATTGGCATGACTTGTGAATACGAGAAGCCGGTTACATCGAAGAACTCTTGGATAAATGGGGGAAACGGATATGAAGGCCAATCGAAAAGGGGTAATAGAAAAGGCAAACCCAGGTTTTTGAAGAAAAATCAGCCTTGACTCGAGAATCGTAAGGTCTGATGACGGCGTCAACGGGTAACAGACCTGAATCTTTTAGAGACCTAATGTCAAGGTCTTTAAAAAGGCATTGATCTTCGTCGGTGGCCGGAATTAGGGCATGATCAACGAAATCTTCTGAGGTTTTGAAAGGAAAAGGTTTGAGCGCTCGAGGTGTTCTCTTCCTCATTTTTGTTCGAATCAGAAGAAAGATTTTGAGAAATTAAGAAGACTAAAAAGAGAAACTAACCTGGTTATGACTCGGTGGAAGAGGATTGTGATGAAGAAGAAGGAAATTGCTTTAATTATAACCTAGAGGGGCGGTTGTAGAGTCTCCTCGCTTCCCGCGCATGTCATTTTACATATCAGAGATATCATTATTTTTGAAATTTAAAATTTTTACAGCTGTCACGCAGTAAAAATTATGGGCAATTGTTGGGTGTGGATTTTTATCCTCGGAATTGAGCTTAACTTAAGGATATTGACTCAAGCGGTTATTCTGAGGAAGGTACGTTGACTAATTCAATTGTCCTATATTATCTAACTGTTTTGCAGATAAGATCACGTTTTAAATATGTTTATGAGAACGTGGATTGCAACGGAATATAACTTGAACTTCGTCAACCGACAAATGTGGAAGCTAACGGCTTGTTGAAGACTTAGTCTAGGGTTTCCGGATTTTTCGGGATAATAGTTGTAATCTTTTGTTATATATTGAGCTAATAATATCAGTAGATCACACACACTTTTCACGATCTAGCTTACTAGCAATCTCTGTAACACTTAGCATTCGATCACTTATCAGCTCCAACCTCTGTAATCACCCGTTTTTTTATATTAATAAACTTGACGGTGATAGTTTTCACCGTCCGGGGGTTTTTTGTGCCGGAGATTATAATATTCACGCGTAATTCGACCAAAAGTTAAGCTCGTAATCTTTAACCGAAGGTATTCGACTAAAGATTAGGTTGTAAACTATTGACCGAAACGAAGACTATTATATTCAAGGGTTTTTTCCCTCGTGATCATATCCTCGTGTTCAATCTTTTAACTATTTAGCACCTAGCCTCATGCACTAATTTGATCAAAAGTTAGTTTGCTAATTTTTGACCAAAACAATACAGGGGCGCAGCTTCACTAGGGTCAGGGGTGGGCCGCCCCCTATTTTCCGATATTCGGCTGCAAATTTGTATACATAGTGTAAATTTACCCGTTTTTGGCCGAAAATTTGAGCCCGGCTCCCCCGAGTTTATGTTTTTCACAATACATTACCCGTTTTTGGCCGAAAATTTGAGTACGGCTCGCCCGAGTTTATGATTTTCACAATACATTTTGAGTCGGCTCGCCCGAGTTTATGATTTTCACAATACATTTTGAGTCTGGCCCCCGACAAACTTGTCCAAGCTTCGCCACTGACTATATACAGATCATTTGGTTACTACCAGTCACTTAATTACTATCGATTGCTCAGTTCCTACCGAGTTTCTACCAACAGGGTAGATGAGATGTCAGCTAAAGGTGCTAGCTATGAACTATAATAATCAATTTTGGGTCGTCGTGTGTGTCAGTGTCACGCGAGCTTGGAAGCAAGACCACACTTGAGGTTTCCCCCCTTCTACACACATTTGCTTAAAGGTTTAATGAATTATAGTGGTATAAATTAAATCGGTATGATAATGATTGGTGTTAAATGTAGTATATGATATAAATAAAAAGCTTATAGGGTTTTAATTCTCATCTAAAGGACATTGATCGATAATAATCTCTAATAATTTCAACTGAATTTATCCCTATCAGTGGTTCCAAATTTTAATATATCTACTTTTGATGTTCCTCCATTAAAAAAATTAACAGCGTTAAGTTCTTTTTTTCAAATTTCAAACTGATTTTTATGATTTTTTATCGAAAGTAGGATACGAGTCGATTAATGTAAAACTTAGTTCAAAACGATACTTTAAACGGGTTTATAAAAGTTGGATTTCATGTCGGTGAATTGACATAATCATTTTTTATAAGTGGGAGTTCATGTCAAATAATTGATTGTGTATTATTATGAGTTTGACTTCTAAAAAGTTAACGGGTCAACAGAAGATTAAAGATACGAGCAACCCTACGGGAAAAGATGAGTAACCATACCCAATAGACATACATTTGTTATTGTCTAAAGAGAAAATTATTGTTTGCATCCTTATGGTTTATGGGCGAAGTCACATTGAGCCCTCGAGAAAACAAATGAACTGATTGGATCCATGTGGTTCTAAAAGCGACGAGAATGAGTCCATGCCGTTAAGTTTCATCTGAAAAAAGTTTAAATTACCAACGTGTCCTTTCATAGGATTCATATGAGTCCATGAGGATTCATATGAGCCATGTGGTTTGTGGTCGTGCTCAGTTTTAGTCCCTTATTATAAATTTCCCCCACACTATTTTTAAAAGAAAACTAACAAACCAGACTATTTTTTTTAACAAAACAAATCGAACCGAACGACCTTTTCAACTTAAAATAATCTATCCGAACTATTTTTTAACAAAACTAATCGAACCGAACTACTTTTTTTAACAAAAACTAACCGAACCGAATTACTTTTTTAACAAATAACTAATCGAACCGAACTTCTTTTTCTAACCAAACTAATTGAACTGAACTAGTTTTAAAAAAAAAACTATCGAACCAAACTACTTTTTTTAACAAAACTAATCGAACTGAACGACTTTTCAACAAAAACTAATCGAACCAAACTATTTTTTTAACAAAACTAATCGAATCGAACAACTTTTTTTAACAAAAACTAATCAAACCAAACTACTTTTTTTTAACCAAACTAATCGAACTGAACTACTTTTTTAACAAAACTTATCAAACCAAACTACTTTTATTAACAAAACTAATCACACCGAACTACTTTAAATTGAACTACATTTTTAACAAAACTAATTGAGCCAAACTACTTTTATTAACAAAACTAATCGAATCAAACTATTTTTTTAACAAAACTAATCGAACCAAAGCTTTTTAACAAAACTTTTCGAACAAAACTACTTTTTGTTCAATTAGATTTTTCTAAGTACTTCGGTTCGATTGGTTTTGTTATAAAAAGGCGTTTGGTGCGAGTAGTTTTGTTAAAAAAAGTAGTTTGGTTTGATGGTTTTAATTAAAAAGGTATTTCGTTTCTTTTAATTTTGTTAAAAAAAGGTAGTTTGGCTTGATTAGTTTAGTTAAAAAAAATAGTTCGGTTCAATTACTTTGATTAAAAAAAAATAGTTCGATTAGTATTTGTTAAAAAGGTAGTCCTGTTCGACTAGTTTTGTTAAAAAATAGCTCGGTTCGATTGGTTTTTGTTGAAAAAGTCTTTCGATTCGATTAATTTTGTTAAAAAAAAGTAGTATGTTTCAATTAGTTTTCTTTTAAAAAATAGTATGAAGGGATATTTATAATGGGGACTAAAATTGAGCATGACCATAAACCAAAGAGACTCATAGAATCTTTTGAAGGGGCATATTGGTAAGTCCAACTATTTTTTGGATGGAAGCTTAATGGCAGGGACTTATTCGGGTCACTTTTGGAACCATAGAGATTCAATTAGTTCATTTTTTTTTCAGTGACTCAATGTGACTCCGCCCTCAAACTACAAGGACGCAAATATTAGTTTTCTCTTATGTAAATGTATTATGAGTAATTTGTTTTTTAAATAAAGAAATTGATGAAGTTGATATTGGTATTATGGAGGCTGTTGACCAGGAAGTTACTATCAGAAGTAACTTAGATATATGTATGTGTTATTGTAGAGAAATTGTCTTCTTTGTTATTAGAAAATAAAGAAATTGCAGGTTAATTTACATTAGGAAATACCATTTAGCTAACTTGATGTAAGCATTTTGTATGGAATGGTATTTCGAGTACTAAGGCAATACAAGTTGGACTTATGTAATCATTAAAGTTTAATTGTTCAAATAGTTTTAAACTTGTTTTCGAGTTAGTTATAAAGTTTGTATATATGTTGCAAGTGATTCAAAAGTTAACTGATCAACTTTGAGTGCTAAGTGGCGAATTTCGTGTAGATCAACCCGGCCGTGTCACCACTTCTGACATTCAGCCGGATGATCAATCTGTCTAATCCTAAAACAAAAACAGCAGTGCAACCCGGTCATGTTACTTTTGAGCCTGACCGTGTCAGCAATATGTCTATAGTGAATTAAGATATCATTCCATCTATTCATGTTTTGATCTATTAGAGCATGAGCTATACATACCCACATATACTAATTTTACATTGGTTATATGTGTTGCTCTGCAGCAATGAGATCAGAGTCTCAGAAAAATCTTATTTCGGGTTGGAAATGAAAACGTTCTAGTGATAATTACTTTAAAAAACATCGTTGTCATGAATTGAACTCTTTGTTTAAGTTAACCGTTTAATTTTTGTAAATCTACATATACTATTAAAGCAAGACAACCAACTCAACTAGGATAAACTGATGTTAGCCTTCTTTTTTTCTTAATTGGTATAAATTCACAATCTTCCAATTTGTTTTCTTTTAAAATACAAATACAAATTATTCTTACTAATCTATGTATTATAGGAAATTATTTATATCTTATAAATTCATAAGATATGTTATTTTGTATATTATTAAAATTAACTTTTTATTTTATTTTTTAATCACATGTGTATCACACAAGCTCTGTTCTAGTGTCATATATAGATGAATAATCCATTTATTTGTAATGATTATATCCATGGCATTCCTTTATTAAAATGTTACCCTTTGACATCAAGTACAGGTTTTTTTGAAAGTTTAAAAATGATACCATTTTCTGTTGTAATTTCTTAAAATAACAAGTTTTCAAAGCTAAAGTGTAACAATTTAATTTACGCATTGTGGCGGGGACGGAATTCAGTTGGTTAATTATGATACCGGTATGACATTGGCACTTGCTATAGCAACCAAAACCATTAATGATGTTGGCCTAGACAAATAAAACATTCAGATCAAACGAACTTACCAAACAAATGAACACGAGATATTTGGGTGACAACCCTCAACTTTTTTCATATAACCAAACGATCTTAACAAACAACATAACTTCATGACATACAAGGAGAAAAGACTCTATTGACTCTCTCTAATAAAACTAAAAATCTAGACCCTACTGATAGACCTACTAAACTTGCTCTTCAAGACACACGTAACTTGGAAAACAAGACAAGCTTATTCTAGAATAATCCATAATATTCTTACCTACTAAAAAAATATTAATATAAAACTTAACAAAACAAACCCCGAACTTCTTAATCTTGATTTGTATTTCTTCTTGCATTTGTTCCTCCTTTTCAATTGACTATAGCATACTTGCTTCACCGATTCTTTAAACTTAGCATTTGTTCCTTCACTGCTTAACTTTTAAGCCATGTTATTTTCTTTCTCAAGTCGATTCTTCTCATCAATTCGTTCTTGACCAATACTTTCACGAACTCCAAACAAATCATTTTGAATCTTTCCAAACCGAATATCCTTCACTTTCATAATTGGTTTCACATCATAACTTTCTTTCTTTTCAACTTCAAAGTTGTTAGGATTACAACATACCTGAAGCTTGATGTTGTGCGTTCTATTCGAGTTTCTCTAAACCTTCATCAACAATCTCTCTTTCTGATCATATAGCCTCAATGTCCCATTGACTATTTCAATCTTACATTCTTCTTCGTCCAACTTTCCAAGCTAAGATTGGTCTTTAACTTAGGGATATAGAAAACGTCACAAAATGTTTTCTTTTCACTAGTGTTACTTACCACAATCACATTGCCTTTACCTTTTATTTCGATCACGGATCCATCACTAAACTTCACTTGACCCGAAACTCATTCATCAAAGGTAGTAAAAAACTTTCTTTCCAGACATACGATGACTTGCACCATTGTCTAAGTACCATGTTCCTTCATTCTTTTCAACATTTTCAAACACACCAGGGATAGCCCTTTCTTCATTCAAACTTACTTTCTTTATTGAACAAACTTTCATAAACAAAGTAGGATCAACATCATCTTCTTTCTTTGTTAAATTCACTTCATCATTCTCTTTACTTGGTACTTTATATTCGTTCGAGTAGTGCCCAATCTTATCACAGTTGTAGCACGTTACATACTTCCTTCTATCTTCCCATTCCTCAGGGTTATTTTTTTGGTATACACCCTGTTCATCGTTCTTGCGTTCACCATTCCATCTAGGGTTCCCTCTTCCTCGTCCGTTGTATCTTCAACGACCTCTACCATGTCCTCGGTAGTTTTCAACTTTCTTTTTGTTTTGGGTGAACATGAGCTGACTTTGGGATGGACTTCCTATTAAGGCATAGAATTTATGCTGAGGATCCCCTATCCTTAAGTGACTTATGGATCAATTATTATTGAAACATGCTCCAGGTTATGAAGGATCAAGGATCCTCGGTACTATCTGTTTACTAATAATTGTGTTTGAGTGGTGTTGTGTTTGATAGGTATAACAGCTCTATGACAGAGTCCACCTCATAATTTGCTACTGGTGACTCCTAGCACGTGGTCAAAACACATTGAAGGGGTTAATGGAAGAGTGGCGGAATTATAGGAATAGTTGTTAGTTGTTATTTTTGTTTATAAACGAGATTACTGATCAGCTATAAAAAAACACTTGTATTCTCACACACTTGAGCATTCCCGAGAACTCTCTCAAGTACAACACTCACACTTAGATATATTGTAACACTGATCATAATCTCCACCTTTGTAACCCGATTCTTTGTTTAATAAATTGGTGCTAGACAATTGTCATCACCCGAGGTTTTTATGCCGGCGATCCTCTAAAGATCAAGGGCTTTTCCTTGTACAAATCCGTGTCTTTGTGTTTGAAACCGAATTACAATCTTTATAATCAACTTAGCACTAAACCTCACCAAACGAATTTTGTTATTTAATCCTTTGTTGATTTTTGACCAAAACAATTTGGCGCCCACCGTGGGGCAATTGGTTCTATAATCCATAATATTTCCTATCAATTTTTAACCTTTTCTATCAATACCACTTTCAATGGCCTCTCAACAATCTTCTGCTTCATCAACCATGCCCTCATCCGTTTCTCACTCATCAAGAACCATACCACTGATGCCTCCCTCGCTAGCAGCAGCTCCAAGGACCACCGCGACCGGAAACAAGACACAAATCCCAGTCTTCCAGAGCTCGAAAACCGCTGCTACCACTTCGGTGGTTAACTCTAACAATGATGTTACAGCTATGTTTTCGCAGGTTAAAGCATAAATGGAGCAACAAAGGAAGGCTAACCAGAGGATCCTTCGGGAGATAGAAGATCTCAAAAGGACCAAGACGCCAGCAGAGGATCAGACTCCTCTAATGCCTAGGATGCTGGATTTTACCACTCCAGGATCCTTGGCCCAACATGTGCAAGGATCATCTATCCTTCAACCGGGATCCAAGAGTCAGCAAACTCAGGGATCCTCAGTTTTCCAGCAATGATCATCTATCCTTCACCAGGGGTCCATGGGCCAGCAAGCTCAGGGATCATTAGTTTTCCAACAAGGATCATCTATCCTTAATCCATGGTTCATGGGTCTTCAAGCTCAAGGATCCCCCCCCCAGCAAGGATCATCAATGTTCCAGCCAGGATCCTCCGGATTGTATCATCAATGATCCTTCAACTCCCAGCCTCAAGGATCCTTCACCTACAATCAAGGATCCTCGGGATTTCAGAATCAAAGATCCTCAGAGGTCCATGAAGGAGACATTATCCTTATGCAGACTATTGCCTCCGGTGGACCGACTGTCGTGGCAGACGCTTCTTACCTCAGCTATTCCTCTAGGATGGCAACATTCATACAACAGAGAAGTAACTCATATAATCCTATATCCTTATATGCTAATCTTGGTTCCATGCAGGATGCATGTATCAACCAGGATATGTGCCATGAAGGATTTTGGAGAGAAAGCGAGGTAGCCTCGGAAAAAGGAGAAGACGACATCCTTCAAAGAAAACTCCAAATGGTGTGCATTCCATGAGGATTTCGGTCATTAGATTGATGACTGCATTGGTTTAAGGAGTGAAATTGGATACCTCCTGAATAAGGGCCATTTTATTGAGCTCTTGGGAAGAAAAAAGTCAAGGATCCAGGATCCTAATGATGTTCCACAAAAAGCAACTCCTCATCCACCAGATCCACAAGTAATCAACTTCATCTCTGGTGGCTTAGATATATGCGGTACTTCTTTCTCCTCGGCCAAGTAACATGCCAAAGAGACCAAGTTGGAGAACGGGGAACGACCGGTCATATCTACCACTTTGACGACTAACAAAAGAATATTCTTTGATGAAGAAGATAAGACGAGCATACAGGATCCTCACCACGATGGTTTGACTGTATCTTTATTTATTGCTAACCATTATGTGCGCAGGATCCTAGTCGATGGTGGAAGCTCAGTCAACATCATACAACATGATGTACTCCAGAAAATGAATAACCCAGACTCGGAGATATCCCGAGGACATCAGTGCTGGTTGGTTTCAGTGGCGAAACCAAGAAAACAATGGGGGACATCAAACTCCCAATCTACATTGAAGGGTTAAACTCTTACCAAAAATTGTGTGTTATTGACAATTTGTCTTGTTGCAATGTTATCCTTGGCAGGCCTTGGCTACACGGAATGAAGGCTGTAGCCTCTACTTACCATCAGTGCATCAACCAACTCCCTGGGGAGTAGTAAGGATAGATGGTGACCAAGTATAAGCCAAGAATTATTATTCTTCATCCATGAAGCGAACAGCTAAACAGAAGATAGTATAGCAACCACAGCATCATCCTAGGAACGTGCTGGAGGCTGGAGAGCGAGATATAAAAGAATTTTCCTTGAACCCCGAGGATCCATACGTGAAAGTTTTCCTAGGATCCAGTATCCCTAATGAGATCGAGGAGGGTATAGTATCCTTCCTAAAGCGACGAAAATCGATATTTTCCTTCAAATATTTAGACATGACAGGTATTTCGAAGGAGGTAATTACTCATAAGTTAGGCCTTGATTATTCTATTAAACCCATTCATCAGAAGCGAAGGAAATTCGCTCCCGAGAGGAACGAGATCATACAAGAAGAAGTTGAGAAACTTCTTAAGGCCGGTATGATCAGAGAGGTTAAGTATCCTCGATGGTTGGTTAATGTGGTTGTTGTTTCAAAACAGAATGTAAAGTGGAGGGTGTGTGTCGATTTCACCGATTTAAACAAGGCATGCCCCAAGGATCCTTTCCCATTACCACACATAGACTCCATGGTGGATGCAACGGCAGGACATGAGATGCTTACCTTTATGGATGCTTCCTCTGGATTTCAACAAATTCGGATGGAACCATCTGATCAAGAGGATACAACATTCATGACTCCTACCAGCATATACAGTAATATTGCTATGCCATTCGGACTAAGAAATGTAGGGGCAACATATCAAATATTGATCAACGTGATGTTCAAGGATCAGTTAGGCAAGACCATGGAAGTCTACATAGATGACATGGTAGTGAAGTCAAAGAAGGCTGAAGATCACCTCAAAGATTTTGAAGAAGCATTCAACATCCTGGATTAGTACGATATGAAGCTGAACCCGTCAAAGTGCCATTTTGGTGTCAAGGTTGGGAAGTTCCTAGGGTACATGGTGAAAAGGGGAATAGACGCGAGCCACGAGCAGATAGAGGCCATCATCAATTTGAAGTCTCCTGTGAATGCTAAGGATGTCCAAAGACTGACGGGAAGAATAGCTGCTCTCAACAGATTCATTTCCAAATCCCCAGAGAAGTGCAAAGACTTCTATGATATCTTGAGGTAGAATAAAAAGTTTGAATGGACTCAAAGGCATGAGGATGCACTAAAGGCTCTTATGGATTATCTATCCTCATCGCCTGCTTTGATGAAGCCAATTGATGGTCAGCCGTTGTCTTTATACTTAGTCGTGTCAGGTAATGAAGTCAGTTCTGTCCTGGTCAAGGATCATGAAAGAAAACAGCACCCGATATATTATGTAAGTAAAAGCCTCTTAGATGCAGAGGCCAGGTATTCTCACCTTGAAAAATTAATTCTTGCTTTGATTATGCCCTCAACCAAGTTGAGACACTATTTTGAAACACATAATACTATTGTAAGAACTAACTATCCTGTTAAGAATGTGCTTAGAAAGCCAGAATTGTCAGGAAGGATGGCCAAGTGGGCTGTCAAGCTAAGTGCATATGATATTCAGTATGAGCCTAGAACAACCATTAAGTCACAAGCGCTTGCAGACTTTGTGGCTGATTTCAGTAGTGACATGCAAAAGGAAGCTGATCTAGAGGTCCAACAACTAGAAGAAACCAAGGATCCTTGGATCCTCTTCACAGATGGAGCATCCAACGTAAGAGGAACAGGACTAGGTATCCTACTAAAATCGCCACAGGGAGACATAATACCCCAGTCCATTGCATGTGCATTTCAAGGCACCAACAATGAGGCATAATACGAAGCACTTATCGCAGGTTTACTTTTAGCCAAACAAATGAGGATCAAGTATCTTCAAGTTTATATAGATTCTTTACTTATAAGTAACCACTTTAACGGCTCTTATACCGTGAAAGGTGAGAATATGATCAAGTATTTAGAAATTGTGAAGGAATTAGCAAAATCCTTCGAGTTGTTTAGTATCATGCAGGTACCAAGAGAAGAAAATGCAGGGGCGGATTCCTTAGAGAATTTAGCATCATCATTAAAGATCCCAGATGATGTAAAGATACCTATCCTTCATATATTGTCTCCGGCAATTGGAGAACAAGAAGTTGTGGAGGTAACAGTGGATTGCACATAAGAGCTTAAGGATCCTTCATCCTCTCCAAATTAGGATCTTGGATCCTCCCAATTAAAAAATTCCTCCAAGATGGAGAAATCCCTACAGGGGAAAATCCTAAAGCTTTCAGATTGAAGGTATCACAATTTATTATTTTACAAGTAATGTATTGATATAGTCTAAAATATACATATTATTATATAAATATTTCCGACACTTTTAAGTAAGTTTAATCCAGGTTTTTATTAAATAGTGTTCTCAATTGGTTCACATTTAGATTATAAAGATTTAAAAGGATAACAAGCTAAAACAAATAAATCGACTCAACCACATCAAATACTCATATCTATTTATTAACCAATGTAAAAGTATTATTATTATTATTATTATTATTATTATTATTATTATTATTATTATTATTATTATTATTTTGGATAAAAATCAGCTAAGGATAATGTATCCAAATCTGTAAAAGTGAGGAATAGTGCTATGCTAATAACAACGATTAAATGAATGAAACTGGAGTGAACACTGAGATTTGTTGCGAGGAAAAACCCTTTGATCTTGTTCAGATCAAAAGAAAAAAAACCCTGGGTGATGATAACTCGTCGATCACCAATTTATTAATCACAAAAAAGGTTACAAAGGTTGGAGTTGTTGATCAACAGATACAATGAATACTATGTGTGTGATTACATATTACTTAGCAGCTAGAGTATATGTGAATGTGTATGTCTAATGTCGATCACAACTCAATGTATATAAAGAAAAAGAAAAATAACTAACTAACAAATAAGTACTATAAACTCGCTAGTCTTCCACTCTTCTTAATCGTGCTCTTTGACCACGTGCTGATAGACGTTTAGTGACGAAATAAGTGTTAGACTAAGTCCAGGAGCCGTTTTTGTTATTTAAACATCACCCTTCATAGGAAAATCATCCATTAATAGCTATCTTGACTAAGGATCTTGGATCCAGACTTCAGCTAGAGAATTCTCCATGAGGATAATTGATCCAAGTACGTCCTCAAGGATAACATATCTTGCCCTTAGTATTCAGTAATTGGTCTTATTATTCTGCTACTTCTTTCTTCAGCCTAGTCTTCAATCTTGATCATGTGCTATAGATGCCTTGTAGTGAGATAGACTTGATCATAAAATTGTTATACCTGGCTAACACATCACCATTAAAAATGCAATCATAAGTAACAAATAATACCGAGGATCATTGATCCTTCATAACCTAATACATATCTTAAGGACAATCTATCCACAAGATAGTTAAGGATAATGGATCCTCAGCATAAAATTCATGCCCTAACAATTGCCCCCCAAAATGACGGGTGATTGGGTAAAACAACTGTCATTTTGAATTTCAAACCCCTGCAAAAAAGAAGATGATTAGACGTGTGTAAGATGGTTAATATCGATAAACCATAATTATACGCCGCCTATATATGAGATGATTATAACTCTCTTATAACCACAGATCCAGGCGTCTTCCAGGTATCCTTCTTTATCCCTCTTTATTTTCTTTCAATATGTCAACTATTTATGTATCCTCTTCTTCTTCTTTTGATCATACTGACCCTGACGATCTTCACCCGCAAGGAATCCTTCAAGCCCCCTCTTCCGAGATCTGTAAGTTCACAGATCCAGAAATCGATGAAATCCGATCACACTTTCCGGCCAACACAATTTTCCGACCCTTCGATTCCTCAGCCCGTAGTGATAGTATATCGAAAAACTGGGTTTGCTTTCCAGACCAACCGTTTCTCATAGGCTACAAGTATCTGATTTAACCCAAAGGTTCTTTACCTTAATGGGGATTAGTTATACCCAAACCATGCCGATGTTGTGGAGAGTTCTTCATACCATAGAGAGGATAATCGAAGAGGAGGGTGTTGAGTTCGGCTTGGCAGAGTTATCATACCTATACAATCTGGTTACCCATGGTTCCAAACGCTTTGTCTTCAAATCAAAACCTCACCAAGTGATTCCTATCTCCAAAGTTACTATGAATGGTACCCTCTGGAGGAACCAATTTTTCTTTGTAAGAAGGGATTCCATTCCGGGTGGAACTGACCTTCCCAAAAAGTGGATACCAAAGGGTAGGATCTAGGATCCATAGATAACCAAGGTAGGATACTTTATTCTTTTGCTAATATTTTTCATTGCTTGTGTAGTTGAAAATTTCGATTTGCTGTTTGATCTACCTAAAGTCGAAGATAGAGTTGAGAAGTTCCTATCACTGGATCATGCAATCAGAACCTTCCATGCCAAGTTCATTGAAGCTTTTCAAGAGTCAAACTCAGAGTCAAACATGTCAAGTAAGAGTAATAATTTTAAATATCAAAAAGAGAAATAATTGAAAACTTATCTGCGAATTACTGTTTACAGGTGCTCAAAAGTCAGGAAAATCCGCTTCCAAGATCTCCCTTGAAGATATCGATTGCATGTTTACCAAGAAAGAGACCCCGAAACCAACTCCAGCATCGGAGCCTCGTCCAATCACCACCCGGGCCAAGTCAGGAACTAAAAGGAAGAAGAGTTCAGTTCCAGAGAACCCCTTTGATACTGAGAAACAGCTTCTGGAAATGCTTTCAACCGTAAGGATCCTTTATTCTTTCAATCTTTATTTTTCAAGTATCCTTCTAAGCTTATCCTTTTTTTCTTTTATAGACCATCAATTCTACCCGACGCCATCATGAGAAGACTGTTGGAGAGTACGTAGAGACCCTCGCTGTGATGAGATCTATGGCTGCCGCTAAGGACAAGGCCCTTTCCAAGATGACCAAAGAGAAGAAACAGGCAGAAGACCATGCTTCCACACTTGCAATCCAAATGCAGGACGAGATCAATCGAGCCACCGAAGAGGCAAAGGTCTAGGCAGCTAAGTCGGTCCTCCAAGCTAGAATCAAATTGGTGACTGAGGCTAATGATCCATCCTTTGAAGAATCTTCATGGGAAATCAAGAAGTGGAAGCAAGCTTTGATTGACTTGGGTGGAGGCCAGGATGAAGCAGAAGGCGAGATGGCGGATGCAGGCGGAGCAGGTACAAGTGGCGTGAAGGATCTGGACAAAGCTGAAGGAGGAAATGAGGCAACAGTGGAGGTGGAAGCAACCGCATGAATGGGCGATGAAGGATACAGAAGACAA
Source organism: Bidens hawaiensis (assembly GCF_021521415.1). Lineage (NCBI taxonomy): Eukaryota > Viridiplantae > Streptophyta > Magnoliopsida > Asterales > Asteraceae > Bidens > Bidens hawaiensis. Next base: position 527,367 of record NW_027491058.1, on the reverse strand, counting down.
GGCCCAAGCACGTTTTATTTTGCTTTATGATGTTTTTATGAACAATAATTTCAGTTTGTAATAAACAGTAGTAACTAGGGTAAAGGATCCTTGATCCTCAAGACAATTTGTGGGGGTAGCAAAGGTGGATGGATCATCTGTTTGTGGGGATGAAGCCTTTGATGCCCCTGTTTTTATTTTTCTGCACTTAAGAACAATTAGTAACTTCTACTTAACCCGGGTGGACGGTCCATCTTTAGTATGGTGAAATCCGGGTTAAGGATTCTGGATAAGTCCTAGCGACTTATTTTAAATAATATAAAACTTTTAACTATTTTCTTGTTATTGTAAAAGTTTGTTTGATATAAATTTAATTTTGTTGAAGAATTTAAAAACATCTTTGAACACGATCTTTAGAATAAAATATCCTTAAAAATATAGGCTAGGAACTCAATATCCTTAAATAATAGAATTTACAAATATCTTAACAAATAAATGTACATTGACAAGTAGAAATCATACCATAATATCCGATTAGACCTAGGTTATCGTAAGTAATGATCCTTCTGTGATCCTTGTAGAAGAAATTTAAGGATTTTAAATCCATAAGTTTTGATCTTCACAATGAACTTAAAAAATCTGTTACAAATAACTCATAATGTTAACTAGGATTAAACCCATTAAGCTGGGGACAAGCCCATAAAATAAACTAGGGACAAGCCCGTGAACTGGGGACAAGCTCAAATACTGGTGTTAAACTGGGGACAAGCCCAAACTGGGGACTGGCCCAAAGATACGGATGTCAACTGGGGACTCACCCAAACCGGGATTTAGCCCAAACGTGAGATAACGTGAAAACTTTATAAACTGGTGGTATGGTACGTCTACCATAAATCGTAGGATTCTCCATATAGCCGAAGACAACGAAATTGTCAGCCACTAAGCGTGTACTGGTCCCGCTGCCCCGGACTATACGTTGGATACGTGCGCTCCAGGAAAGAGTGTAGAAACTCTATTTATAAGAAAGGTGAAAACCTTTAAACCTTGGGGATATGACCATCGGGGGTCATATTCAATCGTGGGCTAGGCCAAGGGAAATAGTATAGTACCTTAAATGTAAAGGAGAGGTGGCCAACCTCTTGATCATTGAATATCTCATTAATGTCCTGCATCGTTACTTAAAACTTGGAAAACACAAATGTTAAGAATATGTTATCTTTAAATAAGCAAAAATTAAAATGAATAAATGATTAGATAGATATTACCGATTTTAGGATCCTTGATCCTTTAAGGATACCTGATCCTCAGAGGATACTTGATCCTGATCGGAAAAAGTATTTCTTGAGGTGGATATCATTCCATGTTCTTGGTAATCTATTGTCTTCCATTGTGAGCAAATGATATGCTCCCTTTCCTGCCTCCGACTCGATCTGATAAGGTCCTTCCCATTTGGGTGCTAACTTTCCATCAGCCGGATTGGTAGTATTTTGGAAGGCTTTCCTCAAAACTAAATCTCCTTATTGAAATCTTCTGATCCTTATATTCTTCTTGTATGCCCTAGCTACCCTTTGTTGATAAGATGCCATGCTGATCTTGGCTAGGACTCTGAGTTCTTCTACAGTATCCAAGTCTTCGAGAAGGATTTCTTTATTGGCTTCAGGATCACGGATGCTCGTTCTTGCTGTAGGAACCACCATCTCTGTCGGGATTACTGCTTCTGATCCAAATACCAATGAGAAGGGTGTTTGGCCTGTTGCATTCTTGGGTGTCGTCCTGTCGTCCCAAAGAACATATGGTAGTTCTTCGGCCCACTTTCCCTTCTTGGATCCTAGCTTCTTCTTTAAATTGTTGATGATGATTTTGTTGCTAGACTCCGCTTGACCATTAGCTTGAGGATGCACTGGAGTAGAGGTAATCATCTTGATGCCCCAGCTGTCACAAAAGTTAGTGGTTCTCTTCCCGATAAACTGGGAACCATTGTCACAAATAATTTCCGAAGGGATACCAAATCTAGTAATAATATTTCTTTTAATGAAAGATATCACCTCTTTTTCGCGTATTTGAACAAAGGCTTCTGCTTCTATCCATTTTGAAAAGTAATCCGTCATTGCAAGCATGAATACTTTTCCTCCTGGTGCCTTAGGTAGTTTACCTACAATATTCACACCCCATTTTATGAAAGGCCATGATGAGGATATAGGATACATAGGTTCTGCCGGTTGATGAAGGATGTTTGCATGTCTTTGACAAGCATCACACTTCTTTGAATATTCCATGGCGTCTCTCTTCATTGTTGGCCAGAAATATCCTGTTCTCAGAATTCTAGAAAACAAAGCTCTACCTCTAGTGTGATTACCACAATCACCTTCGTCAAAATCTTTGAGCACCTCTTGAATTTCAGGATCCTCGATGCATCTCAAGTATGGACCTACAAGAGATTTTTTGTATAGCATATCATCTAACAAAATATATTGTGATACCTTGAGTTTGAAGGATTTGGGATTCTCCGTAGCTGGGATTTCTCCTGTTTGAATGTACTTCTTAATTGGGAGGATCCAGGATCCTTGGCTAGCTGAGGATAATGGACCCAAAGCACGATCTGTTTGTCAGTTGTTATCTCCCCAACATCCTGTTTTCCTATTGCTGGCGAGAGTATATGGATGATTGGGATCTTCGTATCTTCTGGAATTTTCAAGTATGAGGCTAAATTTGCTAAGGCATCTGCCCCAGCATTTTCTTCCCTTGGTACCTGTATTATACTAAACAATTCGAAGGATTTTGCTAATTCTTTCACAATTTCTAAATATTTGATCATATTCTCACCTTTTACGGTATAAGAACGGTTAAAGTGGTTAGTTATAAGTAAAGAATCCATATAAACTTGAAGATACCTGATCCTCATTTGTTTGGCTAAAAGCAAAGTTGCGATAAGTGCTTCGTATTCTGCGTCATTGTTAGTGGCTTGAAATGAACATGCAATGGACTGGGGTATTATGACCCCCTGTGGCGATTTCGGTAGTATGCCCAATATTGTTCCTCTTATGTTGGATGCTCCATCTGTGAAGAGGATCCAAGGATCCTTGGTTTCTTCTAGTTGTTGTACTTCTAAATCAGCTTCCTTTTGCATGTCACTGCTGAAATCAGACACAAAGTCTGCTAGTGCCTGCGATTTGATAGCTGTTCTAGGCTCATATTGAATGTCATATGCATTTAGCTTCACATCCCATTTGGCCATCCTTCCTGACAATTCCGGTTTTCTAAGCACATTCTTAACAGGATAATTAGTTCTCAAAATAATAGTATGTGTTTCAAAGTAATGTCTCAATTTAGTGGAAGCCATAATTAAAGCAAGAATTAACTTCTCTAAATGAGAATACCTGGCTTCTGCATCTAGAAGACTTTTACTTACATAATAAACAGGATGTTGTTCACCTTCATGATCTTTTACCAAGACGGCACTTACTGCATTTCCTGAGACAGCTAAATATAGATATAAGGATTCTCCATCCACAGGCTTCATTAGAGCTGGATCTGAGGATAAGTAATCCTTCAAGGCTTTGAGCGCAGCCTCATGCTTTTCCGTCCATTCAAACTTCTTATTCTTTCTCAGAATGTCATAGAAGTCTTTGCACTTCTCGGAGGATCTCGAGATGAACCTGTTGAGAACGGCTATTCTTCCCGTGAGCCTTTGGAAATCCTTGGCATTTGCATGAGACTTCAAATTGAGGTTGTCTTCAATCTGCTCCGGGCTTGCTTCAATTCCTCTTTTAGTCACCATATATCCAAGAAATTTCCCAGCCTTAACACCAAAGTGGCATTTTGACGGATTCAATTTCAAGTTATATTGGTCGAGGATATTGAATGCTTCCTCGAGGTCTCTAAGGAGATCCTCAGCTTTCTTCGATTTTACTACCATATCATCTATGTATGCCTCCATAGTCTTGCCTAGCTGATCCTTGAACATCATGTTGACTAGTCTTTGGTAGGTTGCCCCTGTATTTCTTAGTCCAAACGGCATATCAATATAGCAGTAAATGCCGGTAGGAGTCATGAAGGCTGTATCCTCTTGATCAGATGGTTCCATCTGAATTTGTTGAAATCCAGATGAAGCATCCATAAAGGTAAGCATTTCAAGTCCTGCCGTTACATCCACCATAGAGTCTATATGTGGTAATGGGAAAGGATCATTGGGGAATGCCTTGTTTAAATCGGTAAAATCGACACACACCCTCCACTTTCCATTCTTTTTTTAAACAACGGCCACATTAGCTAGCCATCGAGGATACTGAACCTCTCTGATCATACCGGCCTTAAGAAGTTTTTCAACTTCTTCTTGTATGATCTTGTTCCTCTCAGGAGAGAATTTTCTACGCTTCTGATGGACGGGTTTAATAGATAGATCAAGGCCTAATTTATGAGTGATTACCTCCTTTGAAATACCTGTCATGTCTGAGTGCTTGAAGGTAAAGGTATATTTTCTTTTCCCTAAGAAGGATACCAAATCCTCTTCGATCTTGTTGGGGATACTGGATCCTAGGAACACCTTTACATCTGGACCCTTGGGGTCCAAGGATACTTCTTTAATATCTTTCTCCCGAGCTTCCTGTACGTCCCTAGGATGTTGCTATGGTTGCTATTGTATAGTTTGCTTGGTTGTTGGCTTCATTGATGAAGAATAATAGTTCTTGGCCTCCGCCTGATCACCAACTATCTTCACAACTCCCCATGGAGTAGGTAGTTTGATGCATTGGTGATAAGTTGAGGCTACTGCCTACATTCCATGCAACCAGGGCCTACTTAAAATAACATTGCAACAAGAAATGTTATCAATAACATAAAATTTTTTATATGAATTTAACCTTCAATATAAATTGGGAGGTTGATGTCTCCTAATGTCTTCTTGGTTACTCCGCTGAAACTGACTAGCACTGATGTTCTAAGGACAATCTCGGAATTTGGAATGTTCATCTTCTTAAGGACATCATGCTGGATGATGTTGACCGAGCTTCCACCGTCCACTAGGATCCTGCGTACATAATGGTTAGCGATAAATAAAGTAATAATTAAACCGTCATGGTGAGGATCCTGGATGTTTAGTTTGTCCTCCTCATCGAAGAAGATCCTTTTGTCTGTCGTCAAAGTGGTAGATACTATTGGTCGGTCTCCGCCATCCAATTTGATCTCTTTGGTGAGCCTTTTTGCTGCAGAGAAAGAAACTTCTTCTGCGGGACAAGAAGTTTGAAATATGTTGTATTCTCTGGAGACGAAGTTGATCACGTGAGCGTCTGGTGGTGGTGGTGTTGCTTTTTGTGGAAGATCTTCAGGATCCTGGATCTTGGACTTTTTCCTTCCCAAGAGCTCCTTGAAGTGGCCCTTGCTCAGGCGGTATCTAATTTCCCTCCTTAAGCCAATGCATTCGTCTGTCATGTGGCCAAAATCTTCATGGAAGGCACACCACTTAGACTTGTCTTTGAAGGTGGTTGTTTTCTCGTTCTTTCGGGGCCACCTTACTTTTTCCCCTAGATCCTTCATGGCACAAATTAAGCCATGGGTATCTACGGAGAAACAATATTCTGAAATGTTGGGGTAATCCTCATAATCGTCTCCTTCTTCGACTGCTCGTACGTTTTGATTGTTGAACTTGTTGTATGGCTTTGAGTTATTGTTCCTGTATGAGGATCCTCTATTCTTGTCAGGGGATTCTTGCTTTGTTTGAGCCCCCAATCTTTCTTGGATCCTTTTATCATATTCCAGCTGTATAAACCTTAATGCTCTGTTCCTTACTTCATCTAGAGACCTGCAAGGAGTCATCACAAGATCATCATAAAAGGTGGAGCCCCTCTGAATTCCCATCTTGAAGGCCTCAACAGCAGTAGCCATGTCAAGATTTGGGATTTCCCGAGCTTCCCTACCGAACCTCGTAACGAAATCCCTAAGGGATTCATCACTTGGTTGGACAACTCGGTATAAATCACTAGTTAACTTCTCAAATTTCCTGCTACAGGAAAATTGACTGTTGAACAAGTTAACTAAATGTGAAAAAGAAGTAATTGAAAAGGGAAGAAGATTTCTTCTTAGCAGCCATTTTAATGCTGATCCTGTCAGTGTGGATCCAAATCCTTTACACAAGCAGGCTTCCTTGAGTCTCTCAAGAATGGGGTTGATCTCCATCTTTTCTCTGTATTATGCCACATGTTCTTCGGGATCAGTGGTTCCATCGTAAGTCTCCATGTTGGGGATTTGGAATCGCTTCAGGATTTCAAGGTGGAGCAAATCTGGATAACTTGTGGCTTCCTTCAGGTATCTCGGGGATTGGTCGTATCACCCCGGGAACACTGGATATCATATCCCTGAGCTTCTGTAGCTCCTTAGCCATAGCTTGGTTGATACTTGCATCCTGCATGGAACCACGGTTAGCATCTAAGGATAAAGGATCATATAATTTACCTCTTTGCTGGGGGAAGGTTGGCATCTCGGATGAGTATCTGGGATAAGAAGAGTCGGCGATAGGAGTTGGACCACCCGACGCGATAGTCTGCATGGGAATGAAAGATCCTTCATGGACTTCGGAGGATCGTTGATGTTGGACTCCCGAGGATCCTTGATTCTGAAAGAAGGATCCTTGAGGTTGGGAATTATAGGATCCATGGTGATATAACCCAGAGGATCCTGGTGGAAGGATGGATGATCCTTGTTGGAAGTATGGGGATCCTTGAGTTTGCTGACCCAGGGACCCTTGTTGAAGGATAGATGATCCTGGCTGAACCAACGAGAATCCTTGAGTCTGTTGACCCATGGACCCTTGTTGAAGGATAGATGATCCTTGCTGAAACAGTGTGGATCCTTGAGCTTGTGGACCCATGGATCCCTGTTGAAGGATAGATGATCCTTGAGAGAACTGAGCCATGGACCCAGGACTGGTGAATTCTAGCATCCTGGGCATTAGATGAGTGTGATCCTCTGCTGGCCTCTTAGTCTTCTTGAGATCTTCAATCTCACGAAGGATCCTCTGGTTAGTCTTGTTCTGCTGCTCCATGTATGCTTTAACCTGTGAAAACATAGATGAAACTTCACTGTTAGTGTTAACCACCGGCACATCAGCAGCGGTTTTTGAGCTCTGAAAGACTGGTAGTTGCGTCTTTCTTCTAGCAGCAGTAGCCCTTGGTGCACCCGTGATTGGCAGAGGCATCGGCGGCAAAGTTCTTGATGAGAGAGAACCCGAAGATGGCATAGTTGATGAAGCAGAGGTTGATTGAGAGGTCATTAATAGTGATATGGGTATGAAAAAATTGAAAAATGATGGGAATGATATGGATTATAGCACCAATTGCCCCACGGTGGGCGCCAAATTGTTTTGGATAAAAATCCGCTAAAGATAATGTATCCAAATCTGTAAAAGTGAGGAATAGTGCTATGCTAATAACAACTATTAAATGAATGAAACTGGAGTGAACATTGAGATTAGTTGCGAGGAAAAACCCATTGATCTTGTTCAGATCAAAAGAAAAAAAACCCCGGGTGATGATAACTCGTCGATCACCAATTTATTAATCACAAAAAAGGTTACAAAGGTTGGAGTTGTTGATCAACAGATACAATGAATGTTATGTGTGTGATTACAGATAAATTAGCAGCTAGAGTATATGTGAATGTGTATGTCTAATGTCGATCACAACTCAATGTATATAAAGAAAAAGAAAAATAACTAACTAACAAATAAGTCCTATAAACTCGCTAGTCTTCCATTCTTCTTCATCGTGCTCTTTGACCACGTGCTGATAGACGTTTAGTGACGAAATAAGTGGTAGACTAAGTCCAGGAGCCGTTTTTGTTATTTAAACATCACCCTTCATACGAAAATCATCCATTAATAGCTATCTTGACTAAGGATCTTGGATCCAGACTTCAGCTAGAGAATTCTCCATGAGGATAATTAATCCAAGTACGTCCTTAAGGATAACATATCTTGCCCTTAGTATTCAGTAATTGGACTTATTATTCTGCTACTTCTTTCTTCACCCTAGTCTTCAATATTGATCATGTGCTACAGATGCCTTGTTGTGAGATAGACTTGATCATAAAATTGTTATACCTGGCTAACACATCACCATTAAAAATGCAATCATTAGTAAACAAATAATACCGAGGATCATTGATCCTTCATAACCTAATACATATCTTAAGGATAATCTATCCACAAGATAGTTAAGGATAATGGATTCTCAGCATAAAATTCATGCCCTAACAATTATTATTATTATTATTATTATTATTATTATTATTATTATTATTATGATCGGTGCATTTTAAAGAAAACAATATGTGGAAGCTAATTAACTCATATTATGAAGTTACTTGATAGTAACTTTCGTTGGTGCAATAATGGCAGGACACAAACAAAATAAAAAGTCAAATACACATTTGAATGTTTGTAGTTGGGCTAAACAATTCTGAAGGGCCGATTGGACCAGCAGCCCACGTAAACTAATTTAAAGAGGTCACACATTCTATATAAAGAATTATTATTATTTAGTGGTGACGGCTAATTTTGAAAAAATAAAAATAACCCTACGGACGGAACAAAAGGTCATGCGAGGAAGAATATAAGAGAAAGAAAGTCGTGGGTTCGAGCAAAGAGCGTTTGGGTTCAACACCAACTCAACCAAACATTATTATTATCGTTTGAATTTTTTATTATTTGAACCAATTTATTTTCTTTTATTCTTGAGTATGGTTGTTGGCGAAACCCTTAGACCGCCTAGGCTAATGATGAACTTTTGTTGACGTTGGATTTTGGTTTGGATTTTGTTTCCGTGTATGGTTTATGATTAAGTAAGAGGTTTATAGTTATTTAATTGATGCATATGTGTGCTTGGTTTTTGTTTGATGAATTGTATTATTCCACATTATCCTTGGTGATTGTATATCATATAAAATAGGATTTTGTTAGGTCATTTACTGTGTGTTCTTGACTAGTTTATGATTAATTTGCAATAAGATCATAGGAATAATATTATTAGTCAATCTAATAAAAGTGTGCTGCTAACCTAAAAAGCTGTAAGGTGATAGGTTATTGTTAGATCTTTGTTGATTAAGATTGCTATATTTAGTTCTTCGTAAGGAGTCCGTCTAAGTTTGATTAATTAACGTTGTCTAGCGAATCAAGTGAGTTCTTTAAACTACCTTTGATTTCCACCCTGTAAGGTAGGATTTCTTATAGAGGTACTTGTCATAAATTAAATTAGCGACCGTAAGCAAGTCTAATTAAACCGGTATTTTTAATAGCTTATTAGGATTCCATAGGTGTCTTCTTTTAGGGTCAAAGGTCCTGTTGGGTTTCCCATTAAGTGAATAGTTTAAGATCACGGTTCCATAACTTAGCATTTTCCAACCATTTGATAATTAATGCATTAGGGATTCTTGCCTAGGTGGTTGTTCGTCATCATCTGAATTAAGTCCAGGTTTAAGTCGTCTTAAGTTTTATTAATTAGTTTTAATATTAGGTTAATCTTAGTTTTTAGTAAAACCCCCCAATAATAATAAATAGATAGTCATGTCAGTAGTTGAGTCTAGTCTAGTTAGTTTATGTAATTAAAAGAGTCTCGTGGGTTCGATATCTGGACTTACTTAGCTGTACTAGAGTCGACCGGTTCACTTGCTGGTTAGTAGTTTTAGTTAGTTAAGAGTCTAGAATTATTACTTAATGTCTAGATTTAGTTAATAATATTATAACTACTTTTAGCACATCATGTATATAGAAAGTCTCTTGCAGGTCCCTATTTGAGATGCATCGAGGATCCTGAAATACAAGAGGTACTCCAAGACTTCCGCGAGGGCGACTGCGGCAACCACATAGGGGGAAGAGCATTATTCTCTAGGATACTTAAGAGTGGATACTTCTGAGCAACAATGAAGAAGGATGCAATTGATACCCAAATAAGTGTGATGCTTGTCAAAGGCATGGAAACATCCGTCATCAGCCAGCAGAACCAATGTATCCTATATCCTCTTCATGGCCTTTCATGAAGCGGGGAATGGATATCACTGACAAGATACCAAAAGCACCAGGTGGAAAAGTCTTTATGCTTGCTATGACATACTACTTCTCTAAATGGATTGAGGCAGAAGCATTCATTCAGGTCCGAGAAAGGGAAGTTATATCCTTCATTAAAAGAAATATTATAACTAGATTTGATATCACATCTGAAATTGTTTGTGATAATGGATCCCAATTTATTGGGAAAATAACTACTAACTTTTGTGACAGTTGGGGCATTAAGATGATTACTTCTACACCAGTTTACCCTCAAGCCAATGCTCAAGCAGAATCAAGTAACAAGATCATCATCAACAACTTGAAGAAGAAACTAGGATCCAAAAAAGGCAAGTGGGCTTGTCCCCAGTTGACATCGGTATCTTTGGGTCAGTCCCCAATTTGGGCTAGTCCCCAGTTTGGGCTTGTCCCCATTTTTTGGGCTTGTCCCCAGTTACACGGGCTTGTCCCCAGTTTATTTGTGGGCCTGTCCCCAGTTTATTGAATTTAATGCCAGTTAATATCATAAGTTATTTACATCATATATCCTAAGTTCAATTATGAGGATCACAAAAGTAACAACATTTGTGGATTCAAGATCCTTAATTCAAGCTTTACAAGGATCATGGAAGGATCAATACTTATGGTAACTTAGGTATAGTTAGACCATATGGTATGATTTCTATTTATCAATTTACAATTACTCGTCTAAGAGCTTTCATTAATTCTTTTTGTAAGGACTCGATATCCTTAGTATATTTTGTATAAGGATACTCTATCCTTAAAACCTTTTACTTAAAGATATTTTTTAAAGCTTTAACAAGACTAAGACTTTATCAAACTTACTTTGAAAATAGCAAACAATATGCATATAGTCAAAGTTTTAAATTTTCATTAATAACAAGTCACCTAGACTTACCCAAAATCCTTAACTCGGATTTCACCATTTAAACATGGACCATCCACCCGGGTTAAGTAGGTGTTACTAATTGTTTGACTAAGTGCAGGAAAATAAAACAGGGGCATCAAAGGCTCATCCCCACAAACTGAGAATCCCTCCACCTTTGCCACCCCCGGATATTGTCTTAAGAATTATGGATCCTTTGTCCTAGTTACTATTATCCATTACAGACCATTATCAAATATCCTTCAAAATATAACCAAACAAAATAAAAAACAACGGGCTCTGGCCTTGTCTTTGATATCCTTCATCGCCCGCTTAAGCAGCTTCTTCACCATCTACTGCTGCTCCCTTCCCTTCATCAGTCTCGACTACATCCTTCGTTTCACTTGTCCCATCTCCACTCGCATCAGCCATCTCAACCTCCTCTTCGTCTTCAGCACCACCGAGATCCACTGAAGCCTTCATCCATTTCTCTTCATCCCAAGCAGCCTTATCAAAAGTAGGATCACCGGCTTCCGCAACCATCTTGATCCTGGCTTGCAAAACTGTCCTTGCAGCCCACATTTTTGCCTCATCGGTAGCTTGCTTCACCTCTTAAAGATGTTGGGTTTCTGTAGTGGAGAGAAGATCCTCCAAGCGCTTTTTATCCCCAGACAGCTGGGCTATGGCCTTGTCCTTTGCCATTGCAGCACTTCCCATTCCAGTGAGGCTATCCCGCAATTGGCCTACAATCTTCTCATGGTAGTCCTTGGAAGCATTCACAGTCTGTACCAGACAATTACACAAAGTTAGAAGGATTCTTAATATAAACAAGGGATATCAGGATCAATGATACTTACAGCGATGATCATTTCAAAGGGATTCTCTGGTTCGGAAGATCTTTTCCTCTTTGAAGCTGGTGATTTGGCCCTGGTGGTTGCAGTCCTTGGCTCAGAAGTGGTGGCAGCTTTCAAAGCTTCTTTAATGACAACTTGAGGGGATATGAGGTTGTCAATATCCTTAAGAGAGAACTTGCTGGCAGATTTTTTAGACCTTTGAGCGCCTGTAAAGCACAAGAAACAAACCCAGATCTTTGAATAGGTGTCACACTTGATTAAGGAATCAAACGGTCGAAAAACGGTTTCCGGAGGAAATAGTGGCCGGATTTGATCTATTTCGGGATCTGTAAAGTTACAGATCTTCATGGATGGATTTGTAATAAGGTTCTGTGATTGCATTTCCGATAGCTCAGACTGATCGGAATGTTCGGGAGATGAAGAAGAAGCGGTCAACATGATTTTAGAGTAAAATATTATTCTAAGAAAATGAAAGATGAAGGAAAGAGGATACCTGTTTGGCTGCGTGATTGTGTGGTTATAAAAGGAGTGGGATGATCGCATATATAGGCCGCTATATTTGATAATAAGGGTTTACGATAATAAGGATATCTGACACCTGTCTAATCGTTCTAGATTTTAAATTTCAAAATGACAGGTGTATTGCATAAACACCCGCCATTTTAGGGGCAATTGTTAGGGCATAGAATTTATGTTGAGGATCCCCTATCCTTAAGTGACTTATGGATCAATTATTCTTGAGATATGTTCCAGGTTATGAAGGATCAAGGATCCTCGGTATTATCTATTTACTAATAATTGTGTTTGAGTGGTGTTGTGTTTGATAGGTGTAACGGCTCTATGACTGAGTCCACCTCATAATTCGCTAATGGAGTCTCCTAGCACGTGCTCAAAAGATGTTAAAGGGGTTAGTGGAAGGGTGGCGGAATTATAGGAATAGTTGTTAGTTGTTATTTTTGATTATAAACGAGATTATTGATCAGCTAGAAAAAACACTTGTATTCTCACCTATTGATTCTTTCAATGTTTCTGAGCTACCTGCTTCTTTATCACCGGCCATGTCACAATCCTAACGCGGTCGGTGGCAATTCAAACGGTTCTGGTTCTTCTTTTTTTTGTTCCAGCTATGAACAACAAAAATAATATATATGCGCTGACCCAAGATTTTTAAGAATAACCACCTTGCCACTAAAACCAACGAATAAAGAAAAATATGGCAGCTCCAACACTTGATTTGTTTTCCTTAGTTGGAAGTCACGAAAAATAAAAGAACAAAACAAATAGCAATTCTTTTGACCAACAAATATTTAATAGGTTCTGCCCTATTAGAATTCGTGCAACAAATCTTTTTCTTGCTTTTTTACGGGAATACGAGCTGCAACTCTGATACCAATTATTAGCCCAGACAGATAAAACATTTAAATCAAACGCGCTTATCAAACAAACGAACACGAGATATTTGGGTGACAACCCTCGACTCTTTTCATATAACCAAACGAACTTAACAAACAAACATAACTTCACGACATACAAGGAGAAAAGACTCTCTTGACTTTCTCTGATAAAACTAATCATATAGACCCTATTTATAGACCTACTAAAATTGCTCTCCAAGACAAACCTAACTTGGAAAACAAGACAAACGTAGTCTAGAATAATCCATAATATTCTTACCTACTAAACAAATATTAATATAAAACTTAACAAAAAAAACCCTGAACTTTAATCACTTAACAAATCAAGATTTATTCTTTAAATGAATCATACACTAATCAAATTGAATATCAACTTTGGGTGTTGCTAAACGTACCCACTCCCCTTCATTTTTACTAAACGTACAACCTTTATATTTATTCTTTGTCATTTTCTTTTCCTTTTTTTTTGCATATTATAATTTTTTTTTAAATAGCAAAAATTGTTTATGTAAAAAACATTTTTCAATTTAAAAAGAAACTACATTTTTTTTCTATAAATGTTTGAATACTTTTAAGGTGTGTTTTTCTTTTTCAATAATTTTTAGAGATCGCTTACTTTAAAAAAAACACGTTATTTTCATCATTAAAATAAATTAAACAAATTAAGACTTAATCAACAAGTTGGTACTCTTCTCATGTGACATTAATTTCATGCATTCGAACCTGTCAAAAATATTTAAATGATCTTTTTGTTGAGTGTGAGGCATATGATAAGATAAACATTAACAAAATGTTTTATCGTTTTAATATAGACGTTATATCATTAATCTAAAAATACATTTTATAAATCAAATAAATATTATTATTATTATTATTATTATTATTATTATTATTATAAAGAACAATATACACAAAAAGATAGAAAATGAATAAAAAAATAAAAAAAACAAACTTTATAGCATTTAACTTGATATTTTAATGGAGACTTGAAATGACTAAAAATGTTAAAGAGTAGTAATATGTCAAATAAGATTGTTTAAGGAACTGAAAGTCTAGGTGATATAATGCTAAATATATATATTTCCCCAGTATATTTTATTTAATATTTAATTAGTTTTTGTTCGTTTTTAGTCAAGATCTGTATACTACTAACAATATTATGTTTTGTAGGCTTTGGGAGTTAATCATTATCAAAAAGGGCGAAAAACGAGTCAAAACAAGCCAATACGAGAAGCCGAGACGCGTCAGGAAGGAACCGGAAAGAGAACCAGTCAGACCAGGCCGGTCGAACCGGCCTACCAATCCCCATGCGCTGCTCTGCGCGACCATGGGGGCACACCATGGCCACACGACGCCTAGGTGTGTCTGATGATGAATTAGTTCGTTTTTGTTCAGTGTTGGGCCCTGTTTTCAGTATAAAGACACCCTTAACCTTAAGCTGAAAAATACCCTGTTGCCACCAAGCGAATTTGGAGTATACGAGAGCTATTATTCAAGTTTCGTGACAGGTTTGAGGGCACGAGAACATCTGGTGAAGAGACATACGTTCGCGAGTGAATATTACAGGTTTTATCATCTTTGATTTTTCGTTTCTCATACTTTCACCATGTTTTCGGTTTTATTTACTTTGTTTGAATTAGTTTACACGATGTTAGGATAAACTTTATAAACTACCTAGGTCGTGATGAACCTTTGTTTGGTTTGATTTTGATTGGGCTTTCTTCATTATGGGTTTTATGTTTTAAGTAAATTGTTGAGTTTGATGAAATTGATGCGTATGATTACTTGGTTTTATTTACTTAGTTTAATTGTTTCACATTGCCCTTGTTGATTGTTTCATAGGATAAGGTTTTGTTAGGTCATTTACTGTGTGTTCTTGACTAGTTTGTGATTGAATTCGAATAAGATAATAGAAACAATAAAACTAATATATAAAAAAAAGTGAGCTGCTTGCCTAGAAAGCTGTAAGGTGATAGGTTATTGATAGATCTTTGTTAGTCAGGATTGCTAGATTTAATTCTTCGTAAGGAGTTCGTCTATGTTTGATTGTCAACTTAGTCTATTAAGTCAATTGAGTCTACTTAGCTATCTTTGATTTCCGCACTATAAGGTAGGATTTCGTGATGAATATACTTAAGCATAACTAATTAAATAACTGTAAGGAAGTTTGATATTTAAAACTGGTGCGTCTTAAAAGTTGTTAGAAACTCATAGGTGTCTTCTTGGAGGTTCAAGGGTCCTGTTCGGGTTTATATTACGATCTCAGTTCCATAACTTAAGTTTCCCAGCTTATTGATAGCCTTAACTTAGGGGATTCTAACCTAGGTCGTTACTTTCATCATCTGACTTAATCTAAGTAATTTAATAGTTTATTATATTTTAATTAATTAGGGTTTAAGTAATCATTATACTTTATTATTATTTAATTAATTAGGGTTTAGTTTTTAGTTTAATATTATTTAGTTTAAAATCCCCCTTAAACAATATTAATAAATAGTCATGTCTTTTAGTCGAGTCAAATTTGCTAGTTTCGTAATTTAAAGAGTCTCGTGGGTTCGATATCCGGACTTGCTTAGCTATACTAGAGTCGACCGGTACACTTGCCGGTTATTAGTTTGAGAGTCTAGAGTATTACTTATTGTCTAGTTTTAGCGTATTTTTATTTGACTTTTTAGCACATCACTAAGGAAGGGGGTATGACAAGTATACAAGAGGGGATACGTTTAGCCCAACCCATCAACTTTATATATGTATTTATTTGTGTATCCGCTAAACATGTGTTTTTAATTGTCCAAATAAATGATACACAAAATCATATCCTCTAAAATATTTTTTTCAACACCATATATATATCATGATACACGGTGTTTAAAGTTTATACTCGTGTGTTCCCGAATAATGTTTTTCATATGAACTATCATACACAAATAAGATCCAATTGTCTTTGATATCCTTGTGGCTCGTGATTTAGGCAGCATTTGATATGCAGATAGAGAGAATGAAATGATTCATTGCGTGGGAATGAAAAAAGTGATGTTTGGTTGCTCAGTGGAATGTAATCATCCATTACACATGAAATCTCATTCCATCAAATCCATTTCTTCTCACCCCCTTCTTTTTTTTTCATTTCATTCATCATTCACCCTACTTTCTCTATAACACCACCACCTAACAACAACCACCACCACAACCAACGTCACCACCGACACCTGACCGCCACCATCACCACCCCACTAGCACTACCACCACCATCATCGCAATAACCGCCGCAATCATTGTTACCGGCACCGTCTGACCATCACCGCCACCACCGTACGGTTGCTGCCTGATCACCACCACTTGATCGCCACCATCGTCGTTGCCACCCTATCATCGTCATCACTACCAATGCTACCACTACCACCCCCACCACCACCGCCCCTACCACCACAACCACCACTGCCCCTGCCGCCTAACCTGTAACAACTCGAATTTTTCAAATTAACATTTTTATTAAATACCCGATCCGTTTCGATGTTCTTATTTTATTAAATAAAGTTATCGCGTTTATCGAGAAGATTAATTATTAATATATTATTTCTTAATTATTTATATAATTTACATTATTAACTTATAGTTTTGGCAATTTTTACCCTAAATTAAACTTTTACCCATTCATGTTCACATCTTCAAACTGCAGGGGCTAAAGTGCAAATTGAATTAATTATTATTATTTATATCAAAGTATTAAAACCCTATCTGGTTCAACCAGCCCCAAACCTGTATCCATATTATCATTCAAATACCCGGTTTTATTTTGTGTTCAATTCGTCGTTCTATCACAAAATTGATATGGTATATCGAATATTCTCATCATATATACCAACACTGACAATTTGGTAAATCGATCAAACATTATTCGTTTCCTTAGTTTAACATCAGAAGACATTATCTTGGACTTGAAATACAAGCAAACATTCATATAAATTCAATTAAACTTCTAGTCATGACCTCCTAACCCTAGCCGTCCTTAACCCTCAAACCAATTGAGTTTTCATCAACATTTGATAGTCTGTTCATCCTTGTTTCTGGACGTCCTCTGTTCGTCAGTTTTAACCCATCATACAATAGTATACGAGGTAATTAGATAGTGTATTTTGATCGCCACTAATCAGTCTATAATAGCCCTAACTTGAATAGATTAAAAATCACCGATTAACGTGATTGTTAATTCTAGGGTTTGAGATCGATTTGGGACTTTTTTTTGTTTATAATTAACTGATTCGGGGTTATAACCAGTTGGCTGGTGCACCTGTGGTTGAATTCTGGTGACAGGTTGCGGGTGCGAGACCCTGCCACCCTTTATTTTCGTTATTTTGATATTTTTTTGTGTAATTAATCAATTTTTACTTAAAATAATCATATTAAATAACACATAAATTATATTTCCATAACAATCAACAAGAATACTTGTATTTTTCCATATCTTCATTAAAAATCTTGTGTGTGTATACGAAAACAAATATAAGAGATTGACAGGTTAAAAGAAAATTGAGACTTGATGGTTAATTAACATTATTGTTTTGATAAATATATTTATTATTTTATAGATCTTTTAAATCCTTACACCTATTTTAACATTATAACTAAATTTATTACGTAAAAATATATGTTTATATAATATATATATATATGTATATATATATATAAATATATGTATGTATAAAAAGGTTAATTAAATATACATAAAATACATATTTATAATATAAAGAGTTTATTTTAATCATATATATACATAACAAAATTTTATTTATAAACACCTTAATACTTAGATTTAGAACAAGTTTTAATATATATATATACATACTAGTACAAAACCCGCGCGATGCAGCAGGAGCGACAGTTTACAACGCCAATAAACAAAGACACAAAGTTTTAAACTACCACATATTAGATATTAAAGCAAAATCAAGCAACTATACCAGATTATGTACTTTTATCTCAATATGCACAAAATAATTTAGGATTATGGGATCCACGTGTGGTTACATTTTGGTCATACGGCATCGGTAGATGTTTATAAACTATATATACATTGGTTACAAAATTCGCATTTGCAAAATTTGGTAGGGCACTTATTTGAGCCTAAACTTGCATGATTTGATGTAGTAAGTTGTAGATGTTTGCCCAATGTCGTTCAAGAGAGTCGTCTTTTACACAAGATTTTTCATATCCTTCACGTCTCGACCGATTTCATCTTCTTTTTAGGATAGTCTGCAAATGAAAGTTCCATTTGTTATATAAAATTAAATGTGTAAACATTGTAGTTTAGTTTCTGCATTAAGATGTTTTTAGCCATTTTTAGGATTGGATTACTTAGTGTTTCAGTTGGTGTTGCTGGTTGTGTAGTTAAAAATCTTAAACTGTTACCAATAGAAAGAGTACTGTAATTTTTGGTATGGTTGTATATGTGTTGTTAATAAGGTTGTACCTTGGGAAAGGAGGCCGGACTCCATTATAGTTGACCCTAAAAAGTCTCCCTTGACCAACAATTCAACTTTTTTCATATACTTCCTTCTGTATAGATTTTTTCCATATAAATGCACAATGCACCTAAACACACCTTTTAACTGCATTGGTAGGATGTTAAACACACCTTTTAACTGCATTGGTAGGATGTCTTCACCTGGCATACAAAAATTAAATCATCAATCATATTTCATGAAACATATATCAAGGTTTATTTAATTTAGTTATGTTTTAGTAATTACTTGTCATGCTTCTTATGTAAATGTACCCATCGTTTTGTGTTCGTTACCGTCCGGTTACGTTTGTTTACAAAAGTAAAGAACAAACACAAACGAACATGAACAAGCTCAATTCTCTGACAAACACAAAGACAAAATTCCGAGGATAAAAGATGCAGACGACCGACCAACATGGATAGTAACAAAACTCCAACAACAAAAGGCCACAACAATATTGCAAATAGCACACAAATACTTTCAGAAAAACGGGCCTTGTTCTATACAGTCATAAAACAAATAGTACAAAACTTTTAGCAAGCCGGGATTTTTAAGGCTGCAAAAACTCTTATCACTGGAAAGTCAACCAAGATCGTAGCAACCCAACAAAAACGGCTATAGGGACATAAACGACTTGGCAACACCAACGCAAAAATATTTTAACCTAAATGATACAGTTTTCAAACTTTTGAATAAACACCATCATACACTTAATGACTTCGTTTACACCTTTTTTTACGAATATACCGATCAAACATTCAAACCTTACAAATTAACGTAAACAACATAATAAAGAATTATGATTACGTTACCTTCGAGTCCACAAGCCAAATCTTGTTTTTGGTGCAACTGGTTGAGTTCAGCTTGATGGAGCAACTCGGTTTGTAATAAAACTCAAACTGGGTTTGTAATGTGAATCGCATCCTAAACATAGAAAGTTAATAATGGAACAACATAATAAGATATCTTTTATTTTGAAAGGCAACATAATAATAACTATAACAGATTTATCAAAGCGGGTAAGCACTCACTTGCCTGCGTTCTGAGCACCGAGTACCCATAGGGAGTGCTCGTATCGGTAGCGGTTAAAAGTTGCACACAGAGTCCACAGCCGAGGCTTCTAGCAGGCTCGGATAGGCACTCATCCGGAATTTGTCGGGTCACCCGTCTACATATTTTTACATAATATTAAAACAACATTTATTTACTAATTGAAGTGAAAGATCATAAATAACAACACACCTAAAATATCATGAGAAGTAAGTAGTTGGTGTTAATTTGTCATGTGTTTCTAAGAATTGTGCCTATTTGAATAAAGTAGTCCATAAAGTTGTTTCTGCATATCTTCACTTTTTCCTGGTAAAAGACATGACATAAACACAATTGGAGCATAGAGTACTATGAAATTGGAGATGAAAAAAAAGGTTTTTTCATCAGCAAGAACACGAAATAACCTGCCTGTTCAGCTGCGTGTCATTTGTCAATTGGAATCAACCCTTGCTCTAAGAATAAAATACGAGGTAAATAAATAAAGAAATAAAACCTTAAAAAATCAGTAAATTGCAAGTACAAAAGAACAAAAATTGCACCTTCATGTAGAAACTTGTAATTGCTTTTATATAATTTGTACATATCAAAAGAAACCTTATCAATGCCTCATTTGCAGTAGCGCCTACAAGCATTATAAATTTGTCCCATCCGGTCAAACTGTAAACTATACATGTGAGGTAAAAAAGGAATTTTAAGGGAGAACACGAACTTTATTTCATTTGCCATTTTTGGGAGTAAGGTTAAAGGTTCGTTTTATCAAAATTATGCATAATTCATGGTTGATATGTTGAGAAGCCTAATAGCAAGTTCCTTCCCAACATCAAGTGAAGCTCTCAAATCCTAAATTTAAATAATACGAATGGTAGATTAGACATAATATTACTAACATATCATGATTCCAAGTATGTATGAAATCAAACAATAGACAAAGTCACAAAACAGGAACCTCATAATCTCAAGTATACCAAATCACCAATAGTATCCATATGGGGTGTGAAATGGAAGTGGGATAAAATTTGTGGCTTATGATTACAAAACCAAATGCTTCCCGTTGTAAGCATCCAAATAGTGCAAAACTGAAAATGGGAAAGCAGATCAGATCTAATTAAAGATAACTAAATCTGGTGATGGTGAGCAGTAGAGTGATTCCAGATTTGAAAGAATTGTATCCACGGGGATGTTAAAGAGAAACTTACTTAGGTTGTCTGGTCATGGTGACCAGTGGAGTGATTCCAGATTTGAATTTTGAATCTCTCGTATCATACCCACCCGCTTCAACTGATGTTAGAGGAATTGAGAAAGGGTTTGGATTTATTTAATTTGAATTAATAGATATTATAATTTTAATTATTACATGACAGTACCTTGAGAGCTGTGAGCAATCAACGTCACTGTCTGACCATCACCGCCATCACCGTACGGTTACTTCCTGATCACCACTACCGTCGCTGCCACCCTATCATCGCCATCACTACCAATGTTTCCACTGCCACCCCCACCACCACCACCGCTCCTGCCGCCTAACCGCAACCGCTATTTTCGTCGTCAGAACTACCACCACCACCATCGTCATTTAAGGGGGGGGGGGTTTGGTAAAAAAAATATTTTGCTATATAAGTGTTTTTTATTTTTATTTCATAACTACAAATTTTTTGGATACCAAACAACATAAGGTAATAATTCATTTAATTCTCATAGGTTAATCAAACAAGACAAATGAATGGTAATAATCAATACCATTCTCTTGTTCATTTCGTTCTCTCTTCATTCAATTACCTCCAATTAAACATATCATTATAGTTCGGTTTCCCAAATGATTTGAGAAATATATATATATATGGGATGGTTCAAGAGAGAAATGATCTTAATGTAAGAATTGCGAGAAGTAAATTATAACCCTTGATTAGGAATGATCTATGGACTAAATTGAGTATGATTTTAATACTTTTTAATGAAAAAGGATACTGTTGTAATTTTGATTCTACATCAGAAGTTGAAATATGACTCACTTCACTCTTTCATCATTCATGATTTTCTAGTTTCCTAGATTGAAAAAATTGAACAAAATATTTTTAAATAGGTTCATTTTAAACATGATTTCCAGTTTCCTAAATTGAGACAAATTAATACATTCTTTTAATTTTTCGATTCATGTTTTGCATATCGTTACTTTATTTCAAATTATTTATATATAAAATATACATGAAAAACTTTATCTACAAGATGTTTATTTTACAAACTTCTATCATTTGCATGATTTAAAATAATAATTTGTGCATATTTTTTTTTAAAATTGAACATCTAAATTATTTTTCGTTTTTTATATCTCAAAGTTGGTATATCAAAACTTATAAAATATTATTTACAATCAAGGTATTTTTCTTTCCTACAATTTTTATTCAAAATCAATATATTTACATTCTGCACGACATTTAGCCCTACACAACCAATACAATATATTTACATCACGTACAACATATGTGTGCACTATATATTCACATAACATTCAATCCTACACATACTACACAATATATTTACATCCTGCACTATATTTGAAAAGTTCTGTAGGATTGAATATTGTGTGAATATATAGTTCGTAAATATGTTGTGCATGATCTAAACCTACTTATATCCTACACAACATATTTACATATTATATATTTACACAACATTTAACCCTACACAGTCTATACATTATATTTACATTATGAAGAACATATTTACGAACTATACATTCACACAAAATTCAAATCTCACACTACCTACAAAATATATTTATATCCTACACAATATTTGACAAGTTGTGTAGGATTAAATGTTGTGTGCATATATATTTTGTTAATATGTTGTGCATGATATAAATATATAGTGTAGGTTGTGTAGGATTGAATGCTATGTAAATAAAAGCGTGTAAATATGTTGTGTAGGATATAAATATATGGTTCGTATTTTTATTTTTTTTGACATATTAAAAGTAATTGAATTTTATATATTAATAAAGAAAGTCTTTTCATATTTCCTTTAACTAAAATAAATGTTTAATTAATGTTCAAACAATAGATGTAGTTTAAATTAAAAATAACAATTAAATTAAATACATTATATGTAGCCTTCCATTTAGACTTAATAATTACCATATATATAAAGATAACATTTGTCACTAATTTACCCTTGGTATTAAAATTAAGGGATATTGGTTTTTAATACTCCTAACTTTTACTCGTTGGTAAGTAACATTCCCAACTAACGATTTGTCTCTCACCACTCCCAACTTGTAACTTCTTTTCTTTTGTCACTCCTGAACTTAACGGACCCTAACCCCGTTAGTTTTTTTGCTGACGTGGCATTTTTTTGCTTATGTGGCATGCCATGTGGAAAATAACTTATTAAAAAACTAACAAAACAACAAATAATAAACACACACATCCCACTACAAAAACCACCAACATTCACGTCGGCCTACACAACTGTCGGGTTCTTCCACCACCTTCATCACAACTAATAGCCTACAGTGCCTTCACCCTTACCATCAGCCTTCACCACCACCACTATCGTAAGCAGCCACATCAACAACCAAACCCCTATACCAACTCAATTTACTTTGCTAAAATTCAGCTTTCTTGTTTACAATCTGAATGCATTAGCAAAGGGCTTTTGATGTGAATAAAAAATCAAGTAGAATGTAATGTTTATTAGCTTGAATCGTTGTTTTATCATTAACGGCAGGCTCGCCGGAAAAACGCAGTGGCAGCAGTGAAGGAGGCGATGGAGGCAACTGGTGGTGGTGAAGGCAGTGAATCTAGCGGTGATGGTGAAGGCGGTGATAGAGGCCAAAAGTGGCAGTGGTGTAGAAGGTGGTGATGGTGGTGGTGTCGTGTCTGTATGTGTGTGTGTATATATGTGTGTGTGTGTTTGTATATTATATATATATATATATATATATTATTTATTGTTTTGTTAGGTTTTTCTTTATTTTAATAAGCTATTATCCACAAGGCATGCCACATAAGCAAAAATGCCACGTCAGCAAAAAAAACTAACGAGGTTAGGGTCCGTTAAGTTCGGGAGTGACAAAAAAAAAGAAGTTACAAGTTGGGAGTGGTGGGAGATAAATCGTTAGTTGAGAGTGTAATCTACCAACGAGTGAAAGTTAGGAGTATTAAAAACCAATATCCCTTAAATTAATGATAAAAGAAAAGAAACTTGTGATGCGTCCAAAAGATTTCCCACACTTCTCACAATATATATATATATATATATATATATATAATGTTACATGTTATTATTTCAAACACAGGGTAGAGTACCTCACTGTCTAGTTATATAAGCAAAGGATGAATACATCATCGGAGGTTCAACATACATCACGTAAATATATTTTATAGCCCGATTATAGAAAAGTAGAGGGACAAATAGATTTTTGTGAAATTTTTGTTGATCAATAACACTAATCTTATTGGTAAACTTTTTTTCAAAAACGAAGGAAGTATGTTAGTAATTAAAGAATTTAAGAGATAGAGATGACAAAATTGATTTATAGAGGTCCAAGTAGATGTGAATTAATCCGATCTACATCCTCTTCCCGATTATCCAATCAGGAGTTGCGCTACTAAGGTTTCTCTTGAACGGAAAAGATCACTTACACTCCAAGTATTTCACTGAAAAAAGCGTAGTGATTACCTTATACAATTATCTAACTACTCCAAGATAGTGATCATGTAACATCCCGAAATTTCTAGAATAATACTTAATATATTATTCGCGTCGGGTGAAATAAATGAGTTAGTGGAATGATAATAATAATAATAAAATATGAAAGAGTAAGTAGGACAATTAGACGGGATTAGTTATGGACCAAAAAAGAAATATGGGCCTTAGGTCCATGGGCTTAAGGGAGTAAAAATACCCCCTTAAACCCTAATCCTTTTCATTCCCATCCATCTTATCCATCTTTTTCTCTACACAATCAAAAACACACACATCACCATATATATATACGACCGAGAGAGAAGGGTGAGACCCGAGCCAAACGAATGTGATTCTTGTTAGATTCTTCAATACACAAGATAGATACAAGACCTAAAGCTCATAACCAAGCTAAACCGTAACCTTAAAACACGTAAATGCATGTCTTTTACCTTAAAGTTTACATTTTTATAAACGTTTAGTCTTGAAACTTAGAACGGGAATAGATCGAGTGTAAATGTAACATAAAGTTGTAAACTTGATGCTAAAATGAACTTAATGGACCTGCAAACATGTGCGGCTCGTCTAAAATGAACCCTAGATCTAGTATTAAACATTAAGCCTTAAAAGTTCGTACTTTATGTTACAAACGGGTCAAGATTTGGGCCGCAATCGGTCTAGGGAACGGTTGGGGCTAAGGCCGAACCTTAATAAGCGAATTAGGGCCGCGAAACGCGTGTTTTGATTGATAAAACGAACCCTGGCAGAAGCAGCTCGCTACAACAAGCTTGCTGTATAAGGTCGCTGCTGTATAAGTTCGCGGCTGTATAATTTTGCTGTTGTATAAGTTCGCTACACGCAAGTTCGCATGTGGATAACTTTGCTACATGAAATTTCGCATGATGTTAACTTCGCCGCATTCAAGTTCGCCACTGATAAGTTCGCTGATGGTTAAGTTCGCCTCATCCAAGTTCGCATGCTACCATGTTCGCTGACATACAGGTTCGCCTTAATCTAAGTTCGCTTATATATCTAAGTTCGCTTATATATATCTAAGTTCGTTTATATATCTAAGTTCGCTTATATATCTAAGTTCGCTTATGTATCTAAGTTCGCTTATATATCTAAGTTCGCTTATATTAAGACCCGGATACCTGGAAACCTGTGTATGTAGACATGTATGTGTACACACGTGATGGTATGCATTGTAAGGACTTAGGAGATATAATGCAAGAAAGTTAAAATAAAGGAAAGACCATAAAATGCTAAGTAAGCTAATACTAGACCACTAGATTAAATCAAACGAGTATTGATACGTGTAACTTATACAGTTAGCCGAGCTCAGTTAAAGAAGGGATCAACTATTATCGGAGAAAGGAACAGAGTTCATGTGAGTTTCTAGCCCCATTTCCTTGTTATGTTTTCGGGGCTGTGTGCATACTCGATGTGATTAGTTTATTCACTTACC
The DNA here is from genome assembly GCF_021521415.1 of Bidens hawaiensis. Lineage (NCBI taxonomy): Eukaryota > Viridiplantae > Streptophyta > Magnoliopsida > Asterales > Asteraceae > Bidens > Bidens hawaiensis. Next base: position 501,492 of record NW_027491058.1, on the reverse strand, counting down.
TTAAGTGGTACGTGTATGCCATTTATGACATATATGTGATAGGCCTGAATGATTGTTTGTCGGTACGCGAACGATCTTCGGATATTGCGTGTACTGTCCAGTTAGAGATTAAGATACGAATGTTATATGTAACGTATGGATGATGTATGAACATTACAAATGAACACTTTTCGGTACGTGAACGATCTTCGGATATTGCACGTGTCGACAAGGGGTATGATTGTTAAATGAATGATGTAAAGAACGCCTAGAGTGTTATATGCTATAATGTAATTATTGTATATGTGAAGTATGTGTATACAGGTACAGGAATGGTATGTGAGTTCTACGTCCGACGTAGTAAGTTAGGATGGCGAATCCCTCTAACTTCTGTTGGACATAGACTTGGCAGATGATGGCGTAGTTAAGGGCTGCGGGTCTTATACGTGATATAGGTGATAGATGTAAACGTAGATAAGGACGATGGGCCTTATACGTGTTATAGACGATAGATGGGAACGTAGATAAGGACTGCGGACCTTATACGTATTGTAGATAGGCATCAGCATAGGAAAGGACTGTGGACCTTATACGTGTTGTATTTGTGTTGTGGTAGCATAGGGGAGGACTGCGGACTTCGTACGTGCTATGGTTTAGGTTACAACATAGGGAAGGACTGAGGACCTTGTACGTGTTGTTAATATAGGATGGTATAGGGAAGGACCGCGGACCTTGCACGTACCATAATTGGTGAACATATGTAAGGACTGCGGACCTTTTACGTGTTCACGACCTTGAGAACTGGTATAGACGGCGGACTATGAACGTACTCTCGGTAGATTGAGGTTGGTGACTCTAGGTATGTATGTATGTATGGTAGTAGGGTAACTGGTTAAGTATGGATATGTATCTTGGATATGTATGTATGTATGTTATGTGTATGTATTGTATGTCGCCTGATTAACTAGAACTCACTCAGCGTAGCTGACTTTTAGTATGCACGCAGGTGATCAGGCTGAAGAGTTAGCATGAGGATGGCACATGGCATGTATTGAACGGCTGACATCTGAAGATGGAAGTAATGACGTTTTAAATATAATGTTTTGTGTTGGTATCAAAGAAAAGATTCAATGTTTTGTAACGAATGATTAAAGGTAACGTTTTCGCGAAAGTTTTAATTAACTCAGATTGTAAGAACTGTGTTTATGAGTAAATCCGACGTCCAAATGTGAGGCACCGGTAACGGAGCCTTACAGATCACCTTCTACATCTCACTAATCTCAAGAGGTAGTTATCACCTCTCTCACATATCACCAAACAAGAATAAAAAAATAACCTTACAACATCACAATAAAAAAAATAGTAACGTTTAGTTATAACATGACTCTTCCTATTTGCTATTAATCTTATCTTTTAAAATTTGATGTTAAATATTAAGGAACGTAGAGAGATATTTAACTTAGATATGAATATGAGAGTGCTATAATATGAGAGTGTTTATAGCAGAAAGGGTGAGTAAAGTGGTTATTAATTTATAGAAATTAAAACAAAAAACACGGACGAAGGATACCATCAACAATGAACGTCCAGTCCACATCACTTTAGATTTTGTGCATGTGAACGTTGTGCCTAGTCTTGTCTACTTTTGTAAACCCATTTCAGATGTTTCAAATTTCTTTTGAGGTTTCTTGAAGCACATTTGACCCTTGTCAAAGTCCACAAGAGTATTCAACATTTTGGTAAGATTTACTTTTGTAATATGGAAAGTGTGGTTGATACATTCATTTCGAATTTCGGATTTATCATTTAATAGAAGGTTGTTCTACCGAGTAAAAATACTTTGCAATCCAATCATAATAAGTAAGTTACACCAACTTATTTGAGTTTAAAGTCTTAAAATTATTTCATAAAACCTTAGCCAAGGTTTTTAAAATCATTTTGAGTTATCTTTCAATTGGTAATTGAATTCGAATTTCGAATAATCAGTTAGTTTCTTATCCAAACCAAATTGCAAATTAGGTTTTCAAATTGAATTCGAATCCAAAATTTTCAAATTGAACCAACCGATTATTCGATTTTCAGCAAAATATTTGACTAGAGGTGCACATTTCAGTTAACTGGTTAACCAATAACCGGTTAATAATTTGGCGGGAAATAACTGGTTAGACCGGTTTTTCTTGTCGGGTACTAAACGGTTCTGACCGCTTAGACCGAACCAGTTGGTGAATAACCGGGAAAAAACCAGTTCTTAATAAAATAATAATAAAAAAATCGGTTAACCGGTTTGTAATCGGTTTCGAAATTAATAATATAAACCGGTTTCTAACCAGCGCTTTTTTTGGTTAGTAACCGGTTAGAGATAGACCGGATGGAAAAACGATTAGAAACCAGTTACTAACCGGTTAGACTGTGCACCTCTAAATTGACACAATATCTTTATGGGCTTGGGCTTGCTCAAACGATTCCTAATGGACTTAGGCTACTGAACATTTGACCAATTCAACCTTACCAAACAAAGTATCCAACAGCTCTAACCTAAATTCATATAAAACATCAAAGCATTAGAAGTCTAGAAGATCAGCAATCGTTTGACCCCAAAAATGTCTTGGACCCAAATTAATGATATATATATCAACTTTTGGTGTGTGAAACATAAAATAGACGCATATATATCACACATTTCTGATATTTTTAATGTAATCACCGTGTTGTATTTTTATATTTTATTTGGGGAGAGTTATAAAAGTATTATATAAGTGTCGGGAAGAATTTGAGATTTGATTGCATTAGATGATATTGTTTACGATATTCTAATTATTAGAAGGCTAAAAGAAATTAAAGTGTATTATGTATCATAACGGGTAACGCTACACGTAAAGAGTAGGTATAATTTTTCGGGACGATTTAAGGATGGTATGGGACTATGTTCCCAATATTCCATATCATGTTCATCCCATTCTCTCTTATTCACTTTACAAATTTTCATTCGATTAACATGAGAGGTGAGAGGAGGCGGAATATGATGGGAATGGTAGGGAATTCCGCCCCATCATACGGTGGCGGTGGTCAGGTGGCGTTAGTGGTGGTGGCTGTGGCCCGAGTTGTGATAGTGTCGAGAAAGTAGGGTGAAAAAGATAATGAGATTAAAAAAGGGCGCTGAGAACTTATTTTGATGCGTTTAAAGGGAATGGGATTATTTGTGCAACCAGCGATTTCATTCAATTGATCAATCAAACACACTCTTTTTTAGTTCCCTCGCAATGACCCATTTATTCTGTGTGTCATTTTTGGATATCAAACCTATTAATTTTCTTGTTATAAAAAATAAAAATAAAAACGCATAGTACTAAAATTACCCTTTTTACGTGTGTCATTAAAGGTACCAATACCATTAATAATCCAGAAAGCTACATACACGTCACCCGAAAATGCTTCCGCTGTAAGAAATAAATACACATTATCAGACAATAATATTATGCTACAGTAACTTAAATTCGACGAAATAAATTTACATCATTTTAAGTCACTGTATATTCATCACTTTATTGGTAAGTAATGAACAGAATTTAGAAACTCATTAAATCAGTGTACCAGTTTCATTGTTAAAGTTTTCAACCAAAAATATTTATAACGTTTTTAAAATATAAAACAAGTGTTTTTGTATGTTATTTCTTATTTAAACTCCAAATTCCTCTCACAATATACTGATGTGCAACTTGGATATTAGATAGGTAAACTAATACCCGAAGCATTGTATTACTAATATTAAAAGTTTCGGTCATCTCCAAGTTGGGCATCTACCGTTTTGTATGACAAAATTGTTGCTACTTATCTGACAATCAACTTCGTTTGCCCACATAAGTTTCTTATGTATTATTAGCTATGGTTTAGATGTTAGGTAATGAACTACCAAAAATAAACAATTGAAGAAAACTAATGGCCAACAACACAATCCCATGAAACATGCTCAAAACAAGGTCAATGATCCATGTACAAACAATATTCAAATATTATACTAACTAAGGGGGTGTTTGGTACAGAGAAAAAGAATGGGAAGAAATGGAAATAGAAATGGGAGAGAAATGGAATTGGAGAGAAATAGAAATGGGTGGAGAATTGACAATCATTTCCTTTGTTTGGTACAATAGAGAAATGGGTGGAGAAACGGGAGCAGAGACGTGATTAGGGTAACGCCTCGGCATCATCATGGTGGAGAAATGGTGGCTCAGAGACGCGTCGCAACACCGCGAACGGAGTAGAGCGTCATCATCATCGCCGCGCAACATCAACACCGCGATTTAGGGTTCCGCCTCGCAACACCGCCTCGCGATTTAGGGTTTCGTTTTGGCTCAGAGACGCGAACGGACGTGGCTGCGGCGTCGGCCGCCGTGCCGGACGTCGGCATCATCATCACCATCGCCGGTCGGAGCATCATCATCATCATACGCGAACGGAGTAGAGCAGAGACGCGATTTAGAAGCAGAGAGAATTCCATTTCTCTTCCAAATGGAGAGAATTGGATTTCTCTACTTTTTGCCTACACCCAATTCTCAGAGAAAACCAATTCTCCGCCCAATTCTCCGCCTAATTCTCCCAAACAAGAGAAACCTAATTCTCCACCCTCAAATCTCTCTACCAAACACCCCCTAAATGTAAAATATTCAACTTATATTACACAACCACTTTAGAAATATGCAAATTCCTCATGGTTGGTTGCTTTGAAGTCTTGTAAGTATATACAGTACGTACCAACCTCCTATTCAATTTATATTACACAAAAAACATATTTTTAGGTTTTTAGTATTATTATTTTAATCAAATATTTATTGTTGTAGCTTATAAGATAAACAATTATAAATGGACATGAAAATAAATTGATCATTTTATGACTGAGCAATCCAGATTATATTTTACGGGTCAGGCTAAACATCCCCCCCCCTCCCTTGCTAACCATACACCCCCCTCCCCCCTGAACTTTCATTTCCCCTTAACATTTATAATTGACATTATAGTCCCTCTTATTTTATTTTATAATTCTCTCAAAATATCAAATAAAAACCTATTAAGTTTTTATTTTTGTTTTACAATTTTTTTTATATATTTTTGTTATTGATTTTATTCTTTTATTTCATTAAGATAATTTTATTTATTTTTTTACATGTATTAAAAAGTTTTGTATGTTTTCTCTAGCTAGTTTTTTATTTTTATTTTTTATAAAATGTATCCAAAACAATTTGATTTTTTTTGTTAGGTTTAGATACATGAGTTAATGTTACTTGAGAAAAGAGTCAAATTTGTTTATCAAGCTGTATGTTATTTAATCTTTTTATTTATAAAAACGAATATGAAATTTTATAAAAGAATGTAAACTCTCTTAATTTAAAAAGAACGCTCTTAAAAAGATTAAAACAAGTATAGAAAAAAAACATTTTTTTAAAACAAAAACAATGTTTATTAGATAAGAAAAAAAACGTTTTTCTAAGTAAGAAAAAATATGTTTTTATTAAAGGCTTTTTAATATACATAAAAAGATAAATAGAAAAAAAAAGTTGTTAAATAAAAATAGAATAAAAATGCTTTTATAAAAATAATAATGATAATAACAGATAACAAAATGACAAAAAAATAACAAAAAAGTCTAAATTGTATTAATGTAAAACCTGAAGGAATGGGTATGTTTAATAAAAATGGATGAGGGTAGAATATGTTTAGTAGCACCCATATTTTACTCAAACTAAACATAAAAGAAAAAAGGGAAGCTTTTCTTCATGTCTACAAGACTACAATCTATCCGTTTACTCCAAATATTGTTCCAGTGGGTCATTGGGTTACTTGGTTTAGGATTTGAACTTTTGTTGGGCTTTATTTATTTTAAACTTTTAATTTGGCTGGGCTTTAACAAGTAGGGGTAACATTATATTTTTTTTAGGGATAGCGAAATACAAAAACCGACAAAATAAAAAAAAATTACACTACCGACGAAAAATTGAGGGGTAACAAATGTTACCCATACTATACCTATAGATCCGCCCCCTGCATAGGCAAACACAACAAACATAGTATAAGAACACCAACTAAAAGTATAAAAACAACATACAAACTAAACTTTAAATACCATTTAACTGGGTTGGTAGGCTATACTTGTTGGAATTTTAGTAATATGGCTTATACATATTCTTGTTAATATATTATAGATAAAACCTATTAGTTAAGTTTTAGGCTAATAATTAAACATGAAATAAACTCAAGGGGTGTAAAGTGAATATGTTATAATGATCAACGGTTTTTTGGGATAATATATGCAATTCATGTTGCAACCCAAACACAGAGAAAAACATTCAGACGACAAAGGATTTTGTAAAGCACTGGTTCTTCATCAATTCAATTCAGGTTTTAGTTTTCATCTTCTTGATCTTATCCGATTAAATCAATTGTAAGTGCACAAATGGTTTAAGCTGAAGAGTAATCGATTTCAATAATATCCTGGTTATTTAATTTTAATTTCAAGTTCTTTATCAAATTAGGGTTTGATGAATTTAATATAATTTTCCCTTTATTTTCAACAAAGATTAAACCATTTGATTGGGTATTGGTTATTGCTGTCGATTTCCATATGTGGTTTATCATTATTGATTTCAATAGTTGAAAACCAAAATAGTTAATTATCTATTACTGCTTCGTTACTTTACATTGATATTGAAATAGATTAATTGTCCACTAATTTTAATTTGTGGTGAATGGAACATCAACGTATATTCAGGGATAATTGATTCAATCATGAATTAATTTGGAAAATTTACTTATTTAATGGTAACGTCAATTGATGTTCCATATATTAATTAATCTGGTTATTATATTTATTCAATGGTGAAGTCAATTCTGAACATAATCTGAGTCATATATGAATTAATCTAGTATTTATTTCATTGAATGGTTAATTAAAATTAGATTCTATTTGATAGAATTTGTAATTTTAATTTATATAATTCAATTCAGATTAAATGGCCGGGGAATCGATTAAGGATATGTCTAACAGATTCTCAAAACTTGAGAAATTTGAGGGACATGATTTTAGAAGATGGAAGAAAAAAATGCATTTTCTTCTAACAACTTTGAAAGTTGTGTATGTTCTGACCACTCCAATGCTAGAGGCATCAGAAGATGAAACTCTGGAACAACAGAGAAGGCGATTGAAGTGGGAAAATGACGACTATATATGTCGCGGACATATATTGAATGGGATGTGTGATGCACTCTTTGATGCGTACCAAAATGTTGAGTTTGCCAGGGATTTGTGGGATTCTTTAGACACCAAATATATGGCAGAAGACGCATCTAGTAAAAAGTTTCTTGTAAGTAACTTCAACTCTTACAAGATATCGGATAATATGCCAATTATGGATCAGTTTAATGAGTTGCAACACATTCTTGGTCAATTTGAACAACACAATTTGCACATGGATGAGTAAATTTTTGTTTCTAGGATCATTGACAAATTGCCTCCATTATGGAAGGATTTTAAGCATACCTTGAAACACAAAAAGGAGGAAATAAGTCTGGTTCAGTTAGGTAGTGATATTAGGATTGAAGAATATCTTAGGATTCAAGAATCCGGGAAATTAAAAGGGAAAATGGAAACGGGTCAAAACTCAGTTAACTTGGTTGAAAAGGAAGGTAATTTCAAGAAAGGGAATCAATTTATTGGAAAGAAAAGGAAGGCAAAAGGGGGCTATCATGTAACGTCCTAAATATTATAATATTAAATAAATGAAGATTTCGTTAAGTGTCGTGTGGTAAGTAATATTAGCTAGTGTTTAATAAAGAAAAGATCATGGACTTAGATTAATTAAGATGAATTAAAGGGTAATGTGCCTTAAGTCCATGGCTTTAAGGGATATAAATACCCCCCTTAAACCATCCTAAAACCCTAACTCTCATTTCCATCTTCCATAATCTCTATTCACACTCAAAACACACACACCTACACCACCATGTTTGGCCACGAGCAAGAGGAGAGAAACGAGACCAAACGAACGCTAATTGGTGATTAGATCTTTATTATACAAGATAAATACAAGATCTAGAGTTCATAATCAAGCCAAACGAGACCAAACGAACACATAAAGGTATGTATTGATCTTAAAGCTTACGTTTTTACAAGCGTTTAGCCTTGAAACGTGAAACAATAGTAGATCGAGTCTAAGTGAAACGTAAAGCAATGAACTTGATGTTAAAACGAACTTAATGAATTCATAAACATGTACGGCCCGTTTAAATGGAACCCTAAGATCTAGTTTTGAACGTTTAAGGTTAAAGGTCCAAACTTTATAAATTTCTGGGTCGCGTTTTATCCAAAAATGGCCACGAGAATGTTTACGGGAATTATTAACATTGTATCAAAGGATTTCACGTTGAAACGGAGATGTTTATGGGTTAAAACCAAACCCATAACTGCTACTATACAACTTCACCTGCAAGCAAGTTCGCTTGCAAGCATGTTCGCTGAGCAAGTTCGCTCACGTATAAGTTTGCCTACTGATCAACTTTGCCGTATAAGTTCACTGCTATAAATTCGTTTTTGTTAAGTTCGCCACACCTAAGTCCGCTTATCAATAAGTTCGCTTACATATATCTAAGTTCTCTTATAAATAAGTTCATTTATATATATAAGTTCGCACATCAGTAAGTTCGCTTATATATTTAAGTTCGTTTATCAGTAAGTTCGCTTATATCCAAAGTTCGCCTACATTGAGACCCGTATACGTATACATGTATACACTGATGGAATGCATTGTAAGGACTTAATGTGATATGATACTAGAAAGTTAAATAAAGGAAAACCATAAAGATGTCAAGTAAAAGTGAACTAATACTAGGCCACTAGATTAGATCAGATGAGTATTGATACATATAACTTATACACAGTTAGCAGAGCTCAACTAAAGAAAGGATTAACTATTAACGGAGAAAGGAACCGAATTCAGGTGAGTTTCTAGCCCCACTCCCTTGTTATATTTCGGGGCTGTGTTCATACTCGATGTGATAATTAATATACTTACCTTAAGTGGTAAGTGTATGCCTTCTATGAATTATGTATGATGTAAGCTTGACGGTGCATGAACGATCTTCGGATATTGCATGGACCGTCAGGTGGTAGATAGTGGTATGATTGATATATATGATGTATGAGTGCTGTATGAATGAATATGTATGATGTATAAGTGATGTATGAATGAATAAGTATGATGTAAGTATGATATGTTGTTGGTACGTGAACGCTTTTCGGAGATTGCACGTATCGTCAAGGAAAGTATGTAAATGTCAGGTATGTTATAGTAGTACGAAACAAAAGGACCAGACCCTAATAATATCTGTGAGGATAGGGACCAGACCCTAATAATATATGTGAGGATAGGGACCATACCCTTTTAATATCTGTGTGGATAGGTACCAAACCCTTATAATATCTGTGATGGTAAGGACCAGACCCTAATAATATCTGTGATGTTGGGGACAAGACCCTTATAATATCTGTGAGGTTATAGGGCGGAAGGCTCTTTAAATAGTATGGATAGATATGTATGTAAAGTATGAATAAAGTACACACCTTCGGGCACATGTACAAGTATGTGAACAGATTGTATGTTGTATGATTAACTAGAACTCACTCAGCGTAGCTGACTTTTAGTATGCACGCAGGTGAGTAGAATGAGACAGCTCGCTTGAGGGGGAGCACATGTCATGGATTTGAAAACACTGGCATCTCAATGAAGTGTTATGTTATGTTGTTTTAAAAAGACAATGTTTTATGTTTGAATGATTTGAATGCTCATTAAGACAAGAATCGATGGTTATGTAATGTAATGGTTTGAATGCTTTTAATGTTCTGCGAATATTTTATTAACTCTGATATTATGAACTGTGTTTATGAGTAAATCCAACGTCCAAATGTGAGGCACCGGTAACGGGGCCTTACAAGTTGGTATCAGAGCAAAGTTCGAGAGATTTAAGCATCCTACATGCTTAGACACGAACAGAGAATGGGATTAAAGTAAGAAAAGAAAGAAGATGCCAGTACGAGAATGTCACGTGTCACTCAAGCAAGCTAAGTAAAGGTAAAGTATGTGATTGAATTCACATGTAAAGTAGAATGATGAATGAATGTTTGCGTAATTGCTAAATAAAGAAAGTATGAATGCTAGCTTTATTGCTAGGGATAGGAGTATGTGATGATATGAACTGTTTGATTGTCTAACTGTTAGGAGTAGGATTAGCACAAATAGACTCATAGAGGATGTGTATAGGACACGGAAAGTAACGTGAGAAGCTATTGTCACACCCTCAAAATCCACTAACGGAGTTTTACCGTCAGAGGGTGTGAACTAACAGGATCGGAATCATTAGTTATAATCAAACCATAAAACAAAGTTTCAAAACCATGAAAACGTTTACGAGTAATTAAATGCGGAAGCGTAAAAACCTTTAATCTAAAGTTGCGTCACGCAGGACGACTTAAAACCAATGATAACCGTTAAAAATAAGTTTGCATAATAAAAGCGTTTTCAAGCAATGCATGTCCTAAACCACGCGTCCGCCTCGGCTACCTGAGAATAACATACTAAAAGTGTCAACACAAGGTTGGTGAGTTCACAAGTTATGTAAAAATAAATGTTTAGCGTTTGCGTTCAGCGTTTTGCGTTACAGCGTTTTGCGTTACAGCGTTTTGCGTTTCAGCGTTACCAGATAGTGTTATGTCAAATTATATATCGATAGGTAGCTAGTCTATACAACAAGTATTACTAAGTGTTCGACACCGAAGCTGACTCGTTTAATAAGTGCCTTGTCACTAGGTCCTCCAGACCATGGTACGTGTTAGCCAAAATTACACCCGCTCGACCTCCAGTCGAGTTTAGCGTTGGGTGGGGTTTGTCAAACCCAGTAGTACTACTCAACAGTGACTCGCTATTCTAAATATTAACCGGTTCGATGTGTAGGACTTCAAATATTTCGTTTGCCACTTACCCTTTACAAGTGATATATAATTTATAACAAAATCTTAAATGCGTTGTGGAGTATGTTATCTCCCCCAAGTGAAAAGCGTTTGAAAACAGTTTAAAGAGGGGAAAGTGAAACTCACTGTTTGCGAAGAATTTCCCAAATTAAATCACCAAGATGCGCGTCACCGAAAAACTCTCTCTAGCGTTCTAAAACAACAAGGAGATTTTTCTAAGTGTCGGAATATTATCGAGTCTCTAGACCCGGCACATAATACCTATGCACATAACATGTTTCGTGTTTCGTTTGTGAATCGTGGGTGACTTAAACAAGTGTTTTTGTGACACATTACATGTGTAAGCAATCATATACGTGCCATGTGTTCATAACGTACATTACTAGCAATTATTCCCCGTAAGGGCATTTTGGTCAACAAATAACAATTAATTAGCCATTATTCCCCATGAGGGCAATTTGGTCAAATCATGGCAATCAATTAGCAATTATTCCCCGCAAGGGCATTTTGGTCAAAACATAACAATTATATAACAAGTATCATGTTTCATGCATTTTTACACAACTCAGCAGCTAGTTTCACCGAGACAGAAATCCTACTAGAAAGATTGTACTATTTCACCGATCATAGCGTCTCAATTAATTTACCAAAAATCATCACAGAAACACATATGTCTTAAGTTTCCAGAACATATTTTATTACATTTTTATTCCTCATAGTTTTCTCACAATCATCAAATCATTACAGCAAACTTATAACAGTCAAATTCATGCGCAACAGAATGTTATTTGCAATTCCCGTTAAACGAAAAATCTAATAAATGCAAGACCACTTGGGTTAGGTTCCTAACTCAATGAGTCAACTTCCAGAAGTGGAACCAACCCAATTGGTCTCGTAGTTCATGAGATATAACATTTACAACATAACCTAACAGCAGGTCTAACAACTCAGCTTTGCACAATGTTTTTGTAAATTCATAAGAGTTAACTTCTACCTGTCCAAAAATTACAAATTTATACTTTATAGAAACTAGACTCAACCTAGTTTACTGTAGTATCAATAATCTCAACCAATTTTCATGTTTACACTTCGTTACAGTCACTTAAACATCAAATACACATTCTGTCCAGAAACTGTTTGCATCCAAACTCAATATATTCACAACCTATGAACTATCATGCATCCATATGATCCTCTAAACTCCATAAACACTATCCATGCACATCAATTACATATTACATACTTGATTAGGGTTTGTGTTTGAACTCAAATCAAAGACACAACAATCAACATGCAACAAGATTCAATCTAGTTATCAAATCATCATTCAATCAACCACAATCATATTAGCTATACACACTCACAAAATCGGCTGCTAGGGTTTGTTATTAACCCAACAAACATCAAAATCAAACAACAAGAATGTATAGGATAATCAAATATACCTTCCTAGCACCTAGTTCTTCAATCAAGGGCTTGAATTGATGTTGTATGTGTGTGTATAAGTGGACGGCAGCCAAAGGGGAGAGGGGTTTGGGTTCCGATCGGGATGTGGGGAGAGAAAGAAATAATAGTTAGGGTTTGTTTATTATTATTATTTATAGAATACTATGTTACACTTTGGCCCCTCCACTTCTAAGTATTACTTTTCTAGCCTAACCAACTTGTTTACATCTTGAGTTAACGTCTATAACCATGTTATCACATAACACATAAGTCTAACACATAATTATCACATAATTACTGTTTTGACGTTTTTCGTTTATTCATCAATCGTTTGCGTCAACTCGTTTGCGTTTCGGTGCAAATCCCGAAAGACTACACATGTAGTAAGTGTTAAGCGTCATTTAAACCCTAGTTTAAATGTAATGAAGTGTGCGTTATAGATTCAATGATCTTAAGTTTGAATTGACGAAGTTGAGTTAACGGAGTTAACCTGAAATTGACGATTGTCACATCATTCCCATGTTAAAGAATTTTCGTCCCGAAAATTTGAGTCAAGTCGTGATGAGTGTTTGAAAAAGTAAGAAAAATTTTCGGTTTGTCATATCATCCCCTAGTAGAAAGAAATTTTGTCCCGAAATTTAATTCATACCTCCGGTGATGTCTGACGGTTTGCCGGGTTTCGCGGTTTTCAATGTTTGGTTAGCCCTTCAAAAAGGTGAGGATACTTTTTCATCATTTGATCCTCGCGTTCCCACGTGAACTCCGGTCCACGTCTCGAGTTCCAACGAACTTTAACGATTGGAATTTTGCTGTATTTGAGCGTCTTGGTTTCCCAATCCAAAACCTCGACTGGTTCCTCAATGAAACGTAACTGTTCATCAACTTGCAGTTCCTCCAAAGGGACTACTTGGGTTTCATCAGATAGGCATTTCTTCAAATTGGACACGTGGAATACATTGTGTACGCCACTGAGTTCTGTTGGCAGGTCCAGTCGGTACGCCACCGGACCAACGCGCTCAGTTATCCGGTAAGGACCAACATATCGTGGGTTGAGTTTGTTTCGCTTACCAAAGCGAACCACACCTTTCCAAGGTGAGACTTTGAGTAACACTCGATCGTTCACTTGAAATTCGAGAGGCTTTCGGCGCTTGTCGGCGTAACTCTTTTGGCGATCTCGTGCTGCTGCCATGCGATTTCGGATTTGAACTATCTTTTCCGAGGTTTTGAGTACCAGTTCTGGACCAGTGATTTGGCTGTCACCCACCTCTGCCCAGCAGAGTGGTGATCGACACTTCCGTCCGTACAGCGCTTCAAACGACGCTGCCTTAATACTTGCGTGGTAGCTGTTATTATACGAAAACTCTACCAAGGGTAAGTGAGGTTCCCAACTTTTTCCGAAATCCAATACGCAGGCACGTAACATATCCTCCAGGGTCTGAATAGTTCGCTCACTTTGCCCATCCGTCTGAGGATGGTATGCTGTGCTCATATCGAGACGGGTGCCTAGTGCACTTTGCAGCGACTTCCAAAAGTGCGAAGTGAAACGAGAATCTCGATCAGAAATGATTGAGACAGGCACTCCGTGTCTAGACACTACTTCCTTCATGTAAACACGAGTCAGTCTTTCCATTTTGTCCGTTTCTTTAATCGCTAGGAAGTGTGCCGATTTAGTCAACCGGTCAATGATCACCCAGATGGTATCGCATCCCGTCGGTGTCTTAGGTAAACCCGTAATAAAATCCATTGAGATGTGTTCCCATTTCCACATTGGGAGTTCCGGTTGTTGCAGTAGACCAGATGGTTTCTGGTATTCTATCTTGACTCTGGCACAAGTCCAGCATTTGCTCACGTAGGTGGCAATGTCGGCTTTCATGTTCGGCCACCAGTAAAGTGCCTTTAAATCATGATACATTTAATCTGAGCCAGGGTGGATAGAATATCGGGACTTGTGAGCTTCGTCCATCACTAGAGTTCTCAACTCTCCATATCGTGGAACCCAAATCCGGTTCTCAAAATATCGGACCCCGTCCGATCTGGTTTCAAGTTGCTTGTTCATGCCCCGCATGAGTTCCGATGGAAGATTGTCATCTTTCAAAGCTTCAAGTTGCGCATCGCGAATCTGATCGGGTAAGCTGGCATGAATCGTGAGTTGCAATGCTCTCACCCGTCTGGGTTTATCTGTTTCTTTTCTGCTGAGGGCGTCGGCCACCACATTGGCCTTGCCAGGGTGGTACTTGATGGCACAATCATAATCTTTGAGCAGCTCGACCCAACGACGCTATCGCATGTTCAGCTCCTTCTGATCGTAGATATGTTGGAGACTCTTGTGGTCGGTGTAAATGGTAAACTTGGTACCGTACAAGTAATGCCTCCATATCTTAAGAGTAAACACCACAGCTCCAAGTTCCAAATCATGGGTCGTGTAGTTCTTCTCGTGAACCCGTAGTTGTCGAGAGGCGTAGGCTATAACCTTCTCGAGTTGCATCAGCACACAACCGAGACCTTGTATAGATGCGTCACAGTGTACCTCAAAATTTTCCGTTCCCTCGGGGAGGGCTAAAATAGGGGCGCTGCAGAGTTTGGTTTTCAATAGTTGAAAGGCGGATTCTTGCGCGTCACCCCAATTGTACTTTGTGCCTTTGTGAGTCAAAGCGGTGAGGGGTTGAGCAATCTTTGAAAATCCCTCGATGAAACGCCGGTAGTAGCCGGCCAGTCCTAGGAATTGTCGCACCTCAGTCGGAGTCTTAGGTGCTTCCCAGTTTTTGATGGCCTCTACATTACCGGGATCGACAGGGATACCATTCTCGTTGATCACATGTCCTAAAAAGTGAACTTCGCGAAGCCAAAATTCACATTTCGAGAGTTTAGCATACAGTTGTTCCTTTTTCAACAATTCCAGAATTTCCCTTAAGTGTTCTTCGTGGTCAGCTTCGTTCTTGGAGTAGACGAGAATATCATCAATGAAAACAATCACAAACTTGTCGAGGTACGACTTGCATACTCGATTCATGAGATCCATAAATACGGCTGGTGCGTTGGTTAGTCCAAAAGGCATAACCGAAAACTCGTAGTGACCATACCGTGTTCTGAAAGCCGTCTTAGAGATATCTTCTTCGGTCACTCTTAGCTGATGGTAACCGGATCGCAGATCGATCTTCGAGTAGTAACTCGATCCTTGAAGCTGGTCAAACAAATCATCGATTCGGGGTAAAGGATAACGGTTTTTGACCGTCACCTTGTTCAACTCCCGGTAGTCGATACACATGCGGAAAGTCCCGTCTTTCTTTCGGACAAACAAGACAGGGGCTCCCCATGGCGATGAGCTAGGTCGGATAAAACCCTTATCCAACAAATCTTGCAACTGAGTGGACAACTCCTGAAGTTCCGCCGGTGCGAGCCGATACGGGGCTCGTGCTATGGGTGCTGCACCGGGTGTCAACTCGATTTGGAATTCGACTTGACGAATAGGAGGGAGTCCGGGCAAATCCTCCGGGAAGACTTCTGGGAAGTCTCGTACAACAGGTATATCTTCAATTCGTTTCTCCTCCGCGGGTTTCTCAACAATCTGTGCCAAAATTGCCGGATGACCCTTTCGTAGATACTTCTGCGCCTTCAAAAGGGTAATGACGCTGGTGGTCATGCCGCTTCTCTCACCTCGGATCGAAATGATCTCGCCGGAAGGGGTAGAAATGTGAACTATCTTGTCGTGACATATAATCTCCGCTCGATTCTCAGATAACTAGTCCATGCCGACCACGACATCAAAACTGCTAAGCGTAAAAGGAATAAGGTCAATATCAAAGACATGACCTGACAGTTTTAACTTACATCCCGCAAGTACATGAGTCGTTACTATAGTCTTACCGTCAGCTAATTCAACAGGAAACTTAGCATCTAACGGAGTTGGAGTTAAGACTAAGAGTTGGCTAAAGGCTTTCGACACAAAACTCCTATCAGCTCCAGTGTCAAAACAATACAGAAGCAAAACAATCGTTCACAGGGAACTTACCAGTCACCACGTGCGGATCATTGCGGGCTTGACCCGACCCAATCACAAAAGCTCTTCCTTTGCCATTGCTTCCACCATTACTGCCACATCCATTACCCCCATTGTTGTCACTCTGTTTCAGTTTGGGTCAATCTTTTCTGAAATGACCTTCCTACCCACATTCAAAGCATCCCTTCGTCGTCATAAGTGGCTTAGGAGCACCCTTTTACGCAAGGTCTCCTCTACATTCTTTCGCTTGGTGACCCATCTTTCCGCATCTCTGACACTTGGCACGGTCACACTGGCCAACATGATGATAGTTGCACCTGTTGCACTTTGGATATTTCCCAGCATATCCGCTCGAAACCTGCCCGCTACCGTTGTTGTTGTTGTTGTGAGTCTGAGTGTTAAAGCTCCGAGTGAATTCGGGCTTACGGTAGTGTTGTTGCGGTGGGAGGTTCGAGGATGAAGATCTGGTGTTGTCAAACTTCCTCTTCCCGCTGTTCGGGTTGCTGTTGCTGTGGTTGTCATTACTTGGGTTGTCACGGGCTTTAGTGGTTGAACCCCTAGGTGGTAACGCACCTTGGGTCACAGCCTGATCCGTCAGTTTGTGAGCTAAACGGATCGCTTGTTGTATCGTGGCTGGTCTGGAAGACGTCACCATGCCCTGAATCTGCGGTGCTAACCCATCGATGTACATTTCAATCCTCTTACTCGGCGGATCCACCATCCGCCGGACACATCACAGCCAACTCGTGAGAACGAGTAGTGTAGGCTTCAATTTCCGAGCCCACCATCTTCAGTGACCAAAATTCTGACTCAAACTTCGAAATCTCCTCTCTCGGACAGTACTCTTCTCGCATCATATTCTTGAACTCCTCTCAGTTCATAGCGTTAGCCAGTTCCAATCCAAGGATCTGCACATTTGTACATCGTCTGTGGACACCTCTGAGTGTGCCTCTGGCTCAGCCGGTTCTTCCTCCGGTTCCTCTTCGGGTTCCTCCTCGGGATCTTCCTCGGGATCTTCTTCAGGCTCCTCTTCGGGATCTTCTTCAGGTTCGGCCTCAGGCTCCGCCTCAGGCTCGGCTGCGTTCTGAGCAAGTTGCATTTGTAAGACATCGCAACGCTCTAGAGCTATCTCGGTTCGGGTCCTTGCTACCTGGAGTTGCTCTTGCAAGTCTATCATCTCGGTTTGCATCTTCATCATAATCTTCATCTGTTGATCACTAGCTTCTTGCATTTCCTTCATTGCCGCTGCCATGCGGGCAATCTCCTCCTTAGTCTCGGTTCCGTCTTTTAACAGTCCGGAAACGTTCGCTCTCGTATAGCGCATGTAACCCACATCACGCTCCAAACAAGAAACGACAGCTGCGAGAACTCGCTCTACAGGTTCGGTTATGGGTGGTAGGGTGTTGGGATAAGCAGGGTGGTTCAGGTGAGGTAACGGGGGAACTTGTTCGCGATAGACCATACGTCTGACCATGTTAGGGTACCAATCCTAGCTAACGTCGTTTTCGTAAATGCCTCCGGATAGGCGGTACCTCTTCGGTGCGGGAGCTTCGAGTTCCGGGACTACTCGGGGTGGTGAGGCGGTAGGTAACTGCGGTTTCTTCCCGTGAGCATGCGTCATCGAATCGGATGATGATAAGGGTGGCGTCGACATTCCTACAGGTAAGCCGTGTATGCGCGCGCGTATGAGTGAAAGAGGTAAAGAGATAAGATCACAAGACTACACAAACCTATGCAGTGCGTATCATTATAACTAATGGGTCGTAGCGGTTATAGTCTAGTATGCATGCAGCTTCTAGTTCGCTATAACCAATGGCTCTGATACCAATCTGTCACACCCTCAAAATCCACTAACGGAGTTTTACCGTCAGAGGGTGTGAACTAACAGGATCGGAATCATTAGTTATAATCAAACCATAAAACAAAGTTTCAAAACCATGAAAACGTTTACGAGTAATTAAATGCGGAAGCGTAAAAACCTTTAATCTAAAGTTGCGTCACGCATGACGACTTAAAACCAATGATAACCGTTAGAAATAAGTTTGCATAATAAAAGCGTTTTCAAGCAATGCATGTCCTAAACCACGCGTCCGCCTCGGCTACCTGAGAATAACATACTAAAAGTGTCAACACAAGGTTGGTGAGTTCACAAGTTATGTAAAAATAAATGTTTAGCGTTTGCGTTCAGCGTTTTGCGTTACAGCGTTTTGCGTTTCAGCGTTACCAGATAGTGTTATGTCAAATTATATATCTATAGGTAGCTAGTCTATACAACAAGTATTACTAAGTGTTCGACACCGAAGTTGACTCGTTTAATAAGTGCCTTGTCACCAGGTCCTCCAAACCATGGTACGTGTTAGCCAAAATTACACCCGCTCGACCTCCAGTCGAGTTTAGCATTGGGTGGGGTTTGTCAAACCCAGTAGTACTACTCAACAGTGACTCGCTATTCTAAATATTAACCGGTTCGATGTGTAGGACTTCAAATATTTCGTTTGCCACTTAGCCTTTACAAGTGATATATAATTTATAACAAAATCTTAAATGCGTTGTGGAGTATGTTATCTCCCCCAAGTGAAAAGCGTTTGAAAACAGTTTAAAGAGGGGAAAGTGAAACTCACTGTTTGCGAAGAATTTCCCAAATTAAATCACCAAGATGCGCGTCACCGAAAAACTCTCTCTAGCGTTCTAAAACAACAAGAAGATTTTTCTAAGTGTCGGAATATTATCGAGTCTCTAGACCCGGCACATAATACCTATGCACATAACATGTTTCGTGTTTCGTTTGTGAATCGTGGGTGACTTAAACAAGTGTTTTTGTGACACATTACATGTGTAAGCAATCATATAAGTGCCATGTGTTCATAACGTACATTACTAGTAATTATTCCCCGCAAGGGCATTTTGGTCAACAAATAACAATTAATTAGCCATTATTCCCCATGAGGGCAATTTGGTCAAATCATGGCAATCAATTAGCAATTATTCCCCGCAAGGGCATTTTGGTCAAAACATAACAATTATATAACAAGTATCATGTTTCATGCATTTTTACACAACTCAGCAGCTAGTTTCACCGAGACAGAAATCCTACTAGAAAGATTGTACTATTTCACCGATCATAGCGTCTCAATTAATTTACCAAAAATCATCACAGAAACACATATGTCTTAAGTTTCCAGAACATATTTTATTACATTTTTATTCCTCATAGTTTTCTCACAATCATCAAATCATTACAGCAAACTCATAACAGTCAAATTCATGCGTAACAGAATGTTATTTGCAATTCCCGTTAAACGAAAAATCCAATAAATGCAAGACCACTTGGGTTAGGTTCCTAACTCAATGAGTCAACTTCCAGAAGTGGAACCAACCCAATTGGTCTCGTAGTTCATGAGATATAACATTTACAACATAACCTAACAGCAGGTCTAACAGCTCAGCTTTGCACAATGTTTTTGTAAATTCATAAGAGTTAACTTCTACCTGTCCAAAAATTACAAATTTATACTTTATAGAAACTAGACTCAACCTAGTTTACTGTAGTACAAATAATCTCAACCAATTTTCATGTTTACACTTCTTTACAGTCACTTAAACATCAAATACACATTTTGTCCAGAAACTGTTTGCATCCAAACTCAATATATTCACAACCTATGAACTATCATGCATTCATATGATCCTCTAAACTCCATAAACACCATCCATGCACATCAATTACATATTACATACTTGATTAGGGTTTGTGTTTGAACTCAAATCAAAGACACAACAATCAACATGCAACAAGATTCAATCTAGTTATCAAATCATCATTCAATCAACCACAATCATATTAGCTATACACACTCACAAAATCGGCTGCTAGGGTTTGTTATTAACCCAACAAACATCAAAATCAAACAACAAGAATGTATAGGATAATCAAATATACCTTCCTAGCACCTAGTTCTTCAATCAAGGGCTTGAATTGATGTTGTATGTGTGTGTATAAGTGGACGGCAGCCAAAGGGGAGAGGGGTTTGGGTTCCGATCGGGATGTGGGGAGAGAAAGAAATAATAGTTAGGGTTTGTTTATTATTATTATTTATAGAATACTATGTTACACTTTGGCCCCTCCACTTCTAAGTATTACTTTTCTAGCCTAACCAACTTGTTTACATATTGAGTTAACGTCTATAACCATGTTATCACATAACACATAAGTCTAACACATAATTATCACATAATTACTGTTTTGACGTTTTTCGTTTATTCATCAATCGTTTGCGTCAACTCGTTTGCGTTTCGGTGCAAATCCCGAAAGACTACACATGTAGTAAGTGTTAAGCGTCATTTAAACCCTAGTTTAAATGTAATGAAGTGTGCGTTATAGATTCAATGATCTTAAGTTTGAATTGACGAAGTTGAGTTAACGGAGTTAACCTGAAATTGACGATTGTCACAGCTATTCACAGCTGGCCACAGTTATTACTTGTTAGCCCTACTATCCTTGTACTAAATGGTTCCTTAAGTGATGACGTTTGTGTTTCCTAATAGAATACGATGGCTGGATTTAAGAAAGTTGTTGGAAGAGGAGGACGTACGGGACGTCGTGGTAGGCCATGCGTTGTCCGAGAACCGTCAGTAGAATCAGCTACTAACGCTAAGGGCGAAGGAAGTGCAGCATATGGAAATCCGAGTAACAACGAAGGGTATCAACTTGACCCTGCTGTTCAAGTTGCCATTGCTCAGGCGGTAGCAGCTACTGCGAAGAATTGGAATCCTGAAAAGTCCGCTGGAAGTCATGCAAAGACTGCTGAGAAGTCTTGGGAAAAAAGTAAGAAGGATGATCAAGAAGAGAAGGAGGCCTCTAGTGTGGTTAAGTCTGTGAAAGTCGATAGTTGGAGAAGAGGCCTAGGTGGGTGAAACTATAAGTCCTTCAAGGGATATGACCCGCCGAAGCTGACTGGTTTGGGAGATGCAATCGCTACTCTTCATTGGATAACCGCCATTGATTAAATTATCCGCATTAGCGAGTGCCGTCCCAACCAAGCTGTGGGTTATGCTACTCAGTCATTCGGTGAAGAAGCAATGTACTGGTGGGAATAGGTGGAGCAGAGGAAGAGTCCGGAGGAGATCAAGGCAATGAAGTGGGAGGATCTGAAGGAGTTAGTAATGAAAAGGTTATGGGCTGACGCCGAGGTCGAAAGGGCGGATATGAAGTTTCTGAACTTGAAAGCTGGAACGATGACACATCGTGAGTATACTACTGAGTTCAACCGAATGTCTGGGTTGGTACCCGATATGGTTAACACGGAGGCTAAGAGAATCAAGTGTTATGTGAGAGGATTGCCACAGAAGGTCCGCACGCTACTCAGAACAAGTAAACCTGCTACATTTGACTCTGCTGTCGAGCTCGCAGAGATGGTTTATAAAGACCTGGCTGCGGATGATATTGTGGTGGAAGAAGAGAAGAAATATAAGAAATAGGTCAATGTTAAACGACCCGGTACCTAATTGTGGAACTCCAAGGATAAGAAGCAGAAAGTGTGGGAGAAGAGATCGTGTAAGACCTGCGGAAATATGCATGGTGGCGAGTGTAAGTGGAGTAGGAGTTCTGATGTTTGTAACAAATGTGGAAAGGCTCATGGTATGGAATTCAGGATGGGGTCTAATGCGTGTTATAAGTGTGGGAAGGTAGGGCATTATGCCAATGAGTGCAGTGCCAAGCCAGCATGTTACAAATGTGGCAGGACAGGCCATATGGCGAGAGAGTGCACCGATGGTGAGGCTGGAGGTAGTGGGAAGAAAGATGCTGACCAAGCGAGGCCGAGGACTAGAGCCTACATGCTGACCCAGGAACAAGCTAGGCAGATTCCTGATGTTGTGACTGGTACGTTCTGAGTAAACGGTATTTCTTCTTCAGTATTATTTGATTCGGGTGTGAATAGAAGTTTTGTAGCTATGACATTTAGTAAACTAGCTAAAATGAAATGTTGCCAAGTGTCTGAAACCTTTATCGTAGAAACCGCTAGTGAAACTTCAATAAAAATAACGAAAATGGTTAAGGACTGTAAGATAGAGTTAGAAGGGCATGAAATCCCTGTTACGTTGTATGTTTTGACCTTGGGAGGGTTCGATGTAGTTTTGGGAGTGGATTGGTTGTTTGATTACGAAGCTCAGATAATGTGTAAAAGTATAATGATAAAGCTAAAGTCCTTGGATGGTAGTGCGGTGACGGTTTATGGTGATAAGGAAAGTTCAGGGCTTAACGTCATTTCGATGATAAAAGCTGAAGGGTTATTAAGACGAGGGTGTGGTGCCTACCTGGCGTATGTTGTCAACGCTACGGTCGAGACGAAAGAAATGAAAGATGTTCCTATCGTGTGCGACTACCTAGAGGTATTCCCCTAGGATCTTCCGGGGTTGCCACCAAGGCGAGAGATAGAATTCCAGGGTGTGTCGACCTATGTTGGATAAGTCGGTAATCGTCTTTATTGATGACATATTGATTTATTCAAAGAACGAGACCGATCATGCTGAGCATTTGAGAGAGGTATTGGAGACTTTGGAGGAAGATAAGTTGTATGCTAAGTTTTCGAAATGCGCGTTCTGGTTGCGAGAAGTGCAATTTCTAGGTCACGTGATTAATCCAGAAGGGATAATGGTGGACCTTGCAAATATTGAAGCGATAACAAATTGGTAGACTCTACAAAATCCGACTGATATACGGAGCTTCTAATGGTTAGCTGGCTACTATAGGAGGTTCATCGAAGGTTTCTCCAAGATAGCTGCACCGTTGACCAGTATGACCCGAAAGACGGTAGTATTCAGTTGGGGTAAGTTCCAAGAAGAAGATTTTGAGGAATTAAAGAAGAGACTCACGCAAGCTCCAATCCTTTCTTTACCTGACGGTGACGAGGATTTGGTTGTTTGTACTGATGCTTCGTACCGTGGGTTAGGATGCGTGTTGATGCAACGAGGAAAAGTGATAGCTTACGCGTCTAGACAATTGAAAGTTCATGAAAGTACTTACCCGACGCATGATTTGGAACTAACGGCAGTAGTGCATGCCCTTAAGGTTTGGAGACATTATCTGTATGGTACTAAGTGTACTATTTACACAGATCATAAAAGTTTAAAGTACTTCTTCGAGCAAAATAAGCTGAACATGAGACAGAGGAGATGGTTAGAGTTGATAAAGGATTATGACTGCGATATTAAGTACGACCCTGGTAAAGCTAATGTGGTCGCTGATGTGCTAAGTCGCAAGAATGAAGAAGTCATTGCAACAGTGAAGTCGTACCCGCTGATTATGAATTCGAGCCTTTTTGAAGAAATCACCAAAGTACAGTCAGAGGTGTTAGTAGATGAAGGGTTAGTGAAGAAAGAGAGAGTTTATGGCCAGCAAGATGAGTTAATGGAAAACCCTCATGGTGTTAAGACTAGATTTGACCGTATGTGGATCCCACGTCATGGAGATCTTAGAGGTCGAATCTTAGATGAAGCTCATAATTCAAGACACTCAATTCATCCTGGAGCTACAAAAATGTATCAAGATTTAAAAAGGGACTATTGGTGGCCGGGAATGAAGAATAAGGTGGTGGATTATGTTAGTAAGTGCTTAACATGTTTACAAGTCAAAGCCGAACATCAGAAGCCTTCTGGGAAAATGCAACCGCTTGAGATACCTGAATGGAAATGGGAACACATTACCATGGATTTCATAACTAAGCTACCTCGTACAGCTAAGGATCATGATACCATCTGGGTGATTGTGGACCGTTTGACCAAGAGTGCTCACTTTCTGCCTATACGAGAGGCTATCTCGTCAGAAACGTTAGCAAGCTTGTTCGTAAAAGAGGTTGTATCTAAGCATGGAGTACCGTTATCGATCGTGTCTGATAGAGATACACGTTTTACTTCGAGGTTTTGTGTGACACTCCGCTAAATCGGTCATATCCGTACAAATATAAAACTTGAATTCTTTACGTTAATTCTCTCTGGATTAAAACTTGTCAAGTTTATCCACAATGAGTCTAGCATAAGCCCACATATGCACGATACATTGCTTATAAGTAATATTTTTTTTATTAAATTACTTGAATTTTCGGATTTGTCCGACGAATACGAGTGTTGGTGATACTTTTAAAGGACTCGAATATATATATATATATATATATATATATATATATAAAAGAGTTCAAATAAAAAACAAGTGTTTTGTGAGAAGAGCTTTAAAAGAGTTAATTGCCCGTTTGCCCCCTGTGGTTTGTCAAACTAGCACGTTTGCCCCCAGTGGTTCCGAAATAGCACCATTGCCCCCTGAGGTTGTTTTTTTAGTACCCGGGTGCCCCCAAACATGAACGTCCGTTAGTTTTCACCGTTTGGTGTCATATCTTCTAGGGTATTTTCGTCTTTTAACCCAGTGGTTCCGAAATAGCACCATTGCCCCCTGAGGTTGTTTTTTTAGTACCCGGGTGCCCCCAAACATGAACGTCCGTGAGTTTTCACCGTTTGGTGTCATATCTTCTAGGGTATTTTCGTCTTTTAACTGCATAAAGATGGAACGTCACAGTCAGTTTAATATCAAAACATGACATAGTGTTAACAACAAAATGCATAAGCAACATGTTTAATATCCACCCTTAATTCATACCAAAATGGTGGCAAACATAAGCCGCAATAGTTTTAGGTAGTTTTAGACAACAAGACATCTACTAATGTTTAATACAACCAAGTAGCATAACAAAACAAGTTTAAGTAATATAATCAAAGCAGTTTCAACTAGCAGGAGCAGCTCCATCATCACCTAGCAAAGCACCTAAAACAGAGTCATCACAATCCATATCAGTAGCAGTTTGACCAACACTTTCACCACCATCTCCAGCAGCAGCTTGACCAGCAGCTTGACCAACACTTTGACCTCCATCCCCAGCTACATTCTTATGTTTTCCGCAACCTCTTGAATTGTGCCCTTTATCACCACACATCTTACAAGTTACAGTGCCACCCTTCCTTGTCAATTTTCCAGCAACTTCCATATTATCTTCAAGCTCCACCTGGTCCTTTCTTCTATTCTTCCTAGGCCTGCCTATTTGTGCTCTATGAAATGGTGCAATCAATGTTGTTGGATCCTGACATTTTGGCCATAACTTAGGACCATTCAGTGGCCCAATCTTGTACTTGTAAACTTCTTTCCAAGTATCCATAAAATAACATGGATTGACCCATGTCTCTAGTGGACCAACTTCTTGTTTGTGAACAACCATATCCCAGTTGACAGCAACAACATGCTTACATGGAATTCCAGACAATTCCCATCTCCTGCAAGTGCAAACCATTTTCTCCACATCAACTGCATATTGACCTCTAGTCCCAGTTACCTGCCACCTTTTATCACCACACCACTTTACAATGCAACTTGGTGCATTTTTCTTATTTCTCTCTAAAATGATTGTAGCCTTTGGTGTTAGTGGACCATTCCATTTATCTTGTGCCTTCATCACATTGATGATCCTTTTCATCAAGTATTCTCTTATAAATTCCAAGCATGATATTATAGGCTTCTCTCTCCCATCAACAGTTTTTGAATTCAAGACCTCACACATGTTGTTGAGTAGAACATCACTTTGTGCTCTTCCTGTTCAATTATAACCAAAACAAAAAAGTTACCTCATTGAAACCTCATATTGATTAAGAAACATTTGAACAACAATGTACCTGTGAAATGAGACCTACTCCAATGTTGTGGTGGAATACCAGCCAACCACTTATAAGCTTCAATATTAAATTTCTTCAACTCTTCCATTTGTTCAATAAAGTCAGGAACTATTTGACAATTGCATAAATTAAGACAGATCTAACCTTGAAAGTACAATAAAAGTATTAACTGCATAAATTGATTAAGTTACCTGTTGTTGCAGTTGCACATGCCCACAAGCAATCCTTGAATGCTTTGCCTCTCCACTTTAACTTCATATTCTGGTGTATATGCCTAAGGCAAAATCTGTGTTCAGCAGCTGGGAATACTTGTGCAAGAGCTGGAATCAAGCCCTATTTAGAAGGAACATAAAAGATGTTAATTAACAATTTATGAGACATAAGGTTAAAAATAAGACAGATCTAACCTTCTGTCTATCTGAGATGAAAGTGAAATTGCTGTTACTTTGTAAATCCAGATCATCTTGAAGGCATTCTAGAAACCAGGTCCATGAACTTTTGTTTTCTGCCTCTGCAATTGCATATGCCAATGGATAGATTCCATTGTTAGGATCTAACCCAACAGCAACTAACACTTGACCTTGGTAAGATCCCTTCAAAAAAGCCCCATCTAACCCTAGTAATTCCCTCCCACATGCCTTAAAACCTTGCTTTAGAGGACCCAAGCAGATGTAAATTCTTTTGAATACTCTAGTTTGAGAAGATGGGTTAGGCTCTGACTCAACATCAATCTTCACTGTGGTGCCTGGATTTGCATTCATGAGCTCCATGGCATAGTCCCTCAATTTTGAATATTGTTCTTTGTAATCACCCCGGATCTCCTTTGAAGCTTTTACCTTTGCCTTAAATGCTTTAGGTCTGGAAACATTAAGTTCATACTTCCTTGATACCTCCTCCTGGATGGTTTTGGCAGAAATATGTGGGTTGGATCCCACAAGGTTAAGCACCGATTTATCTTTAGCCATGAACTTGGCAGTCAAATAAAGACTATCTCTTGATTGTACACAAGTGTGCTCAGGCTTGTAGGTCTTCACCATCCAAGTTTCAACCGAATCTTTCTCCTTAGATATGTATAACACATAAGGACAAGCTGCCTGTAAAAGTCTTTCTTTTCTTTTTCTACAGGCTATTGAATTGGCAGTAGGAGGATCTGCTGGTATTTGGTTGGGCCTGATAATAGGGTTTTTTTTTCTTGGGCTAGCCCTTTTAGCAGATATTTGTAAAGGCCCATCACCTTTATTGAATTGAGGAACACTTCCTTCACAAATGACTCTAATCCTATTTACCTCATCTTTCTTATAGGATAACTTTCTTTTAGTTTGAATTGCTTGCATTTCAACAAGCTTCTTAGCCTCTTTTTTAGTTCCAAATGTTTGACCAACAAAAAATCTTGCAGCTTGCATATGATTCTTGCCCTGCAACAAGTTAATCCCACAATTAATAACTAGTAAAAAAACAAAAGAGTACAATGAATATAACACTAACCTTTTCTTTACGTCTGATTTCCCTCAACATCTTGTTTCTCTTAGATGACAGGTCGGTAGTTGAATCATCACTCATGCTATCAAATGACTCGTCATCATCTACATAGTCATGGAAGTCCCTCATATCAACTTCCATGTCATCCGCATATTCATTTTCAATGTCCACCTTGAAATCACTATCTTGTGAATCATCATCTTCACTAGAATCCTCGATGCCACAATCAGTCTCACCATTGTCAACCTCATTCCCATTATCACCCGTACATTCGTTATCACCCCCTGGGTAGACCGTAGAAAAATCAAAATCATCAAAGTTATAACCATCTACAACCGGCTCACCCCCTTTTGCATTCTCACCCCCTTTTGCATTATCACCATCCTTTGCATTCTCACCCCCTTTTGCATTATCACCATCCTTTGCATTCTCACCCCCTTTTGCATTATCACCATACTCAATCATCAATAATTTTCTTCTAGGAACCATTTTTTTCCTAGGAACAGCAATGGCATTAGCATGAGCATCTCCATCATCTATTTCCTCAATAACAACCTTAGATGTTGATTGTGGTGATTTCAAATAAGTATCCACATCAGATTTATATTCTTCAATGAACAAGTTAATAATCTTATTTTCAGCCACATATTTGGACAAGTTAAGCACATCAGCATCACTACCTAAAGCTACTAAACCAGTATCCAAATCTTTACCTGGTATTTGAAAATGATAATATAGCGGAACATCATCTTTAAAAAATTCTAGCTCACGCAACATCCAATGGACTTCAATCACAGAAAACACATCTATGTCCACATCATCTATAAATGCAACCTTACCATTAGCATATCTTCTACCCGGAAAGTTCCTAAATGCACCACCATAGTTTATTCGTACAGAGAACAAATTAGGTTGTCCAACTGTTACAAAAAAACAAAAACAAACACATATAAAACATATAAACAGCAAAATTTAAACTGAAATTAATGATTCCAGCCTTTCAAGAATCGCAATTGAAGAAGGTGCTAAACCTTACCATATCTTATATGGGGGTTAAGGTTAGAGTATTTCTTCCTTAATTCCCAAGCCATCGTTCAAACAAAGATTCACTGGTATGAGTTTGAAAACCCTAGAAGAAATCGAAGGATGTGGGGGTTGAAGGATCTGCTGGTATTTGGTGTATAAGTGAAGAAATCGAAGGACGTTCCATCTTTATGCAGGGGGCAATGGTGCTATTTCGGAACCACTGGGTTAAAAGACGAAAATACCCTAGAAGATATGACACCAAACGGTGAAAACTAACGGACGTTCATGTTTGGGGGCACCCGGGTACTAAAAAAACAACCTCAGGGGGCAATGGTGCTATTTCGGAACCACTGGGGGCAAACGTGCTAGTTTGACAAACCACAGGGGGCAAACGGGCAATTAACTCGCTTTAAAATAAAAAAACCACCTAAATATGACACTATACAATGTAAATATGAAACAATACAATTATTTAAAAACTACCAATCTCAACCACTAGATCATAGATTCAAGGGCCTAGATCTATTCTTATTCTTCTCACAAAAATATTGTTTTTTACATTAACCTACCCTATATATATATATTAATGTTGAATAAGGAAACGATTCTTTGAGTGTTTATTATTGATATAATCGAACCCACTTCGTGAAACACTACGGGTATATGATCATACAAGTATTTATTAATTTTTTTAGAGATCCTATAATGTTTTGTATTAACCGATTTGTAAACATACATGCGTCTAAACTTGATATGAAGCCAAAAACACATATGTTATATATGTATACATCAAAAGATATAAGAAAGAAAGAAAGAAAGAAAGAAAGAAAGAAAGAAACAATATGTTGAAAAGACAATCATGAGAGCATGCATGTGAGATTGACCCAAAACTAGCAAAGAGACAAAATATTACCAACTTAAAATCATCATCTATCTTACTCTCTGGATTTCAACCTGACAAGGAGTATTTCCCATATCATTTCTTCAAAATTTACCAATACACTCAACCGACCTACTTACAAATAGCTATAATTGAACTAGAATTATTAATTGTTGAAGTCTATATTCATTGTTCTATATATATGTTATGAAGACATACTCTATATGAACAAAAGAACATACAAAATATCCTAATAAATTTAATTAGAAGTCAGAGAGATCTTCATTCTATATCATCTCTATTATGAAGCATCACCATACTTCTTGATCTTTATACTCAACCAATCCTATAATCTTGATCACAACTTTCATAAATCACTCTATGTTTCCTTCTCTTTGATATGACATAACCAAACCATCCACCTAATTTCATTTTCTTTAAATCATACTCACACTCCAACTATTTGATTTAATTATTTGTAGAGCCATGCTTCCATGCTTCTTATAAACACCACCACTTCAATAAATAAACCACACAACAAACTTACACAATCTTGTTCCCTCCACCCTTCGATCTCTCTCTCTCTCTCTCTCTCTCTCTCTCTCCCTTATACATGTTTAACAAACAGGCCACCAAGCTAGGACACCACCCCATTGTGCACGGCAACTCGGAAACAACCACCACTTTAATACATCATCGACCACCACCCTCTCCATCCTTTTGGTGTTCCAGCCCCTAACCTCCACTTTTACCGCCTCCCTCTATCCTCGCGGGCCACCGTAACACGCCACCGCAACATCACCGTAACACCACCGCAATACACCACTGTCAACCCGTCACCACCAACAGTGGCATCCGCCTCCATCGAGCTACTTCGCCATCACCCTGGAACCACCATCATCAACCGCCACTTTTTCTCTCTACAATATCTCTCTACACTCTCACTCCTTAGGTATGAAACTCATATATACTCACGATCACCTTCTCCAACATATTCTCACTCTCTCTGAGATGTACACGCAAACACATACATTGATATATACATACATCCTAATTAATCTATATATCATTGTGTTTCAAGATCAAGATGGTGTAGGAGACCCTTCCCGGCCGGAAGATAAACGAGCTTTACATAGAGGCACAAGCTCAAGACTCTTTAATCTCTCTCTCTCTCTCTCTCTCTCTCGCTAAGGCTTAATCTTATAACTATGTGAGCTAAACCTTTGGCGTCTATCTATATATTTAGTGTGTTTATGCAAGCTTAAACACCCAACGATTAAAATACACGGTAATGCGTTAATGATGCTAAAACATAAGCTTAACTTAATAAATATGAGTTTTAGTTAAGATTTGAAAGGGTTATAAAATATGAGTTGAAAACATGTGAAAGGTGATTAGATAAAACAATATTGTAAAAGATGATTTTTACATACTAGTTGAAAAGGTTCTCTTCATATTAGTTATGAGTATAAAAGATGAACCTAAATGGTAATTACAAAACTCTAAAAATAACACATAAAGATGGGTTTTCGTTCAAAATATATATCCAAGATAGCTTATTTGAAAGATGGAAAAATAAACTTATAGAAATATTTAGTTTTAGATATATATAAAGTTAAACGTGTAGAAACAGGGTTCTCTTGGCTTATAACATGATTTTTGAGAAACATATATATGTCGTGAATTTTAGTAAAATATAGACAATTGGGAAAATATATATTATAGTTGAGTATAAAAACGTGGCTTTTTGGACATATAAATAGAAGCTTATGTTTTGAAAATAAAAGAATTGTTATTTTAGATAGAAATAAACATATTTTAGAGTCAAAATGTGCTCCATAATTTCAAGTGAACAAATATATATATATATATATATATATATACACGTATAATTCTTCATGTTCAAAACAAGCTACATAAGTATATAAAGCTTACATGTGATTCCTGAATAAAACTAAATTTATGTTTTAAAATGACAAATAATAAATGTTATTTGCAACAACGGCACTTTGTCTCAAAACGTTGATTTTTTACATTAATATATATATATATTGAAAAATATTGGAAAGCATATATTAGACGAAAAGAAAATAATAACTTGTACGTCTTAAATGACCGAAACGGTATATAAAGTAGGTTCGAAGATTACGATCGAAATGTAAATATATTACGTTTCACTAAAAACATTAATTGTAACTTAACAAATTATCAACTAGAAATAAATATAATTTTTATATTTAATTACTACTCGAACAAACAAATCAGTTATATATAAACGAAACCGACACTAATAAGAGTTATATTCCTAATATTTATACACGTATATAAATATTTATATAAAAACCTGTCACCAACGGATCGTCCAAAAACTATCGTATGAAAAGTTACTTACGAAATAAGCAAAGCATTCGGTTGGTGAAAGCAACCGACACAAACAAACGAAACGTTCGGTTGGAGAAAGCAACCGACACAAACAAACGAAACGACCGGTTGGTGAAAGCAACCGGCACAAACGAATTAACAAGACTACTAGTTGGGTGAAAGCGACTAGCATAACCGAATTGTGAGTCGATAACAAACTAACTGACCTTACGCGTTTAGGACATGTGAAGGCAGCAGAACTTGGTCTAAATTGCAATTGCCAGCAAACAACTACTGAACTCACGAGGTGAGTTTCACTACCCCCTTTTTACGGTTTTACTATTTTATTTACTCGGGGGTGGAAAACATACACAACTGCTTTTATATACGATAATTAGAAACAAAACACACAATCCTTATGCGAACATGAGTTGAACTATGTAGTGCTATAAGTCCCTTGCTTGCATACTATAACCATTAGCTAACGAAGTTAGCCACAGGAATATACGAATATTACTATTGACGTTGACATTTCCCCCTACTGTTAGGTTAGTCGCGCTAACCTCCGATATTGCATCGAAACAGGGTGCGTATATTCCATCTGTGAGATTTGAACAGGGCAAACGGATATAAGTCGTGGTTTGGTTATAGGCTCAGGGTTCGTCATATTAATTCGTAGATTTAGCTAGTCTACGGAGGATAATCGTATTTGTTTCAATAAGCTATCGTATGCTTGTTTGCGAACTGATTCAACGATTTATGAAAACATGATTTCATAACAAGTCTTAAAACCTGTGAACTCACCAACCATTGTGTTGACTTTTTAAATGTATGTTTTTCAGGGAATTAACAAGGAACGTAAGGAATAATGAAGACGGGACCTCATTGTATAATTAGGATACCATTTTGATATTTAACTTCTTTTGTTTAAAAACAAGTTATAGTTTGTAAACACTTTTAAAACTATTGGTATCCTAATACATGTATGTTGGCGATAATCATATGCTTACGATATACATGACGTCACTCGCCCGTACTTCCGCCTTGGCGGGGTGTGACATTTTGGAAGAAGTTCCATGAAGTTATGGGAACGAGATTGAACATCAGCACGGCGTATCATCCTCAAACCGATGGACAGTCTGAAAGGACAATCCAAACCCTTGAGGATATGCTACGTGCGTGTGTTTTAGACTTTGGAGGAAGTTGGGATGACCATCTGCATCTGGAAGAGTTCTCCTATAACAACAACTACCATTCAAGTATTGGTATGCCGCCATTTGAAATGCTTTACGGTAGAAGATGTAGAACCCCGGTATGTTGGGGAGAGATTGGTCAGAAAGAGATGGGAAGTTTAGAAGTGGTTCAAGAAACGTCATCAAAGTTCGATCAGATTAAGGCAAGAATGAAAGCGGCTCAAGACAGACAGAAGTCGTATGCTGATAAGCGGTAACGACCGATTGAGTTTAATGTTGGTGACAACGTGATGCTCAAGGTCTCACTTTGGAAAGGAATCATTCGATTCAGAAAGAGAGGAAAGTTGAGTCCAAGGTACATTGGACCGTTTAAGATTTTAGGATCGTGTGGGTGAAGTAGCCTATAAGCTGGGTTTACCCGATGAGTTAGAAGGGATTCATTCAACTTTCCATGTTTCTCCTCTAAGAAAGTGTAGAGCTGATGACGCGTCTCACGTACCATTGATGGACATTGAGGTTGATGAACATCTAAACTACATTGAGCAACCGATAGAGATTGTTGATCGCAAGGAGAAGCAGTTTCGTCACAAAGTTATACCCTTGGTAAAAGTGATATGGAAGCATCGCAAGGGATCAGATGCTACTTGGGAAGTTGAGGATGAGATGCGCAAGTTTTACCCTAGACTGTTTATATAATAGTTAGGTTTCGGGGACGAAACCTCTTTAAGGAGGGAAGACTTGTAACGATTATAATATTAAATAAAGGAAGATATTATTAAGTGTCGTGTGTTAAGTAATATTAGCTAGTGTTTAATAAAGAAAAGATCATGGACTTGGATTAATTAAGATGGATTAAAGGGTAATGGGCCTTAAGTCCATGGGCATTAAGGGATATAAATAACCCCCTAAAACCATACTAAAACCCTAACTCTCATTTCCATCTTCCATAATCTCTATTCACACTCAAAACACACACACCTACACCACCATATTCGGCCGCGAGCAAGAGGAGAGAAACGAGACCAAACGAACGCTAGTTGGTGATTAGATGTTTATTATACAAGAAAAATACAAGATCTAGAGTTCATAATCAAGCCAAACGAGACAAAACGAACACATAAAGGTATGTATTGATCTTAAAGCTTACGTTTTTACAAGCATTTAGCCTTGAAACGTGAAACAATAGTAGATCGGATCTAAGTGAAACGTAAAGTAATGAACTTGATGTTAAAACGAACTTAACGAAATCATAAACATGTACGGCCCGTTTAAATGGAACCCTAAGATCTAGTTTTGATCGTTTAACGTTAAAGGTCCAAACTTTATAAATTTCCGGATCGCGTTTTATCCAAAAATGGCCATGGGAACGTTTATGGGAATTATTAACATCGTATCAAAGGATTTCACGTTGAAACGAAGATGTTTATGGGGTTAAAACCAAACCAATAACTGCTACTATACAACTTCGCCTGCAAGCAAGTTCGCTTGCAAGCATGTTCGCTGAGCAAGTTCGCTAACGTATAAGTTCGCCTACTGATCAACTTCGTCGTATAAGTTCGCTGCTATAAATTCGTTGTTGTTAAGTTCGCCACACCTAAGTCCGCTTATCAATAAGTTCGCTTACATATCTAAGTTAGTTTATATATATAAGTTCGCTCATCAGTAAGTTCGCTTATCAGTAAGTTCGCTTATATCCAAAGTTCGCCTACATTGAGACCCGTATACATATACATGTATACACTGATGGAATGCATTGTAAGGACCTAATGTGATATGATACTAGAAAGTTAAATAAAGGAAAAACCATAAAGATGTCAAGTAAAAGTGAACTAATACTAGGCCACTAGATTAGATCAGACGAGTATTGATACGTATAACTTATATACAGTTAGCAGAGCTCAACTAAAGAAAGGATTAACTATTAACGGAGAAAGGAACAAAATTCAGGTGAGTTTCTAGCCCCACTCCCTTGTTATGTTTTCGGGGTTGTGTGCATACTCGATGTGATAGTTAATACACTTACCTTAAGTGGTAAGTGTATGCCTTGTATGAATTATGTATGATGTAAGCTTGACGGTGCATGAACGATTTTCGGATATTACATGGACCGTCAGGTGGTAGATAGTGGTATGATTGATATATATGATGTATGACTGCTGTATGAATGAATATGTATGATGTATAAGTGATGTATGAATGAATAAGTATGATGTAAGTATAATATGTTGCTGGTACGTGAACGCTTTTCGAAGATTGCACGTATCGTCAAGGAAAGTATATAAAAGTCAGGTATGTTATAGTAGTACGAAACAAAGGGACCAGACCCTAATAATATCTGTGAGGATAGGGACCAGACCCTAATAATATCTGTGAGGATAGGGACCAGACCCTTATAATATCTGTGAGGATAGGGACCATACCCTTATAATATCTGTGATGGTAGAGACAAGACCCTAATAATATCTGTGATGTTGGGCACCAGACTCTTATAATATCTGTGAGGTTATAGGGCGGAAGGCTCTTTAAATAGTATGGATAGATATGTATGTAAAGTAAAGTATGAATAAAGTACACACCTTCGGGCACGTGTACAAGTATGTGAACAGATTGTATGTTGTATGATTAACTAGAACTCACTCAGCGTAGCTGACTTTTAGTATGCACGCTGGTGAGTAGAATGAGACAGCTCGCTTGAGGGGGAGCACATGGCATGGATTTGAAAACACTGGGATCTCAATGAAGTGTTATGTTATGTTATTTTAAAAAGACAATGTTTTATGTTTGAATGGTTTGAATGCTCATTAAGACAAGAATCGATGGTTATGTAATGTAATGGTTTGAATATCTTTAATGTTTCGCGAATGTTTTTGTTAACTCTGATATTATGACTGTGTTCATGAGTAAATCCAACGTCCAAATGTGAGGCACCGGTAACGGGGCCTTACATATCAAAAACCAAATAAGAAGCGTGATGAAGGATGTTGGAGGTGTGGTAAGATGGGTCACAAGAAGAAGGATTGGCGTGTGAAACTACCTAGTGGAAACAAGGGTTCGAGTGGATCCGGTCCAAGTGGGTCGAAGGACCCACCACCTCAACTAGGTATGTTATCTAAATCATCTTTAGGTTCAACAAATTTGCTTGAATGTAACTTGAATAATCCAGCTGAATCATACCATGGGTTAAAAATTAATAAAAATGAGTTTGCTCATGATTTAATTATTGGTACAAATGAAGTAAATTTTGGTCCATGGAAAATTTCCCATGTATGCAGCCCAATAAATAATTTATTTGGCAATAGGCTGAAATTAGTTAAAGGAAATAAAAATGAGTCACTAGACTCGGACTTGGATTCAAATTTATTAACAATGCACGTTAATAATTTGGAAAAGTGTTCGGATATAAAGTTGAATAAAATTGAACACATTTCACTAATTGCTGAATCATTCTATGTGCAGGATGATTTGATGGCTTGGTGATGTGGGGAGATCAAAAGTTTTACCAAATAATGACGAAATGAGTTTTGGAATTACAAGAGTTTAAAATTAATATTTTATATCTTTTGATTTAATCATTAGAAGCCCAATGGTTTTCTGTTTCTTTTAAATACTTGAGATATGTTATGTTAAAATATAAGGTTTGGAATATATAAAAAAATCATTTCCTCTCTATCACAGTGTGTGCTAGTGTGTGAAGGACCTAATTATCAGTATTCTTCGTGAATCAACGATAGTTGGAAGAATTGATCCTGATATTCGTGTGAATCAACAGGTTCAATTATTTATCTTATTTACGATCTACGTCTTTTTTGAGAGTTTTGGGAAGTTCTTCACGGGTATTCTTAGAATCAACGTGTTTGACTTCCAATTTTATCATCACGCTACGTCACTTGGTGGGTAGACTCGGTGCTACCAGCCATGTTTGCAAAGATTCAAGATGGTTCGTAGAACTGAAATTAATTAAAGATGGATCTGTGCTAAGGATGGGGAATGTATCAACCAAGCCTGTCGAAGGGATTGGAAAA
Organism: Bidens hawaiensis; assembly: GCF_021521415.1. Lineage (NCBI taxonomy): Eukaryota > Viridiplantae > Streptophyta > Magnoliopsida > Asterales > Asteraceae > Bidens > Bidens hawaiensis. Next base: position 464,387 of record NW_027491058.1, on the reverse strand, counting down.
GTCAAACTGTTATTTACTTCTGGGAAACAATTATTAATAGATAATGTGTTGTATGTACCGGGGATTCGAAAGAATTTTATATCCGGAATTGTGTTAAATAGCCATGGATTTAAACAAGTAATAAAGTCGGATAAATATGTGTTGTCAAAACATGGTATGTTTGTTGGATTTGGTTATCTATCTAGTGGTATGTTTAAACTTAATATTCATGTACCATTTTATAATGAATCTATTTGCATGGCATCTTCATCTAGTAATAAAGTAGATACTATATCTAACTTGTGGCATTCTAGATTAGGACATGTTAACTATTCTAGAATGCATGACATGGCAAAAATGAGTCTAATACCAGGATTTGATATGAAAAATAATAAATGTCACACATGTCAGTTAACTAAAATAACTAGAAAACCTTTTAAAAGTGTCAAAAGGGACTCTCGATTACTAGAACTCGTTCATTCTGATTTATGTGATTACCATAACGCACCATCACTAGGAAATAACACATATGTAATCACATTTATCGATGATGCAACTAGATATTGTTATGTTTATTTATTACATGCAAAAGATGAGTCTCTTGATAAAATTAAAATTTATAAACAAGAGGTTGAACGATTTCATAATGATCTGATTAAAACCCTTAGAACAGATCGCGGAGGGGAGTATTATGATCCGGTATATTTTCAGTACACCGGTATAATACATCAGACCACAGCACCGTATACACCACCTCAAAATGGTGTTGCGGAAAGGAAAAATAGAACCCTAAAGGAAATGGTTAATTCCTTATTATCCTACTCAGGTTTGAGTGACGGGTTCTGGGGCGATGCTATGCTAACTGCATGTTATTTATTAAATAGAACTCCCAATAAGAATAATGAAATAACTCCGTATGAGCTGTGGAAGAAAAGATCTCCAAATCCGCATTATCTCAGAGTTTGGGGATGTAGGGCAGTTGTATGCCTTACGGATCCTAAAATAAAGAATCTAGATTAGAAAGGCATAGATTTCATCTTTATTGGATATGCCAAGAACTCAAAATCATATAGGTTCTATGTAATAGAACCAAATGGTTCAGTGTCCATAAACACTTTCATTGAGTCAAGAGATGTTATCTTTGATGAGGAGAGATTTACCTCAATACCACGTCCTAATGATATGGGCCATCACTCACGAAGTAGGGCTAGTGATTCTACTGATAATACAGTAGTTCCTCCTGAGCCTAGAAAAAGCACTAGAGCTAGGAAGGTAAAGTCTTTTGGAGATGATTTTCAACTATACTTAGTTGAAGGTTCAAAAGATAACATTGAATGTCAATATCAATATTGCTTTAGTGTGGAGGATGATCCAAAGACTTTTGGTGAAGCTATGGATTCAAGAGATGCAAATTTCTGGAAAGAAGCTGTGCAAGATGAGATTGATCTCATCATGCACAATAAAACTTGGAAACTTGCCGATTTGCCTCCAGGTTGTAAACCTTTAGGGTGTAAATGGATTTTCAAGAGGAAAATGAAGGTAGATGGGAGTATAGACACGTACAAAGCACGGTTGGTTATACAAGGATTTAAACAAAAAGAAGGTATAGACTTCTTTGACACTTATGCCCCAGTTGCAAGAATTTCTACCATAAGATTATTATTAGCTCTAGCAGCTATACATAATCTGGTAATTCATCAAATGGATGTCAAAATTGCTTTTTTAAATGGTGTATTAGATGAAGAAATATATATGAGACAACCCGAAGGATTTGTTATGCCCGGATAAGAGCATAAAGTTTGTAAGCTAATTAAGTCTCTTTATGGCTTAAAACAAGCTCCTAAACAATGGCATCAAAAATTTGATGAGGTTGTGTTGTCACATGGTTTTATCCTAAACCAAGCTGATAAGTGTGTTTACAGCAAATTTGATTCTTCAGGAAAAGGAATTATAATTTGCTTGTATGTTGATGACATGTTGATCTTTGGTACAGATCAAGGACAAGTTGATAAAACTAAGGAGTTTTTGTCATCAAAATTTTCCATGAAAGATATGAGGGAGGCTGAAGTGATTCTTGGAATAAGAATTACTCGAGGGAACAATGGAATTGCTATCTCTCAATCTCATTACATTGAGAAAATATTAAATAAATTCAATTGTTTGAATTCCTCTCCAGTTGGAACTCCAATAGATCCAATTGTTAAGCTTATGCCAAATCAAGGAAGTCCTATTGCTCAGTTGGATTATGCTAAGGCAATAGGTTGTTTGATGTATGCTATGGTCAGTACAAGACCTGATATAGCATATGCAGTAGGAAGGTTGAGCAGGTATACAAGTAATCCAAGCTCACATCACTGGCAAGCAGTGAATAGATTGTTTAAGTACTTGAAAGGAACCATGAACTATGGTTTGTGTTATTCAGGTTCGCCTTCTATTCTACAAGGGTTTTCGGATGCAAGTTGGATTACTAATTTAGAAGATCATTCATCTACTAGTGGATGGATATTCCTACTAGGTGGAGGTGCAATTGCCTGGGCTTCTAAAAAGCAAACTTGCATTACAAACTCTACAATGGAATCTGAGTTTATAGCATTAGCTTCAGCAGGAAAAGAAGCTGAATGGTTAAGAAATTTATTATATGAGATTCCATTATGGCCTAAACATGTACCACCTATTTCAATAAGGTGTGATAGTGCTGCTACACTGGCTAAGGCATATAGTCAAGTGTATAATGAAAAATCTAGACACTTAGGTGTCAGGCATAGCATGGTTAGGGAATTAATCATGAATGAAATAATATCTGTTGAGTTTATTAGATCTCAACAAAACATGGTTGATCATTTAACCAAAGGGTTAGGAAGAGATCTCGTAAATAAATCAGCCATAGGGATGGGTTTGAAGTCCATTTCTTAGTATCTCATGTCAAGATACCCAATTCCCATTTAATACAACGTTAAATGTTGAATTCAATGTGGAAGGCTTGTCATGAAGATATTGGAACACAACATAAACATCCCAAGGTATGTGTTCAGACTGTAAGATAAAGCAGGTTGAAACATGGTTTCTTAATAGTTCTTTGGTAAATTGCATTTGCATGTGCAAGATAAGAACTACCTATAAGAGTATGAAGTTTAGCTACTTCAAGAAGCTTGGACTTGCCTTTCATACACTACTTTTAAGGATGGGACAAAGGCTAGTAAAACAATATGTCAAGTTAGAACCACAGAATTGTGAACTTATGTGTGTATTACCTTCAAGTATTCAAATGAATAGAACAGGTTCAATCATTGCGACACCTTGATATTCGAATATTTGGATCGCGTAATATACTAATGTGAAATTCAATCCGTAGGAAATTTCATTTATGCATAAGTTTGATTATGGTGAAGTTTGTTTATGTTGATCATGGATATTGCTAAAATGGGGGAGGAATCTTGGAATTTTAGTAATATGGCTTATACATATTCTTGTTAATATATTATAGATAAAACCTATTAGTTAAGTTTTAGGCTAATAATTAAACATGGAATAAACTCAAGGGGTGTAAAGTGAATATGTTATTATGATCAACGGTTTTTTGGGATAATATATGCAATTCACGTTGCAACCAAACACAGAGAAAAACATTCAGAGGACAAAGGATTTTGTGAAGCATTGGTTCTTCATCAATTCAATTCAGGTTTTAGTTTTCATCTTCTTGATCTTATCCGATTAAATCAATTGTAAGTGCACAAATGGTTTAATCTGAAAGAGTAATCGATTTCAAGAACATCCTGGTTATTTAATTTCAATTTCAAGTTCTTTATCAAATTAGAGTTTGTTGAATTTAGTATAATTTTCCCTTTATTTTCAACAATACTTGACCATCTAAGCTATTAATGTTATTATAAGTTAACAAATTAATTTGAATGGACGTGTGTAAATTAATTCATAACATGACTAGCCGACTAGCGTATCCGGAAGGAGTTGACACTCCAGTGAAAGGAGAGGGATCAATTTACAATGAGGCCCTTCCTTGCATGGGCTTGTTGTTGATGTTTGTGTTTCGGCCCTTCTTTACGTGGGCCTTAATCGAGGAAAGCATGCTTGATAGACACACAAGTGCAAACGAACAAACATAATTATACATACATAAACGTGAACATGAATGAACAAGTAAAAGTGAAGGTTCACTAATGCAAAAAAGACTGAATGAGACATATACTTAATTATGTCAAGTAGTCACACCAAGTGCTTGCACCACCTTAATCACAACTATCACCTACCAGTTCATGTCAAGCCACTCCCCCACTAGGCTATAGCTACATCAACAATTCAACGGATTCGTTGTCAAAGATTCATCGCAGTAGTGAACCCCTTTCCTAATCACGTGTCATATGCTACCTAATGGAACATCAATTCTAAAATATGTCTTTTATGTTTATTGTTTAGTTTAAAGTTCAAAACTTATTCTTTTTGCCGTCTTTCATAATGTAAGAGCATTCAGAGTCTATCCCTCATCTCCACATCAATAATTATAACAAAAATCACCACAATTTCCTTTCATGTTCAATTGAAGTAGTTCTTTTTTTTTTTATCATTATCATTACAATTTCTTACTCGTCTACTTACAACCAATTTCAACAAATATCTAAAAATAAATTATGGCAAACAAACTTTCCCCAAATTTACAGGGAAAAAAAAAACTAACGCTTGTCTCTCCCATACAACAATTCACAACCCAACACTGTAATTTGTAAAATTCTTTCACATATTTTTAGGGGATGAACTGAGAGTAAACAAAACAAGAAACACGATAATAAATAAATTTAAACATGTGGGGTGCAGAATTCTCATATTGGAAAAAATTTGAGATCGAGTCATCACAACCTCTTCTTTTCCCTTATCAAACGTGCCTCTTTCGACCGCACAAATTAAAAAATTGTTCAAATACTCATTAGTCATTCGATTGCACAACTCTGTCTTAATAAGCTTCATTTTAGAAGAAAAAAACTTTTTAACGGTTGCAACCGTAAAACCGATGCCAGCTCAAATAATCGATAAACCTTAAGGGAAAATGGCATGCTTTTCGGTTTACCAAACATTGAAGCTAGCGTTGGTTTTATCAATTGCAACCGCAACCGTTGAACGGTGTTTTTTTTTAAATAATGCTTATGAAGACGAATTTGTGCAATCGAATAAGTGCTGAGTATTTGAACAATGCTTAAATTTGTGCGGTCGAAAGAGAAACACTTGATAATGTAATAGAAGATTATGTAATGGCTCGATTTCAAACTTTCAAAAACCGAAGAGGAGAATTCTGCAACACATGTGTTTAAATTTATTTATTATTTTGTTTATATAAATACAGTAAAAAATTTTGAAACGTTCCCCTTAAGATTTTGTTCTAGATCCACCACTGGTCTATGCTAATGTATGTTTGCTTATGCTTATTTATGCTTGTTTGTATAATTTTATTTGTATAGATTTACTAAGAATGTTAACAAAAAAAGTTAAAATGTACGCATCCATGTTCTTATCAAACGAACATTAAGTAAATTTTTTCGTCTAAATGTGCATGCACTTTCGCTTGTTTACTTAAAGTAAAACGAACAAATATGAACAAATCATAATTCTTATAGGCGTATTTCGATTATATACTAACTATATTACATAATATCATCATTTATTCTTTTTCAAAAGTTGAAATTTTGTATCACATGATCAAATTCAAATTGATTTTCTTTAATATCTAAAGTTAATTATAAGAAAACTTATTGTCAAAAAATTGCATTAACTTATGAAATAAAGAATTTAAGATGTCTCTTTCACTTTTAAAAAGTTGTTTAGATTATATTGTTTTTTAGCATACATATAGTATATCCTTAAAAAACAATAAGTCATTTCCTTGAGTTTGCAATTTTCAAGATAACTTGTTTGAGCACCAACCTCATTAGTCACCTTGAACTAAGGCTGAGGGGTGTGGAGCGCGAGAAAGGGCGCAAGAGGACAGCCGCTCGCGCCCCGGGGCGCGAGCACCACACCACCGAGGCGCGAGAGGGGCGCGAGAGGGGCGCGAGCGCGGAAAAAGAGGCAGGCGCAAGAGGGGTAGCGGCTGGGGGTAGCGTGAAGGAGGCTTGGGAAGCGTGAATAGAGCCGTTGGCTCATATTAATGTGTATTAAAAAAAAAAAAAAAATTTCCTCTATATATATTCCTCTATATATCACATATATATTCCTCTATATAAACCAATACATACCACACCCAAAACCATTCTCACATACCACACCCAAAACCATTCTCACATACCAAAATCACCCTATCTTCGAAACCTTTTTTTAAAAACATGGCTGGAAATTGGTACCCAAACCTAGATTCAGATTACAGTTACGACGATTTATTGTCGGCACCGGACCAAGCGATGTTTTATTCGGGGTCGCAACAATCATCCGGCTTTCAACCATCCAACATACAACTGTCTCCTAACTTTGTAGTTCCGGAGACACAAGAACCAGAAGGTGAAGCTGCGGGAGAAAGAAGACGCGTCCACCGGAAAAAACAAGTTGCAACGGACGGGTCGGGTTCGGCTTCGACCGGAAGGACGAAACGGAAAATCACTCCGTGGTCATCGGATGAGAAGGAAGCCCTATGTCGGGCTTGGATAGTCACTTCTGAGGATCGGCGTTGCGGTAATTGTTTTAACGTTTTTAAAAATGATTTTTAATAAAAAAGTTAAATAAAAAAGTTAAATGACTTACAAATTTATTTTGCAGCGGACTACCAAAAGAGCAAGGTCTTTTGGACAAAGGTTAGGGAGACGTTCTATTCGCTCGTTGGGAGTACAGAGCGGAACGCCGATATGATTTCGGGTCGGTGGACCGAAATCAGAAAATTTGTCGGCTTGTTTACTAATCTGTTCAACAGGAACGCCGGTCGTATGAGACCAAGTGGCAGTGACGATTTGGCGGTTTATAATTTCACTGTCGAAGAGTGGAAGCAGGAGTGCCTGCGGAGGTATGGGACGGTGAAGACGTGGGACGATGTAAAGGTGTGGGAGAGGTTGAGAAGGTGTTCTAAGTGGGTTGAGCTGGTGGCGCCGGACCTTGATGCGGAAGTAGGGCCGAAACGGACTACTTCCTTACAAGAGACTTCAGTAACCTAAATCCGGTCGACCAAATGCTGATGGAAAAACAAAAGGAACGTATCCGGAAGAGGTTGATCGAAGAAGACCAAGCCGAAGAATAAGAATAATGTTTTTTTTAGTACTTTAATTTTTTTTTAGATATTAATGTGTTTTTTTAATTAATGTGTGTTTTTTTAAATAATTTCTTGTTTTTTTAATAATACGTTTTTTTAATACATTTATAAAAAAATAAAAAAATAAACCGCTCGCGCCCCCTCTCGCGCCCCTCCACACCATGGCCCGGGGCGCGAGCACCACAACCAACACCCATCTTATCAAGTTTCTCTCTCTGCCACACGTCACAATATTATTGGCTGGCGCCCCCACTCGCGCCCCCTCTCGCGCCCCCCACACCCCTCAGCCTAACCGCAACAAACTTAAGATATTAGACTATAGACACATAGAACAGAACACATGTTGTGGTGGCGCACCTGTCACCTCACCTATTTTACCAAATCATTTCGCTTGTTAAAGGAGAGGGAATCAAAGGGTATCATGCGTATATGCACCTTCGGGTTCGACTATATAATTAACGGGCAATGTGCGACAGTATCACGTTCACACGCTGATCTTTATAATTTTTAAAATATAAAATAATAATTGGGTTGTCAATTAAATCATTACGTGATTTTTATGTGAATGTTAGTGATACTCCTCATGCATACGTGACAGGGCGATTTTCTCCTTTTAGTTGAACTACTAAACATAGTCTCAGGAGTCGAGCATTATTTCTTTCCAACGTATCGACTTCTTTGGGAACCTCAACTAAAAACTGTAAACTGAATTTTTATTTTTATTTCAGAAAATGAAAATGCAACACTAATTTGACAAAGCGGCCCCCAAAGTTTCACATAAATTCAACTAAACCCTCACAAACTTGTAGAAAGTAGTTTTTCATATCATCCTTCCCCTACCGTCCTTTTGTTTATATCCTTCACACAAAGTAAAGATAGAATAGAATAGACACCAGACTCGCCACCATAACGCTTGTACTTTGAAACACAAAACCATTCCCTAGCCGTACCTTTTTCTTTACCCTTTCACCTTTTTGAATTTTCATTCTTTCTTCACCTCCACCCACCTTCACCTTCAAAGTAAAAACCTTTTTCACTTAGTTATTACACAATGCAGACACTATGCTAATTGGTGGCGATGCTTGGAGGAAAACGTCACGAGGGGGGGGGGGGTGACTCGATTCATTTTTTAAAAAAATCATAAACAGGGGGGCCTCAAAATTTCGGACGTATACGACTAAATCGGGGCATACACTAAGCTTCGTTCCATTGGTAACTTCCTTGTCTCACTATAGACCACTTGAACACAAGTAATTTACCAAAACACCCTATTAATATCTAAACTAGAGGTGTTCAAAATAACCGGTTACGGAACCGGTTTGGCCGGTTCAACCGGAAACCGGTTTTTTAAAAACCGGTTTTTTTAAAAACCGGTTTGACCGGTTTACGTAACCGGTTTACGTATCGGTTATACGTTTTGGAGCCAAAACCGGTTTTATAACCGGTTTTTTTTATAACCGGTTTTTTTTAATAACCGGTTATTAAAAAACCGGTTAACCGGTTTTTAAAATAACCGGTTTATTACCGTTATAAAAAAAACCGGTTAACCGGTTTTTTAATAACCGGTTAACCGGTTAAACCGGTTTTCGAACGTTACCAAACGGCTTTATAGCCGTTTTTTTTTTTTTTTGACCGTTTTTTAGCCGTTTTTTTTTTGTTTTTTTACCATTTTACCCCCACAAACATCTATATATAGTTTAGGTTGGGTATTGGTTAGATCACACTTGATTATACAACTCCAAACGCTCTAAACGTTTATTTCATACGCGATTATACAACTCCAAACGCTCTTCTTTCGTAGTCGTTTATTTCATACTCGAGTATACCACTCTTAATTCGTAGTCGATTATCATGGCCTCCCAAAGTGCTGCTTCATCGGTCAACATGGGTGCCTCGAACACGGGAGAAACCGTCGTTCGGGTCATCCCCACGAAACGAAACCAAGATATTTGGCAACATTTCGACCTATGCGAAATGTCTAACGGAACCCAAAAAGCTAGATGCAAACATTGTTTGAAGTTTTATAACAAAGAAGCAAACTCCAGTTTAAGAGCTCATGTAGAAAAGCCCTCTTGCAAGGTCTTGAAGGACGAATCCGGAAGTAGTTCGCAGCCGGAGATGACGAATCAAGGAACGGTGTTTACGTACGACCTTGAAGCGGTACGTCAACAGTTTGGCAACTTTGTGATTCAACAATCACTTCCTTTCAACCACTTCGACAACCCTCAATTCACGGAGATGATGCAAAAGTATGTTCAACCACGCTACCAACACGTAAGTCGTTCGACCCTTAGAAGAGATTGTCTTAAAGCATGGAAAAACGCTAAATCCGAACTAATTTCATACTTTTCAAACTTACAAACTGGTGTGAACTTAACAACGGATGTGTGGTCGGTACCTAATGGTTCGCCCGACTCATACATTTGTGTGACGGCTCATTGGGTTGACCCCCGGTCGTGGCAAATGATGAAACGAACCGTTGCGTTTCAATTGTTTGATTACCCGCACACGGGTAGAAATATTTTTAAACTCTTGGATAAAGTCATTCGACAATACAAGATTGAAGATAAAATCTTTTCAATATCGTTTGATAACGCGTCCAACAATACGGCCGCGGTTGGCCATTTAAAATTAAAGTATAAACCTATCTGTGATGGAGCGTTTTTTCATAGCCGATGCATTGCACATATTATCAACTTGGCCGTGCAAGATGGGTTAAACGTGATCGAAACGCAAAGAAACAATTTTAAAAGAATGTTACGAGATGTTTTTAGCAACAATTCAACATTTTCAAGATACAAAAAATTTTGTGAAGAAGCTAACTGTCAATGGTTGGGGCCTAATTGGGATTGTCCAACAAGATGGAACTCGACTTGTGAAATGTTTGAGAAAGCCATCCAACAAAAACAATCGTTAATTGCGTTTCATCAAATTTTGTCAAATAGGGGTAAATGTGCACCGTACGATCCTAGAAACTGGTTATTGATTGAGATCGTTACGGAGGTTCTTCAAATTTTTAAATCTTGCACAACTACTTTATCCGGGGTTTACTATCCAACAAGCCCCATTGCTTTACCAAAAATTGCTGTCATGTGCACAAAGTTGACTGAAATTCATTGTAGGGGTGCACCTTATTTTGATATGGGTGCAAAAATGAAAGAAAAATTTAGAAAATATTTTCAACAACTACCCGCTGTTTTGACCTGTGCGGCTGCGTTAAACCCTTGCATCAATGTTGGTGGTGTTGAAGCTTTAATAGAAAAAATTTGTGATGAGCTAGAGTTAAACGACGATCAAAACCCCCATTATAACCAAACTTTAAAGAATGCTTTCAACACCACCTTGGCAAACATGTATGATGTTTACCTTACAAAACACGGGTCGTCTTCCCAAATTCATGACTCGTTAAGAGCTGTTGCCCAATCCCAATCCCAAACCGACCTTGAAATGGGGATGTACTACATGATTTGGGAAGACGCCGGTAAACGTCAAAGGGTAAACACCCCAAGCAGTGAACTTGGAAGGTATGGTGGTACCAACTTTGTGAAACACATGACTCCGGATGAATTTAGAAGTCTTGATATGCTGGCTTGGTGGAGAGGTAAGGAGGATGAGTTTCCGATCCTCGCCGCCATGGCCAAAGATTTACTAACGGTCCAAGCTTCCACGGTAGCTTCGGAGTCTGCTTTTTCTGTTTCTGGCAGGGTTATATCGATTAGGAGGACTCGACTCACTCCACCAGCTGTAGAGATGTCGATTTGCTACAAGGATTACTTGGACTCTTTAGATAGGGCACAACATCAACGCTCACTCGAGGGGGAAATGGAGTATGAGGCGGCCTTGTATGAAGACGAGGTCAATCAAGGACACACTCAACCAATGACCGATGAAGAAGCCGCGTACGACGATTACCTAAGGAATAGCTCGGGATCGGGTAGCGAAGAAAATGAGTAACAAACATCAACTTGTTAATGTAATCGTGTCTAAGCATTCTTTAATGTTTGTATTTTTGAGTTACGAATATGCGATAACGATTTAATGTTTGTATTTTTAATGTAAAAGCTATAAATGAAAGTTATGTGTTTTTAATCTTCCAAGCAAAGAATGCTAACAACGAAACCCTAAACCCTAAAGCAAAAAAAAAAAAAAAAAAAAAAAAAAAAAAAAAAAAAAACAGGTTAACCGGTTAGACCGGTTATTAAAAACCGGTTGTAAAAAAACCGGTTTAATAACCGGTTCTAACCGGTTTCTAAACCGGTCCAAACCGGTTTGGCCGGTTTGAGTTTTCATTGACAAAAACCGGTTAATAACCGGTCCGGTTATTAACCGAACCGGTTTTTTTCTGGATAAAAAAAACCGGTCCGGTTAATAACCGAACCGGTTTTTTCAAAAAAACCGATTTGTGCACCTCTAATCTAAACACGAGGATAGGAGTGTTAGTTTCTAATACAACATGAACATAACATAAAATTCAAAAATTCAACTAAAAGGGTCGTGCTCGTATCAACACTTTTATTATTTTTTTACTTCAGAAAAGCATACACTTTACGTTGTTTTAGACACGATTTGCTTAAAAGCAACAGTGGGAGCGATACGTTGACTCCTCCTTTGATGTTCCAACACGAGTTCTTCAGCAAACCATTCAATTTTCTCGCTATTTGAATGGTCCCCGATCCTCTTACCACCAAACAACACGGATTCAACGTTCTTTTGTTTCAACATTTCATCCGCTAGGCCTATGAGCGTCTTTACATTGCTTGGACTAGGATCTGAATCAACATTGGGTCCGAACCGGCTCTTGCTTGAACCGTTTGCCTAGGAGACAACAAACACGTGAGGAAAGTTGTTAATAGAATAATAATAAACGTAAATTATATGGGTGTTTTTTCAATTGTCTACTTGCGAATTGCCACCAACCGGAATATGTATCCGTGAAGGATGAATGCCCAAGAAAACAACAAAGACGCCCCTTTATGAAGAACACCAATTGGATGTTTATTAACGTCAAGACATAGAATGATACAAAGACACTATTGCTAGAAAACAAATAAAAAAGTATAATGCTGAAATTGTATTTTTATGTTATTAAATGATTTTTAACTGAAAAACATGATATCTTATCATTTCCAATGCGCAAATGACCATATTCCAATTGCCTTCCCCAAGTGAAAATAAAAAAAACCATTGCATTGGAACGAAATATGTGTATAACTAATAAAACCGTTTGCCAAATTACGTGTTGAATTATAGCTAGTATTTGTTTTTTATGTTTTAGTTACATATCTCAAAGAGTCAAAGACACAGTTTGTATATATATGTGTTCGATTATATTCTTATATGAACTCTTCGAAATGATACCAATTTACTAAACAATTTAAAAACATATATAAAAAGGAAATCACACCGTCAAGGCGTCAAGGTTCAAAAATATATGGGCATGCCCTAAAACATCTTTTCCAATAAATTTACTATTTTCCAAGAATTTTGATGATATTTACATCATGCACACCCATCGGAGAAAAGAAGAAACTAGTCTAGGGGGCAAACATCACGAACCGTTTAAAAAACAGGATTGGGTTTGGTTGACCTGTTAAGAAAAAAACAGGTCGGGTTAGGGTTAACTCACATAAAACCGGTTGAGCCATTAACCCGTTTAAGCATTTAAAAAAACATATAATTATATTTTTATTTTGTTTCTTCCGTCTTTCATTTTCTGATGATACATTTTCAATTTCGAATTCATTTTCAAGATTTAAAAGTTTTGGATAGATTTTTTTTAAATTAATCATATTACTTATTTATTCTACCGACTATAGATTATTTTAATTTTGTTTTAAACTTTTTTCTTTAAAAAGAAATCAGTTAAACGGGTCGCGATGGGGTCGATCTGAATTCCTGTGTGCAAAGAGTCGAAATCTTTGACATGATACTCATACGGGTTGGTTTTCAGGTTGGATGTTTCAACATGTCAACCCGTCAACCCAACATGATTAACGCTCTTGAATCAAACCATCAATATTATTTAACTTTATAAAAAACATTGAGAAAATGTAACTCGGAGGTAACTTGAAGCACGTTTAGCATAACTCATAAAATATACCTGGATACGAACGTAGTTGCTACATCTATTTTGACCGAACGCCATTGCGACCGCATGGTCAACCATGTCCGCAGAGCTATCACCGGAAATTCGAGCCACGGGTCGAGCCCAATCTTTAGCCTTCCACCCTTTGACCCGGTCATAATCATAGTTTCCTTCTAGAGACTGACCGGTCCCAAGTGAAAGTACCAAAAGGTCCTCCACCCCACGCACGAATGGAAACTCTTGTTTATTATGTAGCACGTGAGTAATAGCCGCTGCGGTGGGGTTGCTCATGGCCACCCCACCGCCAACCGCTACACATCTAGTTTTACCGTCAACCGAAGCCATATTAACCGGCTCAAACAAGTTGGGTTCAGCCGACGTGGCACGGCACACCTCCCAGAGCCGAAAGTCGAAGCTGTCGGTTTCCAAAGCATCGGCTCGGGAAAACAGAAACGGGGCCGAGCTGGATAAATCGTAACACGGGATTAAAACCGGCTTTAATGTATCTCTCAAAGTCAAACTTCGCCCGTTGACCACAAACGCCTCTTTCATTATCTTCTCAAACGACGCCGTTGCATGGGGTAAACTTAAACCTTTATTACCACCTCTAAATATCCTTTTTAATAAACCTCCGGCGCTGGTGCAATACAACTGATTATTTCTCTCGGCCAAAAACCGCCACGTGTCATCCGCTTCAAAAATCGGAGTCTTCCGATTCTCGCTTCCGAACAGCATCGCCGTGAACACACCTCCGACACCGGTACCAGCGGTGACATCGATATAATCGGCGATTCTCGCGTTCGGATCACCGGACTTTACTTTCAAAGCGTTTTCGAGATGAACTAAAGCTTTTCCGGCGAGAATACTCCGCATTCCGCCGCCGTCAATCGACAACACGCATACTTTTCCTCTCTGATTCTTCGCCGGCGCCGGAGACGTAACAGAATTTTCCGGTGAGACCGGTTTAGGTTTCCAAAGCTTCTGTTCCTCGTAGCCGAATAAGAATTTGCTCTCGAGGATTGAAAATATCTCGTAGCTGAGCTTATCGGTGTCGATGCTCGGCTCTTGCACCAGCTCTAACGACTCACGGTTAGAATCCATTAATTTGGTATTTCTTCAACTTGTGGTTGAATGTATGTATATGCAAATATGAAATATGTCTTACTTCTGCATTTAATTTCTGGAGAAATATAGCTGTCAAACCTTTTGCCAACATTCACAGCATCAACAGCCAGAACTCCAGAAGAAGAATATTAGGTAAATCTCCCGCCAAATTAGAAATACAATCTTACTTCATTTGGGAAATAGATTCATCTTCGTATCACACAACCTTATCTTAAAACCTACACAACTCGACGAAGAATAAAAAAAGGTCAAATTTGAAACGAAAGAAGACTGGAATGAATTGTTGAATAGTGACAGTTTGTGGACGAAAGAGAAGGCTAGAACTAGAATACAGTGATCGGTTGCTTATTCTTATATATTTTGATATTTATATATATCAAAACTAGACACATTCACCAACAACCAAACAATAAATAATAATAATAATAATAATAATAATAATAATAATAATAATAATAATAATAATAATAATAATAATAGTCATCTTCCTTCTCTACTACGTTTCAGCGAGGGTTTAACAATTTAACTATGGCTAACGAATTTTTTATTTTGAAAAGTTTTACTTTTAGTCCTTTCTATTTTGAGTTACTGAAAGTTACAATCCCTAAATTCAGTGAATTGGTTAAATACTTGATTTTGGTAATAATTTGGGCACAACAAATTTTATGTACAGACAATTATGATAGACCATTAGTTTATTGCGAATCATCAGTTTTTATATATATTAATCTACCTAACTTAATTTGCATGATTCATCTTTGTTTATAGACTAAAAAATGCACAAAAATAATATAATAAGAGTACGAACTGTCGGTAAGATTAATATATCAAAAGATTTGGAAAGTTAATTAAGGAATTTAAATTTACAAATTTTCAAACTAATTTATCATTTATCATTCAAATAATTATAATTATTCAAAAGGGGGTTGCGGCTTAATAACTTTTGTTATTATGATTTGGAACAATTGTTATTATGGCACTGTATTTTAGGGATGAGCTTGGGACAGTACCCGTACTTGTACGCTATTGTACCCGTACCGAAAGTCAATAAAATCTTGTCCCAATACCCGTACCAAATTTTTCGGTATGGTACGGGTACGGGTATTGGTACGGGTATTTCGGGTACAGTACCCGTTAATGTACCACTTTTCTTTTTTATATCCAAATCTCTAATGATCTTGAAACCGACATCGGTACGAGTAACAAACAACATAAATTAGTCCGGGTAATGATACCTTTACAAGTAACAAACAACATGAATTTACTTGAGTTCATGTTTTTTATGCTATATAATCTAAATGATGTTGATGTTTGATGGCTGATGATGTTCGATGCTCCAACAGTTGGTTGATTGATGATGGTTGAAGTGAGAAGAAGAATGAAATACGGAGAATTAACCCTAATTGTTATGTGAAATATTAATATTAATTAGAATGATAATGATAAGTTTGATTATTTTATGGAGAATTGAATATAGAGAATTTATTTATAGATAGAAAATATTGAGAATCACATAAAAATCTCTACACATTCCAAACGGGTACAATATACCGAGTCCATCTTTTCGTATGGTGAAGTCCGGGTTAGGAATTTTGGATAAGTCCTAGGGGCTTATTTTTATTAATATATAAATCTTTTGACTTTTTACTTGTTATTTGTTTTCAAAATTTTTATTAGATATAATCTTAACATTGTTGATAATTTTGCAAAATAATCTTAAGTAAAAGATTTTTAGGATAAAAGATCCTTATTACGATTGCTTAGGATAGAATATCCTTAAAAGTTGATAAAAGTTTTTAGGATAGAGTATCCTTAAAATAAGGTAAAAGTTTTTAGGATATAGTATCCTTAAAATAGGGTAAAATATCTTTAGTAGTAAAACAGGTTTAAGGAAATAACCTTCTTAATTGAAATATTCAAAATTATTGTAACAAATATGATACATAAATTAATAGAGATCATACCAGAGGGTCTAGATAGACCTAAGTTACCAGAAGATCCTTGAAGGAATAGCTTTAGGATCCGGGATCCTTAGATTCTTGATCTTCACAAAGAACTTAATAAGTCTGTTGCAAATAATTCATAAGATTAAATAGGATCAAACCCATTAAGCTGGGGACAAGCCCAAATAATATACTGGGGACAAGCCCGTGCAACTGGGGACAAGCCCGTGTAATCTGGGGACAAGCCCGTGTAATCTGGTGTTAAACTGGGGACAAGCCCAAATACTGGGGACAAGCCCAAACTGGGGACTGGCCCAAAGATACGGATGTTAACTGGCGACATGGCCCTTGAGAAGAGGTGAAAACCCCTTAAACCTTAGGAAATGGTATGTCTACCATTATTCGTAGGATCCTCCATACAGCCGGAGACAACGAAATTGTCAGCCACTAAGCGTGTACTTGTCCCGCTGCCCCGAACTATACGTCGGATAGCGTGCGCAACTGGCGATCGTGAGAAAGGTGAAAACCTTTAAACCTTAGGGGATATGACCATCGGGGGTCATACCCAATCGTGGGCAAGGCCAAGGGAAATAGTAAAGTACCTTATATGTAAAGGAGAGGTGGCCAACCTCTTAGACATTGAACCTCTTATTGAAATCTGCATTGTTACTTAAATGCTTTGAAAAGATAAATGTTAAGAATATATTATCCTTAGAATAACAAGAATATAAAATGGATAAGTAATCAGATAGATATTACCGATTTTAGGATCATTGATCCTTTAAGGATAATATATCCTCTCAGGATACTGGATCCTGATTAGAAAAAGTATTTCTTTAGTTGGATAGCATTCCATGCTGCTATCCATGCTCTTGGTAGTTTATTGCCTTCCACTGTGAGCAAATGATATGTCCTCTTTCCTGCTTCCGACTCAATCTGATAAGGTCCTTCCCATTTGGGCGCTAGCTTCCCATCAGCTGGATTTGTTGTGTTTTGGAAGGCTTTCCTTAACACCAAATCTCCTTCTTGAAATCTTCTGATTCTGATATTTTTGTTGTATGCCCCAGCTACCCTTTGTTGATAAGCTGCCATTCTGATCTTTGCTAGGTCTCTGAGTTCTTCTATAGTATCCAAGTCTTCAAGAAAGATTTCCTCATTGGCTTGAGGATCACGGATGCTCGTTCTCGCAGTAGGAACCACCATTTATGTGGGAATTACTGCTTCAGATCCAACCACCAATGAAAAGGGTGTTTGACCTATTGCATTCTTTGGAGTTGTTCTGTTTGCCCAAAGAACATAAGGAAGTTCTTCAGCCCATTTTCCCTTCTTGGATCCTAGCTTCTTCTTCAGATTGTTGATGATGATTTTGTTGCTAGACTCTGCTTGACCATTGGCTTGAGGATGAACCGGAGTGGAAGTTACATTTTGATGCCCCAACTGTCACAAAAGTTAGTGGTTCTATTCCCGATAAATTGGGAACCATTGTCACAAACAATTTCAGCAGGAATACCAAATCTAGTTATAATATTTCGTTTAATAAAATATATTACTTCCCTTTCTCGGACTTGTACAAATGCTTCTGCCTCAATCCATTTGGAGAAGTAGTCAGTCATAGCAAGCATAAAGACTTTTCCACCGGGTGCTTTTGGTAGCTTGCCTACAATATCCATACCCCATTTCATGAAAGGCCATGAGGAGGATATAGGATATAAAGGCTCCGCTGGCTGATGAAGGATGTTTGCATGTCTTTGACAAGCATCACATTTCCTTGAATACTCCACTGCATCCTTCTTCATTGTTGGCCAGAAGTATCCAGTTCTAAGTATCCTAGAAAATAGTGCTCTTCCACCTGTGTGGTTGCCGCAGTCTCCTTCATGAAAATCCTTGAGTACTTCTTTGATCTCAGGATCCTCGATGCACCTCAAGTATGGACCTGCAAGAGATTTTCTATATAGCATATCATCTAATAAAATGTACTGTGATACCTTGAGTTTGAAGGATCTGGGCTTCTCTGTTGTTGGAATTTCTCCTGTTTGTATGTACTTTTTGATCGGGAGGATCCAGGATCCTTGATTGTCCAAGGATAATGGATCCCAAAGGACAATCTGCTTATCATTAGTTATTTCCCCAACTTCTTGCTCTCCTATTGCTTGCGAGAGTATGTGAATAATTGGGATCTTGGTATTTTCTGGTATTTTTAGGGATGAGGCTAAATTTGCTAAAGCGTCTGCCCTGACATTTTCTTCTCTTGGTACATGTACTATACTAAACACTTCGAAGGATTTTGCTAATTCCTTCACAATTTCTAAATATTTGATCATATTTTCACCTTTTACGTTATAAGAACCGTTAAAGTGGTTAGTAATGAGTAAAGAATCCATATAAACTTGAAGATACCTGATCCTCATATTTTTTGCTAAGAGTAAACCTGCTATAAATGCTTCGTATTCTGCTTCATTGTTGGTAGCTTGGAATGCACATGCAATGGACTGGGGTATTATGTCCCCCCTGTGGCGATTTCAGTAGTATGCCCAATCCCGTTCCTCTTACGTTGGATGCTCCATCTGTGAAGAGGATCTAAGGATCCTTGATCTTTTCCAGTTGTTGGACCTCCAACTCGGCTCGTAATGGATATCATATGCACTTAACTTCACTGCCCATTTGGCCATTCTTCCTGATAACTCTGGTTTTCTAAGAACATTCTTCACAGGATAATTAGTTCTCAAAATAATAGGATGAGTTTCAAAATAATATCTCAATTTAGTAGAAGCCATAATTAAAGCAAGAATTAATTTTTCAAGATGAGAGTACCTGGCTTCTGCATCTAACAGACTCTTACTTACATAATATAAGGGGTGTTGTTCACCTTCATGATCCTTAACGAGAACAACACTTACTGCATCACCTGAAACTGCTAAGTATAAATACAAGGATTCTCCATCCACAGGCTTCATTAAAGATGGTGCTGAGGATAATTAGTCCTTCAACGACTTGAGTGCTGCCTCATGTTTGGTATTTTCTGGTATTTTTAGGGATGAGGCTAAATTTGCCAAAGCGTCTGCCCTGACATTTTCTTCTCTTGGTACCTGTACTATACTAAACACTTCGAAGGATTTTGCTAATTCCTTCACAATTTCTAAATATTTGATCATATTTTCACCTTTTACGGTATAAGAACCGTTAAAGTGGTTAGTAATGAGTAAAGAATCCATATAAACTTGAAGATACCTGATCCTCATATTTTTGGCTAAGAGTAAACCTGCTATAAATGCTTCGTATTCTGCTTCATTGTTGGTAGCTTGGAATGCACATGCAATGGACTGGGGTATTATGTCCCCCCTGTGGCGATTTCAGTAGTATGCCCAATCCCGTTCCTCTTACGTTGGATGCTCCATCTGTGAAGAGGATCTAAGGATCCTTGATCTTTTCCAGTTGTTGGACCTCCAACTCGGCTCGTAATGGATATCATATGCACTTGACTTCACTGCCCATTTGGCCATTCTTCCTGATAACTCTGGTTTTCTAAGAACATTCTTCACAGGATAATTAGTTCTCAAAATAATAGGATGAGTTTCAAAATAATGTCTCAATTTAGTAGAAGCCATAATTAAAGCAAGAATTAATTTTTCAAGATGAGAGTACCTGGCTTCTGCATCTAACAGACTCTTACTTACATAATATAAGGGGTGTTGTTCACCTTCATGATCCTTAACGAGAACAACACTTACTGCATCACCTGAAACTGCTAAGTATAAATACAAGGATTCTCCATCCACAGGCTTCATTAAGGATGGTGCTGAGGATAAGTAGTCCTTCAACGACTTGAGTGCTGCCTCATGTTTTTCTGTCCATTCAAACTTCTTATTCTTTCTAAGAATATCGTAGAAGTCTTTACATTTCTCGGAGGATCTTGAGATGAATCGGTTGAGAGCGGCTATTCTTCTTGTGAGCCTTTGGACATCCTTTGTATTTGTAGGAGATTTTAAATTGAGGATAGCTTCAATCTGCTCGGGGCTTGCTTCAATTCCTCTCTTAGTCACCATATATCCCAGAAACTTTCTAGCCTTAAAACCAAAGTGGCATTTCGACGGATTCAGTTTCATGTTATATTGGTCGAGGATGTTGAATGCTCCCTCGAGGTCTCTAAGGTGATCCTCAGCTTTCTTTGATTTTACCACCATATCATCTATGTAGACCTCCATAGTCTTACCCAACTGATCCTTGAACATCATGTTGACTAATCTTTGGTATGTTGCCCCTGCATTTCTTAGTCCAAACGGCATTGCAGTATAACAGTATATGCCGGTAGGAGTCATGAATGCTGTATCCTCTTGATCAGATGGTTCCATCTGAATTTGTTGAAATCCAGAGGAAGCATCCATAAAGGTAAGCATTTCATGTCCTGCTGTTGCATCCACCATGGAATCTATATGTGGTAATGGGAAAGGATCCTTGGGGCATGCCTTGTTTAAATCAGTATAATCGACACACACCCTCCACTTTCCATTCTTTTTTGAAACAACGACCACATTAGCTAGCCATCGAGGATACTGAACCTCTCTGATCATACCGGCGATACGCGATGGAACCTTCCTTTTGGTCATCGCATATCGCGATGACACACGTTACTCGGAGAGTGCCACGTGACGGAAACGTGTCACCGTCTTAACCACCCTTTGCCACGTGTTGACACGTGGCCTGCCACATGTCGCGTTGTATGCCACGTGTCACCTCCGGGTGACACGTGTTGATGTGGCATCAAGGACCATTGCGTATCGCGATGGCCTCTTTGGCTATGCCCATCGCGTATCGCGATGGGTCAATAAATCAGGATTTTTATTTTTATTTTTATTTTTAAACCCCTTTAGTTTTACTAACTTGCCATTTTTGGATCGAACTTTTGGGGATGTTACATCCTCCCCACCTTGGAATGAATCTCGTCCACGAGATTCGTGGTGAGTGATTTCTTGCTTATCGATTTATCATCAGACTTTTTTCTAATCCGCCGCTTGGGTTTAACTTGAACTATTTGAATAGTTGCAATCTATGATTTGTTGTTAACTTATATCTTTGGATGACATATTCAGTCAATAGTTCAGAATATCATCAGTAATTGTAAATTGCTAAGCATAGTGGCCAGTTGTGTTTAACTATTTACCTTACCTTTTGTATTCTAAACATTTACTGATGTTAACAGGATTGCTTCTTGGATTCAGTCTATCGAATCCTTTTAACTTACTCAACTTGATACCTTTCAAGATATTTATATTTGAGTAATGATATTCCTTTACTTCTTGATCTTGACTGATTCCTTCCATTTATTTTTATCAATTATACTCTTGAACTTTCAATGTTCGGATAATTGATTTTTCTTGAGTAGACATATTCTTATGTCTTAATTCATTCATTTCATCCTTAGTTCATCTTTCTATAGATGATGAAGTATAAACTATCTGTTTTCATAGGTATTAGCGTTCTTATGTAAAGACACGATCTGTATGCTAATATTTTTCTTTATATACATTAGGGATTTAAATACCCTTATATGATTACAAGATTTCTCGTTTAAAACGAGATTACAAACACTTTACAAGAGCTAACTAAACTATTAGTTATTTCTAATGCCTTTAGATCTTTACTTTCGTTGGCATACTCTTGTCTACTTCTATTCTTGGTTGGATGCATCTTGTATGTTTAACATATTAGCCTTTCCTTTCTTAGCACCACTTCCAATAACGTTGTTTGTCTTATTCGGACATTCTGAACTGAAGTGTCCGTTTTCTCCACAGCTAAAACATACAACAGTTTTCCCTTTTCAATCGTCTTCTGAATGATCGAGTTTATTGCAAAAGTTGCATGTGATTAATGGAATATTTTTGGGAAAGTTTGTTGGTCTTAAACATTTCTCATGATGTCTCTTGCCACATCTTTGGTAGATTGGTCTTGTAGATTTAAAAGACCCTTCCTCCTTTTCTTTTCCTTTCTTTGTTTTCTTTTCCTCGATTTCTTCTCTCTTTTCTTTGTCATTCTTATCCTCTTCTTGATTTCTGATAAGACCATTCATAAGATAACCGGCTAATTCCATGGCTAAATCAGCGGTTTCAGGCAAATGAGATCTTACCATATCTCTAATTTCCCGAGGTAAACCCCAAATGTAGCGGGTTACTTTGTTGGATTCGGGTATTACCAAATGTGGTACTAATCTACAATACTCATGAAACTTAGTATTGTATTCTCTGAGATTAGTGTCTTCCACCTTGAGGTTCAAAAACTTAGTTTGAATAAGATCGAGTTCATGCATGGGAGAGAACTTTCGTAACACCAGTTCTCTGAATTCTTCCCACTTCAATTGGTACATAGTTTCTCTACCCTTAGACATGATCAGGGTATTCCACCACTCTAAAGCCTCACCTTTGAAGTATTTAGAGGAGTATTGAATCTTTTGAATTTCAGTACAATTGCTGATAATAACAATGGACTCGATTTCTTCAAGCCCTCGTACAGCTGATATGGCACCTTTATCACCATAGAATTCCTTTGGTCCAAATTCCTTGAAGTTCTTGAAACTACTGCCTTGAATTACTAATGTTTCTTGAATTTACGATTGAGTTTGCTCTCAGCGTTGGAGCTATGAACACTTTCTTCATGATGAGAATGTTTCTTATACGGATGAGTTCTCGATGATTTATTTGAATGTTCTATTTTCTTTTTGTGTGACCCTTCTTTCATTGCATCGACGAAAGGAGTCATTGCGTTATGAATCATTTCTTGTATTTGAACAAGATACTGTGCAGGAATCTCATGTTCATGTTTTGACATGTCTTTGTTGCTTCTATGAGTTGAAGCTTCATCATTATTCTCTGGATTGTTTGGGTTCGACATTCTGTGAACAGAATAAATTTTAGTATGAATGAAATTCTTACTTATATGTAAACGATAAAATGTTTGTTACAGGAGTGTGACATTCTAATTGATTTGTTTATAGAATGTTTAAATAAGTCTGTTGCATTTCGAGTATATTTCTTTCTAATCTTTCTTGAGATTGTTCATCTCGTAATGACACAATCTAATTAATTATTCTTTGCTTTGAAATAATCGTTTGAAACGATAATTATATTATTTCCAAGTATTTTAATGACGAAAGTCGCCGGGGTTCTTGAGAGGCATCGATATCTTCTCGTTGCGTATTCTTGAAATAGTTAGTACATACCTTGTGTACAAATAGACCTCAAGAATTTCTATAATTCTTATTTCTAGGTCATGTTCCATTTAATCCTTGCTAGTTATTTCACGTAGTGTCGTTTTGAGTTTAGTCATCTTTTAGACCTTGTCCACCTGAACCTTTCCTTTATTTGTTAGCTATTACTCTCTTACTTCCAGATGTACTTGGAAGAATTATCTTGAGAGTTTGTGTAATCTTTCTTGACATAATTTTCTTTAAAAGATACATTACTAATTTCGAGGAAATTTAAATACATCTTTTATTTATGTTATTACAAGATTACAAGGTATTTATTATACTTGCATTGTTGAATAATATTTCTGTCCTTGAGGATTTTCTTCTGGATAAGTCATTACTTCCTTTTCTTTTGACACCATTGGTTTCTTGGATCTACTTGATACGCCTCCATACGTATTCTGATTTGGAATAATCCGAGCTAGCGGAATGTTAGAATCAAACGAATCTGAATCTTCATCCACTGCTGTTTGATATGAGCTCTCATCACTAGATATAGGAATTAGGAGAAAAGATGTTCCCATATAGCCTTTCCCTTTACCGGGTCGAAGCTGAATGGATTCTTCGCTAGATTGACGATCACACATCTGTATGAGGTTATATTTGGGGATAGGAGCGCGTTTTCCTATCTTATCCGTACTTGTTATATTTTATTCTTATTTAAATTTTTAATCATTTAACGATTATTTTAATATCCTTAATTGAATACTAATGATTATCATTAAACTTATTTCTGATCGAAGCCTAGGTATGATTAAATACCTAATTCGCTAAGATTGATGGCTCTGATACCAACCTGTCACACCCGCACTTAGGGCCTAGACGTGTGACCAATAGTTGGTACCTGTTTTGAAATTTTATCAGAGTTTTAGCGGAAGTCTTTAGTTTATAATAAAATATTAATTTATGTTTTGAAACATTAGTTTATTTGTAAAATATAACAAAATATTTAATTTAATATAAAGCTTCTTGAATAATAAATATTCAAGAGTTTAATTTTCAAACCTTTGTTTTATTTATAAAACTTTGTTTAAATATTGTTTGCAATATTTTAATAATTTAAAATATTGAGCCATCTCTACCTTGCGAGCATCTATCTCCATGAGTTGGCTATAATTTCATGCTACCTGTGCTAACTTTATTTCCTGTAATATTTGGGGGGGGGGGAATACGTCAGCGATATGCTGGTGAATCGTTGACTCTAAAAATATTTTATAAATCTTTCTTTGACTGACAAGATAGTTTTCATGAAACAATCTCAGCAGAAACATCTATTATTTCTGGGATTGTACCACTGCCATACACACACAATTACGGTTCTCCGGGAGTTGACACCCATTGGAGAACTTTTACTATGACCTCTAGTCTGCGGCCACGTAGCCTTAACTGATAGACTAGATTGATTATGTTTGGATCCAGACACATGTGTACTCGGTCTGAGTTGTTTTTATTTATATCTTGTATTTTAATAGGGAACACGTAATACCATAAATCTTTAATTGACTGTCTTTGTTTAAGATAAACAACCCGTTTATCTTGACTGAAAAAGTTTTAACGTATTCACCTGTGATTGTCTGTTCTGAATGTTGTGGTGATCTAGTTTGAAAACCTTTGTGAATGAATGAATGAATGATTGATTGACTGATTGTATGATTATATGATTGACCTATAATAAAATAGGTTTATGTAAATACCCGGATCGTCTCTTAATCCGGCTACAGGCCTTTAGTCTGGTTTTGACAGCTTAAACCTTGATTGATCTTTTGTTTGAATAAAATATGTTTGATATGAATTCCTTCTCTTTATTTGCTAACCATGTGCTACGTTTCTTCTTCAAGAAGACATGTCTATGATATGTTTCTTCTTTAAGAAGAAACGTCATTTATCTATAACCTTTGTTTGTTAAGTCTTATGTTTCTTAAAAATAAAGAAACACTATTTTAACTATAACCTTAAGTTTCTCAATCATGAAGAAACTATAAATTTACTTTAATCTTTGTTTAGACCATTTTGTATTTCTTAATTATAAAGAAATTTTATTTAGTTGTTATACTTTGATCAAGGTCTAGGCTATACCCCCGACTATGGTCTAAGCCTTTGGAATAATAATATTTTATTGGGGCAGAACCCATACATTGCATAGGTTATTATTTTCTAGATTCTCGAGCAGCACTTCGACGCTTGCACGTACTTTGAGAATCTTGATCAACAACTCCTCAGCACGCAAATCAAGGCAACGTTCGGGAGTCGCCGGGTCGTGCACGTACTTCGAGGCAGAATGTTGGGTCGTCTCGGGTCGACATGGTTTACGAGGTCGTTCCGCGTTTCGAGGCACGCAAAATGAGGTGTGCCGGTCGTCGGGATTGTCGTTAGGAACTTCGAGGTGTCGTCGGTATATGGTGCGGATTACGAGGTTATAGTTTTCGGGTCGATGGCATGGAAATCGAGGTAGAGAGAGAAAGTTTCTAGAGAGAGAGTGGGGTGGTGTGATGGAAATGAGCCATGGGACGTCCTATTTATAGCTGAAATTTGGTCACATCGCGATACGCGATGGAACCTTCCTTTTGGTCATCGCGTATCGCGATGACACACGTTACTCGGAGAGTGCCACGTGTCGCCACGTGGCGGACACGTGTCACCGTCTTAACCACCCTTTGCCACTTGTTGACACGTGGCCTGCCACGTGTCACCTCCGGGTGACACGTGTTGATGTGTCATCAAGGACCATCGCGTATTGCGATGGCCTCTTTGGCTACGCGATGGGTCAATAAATTAGGATTTTTATTTTTATTTTTATTTTTATTTTTAAACCCCTTTAGTTTTACTAACTTGCCATTTTGGGATCGAACTTTTGGGGATGTTATACACAGCCTACCTAAAATAACATTGCAACAGGAAAGGTTATCTATAACACAAAATTTCTGGTATGAATTTAACCCTTCGATATAAATTGGAAGGTTGATGTCCCCCCAGTGTCTTTTTGGTTTCGCCACTGAAACCAACTAGCACCGATGTTCTAGGGATGATTTCTGAATCCGGGATGTTCATTTTCTTAAGGACATCATGTTGTATAATGTTGACCGAGCTGCCGCCGTCTACTAGGATCATGCGTACATAATGGTTAGAGATAAATAAAGTAATAATCAAACCGTTATGATGAGGATCCTGAATGTTCATTTTGTCTTCCTCATCGAAGAAGATTCTCTTGTCTGTTGTTAGGGTGGTTGACACTATTGGTTGATCTCCGTTATCCATCTTTATCTCTTTAGCAAGTCTTTTTGCTGCAGAGAAAGAAGTTCCACATATGTCTGAACCTCCTGAAATGAAATTGACCGTTCGCACATCCAGCTTGTCCTGGTGAGGATCCTGGATCCTTGAATTGAAGAAGATTCTCTGATCAGTCATTCGAGTAGTGGAGATGAGCGGTCTTCTCTCGTCGTTCAGTTCGAATTCTACTACGGGATCTTCTCTTATGGCACAAGAATATTGAAATAATTCGTAGTCTCTGGAGACAAAGTTGATCACATGAGCATCTGGTGGTGGCGGTGTTGCTTTCTATGGAAGGTCTTCGAAATCTTGGATCTTGGATTTCTTCCTTCCCAAGAGTTCTTTAAAGTGACCCTTGCTCAGGAGGTAACCAATTTCCCTCCTTAAGCCAATGCATTCGTCTGTTGCGTGGCCAAAATCTTCATGGAAAGCGCACCACTTAGACTTGTCCTTGAAGCCGACAACCTTCTCATTTTTTCTGGGCCACCTTGCTTTTTCTCCCAGATCCTTCATGGCACAGATCAAGCCATGAGTATCCACAGAGAAACAATAATCGGAGATGCAAGGATAGTCTTCATCGTCATCTCCTTCTTCAACTGCCCGCACGTTGTGATTATTGGGCTTGGCGAACGGCTTTGAATTGTTGTTTCTATTCCAGGATCCTTTATTCTTCTCGGGAGTTTCTTGTTTCGTTTGTCCTCCAAGACGATCCTGGATCCTTTTGTCTTCTTCCAATCGGATGTATCTTAACGCCCTGTTTCTGACTTCGTCTAATGTCCTGCAAGGAGTCATCACTAAATCATCATAAAAGGGGGAGCTCTTCTGAATTCCCATCTTGAATGCTTCAACAGAAGTAGTCATGTCAAGATTTAGGATTTCTAGAGCTTCCTTGCGAAATCTGGTGATGAAGTCCCTAAGGGATTCATCACTAGGTTGGACAACAAGATATAAATCACTGGTTAACCTCTCAAATTTCCGACTACAGGAAAATTGAGTGTTAAACAAGTTAACTAAGTGAGAGAAAGAAGTAATTGAAAAGGGAGGAAGACTTAGCAGCCATTTTAGAGCGGCTCCCGTTAGTGTGGATCCAAAGCCCTTGCATAGGAAAGCTTCTTTGAGTCTCTCCGAAATAGGATTGATCTCCATCCTTTCTCTATATTGTGCTACATGTTTTTCAGGATCAGTGGTCCCGTCGTAAGTCTTCATATTCGGAGTCTGGAACCGCTTCGGGATTTCAGCATCACAGATAGGCGGAGCGAATCTGGATACTCTGTGACTTCCCTCAGGTATCTCGGGAATTGGTCTTATGACCCCGGGAACACTGGATATCATATCTTTGAGTTTCTGCAGCTCCTTGGCCATAGCTTGGTTGATACCTGCATCCTGCATGGAACCACGGTTAGCATTTAAGGATAAAGGATCGTACAAGTTACCTCTTTGATGAGTGAAGGTTAGCATCTCGGATGAGTAGATGGGATAGGAGGAGTCTGCGAAAAGAGTTGGTCCTCCAGAGGCTATAGTCTGCATGGTGATTATGTCTCCTTCATGGACTTCGGAGGATCGTTGATGTTGGACGCCCGAGGATCCTTGATTCGGAAAGAAGGATCCTTGATTCGGGATGAAGGATCCTTGAGGTTGGGTACCATAGGATCCTTGTGGAAGGATGACTGATCCTTGCTGATAATATAAGGATCCTTGATTCTGCTGACCTATGGATCCCTGTTGAAGGATAGATGATCCTGGCTGAAATAGCGAGGATCCTTGAGTCTGTTGACCCATGGACCCTTGTTGAAGGATAGATGATCCTGGCTAAATTAGCGAGGATCCTCGAGTCTGTTGACCCATGGACCCCTGTTGAAGGATGGATGATCCTGGCTGAAATAGCGATGATCCTTGAGTCTGTTGACCCATGGACCCCTGTTGAAGGATAGATGATCCTGGCTGAATTAGCGAGGATCCTCGAGTCTGTTGACCCATAGACCCATGTTGAAGGATGGATGATCCTGGCTGAAATAGCGAGGATCCTTGAGTCTGTTGACCCATGGACCCCTGTTGAAGGATGGATGATCCATGAGAGAACTGAGCCATGGATTCTGGACTGGTGAAATCCAGCATCCTTGGCATCAGGGGGTGAGATCCTCTGCTGGCCTCTTGTTCTTCTTGAGATCCTCTATATCACGGAGGATCCTCTGATTAGTCTTGTTCTGCTGCTCCATTATGCTTTAACCTGCGAAAACATAGATGAAACATCACTGTTAGTATTAACCACCGGGGTAGCAGCAGCGGTCATTGAGCTCTGGAAGACTGGTAGTTGTGTCTTGCTCCCAGCAGCAGCGCCGTTGCGTTCCCGTGATTGGCGTAGGAATCGGTGGCAAAGTCCTCGATGAGAGAGGAGCCGTGGCCGACATGGTTGATGAAGCAGAGGTTGATTGAGAGGCCATTGATAGTGATATGGGTATGAAAAATTTGAGAATGATAAGAATAATATGGATTACAGCACCAATTTCCCCACGGTGGGCGCCAAATTGTTTTGGATAAAAATCTGTTAAGGATCAAGTATCCAAATCTGTTAAGTGAGATAAGGTGCTAACTTGATAATGACAAGTGTGTAATCGGAATATTAGTGAACAAAAAGGTTTGATCACGAGGGAAAAATCCCTTAACCAAGATAGTCTTACTTCAGTCAAAACTTATCAAGGTAATCTTTGGTAAAATAACTACGGTCAAGGATTAATAAGATAATCTTTGGTCGGATTACTTTAGTCAATGATCAACAAGGTAACCTTTGGTCGAGGAGTATGTGATTATCGTGATCTCCGGCACAAAAAACCCCCGGACGGTGAAAACTATCATCGTCGATTATATTAATAAACAAAAGGTGTTTACAAATGTGGTGGAGTGTATGATCGAGATTACAAAGTATGCTAATGTAAAGAGAATGCTTGTTTCAGCTCTAGTGTGTGCAGTATTACATGTGTTATTTCTACTCGGTCATAGCTCGTTTAAATAAGATAATAACATTAACAATATCTCCTAATTAACCGGAAGTCCTCCACTTAGCCGCTCCACGATCTTTTACCACGTGCTAATAGTCATTCAGCAGCGACATAAGCGGTAGACCAAGTCTAAATACCGTTGTTGTTATTAAACATCAATCTTCTAGAGAATTCGTCCATAATCAGCTGTGTTGAAGTAGTATCCTGGATCCATGCTCCAGCTAGAAGTTGCTATATGAAGATAGTTGATACAAACCTGTCTAACACATCACCATACTAAACGCAATCATTAGTAAACAAATAATACCGAGGATCGTCGGTCCTTTATATCCTGATACATATTTCAAGAATAATCTATCCATAAGACAGTTAAGGATAAAGGATCCTCGGTATAAAATTCATGGCCTAACACTTATGAAAGGAAACACTAAATTTTAGTCTCCATTGCGGCGCAGCTTTGTTGCATGTTTTTCTTCCACTTTATTTCTCTTCTCAATTTATCATTCAAATAATTATAATTATTATATAAAGGGTAATATGTTGTGTTCAGTCTGTATAACCCAGTTTAAATTAAGAAATATAAGAATCACATATGTTAGCATTCAGGGCCGTCTTTGAGGCATGGTAGGGTAGTTGACGGCCACAGGCCCGACATCCCACTAGGCCCGAAATTTTTTTTTTTCAAAAAAAATTATTTGTATTTTTATAAAAAAAATATGTATAATCAATGTTTTAACACAATTACATAACTACTAGCTTGGTCTAGTGGTAAAGGGCTATGACATCTAACCACAAGGTTGTGAGTTCTAATCTTACTTAAGACAATTTTAAGATTATTTTTATATAAAAGTTTTTTACATAACTCAAATCATAATCAAATAAGCCAATTTAAAATTAAATTGTTTAAATCAAACAAAATATTTCTTTTATTTAAGAGCCAAAAAAAATTTCGCCTATGGCTCAAAATTTTTTTCGCCTTCTCAGAGCCGACCTTGCTAGCATTTGTATATACTATATACATTGTAATATATAACATGTAATGTTTCTTTTGGTTTGTTTATGTGTCTGAAGCTATTTCAAGTATCCAGTTGTAATAAATACAAAATAGATACTAAAGTTGCGTAATTGAATAAACCACATGTATGAAAACGACACTTAGCTCTTACCATAAATATATAATTGCATGTAGTGAGAAAGGAAAACGTTAACAATAAAATATCCTTTTATATATAACACTAGTTTTTACCCCCGTATTACAGAGTTGTTTTATATTAGTTGATTTAATATTTATTTATTTTTTGAATTTTTATTTTATTTATTATGTGAAAGTTAATAATATACTTATGGTTTGATGATAAATTGTTTCACAAATAAATGAGATGTTTTAACCTGGTTTAATAACTATATGAGTTTGATGAGACCCAAGACCCGCTTATTTTTTTTTACTATAAAAGTGGTTTTTTTAATTATAAATAATATGTATCTTTTTTTTAAATAAATCAGATATTAATTTTTAGTATATCCCTACTTTATAGGTTTTTTTATATCAAATATTTGGTGAGATTAGTTTTTAATTTAATGAGATGTTATAACCCGTTTAAGAAATATATGGGTTTGATGCGACCCAAACCCGTGAATTCGGGTCAAATGTATGAGAAGCCTCTATTTAAAATTCAAGCAAATCTGATTACTCTAAAAAAAGGGGAGCGACCACATCACGACACGTAAGATTTTTATGTTTTCGTTTATATATATTATAGATATAAAACAATGAGTGATGCTCATTTCAGAATCAATCATTTTAAAAACTTCTTTGAATGTTTTATACAAGACTCATATGTAATCTGATCGTCTCTCTATGCAACTATTATGCAATTTTTAGAGTTCTCAGCATATAGTTGTGATTGAAATGATCGTACCACTCAAAACAATTTCTTTAAGTTTACATTTGGCTCTTGCATTTTTCTAATTTAACTTGGTTTTATATTAATTGTTTTTGTAACGCCATAACCCGTCTATACGTACAATTTTAAGAGTAGGTGGATTTATATTTTGCTGACATTAATATAAACTATTGATACTTAGATTGTTTATTGTGAAAAATGATTTTTGTCATAGTTGATCTATTCTGTTATGATTAATGTTGTTACATAGTTGTCACTAGTTCATGTATAACTTAATATGATTTTAATAGGTAAATTTTCAGTGTTATTTAAACGTCAATCAACAATAACGTCTTTTTCTTTTAATATAAGTAATGAATAGGCCTCAACTCATGACATAACTTTCTTTAGGCATACCCCATCTTCATCAATGGATAAGAGTGATCTTAGAACTATACACTACTTTATATATAACTAGGCTAAATGCCCGTGTGACACACAGGCCCGATAAAAGGTCTCATCAACTATATGTTAACCTTTTTTATAACATGGATAATAAACCTATTCTAAGGTGTTTGAAGACATGAAAGTAAGTGTCATGTTTAGAAAATCAAGTTTTTAACTATTTTGTTGCAAAGTCAAATCTTTATTGTTTGAATAATGAAATCTTAGAAACTATTTTAAAAAGTTAACCAAATGAAATATGAAAACATAAATGTTATTTTCTAGTTTTAAAAAGTAGTTTGGATCCGAGTTTTGTAATACATATTAAAAAAATTATTGTTTTGTGTTGCTAGAGAACACTAAATGAGGGTGAAAAAAAAAGATGTGGCTTGTAATTATACGGTATGAAATTCTTTTAAATTGTTTTACTTTTTGTTATGTGTAACCATAGCTAACTATTTTAGCTATGTATAAAATCCCTTTAACTAATGTATGTGTTTTTAGTAAAAGTGTATGAAAACATGCATAACTTTAAACCAAGTATATGTAAAGCCTTTTATAACATGGATAATAAACCTATTTTAAGGTATTTGAAGACATCAAAGTACGTGTCATGTCTAGAGAATAAAGTTTAGAACTATTTTGTTGTAAATCAAATCTTTTATTGTTTGAATAATGAAATCTTATCAATTGTT
Source organism: Bidens hawaiensis (assembly GCF_021521415.1). Classification (NCBI taxonomy): domain Eukaryota; kingdom Viridiplantae; phylum Streptophyta; class Magnoliopsida; order Asterales; family Asteraceae; genus Bidens; species Bidens hawaiensis. Next base: position 431,496 of record NW_027491058.1, on the reverse strand, counting down.
TTGAATTTTGTTATGTGTTATCAAATATAGCTATTTTAGTTATGTATCAAATCCCATGAAGTGATGTCTTTCTTGGAATTCGTCCAGATGTGTGATTTTAGAAAAACTTTTGGAAAGAATGAGTAGTTCTCATCAACTATATGTCAATCATTTTTATAACATGGATAATAAACCTATTCTAAGGTGTGTGAAGACATCAAAGTAAGTGTCATGTTTAGAGAATCAAGTTTTTAACTATTTTGTTGTAAAATCAAATCTTTATTGTTTGAATAAAAATCTTATACACTATTTTAAAAAAAGTTAACAATATGAAAATATGAAAACATAAATGTTATTTTCTAGTTTTAAAAAGTAGTTGGAATCCGAGTTTTGTAATACATATTAAAAAATTATTGTTTTGTATTGCTAAAGAACACTAAATGAGGGTGAAAAAAAAAGATATATCTTGTAAATATACGATATGAAATTCTTCTAATTGTTTGACGTTTTGTTATGTGTAACCATATATAACTATTTTAGATATGTATAAAATCTCATTAACTAATGTATGTGTTTTTAGTAAAAGTGTATGAAAACATGCATAACTTTAAACCAACTATATGTAAAGTCTTTTATAACATGGATAATAAACCTATTCTAAGGTATTTGAAGACATCAAAGTACGTGTCATGTCTAGAGAATAAAGTTTATAACTATTTTGTTGTAAATCAAATCTTTTATTGTTTGAATAATGAAATCTTATCAATTGTTTTGAATTTTGTTATGTGTTACCAAATCTAGCTATTTTAGGTATCTATCCAATCCCATGAAGTGATGTCTTTCTTGGAATTCGTCCAGATGTGTAATTTTAGAAAAACTTTTTGAAAGAATGAGTAGGTCTCAACAACTATATGTCAACCCTTTTTATAACATGGATAATAAACCTATTCTAAGGTGTGTGAAGACATCAAAGTAAGTGTCATGTTTAGAAAATCAAGTTTTTAACTATTTTTTTGTAAAATCAAATCTTTATTGTTTGAATAATGAAATCTTATCAATTGTTTTGAATTTTGTTATGTGTTACCAAATATAACTATTTTAAGTATGTATTCAATCCCATGAAGTTATGTCTTTCTTGGAATTCGTCCAGATGTGTGACTTTAGAAAATGTTTTTGAAAGCATGAATATATCTCATCAACTATATGTCAACCATTTTTATAACATGGATAATAAACATATTCTAAGGTGTTTGAAAACATCAAAGTAAGTGTCATGTTTAGAGAATGAAGTTTTTAACTATTTTGTTGTAAATCAAATCTTTATTGTTTGAATAATGAAATCTTAGAAACAATTTTTAAAAGTTAACCATATGAAATATGAAAACATAAATGTTTTTTATTCATTATAAACAGTAGTTGGGATCTGAGTTTTGTAATACATATTAAAAATATTATTGTTTTGTCTTCCTAGAGAACATTAAATGAGGGTGAAAAAAAATATATGTCTTGTAAATATACGGTATGAAATTCTTCTAAATTGTTTGACTTTTTGTTATGTGTAATCATATGTAACTATTTTAGCTATGTATCAATTCTCATTAGCTAATGTATGTGTTTTTAGTAAAAGTGTATGAAAACATGCATAAGTTTAAACCAACTATATATAAAGCCTTTTATAAGATGGATAATAAACCTATTCTAAGATATTTGAAGACATCAAAGTAAGTCTCATGTTAGAGAATAAAGTTTTTAACTATTTTGGTGTAAAGTCGTAATCTACTATTTGACTATGTATATATCTCAATAAACTATTTGACCACAAGCATTTGTAACATGCATTTAAATGTTCTAAAAAGTATCATGTATAAAGAGTTTAAAAAGTATTTGATGTACACACACACACACACACACACACACATATATATATATATATTTGGAAGTTGTATATAGAAGATTTGATACCTTGAGTATACATCATGTCCAAGTGCCTACAAACACAATTATTTAGATGTTTAATATGAGATTTGCAATTATAATAATTCAAACAAGTTATAGGATTACCATCATACCGGTATAGCAGTCGTTGTTGTTTCGTGATTGTTGACCATGAAGTAAAGCTTGTTGATCATGAAGTCGGTCGTTTGCATTTGAAGAAAAGATATTAAATTATTAAAAATGTTACATTTTAATAAAAATAGTGTAATCAGTTAAAAAGGAAATTAATAATCTTATCGCTTTCGTTAAGGGCGAGTATTTGAAAGACTATTGACAACACATATCTGGTAATAAATATAAATTTGATTATATTAGTATTTTGAGATTTTTAGATTTTGATCTGCAAAAAAAAACATAATTAAAAGATGTTATACCTTATTGACCATTTGCTCATCATCCATAGTTAGTGGTAATCCAGGTCGGACAATAAGTTCAGTTAAAACTCCCTCGTTTGCGTTTGTCACATATCATTTGTCAAAATGTATGAAATTAATAAAAACTTAAACATGTTGATACAAAAAAGTCTAATCAGTTAAAATAAAATAAGATTAGATTTTTTGAAAAGTCGTACCTTTAAATGAACGGTTAATTGTGACGAAATGCAACAGAATGTGTTAGTAATTGTGTAGCATAGCGCTTGTATCGCTGAAATAAAAACAGATTTGAATGAATTAACCACAGATTTATTAAAGATCCAAACCTGAAGAATAAACGGAAGACTTTTGGATCATAGTCATATTTGTAATTGCTTCAAATCCACAAATGAAAATTGTCCAAATTCTAACCTAAAAGTAAACAAAATAACATAATCTAATAATTTCAAATAAATTGAATTAAAACACATAAAGATCCAACCTGAAGAAGAAACTGTAGATCTGTTGAACCTAGTCAGATCTTTACTTGCTTCGAATGCACATTAACCTTAAAAAATAAAAATCGTCATGAAATAACACCAAATGAAGTAAATTCAAAGGAAAATATATTCATACCTGAAGATTGACAGACAGATCTTTGGTTGATTTGACTCACAACCTGATTATTGTGAGTAGGAGAACCATCAACCGGATCAGAAGATTAAGAGAAAGCACATATAAATCTTTGAGAAGAATCCAGATTATTAGACTAAGAGAAATCCAGATTTGAGAATAATAAGAAGAGAATGCTTTGGAGAAAAAGAGAGAAAAGAAGAAGAAAAGAGGCAGAGTAAAAGAAAGAGGCGGATGTATGTGATGATATGTTTGTAGGGTTTCTCCAATGAACCGATTTTTTGTAATAATAAACCGGTTTTTTTAAGGTGCATTGTAAGGTTGACACATCAGCATGGTTGTTTGTATGAGTGACACATCAGCACTTTGAATGTGAGGGGGACAAGTGTCCAAATTGTTCTTCCTTTATTATATAGGAAGATTGCTTCATAACAATAGTTGCGCTCAATAATAACATAACTCCTATCTTTTATTAGTTTAGTGAAATGAACACTTTTTTTTATTTCACTATCTTGAACCTTGATACACATTTGATACATATATGATTGAACTATACAGATAAAATGAAGTGACCAAAAAAGGTGTTCAACATAAAACAACCTACATTTTAATTTTTTTTATAAGTTATTGATCCTCAAATTTTGTTATTTTGATTGTAGATAAACTTGTGAATTGCCCATTTAATCAATTCACATTAATATATAATTTTATAAGATTTAGCAATAGCTATGAGCTTTAAATTTTCATAAAACTATCATAATCAGTTGTATCATATAAATTTTCGTAACAAATAATTTTTACTATATTTTCCCTATGAAAGAAAATTTCCCTATCAAACTATCAAAATCCTCTTTAAAAAAAGACAGAATTACAAATTTTGTCCTTTAAAAAAAGCCAAAAACCGGTTCGTGTCCTTTTCTAAGTTTCCTTGCAGGCGGTGTACTTTAAACTTTTTTTTCCTACAACTTTTGTCCTTTACGCTAACTGGGTTAGAAAAAGTCAGTTAAATGCCCTCACGTGAGACGCATGTGAGGGCATTTTTGTCTTTTCGCCTGTACCTGCAAAAAGTTTATCATCTTCTTTTTGGCCACCTGAACCATCTCCTCCGAAATTCCGGCCACCTGAACCACCACCTCCGAAATTCCGGCCACCTGAATCATGTGCAGACATCACTGTAGAATGAGAAAATGATATCGGTATTTCTTCACATAATTAAAACAATAAAAACAGAAAATAAATCATTAACCGAAAGCGTACTTATAACAGGAATGTTTTTGCAGACTTGATGCTCCATGATCAAGGTGAGAAGGGCAAAACCGGAAATCGATGGCAACTCGACTTCGGTCAATATAAGGTCAATGTTATGTGATCTTCCTTTTAACACCTCCCATGCCTTTAACCCTCAGAAACAGCAGCAACTACTTCCAATCAAATGATAAACACTAATTAGCCCAGATTCAAATCTTGATTATTAATTCCCCCTAAATCAACTAAAAATATCAAAACTTGGTGATGAAGATTTCTCAGCAAGCCTTGATTACAAAAACCCACCAACAATTTCTTAAATTAAACACTAATTAACCTTCAATTAGTTGATAACTCATCCACCACCACCAAACCCACCATCAACTCGCCGGAGCTTCCATCACAACTTGCCGGAGCTTCCATTTTCTCACAATCAGAGCATAATAATAACTCAATCCACCCACAAACCCACCAACACAATGGTCAACAACAAACGCAAACCCCGGCGACAATCCAAACGCGTTTTAACATCAAATTAAAGGACCGTAACACCTATCTTCATTAACGGTAGGCCATATCTTGTCGTCTAAACCCACTCCTAACCTCTGATTACTCTAAAACTCCCTCTGGATATCGTGATTCTTAACCTAAGAACCGTTTTCCGGCGAGTCCGTTCGCCGTCATCCCAACACATTTTCAGGTAATTTGTATATGATTTTTGATCGTCATTAACCAATAATCAAAACCCCTAAGTCAATTTCAACGAACAAGGAACCGATTTGTGGAATTCATTTTCGTCGGGGTTTGCGTTTGTTGTTGACCATTGTGTTGGTGGGTTTGTGGGTGGATTGAGTTATTATTATGCTCTGATTGTGAGAAAATGGAAGCTCCGGCGAGTTGTGATGGAAGCTCCGGCGAGTTGACGGAATTGGAAGCTCCGGATTGAGTTATTATTATGATCCGGTGATGGAATTGGGGTTTTTGGTTTGGTCTGGAAGATGTAATTGGGTTTGGGAGGGGAGGTTGGTGGGTTTGGTGGTGGTTGCTGGAGGTTGAATGGTGGGGTGAAGGTTGCTGGAGGTTGTCTGTGGCTTCTGCAGAAACGGTGTCAAATAGAAACGGTGTACTGCAAATGGGTTGTTGGTGGGTTTGGTGGTGGTTGCAAAATGAAGAAGAAGAAGATGATAAACTTTTTGCAGGTACAGGCGAAAAGACAAAAATGCCCTCACATGCGTCTCACGTGAGGGCATTTAACTGACTTTTTCTAACCCAGTTAGCGTAAAGGACAAAAGTTGTAGGAAAAAAAAGTTTAAAGTACACCGCCTGCAAGGAAACTTAGAAAAGGACACGAACCGGTTTTTGGCTTTTTTTAAAGGACAAAATTTGTAATCCTGTCTTAAAAAAAAATAGATTCAATGCATTATAATTTAGTCACAACAACTATTCATTCTAGATCCAAAGACAAACGTTCTATCATCACACTTTAGTCTTTTCAAATGTCGTGAAATTATATGTACGTCCAATAATTAAGTATAAAACATCAAGGGGAGTAAATTAATAATTAAATTGTCAGTGTCACAGGAAGTGAGTTAAATGTGAATTTGTTTTGTTTTATCCGGTCATCCATGTATGGCCGGAAAATGAATATGTCAGAGAAATTGTTACTGCCGGCTACTCTAAAGCCGTGTGCCAGTTAACGGTGGACCAATTCTGCCGTTAGAAAACGTGGTCCCACCTAGTGGCGTCAACTTGATGACGTACGGTAGAAAATTAGGGCCACCTCACAACTGCCGTTATGTACAGTCCACCAAATGCATGGCTTCGTTTACCTTACAAGTTACCATTTACCCTTGTTTAGTTCAAAGAATGAAATTAAGAGAATGGTTATCAAAAATAAAAATGTTTTACTTTTGAATGATTATTCTATATTTACCGGCAGTGTTGTAAAAATTGATCAAGGCGTCTGAGTACTTGATGAGTAATCTTCGAGTACTCCACGTCACGGCCAAGTAACTTAGCGAGTAATCCTTGAGTAATCTCCACGACTAGCAACTTCTTATTTAATCGACCTAGCAGCACCTAGCGAATTATGCAGTCATACTTACGGGTAATGCACACACCAACCAGAGACTCTAATATGTATTGTACGTACTGATCTAAAATTATAGTATGAAAACAAAACTATGCATCTTTGTATACAACGATTAAATTTTATTTATACAAAAATAACGTACATATATTTAAACTTTGATATAAAATACGTTATGTTTAATACATAAGACCATCTTCAATAAGGCTTTTTACAGGTGAGAATCGGGCTCTAGGGTCTAATTGACCTTAGGTTACTAACTTATTGTAATTCTAGTATTTCAGTGAAATATGTCTGGGCCTATTTGGTTAAAACTCGATGGAAAACCGAAAAGCCCGAGACAAATTCGACTAGGATTTAGAAAAAAAAAAAACTAATAAAGCTTACGTGTGAATCAGATTGTGGGAAATCTTGTTCGCTTATGTTACTGTTTTAAATTTGAACAAATTGTTGAGTTGTTTGATTCTGGTTAATGTATGTAATGTGGAATATTTAATTCCATACTGATACTGTGAATTATTTGTGTATATTTCTATTTGATTTTCTTTGAACATGTTATTTTTAAGAAACTTTAATGTATGCATATGATTCCAAAACTATGCACACAACTCAACGGAGAAGCCCAACTCTTCTTTTCCTATGGGTTTCACATCTTACTTAATATGTAAATTATGTTTGTATGACTTAATGACGGTCATGGTTGTCTAGTAGTGTAGTATCAAATGCACGTCTCGAGTTTTCCTTTGAGCATTTTTAATGGGTTCTTCATACCCATCTTCATTTCTAAAATTTAAAAAAAAAATCTAAATAATCACTCCAACCCATTCCCTATCTTCAAACTCCAGATCTAAATTTTATTGAAATGATATAGGAAACCTTCAAATTTAAAGTTTAAAGTGTTGGCACAATACTCCATTTCCAACTGTCTTTCTATAACTATAAATTAGAAATCAATTTATATTGAAAATGATAATAAGACAAAATGGCTAGGATTATTAAGATTATAAATGAAAGAAAGAGAAAAAAAGAATATACAGATGGTAATGGAGAATGGGTTGTGGAAGGTTATTAAAAAATGATGTATAAATTAAAAAAAAATATGTTTTTTAGTTAAATTTTAAAGATGAAGATAGAAAACCCATTGAAAATGCTCTTAAGCTTGTCTTTTTCAGTTTGCATTTTTCGTTTGATTTTTCATTTTCATTTTTTTTTTAAAAATGATGTATAAATTAAAAAAAAAATATGTTTGATTTTTCATTTTCATTTTTTTTTATTTTGTTTTAGTTATTCTTCTTTAAATGCTTAATGAAATTGTAAAATTAATTTTAACTTTAATTTCTTAAAAATGTTAACTTTTGGTATTTGGACATTAGATGATTTTTTAATGGGGTTTAGTTCGAGTATCGTCATGAACCTAGCTAATACTAAACAAATTTGTGCCAACTACCAACTCAATATATGTCGTTTTAAATATGTTTTTGTGTCATAGGTTATGCGAGTTCCAAAACTATTTTGAGTATTTATTAATTTATTTATTTGGTTTACTAGTTGTTACCGTAAATAATCTAACTGATACCATCGTGTTTCCTCAATGCAACATTTTTGTTACCTAGTTACTTGTTTAATCGGAATAAGGACAGGTGTTTAGCGACTTTAGTCAAGTCGGATGATGGAATCTGCCGGAGTCACCGTACTACGAAAAGGACATAAAACTATTCAGTTTTAATGTGACGATATAAAATGCTAACCTCCATTTATTAATGTTTTCCACTTTTCCTTCTTGTTTTTTTTCCCTTCTCTTCTCTAGTTCTCTCTTTGTAATATTTTTTTTTATTATTTCTATAGTTGATATTATGAGAACATGTTGCAAAATGCAAAAACCATAACATGTTGCAAGTTTGCAACATATGTAACTAAGACGGATAAAAATGCGCCAGGTAACTATTCAAAGTTTTTAAGACTAAAATGAGTTCGTATTAAAATAAATTCTTACCAAAATAGTCTCATAAATATGTAAACTTTGCTAAGTTAAAACTTATAAAAAAATTTACAATACTAATAAAAGAAAATGTTGAAGTTTATGTGTCAAGCCTACATTTCTTTTAATTTCTAATCTCTCATCTCATTCATTTTAACTATTCATTGGTCATGGGTCAAAACCATTATGTCAATTGGGTTATAACATAGTGTGGATTTTATTCATTATTGAATCAAGTTTCATTTTCATACTTGAGGTTTGACCAATTACACAACTTTAATATATATATATTTTTTTAAATTTCTTGACGTTTTCATTAAAACCATGCTATTTTAGTACTTTTTGTTAATCACCCGTTTGTTTTCACACACGGTACATTAAATTAGTTTATAAGTATTTTGAGAATCACAATTGAAATAAAAGATCTAATTTATTTGTATTATTTGACGAATCCCGTATAATACACTGGTTCAAAAGCTAGTAATATGATATATCAAATAAGATACCATCATAGCATATATGAATGAATAAACCCACTAAGGTCGAAAAGGGTGACCCCCACAATTTTTCAAAACTTATATATTACGTATACTATTGAATTTTTATTTCCTCTTAATTTTTTAGGCATTGACTCCATATAAAGAATAGATAAAAATTTAAATTCAAAGATTACAAATAGTGAAACGGTTAACATTTTAAAATTTTAAAAGTAGTGATTAGCTTCCGGTAATCGTCGACTAATCACTAATTAGAGGCCTACGTTAGAATTTTCATCAATTGGCCTATAATTAATCGTTAAGCAGTCAACAATAGTCAAAGGTGTTCCTAGACGGTCTATATTGGCAAAAAAAAATATATCTATGGCAACTCATCAATTCTAGCCAATTTCCAAACAAACATTGTAAATTCTGACTACTTACCACTAGAATTACGATGAAAGTGATGACTTACCACCATAAGGAGATAAGATGAAATAGAAGAGAGTGACAAACTAGATGATACATATACAATGACAATTTTTAAGTTAAATTTTGGGAAGAACACTATATTACATTTCCACCCTATAAGTATTAGTTTTTTTTGTTAAAGCTAAATATTTTTTCTTATTTCTTTGTTTGTTATTTTTTTACTTGCCTAAAGCTTAGTTAGTTGTACACTAGGTATATCAATAGATTTTGTGTCTATTTAGGTTGTACATTCATATCATTGTGTGTGCAAGGCCGGCTATGAGACAGGGCCACGGGGGTGGTCGACCGACCCCGACCCAATGTAAGGCCCATTTCTAGATTAGTTTTTCGTATTTGTATTTTGTATCTTGTTTATATCATGTTAGCATGTTGAACCTTTTTTTACGTATGTTTGGGCCCAAGTCCATTTGTATTTGAAGCCCATTGGGCCGTAATAAATGAAATTGATGTGCATGAGCACATACACTATATAAGGTGTGTGTATCTCATGCACACAACAACCTTTTGACAAACCTTATCTTCTAAACTCACAAACTCTCTCCTATCTCTCTATCCATTACGGCAATAAACATACACAAACAAGATCCAAGATCTTGGTCCTCACTAGTTATTTCCGCTAACTAGTGCAGAGGTTGATCCAAGATAACTAGTAATAGTTGTGTTGTTAGATCCAGTCAATGGACCTACAATTGGTATAGAGATTTCGGGCTCTACTAGTTGTAGATCTTGGGTCACAACCTTCGATTTTGGTCTTGTTTGTCTTAAAGACGGATTTTCAAGAGTTTTTGTGGGCTACGGGTTCATAAAAGGTGAAGAAAAGTGTTCAAAAAGTTCATAATGTTCAAGCGTTCAAGCTTCGGGTTCAAGTTTGTATGTTAAAAGTACAATAAAAATCTTCAAGTTTGGTGTTAAAAGTGTTTCAATTATTGGGGTTTATGAAGATCCATAAAGGGTCAAGGTTGATTGAAGTGACGATCATATGAAAGGAAATCTTGAAAAAGGTGGCACGAAGGTAGGAAAGTACACACTATACTTTCCACAAGTACAGATTTAATCGAATCGAACGACCTACTCGAATCGAATACCTATTCGAATCCAAGAGTTATAATCGAATTAAATCTGTTTGTTCTAAGCGAATCCAAGAGTTATAATCGAATCGATCGGTTTGTAATCTAATCGAATTCAAACTGATCGAATCGAATTACTTGTTCTAATCGAATCCAAGAGTTATAATCGAATCATAGAAGTAATCGAATTAAAATTTCATTCTAATCAAATCAGATCCTAATCGAATTGAACTGTCGTTTGATTAGATTAGACCATTCGATTAGATTAGAATCTTATTCGATTAAGACTAAACCATTCGATTAGATTAAGCCATTCAATCACTTCTTACTTAATCATTTTCACATAAGCTACTCTCCATTCGATCACTTTGTATTCGTATACTTTACATTCGATTCGATTACTCCATACTTGTGTTTTTTAGCAGAACCTGCTTGTGGTTATGTTAATCTTGAAGTTGTTTAAGCAATGGCCAATCCAAATGAAGAAGTTAGAAACAAAGCCGTAAGGAGTTGTGTGATGTTTGAGAACGAGGCCGGAACTACGACAAAACCTCCAAAGCTAATGACTTGGGAAAGTGACTTTGAAGAATTCAAGTGGAGATTTCAAAACTACCTTAAAATCATTGATTATAATCTTTTTAGACCAATTGAAGAAGGTCCATATCGTCCCACAACTACTAATGCTGATGGAGAAGTTACAAAACTCGTAAGTGCTTATGATGATACCAACAAAAGATTGCTTAATGAACAAAACAGAGCCTTCGGTGTTCTTAGTGTGTGTCTCACACGTGAAATTGCTCTAACCTTGAGGGATTACACCACAGCTAAGGGTCTTTGGTATGCATTGGTAAGCAAGTTTGAGGGAAATATTGAGATGAGAAACAGCAAGAAGGGAATGTTGAAGGGAGAATTCAACATGTTCAATTATATACAAGGAGAATCAATTTCTTGCCTCATTCAGAGATTTGAAACCTTGATTACCAAGATCAAAAGTGCTAGCATTGAATATGATCAAGTTGAAATCAACGACAAGTTGCTCAATTCCCTTCCTTATGCCTGGAATAGTAGTGTGATAACAATCAAGAGAACCACTAACCTTCAAATCACCACCCTTGCTAACTTGACCTCTATAATCAAGTCATTTGAAATGGATGAAAAATTAAGGATGGGTAATCACATTAGATCTCTTACTCAAGCTGGTATAACTACTGGATCAGGTGTGACTGTGTGAGCACAACATTCCTAATTCAAGCTCATCCTGTTACTCACACTGCTAATTCTGCCATCAAGACCATTGTCGTACCTCAAGCACCATCAAGCTCAAGCTCTTTTCAAAATGCAGTTGACAAAGCAGTTGCACAAGCCTTAAAGGCTCATGGAATCAAGGCATCAACCAGCAATCAAGCTTACTCTGCTCCTCAAACCATCTCACCTGATGACTCTAATGTGACACTATTTCATGCATTTATGGCAAGCCACGAGGAGTTATTGCAAGGAAAGTTGTTCCCTCCTTCCTTCTAGCAAGGAGATCTTCCCGAGATCAACAAGAAAGATCTCAAGAAAATGGACATCAAGTAGCAGATGGCCATGGCCATTCACCGAGCTTCAAACTTCATGAAAAAAGATGGGAAGAATAGCTTCAAGGATGCTGATGGGAAGAATATTGGTTTTGAGAAAGACAAGCTGCGTTGCTACAACTGCAACGAAACTGGCCATTTTTCTAGAGAATGCACCAATCCACCGATGGTTGTCAATGACATCAAGATCACCGAGATGTCTGATAATGAAGGTGCTAAAAGACCTGACAAAAGGCACGTTTCAAGTTACTCCTCGAAGCCAAGAGTCCCAAGGATCAGTCAAGGAAGTGGATCCAAGGGAAACTTCGAGTCGAGCTCAAAGGCCATGATCACAAGAACTGCTTAACCAACTCAACCAGATTGAGAGGTTGACCAATTTGAGGAGTTGAAGAATCCACTGACCTTTGCTGGAATGACCTTCACTGATCAAGCAAGCACCTCGTCAAGCTCTACTGCTGGAATACCTACACCTGCATCTTTCATTCTCGAGGTATACAAACTCTGCTCACAAGCTTGTATTGATAAAGTTGTGCACTATGGAAACCATAATGTTACCATTTTAGATCAAATCTTTAGCATTAAGTGTCAGAATGATGAACTTAGGAAAGCTGAAAAGATCTACGCCACTAGGATTAAACCTCATAGTAATGACATGGCTAAACTTAATGAAAAACTTTTTCAAGCTGAAAAACTAGCTGAACATCATGAAAAATGTGTGATTGAGTTAAATGCTAAAATTGTCAAATTAGAGCTAGATTTAGCCCAAAGGAAAATAACCATTGAGAAATTTGAGTTAGCATCTAAAAAGCTAAGTAGTCAACAACAGTCAAAGGTGTTCCTAGACAGTCTTTATTCTTTATCGGCCAAAAAAAATCGATGGCAACCCATCAATTCTGGCCAATTTCCAAACAAACATTGTAAATTCTGACTACTTACCACTAGAATTGCGACGAAAGTGATGACTTACCACCATAAGGAGATGAGATGAAATAGAAGAGAGTGAAACTAGATGATACATATGAAATGACGATTTTTAAGTCAAATTTTGAGAAGAACCTTTCTATTATGTTATTTTACTTTTACTATATTACATTTCCACCCTATAAGTATTAGTTTTTTTGTTAAAGCTAAATTTTTATTCTTATTTGTTTGTTTTTTTCTCCTAATGCTTAGTTAGTTGTACATTAGGTATATAAATAGATTTTGTGTCTATTTAGGTTGTACACAGGGGCGGGTCCAGTGTTTAGTCAAGGGGAGCGTTTGCACCCACTAAGTCCATAGTTTATTTTATAAATTTGTAATATATTAGGTCCAAAGACCCAAATGACCCATAAAAAAACATTAGTGACCCATCCAAAAACAATTTAGTGACCCATCCAAAGATATTTTAAATGTTTGTGTGATTTGTAGTGTTAAAAAAGAAGCACTTTTAAGTGTTACGAATGAAACTATAATTGATCATTTTCAAAAGATGAAATCACGTAGAGGTCAGTTGTAATATGTATTTTTTTATCTTTAATGAAATTTATTGTTTAAATTTCTATATGTAGTTTGTTTCATGTAAATTTTTTACTCGACCTGTTTCAATTTAACCCAGCCCATTTTTGTTTGACTCGTTTTAGTTTGAATTGATGAGTTCTAGGTATCTTTATTTGCACACACTGGCTAAATTTTCTGGATCCGCCACTAGTTGTACATTCATATCATTGTGTGTACAAGGCCGGCGATGAGACAGGGGTGGTCGACCGACCCCGGTCCAACGCCTCGATATGCCGGAACTTTTATTATTTTTTTAAATTATATATATATATATATATATATATATATATATATATATATATATATATATATATATATTTTGAAAAAACAATATGTATTTTTAATGTTTAAACCCAATTACTTAACTAATTTACCCCAAATTGTTTTTGTCCTTTGATTCGAAAAATTTTCACGTTCTTGGAGACGACACTGTGTATGTATGTGTGTGTGTGTAAAAGGGTTCAAATAAAAAACAATCGTTTTGTGAGAAGTGTGAAAAGACTTTAAAATAAAGTACACCACCTAAATAGGACATTATACCATATACATAGGAAACTATATAACTTTTAAAAACGATCAATCTCAACCACTAGATTCTAGATCTAAGGGTCTACATCTATTCTTATGATTCTCAAAAACCTATTATTTTTTACGTTAACCCTACCATATATATATATATATATATATGATTGTACGTATGTGAATGTGTGTGTGAAAAAATTACGTTTAAATTTTCAATTTTATTAATCTCGATTAATCAATAGTCAGTACCTCACTGTATAACTAGCGACTAGTAAATTCTACAACACCGATTAAATTTAAAGTTAGAGGCTGAAGTAAGAGTGCATACACTGAAGCATCCATATCACACTCTATCTCTAAGTATTGGAGATATCTCTTATTATTCTTCTTAATCTAAAAGTTATAATGATTTGTTATATTAAATCTTAATATATAGGAAATTCACTATTCACATGTCTAAAATTTAAATATGGTATCACAAACTCAATATTTTGGTTAGTGCTTTTAGCGTGAAAGAAAAAGAAAAAAAATAATAATATATAGAGAGATTGAAAATATGTTGTAGAAGGTTAAAAAAAATTTTACAACATAAATTAAATAAATATGATTTTTAGTGACAAAACTTTGTTCGTGAATGTTCTATACTACTAGTTATCAAAGGTTACCCATAATTGAATGGTGACTGTAATTATAGTTAACCAAACTGAATTGTTAACTTCTGTTTATTTTTTGTGAGTCGTGGTGTTCCCGCAATCCCATAGGCGACACAATATCGAACCTCTATCCCTCATCTACTAGCGGTCTTTCCCTCCCTTTCTACTACGTTGTCTTCTTCACGCAACGTGTCACAATTATAGTTTACCGAAGAGCCTTATACGTCTTGATCATTTTACAAAGGACGTGATAAATAATTAGTGTAATAAGTAATTTGTACCATCAAACACCTAATGATATTTATGTTGAGAAGACATGGCAGTTCGAGACAAGGACTGCAAATAAGTGATTTGACAATGGCTGACAGGTTGGTGGTTACACCACCTTGCTTGCACGCTAGTCAGTGGCCACGACTTTTACTTTCAAAGTACCATTCTTTTAAACTTACACGTCCGTGCTACAGTCGGCAAAGCAGAAATCTTTATGACCCAGAAATTCTGATTCCACTGCTGTATCATACTCATGTACATTATAATATGATACATGCATGGTGTCTTTGTGATGTCTGTTTTTACTTAGGTTAATGCAAATACTAAATAGAAGAGCGTTTGATGCATAACCAATGTTAATTAACAATAACAAAATGAGAATCATTTAAGCGACTTACGTCATTAACCTTGTTTAACTATGATACATAACACGATTATAGAAATGTACAATCACCGACGTTCTTTTCCTATTTCATTGTAGTTATCAAACAATATTTAAAATTGAATTATGTGGTTTTCATGATTTTAAGTTTTTGTAAATGGAAATAGTATTCGTGTTACTTTGAAACATTGAATATGACTTTTGTACCAACGGTAGCAGACTGCTAGACTCTGAATGCAGGTGTCCTATAGCATATGTTCTATTGCTATCATCTTTATCTTATATTATCTTCCAACGTGTACTCGTTTGTCACATTCACGGCAGAATCAGTAAGAAATAATAGCCAGCCTGTGTTAGGTTTCTATTCATCTTCCTAATACAGTTAAAACCGTATACTTGGTAATTATATGGAGTTAGTAGAAAACAAAAGCACATATTCAAGCATAAATGGCGTCATGCACTTGGTAATTAAGCGTCACGTTTCCTACATGTATAAAAAAATGGTTCACAAAGTGATACGATATGCACAACCGAGGAATCGAATTGTCCCTAAACTCTGGTGTCATGAATTAATTGTACCATTCTTTTAAAACATGATGAGTTAGACCTTGCGGAAGAAAGTTAGGTTCATTTCGATCAAGAATTTCGGATGCTATAGATAGATTTTATACTTTTAGCAATATTAAAATTCATAAACTTGCCGCACTAAGACATGGTCTAAATTTGGGCTTTTTTGACCCACACTAATCTAAGTGGCCCATAGGAGTACTGATTGAATTTTGAATGCCAAAATGCCAAAACGCCCAAAATCAAGTTCTAATGTTTTCTACCAATAAATCTTAAAACAAAGTTATAACTTAGATCTTCAGAAGCGTTATTAATAACATCCATTTTGAATGGACCATCAAAATGTGAGCCAAATATGTAAAGTTACTTAGAACACCCGTAGTGGTGCGTTGTGTGTGTGCGTTTTGGAGGATAACGCAGGGGGTACACCCCCCCCCCCTTCCCTGCGTTTTGTAATTTTTTTTACGCGTTTTATCTAAAACGCTAGAAAAGGCACAAATATCAAAAAAGTGACCGTTGCATGTTACCGTTGGAGAATTAAAAAAAAATTATTTCTTTATATATTAAACCAACTAATTCCTAATCAAAACTCATCAAATTTATAAAAATTCTCTTTCAACTCTATAATTCCTTACACTAAATTCACTATATATGGATCCTCCATCTATATATAAACAATTCTTCGGGCCCGACCAACAAGCTGAGGACGTGGAGGAGGAACAGGCGGTTACGAGTGCGATTATGCTCGCGACAAAGTATATGACTTCCGTTACGAGTGCGATTAGCTCTCCACCCCCCGTTTCAAAAAGAGCATATATCGAACGAGATCGTACCGAAGCCAACAACCGGTTGACGGCGGATTACTTCTGCGACTCGCCGAGATACAAGAACCCGAAGACCTTTAGGCGTCGTTTTCGGATGTCTAAAAATTTATTTATGCGCATCACCAATGATTTGGAGCGTGAGTTTGATTACTTTCAGCAAAAGCCTGATGCTCGAAGGACGCTAGGATTCACGGCTATTCAGAAGGTTACGTCAGCCGTACGCGTGCTCGCCTACGGAAACACGACCGACATCAACGATGAGTATTTAAAGATGACCGAAAAAACAACTCGGGACACCTTGGAGTATTTTTGTTACGGTACGTTTTGTTTTTTTTAAATAGTTTTATCACTTGTTTACTGTGATCATTTATTTTATAAAAGTTTTGTAAAATACAGGAATATTGAAACTATATGGACCACATTATCTAAGAGAGCCCAACTTTAACGATCTACAACGTCTTTACGAGGCACACACAAGGGTGCATGGTTTCCCCGACATGATATGGAGTGTAGATTGCATGCATTAGGAATGAGCTAATTTTCCAACTGCATGGCGAGGTCAATTCACACGAGGTGACCAAAAGGGACCAACAGTCAGCCTTCAAGCATTGCTTCATACGACCTTTGGATTTGGTCGGCATTCTTCGGTGTTCCCGGTTCCAACAATGACATAACCGTCTTAGAGCAGTCTCCTGTGATGGAGAGTTACATACCTGGGACCGTTCCCGTCGCTTCGTTTTGGGTTAACGATAACTTCTACCATCATGGGTACTATCTGGGTGATGGAATATATCCAAAGTATGCGATAATCGTTAAAACATTCAGAGACCCGATGGATGAAAAAAGACAGTATTTTAAGAAAGTGCAAGAGTCTGCGAGAAAGGATATCGAGAGGTGTTTTTGTGTTCTTCAACAACGATGGCATTATGTTAAAAGTCTTTGTCGTCTGTGGTCTTTAGAAAGAATGAGATGTGCTATGTATGCGTGTATCATAATGCATAACATGATCATCGAGGACGAGGGAAGAGCAATATGTCCAACTTTCATACCGGACCCGGATCCACCACGGACTCCGGCAAGTATGGAGCAACGACTGGAAAACTCGGATTCCGTGCGGTCAAGAGAGATACATAACGCTCTAAAGGAGGATTTGGTCCAACATCTTTGGATGTATCGGCTTCTGCCTAGTGAAAACGATGATCAAAACGAGGGCAACAATGAAGACGATGATGAAGACAACGACTACGATGGCGAAGACGACGAAGACGACGAGGACGACGACGAAGAGGGCGAAGACGACGACGACGACGTCAACAACGACGAATAGTTTTTATTTTATTTTCATGTAATATTTATTTAAAAAATATTATTGTTATTTGATTATTCTTATTAAAAATTAAAAAAAAAAACAAAAAGTTTAAAAGTGACTGGGCGCCACGTGGCGCATAATGCCTGGGGGTGGAGAGTTATGACTACAGCCTGTTTTTGTAAAAAACCATAACTCTGACTGGGCGCCACGCGCATAATGCCTAGATGTAAAGAGTTATGACTACACATAATCTTATGTCATTATATATGTTGGAATAATTGGATCGAGCACACACAACAATGGGGTATTATGACCCAACTTCGGGACACGAGTGTTATATGTTATATAAAAATCAAAACTACACATAACGCAATTATTCTACACCTTTATTAATACTAACTTGAATTTGTTTCCTGTTTCAACTCTGATTTTTAATCATACTCAAACACATAATAATACCGGTAGGGTGCCCGCGCAATGCAGCAAGGCGCGTACGCAACTCAATATTGAACGTATAGTCCGTGTCGGTACATACGTCACCTGATGACAGTGCACACGTAACCTAAAATTGGACGCGTAACTCGTGCAAAGCCAGTTGCATGTAACTGAAGATTGAACACGCGTGACCAGACGGGAATGCACGTTACTGATATTAAAACATGCTTAACCAATATACAGTAATTCGAAATTAATCATTTTTTTAAACCAACTCGTTTTGGCCCCAAACCCGTTCCGACTCGATGTTTTGACCTGGCCCGTTTCTACTCGAACCCGAACCATAACCATTTCGTTGTATCGACTCATTCCGACCCTATTGTCATTTTACAAATGACCTAAACTCGCCCGACCCGACTTGTTACCAGGTTCTAAATGGTAAGCGTGTAACATGTTAACTTTTTAAAACTAAAAACTATAGCAATATTATACCCAAATTAAAGAGAATAAAATGCTCGTTTTTATGATGTAACTTTTCTTGAAAAAATATTAACGTGTGAAAAAGCTATGGCCGTTAAAAAGTTGTGGAGTAGTTGGTGTTGAATTAAGAGGCATATGTGTAACTATTATTAAACTTTATAAAAATGATAGTGAAGTTGAAGGACCAAAGTTGTGAGTATATTTTGAAAGAATGAAAGTTACATAATATTTGAGTAAAGACTTAATTAACTCTAATTTCTAAATTTTTGATGCATTATGTGTTGTATATAAAGCAATGAGTTTGGTACCTTTTAAAATTTAAGAGGTCCCTAACTCATGTTTTATATATAGTATAGATAAATGTAAAAATATAGGTTCATCTCAGTTAGAGGTGGACAACAAAACCGGTTCCTGGAACCGGTTCGGTGGAACCGAACTGGAACCGAACCGGTTCCTACCCGTTTTTCGTAGGAACCGGTTCGGTTCCGTTTCAACCCGACGATCCGGGACCGGTTTGACATGTTTGGAGGTGGACCGGGTAGGAACCGGAACCGGTTCTGGAACCGGTTCGACCGGAACCGGTTCTAGCCGTTGGAGTAGTTCTAGCAGTTGGGAAACGGTTTTATGGCCGTTTTTTGACCGTTGGGGTAAAAAATGGCCGTTTTTTGGCTCCCCAAACACCCCACTACTAGTATAAATAGGTATTTGGTGTAATGGGTTCATCACAACACTCAAAACGCAAACCCGAACGCAAAAAAATACAAAAAAACGCTATTACAACGTTCTGAGTTCTCTAATCTCTTGTTTTCTCTTCTTCTATATTCATATTTGTTGTTATGGCTGCCTCACAATCATCGGTTGGTCAAGGTTCCACCGCCGGACCAAGTTTCGTTCGTATTGTACCTCATAATCGTAATCAAGAGATTTGGTGCAATTGGGATTTGGTTGAATTGAGTGACCATTCATTGAAGGCTCGGTGCAAGTTTTGTGGGATTTATTTAAACCCACTTTCGAATTCAAATTTGAAGAAACACATCGAAAGACCGTATTGCAGGGCGTTGAAACAGAACGTCGAGTCGCAACAAACGCAAATGGATAGTGAAGGCGGAATATTTACATACCAAATTGATCGAGTTCAAGATCGTATGGCGAAGTTTGTGATTCAAGAAGCTTTGCCGTTTAGCCACTTCGACAACCCTCACTTAACCGCCATGATTCGAGATACGCTTCAACCACAATACACTCACGTAAGTCGTCATACTCTTAAACGTTATTGTTTAAAATTGTGGAAGAAGGCCAAAGAGGTACTAATTGCATATTTTGAAAATATAAATACGGGAATAAACTTAACTAGTGATGTTTGGTCGGCTCCACATGGTCTACCCGAATCTTATCTTTGTGTCACCGCTCATTGGGTAGACCCGTCATCGTGGGAAATGATGAAACGCACCATTGCTTTCGAACTCTTTGAGTATCCACATACGGGAGATAATTTGTTTGAAATTTTAGATTATGTTATAAAAACTTATAAACTAGAAAATAAAATATTTTCAATTGCATTTGATAACGCGTCGAATAATACATCGGCGGTTGATAAATTAAAATTAAAATATACGCCGATTTGCAATGGTGTATTTTTTCACTCAAGGTGTGTTGCACATATCATTAATTTAATCGTGCAAGACGGACTTGCTTCGGATGAGGTTACATCGGTTATAAACGATTTTAGAGTAATGCTACATGAAGTTTTTAAGAAAAGTAAAAAAAGACAAATGGATTATAGAAAATTTTGTAAAGATACGGGAAGAAAAGCTTTGGGAGCTAATTGGGATGTACCTCATCGATGGAATTCCACTTGCATAATGTTTCAAAGTGCTTTGAAACAAAAAGAAACTTTACAAATGTTTCATTCTAGCCTTGCCGAGAATGATTTGGCAATCCCCTTTTCAAATGAGAAATGGGAAATTATCAATGACTTATCGACTTTTCTTGAAGTTTTTAAAACATCAACTACGAAACTATCGGGAACGTATTATCCGACAAGTCCCTTGGTTCTTTCGGAGTTATTTTTAATCGTTAACAATCTTAAAGAATTTGAAAATAAAAGTCCAATGTTTTCAAACATCATATTACCAATGAAGTTTAAATTAAAAAAATACTTTCTTGAATTGTCACCGATTTTTACTTGCGCCGCCGCTTTAAACCCAATGTTAAATGTTACGGGGGTTGAATGTATGATAGACGAAATTTTTTCAGCCTTAGATATGCATGAAGTTGACCAAAACTTTTCAACAGAGGCACAAAATGATTTTAACTTGAATTTTAAATTTATGTATGACTTTTATATAAATAAATTTGGGTCAAACATACACATGCCTACGCCGGGGGGGTCTTCATCAAGTTCAAGTGCTACTAGAGTACGAGACCCCATGATTAGCCTTATGAACACCGTTCGCAACGTAACGGCTAAAAAACAAAGGGGTAACACCCCTTCAAGCGAACTAGGAAGGTATAGTGTATATGATTTCTCTACCGGTTTATCCGAAGAGGAATATGGCACTTTTGATGTTTTGGCTTGGTGGAAGGTAAAGGAAACCGAGTTTCCGATTCTTGCCACCATGGCCCGTGATTTACTAACCGCCCAAGCTTCTACGGTAGCTTCGGAATCTGCTTTTTCTCTTAGTGGCAGGGTAATATCGGTGAGAATAACAAGACTGAATTCGGAGTCGGTGGAGATGTGCATTTGCTTGAAGGATCACTTGGACTCAATCGATCGTGTTCAACACGTAACCACTCTGGAAGACGAAACACCACTTGATGTTCGAGTGCACGACGAACAAGAAGGCGTTTCTACAAGTAATTCTGATGAATAAGTCGCCACTCAATAGTTACGACGAACAAGAAGGCTTTTCTAGAAATAATATGTCACAACTTTATATTTATAAGTTTAATGTTTTGTTAGTTTGTTTTTGAATATTTTAAAACATGTAACCTTTTTTTTTGAACTTCTTAAAGTAAATAAAATGAATTTTATGTTAATTGTTTTTTTTATTTAACATGTTATATAAATACGAATCGTATAACACCGCTCTTGATTATAATTCAGCATTTGACTTGCGTAAGCCAAAAGACTATAATACATAGCAAACTCAACAAATGTAACACGATACAGATTTAAGTTCACCATTACACGATACACGATACAGACTAATCAATTCAAACACGCTGACACTCATAGCATTAAGTTCAATATGTTGTTTACCATTGCTCTGTGGGTGAACAACAAAAGTAGCATGAGCCTCTTCAGAAATCAGAAGAACACAAATCATCACCTACACAAGCAGCGGAAACGAAAAACGAAAAAAAAAATAATATTTTACACTGTAACCGGTTGGACCGGTTACAGTGTAAAATATTATTTTTTTTTTCGTTTTTCGTTTCCGCTGCTTGTGTAGGTGATGATTTGTGTTCTTCTGATTTCTGAAGAGGCTCATGCTACTTTTGTTGTTCACCCGTTGGAACCGGTTACAGTGTAAAATATTATTTTTTTTTTCGTTTTTCGTTTCCGTGGAACCGGTTACAGTGTAAGAACCGGTTTAGGAACCGGTCAGAACCGGTTCCACCGGTTCCGGGTCCAAGGGTTGGGGAACCGGTTCGGTTCCCTAACCGGTTCGACCATGGAACCGGTTTAAACAGTGATGTTGACTAATGGAACCGGTTCCTTTGACCAACCCGATTTGATCACCTATAATCTCAGTTATATTGAAATATTGTTGTTTATGTTTCTATACGAGTTTATCAATCGGTGGAGAAGTGAAGTTACTATTGGGCTCTTTGTTGGTTGGGCCTGTGGTTGTGCACTTTGGGCTTGCAGCTGTTAAAAGGTTTAGAAGACTGAAGCCCATGACCCGAGTTTACTTTACATTGGTGGACATGATTTTGATATAAAAAATAAGGAGTCTGGTTGGTTATTAGAGATATTTTTCTTCTGTAGGTCTATGGTTTCCTTTCTAGGGTTTCATCTCTTATTCACTTGTGTATGTTTGTGATATTGTCTAGAGATTAATTCTTGACTGTAATTTGTTTTAGATCATCACAATGATGATCTAAATTAGATGTATTTAGATTCATCTTTGGTTTTCGGATCTGTGTAATTGATTGGTTGAAGGTTTAATTGTGTTCTTAGTTTAATCTGTTACAATAAAAGAATATTTGGATTTCTGACAATAAACTTCATGCATCCATCACTAACTCTTAACAATTATCTTATAACAATAAAGACCTTTTAGTTTATACTTATAAGATTTATCTTCTTTGTCCTTAAACTCTGTTCAATTCACCCGTTGAAATTCTCGGTTTTTCATACTTAACCGTCGTCCATACATGAAATTAAGAATATATCAAGCACCTTAAGTCACATAATAAATAATTAAAAACATATGTAAGAGAGAACCATATAACAAGGAATCATCCTCAGCATGTTATAATGAGACTTTTCTCATATTTAAGACATTTAAAATCATCATCAGATTGTAAAGGTGACAACATTAAGAAGCATGACAACAATCGTAGATGATAAACCTTCGCCTAGGTTTCCCTCTTGAGGCGCCTCACATTAGCACCCAAATCTCCACTAGCCCTATCAGCATGGGTTGGTTTTACCCTTACCCTCTATTTGAACCATAGATGGAACCTTTAAGGGGCGAGGAGGGGTTCCGGCCCCCATCGTTTTTGGGCTCAGAACTTTTAAATATAGCCCATATATTTTTGATAAATATTACACATATACTTCCAATAATATTTTGGGCTTAAAAATTGTAAATTTGTAATATATGAGTTTTTGATAGCTCATACACAACCAAAAGTATTAAATAGAATTTTAAATTGAAACAGAAAAATAACTAATAACTAAAATATTAACTCCGGTCAACATAAACAAGATACCAGACTTAATTAAAATAAAGAATAAAAACCAACACTAAAAATAAAAACTAATTGTTAATAGGGATGGCAAAAAACCCCGAGCCCGACGGGTATACCCGAAACCCGAAACAAATGGGACGGGTATACTTGAAACCCGATGGGTATGGGCCGGGTTTGGGATTAGGTTTTTAAAATATTTGCGGGTACGGGCCGGGTATGGAATAGATGATACCCGACCCGATTACCCGAAAACACATACCCATTTACCCGCACTACATACCCGAATTGTATTCCCAAAAAAATCTTTGTATGTCATTGGTTGTGAAGCACATATATAAAAATATATATAAAAGTTATAATGATATTATTTATTTATTGCCACACTTTTGTATATGGAGTACATTATATTTAAATTTGTAATAATTTTTGTATGAATAAAAGGTATAAAATAAATATAATGAGTAAAAAATTGTACTTGAAAGTCTTACGAGTATACCCAATACCCGCGGGTATGCCCGAAACCCGACGGGTAATGGGCCGAGTATGGGACACGGTTTTACAAACGGGTATGGGCATGGGCATGGGATTACTAATACCTGGCCCGAACCCGACCCGTTGCCATCCCTAATTGTTAAAAGATGTTTTTCTATGGTTATTTTGTGAGTTGTATCAATTTTTTATCCCCCTTACGCATTTCCACAAGTTCGCATGCGTCATTGTATTGTAGGGTCAAACTGTAAATCCATGTAAAGTTTCATTTTGATTATGTAAGTAGAACTAATTCATATCCTAGCCAAGTTAAAATACAATACAAACAAAAGATGGTGTCGCAATTAGAAACTAAAGGATATCAATAACGCATGTTTGGGATAACTTCTGATTGTAAAACTGTACCCCCATGCTCCTCCACATAACTGTCGTGTACTTGATTACTCACTTTGTGTTTTAGGGTTTCTTTACAAGTATCCGGATCCTTGTTATCGATCTTAGGTGGAATTAGGCGAGGCTTGTGAGGCCATTATTTACTAGCAAATCAGCCACCTTAATTAGAGTTACTCTCAATATAAAGAAGATATAATGAGTAAAGTAATCATGTGTGTCTAGATTCCTTTTGGGCCTTTTTGCACTAATGTACTTCAGGATTTCTACATACTTTCTTGTTGAACTTTATTGGTTCTCCATTCGATTTTTCATATGATCATGCATTTACCAACAACTGGTATATATATACACACGTAGATTGGTGATCTTATTCCATAATCAAAACATGAGCAACCCAGAGATATACAACTGGTGAACTCCGGAGTATAACCTTCACCAATTATACAACGGTTGATGTGTGTAAAAAAATGGTTCTATATTAACCGCTATGAAATACAAGGTGTTTTATTTTAATCGCTTTTAATGAAAGTTATTTATACCAAAACAGGTTTAACATCTTTAAGCCATATTTACACCGGTTGATCAGTATGATGGGTGTGATGCACGTATTACATTAAGTGGTTTTTTTGTGTTTTTTTTTTGGTTTCATGTATAACCGCTTTAAGATAAATTTTAAACCATTTCTATGGAGAGGGTTTTTTGTTTGTTTTTTTGTTTTTTTTAACAAAACAAGTAGAGAATAACTATCCCCTAAAGAGTTATGATGATTTGTAGACTTTGACATTCTTTCAATCAACTGATTCTTATACTAAAAAATTTTTTGAAATAGGAAAATTTTAAAGAGTAAAATGGTTTTTAGGAGATAGAAAAACTGTATTAATAAAATAGGAGATTCGTCATTTGAAATGACGGATGTCAACAAACAAGTGGGGCCTGTCAGATCTTGTCTGGTGACGTGGACGACTACCACGTGTTCCGCCATTTCAAATGGCGGATCACGAATATTTTATTGGTGTTCCGCCATTTGAAATGGCGGATGTCAACTTTGGTGATCCGCCAGTTTGACTGTCAGGTCACAATTTCCAAAGTAGGCTACCATTATGTGTAAAAGTGTATTTTAAAAGATATCTGTCATTTGAAATGGAAGATGTCATCTTAACATCCGCCATTTCAAATGGGCGGATGTGAATAGTATTTCTGGCTGATTTGACATACCTTTTTGACTAATTTACCACACCACCTTTGCAAATATTATTAATTTATTATTTATTTATTTTCTTAATAACGTTTTTTTAAATAATATTATTTAACAAATAAAAAGTGTATTAACAAATAATGTTTTTAAAATTTGTTTTCTCTTTTTTATTATTTATTAGTTTTGTAAATATCAGTATTTAAAAAAATACAAAAGTTAATATTAATTTTTTTTTAATATTAAATTTTGTATTTTTTAAAACATGGTGTTTTTATTAAAAAAAAACTTTTTAATATTAAATTTTGTATTTTTTTAAATACTGATATTTAGAAAACTAATAAATAATAAAAAAGAGAAAACAAATTTTAAAAACGTTATTTGTTAATACACTTTTTATTTGTTAAATAACCTTATTTAAAACCTTTAGCCATTAATGGAGGCCGCGTACGGAGTACCCGGCGTTACTTAATTGGTTGTTAAAAAAAACGTTATTAAGAAAATAAATAAATAATAATATTTGAAAAGGTGGTGTGTCAAATCAGTTAAAAAGTATGTCAAATCAGCCAGAAATACTATTCACATCCGCCCATTTGAAATGGCGGATGTCAAGATGACATCTTCCATTTCAAATGACGAAGGTCCATTAAAATACACTTTTACACATAGGGGTAGCCTACTTTGAAAATTGTGACCTGTCAGTCAAACTGGTGGATCACCAAAGTTGACATCTGTCATTTCAAATGGCGGAACACGAATAAAATATTTGTGATCCGCCATTTGAAATGACGGAACACGTGGTAGTTGTCCACCTCACCAGACAAGATCTGATAGGCCCCACTAATTTGTTGACATCCGTCATTTCAGATGATGGATCTCCTATTTTATTAATACAATTTTTCTCTCTCCTAAAACCACTTTACTCATTAAATTTTTCCTATTTCAAATATTTTTTCTTATTATACCGGATGCAAATAACTATCTCCCACAAAGGAAGTACATACCATATTAGTTAACATTTATTTATTTAGCTTTTATTTTGTTTATTGAGCCAATGAATAATGATTGGTGCAATGCCTGGAGGTCCTGGAACAAATCTAAAGATATCTAAACTAAATCGTTATAAGGAACAAGGCAAATAAATTATTATATACTTCATTCTCATGTTTGTACGTGAGCATCAACAAGATGCATGATCTTTTTCCCATTTTTCTTTTCTCTTTTTATTAATTTCTTCTGTCTACATGGATATATAAAAACCTAATGATTCTGCATGTGACAGCACAATGCAAGAGTTCTCATGTTGGACAAACACGGATCTCCACTGATGGGTCCTAGATCCAATAAGTCCACAAGGTAGGATACGGTTACTGCTATCACGATATGAATACAATTCCTAAAGTCCAGTGACGTGAATCCTGCAAAACAGAACACCGTGAGCTCATTACGGGAAGGACAAGGGGGGGGGGTCTTTCCGTAACCACCCTCCGGCGTGAGAATAAGTACCATTATTACGAAGAGATAAAGTACTTAAGTAAATTGAGAGATTACAGTGATAGTCGATGCCTACCTCATGATGATTGAGAGGGTATTTATAGCCGGAGGATGTAAGGAAGTGATTGGGCCAGCTGTCCCTTTAGAAGATACCTTATAACCGTCTGGACGCGTGTCCTCACATGATAGGTTTAGCTTACACGCTGCATGTGCATGTATAACAACCTGGACACCTGTCACTTTTTATTGGTTGATAAGGTAACATTGGCCATGTGCACGGTTATAACGGCCTTGTCGTGTCACTAGCTAATTGGCTAAAGGGTCACGTATTACCCAAGAAAGCATATTGGCAAGTCTTCTAGAAGGTAATTGGTTATTAACAACTGTCCCGAAGCATTACCATGTAGTTATTTACGTGGAAGTGTATTCCTTCATGCGGGTGACTTTTGAGGTTGCTGTGAGGCTTCCGCATATGTTATGAGGGTGTTTCTTCCTCAGATGTTTATGCGGATGGTTTATATGTCTCGCAGGTGCCTTATGAGGGACTTCCGATTGACCCGCGGGTATTTCTCAGATGTTTATCTAACCGTATCCTACCTTGTGGACTCATTGGATCTAGGACCCATCAGTGGAGAGTAGATCCGTGTTTCTTCACATATAATGTTCATTTGAATACCAAAAAGATTTCACATAAATATCCTAGAGTACATGCATCTCGCAGAGTTAAACAAAATACGGGGTAAGCAATACATTTTTGATTAGTAATACTTGAGATTGTTAAAGCATGTTTGCTCTTAAACAATTTATTTTAGAATTTTAGCTAGTTCTGATCAGTTGTACATATTAAATGATACAAAGTCAACATTTCTCAATGTAATGATATACGCATTAATAAATTGCTAATATGCCTTTGGTAGACAAGAGTTTAAAGCCTGACATTGGAGTTGATTTTCTTTTGAAGTAGTTTGAGCCTTTGAGGAGTATGTATAGGATAGATGGGTGTGTGTAGTTAAAAAAAAGTTGCTAATATGCTCAGATGTATATGAATTATTGGTAACCAAGTGCACATCTTAAATACAATTTGCAAATTTATTAGTTCATATGAACTAAAATGCAACTTATAGTAAACTTCTACACGGATCATGTTTTACATATTACACATAAATCCCTTAAATAAATGAGAATACAATAGAGTATGATGACCACACCAAAGCAGTGGTAACTCCCTGAATTTTCTTCATTGCATTTGAACCCAAATACCTGGACTTGGGATCTCCTTGTGAACAACAAACATAAGATAGTTCCCCGCGGGAGCAATGTTGCCTGAAGGCGGAGCCCTCACAACAACTTGGTATCTTGACCTCCCTATAATCTTGGAAGCGACGCCACCATCCAGTTCCAACAATGTTTGATTCATTGAAAAAGAATGTGTGTTGAATGAAGGTGCCACCATTGTCACTGATACCGAGCTTAGATCCACATCACCCGAAACATTAAACACAATAACCAATTGTTTTCCATATCGAATTTTAGTGTTTGTCACAGGCAGGATTATTGTTGGGCGTAACATAGATGAATTCGCTTCCAAGTAAGAAGGAGAAAATGTCTCCAAACTCAGCTCGGTTGGGTAAAGGACGTTTGTGAATTCATACTTATCATGTGGGTTACTTCCACCAACAAGAACACGTCCATCTCGTAATAGAACTGCGGTGGAATGGTAAACTCTAGGCTTGGTGCTTGGATTTTGCACCTCAAATCGAGACCCTACTTGGTTATTAGGTAGGTATGCTACTGGGCTTAGAACCGGGTTCCTCCCAAGCTCCCACCCGGCA
This sequence comes from Bidens hawaiensis, assembly GCF_021521415.1. Taxonomy (NCBI): domain Eukaryota; kingdom Viridiplantae; phylum Streptophyta; class Magnoliopsida; order Asterales; family Asteraceae; genus Bidens; species Bidens hawaiensis. The sequence continues at coordinate 402,308 of NW_027491058.1, read as the reverse complement.
ACCCCTGCTGATGCTCCATTGATTATTAAAACATGACATGTCTCCCATGACGCGAGCCAAAGGCATGGTCTCCATGAACCATTGGGGTTCAGGGTCAGATATTTTGATTCGCCCGCAGGTATCCAGTGCCCTATCAAATATCCCCTTATTTGCGTTAACAAATGCTCCTTTTGGTGCGCCCCTACATACCAATGCTTCAAACTCTGTCACAGTTTCTCCTTTTATCTTCAAAGGGAGTAGCACCGCAGATCCTGTACTTGGATAATTCCTTGGTTGACCACCGGGCATTGTTGGGTATGTCTTCAATACTAGATTCTTGGAGTAGTCGAACAAAATAGCACGATTGTTTGCAAAAATGAAGAGATTCCCATCAGGATAGAGAAACACAAATGGGTATAAGTTATTCTCAATTTTAGGGTCATTAGTTTGAACCAAAAAGGGCAAACTAGGAGTGGCCTCAGTTGGTGACATCTTCGGATAGAACTCATAGCTAAACGCCTGACGACCACCAATGATAATTTGCCTACCATCAAGCAATATATGATTGGTAGCGTACCATCTTTGTTTATTCAAGCCGTTTTGCATCTCTTGCCAATCACATAAGTCACATGACTTATAGACTCGAACAACACGATAACCCCCATCAAACCCACCGGTTTGGACTAAGCTTCCATCGGGCATTAAAGTTCCTGAGGAACACCACACGTTGAAGAGCACCATTAGAGGGCGTACGGAGTTTGATGCAATGTCATACTCAACTGAGTGTGCAGAACAATCAGTTGAGTTGGGACGGCATTTGCCTTCAGGAAGAGAGATATTTGATATTCCAAAATCTGTACGGTCATACATGACTACCCGATCGTTGGGAAGCAGTTGCATGTGCATAGCTGAGATGCCTATGCTTGGTAGGAGGACAGACCACGAACCACCTGCTGCGAGGCATCGTTGGGCATGTAGGAATATGAGAAAGAACAAAATGAGGTGATGAGAGGGAATGTAAGTAGAAAGAGCCATTGGTTTGATTTTTTGTTTCTTATTGTTTGATTAGGTTTTGGTGTGTTTTCGAAGGTCGTAGTTGTGGCTTTAAATAGAAGTCGAAGTGGTCAAAAACATTCCCTTTGTCTTCTGAATATTAGTCAACCTCAATATTATATAAATTACACTTAATCAGTTAACAACCATGAAGTATCCTGTTTTAATTTTTAAACAATAGAACAAAAAAGAAGTGGATACATTATGTGATGATCTTGTTCCATATATTCTCATGTTAACCGTAACCAATAAAACAGAACAAGTACATAATGATATGCTTGATTGGTAGTGTTTGACATTCTTTCAATCAACTGATTGGTCCTAAATACAGAGAACAAACCCCTAGAAGGAGAATGAATATACCATATTAAAAACTTTGTTCGATCAATCAAGAAAATGATTAATGATAGGTGATGAAATCCAAAAAATAGTTGGAATTCGCCTTTAAGAACATTGTTATTAAGTTATTGTATTCTTCATCCTTGTTCGAGCCGGGGGCCTCACCGGAAGCAGCCTCTCTATCCTTATGGGGTTGAGTTAAGGCTGTCTACATCTTACCCTCCTCAGACCCTACCATAGCTTTGCTATTGGTGGGATATACTGAGTACGATGATGATGATGATTCTTCATCCTCGTGTAATTATATGGTGCACGTAGTGAGTAGGAAACTTTTTGTTACTGTTGTTCCAATGCCTCGGCAGTCATATCCACGAGAAGTATGATAAATATTTTTTTTGCCAGATCAGGTCACAAAGACTTTAAATACATGCTAAATGTATAATAACAATGGTAAGCATGAGCATAAAATATGTTTGGGTTCAAGTCATGCTAAATGTATAATAACAGCTTCAAAATACTACAAATAATGTTATTTTAATTACATTTACGGAATATCACTTGTTTTGTTGATTGAATCATATAATATTTTAGAAATAGCAAAACACCCAAACCGGCCGATTTCATAAAACGTGTTAACATATAAAGATGTAAACTTATATATAATACACACATAATAAGCACTCTGTAGAGCAACATATGACCTACACTTTATAGAAAACATAACTGAAAGGAACTGATCTTGATAAATATTTAATATGCTAGATGAATAATATATACAGAAAGATAGCAGCTATTGTGGAGTAAATTTCTCCTTTTACAAAAATAAGTTACAACAATCAAAGACTAGTCAATTGAGTTTGAATTTTGAATTAATCATGATCGGCTATTACCCCCCCCCCCCCTCTTCAAGCGAACAAGTAGGGGTCCAACGCGAAGCATCGTGCGGAAACGTTCGAATAGAGGTCGAGGTAGACTCTTTGTGAAGATATCGGCTACCTTGAGCGTGGTAGGAACAAATTTTGTGTGTAGACGACCTGCAGCAACTAGTTCCCGAATAAAATGATAATCGATATCAATATGTTTTGCTCGCTTGTGTGCCACGGGATTTTGACTTAAAAATAGTGCCCTTTTGTTATCACACAATAAGGTAGGGCGGTCGGGTGGAAGAGCATATAGTTCACGCAACAGGTGAGTTAGCCAAATGATCTCGGCATCAGTTTTTGCCATAGCTCTATACTCAGACTCACAACTTGAACGAGATACAGTTGGTTGCTTATTTGCGCTCCAAGAGACTAAGTTGCCACCAAGATAGATGGAGTAACCATATGTGGATCGTCTTTTTTCAATGCACCTTGCCCAATCAGCATCCGAGTATCCTACCAAGGAAGTTTTGATGGGTCAGTCGAAAGTTAAGCCAAAAGAGAGAGTGCCTTTAACGTACCGAAGGATTCGTTTGATGAGTTGAAAATGAGCGGTGGTTGGGTTTTGGAGATATTTACTGGCTTGATTAACGGCATAAGATAGGTCTGGTCTCGTTATTGTGAGGTATTGAAGAGCACCAACTAAGGAATGATAGAAAGTAGGATCGTGAAACGGGGAGCCGGTGGAGGTGAAAGTGTCGGTGGTGGTGGTGAGTGAAGTTGCCACGGGTTTGGTATCGAGTAAACCAGCTCTAGAAAGAATATCAAAAGCATATTTAGTTTGACTTAGAAAGAGACCGGGTGAATTTTGAGTGACTTCAAGACTAAGAAAATAGTTTAATTTACCAAGGTCTTTGATTTTAAACTCCTTGTGTAAACGAACAGTGAAGTCAATGATAACTTGTGCATTATTACCAGTAATTACGATACCATCGACATAAACAAGGAGGTAAATTAGGACGTTCTCAGTTTTATAAATGAAAAGTGATGGCCAGCTCTACTACATTTAAAACCGAGAGACGTAAGAAAGGTGCTCAAACGTTGAAACCAAGCATGTGGGGCTTGTTTAAGGCCATATAAAGCACGTTTGAGTCGACATACATGATTAGGGAATTTTGGATCGATGAAACCCGGTGGTTTCTCCATGTAAACAGTTTCTGTTAAATGTCTGTTTAAGAACGCATTGTTTACATCTAGTTGACGACGTTGCCAACCGTAGATGGTGGCAAGACTTAGCGCGACTTGAATGGTAGATGCCTTTACAACGGGACTGAACGTGTGAGAGAAATCAAGTCCTGGTACTTGAGTAAAACCTTGAGCAACTAAGCGGGCTTTGTAACGATCAAGAGAACCATCCGCTTTATATTTGATACGATATATCCAGTTTGAGCCAACGACATTAGAGTTGGCGGGACGGTTGACATGTTCCCATGTATGATTATTTTTTAAGGCATCAAGTTCATCATGCATGGCACTCACCCGGTGTTGACTTTTGGAGGCTGTTTTGACTTCTTTTGGAATGTTGGTAGCAAATAGAGCATGATGGAAGTTATTTTTGGAAAAATCCGTAAGATCAGCAAAATATTTTGTCTTGGAGATTCCGGATTTGGAACGGGTGTTCATAGGGTGAATGGAGGTTGTTGGAGGATTTATGGGTAGTGTATTTGTTGTTTATGTGGGAATTGAGAATGGTTGAGTGGGTAGGGTAGGAATGGTAGAATTGAGCTGAGATGGTAATTGGGCTAGAGATGTAGGTGTAGTGTTTGATGGAGAAGATGGACTGATGGGGGCTGGAGTGATTGGGACGGTTGTGATCAGGTCATTTTGGGTTGTGGATTGGGTGGGGTTTGGTGTTATGGTTGGAGTGGGATGATGTGGACAGATAGTGCACATGGGTTTTGTTTAAGTGGAAATATTGTTTTGAGTGTTATGAGACATGGGTTGGGTAATGTCTAAGTTAATAATTGGTTGACGTATGTTGTCATCAAAGTTTGATAACAAAAGTTTTTCTTCATCAACCATGGGAATAATCCCAGTAAATGGAAACGTGTCATCATCAAACTTTGCGTGTCGTGTTATATATACCCGCGAAGTGGATGGTTCAAGGCATCGATAGCCTTTATATTTAGGACTATAACCAATAAAGATGCACGGGGCACTTCGTGGAAGAAGCTTGTGCTTGGCGTAGTCTCTTAGATACGGATACACACGACAACCAAACACCCGAAATGTAGCAAAAGAAGGTGTTTGCTTGAAAAGTACTTCAAATGGAGATTTGTTATCAAGAATAGGGGTCGGGAGACGGTTAATAATGTATGTATCGGAAGAGAAAGCATCAAGCCAAAATTTAGCTGGTGCATGAGTTAAACATCATGGCTAATCCTGTTTCGGTTATATGACGGTGTCTGCATTCGGCTCGTCCGTTTTGTTGTGGTGTATGTGGGCATGAAAGCCTATGATGAATACCGTGTTGGTGAAAAAGATTTTGAACCCTTTGATTAGTGAATTCGGTACCACCGTCACTTTGAAAAACTTTGACATTGCATGCAAATTGGTTTTGCACAAAGTTTAGAAATATGGTGAGAATATTATAGAAATCAGATTTAAATTTTAGTGGATAGAGCCAAGTGAAACGAGAATAATCATCCACAAATATAACATAATACAAATAGCCATCCGTGGATGAAATGGGTGAGGGACCCCAAAGATCACAATGAACTAAATCCAAAACATGCGATGATCGTTTATTATTCTAAACAAAAGGTAAACGATGAGCCTTAGATAATTGGCAAGCTGAACATAAACCCGGTTTGGGCAACAAAGAAGTGACAACACATGTCCAAGTTTACTTAAAACAGAAATAACATCAAACGAAACATGGCCTAAACGGTTATGCCATTTATTGAAAGATGCTCGAAGATGAGGAGCAGCAAGAGCAGCAACAAACGACTTGTGAATTTGAGAGAGAACATAAAATCCGTTTTCACATGTGCCCCTAGCGAGGACCACCGCTGTTTTTCTGTCCTGAATGTGAAAAAAATTATTAGAAAAGTAGACACCGACAGGAGAATCATTTGTTAATCTACTAATAGAAAGTAGATTTTTTGTCAGATTTGGAACAACAAGTACGTTATGAAGAGGTATGCTATTTATTTTAGTTTTACTGATTTAAGTAACAGTTATAGATTGCCCATTACTGAATGTGACAAGCATATTACCCGAATCAGCATGGGATTGATCAAGACCATCAGTGGATTGAGTCATATGAGCGGTTGCTCCGGAGTCGGCGGTCCAGTCAGGGGTGCTCTGAGCCATGTTGCATTGAGCATGAAAAGCTTGAGCAAGATTTTCATCAAGTGGGACGGCTCGCTGTGCATAACTTGAGAGATTAGGGCATGCACTCGCATAATGGCCATCGGTTCTGCATAGTTGACAGTGTGGTGGTCGCCTAGGAGGATTATTGAACGACCACGGTGGGAAGAAGAGGATCCTCGAAACCGACCTCGGGATGCGGAATGACGAGATGATTTGGAGTGAGACGGGAATCGTTGAGTTTGAGCAGATAAAACGGCTTGTGGGGTGAAGGAACCGGCTAGGGTCTGGATAAAAAGCTCATGATTTTCAGCTTGAGCGAGAAGTTCACGAAACGGTGGAGGGGGTTTGATGTTTCGTTGAGAGGTTGAAAAGTTTTCAAATGAGGAGCCAAGACCACAAAGAAACCAATGTCGTTTATCTTCGTCGGTCACCGGATAAGCGATTGCGGCTAACTGTGTAACACCCCGACCAAAGGCGGATTATACATCGGGGCGCCACATATTTTTTCATTACTCGTGACACTATTGGGTGTCAATATTTAATAAATATATTCATTCAAGCACGCGCAACGTAAACACAAGATAACATAAATCATCATAAATCAATATATTATAAGGCAAAATATTCGAACAACAATAACTTGTCTTGATACATTTTAATCTAGGTCCAAAAGTAAAAAAAACGTCCTACGTGTCCACAAGCTCCAAATGTAGCTATAGCAAACCTGAACATGTGTTAAAATAAAACGTCAAACACTTGCGTGTTGGTGAGAAATCAAGTTTAATACAATACATAGATAACAATAAATCTGCGCGCAACACGTGTATGTCTGGTGTTTAACAAGGGTGCTATCAGATTGTGATCAAGCCTAAATAGATCATAGTTCATAGTTCAATCCGTGCTCCCAATTGAGCACAAAAACAAGAAAACATCTGTGCAAGTGTAAACAAAGAAAACCGTAAACGATAGGTCTCCCGTGTTCATCCAATGGATCCATGAAAACTTCGGAATAGGCCGAACAAAGCGGTTAATGATACACACATACAAATAAACAGCCAAGTAAACGTCCTCAACACATGGGATACTGCGCGACTAAAGTTCATAAACAAGTTTAAGACTCTAAGTTTGTATGAACACATGAACATCCCAAAACATTAAAAATAAAAAGGGATTAGGTACGAGATTACTCACTTGATAAACGATGCGGTGTAAGATAAAGCAAGAACCAACTTTAAACAAGCACAAGTTATCCTATAAATAAGATTATTGTTTTTAACGATTTGTTTTAAGTCTTGATTATAAGTTAGCATAATTAATAAGTAATTTAAACAAATTATTATATATAATATATATTACCGGAAAAGCAGGGCAGAACAGGGAGGAAGACGGAGGCAGAGAGGGAGGCGGCAGAGAGAGCAAGGAGGAGGTTAAATTAAGTGTTTGTGTGTGATGTGTTAGAAAGAAAATAAGATTATTATTTATAGAGAAACCCTAGGGAACACAATCCCTAGAAAGGGGGAAAAGATCTCAAAAAGCAAAAGATTTCAAAAGCAAAAGATATCAAAAGATATGGCAGCTGCAGGGGGCAAAGGAAAAGCTGACAGGTAACAGTAAACAGGCATGGGAGGGTCAGATAAAAGTACTGGTCAAGCATGGAAAAAGCAGATCTCAAAAGATAATGTCAGTCACTTTTTCTGCCAACCAATGGGGTTGGTGCGCATGCTGCGCCGAAAGTAGCTTTTCAGACATAAGGCAGGTTAGGTCAACAGCATAGAAGATAAGACATCACAAAAGCAAACGGCTAGATTAAACAGAATAAAACTCAAAGGGGTTTAGCGCGAGAAGGCATCGAGCGCACGCGCGAGGGCGAAGGCAGACAGAGAAACAGTTCTCAGCGCGCCGCGGGAAGAACTAAAATCCTTAGCGCGTCGCGGGAAGAACCACCATTCTTAGCGCGCTGCGAGAAGAACTACAATTCTTAACGCGTCGCGGGAAGAACTTCCGTTCTTAGCGCGCTGCGAGAAGAACTACAATTCTTGGCGCGTCGCGAGAACAGTTCGCCTCGCGTATCGCAGGAACGACTGGTCTTCGCGCAGGCTTCCTTGTAAGGAGTCTGGCGCGTGGAGCTGCGCAGACAACCTTAGGCGGGAAGAAACAAAGGACACAAAAATAAGAGAAGGGGTTCAAGGCTTAAGGGCGGGACGGCGACAAGAGAGAAATGAAGGCGGAAAGAGAGAAGAAGAGGGACGGGACGGCGGAAAGGAAAAGAGAGGAAGAGGCGGGAAGGAAAATATATTATTATAAAAAAAATAAAGTATAAGTATAAATAAATATTAAATCATAAAAGAAAGAGATCGGATCGGAGAAACGGGTACCTGGGTCGGGTCGGATCGGGTCAGATGTCACAGTCTCCCCTACTTTAAGAAATTTCGTCCCGAAATTTATCTCGAAGTAGGTTGCGCAGAGAACAGGTGCGGGTACTTGATCTTCATTTGATCTTCCCTTTCCCATGTAAACTCGGCTCCGCGCTTGGACTCCCAGCGAACTTTCACGATAGGGATACGACTGCGCTTGGTTTGCTTAACCTCGCGATCCATAATCTCAACAGGCTTCTCAACGAAATGCATGGATTCGTCAACTTGAACTTCATCAAGTGGAATGTGAAGGTTCTCGTCAGCTAAACACTTCTTGAGATTGGATACATGGAACGTTGGATGCACATTGCTGAGCGCGGGCGGCAGGTCAAGTCTGTAGGCAACTTTTCCCACACGCGCGAGAATCTTGAATGGACCAACATAACGAGGAGAAAGCTTACCTTTCTTCCCAAAGCGGACAACACCTTTCCAGGGCGACACTTTGAGGAGAACAAGATCACCAACTTGAAATTCGAGAGGCTTCCGCCTACGATCTGCGTAACTCTTCTGTCGGCTTCTGGCAGTCAGCAGATGATCACGGATCTTGGCGATTTTATCGGTTGTCTCTTGAACAAGTTCTGGTCCTGTGATTTGAGCTTCACCCACTTCGCTCCAACAAATCGGGGAGCGGCACTTACGACCGTAAAGTGCTTCAAATGGGGCCATACCAATACTGGAATGATAGCTGTTATTATAAGAGAACTCGATCAAAGGCAGGTGTGAATCCCAATTACCTCCAAAATCAAGAACACAAGATCGGAGCATATCCTCAAGAGTTTGAATAGTTCGCTCAGACTGTCCGTCAGTCTGAGGATGATATGCAGTACTCATGTCCAAGCGAGTTCCTAGCGCAGATTGGAGAGATTTCCAAAAGCGAGATATAAAACGGCCATCGCGATCGGATATGATGCTCAAAGGAGTACCATGGCGGCAGACAATTTCCTTGACATAAAGCTGCGCGAGTTGCTCAACACGGTAGTTTTCACGAATGGGCAGAAAGTGAGCAGACTTAGTCAAACGATCCACTATTACCCAAATGCTATCATGTTTGCTTGCTGTCAAAGGTAACTTGGTAATAAAGTCCATCGCTATACCTTCCCATTTCCACGTAGGAATTTCTGGTTGTTCGAGCAAACCAGATGGGCGTTGATGTTCAGCTTTTACCTTAGAACAAGTCAGGCATTTAGCTACGAACACAGCAATATCCTTTTTCATACCGGGCCACCAATAAGTAATGCGCAAATCTTTGTACATTTTATCAGCGCCGGGATGAATAGAATACCGAGATTTATGCGCTTCACTCAGGATATCAGCGCGAAGATTCTCATCAAAGGGAATCCAGATGCGATTGAGATAGCAGAGAATTCCACTCAGATTAGGGACAAAGTGCGCTTCCGCGCCACACGCTAACTCGGCGCGAAGCTTACCATTACCGATGGATGCGCGCTGCGCGTCACGAATGCGCGATTCAAGGTTGCTTTGGATCGGCGCGAAGTGAAGCTGCGTGCGCGGCAAGATACAGTTAAGCTGGCAGGGTTTTCGGCTGAGCGCATCGGCTACCACATTAGCCTTACCAGGATGATACCGGATCTCACAATCGTAATCGCTGATGAGTTCGTTCCATCGGCGTTGCCTCATGTTGAGTTCCTTTTGATCAAAGATATGCTGAAGGCTTTTATGGTCGGTGTAGAGGATACACTTAGTACCATAAAGGTAGTGTCTCCAGATCTTCAAGGCAAAAACAACTGCGCCTAGTTCGAGGTCGTGAGTTGTATAATTCTTCTCGTGAACCTTGAGTTGCCTCGATGCGTAAGCGATAACCTTGCCTCGTTGCATAAGAACACAACCGAGACCTTGGTTGGAGGCATCGCAGTACACGACAAAATCATCATTACCCTCAGGTAGCGCAAGGACAGGAGCTTCACACAACAAACGCTTGAGCGTCAGAAAGGCTTCTTCTTGCTTCGAGCCCCAAATATACGGTTTACCTTTGTGCGTTAGAGCTGTTAAAGGCAATGCGATCTTTGAGAAGTTCGAAATGAAGCGCCGGTAATAACCAGCTAAGCCCAGAAAGGAACGGATCTCAGTAGGAGTGGTCGGCGTAATCCAGTTCTTGATTGCTTCAATTTTGGATGGGTCGACATGAATCCCCATCTTGTTTACAACATGGCCAAGAAACTGTACTTCATCCGACCAAAATTCACACTTGGAGAGCTTGGCAAAGAGCTGCTCGGCTCTAAGCTTTTGCAACACCAACCGAAGATGTTGCTCATGCTCGGCCTTGGTCTTAGAATAAATCAGAACGTCATCGATAAACACAATCACGAATTTATCCAAGAAAGGCCTACACACCCGATTCATTAGATCCATGAAAACGGCGGGTGCGTTGGTTAAACCGAAGGACATGACCAAGAATTCAAAATGGCCATAACGAGTTCGAAAGGCAGTCTTCGGAACATCTTCATCGCAGATGCGCAACTGGTGATAGCCAGAGCGGAGATCGATCTTGGAGAAACAAGAGGCACCTTGGAGTTGATCAAAGAGGTCGTCAATACGCGGTAAGGGATACCGGTTCTTAATGGTGAGTTTGTTCAACTCGCGGTAATCAATACACATGCGAAACGTACCATCTTTCTTTTTAACGAACAACACCGGAGCACCCCAGGGCGAAGAGCTAGGGCGAATGAATCCTTTAGCGGTCAACTCTTGAAGTTGACTTGCCAATTCTTGCATTTCAGCGGGCGCAAGACGGTAAGGAGATTTGGCTACGGGGGAAGCACCAGGGACAAGATCAATACGGAACTCGACTTCACGAGCGGGAGGGATACCAGGAAGTTCATCAGGAAAAACTTCAGGGAAATCACGCACAACAGGGATATCGCGAAGCTTCTTCCTTCCTTCATCGGGTTTAACCACATGGGCTAAAAATGCAATATACTTCTTCCGCATGAGTCTTTGGGCTTCGGCGCAAGACATAAGCTTAAGACCACTGGAGGGTTTCTCGCCATAGATGTGAAGATCACCATTTTCTCGAGGAATGCGAATCAACTTCTTGGCGCAAATAACTTCGGCGCGATTATTCGAGAGCCAGTCCATGCCAATAATAATATCAAAGCTTCCAAGAGGCATGGGGATGAGGTCGATCAGAAAATCGTTTTCGTTAAGGTTAAGCGTGCAATCTTTAATCACGGAGTTAATTAAAACAGTTTCACCATTAGCCAATTCAACTGAAAAATTTTCTTTTAAGTCGCTGCGCGGTCGCGCAAGCTTCTGCTCAAACGCGCGAGAGATAAAACTTCGATCGGCACCAGTATCAAAAAGTACAGAAGCATAAAATCCGTTAAGCAAAAATGTACCATTAACTACGTCATTATTCGCTTGCGCTTGGTGCGCGGTTATGTTAAAAGCTCGTCCGCGCGTCACTTGGTTCGAAATCTGGTTCACCGGATTCGCTTGCGTAATCTGAACTTGTATTCTCGGGCACGCGTTCCGGAAATGACTGGGATCACCGCAGTTGAAGCACGATCTGGGTCGTGGGTTTTGGTAGGTTGGTTGTGGGTTCTGCGGGTAGACTGGTGGTGTTTGCGCAATTGGATTGGTGGAAGGGACTCTACAGTACTCGGCTGAGTGACCAACGCGGCCACATCGGTTACATTGTCGACATGGGACTTGAGGTGGGTGGTGAAATCTACAGGTTGGGCAGAAGGGTTGGGTTCCTGTGTAAGGTTTCTTAGGTTGCGGGGCAGGGAGTGCGGGATTGGTTAAGGCATAGTTGTGGACTACAGGTGTTGGGTAGGTTGACAGTGGGTTAGGCGCGTATACTAGAGGTTGGTAGGCGGGTTGCTGGACTATGGGCGGGCTGGTAAGCGCATAGGCTTTGCGCCTGCGCTTGAGGTTGTTACGGTTTGAGGGTTCTGGTTTGGTTTCTGCTGGTTCAGGGGCAGTCTGGGTGGGTTTGGTCTTCTCAGTTCCCCGCAAGAACAGGGTTCCTGCTCTGACATGGTTGTCGCTGAGCACAGCGGCCAATTCGATGGCGTCAGAGAGGGTTGCTGGGTTTCTGGCCCATACAGAATCTTGAATTTCCATGGGGAGACCCCCAAGGAATTTCTCTATGGCTCGGCGGGAAGGGTTAACAAGGTGAGGGACAAGCAGGCTTAGTTCATGGAAGCGCGTCGCGTACTCGCGCGCTTCGCCACTGTATTGCTTAAGATTCCAAAATTCCTCCTCCAGGCGCTTAACTTCGTTGGGAGGGCAGAATTCTCGCGTCAGAATTTCCTTGAATTCCTCCCATGTCATGCTAGAAGCAGCTTCTGCGCCACGCGCATGGGCTACTCCATTCCACCATGTAAGCGCTCTAGATTCCAGGACACTGGAAGCATATAGGGTTCGTCTGTCTGAGGGGCATTGGGTGTGGAGGAAAGTGTTTTCAATCTTCTCGAGCCATTGGAGCATCACGGTGGCTCCTTCAAGACCTGTGAACTTTGGAGGGTTACCCGCGTTAAAGGACTTAATGTTATAACTGGAGGTATTGTTTTGGCTCAAAGCTTGGGCTATTGCGGCGGCCATTTCCTGGGAACGTTGCTGTCTACGCCTGCGCGAGGCTTCTCTCCTCTGATGACGGCGAGATAGCGGAGGCATTCTATAAAAGTTTTAATTTTAGTTAATATCTTAGCGCCAAGTATAATCTTATAAAGCTTGGTTTCGCGGAGTCAGTTACTGTCAAAAGTTAAAGTAAAATAAATGACCCTAAATGCAGACTTAATAAAGGTAACAAATTCGAATCAAGAATCGACAATTCATGTATCACCATGACTTTCCGAATTCCCAATTTAAAATATACGAGTAAACGAGTATTTGAAGATTGACGATTCATGTATCACCATGACTTTTCAATCTTTCAATATAAAATATACAAGAAAATGAATATTGGAGGTTGACAATTCATGTATCACCATGACTTTTCAAGTCTCCAACCTCAGAACATAATCGTAAATGGAATTTGAAAATCAACTATTCATGTATCACCATGACTTTTTGGATTTTCAATCCCAACAAACGAATATGTAAGTAAAATAAAAAAAAATCGAAATTCAGCAAAAATCGAAATATCGCGAAATAAAACATAAAACCATACGCTGCGTCTGCGCAAGCATATTTATAAATAACGAGTAATTAACAATAAGCGCGCAAACATGAGATTTCTCTCATGCGCGAGAAGGGACTCTTAGGTATTCTAGGCCGTTACGTCTAACCACCTATCCTAAAGTCAACGAGCTCTGATACCAATCTGTAACACCCCGACCAAAGGCGGATTATACATCGGGGCGCCACATATTGTTTCATTACTCGTGACACTATTGGGTGTCAATATTTAATAAATATATTCATTCACGCACGCGCAACGTAAACACAAGATAACATAAATCATCATAAATCAATATATTATAAGGCAAAATATTCGAACAACAATAACTTGTCTTGATACATTTTAATCTAGGTCCAAAAGTAAAAAAAACGTCCTACGTGTCCACAAGCTCCAAATGTAGCTACAGCAAACCTGAACATGTGTTAAAATAAAACGTTAAACACTTGCGTGTTGGTGAGAAATCAAGTTTAATACAATACATAGATAACAATAAATCTGCGCGCAACACGTGTATGTCTGGTGTTTAACAAGGGTGCTATCATATTGTGATCAAGCCTAAATAGATCATAGTTCATAGTTCAATCCGTGCTCCCAATTGAGCACAAAAACAAGAAAACATCTGTGCAAGTGTAAACAAAGAAAACCGTAAACGATAGGTCTCCCGTGTTCATCCAATGGATCCATGAAAACTTCGGAATAGGCCGAACAAAGCGGTTAATGATACACACATACAAATAAACAGCCAAGTAAACGTCCTCAACACATGGGATACTGCGCGACTAAAGTTCATAAACAAGTTTAAGACTCTAAGTTTGTATGAACACATAAACATCCCAAAACATTAAAAATAAAAAGGGATTAGGTACGAGATTACTCACTTGATAAACGATGCGGTGTAAGATAAAGCAAGAACCAACTTTAAACAAGCACAAGTTATCCTATAAATAAGATTATTGTTTTTAACGATTTGTTTTAAGTCTTGATTATAAGTTAGCATAATTAATAAGTAATTTAAACAAATTATTATATATAATATATATTACCGGAAAAGCAGGGCAGAACAGGGAGGAAGACGGAGGCAGAGAGGGAGGCGGCAGAGAGAGCAAGGAGGAGGTTAAATTAAGTGTTTGTGTGTGATGTGTTAGAAAGAAAATAAAATTATTATTTATAGAGAAACCCTAGGGAACACAATCCCTAGAAAAGGGGAAAAGATCTCAAAAAGCAAAAGATTCCAAAAGCAAAAGATATCAAAAGATATGGCAGCTGCAGGGGGCAAAGGAAAAGCTGACAGGTAACAGTAAACAGGCATGGGAGGGTCAGATAAAGGTACTGGTCAAGCATGGAAAAAGCAGATCTCAAAAGATAATGTCAGTCACTTTTTCTGCCAACCAATGGGGTTGGTGCGCATGCTGCGCCGAAAGTAGCTTTTCAGACATAAGGCAGGTTAGGTCAACAGCACAGAAGATAAGACATCACAAAAGCAAACGGCTAGATTAAACAGAAGAAAACTCAAAGGGGTTTAGCGCGAGAAGGCATCGAGCGCACGCGCGAGGGCGAAGGCAGACAGAGAAACAGTTCTCAGCGCGCCGCGGGAAGAACTAAAATCCTTAGCGCGTCGCGGGAAGAACCACCATTCTTAGCGCGCTGCGAGAAGAACTACAATTCTTAACGCGTCGCGGGAAGAACTTCCGTTCTTAGCGCGCTGCGAGAAGAACTACAATTCTTAGCGCGTCGCGAGAACAGTTCGCCTCGCGTATCGCAGGAACGACTGGTCTTCGCGCAGGCTTCCTTGTAAGGAGTCTGGCGCGTGGAGCTGCGCAGACAACCTTAGGCGGGAAGAAACAAAGGACACAAAAATAAGAGAAGGGGTTCAAGGCTTAAGGGCGGGACGGCGACAAGAGAGAAAAGAAGGCGGAAAGAGAGAAGAAGAGGGACGGGACGGCGGAAAGGAAAAGAGAGGAAGAGGCGGGAAGGAAAATATATTATTATAAAAAAAATAAAGTATAAGTATAAATAAATATTAAATCATAAAAGAAAGAGATCGGATCGGAGAAACGGGTACCTGGGTCGGGTCGGATCGGGTCAGATGTCACAAACTGGTCACATAGAGATTTGAATTTGTGACCAAACTCGGCGACAGGTGATGTGCCTTTTTGTAACTGACGAAGGGTATCACGGAGTGTGTGCATCCATTCAACAGATTGATGGCTGTAGGCGTGCTCAAGTGCCTGCCAAACATGGAGGCAGAGGTATGGCCAATGGCCTCTTCCATGGCTTCTTCGGTTAAGGTGGAGTGAAGGAGGAGGAGAACTTGCTGGTCAGCCTCCTTCCAAGTGATAAAGTCAGGATCGGGGATGGTTTTATTATTATCGGGTGAGGGTTGCAGGAGGGGCAACGGAAGAACCGTCAACATGATTGAGGAGGTTAAGGTAAGAGAGCACTGGTTCAACTTGATTTTTCCATAGAAGGAAGTTTGTGGAAGAGAGTTTGATGGTTATGAGGTGTAAAAGAGTATGAAGCGGGGTGGTTGTCGGATCAGAGGAGGAGTTTGAGGAAGAGCCAGTCATGGTGAAGAAGAAAGAGAAAGGTAAAAATGCTCGATGGTTGCTAGACAAGGTATACCTAGTATGATACCATGAAAAGAATTGATCTTGAATAAATATATTCATATGCTATATGAATAATATATACAGAAAGATAGCAACTATTTTGGTGTAAATTTCTCCTTTTACAAAAATAAGTTACAACCAAAGACTAGTCAATTGAGTTTGAATTTTGAATTAATCATGATCGGCTATTAATAACAGGCACTCTATAAAGCAACACATATCAGACACTTCATACATCAACACATAGACACCCCTAGACTAACACATAAAGGCCACACCTTAGAGCTACAGACAGCATCGTGGAGCTACTTGTAGCAACCACTTGGTAGAGCAATACGTTACATATTGTAGTCCATAGAAAAATACCTAACACGCACTATGTAGAGTAACACATACGTACCAAGCATTGTGTATAGCAAAACATAACATGTACTCCGTGAATTTAAAATCGTGTATGTGTAAGTTGTAAACTCATAAACTCACAAACCTTGTAAGCATGTAATCTTGTAAACTTGTAACACATAAGCTTACAAGCGTAAATTCACACACTTATAAACTTATAAAACATGTAACATTTGTAAACTTTCAAAACGTGTAAAAACATGCTTGTATAACGATACTTCAAAAACGTATCTAAAAACACTTCTAAAGAGCTTTTAAAATAAACATTAAAACAAAATATCAAACTAGTTTTTATCCCCGTATTACGGGGGGTGTTTTATATTATTTGTTTTTAATATTTAATTATTTTTTGAATTTTTATTTTTTTTATTGTACGAAAGTTAATAATATACTTATGATTTGAAGATAAATTGTTTCACAAATAAATGAAATGTTATAACTCGGTTTAAAAGCAATATGGGTATGATGAGACCTAAGACCCGTTTATTTTTTTTACTATAAATCGGTTTTTTAATTATAAATTATATATATATATATATATATCTTTTTTTAAATAAAACATTTATTAATTTTTAGTATATCTTATTTTATATGATTTTCACATCAATAAGTTGGTGATATTAATGTATAATTTAATGAGATGTTATAACCCGTTTAATGAATATATGAGTTTGGTAAGACTCATACCTGTGAATTCGGGTCAAATGCATAAAAAATCTTCATTTAAAAATCAAGCAAATCTGGTGACTTCAAAAAAGGGGGAGCGACCATATCGCGACACCTAGGATTTTTGGGTTTTCGTTTATATATATTATAGATAGATATATAATATCATAGTGTCAGGAAGAAAAAAAAGTTATCAATAGATTAGATTATTCGTACAACAAAAGAACACGAACACATTTATATATATATCTCTTGTCCGAAGCTGGTTTGATGTTTAATTTGTGAGATCGTAATCTTCCATGCATTTATCTCTTTTTCTTCGGTTCTCTTTTCCATATTTGGAGGAGGGTAATTCCTCATCTCATGTATTTTCTCAATTTTTTCTTTCTCCAAAAACATAGAATTATGATTCGTGGTTGTTGACAGACAAGGTACAATGCGTGTAACAGAAAATATTATAATTTAATGATAGTGATCTATTACGATCGGATTTGATTAATTGTAGCTAGAACAACATCTAATCATTATCTTGAGGAACCCAACCAAAGTATTAAATTACAACTAGCCGAGTGCCCGCGCAATGCAGCTAGGTGTGCACACAACTCGACATTGAACGTATAGTATGTGTCAGTATATACGTCATCTGATAACAGTGTGTACGTAGCCCGAAATTTGACACGTAACTCATGCAAAGCCAGTTGCGTGTAATCGAAGATTGAACAAACGTAACTGGCCCGGAATGCACGTTACTGACATTAAAACATGCTTAACCAACACCACGCGTGTAATTCATAACGATTACCGATGCAGGGCGCTATGTTGAGCGCTTACCAAGATTTGGTTATGTGCGTTACGTGGTGCTAAACACACGTTTATCGGCCCCAGTACATGTAAACAACGATATTTGCGTAACCGGTGACGAAAATCAAGAAGCAAACCCGAAATATACAGTACTTTCAAATAAATCACTTTTGTAAACCAACCTGTTTTGGCCCTAAACCTGTTCTGACCCTAATCCACTTGTACAAATGACCCAAGCTCACCCGAATCGACATGTTACCAGTTCTACACGGTAATCGCGTAACATGTTAACTTTTTAAAACTAAAAGACTATAGCAATACCGCTCAAATTAAAGAGAATAAAATACTCGTTTTTATGATGTAGTTATTTTAAGAAAAATATTAACGTGTGAAAAGATATGACCGTTAAAAAGTCTATGGGTAGTTGGTTTTGAATTAGGTGGCATATGTGTAATTATTATCTAAATTTACAAGAAAAGTAGTGAAGTTGAGGGACCAAAGTTATAAGAATATTTTAAAGGAATGAAAAGACTTAATTACCATTAATTTTTATATTTTTGATGCATTGTGTGTTGTACATAAAGCATTGAGTTTGGTACCTCTTAAAATTTAAGAGGTCCCTAACTCATGCTTTATATATAATAATAATAATAATAATAATAATAATAATAATAATAATGCACGTTGATATGTTGTTGGTGAGACTCGAACTCACTAACTACATTGCTTTAAAAATGTTTGTGGTTTACCAACTCAACTATGATGAATTGATGTTAGTCTTTTTTCTTTAATTGGTATAGATTCACAACATTCCATTTTGATTTCTTTTAAAATACAAAATATTATTACTAATCTATGCATTTTAGAAAATTATTTAGATCTTATGAATTCATAAGATATGTTATTATGTATATTATTAACATTAACTTTTTTGTTTTATTTTTTTAACCACTCATGTATCACATGGGCTCTATCGTATTATATAATTATTTATGGAAAGGTTTTAAAACCCAAGTTAAAGCGTCATGACACGACACGACACTGCCACGTAGACAGTGAAACTTTAACAAGCAATTCCCTTTAAAATTCCGTTGTTTAACATCATTTCCTTGTTAAAGCCCCTCTTTACCACCCCCATTAAAGCCCCAGTGGTGTTTTAACACTACCATTTTTTATTTTTTTTGTTAAAGCCTCAAGGCTGGCCCCCATCTTTTTCTCCATTACCCGCCTGTGAATACATTACTGGTTCCCCGTTACCGTCCAACCTTTAACTGCTCAGCACAGTGTGTAGAGCGTTAAATTCAAGCCAATTCACTTTACAGCCCACAACCGGCCTTATATTATTCAGTGTATACATAAATTTTTCGTTTTCAATAATATTACTAGCAAATTAACCATTAGAATTTTAAACCACCGTTCCGAATGTCAAAACACAACCAAATTACTAATAAATCCTAAATAAACATGATCATGAAGTTGATTCCCTTAGATGGGAAATGCATCTGATTAAATTATATATCAGTTTTCAGTTAATATTTAAGACTTATGTCTAAAAACATTTAAACCAGAAAAATTCTTCATATATTAAAATACGCATAACTAAGCACAACTAGCTTATTAGCCTGCGAAGCATCTTAACTATATACATGTACATATCTTTACATATATTTTAAATTATTTTAAATTAGCAGAGCCTCTAATATCAAATCCTTTTAAAGCAACTTATATACTTCAAATATATAGTTTTATATATGTGAAAACATGGGCTTCTAATCATAATATTGGTTTATGGTGACACAAGAAGAAATAAATAATGTTAAATAAGATGTAAAAAAAACTAAATACATAATGGAAGAAATGTTATATAATACCATCAAAGCTATACTTTACACACTGCAAATCAAGTAATCAGCTTGTTTATATATATAGGCTGTTTTAGTAACCAAATTATTAAGTTTGATCAAATAATTAGTAACCGAATTATTAAGTTCTATCAAATAACAAACGTTTTATATAGATACTTAAATTAAATGAAAAAAAATAACATAACCCAATAACTAAGATGTTTTATTTTCTACAGTAACAAGATCATTTTTTTTTTCATTCCATATTAACCGAATGAGATGCACATTTGACATATCCTTTGTAAATTTTTTAGGGTAACTTTGCATAATATTAAAAGTAGGTTCTCTGTTAATAGCATTAATTGTAATGACTGAAACATGTAGAAAGAATTGGTTTCTGTTTTACCAGAAGTCTTATGGTCAAATTTTAAAACAAGTCCCATTTGCATTTGTTCATCTAAAGCCACCAAGCCACTCCGACGTACACTTCTTTACCATTGTTGAATTAGCATGTATAAAACGACCATTTTTCTAAATAAATTTAATTGCTTTTAATGAATACATCTCATCTTTCTTATGCATGCATGGTTCAAGAATGTTAACACCACCTAACAAATTCTGATATTATTCTTGTAGAATAAGCGGATGCTGTTAACAATATCAATTATACTAAAGTAAAGATGACTTTATACAAATCATTGCTCAAAATGATTAAGCTGAGATGAAGCCAACATCTTATATATTTAAATACTACACACCTACTTAAAACAACAAATTACAATGTTGAAAGAAACTATTATATTTACATTGAACTCATTGGCTTTGATGATTTGGGAGCCTGTGAACTAGTATTTAAAGCAATCTCCATGCACCACATCTAACACACACAATAACCTGACAATATCATGAGCTTCTCCAACACCCTCCTTTATCACAATCTTCTCCTCTTAGTTCTCTTAATTTGTACCCCACTTTGTCCTGCTGCAGCTGCTGGTGGATCATGGTCTTTCCTCCTGCCATGCATAGGCATCTCAGCCATGCACATGCAGCTACTTCCCAACGACCGTGTTGTAATGTATGATCGTACCGACTTTGGAACCTCCAACATCTCTCTTCCTATTGGCAAATGCCGACCTAACTCCACTGATTGCTCTGCCCACTCGGTCGAGTATGATGTTGGTTCCAATACCATACGTCCACTCATGGTGCTCACCAATGTGTGGTGTTCTTCGGGAACATTAATGCCTGACGGCAGCTTGGTCCAGACCGGGGGATGGGCTGATGGCTACCTTAGGGTTAGAATTTATAAGTCGTGTAACACATATGACTGGAAAGAAATACCAAATGGATTGAACCAACAAAGATGGTATGCAACCAATCACTTATTGCCTGACGGCCGACAAATTATCATTGGCGGTCGCCAGGCATTTAACTATGAGTTCTACCCCAAGATGTCGGCCACTGAGAACTCCCCAAGCTTTCCATTTTTGGTTCAAACGAATGATCCCAATGTTGAGAATAATTTATACCCATTTGTATTTCTCTATCCTGACGGAAATTTGTTCGTTTTTGCCAATAATCGTGCCATTTTGTTCAACTACTCTAAGAACCAAGTTGTCAAGACCTACCCAACAATGCCCGGTGGACAACCACGAAACTACCCAAGCACTGGCTCCGCGGTACTACTCCCTTTGCACATAAAAAAGGAAACCGTAGATGCTGTTGAAGAGGAGCGTTCATTAATGCGAATAATGGAAGATTTGACAAAGCTCTAGATACATGTGGGAGAATTAAAATATCATACCCGAATCCTCAATGGGTCATGGAAACAATGCCTTTAGCTCGAGTCATGGGTGACATGCTGTTGCTTCCTAATGGACATGTTTTGATCATTAATGGCGCATCGGCTGGGGTTGCAGGGTGGGAACCTGGGAGGAACCCGGTTCTCAGCCCTGTAACTTATAGACCCGATAACCAAATTGGGTCACGATTTGAAGTGCAAAATCCTAGCACAAAGCCAAGAGTGTATCATTCCACAGCGGTTTTACTACGAGATGGTCGGGTTCTTTTGTGGGTGGAAGCAACCCCCAGACAAATATGTGTTCACGAACGTGCTTTATCCAACCGAACTAAGCTTGGAGGCATTTTCTCCTTCTTATTTGGATTCAAGTTCGTCTCCTTTGCGCCCAAAGGATTATATCACCGAAGACTAAAACTGTGATGCGCTATGGAAAACGTGTTGCTATTACATTCACGGTATCAGGACGTGTAGATCTGAATTTGGTCACCGTGACAATGGTGTCACCTTCATTCAATACACACTCGTGTTGGGTTTCAACGGTGGTTCGGAACGAAAACGGTCAAACTATTTTAACCCGTTTTAGTAATTATTTCGTTTCGATAAATATTAATCAACATTAATATATAAACGAACTATAAAAACGCAGTGGATAAAACGAACCAAATAAACGAACCCGAAACCCGAACTCGGATCCGGTTACAACTAATACGAGCACGATATAACGAACTAATAATCAACCATAGATAAAGTTAAAGCTTTATACCTCGGTTATCAAAATCGGGTGAGACACCGAGAGCTAACGAACCGAGCTAGGTGTACGAGACAATCAACGAGATCCGAGCTATTCCGGTAGTGGTGTAAGGCAATAG
The DNA here is from genome assembly GCF_021521415.1 of Bidens hawaiensis. Lineage (NCBI taxonomy): Eukaryota > Viridiplantae > Streptophyta > Magnoliopsida > Asterales > Asteraceae > Bidens > Bidens hawaiensis. The sequence goes on along the minus strand of NW_027491058.1, from coordinate 380,150 downwards.
TAGCAACAAAACACAGCAGAGACAAACAACACACAACAAGAGCAGCTAATGGCGGCAGCGGCGGTGCACAGAAGGCAGCGACGGTGCCGCTCGGGTGGTGGCTGCGATGGTGTGGTGGTAAGCTGCGGTGATGATGCGAGGTTGGCAGTGTACAACAACAGCAACAATGCTGCAGCAATTAGACGGCCGGAGCAGGGGCTGCCAGAAACCCAGATAGCCGGAAACCACCTCGCCGGAAAACCGGGTTCACCGGAAAAGGTAGTTGCGGCTGGTGGGTTATGCAAGCAAGACCACCGGCGGCCAGAGAAGGGCGGCGGAGGTGGTTGCAGTGGTGAGAGGATGGCGGCACAGGTAGGAGATCGGGAGCCGGAGGTCCGGTGGCCGGAAAAACGGCTGCCGGCAGTAGCTACGTGATGAAGATGATGATATTATTATTATGTAGGGTTTTTCTATATATATGTTTATATATATTAAATAATATATTATACATATATATATAGTAAAGCTTTAGGGTTTAAACAATTTAAAGCCATTGGGCTTTAAGCCCAATTACCAAAATAAAATCTAATCCACCATCCAATCTCGCTAATTGATTGTGTCGGCCCAGTTATCGTTTAAGTGAGCTAAAGGTTCGGTACCCTCGGTGTAACTCATACCGGGTCATATTCGGGTCGGTCCGTGTTGACTTGACCCGAACCGACCATTAAATCCAACAGTCTCCCACTTGGACGGATTTGGGTCAAGTATCACAACGCTAACAGCCAGAGGCGTTCTAGCTACACATATCTGTCCCTAACCAAATATGGCAATTTTTAAATCCATAACCAAAGTATCTTGAAATACCTTATTGCAAGATAATGAATTTATGGTAATCGTTGTCATCTATCCTTTCTGTATAAGACATCAATTGAACAATGAGACATGGATCAAATCAATCTCATACAGTGTTCAATCATTGTAGTTCTCGATATATAGTCAAAGTGGTCCAATCAAACACAAAGTAAGTTTGGGTGAGGCCTCACACTTTACCAGTTTGAATCAACGAGGGCGCCAATATGTCTAACTGTTACATTTTAATGTAAGAGTACAGAATCCCATCTTGACTACATACAACTCTCACTGAACTCCAGAACATTCCCAATCAATGCCTTTATGGCTGGCAGTTACGCAACAGCGGTTGACATGATCAAAGAATATTCCTCGGTAAACGAAAGTTCTAATATGTATCTCAGGTCTTAGGATACTAAATGAGCATACTATTATCAAAACATCTTATGATCAAGATCCATGAAGATGATTTGATGCGAGTTACATCCAACGTCATTCATAATGAGGTCTGTGAGTTTGGAAGTCAACTACTTGAGTCCAAAGTCAGAATAGTCTTAATTCAGAATCGTTCCCACGAGTCTGACCGACTACGGATAATTTAGAATACAATATTCACGGATTAAACGTATTAAAATGAACACAGTTGTATTATTCAACGTTTGCATTTAACCATTAAATCAAAAGTGAACAGCGAAGTACAACTGATTAAACGTTCATACATCCAAATACTAAATCAAAATAAATCACTAGCAAGTCTAAGCCGATAGCATCTCTATGCTGATCATGCTTGTCCTGAGTCATCGACTTAGTGAACGGGTCAGCTAGATTTTGATCTGTGTCTACTTTGCTTATCATGATATCACCTCGTTCCAGTATTACTCTTACATAGTGGAACTAAAAATGTGCTTGGCCATGTGATGATAATTGGGCTCTTTGGCTTGAGCAGTAGCACCTGTGTTATCACATATCACGTCGATCATTTTCCTAAACTTGGAATTAGATCGAGGTTGGCTATGAATTTCTTCATCCAAGCAGATTATGAGCGAGAAGGATCTCGGTCATTTTGGAAGTTAGCGTCAGTGTAACATCTTACAATGAGCTCCTCTTCCACTCCTCTAAACACGCTTACGAGACGTCAGGTCTAGTGCATAATACAGCGTACATGACAGAGCCAATCGATGAAGCATATGGAATTGCTTGCATGTGCTTTGTCTCAATGTCCGTTGCCGGAGATTGCGATTTGCTAAAACAGTTACTTTAGCAATGGAACAACTCCTATCTTGGAGTTGTCCATTGAGAAGCATGTCATGACCTTGCTTATGTATGTACTATGACTTAGCCCTAGAAGTCACTTATATCTATCTCGGTAGATCTTCTATTCCCAGAATATATGTGGCTTCTCCAAGATCTTTCATTGCAAAACAAGATTCCAACCAGTTCTTAACTCCCTTAAGCATAGGAATGTTGTTTCCAATGATCAATATATCATCCACATACAAGATAAGGAATGATATAGTGCTCCCACTATCCTTTATGTAAACACAAGGCTCATATTCATTTTTGATAAAACCAAACTCTTTGATTTTCTCATCAAAGTGAAGATTCCAGCTTCGAGATGTTTGCTTAAAATCCACTTGCTCCCTATTGCCCGACCTTCGGGGGGTAGCTCAATCAAGTTCTAGACTTGATTGTCATGAATAGATTGCATCTCGGCGTTCATGGCATCTCGCCATTTCTCAGATTCCGGATCCAAGATTGCAGATATGTAGTTAGTAGCTTCGTCGCCATACTCGGCTACTAATAAGACTTCTGGACCATCCAGATGCCATAGGTATCTAGGATTAGGTGCGGGAGTCCTACTACTTATGCGAACGCTCGTGTTCATGTCTGATGTATCAGCAACAACAGCTTGTTGATCAGACACTGCAGCTTCCTCAGCGGTTGTTTGTGGTTCTTGAATTTCTTCAAGATCGACAAAATAATCTCCAGTTCCACGATCGAGAATTTCTTTCTCGAGGAAGTGGTCTTTCTTCTTGATAGGAATCATATATGTATCATGATGAATGAAGTAATAACCCCTTTGTTTGTAGTATTTGACGAATTCCGGAGGGGGTCATAAGGGCGAAACTCCAAAAGGAGTGAGGCAAGTTAGTTCTACACATAATTGATCGAACCATGTTTAGCAAAGTTCGATTCCTCCTCTCGCTCACACCATTATGTTGGGGTGTGCCAGGTGGAGTGAGTTGTGAAATAATTCCACACTCTTTTAGATGATTGATGAACTTTGAGCTGAGATACTCTCCACCTCGATCTGATCGTAGTATCTTAATGGTTTTACCAAGTCGTTTTTCCACTTCATTTTGAAACTCTTTGAACCTTTCAAAAGTTTCGTGCTTGTGTTTCATAAGATACACATAAGCGTATCGACTATAATCGTCGATAAAAGAAACAAAGTATCTTTCATGGTTTCTAGGCGTGGTTCTGAAAGGTCCACATACATCAGTATGTATGAGTCCTAACAGATCTCTTTCTCGTTCACTTTTATGAGTGAAGGAGTCTTTGACGAGTTTGCCATCTAAGCAAGACTCATAATTGTCAAAAGAGTCCGGTCATGAGGATTCAAGAATCCCTTTGGATTGGAGTCTTTTAACTCTTGCTTTGCTTATGTGGCCAAGTCGGCAATGCCATAGAAATGTATCATTGATGCCAGATCTGATACGTTTTGAAAGATTATATATACGTTATTAATAGTTTGAACATTAATCTTATATATATCATTTCAAGGTTTAGCCTCGAAATAAAAGATGTCGTTTAAGTAAGCAGAAATAGCTATGCCATTAAAACACGTACTTAAAACTTTGTTCAAACAGTAAAGAAACTGAAACGATGTTGCTGGTCCAACCAGGAGCATACAAATAATTATTCAAAAGAAAAACTAGGCTAGATGGATAAGTAAAATGAAATACTCCAGTTGCCAAAACTGGTACTCTCTTCTCATCTCCAACGATGAGTTCCATGCTGCCTTTATTCAGTTCCCTCCACTTCTCAGGCTCCTGCAAGACATTTACGATGTGGAAACCACATCCGGTATCAAATACCCATGTGTTGCTAGAGACAGTGAAAAGTTCAATAACGTATGTGGAAATACCTCGAGAAGAGCCTTCACCATTAGCTCTCTTCATTTTGATCTCAGCAAGGTACTCGGGACAGTTTCGCATCCGGTGTCCCATTTGGTTGCATCGGTAGCACTAGCGTTCCTTAGGAGGCGACGGTGGTATCTTTGGAACCCCTTTGTTAGCATTGGTGGCACGAGGGGCAACAATGGTAACATTCGTCTTGCCTTTACCCTTATAACCTCGGTTCTTGGGATTAGACTTCTTGACACCAGCAGATCGAATCATCAGAACTTGATTGTCCTAGAAGGAATGTTCATCTCAGCCATCTTGAGCATGTTATGAAGCTCCGGCACTCTCTTTACCCAGCCATTCATGTTGAAATTTATTACGAACTGGTCGTATGAGCTTGGGAGAGAGTTGAGGATGAAATCCGCTGCCATCTCATCAGACAGGGGGTAATCAAGTTTCTAGAGTTGATCGATGTGCCCCTTCATCTTAAGAACTTGCGCACTGACGGGAGACCCTTCTGCCATCTTGCAACTAATGAGTTGTTTCATGGTGTCGAATCGTTCTTGACAGGCTTGTTTCTGGAACATGCCCTTGAGTTGCTCAAGCATCTCATAGGCACCAAAGTCTTCCAAGCCTTTAGCAAGCTCAGCAGTCATGGTGGCTAGCATAATGCAGGAGACATCAGCCGAGTCATCCTTATGCTTCTCAAGAACTTTTCGAGTAGCGGTTGTGTTGTTTTCAGGCTCGGTTGGAACAGGTCCATCAAGAACATACAAGCGCTTTGCCATGGTAAGGACAAGTCTCAAGTTGCGGTGCCATTCGATGAAGTTGGTACCGTTCAGTTTATCCTTCTCAAGGATAGTCTTAAGGGCGTAGGGTGAGTTTTCGTTTGACGACATCTGATTAATTAAGCAAAAGTAAATTTAATTAGTATTTTCGACATTGTAGTCCATTATTAATGAGCCAATAACATTAATGAAATAGGAGCATGAGAATCTGGCTTCCAGTTATTAAAGGCAGCTGTAGCACACAGCATTAATAAGTGGTTAGGCAGACTGACAACGATTGCCAATTGTGAATAGAGCACAACTCTCGGTCATGAGGCCTATAGAGACAACGATTGTCCGTATAGATACGTTTAGCCTCATCTTTGCCCACTTTAAGTCTCCAGACAGCTTTGGCATGTAACAGGAGAGTAAAGTAATAGTTGTCCTAGTACAGTGACGTGTGAAAGGGCCGGATGTGTCAACGAAATTCTTTCACCTTGATGGGATAGGCTAGAAAACAAGTGCGGTGCTATAGCTCCAAACACTCGAAATTTCGCAGTATGCCTCAAGTGTGACTTGTAGTAGGATTGGCATAAACTATTGGTTTTAAATTGGGATTAATTTTAAAATTACCAAATAGAGTAAAAGTCAAATTTTACTGTATTTATTATCGGGACGAATTGATGAACCCTTTCATCTCTCAGGACACTTAGTTTTAAATAACATATTAAAACTAATTTTGTCGCGATAAGGCTAACCAATTTTAAGTTAATAGAAAACTATTAAGTTATTAGTTTTGGAAATCAAAATGCTTTTTAATTTGCAAAACATAATTGGTTAATAAAATGTTTATTTTCAAATTTATTTGGTATTAGGTCGGTGATATTATAATCCTATTATAAACAATCCAAGCAACCACAATAGCAAATAATAATATGTAAATCCTTATGGCCAAAAGGTGATCGGTCTCGCTAGAGCCAATTAGGGAGACCGATCGGGTCAAGGGGTTCACAACACAAAACAACCATAAGGATGGACTTCTTCGTGCATCCCGTCATCTTGCCCGAACTCCTACTAACTCCAAGAAGTCCTTGAGCTCGTCCTCGGTTATCTTCGCGTCTTCTTAATTACAAATTTATAAACTAACAACAATTTGCCCTATTACAAATTTGAACCATCTTTATGGCCAAAAGAAAACCGAAAAATAAATAATAACCGTTTACAACTTTTGAAGCAACCAAATGGCCAAAACAAGCTCAAGAATCAAACACAACCAAAACAACACATAGGTCGGGGCCGGATTTACATATTCAAAATAAATAAAATTTCGGGTCGTTTTGACTTGGTCAAATAAAATAAACAAAACTTTGACCAAATCAAAATCACCCGAAAATAAATCTAGATCAAAACTTTAGACGATTTAAAGTTTAAGATGTAGATCTGGTTTTAAACGAACCGGTATCGACTCGTACGTTGTAACCGCGGCTCTGATACCACTGTTGGGTTTCAACGGTGGTTCGGAACGAAAACGGTCAAACTATTTTAACCCGTTTTAGTAATTATTTCGTTTCGATAAATATTAATCAATATTAATATATAAACGAACTATAAAAACGTAGCGGATAAAACGAACCAAATAAACGAACCCGAAACCCAAACTCGGATCCGGTTACAACTAATACGAGCACGATATAACGAACTAATAATCAACCATAGATAAAGTTAAAGCTTTATACCTCGGTTATCAAAACCGGGTGAGACACCGAGAGCTAACGAACCGAGCTAGGTGTACGAGACAATCAACGAGATCCGAGCTATTCCGGTAGTGGTGTACGGCAACAGTAGCAACAAAACACAGCAGAGACAAACAACACACAACAAGAGCAGCTAATGGCGGCAGCGGCGGTGCACAGAAGGCAGCGACGGTGCCGCTCGGGTGGTGGCTGCGATGGTGTGGTGGTAAGCTGCGGTGGTGATGCGAGGTTGGCAGTGTACAACAACAGCAATTAGACGGCCGGAGCAGGGGCTGCCAGAAACCCAGATAGCCGGAAAACCGGGTTCACCGGAAAAGGTAGTTGCGGCTGGTGGGTTATGCAAGAAAGACCACCGGCGGCCAGAGAAGGGCGGCGGAGGTGGTTGCAGTGGTGAGAGGATGGCGGCACAGGTAGGAGATCGGGAGCTGGAGGTCCGGTGGCCGGAAAAACGGACTTCTTCGTGCATCCCGTCCTTTTCTTTGTAACCTTATTAATATTGATTCATATGTTCTAATGTTATTTCATTGACAATTTACCGACGAATGAACTGTATCAATTGGCATATGTGGCATGTTGTCTATGGCAAATTTCCCGACGAATGGACTGTTTCAATGTTATTTCATTGACAAATTGCCGACAAATGAACTGTATCAGTTGGCTCTCTACTTGATAGTTGCATCGGCTAGTCAGTTGGCATTTGTGGCATGTCATCTATCGCAAAGACACGAGTAAAGGAATCTTATATGGCATAATTTAGTTTTTTTTATTGTCTAATTGTAGCGACAAGTTGGGTTTATATTAGGGATGACAATAAAACCTAAACCGATGAAAAAAACCGAAACTCGACATAAATGGGATGGTTAACACTCGACCAATTAGGGTTTGAGGCGGGTTTGGGATTAGTTTTGAAATTGTTCACTGGTTTGGGATGGGTTGGGATTTTTAATATACCCAATTACCCAGTAATATAGACCCATTTACCTTATTATATACCTGATGTACCCGATATAGCTTATTATATTATATATATACTAGATTTCAAATATATTATATGTCGAAAGCTTTTTATGTCAATTATTTGATATATTTTATCTTTATGATAATCATTTTTGTAATCGATTAGTTATTTTAGTGACAAGTTGGGTTTATATTGATAATTTCTACGACCTTGTCCCTGATCAGTTCCTTGGCCAATTCAAGCCTAAGAAATCCTGACCAAGAATAACTATAATGGGTTTACAAGCTCCTATAGAAACAAAAATAAACTTAATCCTAACACAATTCAAAGTTTTAAACTCTATTTAACTAACTAAATAAACTAACCTTTTAAAGTAGAACAGTTCAAACCGAAACAATTTTTAACTTTGACAATCGCATCTTCAAATCCTCTTGAATTATGAATTATCACATGTGAATTGAACTTTCTTTTCACTTTCGATCCTTATTCAAATACCGCCAACATATACGTCCATTACATTATTAAATCGATACGAAGAAAATTAATCATACTCATCCAAATTATCCATAATGTCAACTTACAGTCATTGATTGAAACTAATACAAATAAGCATTCCATCCTTAAATGTTGATGGTTATGGGTGTTGATTTAAGGATTGGATTCGGTGCCTGCCAAATAAGAATACATTTTTAAAATTGAATATAGGAAACAGTCTAACAAATAGTTCGATTGATAAACCTTACATAGAGGGTTGTGATTTTGAACAATTAGACCAAAGGTTCATCTCAAGCCTCGTGTCCGGGTTGAGCAGCGGGTTGGTATTCATTATTCAAAGACTTTTACAACTTTCTTCGCGTATGTAACATGATATTTATACCTTAATTTAGAACTTAATCCGACATCAATATACATTATGTTTCATGATGACCTTTGTGAAGAGTTGACACGTACTTTGATAGAGGTTGAATTTCTCACGGTCCATTTGTATTAATCGGCAACAACGACTACAATCACTGATTTATGGGTTCAATCAAATTTTTCTAACGCTTTCGATCATTTTCCGGGTTCAATATCTTATATTATGGTTTGCGTTTCCAATTTAAGGTACAAATCCGCCTTGTCCTACATATAAGTTTGATTTTGCTTCTAGTCACATTCAACTTGTTGGTTCAGTTCTATTAAAATGTAATTTGTTAAACTATTTCCGTTTCATCTCGAATACAAGAGGTTTGATTTTGACATCATGTTGTTTTATATCGATGTTAGCAACTTCGTAAAGAAAAATAGTAGAAGTGTAAGGTATTTTGGGTCTTCAAATATGAATTTGGTCTAGTTCTAATTTCTTATATTATATTTATATTTTTGGTTTTTGGCTTGTTTGAACCGAACTGAACCACAAAAAGAAACACATAGAAACTAAAAACAATTACGCCGATTCCAGTCACAGATTTACAAGCAGTTGTTAATGACCATTGAACATTCCTGTATGTTATCATATATATCACAACATGATAATGGTTTTAATTTTTTTCAAACCAGTACCATGGTGTGATAACTATTGATAACTATTAACGTTTCTTTGATAGTTTATATATTTAAAGGTAATAAGCATAATGGGCATTTGGTCTAGTGGTATGATTCTCGCTTAGGGTGCGAGAGGTCCCGAGTTCAATTCTCGGAATGCCCCGATATTTTGAATATTTTTGCCGACTTGTTTCATCTGTTGGTAAGTTGCTTTTTTAAGTTTCATTTTGTATAAACAAATTTTAAAAGAACAACAGCTCATAATAAGAAGAAACAAATCATAATAAATTAATAAAATATGACAACAAAGACATCGTGTGTTGTATCTAGCTCATCCCGTCGTCCATCTAAACTCGAGATGACAGACAAAGAAAGGTTTATAACGATCATGAAGATCATCAGGTAATGGCTCAACAAACAAACTTTTGCGGCCGGCATGCAGGCATGGACCTCGTATGGGATTAGTTCTATAAAATTCGCGAGCATGCGAGTGGCATGGTATTAGGTGAAACTCGGTTCGAATGCACGATTACCCAAAACATGCATACCTATTTACCCGAACTATACCTGTAACAATTTTTTTTTTCATGTTATCTTTGGGTAATAGAATAATTTACTAATTGTAGTTTTTATTATTCTAATTAATTGGGTAAAATTACTAGTAGTTAATTTTTTTTTAACCAAAAGCATTAGATCAAATTATAAATAGCATAGACAATTACAGACTAACGGCAGATAGACGGGCAATAAGCTGCGCCGCTACCCCCTTCTGAATAGCAAACCCTACCCTACTAAACACAACGTTCCCCTTAGCATGAGCGGAGTTACTGCTGACCACCTGCTGAACCCGCTTAAGGAACCGAACCGCGTCAGGGCCGAGAGCGCCAAAGGTGTCAAAAGCAAACGGTACGAACACGTGCTGATTCTCAAGGCAAGCTTTCTCGTGCTTAGCTACTTTACCCGCCTCAGCCTTGTTTATCGCATGACCCACCACAAACCCGTGGTCCCATAGCCCAACGAGGGGGGACACACCTGTCAAATCAACGCACGCGTGCTTACCTCCTTCCCATCCGAAAACAAGAATGTCAGCGGGTCGTAGGGTTGATCTCCCATCTAAAGGGTCGGTCAAGAAGTTCACCGGGGCTTCCTTTTTTGCCGAGATCCCGGCCCGCTTAAGGACGTCGTAAAGCACATCTCGAACTAGATCATGTCGATATTTAAAGCCCGGTAATTCTTTGCAATGGACTGCATGCTCCCCAAAAGAATCCAAACAAGCCTTCCGACATTGGGTAATAAAATTAAAAATGTATTTGGAAATATCAACATGTAGTTTTATACAAACTAATGGATATACTCGATATCTGTATAGGTAATTATTCGATAAATACCCGACGGTATAGGCCAGTTAAGGGACATGGTTTTATAATAAGGCATTATACTGGGGCTATCTATATCCGCCTTATTATCATCCCTAGTTCCTCCAAGCTCCATCTACTCACCTCTTTTTTATTAACTTTGTTATAACATACATTACTTGAGTCAATACATAGTATTTGAGTGTCACGTTAAAGCACAATTTATTTTGTAAACTCACTTGAAAATTATGTGACAAAACCACATGATATATAGATAGGTTTTGTAATACTCGTTTGCAGATAAATATATGTTAAGAGATCAAGCTGAAGCACTTTAAGGTATATTTTGAAATGCAATATAAATAGCTATGTGTGTATATATAAGCCATGCAGTCGATATCGTCGATATATCACCGATATATCAGTGATATATCGGTTATCGGTCCTTGCCGATATATAAATCAGAATATCGGTACCGATAATATCAATGATATTGACCGATATTTGACTAATATTTGACCGATATATCACCGATACTCCCTGTTGAAAACAAATGGATTTAAACCTTAAAACTAAATTGTGTTCTTTGAATACTAATGAAAACGGAAACGTCGAAGTCGACCATGGACTTTTAAATCGGCTAGGAATTGTGGGGTTATATGAAAGAATATTTAACAGTATGATGATGCTTTTTAATAACTGAGATCGGAAGCAGGTGGTTGTTAAACCTCAACAACTTCTTTAAAACTTTTCTCTCTTTTCTCTTATTAATATAATGAAAACAACTCAAGTATTTATAAACCTAACAATCACACTTTGACTAGAACTAGGAAACTGAAAAGATAAACATAAACATTTAAATAAATAAAACTTAAATAATAAATATATTTGAATTTTGATCTCCTCCTTATCCTCTCCATGAGATCAACCTAGCCATCCCTCGGTTTATCTTTAACGAATCGGGATTAAACATATCATTCACCCCCTTAATCTTGATTCGTTCCTTTCAAGTCTTCAATCCCGGGCAATTTCCTCATCTCTTCAAACTTTATCTTCGGTAGTGCTTTTGTAAGAATATCCGCCTTTTGTTTCTCTTCACTAATGTGCTCAACTTGGACTTCACCACGTTCAATACATTCATGAATGAAGTGAAATCTAATATCAATATGCTTAATTCTTCCATGAAACACGAGATTCTTCATCAGATCAATAGCAGATCTATTATCCACATGTAAAGTCACCACCTTTTCTTCGTGCCCGGTCAACTCGCTTAACAATCCCCTTAACCATATAGCTTGACAAGCTGCGGTTGCTGCTGCCATGTATTCAGATTCACATGATGACAAGGCTACGGTTTGTTGTTTTTGTGAGAGCCATGAGATCAATGCACCACCATAATAAAATGCCATTCCGGTGGTACCTCGTCCATCCGTTTGATCCATACCATAACTACTATCACAAAAACCAATCAAGTCTCTACTACCGCATCCATACGTTAAACCATATCCACTCGTGCCTTGTACGTATCTTAATATATACTTTAGAATCTATGGGATTGTTTTGGTTCTTGCATGAACCTACTAGCAACTCCAACTGAGTAGCTCAAATCGGGCCTCGTGTGTGTCAAATACCTTAAGCTACCGATTATTCTTCGATATTCGGTTGCATCAACGGGTTCTCCTTCTTCATATTTCGTCACTTGCAACCGATGTTTCATAGGAAATCGAGTCGGGTTGCACTCGCTTAAACCTGCACTCATTAAAATATTATTAGCATAAGCTTCTTGTTTCAACTTTATCTCATGCTTCTTTTGGGCTACTTCAATGCCCAAGTAATATGATAACATTCCGAGATCTTGCATCTCGAACTCATTCTTCATTTGACTTTTGAATTTCGCAATCTCGGCTTGACTCGAACCAGTCACGATAAGATCATCGACATATACACCAACAATGAGAATGTCGGTTCTCGTATTCCCCTTGTACATCGTGGGTTCACTTGGGCATCGAGTAAAATCCAAACCTTTCAACGTCTTGTCGAGTTTTTCGTTCCAAGCTCGTGGGGCTTGGCGAAGACCGTATAAAGCCTTTCGTAACTTATAAACCATACCGTGTTTCCCGGGAACTTCAAAACCACCAGGTTGTTTTACGTAAACTTCTTCCTTCAACTCGCCATTTAAGAACGTTGATTTAACGTTCAAATGGTAAACGAACCAACCATAATTCGCTGCAATTGCTAAAATCAAGCGTACGGTTTCCATTCTCGCCACCGGGGCAAAAACCTCATCAAAGTCTACCCCGTGCTTTTGCACGTACCCCTTCGCGACTAGTCGTGCTTTGTACTTTGTTATTGACCCGTCTGCATCACGTTTGGTTTTAAACACCCACTTCAAACCAATCGCCTTGTGACCCACTGGTAGGTTACATAAGTCCCACGTATTGTTTTGTTCAATCGAGACTAATTCAGATCTCATTGCTTCTCGCCATTTCTTTGAATTCTTTGCCTCTTCAAAGGTAGTTGTCTCTTCATCTAGGAGAAGACATTCTCCTTCACTCAACATTACATAATCTTCAAATCTTTTCGGTACCAGTTCTTCGCAACTCAGGTTCGGGATTTTCTTCCGGTTGGTCTTCAAATTCAGGCTCGTTGAGGCTCGTTGGGTCTTCGTTTTCGACAGGAATTTCTTGTTGAACTTCTTCTTGAACATGCTCGATTATAAATTCAACCCATTCATGTCTGGATCTGACTTGAAACGAGTCGGTATGTCGAGACCAGTCAAAATTTTGACTTTCTTCGAAACGGACATCCCAGCTCACATAAATACGGTTTTGAGCCGGGTCGTACAATCTATAAGCTTTTGATCCCAGTTCGGTTCCGAGATGTACAACCTCCATACTCCGATCATCTAACTTTTGAAGGTTGACGTTGGGTATCTTCATGTACGTTAAGCACCCAAACACTCGTAAGTGTGTTATGTTGGGCTTTCGACCCATCAAGGCTTCATAGGGGGTTACCGTCTTCAACGCTTTAGTTGGTACCCGATTCAATACGTAAACCGAGTGTCTCACTGTTTCTCCCCATAAATTTTGTAGAAGGTCCATAGCTTTCATCATACTTCTTGTTGCATTTAGGACAGTTCGGTTTCGCCTTTCGACTACACCGTTTTGTTGAGGAGAGTAAGGAGCCGTAAACATTCTTTTTATTCCTTCTTGATCACAATATTCGGTGAAGAGTTTGTTGAGAAACTCGCCACCTCGATCACTTCTTAGAGCTTTAACCTTTAACGAATGCTCTAACTCCACTTCTTTTTTAAACTTTTTGAAAATACCCAAAGCATCATTCTTATTTTTAATGGTATAAACCCACATGTACCTCGTATAATCATCTACAAGAAGCATAAAATACCGATTTCCTCCCAAGGTAGGAGGTGAGATTGGTCCACATAAATCAGTGTGAACCAACTCGAATGGTCTCGTGGCATGAAACATGGTGGTTTTAGGAAACGGGTTTCTACTATGTTTACCTAGCATACATGCATTGCAAACATGCTCACCATGCAAAGTTTGAATATCACCACGTACCATATTTTTAGACTTCATGTTAGTTAATGTTTCAAAATTAACATGACCAAGTCTAGCATGCCATAGCCATCCTTGGTCTTTAATGGAAGCTAAAAGACATACCGGGGTTCTGATTCTAAGCTCGATCTTATAAAGATGGTTTGGACTTCTCGGGACTCTCATTAGCAAGCGATCTCCTTCCTCGTATAACCACAAGTGGTCGTTTGCTATCCAAACCTTACACCCTTCTTCGGTTAATTGACCGATGCTCAATATGTTGCTACATAAGTCGGGTATGTAATAAACATCATTCATAACCCGCTGCTCACCATTCTTGCAATAGAAAATAATGGAACCTCTCCCTTTAATATTCACTTTGGACCCGTCTCCAAATTTCACCAAACCGCTAACTCGATAATCAATTTGTGCAAAGTGGGTTTCACAACCGGTCATGTGATTAGACGCCCCATTATCTAAATACCAAATTGAATCGCTTACCGAGTCGTTTGCGTAACGGATTGGATGAAACTTCTCTTTGTTTAACATAACTTGTTCTTTATCAACTTCAACCGATGCCATCATAAGAGTTGGCAGCTTAGCCTCGGCTTGGTTAAGATTCGCTTCTTGAGTCGGTGGACTCGGGCATTCCCACGCAAAGTGGCCCAAAACATTGCAATTATAACACCGAACACCGCTTTTATCTCTACCATGATTTTGATTGTTACCTTGATTGCCATCTCTGCCTTGGTTGTTCATGTTCGGTTGGTTACCGTCTCTTCGGTTATCACTGTTTTGATTAAACCGACCCCGTCCTCTACTCGAACCTCAACCACGGCCTCTTCCACGGCCCCGTTGGTCATAACCCGAGGAACCACGACCCCGAGCATAATTTTTCCGGTCATGATCGGTGTCCTTTTTTCCTTGATTATCGTTTTTGGCATACAATAATTTTCCCATCTCGGCCAAAGCTTCCTTGCCTTTGATTCTCTCTTCAAAAGCTTTTAACCTTGCTATACAATCTTCAAACACCATAGTGTTAAGATCGGCCCATTGTTCGATATTTGCTACAATAGCAATAAAACGGTACGGAACGCTATCGAGCAATTTTTTTACGAGTTGATGTTCTTCCATCGGACTACCCAAACTATCAAATTGCAGGGCGTATTCCGTTACCTTCCCGGCAAAGACTTCAACGGATTCTTTTTCTCCCATCTTCAACTGATTAAAATCTCGCTTTAACGATCGTAAGCGAGCTTGTTGAACTCGATCAGCACCGAGAAATCTAACCCGTAGTGATTCCCAAATCTCATGAGCATCACGAGTTCTTGCAACTTGCATCAACACGTTTTCCGGCAAGGCTTGAAAAATAATAGCCCTAGCCACCTTTTTTTTCTCTCGTCTAGGGCTTCTCCGGACACCACCTCCTATAATCCTTGAGCATCAAGGATCGATTCCATAATTACAACCCATGTGCTGTAGTTAGTTTTTGTTAACTTCGGATACTGCAACGAAGTTGAACTTGGTTCCCTTGGTTGCACAACTTGGTTCGCACCCAATATCGCGTCTCCCATAGTCACCGTCTTCTTCGTTGATTGATCGGAAAAACGTGAGCCGTACTCCTTACGGCTATATTATTTCCCGTCAGTCGGATGTGGTTATTCACCCCACACCGCTCTTTCCCAAAGATCGTAGATCACCTACGCTCTGATACCAATTGTTAGAAACAAATGGATTTAAACCTTAAAACTAAATTGTGTTCTTTGAATAATAATGAAAACGGAAACGTCGAAGTCGACGATGGACTTTTAAATCGGCTAGGAATTGTGGGGTTATGTGAAAGAATATTTAACAGGATGATGATGCTTTTTAATAACTGAGATTGGAAGCAGGTGGTTGTTAAACCTCAACAACTTCTTTAAAACTTTTCTCTCTTTTCTCTTATTAATATAATGAAAACAACTCAAGTATTTATAAACCTAACAATCACACTTTGACTATAACTAGGAAACTGAAAAGATAAACATAAACATTTAAATAAATAAAACTTAAATAATAAATATATTTGATTTTTGATCTCCTCGTTATCCTCCCCATGAGATCAACCTAGCCATCCATCGGTTTATCTTTAACGAATCGGGATTAAACATATCACTCCCGATATTAGTTTTTTAAGTCTTAAGTATCAACTTTTAGTGTTCAGTGTTAGTGTTTTAAGTCTTAATCAATTCTTACTTTGCTAACATTGTTAGTGTTTTTCAATTTGCAAAAGGTTAATTTGTTTATGGTAGGAGACTGTACTGAATTATTAGTGTTAAATTGATATATATATATATATATATATAAATTTTACATGATATTAAAATTAATGATATCCCACCGATATCTCACTGCGATAACCGATATTCGATATTTTTCCGCATTAACTGCTTAGTATATGAGACATAAGAAATAGTTTACATTTATAACGAGCTAAGTTAAAGTTTAATTTGATAATAAACAATGTTAAGTGTCATTAACTATGGAGAAACCAGTAAGGGACATTTTATATGGTGTTCTTATCCCTCTTCTAGCAAAAAAATCACTATAAAAACAAACTACAAAAGGTATTTGTCCTATTTAGTTTTGGATAAAGGTAGTATACCAAACAGCACATATCCCGTGTGAATTACGGATCTTCAAATGCAAAGAATGCCTAACTTTTAGTAATCGTATTACAAGTATACAGTTTTAACTATGAGTGACATTAGCTTGTACTCGGCCAGCATCCGACTCATGTAGGCTCATGGCTTGATAAGCTGGCTTGTTTCCCTCAATTTAGATTTTTTTATGTTTCAAAAAAAAAATAGATTAACACCAATAACAACATCAAACATATTTCTCTAATTGTTGGTTCACTTGCTTTGTTGTGTTTGTATTTCATGTAACATCAAGGATAGCTTTGTTGTGTTTGTATTTCATGTAACATCAAGGATAATGGATATCTTGACCAATTATTTGATTTTTGGCTAAAGATGCAGCATATTGGTAACTAGTCAAGTCCTAATATTTAGATTATATTTTTCTTGCCATGAAACCCTTTAAACTATATTTTGAAGTTTGGAATGTTTAGGTTGAAATGTTATGTCTAATTCTGATGCAATAGTCCCATTTATGATAATAAGCAAACTGTTATATTACCATTTTAACCTTAGACCTCACAAATAGAACCATAGGGGAACATGAAGGTCTGCTATTAAGAGATGTGTAAATAAGTCAATGTTTTCATAATAAAGCGGCATATGTGCTCCAGGTTTGTTATAGATATCGTTGGCTCTCATATGCAGTGTTATTTGTGTGACACTGTGAAATCGTCCCGTTTCTGTTGTGCAACATTTTTAATAATGTTTTAGTTATGCAATGTAGACCATTTCAGTTATGCAATGTATTATTAGTACTTGTAATGAATGATGTTGCAGAAACTATTCCATATTAGCTATTCCTATATACCTGAAAACATCAAATACGCACAATTTTGATTTTTACAAACAAGCCCAGTATTTCACAACTGAAAACATATGTACATGATAATTAAAGGGGACAAGTTACATATATTCAACTTCTTGTTTTGTGCACATGTATAATTATATTTACAAGTATCAAGCCGTTGGATAAGAAGCCATCATAGCAATACCACACAACCCTTCCTTAGCTTCAACATCTCTCTGCATCCTAATGTAACCTTCTTCACCCCAAACCGTACCCCATGAGTTCTTCACGAGCCAATATTTGAGGCCCTCATCAGTGGTTCCATATCCAATAGCTGTCACCCCATGGTCCAATTCAGTACCACAACTTCCGTTAAAAACACCACTTGAATAAAACTGGAAGTCAGACTCCCCAGCATCAATGGCAACTGAAACAGGCTGCATAGCCACAGCCTTCAGTAGCGCCGACTCACTGTTGACGGGCACATCCTCGTGTTCGGTGATCTTGGCTGCAGCAACTCCTTCTTTCTTTGTATTGCAAGTGGCATCTACTGCTTTGTAAGGATACGCAACCTCCGTGTTGATCCCTTTGTTTTTAACAATAAAGTCAAACCCGCCATCCATGTATCCGCCTTCACATCCTTGGTCTTCACCACTCCTGTCACAATCCATAAGTTCTTGCTCAGATAGTGAAATCAGTTTCCCTGTGGTTATTCCTGTAATTCCTTCGGTAGCAGCGATTGTCGAAAATGCCCAACAACTTCCTGTTGATTTTAAAACAAATAATATTTAAAAAAGACAAAGCATAGCAGAAAAAGGTGTTTTAAGTTTGAAATTTGTGATGGGCTTACCGCATTGACCTTGATCCTTGACCGGGGTAACGGCTCCTTTCTTCCTCCAGTCAATGCTAGATGGAACCGCGGTCACGTTTTCATACTTGAATGGCGTGGTTTGTCCTGATCTTGGTGTAGATGGAAACTTGAACCCATTACGAGTAGCCTTAAACTCTTGATTTGTTTGGTCTGCAAATTCATTGACACTCAACTTGTAAGCACGATTTCCAGCGTTGAACGCTTCTATGTAGGCCACATTGTTCTTGAATATATTGAAACGTGCTTCTTTCTCCAAATCATCTTTATACACACGTCCATAACGAGCCATCCATTGTTCATGCCTTTGTATCATGTTCTCTTCTTTTAGTGTACGAGATGTGACCTGCCCTCCCCACATACAAAAAACAAACAATGCTATTACTATGATTAATGTATTGTGTGATAAACCCATGTTTTTTCTACTTCGAAGAGTATAATGATTCTTAATAAGTTAGTAGATGTTGAGGTATTCTCGAATTTATGAATGTGGTCTATATATAGAGCATGAATATGTAGAAAATGGTCATGTTTGATTAATTAAGTAGATCACTACGTGGTTGGCATGGCAAGGCAACATTAGTTTCCCAAAATGTTGAATCTTGATTTGTTTTTTCTTCCTTGTTATTGTCCTTATCATATAGGTTATTCTACGTTCATATGTAGATGATTATTTGATTGGGATATTCTTTTTGAAATATCTTTTGTCTCCACATCTTGATCTAGTTAGTTTGTCATTTAATTTGTTTTTCAAATAACTTTGTGGTATTACGAGGTTGTTTTACATTATTCGTTTATAATATTTATATATTTTTTTGGATTTTATTGTTATTTATTGTAAGAAAGTTAATAATGTAATTAAGATTTGATGATGAAAGGGTTTCACAAATAAATGGGATGTTTTAACCCGTTTTAAAAGTTATATGTGTTTGGTAAGACCCATGATCCGCTGATTTTTTTTACTATAAAATTTTATTCTAGTTATAAACAAAATTTTTTTTAAAAAATAGGATATTAATTTTTACTATATTTCTATTTTATAGGAATTTTCATATCAAATATTTGTGAGATTAATTTTTAATTTAATGAGACGTTATAATCCGTTTAAGGGCTATCTGGGTTTGGTGAAACCCATACCTGTGAATTCAAGTCAAATGCATAAGGAGAAAAAATTTTATTTAGTGAGATGTTATAACCCGTTTAAGGGCTATTTGGGTTTGGTGAGTCTCATACTCGTGAATTCGGGTTAAATGCATGAGAAGCCTTCATTTACAAATAAAGTAATCTGGTGGCTTGAGAAAAAATAAGGAGCAACCAGAGAGCTTATGGGGGTTCGTTTTATATTATTTGTTTTTAATATTTATTTATTTTTTGAAATTTTATTTTGTTTATTGTATGAAATTTAATAATATACTTATGGTTTGATGATAAATTGTTTCACAAATAAATGAGATATTATAACCCGGTTTAAAAGTTATATGAATTTGATGAGACCTAAGACCCGTTTATTTATTTTACTATAAAATTGGTTTTTTTAATTATAAATTATATATATATATATATATATATTTTTTTTAAATAAATCAGATATTAATTTTTAGTATATATCCTTAAATTATAGAATTTGTATATCAAATATTTGGTGAGATAAGTTTTTAATTTAGTGAGATGTTATAACCCGTATAAGAAATATCTGGGTTTAATGAGACCCATAACCTTGAATTCGGGACAAATGCATGGTTAGCCTCCATTTAAAAATCAAGTAAATCTGGTGACTCCAAAAAAAGGGGGAGCGACCACATAGCGACACGTAAGATTTTTATGTCTTCGTTTATATATATTATAGATTATTTTAAAGATTTCGTTTATATATATTACTATATTTTTTCCTCTGTATTACGATGGTTGTTTTATATTGTTCGTTTTTAGTCTTAAATATATTTTTTGGGATTTTAATTTTATTTATTGTAAGGATTTTAATAATATACTTAGGGTTTGATTATGAAAGATTTCCACAAATAAATGATATGCTATAACCCGGTTTAAAAGATATATGGGTTTGGTGAGGCCAAGGACTCGCTTATTTTTTTTTACTATAAAATTGTTTCTTAATTATAAAAAATATATATTTTTAAATCGGATATTAATTTCTAGTGTATCCATATTTTATAGGATTTTCATGTCAAATATTTGGCGAGATTAACTTTTAATTTAATGAAATGTTATAACTCGTTTAAAGGCTATCTGGGATTTGGTAAGACTTATACCCCCGTGTTATGGGGTTATTTATATTATTCGTTTCTAATATTTATATATATTTTTTGGATTTTAATTTTATTGTAATGAAGTTAATAATATACTTAGATATTGATGACGAAAGGGTTCACAAATAAATGAAAGAAAAGTACCCGCAAATGTTTATTACGGATTCTTTCTAATTTCGGGACGAAATTTCTTAAAGTAGGGAAGACTTTGACATCCATCATTTTCGGTTTAACTTGTATTTGTTTTTGTATTAGAAACCTGACCCGTTTTGGTCTTTTGGATCCATCGTTGTTAATAAAATTTTGGGTTTTATGTTCATTTATGCTACACAAATTTCGGATCAAGAAAACATCCTTTTCGGTACATTAAAACACCTCTTTATGACTAAAAACGACTTAAAACAAACTTAAAGGACTCATTGTGTCAAACACCTCTTGTTGTTTTGTGCATTGTTTGACCATTTTTAACCAATGAAATGCAAGTATACCCCTTATGAGTAAACTATATTTTTTCCACTATAAAAACAAGTCCCATGCACCTATTTTGGTTTGCTCTTTCTTCTCCAAACTCTCTCAATCTAAGATCCAAGTATTTCATTCTTCAAGTTCTTGATAGTTTGACTCTTCAAGGTCAAACTAATATTAATTTTTGTTTCTAACTATTTTTTGTTAATTAAAGCTTGTTATTATAACTTGTCTAAAACGTACTCCCCTTGTTTCCTTGGCTTTCCCTTCTCCGGCCATGTCGGTTTAGGTGTATTGCTAGACAAGGCTTTATAGAGGACTATTATAGTCTTTGTTAGTTATGCAAGCTTACTAATGTTGTTTAGTTTCTAATTACTTTAATTTCCAAATAATTTTAATGAGTTCTACGGTATTGGGTATGTGGCCACCATTCTCGGTTTCATCCCTAGTCAAGAGCCGGACAAAAACCGAACTTTTGTTTAAATACTTTATTGTTAATATATTGCATGTAAGACTTGAGTATTATCATTGCTAATTTTGTTCTAATGAGTTCTATGGTATTGGGTATGTGGTAACCATCCTCGGTCTTATTCCGAGTCAAGGACCGAACCAAGACCGAACTCTCGTTTAGATGCTTTATATTTAAAATGATGTAATAATATGTTACATGTAAGATGTGTATATTATAAATTCTAAGTTCATTTTAATAAGTTCTATGGTATTAGGTATGTGATAACCATCCTCGATCTTATTCTGAGTTAAGGACCGAACCAATACCGAACTAAACCGATTTCACTCGCTTAAGACACACTAGTTGTGTTTTGGGCCACCGAATCTCGTATTTTTCTCTAATTTCTCTAAAACTATATTATAAACTAATTTTAATTATTTTCTCAAAATACTTGGCATGTCGGATCCAACTTGATCTCATAACAAGTTTGGACCGACAAAACCAAACACTCGTTTAACGGACGTCGAGGTTCTCCTAAATAGAACTACACACTTGGCTGAGTTTCTTTTTATTTCATTGAGTTATCTCATAACATTTATTACTTTGGAATCTTGGCTTCGGGCTTGACCAATTATCAAGACTCGAACTGACAAATCCGAACACTCGTAAAAGCTCGTTTTGGTATCTATCTATCAAAGGATCTTGCAATATTGCAACCTTACCCAAAAATTTACTTAACAAAGGTTAAGTAAAACTAATGAATAGAATAATGAGACCCGATTTTGAGTAAACTTATTTTTTTAAAACCATTACTTTTATTCTTATGTATTTACACTTTAACTCTCAAACTTTAATTATTTATTTTACTTGTCAAGTTATTTTACTTTAAAGCTTTTAAAACCATCTACTAACTCAAGACCCTTTTTAATCTAGGTCTTGTCCGTTAAACTTACCCTTCCCCGTTTTATCGAAAACTATCATTCAAGTTACTTATTTCACGTGAGTACATTTCATCCCCCGTTTTCTTTCTATACTTTGAAGGTAACATGCATACTTATTCAAAACAAGAATAATTTATAACACTCTATCCTCAAACCATAAAACTCTAGGGTGTATGATACTTAGAATACGTGCTCTATTGTGTGCTATATGTTTCATATGTTTTACGTGCACGAGTGTTTATTTTTATGTTGTTGTGGAGCCTCAATAAGTATGATCATACGCACCCGTAACTACTTTAGCCTTGTGCTAGTAGAATAGGGCCTCATTATCCGAGTATGTCGGTTGTTACCGATTAGAAAGGATCTCATTTACTTATGATTTATATACCACAATTGTTGCTTTTATTTGTAGTCTTATATACGTTTGTGGATTTCGTCTCATATTATATATACTCAGAACTATGAAATTGCTCACCAACATTCATGTTGACAAATATTATTTTATGCATTATTACAGGTTTAATTATTGGTTGATTGGAGTTTGAAGATGCTATCTTATTTGAGACCGTTTAGGTTATTAGAAGAATGAACAATTAAATTCTTATATTTGGTGTTATCTGTATGAACAAGATGTGTACTTTTGGTGATTGAATGAAATTAATAGTTGTTTAAATATTGTCACTTTAATAGTGTCTTGTGTTCATGGACAATCCGTTGCACCCCGGCATGTTCCGCCGCCTTTGATCGAGGTGTGACGGGTGAGACCCATGACCCGCTTATTTTTTTACTATAAAATTGTTTTTAATTATAAATAATATATATCCTTTTTAAAGAAATAAGATATTATCTTTAGTATATCCCTATTTTATGAGATTTTCAAATCATAGAATTTTGGTGAGATTCAGTTTTAATTTAATAAGATGCTATACCCGTTTAAGGATTACATGGGTTTGGTGAGACCAATCAGGTCAAATGCATGAGAATCATCTATTTACAAATAATGCAATATGATGGCTTGAGATAATGTAGGGAGCAACAAGAGAGCTTTTAAATGTTTTGTTTATATATATATATATATATATATATATATATATACACTAGTTTTTATCCCCCGTATTACGGGAGTTGTTTTATATTATTTGTTTCTAATATTTATTTAATTTTTGAATTTTTATTTTTTTATTGTATAAAAGTTAATAATATACTTATGGTTTGATGATAAATTGTTTCTCAAATAAATGAGATGCTATAACCCGGTTTAAAAGTTATATGGGTTTGATGAGACCCAAGACCCGTTTATTTTTTTACTAAAAAATTGTTTTTTTTAATTATATATAATATACATCTTTTTTTAAATAAATAAAATATTAATTTTTAGTATATCCCTACTTTATAGGATTTTTAAATCAAATATTTGGTGAGATTATTTTTTAATTTAATGAGATGTTATAACTCGTTTAAGAAATATCTGGGTTTGATGAGACTCATACCCGTGAATTCGGGTCAGATGCATGAGAAGCCTCTATTTAAAAATCAAGCAAATCTGGTGACTCCAAAAAAATGGGAAGCGACCACATCACGACACGTAGGATTTTTATGTTTTCGTTTACCCCGTATTATGGGGTCTGTTTTACATTACTCGTTTTTAATATTATATACTTTTTTAGGTTTAATTTTATTTATTGTAATGAAAATTTTAATATACTTAGAGTTTGATGATAAAAAGTTTTCACAAATAACTAAGATGTTATAACCCGGTTTAAAAGTTATCTGAGTTTGGTAAGACCCAATACCTGCTTATTTTTTTTTACTATAAAATTGTTTCTTAATTATAAATAATATTTTTTTAAAAAAAATAATATAATAATTTTTAGTATATCCTATTTTATAGGATTTTCACATCAATAATTTGGTGAGAATAAATTTTAATTTAATAAGATGTTATAACCCGTTTAAGGAATATCTGGGTTTGGTAAGACCCGTACCCGTGAATTCGTGTCAAATGCATGAGAAGCCTCCATTTAAAAATCAAGCAAATCTTATGACTCCAAAAAAAGAGGGAGTGACCACATTACGACACGTAGGATTTTTATGTTTTCGTTTATATATATATATATATTATATATATATAGTTTATTTGGGATAGATTTCCTATGATTGTTGGGTTGGTTTTGGTCTTCATATATGAGAGAAGAAAGAGGGTAGGATTTGATCACTTCTCGTCGACATCTGGTTCATCATTGTCTCGATCATCATTGTCTCAATCACCATTGTCTTGATCAATCTTCATCAGTTAGTAACAACATCAAACCGCTTCTTCATTATTGGTTACCATCTTGTCTATTTTTGTTTTTTCTGATCAATTTGTATATGTTCCTTTCTATTTCTTGAATCTTTTGTCTTCGTTGGTTGTTTCGCTTGATGAAACACTCAACTGAGTTTCAGTAACAATTGTCCATACCGTTGTTTGAATGATTCCGAGTTTTTATTTTTTTGTTACGAAATTAATAAAAGATATAATTTCCTGTTTATGGCAAAGTTAAATTATGCGAGCCAAATCAGCTCGGGATTCTATACATAATAAGCTACTTGGATTACATGAGAGTCGTGTAGCACTTTAACATTGAAATAATTTAATCGTTCACTCGTTTTCTAAATACTTAATCGGATAAAACTCATACGAGATCAGAATTTCAAATGTAGTGTGAAAATGAAAGATTGAACCAGAGTGGACGAACATAAACAATCAAATGTATACGTAAGATCAGGGTTTGGAAACTGTTAATTACAGTTATCCATTTAAACTTCGAATTCAATTAAATCTGAAAATTCCCTTTTTATTTAATTATTATTAACATAGCAATAATTATCCACCGCTGCCCGAAAATAAATCTTGTCTACTTTAAAATAATAAATATATGATTTTACATTTATTGAGAGTTGGGGGCGTTGTAGTCATTTACTAAAAGTAAGCACACACTCATCCAATCACATTACGTCACTTGCAACTGCTTATTATTATTGAGTAAAAGTCAAAACCTTTGCCAATCCTTGTTCATATTTTCCCCCAATTTACCCTCCAAACAAGATAGATAGATAGATAATTGATTCTATCCCATCTTCTATGCTCAATTCTCATACAATTAAAGGAATCAAGCATCAAAAGAGGTTCATTTTTCACTTATTTAATGATACCCATCAATTATACATGTGTTAATTCTTGTTGTCACAGTCAATTATGATCAATTTCATTGAATTATCACCTGGGTTATGTTTATATATGTTTATATATCTTTATATATTTTAGTGGTAGTTAACAAAAGTAAAAAAGGACTGTTAATTTATCTTTATGATTGTTGCACACCAGGTGTTCGACCTATTGCTTGAGTGAAAAACAATGAGAAATAGGTCAAAGAATCATTCTTTAACATCAAGGGATGAAAGTGATGAAAAGATTAAGAATGTGGTTACTGCAAAGAGATCGGGTTATGTTATTCTGGCCGCGTTTATCTTGATCACGCAAGGGATGTGGGCGGTTCACCATTATCAGTTTGAGCGGTTGCCCGACCCGCTTACATCCCAACAGGTGGGGAAAAGAGGGTTTTCGGAGGAAGAGGCAATGAAGCATGTTGAAGAGTTGACTCAGTTGGGTCCTCATCCTGTTGGTTCTGAAAAATTAGACCTTGGGTTGCAGGTGTGAATTATAATATATGTTAGGGATAATCAAAGTTCACAAAAATATCCATTTTGACCGAAAATATTAACCAAATAGCTTTGACTTTTTAAAATTACTAATCAATGAGAGCGCGACAAGTGTCTTTTAGCAGAGTGGTTTTCAATCTGGTGCAACAGATTGGATTCTTTGGTGCAGAGTCGATTATTTTGGCTCACAGGAGATTCAAAAATGGCGTACGTGATTTCACTCTAGTACATGAGATTTTTATCGAAGGTCTAATCCATCAGTGATTGCTGACATGTGTTCTCCTGTGATTGGTGGAAATCATTAGAAACTAGAAATAAAAAGGTCAATCGGCTATTTTTGTAATTTCAAAAAATCAAGTTTATTTTGTTTATATCCCCGGTCAGAATGGATATTTTCATGATTTTCCCTATATGTTAACAGGTTACATGACACACAAATGCATATGTGTATCTGTTATCATGTCATAACTTTAGTCGAAGGATGCCTTGTTCGTGTTTGTTCATTAAGCTTTTATCGGGCAAAAGAACGTCCGTGAACACTTAACCAAACAAGATTGCGCATTTGTGTTCATTCGTTTGGGAAATGCTTTTGTTCATATTCGGTCATTCACTTTTTAAACGACCATAAACGAACACAGACACAAACCTACATAAACGAACATATAGTGAGTTAAGTTAGTAAAATAATAAAAATAAAAACTATAAAAGGTTTAAATCTTTGGATGATAAACTAAAAAAATATAAAATATAAAATATAAAAAGCCTTTAATGAACAAGCATAAACAAACGAATGTAAAGGAATGAACATAAACGAACATGTTACCAAACATTCACAAACATAAATGAACGAACGCAACCTTTTTTCATGTTTGTTCGTTTAGTTAATCGAACAGAACTTGATGTTTACGTCCGCCTGCTTCTTAAACAAACGTATGTAAACGAACTTCTTGCTAAACGGTTTGCTTAACATCTGGTTCTTTTACAACCCTACCCTAGGTTATATTATCCTAGAAATGCAGCCCTAATAGCACTATAGAAGTATGGTGGTAGTAAACAATATCCTAACTAGCTACTTGCAATAATAAGGAAACAAAGCAAAAGGATACACTTTATCTCTAAATAATAGTCACCCATTTTCAGTTTTGTGCATTTCCAATAAAATTTGTTCGTGTGCCATTAATATTCATATTCATTATTCCCATTATCTTATTGTTTTTGTAGTATGTTTTAAGAACAGCTGAGAATATAAAGAAAACCGCTCACTGGGAAGTTGATGTTGAAGTTGATCTTTTCCATGCAAGCTCGGGTGCTAATATTCTGGTCAACGGACTTTTTAAAGGAAAAACACTTGCTTATTCAGATCTCAAACGTATTGTTTTAAGAATCTCACCAAAATATGTTTCAGAAGCAACCAATAGTGCTATTCTGGTCTCTTCTCACATAGATACTGTTTACTCTGCGTACGTTACCTATTTTTAATTCAATAAATTTGAATTTAATAACTTTGGGATTTTATTTATTTGAAAAATGATAATGAAGTTATAAAACTTAATGTTTGTGTTGATATAGGGATTAGGGAAGGAGCTGGGGACTGCAGTTCTTGTGTTGCGGTGATGCTAGAGCTTGCTCGAGGGGTCTCTCATTGGGCCCACGGTTTTAAAAATTCTGTTATTTTTTTGTTTAATACGGGCGAGGAAGAGGGTTTAAATGGTGCACATAGCTTTATAACTCAGGTATAATAATTATAATTTTGATATTATATTTAATATTAAGTGATGATGTGTAAATATTTTTGCAGCATCCGTGGAGTAACACCATAATTATGGCTATTGATTTGGAAGCCATGGGCATTGGAGGTGCATCTGCTATATTTCAGGTAATCACTACCATAAAGTATTGCCTTTAAACTGAAAAATAGGGGTGTAAATGAGTCAAGCCGCTAGTGAGCTAATTGAGTTCAGCTTGAATCGAGCTGAGCTACAAGCTTGTTTTATAAATGAGTCTGACCTCAAGCTTCACTTATTGAGCTCGAGCTGGCTCACAAGCCTAAATGAGCCTACTATTTATATAACTTCTATATAAAATATTAAATATATACGTGTATAATAATTGTTATTAAAGTTGAAATGGAACTAGTCAGAAGTAAAAATTGCGAAGGTGAAGCCTGGAACCGGACTGCAGTGCAACGACATACATTAAAAATAATTATAAATGTATATAAATTAATTATTAATAAGTAATAAACGAGCCGATCTCAAGCTTGAAAAGCTACCCACGAGCCAAGCTCGAGTCTGTAGTAAGTTAAACAAGCTAGCTTGAGCTTTAGTATGTTAAATGAGCGTAGCTCAAGCCCCTAGTATGTTAAACGAGTAAGCTCGAGCCTCTAGTATGTTAAATGAGCTGAGCTTGGCTCGGCTCACTTACACCTGTATGGCTTTTCAAATCTTGTGAAAAGCCAAACAAAAATTCATGAAAGTTAAGTCAACATTCGGTCAACCGTGGTACCTTGTTCATTTTGGCAGGCGGGTCCTGATCCATGGGCTATTGAGAACTTTGCATTGGTAGCAAAATACCCATCGATTTGAAAAGCCAAACAAAAATTCATGAAAGTTAAGTCAACATTCGGTCAACCGTGGTACCTTGTTCATTTTGGCAGGCGGGTCCTGATCCATGGGCTATTGAGAACTTTGCATTGGTAGCAAAATACCCATCGGGCCAAATTATTGCTCAGGTGTGTATTATTTTCTATTCTTAAATTAATTATTTGATTCTAGATTTTTAAGTTCCATTTGCAGGATCTTTTCACTTCGGGTGTTATAAAATCTGCTACTGATTTTCAAGCGTATAAGAAGTTGCGGGTCTTTCTGGTCTTGACTTTGCTTATGCAGATAATACTGCTGTATATCACACAAAGGTATTGTTTAAATTCGTAACATCTTTAGTTTGACTATTGTTGACCAAGTTAAAGTGATCATATATTTGTATGCAGAATGACAAGTTGAAGCTTTTAAAACCTGGTTTGCTGCAACATCTTGGTGAAAATATGCTTGCTTTTCTGCTTCATACTGCTGCATCTTCTCAGCTTTCAAAAGTCAAAGTCAATGAGAAAACTGATACTGATGCTGCCATATATTTTGACATCTTGGTACTTTATGTTTATGTTTTCTTGATTATAAAGTTTGATTTATTGACTTTTGAGATCAAATTGCATAGAAAGGTAACCAAATTTTGATAAAAAGAACCTCAAACGTTCAAAATTTTAATATTTAAGATAATCTGAGCCGGTTATATTGTCAAAATGATTATGTGGTTGGTGATGTGTCGGAAACTTTGATCATGTTGATGTTCTTTCAAGGTTACTCTAATTAAAAACCTCTGATTTGGGCCTTTTTGTAAGTGCAAATAAATCTTCTTATCTAATGCAAAAATCAGACCACGTTGGTTACCTTTTAATGTAAATAGTTCATATATGTTCGTTTATTAAATAAATGAACGAACATGAACACATTTTTTTTGTTCATTTAGTTAAATGAACGAATGTAAACACACGTCTCGTTTGTTCGTCTATGTTCATGAACTTCGTTTATGTTCGTTTGTTTACGTTCATTTATGTTCATAAGTTTTAGTTCGTTTACATTTGTTAACATGTAGTTGATATTTTTGGACGCATTACATTTTAGTCCGGTTTTAATAACCTTTTAGGCCCAACACATTGTTGTTCACGTATACTTTTAACTGATTCTAGCTTAGTTATGTTCGTTCGTTTACCCAACCATTCGTTTATACTGATAACGAACATGAACACACTCATTTTCTTAACAAACACGAAGAAGAAACCCTGTTCGTTTGGTTATTCGTGTCCTGTCGTTTGCTCAATTTAATTTAAACGAACAAACATAAACATATTTTTAACAATCCAATTTAATGTGACAATTCAGGGAACATACATGATCGTATTTCGTCAACGATTCGCCAACATGCTCTACAATTCAGTCATAATGCAATCCATCATGATATGGGTCACATCACTCGTTATGGGGGGACAACCTGCTGCTATTTCATTATCCTTATCATTTTTAAGCATAATATTAATGTGGATATTCTCATTAATATTATCGACTGCCGTTGCTTTCATTCTACCACTCGTTTCATCGTCACCAGTCCCCTTTGTTTCAAACCCATGGCTCATTTTAGGTTTATTTGCTTCCCCAGCTTTGCTCGGGGCATTGATTGGTCAACACATCGGTTATATTATTCTAAAAGGTTACATTTCACGTGTGCTTTCCAAGAAAATGGACCCTGTGGTTCAATCCAATTGGGCTAAATTGGAAGCTGAAAGGTCATTATATAAAAGTGGTTTGCTGCAATGGCTTATATTACTAATTGTTGGTCATTATTTTAAAGTGGGTTCTTCCTATATTGCCCTTGTATGGCTAGCTTCCCCGGCTTTTGCTTGTAAGTTTGACTTTGTGAAAAATAATATCTTTATTTGGTCGAAGGTGTATGCTGAGTGATGTAACTTCCTGATTCTGTAGATGGATTGCTTGAAGCAACTTTATCTCCCGCGCGTGCACCGAAGGCACTCAAAACAATAACTTTAATATTTGGTCTTTTTGTACCGTTTCTAATATCGGGTGGCATGTTTATTCGGTTAGCAGGAACCGTTGCTGGTATGGTTGTTCGTCTTGACAGGTATTACAAGGCGTTTATGCCGTTTAGTTAAACGAATGAACATGAACACATGTCTTGGTCGTTCATTTATGTTTTGTTCATTTAAACTTGCTTATGTTTGTTCCTTTATGTTCATTTAGTTTGTGCTTTGTTAATGTCGCTCATTTACGTTCGTTAATTTATTAGGCTCATTACAACCTAGTTTAGTTGCAATAACCTTTTAGGCCCAGTGCATTGTTGTTCTCATGTACTCTGGATTGGTATCAATTCAGTTATGTTCATTTATCTATGTTCAGTTATGTTCTTTCATGAATAGCTCGTTTACACTGTTAATGAACGAACATACACGAACACGAACAAGAAAACCCTGTTCGTTTGATTGTTTGTGTTTGATTGTTTGTTTGGTTAAAGTTAAAAGAATGAACAAGAAAATGCTTGGTTCGTGTTTGTTAATCTATGCTCAGTTATGTTCATCCGTTAACCGTCCGTTTATGCTGGATAACGAACGAACATAAACGAACACGAACAAGAAAACCCCGTTTGTTTAATTGTTCATGTTTGATCATCTGTTCAGTTAAAGTTAAATGAACAGTTAAAGTTAAATGAACGAACACGAAGTCATAGGCTGATGCATTTTAATTCTTATCACTTGCTACTTTTAATATTTAAAAATGGTCTCTAGTTTTAGTGTTGACTTTATATTGATGCAGGAATCCTGGAGGCACTCCCGAGTGGTTGGCGAGTGTAGCGGTTGCTGTGTACGTATCGGCTGCCATATGTCTTTCAATGGTGTATCTTCTTTCATACATCCACATATCAGGTTTGACTTAATTTGACTTTTGTAAGTTGCAGCCTTTGCAGTTTTCTTAAACTTAGTTGACTATCAAAAGTAAAATACAGACTTTTTTACTTACATATTATTGTTTTAAGGTGCCAAAAAATTAATCGCAATTGCAAGTTTTATTGTGTGCGGTCTTTCACTAACGGTGGTTATATCTGGAATCATCCCACCATTCACCGAAGATGTTTCAAGAGCCGTAAATGTAAGATTCCGTTTGTTTTGTTCATTCTACATTTATAAATTTGTGAAGGATGAACTAGTGTAGGAAAATGATAAATTAATCAATATTTATATTTTTCTACTTTTACTTATTATAAAGATTAATTTGTCATCAATTCTTTTCACAAATTAAGTATCTTCACAAATTTTAAAATAAAAAAAACAGACCATATGATTACTCAATGTCAATTTTAGAGGTGACAACTCTGACCCATTTAAGCTTGTTTACGTTCTTTTATATTCATTTATGTTCGTTGGTTTATGCATTTTTAAGTTTTTTTATGTCTGTTTATATATTCTGTTAAATTTAGTCTACCTTTTCTAGTTTTTAAGGCCTTACAGATTGATGTTCAAGTTTAATTTTAATTGGTGTTCGTTCATTATGCTAGTTCATCTATGTTCAATTATGTATGTTAAGCTCGTTTATATATTCAGTTAAATTTAGTCTTACTTTTTCTAGTTTTTAAGACCTTACAGATTGATGTTCACGTTTAATTTTAATTGGTGTTCGTTCGGTTATGCTAGTTCATCTATGTTCAACTATGTGTTTTTATTTATGTTTGTGAACCATTCGTTAAGGCTATTAACAAACGAACACAAACGCGCTCATTCTCTTAACGGGTGAATACAAACAAGAAAACCCCCTTCGTTTAACTATTTGTGTACGATCGTCTGTTCGGTTAAGGTTAACGCACGAACACGAACTAGATAACCCCGTTTGTTTAACTGTTTGTGTTAAATCGTTTGCTCAGTTAAAGTTAAACAAACGAACATGAACATTTCTCATTCATGTTTGTTCGGTTCGTTTACAGACCTATTTATCTTTAACAGGTCAAATGAAAAAAGTTAGTTAAAAGGGAAATGAGTTGAATAAATTTAATTTCTAAACCGTACAACCTTCTAAATGATTTTGTTCAAAGATCGGTGATTATTAATCTGTTTTTGTAACAATAGTGTTTATGAAATCATAATTAACGCATTGATCTTTTATGTCTAAAAACGACCTGTTTGGAGTTTGGACCTGTAGCCAACCTGCCATACTTTTAGTTTAATACAAGTGGATTTGCTTTACCTATGAAATCTTGATGATTCCTAGGTTGTTCATGTTGTGGAAGCTTCTGGAAGAAATGTGGACCACAAAGAACCGATCTCGTATATTTCTTTATTTTCAACTACCCCCGGGAAGTTAACCAAGGAGATTGAACATATTGATGAAGGGTTTACGTGTGGAACTGAAAATAAAACTGATTTTGTCACTTTCACCACTTCGTACAGCTGTTTGACCAATAGCGATTCGGTCAACGGATGGACCGAAAGCGACATCCCAACACTAAACGTTGAAACCGATTCAAAAACAGATGAAAGATTCACACACGTCACAATCGACACCAAACTTTCAACACGCTGGTCTCTTTCGATCAATACTAATAAAATACAAGATTTCAGACTCAAAGGTACCATTTTTATTTTTTAGTTACATTCAATATATTTACAGTAGTAATTATTTATTAATGTTATCATTTCAGATGATGAAAATGGTGAAGAATTAATTCAAATTGGCGCGAAAGGTAGTGTAGATGGATGGCATAATATTCAGTTTTCTGGAGGGAAAAATGCTCCAAAAAGATTTGGTTTGACTCTTTATTGGGTCAACAATCATACTCAAGTGACAGATGATGACGACGATAATGGTTTATTGTTGAAATTAAGAACGGACGTTGACCGATTGACTCCAAAAGTCAAAAGGGTTCTTGAGAAGCTTCCTTCATGGTGTTCATTGTTTGGGAAGTCTACATCTCCCTATACCTTAGCTTTTTTGAATAATTTACGCGTTGATTTCTAATTTAAGGAGATTCATACGAACTCTTACATACGTGTTCTAAACATTTATATTGGTTTTTTGTATGTGTTTGGTTTGGATATTAGCTTTGAGGTGATAGAACAAGTTGTAGATTAGCAAATAATTAATTTATGGTTTGATTCAAAGTTGTTTTTTGCTTAACTCTAGCAAAGGATATCAAATCTGACATTGTTAATGGGATTCTTGATTATGATGAAAGTTTATGATCTTTAACTTTATTTGTTTATGATACTTTCATTTATATGGTATCATAGCTAAGCTTTTACTCAATTGGCTAAGTCTAATTTTGGGTTTTCAACTCAAGTCTCAAGCAAAAGGTTTGATTATTATTGTTAATTTGTTATTACAGAGTTAAATAATTAATTAAACATAAGGAATTGATTTGATACACTACCAAGTACCAACTTGTAATTTGTATCTAGACATATAGAAATTGGGTTTTTATCACAAACTGGTTTGGGTTTGGAGACAAGAATGTTCAGCCCTATCGAATCGGTTTGAATCGGGTTGGAACCGGTTTTGGTTAAAAAAAAGACAGTTGTTTTGACATGTTTTATCATATCGGTTGGGTCCAAACCAGTTTTACAGAACAAGATGATGAACTGGTTACGAACTAGCGGGTTGGGTTGGGTTCAAAACGGTTTGGGTCAAATCGATTTTTTTGTTGAACTGGGTTGGATTAAGTGGTTCATTTTCCACCACTAATTGTATCTTTTGTTGTTAATTGGGCTTGAATTTAAGCATGTGATGTGTGAGTGAGATGAGCAACCGTACATAGAGGTTCACAAATAGGGTTTTTTAACCGGGTATGGAACCAGGTTCGAGTATGATAGGGACTGGAAAATCGGGTATTGGTAATACCTGGTTCGGGTTCAGGTTCGGGTCAGGGTATTGTCTCTAAAAACCATACCATATGCATTAGGTTCGGGTCAGGTATACCGGGTATTTGAATACCCTATTTTCGGGTATTGAAAATACCCTATTTTTGGGTTATTCGGGTTTTTTTCCGGGTATAGATTGGATTTTTTAAGAGGTTGCACTTTTTATGAGTATTTTTTGGGCATTTTTAAGGTATTATTCGGGTACAGTTTCGGGTATTGGAAAAACCCGGTTCCGGGTATGGAACAAGTTCGGGTTTTCAAGTATTATTTGGTACAAACTGGGTCCAGTTCGGGTTCAAGTTTTAGTACCGAAATGCATACCCTATCCATACCTTACGGGTAGGGTACGGGTATTAAAAACCCGAGTATAATAAAAGCGATTCCAAGTTTTTTTTTTCGGGTCTAGTTTTGAATTCGGTTTTTTATTTCACCTCTAATCTACAAGGCTACTGTTTGGGCCCTAAATGTATAAAACATTCTTGTAACTTGTAAGTATATTCTCCAAAAATAATAAGAATCAATAAAAACCAATTTACACGTCTACCTTACATTACTATAGGCACATTTTATTTTAACACTTTTACATATATTAATAACTAAAGTATTCACAATATAATAAAAATTTCATGTTTCTATATCTACTACTCTAATAAAAGAATACTACTATGTGCCACTTATCATACTCTCCAACCATCCTCACATTTTAAACCCATTTTGTTATTTGAATCCCTT
Source organism: Bidens hawaiensis (assembly GCF_021521415.1). Lineage (NCBI taxonomy): Eukaryota > Viridiplantae > Streptophyta > Magnoliopsida > Asterales > Asteraceae > Bidens > Bidens hawaiensis. The sequence goes on along the minus strand of NW_027491058.1, from coordinate 344,918 downwards.
GTGGGTCATTACTCAACCCAAAATAGTCTTATTCTTATTTATATATAAAGCAAGTGTGTTAATTTTTATCTATTTCTTTCTTTTTTTCTTTTTATATTTTAACGTCATGTTTATCCTTAAGTAATAAAATGAAACAATTTAGCTATAGAAAAAGAACATGCCAAATGAGATTGAAGTGGTCGGAACATTGCTTTATTATTATTTTTTTAGTATTTTTAGGTATATAAAATAAAAGTCAATTAAAATACTTTCTTCTTTAAAAATTTTCATAATATCATAAATTTGTTTATCGACATACTAACCATTTAAATTTATTCTTTTGGTTTGTTTTAGAATGCTAGAATCATGTTCTTCTTTTCTTAGCTATCATATATATATATATATATAACTAGCTTTTATTCCCTGTAATACGGGATTGTTTTATATTATTCATTGCTAATATTAATATATTTTTTAGGATTTTAATTTTATCTATTGTAAGGAAGTTATTAATATACTTAGGATTTGATGATGAAAGGGTTTCATAAATAAATGAGATGTTATAACCCGATTTAAAAAAGCTACATGTGTTTGGTGAGACCTATGACCCGTCTTTTTACTATAAATAAATAAATGAGATGTTATAACCCGATTTAAAAAAGCTACATGTGTTTGGTGAGACCTATGACCCGTCTTTTTACTATAAAATTGTTTCTTAATTATAAATAGTATCTTTAAAAAAACCGGATACTAATTTTTAGTATATCCCTATTTTATAGGATTTTCATATAAAATATTTAATGAGATTAATTTTTAATATAATGAGATGTTATAATCCGTTTAAAAGGCTATCTGGGTTTGGTGAGACCCATACCCGTGAATTCAGTTTAAATGCATGATAAACCTTCATTTATAAATAAAACAATCTGGTGGGTTGAGAGAATTTAAGAAGATTTCGTTTATATATATATTTAAGATTAAGATTTAATACATAATTTTGTTTTATTATATATTGTTGGCTTGTACTTGAAAGAACCCGTATTTTCACATGGACATCTATATCGCTTTGTCAAGATTTACAGGCAGACATTGACTAATTTTGATTATTGATAAACTAGATATATTGATCAACACAACCGCAAACGTATTGTACAAGTAATTTTTTCTTATTAGTAAATATTTGCGTAATGTTTCTTTAGTAATTCCTATAATTTTAATATAAATTGTAATTTTATTCACAATATACGATAATTGTGATGTCGATTGTATTTTGATTAATGTTCAAATTTTAAAATGTTTATCAATTCCCCGTGTAATACACGGGGCTTAAACTAGTTATATATATATATAACAATTGGAAAGGTTTTAGTGCATAATGAGTTGTACATTATGCATTAGGTTTTTTTTTTCAATTTTTTCTTTATTTTTCATTATATACTTTTCATATTTTATCTTACGTCCTGATATTTTTATTTTTTACAAGTTTGTCACAAAGTACATTTCATTATTAGTTTCAACAATTTTCTACTTTCAACTTTGCTCTCTAATACTTTTCATCTTTTACAAAATTTTCATTTATCGTTTTAGTCTAAATTTTGCAAATTTACACGCTGCAACACGCATGTGTTTTTCAACGTTCTTACGTCTATCTTCCCCATTCAACTTTTCGGTCATAAGACGATTTATTTATTATCTTTTTTTTTATTTATTTTTAAAGTGTTAACAAACTGCAACAAATGGCTATGATTGGACGTTTTTAGGTCTACTTTTCGTTCGGTTTAACAATCCCACCACAAAGCACGGGTTCGACGCTCCCGACCCATCAACACACGGGTTCGATAAATATTTCAAGGTAACTTTTTTTAGTGGTTTTCGGCCCCCACCGCAACGCGATGGGGCTTAATACTAGTTTGTAATTATAACACAAGTTCATTGAAATCATGAGAAATCCATTTTGTTAATGTTGTATTGTCAAGTAATTAAATTGCGTGGTTTATATTACATCGTCCATTATTGTTGTTAGATGTATAAATTAATAATATGTATACCTAATAAATCAACCTAAAAGATATGTCTCAATCTGTTTTATACATTTTCTTAGATTTAAATGTTTAATATCTATTCTATATCTATACCAGGTTTACACACATATTCTCAATACGGATTTAGCCTTTGACTTTTAAAACTTTCATCTTGACATTTTGTGTTTGAGTACAACTTTCTAGAACTAAAATTACTTAATAAGAATTAATTACAGCCATTATTGGAGTCATAAAAAAACTGAAAAACAAGAAGTCCGACAAATATGGGTATAGAACTTTCATGGTTGACTTTTTGACCGAATCTCATGTCTAGGATCTCGAGATAAATCTTTGAACATTACTCAATTTCTGTTTAATGCTATTAATCTTACAAGTATTTCAAGTTTGTTAAATGCATAAATTTCAGTAACCATTGTTAAACTATGCCTTGGTATGTGGTTTTTTGTTCTTAATTTAATTATATGGTTATTGTTAAAAATATTAATGCTTTTAGTTTACTTCTATAATTCTAGTTAAAGCCATAATCTCTATGGGTATAAACAAACCGTTTGTGACCTACTCGAGATTGCTTTCTAAAAGCTCGAATCAAGCCAACCTTAATTGACTCCAAACTTGAGTCTAAACTGAAACAAGTTTAATAAATGTGTTCAAACCAGAGTTTCATATGGCAAGCTTCATTAGCCTTAGAAGTAGACCTGCAAATGAACCAAACGTTCGGTGAAATGTTCGTGAACCGTTTGGCGGAAAGTTCGTTTATGTTTGTTTATTTATTAAACGAACGAACACGAACAAAAAATTTGTGTTCGTTTAATTAAACGAACGAACATGAACACATGTTCCGTTCGTTCATTTATGTTCATGAACGTTCGTTTATGTTCATTTATTTATGTTTGTTTATTTGTGTTCGTATAGCATTAATATTAAATAATTAACTATTATCTGGATGACTCATCTAATTAAAGGTTTTATATTTTATTAATTCGTGTTCATTGAAGCCTTTTCATTTATGTTCGTTTATGTTTGTTGTGTTCACTTACATTTGTTCATCTATATTCATTTATGTTCGTTTATCTTTGTTTAGTTATGTTCCCTTAGATTAGATTATAAACAAATGAATATAAACGAACACACATGTTCTTTTTTTAAATAAACGAAAAGGAACATAAATATTTGCTCGATTAAGAGTTCGTATTCGTTTAAAGTTAAATGAACGAACACGAATATGCCCTTGTTTGTGTTTGTTCGATTCGTTTACATGCTTTCATTATTCACATTGATGAAAACGTCGGTCTCAATCTCTAGACTCTGTTGATTTTATTTGTGTTCGCTTGTTTTCGTGAACCGTTCGTGAACACATTCATTTCCTTAATGAACGAACATGAACATAAAATCTCGTTCGGTAAGTGTTTGTGAACCGTTCGTGAACACATTATTTCCTTAATGAACGAACACGAACAAGACCTTGTTCGTGTTCGTTCGGTTCATTTCCAGCCCTACTTAGAAGGCTAAACCAAGCTCAAGCTTTGAATATATATACTGCTCGAGAGTCAATCTCAAGCTTAAACAACTAAACAAGCTCAAGTCGCAATGACTGTTGTTTTAGAGTAATTATTTTTATTTTATTTTTTTTGTTATAATTTTTAAAAATCTTTAGAGAAGTAATTTAAAAATGACTTTTCTTCATCTAAAACTAAAAGTGAAGAGAGCAGATCGATATCGGTGATAGTAAAATCGATGGTAAAGAGTTAAAACACCATTTCACATTTAAAAAAGTATTTATTTAATATAAAAATGAACATTTTATTTATAAATAGTACTATAATGTTTTAATAAATAATTAATGGAGGGGACAAATTGCATAATTATATGGCATTAATTGGTGTGTGCGTAGGATAACGAAGTCGTCCCAACCATCGAAACGGCGCAACTCTTGTTACGCAGTTAAACATGGCTTCTTTAATAAACATCTTTAATACATTATATCCTTATTTTAATTATTAATTATATATTACTTTTTTTTCATTAAACAAATTTAAACTATTTTCTAATAAACTTAATTACTTGTAATTTATGAGATAATTAAATTTGAAAATAATTTAATAAATTTATAAGGAAAATTTTTTTTATGCGAATTAGTAATTATGAAAAAAAAAACAACAATTGATTAGGTCGAAGCATCAAAACAAACGTAAACCAAACCAGCCGCACGTGAGCAAGCTGTCTTTTCCTAATCCCACTACACCTTGGGATTAATGTTGTTGTGGGACTTTTTTTTAAATTTATGGAATTAATATTGTCATGACAGCAATATTAAGTTATTAGTAATATTTTCTCTCATTTTACTTTCATTTTTAATTTTATCAAATCGACATGTGTAGAGAGGTGTTGACGGTAGTCTTTACACGGCTAATGCCTAATTAGTATTACTTGCTTTTGAAATTATTTAAGGGATTTTCAATTTTGTGGACTAAAACAATGTATTTCAAACTGCTAAGAAGCTCTTAACCTTGCTCATGTTCAAAATGAGAAACTCATAAGCTATATATATATCACTGAAACTATAGGTTAATTAAGAGAACTAGCATTCTCCCGGTTTGTGGTTTAGGATCGAGTCTTGAAGTGTCGGGATAGTAATGAGAATCTTTCCAGTTTAATTCGTTTCCTTGAGGGTAGTCATGACCCCCAAGAGAAGCGGACCCTTATGACAAAATGACAAATCTTATGTTTGTTGTAATCATAGAGACGTTGAGTGATAAGCATGATAGGCATCAATATCACAAGCACATTTTGAACAAAAACAAGACAAGAAATATATGTTTTAAGCTTGTTTGAAAGATGTTCACGATGCATGATTGACATTCTAATATATATGTCTTTACTAAAGATAACATGAGACACAACAAACAATATATATATACTTTAATGTTTACACATAAGTGAACTTAGGATCATGTATATTTCTCATTAGTTCAACCATATATGTGAAATATCATATTCATGACACACGAAATGTAAGTGCAACAATTGGTATAATACAGTTGAATAGACTAATAGCCATTGTCAAATAAGAAATGAAAAACATAAAGCATAACCAACCTAGTTCTTACAGAATAAAATGTCTTACAATAGAAAAAAAAAAAATCATAAGTACCCAACTGTACAAATTAACCAGAAGAAATCGATTATTCTCTAACATCCTGCTTTGCCCTTGGGCGAATCTGTTAGAATCGTTAACTTTCTCGCCACCTTCAAGAACTCACTGTAACGGAAACAATAACAAAATGATAAATTAAGCATAAAAGTTAAAGAGCATACGAACTTTGTTAACATGTTGTAAAACAAATACCTAAACGGTTCGTCTCCGGTGTGTTTTATTACCCCATTTGCGTTTCGATAGATCAAATTGGCTGAAGCGTTGGATTTCTCTAAACCAAACATGCTAGCAAGCGCTACGTACAATTCTTCATACGATCCCAAAGTCGTGAGGTCAAAGGTTCGACCCACGTCCTCTGACTCCATAAAAACCTTACAATGCCCAGTCTCGACCCATAGATCATCCTCCTCAGATGATTCAAGGGCCGGACTACTCGTATCACAAGAAGCACTCTTGCATAGTTGTTGTTCAGTCAGAATCGGTTGACCAAACAAAACAAATATTGGTTTTTTCTTATCATTTACATCCTTCTCATCATTTTTCCTTTTCAAACTTGGGTTAGGGTTTTGGTTCCCTATTGTTAACATACACGAAAGATTTTCATCACGCTCTTGGAACGGAAACCGGCTCATTGGGCCGTGACCACCCATGAACCCTTGTGGGAACGGGTTCATTGGGTTGAACCGCAAATGCTGGTCCAACCCAAATTGTGTGCTATGCCTGGCTCCCTGGATGCTCGGTGGGATTGTAAGCAAAGGGAAATCGGGTGGTTGTGGGAAGCGAAGCTTCTTCCTTGGAGGCGAAAATGGTGTAAGATGAATCGCGGGCATACTTGCTACTAACTCAACTAACCACGGGTTAACTCGTTTCACATTTTGTAGCAATTCGGGTTCATCCCAAGTTACCTATATGTTTGCACACAACACAATGTCAAAATCAATAACGCGGTGATACTTATTTGTTTAGTAGTGAACAAAATCAACAAATTTATATAAAATTAATACCTGAAGAAGCCTCCATGGAGAATTAGGCCAATTGATTTGATCATCTACTTGAACCAAAGCAATGGTACCCATAAACCAACTAATTCTTGATGAATCTTCAGTTTCAAAGGCCATTTTGAATCTCATTCCAGGACACCATTGGATTCTCATGGCGGCTTTCACGGTAGCCGCCTTAACACAAAACTCAGGGGTGCTCGCACGCGGGTAATAAACAACCTCAAACGGTTGACCCGCAGCCGCAAGATTCGCGGCTTCAACCACCGCCTCCGCATCCGCTTTCCCATTCACATTCTCATTTTCTGGTCGGAACCTGGCGAGCCCCCCTCCATACAACGAGGAACCGGTGGGGAGTTCATGAAACCCCCCACCGATTCCTCGCTTGGCTCGCCTGATCCCGACACAAAGATCCCCATTATCCGCCCGTAAAAACACGACCGAGTCGCCCGCCACGAGCTTCTTATGGTTAACAAAATTACTCCACCCGGTTGTCAACAAATGCCGCCGCGGCGTCCCGCGGTAAATGTGGCGGAACTTCCAAATCTGGCCGTGAACATCCTTCACCGTAATAATCTGAACCGGGGGCTCCGCGGTGTAATCCAACCGCGGAAAAATAGTTTCCGCGCAGTACCGCGGAACTGAGAAGCCCCCACCGTTATTCGCGTCAGACTGAGTCAAAGTCTTAGCGAATGAGGTGGGTTTCTCTTTATTTTCATTTCGGTCAAACCGTAAACCAAACCCTAGGTCATCTTCATCCTCATTAGAGTCAAAGAAGCAAGGGTTTTTAACCGGAATAAGTGATATTTTAGCATACACTTCATCTGTGTCAGGGTCCGCCATGAACTTAACTGCGGACACTTCGCACATAATGTACGGAGGAATCCTGCGGGGGTTAGTGAACACGGTGCTGTTTCCAGTTCCGGAGTGTTCAGCATGTCCTTGTGGAAAGTACAAAACCCTAGAGTTTAATGGTGGCATTTGCACCATCCCGCCCGCACACGCATGCCATAACTGCGAGTCTAAGCTTTTTTCCATGGTGTTAGAAGGTTTCTTCACATGATTCATTACAGTTATCATTGCTAACTCAAGTGATTCTGTAATAAAAACAACAAATCATATTATAAGGGTTCATCAACATAAATTAACGGCCGCTTATAACACACTCAGACAATCGTTTTAACTAAAACAGTTGCACTTTGAAAATTATTGATCAGAACAACCGTTTAAATATTATCATGATTCATGGCTGCTTTTTTAACCATAAAAACTTTGAAAATTATTAGTCAGACACGCTATTTAGCCAATATCCATAGGGCCGTTTTGACCATAGCCTGACTAACTTTATAATTTTGATCAAAATGGCCATTTAAACTCTATCCAAATGGTCATTAATTAGAAATGGTGTCGGATTAGATGTCAGAAGGTATGTGTATAGCTGGCTAGAAACAACATCAATCAAAGAACATAAATACATACCTATATCGGATAAGATCAAAAGTCTGTTAAAACTGAAGTTCCATTAATAATAGTTGAAGTGTCAAATCAAGCAACTTTGAGTTCCTTTGGCTTCCTGCAGCACAAGTTGAATATATTGAGAGTGAAATAAATAAAAATATAGACATATATATATAGAGAACATAATAGAATAGAATGTAGTTGCAAGTGTGAGAGAGAAGTGGTGAAATACCTGAAGGTTCGTTGCCGACCGGACGGTGGCATACAACACACAGATACGTACAGATATGTGTGTACTCAACATGTATGTATGTATAAGTTGAGAGATTTTTTCAGGGTTTGTTGTTGATTCCACTGCTTTTTCGCTCTGTAACCTGGAATATAGAACCGTTCAACAACACCCCCTTCACCTATTTACCTTAAACTTAAATACACCTTCATGCTGTATTATTAAATTATTAATCCCTTAGCATTTTTATCGTGTCTAAAAAGGCATGACGTTAGTCGTCATGATATTTAGGGATGAGCAAATGGTACCGGCTATGGTACTGTGCCAAGTACTTTCAGTACTAATACCGGTACTTGTTTTTGAATATTTGGATACTAGTGTTTTCTTTTTTACATTTATTATCAAAAGTAATTTCTTTTTTTAGTTTTGAAGAGTGAGTATTATAATATTTAAAGTTGAATGATGATTGAATAAGTTTGATATTAAAGGGTGTTTTTTGTTTATAAGATTTGGGATTGAAATTGGTATCAGATTTTATTTCCATAAGACTCGTTAGTTCTATAGCTAAATCCCATCTTAGAGAATTCAAAGCATTGTCACATGGAAATTATAGTAAAAAATACCCTTAATTATTATTAAGATAAATGGATAAAGTATACCTTTTCTACTCAAAACCTCTTAGCAGTCAACACCTATAGCATGCACGATTTCATTTTTACTTGGACTGTTTCTTCTTCTCTTCTCTAATTAATCCATTGCTATACATTTTTACTTTTGTTTTATTAAGATCTAATTACCTTCTCATAATTGGATTTATTATTTAACATTTTTAAACAAGATTCTTGTCTCTGATATCTTGGGAGGTTGGTGGTTCAACACCACCCAAATATGTTAATTTATGGTTGTTGTTGACGGTGTGGTACAAGTTGTTGAGAAATTATTCAGATGTTTTATAAGCTAGTTTGTTGATTTAAAAAAAAATAGAAATTATTAGAATTTTAATTAGCTAATGTCAATTCAGTAATCTACCATGTGTGCTTTTCAAAATCCATTTTCATTTCATGTGTGGCAAGACTAAAATTCCGAACAAAAAGTACATTAAGATAATCTAAAACATGACTTATCACAAATTTATCGGTTGACCGTACCGTAATAAATAATACGGAGTAGTAGCTAATATCTATCACAAAATATATGTCGCACGTTTCCTTCTCACAAAAGTTCAGCAACAAAACTACATGCGGCAAATAGTTTAAAACACTTTATCGATTTATTTCAATATAATTATATCGGTTCATTTTGAAATAAATGAAATCAAATTGGAATTTGAATAAATTAAACAAATAAAAATATATGTTTATATATACCAAATGATTTAAAACTAAATATGCATTAAATTATATATATATATATATATAATACAAATTAAAATGATATATATAATCAGAATCGGCTATTTGAACTAGATCGAAAACTTTAAATATGAATATTTGTGCATGCCTTTGGATTGATAAGGGTATTCAAACATTCAAATATAACTAGTGGCAAAGCTTGAACGAAAGCATCAGGTTCCAAAATTTTGACTCAATACGTATAAAATAAACGAGGAGGGTTCAGGTTTTAAATTCTTGACGAAAACAAGTAAATTTACACTGCTAAACAAAAAAAAAGCGCGGAGGGAGGGCCATAAACAGGGCCGGTCTAGGGGTGTGGCCGGGTAGTCGGCGGCCACAGGCCCGACACCCCGCTAGACCCGAGAAAAAACTTTAAATTTTTTTTATGTATTTTTATAAAAAAAATTTATGTATAACCAATGTTTCAACATAATTTCATAACCACTAGCTTGGTCTAGTGGTAAAGAGGTATGACATCTAACCAAGAGGTGGTGGGTTCTAGTCTAAGTTGAGACATTTTTATGTTTATTTTTATACACAAATTTTTTACACAACTCAAATCATAACTAAGTAGTAAGTAAGTCCACTTAATATTAAATTGTATAAACAAAAAAAAATGTTTCTTTTATTTAAGGCCCAAAATTTTTTTCGCCTTTGGCTTAAAAAAAATTTCGTATTTTCGGAGCCGGTCCTGGCCATAAAGCTTCGCCCATAAATATAACTGAGTCGAAAAGTTTGAATTTTAATTTTTTTTAAAACTAGGCTAAACACCGTTTTAACTTTCACGTTCTATTATTCAACTGTGATGCCATAATTTTATCCCGATTATTGCTAAAAATGGATGATACATATTGTTGAAACTTTCATAGCCTTATAAAGAAAGTATTGTTAAAATGCTAGATGCATAAATGTATACTAAGGGGTATGTTTTGATCTATGTTGATAGTTTAAGGGTTTCTTAGAAACTTTAAGCAATAAACTCGTTGCACACTTGCACTTTCATGAGATCTGAATATCCGGGTTGATGAGTCATTATCACACTTGCAAAGTTTTGCGCGTGTAACACGTTCGCCACTTATTCAAATAAAATTAAAAATTCCATATATATTGTTAAAATTTTGTGGGTTTAATAATATGGAATAAAAATAATTCTGTTTTAAATTATAATAATACAATATTAACCATTCTTATTCACATTCAGCTGGACGTACTCGAATTTATATGTTTTTTCGTTTAATTAAACGATCCGTGAATGAATTGAAATAAAAACAAAATATGTCACTTTGTGAAGCTATTTAGAGTTTTAAATAAAATTATAAGTCCAATCTCCTATAGATAATTCTATTTACAACTTAAATACAAGACAGCTATATCAATTTTATCACTTTAGCTGAATAAGCTACACATGTTAAATTCATGTTAAGTTAAAGCTTATAATTACATTAAATATGTATTTTTGTATGAGTCAAAAACAACATTTTAATCAAGTTAAGTATACTAGCTATTATTCTTTTATATATACAAATAAATATATGTGAGTCATCCTTAGATTAATCAATTTAAAACACATAAACATGACACGATAATCAACCATAATTATTATTGTCAACTATTAAAATATACACAATATTTCAACAATAGCAAAGTGAAATAATATTGTTGTTTTATTATCAATGTTGACGTGCGCCTCACGCGCTTCCCAGGCAAGATAAGAAAGAAACCGTATCGCGAGATTTGCGATAAATTAGTTTGGATATGGGCTTTGAACACAGCTTTAGGTACGGTTCATGTTAGACCCGACCCGTACGCTAATTTTTTCATTAAAACTTGTTTCTCGTAATCAGTACATTGTACCCTTCATGTCGTCTCTAACCGTCTCTTAATAGATATGTTAATACAACATATCAACTTATGTTTTTTTTATTTTTATTTTGAAAAGAAACCAAAAGCAAGTGACAAAATGCATGGAATTAAAAGAAAGTCCAAATTATGCGGCTATTTAAATTATATATATAAATATTATATAATATTTATAATGGTGGTTTGACGGTAAATCATAACTTATTTTCGTAAAAAAAATGGGTAAATGAATACAAAAATAAAAATATTTGTTTTTTGAAATTTCACTAGAATCCACATTTTGTGAGCACAACACAAAGTTTTTTAACTTCATGTTTTAAGTATTACGTTTGTAGAATTATCCTCAAAGACAACATGTTCAAACATTTATACACGAATTTAGTTAATTAAGTATGTTTTCATTAAGCATTAGAATTCATTTTCTGTTTTATAATTATGATTTTTTAACATGATGTTTGCATTTTTTTAACTTTGTTACATATCTATGGTTATGTTAGACAATTTCACGTACATAGTCATTGCCTAGCTTATCAACTATCACTTGTATAGTTGTGTATATCCTAAATATTTTCCTCTATGTGTGATATGATGTTGTATATCATATTACGTACTTTAAGTTACTATTAATGAAAAAAATTGGTGTATGGGTACGCGACGCTTTGTATCTCATGACTACTTGAGTTATTTGTTGCTAACAGTATTCTACACTATATTATATAGGTACAAAGCAGAAACATTTACTAATATTATTTTTCATTAAGTTGTTTCATCATATAACATATAGATATGTTTTTTCATATATGAGAGGTATGGTGTGTACACCCAATGGCATGGACCTGGCACATTGATCTGGTTTGATGGTTAAGAAAGAGTGGACCATTCTCTTATTGATCACCAGACCATGCTTGGAAATGAAGAAAGAGAGAAGAAGGGAGGGGTGGGGGTGGCGGGGTTAACCATTTTGGGGGCCCAAAATGAAGTGACATTTTGAGCCCCTTTTCCAAAATATATTTATTTTTGCTTGCGGTCCTCGGATGCCGGAATATGATAATATTTGGTAATACATTTTTACGTGAAATGTTGTGTTAGCTACTACGATTCATACTGTTATAATGTGTCAGTTCTGATGATATTTTATCTAGATTAATTGGTTGAAAAAAAATTGATTAAGAAAAAGAAATGATGAAATGAAAATAAATTAAACCATTATTGCTTAAATCACACAGTAACTCCAAAATGGAATATGGCTTTCACTTATACATTTTATCAAAAAACTTATGTGTATAAGAACCTACCACATACACACAATATTGCAAGCCAGAAAGCTAATAATATCCAATCCAAAATCTAAGATTTACAACAATAAAAAAGAACAATCCAAAATCACATTTTTATTGTAAGCTCAACAAATAAATAAGTGTTAATTTGTTTCTATTCAACCAGAACGTAAAACAAGAGAATTAACCTAGTAGTAAAAATTGGGGGCCTTAAACATGTGGTGGCCCTAAGCTAGAGCTTTGGTTGTCAATGCTTAAGGGCCGGGCCCGGGGGGGGGGGGGGGGGGGGCATGCGCAATGATTTTTTTTTTTCATTTGGATGGTTAAAAACACATAATATATTATAATTAAATTAGAAACTTATATTTCATATTTTAGTTATATTTCTAGGTAACTTTATATACTCGTTATACTCGTGCAGGGGCGGCTCATGACATTGGATGCCTAAATCGAAATGAGATTTTGTGTCCCTTTTAGACAATTGTGTTAAAAATAAATAAAAATAAAAACATTAATAGCCGGTCTCAAACTAGCGACCTGCCTAATAGCAACACATATAGACATCTAATTCGGATATAATGTTTTTTTTTTTAATTTGGAGGTATTAATTAATTGTACGCCTAAAGTGCCATCTTTATTTGTAACACCCCGGCTAAAGCGGAATACGCTCGAGTGTGACGTACAGATTACTCAAAACACATGTGACACTATTAAGTGACAATATTATCATTAATTTATTTAAACAAGTACACAATTTTGGAAGTAAGAGAAATACAAATAAATACACATTTAAGCAATTCGTCCATTTAAGTTGAATATCCTAAGTACTAATGTCTTCGTCATTTCAGCGCTCTCTAAATAAGGTACCTGTAGCATATATATAAAATAATGTAAACTAAATGAATAGTTGGTGAGTTCACACAAGTTTTGATATAAATACATAAAAATCTACAATTCCATGAACAAGCGTAAATGAGCAAGTAAGGTCCTTTCCAATTGGGATTGTGCACCAACGTACTCGGATAATAGCGCAAGTAAGTGTCTTCTCCCTTGGTAATAACCAACGTACTCGGATCGGGGGTCCCTATTCCACTCATAACATCAAGGTCCTGAGTGCATAGGGGAGCGTATGATCATACTTAATGAGGAAACTATGAGCACGTAATCTTTGAGCAAGTAAGCAAATAAACACACAAGTCCATGTAACGAATTGTAGTTTGTAAATAATGAATAAACGAAATTGAAATGTTGATAGGATATATATGCTACCCCCAAAATAGTTATAAAAAAAGGGGTAAAAAGGGGGTGTGAGAAACTCACATTTGCAATTGGATGATAACTTGATATAATAACCGAAAGCGCGTTTAAAGAAATAAATGATCGAACCTCACAAACTATAATTAAAAAGGAAATACAAAATTTAAAGACTAACTATCGGGATTATAAAGTTAATTAATATTAGTTTTAGGAATTATGCGTTATTTAAATATCTATTTCATTAACTTATGGCAAATGGGGACTTAAGAATTTTTAATTAGTTTAACAACAATGAATAAAGTTTATAAAAGTCATTTGATGGTTATTAGTTTAAAAATGAGTTGTAGATAAATAATTATAACTTATTAATATAATATTAAATAACAATATTAATAATAATTTATGATTAAACGTTTTTTTTTCAAGTAACATAATTAATTAATTTACGAATTGATTAACTTAAATGTTTTTGCATGAATTCTTTTAAAGAAATTTTAAATATTAGTTTATGTTGAAATAAAATAAACAATAATTAATTTACTCAATTATTAATTTAAAGATATGAAGTATGTTATATCTATTGTGAAATATTTTAAATAAAAGAAATTTTTATAAATCATCTTATTTAAATGAAAGTTTATAAGTTTATGATGATCAACAAATCATAATATTTAGATAAATATATATTCATGCTTGTTCTTGCATAATAACTAGGTTTGATCCAAGATTTAGAAAAATCATAATGTTTATCTTGGATATCCATGATCATATTGATTCTTAAAACCAAAATATAAGATTTTTATGATAAAAGTAACATCATGAAGAACAACTTATGAACAAGTATGAACATTCAAAATAAATATCAAAACAATAGCTATAAAATGGATGAAATGGTAAAAACTTACTTGTTAGTGCTCTTAAGCTTAAGAAAATAATGTATTGAGGTGTGAAAATAATGGAAGATTTCTCCTCCTTTTATAGTGAAAATATAGAGTTGTTATGTTGTTTGAACACGGATATAATACGTTAACTATAAACAGATCTCAGATCTGTATGAATACTATTAATCCTATATCACAGATCTCACACGTAATTACGTTTGATTATATATGTTATATGTTATATGAATTATCAGTATATATGTATGAATAATGTTAAGATGAAGATCGAGAGCGATTTGGACAAAGTTTCGTTAATTATCTCCCAAAACTTCTTACAAAATGTGAACAATGTTCACCTATAAATAGAGGATGGGGTTAGTTTGCTAACATCCCCTAACGAACTAACACCCAACTCGTTACATACATTAAAGTTAAATAACCATAACGAATCACCCCCTGATTCGTTAACATCCCCTAACGAATCATGAAGGAATAAACTTAAGTCTTAGTTCGCTAAACAACATTAGCAAACTAGACCTTACATTAACGAACTAATTAGATAAATAATTGTTTATTACATTAAACAAAACGACAAATACGTTAAATATAAATACAAAGACTCAAGACGCAAAACTGTGCACTAACAGACACCCCCTCGTCTTGAGCTCTTTGTCTTTAAATTACTTGAAACCCTTGGATTGCCAGTCTCTGCAACTATGAATTCAATTTTCATAACAAACACGCATAACGCGTTGGAATTGCATAGCCAGGTCATAGTCTTCATTGCGCTCAATCAGAATCTGATTCTTGTGTAGCACATCATTGTCGGTCTCGGTTAAATTCACCAACCACATTGGGTCGATAATCTTAATCAGATCAGTCTTCAAACCCTTACCCAACACAATGACGGCCTCGCCAGTACGATTATCGTAGTACCAGCGGTTGAAGGATAGATGCATGTGTTGGTTCAACGTCTTCACTGGCACTCGCTTCATCATCTTTGGCGGCTTTACTTTAAGAACCAACTTCTTCCATTCTGTCTTTGGGTCAATTTCATTGAGACGCTTGCGGATTGAAATCTGTGGTTTGAAAAATTTGAACCCGTGGTTCACTTCAAACAGCATGTGTTGGTGAAACCAACTTGCATGTTTATTTCCACCTCTATTAATGAATGGACGATACGCCAAAGTGCGTACATCCCATCTCGGTAATGAGAGAAGATCAGACATCCTTTCATAGTACTGGACGCCTTTCTCCCATTTGACAATGCATACTTTAAGTTCAGATTCAAACATCCAAGAGATAATATTACCTTGCACCTTGGACACAGTCTTAAATGAAGTCTTCTGGTTTTCTTTGACCCAATCTGCAGCTTCATCTTTTCGTTCTTGATCAACATAACGATACGCCTTGATAGTTTTGCCAACTTTCTTATAGCTGAACAAACTGTAAATGTCCTCAAGAGATGGGTCAATCTTTGGGTCGAATCTTCTATCAACAAAGTCAGCAACTTGTTTACCCTTAGATTTCTTCTCGAGATGATCTTCTGCTTCTTTTACAATCTTCTCATTAAACATTGGAGCACCTTGATCAACATTTGTATGTTGAAACAAATCAGGATCCTCCTCAGCAGTCACATCCTCCATCTCAACTTCCTCATTGTAATAAATAAAATCCGTATTCATTTCAATTGACGGATCATCTGTTATACCTTCCTCATTCACCACCTCGATGTCAGGCTCTGTCTCTAACACGGTCAACTGTTCATCATTTAACCCTAGCAGTATTGAAATCTGCTCCCGTGTCAGAGACCTATCAACAAACTCACCAACCTCAATCTCATCCCTGTTCACCACACTTCTAACCACCCCTGATCCATCTACAAATATCACAGTGTTGGCTTCAATCATTTCAATTGGCTTAACAACAGTTAAATCCTGATACTCAACAATCTGTTTACTCGAATCATCACCGCCACTTGTACCAGTACCGGAAGATGAGCCGTGCGTTTGTTTAGGCTCACCTCCTGCACCAGACTCGTAAGGATCTTGTTCATCAGTCTTGAGTTTCTTTAAGGCATCCTCTTTGCAAGTCAACTGCAAAATTAGATCCTCTTGCTCCTTCATTTTCACCCCCTGAGACTCAACAATCACACATAGCTCTTTAGTCTCCTTTTGACAAAATGAAATATAACTCATCATCCGTCTTTGATTCTCCAATAAACGTTCTTGATTCTGAGGGTCAGCAGACATTTGGTTTTCATATAGATGAAGAAGATTTAACAACATATCTGTCTGACGGTTCGGTGGCATGTTGTACAGAGATGGATGAACTGGTTGGATCGGTCCTTGAGGCCGAGTAATTCTCATAAATGAGAGATCACTAGGTGGAGGAGGCCTCAATGACGATGTTGGAGGAATAGTAGATGGTGTAGCAGAAGGCATCGGTATCTCAGTTAAGGCCATCTGTGGAATCATACCCAACTTCTCATGAGGTACCATTGTCGTTGTCAATGTAAGCGCCGGAGTGCTAGTAGTAGTTGACACAACCGAGCGTTGAGGAATTGCAGGATGAGGCGGTGGAACACCAATATCACACCAGCTCCAGCTGATACTCGTCTCTTTTCCGGAACTTCAGAAGCTGGTGCTTTACCCTTTCGTTTCCTTTCTCGTTGAGCTGCAATGGTAGCAGCCAACGCAGCTTCAACAACAGCCTGTTGTTCTCTCAGAGCTGCATCACCATTACCACCATTTCCACCATCATCTCTATCATCACCATCTTTCCCACCTTCTCCTCCCTCACGCTCGGAATCCGAGTCATCATGGATCCAGCGATCCTCGGAAGGACATACATAATCCGGGTTAATGATATGACCAATCATTCATTTGTCCCGTGGCCTCTCCTTACGGTAAATCATCATTCTTCGTACAGTGTCGGTCGTCATGTGTTCCATAGAAAGCACATCATTCACCAGTGATTGATCCATAACTAAATTGGGTATCAATTCTTGAATGATCAGTTGTAGAAAACGCGGATACATTAGAAATTTCTTCTTCTGAGTCTTTTGTTGAACCTGTTCTTTCAGATGATCGAAGACTAGCTCAGAATAGTTAAAAGGCTTGTTGAGGATAAGTGCAAAAAAGCCGATTGCACACTGCTTCTGCATTGATCAAATCCACCACGACGACCACTCATACAATGAATCAAGACATGTAGAAGATACTTGTATGGTGGGCATAGTCCATTCTTGTTCAACATAGATTCATCAATACCCCCACCGTAACGTAAACGAGTAAACAAACCCTTGATCATTTTCTTATCAAATTCACTTGGGTTGTCATCATTGTCACCAAAACGAAGCACACGACGAACCACTTTCACATCAATTGTAATAACTGTTTGATTTATCGTGGCTCGAATGTGATTCTCCACCTCATCATACTCAACAGTATCCCAAAATTGCCTTATAATGCTCAAATAAACTTTAGGTCGAGCTGTGATTGCATAATGTATCACTGAACGTCTTAAGAAAGTCAACATAGCTCCAAACGCAACAACATCTTGATCAACATAAGCACAGATGTTGTGCTTTGTGTCATATGATAATAAAATAACTTCTTCCTGTTGTGCTTGAGGTGGTTGTTCTTGTGGTGGTTGTTCTTGATAACTTTGATCAACAGCTGGTGGATCTTGATTCAATTGATCAGCCATTTTACTGAATAGAATTTAAGCAAGCATAAGTAATGTGTAGATATAATTTACAGTTAACATTTATATATATATCTATGTATGTCTAGATGTTGTGTATAATTTTATATGTTGTGTGTAATTAATACATTAACGCGGTTAGACGGTTGGAATAATTTATTAATTAATTATAATAATTAAAAAAAATGTCATTCGTTAGATTATCACTGTGATTCGTTACAGGCAAGTAACGAATCAAGTGATTCGCTATCATGTAAATAGGTAACGAATTAGACCAAGCGAATTAACTATAAATATTAACGAACTAATTCCAGTTCGTTCCAATTTTGACGAATCCACGGTTGATTCGTTGAGAAAGTGATTCGCTGAGCTAGTTCGTGTATTTCCTTAACGAATTGAACACGAGCGCTAAGGTTAACGAATGGTCAAATAAAGACTTGATCTTTGACTCTCATAGTCAAAGACAAAATTAGATTAAGAACACTGAAAGGCAACAATATGAACTCAGTATCAATTAATCCATAATTATCATTGGATAGCCGAATCAACAGTCGTAGTAAACTCAGAAAAACAATATGAAGCACATGATGTTGAGATTGAGGCTAAACACCATGATATAAGTTAAGTATACTCGGAGTTTTAACAGAGCCTAAACCCCCGACAACATAACCCTTTAATCGAGCCAGCAAACAATAATCAGACATTGATTAGAGTCCACCAAGAGTCTCGGAATCCCATTCTGACAATAATCAAGCCAAAATCAACGAAAATAACACAGTATGATGTTGATTAAGCAGAGACTTTAAAACTCAAAAACCCTCATAACAAAATTACATAATTAACCTATAAACCCAGTGTCATTATTGATGAAAATCACAAAGAACTGATAATCTATACCTTACGAACACAGTGATCTACTTAAAAGTTTAAATTTCGAAGGTCGAAAATTCAGAAATTTTTTTTTTGAAAAGGGTGACTTTTGATATAAGGAAGAATATGAATAGTAAAGGACGGTTCGTGGAACCTGTCTTTTATATTATTACACGCTTCCCCAAGTACCCTTTGTACGAATCAAACAGATTCGTTAGATAATAACGAATCAGCTGATTCGTTACCCTTATCTTAATACGTGGCATAAAGAATCAAAATTCAAATCGTGTATTGATTCGTTAAATATGCATGACGAATTAAAATTCAAATCGTGTCTTGATTCGTTAAATATGCATAACTAATTAGATGTATTTCATTACAGAGTGCGGAAGCGAATTATTAGAGATACGAACTAGAGTGTAGTTCGTTAAAGGATACTCTAATTCGTTATCCATAAATAACGAATTAAACATTATTTAATTTTAAAATAATAAATAACTTAATTAAATAAAATAAATTATAAGAATTAATAAATTTAAATTAATTTTAAAAGAATTACCGATGACCTTTATCCCTGATAATCAAATACTTTAAAAATCCGTTTCACTTTTTGAAACCGATAAATTATTTAAATAAAATAAAAACGAAATGAAAAATATTTTTGATATTTTGTAATATGTAAAGAATGTATTTTAATGAAAAGATCCGAAATAAAATAAAATAAAATAATAAAATATAAAATCTTTTTGTGTTTTATATGTATTTCAAAATCAGAACATATTTTTGGTATTTTTGTTGAGTTTGAGCAGAGAATCATATTGACCAAATTGCTCTTCCATCAAAGTATTATATTTCAACGATATTATGACTGGCGTTAAGTCGGTTATTGGTATTGTTGTCCACTTAAATCTAATAACAACTTTTTCAAGTGTTTCTGTGATATGATTAATTGGTTCAATTAGAGCACAGCATATCAGAAACTATCAGCCTCTAATCACGGTTCAAGCTTAATTTGATTTTACCATATCACCCCAAATTGACTTAAACCATTATATTGTTGATCAAAAAATTTATTTTATAGAAAGTTATGAGCAATGCATTGAATTTCTGTTACTATGAGTGAATATGCACGAGTCCATCTGTCGGCTTACATACATTGTATCCCCTGGGGTCCGTTTCTTAATGGTATTAAGACGCACGTAAGGGAGGAACCATGTATGACTAACAACGGATTTTGATCAAGTCAGTTATTTGGAAATTTGTACGAAATACAACAGTGATCAAGTTTAATGACTTTGGGTTTGCTCTAAAAGCGAATGAAATATTCATGCATATGAATACCCAGATAATTAAACCGCATAAAGACTCAGAGTGTCCAGAACCTCAAAGCTTGTTATTTGCTTTATTTTATTTTTGGTTGATCAAACAATTATAAGGCTTGAGTATGACAGGTTATTACATTTATGCCATCCTCACCGAGACTTTTCTAGAGACTAACACCTCTTTCAATTTGACATTTCTTTATGTTTATATCACATAGTTTACTCTACTTGTTTGTTTTAAGACCTACCAATGTACCAATGCAATTAAGCACACAGTCCTTTAGGCTTACTTCTTGCTGGATTTGGAGTCAAAATAGTCAATGTACTATCATTTTCTCTTTTTGCTTCAAAAACTCAAAATTTTGAGGAGCATAAAATAAAAATAAAGATAAATTTAATCGCCCAGTTAACTTAAGTCTATAAATAAATGGCTGTTCTATCAATTCAACAAGTGAATCATAGGACCAAGACATGCAAGCATGCTTCACAAACTTAAATAACCGACATAATTTTCAGCGAGAAAACAATCTAAAAACGCATAACGAATGCCCTAACTATTTTCCATTATCAGGTGAATGGCTAACCCAATCATTTACAAGTAAATGTCCAGACCAAACATATACACGTACATGCCCTTCAAATGTAGATAATTGACATAATTTTCAGCAAGCAAATACAAAAATCTTTTTGGTTTTTCTCTATACATACTATAAAAACACAATATTTTTGTCTTTTTCAAATTTTCTTATAAAAAAATTAAACTTCACAATATTTTTGAATTTTCGGATTTTTCTGTACAAACTGAAATTACAATCTTTTTGGATTTTCAAATTTTAAAATGTTTTTGGTTTTTCAAAGAAAATTTTAAAGAGAAAAGCATTATAGTTTAAAAAAAAAGAGAAAAGCATTAAAGAAACGAAATCATAATATTTTTGTCTTTTCTAAATTTTCAAATATTTTTGGATTTTCAAGAATTTTTAATGTTTTTGTTTTAACTATACAAACGAAAAGCATAATATTTTTGTATTTTCTAGTTTTTCACCCCCTAAAACCAAAATAAATTTAAAAAAAAAATGACATAAAATAAAGATAGTCATCCTTGTTTAAGGATATCAGCAAGGGTCTTCAATCCATTTAAACCAAGCAAAAATTGAAAACGCGTTTTGTCAAAAGCTTTGGTAAACAGATCGGCTCTTTGAAAGTCAGTATGTACTTTCTCAAGGTCAATCAACTTCTTCTCAAAGCAATCTCGTATAAAGTGATATCGAATTTCGATATGTTTTGTTTTCGAATGTTGTACGCGATTCTTTGTGATAGAAATTGCAGCAGAATTATCAATCAAAATAGGAGTAGTAAGAAACTTCAAACCGTAGTCGCGAAGATGTTGTTGTATCCACAAAACCTGAGAACAGCAACTCGAGGCTGCAACATACTCAGCTTCAGCGGTTGAAGTGGAGACCGTTGTCTGCTTCTTACACTGCCAAGATACAAGCCGGTTTCCTAAAAATTGACATCCTGCAGTCGTTGATTTGAAGTTGATCTTGCAACCTCCATAGTCCGAGTCTGAATAAGCAGTAAGATCAAAAGTATCATCCTTGGGGTACCACAACCCGATGTCTGGATTTCCCCTCAAATACTGAAGTATTCTCTTAACCGCAGCTAGGTGAGTCACTCGTGGACTTGCTTGAAACCTAGCACAAAGACAAATGGAAAACATAATGTCAGGGCGAGAAGCCGTTAGATACATTAAAGAACCGATCATGGCACGATAGAGGGTAGGATCAACGGTATCCTCCAATTCATCCGGCGATAAATTGTGACCCACGGGAAGAGGAGTAGAAGGGATTTTTCCGACAGATATCTTGAATCGGCTCAAGACATCATTCACATACTTTGTCTGATGAATAAAGATTCCGTTAGTAGACTGGTGAACTTGCAACCCTAAGAAGAAATTAATCTCTCCCATCGAGCTCATCTCGAACTTTGTTTGCATGGACTTCTCGAACTCCTTACACAACATGTCGTTTGTAGACCTAAAAATAATGCCATCGACATAAATCTGAACTAGGAGAAGATCGTCACCAACAGTTTTATGAAATAAAGTGCAGTCGACAGTCCCTCGTTTGAAGCCGTTATCAGTCAGATGGTCGACGAGCGTGCCATACCAAGCTCTCGGGGCTTGATGTAGACCATATAGGGCCTTGTTTAATCGGTAAACTCGGTCAGGATAATCAGGATCTTCAAAACCAGGAGGCTGTAAAACAAACACTTCCTCGTGTAATTCACCATTGATAAAAGCACTTTTAACA
Source organism: Bidens hawaiensis (assembly GCF_021521415.1). Lineage (NCBI taxonomy): Eukaryota > Viridiplantae > Streptophyta > Magnoliopsida > Asterales > Asteraceae > Bidens > Bidens hawaiensis. The sequence goes on along the minus strand of NW_027491058.1, from coordinate 322,180 downwards.
TCCATTTGATAGACCTTGATATTCTTGTAAGCAGCATATGCCAGGAAGATTCGAATCGACTCCAATCTTGCAACTGGAGCATATACTTCTGTGTAATCAACACCCTCTTGCTGATGAAAACCTTGCACAACCAAACGTGCTTTGTTTCTGACAATCACCCATCGATCGTCTTTTTTACACTTAAATACCCACTTAGTCGGAATAGCTTTCTTGACTCGATCAGGTTTGTCGATTAGATCCCAAACACCCAAACATGCAAATTGCTGTAATTCTTCTTGCATATCTTCTACCAAAGACGGATCTTCAAGTGCCTTACGAGTCGTTGTTGGCTCAACTTGAGATAGAAAGCAAGTGAATTTTGCAAGAGTTACAATTCCCGATGAAAGTAAATCAACATATGCACACAATACAATATTATCACTTGACGAAGCAACTTGATGACGTGTACGAACACCCACATCAAGTTCTCCAATGATGTTTTCCTGTGGATGATAACCATGAATCCGAAGAGTAGGATTCTCAGGAACAACAACATTATCAAATAAGTTAGTGTAATGTTCACCAAGCTCAGGGGATGAAACATTATCACTATCAAGTTCAATAACTTGATCATTAACTTGCTCATCATCAGAAGAAGTAGATACATTATCAAAGGCAGCTGGAGAAGCAACATGAGGTTCCTCAGTTGGAGCTATAGATGGAGCTTCAACATCATTAGAACTTTAAAATCTTGGAATGGCCAATTGATCTTCAAAGTATGCTCGAACCAGATCTTCGTCTATGTGTTCAGTCGATGGAGTAAATGAATTAAATAAACTATCATAGTCAAACATCCAGTCGGGACCTTTCCCTTGAGGAGGAGTTGTGTACTTTTGATAGTCCACATGGTACCATTCCTCAACACAACCAGACGTGAAGTTAAATACCCTTTTCTTTGGAGATGCATAGCCCAAGAAATACCCTTCGATAGCTTTTTCTTCAAATTTACCCGCATCCTTCTTCAACATTGTACACAGACACCCAAAAGGTTCCAGGTACTTTAAGTTAGGTTTTTGATTATTCAACAACTCATAACTTGTCTTTTTGAGTTGTTTAACGGTTAGAACCCGATTAAGAGTATAGCAAGCAGTATTCACCTCCTCATTCCGGAATTGGACGGGAAGCTTAGAATCTGCGAGCATAGTTCGTGCAGCTTCAATCAAGGTTTGATTCTTTCTTTCAGCAACACCATTTTGTTGAGGTACATAAGGTGCACTGTATTCTCGATGAATTCCTTTTTGAACACAAAAGAAATCTAATACAATGTTTTTGAATTCAGTACCGTTATCACTTCGGATTCTCCTCACCTTTTGTTTGTATAGTGATTCGATCTTGGTGATAAGGTTTTGTACCAAAACCGGTGTTTGATCTTTCGAACTCATAAATAACACCCATGAGTATCTTGAATAATCATCAGTCACCACAAGACAATACCAATCCCCAGAAATACTCGCACGATTCACATGACCAAACAAATCCATATGAAGTCGTTCAAGAGGAGTATTAATGGAATTCAATAACTTAGAGGGATGTGTCTTCTTCTTCTGCTTGCCCTTTTTGCGTGCAACGCAGTGATCAGATAATTTAAAATTCTTCAATGAGACACCTTGTACTAAATCATTAGCCATTAAATAGTTCATCTTTCTAACATGTATGTGACCCATTCTACGATGCCATAGAATTGAATCTTTCTCTGTTTCTTTCAAGACAAAACATGTTTCGATCGATGTGGATACTTTAGAGCTCATGTTTGAGACATAAATATCATTCGATCGTGGTGATCGCATGACAACCATGTCCTCGGGAATTACATAATCCAGTTTCAAAATAAGACATTCTTTGTCAGTAAATATCGTTGTGTATTTTTTATCGCAAATCTGCGACACACTTAATAAGTTATGATCTACCTTGTCACAGTAGTTAACTTTCTCAAAAGTAATATGCCCATTCGAAACTTCACCTTCTTGTGTGATCATGCCCCCAGAATTCCCAGCAAAAGCTACATAACCCACTTGAATATTTCTTACGTTGGTTAATAGGTCGAGATTCCCAGTGATATGACGAGAACATCCACTATCCATTATCTAGTTTTCACCAGACACAGTCTTGGATGAAACCTCATTGATCTTAGCCATGCAAGCAAACACCGTTGGAGACTTGTCATAAGAGTCGTCAGAATCAGATCCAGAATCATTATCAGAATACATCTCACCTCCACTTGCATCTTGAAAATCTTTAGTTAGCTCAAACATAGCCAAATTAGCTTGAGTCTCGTTACACAACAGTCGTTGTGACCAATCATTTCCATCAGCTAACATTGCATGTGACCCAGAAGTAGATGGTTACTTTTCAGTATCACTACCTCGTGGAGTAGAAGAATTTTGATGTTGACCACGAGGACCAGTATACTCTTTCTTGGGTTTGTCACACTCCTTTGCAAAATGTCCAAACTCTTGACAATTATAGCACTTCACTTTCAACTTGTCAAAACCCGATTTCTTGTTTAAGGCCGGAAGATATTTTCCAGTTCTCTGCATGAATCTTTTAACTTTGTGGACGATCATAGCCATGTTCCACTTTAAATCCATGATTTCCAAATCATCTAGATCAATCTGATCATAATCCTCATCAGTTAGATCACATGTGGCAATCTTACTACTTACCAAGTTTTCATATGAAGAAATAACAGCTGTTAGAAAGGCAAAATTCTGTTCAGCTTCCTTCATATTGACACTTGATGATGAAGCAAATGGATTAGTAGTAGTTGAACTTCCAGAACCACCAGATGATCCAGAAATACCAGCAGTGTAAAAACATGCTCTTGGATCATTAAAGATAGTTGATTCTTTTCACTTGTAGCTTGGGTAAGAAAAGCGGTTATTGGAGAGATAGTTGAACTTAGAGGCATACTACCACCATAGAAAGCAGGAACTTGACTTTCCTTGGAAGATTTTTGACATTTAAGATCATATTCTCTAGCCTCAATTTTTTGTAAGAATTCCATAGAAGTCAAGTCTTCATTCAAGAAATAATCATTCTCTTTTAAAACCATTAGAAATATTGAGTAAGAACTTGGTAGCACACTTTTAATAGTGTCAATTTTATCAGTCTCAGAAATTTCCAGTTTCATTTTGTCCATCTCAGCAATTAAGTGATTGAACCTTGTAATCATTTCTTCAACTGTTTCTCCTTTCAACAAATTAAAGTTCCGAAATTGAAACTTAAGCATCACTTTCTTACTTTCAGCTGTATTTCCCATACTTCTCATACGAGGATGTTGAAATAAAGAAGCACATCTCTTTATGCTACCCACTTGATGAAAGATATTTTCAGGTAAAGCCATAGTAAGAGTAGAATAAGCCTTTATCTCGATCTCTAATGCTTTCTTCTCTTCTTGTGAACATTGAGAAATAGCTTTGGGAGTAAAACCAGTAGTGTCATCACCAATCATTGGTGCCATATAAACCTCATCTAGACAATACGAGCAATCAGGAAGAACGGAACCCAAATGAGCACGAAACCGAGGTTCCCATTTAGCAAAATTGCTAAATTTCATCAACCTGGGACATTTCGAATGTGAACCTATCTCGGTATCAAGTTGTAACATTTGTTGCATCAACATGTTTTGAGAAGCTAATGCATACATGCCGGCCATTTTTGACAAATTTCAAAAATTTAAGGTTTAAATGTAGCGAATTGTGAACAGCTGTAGCGAACTGTGAACAGTAAATTAACGAATCAAATCTTAACGAATCTAAGATTGATCAGGTCACGAATCAAGAATGATCTTAACGAATCAATCCAACGAATCAGATAATCAACGAATCAGATTCAACAATAAGTCAAACTAACAAATTGACTAACGAATTGGCTAGGGAATTGCTAAGAGTAACCTTAACGAATCAGAAGATTTTCAGTAACTAATCGCGAAGAACGACTTAGAGAAATAGATAACGAACCATCTATAGTTGATAGCGAATCAACTAATAGCGAATCAGGTTGTTACAACGGTTTGTAACAAACTCTAACACCTAATGCCACGTGACAAAGGTTGTTATGACACAAATTCCAAAGTGAACATGTGTCATGCTAATCTGTTGGACACGAATCGGATTCAGTAGCGAATTGGTGACGAATCACTTAGAAATCTATAACGAATTGAATAGATCAGGTAACGAATCAAATCGATCAGGTAACAAATCAACATGAATATGATAACGAATCATCAACATGTTCAAATCCTCAAATATTCAAAGAAAATTTCCAGATTTTCTGAGAATGAAGAACATCAACCCAGAAACCCAGAAGATCAAATTTGTAATACAAACTCAATTTCAAATCAAATTGCACAAATAGCCGATCAAAACACTCAGAAACACCACGCAAATTCAATTCAACTTCGCTCGTAACTCAATTAATCATCAATCAAACCCAATTTGACCAAAACAATCCTCTGTTTTCAGCCAAAAACAGATCCAATACCAAATCAATCCAAAACCAAAACACAGTCCAATTTCGATTATCCAATCCTTACTCTACCTTAACCGACCTCAAATCCAATCCATACATTCCATAATTCAACCAATTATCCTCAAATTGATCAAAATTCAATCAAACAGAACATTAACCATACTAATACCAATTATCAGTATAATAAACCAAATAAACAATCAAATCAAGCGTAATTGAGCCCCGAAAGCTCTGATACCACTTGTTTGAACACGGATTTAATACGCTAACTATAAACAAATCTCAGATCTGTATGAATACTATTAATCCTATATCACGGATCTAACACGTAATTACGTTTGATTATGTATGTTATATGTTATATGTATTATCAGTATATATGTATGAATAATGTTAAGATGAAGATCGAGAGCGATTTGGACAGAGTTTCGTTAATTATCTCTCAAAAACTTCTTACAAAATGTGAACAATGTTCATTTATAAATAGAGGATGGGGTTAGTTCGCTAACATCCCCTAACTAACTAACACCCAACTCGTTACATACATTAAAGTTAAATAACCATAACGAATCACCCCTTGATTCGTTAACATCCCCTAACGAATCAGGAGGGAATAAACTTAAGTCTTAGTTCGCTAAACAACATTAGCGAACTAGACCTTACATTAACGAACTAATTAGATAAATAATTGTTTATTACATTAAACAAAACGACAAATACGTTAAAGATAAATACAAAGACTCGAGACGCAAAACCGTGCACTAACATATGTCTTATGGAATTAAAGATATTAAATCATGTTAAATATAATTAAAACACAAATTAAAAATAGTTTAATGGGTCATTCAAATTATTTAACTACTACTACTACTTTTATTATTATTATTATTATTATTATTATTATTATTATTATTATTATTATGTTACTTAACTAATAAAAAAACTAATATATGTTTTAATTACATAAAGTTTATTAAAATAGTTAAACCCTTTTGTATATAATACTACAAGGGTAATGAAAAATATAATTGCATAGAAATGATCACATAAAATACATTAACGAAAATTAAGATTAATTAATAATATTATAAAAATATATAAATTTAAATAGAAACAAAACCGGAAATTTAAAACGGGTCGGGTTTTCGGGTTTAAAAATTAATGAATGTTACAGGATTCACAACTTTTAGAAATTTCGTCCCGAAATTAAAATAAAAATAAAATTTTAGAAGAAAAAAGTAAAAGTTGTTCAAAGTTTAAACAATTATATATACATATTAAATAAAAAAATAACGCCGATCTTTGAATGAACCGAAAGACGTCATAAATGGGAAATATGACAAGGACACTTATATATAGGATGTACCAGCGGCGTATCCACCATGCCCTTATAATATTGCATTTGTCCCGTTTTTCCAAAATCATTCCAAGTTTCGAGTTATTTCACACAACCGTACTTATTATATTTTCCATGCGAGGACTTTGATAATTACATGTCGACCCGTAATTACCTCTATCGTTGGATGGTCCATATAACTTGTGTGGTTTTAAAACATAGACCTTAGATAAAGAAAAAAAAATATTCTCATATAGAACTTCAAAAAAATTAATGAATTAAAAAGGGTAAAACATTACAAAACACACTAATAGACCGTTCATGCCAAGGACAACGTTAAAACACTAAGTCAAGTAAATAGAATCATTGTGTCTAAACCAAGTGAACGATGTTGAAAACGAAATAAACGAGGTAATGAAATTAAAGAACGAAACATTTAGAATTATAACCATCGTAAGATGTAATTGAAATACTTGGATCGAGAATAACATGGTAGGTAAACGTAGCATTTAACCAACGCAATATGAACATATAAATTTGATAACGCATTGGGTTCGAGAATAGATTAGATAAACGAAACTGTTATATATCAAAATATCAAACAGTTTAACGAATGTAAATCTCTGAATAATATTCAACGTAACTAGCGGCAACATTGAGATGAATAAACAATTACATCTTACGAACATGTAAATTAATAATAAAGTGAAATGGGTGAACGAAATTTTAATATCAAAATCACATAGGTCTATAAAAAGAAAATTTCCAACAATAACCTTGATTTTATCAAAATAAACAATTGAATTTTTTTTTGAAAGCAAAATAACACATTTGTCTCAGATTGATGAAATCACGAACAAACAAATGTTCAAATAAAACATTGCGTGGAAGAGAAGTAAATGAATAATCAAAAACAATTTGTGTAATAAATAACATAACATAAACTCAGCGTGTACATGGGACACAATTCCGGTTCAAAGTAAACGAATTCGTTTGGAGAGAACCGATCACCGATAGTAAAATGTAGAAATAAAATGAAAATGCGGTTTCTATTAGGTAGCTATACATACATGTTCATAATCTCAATTTTCCCTTAACGGTTACGTTTAAGAAAAATGGGTCATAGACCACGAGATTTGAAATTACAAACGTAAACCGATTTAATAAAGAAAATAAGAATGATGTACGAATTCACGTTTCTTAAAAATACAAACGAATATGGATCAAAGATCAATGAACAATCAAAATAAACTTCGTAACCAATATTCTAAAGAAGTAGATATAAAAAAATAACTTTGGGTACGTCCGAAAAATACAAAAAGGATGTTCGGTTGCTAACACTTTATGACAACTCAAAAGAAATGTTTCTTCGTCACGTTATTTTAATGGAACTTGTTTGTTAAGTTGGGACTTTATTTGTTGAATGCTCAAAACCGCTATGTTGTCATAGTCCATGGTTTGATCTAGATTATATAAAGTTCAACCGGGTGTCAATTGTTCTAAGTTCTTAATGAATTTAAATATATGAGCCATTAGCCAACAGGGCAATTATGGAGTGATTGTCATATTTAGGTCAATCGAACAAGTTAATGTAAGGCCTATTTTGGTATTAGTTTTCTGTATTTACTCGTACTTTAACGTTTGTGTTGGTTAGCCAGTCGGATTGTTTTCTTTGAATGTTTGGGCCCGAGGCTATGTAACATGAAGCCCATTGGGCCGTAATAATGTATGTATAATGCATGAGAACACACACTATGATTAAATAGTGTGTGTCTCTCATGCAAACCTTAACCCTTATGTAAATTATCTAACCTTATCCTTATCTACAAACTCTCTTCTTCTCTTTTCACTCGTCCCTCACGGCAAATAAACAAACCAAACAAGATCTGAGATCTCGGTTCATCACTAGTGATTTCCACTAACTAGTGTTGAGATTGATCCAAGTAGACTAGTTGTTGTGTTGTTTGATTCGTCCATAGGACCTACAATTGGTATCAGAGCTTTCGGGCTCTACTAGTTGTGGATCTTGGGTCACAACCTTGGATTTTGGTCTTGTTTGTGTTGAAGACGGGCTTTCAAGTGTTCTTGTGGGTTACGAGTACCAAAAGTTGAAGAAAAGGTGTTTAAAAGCTCAAAAGTACAAGTGTTCAAGCTTCAGGTCTTGAATTTGTGTGTTAGTTTGTGAAAACTTGGGTAAAAAAAAGTGTTCAAAAATCAAGATTTTGGTATAAATGTTGTTAAGAATGGATGTTTCTTAGATCCGTAATATGTTAAAGAGATTGATGTGACTTTCTTAAAAAGGAAAAGGTGAAAAAGTACTCAGAAAGTACAATATGTACTTTCAAAAAGTGTTCTAATCGAATTGAACAGAAAGCTGTCTAATTGATTCACAAGTAATCGAATCGAGTCTTCATTCAATCTAATCGAATCAACAAGTGATCTAATCGAATCTACAAGTTATCTAATCGAGTCTCAAAGCAATCGAATCGAATTCAGAATCATTTGTAATCGAATCATTATCTATTCTAATTGAATCACCATTCGATTAGATTAGATCATTTGATTAGATTAGAATCTTATTCGATTAGATTAGAATCCCATTCGATTAGATTACATCACCATTCGATTACATTACTCTTACAATTTTTCTAAGAAATGACTTGGTCATTCGATTACTTAGTACTCGATCACTTTGAACTTTTTTTTAGCAAAATCAGTTTAATTTGTGTTGATCTTGAGTTTGTTTAAGCCATGGAAAATGTAAATGAAGAGCTTAAGAATGAGGCCGTAAGGTGTCACACCCCGACCAAAGGCGACAGAACATGCTGGAGTGCAACGGATTGCTCAAGAACACCATGACACTATTAAAGTGACAATATTTACTCAACTCGTTTATTTCATTCAATAATTACAAATACAACTTGTTCAAGATAAAATACAAACAATTGCATCAACACTAAATTCATTGAAATATCCTAAAGGTATAACCTAAGTGATGAGCCTTCAAGTTAAGCCTATAGCATGCATAAAAATAGATTTGATCAACACGAATGTTGGTGAGCAATACACTAGTTTTTGATATATGTATATAATGAGGCAAAAATCACAATTCACATATGTAAATAGAATAATGCAACAACCATTGTAAATGTTAAATAACTGTGGCTCCTTTCTATTTGGTAACAACCAAAATACTCGAAGAATGAGGCCCTATTCTACTAGCATAAGGCTAAAGTAGTAAGGGCTGCGTATGATCATACTTATTAAGGCTCAACAACAACATAAAAATATACACTTGTGCATATAATCAATTTGAGGCATAAACAAAGATCGAGCAAATATTCGTAGGAACACATAATGTTGAATTGTGGACTTGATAATGAGATCATAAAACAAGTAAGTTTGAATATCGTATGCATGCCACCCCCAAAAGTATATAAGCGTAAAAAAGGGGAGTAGATTGTCTTAAAATCTTTAAAGTAAAATAACATGACAAGTAAGATAAATAATTAAAGTTTGAGGGTTAAAGTGTAAATACATAAGAAATTAAAGTAATGGTTTTTGAAAAGTAAGTTTGCTCGAAATCGGGTCTTGGTATTCTATTCATTAGTTTTACTTAATCCTTGTTAAGTTAATATATGGGGATTGGTTTAATGCAATAGTTGCACGACCCCTTGTTAAATATACCAAAACGGGACTTTAATGAGTGTTCGGTTAGTCGGTTCGGGTCTTGATAAATTGTCAAGTCCGAACCCGACATTCCAAAGTGATAAATATCATGAGATAAATTATTTAAAATAGAAACTTAACTAATGTTAGAAGTTCTATTAAGAATAAACTCCAAACATTGATGTTAAGTGGGTGTTAGGTTTTATCGGTCCAAGCTTGTTATAATATCAATTTGATCCAACCAAGTACTTTAAGAAAACATGTATAATTAGTTTGTAAAAGATCTTAAAAAGAAAATGTGAGATTCGGTGGCCCGAAACACAACTAGTGTGTTTTAAGCGAGTGAACTCGGTCTAGTTCGGTCTGTTTGGTTTGGTTGGTTCAAGACTTTATATGTGACCAAGTTTGGGTCCAACAAATCCATATTATAATAACAAATACAAAAATGTAAATAAATAACTTAAACACTTAAATCTTTCATACAACTTGTTTTAAAACAATTAAATAAAGAGTTAAATGAGAGTTCGGTCTGGTTCGGTCCTTGAATAGGAATAAGACCGAGGATGGTAACTCATTAGAATAAACTTAGAAATGATAGTACTCAAGTCTTACATACAACATATTAATAATAAAGTATTTAAACAAAAGTTCAGTTTTGGTTCGGTTCTTGATTCAGAATGAAACCGAGGATGGTAACCACATAACCAAATACCATTGAACTATTAACATGATTTGGAAACTAAAATGACTAGGAACTAAACAATATTAACAAGCTTAAACAAAATTAAAACATAAATTAAAGTGTTTAACAAGGACTATAATAGTCCTCCATGTAGCATTGCCTAGCAATACCGAAACCGACCATGGCCGAAGAAGGGAAAGCCAAGGAAACAAGAAGAATATGTTTTAATCAAGCTACAATAACAAGCTTTAGTTAACAAGAATTAGTTAGAAATAAAGATTAACATTAGTTTGACATTGAGAAGTCAAACCATCAAGAATTGAAAGATGAATACTTAGAACTTAGATTTGAAGAGTGTTAGGGTGAATGAGCAATCAACAAAAGGAGGAATTGGTCTTGTTTATATAGGGTTTAGGTAATTCTTTTAGGTAAGGGTTTAGGTATAATGTTGCTTTCAAGAGGTTTCATTCATTTTGATTGGAGTACATGGTCAAACAAGGCAATATGCAAACAAAAACGAGCTGGTGGGTCTGCAGATCTGTGGCCGCGCCCCGTGACCACCTCATTCTTCATGGACGCGTGGAGCGGCGCCCATGGGAGTGGGATTTGGTCTCCAGCTTTGGTTTTGACGATTTAGGCCCATGAAGTTTGTTTTTAGACGTTTTTGGCCATAAAAGGGTGTTTTAAGGTACCGAAAAGGACGTTTCGCGATCCAACAAGTGTGAAACAAATTTTAACATAAAAACCACTATTTTTATTTATATCAAAGAATCCGAAAGATAAAATGGGTCGGGTTTGGCGTACAAGAACAAATACGATTAAACCGAAAATGACGAATGCCACATAAGGAGTAACATGATCTTTGAGAATGGGGCTGGAACTACAACAAGCCTCCAAAGCTACTGAGATGGGACAATGATTTTGAAGAATTCAAGTGGCGTTTCAAGAAATACATTAGAATCCTTGATTATGGACTTCTTAGACCCATTGAGAATGGTCCACACATTCCCATGACCACTACTCTTTATGGACCAGTTCCAAAGCTTGTGACTGCTTATGATGATGAAGATAGAAAAAAGTTTAGTTATGACAACAAATCTTATGGTGTTCTTAGTGTTTGCCTATCACACGAAATTGCTCAAACTTTGAGAAATCACACCACTTCTAAAGGCCTTTGGGATGCATTGGTTAGTAAGTTTGAGGGAAACACTGAGATGAGAAACAGTAGGAAAGGCATGCTAAAGGGTGACAAAACTCATCCATAGATTTGAAACTTTAATTACCAAAACCGAGAATGCTGGAATTGATTATGACTAGATTGAAATAAATGAGAAGTTGTTAAACTCCCTTCCGTATACCTGGAATAGTAGTGTGATCACAATCAAGAGGACAACTAACCTACAGATCACTACTCTTGCTGATTAGAAATCCATCATTAACTCATTTGAGATGGATGACAAACTCAGAATGGGTAATCACATCAATTCTCTTAATCAGGTTGGGATATCCACCGGGTCTGGAGTAAGCACAGCTTTTCTGAGCCATGCACACCCTACTGTTCATGTTGTTAATGGAGTCAAAAAGTTTACAAGGCAGCTAGTTTTTAACTCTGTCTTCAAAACCACTGCAGCTCCTCAAGCACCATCTGGCTCAAGAAACCCACAAGCAGCTTATCCTACTCTGCTCCTCAAGCTCATCAAGTTGATGACTCTAATTTGGCACTATTTCATGCCTTTATTGTAACATCATGAAAATTTCAAACCAAAAATGCCAAGTTTCAAAGTTAAAGGACTAAAAAAGAAAATTCTGAATTTTTTGTCCGATTGCGATGGGTCCTGAGATAAGCCTATAAATAGAGGGTTCCAGCCCTCTCACTCATCACCCAAACCTGTTATATCACTTTCTCTCTCTAGAAATCTCATTCTCACTCTACCTCGTAAAACGTGCCACCGATCTCATCATTTTCCATGCCAAACCGATGATACACCAAAGTATGTGCCTTACACCGATAACACTCTCTTGAAGAACACGCCACCATGGAGACGACCCGTCGTCCGCCTCGAAGTGCATGCCAACGAAGAATTTAAGGTGGGTGTGCCTCGATTCGCGTGCCAGAGAAAATGTTGATCAAGGGAAGCTCGAAAAACGAAAAGGCGTCGAAGTGCTTCCCAAGTATCTAGGGTTTGATAAGTCAACCAAGGTAGGGATAATTTCTGAATAAAATATTAATAAAATATTTAAAAGCTTAAAACCCTAAGTCGAGGATATACTCGATACCTCGATAATAAACAAAAGAAAGTAAAACAAAGAAAATATAAAGATAAATATAAGAATATAATTCTTTGTTATAGATAAAGTGTAATTATTATTTAAATGGTTTTTAGATAATAATAAAGAAATAAATAATAAGTTTCTTCAAGAAGAAGAAACGTAGTGTTTAAGAATAATAAACAAGTAAAACTAATGGTTTAAACTTGTTAAAGAAAGAAAAGTATTTTGAACTAAAGGTTTATAAAGAAAATATAATCGATGTAAAGATTATACAAAAGAGACTAAAGGTCTTAAGCCAAATTAATGACCTGGTATTAACAAAAGGTTATACTCGTACTATAGGTCCGAGATATCTAAAGAAAGACGAACCGATCAGTGAATTGAAGCTGATCTTTTCTAAAGGTGAATACGCCCAACTTTTATAAACTTGTATTATCGAGTCAAATAAATGAATTATATGAGATTACGTATATCTAAAACATTATAAACAAAAAGTAATCGTTGGCCCTCAGGCTGTCGTGTACGTTTGTTTGGATCCGTACATATGTGGTAAGTAGGTGGGCACACCGCACCACACCTGGTTATAAGCCTCCGCCACGATGGGCCGGACCTAAGTTACGTCCGAGAGAGGGTAATCATGTGTATACTGATGGTAGCTAAGTAACCTCGAACGCTGCGGTGTTTGCTGAGCGGTTTCGAGGAGAGCTTAAGTTTATAATTGTGTTTTGTTTTTAACTTGATTATTCCTAAGCCACGATGGGTCGGACCTAAGTTATGTCTCGAGGGGTAATCAATTAAAGAAAGTATTTTATGCGTCAGCTTATTCACCAGCAGGTGTTGCTGACGTATATGCAAACTGTTTTACAGGTAACGAAGGTTAGTCCCTTGAAGAATCGAAGTGGATGGTAGATGATCTGATGGCTCAGATCTTTTTGTTAAACTTTAAAATATGTAAATGGTGGTTTGATAAACAAGTAATTATTTTGTAAACATTAATGAGTATTTTAAATCCCGTGTTTTGATTATGTAAATATAATATTTTAATCCACGCTAATATTTCCGCACAAACCCGTAACTCTGATTTATTTACAAAAACGGTACCAACATTTGGGTCACACTCCTAGGCCTTAGTTTGGGGTGTGAGAAGTGTTGGTATCAGAGCAATCGATCTTAGCGAATTAGGTATTAGTTAATAATACCTAAGCTTCAATCCAAGTGAAGAAGAAAAATCTTTATTATTACTTGTTTAATTTAATAGGGATAAGATCGGCTGGTAAACCTTTTCTACATGATGACCGTCGTTTAAGTCAATCAAAAACCTAATTAAATTATCTAGATAGGATAAGTAAGGTATCGTATCCACCAGGAGTATGTGGTCAATGTGATTCGTGTAAACAACTTTAATATTATGAAGTAACTGATTTTTAGTGCTGATCACATAAGCGAATAATGGAATTACGCAAGTAAGCAAATAAATGAGTTTCAAGAAATTAACAAAGCAAATCACACTCGGGAATTCAAGTATGCAACCTACAGTGATCTCATGCAACCTAACATATTAATTACTAAGGATTAACTACAGACTGATCAATCAGACAAAACCTTAGACATCAACAATTGCTTTACACACGACACTGGTTATTAAACAGTCCTTGCCAGTGTGACTCAGTTAAGGGCAATTGTATGTTTTATCGTATTCAATCTAATCAAACAATCATATGATCAATTATCTAGAAACTGGTAACAAATCGTTCAAACCAACGTAAACCTAAACCGATTGAACACACAGAAATACTAAACATCAATAATCGTATATCAACCATAAATAATTATCCATATTGTTCTTAGTCACATGAGAAAAACTGTAAAAGTTACAAACTATACATCTCGGGTGAGATTATAAGAGATTAGCCACTCATGGTCATCATATGATCTTCAATTATTGATTCTGGATGATGAAACATGGATGTTGTAGTGATTAGAGGTGTTATGTAGCTCCCAAAGTGGCCAAAAGTCATCCAAAAAATGGTTGGAATCGGATTACCCACAATTTAGGGTTTTTCCATTTATATAGAAGCAGGGCCCAAGCTTTAAATCTGAATTTCGCGTATCAGCGTAAGCTACTCTGACCTCTGGCATAGCTTACTCTGGGTGGAAATCCCTTACTTTGAATCTGATTGCCTTACTCTAAATCTGACTGCCTTACTCTGAGTTAAATTGGCCTCCATAGTAGGTTACCCTGATCCCAGAGTAGCTTACTCTGGGAGCTGAATTTCAACCAACTTATTTCTTTTCATTTCCAACACTTGTGTAGTGGCTCCGATCTTCTCGAGACTCCAAATCATGCTCATAAATGTCTCCAAATATATCTTTAACTCTCACAAACCTATAAATCAAAAGCATACTTGAAGTACCATTGTTCTAATGAAAAACTAATTAAAAACTACAAAATTAAAGAACTATTATACAAGACCCGACCATCACATCCCCACACTTGTCTTTTGCTTGCCCTCAAGCAAACTCTAAAGCAAACATCAACCTCCATCATAGGTATGTGAATTATCGCCATTAATACAAGTAAGGTTTAAGGTCATACCCAGTTTCTCAGATTGATACTTTTTAGATTGACATCCCACAAATAAGGTTAAATGATGCTATAAAAAAAATAGAGCCGCCCAGACGAGTGTACTTTGTTTCCGGTTAAGGCACACATGCTCATACCACTCATAATATAACATATCTCCTCTCGGTTTAATATCTTGACTAGCAAAAAATGTGCTAGTATCACTCTACTCTTAGTATCACTCATAAACAAGTATCCATCCATAAAACTGCTTTGACACAAATGCAAATCAAGAGGACTTAAAAAGGGTTGTAACGGGGCTAGGTGTAAGGGTATGGAAGGGAAATTTTCAAGTAGCTCAAACGATCCGACCCGGCTTATTACAAAACATCTAAATAAACAAAACTAACATACATACTGATTTCATTTTTTTTAGAGACATAGACGAACTACTACTTGCGTAACTGAATATAAACAAACATCTTTTTTTTACTATTTTTTATTTCAAGCATAATAAACGTGATGCTTAATAATGGAACCAATACAAAAACAAAAACAAAAACAAATACAAATAAAACTATTAAGCCGGATCTTCTCGTAACATAATATCGGAGTTAATCAAATGAAAAATTGGTCCAAGAAATGTTTTCTAAGGGAACCAACTCCCCGCACCTCTCATTACCCACGCTCATATGTATAATGTATGAGGCCCAACCCCCGGTACCCACACTCTCGCTCATCCAGACGAGGCTTAACCTAATTGCCTCTATCACTTTTGCATTTTGCCAACTACGATCCCGTGATCCATGAACGTCGATGAAAGCACTCAAATGACATGTATGTACTATGTATTATATATATGTGGTCAACTCACACACGTACCGGAGGACTAAGGTTGCCGATATAAACATGTGTACATGTCCCCATGACACGTTATTCCCGCCTAAACGACCCCATTTTCAACTACTCGTTATGAAAACATTTGTGAGTAAGACTATCGAGAAGCAGAAAAACCAACCATTACCAGAAACCTATAACTTGGCATTAATGGTAATATTTAACAGTTAACAATTTGGTTTTTGAACACTCTTCGAGGTACTATCGGGTTAAAATTTTCAAATTTCCCCCATCCCCACACTTAAGGTTTACATTGTCCTCAATGTTAAAATAGTTAAACAATAAATGAATATTTGAGGGACGGGGTTGAAATTGACTTTTTTGACTGTTAAACAATTTGAAAACTCGAGGCTCAATGTGACGGTTCTACTAGCAATTATACAATTACACTTTTAAAATTTAAACTAATAAGACAAAATAAATTATGAAACTGAAATCACATGATATCAATGAGACTGTAAAAGGACCAGTCGGCTCGCGAACTCTCATAAACACTCGTATACTCTCGTCTCAACCAAGTACCAAACTGACAATCGAACCTGCAAATCTCGAGACGTGTAGAAGCAAACTTCTCACAAGTGTAAGACATAGGTCTTTTACGAGTTAAGAAAATGATTTTCTGTTTTTTTAAACAATTACCGAGCCAAATTAAGTCGTTTCACAAAAAATGTTGTTAAATACGTTAAAAACGTTAAAAGACCTAACTCACTTTCGTAGGAATCGCGATTGCATTTAGTGTATGCAACAAGCCCTTTGAACCTTCCGGTAGCCCGGGAGAACGAGTGGGGTCTCGTGAGGGTTTATAGTGAACTACACCCACAAAGTTCGGTTATAACATAATATACACGTACCTGGATTAACCACAACGAAATGAACATGAAAGCACTTTGGGTCGCTTAACTGAAACCTCATTTTCGGGAAAAAAAAACTTTACCGAACGCATCAAAATCCCAAATTTTCTTGTGGTGCGGTATCCCCACACTTAGCTTTTGCTATGATGGTACACTTGAAATACAATTAGTAATATAAAAAAAATGGAAAACTAAAAATATACAAAATGTACAAATACCACCCTTTTGAAAATTTTATGAGATTCAAGGTCGGCGTTTGGCCTGCCCCCATGCAGCCTTCTCGTTACATGCACGCTTCTCAAGAGATTCCTCCCAACCTTTTGGCATGCTATGATCCCGCCATTTTTCATTTACTTCTAGCGGTTTCTTTACCTCTTTATATTTCGTCTTCTTTCCCTTTCTTGTAGTTGCTTCCTCACCATCTCTAACTCCATGCAACATCTCGTTCCATCACTTCACATTCATGCTACTCCTTAGCTCATTCCTGTCAGTCACAAAACATTTCTCTTTTGTGTGATCCTTGCTCAAGGATTCACACTTGTCAACAACATGGTTAGTAGCATTTTCAAACAATGGTAACCGTTTATCACGATCTCCACACTTAATTTCCAATATCCCATTAGCACAATTAATCACCGCATGTGTTGTGGTAAGGAATGGCCTACCCATTATGACTTGTGATTGTGTATTATTGACACGTTTAGCATAGTCAAGTACAAGAAAGTCAACTGGGTAGAAAAGTTCCTCTACCTGAACCATTACATTAGTCACCATGCCCCGAGGAAGTGTATGAGTTTGGTGCGCCAACACCACGGTGGTGTTTACCCTTTCTAATGGGCCAAATTCATACTAATCATATAAACTACCGGACATGATACTAAAATATGTCCAAGATCTAGAAGTGCCCGATCAGTTTCAAATTTCCCAATTTGAATTGATAAAAGCGGCACTCCTGGGTCTTGGAGTTTACTTGAGGTGGTATTATTCTCCACCCCCTCATCTCTCATGTTGGTCAATTTACCATTTAAAAATTTTTCACATGTGCAATTTTCATAAAAAGACATTTCATATGTTTTTGGTTCTGATTCATTTTGGAAAATTGATTTATTTTGACTGACACAATCACTCTCACCACTAACATCTTCCACCACCTCCTTAACAAACTGTGGTGGTGAATCCACTTCAACACTAGAAATTTCAAAAAGAGGTAAAAGACTTACAACATTGATGTGCACATTGTTTCCCTTCTTGGAGCTTGAGCAGTAATGGTTCGGGTTGACTGTAGTATCACTCGGGAGTTGACCGGCACTCTTTTGCAACTTTGCCATATCTACCGCGAGCTGACCAATCTGCTTTGACATTGCCTCTGTTGACTTATCATGTAACTCAAACTGTTTCTTCGTTTCAGCCTTATGATCTGTCATAAACTTCATCAATGCATCCAACTTTGAGTGCACTGACTCATCCGCATTTCCAGAGGACCCCCTCTGCTGGTCCTGATTACCTGATGAATTTCCACCCGGGTTTCCGTCTCTATTATACCCCCGATTCTGATCATATGAACCATGCTGCTGCTGATAACCGCCCTGGCGGTAATTACCCTGTGACCTGTTCTGGCTCGATCCCTGAAAGTTCGGGTTCAACTGTTTAGACGTGTTCCCGTAACGAAGGTTTGGGTGATTCCTCAGGCCCGGGTGATAGGTGTTTGAATTTAACCCTTGGCCCTTAGACTCCCCGTAAGCATAATTAACTTCCTCTGGTTCATCGTCCTCGTCATCATAGAACTTGGGGCAATTTTCTGCCTTATGCCCGATTTCACAACAATCTTCACAAACCGGAAATTTAACTCCAACTTTCTCGACTTCCTTCCCCTTACCCTTTCTTAACCCAGCCATCTCACGTTCCAATTCCGCAATCCATTCAGACTCACTCGTGACTAATTTAACTGACCTGGAAGAATTACCACGTCTTCCCTTTCAGCTGTTGCTTCTGATTTGGAATCCTCACACATAAACTCTAAGAAATCCCAATCATCTTCCTCAGGTTGATTCAGCAACTGACCATTACACGAGGCTTTCAGATGTTTTCAGTCCTCGTATGTTAACCCGTTTACAAAGCATTTCACCAATTCCCACAACTCAGTCTGGTGATGTGAGCATTTTCTGATCATCTCTTTGTACATGATAAATGCTTCGTGAAATAACTCACCCGGTAACCGTGAAAAATTACAAATCTCCATTCGGGCCTCACTCGTCTTTGACTGCAGATAATACTCGTTTAAAAACAGCTGCTGCATTTCGGCCCAATTCCAGATATTGTGCATCGGCAGCAAGTTAAACCAGTTCTTTACTTTGTCTTTTAATGAAAACTGGAACAACCGCATCCGAACCTCATCCTGATCATAATATCATCACCAATCGACCCACATATAGCCGAAAAATCAGTCAAATGAGAATACGGGTCCTCAGAAGCCATCCCATGAAAACGAGGTATGATGTTGATGTATGATGGTCGGGACTTAAAAGTCGGTTGTCCCTGCACTCGCACCCGTGGAACCAACGAGGATGCTCCATATGAGATAGCCGGTCTGAACCGACTGTTAACACCATGATCTGGGGCTACAAAATTCATTCGCCCCCAGGGATTTACCATACCACCCCTGTTCACCTGAATCTGCCGAACTCTTTCGGGCCTTTCCACCCGAATTACTCTGTTTCGACCCAAACCATTTCTGTTAACCACTTCAGCCCGTCTTCGAACTACTGGTTCTTCTACCTCTGCCTCCAAATTCTCATTCCTTTCATTTTCCCTCTCGTACCCCTCGTTCTCGGGCTCAACTTCCTGATTCCTTCTAACCCACTGATCAACCTCATCCTCAACTTCCAAACCTTGATTCACCTCATTTTCCCCCTCTTCTTCATCTTCTGCCGGAATGCTCAGAACACCATCATCAAGGTTAATCCGAATCTGCGGTTAGGGGTATTATGTGGGGCTGACGGTTCAGCCTGGTCAAGGTTTTGCTATCGGTTTCGGTTTTGGTTTCAGTTTCGGGTTCTAGAAGCACGAGCTGAGTTATTATGGTTGATTTGGTTATTGAAGTCTGGAGGTGGAGGTATGTTGTCTGGCTGAAACACGTTATTTTGTGGGAGTGGGTCTTGGTTCTGGTTTTGGTTCTGGTTTAGGTGTTGGTTTTGGTTCTGGTCTTGATTCGGGATTTCTGAATTTCTATTATGGGCTCGGTTCTGCTGAGCTAGTCTCTCAATCTCGGGCTCGAAAATTAACGGTGACTATCTACCCGAGTGACGGGTGTACATAAACCTGTTATCTGCGCAAATAACACACTCCACGAAAAATAGAAAAATAAAATTTAAACTAAAAATTGAAAACAAAAATTGAGACTAAAATTGAAATTAAAACTAAACACAAAAATAAAATAACACGAAAAACACTAAGCGCACTAACTCCCCGGCAACGGCGCCATTTTGATGACCGTCGTTTGAGTCAATCAAAAACCTAATTAAACTATCTAGATAGGATAAGTAAGGTATCGTATCCACCAGGAGTATGTGGTCAATGTGATTCGTGTAAACAACTTTAATATTATGAAGAAACTGATTTTTAGTGCTGATCACACAAGCGAATAAAGTGAATTTATGGAATTACGCAAGAAAGAAAATAAATGAGTTTCAAGAAATTAACAAAGCAAATCACACCCGGGAATTCAAGTAAGCAACCTACAGTGATCTCATGCAACCTAACAGATTAATTATTAAGGATTAACTATAGACTGATCAATCAGACAAAACATTAGACATCAACACGCTTTACACACGGCACTGGTTATCAAACAGTCCTTGCCGGTTGTAAGTCCCCCCGCGAGGAGCGTCGCCGATCGATACGAGATCCGCACGAGATCTAGGAGTGCGGAATCCTCCTAGACTCGTTAATGGTGTAGAAAACGAAGAACACGATTACACACATACACATACACGAACAAACACACGAACGGGATAAACAAATCTGCAGATCTTTTATAATAATAACCATAACTCGTTACATACCAAAACATGAAAACAAAGACGGTCGACCCGAGGTGAGCTCTACCTCGGGCCGTCCCACATGGCTCTCTCTCTCGGTTTCTCTCTAGCTACTTGAACTGGACACAAAACTCTCTAACTTTCTGGATCTCCCAAACCTAACCAAGACACACACACATATATATATATATATATAAACAACTTCACGGGCTTGGGCCTGTAGGCGAAGTTGTTACAACTTCGCCTAAGGCGAAGTTGTTCTAACTTCGCCTATGGCAGAAGTTGTTACAACTTCGCCTATGGCGAAGTTGTTCTAACTTCGTACTTCGTTTCCGCTGAACAGAATTGCATAGCGACGGTCACAAAATGCACCAACAGACTCCCCTTTGACCGTTGCTCTCAATTCTAACAAACACAAAGGATCATCTGTTACAAAACATGCACCAACAGACTCCCTCTTAACTGATGATCTTCTGTTTGCTCTTCAACCAGCCGTGTCTGAAACTGTCGTGTAGCTTCACAAATCTACCAATCACCCAGCGTCTTCCATATCAGATCTCCCCTTCAGTGTAAGCTTCTCCGACTAAATAGATTGAGGTCTTTGAAATGCATGCATCCCCGTGCCTAATTGATCATCTCAACCAATCACGTGAGTCCTTCTGACTTCACCAACACGTTAAGTTGGGCTCCCTCCACAACTTCACCAACACGTCGGCATACGATAAGGTTTAATCTTCAACTACTCAACATCAAGTGATCAATTTCATCACAAAACCACCTTGACAGAATCTAACACACATGACCATTAATTAATCCGAAGCATCTTCAATCACCAGGGATAACGATCAAGAACATAAACACTTTAATTCCCGATTAAATCCAACTTGTTCCAGAATTTTCACTTTAATAAATAAGCATCACGTTTCAGGATCCAATTCTCGAACGCCTTGAAAATAACATAAATAATATGTTCTGACCGCAATCCAGTAATGACGAAAACCTTCAGTTCAATTTGACTTTCTTCAGTTGGTCAACCTCGAACAACAACTATTTCATTTGCCCACAAACACCCAAATATGTGTCAATATCCAGTTTCAATCAATATCCCATTCACAACCTCAACTCCATATCCAGAGTTGACACGTATTTGTTCACACGTAAGACCAAGAGATAACAAGTTTCACTCGTTGACGGAACAACGTCTTCGGTCTCACAATAATCGTGTACACCTGGCCATACAGACGAAAACTCCAAACACTTTTTTTTTTTTTTAACTTCGCCTAAAGTCAACTTCGCCTAAAAGTCAACTTCGCCCCTCCTTAACTTCGCCTGTCCATAACTTCGCCTGTCCAAAACTTCGCCTGACAGATAACTTCGCCTGAGATAAGCGAACTTGTGAGGTAGGCGAAGTTGTGAATAACTTCGCTTAACCTTATATCTTCGCCTAAACCCTAAAATTTAAGCGACAACTTCGCCTACTTCACAAGTTCGCTTACCTTAAGCGAAGTTATCTACAACTTCGCCAAATCACAAGTTCGCTTACCTCACAACTTCGCCTACCTCACAAGTTCGCCTACCTCACAAGTTACCCACAACTTCGCCTACCTCACAAGTTACCCACAACTTCAGATTGTGCGAAGTTACCCACAACTTCGCCTACCTCACAAGTTCGCTTACCTTAAGCGAAGTTATCTACAACTTCGCCGAATCAGGCGAATTTAAAAAGGAAGCGAAGTTCATAATCAGCGAAGTTCAGACTTAAGCTAAGTTATCCACAACTTCGCCTACAGTACTGTTAAAAATAAAATTTTTATTTTTCGGGTTTCTTTGTGTTTCGTGAAAGATGACTTCAATAAATATTACGAAACTGGTGAAGATGGAAGTGGAAGCGGGTTCAGCTACAAAGGCACCGAAGATGCTTAAGAAAACCGATTATGTTGCGTGGAAGGATAGGTTTGAACAATATGTCAAGTACCAAGATGCTAAAATGTGGGTGTGCATTCAAGATGGGTACATTCCACCAACTGCTGAGTATGAGGGTCGTGATCAGATCAAGAAATACAAAGAGATGGAAGAAGAAGAAAAGAAAATGTATGAGGCTGAGAGCAAAGCTCATGCAGCGATTACTATGGCTCTTCTACAAGAGATTCTTCACACCTTCAGAAAGTATAAAACTGCTAGAGAGCTTTGGGAAGCACTTGAAAACCGTTTTGAGGGTAATGTGGGAATTCGTGCTTCAAAGATTAAACTACTTAAAACCCAATTCTCGGTATTCAAGTACTTGAAGAATGAATCACTTGATGATATCATTACTAGATATTATCATCTGATGACCGAACTCGACAACTACTCCATTACTTACAAAGAAGATGAAATTGTTGAAAAGCTTCTTGATGCTCTCCCACCGAAATGGGAGATGTACACTGTGTTGATGAGAGAAGACAAAGACTTTGCCGACTATGACCTGGAAACAACAGTTAACAAGCTACGAACTTTTGAACTAAACATGGTTCGAAAAGAGACATCTACTGATCAGGTTCAAGATCCAGGAATGTATGGTGCAAAGGTTAACTCAAGTTCAAGTTCGAAGTCTGATTCGTCTGCTTACTACTCAAAGGGAGAGTCGGGCGCTAACTCAACACATGAAGGTCATGTATCTCTCAACATGAATGGTGATGTGTGCTTTGTAGCTGGAGGATCAAATGCTTCTAAACCTCAAGCGACCAAGGGAAGTTTTTCCCCAGGTGTTTCAAACAACAACTACTCGAAGATGCCCATGAGTGTTAAATCTGCTGAACAGCAGTTTGCTCTTTATGCATCTTTCATTGCTTCATATGAAAATTACATTCAGGGTAAGATTGTTGATCCTGCAACATTGGATGAAGATTATGATCAGATCGATGCTAATGATCTGGAAGAGATGGATCTGCAGTGGCAGATGGCGATGATTGTGAGAAGGGTTAAGAGGTTTATGAAGAAGACAGGTAGGAAGTTTGTTGGTGAGAGACCGGGTTTCGATAAGTCGAAGGTCAGGTGTTACAACTGTCAACAGAATGGCCATTTTGCGAAGGAGTGCACAAATGAACGTGTAGAACGCAGTCAAAACAGGTCTACACAACAGAGTGGGGGTGGTAATGATAATAGAGCCATGATATCCACACAGAATGAGGAATATAACTGGAATCTGCATGTTGAAGAAGTCTTCGAACAGGCCAATTTGGCGAACATCGAAACTGCAGATACTGAGAAAGTGACTGGCGAAAGTGAAGCTTACATGGCAGAAGCTCAAAATGAAGCTTACATGGCAGATGTGAAAGACCAGCTCACCGAGGTAAGTACCAAACTCCCTTGTACTAAGTGTGAAAATCTGTCTGAACAATTGACAACTATAACTGATCAGTATGTTAGTTTGGATGCTCAATTTAAAACCTTAAAAGAAGATCATCATTTCACTAAAGCTAGAGAAAATAGTTACAAGGTAAAAATAAAAGCTAGTGAAAAAGATATTAGGAGTCTAAAAGCAAATCTAGCTGAAAAAATTCAAGTAATTGATCTTAGCTATGAAGTGTTAGAAGAGAAAACCAAACTAATAGCTGAAAGGGATAAACAGATAGCTGATCACCAGGTGAAAGTGGTGGAACTAAACAGGAAACTTGAGAAATTCAGAAATTCCACCGCTATACTTGATCACCTCGTTAGTGATCAAGGTTCCCCAGTTAAAAGGGGAGGAATTGGTTATCATGAAGTTCCACCACCGTACAATCATAATTACACTTATGATCCTAGTAATCAGAAATCTGTTGATGTTGATTATAGTCAGACAGTTCCGGTTAAGGTAACTATTAAAGATCCAGAAGTTAGTAAAGGCGAAACGAGTAAGCCTGTGTCTAATGTGAAGATTTCTGTTCCTAGTCCTGTTTCATCAAACTCGGATAGGTCATCCGAGTCGATTGAGACAAAAGAAAAGGCAGTGTTACCAAAAAGTGGAGAGAAACATAAAAGAACTGAATAGAAATCTCCACTAAACCCGTATGTCCCACCATATGTGAGACAAAAGGGCAGTAATGCAGCCTCATCATCTAAAACAACTATTGAAAAGAAAGTTGAACACAGGAGTTGTTTCAGATGTAATCAATTAGGACACCTAATTGTTGATTGCCCTCTGAAGCAGAGATTCAGAGGGGTGAGGCCTTCAAAAACTGAAAACAGAACTAACAGTAACTACAATAGTGGTAAAACTGAAAACTCATCAAAGTTCAGAAATTGGACTAATTCAGGTTTTCAAAGAAAAAGATCTCAGTTTTTCACTGCTAACAACCAAACCTTAAGTAATAATTCATTTAATTCACGAAGGTTTGGATGGCCTCATAGTCAATCTCCAAGAAGGTATCCTTTTAGGACTTTCAGAAATTATTCTGATACTAACTTTGGACAGCCAAGGTACGGGATGTATCGACCCAAGACCAATAGGTCTTGGGTCCCCAGATTTTAATCATCTGCTTTAATCATGCAGGAACAGTTGAACAGGGCTGCAAACAATCAATGGGTTGTGGATAGCGGCTGTTCCCGGCACATGACGGGTAACAAGAGTTTGTTACACGAATGGAAACCTGTTCAGGGAGGAAGAGTGAGTTTCGCTGGAGAGAGCGGTGGAAGGATCACTGGAATTGGGACGGTGACTAACAGAAAGATGACGTTAGAGAAAGTAAATTTTGTTGAAGAACTGAAGCACAATCTGCTGAGTGTTTCGCAGATCTGTGACAAAGATTACACCGTACATTTTACCAAGAATGAGGCAATCGTGCTATATCCTGGTTTCAAGATACCAGAGGATTGGATAGTTATGAAGGCTCCATAATAAAAGAATACGTATATAATGGACATGAGGTCGACTGAAATGGCAACAGAGGAATCTTGTCTTCTGTCAAAAGCAACTGAATCGGAGTCCGAGTTATGGCATAGGAGAATGGGGCATATTCATCTTCGGAAAATGAACTACATTGTCAAGAATGGGCTTGTGCTGGGTGTTCCCTTGAAGAATTTCAACTTTGAAGATCAATGCTTATCGTGCAAAAAGGGAAAGCAACACAAGAAATCCCATCGCACCAAGAAGGTTAACTCAATAGTCAGTACCCTAGACCTACTTCACATGGATCTCTTTGGTCCCGTGAATGTAAAAAGTCTAGGGGGAACATCGTACTGCTTGGTGATCACTGATGATTTCTCTCGATACTCTTGGGTGTATTTCCTGAAGTCAAAGGATGAAACGGTTCAGATGGTAATAAATTTGATTACCAAAGTTGAGAACATTATGGGAAAAAGAGTTAAATACATCAGGAGTGACAATGGGACTGAGTTCAAGAACTATCAGATGGAGCTCTTCTGCTTACAGAAAGGAATCGAACACCAGTACAGCGCTCCGTATACTCCGCAACAAAATGGAGTGGCTGAGAGGAAGAACAGAACGTTAATTGAAGGAGCCAGAACCATGCTGGCTGATTCGAAACTTCCTGTGGTGTTCTGGGCTGAAGCTGTTGCAACAGCCTGTTATATCCTTAATCGAGTGTTAACCGTTAAAAGATTAAATAAAACATGTTATGAACTTATGCATGGGAGAAAGCCCAACTTGAGTGGTCTCGAACCATTCGGGTCCCCGTGTTCGATATTAAAGACAAATTCTAAATTTGGTGAAGTAGCCGACGAAGGAATTTTGGTCGGATACGTTGTTGGGACTCCCAACAGACGAGTCTTTAATACATCGACCAGCAAGGTTGAGGTGGTCTGTAACACTGATATTACAAGTTACAAATCACCAAAACCAAGCACGGGACCCGCTGGGGTTTTCGACTATGATAGACTTTTCAAATCTTTTAATATACCTTATTTGGATTGTGCAGAGGTAGATGAAAGAATTGCTTCGAAGATGATTTATGATGAGGAAGACAATTATGTGCAACGACCGAAGTATGATGAATGTCAGCCTTCCTCGTCAAATGCGGTCGATACCCCTGCTGCCGCTACTGAAGAGGAATTCTTCAATCCATTTCACTCTCAACAACAATCACCCACTGATGAGCTATCTTCGAATCTGGAAGACAATCTGCAAGTCAGTACGGTTCCGACTACGAGAGTTCACAAAAATCACCCATTGGTGAATGTGATAGGTGATCTGTCCGACGGTGTACAAACAAGACAAAGCTTGAATGAGCACACCTGTGTTTATTCAAGCATTAAAGATTCAGGCATAATCAACGAAAGCTTGTACACCTGCTTCATCAGCCAGATTGAACCAAAGAACTATCAAATGGCTCTCAAGGACAACTCGTGGGTCGAAGCCATGCAAGAAGAATTAGCCCAGTTTAAGAAGATGGGGTATGGAACTTGGTTGCAAAACCAAAGAATGTGCATGCGATTGGCACAAAATGGGTCTTCAAATGCAAGAGAGATGAGAAAGGGATTATTATCAGGAACAAGGCGAGGCTGGTTGTAAAAGGCTTTAATCAGCAAGAGGGGATCGATTACAATGAGGTGTTTGCTCCTGTGGCGAGATTGGAAGCCATCCGCTTGTTTTTGGCATTTGCTGCACATAAGGAGTTGAAGGTATTTCAGTTGGATGTGAAGAGTGCGTTCCTAAACGGTAAAGTCGATGAGGTTGTGTACGTTGAGCAACCTCCGGGTTTTCCTGACCCAGACTTTCCTGATCACGTATACAAGCTAAGTAAAGCACTGTATGGGCTACATCAGGCCCCTCGGGCCTGGTATTCTACACTATCCGACTACTTGCTTGAAAATGGTTTTGAACGGGGAAAGATTGATAGCACTTTGTTCTTCAAGAGAAAAAGGAGCGACTTTCTACTGGTGCAAGTCTACGTGGACGACATCATCTTTGCTGCATCAAAAGTCGCCATGTGTCAGGAGTTTGAGGCCGTCATGAAGAAGAGATTTGAAATGAGTGCTATGGGTGAACTAACTTTCTTTTTAGGACTGCAGGTTGATCAAAAGAAAGATAGGATGTTCATTCATCAGACTAAGTATGTCCATGATGTTCTCAAACGCTTCAAGATGGATGACAGCACTCCATACGATACTCCAGTCTGCGTCAACCACAAATTGGGTGCTGATTCAGACAATGATGCGGACGTGGACCCAACCCAATATCGGGCAATAATAGGTTCTTTAATGTACTTAACTGCTTCTAGGCCTTATATAATGTTTGCAGTTTGTCTTTGTGCTCGCTTTCAGGCAAACCCAAAGGAATCTCACTTGAAGGGTGCGAAGAGGATTCTACGGTATCTCAAAGGCAAGCCTAAGCTGGGGTTGTGGTACACGAGAGGAGGAGACTTGGAGTTGGTCGCCTACACGGATTCTGATTATGGAGGGTGCAATCAGAGTCGAAAGTCAACAACAGGTGGTTGTCAGTTTCTCGGAGGCAGATTAGTGTCATGGCAATGCAAGAAGCAGACCTCAGTAGCCATTTCAACCTGTGAAGCAGAATACATGGCAGCATCCAACTGCTGCTCCCAGGTTCTCTGGATTCAACAGCAATTGCGCGATTATGGTCTGAATTTCACTCATACTCCTATTTGCATTGATAATACTGCTGCTATCTCAGTAACTAACAATCTTGTAAAGCACAGCAAAACTAAACATATTGACATCCGTCATCATTTTATACGGGATTGTGCTGAGAAGAAACTGATTGTGCTCGAAAAGGTTGATACGCTAGATAATTTCGCTGACATGTTTACGAAAGCGTTTGACAAAACTAGATTTCAAAACCTTGTTGAGCTGAATGGGATGATCAATCCCGAGTAACCATGTTTTGTGACCGTGTTAAAAAAAAAAAAAAAAAAAAAAAAAAAAAAACCACGTCACTATCGCTTAGAATTATGTCGGTTGCCTCAGTTTGAAGGACATGTCTTCGGATATGTTTAGTCCTCATTTCTACTTGTAGAATATGAGGATAGCCATTAACCAGATGACTGAAAGTGACCGGGGCGGTTTATGATGTGTTTTTATTCTTTCGCTGAAAATTAGTCGATCATACTTAGTTAGAAGGACACATACTCGTATGTGGTCGGTCCAGCTGATCCATTGGATCTTCAGGATAGCCGTTTACCTAAAGACTTTGACTTGATCGGGGCGATAGAAGTTAAAATTTTTTTTTTTGCGGGAGATGAAATTATTTTTCAAGTCTACTACTTCGTAAGAAGTTCCTTTACTATGTTTAATAGAATATTGATCCAACCTTGGAAAGTGATAGATATACTGATTCTGTGTGCTTAACTAGTGAAGTTATTAGGCCTAAAAGACTTTAGAACAGTCATTGTATGTCATGGTAGCTTTTTATGGTGCGTAACAGTAGAAGTGATACTAACTAAACCTACTCGATGTTATGTGGAAACTCCTTATGAGTTGTGCATGTCTCCATATATATCTTTCCGAATGATAGGCAGAAAAGCGATTACCCAATCATACACGAGCCCGTGAGTGTTCTGATTCCCGTAAAGATAGCGTGTCAAGAAACTGCAGTGATCCAGATTAGGGACTTGTAGTAGTTTACTACTCTGAAGTCTGTGTAAATACGTAAAAAAAAATGTGTGAGTTATTGAGACATTATAGAGTTCATAATGATAAGACTTCTCAATCAAGATGCAAGATAGAGAACGGGAAGAAGAGTCCAAAGATCGAAGAGTTCCTACTATTTAATCAGACACTACGGGTCGAGGTCAACTCGGGGTGACTTGGGGAAAGCCAAATACGCTTTGAGAATAGATAGGAGGCATCATAATCTCTGAGTTGTTGCCCATTTAAATTTTGAGCTTAATTGAAACTAATCCGTATCACAGAAACGATGAAAACCATTCTAAGTTATTTACCTGCTTACAACCTGTTTCTTTATGTCATAATACAGCTGAACACGGATCTGTGTGACAGTCACGTAGTTAGTATGATTCCTGTTCGGATCTTTTCTAAAACATGGTAGTCCCTATCGAGACTGAAATTTGATCCCGTGTACTTTATTTTTAAAATTTTTTTTTTCTACTTATGTAGTTGTATGATTTTATACATGGTTACTTGGTCTTGATCGTATCATTTAACTCTTTAAAGGATGTTTTAAAACTTAATTGCAAGTTGTTCAAATTATAGGGTTTGTTTTGAAAATATTAATCTCGGCGAAGTTGTGCCTAACTTCGCCTGCCATAGGCGAAGTTATCCATAACTTCGCCTGTATAATTTTGACCCTATATAAAGGAAATTAAAGGTCAAACTGGTTCATTATTTTCAAAACCCAGCGAACTTATCCAGCGAACCTAACCTCTAAACCCACAGCGAACTTATCGATTTTCTTCTGTGTTCTTATTTTCAAGTTCGAATCAGTATTATAGGTGTGTACGATTGTTGTATCGTATAATCACGTTCCTTAACGTTAATCAATGGGTATTTCGACCCGTTTTCGTGGCCTCAGTTTTTCGAATCTTCATACCCGATTTTCAAACGTATTTTTACGTGGTCATAATCAATCTAATCGTCTAAACCGTCAGTAAATCAAGTTTTACGGAGTCCGCAATCTCCAAATTGACCCGATTCACGTCGATTGGAAACCTAACTGATGCCGTTTCAGATTCGGCGAAGTTACAGTTTAGGCGAAGTTATCCGTAACTTCGCCTGAGGTTTAACTTCGCCTGATAATTATTTTTGAAACAGTTTATGAGGCGATGTTGTGGTTAGGCGAAGTTATCATTAACTTCGCCTGGACCTTTTTACTTAACTGTTAACCAGCGAAGTTCAAGTTGAGGCGAAGTTGTTCCCAACTTCGCCCCACCTCTAACTTCGCCTATGCAGAATAAATCACAACTTCGCTCATGGTAACAGGCGAACTTGTGATTTGCTTTGATGTTTATCTAACTTAGTCTGTTTGATGAAGATATGGCTGCTGTAGGTGGTGCAGGCGATGATGACGGTGGTGACAACCAAAGACAGTTCTTCCCGGGTCACAACATGTATATAACATTAGACCCGGAGGCGAGCGGAGTTGATGATTTCCTTGAAATCATCACGTTCCTATTACGCTCGCGTATATTCCACGCGATTACGACAACACTGCCAATATCCTTGCCAAACATTGAGGATTTTTGGCAGACCGTGGAATATGACTGTAGGGTCGAGCCCCCGGTGATGCGAGCAACAGTCAACAATCACATTGTTCAGTTCTCATCTGAACAGATCCGGGCGGCTTTACGATTTGGAGATGAGACGAGGGATGACCCGACAGATTTTGTGGCTCCTTTCCGTGATGGAGCGTTTCTGAGGATGGGATACTCTGGTCCCTTGGGAGATACTCAGAGAAGGAAAGGGTTTTTGCTTGACCAGTGGCGCTTTCTCATGCATGTCATGATAGTATGCATGTCAGGGAGAAAGGCGGGCACTGATGGCATGGGCGCGACCATGCAGTCGGCTATGACTGCTCTGACTTATAACAAGCGTTACAGCTTTAGTCAGATGGTCTTTTACGAGATCGATCGACAAAGAAGAGCGGTGGCGCGTGAGAGATTTATCATGTATCCAAGATTTCTCCAAATGATCTTGAATCATGTTGCTCCAACGCTGCCTCAGCGCCGCCCAATCCGATACGTCGAAAGTGTGAGCAAAAGGATCTTTGCCCAATGCAGATCCTCTAGTGCGAGGAGCAAACCTGAGCTCCGTCCTCGACATACTCCACTATTCGGGTACTTGATCAACCCGGGGTATGTGCCTGCTCGAGGGGACGAGTTTAGGGACCCGGCACCACAACAGGCAGGAGCACCTCAAGCTATACCTGCTGCTCCTGTTGTGTCACCGGAGGAGAACGTTGACCTTGACGCAGAGTTTGGCGGTCAAGGATTTTTTGACATGGAGAGGGTTGATCCAGAGGAGAATGTACAGATCTCGGTTGAACGAGCTTCGGGTGTGAATGTTACTAGGACAGCTACAACGGTGGCTGGCTCAGATTCTGATGATGAAGTGGCCGAAGCAAGACGGATTTTGGTAACACATGAACGGGTTCATGGGAAAAGAAAAAGAACTGATGATGACAGCGAGTCAGACTATGAAGAAGAAGTTCAACAGTTGATCCGTAGATCAAGAAGGGAACGGGCAGGTGCAGGATCGGGAGCTGGTGAGAGCTCGAGGGTGGTACGTTTCACCCCACCCGCACTGTCCGGTATGACAATGGTTCCCTCAACATTACAAGTTACAAGGCCAAGCGCCACAGATGTTCCCGTGGTGGCTACCTCATCATATTTTGGCCTCCCACCAACTACTTTCCAACTTTCGGCTCCGGAAATCGTATCGTTGCCACCTACAACTCTTACTCCAACGGAGGTCGTGGCACATTTTATTGAGTCGACGGTTGTGGCCACTGCAGGGTTATCGGTGACGATACCACCTGCGGTTAAGTCTATGCCTACTTCTGAGGTCCCAGTTACATCGGAAATCCCTCCTCAGTACACTCAAGATATATCTCATCTGAGGTTTGATTTCGATGCAACCTTATCAGACTCTGAACGAATAGCAGCACTTGAACGGGTCGTGGCAGAACAATCAAGGGTGAATCTTATCCAGACCCAGGCTATTCAGCGCCTAATTGCAGAGAATCAGTTGCAGTCATCCCTGCTGGTAGAACATGGCAAAATCATAGATGCTTTGAAGGAGTTCTTGGCATCTCAGGGGGAGACGAGCTGTAAAGGCGATGAGTTGAGGACTAAGAAGAGAAATGATCGAGACGATGATCCCAATGCATCGAAAGGTGCAGGTGGTGAGTTGCCAAGAACTGTACAAGCTCTTGGGACTTCCACAACTCAGGGGGAGTCAACAAGTGCAGCTGGTGGTGATGATGTGGTGGTAGTGGAAGTTGAGGAGATGGATGATGACTTCATGTGTGATGATGATGTATTACCGAGTGATGAGATAGAGAAGATTGGTGCAGAGATTGTTATTGATGATGATATAGAAGAGGGAGAGATAGTAGAGGAGAATGTAGAGCATGAGATTCCGGAAGTCGATAACGCAGATATAGGTAAAGATATGGGAAACGATGAGACAGAATGGGAAGAGCAGCCTAGATGGAAAGAAGGCTATGCTCA
Source organism: Bidens hawaiensis (assembly GCF_021521415.1). Lineage (NCBI taxonomy): Eukaryota > Viridiplantae > Streptophyta > Magnoliopsida > Asterales > Asteraceae > Bidens > Bidens hawaiensis. Next base: position 289,240 of record NW_027491058.1, on the reverse strand, counting down.
GTGGTTCGTCAAAACGAAGAAACCAGCGGTCCCTACAATGTTCAAGAAGAGTTACAACATTAGAGGCTATCCTGAAGCGAGAAAGGGGATTATTTGCTGGATATACGATGAGCAGTTGCGGCTCTTCGTGATTAAAAGGTATGATGGCGTTCAGTACTTCAAAAGAATGTTGAGATCGTTGAACACATTGCCAGAATGTGAAGTGAAAGACTTAGCCAGATTAGGATTGATAAATCGAAGTGATGATAATATGGCTAGAGTCATCGGGAAGATAGTTTGGAAGGAGAGTATAAAGGAAAAGAAGTTCGAGCTGCTGAAACCACAGAAGGGAAAACTTATCGAAGACAAAGATAGAGGATTGAGAGCAGATGGCAAGCCTTGGATGATTATGAAGTATAAACCGATCCGGTGCTTGAAAGAAGTGCCGATGAAACAAATGCCCAAGGATGTGCTCAAAGAGTTGAAGTGGTGGTATGTAGATTGTGAGACAGCTGAAGCAGTGATGGAAGACGAAGATGAACAAGAGCTGCTGAGAGTCTATGATCCGATGCATCTAGTGAACCTGTCTCGAGCTGATCTGCAGGTGCTGAATGAGAAGAAAATCTTTTATGTTCCTGCTTGGAAAGACGAAGCGAGGAAATATCAAAGAGTTGTTTCGGTATGTGTACGAGAAGGAGTGAATGCTAAAAGATGAAGATACAAGATTGTTGAAGATTACAAGACACGTGCTTGAAGATAAAGAGATGAAGCTACTGCCAAGGGGGAGTCTGTTGGTGCATGATGTCAGTAGTTCAGTGTCAAGTGTCTGTAATCGAGTTTGTTAGATTTGTGTTTTTGTATGTAAGCGAAGTTAGCTCACAAGTTCGCTGATACAGGCGAACTTGTGAACTAAGCGAAGTTAGAGACAACTTCGCCTGAACATGCTAGGCAAAGTTGTCGTGATTATATAAACATAAGTTACGGCTTATGTTTTCATTATTCAGTCAGTTTATTAGTTTACGTGTTTACGAGTCATGTAATCAGTGATTGATATCACGTGTTTAAGGTTGCAATATAACGAGTATTTGTTTATTGTAACGTGTGTTCGATCGTGTTAACTCGTATCGTCTTCTACGCTCGTAACGTCTTACGTAGGGATTCCGCACCTACGTAGAACGAGATATCTCGTGTAGATCCGGCTGGGAACCTACACCGGTGTGACTCGGTTAAGGGCAATTGTATGTTTTATCGTATTCATTCTAATCATATGATCAATTAACTAGCAACTGGTAACAAATCGTTCAGACCAACGTAAACCTAAACCGATTGAACACACAGAAATACTAAACATCAATAATCATATATCAACCATAAATAATTATCCATATTGTTCTTAGTCACATGAGAAAAACTGTAAAAGTTACAAACTATACATCCCAGTGAGATTCTAGGAGAATAGCCACTCATGGTCATCATAGGATCTTCAGTTATTGATTCTGGATGATGAAACATGGATGTTGTAGTGATTAGAGGTGTTATGTTGTTGCCAAAGTGGCTAAAAGTCGTCCAAAAAATGGTTGGAATCGGATTGCCCACGATTTAGGGTTTTTCCCTTTATATAGTAGTTGGGCCCAAGCTTTAAATTTGAATTTCGTGTATCAGCGTAAGCTACTCTGACCTCTAGCATAGCTTACTCTGGGTGGAAATCCCTTACTCTGAATCTGATTGCCTTACTCTGAATCTGACTGCCTTACTCTGAGTTAATTTGGCATCCAAAGTAGGTTACTCTGATCCCGGTGTAGCTTACCCTGGGAGCTGAATTTCAACCAACTTATTTATTTTCATTTCCAACACTTTTGTAGTGGCTCCGATCTTCCCGAGACTTCAAATCATGTTCATAAATGTCTCCAAATAGTATATTTAACTCTCACAAACCTATAAATCAGAAGCATAATTGAAGTACCATTGTTCTAATGAAAAACTAATTAAAAACTACAAAATTAAAGAACTATTATACAAGATTTATACCCGACCATCACTACCCTCCTCAACTAGACCACCCTTAGATGTCTTTCAAGAAAATAATCGACGGATTCATGCGCGACGCAATGAGAGCTGGAAACCCCGAACCGATTCCAAAGGACAACATGAGTGAATACTACTTTGAAGATTTCTTCAACCAAGATCACCCAATTGAACGACCCACACTGGTTTACTTTCCCGACACTGAGCAACTACCAATCAACATACCCGAGGATCTACCGATGCAAAGGTACAATCCTCCAAGAACCTCAAGTTCCCATCCGTCAAGCATCCCGGAGTATCATCCGTCCGACATTCTGACGCATCATCGGTCTGACATCTCGATGTATCACCCATCCAACCCCCATCCGTCTTATGCTTTTCTCGCCAATAGACAAATCAAGGTGGAACCAGAGTCCAACTCTTCCTACTGGATACAATGCCACTCCGGCCAAAGGCGATGCACACTGGAACCTCAACCTAAAGTTCTATCGATTCTCACCCCAATGCTTACAACGAACCTTCTCAAAGGCCAAAGATGAGAGTCACTCAACCGTACGAAAGGTATCAGCTGAACCCAATTGTGACAAAAACAACAATGGAGGAAGATGATCCATAAGAGGAAGATCCGGAAGAAGAGGAAGACCCTGAAGAAGATCCAGACGAAGAGATCTTTGAAGCGGTAACAATATGTGTGCAATACTTTCAAGAAATCAAGAACAAGTTTCCGTCATACTTTCCACCATATCAAGGCAAGATTCCTTCAATTGAAGAACAAGCAGATGGCATTCGTGAGCAAGAGGCAGCGGCCGAAGCCTTTTTCAACTACCCGTTTAATGTTACGTCGTCACCATATCCAAAGACTCACTATGACATCGTGATGATGGGATACCGAGATCCGCTTCCACAATACGGATATCCAAACGTCATTCCACAATCCCATGAAGAACATCTCGATAGAGCACTACATGAGACCGATGAGTTGAGGAAGAAGGTGGCTAATGATGGAAGCAAAAAGAAGAAGATAGGAGACAAGATTCTTCATAAGTGCAACAAGATGACCAAGATGGTGAAAAAGTTCATGAAGGATTAGGAAATAAAGATGGTGTTGTTAATGTTTGAATGTGTTTTCAAAATAAAGAACGTTAAATCGTTCAAAATAAGGATAGGGAAATATATATATCAAATAATGACATATATATATATAAATGTGTAATGTAATAATATATAGAGAAAGCAAGGTTATAATAAGAAGTAGATTTTTTCTAAAAAGTGTAGAAAGTGTGTTTTCACCATTAAATCTAATAAAACACACCGCACAATAAACACACCGCAACTAAAATAGAACACGCCGCACAAAAAACATGTTTTAAGAAAAGAATACGTATATAAATAAATGAATGAATAAAAATATATTTTAAGGAAAGAATGTAAATATTTCAGAATGTCGAATCAAGAACGAAACAACGTGGAAGCTTCTCAACGAATGGAAGGCGACCGTGCTCAAAACGAACAACAACTAATACCCGAAAATATATGAATTTAAATACAAGATATGATAAAGAAAGATGTGAGAGCCGAGTCACACATTAGAACTCAGACTAGGCAAACTTACTCTGTTGAACATTATCGAAAATCTATTAAATCCCGTCCTAACCCGTCTCACCCTGAAGAGAGCGTTCGTGAATCCAATGCTGGTGGCGATTTTAATCGCAAGTTTAAGAAACTCAAAATTGAAAGCTGCTCGTTTATAGACTTTAAAAACTTTGGTCCGAAAGAATTCTATGGATACAAGGGCGCCATTGCAACCTTAAGTTGGCTAGAGGAGATGGAATCAATCGTAATAATCAGCAATCTCCGAGCAAGAAAAGATACAATACACGACACAAATGTTCAAAGGCGAAGCTCTGGAGTGGTGGGATACGTTAATAATGAGCAAAGGAAGAGGAGTACTATACAATCTGATGTGGGAGGAGTTTAAGGAGATGATACTAGCGAAGTTCTGCTTGATGCACGAAACTGATCAAATCCAAACCATATTTCTTAGTCATAAAGTCGTAGGAACTAATCTTTGTGAGTACAACACCAAATTCCACGAGTACTGTCTACTCGTGCCCCATCTGGTAACACTTGAATCCAGCAAAGTATCACGATATATTTGGGGACTCCCGCGGGAAATCCACGACATGGTGAGGTCTCACTTACCTCAAACCGCTGATTCCGCCATGGAATTGGCTGGTTATCTGATGAATGGTTTGATCCGCAACAAGGAGGAAGACAAGAAAGTGGTGCCATCAAGTGACCACAAGAAGACTGGAGGTGCCAGATTCAAGGGCAAAGGTGTAGATCAAAGCAAATCTGGATTCAATTCCAACTACACCCAATGCAAAATTTGCAAGAAGTACCATAAAGGCTGATGCCATTTCGCAACGCCTGCGGCAACTGTGTGTGATTCATGTCACAAACCTGGCCATGCAACGGTCGACTGTTGGAAGAAAATGATGACATGTTATAACTGCTAGGAGATGGGACATCTCAGTTTCGAGTGCCCAAAATGGCAAGCTTGAGATGGAGGTTGAAGCCGTGTCATGATGACTCTCCAATCCTCTACGCATGATGGCACAAAGATAGAAAAAGTTGGGCTATCCGATGTGCCAATGGTGACCTGACATATCTTACTTGTAGAGATATACACACCCTGTCCATATTCAACATGAACTACTTCAGGAGGACAGTGGGTGGAGTCGAAGAAGAAAGCACGGTGGAGGGTTGGTTCAAGTGGTTTCTGAAGCATGAGTGAAAGGATGACTACCCAAACTTTCCGTTGAATCCGGGTAGATCGTTCAATTCAAAGGAAGTCAATCCAGTGACTGGAAAGAAGACAAAGGGATGGAGATACAAGATGCCCGAAGATAATGGAGAACCTAATTTGCACTAAATGCGCTTTGATGATGATTTTCTTTATGACTTTGTCTCGTGGGAATTTGACAATGAAAAAGGCGAGGTTATAATTCATTGTGATAGCATGCATCACCTCCGCTTTTTCGACGAGCACGAGCTGGCAGGTTTCTGCAAGGGTGGATTACTCAATCTTTACGAGTCACCTTGTACACTGTTGAAGACCATCGTCGCAACTGAACGAATGATGTTGTCAAGAAGTTCAACAAGTTTGTACGCCTTCTTGTTGAGAAACAACCATTCGATCATGGCGAGGTGTCTGAATACGAGTCTGACTCCGACTAAAGACACGGGCTAACAAATTAAATACTAAAGACTAGAGGGAGATTGTAAAGCCCATTTTGATATGAGTCTTTTGTTACTCGTACTTTAACGTTTATGTTGGTTAGCTAGTCAGATTGTTTTCTTTGTATGTTTGGGCCCGATGCCATGTAACATGAAGCCCATTGGGCCGTAATAATTTCTTTATGGTGCATGAGAACACACACTATAAATAGTGTGTATTTAATGCAAACCTTAACCTTTTTGCAAATTATCTAACCTTATCCTTATCTACTTCTTCTCTTTTCTCTTTTCCTTCACGACAAATAAAAAAAACAAGCAAGATCCAAGATCTCGATTCCTCACTAGTATTTTCTGCTAGCTAGTGTTGAGATTGATCCAAGTAAAGTAGTTGTTGTGTTGTTTGATCCGCCTAGACGCCTAGTTCTCAACGAATAATCCCCGAGTAATCCCCGCCTAGACCGAGTTCTCGGTGAGCCATCCCTGAGTACTCACCGACTAAGGCCGAGTACTCCCAACTCCCCAGTCGGCCACCTAAGGTCCGCCTAACGACTTTATGAAAACAAAAGAAACCCAAGTTAGATACTAGAGGCTCAAAGTACAAATGTTATAGAAAATAGTCAAATGCAGACATCACACGAAAATTATAAAGGTTCCCGATAAATCATATATTGCTATCAATTTTAAAACTCTATCAATTCTCTCATTCTATCTTCAAACTTTTGTCTCGACTAGCAAATAATAGAAAAGAGTCTCATTGTGTCACCCACTATTTTTCTTGTTGATGGAGGTTTATTATTAAAAATAATATTGTTTGTCGCTTTCCCCAACAACTACAAAGTGACCGACACCACCGCTCTTATAATCTCACCCTTTCTCTTTGTAAGCCTTTTTGCATTTGAAATATCTAGTAGCCCACTAATTGATGCGTAGCCCAATGGATTCATTAACTTCAAAAATTGTGACACGGAAACCCAATCAATGTCACGCAGTCACATTTTACCATTAAATGATCCGTTGTTTCTACATGTTTGCCACAAAACACACAATTTATATTATCAAAATCCATATCCCTTACCAATGGCGCATTCTTTGTTGTAATTCGATTTTGTAATAAACACCATATGAATTGTTGGTAATTTCTAATCAAAGCCTTGAAGTGCAAGGCAAGTAACTTGGCGAGCAAGGCACAAGTTACATATGGATCCTAATACTTCTTAATACATGTTGGTTTAGGTTGTTAGGTTTATTTTAATTAGTTTACCTATTGTTTAGAAATCCTAGTTAGACTCAAACGTGTCTAGGTTTGGTCTATATAAACCGTGTAGGGTTTCATTATTGTAATTAAGTTTTGAGTGAGTTTCTTAATACAATAAATGATTTGGGTGTTTGCCAATAATTCGTGTTTCCAGTTCAGCTCTTGGTGAATCAGTTTAACTTTATCGGTAACCATTTTGCCAATCATTCAAGCATGTTTTTGGTTTATCAAAATTATCCATATCCCATCTATAGTCACTGTGAAAGGGTTCTCCGTGTTGTTACATCCTTTCCATAACCAGCCATCGACCTTGTTTGTAAGTTCCACCTCCAAGAGTAGATGCGAACATAATTGCCATTCAGTTTTTTTAGCCCTTCTTTTTGGTTGTCATTTCTACCTGTTGCTACAACAATTATAAGACCAATGATAGTGAATAAACTGGTTAGGCTAATAGGCTTCAAGGGTTCCGGTTAACCTAACGCAGGTCGTCGGGTCCCTCTACGTTTGCAAAACGTAGAGAGAGGTTCACTAGTTTAGTTTTTATTTGTTATGTGATGCAACGGTATAAACAAAATGAAGATCGAATCACGTTGATTCGACGAATACCCGTGATGAACTTCCAAAACCCTAAAAATCCCACCCAAAGGTCAGGGAAAATGAAGAGAAAAAGTAAATTCAAGTCTCATTGTTCATATTACATATCCAGCATATAAATAAAGTGTCTAATATGAAATGGGCCTAAAATGGGCCATGGGCCGAACACAAACCCAAAAACAATAACATAAAAACTGCAGAAAAAACATAAAAAGGCCCAAAACTTTATTTAGGAGGCGTTTTTAGGCTTCGGACAAGGGTCAAACCGCCATAAGCGATTTTTCACAATGTGCTCCTCGTCTCAAGCTTCAATTTGACTGGTAATAGGCCTGAAACGGAGCTTCGTGGGCCAAGTTATGCCTGTTTTCGTGGGCCACCTTTTATAGCGCGATCTTAGGCCTCATAATAGCCCGGTCTTCAATACTTAGGCCCACATCATTATGGTTCACTAAGGATCCAAGACCTAGATGCAATATCCGGTTCTTGGATGTAGATTCTTAGTGAAGTTATGTTATTTTTGAAGTAAGAAAGAAACATGCAAAGTGCAAGTTCTCAAGGAAGAAGAGAAGATCAGAGAGTGTAAGTTAACTCCCAGGTCTGGTGTGTTTGTTATGACTGAGTTACATTTCTTATAAGGAGAAGAAGAAATGTAAGGCTTTTGTCCCATGGTTAAACTAGTAAATCTTTATTGCAGTAGAGGGTTGACCTTTTTATGCGCGGAAGGTTATTAACCGGTGGTTAATAGTATGCTTTCTGAGTATGTGTCCTTTTTACGGCTGTGAGACTTGTACAAGTAATCAGTGATGTGACATGTTACTGTTACATGCTTTTTACTATTCATGTACTTGTTTTCCTGAATTGGCGAACCTCTTAACCAATTAACCTTTTTAGCGTTAATGTGTGAAAGTCATTTTATTGGGCTTTAGGCTACCCCCTTCGTCAGCCCCCCAAGCCAGAGGTTTATGGAAAGTAAGCTCAAAGACATCTAACTTTTGCACATTCTTTTTATTTCTTAAAGGCTTCAAGGCTTGAATGGTTCGATTTTTTGAATTTTTGACAAGACAGGTGATGTGACTGATTGGGTGGTTTCTGCAGGTAGCTCAAAGACATCTGACTTTTGCACATTCTTTTTATTGCTTAAAGGCTTCAAGGCTTGAATGGTTCGCTTTTTTAATTTTTGACAAGACAGGTGATGTGCCTGATTGGGTGGTTTCTGCAGGTAACAGTTCCCAATGCTTGCTATTTAATATCATCACCTACTATTTTAGTTTTAGTTTTTCTTTAAATACCCACATTATTCTCCAAACATATTATCAAGTTTCCTTCGATCCTTTGCCCAGGTTACTTCAAATTTTTGACTTTTCTTTCAAAATTACGGGTGCTCGTAAAGATTTATCGGTGAGCTATTCTCGTTTGACCCAGAGGATATCGAATCATTCTGCCTAGAACGGGGTATAGGTTTAGAGTTTAAACCGGTGGCTCCGATGGTTGACGCTTCGATTGATCGTTGTCCGACCGGGTCGGTTGCTCTTTATTGTTGCCATTTTGATTTCCCTAACCTCCGTCACCCTTTTTAAATATTTGTTTTGAATGTGTTAGAATATTATCGGGTATCCTTTGGGTGGGGCTTGCTAGGGTTTTGCATTTTGAAGTTTTATGTAGGGCTTTAGGGTTTGATCTGTCGTTGTTGTTCTTTCGCCGTTTCTTCCGTCTAGCGCAGAACGACGATTGGTATACCTTTGAGACTTCTCAGGTTGATACTTGCTTAATCTCTTCCACGTTTACGACCCTTGGTACCTGGAAAGATCAGTTTTCTTTGTTTCCAATTCTATTGTTCCATTTAAACTTGTTTGGAGGCAGCCCGACGCTGTTATGAATAAGCCGGAGCCCTCTGATTCGGAGTTGGGCAATCTATTTTTGAAATCCATTAGGAAATGTCTGTCACAGCTTCGTCCCTTTCCCGAACATCTTCTCGTTTTGTTAGGACTTAGCAAGTTGTGGGATAAGCCTAATCGTGATCCCATGCTTATAAGAAATGATAAGGGTATGAATTTTCTTATCTTGCATTGTTTTGTTTCTTCAATATGCTTTTTGACAAATTTCCTTTGTTTTTGTAGTTTTATCTACTTTGGACTTTGTGAAACGCAATGATACTTCTGATGTTGCATTTGGAGATGTTGCAGCTACTGTTGGTGAAAATGTTGTTGTTCGAGGTGCGAAGCATAGGTTCAAAGGTTCTAGTTACGTGGGTGTTCCAAATGTTAAAGGTTTTACCAAGGCCATTGCTCCCAAGGTTTCTACCTGCCGTTCCAATCGGTGTTGCCAAAACCCTCTGGTCCACCATCCTCACATGAACCTGTAGATGTTAGTGACGACGTTGAGACGGCTGTGGATCAGGGTCCGAGTTTTGAGGCAGAGAGAGAGCAAGGGTTGGTTGTCGCTAAGAAGAAGAAGCCAGTTGCTAAGAAGGTTGTGGTACCCTCTGTTCAGGGGTCGTCTAGAATGGGTGTTAGGGATTTGGGTAGAGACGAAGTTTATGTTCCTGACTGGAGTGTTAAAGTGGGTGATAGTTTTAAAGACCCGGATGTTTGTGCTGAAGTTTTGGCTAACTTTGCTCCCCCTGGAGTTCGTAGGTCTTAAGATGGAGGGTGATACCATGCTCTCGAGGCTGATTCTTAGCTCTTGCAACCTTTCTGCCCTTTTGGCTGAGGGCGTTACTCGCTTTCGGAAAGGGATGCAAGAGTATGAAGAATTTTCCATGAAAAAGGATAGGATGAAGGCCTCCATGGAAGCGATGAAGAAGGATGTTGATGGGTTTTCGAAGAAGGAGGAAGATTGGGTGAAGAAAATTCATGAACTTTCCCGTAATCATGAGGTTGAGATTGAGGAGTTGAAAAAGAAGATAGAAACTGATAGAGTTCAGCTGGAAGCCGATAGGGAAGCCTTGGAGGCTCAGAAGAAAACCTTTACTTTGGAGAAAGAAGGTGTGAAGGCTTCAGCAGTTCAAGCTACCAATGACAACCGATGGCTGACTGAGCATGGCTTTCATCAAGTTGTGACTTACCTTCTTCACTCATCCGAATTTAATTCAGGTTTGGGTGGCGTTTACATAAAATTGTTGAACTATGGGACACACTTGGGTTTAGTTGCTGGTTTCAAATTTCATGAGTCTGGTTAAACCTTGGAGCAATCATCTATGTTCAACCCTGAAGCTTCCAAGCTTTTTGAAGATTCTGTTCATGCAATGGAGAGGCTTACTTATCCCTACGTGGGTGAACTTTCCTCTTGTTTTGGTAAACCCATTTATGTTTTGCAAGGTTTAAAACCAGTTGGACTTGAGAAGATTTGTTCTGAGGTGCTTGAGTCTTTACCCAAGAAACGTTATCGCTCGGGTGACAGCGAAGAGACTTTGTCTGGAGATACTGGTGGATCTAATGCGGCCAATCTCAAAGGTTCAGCTGTTGTTGGTGGTGACTCAAAAGCGAAAAAGTTTAAGAAAGGTAAGAGTGGTGGTGCCAGTGTTTCAAAACCTGCTTCTGATGTTTGAACAATTAATTCGTAGCTATCTTAGCACTGTAAACAATGTGATGTACTCAAACAATTTAGATTTTTCATGGAACCCATAAGGTTTCTGCTCCGTGGTTGTGGTTGGCCTTGTTGGCCGTTTGAACAATTTTATGGGAATCTTTGTGATTTCCTTGTTTAGCCTGGCTGGCTGTTATGAACAATGTTGGTTATGGCCTTTAGGGGCCTTTTTATGAATCGTAGAATCTGATGTTTCGTATTTTTGTTGCTTGTCTTGTTTGTTTGATGTGTTTATTTAACTAATTTTCCTTAAGAATTTTTAGTGTTGTAGTCACTTTAGCTTCAAGGCTTCATTAGGTAAAAAGCACATGTTATATATCCTTTATATCATTACTTAGTGTATATTTGTTTCGTAAACTTTTTTCAAAGCTTAAGGAACGAATTGATGTAGGCTGTTCAGACCCGTCTATGAGACAAGTTTTGTTTGAAAAAATTTTCTAAGACTCATGGAGTTGGATTGATATAGGAACTCACCCCTTATATAGGTTCATTCAACCCTTGAACCTATTGAGCGATGTGGCCTAGGAGCTCATCCCCTTACATAGCCATTGCCATGGATTTTATTGCTAGGTTCTCAACCTAATTTTAGGATAGTAAAGAGAAGTTATGATAAAGACTTCATCATTCATTCAAGAGGTTTTTGTTTACAAAAAGGAGAGTTGTACATCTCTTGAAATACATTTTAAGTTCTTGACTAGGCATGGAACATTTTAAGGGTTTTGCCTTTCCAGTGTCTGGGAAGCTTTTTGCCTTCTGCGTCGGCCAGTTTGTAGGATCCACCTTTGTGAGCTTCAAGGATTGTATATGGCCCTTCCAACTTTGGGCCGAGTTTTCCTTGGTTTTCTTTCTTGCTGGCCTCGTTGTTTTGGAGTACCAGATCTCCTGGCCTGAAACGTTCATGTTTCACTCTTGCACTGTAATAAGCTTCCATTTTTTGTTTGTACTTAGCCTCTTGTACTGCGGCTTGGTCACGGATTTCTTCAAGGAGTTGCAAATTCAACATGGTCTCATTGTTGTTTGATTCGAGGTCCATGTTGAGTGTTCTTTGAGTCACAACTCCGACTTCTGCTGGGATTACAGCTTCCGATCCGAACACTAAGCTGTAAGGTATTCGTTTGTGGCTTTTTTTTTCGGTCGTTCTTATTGCCCATAGAACATTTGGGAGTTCTTCAAGCCAATTGTTGTCATGTCTTCCCAACCTTGCTTTGATTCCTTCCACAATAGTTCTGTTTGTTCTTTCAACTTGGCCGTTGGATTATGGGTATGCAACTGAGCTAAACACTTGGGTGATTCTGAATTTCATGCACCATGTGCTAAAAGGCTTTTCAGCGAATTGTTTCCCATTATCTGTGACCAACACTCCTGGCAGCCCATAACGACAAATGATTCTTTCCCATACAAAGTCGATGACTTGTTTTCCCGTTATTTTTGCAAGTGGTTTGACTTCAGGCCACTTAGTGAAGTAGTCCACGGTTACTAACAGAAATTTTACCCCCCCCCCTTGGCTGGTGGAAATGGACTAGCGATATCCATTCCCCACTTGTAGAACGGCCAAGTCGGGGAGATGAGAACTAGATCATGTTTAGGGCTTTTGGGAACCGGTGCATGGATTTGACAAGCTTCACATTTCTTAAGTTGTTTTGTTGCATCTCGGTGCATCGTGGGCCAGAAGTATCCGAGGCTCATCAATTTTGCAACCACCGTTCTTGGCCCAAAATGAGCTCCACATATCCCCTCGTGAACGTCTTTGATCAGATATTGACTTTGTTCAGGGCCCTCACATTTTAGTAGTGGCGCAAGGTAACCTTTTTTATAAAGGGTTTCTCCTTGCAGCACATACTGTCGGGACTTAATTCGAACCCTTTCAGCTTTTGTCTGGTCCAGAGGTAACTCACCATTTTTGAGGAACTTTTCTATGGGAGTCATCCAATTGGGACCTTCTTCAGTGATTACATCTTGAATCTCCAATTCTTGAATTGAATGAGTTTTCAACACTTCTACCAATACTTTCTTGGTGAAGTGCGCAAATATGAGGGATGCAAGTTTGCTTAGGGCATCGGCTCTTTTGTTTTGTGATCTTGGGACTTGTTTGAGAGTGCATTCTTGAAACGTGTTCATCAATTCCTTTGTCTTTTCACGATACTTCTTCATGTTGGGCTCTTATGCTACATAGCTATCATTGACTTGACTTGAAACACGCAACGAGTCTGTGAAGACTTGTATTTTTTGGATCTTCATCTCTTTGGCAATTTTCAGACCAACGATCAATGCTTCATATTCAGCTTCGTTGTTGGTGGTATGAAATTCAAGTCGGATAGCATATGTGAATTCTAACCCTTCGGGGTTGATTAAAATAAGCCCAGCTCCTGACCCTTCAATGCTGGAAGCTCCATCGGTAAAAAGCTTCCAGGATTCAGGGTCAGAATGTTTAGTGGTAGTTGTATGTATTTCCGGAACGATTTGCTTAGGGATTTCTACAATGAAATCCGCCAAGACTTGGGCTTTGACAGCTTTTCTTGGGACATAGGTGATGTTGTGTTCACCTAGTTCCACAGCCCATTTGGCCAATCGACCTGAATTTTCTGGCTTTTCAAGCACACTCTTGATAGGTTGGTCGGTTACCACTTGTATAGGGTGTGCTTGAAAGTACTGATGTACATAAAATTATACATCTTTTCGTCATCAAATAATCTCTAAAAACTGCAATTTCTATCAAATAACATAGCATAAAAGGCTAATTATCATAATAAAATGTAATTTCAGGTGAAACCAAGCCCCAAACGAAGAAACAAGCAAAAAGACGAAGAAAAACAGAAGAAAACACAAGAAAAACAAAGAAACACGCCCCCATGCCTCAAGAAACACGCCCCCCATGCTTCTGAACACCAGAAAAGACAAAAATCTACAAGAAAAGACAAAAACTGGGGAAAAAAAGCACGGGACCGTTCCTCTCAACCACGTGGTCGTGGTCACCTTTCAGAAACGACAAAATAAAATTAGCACATGTCATAAAATGCACGGGGCCGTGCCTCAGGAAGCACGGGGTCATGGTGAATCATCATGTACGATCTGACAACATGCAACTGGGACACATAGACACGAGGCCGTGCTTGATGAAGCACGGGGTTGTGCTTCTATCTCCAGAAAACCTATAAATAGAGGCTCTTGTGTTATTTGAGGATTGTGCCTTGAAAAGAATTCTATCCGGTTTTCTCTTATAAAAACACACACTAACACTCACATAGAAGATTTAGTGAAGAGTTTGAAGGCTTGGAGGTCATCACCATCAACCATCATCATCATCCATCATCATCATCATTAAGAAGGAAGATTCATCTACATTTGGTTAAATTGTTCCAAGTTTAATCATGTATTTGTTATCATCATTCATCTTAATGTTTATCATCATGCTCATTATGAGCTAAACTCCTTTTACCATCTAAAATCTATGAAGAAGCTTTGTTTTACTTGATGATTATTTAAAACATGTAGTGTAGTCTAGTAAAGTACATGGTTATCTTACAATTATCTTTTGATGACAAATGTTTCACCATCTTAAATCACTAATTCAAAGTTGGTGGTTGTAAATTATATTGGCAATCGTTCATGATCGATTCATGTTCTTGAAAGATAAATATACTTTGATACATTATCGAAACATGGATCCTTATATTGTACTTAGAAATGATGAGATATAAGTTATGATGTATTTCTCTAAGTCTTGGTAATCCGAAAATGGCTTTGCTTACGATATCATGCTAGTTAAAGAAATCATATGTTAATGGAATGTGTAAGTATAACCTACTTAAATCAACCAAGGGGAGGTTGTGTGACTAAACTACAACCACCCGAAGTTGTTAGAATTGGTATTTGACAAATCGGAGTCAATCCTAATCTTTCTACTTTACAAAACTACTTGCCAACTTAAATTGACATTTTGGAGGTGGCAAGACATTAGGAAAGGATCGACTTTAAAATGCGCATGTTACCTCCCTAGTGCCAAAATTCTCACTTAAGGCTTAAGGAGCTATCTATCACATATTACTACGGCAAGTTTACCACATGTTTGAATATTAATTATCAATGCTAAAATGGAGTGGATTCTTGATCTTAGATGGTAACCTTCACGTAATTGAAATACTCGTTTAGAATCTCTTTTCTTGGTCACCAATATTATATATATAAGCATTTATATTTTATAAAAAGTTCGAAAAAAGTAACCCCAAAATGATTAAAACCTCCGATTAAAGTAAAACAACGATTTATCATTAGAAACATTTGTGTCCACGGATCGATACTTGGTTCTTACCATACTATTCTACATATACGATAGGTACACTTGCCTATTTTGTGTGTGTTTAGTCTATGTAGAAATCACTTTTATAAGTTTAAAACACGATCTTATGCAAAAGCAAATCATTCCATCTGTTATAATTTTACTACCACACGCAGCACACATCAAGTTTTTGGCACCGTTTCCGGGGACACGATACGTTTCTAGAACGATCCAAGTTTTAATTTAATCATTGTCTATAATTGTACAAATTTTTCTTAATTTTTTTTTATTTCATTTTTTTATTAACTATTAAACTATATAATTATACGGCTAGCCTAATTTTAACCTTTGTTTACCTTACTTTACTCTAGCTTAATTAATTTAGACCTAAGTTTAGTTTAAAATAGCTTAGCCTAACTCATAGTTTAATTTAGACTAACTTTAGCTAATTTTTTTTACTTTTGTTTTCATTTTGATTTAATCCCATGTATGTCCTCTACATTTGAGCCCAAGCTTGTTTCTCCAATTTCTGAACTGGAGCAACTCTTTCGTCGACGAGCACGTAAACGGACAGCAAAAACCGCCAAAGAAATCAAAGACGAATCAGTAGATGCCACCACATCAGGAGAAAATTAAACCGAAGAAATGATGGCAGCCCAGAACAATGAGCCAAACATGAGCCAATATGCCAAGCCAACTCTCGAAGGCTACGGCAATGGAGTGGCTCCACCCGATATCACCGAACATTTTGAAATCAAATCAAGCACCATTCACATGGTGGAAAATTCAATTCAATTTCACGGTCTCCTCGACGAAGACCCTCTTTCTCACATATGTCGATTCCTACGAATCTGCAGAACCTTTAAAATTCAAACTATTCAAAAGATCAAATCAAACTTAAACTCTTTCCTTTCTCTCTAAAGGGTCAAGCCTTAGAATGGATAGAATCTCTTTCCTCTGGTTCCATCACCACTTGGGACCAGATGGTTGAACAATTTCTCCTCAAATATTTTCTGCCTGATAAAACTGCCAAATACCGAGCCAGCATTACCGGATTCAGGACCGATGTTGATGAATCACTACACGCAGCATGGGAAAGATACAAAAGTCTTCTGAGAAGATGCCCACACCATGGACTAAGCGTATGGTTACAAGTACAAACTTTCTTTGACGCACAATCCAGTCAAAACAAACAGGCTATCGACCAAATCGCTGGTGGAGACCTGGGATCCAAATCACCTAACGAAGCATTTGAAGTCCTGGAGAAAGCCGCAAAGAAGAGTTTCACTTACAACCCACCAAGATCTACACCTACCCATAAAGGAATACATCATGTCGACTCCAATACTCTTGTCACAGCATAGCTTAAAGCCCTTTCTAAAAAATTTGAACAACTTCAAGCCGAGCTATCAAAAACCAGACTCACCTGTGACACTTGTGGAGGAAGTCATAAGACGACTGACTGTAAACAAGTCATCATGGCTATGGAAGAAGTCGATTTCATCGCTCGACAGAACAACGCTTTCAGCAACAACTACAATCCAGGATGGAGAAACCACCCGAATTTCAGCTGGAAAGACGGAGGTAACACTCAACCCTTACCAGGATTCGAAAAAAGACCGATGAATGACCCTTCCAGCCTAAACCTCAATTTCAAGATCAAAGATCTAGTAGCCATCAAAACCCAAGCTACTCAAAGATCGAAGAAATGCTGATCCAACTCATGACGAAAACAAATGAAACAGAGAAGAAGGCTGACTCAAGAGCTGTTGATATCAGCGGAGTATTGTTAAAACATGAAGCCGATCTCAAAAGTCAACAAGCATCACTTCAGAATCTAGAAACTCAAATCGTAGAAATTTCCCGACAATTATTAAAAAGACCACCTTGCGCTCTTCCAAGCAACACAATCACCAACCCGAATGCAACAGCTAACGCTGTTACACTCAGAAGCGGTACAACTACTGTTACCTCACCCACTTCAGAACCAGTTACGGAAAAGGAGTCCCCTAATGAAACGCAGGAAAGACTGACCCCGACGGGCACCGTACAACCCAAGGAGCCAGTCCGAACTTATGTTCCACCAATTCCATAGAAGCAGGAACGATTGGAAGCTCAATACGGGAACTGTTTAGAACTCTTAAAACAACTCCATATCAACATCCCTTTTGTCGAAGCCATCGCTCAATTGCCAAAATATGCCAAGTTTCTCAAAGAAGTGCTGACAAACAAAAGGAAGCTGGAGGAACTCTCGCATGTCACCCTAAGTGAAGAATGTTCAGCAGTCCTCCAAAGCAAACTGCCAACAAAAATGACCGATCCAGGAAGCTTTACTATCCCTTGTCTTATAGGAAATTTGTCTGTTAGCAATGCCCTAGCTGACCTAGGAGCTAGTATTAATTTAATGCCTTATGCGGTTTTTGCAAAACTAGGGATAGGAGAACCAAAGCCCACCCGTATAAGCATTCAATTAGCTAACCGATCTGTTAAATATCCTTGGGGCATTGTTGAAAACATGCTTGTCAAGATTGACAAATTTGTTTTCCCAATAGATTTTGTGATTTTAGACATGGAGGAACACAAAAGTGTACCTCTAATTTTAGGAATACCCTTTTTAGCCACCGCAAAGGCTATTATTGATGTTTGCACTGGAAAACTCACTCTCAGGGCCAATGACGAGGCAATCACTTTTGACATAGGAAAATCTATGCAATATCCGCAACAGCATGATGACATATTATACTGTGTTGACATCATAGATTCCATCCTAAGTTGCTATATGCGAGATTCCTCCATCGATAAACCGCTAGAAACACAAGTCTTAGACAAAACGCTCAACATACCCATGTTAGAAAATGAAAATATCAAAGATGATTATCAAGAAGCATCAGAAGTACGATATGAAATCACTGAATGCAATGAAAAATCAAAACCATCAATCGAAGAACCACCAGCCTTAGAGTTAAAAGAACTACCAAACCATCTCGAATACGCCTTTCTAGAAAAAGACTCTCAACTCCCAGTAATTATTTCATCTCACCTTTCTAAAGAAGAGAAAGACGAACTTCTTAAGGTTCTCAAGAACCATAAGAAGGCCATCGCATGGAAGATCATAGATATCAAGGGCATCAGTCCCTCCTTTTGTACTCACAAAATTCTCATGGAGGAAGAATACAAACTCGTAGTCCAACATCAAAGACGTCTCAATCCCAACATGCAAGATATGGTGAAGAAGGAAGTAATCAAACTGCTTGATGCCGGATTAATATACCCAATCTCGGATTCACCTTGGGCAAGTCCCGTTCAAGTAGTACCCAAGAAGGGAGGAATGACATTCGTAATGAACGAGAAGGACGAGCTAATACCAATGAGGACCATCACAGGCTGGCGAGTTTGCATTGACTATCGAAAGCTTAATGACGTCACAAGAAAAGATCATTTTCCACTTACTTTTATCGATCAAATGCTTGAGCGATTATCTGGAAAAATGTTATACTATTTTCTTGATGGATTTTCCGGATACTTTCAAATCCCATTGCTCCTGAGGATTAGGAGAAAACAACCTTTACATGTCTGTATGGAACCTTCGCCTATCGAAGAATGCCATTTGGACTATGTAATGCTCCGGCCACCTTCCAACGTTGCAAGGTGGCCATCTTTCATGAAATGATCGAAAACTCGATGGAAGTCTTCATGGACGACTTCTCAGTCTTTGGAGATTCCTTCGATCATTGTTTAAACAACCTCGACAAAATGTTAACCAGATGTGAAGAAGTAAATCTAGTGCTCAACTGGGAAAATGTCACTTTATGGTAAAGGAAGGCATCGTTCTAGGTCACAAGATATCTCAAGAAGGACTAGAAGTTGGTAGAGCCAAAATAGAAACCATATCCAAACTTCCACCGCCAATTTCAGTTAAAGCCATTAGAAGTTTTCTAGGTCACGCAGGTTTCTACCGACGTTTCATAAAAAACTTTTCCAAAATTTCTAGACCTATGACCAAACTTCTGGAAAAAATGCACCCTTCGTCTTCTATGAAGAATGTGTTGAATCGTTCAACATATTGAAAGACAAACTTGTCAACGCACCAATCATGACTACACCCGATTGGACCCTTCCATTCGAAATCATGTGAGATGCTAGTGACTTTGCAGTTGGATCCGTACTCGGACAACGCAAAGAAAAACACTTTCACCCTATCTACTATGCTAGTAAGACTCTTAACGATGCACAAGAGAATTACACCACAACAGAAAAATAGTTACTACCAATAGTTTTTGCTTTTGAAAAGTTTAGATCCTACCTAGTTCTTTCCAAAACCATAGTCTACACCGACCATGCCCGCAATACATTACCTCTTCAACAAACAAGATGCCAAACCCAGACTTATTGATGTGGGCAAAATTATATATAAATATTATAATTATTTCCTACACTTTTGAATACATTTGGGGTTATTTTTATTAAAATCAACTCATTCATGGTTCATTTTTAAATGTAATGGTTTCAATTGACAACGAGCTAAAATTAATTACTTATACTAAGCTTGAAACGAATGAGTGAATACTCGAATAAATCTATTACTATCACTATTATTATTATTGTTATACATTTGTTTAAAAGTTAAATCATATAGTTTGAATATATTATGTTAGCAGTTTATTCATAATTATAAATAAGAATTAATTGACATAAAACTTTAAATATGGTAACTAAAAGGCTACAATATTTTTTGTTTGGTATGTACAGTGACGTCAAAGGTTCAAGAAAGTGTTTAAATGGGCTTTTATGATGTCAACGAAAGGCCACGATATTGAGAGATGTTAATTCAACAAAAGTTTGTTGGGCTAATAGAATCAAGTGTCGGTGAAAGAATAAAAAGGTTTTGACAAGAAATAATAAAAGGTATAAAAAGAAGCTTATTAGCGCGGACGGAAAAGAAGGGGGCACGGCAGAAGGGGGGCTGCCCCTGTTAGTGCTCCAAATCATCGAATAATAGAGAAATTGGGAAGCAAGCAAGCTCGCACCTTAGTGAAAAAGTCCACGGCCAAATCTTAAACAAAGAATTAAGCAAGCTAGCACCCAAGCACGTCAAAAACTCCACGGCAATTTCAAGAAAAGTGAATTATTCAAGCAAGTAGCCAGGCACGTCAATTAATTTAAGCTCACAAGTTAGTAGCTCAATTATATTTATATCTTTTTACGATGAACCGTAATATATATTTTATCTTTGTTTCATTCGTAATTATGATTGGCTAAATTGTTAACTGCTTGGGTTTGGATGAATACTTGTTAGACTCATTTTATTTTTGGTGTTGGATTATTTATTAATTGGTTTGTGCTTTGGTAAAGTTTTTATTTTATTAGGTTGTGATGCTTATGCGTATGGTATTAATTTATTATCAGTTTTTGTTCCATATGCGTCCTTTTGAACGTCTTTCATGTATGGAAGCATATTAGGTTACTTACTGTGTGTTTGTAACTAGTTTATGGTTTATAGTTAACGTATTCCATAGGAGCGGTAATTGAGAGTTTAGAGATACCTTTTATTTTGTCACTTGAGAGACCGGGAGGTAATTAAGTGTCGTTTGTTTTGGTTTTTTGCGGGTTTGGGTAGTGATTGCACGGGAGTGAGTTACCCTAGATTCCTTTAGATTCTTACATATCCGAATTATAACCGAATTAAATAGAATACCCCTTTACGCCTTAGGGAATATTGTGATTAGAGAGACCGGGAGGTGATTTAATCTTTGGGTACATTAGCATAGTTAAGTAAGGTGACACCGGGAGGTGATCCGAACCATTAAATCGTTGAGCTTACATGATATTTAAGGTTCTTAGGTATTGTTGGTGAAACCGGGAGGAGATCTAGCGTACTTTAGTTATTCCTTAAATTTCATATTTTTTAGAATACGGTACCGATCATAAATCCAATTCCGAAATTTTATGAGTTAACTAGTAAGATTCCTTGCCCAGGCAGTTGGTCCCCTTATTTGAGTTCCACCCCTATTTATTTGTGTCAGCTTTAGTTTAAGTATTTTTTTAATTTATAGTTAATAATTAAAAAAGACAAAAATCAATTAAATTAATTTATTTAAGTTATTAGTCAGAGTCTAGTTTAGGTGTCGCTAGTGTCCTTTGGGTTCGATATCCGGACTTCATTAGGCTTTACTACAGTTGATAGGTACACTTGCCTGTCTAGTGGTCTAGCATTAGGAGAGTCTATATTTATAAATTTAAAACTATAGTGTCTAGGTTAGGTTATATTTTTAGAGACCGCGTTTTGCACATCACTTATCCGATGGATCCTACTACTCCAAGAATTCGACATAGAAGTCAAAGACAAAAATAGAGCAGAGAATGTCGCCGCAGGCCATCTCTCATGCTTAGAATGCCTAGCTTCAGAAGAACATCACGAGGAAATCATCAATGACAATTTTCCACAGGAAGTTCTCATGCATATCCAAGCAGTCATAGAGAAGAAAGGCGAAAGTACTTGGTATGCCGACTTCGCAAACTACCTAGCTTGTAGAATCCTAAGAAAATGACTTACTCATCAATAACGGAAGAAATTCTTCTCCAACCTTAAGTTCTACTTCTGGGAAGATCCATACTTGTTTAGGATAGGTGCTGATCAAGTTTTTCGTAGGTGTGTAGCAGGAAATGAAGCCTTAGATATTCTCAAACACTGCCATGAAGGACCAACTGGTGGACACCACGGTACCGCCACTACGGTCAGAAAAGTGTTTGATGCAGGATTCTTCTGGCCCACCATAAACAAAGATACACATACTTTGATCCAAGCATGCGATGCTTGTTAAAGAGCCAGCAACATCTCATCCAAAAATGAGATGGCTCAAAAAGGCATTCAAATTTGTGAAATCTTTGATGTGTGGGGAATAGATTTCATGGGCCCATTTCCTAACTCATTCGGAAATAAATACATCATTGTAGCAGGTGATTACGTATCTAAATGGGTAGAGGCACAAGCTCTTCCCACTAACGACGCTCGAGTGGTTGTGAGATTTCTGAAAATGTTATTTTCATGATTCGGCACTCCAAAAGCCCTAATCAGCGACAGAGGTACCCACTTCTATAACGCTCTGATGGACAAAGTCTTAGCAAGCTATGGGGTTCACCACCGATTGGCAACACCATATCACCCTCAAACTAGTGGCCAAGTGGAGGTCTCAAATCGAGGAATTAAAAGGATTCTAGAAAGAACTGTAGGAATGAATCACAAGAATTGGGCAGAAAAATTAGATGACGCTTTGTGGGCCCTCAGGATGGCTCACAAAACTCCCATAGGAACGACACCCTTCAAACTCATTTATGGGAAAGCATGTCATCTACCTATATAATTAAAACACAAAGCCTACTGGGCTCTCAGAGCAGTAAACTTTGATCTAACGTCCGCCGGCATAAACCAGGAAGATCAAATTCGCGAGCTCTAGGAACTGAGGACATTGGCCTATGAAAATTCCTGGTCTTACAAGGAAAAGACTAAACGTCTGCACGACGCCCATTTATAAGGAAAAAAGAAATTCCAAGATGGCGACCGTGTACTGTTATACAACGCTCGTTTACGTCTTTTCCCAAGAAAATTGAAATCTCGATGGATAGGTCCATACACAGTTGAATCAGCTTTTGACTGTGGGACAGTTGAGATCTCAAATTCAAGTGGCCAAAAGTTCAAAGTAAATGGACATCGATTAAAACCATATATCGATGGACCATTTGAAGAAGTTCTGGAGGTATTAACCCTCCAACTCCCTGAATAGGAAATCAAGAAAATAAGGTCTGGCCAAGACCTTCGTAAAACTAGGCCTTGTAAATAATTATACAAAAAAAAACTATAAAGCTAAAACCACGGGGGCGTGCTTCCAAAAGCATGACCCCGTGCCAAAAATCGCGGATCGGAATCTTCGCTGCAAAAATATCAGTCAGACTGATTTGTAATAGAATTGTCAGAACAAAGACACGGACCGTGCTTCTAAAAGCATGGGGCCATGCTTAAGACACTGGTTGGCTACAAAAGGCACCTTGTGTCATTGCATTCCTTGCACCAACCAAAACCAAACCAATAGTCTCTGAAAATTCAACATGCCGACTGAAATGAGTGTGCCCGTCATGTTTCCAAAACCGAGCTTCTCTTGAAACTTCAAGAACTCGTCAAAGAGCTTACCGAAATGAATCTCCTTGCCGAGATGCGCCTCGTTCAACTCACCAAATCATTGGAAAATATGAAAAAGGACCTCCGAGACATCAATGAACAACTCCAGTTCCAAGTTCTCGGTTTCACGTACTTTCCACCACCAGGACCATTCGGAGGAGGAGAACCTTTCGGGAACATCTAGGAAACTTAACTTTCTACTTTTATGTTTAAACAAGCGCATTACGAACAATGTGTTAGGATTTCGGGCTTAACCCGAATATTTTCTTATTTTTAGGAAAACCGGGCTTATCCCGTATTTGTTCTATGACCTTTTGATTTTAATGAAAAGTAATTTTTAGGATGACTAAACTTCTAAATTATCATACTAAACATCATTCTAAGAATTCCAACCCTCGTGTTTTGCTGAAAATTACAAGAAAATCATCTGTGACAAAAAGCACGGGTCGTGCTTCCCTAAGCATGAGGTCGTGGTCACCCTAGAATCTTCAGCATAATACGCGCTGACTCCGTACAATTCTCTGACTCAGAAACATTTATTCCCCTAGCAGCACGGGGCCGTGCTTCCATAAGCACGGGGCCGTGTTCAACTTTCCAATCTCTATATAATGCATGCATAAACTCACTATTCCATTCACACCAAACACAACAATACTGAAATGGAAAGCAAGAAGGTTGAATGGAGACCAGTGAGGAAAGGCAAGCAACATGAATCTTCCTCAAATCTTGAGGAGGTCATGAGGCTACAATGCATCATGAGAGACCAAGTTGAAAGAAACATTCAAACCGAAGCTCGCGTAATCGAGCTAATCAACAAGTCGAACTACTGAAGTTCGAAAACTTCCATGTTGTGGATGGCCACCACAAAGATGTGGCCTCCAAGATCAACTTTCTCAACCGAGAAATCGTTAAGCTCGACAAAAAGCTCTCCGAACTCTTGGAAGCCAAACGAGCACCTCCCCACATCCAAGACTTGTTCGGGAATGGTGGTCGTTGAAATCCCGACTTTGTTTCACGTTGAAGTTGCTCCCGCTAGTGTTATGTGTTAGGATCTAGGATTGTTGTTGTACTTTTCATTTCCACTAGGTTTAATTATGTTTTTATGTTTTATGTTTAATGTTTTAATGAAATTTAGGACTTTTAATTACTATCTTAAACTAACCAGCAAGGAAAATCAGTTAAAAAACGAACCAACTCGATAATAAACAAAAATCAAAAGAAATATTGTCTGCACAATGCACCACGGTACCGTGATCGTAAAAGCACAGCGCCGTGCTTTTGACTCCAATACAGTTACGAGTTTTTAAATTAACTTTCCAGACCAGTAACCCTAACACCCTCTTCGTTTCTGGATGATAAACCGCCGACCATTCCATATTACACTAATTTCTTCATCGAATCCTCAAAAAGGTATGTTAATCTAACAATTATATTGTTCAAGTTCATCATTCTAGGTTTAGTTTAACCCTAAAATCTCTCGAATTCACCAAATCGGGTCTAAAGCCGAAAATAATATGGGTTATTCTATTAGTATAGGATGGATGGATTGTTGAAAGTTTAAATTGTTAATGTTTATTGAGAGGAACAATTCGGGTTTTGGATCTTGAGAAAATATCCAACAAACTAATAAACCCAATTGTTATAACCGATTAGAAACGAGGGTTCGAATTTGAATAGGGTAGAAATTAGTATTAAAAACACGAGCTGTGCCCGAAACAACACGAATCGTGGTCAACCATTAGTCAACCAAAAGTCAAAATCAACAGGAAATGAACAGCAGCAACAACACGGTACCGTGCCTCTAAAAGCACGCCGCCATGCTTTGCTCTCTATTCCAGCAAATTAAAAAATTTTGTCAAAATTTTGACTAATTTGGGTATGATTTGCAGATGGCCGAGTATGAAGACGATGTTCATGCATTCTTAGTCTTTTCCAGACGAAGAACAAGGGACAGACAGGCTAATGCAATACTAACCTACCTAAACAGACCATTCCCAAAACCAAATTTCTACGTTTGTCAAGACACATTGCGGCAAGTTAACCAATGGGACCGATACAACACATTTGTAAAAGGGCCATGGAAAAGTGTTTTTGAACAAACGGGAGAGGCTGTGACAGAACTAACAAAGGATTTTCTGGCCACTTTCAACATAAAGAAGAAGAAATTTGACATGTGGGATAAAGATGCAATCGAGTTTAGATGTGGGGGTGAATGGCATACAACTTCTGTCACCCAACTGGGAATTGATCTAGGAATCTACACGATCGAGGAAACTGACTTAGACATTTGGTTTAAAGCTAAAACAACATTTTCATATGAAGATGCTGATGATGAAGCTGAAACAGGAAACACGCGATTAGAGGCTTGGGAACAACTGAGTTATGGTACTGAACAATACAATGCAAGCGTCTCAAAGAGCACAGTACTACGTGACCCGCTCATGAGATACATTCACCATCTTCTCAGCCACACTGCCACGGATAGAGGCCAAAGTGAGGGGGTGGTTAACCTGAGGGATCTTTGGTCACTGTACTGCATGAGGAATGACATACATTGCAACATCACGATGTTATTCTACAAACTTTTCATGACAAATGCAGCTGCTAAAGGAGGTTCCCCCATTTTTGGTGGCCCGTGGATCTATAACCTTTATAGGGCCTACAATGTAGACATAGAAGGGACCCGAAGCCCAGATCCGATAGCCCTCAGCCTTGTCTATTGTGAGAGCATGCAGATGATTCAGCGAATCGGGCAGAACCCATATGTGTGGAGATTTTGTGACAGATATAACCAGGTTTGGGACCCCGAAGACCCTGCTGAAATGATGCTGCAGGATGTGCATGAGAGGAGAGGATCACCGCCCAGACAGTACCGCCGCCGCACCTACCATTACCGAGGAGGCCCATCTTCATCAGGGGCCGGCCCCAGCTCGTCACACGACAGCCGATACTCTTTCGAGGGTATATTTGGACTCATTGTTCAATTCTTAGCTAACACTACCGCCTCATATAACAGGATTACAGAGCAAATAGCTGCCTCAGATGCACAGCGAGTAGCCGAATATGCAGAGACGGGGCGAGAGATTGATCGTTTGGGCTATCGTATGGACAGACAGTGGGGACCATTTGACCCGGACATGGGTAACTGATGACTAGCGGCACTGGTAGGTCGAGTATGGGCATGGGCATGGTTCGGTAGTACTTTATGATATTCTTATGTGTGATTTTTAAACAATTTTCTTTCTGTCGTACTTGTTGTTTGGTTATTTATTGGTTTGGATACTTTTATGGCCATAGGTGCCAAGACATTATGGTAGGTACTAATTTAGCCCGATAGGGCAAGGGATGGATGATTCCATACCCAATTCTCAGCTGTTCATGCTTGTCTGTTTGTGGTTGTTTGCAGTTTTATATTATACATGTACAAAAACAGGAAAACGGACTATATACAGGGGACGCTTTGTCGAAATTTCGTTAACCCGTAGGGAAGTAACTCTCCATTTTAACCCACTATACTCAATCAATATTTTTATCTTTTTCATGAATCTTTCCACATTAAGGACAATGTGAGATTCAAGTGTGGGGAGGGGAATTACTTGACCAATTGTATGTTCAAATAATTATAAAAATTCTCTAATCAACAAATATTTTTGCAGCAAACAAAGATTATTTTTAGAAAACCATAAGAGAAATCCAAGAAAATTTTTTTCAAATAACCAATTACTAAAGGGAAGTGAAAAAAGTAAAAAAGAAATTCTGTAATATTGAGAATAAATTTATGCAAAATATGGTGTTAATACCCAATTCCTCCGTTACTGTGAGATAAACCTCATGCCATATAAATATTTTTCGGAAGCTTTGATTGAGTCATATGTTTCGTATGATTTAGAACTTGTTGCAATTATTCATTTCAAGACCGCACGAAGCGTTGAATAAGGAAGAAGGTAATGTTGTCACAATTCCATCAAACCATTCGCCAAATTACAAACCCCAAAAACCTTAACCTAAACCCTACCACTTCATCCATCTCACTGGTAAAACACAACACTGGTCTTTTACCGGCAGACCCTAAAGAACTGGAAATGCATTCTTTCGATTTCAATTTCCTTTGCTGCATACATTTCACAAAACCTAGGTGGCCTCCAGAACTTAGGGAGAGAATCTTTCTCTTTAGCAATGAGGTGAGGAAAAAGTGGCGCCAAGAGGAGCAAAGGCCACCATTTTGTGCAATTTCCAAAAATGCAATGAAGAGAATAGCAAAAAGATACGAACGATGCTTAGGTTGCGGAAACTGGTCCCACGAAGGAAGATGTAGAAGGAGTCAAACTCAGTCTCAGCATGAATATACCGAACTAATGAGGGTGGGGGCTATTAGGCTCAAAGCCGAACAGTCCACTAGAGTTGGAAGTTATGTTCAGAACAGGATTGAGGAAGAACTGATCCACATCCTCGACAAAACTAGTCTTGACGATCTGACTTTAAAAGAGTCACTAGGTCTCTAAAACAAATTATCATCGGATGAAAAGCTAACTATCGAAGACATCTCAGAATCCCCGATTACTAGAAAAGTTGTATTTACCATCCCCCACCAAGAGACCTTATCACCACAAAATACCAAAATTCCAACTCACAAAAAAAACCAACCCGTATTACCTTCTGATGTATGCAACCCTTCACAAAGGAGGAGGTTTGAACTTGATACAAGCTTATTTATCACAGGTTGCATTCTGACTAAGAGTGTTCACATACATACATCACAGGTATGATCAAATATATAACAGAGTGTGAGTGAACATTGTGAGAACGTGACGTTTTGCATAAACGGAAGCTCATAAAAACAAAATCTTCTTTTTATTTATCACTAATTTTGATTGGTTATTTTGTTTCCATTTTCTCGGAGCTCGCTTAAGGGATGGCTATAATCCAAGTTTGTTGTTTTTAGAGAATATTTATAAAAAGATTGCTTGAGGACAAGCAATGTTCAAGTGTGGGATGTTTGATGTACATAAAATTATACATCTTTTTGGCATCAAATAATCTCTAAAAACTACAATTTCAATCAAATAACAAAGCATAAAAGGCTACTTATCATAATAAAATGTAATTTCAGGTGAAACCAAGCCCTAAACGAAGAAACAAGCGTAAAGACGAAGAAAACACAAGAAAAACAAATAAACACGCCCCCCCCCCCCCCCCATGCCTCAAGAAACACACCCCCATGCTTCTGAACACCAGAAAAGACAAAAATCTACAAGAAAAGATAAAAATTGGGAACAAAAGCACGGGACCGTACCTCTCAACCACGGGGCCGTGGTCACCTTTTAGAAACGAAAAAATAAAATTAGCAAATGTCATAAAAATGCACGGGGCCATGCCTCAGGAAGCACGAGGTCGTGGTGAGTCATCATGTACGATCTGACAACATGCAACTGGGACACGTAGACACGAGGCCGTGCTTGATAAAGCACGGGGCCGTGCTTCTATCTCTAGACAACCTATAAATAGAGGCTCTTGTGTCATTTGAGGAGTGTGCGTTCAAAAGAATTCTATCCGGTTTTCTCTTTTAAAAACACACACTAACACTCACATAGAAGATTTAGTGAAGAGTTTGAAGGCTTGGAGGTCATCACCATCAACCATCATCATCATCCATCATCATCATCCATCATCATCGTCATTAAGAAGGAAGATTCATTGACATTTGGTTAGATTGTTCCAAGTTTAATCATGTATTTGTTATCATCATTCATCTTAATGTTTATCATCATGCTCATTATGAGCTAAACTCCTTTTACCATCTAAAATCTATGAAGAAGCTTTTTTTTACTTGGTGATTATTTAAAACATGTGGTGTAGTTTAGTAAAGTACATGGTTATCTTACAATTATCTTTTGATGAAAAATGTTTCACCATCTTAAATCACTAATTCAAAGTTGGTGGTTGTCAATTCTATTGGCAATCGTTCATGATCGATTCATGTTCTTGAAAGA
This sequence comes from Bidens hawaiensis, assembly GCF_021521415.1. Taxonomy (NCBI): domain Eukaryota; kingdom Viridiplantae; phylum Streptophyta; class Magnoliopsida; order Asterales; family Asteraceae; genus Bidens; species Bidens hawaiensis. The sequence goes on along the minus strand of NW_027491058.1, from coordinate 260,123 downwards.
TAGATATACTTTGATACATTATTGAAACATGGATCCTTATATTGTACTTAGAAATGATGAGATATAAGTTATGATGTATTTCTCTAAGTCTTGGTAATTCGAAAATGGCTTTGCTTAGGATATCATGCTAGTTAAAGAAATCATATGTTAATGGAATGTGTAAGTATAACCTACTTAAATCAACCAAGGGGAGGTTGTGTGACTAAACTACAACCACCCGAAGTTGTTAGAATTGGTATTTGACAAATCAGAGTCAATCCTAATCTTTCTACTTTATGAAACTACTTGCCAACTTAAATTGACATTTTGGAGGTGGCAAGACATTAGGAAAGGATCGACTTTAAAATGCGCATGTTACCTCCCTAGTGCCAAAGATTCTCACTTAAGGCTTAAGGAGCTATCTATCACATATTACTACGGCAAGTTTACCACATGTTTGAATATTAATTATCAATGCTAAAATGGAGTGGATTCTTGATCTTAGATGGTAACCTTCACGTAATTGAAATACTCGTTTATAATCTCTTGTCTTGGTCACCTATATTATATATATAAGCATTTATATTTTATAAAAAGTTCGAAAAAATTAACCCCAAAATGATTAAAACCTCCGATTAAAGTAAAACAACGATTTATCATTAGAAACATTTGTGTCCACGGATCGATACTTGGTTCTTACCAATACTATTCTACATATACGATAGGTACACTTGTCTATTTTGTGTGTGTTTAGTTTTTTTTGAAATCACTTTGATAAATATAAAACACGATCTTGTGCAAAAACAAATCATTCCATCCGTTATAATTTTACTACCACACGCAGCACACATCAAGTACCTTCGAAGCCTTCTGGCAGCTTGAAATAAGGCCAGAGCAAGTTTTTTCAAAGGAGGATATTTGATCTCTGCTAGTTTTAACGTTTTACTAAAGAAATAAACGGGTACCTGAACTTTGTTTCGTTCAATGGTTAGGACCACGCTTAATGCTTCTTCAGTGACCGAGAGATAGACAGAGATCAGTTCTCCCGTTTCGGGGGCTGCAATAGCTGGAAGTGAAGCCAAGTGTTGCTTCATTTGATTGAAGGCTTCTTCCGCTTCTTTCGTCCACCTAAAGTCTTTTTTATTGGTGCAACCCTATAGTGTTTTGAAGATGGGTAGGGATTTCTCAGCGAGCTTGGAGGTAAAACGCTTCAAGGCTGCAAGCCTTCTGTTCAGACTCTCCACTTCTTTTTTTGCTTTGTGGAGATTTAGTTTCAAGAACAGCCCTAACTTTGTCGGGATTGGCTTTTATGCTTTGTTTCCCTACGATGTGTCCCAAAAACTTGCCTTCTTCGAATCCGAATGAACATTTTCCGGGATTGAGTTTCATGTTGATCTTCCTCAGGTTTTGGAAGGTTTCTTGTACATCATCGAGCATTTGATGCTCGGTCTTGCTCTTGATTTCCATATCATCGACACAAGCTTCCATGTTTTTGCCAATTTGGCTGGCAAATGTTTTGTCAACTAAACGTTGATAGGTTGCTCCGCATTTTTTAGACCAAAAGGCATATTTTGATAACAAAAAATACCCATGTCCGTGTGGAATGTGGTTTTTTCTTCATCTTCTACTTTCATGAGAATTTGATGATAACCCTTGTAAGCGTCGAGAAAACACTTAGAGGGATGGCTGGTTAAAGAGTCAACCTTGAGGTCTATCTCGGGTAAGGGATAGAAATTCTTCGGGCGTGCTTTGTTCAAGTCTTTGAAGTCGATGCACATCCTCTAAGACTTGTCGGGCTTTCGAACCATAACTGGATTAGCAACCCAAGACTGATATTTGACCTCACGTAGGATCCCAGCTAGAACAAGCTTTTCAACCTCTTGGCATGCTGCCTAGCTTCGTTTAGGAGATAGGCTCCGCTTCTTTTGGACAACAGGCTTGGCATTGATGGGTATTTTTAGCTCATGCTCTGCAATGCTTCGAGGGATGCCCGTCATGTCTTCCGGGCACCAAGCAAAGATATAGCTATAGCGTATCAACAACTTTTCAAGGTGTGAGAGAGTTTCTTTGGAAAGGCTCGTGTTTACCCGTACCTTTTGTTCAGGATACTTGGGGTTTATGATCAAGCGTTGTTCGTCGTCTTCATTTTTTGAAATTTCCCCTTCAACCGTGTACACCTCTTGGGTGGGTTGAAGGGTTGTAATTCCCCTCTCGGTGTGAAACTTTACGGCACCTTGACCAACCGAGACAGCCATGTTGAACGCACATTGTCCTGGCCTTCCTATGATTACATCGTACTTGGAAGGTATGTTGATAACCACAAAAGTAAGTGGTTTGGTTTTCTTCATCTTGCTTTCACTAAAACAGACATCAAGGGTTAGTTGGCCTAAAGGCTTTAAGGGTATATCGGCGATATCTTTTATAGATGACCCGGAGGGTTGAATCCTTGAACGTTCTTCCTTGCTTAGTTGGTTGAAGAACTTTTCAAACATGATTTATGTGGCCGCCCCTGTGTCAATGTAGGATTTGTTTGTTTTGATTGTTCCCACGTTCGCTTCCACCACCAAAGGGTTTGAGAGTAAGTCACCTTAAGGTGGCAGGAAGCAAATGCATTGAAGCTCCCAAGCCTCCAAGCATTGTCGTTTGTGGGGAACACCTTGGTCTATATTCACCATATTCACTTCTTTGTTTTTTCTTTCGGCCATCTTGTCCTTGACCCCCTTTACCAAATGGGCCAATTCTCCGGACTTAACAGCTTCCTCAATTCTTCTTTTGAATTGAAAGCAATCATTGGTGTGGTGACCTTTTTCTTCGTGGAACTCACAGAACTGGGTGGAGCTTTCGTTTTTCTTGCTTTTGGGCAAGGGTCGAGGAGGTCGGAAGCTGTGTTTCACTTCTTCGGTGGCAAGGATCTCCTGAGGGGTTTTGGTTAGAGCTATGAAGTTCACAGTCTTTTCCCTGCTTGGAAGGTTCCGACCTTCAGGCCTTCGTTGATCTGAGCTCCTTGGACGTTTATCATAGGGACTGAAATTCCCTCTCTTTCGGTTGGGGTTGTTGCCTCGCTAATTAGGAGCCCTTTTTCTTTGTTCTTTGATATCAACGGCCTTTTCTCCTCGAATATGAGCCTCAGCTCATTCGAGAGCTTCTTCAAGGGTTTTAGGCAGGCACTTGTTATAGTCCCTTGTGAGGTATTTGGAGGTGATGGCGTTCATGAAGCCTACCAACCTCATTTTTTCGTCGGCCCCCACATATGTCAACCCTTCCTTCTTATATCTTTCTATGAATTCTCGAAGGTTTTCATCATCTTTTTGTTTTATCTGAAAAATTACTGTGGCATCCTTGACGTACCTCCTTTGTTGTGAAAAGTTGGCCAAGAATCCTTTGCTCAGATCATCGAAGCTTCGAATGCTTTGGGCAGGAAGGTCGTTGAACCATATCCTGGCTGATCAGACAAGTGTTTGCATGAACATTAAACAACATTCAGCATGGGACCACTTTTCAATTCTGGCAGCACCGGTAAAGATCTGGATGTGGTCTTCGGGATCCTCGGTCCCATCATATGATTTATATGGGATGGCATCTTGATTTTCGTTTAAAAGTCATAATCGGCGATTTGTTGAGAGAAACAAGATAGGTTACCGGGCTTGTAGGGCTTTGCAAGGTCTTCTTCTACCCTTGTAGCGCGATTATGACTTGTTGCTCCTTGGTGAGTACTCAGCGCTTGGTTGATGAGTTGGGTCCAAGGGAAGTGTTCCGTCATTTGAGCCATCATCTGAGGCATGAGGTTAAAGCCCTGAAGGCTTTCAGTAGTTGCTGCTGTTTGGTTTGTTCCCATGGGGGTGCTCATTGCTGCACTTCGAGCCAAGGGCAAGACCGTCATGGCCTGCTCCCATGTAGTGGTTGTAGGAGGAGGAACACTTAAAGCTGGTGATTGCCATATTTGTTCGAGAGTGGTTTCGTGCCCGAGGGGTTGTGAAGTGAACAAAGGGAAGGCCATTGGGCTTGGCCTCCCGTAGGCATAAGGAGTTGGGTTAAAAGGTTGGCAGGTCACACTTGGACCAGCTTCCAAATGAGAAGCAGCTGGTCGTGAGCTGGTAAGAGGGGGAGGTGGAGGTCCGAGTGACAGTGAGGGTTCCGGATCGTCTTAATCCAGCCTTCTTCTTATCCCTTTTTCTCTTTCTTGGCTCACGTGTTGGTTAAGAAGATATCTTAGTTGTAAGAAATGTCGTGATACCCCTTCCGGCGTCAAGTCGACACGCTCCGGGATGTTTGTGACTCCTACATGAGGAGAAGGAACTCCGGATCATGAAGGGGCTGGAGTTTGGAAATGTGAAAACTCGAGGAACAAAGGTCCCGTCGGAGTACCTCCCGGAGTGGAAAGAGGCATGGTCGCAGCCGGAGTTTGCTGGCTAGCATTTGGTGTCGGTGTTCTTGACACTTGGTCAACTTCTTCGGGAGATTCACTTTCCGACATGATGATTTTGATGAAAATGAAGCTACACTACTGGTCTTTAAGATAAAGTAAGCGGCGTAGCCCCACGGTGGGCGCCAACTTGTTGCTACAACAATTATAAGACCAATGATAGTGAATAGGCTGGTTAGGCTAATAGGCTTCAAGGGTTCCGATTAAACTAACGCAGGTCATCGGGTCCCTCTACGTTTGCAAAACGTAGAGAGAGGTTCACTAGTTTAGTTGTTATTTGTTATGGTTCACTAAGGATCCAAGACCGAGATGCAAGAGCCGGTTCTTGGATGTAGATTCTTAGTGAAGTTATGTTATTTTTGAAGTAAGAAAGAAACATGCAAAGTGCAAGTTCTCAAGGAAGAAGAGAAGATCATAGAGTGTAAGTTAACTCCTAGATCTGGTGTGTTTGTTATGACTGAGTTACATTTCTTATACAGAGAAGAAATGTAAGGCTTTTGTCCCGTGGTTAAACTAGTAAATCTTTGTTGCAGTAGAGGGTTGACCTTTTTAGGCACGGAAGGTTATTAACCGATGGTTAATAGTATGCTTTCTGAGTATGTGTCTTTTTTACGGCTGAGAGACTTGTACAAGTAATCAGTGATGTGACGTGTTACTGTTACATGTTTTTTACTGTTCATGTACTTGTTTTCCTGAATTGGCGAACCTGTTAAACATTTAACATTTTTAGCGTTAATGTGTGAAAGTCATTTTATTGGGCTTTAGGCTACCCTCGTCGTCACTACCTCTGTTACCAATTAATCTTTTCATTCGTTCGACCATAACAGTCTATAAGCTTAACACCTTTCTCCTTCTTTAGTTGAAAAAAAACACGGGCCTTTCCAAGTTTAGCTTTCAACCTTCCCATAATTTTTGTTTCTAGCTCCTTTTCCATATTTCTTATATATCTCCATGGGCCACTCCTTTATTTTATCATTGGTATGAAAAGTTTTTTCCCAAACTAGTGTTGGTGGAAAAAATATTTACCAAATAGGTGTTCTTTATGAAGTATTTACTAATATAGTGTTTTGACAAGGTTTTTGTTTCTCACTCCTAACTTTATTAAATAAACCAAGATGGACCATGTCATGTCTCTCTTATATTTTTACTTTAAAACAATAATGCTAATTAAACACTAAAATAAATAATTTTTTTATACAGTTATATATTTTTTTTATTTTTTGACAATACATTATTTAAAAGGTGCAATGGATATATTATTTGAATGTTTTTGGTAACAAATAATTATGAAAAACAATGATAACTTAGAGTCTTATAAATTAGAATTTGATATTTAACATTGAACACGACTACTTAAAATGACATATATGTTTTAATGTTATTTATAAGTTCATACAAAAACTTGAATTTGCATGTTTTTATAAAAACAACTTGAAATTTATAAATGTATTATAGTTTAATATATAAAAATTAAGAATGTATTTAGTGTTTTTAATTCTTTTATATTCTTCAACCTACAGTAAAAGCATGTTTTTAAAACACTGTTTTATAGAGTTTTTTTATCTCTTTTAAACAACGTTTCTTATAAATATAAGTTAAAACCAAATTTTATTTTAAAGAAACAATTTTCTTTGAATATTTTTTGATTGAGAATATGTTATTAAAAAGGTTTTTATAATAAAAATTAGTTTTATTTAAACATCAAAACAGGGGTTTTCTTAAAAAAAGAAAAAGAAAAAGAAAAACGGTTTTCTTTAAAAAAACATTTTCTTATATTCAAACATTTTGAAACTATTTTTTATACAGCTAAAGGTCTTTTAGATACAAAAAAAGAAAACAATTAAATGTTTTTAAGGGGAAAAATGGTTTTTCAATAGAGAGAAAATTTAACATAAACCTTTTATTCATGAAATATTTCTTTAAATAGAAAACTTTTAAAGCATAGTACTAAAAAAATTGTTTTTATTATAAAAATATTTAAATTGTTTATTAAACATAAATCTATTCAAATCTTATCCTTTAAATTGTTTATTTTGGGAAAATAGTTACTGAATTAAAAAGAATTTTTACAACATTTAAAAAAGAAAAAGACCTTCACAATTTTTTTTTAATTTAACTTTCTCTAAAGAACATTTTTAAATTAAAGTAAATCTTTTACCTAATGGGATAAGGAATGAAAAACAAAAAAATTTGTCAAGACACTATATTGGTAAATATTTTCTCAAAAACACGTATTTGGTAAATATTTTTTCCATCTATTAGAAAAAAACTCTTGGCATGAATTCCCACTTGCGTGCCCGCGTGTGTAATGTTGTGATAGTTTTTACAAAAACGCATCTCCTCCCGTCTATGCTTTACCCACCACTTAGCCAATAATGTGTTATTCAACACATGTAGACTTCCACGGTTCCACTCCTAAACCGCCTCGGTCTTGCTCAAAATACATGAATATGTTTTCATGAAAGATTTTGAGTTTAGCTAATAAAATAGGCCCATCCAAATTTAGTTAGATTCTATAGTAAAGGCCCAAAATAAGACGTCCGTGTTGTTTTCAATCTAATGACAATAACTCAATAAGTTTAGAAGAAGGCATATGTTTTGAAAGAATGATTACAAATTTTTAAGAAAACTATAACCAATCAATCATTATCTTATTTTCTTTTAACGGCAAATTTTGTCATATGAGGAAGTTGAATATAGGGATGTCACTTTTACCTGAAACTCTAAAGCTAACCTGAGAAAACTCGTACCTGAACCCGAACTAACCCGACAAAAACCTGAACCCGAGAAAAGGCTATCCCGAACCGAAGTAATTCGGGTTAGTTATCGGGTTCGGTTTATAAGTTTCAGGTCAACCCAAAAAACCCGAATAAATTCTTAGCCACCAAAGTTATTAAAATCTAGTCCTAATTGACTGTTGTCATTCCAACTATTATGGATCGATTGTTTACTGTTAATTTATGTTTTTCGTTTATTACTAATATTAACCGTAATTGAGAAACCAAATCACGACCGATTGAAGACGATTATGGTTCGAGTTAGTTTTACTATTCTTTTGAATTGTTTTATCAAGTTATATTAGTTTATTATTTGATTATTTGAGTTATGAGCAAAAAATAATATGTTATTTTAGTTTTAGCATTGTAGTTTTTAACTTTTTTTGCTTTGTTTTCTAGGATACTCGAAACCCAATTAACCCAACCCGAAAAACCCGAACCCGAATTACCCGGACCCGAAAAACCCGTGAGAGATTCGGGTTGGATTTCGGGTCAAGATTTTAAACTTTGAAACCCGAAGAACCTGCCCCGAAAAACCCAGAACCCGAAGAACACCCCTCCTTGAATCCAAGATCTCCAAAACCATTGAACCAATCAATCATTTAATATATATATATATATATATATATAGCTATTTTTAATAACACGTTTTTGATTGTCTAATTCCGCTCCATTATATTTTAAACAATTATAATATATTTTTTATTTTTGTTTTTGACATTTAGAAAGAAAAAAAAAAGGTTTAAAGATTTAATACGGATCATCACCTTGAGATCTTTGAATCTCAAGGGGTTAATGAGTGTATCATGTATAGAAGAGTTTAAAGATAAACAAGCTATTGTGATTATTGTAATTAGGTTATGTAATAGTGTGTTGATCTATTGAGAAAAGTTGGTTGCATTGAAAAAGATTGATAAATTGCCAATTCAAGAGTTATCTAGATTATTGTTGTTAGTGAGCTTAATAGTACGTCACCATGTGAGAAGTTTTAAAAATATTCTAGGACCAATTTGTGTAAAAATATTATAAAAAGAGTTGTAAAAATACAGTGTTATATAAACTGATACATCTCTCAATTTCGTGTTAGAATTCGTGATGTGTTAGAAGTTAGCACACTAAAGATGGGCGGCTCTTGGGTTGTGCAAAGTGGACGACCGGTCGGGGCACGCTTTCTTCGGGGGCACAATTTTTCTAAAAAAAATTCCCTGTTATATATGTAGAATTCCCGAGTGTTTATAATCCCACTATTTTTATATTGCTCAAACACCTTTTGGACCCCCTTTTTTGGATTATCCAAAGACTAATAGGCCCACTAAAATTTAAAAAGACCACTTTTAAGTATTCAATATAAGTTGAATAAATATAATAAACGAATAGGCGGGATAATAGCGAGTCGACTTCGAACGCCAGCAATCATGGTAGCATCCACAAAAATGAGTTTTTCATAATTATAGTTATGAAATCTTATTTTCGGCCCAAAATGCTTCAAGAAAGACTTAGCGAGTTGGCGATGATTGTTATCGAGAACAGAACATTAGAGAGTATAAACTGCGAAGAGTTGATCCACAAATTTGTTATAAAAAAATGTTAGGAGAGTTACATGAATCCTCAATTAGCTCTTAGTCTATGAAGCATGTCATAAACTCAATCAGAATATCATGATTTTCTAATTGTTATGTTTATCGCTATAACTTTAATCAGCGTATAAAAATGTGTTTACATTAAGGTTTAAAATCATGAAATCAAGCGGAACCAAACCAACCATATGCATATATCTTATTTTGTGTATCCAAAATAAGATATGAAATAAATATAAAATTGTGTTTACATCAACCTTGTAGAAATACATAAAATAAATATTAATAAAAAAACAACAAATTGGCAAGTAGCAATTGCTCAAAATTTATAAAACAAGCATGTTGTCAAACATAACTAACATATCATGACTCATGCGTTTGATGCTATTTTAAGCAACCATGAGCCATATATTACGCAAGGCCCACGATATAAGCCCCTGCCCATCTGTTTAAATAGTTAAATACTTGAAAATGAATATATGTAACTAGTTAAACCTAAATATAAATAATAACATATGCATATATCTTATAATTCGACTCATTTTTAGAAGTTTGATATCCGATATAAACTTTAAACCAAACCGTTCTGTTAGAGCACCCGGGGCACCGCGTGATGGGTGCTCCATCACTCGTGATGGGTTTTTGAACACCGCCGCCACTCCCTTATCAAGCTTGATGGAGGTCCTTTGCGTGATGGCCATCACGCGTGGAAGTGGGTGAAATTCAAGGAAAAGAGCCGCTGGTGGTGATGACTGTTGGGATGAATTTGGAAATTAAAAAAAAACATATTTTACCTATATAAATAACTACAATATATCTTCAAAACATACACAAATACAACTCCACACCACCACCTCTAGTAAAAAAACATCGCATGTGATGGATTTAGGGTTGGTGATGTGGCACCATTTGATTGAGTGGGGTGTGTGATGAGTGATGCCATCAAATCCACCACCCCTCCCCCCTTATAAGTTGAAATTTTAACATTGACTAACCAAAAGTTAAAGAAAGAAAAACAACCGCAAAACCATGTTTCACGGGTTTAAATCAAACCATGGCGAGTTGTGAATGGTACACAAACATAAACATAAACATAAACACAAAATCAAGAAGAAAATTTTGGTTCAAAACTTAAAAGAATTGCAAAACGAAAATGACCACAAAAGTGCTTAAACTTCTCATCTCAAGACTAAAGACTGCAAAAAGAATCTCATCACCAACCAACCAGCATAACAAACAAAAACTAAAATAACTGACTGACTCACTAACCTCCATCTATCCTTTAATCTTACCACCTAAATATAACTTCTCTTCTCTTCTCTTCTCTTCCTTCCAACCTATACAACCAACAAAACAAATCATACTAAAACTCATTACCAAACACACCCCTTTTACTTTTCCCTTCTAAACTTAAATCTTAATCTGCCCATGGGTTAATGTTTGGGATCAACTCCGGTTCGGCCTTGGGACCTTTTGTCATGGTTACCATTTTGTCACTCGGCCCAAACTTAGTTCTCATTTCAACCACCTTCTTGTGAGAGTTTGAGTGGATAGTAGGAACAAAAGTCGGGCTGGCTGCTGGGCGGTACTCGGGGAACAACCGCCCGGACTTGTAACGAACGCCACACGCATTGCAAAGGGTCTTTGGGCCTAATGGCCCAGCCCGCCATTGTGGTGTCTTTGTGATTTCACAATGCAGACATTTCCTAACTCCTTGTCCTGTCGGATTCTGGTTTTGGTAATCGTTTTGGTTCTCGTTTTCCTCCTGGGCCTTGGGCTTTTTCATCTTCTTCTTCTTAATCTTATCGGGCCCACCAGAATTCAGCCCGTTACAAGATGTGAAATTCCTTTCGGATTCCGAAGAACCCAAAACGGGCATGAGGAGTTCCACCATGTCGCGTGGGTTGAACGTTGCGGGCCGAGGACGTTTGGTTCGGGCCCGTTGTGGCCCACGTTGGATCGGGTTGAGTGGGATCATCATCCCAATGGATGGCCCACTAGAGGACGAGTTGGAGCTCGAGCTGCTGGTACTGCTCTCAAGGACCGACACGGGACTCGATGTCTGGAACTGAACCGTTTCTTTTTGGACCGGAATGTTCTCTTTCTTAATCGTCAACCCATCACCTGAAAACGAGTCTTCCACAAAGTTTGAAAGCCATTCCAGCTGGACAATATCCTCATACTGTCAAAAACATAAATATGAATGTCTGTAAGTGTAATAATATTATGGAATTTACTGAATTACCCATTACACTAAACTACTAAAGTTAGTTAAAAATCATCATTGACTTTAACTAGTCAAACTGTTTAACTTCAAGAACACTACTTTCTTACTTGATACCAAATTAACTTGACTCCTTTCACATGAAATGGAACCCACAGCTGATAAACTGACCAAATTTGAAATAACTCTTGCTTTTAAACCAATCAAGAATTACAATTATTGATGGGCCCACAAAATTGACAGATCCTTTGCATCAATATTCAAGTTCACGTTTGACTTAAATGTCACTCATATCCTTCAAATGTGACAATAACCAATTTCATTTCAATTTCAAAATATAAAAAAACACAAATTTGAAAATTTGAAAAAACTTTAACCTTAAAGAGTTAAAGTAAGTTTGATCTGCATAAACAAAAGAATTAAGAATTAAGCACTAAGCATGTGCATAATCATCATACACCCCACTTTTAATATACACAATATCCAGCTGGCTACCAAAACCGACATGGGTGACATCATTAATAATATTTATTAATACTATTTATTAACATTTAAAGAATAATAAAAGATTGATTGTCAACTGTTAAGTGTTAACTCACCGGAACTGCAATCTCTGCAGACAGATTGGAAACATTATCACCCTTGCTACCAATAAAAACTGATTCAGGCACCTTCAAGCCACCGGAATTGTCGGTCCAGGCGGTCGGGAACTCGCTACAGTCGACGGTATCAAGCGTGGTGTCGTTGACCGGAGGGAAGTCAATCAAGTCATCAATTTGATCAAAGAAGGTTGCACAGTCAATCTCTTCAATGTAATTCTGGCCTGCCATTTATCTTTTTACCAAAAGAATTGATTCAGAAACATACAAAAGAAGCAAGAATAATAATATAAGCAAATATGTAACGTGGGATTGCAGACAAATTGACAACTCACATCAGTTTTTTGTGGGACACAATAAGATAATTTTTTGAAAAATAAAAAATAAATTTTTATAAGTGTGTTTTTGAATTTTGGCCTAATTTTAGATGGAGTGTGAAGATGCATAAACTCTTTTTACGTAAAATTAGAAGAAAAAAAATCAACTGTTACTGGCTGCCATTTATTCTGAATTTTGACTACATTTATGATATACTAATTTAGCACAAAATTTTACAGAGAATTAAATTAAATTAAAGCATACCTTGGAAATTAGCAGTAGGGATATTCAAAGCTTGTGAAATTGAGAACAGGAAGACCTACAAAAAGGAAATTTCAGTTAATAATTACAATTTTTTACAGCAAAAAAATGAGTAAATACTAACAGAATTGCATAAATAAAATTACATGGTTAATAATTAAAGAAAACAGAGAGCAGAGTTTAATGAAATATAGAACAGAAAGACCTTTATAAAGGAAATTTTAATTTATGAAACTGAGACAATATGATTACCATTTGTGCATTTATAAAACTGGATGTCAAAAAAAATAAATAAATTTACATTTATGAAACTGAAACAATATGATAAGATAATATTACAATCTGTACATTTAAAAAACTTGAAGTAAAAAAATAAAAATAATAATAATAAATGCACATTTATAAAAATGAAACAATATGATAAGATAACATTACAATATGTACATTTATAAAACTTGATGTCAAACAAATTTAATAAAATAATAATAAATGCACTTTTGTAAAACTGAAACAATATGATTATATTACAATTTATACTTTCACAAAACTGGATGTAAAATTTTACCCAAATTCCATGGACAGAAACCCAAATTAAACCCCATTTCACACATTTTTTTCAAAATAATAACAAAAACAGAGAGCAGAATTTAATAAAACTGAAACAATATGATAATATTACAATTTATACTTTCACAAAACTGGATGTAAAAATTAAAAATAATAATAATAAAGAAAATTTATAAAAACCAAAACAATATGAGAATTACAAATTGTGAAGGAAAAAAAAACAGAGTTTAAACAACAAAATTTGACCAAATTCCATGCAGAGGAAGCGAAATTAAACCCCATTTTCACACATTTGGTTCCAAAATTAAGAAAAACAGAGAAGAGAGTTTTAATTATAAAATTGACGAAAAAAACAAGCAAAACCCATAAACCAAATTGGTTGCGTTGGTGAATTAAACCCTAAATTCACCATAAAATGTTAACGTGTAGAAGGCTTGAGAAGATAATATAATAATTATGTTGTTTGTTGAAGTAATAGAAGTAAGTAAGTAAGTAGAACCTGAAGTGAAAAGGTGCTGCAATGGGTGACAGAAAGAAACCCCTAACGCAAACGACAAATTTAATTACGTTTCAATTAGAAAGAAAACATGAAACTGAAGAGAAGAGAAATGGTTTCAATTTTTGAAGATGAATTGAAATTGAAACCCTAAAAAGGGAGGGAACAAGTGTTTGTGTTTGTGTGTGTTTATGGTAGGTGTGAAGTTCTTGTTTGTTGAGTCTGGAATGAGGAGGATATCTTATATTATTATTACTACTGACCCACTCGTTTTCTCCATTTCCAATCTGGTAGCCCCCACAAGCACATTACTCCATCACTCACTTTTTTTATATCATTTGTTTTTTTTTTTTTTAAACGGCCAACTAAGTAACGTCGAGTACCCCGTACGCGGCCCCTATTTTCTAAAGGTAGCCTGAGCCGGCCGCTACTCCGGACGGACGGAGCCCCTAGCGGTCCACCTGTTGAGGAATTCACCGGATAAAACCCGACCCCCACGCCCGCCAAACGGCACGACAGCGAGGAGCCGGTAAAACCGGGTGAGATCAGGACTCGAACCCTGAAAAGCCAGGGTCATCTCTCATATCTCCGAAGTTTGATTATATCATTTCTTTTCTTTAAATGAGTTTGATTTTATTTTACAATTCACCTCAAATTCACGTCATATTTACTTAACTTTAAATGTCTTTTAAATTACATCCAGCATTCCTATCATTTCATATATCTTCAAATACAAAATTATATAAAATTCTACTTTTTTTTTTCACTTTTTCAGTCACATAATAAATTTTTATACTTTAATATTATATTTTCTCTTCTTTCCACTCAAAATCACTTTCAAAAAATATTAAAGTATTATAAATAATGAATGTTAACTTTTCAAATATACATAAATATTAATCCATTTTATTTTTCCTTCTCTTAGACACAGTAAAGTACTCCCTTCGTTATAAAAGTCTCACTAATAAAGTTTGATATGGACAGAATGTGAATCAGACCCTACCATAGCTTTGCTATTGGTGGGATATACTGAGTACGATGATGATGATGATGATGATGATGATGAGAATGTGAATCCTCTAATATCCTTATTAATTAATGGCTTTTTAACCATTTTTTTAATACAAATCTGTTTAACTAATTAATACAAGATCGTTTACGCTTTTTAGAAATAGAAGGTTAAGTGTTCATTTTGATAAAGTATTAAGATTTGCTTTTAAGAAAAACTAATTAATACAAGTCTAAAATAGTTGTTATAATACATTAAATTTGTTGTAAATATATTAAAATAATTATAAAGATAATATCAAATGATAAGAAGATATTGTCTATGTATATCAAACACTATTACAATATTACATATATACACTATTATAAAATTTTTATTACATATATATACGAAAGTTAAGTATAAATAAAATTAACGTGCTAGTTATGAGTATCAAATTATAATTATTCTACGTATATATGTAATACTTTACTTGATTCTCAAACTAGCACGTTAATTTCATTTGAATTTGATTTAAACCATTTACATTAAATACTAATAGTTTGGGTTATGTGTTTATATACCACTTAAAACAAATTGTTAATTTTTAACTAATTTTTTTGAAGTTGTTTATTTTTAAGTTATCAGTTAAATTTTTACTTACTAGTTTAATAATTTATAAGGATGATGTTTAGAGTTGATAATTAGAGGAAAGATTTTAGAGGTGAGATATATTTCTTTTTCCTGGTAGAGTTATAAATTTTATTTAAGCCAACTAATACTTCCCAATTGCTTTGATATATTTTCTATAAAATAACTTATTATTTAAAAAAAAAATCATTTTGATTTATTTACTTGCTTTTACATTATTATTACTATATATTGATTTTAGAAAACAAAAGATGCATCAAATCTTTTTAATAGATCAACAGTTTCATATCAATTGGATAATACATACGTATAAGTGTAAGATTATGATTGTTACTCCATATCTTTACTTTCTTAGTTAGTTTGAAAATAACAATAGCAGTTTTTTTTTTAATTTAAATTGATGAATAAATTTGTTGTTTGTTAAAAAATACGTTGTATGACCTATCGGTACAAACAAACAATTGAATGATAAGTTGCTTCTTCAATACAGGACATCCTTGATGTTTTAAACATGTTCCGGCAATTTCACGTCATATGCTCATATCTTTATTCAAACGTATCGGATGAGTTAGTGTACTGTAATAAGTTGTAGTCAATTTGTAGTCTCTAGATAGGTTAAATTACCTAAGGTTGTAATCAAGTTGCAAGTTATAGAGTACTTCATACTTATTACTCCAAAATCAAATTAAATATAACTTTTTAAGGTGAATCCAATAAGGCCAAACGTCCTGGGCGAGAATTTGGGTGAATTTGGGGCGATAAAGGGGATGAACACCCCCTCCCCCGAGATAATTGGGCGAAAAGGGGCGTGGCGACAAATATTTGTCGCTGCGAAGTGGGAAAGAAAATAATATAATAATAATAATGCCGTTACCCAACGGCTATATATAAAAAAATTATTTAAAAACTTAATATATATATCAAACTTTATCTAACCATTTTCACCTTATCATACACAAACACAAACATAAAAATTCCAATCATTTTTATTATTTTCATACTTCTTCAAACTCAATGAGTTCCCTGGATTCCACGAACTCTGCCGAGATTTTGGATCAATTAATAAACGAGAGTCGAAGAATTCATCAGATTCACCGACAAGTGGCGGAAGAGCATTTAGAGGTCACGAACGCGGTTCGGGCCGTCGTCAATAACATGGTGTCCGGCTCTGCTCCATATACGGCACCATGTAGACGGTCATATATCCTTCGGGATCGTACGCAAGCGAACGCTCGTTTGATGAAGGACTACTTCGACGACTCACCTACATTTAACGACGCTATGTTTCGACGTCGTTTTCGGATGTCCAAGCGTTTATTTTTGCGCATGTTGGAGATATGGAGCAGGAGTATGAGTATTTTCAACAGAAACCCGATGCAAGAGGATATTTAGGATTCTCCGCCATCCAAAAGTGTACTTCGGCTATACGCATCCTCGCATTCGGCAACACGACCGATATCAATGACGAGTATTTAAAGATGGCTGAGAAAACAACGAGAGATGCGTTGGAGAACTTTTGCATCGGTAATATTTAAATTGTTTGTATTAACTATTGTTTTTAATGTAAATATTGTTTAATAATTTATTTGTATATGGACAATACAATTATACTCTCGTTGTTATCTGAGGATTCCTACTTCAAACGACCTGACTCGCATATCGAAAGCAAACATTCTTTTCCAGGCATGATCGGGAGTATAGATTGCATGCATTGGGAGTGGGCCAACTATCCAACCGCATGGCGAGGTCAATACACTAGTGGTGAGCATGGAGTGCCAACGGTTAGTCTTCAAGCCATTTGTTCACACGACCTCTGATTTGGTCTGCCTTCTTCGGCTCAGTCGGGTCCAACAACGACATAAACGTTCTCAACGCGTCACCCGTGTTAGAGTATTACATCAGCCGTAGCATACCGGTCTTACCGTTTTATGCCAACGATACCTTCTATCGTCACGGATACTATTTGGGAGATGAGATATATCCAGAGTACTCGATCATCGTCAAGACGTTTCAAGACCCTATCGAAGAAAAAAGATATTATTTTAAGAAGAAGCAAGAGTCCGCGAGAAAGGATATCGAGAGGTGTTTCGGGGTTCTAAAAAAACGTTGGCATTATGTGAAAAACCCTTGTCGTGTATGGACGTTGGCAAAAATGAGCGATGCCATGTATACGTGTATCATATTGCATAATATGATTTTAGAAGACGAGGGAAAAACAATATGTCAACACTATATACCAGGAAGCGTTCCAGAACAGTTCCCTGAACCAACCCAAGACCAACGAACGTATAACATTCACCAGCTCACATCAAGTGATATACATAACCAACTGAAAGCGGATTTGGTTCAACACGTGTGGGATAATCGTCCCGTTGAGGAGGACGAAGACGAGTACAAGGACGAAGACGAAGACGAGGAGGAGGACAATGACGACGACGGGGACAAAGACGAAGATGAAGACGAATAAATTAGTTTTTTTATGTATATTTATATTTCGTGTGTTTTTTTATTATAATTTATTTTTATTATTCGTGTATTTTTTTTAGTTTATGTATTTTTTTTGTATTTATTTTTTAATTTTAATGCATTTTTATTTAATTATTTAAATAAATTGGTTTTTATTTAATTAGTTAGTTATAAAAAGAAAATAATAAAAAAAGAAACTGTGGGCCCAACTTGTAGCCTCTACACCATTACACCCCAATGCTGACTGGGCGCCACGTGTCACAATTCGCCCTTAATTGTAGCTCCTCCACTACACATAGCCTAACAATTTTTTATGTATTCGGTCAATTTGATCACTATGTTTTTACAACAATCTATAGTTGGTATAAATAAGTTATAAACATACACAACTACACAGTATCCTCAACAAATCTATTAAACATAAGTGAAGTAACATTATCTTTTACCAAATTTGCGAGTTTTAAGTTTTAACATAACTAATATTAACGAAACTAAAACGACACATCGAAGTTAAATAACATTGTTAAGATGAAGAGTATAGCTCATGTGTACATTGTCCTTATACTATAAATATGTCTGGCCGGTATGCTTACAATTATAATATTGTATAGCATTTTTGTGGTTACTATTGATTTTTGGTAATGTATAATGTCATTGTTTTCATTGACCAAACTTCAGTTGCACTCAATGAGTGACCACTTCCTTCTATATCACTTCATCAATCTTCCGTACCTAACTTATTTTAGAAAGAAATGTCAGTTAAGCAAAAAAAAAAAAGATTAGGATTGATGATTATTTATAGCAAAATAAGTTCAAAAACTCATTATAACTTATTATAAATTAATCAAGAAGTTTATTTTTTATAATGTTTGAATACATATTTGGATATTGTTTAATCATAACAAGTGTTTTTAGATTGTTGGTGACATTATACTAGAACAAAATTTATGTTGTAAGTAGGGATGAGATAGGTACCGTATCAGTACCGATCCTGATTGTTTTAAAATTTTGATATCGATATTCAGTACCATTTACTCACCTGTACATAAAATGATAAAAGTATACCTCCTTTCTTTAATGAATTTTAGTAGTATCAGTATTAGCTATGGCAATCCTTGAAATCAACAATTCTAAGTTTCCAACAATAAGTTACATGAGCAATATTATGATGACAACAATAGTAAATAAATAGAAAAAAACAATGAAACAAGTAGTTTAGTGAGAAACATTTAGTGAAATGAATACCTCATAAATTAAATTAAAGTTGGTTAAATGAAAATATCGTGTAAAAAATGAAAGTCTATAAAAAGCAGCCAAAATCTTAAGTAAAATTACGTTTGAGGGTCATCTTCGAGAATTATTAAAATATTTTGAGTTAAAGGTGAAAAAAAATTAGAACTTAAATAAAATGGGTTTTTTGTTGGGTATAAATACTTTAATTATTAAATGGGTTTACTTGGGTCTGGTTTTGGGTCGACTTCCAACTTTTGACGCGCTGGAAAAAAGGGGTATTCCGATCATTTCGAAGCTGTGTCCGATCTGCGGTGAAGTCGAGGAATCTGTGGAACATATATTTGTATCATGTGGTCTTGCTCAAACCGTGTGGTGTATTGTTTCCCAGTGGTGTAAGGTACCTACTCCGTTTCTGTTTTGTTTTAACGATGTATTGGAGTTGCATAAGTTTGTACCATTGCAAAAAAACAAAACTAAATGTTTTCAAGCGATTTGTTTTGTTGTCACGTGGGTTTTGTGGAAGAAAAGAAACGCTCTTGTGCATGAAGTTGTGCCGATCCGACTAGCCGGGATTGTCGAAGAAATAAAAGTTATGAGTTTCATATGGGTAAAGAATAGGGGAAAAATGAGGAATCTCACATGGGATAATTGGTCTCGTTATAATGTTCAGTTTGGGGATGTAACTTTGTATGTTAGTTTGATGTTTGGGATATTGATAAGGTTGGGGGTGGAGTGCTTTGGTGGTGTAAGTGTTCTAGCTCCTTGCTAGTCTTATAAAATTTATTTTTGTTGATCGTTAAAAAAAAGGGTTTACTTGGTTATAATTTAAGTTATGTAAAAAACTTTTGTATAAAAATAGACTTAAACATGTCTCAAGTGAAGCTAAAACCCACAACGGCACAACATTTTGGTTGGAAGTTATGCCATTTGTCAATAGACAAACTAGTTGTTGTGTTAATTATACATGTTGTTTTCATAAGAATATATATATAAACTTTTAAAACCACACGTGCACGCACACGCGCGCGCGCACACACACATATATATAGATAGATAAATGATAGAATACAAAAATCCTTTATCATACAATAGGTACGCGACATTCTGGAACGCCGATCTTCAATAACCATGCTGACCCTAAAATCACAATTACGCGAGCCGGCCTCCGTCAACCTCTTCTCCCGTTGATTCCGTCCACCTTAACCATCGCCGTTCAACGATTCCGTCCACCATCCACCTTCGCGGCCATTGTCTACCGTCATGACCACCATCTTCTTCTGACATAACCATCAGGTCAGTTGTCAAATTGAGCAATTGAAATAGAAATTGGTGAACCTAATTGATCAATTAACCTTGAAATCGATCAAATTAATCATCAATTTGAAGCTTCAAACGATCAATTTTGATAAACTTTAAACATGAACGTTTAAAGGTTTAACCTTTGAACGTTTAAAGGATGTGAATTTGTTGAACGTGTTAGTGTTTTTAACCTTGAACGTTTAAAGTTTTGTGAATTTTGCTTGAACGTTTTAGTGGAACATATTTCGCGTACGTAATGTACGTTAAGCGATTATTGTGCGTTAACTCGCCCCTATATATATATATGTGTGTGTGTGTGTGTGTGTATAGTAAAGAGTTCAAATAAAAAACAATTGTTTTGTAAGAAGTGTGAAAAGTCTTTAAAATAAAGTACATAATTCAAATAAGACATTATAACATGTAAATATGAAACTATACAACTTTTAGAAACTACTAATCTCAACCACTAGATTTTAGATCCAAGGGTGTACACCTATTTTTATGTTTCTCACAAAGTTATTGGTTTTTACATTAACCCTACCCTATATATACATATACATATACATATATATATATATATATATATATATAAAAGGGTTCAAATAAAAAACAATTGTTTTGTGAGAAGTGTGAGAAGACTTTAAAATAAAGTACACCACCTAAATATGACACTATACCATGTAAATAGAAAACTATACAACTTTTAAAAACTACCAATCTCAACCACTAGATCCAAGGGTCTATATCTATTCTTATGCTTCTCACAAAACTATTGTTTTTTACGTTAACCGTACCCTATATATATATATATATAACGGGCTTAGTATGATATCGAGCCGTGGGTCGTCGACCACCCTGCTCTCCTTAAGAGCTGGCCCTGGGTTGAGCAAATTAACTAAGTAACCGAAATATAGTTGAAATAATCGGAAAACAAAACATATTAACCAAGCCAATTAAAAAGGTGAGAGTTCGATTATAGCATATTTATAAACGAATTTTATGGTTATATGTGTATAAATAACTGAATAGAACACATGTTAAAAGTAAAATATGTATTTGTTATTTTTTTAGAAATGTTTCGTCAAATGTAAAATTATGATATTCTTTGAATTTTTAGATAGGTCGTAGTTCTTTCTTCTTTATAAATTAAAAGATTTACTAACATCTAAATTTAAATACACCATTCTAGGGGTGAGCAAATTAACCGTTGTTAACCATTAATCGAACCATAACCGACATAACCGAACCGATTTTAACCGATAACCACTATAACCGGTGGGTCGGTTTAATGATTTTTTAGAACCGCCAAACGCGGGTCGGTTTTGGCTATTGATAATATCAAACCCGCCATAACCGAACCGCCCCGTTTTTTATACTATGAATCGACAAAGAGGTTTGAAAATTGGAATTAGTGCCATAGCGGGAAACATTTTTTACTTTTTGGTTCATAGTTTCTTATCGATTTAACTTGAATTTTATTGTTGGGTTATGTCATGGCGTTTTTTTTTAATATATGGTATTAATATTATGGATTATGTATTTTGTTGGATCGTGTCATGTCTTTTTTTTGGTTTTTTTGGTACTAAAGTTTTATGCCTAATTATATTTGTTTTGGTCACGGTTAACCGACCCATAACCGACTCGCTATAACCTTCAAGACCGCTTAACCGAAACCAACATAACGGATCAGTTATGGTTATGGTTATCTATTAACCGACATGTTGGTTATGGTTATTGGTTTTACCAAAACCGCCCCAAACCGACCCATGCACACCCCTACACCATTCAACTCGTACTCAAGTTTTAGGAGCACCAAAATGGATAATAGATCTAAGACCTTTTTTATTAATTGTTTCGCTTTTGATCATATATTTCATCTATTTGCATATATAATTATAAATCTCAAGTCTCGTGTAACATTCCAAGTTTCGTCGGTATTTAAATGATTTGGGTTAATTTATATTATAAAAGATAAATGTGATTACATAAAGTATGAAGGAAATAAGTGTCATTAGATGGAAAGTTAAGCATGAAACCCTACCCCCTTTCAATAAATGTAGCCACTATTTCCTTCATAACCTTCATAGCCTCCAACTCCTTCTTTACCAAAATTCCTTTTTTGAAAGAACAACCCACGAATATCCGACGATTTCCAAATATCTAACCGTTGGATCGGTCTCAAATTTTAACCGAGTGTTTTAAGGCATATAAATGAAGATTCCCAACGATCAGATCTTCGATCGGAGGTCATGACATCCGGTTTTTAACAGTATAACCGTAACAGATGAAAACGAAGATTTCCGGCAACTGTAGCGGAGGTTTCTGGCGACGGCGAACTTATGGTTTGTAGATCATGGCGATATGATTCAGTGGCCGCTTGAATCACTCAATTTCGAGTTCATTAGATATGCTTTTGGTCTATTCGAGTGATTTCGAATAAAAACCTCAAATGTACGTTTTTGTTAAAAATGTTCAGTTTTCATGTACCGATTTGCATGAAAATTTGTAGGATGATAGAACGGTCACAATTATTGATAAAGTAATGAACTTGCTAATAATTGGATTAGTTGGTTCGTTTCAGGTAAAACGAGTAGTGTTCGGTTCGTGAAAAGGATGGGTAAACGAAGTCCGTTTAGCATGAAACTTGGTAGAAATCATTTATCCCAGATGACCCAACATTATAGAACCCGAAGGCAGCGGGATACCAAATGAGTCGTTTGAATATAAATCTAGTTATAATTGGGTGTTTAATCAATAAAAAACGAGCTTAAGGGTCACCTTAGCTTGGATCTGGACACCCTGAAGCTACCTGGACCAGAAACGATCAAAATCCCACCAATCGTGGTGGTTAATAGGGCCGACGGTGTCGGAATCGTTGAAAAACCCTAAAAACGCGTTAAAGATTGTCTGACATCCACATATCCGGCGAATATGTGCCCAACAGATAAGTTGGGAGCGTATATGTATATACGTATACGGCGTATATGTTGGGTGACATATACGGCGGATATGTTGCCAACACACATACGGCGGATATGCGGCATATACGGGCACATAAGTTCCACACTTATACGGCGGATATGTATTATGCATATACAGGCGTATATGTATGGAAGCATGTGGGCGTATATGTACGTAGGTATCCGGTGTATATGTACTTATGAGCTGGATAGATATACGCTGGATAAGTGGATTTTCGGATAAAATGATGATATACGACGAATAAGTACGTATACGACATGTATGAACTTATATGGTGTCTAAGAAAAGAATAAATGAAAAATTAATACAAAAAGGTAATGTTTAAAAATGATAAAGACCTAGAAAGAAAGACCGAGGCTAGAATAGATACGTAAGAGCACGAGAGTAGTAGTTACACTTATGTACCTTGTTACACATTTAGCCGTACTCAGTTGAAGAAAGGTGTTACCATCAATTTTGAAAGAAGCAAAATACATGTGAGTTTCTAGCCCCATTTCCTTGTAATGTTTTCGAGGCTATGTGCATACTCGATGTGATTAGTTAATACACTTACCTTAAGTGGTAAGTGTATGATATGTGATTGTTATGAATGATGTATTAATGATATACGAATGATATATAAAAGATTAAGAGTATGTATGAAAGTTTATACATGTAAATATAAATAAATGTATGTATGGTTGTATGGTAAGAGAGTGACAGACCCTAATAATATCTGTGAAATGAGGGTGGCAGACCTCAACAATATTTGTGAGGTTATAGGGCGAAAGACTCTTTAAGAGCGTAGACCCTAATAATATATGTGAGGCTATATGGAGAAAGTCTCTTTAAAGCGTATATGTATGCATGTAAAGTAAGATAAAATATGAAAGTAAGAATGAAGGTATGATGCACATAGAAATATACATCTTTTCGGCATCAAATAATCTCTAAAAACTGCAATTTCTATCTAATAACATAGCATAAAAGACTACTTATCATAATAAAACATAATTTCAGGAGAAAACAAGCCTCAAACGAAGAAACAAGCAAAAAGACGAAGAAAAACAGAAGAAAACACTAGAAAACAAAGAAACACGCCCCCATGCTTCTGAAACAAGAAAAGACAAAATCTGGAAGCAAAAGCACGGGGCCGTGGACGGGAATGTAGAAAAGACAAAGAAGAATTGAGCGCATGTCACTAAACAACACGGGGCCGTGCCTGCTAACCACGGGGTCGTTGCCACATCACACAAAAGACAAAACAAATCTGGCACATGTCATAAAAATACACGAGGCCGTGCCTCATCGTCCAGATTGCCTATAAATAGTGGCTCATGTTGCATTCATCAAGTGTGCCTTGAAAAGAGTTCTCTCCGGTTTTCACTTATAAAAACACACACTAACACTCACTTTGAAGATCTAGTGAAGAGTTTGAAGGCTTGAAGGTCATCACCACTAATCAACATCATCAACCATCATTACCATCATTAAGAAGGAGGATTCATCTATACTTGGTTAGATTGTTCTAAGTTTAATCATGTATTTGTTGTTATCAATCATCTTAATGTTCATCATTATGTTTATTATGAGCTAAACTCCTTTTACCATCTAAAATCTATGAAGAAGCTTTGTTTTACTTGATAATTAATCAAGACATGTGATGTAGTCTAGTAAAGTACATGGTTATATTACAATTATCTTTTGACGAGAAATGTTTCACCATCTTAAATCACTAAATCAAAGTTGGTGGTTGTCAATATCATTGGAAATCGTTCATGATCGATTCATGTTCTTGAAAGATAGAAATACTTTGATACATTATCGAAACATGGATCCTTATATTGTACTTAGAAATCATGAGATATAAGTTATGGTGTATTTTTCTAAACCTTGGTAATCCGAAAATGGCTTTGCTTAGGATATCAAATTAGTTAAAGAAACCATATGTTAACGGAATGTGTAACTATAACCTACATAAATCAACCAAGGGGAGGTTGTGTGATGAACTACAACCACCCGAAGTTGTTAGAATTGGTATTTGAGAAATCGAAGTTAATCCTAATCTTTCTACTTTACGAAACTACTTGTCAACTCAAATCGACATCATTGAGATGGTATGACATTAGGAAAGGGTGGAATTTAAAATGCGCATACCATCTCCTTAGTGCCGAAGATGCTCACTTAAGGTTTAAGGAGCCATCTATCATATATTGCTACGGCAAGTCTATTACATGTCTACATATTAATTATCAACGCTAAAAATGGAGTGGATTCTTGATCTTAGATGGTAACCTTCGCATAATTGAACAACTCGTTTAGAATCTCTTGTCTCGGTCACCTATATACTATATATATAAGTATTTATATTTTATAAAAAGTTTAACAATCAACCCCAAAATGATTAAAACCTCCGATTGAAGTAAAACAACGATTTATTATTAGAAACCTGTGTGTCCACGGATCGATACTTGGTTCTTACCATTACTATTCTACATACATGATAGGTACACTTGCCTATTTTGTGTGTGTTTAGTCTTTGTAGAAATCACTTTTATAAATTTAAAACACGATCTTGTGCAAAAGCAAATCATTCCATCCTTTCATATTTTATATCACTAGCACGCACGCATCAAAGTTTTTGGCGCCGTTGCCGGGGATACACGATACGTTTCTAAGAACGATCCAAGTTTTGATTTAATCATTGTCTATAATTGTACAAATTTTTAACTTCTATTTTATTTTATCTTTTTACTAAATATTAAACTATATAATTTTACGGCTAGCCTAATTTTTAACCTTTATTTACCTTACTTTTGAAATAGTTTAACTAACTTAGACATTAGTTTAGTTTAAAATAGCTTAACTTATAGTTCAACCTAGACTAACTTTAACTGACTTTTACTTTAGCGTAATTTTGATTTAGCCTCATGTATGTCCTCTACTTTTGAGCGTGAGCTTGTTTCTCCAATTTCTGAACCGGAACGACTCTTTCGTTGACGAACTCGTAAACGGGCTACAGAAACCGTAGAAGCAATCAAAGACGAACCAGTAGACCCCACCACATCAAGAGAAAATCAAACCGAAGAAATGATGGCGGCCAAGAACAATGAGCCGAACATGAGCCAGTATGCCTAGCCAACTCTCGAAGGCTACGACAATGGATTGGCTCCTCCCGAAATCACCGAAAATTTCGAAATCAAATCTAGCACCATTCATATGGTAGAAAATTCAGTTCAATTTCATGGTCTCCTCGACGAAGACCCTCTTTCTCACATATCTCAATTTCTACGAAT
Organism: Bidens hawaiensis; assembly: GCF_021521415.1. NCBI lineage: Eukaryota > Viridiplantae > Streptophyta > Magnoliopsida > Asterales > Asteraceae > Bidens > Bidens hawaiensis. The sequence continues at coordinate 234,008 of NW_027491058.1, read as the reverse complement.
TTGTGGAACCTTTAAAATTCAAAACTATTCAGAAGATTAAATCAAACTTAAGCTCTTTCCTTTCTCTCTAAGGGGCCAAGCCCTAGAATGGATAGAATCTCTTTCCTCTGGTTCCATCACCACTTGGGACCAGATGGTTGAACAGTTTCTCCTCAAATATATTCCGCCCGATAAAACTGCCAAATATCGAGCCAGCATTACCGGATTCCGGACCGATGATGATGAATCGTTACACGCAGCATGGGAAAGATACAAAATTCTTCTAAGAAGGTGCCCACATCATGTACTGAGCGTATGGTTACAAGTCCAAACTTTCTTTGACGCACAATCCAGTCAAAACAAACAGGCCATCGACCAGATCGCTGGTGGAGACTTGGGATCCAAATCACCTAACGAAGCATTTGAAGTCCTGTAGAAGGCCGCAAAGAAGAGTTTCGCTTACAACCCACCAAGATCTACACCTACCCATAAGGGAATACACCACGTCGACTCCAACACTCTTGTCACAGCCCAGCTTGAAGCCCTTTCTAAAAAAATCGAACAACTTCAAGCCGAACTATCAAAAACCAGACATACCTGTGACACTTGTGGAGGAAGTCACAAGACGAGTGACTGTAAACAAGTCATTATGGCCATGGAAGAATTCGATTTCATCGCTCGACAGAACAACGCTTTCAGCAATAACTACAATCCAGGATGGAGAAACCACCCGAATTTCAGCTGGAAAGACGGAGGTAACACTCAACCTTTATCCGGGTTTGAGAAAAGACCAATGAATCAACCCTTCCAACCTAAACCTCAATTTCAAGATCAAAGTTCTAATAGCCATCAAAACCCAAACTACTCGAAGATTGAAGAAATGTTAATCCAATTAATTACCAAAACAAATGAAGCCGAGAAGAAAGTCGACTCAAGAGCTGTTGATATCAGCGGAGTATTACTGAAGCATGAGGCCGATCTCAAAAGTCAACAAGCATCATTTCAGAACCTAGAAACCCAAATCGGGCAAATTGCTCGACAACTATCCGAAAGACCACCTGGCACTCTTCCAAGCAATACAATCACCAATCCGAATGCAACAGCTAACGCCGTTACACTCAGGAGTGGTACAACCACTGTTGTTTCACCAACTTTGGAGAAAAAGTCTCCTGATGAAACGCAGGAAAGGCTGACCCCAACAAGCACAAACTGCCTAAGGAGGCAGTTCGAACCTATGTTCCACCTATTCCATACCCTGGAAGACTGAAGCAGGAACGATTGGAAGCCCAGTATGGGAAGTTTCTAGAACTCTTTAAGCAACTCCATATCAACATCCCTTTTGTCGAAGCTATCGCTCAAATGCCTAAATACGCCAAGTTTCTCAAAGAAGTACTGACCAACAAGAGGAAGCTGGAGGAGCTCTCGCATGTTACCTTGAGTGAAGAATGTTCAGTTGTTCTCCAAAGCAAGCTACCAACAAAAATGACCGATCCAGGGAGCTTTACTATCCCTTGTCTCATAGGAAATTTATCTGTTAGCAATGCCCTAGCTGACCTAGGAGCTAGTATTAATTTAATGCCTTATGCGGTTTTTGCAAAACTAGGGATAGGAGAACCAAAACCCACCCGCATGAGCATTCAGTTAGCTGACCGATCCATTAAATATCCTCGGGGCATTGTTGAAAACATGCTTGTCAAAATTGACAAGTTCGTTTTCCCAGTAAATTGTGTGATTCTAGACATGGAGGAAGACAAAAGCGTACCTCTAATTTTAGGAAGACCCTTTTTAGCCACTGCAAAGGCTATCATTGATGTTTGCACCGGCAAACTCACTCTTAGGGTCAATGACGAGGCAATCACTTTTGATATAGGAAAATCTATGCAATATCCGCAACAACACGATGACACTTTATACTGTGTTGACATCATAGATTCCATCGTAAGTTGCTATATGCGAGATTCCTCCATCAATACTCTCCTAGAAACACAAGTCTTAGACAAAACACTAAACAAACCCATTTTAGAAAATGAAAATTTCAATAACAACTACCACGAAGAATCAGAAACGATATACGAAGTCATTGAAAACAATGAAAAATCAAAAACATCAATCGAAGAACCACTAGCCTTGGAATTAAAAGAACTACCAAAGCATCTCGAATATGCCTTTCTAGAGAAAAATTCTCAACTCCCAGTAATTATTTCATCTCACCTTTCTAAAGAAGAGAAAGACGAACTCCTTAAGGTTCTCAAAAACCATAAGAAGGCTATCGCATGGAAGATCATGGATATCAAGGGCATTAGTCCCTCCTTTTGTACTCACAAAATCCTCATGGAAGAAGAATACAAACCCGTGGTCCAACATCAAAGACGTCTTAACCCCAACATGCAAGATGTGGTGAAGAAGGAAGTAATCAAACTGCTTGACGCCGGATTAATCTACCCGATCTCAGATTCACCTTGGGTAAGTCCCGTTCAAGTAGTACCCAAGAAGGGAGGAATGACAGTCGTAATGAACGAAAAGGACAAACTAATACCAATGAGGACCATCACAGGCTGGCGAGTTTGCATCGATTACCGGAAGCTTAATGATGCCACAAGAAAAGATCATTTTCCACTTCCTTTCATAGATCAAATGCTCGAACGATTATCTGGAAAGATGTTCTACTGTTTTCTTGATGGATTTTCCGGATACTTTCAGATTCCCATTTCCCCTGAAGACCAGGAGAAAACTTCTTTTACATGTCCATACGGAACCTTCGCCTACCGAAGAATGCCATTTGGATTATGTAATGCTCCAGCCACCTTCCAACGCTGCATGGTGGCCATCTTTCATGAAATGATCGAAAACTCTATGGAAGTTTTCATGGACGACTTCTCAGTCTTTGGAGACTCCTTCGATCATTGTCTGAAAAACCTAGACAAAATGCTAGCTAGGTGTGAAGAAGTAAATCTAGTGCTCAACTAGGAAAAATGCCACTTTATGGTAAAGGAAGGCATTGTCCTAGGTCACAAGATTTATCAAAACGGACTAGAAGTCGATAGGGACAAAATAGAAACCATATCCAAACTCCCACCACCGACTTCAGTCAAAGCAATTAGAAGTTTTCTAGGTCACGCCGGTTTCTATCGCCGCTTCATAAAAGACTTTTCAAAAATTTCAAGACCTATGACCAAACTTCTAGAGAAAGACGCACCATTCGTCTTCTCTGAGGAATGTGTTGAGTCATTCAATACACTGAAAGACAAGCTTGTCAACGCACCAATCATGACCACACCCGACTGGACCCTTCCATTCGAAATCATGTGCGATGCAAGTGACTTTGCAGTTGGAGCCGTACTTGGACAACGCAAAGAAAGACACTTTCACCCAATCTATTACCCCAGTAAAACTCTTAATGATGCACAAGAAAATTATACCACAACTGAAAAAGAATTACTAGCCGTAGTATTTGCCTTTGAAAAATTTAGATTCTACTTAGTTCTTTCCAAAACCATAATTTGCACCGATCATGCCGCAATACGATACCTATTCAACAAGCAAGATGCCAAACCTAGACTCATTCGGTGGATCCTACTACTCAAAGAATTCGACATCGTAGTTAAAGACAAGAAGGGAGCAGAAAATGTAGCCGCAAACCATCTTTCACGTTTAGAATGTCCAACTTGCAAAGAACTCCACAAGGAAATTATCAATGATAATTTCCCACATGAAGTTCTCATGCACATTCAAGAAGTGTTAGAGGAAAAAGACGAAAGTCCTTGGTATGCCGACTTCGCTAATTACTTAGCTTGTAGGATCCTCAGAAAAGGACTTACCCACCAACAACGGAAGAAATTTTTCTCCGACCTTAAGTTTTACTTCTGGGAAGATCCATATGTGTTTAGGATAGGTGCGGATCAAGTCATTCGTAGGTGCGTAGTAGGCAATGAGGCCTTAGACATTTTCAAACACTGCCAGGAAGGACCAACAGGCGGACACCACGGTACTGCCACCACAGTCAGGAAAGTGTTTGACGCAGGATTTTTCTGGCCAACTATATACAAAGATATACATGCTTTGATCCAAGCATGCGATGCTTGTCAAAGAGCCCGGAACATCTCATCGAAAAATGAGATGGCTCAAAAAGGCATTCAAATTTGTGAAATATTTGATGTATGGGGGATAGATTTCATAGGGCCATTTCCTAACTCATTCGGAAATAAATACATCCTTGTAGCAGTCGACTACGTGTCTAAATGGGTGGAGGCACAAGCTCTTCCCACCAACGATGCTCGAGTAGTCGTACGATTTCTGAAAAAGTTATTCTCAAGATTCGGTACTCCAAAATCCCTCATCAGCGACAGAGGTACTCACTTTTGTAACACCCTGATGGACAAGGTCTTAGCACGATATGGGGTTCACCACCGACTAGCAACACCATATCACCCACAGACTAGTGGGCAGGTGGAGGTCTCAAACCGAGGAATTAAGAGAATTTTGGAAAGAAGTGTGGGGATGAATCGCAAAAATTGAGCATAAAAGTTAGATGACGCATTGTGGGCCCTCAGGAAGGCTTACAAAACTCCCATAGGAACGACACCCTTCAAGCTCGTTTACGGGAAGGCATGTCATCTACCAGTAGAATTAAAACACAAAGCTTATTGGGCTTTAAGAGCAGTGAATTGTGATCTAACGCCCGCCGGAGCAAACCGGGAAGATCAAATTCGTGAGCTCGAGGAACTGAGAGCGATGGCCTACGAAAATTCCTGGTCCTACAAAGAAAAGACTAAACGAATACACGACGCCCATTTAAAAGGAAACAAGAAATTTCAAGTCGGCGATCGTGTACTGTTATACAACGCTCGTTTACGTCTTTTCCCAGGAAAACTGAAATCCCTATGGACAGGTCCATACGTAGTTGAAACAGTTTTTGACTATGGAACCATCAAAATTTCAAGTTCAAACGGCCAAAAGTTCAAGGTCAATGGACATCGATTAAAACCATACATCGACGGTCCACTTAAAGAAGTTTTGGAGGTACTAACCCTCCAAACATTTTAAATTAAAAAAATTAAGGAAACAAGGTCTGGCCAAGACCTTCACAAAAGTAGGCCTTGTAAATATTGTTTTAAAAAAAATTCAGAAAAACCACGGGGTCGTGCTCCTTAAAGCACGGTCCCATGCCTAAAAATGCGGGCCGGCATCTACGCTGCAAAAATCTCAGTCAGGCTGGTTTGTAACAGAATTGTGAGAGTTAAAACACGGAGGCGTGCTTCCAAAAGCATGGTACCGTGCTCGGTTTCCTGTTTGGTTATAAAAGGCACCTTGTGTCATTGCATTCCTTGCACAAACCAAAACCAAAACAAAAAACCTCTGATAATTCAGTATGCCAACTGAGATTAATGAAGCAATTCCCGTTTCCCGACATCCAAGAAACGATGCCCGTCATGTTTCCAAAACCGAGATTCTCTTGAAACTTCAAGAACTCGTGAGAGAACTCACCGAAATGAATGTCCTCACAGAGATGCGTCTCATGCAACTCACCGAATCGGTGGAAAACATGAAAATGGAACTCCGAGACATTAACGAACAACTCCAGTTTCAAGTTCTTGGTTTCACGTATTTTTCACCCCCAGGACCATTCGGAGGAGGAACACCTTTCGGAGAGCTCTAGGAAACTTAATTTTATGTTTTTATATGTTAAAAAAGTTCATTAAGCACAATGTGTTAGGACTTCGGGCTTAACCCGATTATTTTCATTTCTTAGGTAACCCGGGCTTATCCCATCACTGTTCTAGGATCTTTATTCAATGAAAAGTAATTTTTAGATGACCAAACTTCCAAATTATTACAATAAACATCACTTTAAAAATTCAGGATCATGAATCATGTTGAAAATTAAAAAGAAAAATCGTTGTGACAAAAAGCACGGGCCGTGCTTCCCTAAGCACGGGGCCGTGGTCACCCAGAATCTTCAGCATGATACGCGCTGACTCTGTACAATTCTCTGAATCAGAAACATTTATTCTTCTAGCAGCACGGGGCCGTGCTTCCAAGAACACGGTGCCGTGTTCAACTTTCCAGTCTCTATATAATGCATGCATAAATTCACTATTCCATTCACACCAAACAAAAACTACCTAAATGGAAGGAAACGGGTTGAATGGAAACCAGTGAAGAAAGGGAAACAACATGAATCTTCCTTCCTTGAGGAACAAATCATGAGGCTCCAATGCATCGTAAGAGACCAAGTTGAGAGCAACATGCAAACCGAGGCTCGAGTGGTCGAGCTGATTAACAAAGTCGACCTGCTCAGGTTCGAGAACTTCCATGTTGTGGATGGCCACCACAAAGATGTGACTTCCAAACTTAACTTTCTCAACCGAGAACTCGTCACGCTCAACAAAAAGCTTGACGAACTTTTGGAAGCCAAACGAGCACCACCACACATCCAGGACTTGTTCGGGGGTGGTAGCCGTTGAAGTTCCGACTTCGTTTCGTGTTGTTTCCGCTAGTACTATGTGTTAGGACCCGAGAATTGTTGTTGTACTTTTCGTTTCATCTATCTTTAATTATGTCTTTAATTTTATGTTTTAATGAAATTTAGGATTTTTAATTACCATGTTAAAAAAACCAGAAAATAAAAACCAGTTAAAAACGAACCAAGCTCGACAAATAAAAAAAATAAACAAAAAAGTACTGTCTGCACTTAGCAGCACGGCACTGTGCTTCCTACTGCACGGGGCCGTGTTTTTGGTCAAACAATAGTTACGAGTTTTACCTTTAATAAAAGTACTTTCTCACACATCCAACCCTAATTTCACTGCGTTCTGAACCAAAAACCGCCGACCCTCGACCATTTTACGAATTTCGTCATCTAATCGTCGATTCTAAACCTAAGATATGTTAATTTAACAATTGCATTACTCATATTCGTCATTCTAGGTTTAGATTAACCCTAAAATTGTTCAAATCGATCAAATCGGGTCAAACCCCGAAAAGGGTATAGGTTATTATGATTGATTATGATGAATAGATTGTAGATTATTTGATGGTTAGGGATTAATTGAAAGAAACAATTCGAGTTTTGGGTATTAGAATAAATACCCGACAAACCATTAAAACCAATTGATGTAACCGGTTAGAAACGAAGGTTCGAGTCTAAGTAAGTTAGAAATCGGTATTAGAAACACGAGCCGTGCCCAAAAACAACACGAGTCATGGTCAACAAAAAGTCAAACTTCAAAGAAAACTGAACCAGAAGCAGCAGCACGGGGCCGTGCTTCTGAAAGCACGCCACTGTGCTTTGCTCTTTGTTTCAGCAAATTGGAATTTTTTTTATGAATTTGGACTAATTTAAGTTTAAATTGCAGATGGCCGAGTATGGAGAAGAAATTCACGCATTTTTAGTCTTCACCGAACATGATGAAAGAGATAGGCAAGCCAATGCAAGACTAAACTGCTTGAACAAACGAATCCCTGAACCAAATTTCTATGCTTGCCATAACACACTACGCCTAGTCAATCAGTGGAAGCGATACAACAGGTTTGTGACGGAGCCATGGAAGAGGGTTTTTGAGAAAACAGGAGAGGCCGTGACGGAACTGACAAAGGAATTCTTAGCATCCTTTAATATAAAGAACAATTCAGATATGTGGGATGAAGATGCAATTGAATTCAGGTGTGGAGGTGTATGGCGCAGAACGTCTTTCACCCAACTCGGGATTGATATGGGAATTTACACAAAAGAAGAAACAGAACAATTAATCTGGGCCAGCGCAAGGGTAGCATTTGAGAAGGAAGACAATAGCTGGTATGGAGATACACAGACACGAGCATGTGAATTTTTGGGTTTCGAGGATGAAACAAACCACATCAACACATCGAAAAGCACAGCTTTACGAGATCCACTGATGAAATATATTCACCAGCTACTAAGCAAGACGCTAACAGCACGTGGCAGAAATAAAGGAGTGGTGATTTACGAGATCTGTGGGCACTTTACTGCATAAGGAATGAAATTGATTGCAATATTACTTATCTCTTCTGTCAACTTTTCAGAACTAATGCAACAGCTGCAGATCCTAGGACTCCACTCGTCGGTGGCGCATGGATCTACAAGCTTTACAAAGCTTATGATGTAGATGTGGAAGGGACCGAAAATCCGAAACCTATTGCTCTTGACCTCAACCTCTGTTACAGGTTGCAGATAGCCCAAATCCTTAGTGTAGAACCAGAAATTTGGAGGTTCGTGAACAGCCGCGGTCACATTTGGGACCCGAAAAGCCAGTCAGAAATGATTATGGAACACGAACGGAGAAAAAGAAGAGAAGCTGAATACAAACGAACAAGGATCCGCGTAACCTGGACACGGGTAACTGATGACTGACGGCACAGGTAGTTCGGCATGGGCACGGGCATGGGTTGGTGTTACTTCATGAACTTATTATTATTTGTGTTTGAACAATTTACTTTTCGCCGTACTTGTTTATTTGTGTTTGTGTTGGATTGGATACTACTATGGCCATGAGTGCCAAAGACATTTTATTAGGTACTAATTTAGCCCGATAGGGCAAGGGATGGATGATTCCATACCCAATTTTCAGTAGTTATGCTTGGTTGTTTGTGGATGTTGGCAGTTTTATATTACACAGGTAAAAAAACAGGAAAACAGACGAAAAATAGGGGACGCTCTGTCGAAATTTCGTTAACCCGTAGGGAAGTAAGTCTCAATTTTACCCATAATACTCAATTAGAATTTTTATATTTCTATGAATCTTATCACATTGAGGACAATGTGAGATTTAAGTGTGGGGAGGGGAATTACTTGACCAATTGTTTTGTCCAACTAATTATAAAAATTCTCTAAAACAAATATTTTTGCAGCAGACAAAGATTATTCTAAACCTAAAAAGAATTCTAAGAAAATTTTTTGCAAATAACCAATCATTTAAAAGTGAAAAAGTAAGAAAAAGTTTTGTAATATTGAGAATAAATTTACGCAAAATATGGCGTTAATACCCAATTCCTCGTTACTGTGAGACAAACCTCATGCCATATAAATATTTTTTCGGAAGCTTTGAGTGAGTCAATATGTTTCGTGTGATTTAGAACTTGTCCCAGTTATTCATTTCAAGACCGCACGAAATGTTGTATAAAGAAGAAGGTAATAGTGACACAAACCCATTACCAAAACCACAAAACCCAAAAACCCGATCACCCTATCCATTTCCACCGGTGAAATACAACATTGGTCTTTTACCGGCAGACCCTAAAGAACTGGAAATGCATTCTTTCGATTTCAATTTCCTTTGCTGCATACACTTCACAAAACCTAGGTTGCCTCCAGAACTTAGGGAGAGAATCTTTCTCTTTAGCAATGAGGTGAGGAAAAAGTGGCGCCAAAACGAACAAAGGCCACCTTTCTGTGGAATTTCCAAAAACACAATGAAGAAAAGAGCAAAAAGATATGAACGATGCTTAGGTTGCGGAAACTGGTCCCACGAAGGAAGATGTAGAAAAAGTCAAACTCAGTCTCAGCATGAATATACCGAACTAATGAGGGTGCGGGCTATTAGGCTCAAAGCCGAACGATCCATTAGAGTTGGAAGTTATATTCAGAACAGGATTGAGGAAGAATTGATCCACATCCTGGATAAAACTGGTCTTGACGATCTGACCTTAAAAGAGTCATTAGGCATTTAAAAAACCCAATGAAGACATCTCAAACTCCCGAAGAACAGTAGAAGTTACCATTAACCCTTGAACCACCACAAAATACCAATCCCTACTCACACTAAACCGAAACCCCTTTTTACCTTTTGATCTATGCGACCCTTCAAAAGGTGGAGATTTGAACTTGTTACAAGCTTATTTATCACAGGTTGCATTTTGGCTAAGAGTGTTCACATACCTACATCACAGGTATAATCAGATATAAAACCGAGTATGAGTGAACATTGTGAGAACGTGACGTTTTGCATAAACAGAAACTCATAAAAATAGAAGTTTTTCTCTTTTATCACTAACATCAAGATTGGTTATTTTGTTTCATCTTCTTGGAGCTCACTTAAGGAATAGCTAATATCTAAATTTGCTGTTTTTAGAGAACATTTATAATACGATTGCTTGAGGACAAGCAATGTTCAAGTGTGGGAATGTTTGATGTACATAGAAATATACATCTTTTCGGCATCAGTTAATCTCTAAAACTGCAATTTCTATCTAATAACTTAGCATAAAAGACTACTTATCATAATAAAACATAATTTCAGGAGAAACCAAGCCTCAAACGAAGAAACAAGCAAAAAGACGAAGAAAAACAGAAGAAAACACAAGAAAACAAAGAAACACGCACCCATGCCTCAATAAACACGCCCCCATGCTTCTGAAACAAGAAAAGACAAAATCTGGAAGCAAAAGCACGGGGCCGTGCTCAGCATGCACGGGGCCGTGGACGGGAATGCAGAAAAGACAAAGAAGAATTGAGCACATGTCACTAAACAACAAGGGGTCGTGCCTGCTAACCACGGGGCCGTTGCCACCTCACACAAAAGACAAAACAAATCTGGCACATGTCATAAAAATACACGGGGCCGTGCCTCATCGTCCAGATTGCCTATAAATAGTGGCTCATGTTGCATTCATCAATTGTGCCTTGAAAAGAGTTCTCTCCGGTTTTCACTTATAAAAACACACACTAACACTCACTTTGAAGATCTAGTGAATAGTTTGAAGGCTTGGAGGTCATCACCACTAATCATCATCATCAACCATCATTACCATCATTAAGAAGGAGGATTCATCTATACTTGGTTAGATTGTTCTAAGTTTAATCATGTATTTGTTGTTCATCTTAATGTTCATCATTATGCTCATTATGAGCTAAACTCCTTTTACCATCTAAAATCTATGAAGAAGCTTTGTTTTACTTGATAATTAATCAAGACATGTGATGTAGTCTAGTAAAGTACATGGTTATATTACAATTATCTTTTGAGGAGAAATGTTTCACCATCTTAAATCACTAAATCAAAGTTGGTGGTTGTCAATATCATTGGCAATCGTTCATGATCGATTCATGTTCTTGAAAGATAGAAATACTTTGATACATTGTCGAAACATGGATCCTTATATTGTACTTAGAAATCATGAGATATAAGTTATGGTGTATTTTTCTAAACCTTGGTAATCTGAAAATGGCTTTGCTTAGGATATCAAATTAGTTAAAGAAACCATATGTTAACGGGATGTGTAATTATAACCTACATAAATCAACCAAGGGGAGGTTGTGTGATGAACTACAACCACCCGAAGTTGTTAGAATTGGTATTTGAGAAATCGAAGTCAATCCTAATCTTTCTACTTTACGAAACTACTTGTCAACTCAAATCGACATCATTGAGATGGTATGACATTAGGAAAGGGTGGACTTTAAAATGCGCATACCATCTCCTTAGTGCCGAAGATGCTCACTTAAGGTTTAAGGAGCTATCTATCATATATTGCTACAGCAAGTCTATCACATGTCTACATATTAATTATCAACGGTAAAAATGGAGTGGATTCTTGATCTTAGATGGTAATCTTCGCATAATTGAACAACTCGTTTAGAATCTCTTGTCTCGGTCACCTATATACTATATATATAAGTATTTATATTTTATAAAAAGTTTAACAATCAACCCCAAAATGATTAAAACCTCTGATTGAAGTAAAACAACGATTTATTATTAGAAACCTGTGTGTCCACTGATTGATACTTGGTTCTTACCATTACTATTCTACATATACGATAGGTACACTTGCCTATTTTGTGTGTGTTTAGTCTTTGTAGAAATCACTTTTATAAATTTAAAACACGATCTTGTGCAAAAGCAAATCATTCCATCCTTTAATATTTTATACCACTAGCACCCACGCATCAAGGTACTTATGTATGTACAAAAGAAAGTAACGCATGTTAAGTATGTAGTATATGAACATATTTTTTGTTGCCTGATTAACTAGAACTCACTAAGCGAAACTGACTTTTAGTATGCACGCATGTGAATATGCTAAGGTAGCTAGCTTGAATGACGACACATGACATTGGACTAAGGATACTAGCATCTTGAGAAGAATGTTATGATGTTATATTTGAATATGTTTTTATCTTAAAAGACAAATTTGAATGATGTTAAAACTAGATTTAGAATGTTATGTAATATATGGATGACTTATTAAATTAAGCAAAAAATTTTAATTCACTCTGACATTTGGAATTGTTTTTATGAGTATATCCAACGCCAAAGTAGGGCATCGGAATCGAGGTCTTACATCTCGTATCAAAATTCCCAAAGTGCAAAAACACCTGCATATATCCTTTTTACCTTTTTCTTTCTTTCTTTTCTTTTTTTTTTTTTTAAAAAAACATTGAGGTTACAAGGAAGTGGGCTCCAAAACAGTTATAAATATATCATGTTCTAAGGTTAGTGACCCGGTAACAAAAATAAAGTCTTTTAAAATTCAAAAGTCTTGGATTCAAATTCTATAAGGTAATTTTTTTTGTCTTAAATAAATACTAGGTTGGCATCACATTTAAAGTTGATAACCAAACCGATCAAAATACTGATAGTTCGATAACAATTACTTATAAACGAATTAATCAAACAATTTATAAACAAAACTGATTATTTATGAAAATTAAAAATTGAAACATTTGTTATGTGTTTGATTTTAGCAAATAACTTAACCGCATATGCTCAACCCTAATTGGTATACCCGTATTTAAATCGGGATAAATACAATAATGATTGTACATTATAGTTAACTAGTTTTTATCCCCCGTATTACGGGGGTTGTTTTATATTGTTTGTTCTAATATTTATTTATTTTTTAATTTATATTTTTTATTGTATGAAAGTTAATAATATACTTTTGGTTTGATGATAAATTGTTTCACAAATAAATGAGATGTTATAACCCGGTTTAAAAGCTATATCCCGGTTTAAAAGCTATATAGTTTTGATGAGACCCAAGACCCGTTTATTTTTTTTACTATGAAATTGGTTTTTTAATTATAAATAATATTTATGAAAGTTAATGTAAGGCCCCGTCACCGGTTCCTCACATTTGGACGTTGGATTTACTCATAAATACAGTTCTTTCAATCAGAGTTAATTAAAACATTTCGCGGAAGAAATAATACTTTAATCATTCGTTACAATCATCCAAAATCTTGTCTTTTAAAACATAACGTAAAATATATTAAATAAACATTATAAAAAAATCTTCATGTGCCAGCTTCGTCCAACCCAGCCATGTGTCCTCCTCAAGCTAACTGCCTCATTCTACTCACCTGCGTGCATATTAAAAGTCAGCTACGCTGAGTGAGTTCTAGTTAATTACATAACATACAATACCTTCTTACATTACATACTTAACATTCTTAACTCTCTTTCATACATACATAAGTGCATATACTTTCATTCTTACTTTCATACTTTCTTTCATACTTCATACTTTATAATTCTTTACATACATAATCATACGTTTTAAAGAGCATTTCGCCTATAACCTCACAGATATTATTAGGGTCTGCCACCCTTAAAGAGCCTTTCGCCCTATAAACTCACAGATATTATTAGGGTCTGCCACCCTTCTTCACAGATATTATTAGGGTCTGCCACCCTTTACCGTCAATTCCTTCATATCATAATTTCCTTTTCATTTATATATTTTACATACTTTCTTTCATCCTCATATTCTATAACGTACATAATTCATACATTCAACATATATATAAACAATCACATCATCTAACTATCTCCTGACAGTACGTGCAATATCCGAAGATCGTTCATGTACCGTCAAGCATTCTTTTATAACATACACATATATCATAATAGGCATACACTTACCACTTAAGGTAAGTGTATTAACTAATCAAATCGGGTATGCACACAGCCCCGAAAACGTAACAAGGAATGGGGCTAGAAACTCACCTGAATGCGGTTACGTTCACCGTTAATAGTTATTCCCTTCTTGAGCTGTGCACGGCTAACTGTATAATATTTACATGTATCAATTAACTATTGCTACTCATAACGTATTTCTATCTTTACATATCCCACAACAAACAGGGGTCCGGGGGCAGCGCCCCTGGCAGCGGGGTTCTAGGGGCGGCAGCCCCTAGCGGGGTCCAAGGGGCAGAGCCCCTAGCTGGGGTTAAGCTGCCAGGTCAGCTTGAAAAAATTTTATTTACATTAACTGTCTTAACACATTTTCCATTAACATTTTAAATCATTTTCGAAGTTGGGTTTGTTTGTTAATGCTTAAGATAATGGGCTCAGTTGTTTAAATTGAACGTGGGCTTAGCTTCATGTGGACTTAGTTGATTCAGGCCCAACTGTCCATTATGGCCCTACTAGATTCAGCCCAGAACCCAACAGTGAACTGGCCGAGAACTCCTTGGCAGAGAACTCATGGCCGAGAACACAATGTTGATCGAGAACGTTGACCGAAATCAGCTTTGACCGAGAACTCATATCCGACCGAGAACCCTGTGGTCGAGAACTCATTGGCCGAGAACCTGTTTTGGCCAAAATCTCAAGTTGACCGAGAACTACATGGTTGACCACGGATTCTTAAATTTGGCCGAGAACATAGGTTGGCCGAGAACCTTCAGTTTTGGTCGAGAACCCTCGGGTGAGGTGTGTTCAGCTCATCTTTCTATTTTTGGTAATTTTCACCTAGCCCAGTTAACCGTTTTATGGTTTAATCCATGAACTTTTAATCCTTAATCATCATTAGTCATACCCGTTTCACACCCATTACTATTACGGCTTCAAGATCTATCCCGTTTTAGGCATAAAGCTTAGACCTTTATACCTTTAAAACGTTCTAGGCTAGATCTAGGGTTCATCTATGAGCCGTATATAACCATATGTCCATTAAGTCCGTTTTAATCATCAAGTTTGCTACTTTATGAACTAACTAGACCCGATCTACTCTAGGTTTGAGTTTCATGATTATTCGTTCATAAAAACGTAACTTTTAAGATCAAGAATGTACCTTTATGATGTTTCTAAGGCCGCGGCTAGCTTGGTTGTGAACGAGGACTTGTTGGCTTTCTTGTATAATCCGAGATTTTATGTTATGAAGCTTGGTTTTGGGGTTCCGAATGGTGGCCGGCGGCTATGGGGTGTTTATGGCTTAAGTCTGTGTTTTAAGGTGTAGGAAAGAGTGTAGAATGGATGGAAATGGAAAGATTTAGAGTATAAGGGGTATTTATACTCCCTTAAGCCCATGGACCTAAGGCCCATCTTTCCTTTTTGGTCCATGATTAATTCTATTTAATTATCCTACTTATCTTTCCCTTTTACCATTCTACTATTTATTTATTAACTCAAGTAAACTTTTCCGTCATAACTTATGGTTTAATGACCCAAGACCCGTTTATTTTTTTTACTATCAAATTGGTTTTTTAATTTAAATAATATATATATATATAAATTATTTTTGGTGAGAATAATTTTTAATTTAGTGAGATGTTATAACCCATTTAAGGAATATCTTGGTTTGGTAAGACCCATACCCATGAATTCGGGTCAAATGCATGAGAAGCCTCCATTTAAAAATCAAGCAAATCTGGTGACTCCAAAAAAAGGGGGAGCGACCACATCGCGACACATAGGATTTTTATGTCTTCGTTTATATATATTATAGATATTTATGAAGGTTAATAATATACTTATGGTTTGATGACCCAAGACCTATTTATTTTTTTTACTATCAAATTGGTTTTTTAATTTAAATAATATATATATATATATATATATATATATATATATATATATATTTTAAAATAAATAAGAAATTATTTTTTGTTATATCCTATTTTATAGGATTTTTACATAAATAATTTGGTGAGAATAATTTTTAATTTAATGAGATGTTATAACCCATTTAAGGAATATCTGGGTTTGGTAAGACCCATACCCATGAATTCGGGCCAAATGCATGAGAAGCCTCCATTTAAAAATCAAGCAAATCTAGTGACTCCAAAAAAAGGGGGAGCGACCACATCGCGACACATAGGATTTTTATGTCTTCGTTTATATATATTATAGATATTTATGAAAGTTAATAATATACTTATGGTTTGATGACCCAAGACCTGTTTATTTTTTTTACTATCAAATTGGTTTTTTAATTTAAATATATATATATATATATATATATATATATATATATATATTTTAAAATAAATAAGAAATTATTTTTTGTTATATCCTATTTTATAGGATTTTTACATAAATAATTTGATAAGAATAATTTTTAATTTAATGAGATGTTATAACTCATTTAAGGAATATCTGGGTTTGGTAAGACTCATACCCATGAATTCGGGTCAAATGCATGAGAAGCCTCCATTTAAAAATTAAGCAAATCTGGTGACTCCAAAAAAATGGGAAGCGACCACATTGCGACACGTAGGATTTTTATGTCTTCGTTTATATATATTATAGATATTTATGAAAGTTAATAATATACTTATGGTTTGATGACCCAAGACCTGTTTATTTTTTTTACTATCAAATTGGTTTTTTAGTTTAAATAATATATATATATCTTTTTTAAAATAAATAAGAAATTATTTTTTGTTATATCCTATTTTATAGGATTTTTATATAAATAATATGGTGAGAATAACTTTTAATTTAATGAGATGTTATAACCCATTAAAGGAATATCTGGGTTTGATAAGACCAATACCCATGAATTCGGGTCAAATGCATGAGAAGCCTCCATTTAAAAATCAAACAGATCTGGTGACTCCAAATAAAAGGGGAGCGGCTACATCACAACATGTGGGATTTTTATCTCTTCGTTTATATATATTATAGATATAGATTATACTTTTTTTAGTTTAATTGCATAGTGTATACACTGTCAATGTACAATTTTAAATAAAGACTTAATGTAGTAAAAATATATTTTATAAATTTTCTTTATCATCACCATCAAGTTGAAAATGACATTTTATTTGTCTCGACAATGATAATATTGGTTTGGTCCTATGGTCTACATTTGTGATTTATGATGATTTTATATAAAATTTTCTTTTGGAGATGGCGTAAAAAGATGAAAGGATAATAGAGTTAAAAGTTAATTTTACCACACATCTAGCTTGAGCATTTCTGGCCATAGATTTAAATCTGATCCGACAATGATAACATGATTTTTTTTACTTTGACAATGTTCTCAACTCTAGAGGTGGTTATTTCGACCATTAAAGCTAATTGTTTTTCATCATTTTAGTCATACGTATTTGTCTCTGAGTAGAAACCTGTGCGATACGAAGGCACCGATAATTTACAATGTAATACTTGTTTTTTTTATTAGTTTATCAATCCTCCATGATATACTATATAGTACGGTAGTCGACGTTTATTTCTTTTGGGCTTTTCTACGTCTATTTCCTCCCCTTCTAGCCAACGCATTTTGACTTAAGTCCCGCTCCGACCTGACTTCGTTCTAACCCGAAACATGTTCTTACTGCCCCTTTAGTCTTCGAACCAAATTATTCTTTTTTGTATAGACTTATTCTGACACAAATTAACCTTCTCTATTATATATAGATTTACAATTTTGTGATCATCTTGATCTATTTTTTTTTGTCTTTAAATGACATCAAAGATTTAGTTCATTTTTTTACATTTTATGCATTAAAATTACTTATTTGATTAAAGTTCTACATCAAAGACGTTTAATGCAAAACTAACTTTATTTTATATAGAATTCGGATGATGACCCCATATTGGTTGGCCTCCTAAGTGCTAATGTTAAAAATAATTCAAACTAATTTTTTCTAAGAGAGAGACTCGAATTCAAAACCTTTGAATGTTTATTTTGTCTCTAAATAACAAAATACTTATACTATAAGAGTGTAAAACAAGTTATATAAAAGATTTTTATAGAACGACGACTTTATTGTATTTAGACTACCGTAGGGATTAATATCATCAGTTTAAAATTTATACAATAAAAAAACATTAAATAAAATCTTGATAGATTAATTTTAAAAAACTAAAAATGCTACCACTTACAATTTCTTCAAAGTTTTGTCCTTACTAGAGAAAAATGATATACAAAATTTAAATATTTTAGTACATAGATCACAGGTGGTCTAGAACATTATATTTATAAAAATAAATTAAAATAATAATATTTTCATAATCCGCTGAACGGTAAGAGAGCGGTGATCTGGATTGGACTTAGTCGCTTGATTGTGCGTTGTATAACACGTGCGTAGGCGTGATCCGTAACTACTATCCCACTACGTCTAACTCCGTTATATTTTAAAAGCTAGTTTCAAAATTAATTTGACCTTCATTTTTTTTTGTGTGTAAATTATTAATACATACAATCATGTTTTCTTAATTAAATATTTGAGATATTTTGTGTAGAATGAAACGAAGCTTGTATTGTCAATATTTTGTTCAACCATATTTTGGGTGGATAAAAAGAGTGAATATGGTTTGCGAACATAATGTTTGTACTTTGTTTTTCAATGTTATAAAATAATAAATATTAGAGATTTATTTGAATTGTATACACTTCGTTTCAGAGCCCAACGATATTTTAACAAACTATTAAAACAACATATGAAATGGGGATTCTGCTCACGTTCCCATGCCCTCTTCCCGTCTTTGGTTCCAAGAAAGGGGATGGTGCTTCCTTGCTCCCATAGCCTCCCGAATCCGCTCTTCTCAGTTTTTTTTCTTAAATTGAGGCGTGCTTCCCGTTGTCCATCTCACATCCTTCTCTAGAAGGCCATGGAACGGTGTTCCCGTAACATACCACTTGTCACCTCAGCTCGGGTCAAATGAACAAAAGATGGGTATCGTATGCTCTGATACATTTATACACATGACATGAACAATATCAAAATAGTGAAAGAAAAAGGATGTGACGGTTATATAAATGTGTAATGTGTCATAATGTCATATTCAAAACAATATAGTTGATACTTCAAAACAATAGAGTTCATACTTCATACACAAAAATATCATGTAATTTGAAATGCACATTTTCGAATAGTTGATTTCACCATCAATAATTGTTAACATATATATGTTATATTTATCACATTGAATTTAATATTTGTTCAATAAAAAAATCCATTAAAAATACCTATATTCTTGGACATATATCATGTAAATCAATATCAATGAAATAGTGGTAGACATAAAAGTTGAATTAATAGAGAAAATGAGTGTGTTGTCGGTGGCAACCGGTGATAGTAGTATTATAAATTCCGGCAGGATTTGTTTGTTTTTAACCTCGTATAAAAGGAACCGTCATAAGTTAAGAAGAATCTTAAATGCTAAGTGAACGTCGCCGTCATCGTCGGTATGGTGTCCAACTAACTAACATCGTCGGTGGCCTTACTATTTCTTGTGAGTTGAATTCCATATAAATTAGTTTCCCATATTTACTAGAATTATTATTCTCTAAATTATATGAACGAAATAATTTTGAGTGAAACCAAATGCATGATATTTTTTAGAAAATTAATAGAAATTAGTTATGTCAATTATTAGGTTTTAGGTATTAAAGAAATTTGGTATATTGGTTTTAAATAATCCTAACTATAAACTCGGTCATAATTAATAAAATGGCTGGTGACAATCTCACATTTTAACATGTTGGCTTCCATCAATCAACCACTAACGAAAGCATAACTTTGTCAGTCTCCAGTCGTTGGAAAAACGTTTTCAGTCGTAAAACTTCTTTTTCGCCAGAAAATTCAGCCTTTTCATCCCAAACCTCATTGAAACCTTAGATCGCACCTTTAGGAACCTTTTTTTAGTAAAAACCCCCAATTATTAGGGGTGTCGGAACCCAATGTATTGGTCGCCGGATAAAAACGTTTTCAACCGAAAAACTCCTTTTTTCAGGTGGACACCGTCGATGATGAGTTTAGATAGTGGAGGTGGTGGTGTTCGGGTAGTGATGGTCAACGATGGTGTTCAAGTAGCAGTGGTGGTTTTCGGTTGGCGGCGATGGTGGTGGGGTGGGGGTGGGGGGGGGGTCATCAGTGGTATTTACTACTATGCAGGTGGTGGTGGTGTTCATGTTGAGTTTTTCGGCAAAAAACAAGCATCGTTTCGAACTAAGTTTTACATTAATTGGCCGTATCATCCTTCCGATTAAAAGCCCTAAATCGGTAATTTGAAATTCGGAAAACAAATATAAGTCTGTTGAGTCATTTTTAACGGGGGGCGCTGTGGACAAACATTTTTAAAATCTGGGACCACCTGTGACGATAAACTCAGTTGAGATTATTATCGGTTAAAAACATTTCATTGGGATTAATAAATTCTAATATCCTAAATGAATATTATTTAAATAGTCTAACTTTATATAAATTAAACCATTAAATTTAACATATTCAATAAATCATATGATAAAAATATATTTGATAAAAGACAAGTAATAAATATTTATGAGCCTTGATGCATAAATTAACTTCAAATCATGAATATTATTTTATATTGAAGATACTAAGCTTCAAATGTCCACACTGATTTACTCTTTTTTTCTGTCGAGAGGTCCGTGATTGTTGCAACGTGCATACTATTTAATTATTCAAAGTATTTCACTTTCAAACTCGAATACTTGTATCTTAGACTCTACCCAAAATACAATTTAATAAATATAGATTTATTTTAATAAAATAAAATAAAATTTCCATAAATCTCATCACATGACCATCACGTCTTGTCCTTCCCTTCAACAAAACGTTATTTTATTATTAAAAAACACACATATAAACAATCATCATACGAAGATATATGTCGCATTACTGTCTTACCCTTCAGTTCTCATGTAATTGCACTTTGGGTTATACGAATTTTGACCATCACGTCTTGTCCTTCCCTTCAACAAAACGTTATTTTATTATTAAAAAACACACATATAAACAATCATCATACGAAGATATATGTCGCATTACTGTCTTACCCTTCAGTTCTCATGTAATTGCACTTTGGGTTATACGAATTTTATTTGTATTTATATTTGAACCTTACGTTTCATAGTTGACTCGTTCAGTTTCATTAACTAACCCTAGACAAGTAGGGGTGTTTAATATTCGGTTTTAAACCGACTAAACTAACAAATGAACTGAACCGAAATCATTTAGAATTGAATCGAACTACATATTTGGTTTCGGTTCAAAAAAGTTTTGAATTAAATAATGGTTGATTAAGTTTTGCTGACTAGTCCAATCCAATTAAACGCCTAGTCTAATTTTATTTAACTCAATTCAATCTAATACAAAATAATGGTTGTTTGGTCGAAAATGAGAACCAAACCGAAATTCTATTTAGTTTTCGGTTTGGTTTTGAACTATATGAATCATGTTTGGTTCGGTTTTAACGAGTGTCAAAGCAAACCGAAAATCGAGCATATGAACACCTTATCAACAAATCAACACTATTTCTTCAACCCGATTTTTAAATGATAAGGCTTCTCTAGTAATCAATTTTTAATAAACTTGCGATTATCAGTAAAGCTTTTATAACTTAGTAGATATCCCCTACGACATCGAAAGAACATGCATCAATCGCTAGTTGTGCAAGATTTCTGTATCTATCCTCAATAACTAGTTTCACGTCATTTTGGTTCATGTTTGTATGTCTTCTCTTATTTAACGTGTTCTATACTTGCATTTTCCTCTCAAGTGTCTCGGTCGATCAATATCATCGACCAATTCGTACAAAGTCTCACCATCGTCAAAGTTAACAAATTATGTTGCGCATTCATGTAATAAAGTTTATTAGAATAAGCATCGTTAGTAAATAAGTTCAAAAGTGTCATAGTTGGACGGGAAAAACAATTTAGAATATGATGTTTTTGACTTGAAATTTTACGATAATGGGTTGAAGCTTAGCATTATAACATTTTCCAATTCCAATTCTCCGTTTTAAGTCATAAAAAATAATAATAATTTTAAGAAATACAAATGATTTCTATGACCAGTTAAAATTTAAAATTTCATCACAACTTATGAAAAATTACTAATGCAACACGACGGACCAGGGAACAATTTTCAGGGGTCAGAAAATGGTCGATGCCAAAATTATAAGAGGCGGTCAAGATTTTCACACACATATATATATACACACATCTAAAATTTTTTTACAGGGTTAGGCCGACTCCTACACTGTAGGTCCGCCTTGATAACTCCCTTACACTTTAGTTAACACAACTTAAATAACATATAAAGTCAAATTAACCCATATCAAATGATCTATAACTTCCTAGTTATTAGACCATGAGTAGTCATAAAGCCTCACCTCCAGGCATTATGCGACACGTGGCGTCTAGTCAGAGTTATGGTTTTATACAAAAATAGAGTGTGATCATAAAGCCTCCATAATGCCACAAACTCCATTATTTTATTATTATTTTTTTTGCCTTTCACCCGCGTTTTGTACGAAACGCACAAATAAAAGAAGCTATAATGCCGGGGGGGGAGGGGGTGCCCCCGGCGTTTTAGGCTATAACGCCTCCCAAAACTTGCCACTACGGGTGGTCTTATGAGAAACTTATACTCAAATTGATTTATTAATGATAAAACTATATTTATTAAAATATCATCAATTTATATTGTTTTTTTACTTTTAAATTCAATGGTAAAAAAATTTACGGTTGTGTAGACAATTGAGATCATATAGGTAACCTTTAGAAAGTTAAAGATAACATGTGAAATATACTTTTCTGATATTTAATTATACTTAATGTTATGTACTTATTTGTATTAGATTTCTGACTCATCATTTAAATGATTGTTAATGATATATTATTATAAAGTGGGTGTGACATTGAGTTGAGATGATAATTTGAAACAAAAGGTTATTTGTTTAAATAGTTTGACGAAGATGATGTAAAGGCACCGTTATAAGCGGCGCATTTAGAGCAATAAATTACAGTCAATAGGGTGGGAGGCAGGTTTCTTGTGATTAAACAAAATACAAAAGAAAATTGAGTTAAGGAAAGCGAAGAATGACGTGGACAGGTAAGTGGAAATGTAATCATGGGCTCTAGTTTATGTATAATGGGCCAAACACAGGCTTTTGAAATGTAATCTAACAGGCCCACACATGACACGTCTCACTCACTTGACTTATTAGTTATTTGTCTAAGGACTGTTTGTTTACATATGAATAAAACCATTCAGATGTTTACATCTGATTCATTCAGACTGTTTGGTTTCAAACAGAAAAACATTTTAATGGTTAAAATTAGGTCTGAATCATTCAGACTTGTTGCTGAATGGGACATAGGCTCATTCATATCTGACTCATTTAGATCTGAATGAACCAAACAGCCCATAAGAGTCAAATAGTTATAATATAACAAATTTAATTGTTAAAATTGATAATATATTTTGAAATTTTATTTGGCTCACTTGAGAAAATGAAAATCAGTGTATATTCCGGGTTTGTAGAGTTTAGTTTTGGAGTGGTATTTTCAAACCATGTTTTAATCAAAACATGTTTTTGATTAGGTCGTACGATTTCTATTTTGAGGTTTGTATTTGTATCTTTTTAAATTGTTTGTTTTCTTTTTTGTGTTGCTTCTAATCTACAATTCTTTTTTTTTTTGTTAGATCTCAAGAAAACCTAACAATATACATCAGAGTATAGTACTTATGTCGACTTTACATGATAAACGTAAGCAGGCTAAAAAAGCACTAGGTTAGAATGAGTATGATTCGCCTTGAGTTAGGAGCATCATAAAATACAAATGACACATTAGGACAAACCGCCAATCGTCGTTTGCCTGACTCTAAACCCTTAATAATCGGGTTATGCTGTAGTTTTACAGTTGTACTCTAACTAAACGAGCCAATCCGTTTAATTTGTGCTCTAACTAAACGAGTCATTCCGTTTAATTTCAAACTGCAAAAATAGAAAATAAACTAAACTTTGAATCCATTTATGAGATGTTTACATTTTATTATAACTCATTATAACCCGTAAACATGTTTTGACTATTCATATTGTTTGACTTGTTTAAGCAAACACGTTAAAATGGTTAAATATGATTATATGGTTTTAAGAGCGTGCGGTTAATGGTTATATATGCCTTGTGTTAAGGTTCACAAATTTCAACCAATTAACCTTAAACTAATACTGTGACCATTTTCACTCTATTAATTATCTTTTTGTATGTATGAATGTGCGTTGAGCAGGAGAGACAGCAGAAACTATACCAAGGAGTGATAGTGTGAGCTATATTGTAGGGAGAGGGGAGGAGGGCAATAATGTGAGCTATGATGGCACTAAACCTATGCGTTGAAGTAGACCGATCGGTGTTCATATATGAATCCCAGCACGAGGCGTGACTTAATTAGTTAAGGTTTATATACCCATAACTCCAAAAGTTATAGTTACATGTGTATATGAAATGAAATGTAATCACACAAGTACACAAGTGTTGAAACCTGTGTTCTATACAGAATTCGTTAACATTACAATCTTATATATCACCTGTCTCCATAGTGTCCTCTTAGTAAATTAGTTTGTTTTTTATTTGACTCAATTAATTGACGTATTGAACATTTGAATTGTGCACCTAATGAATGAAATATAAAAACAATGAATGAAACACTACAACTACATTCGCCATCCGTGGGACACGAACCCACGACCACGTAGTTAAAAGCCACGCGCTCTACCAACTGAGCTAGAACGGCATATGGCTATTCTTGTTCTGATAAGAACTTATTAATCTTACTCATTCTAGAGTATGGGAAATAACTTTTGAGTCATCCAGGTATTTGAAATGTTACAATAAAGTTATTCAAACAGTTAAAACTATAATTAAAGACACATAAATAACAACTTGGTTTCGTTTACGTCCAAGGCATTGTGAAGAAAACTCTCTTTTGTTTGATGAATGTCATAGTGTCGTTTATCATTATGCATGTTTCCATATATATATATATATATATATAGGAAAACAAATTGATTTTATGAAACCAAATGCTATTCAGATTTTAGACTTTTGTTATGTAATTGTACTCGGCTTGTTGGCTACTTGCTAGACGTGCACAAAAAAACCGGTTCCGGAACCTAACTGGTAGAACCGAACCGGAACCGGTTCCAGTTCCAACCCGGTTGGAACAATACCCGGTTTGGGTATTTTTGTACCCGAAAATCGTACCCGGTTCTCCTATTTGTATGTCAGTACCAGTTCCAACCCGGTTCCTACCCGGTTCTTAATTGGAACCGGTTCGGTTCGTACCCGGAAAAACCGGTTCCGACGGGTTTTTTTTGAAGGGTCAAACAAAAGTCAAACTAGCCGTTGGAACCGGTTCCAACGGTAATATAGCCGTTGGAACCGGTTTTTTAGACACCAATTAGCCGTTGGAACCGGTTCCAACGGTAATATAGCCGTTGGAACCGGTTTTTGAGACAATAGATCCGTTGGAACCGGATCCAGCGGTAATATAGCCGTTGGAACCGGTTTTTGATGCCCAAACCTATATATAACTTGTTTCCATTACTTGTTTCACCACCAAACTCAAAAACAAACTAAAATACTGCTCCTTTAGCAAACCCGTTCCTTTACCCGACCATCCAACTAAATATTATTATGGCACCCATAAAAAAAACTAACAACAAGGCTAAGAAGAGTGTTTTTGTTGCCCCCGTTCCTGTTACGGAGGACCCAAGGGTTGTTACGGTAGTCAACCATAACCACAACCAAGACATATGGAAGAATTGAGATTTGATTGTGGATGACGAAGGTTATCAAAAGGCTCGTTGCAAACTATGTGGTTCAATATTAAAGCACGATTCCAACTCTACTTTGAGAAAGCACATCGAGAAGCCATATTGCAAGGCGTTGAAAGGGATTGGCGCGACCGATCAAATTGACTTGGGTAAAGATGGTACACTATTTCGTTACAACACGACTCAAGTTCAAGATAGAATGGCAAAGTTCGTTATTCAACGAGGTTTGCCGTTTAACCACTTTGATGACCCGGAGTTGACGTCGTTGATTCGCGAAACTCTACAACCGAGATACACACATGTAAGTCGTACTAGCTTAAGACGTCATTGTATCAGGTTGTGGGAGTGTGCTAAAAAAGAGTTAATCGAGTCTTTTCATTCTTTAGAAGCCATGGTTAGTTTAACTACCGATGTTTGGTCGGCACCACACGGGTTGCCCGAATCATACATATGTGTCACCGCTCATTGGGTTGATCCGGTGACATGGCAATTGATGAAACGCACCATCGCTTTTGAAAACTTCCCGTTCCCACATACCGCCGAAAAATTGTTTGAATTACTTGATGAAGTTATAACGACTTACAACTTGAGAAATAAAATATTTTCGATTTCGTTTGACAACGCTTCAAACAATACTAAGGCGGCTGAAAAATTTATCATTAAATATTCACCACCTTGTTTCGGGGATTTTTTTCATGTCCGATGTGTTGCACATATCATCAACTTGGTTGTTCAAATAGGTCTTGACAATGAACACATTTGTGATGATTTAAAATACTTTAGACTTATGTTACAAGATGTCTTCAAAAGTGGTAAAAGAAGACATCTTGAATATAAGAACTATTGCAAGTCGGTTGAAAGAAATTTTTTGGGGCCGAATTGGGACGTTCCAACCCGTTGGAACTCAACTTGTCATATGTTAAAGTGTGCTTTTGCCCAACGCCAAACTTTACAAGCTTTTCATAACAATCTTGTTGAAGAACGCGAGGCCGATATGTTTCCGGAAAGTGTTTGGGTCCAAGTCGGTTATTTGTTGGAGTATCTTGATGTGTTCAAAAAATCAACAACAAAATTATCGGGAGTCTATTACCCTACTAGTTGTTGGGTTTTGCAAGAATTGTACTATATGTCTTGTGTTTTTAAAAGCTTTGCGGAGAAGAACAAACTCTTCGAAAATATTGTTGCGGTGATGAAAGAAAAGTTCATAAAATATTTTGAAATCATACCGCCGGTCTTTACTTGTGCCGCCGCATTAAACCCCTATTGGAATGTTAATGGGGTTGAAACAACGATTGAGGAAATATTCGACAACTTAGGTATGCACGAGATTGACCCGAAGTTGTCGACGGAAGCGAAGGACAAGTTCAACAAAAACCTTCAAGACCTTTATGACCATTATTTTCAAATGTATGGTCCAAGCACGAGATCGTCTTTTGTGAAAACAACAACTGGTAGGCCGTGCAATGACCCACTTATAAACTTGATGAATGGGATTCGTGAATCGGCATCTAAGAGGCAAAGAGGAAACACACCAAGTAGCGAACTTGGTCGATATAGTGGAGCAAACTATGTTGAGGGCGCAACGGTCGACGAAATTCGCAATATTGATTTGTTGGCTTGGTGGAAAGGTAAACAAAACGAATTTCCCATTCTATCCGCCATGCCTCGTGATTTGCTTGCCGTACAAGCCTCAACGGTTGCTTCCGAATAGGTTTTTTCTCTTAGTGGGAGGGTGTTATCTATGCGAAGAACAAAACTAACTCCCGAGTCTCTAGAGGTTTGCATTTGCCTAAAGGACCATTTGGATGCGGTGGATCGTGTACAACACAAGGCGAACTTTGAAGACGAAATACCAATAGAGCGTCATATTCATGATGAGGAGGCGGAGGACGGGGTTTCTTCTGATAACGAAGACGAGGGTGAAGACGAGAATGAAGACGAAGAAGAGTTGTAATTATTTGTTTTGGTAAAATTATTTGTAACTTGTTCAACTAATATTTAGTTTTGATTTGTTTTATTATAATTACTTTTGTTACTCATGATTAATTTTTGTTACTTTTTTAATAACGACGAACATGTTATTTATTTAAAAACTAACTATTACAAACATTATTAAAACATAAACGATACTAAACATAACAACTAAAACATAAAAAACAAAGTCCGTCGTTTTAATCCGGGAATACTTATTTTTGGGTTGTAGAGCCGGACGACTCTCCCACTTCCGTTTTTTTAGCTTTCAATCTTCTTTTCTCTCGACAATACTTATTCGTATGTTTTCATAATGTCGAGTTGGACCCTGCTTTAAGAAACTTCGAGCAATATTTGCAACGTAATGATGACGTTGTTATGGTGATCGAAAACAAGATGCCCCGATGTTTGGGTTCATTACGATTTGTGTCTCATGACCGACTCACATGAGTTGGCACGCTGCAAATATTGCTCGAAGTTTCTTAAAGCAGGGTCCAACTCGACATTACGAAAACATACGAATAAGTATTGTCGAGAGAAAAGAAGATTGGAAGCTAAAAAAACGGAAGTGGGAGAGTCGTCCGGCTCTACAACCCAAAAATAAGTATTCCCGGATTAAAACGACGGACTTTGTTTTTTATGTTTTAGTTGTTATGTTTAGCATCGTTTATGTTTTAATAATGTTTGTAATAGTTAGTTTTTAAATAAATAAAATTTAAAAAACCGGTTTGGAACCGGTTCGGGTTTTCCATTTGAACCCGATTTGTGCACCTCTACTACTTGCTCTATCAATCAATATTTATTTGTCATGTTCTTGTACTTGTAACCGTTTTCACTTGATAAAGAATATCTAATTGTTACCAATGAAGCTAGACCAGTCTAGATTAGACAAGAGTCCAAGACCATGTTAAATCCTCGTGTTCGTCGGTTTATTGATCTCGTGTGTGTGCAAGACCCTAACAATACGTCGCCATTTCGAAACATATAAACCAGATCTAAGAGAAGAATTTAATCATCCAAGTAACATAGTTAAAAGCTCATAAAGAAGCACCAAAAGTCGAAACAGATCCATATTAAAATAACACATTGTAATCTATCCCATTATACAGTTCATCCAACAAATCTCCACCAAATGCTGCAAAACTTGTACCCTGCACACTCATAAACCAAAATTTTAAAAAACTTATTATCAGAAATGAAATACATATTTAGGCTTTATTTTCACAAAAAACAAAATTACAATGTTTTTATAAAGCTTGTACCTGGGATTATACTGATTAAAGAACAGATAAGCTCACTTCTCCTCTTCCTTATCCTCATCTTTCTTCTGCTCACATTAATAATAATAAGAATCAAATAATATGAAAAACAAGTTTCAAGTCGAGAAAAGGTAAAATTACTAAACTAACCTCAGGCTGGTTTTGCATAGAAGCAAGCAAATCTTTAACTGAAGGGTCATTCGGGTCAACTCCCGGGAGCTGCAACACCAAAATTGAAACATAAATGGAACTTAAAAAATATTGAATTTTACTATTTTGGCTCCTTTTTCTCTCCATTTATGACATTTTTTTACAAGACTAAGAATAATAAAATAAACGTACCGAAGCAAGAACTGATGAAATGAATGATTGATCTGCCAAAAGCTTGCCCATATCCGTCTCCCCTGATTGATCCTTTGCACCTTCTTGCACAGATAATTGTAAAGCTGCAAATTACACCGATTTAGTGACAGTATTATTAAAATTTTCCAATATTATAAAATATTACACCGATTTAGTGACAGTATTATTAAAATTTTCCAATATTATAAAATACAAATCAATGACTCGGTAATAAGCTACCAAGTGCCAAATCTTGATCATCAGCAGCTGCTTCTGACATGTCAGTATCCCGCGTGGCAACATTAGTAGCAGGATCATCCATTGACATGGCAAGCGCCTGCTGTAGCAGTGCATTCTCATCATCCTGCCATAAATAATATTTTCACAGTTAATAACCTAGGCGTGTAAATGAACCAATCGAACACGAGCAGATGATGTTCGTGTTTGTTCGTTTAACTTAAACCAAACAAACAATGGAACACGAACAACTAATTTTCTTGTACGTGTTCCTTCGTTAAAAAAATTTACATGTTCATGTTCTTTTCACTTTAACCGAACACGCGATCGAACACGTACAACTAAACGAACAAAGTTTTCTTATTCGTGTTATTTTGTTTAGAAAACAAATATGTTCATGTTTGTTTGTGTTCGCTCGTTAACACTTAACAGCATAAGCAAACGTTTCACGTACGAACATAACTGAACATAAATAAACAAACATACTAAAAGTCTAAAACCAACTAAAAGTAAATGCAAATAAAAATGTGCCAGGCCTAAAAAGTTATCAAAACTATAGTAATTATAATTGGCCTAAAAATCTTTTATGAGCATAGTAATGAACATAAACGAACGAACTTAAACAAACGTATGTTGAGCTAAATCCAATTAAAAGTAGATGTGATGTATTGGGCCTAAAAAGTTATTACAACTATACTGTATGTAATTAGCCTAAAAAATTAAATGCAAAAATTACAACTCACCATCAAATCATCTTTTTTAATCTCGGATTCAGATGCTAAGGTGGCAATATTTTCAGACATAGTTGCATCTTGTGAAGTAGACTCTCCTTTCTCCTGCTTTGAAGACTCATCTGCAGCTTTTTTAGCAGCAGCTTCTTGTCTTGCTCTCTCTTCTTCCATTGAAACACGTAGAGCAAGTGCAAGTTCCGGGTCAAGATTCGGGTCAACACCAAAGTCAAAACCAGAGACACCACCAGCCGCCGCTGCTGCAGCCGACGCTGCAAAGCCGCTTCTACCTTCCCCGTCACCAGTAAAGATTGGAGTACTGATAACAAACAGTAACTATATCAGCTAAAAGTATTAGTGTTTAATAAACATGAGTGTAAATAACAAGTACTTTTATTTGGGTTTGTAAACGAACCAAATGAGAATACGAATGGAGCATATTCATGTCCAATCGTGAAGCTTTAACCAAACAAACAATACAACACGAACAAATAAACGAATGAGGTTTTCTTGTTCGTGTTCATTAAGAAAACGAACATGCTTGTGTCCGTGAACGTAAACGAACAAACATAGCTGAACATAGATGAACACACTTAACTAGTTAACTGAGCTAAAAGTACTTAAAAAAATGTGAAAAACAATGTGTTGGGCATAAAAAGTAATTAAAACTAAACTAGTTGTATTGTTGTAATGAGCCAAAAAATTTTAAATGAATAAACGAATACACATCAAACAAACAATCAAACACGAACAAATAAACGAATGAGGTTTTCTTGTTCGTGTTCATTAAGAAAATGAACATGCTTATGTCCGTGAGCGTAAACGAACAAACATAACTGAACATAGATGAACACACTTAACTACTTAACTGAGCTAAAAGTACTTAAAAAATGTGAAAAACAATGTGTTGGGCATAAAAAGTAATTAAAACTAAACTAGTTGTATTGTTGTAATGAGCCAAAAAATTTTAAATGAATAAACGAATACACATCAAACAAACAATCAAACACGAACAAATAAAAGAATGAGGTTTTCTTGTTCGTGTTCATTAAGAAAATGAACATGCTTGTGTCCGTGAACGTAAACGAACAAACATAGCTGAACATAGATGAACACACTTAACTAGTTAACTGAGCTAAAAGTACTTAAAAAATGTGAAAAACAATGTGTTGGGCATAAAAAGTAATTAAAACTAAACTAGTTGTATTGTTGTAATGAGCCAAAAAATTTTAAATGAATAAACGAATACACATCAAACAAACAATCAAACACGAACAAATAAACGAATGAGGCTTTCTTGTTCGTGTTCATTAAGAAAATGAACATGCTTGTGTCCGTGAGCGTAAACGAACAAACATAGCTGAACATAGATGAACACACTTAACTACTTAACTGAGCTAAAAGTACTTAAAAAATGTGAAAAACAATGTGTTGGGCATAAAAAGTAATTAAAACTAAACTAGTTGTATTGTTGTAATGAGCCAAAAAATTTTAAATGAATAAACGAATACACATCAAACAAACAATCAAACACGAACAAATAAACGAATGAGGTTTTCTTGTTCGTGTTCATTAAGAAAACGAACATGCTTGTGTCCGTGAACGTAAACGAACAAACATAGCTGAACATAGATGAACACACTTAACTAGTTAACTGAGCTAAAAGTACTTAAAAAATGTGAAAAACAATGTGTTGGGCATAAAAAGTAATTAAAACTAAACTAGTTGTATTGTTGTAATGAGCCAAAAAATTTTAAATGAATAAACGAATACACATCAAACAAACAATCAAACACGAACAAATAAACGAATGAGGCTTTCTTGTTCGTGTTCATTAAGAAAATGAACATGCTTGTGTCCGTGAGCGTAAACGAACAAACATAGCTGAACATAGATGAACACACTTAACTACTTAACTGAGCTAAAAGTACTTAAAAAATGTGAAAAACAATGTGTTGGGCATAAAAAGTAATTAAAACTAAACTAGTTGTATTGTTGTAATGAGCCAAAAAATTTTAAATGAATAAACAAATACACATCAAACAAACAATCAAACACGAACAAATAAAAGAATGAGGTTTTCTTGTTCGTGTTCATTAAGAAAATGAACATGCTTGTGTCCGTGAACGTAAACGAACAAACATAGCTGAACATAGATGAACACACTTAACTAGTTAACTGAGCTAAAAGTACTTAAAAAAATGTGAAAAACAATGTGTTGGGCATAAAAAGTAATTAAAACTAAACTAGTTGTATTGTTGTAATGAGCCAAAAAATTTTAAATGAATAAACGAATACACATCAAACAAACAATCAAACACGAACAAATAAACGAATGAGGCTTTCTTGTTCGTGTTCATTAAGAAAATGAACATGCTTGTGTCCGTGAGCGTAAACGAACAAACATAGCTGAACATAGATGAACACACTTAACTAGTTAACTGAGCTAAAAGTACTAAAAAAAATGTGAAAAACAATGTGTTGGGCATAAAAAGTAATTAAAACTAAACTAGTTGTATTGTTGTAATGAGCCAAAAAATTTTAAATGAATAAACGAATACACATCAAACAAACAATCAAACACGAACAAATAAACGAATGAGGTTTTCTTGTTCGTGTTCATTAAGAAAACGAACATGCTTGTGTCCGTGAACGTAAACGAACAAACATAGCTGAACATAGATGAACACACTTAACTAGTTAACTGAGCTAAAAGTACTTAAAAAATGTGAAAAACAATGTGTTGGGCATAAAAAGTAATTAAAACTAAACTAGTTGTATTGTTGTAATGAGCCAAAAAATTTTAAATGAATAAACGAATACACATCAAACAAACAATCAAACACGAACAAATAAACGAATGAGGCTTTCTTGTTCGTGTTCATTAAGAAAATGAACATGCTTGTGTCCGTGAGCGTAAACGAACAAACATAGCTGAACATAGATGAACACACTTAACTAGTTAACTGAGCTAAAAGTACTTAAAAAAATGTGAAAAACAATGTGTTGGGCATAAAAAGTAATTAAAACTAAACTAGTTGTATTGTTGTAATGAGCCAAAAAATTTTAAATGAATAAACGAATACACATCAAACAAACAATCAAACACGAACAAATAAACGAATGAGGCTTTCTTGTTCGTGTTCATTAAGAAAATGAACATGCTTGTGTCCGTGAGCGTAAACGAACAAACATAGCTGAACATAGATGAACACACTTAACTAGTTAACTGAGCTAAAAGTACTAAAAAAAATGTGAAAAACAATGTGTTGGGCATAAAAAGTAATTAAAACTAAACTAGTTGTATTGTTGTAATGAGCCAAAAAATTTTAAATGAATAAACGAATACACATCAAACAAACAATCAAACACGAACAAATAAACGAATGAGGTTTTCTTGTTCGTGTTCATTAAGAAAATGAACATGCTTGTGTCCGTGAGCGTAAACGAACAAACATAACTGAACATAGATGAACACACTTAACTACTTAACTGAGCTAAAAGTACTTAAAAAATGTGAAAAACAATGTGTTGGGCATAAAAAGTAATTAAAACTAAACTAGTTGTATTGTTGTAATGAGCCAAAAAATTTTAAATGAATAAACGAATACACATCAAACAAACAATCAAACACGAACAAATAAAAGAATGAGGTTTTCTTGTTCGTGTTCATTAAGAAAATGAACATGCTTGTGTCTGTGAGCGTAAACGAACAAACATAGCTGAACATAGATGAACACACTTAACTAGTTAACTGAGCTAAAAGTACTTAAAAAAATGTGAAAAACAATGTGTTGGGCATAAAAAGTAATTAAAACTAAACTAGTTGTATTGTTGTAATGAGCCAAAAAATTTTAAATGAATAAACGAATACACATCAAACAAACAATCAAACACGAACAAATAAACGAATGAGGTTTTCTTGTTCGTGTTCATTAAGAAAATGAACATGCTTGTGTCCGTGAGCGTAAACGAACAAACATAGCTGAACATAGATGAACACACTTAACTAGTTAACTGAGCTAAAAGTACTTAAAAAAATGTGAAAAACAATGTGTTGGGCATAAAAAGTAATTAAAACTAAACTAGTTGTATTGTTGTAATGAGCCAAAAAATTTTAAATGAATAAACGAATACACATCAAACAAACAATCAAACACGAACAAATAAACGAATGAGGTTTTCTTGTTCGTGTTCATTAAGAAAATGAACATGCTTGTGTCCGTGAGCGTAAACGAACAAACATAACTGAACATAGATGAACACACTTAACTACTTAACTGAGCTAAAAGTACTTAAAAAATGTGAAAAACAATGTGTTGGGCATAAAAAGTAATTAAAACTAAACTAGTTGTATTGTTGTAATGAGCCAAAAAATTTTAAATGAATAAACGAATACACATCAAACAAACAATCAAACACGAACAAATAAAAGAATGAGGTTTTCTTGTTCGTGTTCATTAAGAAAATGAACATGCTTGTGTCTGTGAGCGTAAACGAACAAACATAGCTGAACATAGATGAACACACTTAACTAGTTAACTGAGCTAAAAGTACTTAAAAAAATGTGAAAAACAATGTGTTGGGCATAAAAAGTAATTAAAACTAAACTAGTTGTATTGTTGTAATGAGCCAAAAAATTTTAAATGAATAAATTAACGAACAGAAACAAACAGGCTTCGCTCATATATTACAGAAACAAACTTCCCGCAGTACGGCTCCCGAATTGTTTACTCAACGTTCAGTTCGTGTACTGGCCTACTTTATAACTTGTAAAAATCTTTTTCATAGAAGTATTTGTTTTTATAACAAGTTACACAATTTTTATAAAAAAATTAATTTGATACAGAAAAAAAATAAATATAAAGAAGAAAATGTATAAGTGGTGATGATGCAGAAATGTAAAAATTTGTAAGAATGTTTGCAGGGTTGGAGAGAGTGGTTATTTTGAAGAAATATGATGCATCGATCGGGCACGTTTATGGGTATTTTTAAGGATTTGGGTTGGAGATAGTCTAAAAGCATTTAAAAAAACGAAAATAAAAAACAAACCTTAAAAGGACATCAGAAAGTGCATTAGATCCAGCTGCCACATGAACAATATGACTGCTGTCGCTATTATTCACAGCAGCAACCAAAGCCTCAAGCTTTTCTGTTTTAGCTTCATCTTCTTCACCAAAGTTCACAACATCAAGAGCTACACTGTTCTTCTTTAACTTCTTTCCAATCATCTCCAGCACTTTCTTATCATATTTCACTGGACTGAAACCAAAAAACAACAATATAACAAAAGAAAACAAAATAGAACATGCTAAAAGAACAATAATGACATTCCATACCCTCCTGCAAACACAATTATCCTTTGTTGCTGCTTCTTATTTTGGCGATGCTTCAATGCCAGCTGTGCAACCTGAATCCCGGCTGCCAAGTTCATCTCACCGCCAATCTCTAAACCTGTGTAATAACAGAATAAAGATTCATATAAAGATCGATAATAACAACAATATTGACATCAATAGTTTTAAATTTAATCCAAGAAGCTAACCGTGCATGCAAGCAAGGATCTTGCCAAGATCACTAGTTGGAGTGACCAAAACACGGACACCTTTACCAGCCATTGTTAACACACCAACAGTATTCTCTGGATTAGACTGCAACAAACAATCAACAACAGCATTTCAGTTATAACCATATGTAACTAACTAAGCCTAAAACATAGTGTGTCCTGCAACTTAATCAGTTAAGTTTAACAAACAGTACAAACTTGCTGCCAATTAAATGGAATCAAATATGTAAAAACGCTATCTGAGATTTAACTTATAACCTTGACATCAATTAAACAAAATCAAACTCATTTTAACTGAAAGTTTTACCCAATCGATAACTTTTATAAGATTCTTTGCAATAACAAAATGAAAACCCTAGAATTAGTTAGATTAGACCGTAATCTCATTTAACTGGCAGCAGGATTGTACTATTTGTTAACTTTAACTGATTGATATTAAGTTGCAGTAAACACTCTGTGTTTTAGGATTTTAATTAGTTACATATGGCTAACTGAATTGCTGTTGTTACTTCTTTGTTACGGTCTAATCCAACTAATTCTAGGGTTTTTATTTTATTATTGCAAAGACTGTTGTTAACGTTATTAGTTGGGGATGTTTTTACAGCTAAAATGAGTTTGATTTCGTTGAATTAATGTCAAGTTCTACTGTAATCAACTGAACTTATAATCTTGGCATCAATTAAACAATATCAAACTCGTTTTAACTGTAAACTTTCCCCAATCGATCACATTAATAAAATCCGTTGCAATAACATAACCGGAAACCCTAGAACTAGTCAGATCAGACCATAACAAAGAAATGACAACTTCAATGCAGTTAATCATACATAACTAACTAACTAATCCTAAAACACACAGTCATTATTGCAACTTAACATCAATTAGTTAAAAAGTTTAACAAACAATACAATCTTCCAATTAAACAATTAAAACCTTCAATAGCTTCACTGTACTATAACCCTTGTTAATATTGAAACTAACACTAAATTCAATCTACTGTAATCAACAGAGTAAAATTAAACTGAATAACAACATTAAATAAATATCCTTGCAACAAAAAACCAAAAATCATAAGCATGAGTATTATTGTTATTACTAATGACATAAAATACATGTAATAAAATAAAACCTGAGTTTTAGCGCCACATATCAAATTAACAGCATCAGCTTGAGCCTGAAACCTAGTAGACGAGTAATCTCCGTTACGCATCCACTCGGAATTGTCAATACAGATCATCGTAGCCTGAATTGAAATATTATAATAATAAGATTAAACCCTAGGTTTTGAAACAGAAGGGGTAAATGTATATGATATAATATACGGTGAGAATTTGAATACATACCTCTAGCACCATGGTTGATGATTGAATCGGAACAAGGATTACTGAATTAGAGAGTTGTATTGAGTTTTCTTTTCTTGCTCACGACGATACCTGCTATACTATACGAAGGTGGATCCGTTAAACTTCATATAAAGCCCTTGAGTTTTGGCAACATAAACGTAAACAAACCATATATTATTATTTTCACATTATTTCAAATTAAATTATTATTAGCTAGCCAGGTGTCCGCGCTATGCAGCGGAGTACATGCGCAAACCCGATGATGGTGCGTTCGTAACTTGAAATTAGACGTGTATCACGCGCAAAGCCAGTACGTGTGTAACTGACAGTTGAACACGCATAACTGGCACCCGAATGCATGTTACATGCTTAACCGACATCATCTGTGTAAGGGGCTGTTTGGCAAGTGTTGAACCATTAAGTGCTGAATCATTAAGAGGTCTGAATGATTAAGAGGCTCTGAGTTAGTATGTGCTGAATCAGTAAGTGTTGTTTGGTTGGACCTCTGAATGTACGTGCAGAATGACTATTTTACTTCCTTCGACCTAGTTTGCGCTGAATGAAATATATTTGTTTAATCAGAGCGCATAATAATTATACAAACATGATACAACAAACCCAGGTTGATATGAACTTGTTTTGACCCATTAACTGACCACCCATTTTATGTTACTTTTTTTTTCAAATTATCATGCAACCGTTTTGGATCGATAAGATTAGTGATACTAACAGGATAAGTTTAGACGACATAAGTTGAGACTTGAGACAAAATCACAAAAAAGTCAACTTTCTAGATAAATGTATATAGTTATGGCAAAAAAAAAAAATCCATGTCTAATCAAACTGACTTTTCAATATTTACATATATTAGTAGTAGACAAAACAAACAAGTTCCTAAAAAGATTACAGACATCCTTGGGCCTTGACTTCTTTGATCTTTTATCATCACTAAATTGCTGCAAGCATTTTTTACATCTATAAGTTCTTAAACATCCGAGAGGCTTTCAAACAGTTTGTTCACCGGATTTTCGAGCTAGCTGGACTATCATTATCGTTCATGTTTGAGCTATTCGGTCCTGCTTCATGTACACTATCAGTTGCTAGTGGTTGACTATTAGTGGTGGGGTCCATCCTATAACTGTCATATGCTCTTGATGAGAATCCGACGGCTGAACTAAACAAGGGTTGCATCGAGCACTGTTTGTTAAATATTTACGTAACGAGACCCAACAAACAGGACACACGGTGTTGCTACAGCCATATGTCAATACATGATGAGTGGATAATATGCAGTTGATAAATATGCAAATGCTTATAACATAATTAATATATTTTATTAAAAGAAACCAAAATACATTAAAATCTTACATACCGGTTCGGTTTTATACGGTTTGAAAATTTTAAAACCGTAAACCAAACTGTTGTTTATGGTTTGAAATTTTTTAAAACCAACCAAGGGAAAGGTTATACAAATAACCGACTGTTAACCGATCTAAATCCCGTTTAATCCATACTATTGTAGTTAAGTCATTCTCACCTAAAGATTGTGTAAGATAAACTTTTCAAATGTTAAGAGGCCAAAACGACCCGTTTGCTAATTTTAATATAGGAGCTTGCATAACCCATTTACTTGTACTTTTAAACCGATAACACACCCTCCGATAGTGAATGGAATTAATTTAAGTTAGCAATATATGTTATTGATCAAGCCTGTATAAACATCCGCCTTTAATTTATTTTTAGATAACTAATTTTGTTGTGCAGCGCATTCTGCGCAGCTGCGTTCATCGACTGATTTGACCCACTAAATGAGCTTACTTTTCTCTGTTCTAAGCTTCTACAGAAACTAGACTCCTCAAGGTTTCCAACCATATAAAGAACACTCTAAATGGACATTCAGTTGATTTTATATGATTTTTAACAAAGTCAGTAAAGAAGCTGTCAAAAAGCTGCGAAAATTATAATTATGGTTTGCTTATTTCGGTTACTGTCACACCCCGACCAAAGGCGGCGGAACATGCCGGGGTACAACGTGATTGGACAAATACACAAGACACTATTAAAGTGACAATATTTAATCAACTCATTAATTTCATTCAATCACCAAAGTAACACATATTGTTCATACAAATAACATCAAAACATAAGAAATAGATATTGTTCATTCTTCTAATAACCTAGCGGTATCAAAATAGAATGACGTCTTCAAACTCCAACTCAAGTAATAATCAAACCTGTAACATGCATAAAATAACATTTGTCAACACGTATGTTGGTGAGCAATTTCATAGTTTTGAGTATATATAATATGAGTGAAATCCACAAACGTATATGAGACTATAAATAAAAGCATCAATCATGGTATATAAAACATATGTAAATGAGGATCCTTTCTAATCGGTAAGAATACCGACATACTTGGATAATGAGGCCCTATTGTACTAGCACAAGGCTAAGTAGTTAGGGGAGCGTATGTTCATACTTAACGAGGCTCAACAACAACATAAAAATAAATACTCGCGCACGTAAAGCATATGAGACATATAACACACAATAGAGCAAGTAATCTAGCATCATATACCCTAAAGTTTGTGGTTTGAGAAATGAGTATAATATAAATCATTTTTGTTTGAATAAGTATGCATGTTACCCCCGAAAGATAAAAGTGAAAATGGGGGATGAAATGTACTCACGTTAACTAAATAACTTGAAAGATTGATTCGTGAATAATCGGAGATCGGGTTTAGCGAGCAAGACCTGGATTAAATGGGTCTTAAGTTAGTAGGTAGTCTTGGAAGGGTTTAAAGTAAAATATGACAAGTAAAGTAAATAATGAAGTTCATGGTTTAAAAATATACATAGTTGGGAAATTAAAGACATGTAAAAAAAAAGTAAGTTTACTCGAAACCGGGTATTGGTATTTCATTCATAATTATTACTCAACCTATGTTAAGTAACTTATATGGGTTATAATGCACTAATGCAAGACCCTTTGGGTATATGAACACCAAAACAAGGTTTTAATCGAGTGTTCGGATTTTGTTAACTTGGGTCTAGATAATTAACTAAACTCAAAGTTAACTTTCCAAAATGTTTTGAGATAACTCAATAAAATCGAAAGACTTAACCAAGTATATAGTTCTATTATGAAGAACCTTAACATCCGTTAAGTGAGTATTTGGTTTCACCGGTCCAAGCTTGTTATAAGATCAAGTTGGATTCCGACAAACCAAGTAAGTTGATAAAATACTTAAAATTAGTTTAAAATACATTCTTGAAGAAAAGATGAGTTTCGATGGCCAAAAACACACTTGTGTGTCTTAGGCAAGTGAACTCGGTTTAGTTCGGTTTTGGTTCGGTCCTTGACTCGGAATGATACCGAGGATGGTTGCCACATACCCAAATACCATAGAACTATCAAAATGGTTTTAGAAGTTACAAGGTTCAAATCTTTCATAAACATGTTTATTTAACTATTTTAAACAAAACTAGTAAACAAACTATTTAAAACAAAAGCTAGTAAACAAGAGTTCGTCTTGGATCGTCTTGATTCGGGTCTAATCTCAGGATAAAACCGAGACTAGTGACTTCATACCCAAGACCATGAAACTCTTTAAACATGAATTAAAACTAAACTACTTACAATATAAACAAGACTAGTAAAGAATTAAAGGAAAATAGTATAATCAAGAACTACAAAGAGTTCTCCATGAAGCCTAAGAGTTCTTCATGAAGCCTTGCCTTGTAGCATATCACCTCCCGAAGAAGATGAAAGCCGAAGGAAACAAGGAGTGCATATTATAAATATGTTGTACCACAAGATCTGAATTAGTAAGTAACAAAACAAAAATTAAAGAAGGTTGTTAGATAATTATGAACCTTGAAGGTTAGAGATAGTGCTCTTAGTTTGAGAGAGAAAGAAGATGAATGAGCAAGAAGAAATGAAGGGGATGGGGTTGTTTATATAGGGAATGAGTCAAACTTGTTTTCCTTGTTTTATATCAATACTTGCATATGTTTTTTTTTAAAAAAAAAGGTTTAAATAATACAATCTAGTAACAAATCCAAAAGGTAAGAGATGATTATGAAACATAAAAATCCAACATTTTATATTAGTGAAAGATTTGGTTTACAAATCGGGTCGGGTTTTGATACAAATACAAATACAAAAAAGATCGAAAATGACGAATGTTACAGTTACAGATCAGTTTTCGCTTAAACGGACACTTGTTAAAGCTCTGTTTTTTTCAATTTCATTCACAAACCACCGGTTTTTGTTTGGGTTCGCTTATTTCGGTTACAGATCAGTTTTTTCAGTTTCATTCACAAACCACCGATTTTTGTTTCAGCATCCATCCCTGGTTCGGTTTTAGATATCTCCAAATTACATAGTAATCAAAATAACCCAAAAACCTGAACCAGATTTCTAGCACAAAAATGTTTCAATTTTTAACCATAATTGACCAATTAATATGCAAATTTGAATAAAAATCAATTGGCACAAACTTAACATCAATTAGCATATATTTTTAAGACATAAGCAGACATATGCAAACGAATCCTGTAATTTGACGAGTCTTGTTAATATTTAACATAAATTGAACTAAACCATAGCTTATAAGCCTAACCGTTCGAACCATAGCAGAACCCAAGAGGCCAGGAAAAAATTATCGACGAGTGTAGGGAGACAAAAATCGTACCTGGTTGTAAGTGGAATCGTACCTGGTGGTGTGCATTAGTCGGTCACCCAGAAGAGAAGAAGGAATGAATGATGTGTGGGCAATTAGGTCATCTTCTCATTCAGATCCCATTCAGCGATATTTTAATACTGAATGGTTAAGAGCCTCATTCAGCATTCAGATGTGAGCATGGAATGAAACAAATGGTCTGAAGTCTGAGCGAATCAGACTTCAAACCCATTCAGACCCATTCAGATCTCAAACAAACACACCCTAACTCACGTTGATTACTTGTGCGTTACGTGGTGTTGGGCCCTTACCAAGGTTGGGTAACGCTCTTACGTGGTGTTGGACACGTGTTTATCGGGCCCGGTACGTGTAAACAATGTCATTACATAACTAATGCCTAAAATGTACAACAATTTCAAAATAAGTTGATTTTCAAACCAACCCGTTTTGAACCGAAACCCATCTGGACCAGACACCATTGTGACCCGATACCCTTTTGACATGACCCCTTTCGACCTGAACCCATCTCGACCTGAACCAAATTAACCAGCTTTTGTATTGACATGTTCCGACTCTAATTCGTTATGACCCATGATTCGAACCGCCCGACCTGACCCATTGTCGTTACAAATCGGTAATCATGTAAATGTTATTTTTTTTGAAATTAATAAACTCTATCAATATCATACTCAAATGAAAGAGAATAAAATGTTTGTTTTTATAGAATAATTTTCTTAAAAAAATATTAACGTGTGAAAAAGTTATGGACGGTTAAAAGTCGTGGATATAGTTTGTTTTAAATAAGTGGTAAATGTGTAATTATTTTATAAATTAACAAAATTTGATTAAAGTTGTTGGACTAAAATTGAAACTATTATGTAAGTAACTAAAGTAATCGTACATGTTTTGCTATAAAGACAAAATTACCCTTAAAATTTCTTAAATCTATGCATAGTATGTTGTACAATAAGCAACAAGTTAGGTACCCTCTAAAATTTAAGAGGTCTCTAACTCATGCTTTATATATAGTACAGATTTAATGAAAGTAGAGCGCTTACAATTTAGATGCCTACACAGAATACACAATACGACTTTAACATTAACAGATTCTGTATACTAAACAGGTAGACACGAATCAGTCTGTTAATTTTCATGTTACATATAAAATACCCGTTTACGTTAGTACCTTATTAGATTTTTTTATAACTGAAAGTATGTATAATAATCTAATATGTTATATTATATATACCTAAATTCTAACCCTAAATAATACATTAATCCAGACTTAACACGCATCCACCATCCAGACTCCACAAACAACATCGGTTTTTTCATTTTATGACTGTTGCTTAATGACTCGCAAAAAAGTGAGTCATAAATATTCTAATTTTTAGAAAACATGACTCTTTTTTTATGACACACACATTTGCGAGTCATAAATAGCCGAGAGTCCTAAATTGTTAATCATTAAAAGCTATGTTTCTAGTAGTGTCTAGATCTCAGGTCGTCTCCCTCTGGCCTTCGATTCTCCAGCCTCTCCCTCTCTCTCTCCACATCTCACTCTCCACGAACACATCTTCGATTCTCCGGTCACCGCATTCACGTCTCCGATTCTCCGGCTGCAGTGATGGCGACCATCGACTTTTGTTTCACTAAATATGGTGTTCAACATATGTTTTTTTTAAAAAAAAACTTTTATCGTATCTTATCGTGTATACATGGTATTAGCAGGTTCGTGCTTGGGAAACATGTACACGATAAGTTTTCATGTCTTGTACATGTATACATGTTTCATGTTCATGTCTTATCATGTTCATATCTTATCGTATACAAGTATACATGATATGCCAATCCTAAATGAAAGTTATGTTAAAATATAAATGAAGTGACTACAAAATAACTAAATTTAAAACAATGTAAGTCGAATATTATAACACATGACATACATAGATCCTATAATCTAGATCCATATACTTTATTTTAGGGCCTTATGAGTTGAGTCATGTCGGTAGTGAGTAATTTAATATCGGCTTATTAAAGCTCAAATTAAGTTGAGCTTAAATGATCTAGAAATCTATATTGAAACTAGT
Source organism: Bidens hawaiensis (assembly GCF_021521415.1). Classification (NCBI taxonomy): domain Eukaryota; kingdom Viridiplantae; phylum Streptophyta; class Magnoliopsida; order Asterales; family Asteraceae; genus Bidens; species Bidens hawaiensis. The sequence continues at coordinate 190,027 of NW_027491058.1, read as the reverse complement.
TTAGTAAACGAACTTGATCTTTAACTTTACTAGATCATTGAGACTCCATGATGTTATGAGTTAAATAAGATCATGTGTTATGGAGAAGAAGATGACGCCTCCTTTTTCACATGGATACATTGGGTTGGGTTATAAGCAATGGCGCTCCTCTCTCTTGTTACTATGACGACACTCGAAAGGGCTTTGGCTTATATTGAAGCTACGTGGAAGATGGTGTCCATTTGGAGACCATAACACAATCAAATATAATTTTTTATATATATGAAATATTTGATTTTGTAATAAATGAATAAGTAAATAATATTACAAATACATTAATAAAATAAAAAGAACAATAAAAAGTTAAGCTCAGGTCTAAAAAGAATTACTTATGAATGAAGTGAACTTAACCCAGTCAAATTTAGGGTGTGTTTGGGTGAACTTATTGGACTTCAAAAGCACTTTTGGCAAAAGTGCTTCTTATCTATAGCCTTTCCAAAAGCAATTTTTTTTTAAAAAAGTGTTTGGATTAGTTTTTTTGCTGAAAAATGTCAAAAAGTAAATAAAATGCTTTTGTAAAGAGTGTTTGGCTTAGCTTTCTAAGGTGAAATGACCAAAAAGGACATTCTTATATTTTTTTCTAGTTATACACACAATATTATAGACAAAAATGATAATTTAAAAAAATTACAAAATATATAATATAAATCCTCATATTTGATAATTCAAGTCAAGATTACAACTTATTAATTTCAAAGTAAATTCATACAAACTGTAAATAATTTATAAAGTAATTCCCCAAAAGATATTAGAGCGCATTCAACCTCGAATCCATTATATCTTGAGCAATAGCATCTCGTACCGCCGCCATAAACAAATAATCACCATTCGTTCGACTTGTACCTTCTTCATGAACTTCATTACTCGCACCACCATGAGGGGGGTTGTAGGATTCTTCTTGTGCAATGTCAAATGCATCATCAAACATGCCAACCTTTCTAATAAAGTTATGGATCGCCATTGATGCTAACACAATTTGTACTTGGTGCTTGTACTTGTAATTAACATGCACATCTCTTAACAACGCCCACCTAGCTTTCCACACTCCAAAAGTTCGTTCAACGATATTTCTCAATGATGAGTGGTGATATTTAAATGTCTCACTCCGTCTGCAAGGAGCACGCATAGCACTAGTCTGACCACGTTGAAAATCGGGTAGATGGTAACGAATGTTTGTACCTTTGTATGGAGCTTGCAACATAGTATTTATCTGAAAATAAAAACCAACATTGTTATTCGTTTCAAACAACTATTTAAAACATAAAAATTGCATTACTAAATAATTATACTAACCACCCGTTGGATGTGGAAATGAAGGTCCGGTCTCTATAAGGCTTCATTGAAAATTATTGTGTCATGATCCAGCCCATACAAATGTAAAGCACATGTTAAAATCACAAGCAACCATTATGTTTTGTGTAGCATATCCCTTTCGACCATTGTATTTTGCTTGATCAGTTTGTGGTACTGATGCCCTCACGTGGTGTCTCATTTATAGCACCGATGCAATCCTAAAAACACAAATAGATATCATAATTAAATCATTTTTTAAAGTTTAAATACTATTAAAGTAACCGGAGCAGTGGATAATACCTTAAACATTGGATAGTATCGGGGATTTTTTTCAATATATGCGGTTACATCATCATTATAGTTTGCGGTTGGCCTAATGAGAACAACACTCATCTTAAGCACGACTTCCAAAACTTTATGGGAATATCTATGAATGGTTTCCTTGGAATGATTAAAAGTTTCTTACACAAACCTATGCGTACATCCATGAGCCAAAGTCATCAAGAAGATTCCGACCGACTCCTCAATAGACATATTAAGTGTTTGCTTCAATCCGTAATTAGTAACAAGATCTCTGCATAACTGTCTAAAAATTGATACGTTCATTCTAAACATTTCATAACAACGTCTAGGATGACCATTTAATATTTCATTAATAAATTTATTCCCTATGTGATCAAAGGTGTGACATGGTGTTCGTGCGTACACATGTTATGAATAGTTAGTATCCCTTTCAATGCTAGTACACATAACTTTTTGAATTCAGTATCCTCATTCACCAAATATTCTTCTTCATCATCAATATTCATCCTATATAATACAAATTTAAAATCAAAATGATAACACATATATGTTTTATTCTTCTCTTGGTATCTACAATATTACCAAAACCATATAAGCGAATCATGTATATGTATACATGAGGCTATTTCTTTCTATAGTTGTTAATCTAGTAATCTGACAACCTAATTTATAAAATGATTGTTTTAGGACACTAACGGGCTTGATTCATGTTTGTTGGTAACATGAAAAACTTAAAACTAAAAAAGGAATAAATAAATTAGTTACATATATTTTGAATTGTTAGTTCAAATTACCTGTATAATGGAAATAACATATGGTTGAGAGTTTGAAGCACTAGAATATAGGTCCATGTTTATTAAAGATTTCTGAATTCTTCTGATGCACATGCTGCAAAGTTGAAGTAAATAAAGAAAAACATAGATTATAATACATTAGTTGAATGCTAAACATAAATTATAATACATTAAATGATAAAATATAAATTTAAAATCAAAACAATAATATGTAAGATAAAGCATAATGTCGAATGATAATACAATAGAGTCAAACAATAACACATAATTTCAAATGACAACACATAAGGTCAAACGATAACATGTAAGTCCAAATGATAACACATAAAATCAAACAACAAATCCTTCTTCCATAAGTATCTTAAGGAACTCCATCTTTCCTTCGTTAGTTTTTGGAAAAATAAAAGCGTCACGAGTTATCTTATTGAGGAATAAACGCAAAGCTAGTGAACAATTTCTAGAACCTTCGTTGAAACCTGGAAAAGTGTGGACAATGTTCATGCAATCTTCTATTGTTGGAGAGGAATCATTTGGTGGATAGGTTTTTGTGCTTTTCTTTGATATGACATCCAATACAACTTCTTTCTTTTTCTTCAGAGACGAAGTTTTACTCTTGGTTGAACGATTGTCGGCAACACTTTTCTTCCTCGTACTCAAACTACTTTCACCAAAACTAGGAAATATTTGCATATCATGACCAAAATTATTTTCATCACTATCTCCTTTGCCCTATATATTTCCCTCACGTCGAGCATTGCTCAGAATATTTGCCCTAGATATTTTCCCTATATATATTCTAACGACAACAGAATCCCGAAACAAAGGACCATAATGCATCTCGTATATCTCCAAATTTGTGTTCCTAAATGTAGCAAACTCTTTAACCACCTACAATTTGCATTTATAAACAGATTATAAGGATTTCTATAAAAAAAAGGATATCTCAAAAGCTGTCGTATAAGAAAACACTATGAAAGTTACTATGTTGCAAAGCTACTGTTATAAACAACCATGTTGCAAAGCTACTGCACATCTTTCTGTTGTTGTAATATTGTAGCTCCATCTAGGACTCTACATTATTTTGGATTGTGGCCTATTTAAGGTTTTTTTCTCTTAGCTTTTTTAAATGTTGACCATATTTATGTGATGCATAAAAAAGTTGCATTAATGCATGTGCAGACTTTATGGTTTGTCATTATATTCTTTTGTTGTAATAAAAACGTTTGTTGCCAACTTATATGCTTCACTTCACTTCACAATTGGACTACTGTTTAAAGTCAGAAAGAGTTCTTAAACCGAACCAAACCAAACCGTTAGTAACCGTTTGGTTCTGGTTTGGTTTCACGGTTTGGGCCCGTTAAGCGTTTTATGCCAAATTTAAAAATATGTTAAAACACATTGCTCAAACAATATATATGTATGTGTTGATATCCTAGATGAATTCTTATGTTATTGAATATATGGAGAATGATTGATCAAGAGTAATGAGTGAACATATGAATGTAAAGGTATTATTATTAATCTGCATCTGCCTCATTACAAGTATGGATCCCTCTTTCTTATAGGAGAAGAGAAGATGTGAAATACATAGAGTACAATATTGAGTCCCTGGGGGAGGAACTATTATCCTCCGGTCCCAGGCCTTTTCTTCTAAACCCTCCTTTTCCTCCATATATCCATAGGGTCTTTCATTGAGCCTGGACGACCATGTTTCTTGGGCCGTTCACCTGGACTAGGCAACAGTTCTCTCCTGTAGCCATGATGTGACCCTTCACTAATTTATTCTTCATTCCACTCCATCTCTATTGGGCTTTCTTCCTATTTGGGCTGCTCTCATGAGTCCGTATCCCATGTAAGCTCTTCAAGTCCCCGAGTCAATTATCCTTATTATTTATGATTCGGATAAAGGACTTATTCATTTAGCCCTCCCCATTCGGTCAACCTATCTTTCCTGCAGCTCTCTAATATTGGGCCTAAATGTGGGTCGTCTTGTTCTAGGCTTGGGCCCAATCTCCAGCCCACTGGTAATTAATTGTGCAGTACATATTAATCCTGCACAGAACCCTAGGTAATTATGTTTACCTGCTATACATCCCATCCCTTTCACTTCTTCTTTTCACCCCTCTTATCCTCTCTCATTTTTCCGGTGACTTTCCTCCTTCCGCCGTCATCCTTCCTCCTTCGTTTATCATCAGGTTAGTACTATATCTCTTTAATCGTCTTAAACCATGAGTCGTGAGGGTTTGTCTACTATTACTTTCACACTATTTTAAACCAAAATGTTATCTTTTCGTTCCAAATATCACATCCCCTCTCCTTGTCTCCTACCCTTCCCAGTCCAAACGACACTTCCACAGGCCACGATGGGTTTATAGCTTTGTACAAAATTCAATTTTGACTGTGCGAACATCCGTTACCCTTTAACTGAGTTTCAGCTTGCTTTGTTAAAACACCATTGGCTGTGTTTCTCTCAAGTTCATCCATTGGGCTTTCTGAGAGTGACAAATTTTGAAGTAGCTTGCAGGGATTTAGGCGGTTTTGCTACAGTTCCTTTATTTCGGTGATTCTACCATTTAAAAATTGACGGTGACTGGTTCACATTTGAGCGCCGATCAGGGGAGGGTCACCTTCCATGTTATTCTAAAATGCCGACGGGTTATTATCCTCACGACTGGATGTGCGGCTTCTTCTTTGTGTCCTCATCCTTTGCTCCCGGATTAATTCGTCGTCGCCCCTATCTCTTAAAATTCACGATCCTGCTCCTAGTCTACCTACGGGCCAAGATCAATCATACCAAATCTTAGTTGAGAATCCGACCGAAGCCGCGACCTATCCTGAGCCATTGTTATACTTAGCTGGGCTGAGTAAAATATGGTCAAAACCCCCGCCGACTCGTCCAACCATGTTTGTGGATGATCAAAGTCGGTGGTTATTTCATATTTCTTTACCTGTTTCTATGGGTATATGATATTTACCTTTTGTTTATTTTGTTTCTTGCATAGATGAGTTTGAAAGAGATCCTTCAGAAAGGAGCTTTAAAGTCTGCTGACTTAGCGACGTTTCCAGTTATGATGGGTGCCGCTTCTGAGACTGCCATTCCTTTGACTGCTGTGTAACACCGTGAAAATTTAGAGTTTAAAATACCAAGTTTCTAAAGTCAAGGGACCAAACATGTCAAAATCTAAACTTCAAACACTAAAATGAAAATTTTGGTTTCCTGACCCATCACGATACGCGATGGATCAGAAGGGAAACCCATCGCGATCTGACACTCAAGGCACGTGGCATGCCACGTGTCCACACATGGCACAACCTTCGCCACGTGTCACCATGTGGCAGCACGTCCGCCACGTGGAACAACGCCTGCCACGTGGCACCATGTGGCAGGTCTAGTTTGTGACTGGCCAAGCCTATGTCGCAATACGCGACGGGCTAAGCCAAAGGGCCATCGCGTATCGCGATGGCCCCCTGACTTTGCCTATAAATAGTAGTTCGGGTTCAAACCATTTCACACCCAATTTCCACATACATATTATCTCTCTAACATCTCTCTAAGCCCGAGAATCATACCCTCGATTATCTCGAAGTTCGAGCCTCGATTCCTCGATTTCTGTGTCCATTCCTCGATATTCGTGCCACTTACCAACGACGTTTCAATTAAGAAGGTGCTATCATCTTGACATCTCGACGACCATTTTGAAGAACATGCCGTAAAGAGTTGGTGCCTCGATAAACGTGTCAAAAGTGAAGTGTTGATCAAGAAAGTGTTGAAAAGGGTAAAAGGCGTCGAAGTGTTGCTCGATCGTCTAGAATTGTTATAAGCCGACAAAGGTAGGCATAATGCCTAAATAAAATAATGATATAATATTATAGAAGGCTTAACACCCTAAGTCGAGATTATACTCGATACCTCGATAAAGTAAAAGAAAATATAACAAAGAAAAGAAAAGAAAGAAAATATGAATATTTATATATATATATATCTATGTGTGTGTGAATATATATATATATATATATATGTGTGTGTGTGTGTGTGTGATTCTTTGTTATAAAATATATTTAAGTAATAATAACTATTCTTAAATTATAAAGAAAAGAATATGTTTCTTAGAGAAGAAGAAACGTAAGGTTTTATGAAAATAAACTAAAAGTTTATAATATTACCTTTTAACTAAAGGTTTTTAAAGTAAAGAAAATGAGTTTTGAACTAAAGGTTCATCGAGGTAAATATTATTAAAGATTAAAGGTCTTAAGCCGGATTATATCTCCGACTAAAAAAAGGTTATACTCGTACTATAGGTGCGAAATAGCAACGGGAAAGACCCTCAGACGGTGTTTAAAGTCGATCCAAATCAAAAAGGTTAATACGCCCTAAACTTTACAAATTGTTTTCAAATGTGTCAAATGTGTTAAATGAAAAGGTTTACATGTGATTACGTGTCTCTAAAACATTTATAAACAAGAGTATAAGCCTAGCCCTCAGGATGCAGTATACGTTTGTCTGGATCCTTACATATGTGGTATACGCCGTGGGCACACCGCACCATACCTGGTTGTATTACGCTTTCCTGCGGGGAGCACGACCATGTGTATACATACATGTACTTAACTAAGTCGAACGTTGCGGTGTTTGCTGAGGTATTTAGTGTAGAGACTCAAGTTTATAATTGTGTTGTTTTAGCTTTGTTATATGATGTGTGCATGCGGTGTTGGTAAAATGTAACGGGATTAGATATTCAGCTTTTGCACAAGATCGTGTTTTAAATTTATAAAAGTGATTTCTACTAAGACTAAACACACACAAAATAGGAAAGTGTACCTATCGTATATGTAGGATAGTATTGGTAAGAACCAAATATCGATCCGTGGACACAAATGTTTCTAATAATGAATCATCGTTTACTTTAATCGGAGGTTTTAATCATATTGGGGTTGATTCTTGAAATTTTTATAAAATATAAATAACTATATATAATACATAGGTGACCGTCTAAGATCAAAAATCCACTCCATTGTTCCTTGATGATTATTAAACATACATGTGATAAACTTGCCGTAATAATATATGATAGAATAGCCCCTCATTTCTAAGTGAGCATATCATATGACGTAAAAGAAAGTAGCATGTGCATTTTAAAGTCAACCATTTCCTAATGTCATGCTACCACGAAAATGCCAATTTGAGTTGGCAAGTAGTTTAGTAAAGTAGAAAGATTAGGATTGACTTTGATTTCTCAAATACCAATTCTAACAACTTTGGGTGGATATAGTTTAGTCACACAACCTCCCCTTGGTTGATTTAAGTAGGTTATAATTGCACATTCCGTTAACATATGATTTCTTAAACTAGCATGATAACCTAAGAAATCGTGTTAACGATGTTATTTCAGAATTACCAAAACTAGAGAAATAGATCATAACTTATATCTCATCATTTCTAAGTACAATATAAGGAACCATGTTTCGATAATTATCAAAGTATTTATATCTTTCAAGAACATGAATCGATCATGAATGATTGTCAATATAATTGACAACCACCAACTTTAAATTGTTGAATTAAGATGGTGAAACATTTCTCATCAAAAGATAATTGCAAGATAACCATATACTTTACTAAACTAAATCACATGTTTCATATAATCATCAAGTAAAACAAAGCTTCTTCATAGATTTTAGATGGTAAATGGAGTTTAGCTCATAATGAGCATTGTTATATACATTAAAAGAGATGATGATAACTAACACATGATTAAGCTATAACAATCTAACCAAATGTGGATGAGTCTCCCTTCTTAATGATGATGATGGATTATGATGATGTTGATGATGATGGTAACCTCAAAGCCTTCAAACTCCTCACAAGATCTTCAATATGAGTGTTAGTGGGTGTTTTTGTTAGTGAAAACTGTATAGAACTCTCTTCAAGGCACACTTCTCAAATGACACAAGAGCCTCTATTTATATGCTCTCTGGAGATAGAAGCACAGCCCCGTGCTTTATTAAGCACGACCCTGTGTCTAAGTGTCCCAGTTGCATGTTGTCAGATCGTACATAATGACTCACCACGACCCCGTGTTTCCAGAGGCACGACCCCGTGCTTTTTAGTGACATGTGCTAATTCTTTTTGTCATTTCTGAAAGGTGACCACGGCCCCGTGTCTATTGAAGCACGACCCCGTGTCTAGTTGTCCACTATTTTGTCTTTTCTTATAGATTTTTGTTTTTTCTAATAGGTGAGCACGGCCCCGTGTTTCCAGAAGCACGGCCCCGTGCTTCTAGAAGCACAGCCCCATGCTTTGCTGTTTTCTTGGGGTTTCTTTGGTTTTTCTTTGGCTTTTCATTCGTTTCTTCGTTCGAGGCTTGGATTCACATGAAAATATATTTTAACATGATAAGTAGTTATTTTAACTATACTATACGATAGAAGTTGCAGTTTTTAGAGATTATTTAATGTTAAAAGATGTATATTTTTATATACATTATTATTCCTAAGCCACGATGGGCCGAGACATGCGTAGTCTCGAGGGGTAATAAAGTAAAAGAAAATTTTTTTAGCGTCAGCATATTCACTATCATTCGTTGCTGACGTATTTTTATTAACATTTTGCAGGTGATCAAAGTTAGAGCTTGAGAAGACGAAGTGCTCAAGATATCCGATGGCTCGGATCTTTTTGATTAAACTTAAATATAAAAATGGTGGTTTGTAATTAAACAAGTAATACTTTTATTATAACTTAAATCGGGTATTTTATAATCCCGTCTTTTGTAATGTAAATATTATAAGTCCACAAGTTTTAAAAGACTTCCGCTTTAAAACGCAACTATGATTTATTTACAATTGTGGTACTAACTGTTGGTCATACGCCCAAGCCTAAGATAGGGGTGTGACATGTTGCATCTCAGGATTCAAGTGCTCCTGGCTTTCGTACTGAGACCGATGTTAAGGGGCCTTCTAAATGTAAGGATCTCACATCTGAGATCATTAATGCCCGCTTGAAGAATCGATTGCGTAAAAGCGACCTTACCTTGGTCAGAAAACAAGTTCGAATTCTCCTGCTGTGACCTCCCATGAAGTGGTGGACGTTGATGCCGAATTTAGCTTTCCAACAGTGGATGAGATTGTTGTGGTTTCCAAATCCATGGTTCCTCAAGATGTTGACACTGATCCTCATAGGAAACAGCCGGAAACATCTTAAGACTCTCCCCGGGTATCATCGGTTCCTCTTGTGAGTGGGCAACCTTCTTTATGTGTTTTTGTTCTTAAATGGGGCATGCTGGCGGACGCTTCCGTTCATTCTCCCCAATTAGCTCATGAGTTCCTAAATGAGGTAGTCCCTTCCGTTGATTATGATTAGTTCGATCTTTGACGGCTGATGGTTTGTGTAAGTTTGGGATATACCTTTATCGGACCTTGGTTTTGGGGGCTGCCACGCGGAAAACGGTAATAGAGATGAATCTTTCTTTTCATGAGGGTTAGTAGGAAACAACCGAGTTGAAGTGGTCTTTGGAGAAGTAGCAAACATGTGTTGGAAATGAGGAGAAGGTTTCTGTGGCCGAGGAGAAGAATTTGGAGATTCTCGGCTTGGAGGTAGACTTGAAACCCTCTAAGGACCAAATTTCCCGTTTGACTACTGAACTAGCCGCCACTAATGAAAGGTTTATGGAGTTGGATGTTCTTCGTTTGTCACTTAAAACTTCTCAGGAAAAGCTAGCTGAGGTAAGCGTTTTGTTATGCCTATCCTCCCCTCCTCTCTTTTTTTTTTGTAACACTTTTTCTTTGTCATCGTAGTTGGAAGCTTCTCCTCCACTGGTTCAGATACATCAACTTGAGACTTCCCTTACTCAGGAACGGGCTAGGTATGAAGATCTTTCTAGACAGGTTGATGTTACTCGGGACCAGCAGAATAAGATTATTCAGGAGCTAGGGGCGGAGACAGACTACATTCATTAGGAGTTCGCTAAAGTGAAGATCGAGAAAGTGTGGATCCTGACTGAGGGTTTGAAACTGATTTACGAGAGGGCCTGCTCATGCTGGGAGGTTCTTCAGGCACTAGATTCTCTGAACCAGGCTGTCTTTGCTTCGGGCTTTCAACATGGTTTGAAAGCAGGTTATGACCATGATGTCGAGGGAACTCGTTTCCTCGAGATTCCCACTTTTTACGATACAACGGAGGCTGAGGCCGAAGAGATGTTTCGTGCTTACAATGCTCTTGTGCCTCCTATCCTGCAGCTCCCTACCACTCTAGATATTTCAATATAAGGCATAAAATCTTTGGCTCAAGTGATGGATCTGCCGTCTCCATTTCCCTGAATAGCTGCACCGTTTATTTGGTATTGCTTTATATTGTATTTTGTGAATGTTAATAACTATGTCTCTTACACCTTGTTTGAATTGTTTATTTGTGATACTTTGTTGGTTGTTTTATAGAGACTATGTTATCGTATTTCCCCTTCGTGGGCTTTTATCATTGTATGCCATGTGGTTTGTTATAATGTGGTAGTTGTTCTTGTTTGTGAACCCCAGAGGTTGTTTGTAGGTTTGAATGCATTTTTGGTTAACCATTTATCCTATTGGTGAGGCTTTCCTTGTGCCTTTTGTGACACAAAGGTGTGTATGTGGTTCCCTTTTTAGGGCTTGCTCTTCAACGAGGCTAGGGGTTAAGTATAGGTAACTTTGACTTTTAGTTAGCAATGTGGTAAGTTAAATAAACTTCGACCGGTTGCCTCATTTTTTTCTTCGGGGAAAATCTTTCTTATCCTCCCCGAGATGGTAGGCAGATAATTCTAAAATTGTTTTTTCAGTGAGTACTTAACCGCTTAATTAAATATGAACATACAATGGTTAATAAAAGGTAATTGAATCCTTGTTTTATTAAATTCCCCGTATTACATTTTTGAATAAACAAAAAGAAACTATTGAAAGCCTATTGTAATGGGTTTTTTCCTCTCGAAAAGGTTACTTAGATTTCTCAAGATGTTACCAAAAAACGGACCCTATCTGATCTACAGCACAACTCCCCCTTCTCCGAGGCGGGTTATGCATAGTATTTCCTCAGCTGCATGGAGTTCCAAGTTCTCGACACCTTTTCCTCCGTAGGGTGAGCTAGTTTGTACGAGCCTTTTTCTCCAGCCAAGTGATTTGGTATAGGCCTTCCCACTTGGGACCTGGTTTGCCTTGATCCTCCTGTCGGCTTGCTTCATTTTCCCTGAGGACAAAATCTCCCACTCTGAACTTGACCTCCCTGACCCGAGCGTTGTAATATTTTTTTTATATTTTTCTTGTACTCTACTTCCCTTCGAGCTGCCGTTTCCCTTGTTTCCTCAACCAGATTCAGGTTTAGGCGGAGGTCTTCTTCATTCTCAGCTTCTGTCCTGTGCATTCTGTTAGTCGGAAACCCAATTTCAGCCGGGATCATTTCTACGGTTCCGTACGTCAAACTGAAGGGTGTCTCCCCATGACTTGTCTTAGGAATGGTACGATGAGCCCATAGAACGTGTGGTAACTCTTTTTCCCAAGAGTTTCTATACCTTCCCAACCTGCTTTTGATTCCTTCGACCAAACTCTTGTTGACCCTTTCTAATTGACCGTTGTTTTAAGGATGTGCCATGGAGGTAAATACTTGCTTGATTTCTAGCTGCTGGCACCATTTCGAAAGAGGTTGTTTGCAAATTGCTCCCACCATAGCGGGCCAATAGTATCCGGCCCTTATAGCCCTTTCCACCACCATCTTAGCTCCCATGTGCATTCCAGACATCCCTTCATATATTTCTCGTATGACATAATTGGCTTCGTCGGTGTCTATACACTTGAGGGAGGGTCCCATATATGATTTTTTGTATAAAGCCCTGTCTATCACTTCGTACTGGAGGGCTTGAACACGGAGCCTCTGAGCCTCTTAGGGATCACTGGGCACCACTCCCCTTTTGAAATATTGGAAGAAGGGAGTCATCCAGTTGGCCTCCTTTGCCTCGATCTCTGATACGGAAGCTTTAGTGATGGATGGGGATTTAAGAGTTTCGACTTTAACATCTTTAGCCAAGTGATCAAAGGCTACTGCGGCAGTTTGCTCTGGGCATCTGCCTTCTTGTTACGACTTTAAGGAATGTGAATTACCTCCGGATCCTTGAAGTTCTGCAACAGTTCTTGTACTTTTTTTTTTTCAGATATTCCATCATTCGGGGGTTCTTCGCATCATACTCTCCTTAACTTGGTTTGCTATTAGGAGGGAATAGACATGGGCCCTGATTCTTTGGGCTTTAACTTTCTGCGCCATTCGTAGTCCGGCCAGGAGGGCCTCATACTCCGCTTCATTGTTGGTGTTGAGGAACTCTAAGCGAACATCGTAGGTCTGCTCGATCCCCTTAGGACTTACAATTATGAGTTCCGCTCCGCTCCTTTCTTCATTGGAGGCCCATCCGTATAAAGGTGGGAACTCAATCTCTCTTGTTTGGTTCTTTGATACTGACTCTTTCTCTATAACTTCTTTTTCTTCCACCCCTGACGGGGCCTCTGTTTGGAAAGCAGCTAACACTTGTCCTTTGAACGCAGCCCGAGGCTTATACTCGATTGTATGATCCTCCAATTAATAGCCCACTTAGCTACTCATCCTAAAACCTCTGGCTTCATGAGGACATGTTGGAGAGGGGGTGGTCAGATAATACTCAGATTACATGGCCTTGGAAATAACGCCTTAACTTCCGGGCAGTGTATACCAAAGATAGAACCAGTTTTTCTACTGGGGAGTACCTTTCTTCTGGACCTTTTAGTGTTCAACTAACGAAGTATATTGGCACATGGCTCCCCCGCCCTTTCCACCATGAGGACTGAACTGATGGTTCAGTCAGTATGGGAGAGGTACAAAAAGAGGGTTTTCCCCGGCAAAGGGGACACAATTGTAGGGAGGTTCCCTAAATGTGATTTTAGATCCCTGAAAGCCTCGTCTGCTTCCCGATCCCAGAAAACTTATTCTTTTTCGTACTCCTTCTCAACACAACCATGAAAGAGAGTGTTCGGTCAACTATCTTGGAGAGGAACCAATTTAAAGCTACTAATCTCCTGTTCAGGCTTTGGACTTCTTTGAGATTTTGCGGTTGTTGAATGTGTAGCAACGCTTCCACCTTTTCAGGACTGGCTTTGAACCCTTCTTTGGTGAATAGCACCCGAAAAAACTTTCCTTTTTCGACTCCGAATAAGCACTTCCTTGTATTAAGCTTCATGTCCCCCCCCCACCAATCAAGGTTTGAAAGGTCTCCATTATACCCATTAGTATTCTCTCCTCATCTCCACTTTTTATCACCAGGTCATCTATATAAAATTCTACATTTCTTCCTCTTTGATTATCAAACAAATGGTCCATTAATCGTTGATACGTTTCCCCGATGTTTTTCAAACCAAAAGGCATTTTGGTGTAACAGAAAGTACCTTCATTTGTGTAAAATGTCGTTTTTCCTCGTCCTTAGGATTAATCTAGATCTCATGGTATACCTTATAAGCATCCAAAAAACACCTTAGTGGGAACTGGGACATGGACTCAATATTCTTATCTACTTCCGGGAGGGGATATGTGTCCTTTGGGCAGACTTTATTTAGGTCTTTAAAACCGATGCACATACGCCAACTGTTATCTGACTTTGCTATCATTATGGGGTTGGATATACACTAGGGGAATCTCACCTCTCTTACTATTCCTGCTTATTGTAACTTCCGTGTTTCTTCTAGTAAAGCTCGACTTCTCTCTGGCCCTAGACTCCTTTTCTTTTGCTTGATCGGTTCCATCCACTGGAACTTCTTGAGACTATGTTGCACCTGGGCCCGAGGAACCCCTGTCATGTCTTCGTGCTTCCCTGCATAAACTTATGTGTTACGTAGTAGCATTTCCTTCAAACCTGCTTTACCCTTGTCACTTAGCTATGCTCCAATATTTATTGTCTGTTCTGGATACTCCCCATTGAGAATCCACTCCTCGACGTTCTTTTGGTTTTCCATTGATTTGCCTCTGGCCTCCACTCTAGCAATAATTTTGGTCGAGGATTGAATGGTGGCTACTCCCTTAGGTGTGGGGAACTGGAGGTAACCATGGACTGTTGACGCTATGGCTCTGAGTGCTTTCATCCCAGGTCTCCACAAAATAATATTGTACTTTGATGGGGCTCTTACCATGGAGAATCTTAGATGGACTAATATGATCCGGTCTCCACCTTTAAGGGTTAGAGGGAGAGTAAGAGAGCCGAGTGGCTCTACCACTTCCCCTAACAATACCATGAGGGGATACACATCTTCTCCAAATTACTTCGTATTTTCCTTTGAAGTACAGTGAAACAATGCTCATACATAACTTCCACACCACTTTCTCTGTCGACATGGACCCGAGCGATGCGGTGTCCAGATACACTGGCTGAGATGTTTAGAGGCATTTCCCAGGCTTCCTCATCATTCAAACCCGGTAATGAAATGGGTGCCTTCATCCATGGCTGGATCGTTAGACTTCGAGCTATTATCCCTATCTTTACCAATCTCTCATGGTTTTCGTCTTCGCTTTCCCTTCTACGTATCATGTCTACATTGTGTTTGTCTTCATCTTCATCTTTGACCTTAAATCCCGGATCCTTGGAAGGCAAGGGCAACTGGCCAGACTTCAAAGCGGCTTCCCACAATTTCTTCAACTGGACACAGCTTTCGGTGGTATGCCTAGAGCTCTTATGATAGTTACAGTATCCATGGGGATTATCTTTGTAAGCTTGTTTGAATGAACTGTATGGCTTGGGAGTATATTTCGTTTTGTCAGTGACCAGCATGTCACTGGCTCCAGCAGGCGGCCTCTCGGTGTATGGGGGCCTGTAGCGTGTCCCTTCAGGTAGGACCCAAAGATAACTTGGGTGGGAAGTATATTGGGGAAGAAGAATAATATGAGATGTAGGCCGGACGCCGATAGGGTACGAAGCGTCCTTTCTTGAACAGAGCTTTTCCCTTGCCTGAAATGCCCCCCCCCAACATTCTTACTTTCGGTCCCCTGTCGAGGAACTACTTTCTTACTCTTCCATTCTCTAACTTTGACCCGGTGTCTTTTCCTCGTACAAACGCTCTTACTCGATCCATGAGCTGATCAAATGTAGCGGGGAAATCTTCCCCTGGCTTCTCGGTGACCTGAGAAAACCTTACCCGTTTATGAACCCACTGATCTTCATAACCTCAGGCACCCCTTGATGTTCATGCTTTCCATTAGGTAACGTTCCATGCACTGCTCTACCTTTTCTTCGTCCCGCCGCTGGACGTGTAAGATTTCTTTGGGGTTTTTCATGGCCTTACGTTGTTGACTGAAATTTCGCAAAACCTTTCCCCGTATTTCTTCATCACTGTCAAGACTTCCGGGTTTCAAACTATCGAACCAGATTCGAGCACCTCCTGTCAAGGTTTGCAGGAACATGAGACACAAAGCGGGCATGATCCACCCACTAACCAGCACGCCCCCCGAAAGCGTGTAAGGGGTCTTCAGGGTCTTGAGTTCCATCATATTTCTCAAAAGTGGTTAGATACCGAAGTTTGGGAGGCAGCGGTGCCTCGACAATGCATTTTGTGAATTTGGAGACGTCGAAAATTTTTGAAGGATGGTACGGGGCATCTAAAATACTTGAGGTAATTTTTCCTTGCCCTTGGCGGTAGACAAAAGGTGGCTAGCGAATCTAGCAACAAATTCGATTATTTGTCGGGAGCACCTTCAGGTTTATTTTCTTTGGCTTGATCTGGGGTTTCAAAAGAAAGTCATGTTTTGACTTCCTTTAGTTTGTCTTTCTTTTCTTGTTCTTCTAAACATGCTTTTAGGGCATCCCTGTGAGCTCGGACAAATTTTGGGGTCACCTTCCATCGTTCTTCCACGTCATCTTGAACATCCGTGTCATTCTTGTCTTCCTTGTCATTTTCCATTTCGTCTTCATCTAACACTGGACCTTGGTTTCTTTGATCGTCCGGGGAAACCTAGTCTGCGCTTGCTTCTGTGTTTTTAGTTATCGAACCATCGCCACCCGAGCTAGAAGGGAATGGCAGCGGCGTCTCCTTTAGGCTATGATCATTCATTCTTTCAAGGTTTTGGTGAGACCTTCAATTAAAAAAGTCCCACGGATGGCGCCAATGTTGATACCCTAGATGAATTCTTAGGTTATTTAATGCTTGGAGAATGATTGATCAAGAGTAACGAGTGAACATATGAATGTAAGAGTATTATCATTAATCTGAATCTGCCTCATTACAAGTATCGATCCCTCTTTCCTATAGGAGAAGAGAATATGTGAATTACATAGAGTACAGTATTGAGTCCTTGGGGGAGGAACTATTATACTCCGGTCCCAGGCCTTTTCCGATGAACCCTCCCTTTCCTCCATATATCCATAGGGTCTTTCACTGAGCCTGGGCAGCCATGTTTCTTGGGTCGTTCACCTGGACCAGGCAATAGTTCCCTTCTGTAGCCATGATGTGACCCTTCACTGATTTATTCTTCATTCCACTCCATCTCCATTGGGCTTGGGCTTTCTTCCTATTTGGGATGCTCTCATGAACTCGTATCCCATGTAAGCTCTTCAGTATGCATATTATATAAAATAAATTTTAAAGTTTGGATATAATAAAATATACGGTCCGGATTTATACGGTTGGTTTTTGGTATAAACCGTAAACCAAACCGTTCGCTACGGTTTGATATGTTTAAAACCAACCAACCGGAAGTTAAGAAAAAAAACCGAAACATGAACACCCCTAATCATAACTACAAATTATATAATAATATTAGATTTTACCTTTATTTTCTCCTCCCACCACTCAGGCGATGCGTCGATTAAGCTTCTCGTCCCAACGATTCCGGTTTCAAGCCTCATTAAGCGGTCATACAGCTTCCAATTCTTTTTCATGCTGTCCCATTTGTTTCTAAGTTGTTTTTATCCCAAGGTTTTATCTGTTCTTTCCTTCATGGTTTTTCCTAAATTCTCCCACCCAACCTTCCCCCTTATAAATTTATTTAAGCAAGCGTTGACAAACTCCATGAATGTATCATTACTCCAGAGTACTTTCGGTTTATACTATTTTTTATGTTTCACAATCAACATCATTAGGTTGGTTTTCATCCATGATCTGATAACACTTAATCAATATTTCAAAATAACCAAATAAGAGTTTTAGTTTTCTACACTCTTTTTATACAAATACAAACCACAAAATTTTGATAACAAAGACAATAAACCAGAATAACAACAAAATTTTGATAACCTGACAATAAACTAGAATAATGAGCATAAATTTAATCACAAAAAAGATAAACTGATATATACTATTTTTAAATAAACAATATATTTATAGATAAGAATGTGGAAATCAAGATAAACAAACAAAAAACTAATACCTAGTCGGAGATAATTTTTCAACACAAGATTTAAAGAAAATAACATGAACAAGAAACTACAACAAATCAAATAATGGAAAAAATACTGTTACAATCTCAATAAAAAAAACAAACATACCTGAGATAACAAGTCGCCGGAGGTGTAGGTTGGAGAAAATAGGTCGTCGGCGTCAGAATAGTTCGAAACCGCTTTGAGTCTTCTCTAGTCCCTTCTCTGATTTCTCCCATTTTATAAATTCAGGTTGTTGTGATGTTGGTGAGTAGTGAATATTTGTTGTTGGTGATGAGTAATGAAGGGTTGTTGGTAGAGTTATGAGAGTTGCAAGGTTGTTGGTGGTGATGATTAATGGAAGCCTGGAACAATTATGGAGATGAGTAGAATGTGGGTATTTGTTTAATTGAACATTATAAAAGCAAAAACCCAATCAAAAATCTTGGAATTCTAGCTTTTTAAAACCTTCATTTTAACACATACAAATAGCAAAACTTAAAAGTGATTCTATGTTTACCCAAACATACTTATTTGCTTATTTTCTTTTTAAAAAGCAAATAAGCAATTTTAAAAACCCACTTAATGTTTGCTAAGATAAATTAGTTGAAAGAATACTTATAATTATTATACGTTTGAACACAGATTCTCTCAAGTCTCAAATAGAGAACTACAAATATTCATAATTTTGAGCATAAGCATGAGTGTTACCCGTACTTAAATTTTGAGCATTTTGAATTGATATGATCATATTCATAATTTTAGCTTTTGAATCAAATTTAAATTTGTGATTTTCAAACTGACCCGAACGGTATACATCATGAATTCGAGTTGTATATTTTATTTATTTTATATATAAGCAGTGTCGGCCCTATTGTGTAGTTGGCCCAAGCTAGAGCTTGAGGCCATATGTTTTATGAAGGCCCCTAAATGAAAAAAACCAATATATTGTAGTCTAATTATTATATCGGTGCATATTAGTTTAGATAATAATTACGTTTAGAATGCAATTGAGAAACTGAAGCAAGCGTGAATGTAGCAGATTCACGGATTCAATCTAAAACTTGGCGTGGAACATGATTATACAGAATTATCTCTTATGCCTCTAATATACCAATTGTCACTTTTATGAAGCGACAATGGCCAATTCTTGCATCTGTTTATACGAAGAATTCACCTCGAGTTAATTTCGTGTTTTCCCATTTGCAAACTGTTGCATTCTTCATCTCTTACGATTCGCGAACTCTCGGCTCTGAATATAGGCTTGAAAATTTTTGGTTTTGATTTTCAATTACAGTGTTTGGATTTGGAATTGTGAATTTATGTTTTGATGTTTTTGTGAACCACAATTTGGATTTGCAGGTCAATTACAGTGTTTTTTCATTTGGATTTACATTCCAATTTGAATATTCCCAGTTTGGATATTACTGGATTGACTATGAAGTTACTAATTACTTAACTTTTATGAAATTGGTAATTACTTATTAGTTTATCACTTTATAATTATTTCAGTATACATTTTGTATAAAATTAAGCTATAAAAGTGAATTTTATGCAATCTTTTTTGTAACAAGTACAAGATATAAATTAAAAATAAAATTAACTACGACAACTATAAATATTTAAGTATATCTTGCCGGTCTCAAGTCTGAGTAAAGGAGGAAGGTTTATATAAAAAAAAATTTAAATGGCCCCAAACTTGATAATTAGCTTGAGGCCTCCAAAAACCTTGGGACGCCATGATATAAGTATATTTTTGTTCTTTATGTATATTGATACGATTCTTTGTAGTATTCAACTTCGCTTTTAATCCATCTTCATATAAGGTCCCGTTCCCGGTGCCCTACATTGACGTTGGATTTACTCATAAATACAGTTCTAAATATCATAGTTAATTTAAACTTTCGCGAAAATAATAAAAGTAAACCATTCATTACAAAGATTCAATACTTGTCTTTGAAACATAACATAAAGTAGCTTATTAAAACATCATGACAAATATTCTTTGGACGCCAGTCCCCTTCAAATCATGCCGTGTGTCTCTCCCTCAAGCCAGTTGCTTCAATCTATTTACCTGTGTGCATACTAAAAGTCAGCTACGCTGAGTGAGTTCTAGTTAATCAGGTAACATAAAAAGCATTCACATACTTATACATACGCATCCGAAGATACATATTATATAACCTGCTTACCTTTCTTTCGTACATACATAAGTATATACTTTCTTTCTTTCTTTCTTTCATTCTTTCTATCTTTCATACTTTTATGTTTAACCTTACTTTACATACTTATACGTTTTAAAGAGCATTACGCCCTATTTCCTCGAGTATTATTAGGGCTGGATTCCCTTTTCTCCCTCGGATATTATTATGGTTCGTCCCTTCTTCTTCGAGTATTATTAGGGCTCGGTCCCTTTCTACCTCGGATATTATTAGGGTCTGGTCCATTCATCCTCGACTATTATTAGGGCTCCGTCCTTTTCTTCCGTACAACCTTACCATACCTTTCTTTTATATTTATTTTTTATAAACATTCATACATACTCTCAATATTTCATATAACAAACATATATCATTCATGCATCATATATAAAACAATCCCATCTTCTAACGATCACCTTTCCTTACGATACGTGCAATATCCGAAGATCGTTCACGTACCGGCATACATAATTTAATAAATATCACATAAATCATATAAGGCATACACTTACCACTTAAGGTAAGTGTATTAACTATTCACATCGAGTATGCACACAAAACCGAAAACATAACAATGAAGTGGGGCTAGAAACTCACCGGTAAGCGATTCCTTTCTGAATTTACGGTTATGCCCTTCTCGAGCTTTGCACGGCTAACTGTGTATCAATTAACAAACATCACTTAACTACTCCTAATTATATTATATTTCTAAGTCATTTCCCGTTTTAAACGTTACATTTCCTTATTAATTAGTTACTTATCATTAGCTCATATATCATAAGTCAGTATCTACCGTTTACGTACGTATACGCTGTTTATCTTTCTTTCATTTGGAAAATCACTTTGGTCCATATAAGTCCTTTTGGCGTGTAAGTCTCCCCAGCATAAGTTGTCTAGCGCATAAGTCATATAACGTGTAAGTTCTTTAGCGTATAAGTCATACATATACGTCCATGTTATACGTGACATGTATACATATACGCTGCATGCTTACATATACGTTTATATACATACACGGTACATACATACATGTTACATGCATACATATACGTTTATATACATATTAGCTACATACATACACGACTTACATATACGCTGCTGCTTATACTTATACGTTAAGCATACTTATATGGCACAAACTTATGCGCTACTTAGACTTATACGGCGTATATACTTATTCGTCCGTATAAGTTCAGTTCAATTCCTTATTACGTGTTTTTAAGGTTTTTCTTCGCGTTCGGCTCCGTCAGCTGCCGTTAACCACCATGGTTGGCCGGAGTTTGATCGTTTATGACCTGGGTAGCTTCGTGATGTCCAGATCTGAGCTAAGGTGGCCCTTAAGCTCATTTTTGGTTGATTAAGCACCCGGTTAAAGCTAGATCTAGATTCAAATGGCTCATTAGGTATCACGGGGCTACGGTGTCGGGTCCTAATATGTTGGGTCAGCTGAGATAAATGATTTCTTACCTTCTGTTGGTCTCGGATCGTTGTATAGAAAAGAGTAGAGAGTGTTTGACTTAAGTGTATGTTTTTGATGGTGTAGGCTAAGGTGTAAAATGGATGGAGATGGAAAGGATTAGGGTTTAAGGGGTATTTATACTCCCTAAGCCCATAGACCTTAGGCTCATATTTCCTTTTAAGTCCATAACTAATTCCATCTATCCTTATTATTAAACCATTATTATTCTACTAACTCAATTTAATCCATCCAACGTAAATACTATATTAAATATTATTCTTATAAATTTCAGGATGTTACAAGTCTACCCTCCTTAAAAGAGGTTTCGTCCGAAAACCTAACTCTTACTTAAACAAGTCTGGGTAAAACTTGCGTATCTCTTCTTCAGCTTCCCAAGTAGCATCCGATCCCTTACGATGCCTCCATATCACTTTCACTAAAGGAATAACTTTATAAAGAAGCTGCTTTTCCATTCGGTCAACTATCCCTACAGGATGCTCGATGTAGTTTAACTGTTCATCAACTTCGATGTTCGCTAATGGCACGTGAGAAGTGTCATCAGCCAAACATTTCCTCAGGTGAGAGACATGAAAAGTAGAGTGAACCACTTCTAACTCTTCAGGAAACTCCAACTTGTAAGCCACTTCACCAACACGATCTATGATCCTAAACGGTCCAATGTATCTTGGACTTAACTTCCCTCTCTTTCTGAAATGAATAATTCCCTTCCAAGACGAGACCTTGCTCAATACATTGTCACCAATGCTGAACTCAATCGGTCGTCGCCGCTTTTCAACATAGGACTTCTGGCGATCTTGAGCAACTTTCATTCTTGCCTTGATCTGATCTAACCTTGAAGAGGTTTCTTGCACCACTTCTAGACTCCCAATTTCTTTCTGACCAATCTCTCCCCAACATACAGGAATTCTACAACGCCTACCTACAACATCTCAAACGGTGGCATACCAATACTCGAATGGTAGCTGTGGTTATAACATAATTCTGCAAGATGGAAATGATCATCCCAACTTCTTCCAAAGTTTAAGCATATAGCATATCCTCAAGGGTTTGGATAGTCCTTTCAGATTGCCCATCGGTTTGAAGATAATACGTCATACTGATGTTCAATCTTGTTCCCATAGCTTAATGGAACTTATTCCAGAATCTTGAAGTAAAGCGAGTATCTCTATCAGACACGATTGATAACGGCACTCTGTGTTTAGCCACAAATTCTTTTATGAACACATTTGCTAACGTTTCTGACGAGATTGCCTCTCGTATAGGCAGAAAGTGAGCACTTTTCGTTAAACGGTCCATAATCACCCAAATGGTATCATGATGTTTAGCTGTATGCGATAGCTTAGTTATGAAATCCATGGTGACGGGTTCCCATTTCATTCTGGTATCTGATGTACATAAATTTATACATCTTTTTAGCATAAAATAATATCTAAAAACTGCGATTTCTGTCAAATAATATAGCTCAGAAGACTACTTATCACATTAAAATGTTTTTTTAGGTAAATCCAAGCCTTAAACGAAGAAACAGGAGAAAAAACGAAGAAAACCCTCAAACACGCCCCCGTGCTCCTAGAAACACGCCCCCAGGCTTCTGAACACAATAAAAGACAAAAATCTACAAGAAAAGACAAACACTGGACACAGAAACATGGGGTCGTGCTTTAGCAACCATGGGGCCGTGGTCACCTTTAAGAAAAGACAAAAAGAATTAGCACATGTCAGTAAAAAGCACGGGGCAATGCCTTAGAGAGCACGCCCCGTTGTGAGTCATCATGTACGATTTGACATAGCATTAAATGCAACTGGACACCTGGATACGGGGGCGTGCCTCTAGAGCACAGGGCCATGCCTGCTTCCTCAGACTGCTTATAAATAGAGGAGAATGTTGCATTAATCAAGTGTGCTTGAAGAAAATCTCTATACAGGTTTCTCTTATAAAAACACTAACATTACACTCATATTGAAGATCTTGTGAGGAGTTTGAAGGTTTGGAGGTTACCATTATTATCCATCATCATCAACATCATCATTATCCATCATAATCATCATCATTAAGAAGGGAGATTCATCCATATTTGGTTAAATTGCTCTAGTTTAATCATGTGTTTGTTATTATCATCTCTTTTAATGTTCATAACAATGCTCATTATGAACTAAACTCCATTTACCATCTAAAATCTATGAAGAAGCTTTGTTTTACTTGATGATTATGTGAAACATGTGGTTTAGTTTGGTAAAGTACATGGTTATTTTGCAATTATCCATTGATGAATAAATGTTTTATCACTTTAACTCAATACATCAAGGTTGATGACTAAAAATCATTCATGTTCACTCACGTTCTTGGAGACTAGAAATGGTAAAAAGAATACTTTGATAACTTATTTAAGATAAAACATGGATCCTTATGTTGTACTTAGAAATGATGAAATATAGGTTATTGTCTATTTCTCTAGTTTTGATAATTCTAAAATAACATTGTTAACATGATTGTTTAGGTTATCATGCTAGTTAAAGAAATCATATGTTAATGGAATGTGTAACTATAACCTAATCTAATCAACCAAGGGGAGGTTGTGTGAGTTAACTACAACCACTCGAAGTTGTTAGGATTGGCATTTGAGAAATCGAAGTCAATCCTAATCGTTCTACTTTACCAAACTGTTTGTCTAATTAAATTGACATTCTCGTGGTAGCATGATATTAAGCATAGGATGGACTTGAAAATACGCATGCTACTTTCTTTTATGTCATAAAATATGTTCACTTATAAATGCGGGACTATTCTATCATATATTATTAGGACAAGTTTATCACATGTTTATTTAATAATCATAAAGGAAAAATGGAGTGGATTCTTGATCTTAGATGGTAACCTTCATATAATTGAATTACTCATTTAGAATTTCTCTTCTTGTCACCTATATATTATATATAATTATTTGCATTTTATAAAAAGTTTGAAAATCAACCCAAAATGATTAAAACTCTCCGATTACATTAAAACGAAGATTCATTATTAGAAACATTTGTGTCCATGGATCGATACTTGGTTCTTACCAATACTATTCTACATATACGATAGGTACACTTGCCTATTTTGTGTTTGTTTACTTTTAGTAGAAATCACTTTTATAAATTTAAAACACGATCTTGTGCAAAGCTAAATCTCCAATCATCCATTATATTTTATAACCACGCGCACACCACATCAAGTTTTTGGCGTCGCTGCCGGGGATACGGTACGTTTCTTAGAACGGTCCAAGTTTTAATTTAATCATTGTTTATAATTGTTCATATATTTAACTTTTATTTTATTTTCTTTTACTTATTATTATATTAGAATTATTTTTTAAAGGCCAGCCTATCATTTACTTTAACTTAACTAACTTATACCTTAGATTAATTTTAATAGCTAGCCTAACCTGCAACTTAATTTTAACTAACCCTTAGCTTACAAAGTTTAAATTTGATTTAACTCCATGTATGTCCTCTACATTCAGGCATGAGCCTGTTTCTCCAATTTCTGAACCGAAACGAATTTTTCGTCGACGAACGCGTAAATGGACTGCAGAAACCGCTAAAACCGTTGTAACAATCAAAGACGATTCAGTAGATGCCAACGCATCAGGAGAAAATCAAGCCGAAGAAATGATGGAAGCACAAAACAATGAACCAACCATAAGCCAGTATGCCAAGCCAACTCTCGAAGGCTACAACACTAGAGTGTCTCCATTCGATATCACCGAACATTTTGAAATCAAATCAACCACCATTCATATGGTGGAAAATTCAGTTCAATTTCATGGTCTCCTCGACGAAGACCCTCTTTCTCAAATATCTCGATTCTTACGAATATGCGAAACCTTTAAAATTCAAAACTGTTCAGTATATAAGATCAAACTCAAATTCTTTCCTTTCTCTCTAAGGGGTCAAGCCTTAGAATGGATAGAATCTCTTACTTCTGATTCCATCACCAACTGGGACCAGATGACTGAACAGTTTCTCCTCAAGTACTTTCCGCCTGATAAAACTGCCAACTATTGAGCCGGAATTACCAGATTCTGGACCGACGATGATGAGTCGTTACACGCAGCATGGGAGAGATACAAAAGTCTTTTAAGAAGATGCCCACACCATGCTAAGCGTATGGTTGCAAGTACAAACTTTCTTTGATGCACAATCCAGACAAAAAAAAGGCCATCGACCAAGTCGCCCATGGAGACCTGGGGTCCAAATCACCTAACGAAGCATTTGAAATCGCGGAGAAGGTAACAAAGAATAGTTTCGCTTATAACCCACTAAGATCTACACCAAAACACAAAGGAATGCATCATGTTGATTCCAACACTCTTTTCACCGCACAACTTGAAGCCCTTTCTAAAAAATTCGAACAACTTCAAGCCGAACTATCAAAAACCAAAATCGCCTCTGACACCTGTGGAGGAACTCATAAGACAAGCGACTGCAAACAAGTCATTATGGACATGGAATAAGTTGACTTCATCGCCCGTCAAAACAACAGCTTTCAGCAACAACTACAATCCAGGATGGAGAAACCACCCGAATTTCAGTTGGAAGGACGGAGGTAACACTCAAACCTTACCCATATTTGAAAAGAGGCCGATGAATCAATCCTTCCAACCTAAACCTCAATTCCAAGAACAAAGTTCTAGTAGCCATCAGAATCCAAGCTACTAAAAAATTGAAGAATGTTGATTTAAATCATGACCAAAACAAATGAAGCAGAAAAGAAGGCCAACTCAAGATCCGTTGATATCAGCGGAGTATTGTTAAAGCATGAAGCTGACCTAAAAAGTCAACAAGCATCATTACAGAATCTAGAAACTCAGATCGGACAAATTTCCCTAACATTGTCTGAAAGACCACCTGGCGCTCTTCCAAGCAATAGAATCACAAATCCTAATGCAACAGCTAACGCTGTTACACTAAGAAGTGGCACGACCACTATTTCCTCACCAATTTCAGAACCATTTGTGGAGAAGGAAGCCCCTGACAAAACGCAGGAGATACCGATTCCAACAGGCACCGTACAACCTAAGGAACCAGTCCGAACTTATGTTCCACCTATTCCATACCCTGGACGACTGAAGCAGGAGAGATTGGAAGCTCAGTACGGGAAGTTTTTAGAACTCTACAAACAACTCCACATCAACATCCCTTTCGTCGAAGCCATTGCTCAAATGCCAAAATATGCAAAGTTTCTCAAAGAAGTGCTGACATACAAGAGGAAGCTGGAGGAGCTCTCACATGTCACCCTGAGTGAAGAATGTTCAGCTATCCTTCAAAACAAGCTGCCACCAAAAATGACCGATCCAGGGAGCTTTACTATTCCTTGTCTCATAGAAAATTTGTCTGTTAGCAATGCCCTGGCTGACCTTAGAGCTAGTATTTACTTAATGCCTTATACGGTTTTTGCAAGACTAGGGATAGGAGAACTAAAGCCCACCCACATGAGCATTCAGTTAGCTGACCGATCCGTTAAAATCCTCAGGGAATTGTTGAAAACATGCTTGCCAAAATTGACAAATTTGTTTTCCCAGTAGATTTTGTAATTCTAGACATAGAAGAAGACAAAAGTGCACCTCTGATTTTAGGAAGACCCATTTTAGCCACTGCAAAGGCTATTATTGATGTTTGCACCGGCAAACTCACTCTTAGGGTCGATGACGAAGCTATCACTTTTGACATAGTAAAATCTATGCAACATCCGCAACATCACGATGACACATTATATTGTGTTAACATCATCCTCTATCGTGAGTTTCTATTTGCGAAAATATTCTATTAACACCCTACTAGAAACACAAATCATAACTGATGTCATCACTAAACACATTTTAGAAAACGGATTTCTCAATACTATCAATAACAATCAAGAAACATCAGAAGTAGTATGTGAGATCACCAAATGTAATGAAAAATCAAAACCATCAATCTAAGAACCACCATCCTTAAAGTTAAAAGAACTCCCAAACCATCTCGAATACGTCTTTCTAGAAAAAGACTCTCCACTCCCAGTAATTATTTCATCTCACCTTTCTAAAGAACAGAAATACGAACTTCTTAAGGTTCTTAAAAATCATAAGAAGGCTATCGCATGGAAGATCATGGATATCAAGGGAATCCATCCTTTCTTTTGTACTCACAAAATCCTCATGGATGAGGAATACAAACCCGTGGTCCAACATCAAAGACGTCTCAAACCCAACACGCAAGATGTGGTGAAGAAGGAAGTAATCAAACTCCTTGATGCCGGATTAATCTACCCAGTCTCATATTCACCTTGGGTTAGTCCAGTACAAGTAGTACCCAAGAAGGGAAGAATGACAGTTATAATGAACGAAAAGGACAAGCTAATACTAATGAGGACCATCACAGGCTGGCGAGTTTGCATTGACTACCGGAAGCTTAATGACGCCACAAGAAAAGATCATTTTGCACTTCCTTTTATCGACCAAATGCTCGAACGTTTATCAGGAAAAATGTTCTACTGTTTTCTTGATGGATTCTCCGGATACTTTCAAATTCCCATTGCTTCTGAAGATCAGGAGAAAACCACCTTTACATGTCTGTATGGCACCTTTCCCTACAGAAGAATGTTGTTTGGACTATGTAATGCTCCAGCCACCTTCCAACGTTGCATGGTGGCCATCTTTCATGAAATGATCGAACACTCAATGGAAGTTTTCATGGACGACTTCTCAGTCTTCGGAAACTCCTTCGATCATTTTCTACAGAACCTAGACAAAATGTTGGCTAGGTTTGAAGAAGTAATTTAGTACTCAACTGGGAACAATGCCACTTTATGGTCATAGAGGGCATTGTTCTCGGTCATAAGATATCCCAAGCAGGACTAAAAGTTGATAGAGCAAAAATCGAAACCATATCCAAACTTCCACCACCAACTTCTGTTAAAGCCATTAGAAGTTTTCTAGGCCACGTAGGATTCTATCTTCATTTCATAAAAGATTTCTCCAATATTGCCAGACCTATGACCAAACTTCTGGAGAAAGACACACCATTCGTCTTCTCTGAAGAATGTGTTGAATCATTCAACATCTTAAAAGATAAACTTGTCAACGCACCAATCATGACTACACCCAATTGGACCCTTCCTCTCGAAATCATGTGCGATGCAAGTGACTTTGCAGTTGAAGCCATACTCGGACAATGTACAGAAAAACATTTTCACCCAATTTACTATGCTAGTAAAACTCTTAATGATGCACAAGAAAATTACACCACAACAGAAAAAGAGTTATTAGCAGTAGTTTTTGCCTTTGAAAAATTTAGATCCTACTTAGTTCTTTCCAAAACCATAGTTTACACCAACCATGCCACCATAAGATACCTCTTCAACAAGAAGGATGCCAAACCCAGATTTATCCGCTGGATTCTATTACTACAAGAATTCGACATAGAAGTCAAGGATAAGAAAGGAGGAGAAAATGTTGCCGCATACCATCTTTCACGCTTAGAATGCCCAGCTTCAAAAGAACATCACTAAGAAATTATCGATGATAATTTTCCACATAAAGTTCTCATGCATATCCAAGCAGTGATGCAGAAGGAAGATGAGAGTCCTTGGTTTGCCGATTTCGCAAACTATTTAGCCTGTAGAATCTTAAGAAAAAGGCTAACTCATCAACAATGGAAGAAATTCTTCTCCGACCTTAAGTTCTATTTCTAGGAAGATCCAAACTTGTTTGGAATATGAGCCGATCAGGTTGTTTGTAGGTGTGTATCAGGAAAGGAAGCCTTAGATATCCTCAAACACTGCCATGAAGGACCTATTGGCACAGTACTGCCACCACGGTAAGGAAAGTGTTTGGTGCAGGATTTTTTCTGGCCTACCATATATAGAGACACATATGCTTTGATCCAAGCATGCGATTCTTTTCAAAGAGCCGGAAACGTCTCAGCAAAAAATGAGATGGCTCAAAAAGGCATTCAAATTTGTGAAGTCTTTGATGTATGGGGGATAGATTTCATGGGCTCGTTTCCTAACTCATTCGAAAATAAGTACATCCTTGTAGCAGTCGATTACGTGTCTAAATGGGTAGAAGCACAAGCTCTTCCCACTAATGATGCTCGAGTAGTTGCACGTTTTCTGAAAAAGTTATTTTCACGTTTCGGTACTCCGAAAGCCATAATTAGTGACAGAGGTAATCACTTCTGTAACACTCTAATGGACAAAGTCTTAGCACGATATGGAGTTCACCACTGATTGACAACACTGTATCACCCTTAGACTAGTGGGCAAGTAGAAGTCTCGAATCAGGGAATAAAAAGGATCCTCAAAAGAACTATAGGAATGAATCGCAAAAATTGGGCAGTAAAGTTAGATGACGCTTTGTGGGCCCTTAGGACAACCTACAAAACCCCCATAGGAACAACACCTTTCAAACTCGTTTTTGGGAAAGCGTGCCATCTACCAGTAGAACTAAAACACAAAGCTTACTGGGCTCCCAGAGCAGTGAACTTTGATCTAACATCCGCCGGTAAAAACCGGGAGGATCAGATTCACGATCTAGAAGAACTAAGAGCACTGGCATATGAAAACTCCTGGTCTTACAAAGAAAAAACTAAACGTTTACACGACGCTCATTTGAAGGGAAACAAAGAGTTTCATGTTGGCGATCGACTACTGTTATATACCACACCCCTATGTCTTTTCTGAGGAAAACTGAAATCCCGCTGGACAGGACCATACATAGTCAAATAAGTTTTTTACTATGGGATAGTCGAGATCTCAAATTCTATCGGCCACAAGTTCAAGGTCAATGGACATCGACTAAAACTGTACATAGATGTGCCATTCGAAGATGTTTCAGAGGTAGTAATCCTCCGCTAAAACCAATGAACATACAATAAGAAGGGTCTAGCCAAGACCTTTGTTAAACTAGGCATTGTGAATATGTTCCTTTGTTTTCCTAAAAAAAATATTTAATGCCTCAAAACACAGGGGCGTGCTCCTAGAAGCACGGTCCCGTGCCACAAAGTGCAGGCCGGAATCTTTGTTTCAAAAATCTCAATCAGACTGGTTTGTAACAGAAATGCCAGACCAAATACACGGGGCCGTGCTTCTACAAGCACGGGGCCATGCCTGACAAATTCTTGGCTATAAATTGAACCTCTTGCCAATGCATTTCTTGCACCAAACCAAATCTAAACACTTTCCACTGAGATCACAAAATGCCTTCTGAGATGAATGAAGAAATTTATGTTCCTCATCAACCGAGGAACGAAACCCGACACGTATCCAAAACCGAGCTTCTAATGAAACTTCAATAAATCGTCAAGGAACTCACCGAGATGAATCTCCTTGCGGAGATGCGTCTCGTCCAACTCACCGAATCAGTGGAGAGCATGAAAATGGAGCTTAGAGACATCAACGAACAACTCCAATTTCAAGTTCTTCGCTTCACGTACTTTCCTCTGCCCGGACCATTCGACGGAGGAGAACCTTTTGGTGGAATGTAGAGACATTAGTTTTTCTGTTTTCTTGTGCAGTAGGCACAATGTTGTAGGACCCTCAAGCTTAACCCGAGTAAAATTTATGTTTTTAGGAAAACCAGGCTTATCCCGTATTTGTTTTTTAGGTCTTTTAATTTAATGAAAAGTATTTTTATGATTATAAAAGTGTTCAATTAACATGTTAAACATTATTCCAAAAATTTCGGCTCTCGCGTTTTGCTGAAAAATCAAAGAAAAATTTCGGTGACAAAAAGCACGGGGTCGTGTTTCTTGAAGCACGGGATCGTGGTCACCCTAGAATCTTCGGCATGATACGCGCTGACTCCGTACAATTATATGAATCAGAAACATTTATTCTCCTAGCAGCACGGGTCCAAACATTACAATCTTTATATAATGCATGCGAAACTCACTATTCCATTCATACCAAACAACATTTTACTAAAATGGAAAACAAAAATATGGAATGGAGGCAAGTGAGAAGGAGCAAGAATGGTGATTCTTCCTCAAACCTTGAGGAAGAAGTCATGAGGCTCCAAAGCATTATGAGAGACCAAGTCGAAAGTAACATCCAAGCCGAAGCTCGCTTAATCGACCAACAAAGTCGAACTGCTTAGGTTCGAGAACTTCCACATCGTCGAAAGTCATAACAAAGATGTGGACTTCAAGCTGAATTATCTTAACCGAGAAATCGCAAAGCTCGATAAAAAGCTTTCCGAGCTCTTGGAAGCTAAACGAGCCCTGCCACACATTCAGGACTTGTTCGGGAATGGTGGCCGATAGTAGTTCCGATTTTCTCTTGCTAGGAGTTACTCTTGCTAGTTTCATGTTTTAGTGTTCGGGAATGCTTATTTTATCTTTCTTTCCGTCATGTTTAACTATGTTTTAATGTTTAATGAAGTTTAGGACTTTTTAATTTCTATCTCAACCTTAATCCTCAAAGAAAATCAGTTAAAAAATGAACCAGCACGACAAATAAACAACAAAACAAAGAAAACCTGACTGCTACCAGCAGCACGGTGTCGTGCCTTGTCTACAGTACAATTACGTTTTTTTTTCTATAAAAATAACATTGTCACTCACTTAGCCCTAAAACCATTTCGTCTATAACCAAACACCGACGCCTCTTTGCCTATTACGCAATTCTTTGCTTCAATTCTTCAAGTTCCAACCAATGGTATGTTAATTTAGTGCATCTATTGTTCAAATCCATCATTTTAGGTCTAAAACAAACCTTAAATCTCACCAATTGATGAAATCAGGTCTAAACCAGGAAAATAGATGGGTTAATTGTTTAAATCTAGGATATTGATTTGTAAGACAGATTTGCACTTAGATTTTGTTTGGAAAAACCATTCGGGTTTGGATCTTGGATGATTCGTATAATAAATCAAACCCGAGTGATATATAAAACTGGTTGGAATCGCAAGTTCGAGTCTTGACTATTGTAGAATTAGGATTAAAAACACGGGCTGTGCTTTCCAAAACACGACCCATGGTCAACTTCAGGCCAACAAAAGTCAAAATCAGAAACTGGTCAAACTGCCAAACACCCGCAGCATGGGGCCGTGCTTCCAGAAGAACGGCACCATGGTTTTGCCTTATGTTCCAAATTTGCAGATATTTATTATATAATTTAACTGCTCTGAGTATAAATTGCAGATTGCCGAATATGGTGATGACGAGCAGACTTTCTTAATCTTCCATGAAGACACCGAACGAGATGAACGGGCCCGAAAACGAATGAGCTATCTTAACAACCGCCTCCCAAAACCAAATTTCTATGCTTGCAAAGACACGTTAAAGCAAGTAAACCAATGGGAGAGATACAAGAAGTTTGTGAAAGGACCGTGGTTACGTGTTTTGAATCAAAAGGGTAAATGTAACATCCCGTTTCTAGTTTTGGTTAATAAAAATAATAATATTTATCTTTATGCGTTGGGATTGTGTTGGATTAAATAGATATGGGTAATGGACTTGGGTTAATAAGGAAGGAAGAAAGACCATGGGCTTAAGCCCATGACCCATGATACATATACCTTAATTAACCAGTAATCCATTCATTTTTCATCCATTCCATACACCATCCAAAACACACACTTAAACTCTCTCTATTTCTCTCTTTCTCTAGCTGAAATAACAAGAAGAAACCGAGCATCAATCCGAGGTAATAATGATAGTATGATCTTATATGGATCCAAACCCGCTAGACCTAGTCGCGAAATGACAAACCAACACCCCTAACCGTTAAAGTCACGAGATCCGGGTGGAATAGGGTATAAGCCGATCGAAAAACGAGCTTAGGGTTCATCCTAGCTCGTATCCGGATCGATCAGGGTGAGAAACGGTGGAAAACGGTGTAAAAACACGATTTTCCGGCCACCACACGTTTTTTCGGCACGATGGCGCCGGAAAGGCGGCATACGAGGATAAGGGAATGTCAGAGAATGTTTTGTCATTCTCTGACCTAACCCTAGGCGTGTGTAACGAATTCGCTATGACAATTCCTTAAGAAGGAATAACGAATGAGCTTCATTCGTTAAGTAATTCGTTACGGAAAACTAACGAGTGAGCCCTCATTCGTTATGATAATTCGTTAAGGCCATTCTTGAAGTGAGAGACGAATGAACCTCTTTCGTTATAGAGTTTATTCGTTAGCCAGACCAAATGAATGAGTCCATTCGTTATAAAAGTCAATTCGTTATAAAGGTCAATTCGCTATGAGGTTCCATAAGTGGACATTCTTTATGAGCCCCATTCGTTAAAGAATTGGATAACGAATTAGACTTTGAAAGAATGACAGAAAGGACCCTGGACTTAGAATAAAATGGTTAATTACATAAAAGCCCTTGACTTTATTAATTAATGAAAGATACCTTAAAGGGTTAATGAGTTAACTATAAAATATTATTAAAAAATTCTAATGGAAATTTTGTTAAGAACAGTTAATGAAAATAAAATTTTTCCAAGCTGACCTTGCAGCTTAACCCCAACCTGGGGCTCTGCCCTTTGGACTCTGCTAAGGGCTGCCGCCTCTGGAACCCCGCTGCCAGGGGCGCTGCCCCCGGACCCCCGTTCGTAGAGGGTTATAATTAAACTAGAAATGAGATATGGGTAGTGATAGTTAATTGATACGTGTAATTGTAATACACTTAGTCACGCACAACTAAAGAAAGGAATAACCATTAACGGTGAACGTAACAGGATGCATGTGAGTTTATAGCCCCATTTCCTTGTTATGTTTTCGGGGATGTGTGCATACTCGATGTGATTAGTTAATACACTTACCCTAAGTGGTAAGTGTATGCCTTATATGATTTATGTGATAATGATTGAGGTCATGAATGAATGCTTGTCGGTATGTGAACGATCTTCGGATATTGCACGTATCGCCATGAAAGGTGAGTTTTACATAAGGTACATTAATGATATATGAATGATTAAAAATATGTATGTATGTATGTATGTATGTATGTATGTAATATAATTTATGTATAAAGAAGTGTATGTATGATTGTATGGAAAGAAGGGACTAAACCCTAATTATATCTGAGATAGAGAAGAAAGGGACCAGACCCTAATAATATATGAGATAGAAAAGCAAGAGACAGACCCAATTAATATATGAGATAGAGAAGAAAGGGACCAGACCCTAAAAATATCTGAGATGGTAAAGATAGTTATGTTTGTATTATGGAAGTATGAAAGTGTGGTGATATGAAAGAATGTATGAAAGTATAAAAGAAAGAAAGAAAGTATATATATACGAATGAAAGAATGGTAACAAGCTAAGTATGAAATATGTATCTTCAGATACGTATATATGTAAGTATGTGAATGTATTGTATGTTGTCTGATTAACTAGAACTCACTCAGCGTAGCTGACTTTTAGTATACACGCATGTGAGTAGGATAAGGCAGCTAGCTTGAATAGGGCGCATGGTAGGAGAATAAGAAGCTGGAATCTGAAGATTTATGATATTATTATGAATGATGTTTTATCTTGAAAGACTAGAATGTTTGTTTAAGACAAATTTTTGAAATGTTATGAAATGTTTATTGAAAGTTTTTATATTCCGTGACAGTTTTAATTAACTTTGATATTTAGAACTGTGTTTATGAGTAAATCCAATGGCAAAGTAGGGAACCGGGCCTTATAGTAAAGCAGTAATCGAACTAACCAAGGAGTTTTTAGCCTCGTTCTCTTTCAATATGAAGAATCTGTCTATGTGGGATGAGGATGCAGTTGAGTTTAGGTGTGGGGGAGAGTGGTACACGACATCGTTTACCCAGCTGGGAATCGATCTGGGTATTTACACGAGTGATGAAACCATCAGTCCCATCTGGTACGACTCCATGACTACATTCGCAGATGAGGATGCTAACGAGTCAGCAGAAGTGAGTGATACCAAGAAACAAGTATGGGAACAATTGAGCTTTGGGGATGAAGACTATTGCGCCAACAACACAAAGAGCACCGCCTTACATGACCAGCTTATGAGATACATTCACCGACTGCTGAGCCACACAGTCTCAGCACGTGGTCAGAGTGACGGGGTCTTGAATTTGAAGGATTTATGGGCCCTTTATTGCATCAAGAGTGATATATCTTGCAACATCACTTATCTGTTCTGTCAGCTGTTCAGAACAAATGCAAATGCAAAGAGCCCGAATACCCTGATCTTTGGTGGTCCGTGGATCTACAAGCTTTACAAAGCCTACCGTGCAGACACAGAGAGTACCCGAAGCCCAAACCCGATCGCACTCGACCTCAGTTATTGTATCAGCATGTAAATGGTCCAACAAATCAGCCGAAACCCGTAATTGTGGAGGTTTCAGGATTCCCTGAACCAGATTTGGGATCCTGAGGACCCGGCTGAGATGATGATACAGGACATACCCGAGAGGAGAGGAAGATCACCACCCCGACAGACCCACCACCGCACTTACCATCAGCAGGGAGGTCCATCATCATCACAGCCAGTACTCGTTTGAGGGCCTATATAGGCTCATTGACTAGTTCTAGACTCACACTACCACCTCTTTTGACAGGTTATCAGGACAGATTGCGGACTCAAACGCACAGAGAACCGCAGATTATGTAGAGACAAGGAGAGAGATCAACAGACTGAGTGATCGCATGGACAAGCAATGGGGACCCTTCAACTCAGACACGGGTAACTGACGAGCAGCGGCACTGGTAGGTCTAGTATGGGTATGGGTTTGGGTGGTAGTACTTTATTGACATTATTATCATGGTTGTTTAAACAATTTACATTTTGTCGTTTGTTTGTTTGTTTGGATACTTTTTATGGTCGTGGGTGCCAAGACATTTCAGTAGGAACTTATTTAGCCCTTGTGGGCAGGGTATGGATGATTCCATACCGATTTTCAGTAGTATTATGCTTGGTTGTTTACAGTTTTTATTATTCAGGTACAAAACAGGAAAACGGACGAAAAACAGTGGACGCTCTGTCGAAATTTCGTTAACCCGTATGGAAGTACCATTCCATTTCACCCAGCATACTTCATATAAATCTGATTATAATTCTTTTATGAATCTTTTCACATTGAGGACAATGTGAGATTCAAGTGTGGGGAGGGGAATTACTTAACCAATTACTTGCTCAACTAATTATAAAATGTTCTATTAAACAAAATTTTTGTAGCAAACAAATTCTATTTTTTTTAATAAAGCCAAAAGAAAGTCTAAGATTTTTTTTTTTTTGCAAATAACCAACTAAAAATCTATTATAACCAAAAAAAGTGAAAAAGTAAAAAAAGGTTTGTAATATTGAGAATAAATTTATGCAAAATATGACGTTGTGAGATAAACCTCATGCCATATAAATATATATTCGGAAGCTTTGAGTGAGACATATGTTTCGTGTGATTTAAAACTTGTCGCAATTATTCATTTCAAGAACGCACGAAGCGTTGTATAAGGAAAAAGGTAATATTTACACCATTATCCAAATCACAAAACCCAAAAACCTTATCCAAAACCTTACCACTTTATCCCTCTAACCGGTAAAATACAACACTGGTCTTTTACCGGCAGACCCTAAAGAACTGGATATGCATTCTTTCGATTTCAATTTCCTCTGCTGCATACATTTCGTAAAACCTGGGTTGCCTCCAGAACTTAGGAAGAAAATTTTTCTCTTTAGCAATGAGGTGAGGAAAAAGTGGCGCCAAGACGAACAAAGGCCACCATTTTGTGGAGTTTCCAAAAACGCAATGAAAAGAAGAGCAAAAAGATATGAACGATGCTTAGGATGCGGAAACTGGTCCCACGAAGGAAGATGTAGAAAAAATCAAACTCAGTCTCAAGGTGAATATACCGAAATAATGAGGGTGGGGGCTATTAGGCTCAAAGTCGAACGATCCATTAGAGTTGGGATTTATGTTCAAAGCAGGATTGAGAAAGAACTGATTCACATCCTCGACAAAATTGGTCTTGATGATCTGACCCTAAAAGAGTCACTAGGTTTGTGGAAAAAAACACAAATGGGAGAAAAGAAGCTGACTATTGAAGACATCTTAAGATTCCCGACAATCGGCAGAAGTTGTATTTACCATCCTCATTAACCTAAACCCTTGAACGGACAAATACCAATCCCTATTTAGACAAAATCAACCCATATTACCTTCTGATCTATGCAACCCTTCACAAAGGTGGAGATTTAAATTTGTTACAAGCTTATTTATCACAGGTCACATTTTGGCTAAGAGTTTTCACATACATACATCACATGTATGATCAGATATATAAACTGAGTATGAGTGAAAATTGTGAGAACGTGACGTTTTGCATAAATAGAAGCTCATAAAAACAAATCACTTTATATATATATATATATCACTCTATATATTCCTATGATTTAAGGTTGGTTATTTTGTTCCCATTTTATTGGAACTCTTTTGGGGATGTTTTAAGCTATGGTCATAACTTGCTATTTTTAGAGAATATTTATAAGTAGCTTGCTTGAGGACAAGAAAGGTTCAAGTGTGGGGATGTTTGATGTACATAAAATTATACATCTTTTTAGCATCAAATAATCTCTAAAAACTGCAACTTCTATCAAATAATATAGCTCAGAAGGCTACTTATCATATTAAAATGCAATTTCAGGTAAACCCAAGCCTTAAACGAAGAAACAGGTGAAAAAATGAAAGAAAGCCCAAGAAAACCCTCAAACACACCCCCGTGCTCCCAGAAACACCCCCATGCTTCTGAACACAAGAAAAGACAAAAATCTACAAGAAAAGACAAACACTGGACTTAGAAGCACGGGCCGTGCTTTAGCAACCACGGGGCCCGTGGTCACCTTTCAGAAAAGACATTAAGAATTAGCACATATCACTAAAAGCACGGGGCCGTGCCTCAGATAGCACGCCCCCGTGGTGAGTCATTATGTACGATCTGACATAACATTTTATGCAACTGGACACGGGGACGTGCCTCCAGAAGCACGGGGTCGTGCCTGCTTCCTCAGACCGCCTATAAATAGAGGAGAATGTTACATTAATCAAGTGTGCTTGAAGAAAATCTCTATACGAGTTTCTCTTATAAAAACACTCACATTACACTCATATTGAAGATCTTGTGAACAGTTTGAAGGCTTGGAGGTTACCATTATTATTCATCATCATCAACATCATCATTATCCATCATCATCATTAAGAAGGGAGATTCATCCACATTTGGTTAGAACGCTCTAGTTTAATCATGTGTTTGTTATTATCATCTCTTTTAATGTTTATAACAATGCTCATTATGAGCTAAACTCCATTTATCATCTAAAATCTATGAAGAAGTTTTGTTTTACTTGATGATTATGTGAAACATGTGGTTTAGTTTGGTAAAGTATATGGTTAGTTTGCAATTATCCATTGATGAAGAAATGTTTTATCACTTTAACTCAATACATCAAGGTTGATGACTAAAAATCATTCATGTTCACTCATGTTCTTGGAGACTAGAAATTGTAAAAAGAATACTTTGATAACTTATTTAAGATAAAATATGAATCCTTATGTTGTACTTAGAAATGATGAGATATAGGTTATTGTCTATTTCTCTAGTTTTGATAATTCTAAAATAACATTGTTAACATGATTGCTTAGGTTATCATGCTAGTTAAAGAAATCATATGTTAATGGAATGTGTAACTATAACCTAATCGAATCAACCAATGGGAGGTTGTGTGAGTTAACTACAACCACTCGAAGTTGTTAGGATTGGTATTTGAGAAATCGAAGTCAATCCTAATCGTTCTACTTTACCAAATTGCTTGTCTACTTAAATTGACATTCTCGTGGTAGCATGATATTAAGCATAGGATGGGCTTGAAAATACGCATGCTACTTTCTTTTATGTTATAGAATATGTTCACTTAGAAATAAGGGACTATTCTATCATATATTATTAGGAAAAGTTTATCACATGTTTATTTAATAATCATCAAGGAAAAATGGAGTGGATTCTTGATCTTAGATGGAAACCTTCATATAACTGAATTACTCATTTAGAATTTCTCTTCTTGTCACTTATATATTATATATAAGTATTTACATTTTATAAAAAGTTTGAAATCAACCCAAAATGATTAAAACTCTTCGATTACATTAAAACGAAGATTCATTATTAGAAACATTTGTGTCCACGGATCGATACTTGATTCTTAGAAATACTATTCTACATATACGATAGGTACACCTGCATATTTTGTGTGTGTTTAGTTTTAGTAGAAATCACTTTTATAAATTTAAAACACGATCTTGTGAAACGTTAAATCTCCAGTCATCCATTATATTTTATAACCACGCGTACACCACATCAGTATCTCTAATGGTTGCATCTTCCCATGAGATTTTTGGTGCTCTGCTTTGACTTGCAAGCAAGTTAAGAACTTACTGAGTTAATCTACTACATCATTCTTCATAATCGGCCACCAATAGTCTCTCTTCAGATCCTGATACATCTTGGTGGATCTCGGATGAATCGAGTATCTT
This sequence comes from Bidens hawaiensis, assembly GCF_021521415.1. NCBI lineage: Eukaryota > Viridiplantae > Streptophyta > Magnoliopsida > Asterales > Asteraceae > Bidens > Bidens hawaiensis. The sequence goes on along the minus strand of NW_027491058.1, from coordinate 150,021 downwards.
GACTTGTGAGCTTCATCTAAGATTCGATCCCTAAGATTTCCATGGCGTGGAATCCACATACGGTCAAACCTAGTCTTAACACCATGAGTGTTACCCACCAGTTCATCTTGTTGTCCGAAATTTTTTTTCCTTTTCATTAGCCCTACATCTATAAGCACCTTCGACTGCACCTTGATAATGTATTCAAAAAGATCTGAGTTAATGATCAACTTATAAGATTTCATTGTTGCAATGACTTCTCCATTCTTATGGCTTAGCGCGTCGGCAACCACATTAGCCTGACCATGATAGTATTTGATGTCACAATCGTAGTCCTTTATCAATTCTAACAACTCCTATGTCTCATGTTCAGCTCTTTCTGCTCGAAGAAGTACTTCAAACTCTTATGATCGGTGTAGATAGTACACTTAGTACCATATAATTAGTGTCTCCAAATCTTGAGAGCATGCACAACTGCTGCTAGCTCCAAATCATACGTCAGGTAGGTACTCTCATGAACCTTCAATTGTCTGGACGCATAACCTATCAACTTTCCTCATTGCATTAACACGCAACCTAACCCACGATGCGAGACATTAATACAAACATCCAAATCCTTTTCACTATTGGGTAGAGCAAGGATCGGAGCTTGTGTGAGTCTTTTCTTTAATTCCTCAAAAGCCTCCTCTTGAAACTTACCCTAAGTGAACACAACAGACTTCTGGGTCATTCCGGTCAACGGTGCGGCTGTCTTAGAGAAGCCTTCGATGAATCTTCTATAATAGCCAGCCAACCCTAAGAAGTTGCGTCGGATATTATTATGGCCCGGTCCCTTCTTCCTCGAGTATTATTAGAGCCCGGTACCTTTCTTCCGTACAACCTTGCCATAGCTTTCTTTTATATTTATTTTTTTATAAACTTTCATACACACTCTCAATCTTTCATATAACATACATATATCATTCAAGAATCATATATAAAACAATTCCATATTCTAACGACCACCTTTCCTAGCGATACGTGCAATATCTGAAGATCGTTCACGTACCGACATACATTCATTCATAACTTCAGTAACTATCGCATAAATCATATAAGGCATACACTTACCACTTAAGGTAAGTGTTGTAACTATTCACATCGAGTATGCACACAACTCTAAAAACATAACAAGGAAGTGGGGCTAGAAACTCACCTGTAAGCGATTCCTTTCTGAATTTACGGTTATGCCCTTCTTGAGCTACGCACGGCTAACTGTGTATCAATTAACAAGCATCACTTAACTACTCCTAATTATATTATATTTCTAAGTCATTTCCCGTTTTAAACGTTACCTTTCCTTATTAATTAATTACTTATCATTAGCTCATAGATCATATAAGTCCATATCTATTTTTTACGTACGTATACGCTGTTTATCATTCGTTCATTTTGGTAAATCACTTTGGTCCTTATAAGTCTTGGCGTGTAAGTCTCCCCAGCGTATAAGTCGTCTAGCACATAAGTCATAGAACTTGTAAGTTCTTTAGCGTATAAGTCATACATATACGTCCATATACATACACGTTACATGTATACATATACGATACATGCATACACGGTACATACATACATATACGTTTACATACATACACGTTACATGCATACATATATGATACATACACGGCTTACATATACGTTGCTTCTTATAGTTATACGTTAAGCATACTTATACAGCGCAAACTTATGCGCTACTTATACTTATACGGCGTATATACTTATACACCCGTATAAGTTCAGTTCAGTTCCTTATTACGTGTTTTTAGGTTTTTCTTCGATTCCGGCGTCATCAGCTACCGTTAACCACCATGGTGGGCCGGAGTTTGATCGTTTCTGACCTGGGTAGCTTCGGGGTGCCAAGATATGAGCTAAGGTGGCCCTTAAGCTCGTTTTTGGTTAATTAGACACCCGGTTAAAGCTATATCTAGATTCAATTGGCTCATTAGGCATCATGGGGCTGCGGTGTCGGGTCCTAATATGTTGGATCAGCTGAGATAAATGATTTCTTACATTCGGTTGGTCTCGAATCGTTGTATGGAATAGATTAGAGAGTGTTTGGCTTAAGTGTGTGTTTTTTATGGTGTAGGCTAAGGTGTAAAATGGATGGAGATGGAAAGGATTAGGATTTAAGAGGTATTTATACTCCCTAAGCCCATGGTCCTTAGGCATATCTTTCCTTTTAAGCCCATAATTAATTCAATTTATCCTTATTATTAAACCATTATTATTCTACTAACTCAATTTAATTCTTCCAATGTAAATAATATATTAAATATTATTTTTAGAAATTCGGGATGTTACACTTCAAGAGAGTTTATCCCTTGAAATGAGTTGTCACTAAACAAATTAAGGTGAAGAGACATGTAAAGACAATGTACAAGCAAATCAAATGATAGAAATGGAGGAAACCATGGACAACATGATCTAAACAACTAACAAAGACGAACATAATGGAGTTATTATATAAACATTGTAAATCATGATTATTAAGCCCTGAACAAATACCTACTGGCGTACACATAATGGAGTTAATGATCCAACGTAATATTAATCATGATTGGTTAAAGCTTCATTTTTAGTTGTTTTTGGTTGGAACCAAATGATGCCATTCTTTTCTTATCGACCACTGTGGGTACCTTCACATCTTCTACGAGTCCAACAACCGTACGAAACTTAATCAACTCCAATGTGAGGTCGAATTGCCACCATTCGAGTCCATGCCGAGCTGACTTTGGAAAAGCATGGTGATTGTTATGCCAACCCTCTCCCAAGCTTAGCACCGACACCCACCTGCATATCAAACAAATTAATCACAATTTCATTAAATATGCAACAAAAACATATGTACAAGTTAGGATTTTACAAACATACCAACTATTGGTGGTAGTATCAGGGGTGTTCAAGCCCTTTCGCCCCATTTATGGTTGACATAGTTTTGAATGTAAGTTACTACGTGCAACACCGTTATTCGCATGCTCTAGTTCACCAACTCAAGGATTTATATGAAAAGTGAAAAATTCTTATGTAAATAGAAGGAAAGGAATGAAAGTGCGACACTTGTCCTGATGCATGATGACTTTGGATGGGTGTACATTTTTTTTTTTCAATAATTGTTTTTTGAACAATATTCAAACCCTTTCAAAAACCGTTCACATCAGTACAAGTGTCATTCTCTCCGCTATTTCTACCATTTTCTTAACGATAACCAACATATGCGTGTATCAAACACTTACCATTCCCCAAGCCAAGTAGGAAAAGCCTCCATAAAGGTATAATATTGTTGTAAGTGCAGTCGGATGCCAAAAATATGTGTCATGAAGAAACCGATTGAAACCTTGTGCTTCTAGCTCCATAACATTTGGTAATTCTCCACCCTAAGATTCATGTCAAGTTAGATGTTATTTTTCTCTAAAGATAATTTTATAAAATAGTAAATATTAATTTGTATACCATTAGAAAAGTAATAGTAACAACTAATTCCCTATCAACATAAAAAATGTCACATGACTAGTTTACACAATTTAGTTAGGGGTTTTCTTGTAGAATTTTAGTTCAAAACATCTAATAGTTTTTGCATTTGGTTTGTAAAAAGTTAAATAGTTTTCATCATGAGTATATATAAATTGAATTTACCTTGGTAGCAACGTAGTCGTTGTAAAGGAACCAGCCAATGTAACTTAACCATACGCCTTTGGTAGGAGCATTAGGGTCCATGAGTGTATCTGCATGCTTGTGATGGAGCTTGTGTGTGCTTACCCACACAATTGGATCTCCCTCTATAAACACAAACAGGACTTTTGTTATTGTATATGACGAATAATATTCAAACCATTTGTACCAGTGGCAGCGAAGCCGGGAGATGATATCAGTAATTCCTTTCTCGAATTGTAACGACCCACATACCAAGTCACATAATAAAAGAGGTCGCCTTAATTAAATTATATTTTCATTGTAAAACGATATAAACAAAGGTTATAGGTCTGGGTTTGGGTCGTTCGCCGGTCAACTTCAAGTATTCAGCAATTGGCTAAATAACAAGAGTTTTTTTAATTGGTAATATACTTGGCCTTTATTAAACTTTATGTTTTTTTTTATTATAACAAGTATTTTCTTCATTAAAAAAACATAGATATTACATCAACATAGCAGGTAGGTGGGCAACAAGCTGCGCCACCACCCATTTCTGAATTGCAAACCCTAACCTGCTAAAGACATACCCTTGCCCCTTTGGAGTCGACACATTGTTATGCACAACCCGTTGGACCCTGGTTAGGAAACAGATAGCTTCTGGTGCCAAGGAGCCAAAGGTATCAAAATCCAGAGGGACAAAAACATGTTGGTTCTCTTCGCAGGCTTTAGCATGTTTCTCCACCTTCTTCGTTTCAGCCCTTTTCATTGCTTGCCCAGCTACAAACCCATTATCCCTCAAACCAGCTAAAGGAGATACCCCTGTGAGGTCAACACAAGCGTGTTTTCCCCCGGCCAAACCAAAGACGAGCAAATCCGCCGGTCGTAGAGTGGATTTCCCTTCCGTGGGGACTGTAAGGAAGTTTACGGGGGCTTCATTTTTAGCTGATATCCCAACTTGCCTTAAGATGTCCCAAAGAACGTCCCACACCCAATCATGTCGGTATTTGAACCCATACATCTCCTTTCAATTAACCGCATGCTCTCCGAATTTATCCAGGCAAGCCTTACGGCAGATCGGACATGTTTCGTCTTCTGGGTACATTGGGACCATCAAACGGTACTTAAGAATGGCCCTATACTTGACCGCAGACATGATTTGGCCCAAGCCATCAATCGGGATAACGGTCAGAAAATCTTGGGCATGAGGACCTTGTAAGCATTCAATAACCGCCTTCTGTCAGGGGGACAATCCAAAAACATCTCCCAGGCTCTGAGCGATTTTGCCAAAAAGGGCATTCGCCAAAGTTTTTGAGGCTTTGGTGGGGCGGTGTCCTTATTAGAGAAACCGCCAATGTCAAAGTCTAGGAGAGCGCCATTTAGGCGTTCCAGGGCCTGCACGTAGTCTGAGTCCAGGTCGACAACTCCGCTATTCCTTAAGATGTGATTATGTAGCTTCCAAGACTGAGCCATCGACGCTACAAAAACGTAAACCCCAACATCATGAGCTGAAAGAAGGCCTAAACCCCCCAAGTGCATCAGTAAAGATGCAAGTCGCCACTGAAGATCACCAAAGAACGGGCCTCCACATACAACTATGTCTTCGATGGCTTCTCGAAGCCCCTTATCAAAACAGGACACCGCATCATCCATCATATGGGGGTGGCATGTTCGTAACCCAAAAAGCAACTTAGCAACCCCCATGCAAGACCTAAGCAGGAGGAGTTCGATCAGGAGATCCCTAAGGCAAGGTAAGAGTTTCATAAGATCAACCGCACGAGATGCTCTCCGCCTCGCCAACTCTTTAATAAAGTAGGGATCTCGACTAATAGCCCCTCCAAGGAGCTTTACCCCTCTCTCTGGTCTACCAATTCCACTAGGGAAAAGCCCATCTTTGACTTTCATCTCATTACACGCTGGCCAAAAAACCTCGGTTTTCTTAATATTAAGTTGCAGCCCCAATGATGGCCCTTCCGAGCTGATAATGTCCAGGGCTTTAGCGACTTCGTTGGCACCACCAATAATAGTCCCATCATCCAAGTACCAAGCATGAAATGGGAGGTTACAGTCATTTTGTACCCGGAGAACAAGAGGGTGTAATGCTAAGGCAAAGAGGAGGGGCCCAAGGGGGTCTCCCTGCTGAACCCCGGTAGTAGCCCCTATACAGTCATCACCAACGTACAACCTAGCCGGCTGGGCATAAAGGAACTGGACCCATAGATAGATAGACGGGCAATGATGATGAACCTCCCAGAGAAGGGTTGTGCGGTCGACCATATTGAAGGCGTTGGAGAAGTCCACGGTAAGCATAGCTAAAGAACCGTCTACGTGAAAGGAGTTAAGAAACCGGTTCGCGCTGTGAAGCACCGCCTCTGCCCCATTAGGGTCCCTACCCCAAACCGAAAGTCCCCTAAATACTGAGTCATTTCTTTTAAAAAAAGATTGGCTTTTTAAACCATAAATAAGAGGTTTGATTAGTTAAAATAACCCGGAGAGCATGAGCACCACAATAAGCATAGAAATACTCGAGTAATTTAGGGACCTTAAACCCACGGTGGGTTAGAAGTCTATGATAACCTAGGGTCACACCGAACCCGCTCAAGAAAGAGAGGACCACCGAAACCCGAACCGCGTCCGGATCATACACAAAAGGTGCGCAGACACCCAACAAGAGCATCCCCACAGACCAACACATGTTAGTCTCTTCTAACCAATACCATTTCAACTTCAGGATCATGTTAATTGGTCCGGTGTGACAAAATGTTTTAACGTAATGAGATAAGCTAGCTAGCTAGTATTGTTGAAGTGTGCATTGTATAAATAGAAAACATATAAGTGGTGTTTGTGTATAGTTGACCCATAGGCCATAGCAACTAGCAAATGATTCGGTGGTCAGGTATGGTGTGCTGCACGTATGGTTGTGTTTGCCGAATATACACGTTGACAATTGTGCCCATAGGCCAAAAGAAGTTAATAGGTCAGCAAAATGACTGAATTTGCCATGCAACAACAAATAGGATCATAGTTAATGTTGCTAAGTGATAATAATAATTTTTATAGTAAATATTGTGAATTCAATGTTATCTTTGAATCAAACAACATAGAGAAATGATAAAGAGACTGAAAATAAGAAATATCTTTTATATTGGGACTTGGGTTATGATTGGAAGACTTAATTGGTAACCAAGCGAACAAGTTATATTTGAAAACTATTAAATGCAAATATTATCCACGTATATTTAAAGATATTAATGATTAACAAAAGGTTAGGGTATTATCGTATGCAAGATATTAGTGTAAACGAGCCGAGTCCAAGCTCGACTAAGCTCAAACTTGGCTTGTTTCGAGCTCATTTTCAAAAGTTCAGGATTTGCTTCGTTTATTAATTAATTAATTAATTTTTATACGTTTTAAATTATTCTTATATATTTTGAGAAAAACTTCAAATAAGCCAAAGCTCGGCTCAAACTCGATTAAGTAATGTAAAACTAATGCATAGAAGTTTAAAAAAGGCAAAACGAAAAGAACACACAAGGCTCGTTAAAACTCAGCGAGACTAAACAAGTTTCCCATACAAGGCTTGAGCTCGGGCTCGATAACTAAAACGAGTTTTATTTAAATTGAAGATTGGGCTCGGCTCGGCTCGAGCTCAAAAGGCTTGGCTTATCTTGAACTCTATCAATTCAAACTCACGTACCTAATGAGTTATTTGGCTTATTTGCACCCCACAAGCTAGGATGGAAACTTGTTTACTTGAACAACTTATATAGCCATAATTTAGAAGCTAAGTTCAAAAACTGATAATTAAAATATCTCTTCTGGGCATTCATCTTTCTTTTTCCTTTAGTACTTTCTCTTTTTATCTTGTCTCAATTTCTCTTCTTTTCTAGTATTATTATGTGGTGGTCTCTGGCGGTTTATATTGTTGACAAATGACAACAACTAATTGTAGAATTCTCTTAATATTTTGGTAACATTGATTGCTAGCTCCTCATTTTTTACTATGATAATATTAACTCTTTCTTTTTTTTTATCTTTAATTTGATTGTGTTATATTGGTCTTCGAAGGCTAACATTGTGTTACAAAGGCTACATGAAGATGGTGATAGGTCATTATTCACCAATACATATCATAGGACCTTTAGTGACGAACGATATCATTGGTGGTCCTTCGATGAAAGTGGTAACCACAGGTGAAGGTCAGTGTAGAAAAGGATTGTGGTAACAAATTCACAAAGGTATCACCAACAGATTTTATATAATGACCAATAGTTTGTTGCCGATTATATAAAAATGATACGTTTGCTATGACAAGAACCGCTAGATCTATCACCGATAATGGAATAGTAGAAATAGTGAGTAGTCCTAAAGTCGAAGAGATAGCCTTTTTTCCAGCCTTTAACACTCTACTGCTACAATTAAAGTGATTTTCGTTTTGTACATGTGCAACATATTAAATAACTCAATAAGAACAAAGTTTTTGTAGGTTTGGATGATTTGCATCTAAGGAAACGAGTTGAAATAATAAAAGAAAGTAGCAGATAGGCCTAAAGGAGATAAAATGATTTATTGGGCTCTTGTTAGGATGAATTATATTCACTAGTTTGTTTTGGGCTAGTTTGTTTATGTATTTTAACTTAATAGATTAATCCGTGATTGCGGTGTCCTGATAGTATGTTGATAGATTGATCGTGATCACTTCGTGTAGTCTGACTTCATATGTTCATTTTACAAGATTATATATTTAAGATTCGTAGTGTCCCGCTAGTTACCCATCATATATAATGTTAAACAAAGCTATGTCTATGTAACTTCTGGTATAGTTAATCAAGTCAGGTTACATGTTGTGCTATCAAACCCAAAACCAGATGCGTTGCTTGTTTCTTGTCTCTTATTTTTGTGTGTCGTTTGTTAGACTTTCTTAATTTTTACCAATTGAAGAAACACGGATCTGATCCCCACGTATGGGTCCTGGATCCAATGAGTCCACAGGGTAGGATATGATAACAACTAACACGATATGAGTATAACTTCCCAAAGTCCAGTGACCGGAACCTGCAAAATAAACACCGTGAGTCTCGTTACGGGAAGGACAAGAGGGGGGGGGGGGTCTTCCCGTAACCACCCTCCGACGTGAGAATCAGTACAGTTCTTCAGAGAGAAAGTACTTAAGTAAAGAGAGCAAGTACAGAGAGAGTATATGTGAGTAAATGTGAATGAGTGAATGGATACCTCATGCAGGTTGACAAGGTATTTATAGCTGAAGAGTGTAGGAAGGTGATTGGGTCAGCTGTCATCTTCTAGAAGATCTCAGTAACCGTCGGGGTCTTCTCGTAACCACCCTCCGGAGTGAGAATAAGTACAGTTCTTCAGAGAGAAAGTACTTAAGTAAAGAGAGCAAGTATAGAGAGAGTATATGTGAGTAAATGTGAATGACTGAATGGATACCTCATGCAGGTTGACAAGGTATTTATAGCCGAAGAGTGTAGGAAGGTGATTGGGCCAGCTGTCCTCTTCTAGAAGATCTCAGTAACCGTCTGGACAGGTGTCCCTTTGCGATAGGTTGAGCTATACGTCCCATGTGCATGGGTATAACAACCTGGATACGTGTCCCCTTGTGATAGGACGGATCACGCCCTGGCCACGGTTATAATAACCGTGGCCAGGTGTCCTTCGCTCATTGGTTGGCGAGTCACGTATTCTTCAAGTAACAATCGTGGTTATTCTTCTAGAAGATAGTTAGTTATCTACAGCTGGCCTGTTGGCATTGCCTTCCGGTCATTTTGGCGAACCGATGTCCTGTCCTGCGGATGACTTCCGAGGATGCCTAGATGCTTCCGCGTGTGGTGCAAGGATGTTCTTCCTCTACCATGTTGTGCGGGTGATCCATATGTTATGCAGGTGATATATAGGGGCTCCTCTCTTACACGCGGATGTTATTTAAGGGTATTTGGGCCTTTTTGGTACCCTACCTCTATATGTCCCCTAGTCCAGTGTTTCTTCCGCGTGAAGCTTTTATGCGGGTGAAATTTTGGACTTAATGTCAAATTGGGGGTTTTTGAATTTTGAAGTTAGGTAGAAAATATCTTCTGTTGGTGTGGATAATCATAAAAAAAGGACAAGTTGACCACTCACAGGCGCGTCAACAGATGATGGAATGTTTATGACGGCTGTCGCTGTACCCGACTGTGCAACTTTTTCTCTTTTTCGAATTTCCCGCGTGACGTGGCGACCTTTAATTGGGTGATTAATTTCTCTCTCCACTATCCATATCCCATCGCATTAATTGCGATGGGTATAAATAGTGGGGATTATCTTCCGTTCGAAGTTTTATCACCTTTGATTTCTAATTATCATCTTGCTTTCTCTCTTTGGACCTTTGATTTTCCCAGCCGATTTTCGTATAACTGCTTGCCATTTCACCAGATTCTACTGTAATGACGACTATTCAGTCTGAGGTTGATGAAATAGAAGTTCAGTGAGACCAGTCCGACTGTCAGAAGTTGATTGAGACTTATGGTATCCCACCTGAGTGGGAACCTGAATTTCCTTCTCCTGGTTCTATAGCCAGCTTGCCACCGCTTGGCAAAATGGCTGTGTATTCCGATTATTTTGTCTATGGGAATTTCCGTTTTCCCTTGACAAAATTTTTCATGAAGATATTGAGTGCATATGGGATCCATTTATCCCAGTTGCATCCTCGTGCCGTCATGCGAATTCGCCATTACGAGTGTGTACAGCACACGGAATGCTTCCTCATCTTGACCGGTTTCCAGTCTTTTACCGATTTGCCAACCGTGACGGTTGGTTCACGTGCCAAGGGTTTTTTTAGATAGGAGTATCGGCTATGAGGCAGAGAAAGGATCCACAGATTGGCGTAGCATGTTCTTTTAGATATCTGAGGACGTGGTGCCTGTTACCATGGTCCGACGTCCAGTCACTGGAGCACTTCCAGAAGTTGTTACAGCCGCCCATGAGGGTCGTGATTGGTTTCGCGTCCTCATGTTGGAGCCGACACCGATGCGGGCGTTACCTGAGGAAGCACTTGTTTGGGCGGGCATGAGTCGCCTATGGCCATCGGAGTTTCCTATGGCCATCGGAGTTTTTGGAGCCTGTTTTTATTGGCTTGGACGAACGTAAGTTACCCTCCTTGACTTTTTCTTGCTTGAAATATTGTGATTAATTCTTTATGTTTTTCCTTTAAGATCAAGGTCCTATGCTCAACACTCTTTTCGAGGATAGGGGTTGTGTCCGAAAGAGCATTCGCGATGCGAGTGACAGACCCATCCTTGAAAAGACTAAGGACCGATTCCTTTTCCCAACGAAGGTGTGGGCCGAACCCTTAGTTTCGGACGCGACCTTTCAATCAGGTGCGTATGTTTTAAACCCTCCTCCACTTAATGCCCTCACTTATGATGGAGTGATCGCCATACTGATCATCGAGTGACGATTCCGCCACTCAAGAAGATGCCTATGTCTCACATCTATTGGCAGAGTTGGATAAGAAGATGCCTATGAATTTTCCTCTGTCTCACATCTATTGGCAGAGTTGGATAAGAAGAGGGATTTCTCTCTCTTTCAGGCGAGTGATGCGGATGCAAGTGCGGCGGACGCCGGGGAAGGATCCTCAAAGAAGAAGCAGAGGACACGTTGTCCTAAAAAGCCGCAGTATAGTCTTGCTGAGCGTGTGGATATGGTAGAATGTATGTATTTCATATACTTTACTTGTTTTTAGTATGTTAGCTAAGTGTAACTTTTGTTGTGCAGATCCATCAATTGTTAGGGATGGTATATTGGAGAAAATACCATCACCCACCCCGACATTCAAAAAACATGCATCTCCTCCTTCAGAGAAGACAACAGAGGATAAGCCGCCTACTCCTCCGGTTGAGACTACTGCGGAGGAGCCAAATGTCCAGTCTGGGAATGATAGTTCTTTTGACTATCTTTTTCAGACTGGGACTGCCACTAGCTCCTAGGAAAGCGGCTCGGCTGTAATGCGGAGGGTTTCAGAACCGAGGAATCTCCACCTCGTCCTCCTCCTCAACTTTTTGCTACTTCTTCCCCTTTAACTACTGGTGGGGAGGGAGATATTCAGTTTTGGCAAGCATTCCGGGGTACCGAGGAGGCGTCAACACAAAATGCTCCTCAACAATCAACCTCAATCCCTGTTTGCCTTGAAGCTTCAGGCTCTCATTATTACGGGGATGCAAATCTGGGGGATGATTTGATCTGTTTGTCCCTCCATGGGATATTATCAATGGGTCCCGGTTTTCTGATCCCAGGACCCGTATGAGTTTTGTTAAACATTGCGTGCCGCCTGCCGAAAAGGCGCACCAGCGTGAACATTCCCGCCATGATCTTCACACCGATTTATCTACTTCCTTGGCTAACACTTTGGCCTGTAGCCAGGAAATTTTACCCGAATGGCGTACCATGGGCGGGAAACTTGGTGAAGCTTTTCGAGCTGTTGAAGCTGCGAAGAAAGAAGCTGAGGACAATCGCTTGGCAGCCTATGTGCCAAGTGGAAACAGACGGATGCGGAGATCGCCCTTAGGGTTGAACAGGATCAGAATGCTTCCTCCGCCCGTCAATGGAAGGAAGCCTGTGAGAGGCAAAATGCCGTTCTCGAAGCTGCCCGGGCTGAAGCTCAGAAAAGAAAGGAAGATTTGGCGGGTCCCCTTGAAGCTAAATCACCTTAGAAAGCCAGGTATCCCGCCAAGGCGACCGAATTCAGGAGCTTGAGGCAGAGCTGAGGTTGCAGAAGGAGCAATCTGAGCTTAAAGATAAAAGTGCTGCTGACATGCAGTCTGCTTATGATTCCTTGCTGCAATCTCGTGAGGAGGTAGAAACTCGTGCCACTGAAGCTTCTGCTGATAACCAAAAGATGGCCAACGAGATGCAGGAGCTGCGGGGCAGGGAGGAGCGTACCGAGCAAGATCGTCAATGGTTCCTCTCACGAGGGCTTGACTCTGTAAGTTTTTTCTCATTTGTTGTTCACTACACACTTCATGTCTTGATACTAAATAAATTATCCTTTTTCTTTTCCAGGTCATCCGGCATATTAAAGGAAGCGCATAGCTAACTGATAGCTTTGCAACTTGATGACCGCCTCATCCCAACTTGGTCGCGTGAGAGGCATTAATGAAGGGATGGCCTATGCTCAAAGTAATCGTTCTTTTTGAGATCATCCGCTGTAACAACGTGAAAATTTCGAGTTCAAAGTATCAACTTTCCAAAGTCTAGGGACTAAAATTGCCAAATTCCAAAGTTGAGGGTTTAATTTGAAAATTCTGTTTCCTGACCCATCGCGCTACGCGGTGAGTCAGAGGAGGTACCTGACACAACGTGACACGTGGCACACGGTGGCACTGGTTATCGCCACGTGTTACCACGTGGCAACACTGCTGCCACATGTTGCCACGTGTAGCGGTGCCTGCCACGTGTCAACACGTGGCAGGTCTACGCTGTGAGTCAGCAGACCTATATCGCGATACGCGATAGGTCTGCTGAGGAACCTATCGCGTATCGCGATAGGAACCAATTTCAAGTTTATAAATAGCAAGGTCCGGGCTTCAAATTTTGCACACCAAAACTCAGTACACATCTCTCTCTCTAACATCTCTCTAAGTCCCGACAATCATATAAACGATTTGCCTCGATAAGCGTGCCCCGATCATTTGTTTGTGTACACCGTTTCCTCGAAGTTTGTGCCACCCTCCACCCTCAATCATCAAGAAGGCGTTGTTATGGCAATGAGTCCCGAAAGACGTGCCGACGTGTGTTGAAGTTGGCATATCAAAGTTGATCGAGAAAAGTAAAGCGGCGTCGGAGTGCTGCTCAATTCTCTAGGGTTTCTATACGCCACTTAAGGTTAGGCGTAATATCGAATTCAATTTAATTTAATATTATATTCAAGGCTTAAGCCTTAAGTCGAGGTTATACTCGATACCTCGATAAAAGAAAAATAAACATAACAAAGAAACGAATGAAACTATGATTATGAATATTATTGGATACATATATATGTGTGTAAGTATATGTGTAAATATTCTTTGTTATGAAATATTATTTAATGAATAAAGAGTATTCTTAAATAATAAAGAAAATAATTACGTTTGTTTGAGAAGAAGAAACGTCGGGTTTCTAAATATAAACTAAAGGTTTATAAACTTACTTTTAAACTAAAGGTTTTTAAGTAAACAAAGAATTGAACTAACGGTTCAATCGAGGATTGAGATATAAGACTAAAGGTCTTAAGCCGGATCGCGTATCCGACTAACAAATATTTATACTCGTACTATATGTGCGAGATAAAGAAAGGGAAAGACCCTTGGACGGTGAGTGATGCCGATCCTAAAGAGACAAGGTGAATACGCCCCCAAACTTTTATTTATTTAAAATGAGTCAAACATGTTATTTGAAATTGTTTACAAGGAAATATGTATTCCTAAAACCGTTATAAATAAAGGGTATAAACCTAGCCCTCAGGCTGTGGTATACATATGTATGGATCCTTACATAGGTGGTACTATGCGATGTATGGGCATGATCGCACCACCCTTGGTCGTAGGACGCTCTCCTGCAGGGAGTACGACCTTATGTGTATATTTACGGGTACTTAACTAAGTCGTACGCTGCGGTGTTTGCTGAGGTGACCTAGCGTAGAGGATCATATTTATAATGTGTTATTTGACTTTGTTATTCCTAAGCCACGTTGGGCCGAGGCAGGCGTAGTCTCGAGGGGTAATAAAGTAAAAGAGTTATTTTTGCGTCAACGTGTTCACCAGCATTCGTTGCTGACGTATTTTCTTACATTTTTTGCAGGTGCACAAAGCTAGAGCTTGGCATGAAGAAGTACTAATATCCGATGGCTCGGATTCTTTTAGTGAACTTAATGTTTTGATGTGGTGGTTTTTGTAAACATAAACAAATAACCTTTTGTTAACTTAAAACGAGTATTTACAATCCCGTCTTTTGAATATATTTAAATGTTACACTTTTGATCCTTATAGTTTTATAAGACTTCCGCAAACTAACGCAACTCTGATTTATTTACAAACACGATACCAAGTTATGGGTCACACTCCTAGGCATTGGAAGGGGGTGTGACATCCGCTTCATGGCCTTGATGTCAAGCAGGAGCGAGATATGCGGATTAAGGAACATGATGGCCTGGTCTTCCCGCTACAAAATATGCTCCCGGAGTTTGCCTCAGCCCATGATGGTGTGCAGCAATTGAGGAACTATTTGGGTGATGAGTCTGAGGACGACTCATCTGAGGATACTCCTCCTGAGGATGCATCTGCTCCTAATCCATAGGATAGATTTAATGTTTAAGACTTTGTAATTATTTCTTCCATATTTTTGTAACCATCTTTTGATTATTTAATGGAAAGAAACTTTTGTCTTTGTTAATATTTTTAATGTTTGTGTGATAATATCTTTGTAAGATATTTTCGAAATTTGAATTATAGTAAGCTGGATAATTTTGATGACGTGGAGGAGAGAGGAACTTAAAGGGTTAACTGATAATACGTGTATGACGCCTTTGACAGCCTGTTCGCACTCTCTTGAATCTTTCGCCCGACGTGTCAATCATCTAACGGTCCGCGGTTTCTCTCTCCTCTGACAACCAGCCGGATGCATTTATTGGGATGAGTATAAATACATCGTATCCATCTTTCATTCAATCTTTACCAGTTATAAAGTTCTCTATTTTTCCTATTGAAAGCATATCTGAGATTTCTTCATATCTATTACTACTAACTTTTGATTCAAGTTCTTTACCAAGATCGTAGTATACCAATCTTATTCATATGGCCGGAGATAAGAAGAGTGCTCCTGCTATTCATGAGGTCGTTGTGAACCTCAAGAAGAAGGACTATGACAACGTTGTTAACGTATATGGTCTGGCGTCAGAATGGGAACCGGAACGTCCAGTGAGTGGTTCTATTGCCACCAGTCCACCCCCAAAGAAAATGGCTGTTTATGTAGACCATTTTACGATGGGGAACTTCCGGATCCCGGCGACGAGGTTTGTCCAGTCGATTTTAACGACCTATGGAATTCACATATCGCAAACCATCCTTTTGGGATGTTAAGAATTCGACACTTCGAATTCTATTGTCAGGCTCGCGACTTTGAACCATCGGTTGGCATGTTTGCCGTTTTTTACAAGATGACCTTCCGCGATGGGTGGTATAGCTTTGCCACCACCGGGAAGAAAGTTATTGGTACGGAGTGGACCCGTAGCCTTCATGGCTAGAAGCCGAAATTCTTCTGGATCTGAGAGGATGTTGTTCATTTCGCGATGACTCATCGCAAGGCGGAGGACGCTATGCCAATGGTTCCGGCTGCTGCTCTTGAAGGTGTTCCGTGGTTCATGACACTGACCGCCACACCAACTCCCATGCGCCCTATGCACGAAGGGGCAATGGTGAGTGCTAAGATGAGCCGCCGGTGGCCATTCCCTGATTTGGAGCCTTACTACGAGAGGTCCAACAAAAGTAAGCTTAGTGTTACTTCAATTTTCTCATTAACAAGTGTCTGATTTCTGACTTTTATCATTGCTTGTACAGGTGAGGGTTCCGCCTTCGATACCCTGTTGGACCATGAGGGGAGAATGATGGTGCGTCGTCCAATTGATCCAAGGGACGCGCCCTTTTTGGAACGCACTCGTGTCAATTTCCTATTTCCTACCGCGTTTCGTTTGGAACATGTGGTTTCCGAAGTGATGTACGCCAAAGGTGAGGATTATGTTCGAGAATCCATTCAAAAAGGTGAGGGCATTTTACAACCCCGACCCGTGACTGATATTACTTCCGGCGGAGTGATTGTACTCTTTTCATCTAGCGAAGAGTCTTCACTCTTCGAAGGAAGTTTTTCAGCTGATGCTATTAATGCCGTGAATTCAACTGTAGGTTTGACCCGGCAGAAAGCAACTATCAGCCAGGCGGCTGACCATGACGATGTTAATGTTGCCGCCAGGGGCGATCATCCTATTGCTGGGGATGTTAACGTCGAGGCAGGACCACAAGATGCCGACGCGGGGGTTTCTAAGGCGGCTGGCAAGCGTATGGTTAAACACACAATGGTCGCCCCGTCCAAGAAACAAAAGACAATAAACTTGGAAGACCGCCTCGAAGAACTTTCTGCTAAAAATATTTCCTTATGTAATCTTAATAGTCCCTGATTTCTTGCATTATGTCCGACGTATTTCCTCAATGGACGTTTGTTATTTTACAGTGGCCCCGACGGATCTTTCTGAAGATTTTTCAGGTCTGAAGAGCTCGACAGCACCACCGCCTCCATCATCTCCACCATCTAACACCGCCAAAGATCCAATTTTTGTAGAGGGTGAATCTCCGTTGAAGAATAAGGAAGTTGACGATACTGATCACGTTAGTATGTCACCTTCCTTTAATGTTCATCGCTTCAGAGATCAAGGAGGTCTTAGCACATTCGCTTACGGGCGTCAGACCTCTCAATCTCCTCATGAGAAAGACCCTTCCCCGCATCATCCACATTGGTCTTTACGCCGAGATTCAACGTTTCGCGACGTGGATTTATGTTTTAAATATTTGCGGGAAAGCCTTCCTCCTGCTGAAAAGGAGCGACAACGTCGCCGTATTCGCCAAGAGTTATTAACTCAAATTCTTATCATATGGCGAATACTATTTCCACCAATCAGGAAATATGCCGGGATTGGCTAGCGATGAATGAGGAGTGGGATGAGCTGGCCGCCGCAGCTTCAGATGCTAAGGGAGAAGCCCTTAAGGCTATAGATGAGGCCAGAGAGAACCGCTAAGCGCTGGAAATAGAGAAAACTGCTCCTTCCGCCGCTGAGGAAGCCAAGGTTGTTCTCCAAAAGCAATTGGATGAACAAGCTAAGTTAATAAAGACTCTTTAGGCTGAATCGGCGGCCAAAGACAAGCTCTTGGCTGACCTTGCCACCAAAAGCCGAGATCAGGCCTTGGAGTGTGCCGGTCATAAGATGGAGCTTGTTCGGGCTAAGGCGGACAAAAAATGGCTGCTGGTGGAAGGAATTTCCAAGGTATGTGTCTTATATTGTTATGAATAATCACATTGCTCACAATTACTTATACTTAATTGTTCCAACAGGTCATCGCTGATGTTCGAGCGAGTGATGAACTTGGGAATTGTGTCGCCATTCTGTTGAACGCTTCCAAGCAACCTGGTCGTCAGCTAGGCTTTCAGGAAGGCTATAAATTTGCTTCAGAATCTAAGCTTCCGGAAGAATATGTTTTGATTGGCCAGGATACTGCTGCCGTCCTCATCCAGAAAACAAAAGATTTTTATACTTTGAAGTTTTCTTTGGCGGATCAGATATCTGATCTTGCGGACAAGGAGGACAGCATTGAACAGCTGAAAGATCTTCTTGACCTTGGTGAGGAAGATGAAGAAGATTCAAATGACGCGGAACATGAAGATGCAGCGTCATAGATATATCTTTCTTTGTGTTTGTTTGTAATCTGTTGCTCCTGTTGTAATCCCTTTTGAATAAATAAAGAAGTCTTTTTTCATCCGGTACACTTTGTCTTATTCATTATAATATAAGTGTTTGTAGGATCTTCTTGTTTGTCAATACAGGATTACATAACAATACATATTACATGAATGAAATAAAATTTCCATAGATGAGGCATAAGCCGAATTACAAAAGATGAAATTACACAACTTTGCTAGTCTATTTAGGCACGCAGGCCAAAAAAAAGTATTATATGTAACACTTCTTTAATTGGGTCCCATTCCAAGTTCTAGGGATCTCAGTCCCGTCCAACTTTTCTAACTTGTAGGCACCTTTAGATAATACTTGTTTAACTTTGTAAGGTCCTTTCTAAGTCGGGGCCAACTTGCCCGGAGGCCACATTGTTGCGGAAGACAAAGTCTCCCGCATCGAACTCGCACTTTTGGACCCGCGAGTTATAATACTTTTGGAATTGGCGTTTATTATTGTGCTCGCAGATCGATGCTAGTTCTCTCCTCTCTTCAAGGAGGTCAAGATTCATCCGGAGTTCCTGATCATTGTCATCGATCAACAAAACTCTTGCGAATGGAATCCCAATCTCGGCTGGAATCATGGCCTCTGTGCCGTAGGTTAAAATAAAGGGGGTTTCAGAATTACTAGAATCAAGGCCCAAAGTACATGGGGAAACTCGTCAACCCATCCCGTCCGTTTAGTTCCTAACCTTGCTTTGGTTCCTTCCTTGATTGCCCGGTTGGTTCTCTCAACCTGACCGTTTGCTTGCGGGTGGGCTACAGATGTGAAAACTTGAGATATCTGCAATTCTTTCAACCATTCCTGTAGCCCACTGTCCGCGAACTGAGTACCATTATCAACTGCGGAAGACCAAACCGACGGATTATGAATTCCCAAAGGAATTTTTTAACGCTCGCTGCTGTTATGGAAGCAACTGGTTTGGCTTCTACCCACTCCGTGAAGTAGTCGATTGCTACTATTAAAAATTTGGCGCGTCCCGGGGCTTCAGGGAAAGGTCCCATTATGTCGATAGCCCATTTCTGCAACGGCCAAGCTGAAGTGACTGGAACAAGCTCGTTCTTTGGTCGTAGCGTGTTAGGAGCATGACGTTGGCATGAATCACAGTTTCTGATTTCATGCACCACGTCCAGATGCATTCCTGGTCAATAATATCCGGCATTCATTAATTTTGCTACGACCATGTGCGGGCCTGCGTGAAGACCACAGATGCCTTCATGAACTTCTTTGATTAAATAGTTCGCTTCCTCGGCATCCACACATCGGAGTAGTGGTCCGAGGAAGGAACGTCAATATAAAACACCGTTATGCAATTGATAGTTCAAGGCTTTGTGTTTTATCTTCCAAGCCGCGGCTTTTCCTTCTGGGAGGGCTCCTGATGACAAGTATGCTATGATGGGTGTCATCCAAAATTCCACTCCGGTTTGGAATACCAAAATTGATTTTGCGGGACAGATGGGCGATCCAATATTTCAATGCGGATGTCTTTAGCGAAGTGTTCAAACTTCGTTGAAGCCAGCTTGCTAAGGGCATTCGCTGACTTGTTCTCGCTTCGTTTTATGTGAATGACTTTGCACGAAGAAAACTGAAGCATCAAATCTCTCGCCTGTGACACGTATGAAGCCATTACGTCATTCTTTGCTTCGTAAGTGCCATTGATTTGTCCCGCAATCAACATGGAGTCCATGCGAGCTTCCAAGTGTCTCACCCCAAGCTTTTTGGCTATCCGTAAGCCCGCCAAGAAAGCTTCATACTCTGCCTCGTTGTTAGTACTCTTAAAATCTAACTTTATGGCATATTTAAACTCGTGGCCTTCGGGATTAACTAGCCTGAGGCTTGCGCCAGATCCCTCACTGCTTGAAGCCCCGTCCGTGAACAATGACAATATTTGTCCTTGATCGGGAGGTGCTTGGGGTTGCTGTTCAATCAAACATTCTTTTTCTTTGTGCCGCGAAACTTCAGTGACGAAGTCCGCAAACACCTGCCCCTTGATTGCTGGCCTAGATTTATATTCTATCGCATGTTCACCTAGATCGATGGCCCACTTTGCCAATCGCTCAGACAATTCTGGCTTACTGAGAACGTTCTTGAGTTTGTATCCGGTTAACACGTTGATGGGGTGTCCCTGGAAGTACCTACGGAGGCGTCGGGCGGCATAGACCAGTGCTAAGACAAGTTTTTCCAGCATTGAATATCTAGTCTCTGGGTCTGACAATGTTCTGCTGACGTAATAGATCGGCGTCTGAACGTTTTTTCTATCCGTCAGGAGTACAGCCCCAATAGCAATGTCTGATGCCGTCAAGTATAGTGTTAAAGGTTCCCCCGCATAGGGTGCTGTCAACATGGGTAGTTCCATCAAACATTTTTTCACCTCCAAGAAAGCTTGTTCCGCTTCCGCGGTCTATTTGAATTGAGCTTTCTTGAGGCAGTTTCTTAATGTTGAGACGAACGGAAAAGATTTGGCTGCGTGATTCGCCTAAAAGCGATTCAGGGCAACCAATCGACCATTAACTGTCTGAACCTCTTTGAGGGAGGAGGGAGAAGGCATGCGGGCTACGGCTTGGACCTTGTCCGGATTAGCCTTGAAGCCCGCATCGGTAACAATTACTCCAAGAAATTTCCCTTCTTCCATTCCGAATGAACACTTGGCTGGATTCAGCTTCATGTTGATACCTCTTAAGGTTTCGAATGTCTCTTCGATATCCCTCAACATTTGGTCTTCCTCAACAATCTTAATCACAAGACTTCCAAATTTCGACCAATCCAATCCTTGAATACTATGTCCATCAGTCGTTGATACGTGGCCCCCACATTTTTTAGACCGAATGGCATATTTTATAGCAACCTGATCTGTTCGAAATGCAGTTTTTTCCTCATCACCTGCAGCCATACGGATTTAATGATAACCTTTGTAGGCATCCAAAAAGCATTTGAATTTGAATGGGACTACAACATCAACCTTGAGACGTATTTCCGGCAACGGATAACAGTCCTTGGGACACGCCTTGTTTAGATCCTTGAAATCTATACACATCCGCCATGTCCCGTTGCTTTTAGGAACAATGACCGGATTGGCGACCCAGGTCTGATATTGAATTGGACGAATGATACCAGCATGGAGCAAATCTTGTATCTGATCACTCATGGCTTTCGTCTGTTCCGGGCCCATCTTTCGCTTTTTCTGGACAATTGGTGTAAACATTGGGTTTACTCTTAACTTGTGTTCCGCAATACTCCGCGGGACACCAGTCATGTCCGCAGGTTGCCAAGCGAAGATGTCCATATTTTTGGTCAACAGTTGTTTTAAGAAAGTTCTCACTATTTCTGAAATAGCGGGTCCGAGTATGACTGTCTGATCAGGGAATTTCTTGTTCAAAACCCATTTTTCCGGTTCAGTCCTTTGAGATTGTTTTGGAATCTTACTGGGCTTTGAGCTTTCTGTTGCGAAGCAATGTCGATTAACATGAATTATTGCTACACCGGTGCGGGTTGGAACCCCTACCGCGCCGTGAGCCGTGGACGGGTGAGCATTAAAGTCACCGATTGCTTCTCTCCCTAAGATGATATCATGTTTGGAAGTTGCTGGAAGAACCAAAAACTCAACTTCCTCAGTTATTGAGTGGATCCCATCACTTAAAATGACTGGGAATGAAATCACCCCTCGTGGGTGCATTACCTCCCCTCCAAATCCAGATACAGGAGCATGAATAGGCTTCAACCTCTCCTTATCTTCCTCATCAAGTTGTTCAAAGCATTGTTCGTACATGATGTCAGATGTACTACCAGTGTCAAAGAAAACATATTGGGAGCGATAGTGGCCGAAGAGAGCAGTGATGATCAAGGGGTTTTTATTACTGGGACCTCCTTTGATCCGTGTAAAGATAACTGGCTCATTCTTCCACTCTCTTCGTCGGACTCTCGCCTCTTTCCCCTAACCCTTCGTCCGCCTTGGATCATGTGCACGTTTAAGTCCTTGACTTGTTTTTTGGATGGGCCCTGGTTATCCCGCACAGGAGCTTTACCAGTCCCAGGTTTTCCATTTTTCACCAAGTGTCTAAGTTTTCCAGACTTTACAGCCGCCTCTCGCTTTTTAAAGCATTACATTCATTCGTATTATGACCAATGTCATTGTGAAACGAACAATGTTTTTTGGCATCGAGGAATGATCTCCTTGTGAGTGGCTGCGTTTTTCTGAAGCTCACATTCTCTGTGGTGAGAATTTCAGCGGGAGTCTTTGAAAGTGGAGTCCAACTGTTGGGACCTCGATTCGAGGGTCCCCCATTGTTCTTATTACCGTTGAGAGACCTTGCATCGAATGGCTTTGACACCTCCGTGTTTGGCTGAAGTCTTGACCAGATTGGCCCTTTTACTTGTTTATTGGGTCGTGGAGTTTGAAACTCAACTTTTAATTTCTTCTTTGAATTATTATACCCCCAATGTTTTTTCCGTTCTGGCAAACAACTTTTTCGCGGTCATGATATCCCATTCTTTTGGCATTCCATCTCTACCAGTGAGTGTGCAGATCAACGCGTCACACTTGACATTCTTGCGGAAGGAACCGCGAAGCATGTCCTTGCTGATTCCCCCAATGTTCAGACTTTCGTCGATGAACCAGGTAATAAAATATTCAACGGATTCGTTATCTCGGCGGACAACATCCAAATTTTCTGACTGGTCACGCGTATGCTTCTTCTGCTGGCCGAACTGTTGAGAAAATTTTTTCACCAGATCATCCCAGCTGGAGATTTGACCGTCAGGTAGCTTTTCAAAGCATTCTCGCGCTGCCCCTGTTAGTGTCAACGCGAACATGTGACACCAATAGGGGAGCGTCCATCCGCTCACACCACCAACCGCCACAAAGTTTTGAAGATGATCGCTTGGATCAGTCATACCATTGTATTTACCCATCGATGTAGGTATCTTAGTGTTAACAGGAAAAGGTGTTGTAGCAGTGCTTAATATAAACTTTGACTTCTCGGCAAAGGCTGCCGGACGGTATGGTCTGGTGAAATCCTCCTCTGCATCGCTATAATACTCAGTGTGGTGGACTACATCCCGCGGACGACTGTTTCTTGTCCGCGAACTCATCCTGCTGTCACCCGTATTAAAACTGAAGTCTCCCGGGTGATAAGTTGAATCATAACTGTCATACTCATCCAGGTAGGATGGCATCCGCATGTCTATGCGAGGACGAGGACGCAACCTTCGTAGTTCACCAAGCTCTTTTTCCGTTTGCTGACTATAACGGATCTGACTTCCTCTCACTGTTGGTGGAGGAGAAAGAGATCTCCGGGGAGATTCTTCATAAGTTAGAGTACGGGCATAAAAACGCTCGTTACGCACCCGACGCTCATATTCGGCCACCAAACTTTCTTGTTGCGCGCGGAGCCATTCTTCCGGAGACAATGGTCCACTAGATCTGGAATTATGACGATGTGCTCTCGCCAACTCAGAATCGGCTGAGTCATCCTCCAGATCTAACACTGAATGAGTTCGGGGAGTGTCTCTCATAATTCGTCGAGGTCACCTAGATTGGAACCTTCCGGTGCAGTAACACGTCCCAAATTAGTGGGAGTAGGCCCAGTTGGTGCTGTGACACGCTCGAGGGTATGACCACCTGGCGTTACATCAGTATTTCATGAACCTGGAGCGGTAACAAGTGCAAAAACACTCGAAGCAAAACCTTCAGGTGCTTCAGTATTAATGACACGTGAAGTAGGTGCAGGAGTTCTCGTCAGCCATCAGGAAGTTTACTCATATTAAACGAACCAGAAAACCAACGAAAATTTTATGATGTTCTAACACCAAAATGGATGGCGCCAATGAAGAAACACGGATCCAATCCCCACGTATGGGTCCTGGATCCAATGAGTCCACAGGATAGGATATGATAACAACTAACACGATATGAGTGTAACTTCCCAAAGTCCAGTGACCGGAACCTGCAAAATAAACACCGTAAGTCTCGTTACGGGAAGGACAAGAGGGGGGGGGGTATTTCTGTAACCACCCTCCGGCGTGAAAATCAGTACAGTTCTTCAGAGAGAAAGTACTTATGTAAAGAGATCAAGTACAGAGAGAGTATATGTGAGTAAATGTGAATGAGTGAATGGATAGCTCATGCAGGTTGACAAGGTATTTATAGCCGAAGAGTGTAGGAAGGTGATTGGGCCAGTTGTCCTCTTCTAGAAGATATCAGTAACCGTCTGGACACGTGTCCCTTTATGATAGGTTG
Source organism: Bidens hawaiensis (assembly GCF_021521415.1). Lineage (NCBI taxonomy): Eukaryota > Viridiplantae > Streptophyta > Magnoliopsida > Asterales > Asteraceae > Bidens > Bidens hawaiensis. Next base: position 125,620 of record NW_027491058.1, on the reverse strand, counting down.
AGCTATACGTCCCATGTGCATGGGTATAACAACCTGGACACGTGTCCCCTTGTGATAGGACGGATCACGCCCTGGCCACGGTTATAACAACCTGGCCAGGTGTCCTTCGCTAATTGGTTGGCGAGTCACGTATTCTTTAAGTAATAATCGTGGTTATTCTTCTAGAAGATAGTTAGTTATCTACAGCTGGCCTGTTGGCATTGCCTTCCGGTCATTTTGGCGGACCGATGTCCTGTCCTGCGGATGACTTCCGAGGGTGCCTAGATGCTTCCGCGTGTGGTGCAAGGATGTTCTTCCTCTGCCATGTTGTGCGGGTGATTCATATATTCCGCGGGTGATATATGAGGGGCTCCTCTCTTACTCGCGGATGTTATTTAAGGGTATTTTGGCCTTTTTGGTACCCTACCTCTATACCAATCTTTGTATTTTACTTGTAAGTTGTCACAATCAAACTAAATGCGTAATACTCACCACATGCTAATTGTGATACAACTACAATCAAACTAAACACGTAACAGTAACCAATGCTAATCGTGAATACAATAACTTACTTACCCTAGTTATATGGGTTAATTTGGTTTTAAATAACTTGATGGCATACTACACATTTAGCAAATAACTGGGTCCGATCTGGTGTTTAGGCCGAATACGTAATGGCTAGAAATTGTATGCGCTTCAACAAATAACTTCTGGGTGGTTTAATCTATCTTTGGTTACAATCTTCCCTAAAAATAAACATAACTAATGAACAGAGCCGGCTCAACGTCCTCGGAGGCCTAAAACTAACTAAAATGTTGAAGCCTTTTTATTTTCTTTTCTTTATGTGATAGCGCTAGAGATTGTATAAGAATTATAGAATATGGATGATATGCCGTGATAATGGATATGAAGCAATCATTCTTAGCTTGTGGCTCATCATTGAGTTACTAATTCTAAAAGAACTCTACTTTCAAAATCTCATAATACATCTCTTAAATAAGATGGAGGCCCTATAAATCTGGAGGCCTAAAGCCATTGCCTCATTTTGCTTACCCACGAGACGGCCCTGCTAATAAATATTTTTCTATGATTGCAATATGCCAATATATCCATAATAAAATCATAACATTTGTGGACATGTTTAATCTAAGCATTTGAAAAAGCAACTCAATTTGTTTACAAAAAACCGCTTCCATGATCAACACTATTTAAAAACCTTCAAAAATAGATTATGTTCAGACTATATATACCACTCCGCCATCATGGAGAAACATCAAGTTTCTCTCCATCGAAGCTCGACATGAACCAAACCGTTCTTCGAATCAATGAGATGAAACTTATGGTTAATCCGTCCATTGTACACTACATCCGCAAGGTTAATATCCACATGCCCTAGTGATTCCTGCACGTAAAGAAAACCATACATGCATGACCCAATGTACTTTAAAACCATTTAATGCATTTACATTTAAAATACCAAAGAAAATAAGAAATAAAAACCTTTTGGTAGAAACTCATGCGTGATCTCTTGCTCATTATTTTGATGTGTATCTTGTCTTGTATAGGTGGTTCCTCAAGCATAAACTCAAACTCTTCGTTCCACTTGGGATCACGTGTTCTTCTAATTCTCTGTCAAAAAAATTGACAATCGTAATTCATGATAAGCTAAAACTAGAAGTGTCAATTGTGTCAGGTTGGCAGGTTGAATAGTTAAACCCGAACACAACCCATAAATCATTTTGTGCGAAAAACGTCAACCCTCACCTGCCCACACTTAAAATTGTGTAACCCAAACATGACCTGTTTAATCAATTTATCTAAACGTGTCAAACGAAGTTGCCGGTAATAATCAAGTTGTAAACATGTTAACGGGTTGGTGGATTGTAAAAAATATGTTTAACGGGCCATAAATAGGCCGGTTAGTGGGTTGACATGTTTAACTAAACATGTTAAACAAGTTAACCCATACACGACCTGCTTTCTTATAGGGATTAGATATGTCAAACCAAAACCCGATTCTTTTTGTGTCGTGTTCTGTCATGTCAAAATTTCAACTTCAAATTTGATACAAATTCTTCATATTTTCAACTATATATAAGTCAATAAGTTGGACCTAAAAAGGTAAAAAAAATCTCACCTTTGTTCTCTTAGTTTCTCCTCTAAATATCACCATAGCATAAGGATTACTATGATGCTCTCCCTCTACATCCTCAGCTCCTTGTATAGTCACCAAAAGCACACCCGCCCCGGCCCCAATTGGGGATTCACAACCGGAACCCACACTATTATCTCTCTTCATAGGCGTGAGGGGCCCACTAAACATCTCACAATCGTCCTTAAACGGAGCATAAGTCAACTCTAACACAATCTGTCCTCTTTCACGCTTCTTATGAGGATCGGCTACATTGGTGTTCTTTAACAAATCAAGTGTTAGTTCCATTGTTTCGTTGGCAGTTAACAGTTTTAATGGCACCACTTGCATCCCCAACCGATCATGGCTCCCAACCTAAAGATTTTCCAACAATTTAAACAAAGAACACGTGTCATGTTTCTAGATAAGGGTGTTTTGGTAATTTACCTTGTCCCAGTCGTAGACTTTAATTTGAAGAGTTTGAGCTTGAGGGTCCTTAACGACAAGCTTAAAGGCCTCGTTCCACACGGGATTTAAGGTCTTTTTCTTTATTGTTGTTTTCTTTGAAGGTAACATCTCTCCACTTAATTTGAGTTTAACGTATGGATCGGATAACCCTATTATGTCCATTTTCATAAGTCTTGTGGCTCGTACAACTTTCACGTGTAGTACTCCAATGGGCTTCTTCACAATGCCACTATGAGAATGCATGATTAGAAAAAAAGAAAAGAAAAACTTAACACAATAATAGTGTTCAAAAAGATGTTTGTGTGATTATGTCCAATGTAACATCTTTATAATATTCATTACTCTCTACATTTCATGAAAAATGTAACATTTCTACAAGTGTGGAGGTTAAATTTTACTTATTTGTCCATTGTCATCATGATTTAGATCTACAAGATTCATTTTTTTCTTTGTTTAAGCATTTTAGAATTATATAACAAATGGAACGAGTAGACATTACGGTTTAATAGCTACATCAAGAAATCACTTACAATGAAGAATCAAGAATGGGAATTTCAAGAGTTTGTGGCCAAAGGTAAAGCTTTGCAACTTCTTTTTTGATAATATCCTGCATAACAAATCAACATTTCATTTTTTTTACATAGAATAAAAAATAAATAAATAAGGAATTATCTTTTTATAACCCTTATATATTTATTCGTGTCAAAGACCTCAACCCTAACCTAGACACACATAAAATTAGGTAACTCAAAAACACAATCCGTTTAACCCACTTGTGGTAATCAGTCAAACAGGTTGTATATTATTGTAATCATGCTAAACAGGTTGGTGGATTACCTAGTTAACTAATTGGTTAATTAAACATGTCAACCTCAAATATATATTAAATGGTTAGATATGAGTTATGACAACCCAAAACTTAATTGTTTCATTATATATTCGTGTCGTGTCATAAGTTGCCATCTCTAAAACATACAAACCTGCACTAGTCGATAAAGGCCAGGGATGGACATAACATCGCCGCCTAGTACCTTCAACCCAAAGTCCACATGAGGCTGAAAAACATTTTTAACAAAACAAATTATAAGCACTAAAACACAATAATAAAACCAACTTTCATAACTACCTAAATAATTGTACCTTCTCCATCAAAGACACAATAACATTGGAAAAACATGGAAAACTTGGTACAAGAGGCTTCAACACTACCCTTGGAACAACAAACACTTGTAAATCCACCAACTGAGAATCAAACACAAAAAAAAGAACAACATTAACGTTTAGAAGGGCATAGTTGTCATTTACCATAGTGTCTTACCTGAATCTTGATACGAAAAGCCGATACTTGTACCACCATTACTATATTTGGATTTCCAGCCCATTTAATCGCTGGTTCCATCACTAGTTGATTCTCATCGGTCTCACAGACTTTAACGCCTGCAAATTGTTCAATACAATATACATTACTTACGATTAGATTAAGAACATAAAACGACCAAAATACCCGTACACTAACCTTGAAATATCGGAGGGAGGGTCCCAAGGCTTAACGTCTCAAACGTGATTGCTTTAATATGTCGGTGCCCGTGTCCTATATAGTCAGATATTATAGGTTCGGTTGCCTGCTTTATAGCATCACAGATTGCCTGAAATTGAATAGCCTAACGATTTTCGCCCCAAAATACTAAAAAATTATAAAACTTGATATTTTCTTTTTTCGGTTTCTTACAATGTACCTTGTCGAGATACAGCCACATATTTAAAAGAAATTTGTTTAGCCAGTCAACCTGTAAATACGAGTAAGGTAAGTTACAGAATTAACAAAGATAACGAAATGTCGAAATGTGGCTTATTTAATGTTGTGAAGAAATACGTACAGGATCATAATCAGGATTCTTCAACCAGAGAGGAATTTCAGGCATCAACTCTTGGAGACTTGTTAAATCAAGCTCGGAAATTGGCTTCACTACCGGATCCTGATACATGACACATTAATAAGGTTTTGGGCTGTAAAAAAACGGATCATGTTCAGATTAACCTGTTTAACGTGTTCCATTCCTGACACTACCCGAAACATGACACAAAAATAATCAGGTATGGGTTTTCAAATCTAACATGTTAAATAAGCGGGTCATGTTCGAATTGACCAGTTTAATTAAGCTGGCAGCTTGTTGACCCATATTACTTATTTATTACAACATATCAAGCCGTTTAACATGTTTTTAATCATCAAACCATTTGACTCGTTAGATAAACATGTTAAAAGGGTCATGTTTATACAATTTTAAACATGCTTAGTTTAGGGGTGATATCTTTGACACAACAAATATAAGGGTCGTGTAAATTGGTAGTCGATTAAATCAAGAAATAATATATTAAAAGGATTAGAAAAAGACTAGAAGATAAAATTAAATAAAATATTAAATAAACCCCATGTGTAAAAAACAAAACAAAAATCATTACTAAGCTCGAAAACCATGAAATTCAACAAAAACCCAAGAAAGAAAATAAAGACATAGGAATAAAGGTAAAAACTTTAGATAAAATAAAGCTTAAACACATTCCAATTCCAAAAAGCCCAGGAGATATCAAAGAATCATTAATATTTGCTCCTCACATGTAACAAAATAAAAAAAGAAAGCAATAAAGTAATAAATAAAGAAAAACTATGCATTAAGTAGAAAAAATGTGACAATCAATATTTCATAGTATTCTGTATTCCAGCTAAGGCTCTTCCAAATTTAGAAAATTTCATCAAAATAAAACAACCCAAACAAGCATGGAATCAATGATCATAAATTCATCAAGAAACCATTAATTTAAAGATTACCAAAAAGTAAAAAAATTACAAACTACTACCTGTTTGTCACCATTATTTAAAATAATTTATATTCTAAACTTCATCAAAATAATAAGATGAAAATCTACATTAAACAAAGAATTTATTAAACATTAATTTGCATATTAGTAATAAATGCATGGCATCTTCAATCAAGAAGCATCACAAAAACCCAGAAAACCAGCACAAAATAAATGATTTAAGATTGATAAAAACTTGAAAATATGCATATTGAAGGTTAAAGATTGTTTACCTGAAATGTTTCAGTATCCGGGTCGGAGTAGATGAAGATGTAGAACCCGATACAGATACCGAAAACAAACCCAATTCCGAGACCAATAGTACACAATAACATGCTAAGAAATCCCATTGAAATTCAAGAAACTGAGTGGTTTAATATTAGAGTTTTAAGGAACAAGAAAGTTTGAATGTTTTTTGTTGGTGTTGAAGATGGACGTCCAACTGTTTTAAGGAAATGAACTGGAATGGAGTTTGCTTGACACGTGTTAAGTATAGGCTAAAGGTCAATAGGTCAAAGTGGTGAATTGAATGACTTGAATTTGGTTGGGGACTTGAGGTACTTGAGTACTTACTTTCCACCTTCTAGAGATTTATCATTTATAGGTTTGATGATTTTATAGAAAGATATTGTAGTGGTGATTGTGTCACTAACACCATCCATAATGCCACACAATGGGTCGATAGTACCACATGTACCAACCACATATAAATTATAAAAGTTTATTTTATATCTGAAACAAAACTCGCCAGATATCGGGTATACATGTTAGGTGATGTTTGGTAGCCTCTTAGTAGTTTATAACTTTTTAAAGGTTAGGAGATAGTTTTTAACTATTCAGACTTAATTTACCTCTTGATCATTAAGAAACTATGAACCTTAAGAGATAGTCTCTTAATGATCATTAAAATGATACCAAACAACCCCTTAGTTTATTAGAAATTCCCGTTGGGTATACACAAACGAAAATCAGTTGGGTATGTAGTGGGTAACTATTATCAGTTTGGGATTTGGAATTTGGAAATGATGGAGAAATCGGGATGAACTAGAAATATAATTGGGTAAAGAAAAAATCATGTACGGTATATAATAAGACAAACGGGTATATATTTTTGAGTAAATAGGTATATCATCAAATCTCATACCTATAAAAACTATCAAAGTAATTTTATACCGGGTAGAATACATACAGTATTGCCCAATAGCCTAAAAGCCCCCTCTCTTCATTCATAAAAACGTGTAGGTCATATACATAATGAGAACAATATAAAACTTATGTTGTTTTTTTTTAAAGAAATAGAAGTGAGAAACAATAACCATTAAATCTATATATTTTCGTTTAATTTAATAACTAAAAATATAAATGATTCATTTTTGACAATTTTTTTTCTAGCAAGTGTTTTGTCTAGATATGTATTATCTACATAAAGGAATATGAAATGAAGATGATCCCATTTGATTTGTGACCATATTTTAATTCCCCACGCTTGACTATTTTATATTTGTTTACCTAAAGTATATACAGAAAACATCAAAATAATGTCATCATTCAAACTAAATAATTGTGACACTTGAGTTTTGCACAAATGACAACAACGTATAAAATATGAGGTGCATGTTTTAACAAAGAGGAAAACAAGATTCTTGAATATGATTATATTGCAAATACTTCTGGTAAGAAATTAAGTTTACCACAAATATGTTTTCAACAATGGTTATTTTAGCCGGTGATCCAACCGGTTACCTTATAAACTAGTAGGACAATTTTAAAACACACAAAGCAATAAACATTTATATGCGTTTTGTGCTTCGGTACTTGTAAGGACCCAGTTTCGGTACCCTACTTTGGCGTTGGATTTACTCATAAAACAGTCCTAAACATCAGAGTGAATTAAAATTTTCGCGGAATAATAAACTTCAAATATATAATACAAAATCATTCAAGTCTTTCCAAAATTAAACATCTTTTGTCTTTCAAAATAAAACATAAATTATAATAATATCATAACATTTTTCTCAAGTTGCCAGTGTCTTTAGTCCAATGCCATGTTCTTCACGCAAGCCAACTGCCTTAACATATTAACCTACGTGCATATTAAAAGTCAGCTACGCTGAGAGAGTTCTAATTAATCAGACATCATACAATACATTCACATACTTACATATATATACGTATCCGAAGATACATATTCATACTTAGCCTATTACCTTTCTGTCATGCATACATACATATACGTTTTGAGCATTTCTCCCTATAACCTTCGCATATATTGTTAGGGTCTGTTCCCTACATTCACAGATATTGTTAGGGTCTATTCCCTACATTCGCAGATATTATTAGGGTATGTTCCTTACATTCGCAAATTATAAGGGTCTGTTCCCTTTTTAACCATACATTCCATTCATCCGATAACCATACATACATTTCCTTATATAGACATACTTTCGTGCATGCTCATTTCATTACGTACTTTCATACATACTTATCTCATATTAGATATACTACACATTACTTTCCCTAACGATGCGTGCAATATCCGAAGATCGTTCACACACCGACAAGCATTCAATCATCACATTCATACCATATTATCACATCAATCATCATAGCATACACTTACCATTTAAGGTAAGTGTATTGACATTCACATTGAGTATGCACGAAGCCCTGAAAACATAACATGGAATGGGGCTAGAAACTCACGATTCCTCTCAGAGTTAATGGTAACTCCTTTCTTAACTGGGCATGGCTAACTGTATAACAATTACACGTATCAATTAACTATCAATACCCATATTATATTTCTAGTTTAATATAACCCTCAACGAACGGGGGTCAAGGGGCAGCACCCCTGGCAGTGAGGTTCTAGGGGCGGCAGCCCCTAGCGGGGTCCAAAGGGCAGAGCCCCTGGCTGGGTTAATTAGGATCGTATTCCTAGCGCCTATTAACCCCAATCATTCACACATCCAAAAATTAAGGTTTAAATAGTGTGTTTGATCGATTCATAGCTGCGGCCTAACCTTTGATTAATTAATCCACTAGATGTTAACGAATTTCAACAAGAATCGTTGTGTTTGATTTGTTTTTATCATTTTTATATAGATCTATGAATACTAAACGAGCCGAACAAGTTTTCGTTATAGACGTACCTTTAAACGAATCGGTATACGAACACGATCAAGTCTTGATGTCGGATTTGGCTCGTTACGACGTTCCAGCACCAACAAGCTCGAGTTTTCACCTTCGGATCTTGGCTCGGGATAAAGGAGGTTGTTTGTGTGTGTTTCTGAAAGTGTAGGCTATGGTGTAGAGATAGATAAAAATGGAAAAGATTAGGGTTTAAGGGGTATTTATACTCCCTTAAGCCCATGAACCTGTCACACCCCCATCTTAGGGCTAGGCGTGCGACCAACAGTTGGTACCACTTTTGTAAATAAATCAGAGTTAGCGGATTAAAGAGGAAATAAAATAGTGTGGGTTACAATATTTACATATATTCAAAAGACGGGATTTTAAAAGTTCCCGTTTAGTGTTTACAAAATATTACTTGTTTCATTACAAACCATCATTTCATTTTAAAGTTTAACAAAAATAATCCAAGCAATCGGATATCTTATACACTTCGTCATCCCAAGCTTCAAATCTTGATTACCTGCAAAATGTTTAGAAAATGCGTCAGCAACACATGCTGGTGAATATGCTGACGCTAAAATATTTTCTTTTACTTGATTACCCCTCGAGACATAGTTATGTCCGGCCCATCGTGCTTTAGGAATAGTCAAGCTTTAAAACAAATCACAATTATAAATAAAGTTTTCACAAAACACCCCAGCAAACACCGCAATGTTCGACACTAGTTAGGTACTATTCGCATACGCATGGTCACGCTCCCCTCATGGAAAGCGTCATTTGACTAGGTGTGGCGCGGTGTGCCCACCGTATTTATTACAACATATGTAAGGATCCAGATAAACGTACACGACAGCCTGAGGGCTAGCGTTTACTTTTGTTTATAACGTTTTAGAGACACGTAGTCCCATGTAATTCTTTTCATTTAATTTTTTTGAATCGATTCAAACAGGTTTTTAAAGTTTGGGGCGTATTCACCTTTTTCTTAGGATCAGCTTCAATACACTATCCGAGGGTCTTCACCTTTGCTATCTCGCACCTATAGTACGAGTATAGCCTTTTGTTAGTCGGATATACAATCCGGCTTAAGACCTTTAGTCTCTTTTTATAATCTTTACCTCGATTATAATTACTTTACTTTAAAACCTTTAGTTAAAAAGTATCCTTTCTTTCTTTTCTTTTATAATTTAAAACTCTTTCTTTTAACTTATTTACTTTTCTTTTCTTTTATAAGATAAACCTTTAGTTTGACTTATTTTACTTTTCTTAAAAATTCTTCGTTTCTTCTTCTCTAAGAAACGTATAACTTTATTTACTTTATTATTTAAGAATAATCATAATAACTTAAATAATATTCTATAACAAAGATTTATACATAATAATCACATTGATATTATATTCATATTTCTTTCTTTTCTTTTCTTTGTTATGTTTTCTTTTATTTATCGAGGTATCAAGTATTTCCTCGACTTTGGGTTTTAAGCCTTTTAATAATGTATTATCATTTTATTCTATTTGAGCATTATGCCTACCTTCTTTGGCTTATAAAACCCTTAGAAAATCGAGCAGCACTTCGACGCCGTCTCGTTTCTCAACATTTTGATCAACAGTTTTGCACGCTTAGCGAGGCACGCCAAATCTTCGTTTCTTGATCGGTACGTTCTTCAAGGTGGCTTGATAGGCCGTCTCCTTGATAGCACGATCTTCAAGATAACTTCGTCGGTATCATCGATTTAGTGCACATAAATCGAGGAAAACGTTGGTATTTTGGCACGGTTATCGAGAAAGCTTGGCACAAAATTCGAGGTAGTGAGAGAGGGATTACTTTAGAGAGAGAAAGTTGCTGTGAAATGGGTGTGAGGAGTGAGAGAGCCCAAGCCCTCTATTTATAGGCAAACAAGTGGCCCATCGCGATACGTGATGGCCCTTTGGCTAGCCCGTCGCGCATCGCGATGTAGGTTATCCTCGTCACCGGTAGCTCTGCCACGTGGCGTCACGTGGTGGACGCGGTGCCACGTGGCGATACATCATGCCACCGGTTGACACGTGTCAACACGTGTCACACATGTTAGACCACGTCATCGCGATAAGCGATGATATTGGCTCCTCGGCAATCGCGCATCGCCATAAGGCCATATCTTGGGTTTGTAACCAAGCCCTTCACGATACGAGATGGGCTTGTCCCTTGTCTAGTCGCGTATCACTATGGGACAGAAAGACAGATTTTCATTTTCAACCTTGAAGTTTAGAATTTGACATTTTTGGTCCTTTATCTTTGAAACTTGGTGTTTTAAACCCGAAACTTTCACGATGTTACATCCTCCCCACCTTGGAATGAATCTCGTCCGCGAGATTCGCTCTTAGAACAAGTGGGGGTACTTTTTCTTCATTTCGGATTCGAGTTCCAAGTGTATTCGGGGCCTCTTCGTGAGTCCCACTTTACTTTCACTATTTTCAACGTTCGTCTCTTTAATTTCTTTGTTTTCGAATCTTCTATCTGAATTGGTCGTTCAACGAATTTCAAATTTTCATTTATTTCTACATCTTTTAAGGGCATCGATAAGGATTCATCGGCTAGACACTTTCGTAGATTAGAGACGTGGAATACATCGTGTATCCCTTGCATTTCCTCGGGTAGTCACAATCGGTATGCAACAGTACCAATTCGTTCGAGTACCTCGAATGGTCCAACGAATCGAGGACTTAGCTTTCCTTTCTTACCGAAGCGAACAACGCCTTTCCATGGCGAGACTTTTAATAACACTTTGTCACCGACATTGAATTCCAACGGCTTTCGACGTACGTCGACGTAACTCTTTTGGCGATCACGTGTCGTCTTAAGTCATTCTCGGATTCGTAAGACTTTGTCGGTGGTTTCTTAGATTATCTCGGGTCCAGAAAATTGATTATCTCCGGTTTCAGACCAACACACGGGCGTTCTAAATTTTCGGCCATACAACGCTTTGAACGGTGCGGCTTGAATACTCGTGTGATAACTATTATTGTACGAAAATTCAATTAGGGGAAGATGGTCGTCTTAACTTCCACCTAAGTCTATCACACAAGCGCGGAGCATATCCTCCAACGTTTGAATTGTCCTTTCGCTTTGCCTATCAGTTTGTGGATGATAGTCGGTGCGAAGGTTTAACTTTGTGCCTAACGCTTGTTGGAAGCTTTTCCAGAAATGAGACATAAAATGACTGTCTCGATCAGAAATTATAGACAACGGTACTCCATGCAAAGCAACGATGTTGTTCATGTAGATACGCGCTAATATATCCATTGAGTATGACTCATTAATGGGTATGAAGTGTGCGGATTTTATTAGTCTATCCACAATAACCCAAATAGCATTATGTTGTCGAGTCGTTTTCGGGAGTTTCGTGATGAAGTCCATGGTTATTAACTCCCACTTCCAAACGGGAAGTTCGGGTTACTGAAGCAATCCCGATGGCTTTTGGTGTTCAGCCGTGGCTTTCAAACAAGTTAGACTTTCGCAACAAGCGAAGAGATGTCCTTTTTTATTTCATTCCACCAGTAGTTCGGTTTCGGGTTTTGGTATATTTTGTCACTACCGGGGTGCATCATGTACTTGAACTTGTGAGCTTCGCTCATGAACTTTTCACGCAAGTCTCCAACAATTGGTACCCAAATTCAGTTTCCCATTCTAAGTATACCATCGTCACCTTTGACTAGGAATTCAATGGTGCCGTTACGTTTTTCGTCAGAGATATTTTTTGCATTGATTGCTTGAATTTGTGCTAAACAGATTTGTTCGATCAGATCTTCTTGGAGCTCTAATCGTAGCGCTCGAACTCCTTTTGGCTTTTCATGTTCTTTATGACTCAAGGCGTTGGACACAACTTTGGCCTTACCTTCGTGATAGACGATTTCACAATCGTAGTCATTCAAAGTTTCCATCCAGTGCCTTTGACGCATTTTGAGTTCATTTTGTTCAAAAATATGTTTAAGACTCTTGTGATTGGTAAACACGACAAACTTGACTCCATAGAGATAGTGCCTCCATATCTTTAAGGCAAAGATTATGGCGCCTAACTCTAGATCACGAGTTGTGTAGTTCTTTTCGTGTACCTTGAGTTGACGAGAGGCGTAAGCGATTACTTTCTTGCGTTGCATTAGTACGCATCCCAAACCGGAGTGAGATGCGTCACTAATGACTACAAAATCCTCGGTACCTTCTGGCAAGGCCAGTATAGGTGCTTAGGTGAGTTTCTGTTTAAGTATATCGAACGCCTCGTGTTGTTTAGTTCCCCTTTCATATTTGATGTTCTTGCGGGTTACGAGGTTAGGGGATCGACTATACGAGAGAAATTTTTGATGAACCTACGATAATAGCCGGCCAAACCTAAGAAACTTTGGATCTCGGTTGGCGACTTTAGAATTTCCCACTTAAAGATAGCTTCAATCTTAGCGGGATCGACTTGAATACCATTCATGTTTATGATATGTCCAAGAAATTCTACTTCGCGAAGCCAAAATTCGCATTTCGAGAACATGGCGTACAATCTCTCGGTTCTAAGTAATTCAAGTAAGGTCGGAGGTAAGTTTCATGATCATTCTTAGACTTAGAATAAATAAGTATTTCGTCGATGAATACGATAACAAATTTATCCAAGTAAGGCTTACAAATTCGATTCATCATATCCATAAATGCGGCTGGGGTATTAGTAAGTCCAAACGGCAAGAACAGGAACTCATAATGTCCATACCTTGTTCGGAAAACGGTTTTCGGGATATCCTCGGATTGAACCTTAAGTTGGTGATAGCCAGAACGAAGATCGATTTTTGAGAAATGGCTTGCTCCTTGAATTTGGTCGAAAAGATCATCGATTCGAGGGAGTGGATAACGGTTTTTGATAGTGACTTTGTTCATTGCTCGATAGTCGATACACACCCTCATGGATCCATCTTTCTTTTTGACGAATAGAATTGGCGCTCCACACGGAGATGAACTTTGTCGGATAAAACCTTTCTCGAGTAACTCGTCAAGTTGTTTCTTCATTTCCTTCATTTCAGCCGGAGCTAGAAGGTACGGAGTCTTGGCGATTGGCGCGGTTCCAGGCATAAGATCGATCCTAAACTCCACTTCACGATTGGGAGGGATTCCAGGAAGTTCATCAGGAAAGACATCGGAAAATTCAGAAACAATGGGAACGTCTTTTATTTCTGTTGGTTTGGATTCCTCAATGACGTAGGCCACGAATGCTAAGCATCCTTGATTTAAACATTTGTTATCCCTAATCATTGAGATTATGCTAACTTGTCCAGCATCTTTGTCCCCTTCAATTCGAATGGTTCGTTTATTAGGGGCTTGAAGTTCAACAGTTTTGCTATTGCAAATGATACGAGCGTGGTTGTTGGATAACCAATCCATACCAAATACAATGCTAAAACCAGCAAGTTATTGGCAACAATTGAATAGGCAGAATATAACCGGCTAAAAGGATTTTTCCGTTTTCAAGGGCTTCGGAGATTTTAATGATTTCACCACTAGAGGTCTCGACGCTTAGAGTTTTATTTAGTTTTGTTCATGGTTCGTTTAATAGATTACAAAAGCTATAATCTATAAAACTTAAGTTGGCACCAGAATCAAACAAAACTCTAGCATACATGTCGTTGACTAGGAACGTACCGGTGATTGTTTCCGGAATGTCGGCCGCCTTTTTGGTGTCAAGCATGAAGACTCTTGCATGATGTTTCTTGGCTTGACCACTTCCACCCGCACCACTAGTCGTGGGTTTGTTCTTGGGGCACTCGAAGCCTAAGTATCTCATCTCTTTGCAGTTAAAGCAAGTCATTGTCTTTTTCCAACAATCGGCTGTTGCGTGGCCGGGTTTGTGACATGAGTCACAAACAATTGTGGTTGAAGACGGAGCAAAACGGCATTGCCCTTTGTGGTACTTTTTGCATGTCTCGCATGGCGTTGAATTTGAGTTGAATCCAGTTCTGTTTTGATTTACGCCTTTGCCCTTGAATCGGGCACTTCCTCCAGTCCTCTTGTTGTCCTGATTCGACACTACTTTCTTGTATTTTGCTTTGTTGCGGATCATGCCGCGCATCAGATATCCAGCCAACTCCATCGCAGATTCGGCGGTTTAAGGGAGGTGAGATCTTACCATATCTTGGATTTCCCGCGGGAGTCCCAAAATATATCGCGTGACTTTGTTGGACTCAGGGGTTACCAACTGGGGCACTAATCGGCAGTATTCATGGAATTTCGTGTTGTATTCGCGCAGATTAGTTCCTACGACTCTATGGCTTAAGAATTTTGATTGGATTTGATATGTCTCATGCATTGGGCATAACTTCACCATCATCATCTCCTTGAATTCCTCCCATGCCGGATTGTACAGAACTTGTCGGCCTTTGCTCAAAATCAACGTGTTCCACCATTCTAAAGCTTCGCTCTTGAACATTTGGGCAGAGTATTGGATTTTCTCTTGTTCGGAACATTTACTTATTATCACTATCGATTCCATTTTCTCAAGCCATCTTATGGTTGCAATGGCACCCTTATCGCCATAAAATTCCTTTGGTCCAAAATTCTTAAAATCTCTATACGAACAACTATCGATTTTCATCTTCTTAAACTTTTTCTTAATGCCATCATCGGCATTTTATTCATAAACACTTTCTTCGACGTGGGATGGTTTCGGGTGAGATTTGACAGACTTATGAGAGGGTTTAACAGATTGAGATTGTTTAGAGTGAGTTCTAACTGAGATTCAACCCTAACAACTTCTTTTATCATTTGTTGTATTTAATTCATGTATTTATCGGGTATTTGTTCTTCTTGTTCTTGTTCTTTTTCTTTATTTACCTGATTATTTACTTCCTTTCGGGAAGCTTCAGCGTCATTTTGGTTTGACATTTCTGAAACTTTAAATAACATTTTTCTTAGACACACATTTTCATTTATTACAGATGTATATATATACCGTAAATGATATATATATATATATATATAATATTACAACACACTTTTATATACATCTTCACTTGATGTATATATCCTTATCCTTATTCCACATACAACGTCACAAAGATTATTAAACATAAACAACTTCAAACATAAACAACTCTCACAACACAACACTCACATTCCCTCATCTCTTCAGTCCTTTATAAACTTCTTCACCATTTTAGTCATTTTGTTACACTTTCGCAGAAGTTTTTCTCCCATCTTCTTCTTCTTTCCATCACTGCTATTTTCTTCTGCAAGTCATCGGTCTCATGTAAGGATCTGTCCAGATGTTCCTCTTGGGACCGTGGAATCTCATTTGGGTATCCATATCTTGGTGGCGGATCGCGGTACCCCATCATGACTATATCGTAGTGGTGTCTTGGGTTTGGGTATGACGATGATATCACGTCAGATGGATAGTTGAAAAATGCCACATCAGCTTCATTTTGTTGGCGGATCTCATTCGCTTGCTCTTAGACTGACGGAATGTTACCATGATATGGCGGGAAATTTGGTGGATATGCATTCCTTAATCTTTGAAGATATTGAACATACAGGTCTACAGATCCATACTTTGAATTCTTGTGAAAGAAAAGTTGCACGCATCCTTGGCTGGGCGAGCAATCACAGTCAGATGGTTCTTCTATTGGAGTTGTTTTTTCCTCGGGCTCTTCTTCGGGTTCTTCTTTGGATTCTTCTTCCGGATCCTCTTCTTCCTCAGGGTCTTCTTCCTCCATCAATTTCGCAGTCTTGTGCACCATCTGGGGTATGCGGAAACTTTCATATGACATCATTACACGCATCCTTGGCTTTCGTAGTGGTCCTTTAGAAAAGTTGGGGTGAGAATTCACATCATCGAGAGTAGATGTTTCGGTATGCCACCTTCTTTGATCGGAATGGCATTGCATCCAATCGGACGAGTCGGATTTCGGTTCCTCCTTTATTTGTTTGTTGGAGAGGAATGCGTACGACAGATGAGGATTCAGCGGTTGATATGTTGGGATCTCGGACATATGGTATGTTGGAACTTCGAAAGGATGGTACGTTGGTACATCGGATGGATGGTACATCAGTATGCTCGATGGGTGGTAACTTGAGTGTCTTGGGGGATCATTCCTTGACATCGGTGGATCATCAGGTAGGATGATCCGACAGTGTTCAGTGCTGGGGAAATATATTGGTTTGGTTCGGTCAATCAATACGTCTTGGTTAAAGAAGGCCTCATAATAATCTTCACTCATGTTATCTTTTAGTAATGGTTCGGGAATTCCGGCTCGTCTTGCGTCACGCGTGAAGCTTTCCATTAGCTTGTGGAATGACATCTATTGGGTGGTTTAAATTAAGGAGAGAAAGAAAAGGTTACCAGCCTATCTTATCCCTGTTCAAAAAAAAACAAGTAATAAAAAATATTTTTCCTATTTACTTGGATGGAAGCTTAGGTATTATTATTTAACACCTAATTCGCTAAAATCGATGGCTCCGATACCAACCTTGTCACACCCCCATCTTAGGGCTGGGCGTGCGACCAACAGTTGATACCACTTTTGTAAATGAATCACAGTTAGCGGATTAAAGAGGAAATACAATTAGCGTGGGTTACAATATTTACATGTATTCAAAAGACGGGCTTTTAAAGTTCCCGTTTAGTGTTTACAAAATATTACTTGTTTCACTACAAACCATCATTTCATTTTAAAGTTTAACGAAAAATAATCCGAACCATCAGATATCTTATACACTTCGTCATCCGAAGCTTCTAATCTTGATTACCTGCAAAATGTTTAGAAAATACATCAGCAACACATGCTGGTGAATATGCTGAGGCTAAAATATTTTCTTTTACTTGATTACCCCTCAAGACATAGTTATGTCCGGCCCATCGTGGCTTAGGAATAGTAAAGCTATAAAACAAATCACAGTTATAAATAATGTTTTCACAAAACACCCCAGCAAACATTGCAGCGTTCGACACTAGTTAGGTACTATTCGTATAAACATGGTCATGCTCCCCTCATGGAAAGCGTCATATGACCATGTGTGGCGCGGTGTGCCCACCGTCTTTATTACCACATATGTAAGGATCCAGAAAAACGTACATGAAAGCCTGAGGGCTAGCGCTTACTTTTTTTATAACGTTTTAGAGTCACGTATTCCCATGTAATTCTTTTCATTTAATTCTTTTGACTCGATTCAAAAAAGTATGTAAAGTTTGGGGCGTATTCACCTTTTTCTTTGGATCAGCTTCAATACACTGCCCGAGGTCTTTCCCTTTGCTATCTCGCACCTATAGTACGAGTATAACTTTTTGTTAGTCGGATATACAATCCGGCTAAAGACATTTAGTCTCTTTTTATAATCTTTACCTCGATTATAATTGCTTTACTTTAAAACCTTTAGTTAAAAAGTATTCTTTTTTTTTTCTTTTATAAGTTAAAACTCTTTCTTTTAACTTATTTACTTTTTTTTTCTTTTATAAGATAAACCTTTAGTTTGACTTATTTTACTTTTCTTAAAACTTCTACATTTCTTCTTCTCTAAGAAACGTATACCTTTCTTTTCTTTATTATTTAAGAATAATCATAATAACTTAAATAATAATCTATAACAAAGATTTATATATAATAATCACATTGATATTATTTTCATATTTATTTCTTTTCTTTTCTTTGTTATGTTTTCTTTTATTTATCGAGGTATCGAGTATTACCTCGACTTTGGTTTTTAAGCTATTTAATAATTTATTATTATTTTATTTGGGCATTATGCCTACCTTCGTTGGCTTATAAAACCCTTAGAAAATCGAGAAACACATCTACGTCGTCTCGTTTCTCGAACTTCTTGATCAACAGTTTTGCACGCTTATCGAGGCATGCCAAATCTTCGTTTTTGATCGGCACGTTCTTCGAGGCGGTTTGATATGTCGTCTCCTTGGAAGTACGATCTTCATGATAACGTCGTCGGTATCATCGGTGTAGTGCACGTAGATCGAGGAAAACGTTGGTATTTTGGCACGGTTATCAAGAAAACTTGGCACAAACTTCTAGGTAGAAAGAGAGAGGGATTATTTTAGAGAGAGAAAGTTGTTGTGAAATGGGTGTGAGGAGTGAGAGAGCCCAAGCCCTCTGTTAATAGGCAAACCAATGGGCCCATTGCGATACGCGATGGCCCTTTGGCTAGCCCGTCGCGTATTGCGATTTAGGCTATCCTCTTCACCAGTAGCTCTGCCACGTGGCGGACGTGGTGGCACGTGGCGATACATCATGCCACCGGTTGACACGGGTCACACATGTCAGACCACGTCATCGCGATACGCGATGACGTTGGCTCCTGGCGATCGCGTATCGCCATGAGGCCATATTTTGGGTTTGTAACGAAGCCCTTCGTGATACGCGATGGGCTTTTCCCTTTTCTTCCCGCATATCGATATGGGACAGAAAGACAAATTTTCATTTGAACCTTGAAGTTTAGAATTTGACATTTTTGGTCCTTTATCTTTGAAACTTGGTATTTTAAACACGAAACTTTCACGATGTTACAGAACCTAAGGCCCATTACACCTATGATTCCATCTTTTAAAGTCAAAGCCCACTTTCTAATAGTTTATTTAATCTAGATTGATACACGACACGTTATTGAATAAATGAAATTTTTTTTATTTATTATTAAAAACAGGATGTTACAAGTCATCTCTTCTTAAAGAGGTTCGTCCCCGAAACCTAACTATTACTTAAACAAATTCGGGTAAAACTTGCGCATCTCTTTTTCAGCTTCCGAAGTGGCATCCGATCCTTTACAATGCTTCCATATCACTTTCACCAAAGGGATGACTTTGTGACGGAGTTGCTTTTCCTTGCGGTCAACGATCTCTACGGGCTGTTCAGTATAGTTTAACTGATCATCAAACTCAATATCTACTAATGGCACATGTGACGTGTCATCAGTTAGGCATTTTTTCAGATGACAAACATGAAAGGTAAGATGAATTCCTTCTAGCTCCTTGGGTAAATCTAGCTTGTAAGCTACTTCACTACACCATCCACAATCTTAAACGGTCCAATGTACCTTAGGCTTAACTTTCCTCTCTTCCTGAAATGATAACTCCCTTCCAAGGCGAGACCTTGAGCATCATATTATCACCAATGTTAAACTCGATCGGTCGTCGCCGCTTATCAGCATATGACTTATGTCGGTCTTGAGTAGCTTTCATTCTTCCTTTGATTTGATCGAACCTTGAAGAGGTTTCTTGCACAACTTCCAAGCTTCTGAGCTCTTTCTAACCAATCTCTCCCCAACATACAGGGGTTCTACAACGTCTTCCATACAACAATTCAAACGGTGGCATACCAATACTTGAATGGTAGTAGTTGTTATAGGAGAACTCTGCAAGATGAAGATGATCATCCCAACTGTCTCCAAAGTCTAAAACACAAGCACGGAGCATATCCTCAAGGGTTTGGATAGTCCTTTCAGAGTGCCCATCTGTTTGAGGATGATACGCCGTACTGATGTTCAATCTCGTTCCCATAGCTTCATGGAACTTCTTCCAGAATCTTGAAGTAAAGTGAGTATCTTTATCAGACACAATCGATAACAAAACTCCATGTTTAGCAACAACCTCTTTTATGGACACATTTGCTAATGTTTCTGACGAGATAGCCTCTCGTATAGGCAGAAAGTGAGCACTTTTAGTCAAACGGTCCACTATCACCCAAATGGTATCATGATGTTTAGCTGTACGCGGTAGCTTAGTTATGAAATCCATGGTGATGTGTTCCCATTTCCATTTCGGTATCTATAACGGCTGCATCTTCCCATAAGGTTTCTGGTGTTCAACTTTGACTTGCAAACAAGTTAAGCACTTACTAACGTAATCTACTACATCATTCTTCATACCCGACCACCAGTAGTCTCTTTTCAGGTCCTAATACATCTTGGTGTATCTTGGATAAATCGAATATCTCGACTTGTGAGCTTCATCTAAGATTTGACCCCTAAGATTTCCATGGCATGGAATCCACATACGGTCAAACCTAGTCTTCACACCATAAGTGTTATCCATCAGCTCATTTTGCTGTCCGAAAATCCTTTCTTTCTTCATTACTCCCTCATCTGTAAGCACCTCAGACTGCACTTTGATGATTTCTTTAAAGAGATCTGAGTTACTGATAAATTTATAAGACTTCACCGTCACAATGACTTCTTCATTGTTACGGCTTAGCGCGTCAGCAACCATATTAGCTTTACCATGATAGTATTTGATATCGCAGTCATAGTCATTTATCAACTCCAACCATCTCATTTGTCTCATGTTCAACTCTTTCTGCTCTAAGAAGTACTTCAAACTCTTGTGATTGGTGTAAATAGTACATTTAGTACCATATAGGTAATGTCTCCATATCTTGAGAGCATACACTACTGCTGCTAGCTCTACGTCATGCATCGGGTAGGCACTTATATGAAATTTCAACTGTCTAGACGCATAAGCTATAACCTTTCCTCATTGCATTAGCACGCAACCTAACCCACGATGCGAGGCATCAGTACAAACAACCAAATCCTTGTCACCATCGGGTAGTGAAAGGATTGGAGCTTATGTGAGTCTCTTCTTTAATTCTTCAAAAGCTTCTTCCTAAAACTTACCCCAATTGAATAATACAGACTTTCGAGTCATAACGGTCAACAGTGCGGTTATCTTAGAGATGCCTTCAATGAATCTCCTATAACAGCCAGCCAACAATAGAAGTTGCGTATATCAGTAGGGTTTTGCGGAGTTTTTCAATTCATTATTGCCTCGATCTTAGCTAGGACCACATTAATCCCTTCAGGATTGATCACGTGACCTTCAAACTGTACCTCACGCTATGACGAATGACTTCATTCGTTATATGGTCTGATTCGTTGTCTCCTCAAGGCGAATTAACGGATGACGAATGAATAAGGTCATTCGTTACTCATATAGGGTGAATGGGGGCTCATTCGTTACAGATTTCTAATTTCTAATCATAACTAAATCTTCAATTTTTGTTTTGATTTTTAGCGAATAAATTGAAGCAAAATAGCTATTAAATAATGTCTTTAGTTTACTAGAGACATCGACATCTTTTTTTAGCTCGGTGGAAAGAAAACCCTTTTCCTTAGGACCCTCTCAAATAGAAATAGAGAACGAAGTAACTAGAAAGGTTGTTATAATCGCCTTCTTCTAGAGGGATCATCTAGAAAGCGAGTCGTTTTGATTTGATGAATATATTCAAAAAAAGCTATCATAGATGTTATGGGCATCCTTTTTTTGTTTGTAAGATGGGTATCGTATTTTGTAAGTTGGTTCACATCTTAAATCTAGAAATTTATCCATTTTCCATAAAGGAGCCGAATGAAACCAAGTTTCATGTTCGGTTTGAATTAGAGACGTTCAAAATGATGAATCGACGTCGACTATAACCCCTAGCCTTCCAAGCTAACAATGCGGGTTCGTTTCCCGCTACCCGCTCTATCTCCTTTTATATTTTTATATTTAGTCTATTATCTTACTATATTTATATTTATCTTAAATACTCTAACTCTAATTAATACGTCATTCATGATTGAATGCAACCTCATTCGTTATGATTGCTTAACGAATAACCAGCGATTCGTTCAATAATGGCGAATGAGCATCAGCCTTATCCATCTTTGACTCTTAGATCAAAGTCAAAATCGATAAGAACAGCAACAATCAACATACACCAAATTCTCAATTATGCCTCAAATCTTGACGAAATAACACAAAATTGGTATCATTAGGATCGTATTCCCAGCGCCTACTAACCCCAATCATTCAAACATCCAAACATTAAAGTTTAAATGGTGTATTTGATCGATTCATAGCTACGGCCTAACCTTTTATTAATTAATCCACTAGATGCTAACGGATTTCAACAAGAATCGTTGTGTTTGATTCGTTTTTACCATTTCTATATAAATCTAGGAATACTAAACGAGCCGAAAAAGGTTTCGTTATAGACGTACCTTAAAATGAATCGTTATACGAACATGATCAAGTCTTGATGTCGGATTTGGCTCGTTACTGTCACACCCCCATCTTAGGCCTAGGAGTGCGACCCAACAGTTGGTACCACATTTGTAAATAAATCAAAGTTGTGGGTTATTAGCGGAAGACTTTATGAAACATGTGGATTTAAAGTTAAAATATTTACATTACAAAAGACGAGACGGAAGTCTCGTTTTTGATTTACTTATTTATAAGTTTTAACAAAAATAATCATATTTTAATATTCAAACAAAATATCCGAGCCATCGGATTCTTGAGCCCTTCGTCCTTTAAGCTCTAATCTTGGTTTCCTTCAAAATATTAGAAAATACGTAAGCAACGAATGCTGGTGAATATGCTGACGCTAAAATATTTTCTTTTACTTTGTTACCCCTCGAGGGTTATGAAAGCCTCGGCCCATCTTGGCTTAGGAATAACAAAGTTAAAACAATATCATTATAAATTCGAGTCTCTACACTAGGTCACCCCAGCAAAACACCGCAGCATTTCGACATACTTAGGTACCATAAATACAACTGAATAGGGGGCTCATTGGCAAGACCGGAGGGGCTAGGTCGGAAATCAGGGTGGTTGCACGTATAAATACCCTTCAAAAGTAAGTAAATAGATCCGACACATATAAAATGTATCGAACCCCCCCACATGGTAGCGATCCAACTAAAGATTTTGATTCCAGTGGGGACAGCTATGATCATGGTAGCTGCGGTGAAGTAGGCACGCGTATACACATGGTCAGTCTCACTCGAACGTGCTTAGGTCCGGCCCATCGTGGCTGGAGGTCGTGACCAAGCGTGGTACGATGTGCCCACCGCATTTAACCACATATGTAAGGATCCAGACAAACGTATATTATAGCCTGAGGGCTAGGCTTTTACTCTTATTCATAATGTTTTTAGAGACAATTAGTCTCATGTAAATTTTTTCATATAACACGTTGACTCGTTTGAAAACAAGTTTGTAAAAGTGGGGGCGTATTCACGTTTTCGCTTTGGGATCGGCTTCAACACCGTCCGAGGGTCTTTCCCTTGCTATCTCGCACCTATAGTACGAGTATAACCATTTGTTAGTCGGATATACAATCCGCCTTAAGACCTTTAGTCATATTTTATAAACTCCACCTCGATGAACTTTTAGTTCAAAACCTCTTTTACTTTAAAACCTTTAGTTTTAATAGTTATTTTATAAACCTTTAGTTTATTTATAAAACCCGACGTTTCTTCTTCTCTAAGAAACGTATTCTTTTTCTTTATTATTTAAGAATACTCATTATTACTTAAATAATAATTTCATAACAAAGAATATATATTAAACAAATATATAGTATTCAGATTCTATCTTTGTTCTTTTCTTTGTTATGTTTTCTTTTCATTTCTTTTTATCGAGGTATCGAGTATAACCTCGGCTTAAGGTTTAAGCCTTTAATATAATATTATATTATATTCATTTGACATTACGCCTAACCTTGTTGGCGTTTTGGAAACCCTAAGGATTCGAGCAGCACTCCCACGCCGCTTGATTTCTTTTGCCTCCTTGATCAACACTTCTTTTTGTACGCCAAACGAAACCACCAATCTTTATCACTCGTTGGCACACTTCTCGAGGCACCAACACTTCACGGCACGCACTCCGAGATGATTGTCGGGACGTCGGAATAGTATCACCTTCTTGATATACACGTCGTCGGGAAATGGCACGAGTATCGAGGTATGGAACGCTTATCGAGGAATCAAGATACGTTTATCGGGATGGATCGAGGGTACGAACTTCGAGGTGTAGAGAGATGTTAGAGAGAGAAAGCAAAACAAGTTTTGGTGTATGGAGAATGAGAACCCGGACCTTGCTATTAATAGACAATTTCTAGTGTCACATCGCGGTACGCGACGGCCTTCTAGGCACCCGTTGCGTACCGCGACGTAGCCCAGGCCAGTCATAACGTAGGTCTGCCACATGTTGCTACATGGTAGAAGATGTGCCACGTGTTGATACGTGGCGGACATTGTGCCATGTGTGGCCACGTGGCGGGACACGTGGCAACCGGTGTGCCATGTGTGGCCACGTGGCAGGCCACGCGTCTCGCTGACACCCCATCGCATATCGCGAAACGTCTCTCTTCTGAGCCATCGTGTAGCGTGATGGGTCAAGAAATCAGAATTTTCCTTTTTAACCTTGGAGTTTGTGGGGGTATTTCTTTCTCAATTCTGATTCAAGTTCCCAAGTATATTCGGGACCTCTACGCAAGTCCCATTTAACTTTCAAATTTTCAATGTTCGTCTTTTCAATTTCTTCGTTTTCGAATCTTCTATTTGAATTAGACGTTCTACGAATTTTAAATTTTCATTTATTTCAATGTCTTTTAATGGCATAGCTAAAGATTCATCGGTTAAACATTTACGCAGAATCGAAACGTTGAATACATCATGTATCCCTTGCGTTTCCTCGGGTAGTCACAAACGATATGCAACAGTACCGATTCGTTCAAGTACCTCAAAGGGTCCAACGAATCGAGGACTTAACTTTCCTTTCTTACCGAAGCGAACAACGCCTCTCCAAGGCGAAACTTTCAATAACACTTTATCACCAACATTGAACTCCAACGGCTTACGACGGACATCGGCGTAACTCTTTTGGCGATCACGTGCCGTCTTAAGTCATTCTCGGATCTGAAGAATTTTGTCGGTAGTTTCTTGGACTATCTCGGGTCCAGATAATTGATTATCTCCAGTTTCAAACCAACACAAAGCGTTCTACATTTTCGACCATATAATGCCTCGAATGGTGCGGCTTGAATACTCGTGTGATAGCTATTGTTATATGAGAATTCCATTAGGGGTAAGTGGTCGTCCCAACTTCCTCCTAAGTCTATCACACAAGCGCGGAGCATATCTTCCAATATTTGAATTGTTTTTTCGCTTTGCCCATCAGTTTGTGGATGGTAGGCGGTGCTAAGGTTCAACTTCGTACCAAGCGCTTGTTGGAAGCTATTCCAAAAATGAGACGTGAAACGGCTGTCTCGATCAGAGATTATTGATAATGGTACTCCATGCAAAGCAACAATGGTATTTACATAAATACGCGCTAATTTGTCCATTGAATATGACTCATTGATGGGTATAAAATATGCAGACTTTGTCAATCGGTCCACGATAACCCAAACTGCATTATGTTGACGAGTCGTTTTAAGGAGTTTGGTAATGAAATCCATAGTGATTAACTCCCACTTCCATACAGGAAGTTCAGGTTGCTGAAGCAATCCCGAAGGCTTTTGATGTTCAGCCTTGACTTTCAAACAAGTTAAACATTTCGCAACATGCGAAGCGACATCCCTTTTCATCCCGTTCCACCAATAGTTAGACTTGAGATTTTGGTACATTTTGTCGCTCCCGGGATGCATCATATACTTGGATTTGTGAGCCTCATTCAAAATTTTCTCGCGCAAGTCTCCAACGATTGGTACCCAAATTCTATTGCCGAGTCTAAGGATATCATCGTTACCCTTGACTAGCAAGTCAATGGTGCCGTTACGTTTTTCATCAGAGATTTGGTTTTCAGTGATTGTTTGAGATTGGGCAGATTTGATTTGTTCGAGGAGATCAACTTGAAGTTCTAGGCGCAACGCTCGGACTCTTTTGGGCTTTTCGTGCTCTTTACGACTTAAGGCGTCGGCCACAACGTTGGCTTTACCTTCGTGGTAAACAATCTCACAATCATAGTCATTGAGTGTTTCCATCCATCGTCGTTGGCGCATGTTAAGCTCTTTTTGATCGAAGATGTGTTTTAAACTTTTGTGATCAGTGTACACGGTAAATCTTACTCCATAAAAATAGTGCCACCATGTCTTAAGTGCAAATATTATGGCGTCTAACTCTAGATCGTGAGTTGTGTAATTCTTTTTGTGTACTTTAAGTTGACGAGAAGCGTAGGCGATTACTTTCTTGCGTTTCATTAGTACGCATCCCAAGCCGGAATGAGACGCGTCGCTAAATACCACAAAGTCCTCAGTACCTTCTGGCAAGGCCACTATAGGTGCTTGGGTGAGTTTTTGTTTGAGTATATGGAACGCCTCTTGTTGCTTTGTTCCCCACTCATACTTGATGTTCTTGTGAGTTAAGGAGGTTAAGGGAACAACGATTCAGGAAACGTTTTCAATGAACCTACGGTAATAGCCGACCAAACCTAAGAAACTTCGAATCTCGGTTGGTGATTTTGGGTTCTCCCACTTAGAGATAGCTTCAATATTAGCGGGATCGACTTGAATACCGTTGATGTTGATGATGTGACCAAGAAATTGCACCTCCTGCAACCATAACTCGCATTTCGAGAACTTGGCGTACAACTTCTTGGTTCTAAGAATTTCAAGTAATGTTCGAAGGTGATTTTCATGTTCATCCTTAGACTTAGAGTAAATTAATATTTCGTCGATGAATACGAACAAAAATTTATCCAAGTAAGGCTTACAAATTCGGTTCATCATGTCCATAAATGCGGCTGGCGCATTAGTAAGTCCGAATGGCATAACTGTGAACTCATAATGGCCATACCTTGTTCGAAAAGCAGTTTTCGGGATATCCTCAGATTGGACTTTGAGTTGGTGATAGCCGGAACGAAGATCGATTTTAGAAAAGAAACTAGCACCTTGAAGTTGGTCGAAAAGATCATCGATTTGAGGGAGTGAATAACGATTTTTGATTGTAACTTTGTTCAGCGCACGATAATCGATACACATCCTCATAGATCCATCCTTCTTCTTGACAAATAGGATCGGCGCTCCCCATGGTGATAAACTTGGTCGAATGAAACCTTTCTCCAGTAACTCATCGAGTTGTTTCTTTAACTCCTTCATCTCGGTTGGCGCTAAGCGATACGGAGCTTTGGCGATCGAAGCAGTACCAGGAATAAGATCGATCCTAAACTCTACTTCACGATCAGGAGGGATTTGGGGAAGTTCATCGGGAAAGACATCGACATAGTTGGAAACAATATGAACGTTTTTGATTTCTTTGGGTTTTGATTCTTCGATGATGTAGGCCATGAATGATAAGAATCATTGATTTAAACATTTGTTAGCCCTTATCATTGAGATTAGTCTAACTCGGCCAGCGTCTTTATCCCCTTCAATTCGAATAGTTTGTTTATCCGGGGCTTGAAGTTCAACGGTTTTACTATTGCAAAGAATAAGAACATGGTTGTCGGATAACCAATCCATACACAATACAACATCGAAACCAGAAAGAGTCATAGGTAGCAAATGAATAGGCAAAATGTAACCGGCTAATAAGATTTTTCGTTTTCTAAGGCTTCGGAGATTTTAATGATTTCGCCATTAGCGGTCTCGACGCTTAGAGTTTTATTAAGTTTGATTAAAGGTTCGTTTAATAGACTACAAAATTTATAATCTATAAAATTTAAGTTGGCTCCTGAATCAAACAAGACTCTAGCATAAGCGTTGTGACCAAGGAACGTACCGGTAATGGTTTCCGGTGTATCGGCCGCCTTCTTTGTATCAAGGACGAAAACTCTTGCATTGCCCTTCTTGGGCTCGTTCTTTTGACCGCTACCACCCGCACCACCAGTCACGGGCTTATGCTTGGGGCATTCAAAGCTAAGATGTCCTATTTCCTTACAATTTTAGCAGGCCATCTTCTTCTTCCAACAATCGGTCGTGGGGTGGCCGGGTTTGTGACATGATTCACAGCGTCGGGGAGTTAAATGGCATCTCCCCCTATGGTATTTCTTACAAATTTTGCATTCTGGGATGCCGGGGTTGAAGCCAGACCTTCGTTGGTCAACTCCTTTACCCTTGAAACGGTTATTTCCTTCCTTCTTCGGATCTTATGTCATCACGACCCTCTTGTCCTTTTCTTTGTTGCGGATCATTCCGCCCATCGAGTACCCAGCCAACTCCATCACGGAGTCAGCGGTTTATGGCAAGTGTGACCTCACCATGTCACGAATCTCTCGTGGTAGTCCCCAAATATAGCGTGTAACTTTGTTGGATTCAGGGGTAACCAGCTCGGGAACCAAACGACAGTATTCGTGGAATTTTGTGTTATACTCGCGAAGGTTTGTTCCAACAACCTTGTGAGTCAAGAATTTGGTTTGAATTTGGTCCGTTTCATGCATCAGACAGAATTTTGACATCAACAATTCTTTGAACTCGTTCCAAGTCATGTTGTACATTACCTCCCTTCCTCTACTTAAGATTAATGGGTTCCACCATTCTAGAGCTTCGCCTTTAAACATGAGAGCAGAATATTGAATTTTCTCCTCATCGGAACACATGGTCATGATAACAATCGTCTCCATCTCTTCAAGCCACCTTACAGTCGTGATGGCTCCCTTGTCACCATAAAATTCTTTTGGTCTATAGTACTTAAAGTCTTTGAACGAACATCCGCCTATCTTTAGTCTATTAAAATCTTGACGAACTCTACCATCAGCGTTCGATTCATGCACACTTTCTTCCATACGAGATGGTCTAGAACAGGGTTTAGAAACGGATTTTCGAGAAGGATTTACAGATTGTGAATGTTTCGTTTCTCTATATTGGGATCTAAATTCAAATTCGGCCCTTACGGCATCTTTTACGATTCTTTGGATTTGTTTCATGTACTTATCGGGGATTAGTTCCTCTTGTTCTCTCTCAGGGTCTTTCCCTTTTTCTTTCATTTCTTTTTCTTTTTCTTTTCTAGCATTTTCATTGTTGTTGCTTTGTTCATTTTCTTTTTTCTTTTCAATTTATATCTGAAATTTTTAACAACTTTTCCTTTATTAAACATATATTTTATTATAAATTCATATATATATCATAAAAGATATATATACTTATTTTCACATTACATACATATATATATATATATATCGATCAAACGATATATATATATATATATATATATATATATATATATATATTGGCCATCCTATCATTATTTCAAGAACGTTTCAACGTTCTTGTTACACACATATATTTACCACATAGCATACATAACTATATTACACATGACTTTTTCTTCACGTCCTTCATCAACATTGCCTCAATCCTTCAAAAACTTTTTCACCACTTTTGTCAGCTTGTTGCACTTATGAAGAAGCTTTTCTCCATCTTCTTCTTTTTCTTTCCTTCCTCAGCCACCTTTTTCCTCCAATCATATGTTTCGTGCAGAGCGCGGTCCAAGTGTTCTTCATACGACTATGGGACCTTGTTGGGGTATCCGTATTGTGGAGGTGGATCGCGGTAACCCAATGTCACCATTTCGTAGTGATTCCTTGGTTCTGGATACGGAACGTCGGTCATGTCGGATGAAAGGTAGAAGAAAGCTTTAGCAGCCTTGTTCTGTTCTCAGATCTCATCAGCTTGCTCTTGAATTGATGGAATTCCTCCTTGAAATGGTGGGAAGCTTAACGAAGCTTGGTTCTTGAGAGCTTCGAGATATTGGACATATGGATCCATAGAACCGTAGCTCAGGTTTTGGGAAGTGAGTGATCCTTCCATTGATGTTGCTATCTCATTGGGATTTTTGGGATGCTCTTCTTCCGGTTCAGACTCTTCCTCAGGATCCTCCTGTTCTTCGGGATCCTCCTCCTCTTCTGGTTCCTCTTCTTCCATAGGTTCTTCCTCTTCTTCAGGTTCTTCCTCCTCCATATGTTGGTTGGTCTCGTTGATCATCGGGGGCATTTTGAAACTTTCGTAGGGCATCATTACCTTATCTTGGGTTTGCGGGGCGGCCCTTCGCCATTGTTGGGTTGAGAGTTGACTTCATTAAGAGTGGAGCTTCTGGTATGCCACCTTCGTTGATCAGAGTGGCACTGCATCCAGTCGGATGATGGGGATCTTGGTTCTTCCTTTATGGGTAGATTGGAAAGGAAAGCATATGATGGGTGTGGTTTTAGTGGTAGGGTATCCAGTTGGGTAGTATTGAGGTATCTCCGATGGATGGTACGCCGGTATTTCAGAAGGTTGATACATGGGTATTGTTGGTGGATGGTAGCTTGAGTGCCTTGGTGGTTCGATTCTTTGTTTTGGTGGGCTATTGGGAACGTCTATTGGATAGTGTCTACTTCCAGGGTAGTACACAGGTTTGGTTAGATCATTCTCTACATCTTGGTCAAAGTAGGCTTCATAGTAACCATCACTCATGTTGTCTTCAGGAAATGGTTCGGCGATACCGGCTTCTTTTACCTTGCGCACAAAGTTTGCCATCATATTCTTGAATGACATCTAACAATTTGGGTGATTTAGAATGATGAGGGAAAGAAAAGGTTACCAGCCTATCTTATCCCTAAGACAAATAAGCAATTATTTCCTATGCTTGGATCGAAGCTTGGGTATTGTTTATGATACCCAATTCGCTAAGATCGATGGCTCTGATACCAACCTGTCACACACCCATCTTAGGCCTAGGAGTGCGACCCAATAGTTAATACCACATTTGTAAATAAATCAGAGTTGCGGGTTATTAGCGAAAGACTTTATAAAACATGTGGATTTAAAGTTAAAATATTTACATTACAAAAGACGAGACGGAAGTCTCGTTTTAGATTTACTTGTTTATAAGTTTTAACAAAAATCATAATATTTTAATATTCAAACTAATTATCCGAGCCATCGGATTCTTGAGCCCTTCGTCCTTTAAGCTCTAATCTTGGTTACCTGCAAAATATTAGAAAATACTTCAGCAACGAATGCTGGTGAATATGCTGACGCTAAAATATTTTATTTTACTTTGTTACCCCTCGAGGGTTACGCAAGCCTCGGCCCATCTTGGCTTAGGAATAACAAAGTTAAAACAATATCATTATAAATTTGAGTCTCTACACTAGGTCACCGCAGCTTTTCGACGTACTTAGGTACCATAAATATACACATGGTCAGTCTCACTCGAACGTGCTTAGGTCCGGACCATC
Source organism: Bidens hawaiensis (assembly GCF_021521415.1). Lineage (NCBI taxonomy): Eukaryota > Viridiplantae > Streptophyta > Magnoliopsida > Asterales > Asteraceae > Bidens > Bidens hawaiensis. The sequence continues at coordinate 94,120 of NW_027491058.1, read as the reverse complement.
GTGGCTGGAGGTCGTGACCAAGCATGGTGCGATGTGCCCACCGCATTTAACCACATATGTAAGGATCCAGACAAACGTATACTATGAGGGCTAGGCTTTTACTCTTATTCATATTATTTTTAGAGACACTTAGTCTCATGTAAAGTTTTTCATATAACACGTTGACTCGTTTGAAAACAAGTTTGTAAAAGTTGGGGCGTATTCACCTTTTTGCTTTGGGATCGGTTTCAACACCGTCCGAGGGTCTTTCCCGTACTATCTCGCACCTATACTACGAGTATAACCATTTGTTAGTCGGATATACAATCCGGCTTAAGACCTTTAGTCTTATTTTATAAACTCCACCTCGATGAACTTTTAGTTCAAAACCTCTTTTACTTTAAAACCTTTAGTTTTAATAGTAATTTATAAACCTTTAGTTTATTTATAAAACCCGACGTTTCTTCTTCTCTAAGAAACGTATTCTTTTTCTTTATTATTTAAGAATACTCATTATTACTTAAATAATAATTTCATAGCAATGAATATATATTTCAAACATATATAGTATTCATATTCTATCTTTATTCTTTTCTTTGTTATGTTTTCTTTTCTTTTCTTTTTATCGAGGTATCGAGTATAACCTCGACTTAAGGTTTAAGCCTTTAATATAATATTATATTATATTCATTTGACATTACGCCTAACCTTGTTGGCATTTTGGAAACCCTAAGGATTCGAGCAACACTCCCACGCCGCTTGATTTCTTTTGCCTCCTTGATTAACACTTCTTTTTGTACGCCAAACGAAACCACCAATCTTTATCACTCGTTGGCACGCTTCTCGAGGCACCAACACTTCACGGCACGCACTTTGAGATGATCGTCGGGACGTCGGAATATTATCACCTTCTTGATATACACGTCGTCGGGAAATGGCACGAGTATCGAGGTATGGCACGCTTATCGAGGAATCGGGATACGTTTATCGGGATGGATCGGGGTACGAACTTCGAGGTGTAGAGGGATGTTAGAGAGAGAAAGCAAAACAGGTTTTGGTGTGTGGAGAATGAGAACCCGGACCTTGCTCTTTATAGACAATTTCTGGTGTCCCATCGCGGTACGCGACGGCCTTCTAGGCACCCGTCGCGTACCGTGACGTAGCCCTGGCCATTCATAACGTAGGTCTGCCACGTGTTTCTACGTGGCAGACGATGTGCCACGTGTTGACATATGGCGGACGTCGTGCCACGTGTGGCCACGTGGCGGGACACGTGGCAACCGGTGTGCCACGTGTGGCCACGTGGCAGGCCACGCGTCTCGCTGTCAGACACCCCATCGCGTATCGCGATGGGTCTCTCTTCTGATCCATCGCGTAGCGCGATGGGTCAAGAAATCAGAATATTCATTTTTAACCTTGGAGTTTAGAATTTGGCAGAATTGATCCCTAGACTTTTGAAAAGTTGACATTTTTGGCTCAAATTTTCCGTGATGTTACAGTTACAACATTCCAGCACCAACAAGCTCGGGTTTTCACCTTCCGATCTTGGCTCGGGATAGAGGAGGGTGGGTGTTTGTGTGTGTGTTTGAAGGTGTAGGCTTTGGTGTAGAGATGGATAAAAATGGAAAGGATTAGGGTTTAAAGGGTATTTATACTCCCTTAAGCCCATGAACCTAAGGCCCATTCCACATCTTATTCCATCTTTAAAAGTCCAAACCCACCTTCTAATAGTTTATTTAATCTTGATTGATATACGACACGTTATTGAATAAACAAAATTTCTTTTATATATTATTAAAAGCAGGATGTTACAGTACATATGTATTATGATATTTTATATAACAATTGTCTTGTATGGTAAAGTTAAAACTCATTCACGCGGCCCTGACCTTTTTATACACGTCAGACTAGCATGCATGATGAATTAATGAATGAATAAGGATCGGACGGGTTATCCAGGCAAGATACTGGCATCCAGTTATAGTAGATCTTTACCTAGTTATGTGCTTTTAAAAGTAATGTGCTCAAATAGTAACATGATAACTAATACGAACCAACTATTTTCAAATAGGTAAATGACCTAAGAAATACTATACTAGACACGTAAATAGGCAAACGTACTCGTGATATGATTTATGAATAGCATAGTTCAGGTAAGATAACGAATATCAATCTGTGGACATAGTAGCTCTTAATACTAAGTTATCTATCAATATGTAATCTAAGACTATTTATATTTTAGACTATAAAAGAAAGGTTAATCAGGCATCATGTGGTGGCGTTGATAGCCGAAAGACACGGGTGCATGCACTACTTTGACGTTATTTTACTAATTTCGTGAAAATAACGTTAAAAGTGGCAGAAGGTTAATCAGGCATCATGTGGTGGCGTTGATAGCCGAAAGATAAGGGTACATGCACTAATCGACCGATGGTTGAGTGTTATGTGCCTTATATCCAAGGATAGATGCAAAACTACTATTAAGCCGGGGATCTAACCGGAAGCAGCCTCTCTGTTCCTACGAGGTAGAGGTAAGGTTGTCTACATCTTACCCTCCTCTGACCCTACCATAGCTTTGCTATTGGTGGCGTTTTCTGAGTACGATGATGATGACGACGACTATATAAGAAAGGCCATAGACATGCCTTAGTACCAAATAAGATGAAGCCAATTTAATTAAGAACACTTATGACTTAAGAGTTCTATGTTGGATTTGACTTAGCTTGTGAACGTGCGACTAATGATCCAACAGAATCAACAATATAGAAAACCCAACTACTTTCTAGATATGTTTACGTAGACCCTTCCCATAAGTAGCTCACGAATTTTACCAATTGAATTATCAAGTTGTCTATTACCCGCTAGGGTTTGAAGCCTTAAAATAGTGGACGTTAATAAAACCTAAAAATAGAATAATCTGAATCTAACTAGCAAAACTTCATGGAAATATCAAATCAACCACATGATTTAATCAAACAATCAATACTAACATGTAATCATACACATCATAAGAATGTCTTAATCTAACATAAAGTAAAATCACACTACATAAGCAAAGCAGCCATCAAAATATCAAACCAAACAATGAGTCATTGCATCCGAATAGTTTTAAGGTTTTGAGCCAAACATGACAATCGAAACAAAGTCAAACTCAAAAGAAACATGTTTAGATCAGCAATAAATATGAAAACAAAAGGATTACAACCCGAATGATCTGTTATGTTTAATCCTCGGTCCAAATCTTCAGTCTTTGCATTCACTATATGATCTAGACCTCCTTTTCATGTTAACAACCCTCTCTGGGTTTTCCCTGTCGGTGTATGACATGAACACATTAGGCTTCCACAGGTCGTACACACTTTGCATGGCCATGGAACATGCAGATGAGATTATTATTCAGCGGCTAGGGCACGTGCTATACGCACTCATAGTGTAAGGGCCGTACATGAGTATATCTTGTCATAATTCTTCGATGTTCATTCTCTTTGCATTTGTAACGTCAAGATCCGCTTATTTTTCATCAAAACCTTCAGATCACTTGAATATGCAATTTCTTATCTTTAGACATCATATGGGAGTTAAAAGGTAACAAATGCGGGCTAAATTCTTATAAAACAATGTGTTAATTCCAACACATCAAACACAAAGTACTTTGTGATGATTGAGAATTGACCTTTTTTTATGATATTCCCGCCGCATGAATGTTTAATTTGAAGTATAATAACTATAATACACCCAACTTCCGAGACACCCCTGGTTTAAGGCGTTTCGTTCGAGTGTATCACCGAATTGTTTAAATCTCAATGTGAAAAACGTTTTTTTTTTTTTAAATTTAGACGCAACTTCGTCTTCACCACCCAAATTTATTTACCTTACCATCAATGGTTAGTTTTTACAAAGAGAGAAAACGAGGTCAATAGGCAATACATTAGGGTGTAAATGAGTCATGTCTGAGATCGTGTAAACCAGGATTGCTTCAAGGTTTGTTTTTAAATGTTGAGCTTGATTTGTGAGTAGTTTTATAAGCTCGAGATCAATTCGACTTATTAAAATTTTCAAAAAGCTAAGTTTAACTGCTTGCTAGGGGACTCCGAAAAAAGCTTACCACCTACATAAACCTACCTTATTCAAGTTCGAATCCCCCTTACAGTATAACTGTCAATATTTCAGAGCATCCACATGAGCCATGATTCAAACTATAGCTTTATGTATAATAACTATTAGTATGTAACAATATTTTATATACTTATTTTTATATATTAAACAATAGGCCCGTGCATATGTTCAAGCTTGATAAGTTAAATCAGGTTTAGACTCGTTTAATCTCGGTTAGATTCAAGCGTTTACAAAGCCACTCTCAAATAGTATCTTGAAATAAGCTTGTGGACAATAAAATTTGCATAGAACTTTAATGTTGAAATCTGATTTTGGCGTGGTTTAAGAAGAAGAGAGGTGATTTAGCCTCGAAATAAATCAAGGTCAATTTTGTAATTCACCCTTTGACAAGTTTTAACTCATTTCTCTTATCACAATTCGTTGGATGCACATGAGACCACCTGTTTTTCCTACTTTTCAAGTACATTTGAGAATGCGATATTCTTTTTGTTGATTGATTACAATTTACACATGTATGTGATACTATTTCCATATTAAGTCTTAGGGAATATTTGAAAGCGTTTTAAAGATGTTTGAAGCTCTTTTTGAGTTTGTATAGAATATATCATGTGAATAAATGTACTATATCATGTGAACAAATGTAAAATATGCATGTTAAGTATGTATAACATTGGAGTCATGAATAATTATAATGTATATAAAAGGAAACCTAAAGCTATATTAAAGTTAATATAAGTCCAGTCAGTGACTGTCATGTGGCAGCCACTAAGTTTCTTTTTTTCTTTTAATATTTCAAAATATGTTTTTGTATAATTGTATTTTTTGAATTAAAACTAATGAGTAACGAAAATGGAAGCTGGTATGGTGTTATTGATGTGTTGTTGTAAGGTGCAGACCCGAGTTCGAATCTCCCCTCAGTCAGTTTTGGTCTTTTTTTTTTTTTTTCCGGTTTTGGTGTTTTTTTGTTTTTTTAATAGAAATAGATTTTTTTTATTTATAAATTTCATACTAAATAAAACAATGGAAAAAATAAGGTGGAGTAGTGATAAAGTTATTGTAATGTATTATTTTTATGTGTGTTAGAACCTTTCGATCGGCGCAACGCATCGAGGGCAACCTCTAGTTTATTACCAAACAAATCATATCATTGGTCTTATGGTAAGGATGTTTTCCATTAGATATTTCTTACTAGGAAGATGTTGGGTTCGAATCTTTGAAGCGTTAAACTAATAGTGAATAGTTGAAATTTCGTCTCAGAGCTTGAACTCATGTATTGATAATTGATAGACCTAATGACTTACTATGGATTCAAAAAGCTATTAAAAAAACTACAAAACGATGACTTTGGTGTGGCAATGATCAGGCTCCGAGTCCAGTCGGTTTTAACTTTCATTTCATAAAAATATATATTGGGAGTGCTTATGCCGGATTCCATTCGGGTTTTGCACCATTTTTACGTTTCGAAATCTATATCTCGAGGATGCAGCTCACTTTTTATCTCTTTGTTTCTCAAAGTTACTGAGCCTTCCGGTTTTAAAGACTTCCGCCCAATAAATCTAATCGGTTCGATCAGTAATGTGATTTCCTTGGTTCTTGCCAATAGGCTTAAAAAGGTGATGGGTTCGATTATTTCGGATTCTCAATCAAGATTCTTGAAAGGTCAAAATATTATTGATGGTCCTCTAATTGTTAATGAGATCATTTCTTAGGTTAAGAAAAAAACTTTTAAATTAATGTTTTTTAAAATTGACTTCGGAAAGGCTTCTGATCATAACAACTAGGAATTTATCGACTCCGTTATGAAGCAAATGAATTTTCCTTCTCGGGAAATACCATAATTATTTTGAGTTAAAAATGTCAACCTATAAAATAGAAGGACCCAAAAATAATTTAAATATGGTAAGATTATAAGTTGGAAGAATTCCATAACTATTAAAATGGGGGAATGGAAATCCATCCCACATAGAAAGAAAGAAAGAAATGAAACTCTTTCACATGAGTATAAATAAGAAAAATAAAGTTCATCCCACATGGAAAGTGAAAACTTTTGTAAGCTCTTTATAAGGAAAAGAATTTCCATCGTAATATTCTTTTAGGTCATGCATGCACCAGTGGTCCTAGCGGAGGGAGCGGGGCACCCAACGCGCACGGGCTCAGGCGAGGACGATGGCGATGGCGAAGATGACGGCGACGGGCACAATGTGGCGCTTTGATGGCGCACTTTGCACTTCGCACACTCGCATCGCGATAAAATATTAAATTAATTAATTTGCCGCCAGATCCATCGCGATACGCGATGGATCATTTTCAAGACCCTTCGCGTATCGCGATGGGTTGGCTGGCCAGCTCTAAAAATAGGGCTTCAAGTTAATTCATTTCATCATAACACAAAGCTCTCTCTCACAAGAAAAACTTTCTCTCACTACCTTGTTTTGCTTGCCACCGACCCAAAGTTCGTACCTCGTACACCGTGTCCAACTCCGACGTTGCCTCAAAGTACGTGCCACCACAAGACGAATCAACAACCCGCCTTTAAGTGCGTGCCGACGAGCTTCGAAGACCGGAGTACCTCGATTTACGTGCAAAAAGTGTTAATCAAAATTTTCTCGATAAACGTGCAAGCGTGGTGGTGCTGCCCGAGAGTTTAGGAATTTTTAAGCTAATTAAGGTAGAGGTTATGACCGAGTAAAATATTATAATAATATTAAAAATAAGCTTAGACCATAGTCGAGGATATACTCGATAACTCAAGAATAAACAAAAGAAAATATAAACAAGGAAATATAAATAAAAGAAATTAATATTCAAGTAAGTCTTTGTTATTAATATTATTTAAGTTTATTAAATAATAAGTTAAGGAAATAAAGTATACGTTTCTTTGAGTAGAAGAAACGTAGTGTTTAATCTAAAGGTTTGAGTATATATAATAAAGAAAGATATTTAGAACAAAAGGTTTGTAAAGAAAATATAATCGAGGTAAAGATTATACAAAAGGGACTAAAGGTCTTAATCTAGATTATTGATCTAGTAATAACAAATGGTTATACTCGTACTATAGATTCGAGATAACAAAGAAAGACAAACTCGATCAATGAAGTGAAGCTGATCTTTCAGAAGGTGAACACGCCCCAAACTTTTATAACTAGTTTAATCGAGTCAAATAAATTAATTACATGAGATTACATGTCTCTAAAACATTATGAACAAAAGTAATCTGCGGCCCTTAGGCTGTCGTGTACGTTTGTCTGGATCCTTTCATATGCAGTAGACGGTGGGCACAGCGTGCCACACCTGGTTATATGCCTCCGCCAAGACGAGCCGGACCTATGTTATATCTGAGAGAGGGTAATAATGTGTATCCTGATGGTAGCTAAGTAACCTCGAAAGCTGCGGTGTTTGTTGAGTGGTTTCGAGTTGAGCTTAAGTTTATAATTGTGATTTAAGTTTTAACTTGATTTTTCCTAAGCCACGATGGGCCGAGACCTAAGTTATGTCTCGAGGGGTAATTAAGTAAATAGAATATTTTATGTGTCAGCTTATTCACCAGCATGTGTTGTTGACGTATTTTCAAACTGTTTTACAGGTAACGAAGGATAGGCGCTTGAAGAATCGAAGTCGTCACTAGGCGATCTAATGGCTCAGATCATTTTGTTAAATTTTAAACTTGAATGGTGGTTTCATATAAACAATAAATCTTTTGTAAACATTAAACGAGTATTATATAATCCCATATTTTAATGTGTAAATATTAATATTTTAATCTACACAAATATTTCCGCATTAATCCATAACTCTATTTTATTTACAAAAATGGTACCAATTGTGATTCACACGCCTAGGCCTAAGATGGGGGTGTGACATGTTGGTATCATATCCATGCCTGTAAACGAACCGAACGTTTGGTGAACTGTTCGTGAACCGTTCGGTGGGAAGTTCGTTTATGTTCTTTTATTTATTAAACGAACGAACACGAACAAAAAGTTTGTGTTCGTTTAATTAAACGAACGAAAATGAACACATGTTCTGTTCATTCATTTATGTTCATGAACGTTCGTTTATGTTTGTTTATTTATGTTCGTATATGAATTAATATAAAATAATTAATTATTATCTGGATGAGTCATCTAATTAAAGGATTTATATTTTTTTTAATTTGTGTTCATTGAAGTGTTTTCATTTATGTTCGTTTATGTTTGTTGTGTTAACTTACATTTGTTCATCTATATTCATTTATGTTCGATTATCTTTGTTCAGTTATGTTCCCTTAGATTAGATTATAAACAAATGAATATAAACGAACACAAATGTTCTTTTTTTAAATAATCGAAAAGGAAAATAAATATTTGTTCGATTATGTGTCCGTGTTCGTTTAAAGTTAAATGAACGAGCACGAATATGCCCTTGTTTGTGTTTGTTCGATTCGTTTACAGGCTTTCATTATTCACATTGATGAATATGTCGGTCTCAATCTCTATGCTCTTTTTATTTTATATGTGTTCGCTTGTGTTCGTGAACCGTTCGTGAACACATTCATTTCCTTAATGAACGAACACGAACATAAAATCTCGTTCGGTAAAGTGAACCGTTCGTGAACACATTATTTCCTTAACGAACGAACACGAACAAGTTCGGTTCATTTACAGCCCTATATCCATCGATCTTAGAGAATTAGGTATTAATTAATAATACCTAAGCTTCAAGTGATTAAGTATTATTATTATATGGTTTATATTGTTAGGGATAAGATAGGCTGGTAGCCCTTTCTATCCCTCTTTAATCTAAACCACCCATATATGTCATTCAAGAAGGTAATAGACGGATTTATGCGTGACGCAAGAAGAGCTGGTCGCCCCGAACCGATACTCCTGGAAGACAACATGAGTGAATATTACTATGAAGACTTCTTTAACCAGGATCATTCGATTGACCGACCCACACCGGTGTATTTTCCCAGCACTGAACAACTACCAATCAACATACCAAGCGATCCTCCGATGCAAGAGTACCATCCCACAAATATCCCAAGTTACCATCCGTCAAACATTCCGGATTATCTCCCTTCTGATATATCCCAACGTATCACACATCCAATGAGATGCTAGCGAACAAGCAAATCAAGGTTGAACCTGAGTCCGACTAATCAAGTTGGATGCAATGTCAGTCTAACCAAAGACGGTGGCACTTCGGAACACTCGTTCATAACCCCACCGACTCTCACTCCAACTTCTATGATGGAGCTTCTCAAAAAACAAATATGAGAGTCATTCAGCCGTATGAAAGATACCACTTCGACCCTGAACTAAGTAATAAAGCGATGACCATGGAAGAAGTGGAAGACCTAGAAGAAGAGGATCCGGAAAAAGATGAGGAAATCTCTTATGAAGTAAGCACTATAAGAGAAGAGCCTTCAATCGACTCAAAATGTGATTGTCCACCCGATTAGGGTTGTCAACATCCCTTCTTTCATAGAAGCCCATGTTACGATCCTAAAGATCCATATGTACAAAACTCAAGGAATCAAGATCAGATTTTCACCCGACTTTCCTCTTTTCCAAGGTATGATTCCAACGTTCTGAACAAGCAAACCAGATCCGGAAACAGGAAGCAGCAGCTGAAGCTTTCTTTAATCATCCATTTGAGGAAACATCATCACCATATCCAAAAATCATTACGACATCGTGATGATGGGTAACCATGACCCATCGCCGCAATGGATATCCAAACGCCATGCCACAATCTCAGGAGGAACATCTGGATCGAGATCGGCATGAGACTAATGAATTGAGAAAGAAGGTTTCCACCGAAGGAATCAAGAAGAAGAAAATGCGATATAAACTTCTCTACAAATTCAACAAGATGAAGAAGATGATTAAAAGTTACATGAAGGGCTAGGAACCTCTTCAGAAACGTTGTGTGTTTGATAATGTGTTATGTTTGTACTTAGAATATGAACGTAGATGGTTCATATAGAATAAATATATATATATATATATATATATATATACAAATGTTGATATATATATATATAGGGGAGGGTTATTTTGAAAACCATAGTGAGTTTTAAGAACTCAATTTTAAACCACACATTTAATTAAATGATATGAAATATGTGGCTGAGATTAAATTTAATTAAAATATGAAGTAGGAGAGAGAATAAGTATTTTTGATAATTACACAAGTTTAAACGTTAGTTACACATGTGTAAAAAGTCGATTCGGTGTGTAAAAAAAATACCATAATTTTTTGTACATCACTTACACTTACGTATTACACATGTGTAAAAAAAATTTGAAAAAAAAAATTGTTACGTTAAGTTCTTTCGAGTTCTTAAAACTCAAAGTGGTTCTCAAAAGAAATCAATCCTATATATATATATAGGGTTAGTATCATTTGAGAACCCAAAAAAGTTAAGAACTTCTAGGAACTCTGATATAATGCTAAATATATATGTTTTCCTTGTTTATTTTATTTAATATTTTAATTGTTTTTGTTCGTTTTTAGTCAAGATTTGTATACTACTAACGTTTTTGTGTGTCGTAGGTTCCGGGATTTGATCGTGATTAAAAAGAGCGAAAAACGAGCTAAAACGAGCCGAAACGGAGATCCGGAACGCGTCAGGAAGAACCGGAACAGAGAACCGGTCTGACCGGCCCCCTTGGAGAAGCACGCCGCGCCGCGCCTAAGGGAAAGGCAAAAAGCCCTTAGCGCGGCGTCTAGGCACTGCTGATGGGTTTTTAACTCGTTTTTGGTTATTGTCGGGCCTTGTTTTCGCTATTTAAACACCTTTAACTTAAACCTGACATAACCTGAAGCCACCAGATGATTTTGGAGAGTTCTTGGAGCTATCTTACGAGTCTTGTGGTGATTTTGAATTCAAGAGAATAGCCGGTGAAGAGCTTTACGTTCAAGATCGAAGACTACGGGTCTATCTTTTGATAAATAAAAGAACAGCCGGTGGAGCTATCTTAAGGGTCTATCTTTTGATCCCGGTTCCATAACTTACGTCTTTCCATTTAAATTAATAACTGTAACTTTGGGGATTCCGGCCTGGGTAGTTATTTAATCATTTAAATCAATCCAAGTTTTCTAAATTGTTTAGTAGTTAAAACTAATTAGGGTTTAAGTTTTATTAGTTAACTAATAAGTAATGATTATGTTTTATTATTATTATATTAATTAGGGTTAGGTTTAATTAGTTTATTATTAGTTTAATAGTTAAGTAATCATTAGTTAATTATTATTAGAGTTTTAATAATTAGTTTAAATCCCCCTCAAATATTATTAATAAATAGTCGTGTCTTGTAGTTGAGTCTAATTTGCTAGTTTCGTAATTTAAAGAGTCTCGTGGGTTCGATATCCAGACTTACTTAGCTGTACTAGAGTCAACCGGTTCACTTGCCGGTTAGTAGTTTAAGTTAAGTTTAAAGGTCTAGAGTATTACTTAGTGTCTAGATTAGTATAATTTTAGTTATTTATTTTATAACTACTTCAAGCACATCAAGTTTTTGGCGCCGTTGCCGAGGACTTTTGGCGATTACGTTGCTAGCTTTGATTGGACTTACTTGCTATATACGTGCTATTGTGTTTTTGCTTTTGAGTTTTTATGGTTTTAGTTAATTAGATAATTACGTTTTATTTTTTTTTTCTTTAAGTCGTAGGTGTCTAATTGTCCGTGTCTTTTGCTTGTTTAGATTCTTGTAATTATGTGTGAAATTTGTAATGGACCTCACTTTACCATTAAATGTCCATATAATAGTAACATTAATTGTGATACATGTAATGATCCTCATTTACACTATGATTGTCCATACAAGGGTTCTCACTTTATTTGTTATAGATGCGTTGGTTTTCATATGACTCGTTCTTGTCCATATAATCGTACTAACCCTTCTGTGCAGCCGGTACAAAATTTTTCACAGGGACCTTTTTCGTATTATTTTGATAATTCGTATCAGCAACCTCAGCAAAACCAGGAGCAGTGTTATGATCAATTTTCTAAAAGCCTTTCTGATGAGGATGTAGCTGCTATGGGTAGGATAGAAAAGATGTTGGTCCAATACATGGCTACAGATACCCAAAAGATGTTAGTTGAGCATGATACCATCTTCAAAAATCACCAGGATATTATTACAGATCTCCAACGTCAAGTAGAAGAAATTTCTAGGAGACTGGATGAAGAAGATGAAATGGAGAGGTTGAGATCCTTGGAATATTTTAGGAAGTCAGATGAGGAGATCACTCAAGTAACGGAGACAAAAATGGATGTTGAAGTCCCACCTCCGGTTTCACATGCTATTATTGATTTTTGGAGTGACTCTGATGATGATATAAACGAAGAAGAGTGGGCTGCTTATCAGATGTCGTTAGTCAAGGAAGAAGAGATAGAGGATGACGTGGATTTGGGGGATTCACTTGAGTTGATGTTTGGCGTTGAGGAAAAGGTTGTGAATGAATTGAGTAAGGAAGATGAATTCCTTGATCTGTAGTTGGATGGATTGTCAGAGTATGACGAGGGGGTACATTGGACGTTAATGCGGATGTTGCGTTTTTCGAGGCCTTCCTTGTAGAGGATAGTGTAGATGAGGATGTGGTGTTAGAGGAAGAACACTATTACCGGCCCGTGGACTGTGTTTTGAATGCTGATCAAGAATCAAAACCACGGGATAAGGCCGAGGATGATAGGTTACCTGAAAACCGAAGTTGCATATACTTTAGAAGATGGTCTACAGGAATGAAAAAACCTTTGCATATCAAACACGACCAGTCTTCTCGATACTTACAACGCATTTGGATCTTGCCAGGTAAGTTTAAATATAGGTGGTCTAAACCGTTACTGATTTTTAACTCTAATTTAATATTTTGCGGGTCCATCATTGATATATTAATGTTTAATAAATTCTGGGTGGAACTAAACGGGTTAGATAGGGTCCAGATTAAGGAGAAACCTCCTGATTAAGTTCAACTGTGGGGAGGTTTCGGGGAGTTTGTATAATTAATCGAGTCACTAACGTAGTTTTTTGTAGTTCTTTTTTGTTTTTGTATTTTTGAGTTTTGCTAGGTAAAAGAAAGATTGAGTGAACTAGAGAGATGATCCCCAGGAAGAGTATATTGAAAAAGACAAGTGTGGGGATGGAGTAGCAGTGGAGCCGTATACTTTTTATTTATTTATTTGCTGCTAATTATTCATGAGTTATTTGTTGGTTGGTGAAATACTTTAATTGCATAATATCTATCATTATGATAAGATACATTTTTAGATATGTTTTTTTTGTTTAGCCGCTTACGTTCGTGAAAGAAGGAGTTACCATTTGCTGAGCACATTCGTAGTTGGAGGGCATTCATGGAAAGAAGACTTTGGCATCATATTTTATGCGCATATTACCAGCTAAGTCTTTTCCATTATCTAGCTTATTAACTTTTTGCTTTTGCTTTTGTTTTTAATTTTTTTTAGTTTTTAGTTTTTTGTAGTCCGACTTTATTTTAATTTATTTTTATTTTAAGTTGTCTTTATCCTTACATTGAGGACAATGCAAAATTTAAGTGTGGGGATGGGACACAATTGTTTTAACTAATTTGAGTTTTGTTTTCGTTTGAGACATATGTTTTAAAAAAAATAAAAAAATAAAAAAATTTTGAAAAAAAAATAATAAAAAATTGTTTTAAAAATGTCCCTTGAATCTAGTTTTTTGCGTTAAAGTGGGAGATGATGATATTTATCGGGAAATTGGTTTTTCAAACTACTAATAATACGAGATAATGTGAAAGAAAGCGCACTTAACTTGGGATGTGTCGGTAGGCTCAGCCTTGAAAATGAAAGGGAAATTTAATAAAATGGTTAAAACAGAAATCTCTTGTGGGTAAAGCGTTTTGTCCGTGGAAAATAAGTAATGAAAGGTCGGGCCATACTCAAGCCTCAATTATTGGTATGAAAAAGTGGAAATATCATAAATTTTAAAATTCTGAATACGTTATCATATGATGCTTGGGTAGGTATAACGTTAGAGTATGCCGTGTAGCCCGTGATATAAACTTAAAACTGCTAGTTTAGTGTTTTACACCTCATCGGCGTATGGTTTTATAACCTTAAATCCTGTATTGATGGGATGTTTCGGGTCCGGAGACCATGGGTCTGTATGCCGACTATTCATCTGGGTATTCACAATTCCAAATGGGGTTGTGGATATTTAAAATAAAGCCAAAAAAGAGTAAACCCTTATAAGTCTATAAACATGATCACAGGAGTACAAAAGTACAAATTCACTACAGACTTGATCATCCACGCTGTTAGCCATGTGGGGTCCCCTTGCTCGCGTCTCATTACCATTAAGAAACGGACCACAAGGGACACGCTACATGTAAGCCCTACAGATGAAATTTTGCATGCTCACCTATGGTGATGGGTTCGGGGTATTGCTTGATAACGGGGGTATGTCATGTTGTGGGGAATACTGGCTATAAAATAATTGAACCTTAATCGTATCTAATGGCTGCTTGGTAGACTTTGATGCTTAAGCTTAGGTGGATAAACAATACCCTTGATCGTCTTAGCTATTCATAAAAAAATAGAGCAACAAAAAGTTTTAAATCTGCTAATTTTGAGGTTTAAGTCAAGTTGGGGTGGTTTGGTCCGGTAAAAGCTGAAAATAAGCGGGTCTTAATTGTGTAAACCACTGAGTAAAAAATTGCCGGATCATATTTGTCCCGGTAAAGATTAAGGCATGGGTTTAAGTGGACAACAATATCGGTTATCGCGGTTTTTTTGTTTTTCTGAGCTTTAAAAATTAACCTATATGTTTGTTAGACTTTAATTTTCCGATTCTGATTCAACTGCATCAAACTTTTTCAGGGACGAAAAAAGAATAAGTGTGGGGATATTTGATATAATGCTAAATATATATGTTTCCCTTGTTTATTTTATTTAATATTTTAATTGTTTTTGTTCGTTTTTAGTCAAGATTTGTATACTACTAACGTTTTTGTGTGTCGTAGGTTCCGGGATTTGATCGTGATTAAAAAGGCGAAAAACGAGCCGAAACGGAGATCCGGAACGCGTCAGGAAGAACCGGAACAGAGAACCGGTCAGACCGGGCCGGTCTGACCGGCCCCCTTGGAGAAGCACGCCGCGCCGCGCCTAGGGGAAAGGCAAAAAGCCCTTAGCGTGGCGTCTAGGCACTACTGATGGGTTTTTAACTCGTTTTTTGTTATTGTCGGGCCTTGTTTTCGCTATTTAAACACCTTTAACTTAAACCTGACATAACCTGAAGCCACCAGGATTTTGGAGAGTTCTTGGAGCTATCTTACGAGTCTTGTGGTGATTTTGAAGGCAAGAGAACAGCCGGTGAAGAGCTTTACGTTCAAGATCGAAGACTACGGGTTTTATCGCCTTTAATCTTTCGTTTCTCATTATTTCACCATGTTTTCAGTTATTTTTTACTTTGTTTGAGTTAGACTTTATAATGCTAGGCTAAACTTTATAAGCTACCTAGGTCGTGATGAACCTTAGTTCGGTTCGATTTTATTTGGATTTTCGTTTCGTTATGGATTTTATGTTCTAAGTAAACGGTTGAGTTTGATTTAATTAATGTGTATGATTGCTTGGTTTTGTTTACTTGAATTTATTGTTTCACATTGCCCTTGTTGATTGTTTCATAGGATAGGGTTTTGTTAAGTCATTTACTGTGTGTTCTTGGCTAGTTTGTGATTAATATGCATTAAAATCATAGAAACAATAAAATCAAGTAAATAGATAAAAGTGAACTGCGAGCCTAGAAAGCTGTAAGGTGATAGGTTGTTGATAGATCTTTGCTTGTCGGGATTGCTAGATTTAGTTCTTCGTAAGGAGTCCGTCTAGGTTTGATTGTCAGCTTAGTCTATTAAGTTAATTGAGTCCGCTTTGCTATCTTTGAATTCCGCGTTGTAAGGTAGGTTTTCGTCATAAAAGATACTTAGACATAAGCAATTAAATAACCGTAAGGAAGTTTAATATAAAACTGGTGAGTCTTAAAACTTGTTAGAAATCCATAGGCGTCTTCTTGAAGTTCAAGGGTCCTGTTCAGGTTTTCTGTCAAGGGTCTATCTTTTGATCCCGGTTCCATAACTTGCGTCTTTCCATTTAAATTAATAACCGTAACTTTGGGGATTCCGGCCTGGGTAGTTATTTTAATCATCTAAATCAATCCAAGTTTTCTAAATTGTTTAGTAGTTAAAACTAATTAGGGTTTAAGTTTTATTAGTTAATTAATAAGTAATGATTATGTTTTATTATTATTATATTAATTAGGGTTAGGTTTAATTAGTTTATTATTAGTTTAATAGTTAAGTAATCATTAGTTAATTATTATTAGAGTTTTAATAATTAGTTTAAATCCCCCTCAAATATTATTAATAAATAGTCGTGTCTTGTAGTTGAGTCTAATTTGCTAGTTTCGTAATTTAAAGAGTCTCGGGTGTTCGATATCCGGACTTACTTAGCTGTACTAGAGTCGATCGGTTCACTTGCCGGTTAGTAGTTTAAGGGTCTAGAGTATTACTTAGTGTCTAGATTAGTATAATTTTAGTTATTTATTTAATAACTACTTCAAGAACATCAAACTCATAAGAAACAAACATTTTTTTTAATTTTTTTCATATATTAACATTGTTTGAGACTAGTTTTACCATATTTTATGTATAAATTTGTTATTACATATATAAATCACAAGTTTACATATGTGTAAAATTTATGTAATAGCAAATTTACATATATGCAGAAAAAAGTTTAGATATGTTTAAAAACTAATTTTCATAATTGTAATCATAATTATAGATATAAAAAGTGATATAACTACACACAAATAACACTAACATATAAAAAAATTATCGAAAACGTTAATTTTCAAGAGTTCCTTCAAGTTCTTAAATAATTTAAGAGTTTTGTAATGATACTAATCCTATATATATATATATATATATATATATATATATATATATATATATATATTTATATACTTATATATATATATATATAGTGGAGGGTTATCCTAAAAATAAGTGGTTTCCTAGGAAGACTATGAATAAATCATAGCCATTGGATCATGTTAATCAATGGTTGAGATTTAAAATCATCAATAACCGACATAGTTTCCTAGAATTACTCTTCAATTATTATAACCGACATAGTTTCCTAGAATTGCTCTTTCACCATCATTTGTAATGCCAAATGTCAAAGATTTGTTGGTTCTTACCATTCCTAGGAAACTCTTTCTTCTTATTTGAACCCTTTTCTATATATATGTGTGTGTGTGTGTGTGTGTGATCAATAATGTGTTTTAAGAAAAGAATAAATTTATTTCATAATGTCAAACCAAGAAAACTCTCAAAATGCGGAAGCTTCTCAAGGAGAAGGCAACCGTGCATAAAATGGACATGCTCAGCAAATTCCTGAGCAATTAATGAATCAAATACAAGATATGATAGCAAACGCCGTAAGGGCATAATCAAATCGAAGAAGTGAATCTAGGCAAACCGAACACACTCGAAAATCAATATATTCTAAATCACGCCCTAACCCATCTCATACCGAAGAAAGCGTACATGAATCAAACATAGGTGGTGATTTCAATCGTAAATTTAAGAAACTCAAGATCGAAGGTTGTTCATTTAAAGACTTCAAGAACTTCGACCCCAAGGAATTCTATGGCGATAAGGGTGCCATTGCGACACTTAGGTGGCTAGAAGAGACGGAGTCAATCGTGATTATAGCACATGCACCGAGCAAGTAAAGATTCAATATACGGCACAAATGTTCAAAGGAGAAGCATTAGAGTGATGGAACACTCTGATTATGAGCAAGGGGAGAGAACTGCTATATCAACTTATGTGGGAAGAATTCAAAGAAATGGTGATGGCAAAGTTTTGCCCAATGCATGATACCGATCAAATCCAATCGAAGTTCCTTAACCACAAGGTGGTTGGAACTAAACTTCGTGAATACAATACCAAGTTCCAAGAGTATTGTAGACTCGTGCCTCAGCTAGTGATGCCATAATCCAGCAAAGTAACCCAATACATATGGGAACTTCTGCGATAAATTCGCGACATGGTAAGGCCTCACTTACCGCAAACCGCTGATTCCGCCATGGAATTGGCTGGTTACTTGATAAACAGCTTAATCCATAACAAAGAGGAAGATAAAAAGGTGGTGAAACGACCACAAGAAGTTGGGAAGTGCCCGATTCAAGGGCAATGGTGTAGAGCAACGAAAAGCTGGATCCAACTCCAACTACACTCAATGTAAAATCTGCAAGAAGTATCACAACATTATCGCGTATCGCGATGATGTGGTCTGACAGACGGTGACACGTGGACCCACGTGGCACCGCATGTCCAGCCACGTGACACACGTGGCAAGCCTGGTTATGACGCGAAGAGGCTAGTCACGATACGCATTGAACCACAAGAGGTCCATCGTGTATCGCGATGGAATATTAAATTAATTAATTTGCCGCTAAATCCATCGCGATACGCGACAGCTCATTTTGAAGACCCATCACGTATCGCGATGGGTTGGCTGGCTAGCTCTATAAATAGGGCTTCAAGACGATTCATTTCATCACAACACAAAGCTCTCTCTCACTAGAAAAAAATTCTCTCACTACCTCATTTTGCGTCCCACCAACCCGACGTTCGTACCTCGTACACCGTGTCCAACCCCGACGTTGCCTTTAAGTACGTGCCACAACAAAACGAATCAACACCCTGCCACGAAGTGCGCGTCGGTGAGCTTCGAAGACCTGCGTACCTCGATTTACGTGCAAGAAGTATTGATCAAGATTTTCTCGATAAACGTGCAAGCGTGGAGGTGCTGCCCAAGAATTT
Organism: Bidens hawaiensis; assembly: GCF_021521415.1. Taxonomy (NCBI): domain Eukaryota; kingdom Viridiplantae; phylum Streptophyta; class Magnoliopsida; order Asterales; family Asteraceae; genus Bidens; species Bidens hawaiensis. The sequence goes on along the minus strand of NW_027491058.1, from coordinate 75,169 downwards.
GAAAATTTTAAGCTAATTAAGGTAGGGGTATAGCCGAGTAAAATATAATAATAATATTAAAATAAGCTTAGACCATAGTCGAGGATATACTCGATACCTCGAGACTAAACAAAAGAAAATATAAACAAGGAATTGTAAATAAAAGAAATTAATATTCAAGTAATTCTTTGTTATTAATATTATTTAAGTTTCTTAAATAATAAGTAAAGAAATAAAGTATACGTTTCTCTGAGTAGAAGAAACGTAGTATTTAGAAAATATAAATAATCAAACTAAAGGTTTGAATATATATAATAAAGAAAGATATTTTGAACTAAAGGTTTGAAAAGAAAATATAATTGAGGTAAATATTATAAAAAAGGGACTAAAGGTCTTAAGCTAGATTACTGATCTAGTAATAACAAATGGTTATACTCGTACTATAGGTTCGAGATAACAAAGAAAGACAAATTCAATCAGTGAAGTGAAGCTGATTTTTCAAAAGGTGAATACGCGCCAAACATTTATAACTAGTTTAATAGAGTTAAATAAATTAATTACATGAGATTACATATCTCTAAAACATTATGAACAAAAGTAATTCATGGCCCGCAGGCTGTCGTATACGTTTGTCTGTATCCTTTCATATGTGGTAGACGATGGGCACACCGTGCCACACCTGGTTATATGCCTCCGCCATGTCTATCCGGACCTAAGTTATGTCCGAGAGAGGGTAATAATGTGTATCCTGATGGTAGCTAAGTAACCTCGAACGCTGCGGTGTTTGCTGAGCATTTTCGAGTTGAACTTAAGTTTATAATTGTGATTTAAGTTTTAACTTGATTATTCCTAAGCCACGATGGGCCGAGACCTAAGTTATGTCTTGAGGTGTAATTAAGTAAATAGAATATGTTATGTGTCAGCTTATTCACCAGCATGTGTTGCTGACGTATTTTCAAACTGTTTTACAGTTACGAAGAATAGGCGCTTGAAGAATCGAATTCGTCACTAGCCGATCTGATTGATCATATCATTTTGTTAAATATTATACTTGAATGGTGGTTTTTTATAAATAATTAATCTTTTGTAAACATTAAACGAGTATTTTATAATAACGTATTTTGATATGTAAATATTAGAATTTTAATCCATGCAAATTTTCCGCATTAATCCATAACTCTGGTTTATTTACAAAAACGGTACCAACTGCGAGTCACACGCCTAGGCCTAATATGGGGGTGTGACACCTTCCAAATGGAGAGGTTGGATTCGGGGAATTTTGTCTTCGGCTAGGTCTTCAGTGCTCTTGAACGGATCTCCTTCATTTTAATTTCAATTTCAAAGAGGGGTGTGGCAAGGAGATCCTATTTCACCTTTTCTTTTCTCAATTGGAATGGAAGCTTTTTATTGCATGCTCAAGAAGGCCACCGAGAGGGGTATTTTTTTGTGGCATATCGTTACCTAATAATGGACCTACTATTTCGCATATATATTATAAACTGATGATGCCATTTAGTGGGCGGATGGTCAAAAGAAAACGTTCTCAGTATTACTCGTTTATTGGGGTGTTTTCATTTAGCATCGGGATTGCACATAAATTTTGGCAAATCTAAACTAGTGGGTGTTAAAGTTACTGCAGTGGAGGTCTCGAATTTGGCCAATTTGATGGGATGTAAACCGGACGTGTTGCCTTGTTCATATATGGGTCTTACTATTGGTGCAAACATGAATCGCATTTCAAATTGGAATTCGGTTTTAGAAGCCTTTATTAAAAGGTTTTCTCTTTGGAAGGCTTCCGTGTTATCGGTTGGGGATAGATTAATGTTACTCAAGGCAGTAATGGAAACTTTACCCACTTATTTTTTTCTCCCTTTTAAAAGCTCCGGGAGAAACTTTTTTTGGGGTGGTAACGAAGATAAAAGGATAATTTGTTGGGTGAATTGGAATAGGGTAATTTCTCCAAAAGAGGTGGGTGGTTTGGGTCTCACCCCTTTTAGAGACTCTAACATCGCACTTCTTACCAGGTGGTGGTGGCGGTTCAAGAATGAACTGGACGCCCTTTGGAAGAAGGTGATTTTGGGGTTACACTCTTCTAATAGGTCTTCGCCTATCCTTTCTCATTCTAAACGTCTTTTGGGTACGTGGAATACTATTGCAAAAATGGAAAACCATCTTGCATTTTCTAATCAAAATTTGGTCAACCTTATAAAAGGGGAGATGGGAGTGGGTGATAAGATGAGATTTTGAATTGATCCTTGGATAGCTCAAGAACCACTTAGAGATATTTTCCCTAATTTGTTTCTAAACGAAAGAGATAAAGGATGTTTAATTATTTCTCGTTATGAGAGAGTTGGTAACGACACGGTTTGGAAGTGAAATTGGAAGCGGTTGAACTTATCCCAAAATGATGCTAGAAAATTTTCGTAATATTTTAACTTTGGTACAACAAGCTTCCTTTTCTAATACTCCGAATCGTTGGGTTTGGCCTAACGATCCCTCGGAGTTTTTTCGGTGAATTCTATGAAGAAGATCTTGTTCAGTATATCGAACTCGACTGCTCTATTTATTTTGAAGTGAAATAGTTGGGTTCCAAAACAGGTAAACATTCATGCTTGGAAAGCGGAAATGGATAGGATCTCGACCCTAGTTGCTTTATCAAAAAAAACATTGAGGTGGGCCCGGTGAATTGTAGATTATGCAGAGACTATGAAGAATCAAGTGACCATCTCCTCACGTCTTGTTACTTTTCAATGTTAATTTGACAATTTGTTAGCAATTGGTGTCATATTTTCCCATCATTGCTTTTACGGTGCGTGACCTTCTTCAAGTTCATGATACTAATTTGGGGTTTCACAAAAACAAGGTCTTAAATGGCATTATTCTTACGGCGTGTTGGTGCGAAATGAGGTCATTTTCTCTAACACGCCTACTTGTCTTTCAAAAACCATTGAGGATATCAAATCATTAGGCTTTCTTTGGATAAAAAACCGCTCATCTTTCAAAAACTTGTGGAAAGATCGGTGTAACTTTCACTTGTAATTTTTTGTTCGTTTGTTTGTTTGGTTTTTTAGCTTCTTGCTAGTTTATTAATGAAAGTCGTCGTTTTAAAAAAAATTATGTATACTATCGGAAAGGTGACACTCGATGGTAATCCATCTATGGCATTCTGTCCAGAATCATGGCATGAGTAATCCAAAACTCGATGTTTACCAATGAATTTTAAAGTAATTTTTTGTTATAAATATATCCAGAATAAGATATATTTCTTTTTGATAACCATTTGGATTATTAGCATGTCGTTGACCCACCCCACCATTTTCATTCTACCCATAAGAGAAAACCAACCGTAAGTGAAAACAGTGTTTTAAAAGTCGACTTTTTACTCGTATTAGATTGGGCTAAAACGTGGTAAAATCGATTGAAATGGACGGTACCCGAAGGCTCAACCGGATTGAATACTTTACCATGTAATTTCATGGTAATGCAACTTCAAATAAAAAGAAAGAAAAGAAACATGATTACATAATATAAACAATAATTCAAAAATTAATCCAAAATAATAATAATATAAAAGCACTTCATTTGCAAACCAAGTTAATCTATAATAAAATATAAAAAATACAAAAAATACAAAGTTTCAATAACAGGTCTTTCAACTGTCAATACCAAAAAGACATAAACGAGAATTATCTTCGATTATAATTGTTGGGGTAAAAGATTTTTCTTTTTTAATATGGGTCGTAAACCATTAAAATTCTAATGGGCTAAAACCGGTGTAATAGTATAAACCAGTATTTTAGAAAAACCCTTCGGTTCGAATTCGAAGGTTTAGTAAACCGATCTAAAATACCAAGCTCAAATATCGGGGGTTCTAAAACCTCCTTTTTTTTTGCCACATATCATATGGGGGCATGAACCAAAAACCTTTTTTTAATTTTATTTAATTTTTTAAAACGAAATAACATCAATCACTTGAAGTTGGGTCAATGACACCAAAAGCGCAAATACACGTAAAACCAAGCTAAAAGTTTTGTGTAAATTCGTAACATTATAACATCATTTATATGTCTACATATTACTTTAAGCAAAAAAGCACACGTTCTTTTAGCATTTAAAATTGCATCAAGAATATGCTCGCTTTTCATTTGTCAACACAAATTTAATTCAACTTTTAAATTATTACATATTTTTGCCAATAAAACTTGAATCCTCACCTCTAAAAACGTCAAAGCCTCACAACAACCTTGTACCGGTAGCCCAAGTATTGTTCTTTGATAAATGGGGATAGTGAGACTGAGTATAGTTTTATTAGTTGTGTAACATTATATAATAAGCCAATCAAAACTATGTGGTTTTAATTAATTGACACTCTTATTCATTTATAATCCCTTTCATGTTTATGAAAATCTCAATTTATTAATCTTGAATGTGGAACTTTATTTTCTACCTCAAATTGAATTCACTTCACTACAACTTTCCCACATATTCCACACCAAAACATAACTTAATTAGTTGTTAGCTCTCATCATGTTCGTTCAGAGTGACTAGTGGTTTATTTCATTTTCTTTTCTTTTATACTTAAGTTCTATATTACTTTTAGTAAAGTTATATATTTTATAAAATCATTAAAAAAAAGAAAACAATAAAAACACCATTTTGAAAAAGAAAATTGGTTTTAAATAATCTCAACTATGCCCTATTTGTAAATAACAGTCCCAACTTAACACTTGCCTGGTGGCGGTTCCAACTAAAGATCTATTTGTAAACAACGGTCCACGAATAACGGATGGTTAACTCCGTTAGTTTGATGCTTACGTGACATGCCTAGTGGTCAAAAAATGATTTACGTGACAGCTTATATGGCAATAATCTTATATCTTTAAAAAAAAACAAACAAACAAATAAACCAGATCTTCAATTAACCCTCACCCAGCTTCATTAAACATAACTTAAAGCAACCAGCCACCATCACTGTGCTCACGATGGCCACCGCCGCCGACACCCTGATCGCTAACGGGCCACCACCACCACCACACTGCAGCACCCACGTCGTCCATTATCTTTAACTATCATCTGATATCCCGTCATAAATCACCATCTCAAGACCATAGAAACAAGCAAGCAGAGCATCAAATGTAGGCGGTTTCAGGCGAGGATGTGATTAGGGCAAAACTCTGGCAAGGTTTAGAACGGATCTGGGTTTTAAATCGGAAAAATGATTTTGGGGTTTTTGTGAGTTTTATGTCCCCGGAGTAAGGGATTGAGGTTCTGACGAGCTCAGAAGTGGTGGATGATGTTCCGTTGAGAATATACAGAAGAAACTAATCAACGAGGGAGATGATGTTGGAAATCCGCCGGCAAGAATAAACCCCCAAATCTTGAACTTTGAATTTGCTAAACTAGACAATGGTGCTAATATGATGTGTGAAGAAGAAAGGATATGGTGGTGGTGGTGAGTGGCGGCAGAAAAGAGGTAGAAGAAGAAGGTGGTGCTGGTGGTTGCCGGTTGGTGTTGGGTGTAGGGGTAGGGGATGAGGAAGAAGGTTGGTTTTCCACATAAGCTGCCACTTAAATCTTTTTTTGACCACTAAGCATGCCACGTAAGCATCAAACTAACAGAGTTAACCATCCGTTAGTTGCGGACCGTTGTTTACAAATAGATCTTTAGTTGGAACTGCCACCAGATAAGTGTTAAGTTGGAACTGTTATTTACAAATAGAGCATAGTTGAGATTATTTAAAACCAATTTTCCTTTTGAAAAACCTAAAAACTTTTCTCTCCTTTCAACCATAAATTTGTACTTACAGTTTATCGATTATTTTACTTTTCTTTGGATTTTCAGTAATTATGTTTTATAAATTTAATGATGTTGTATATGATACTTAAATAGTAAATAAATAAATAAATAGAAAACGGAGTTTTATAAAATCAAAAACCAAGTTTAACAAATGAAAGAGAGTTTTCTAATAGTGAGTGTATCATGATATAATAATTTAAAATAAAAATATGAAAAAAAGCTTACATGACAAACAATAGTTAACCACTTCTTGGAAATAGAATCAACACAGCGAAGTTGTTGAACTAATCAAAGTGTTCGCAACTTAAAACATGAATATGATAAGTTTCACAAATTGTATTCCTTTTCTCCAAAAAGTATGAAATTAATTAATATATTAATTATAAATAAATTAAAAGAAAATTTGTGTTATAGGTTAAATTTGTCTAATAGGATAGAACCAAAAATCTCTCTGAATCATCTTAACTTATCAATTTGTTATAATCCTAGGGGACCATTTGACCAACGGCTCATTAATACCCGATACATGCACATAGAGATGGTTAAATAAGCCGGCTAACCGAATCGACCCTAAACTGAATCGAACCGGTTTGAAACCGATGTATAAATCGGTTTGGAACCGATTAAAACCGTCGGTTTGGAACCGGTTTGTAATTTTCTCCCCATAAACCGGTTCCAAACCGGTTAACCAAACAGAAACCGGCCAAAACCCGAACCGAAACCGATCGTAACCTGGTCAAGAAATCTGTTTCAACCCAAACTGAAACCTATCATAAACCGGTTTTAGCTTTGATTGACCAAATCAAACCGGTTCCAACCCAAACCGGTTTGTGCACCTCTACATGCACGTAGTTGAATGGAACAGATAAGTCGGGTTAATTGGCTAGCCCTGATAATGACATTTTAAAATAATTAATAAACTAAAAAAGAACCAAATCAACATATATTATAATAAAAAAATAACTGGTGGCAAATGTCACTTATTCATTCCCATAAATTTTATGCTTAAACTATTTTATTTTTATATTTAATGAAAACTTAATTATGTAAATCTAAATCAAAACATACCAATTCATCATTTTTAAAATCAAACAAATAAAAATAATTAATTACGTAAATTATAAGAATTAAAATATACGGGTATTTATGTCAATATAATCAAAATATTTATATCTTTAGTGAAATCAATCTACTTTTTTTAAATAAAATCAATTTATATAGACTTTTGAATGTAGGGGATAGATGTTGTAACATTCAATGAACGATATTTATAGATCTAAGATAATAAAGACAATAATAAGCTATGAATGAATATCAATTTTATTTTCATATATTCACTCAACCTCCATAGATTCATGAAGTTTTATCAATCTCGTTCGAAACTGTAATACAAAAGCGCATTATATTCATGCTAATTTTAAATATGATGTTCTTTTTTATGACATTTAGAATGAAACATCTTATTATCTTTTGTTAGAATTCATTATTCGGTTAAGAAATAAAATTACAATTTATAAAATCACTAGATGGTCGTAATTATGAAGAAATTGTGCAAGAATACAACACGCATTCGTATGAATAGTCCATTAGTAAATATAATTTGAACTTATAAAACCATTTAATTTGATAAAACATAGGGGTTTTTTTTCAATTTAATCACTTAATTTTTATAACTTAATTGTATTTTTTTTAAACATCACCCATAGCACATGGGTTATGAAGCTAATTTATTCATAAATAAGAAATCAATTCTAACTTAGACACACTTAGCATCTTGTAATCGTATATCTAAATGGATATGTGTCAAGTCAAGACAATGTATTATATATATATATATATGGGTGGGTTATTGTACAATAATCAGTTATCGTACATTAGGTACGCGAGTTTTATAAACGTCGATTTAACGCGGTAGTATAATCGTAAATAACCTAAATCTAATTCTACAATCTAATTCATCAATTGATTCATCAGACGTCCATCCATATCAATATAATTCAATCGTCGATCAATAACAAACTAATCTACAGCTTGACATCAAACTAAATTGAGTTATCTAAACCTAAAAAATGTTCGTTACCTGCGAATAAACTTCAAACACAATCGGTCAATTTTTCTTTACAATTAAACAAACGGTTGTTGTTTGTTCTTCAATGTTTCGCCTAATCATACATATTTGAGCCTTCAATTTTACAGTTGCAACTTATTTTGGATGTTAAACGAAACTGAAGACACTGTACATTTAAACGTTCTGAAAAAAAACGAACACCTTTAAACGCTCAGGTTTAAAAGTTATGTACCAAAACTTTAGAAGTTCTAACAAAAAGGTTTAGAAGTTCTCAAAAAAACATCAATCAATTATGGAATTGCAGAAATAATGCAATCAATCGAGCTTTGATTAGGGTTCAAAATATTATGTTTAAACGTTCTGAACACAAAATTGATTACCTTTAAACGTTCTAGCCAAAAAAGAACATCTTTAAACGTTCTAATACATCCACAGATGTTCTGGGTGTTAAAAAAATAAACATCTTTAAGCGTTCTTGTAACATCCGGGCCCCCGCACCACCAATATTGTCTGCTCTGCCCACGAAGAGCTCAGGGATTTGTTTTCGGTTGCCCAGATGTAGACTTTCCAGGAGGTCACCCATCCTAGTACTATTTCCACCTAAGCACGCTTAACCGTGGAGTTTTCATGTGCTCCACAGCCAACTAAGCCCAAAATGCGTTGGTGATTAAAGAGGCAGGACATTTACTTATGAACCAAGGATCTCTCTTGTCCACGACTGATGTGGGATTTGCCTAAGAGTGGGACGATGTTGTGTTTGCCAAGGGTGTTACAGTTCTAATACGTTCTGGGTGTTCAAAAAAGTTTAGAAGTTCTGATAAAGTTTAAGTTTAGAAGTTCTAAGAAGTTCTGGGTGTTCAAAAAAGTTTAAAAGTTCTAAGAAGTTCTGGGTGTTCAGAACTTCTAAAACTAACAAAAAAAAAATTAAACACATGTAAACATGAAATTGAACACTGAAATCACTTCATATAATCTCATAATCATCAAACAAACGTCAATCGACCGTTAATTTTATCATTGATTCGATCATATGAACAAAATATGGAACGTCTGCAACTGGTTTACTCAAAACTCAAAATTGATTAATTGAAACTTCAAATTGATGATTAATTGGACCAATTTTAAAGTTTAATTGATCAGTTAGTTCAACAATTTCAATTTCAATTGATCAATTTTATCAACTGACCTGTGAAAAAGGCGTGACGAGGAAGATGGTATTCACGATGGTACTGTCGACGGTTGCGACGATGGATGCAATCATTGGACGGTGACGGTGAAGGTGTACGAAATCGATGGAGCAGTGGATCAGAGTTGATGGAGCAGAGGATCAGAGCAGTGCGTGATTTTTGAAAATCGATGGTGTAGAAACTCGCGTAGCTGTTATATGATAAGGGATTATTGTATTGGATCCTTTATATATATATATATATATATATATACATATATATATATATATACATATATATATATATATACATATATATATATATATTTGATTTATTTTGAGAACCGCTTTGAGTTTTAAGAACTCGAAAGAACTCAACGTAACAGAAAAAAATTTTGAATTTTTTTACACATGTGTAATAAGTAAGTGTAAGTAATGTACAAAAAATTACAGTATTTTTTTACAGACCGAATCGACTTATTACACATGTGTAACTAACATTTAAACTTGTGTAATCATAAAAAATACGTATTCTCTCTCATGATTAATTTTTTAATCAGATTTATTCTCAGTCACATATTCCATACTCATTTAATTAAATATGTGATCCATATTGATTTCTTAAAGTTCTTACAACTCATCAGGATTTTCAAAATATCCTTCCCATATATATATATATATATATATATATATTAAAAATCAATATTTCCTTCCCTCAATAAATTTACTATTCATCAAACTATCAATTCTCAGTCACTCAGTCTTCCATCTATCACTTTTTAACCATTGTTAATACATTTATAAAAAAAATTGCCAATACTAATACATTTATGCACATAAATGTTATTATTGTGTTATATTAGACTCAACATATATAAGTGTTTAATATTTATGCATGTAAGTGTTATTAATATTAATACACATATGTATTATCTTTTTTAACAAATTAACTTATATAACTATTGAAGTGTTATTAATATTAATACATCATACGCATATGTATTATTCTTTTGATCAAATTAAGTTACATAACTATTAAAATGTTATAACTTATATAACTACATGTTCAACTATAACTATTGTATTTAACACATAATATTAAAGCCTACATCATGCTCCTAATTTGAATATAATACCTAAACATCATAAAAATAAAATTGATGTTGTAACCAAACTCAAAGTGCACCGCCATAACATTTGTTATACGGGTAACATTCCTAGTTAACATAAAAAAGGATTGCAATTAAGCTGTAAACAAATGGTGATAAAATTATAAAAGAGTGTTGATATATTGCACATGTAAATATCTCTCTCTCCCTATTTTATTTTTAAGCTTTTGATTAATAAAGAATTTATATATATATATTAAAGCAATAGGCTTTATCTCAACTTCCCTTCTTCCTGTTGATTGTTGCCTAGAATTTTCATATATATCTACCACCTCTCTAATTTTCATGTTAATAAAATAAATCAAAAATAAACTAAAATAAGATACAATTAATTCTATTTAATGATTCTCTTTAAATCTTTAAATTATTCTCTTTAAATTTAATTATGTTTAATAATCGTTTTTGTTATAATTGTTATTATTTATCAATCCACAATATAATTGTTATTATTTATCAATCAACGAGTTTTATTACTTGTGTTATTTTTATTATTCAGTATACTATTACATAACTTAACCTAGCACCTCAAATCAATTTTCCTCTTTAACTCTTCCATTCTCATTGACGGTTCCTTCCTATACCACATATGACTACCTTCAGTTCATTTATCTGTGAAATTTACGTTCCACCATCGATGAAGATGTTCACAATCAATGTTACCTCCGGTCAGTTTAATCATCACGCTTCCTACCATGTTTAATTTATTTTAAATAATTAATTGATATTTCATCCTTAATTAAAATTCAACCATATGGAGTAAAAATTCATATCCGTAATCAATAATTGTAATTATCTGTAAATTAGGGATAGATGAATAAAATTTATTAACGAAAACTTTAATTACGGAATTTCTATATTTTAATATGTTATTTTATATTATATATCATTTGATTAAGGTTTTGATTAAGCATCCTTAAGGGTTGCTATAAATACGGATTTTGACCCTTTTACTAATTCATAATTAGTCAATCAAGGATTTTAATATATGAGGGTCATTCTAATTTTAAGTATATGTTAATTTATAATTCATACCACTTACCATGTGTTATATCAATTAATAAGTTGTTAAATTGTTGTTTAATGTTGTTTAATTATATTATAAATACTGATTTTGAACCCATTAGGTGATTCAAAATTAGTCAATCAAGGATTCAAAATTAGTAAATCGGATTTTGACCGATTCACTAATTATTTTGGGAAGATTTGATAATAAATTCAAGACATACGGTAATTATTTAAGGGACTAAATTGATGATTAATTATATTAATGTAAATAAATAAATTAGTAACTTATTTTCTTAATAAGTTTATTCCTTATGTTTAAATATAGATTTAAATAGTTAAAGATTTAAACATATGAATTGAATTATTTTGTATTTATTTGTATTTATAATATACTTTAATAACATTACATTTTATTAATTCAAAATTTCAAAATCCGTTAATGCTCATTCCATATTTGTAGTCCATGATTTGAATGCTAATTCAAATTCCCTAAATTTATGTTTTTTATTAATTTCGTATATACATTCCTTTTTTATTCAAATCTTCCAAAATTTAATCCTTTACACTATCACACCTCATGACTTATATAAATACCTCACTTTCACACCCCATGACTTACACTATCACACCAAATATAGTTTAAACGACTTATTTTTTGTCTCTAAGGTTTATATTTTCTGTTGTTTATATCACCCATTTTGTTTTTTATTTTTTTTTGTTAAAAGTATTATTGTTCATCAACAAATGTTTTATTTATTTTTATATTTTCACGACCAGAAAGATGGAGCCAACAAACATCACCATGTTGAACCAATTGGATGTTCTTAACAATGATTGTATTCTCAAGCTTCGTATTCTGAAACTTTGGCGTCTCAAGGATAATTCAAAGCCCAGAGAAGATTGGTCCATTGAAATGATCGTGAAAGATGAAATGGCAGTGTTACACATTCATTAATTTTACTATATTTTTCATGCAATTTTCTACTAATGTTAATAATAATGTTTCAGGGTAATAAAATGCAAGCATATGTAACGAAGCCATGCATCCCGAAGCATGATGCATGGCTTGGTCAGAATTGATCTTTGATAGTGAAGAAGGCTTCTCTTGGAGCCAATATGTCGACTTACAAATACATTGACTGTCCACACAAGCTTTGTTTCACAGCCGAAACCCATCTATCAAATTCCTACGAATTTGAAGGTCACTTGTATGGATTGAAGTTTGTTAGTTTTGATGACATAAAAACCAAAAACTTTTCCCATAATGGAACTATTGGTTAGTTGTGGCTTGAGTCAATATGTGGAGTTTGTGACAGGGCTACTATCGCACTATTATTTATAGTTTTGTTTTTAGGTCATATAGAATTTTATTATATTTTAGTTTTTTTTTTAATGACCAACAAGTTATATTGTAGCTTTTAAACTTTCAATCAATTATTCAAAGTATTACCATAATTATATTATTATTTATCGGTATATAAATGTATAATTAATATAACTATGACAAACATTTAATTGTTGATTTGACTAACAGTAATGATTTCTTTAATTACATATCAATATTAATATTTGAATAATTATATTTTAATATGTTTATAAACTTCTTATATAATATTATTGTTACGAGATTTTAATACTTTCAAACAAATTAAACTTAATCAAATTACTAAGTCATTTTAAGATTTCTCAAATTTTGACACACATATATTTTTTATTTCTAATTTTATTTTTTTACTTTGTGATTGATTTTTATTTTTATGGTAATGGTGTCAACAAGTGGATTCATAAACATTCAATTGAGTATCTTTATATTATTTTATGCGATTGTATTCATATGTGATAGGCAAAAACAAGAATAGTCTAAGGATCATAAAAATACTTGCATTCTTATTTGATCATTCTCAAAGAAAGTTGAGTTGTTCAGTAAATGAAATAGTTTCATAAGATTATAATTATTTGGCTTTTACATATTCCATTTTTGGATACATTTCAAAAACAAAACATTTATATAAAATTATTCGTTCATATAAATACAAAATTTAGAATATATTAACATATTTTTATAATTGACGTTTTTTATATAATTTTCTTCTGTTTAGCACATGGGTCACTAACCTATAACCTATTAAAGCATATATTTTTGAACATGTTTCTTAATTTTACAAGGTTTTTGGGCATGCAACATATAAATTAAATAGATTTTGCATCTTTTTTTCTTAATGTATTAGTTTGGTTCATGGTTTAAATAAAAAAAGATGATTTAACTTGTAATTTTACTCTTATAAATACCTTATAATTCATAATTATATTTTTTCTTAGAAATAAAACTTTTTACAATTCATTATAGTGTATAACATATGTATATATATGACATATTATATATTTTCCACTTGTGTGGTAAACGGTTCTTTGATTTACTAACCCGTGTTGAACATTTCTATTTTTATTTTAAGATAATTTATTTTTTACAACCAAATCTTAGTTTTTGTAAATTTATATTTTAAATCCGTGAAAATGTTTAGTTTCCTAAATATCTTTTTTATACACACAAAATGTAATATAATAATATCGGTATGAATGTTTTATTTTTAAAATAAATCACACCAAATTTTGGTTAGCCACTTTGAATTAATAGTGCATAAATATAAAAATCTTATTAAAAAAGTCATAAATAAATATTATTATATGAAATAACTGTATTTGCGTATTATATATCATAATTGTCATGACTCAAGTTGGATCATTAAACCATCATTTATTATTTTTAATATTTTTTATGAACAATCTAAATTATGAGTAAATTAATTAAATTATTTTTAGCACATAACAATTTTCTTACGCAACGACACAAAAATAAGTTCGGAAATGTTAGATAAAGAAATAATGAATTACTTGAAGACAATGTTGGATTCTCAAAATCCTTTGGTTCAAGGATACTGGATGGTAAGTGATAGTTTTAAAAACGATCCCGATATGGATTTAAAGTTGTGCATTATTGGAACAAGGCAAAAAGATGCAAGGACTTACAACCTGCCAAGAACTTCTAAGTTGCAGCGTTAATCGTTGATAATATTTGTGACACAATAAATAAGCGCGATATAATTGTAACAACTCAAAGCAGATCTCTAGCAAAAGTTGGAATATATATGAGAGACCCGTCTTACTTACGGTCAATTATATGTTCCTTTTTCAAGAGTGAAGAGTAGAGATTGTATTAAAATGCATATTTTGGATAAACAATGTAAAGTTACAAACAAGACAACAAATATGGTTTATAAGAAAATATTTAGTAGCTTAAGAATTTGTAATTTTTAAAGTTTTAAATTATGTATTCAATAATGTACTATAAATCTTTTGTTTTAGTAAGTTTATATTTTTAAGTAATTTGTTTACATAGGAATATGAATTGCAAATATATCAAATAGTTTTCCACATAAACATATGAAACAAACTTTTATCATCTTAAATATATATGTCTTTTGTTGACGATTTCTATAATTCCACCCGCGTCGTACACGGGTCAATAACCTAGTTATATATATATTAAAAACCAAAACTTTCACCACTCACCAAAGTAACTATTCATGAAACCAACAAATTCAGCCACTCATTTTTCTATGAACAAGTCACCAAGTACTTTCTATACACGTGTTATCCCATACGTGATTTATCATCTTCAGTTGAAGGTTTATCCCTCTCCACTTTTCCACCACTGCTTACCATCTCTTTGCCGTTCATGGAATAAGGTAATCGTACTTCCGTCCAGACGTGAGTTTGTCATATATTGACGGAGGCAGACCATCGATTCTGTTGTTTTTACTTGCGTCTTTGTTTATCAGTTTTTTGGGGCTATCTTTTTTACACTTTCTAATGTTTTTTTGATTATGTGTTTTCTGAACAGAATCGGAGTTAGTTAACGCAACAACATCTAATGTTATGTATTTGTTAATGTTTTAATTTTTTGGGCTTTATACTTCACTTAAAAGGTCTAAAGGTGTTGTTTGTGCTCATGTTTTTTAGATTTTTGCAGCTCTATCATCTCTGTATTTTGTCGACGGCGGGTTTTTCCGTTGCCGGCAGTCACGACACCTATTGTAGCGGGGTTTTCCTTTGTCGGCGGTCGTTAGATGACGCCTACGGTAGTGGCGGCTTTAGATTCACTTTATTGAATGTCTTTGTGGCCCGTGGATTTGATTATTCGATATTTTGGGATTTTCGTTATACGTTGTCCATGATTGCTACAGTTTCGTAATATGAGACTGTTACGAACAAAGATATTCGTAAGTTGTTTACCTACGGTTTCGTTTAGCATCATTTTGGTGTTTTATGGTATATTAATGGATGATGATGTGGAGTTCTCATCTGAGATGTATTGTCAAAGCTTTGTATTCTTTTAAGTCTTCATATTGTCAAAGCTTTGCATAGGCTGTGATGACTGATTGTTATTTAACTTATAATCGGGTCTCGATATGAGATTCTTTGCACCTTGGCATGGCAGTCACGAGACAGCAGGTGTTAGACTAGCCTTGGTTTTGCGCTTGCAATGCCCATTGCAGCCATGGCGGTTAAATAGCGTTGCTCTGACTGTAAAACATTCTGAACCTTATCAAGTGATAACTCGATTAGAATTTTCTGTTCATGTGGGTACTGTTTAATTGTCTACATCTTTATTTATGTAAAGCATAGACGGCATGTGGGAATAGTTACTGAAATGGTTGTCCAGAGGTATGCTGGTGTAAGTTTTGTGTGCATTGTTGGGTATATTTTGTGACTTAATTCATTTGTAGGCAATTAAAAAAGTTATTTCGCGATAATTGCTTATAGTTGTTTGTTGTGGTTGCAACTGCATTTTCGTGTATGCTTACTGTTATGTGTAATGTTTGATACTTTACCCTTTTAATTTAGTGTTATTTACTTATTGTTATGTAGTCTAATGCCATTTTAATGTGTGCTTATTGTGTTTGGTTCACTTTGTTTGGGTATATAATTCCTTTGGTGTATGCTTATGTGTGTTGACTAATGCATGCAGCTTATATTTTGAGTTTCTTGATTTGTGAATGTAATTTGGGTGGAAATCCAATGGTTACGTTAGAGCATTGCCATGTGTATTAACTGTATTGTAGCTTTCCTATATTCTTTTTTTGGGTTCCTTAAACTGCTATTGTCCACATAACATTATAATACACACTCCTGAATTGATAAGTTTTTCAATAACACACTTTGTATATATACAGACACGACACAACGTACATACCAAACCACAGCCTCCATCATGCGACATTTTCTAAGACATGTATGTTTGGCCATTGTTAGTTGCGGATTTTCTTTATTTCAGAGTTGGTTGGTTGGATGTATGAGAGTATTGCAAAACTAGATACTTAACTTATTGTCAAAGACCAAAACCAGCATGCAGTTGGATACAAGTATGTGATTGGAGCAAGGTGGGCACCATGATATTCAAAGGAAATGAATGCAAGGTTACTAATAGCAAACCAACCTGAAGATGAGCTTGCCAAAATTTGCACACATTTTTAAAATTATAGATAGGCATCTCATACCAAACGTCAAAATGGGATGAATCATCACCTTCGTCCCCTTATTTGTCGTTTGTTTGTCGCGAAACATAATTCATGATTTGTAGTTTGACTGCTTTTGATTAGTGACACAAATGCCCGCACGCTGCAACGCGCAGGCATAAAAGCTTGTTATGTATTAAATGGTTACATGGTTTAACATGCCAACTAAAAACATGTTAATATATTATATTTATACAAGTATTAAGGGTTGTATGGCACCCCTTGAGTTTGGTTCACTAAAAAGGTTGATGGTTACTGGAGTCAATTTATAATTAAGTTTTAAAGACATGCTTAATGATTCAAAAAAACTACCTCATAATCACTCAGGCCGATCTTAATGATTCAGTTAAGATTGTCAAACAACTCCTAAACTTACCGGTGAATAATAATGTATTTGTGTTTTAACAATGAATGAATTATTTTGTTACTAACTTTGTAAAGGACAACGTTTTTTTTTTATGTATTACTCATGCACATGTGTATTTTCTTACGAAAATAACCTGACACGTCCCATAGTTGAATATCTTTAAAGCTAAAAACATATTATCTTTTTGCCGGAAAAAAGTTGGCCTTTTTAGTTGTATGGGATATTATTCTTTGGCGTGTGACAAAAGCTATTATCCTCATGGACTATTAAAAGATAACATTAATGCAGTTTTTAAGTGAAGTAATCATGTTTATCGAGTTCAAATAAGTCTTTTGAGTTTGCTTTATATTTGTTTTATAAAGGTAGAAATTAGTTAACTCACCTACTAGTTCACTCAACTTTGAACGAAACACGTTTATTTAGTTCAATAAACGTACTCGTACTCATGCTCAAGCTCCATACATTAAGACATTAAGCATAATTAGATTTGCCGGTATAAATTAGTTTAATAGTCATACTTGTAATAGAAAGTAAGTTAATAAATGAAGAACAAAAAAATCACTGAAAACAAACTCGAGCTTATATAATTACTCATGAACCGAACTCAAGCTTTGTACATATATAGGACTTTAGACGATTCAAGTTCGAGGTCGAGATCCCTAAAATAAAGTAAGTCAACTCGAGCTTAGTTGCACTCGGCCTCAACTCAATACACCGTATGCAAGATGTTAAATCATTTAGTCTCCTATATTGAACAAGCAAATCTTGAGTTGACACTGCGATATTGAGACATGATAAAAAAAAACATCAGACAACAAACAACTGATCTCAATTAGAGATTAACTTTGTTGACCTTAAAAAAGTTAAAGATAACTACTTAACTAATATATTTTATACTTAGTTGATTGAGACCTCAAGACCTAGGCTTACTAGGACAACCTATTTGTTTAAGCTATAAGAGGCCACTATTGTGTTAACTAATATGTAGGCTAATAAATAATACTCAATCAGTTGAGGGAGAAAATCAACTTTCTTAGTCGACTTCGGTAAGCGGCAATGGTATGAAGCCAAGCATATAACTTTTAGGGGCTCTTTGGTAGCCCGTAGCCATTTAATGGTTTTATTGAGAGGCTATTTCTGAATCAGCTAGAAATAATGAATGCTTGTTTAATAAAAAAACACTTTTTAATGGTTCGTGGAGCCTCTTAATTGTTAAGTTTCATAATATGCTGAATGATTAAAAAACTACTTTTTAATCAGTTAGGCCTTTTAATAATTCAACACAAGATTTTCAAACAGCCCCTTAGGCCATGTGTAGTGGGCTACAAATATGTGCGAATTGGGCGATTAGTGGCGAGAACACCGCTCCTGGGGGGTTACAAAATGGGCGTAATTGGGTTGGGCGACTTCTTTTTGTCGTCGGCTTGTTTGTTGGAAATATTATTATTATATTAATATGTGTGTGATATATATATTATTATATTATTATGTGTGATATATATATATATATATATATATATATATATATATATATATATATATATATATATATATATATATATATATGGATCAGGATCATGAGAAAACTTTTTTGAAATTGAGAACTATGAGAACAATTTTGGACCACAAAAAACCCAAAAATAAAAAAAACATAAAATAAAAAAAACACAAAAATGAAAAAAGTAAAAAAACCAAAATTCTTATTTTAACAACCTGGTTTCATTAAAAAAACTCGGTTTAGCAAATTATATACATATGTATAATATATACATATATGTACATTTACATGATTTTTTTATACACATGTGTATAATTTAAGATAAATGATATTGTACATATGTGTATATTACGTAACTAAATATTAAATAAAATTATACATATGTGTATAATACAACGTTTTATTTTATTTTATTTATTTATTTTTATTTTTTTTAATGAAACCGGACAAAAATATAAGAATTTTGTTTTTTTTTTACGTTTTTAAAATTTTTGTTATTTTTTGTTTTATGATTTTTTTAAAGGTGTTTTTAGTGGTTCAAAATGGTTCTCAAAGTTCTTAATTTACAAAGGGTTCTCTTAGGATCCTTACCTATATATATATATAAATATATATATATATATATATAATAAAAACGAAGACATAAAAATCCTACGTGTCGCGATGTGGTCGCTCCCCCTTTTTTTGGAGTCACCAGATTTGCTTGATTTTTAAATGGAGGTTTCTCATGCTTTTGACCCGAATTCATGGGTATGGGTCTTACCAAAACCAGATATTCCTTAAACGGGTTATAACATCTCATTAAATTAAAAATTATTCTCACCAAATTATTGATGTAAAAATCCTATAAAATAGGATATACTAAAAATTAATATCTTATTTATTTTAATATATATATATATATATATATATATTATTTAAATTAAAAAACCAATTTGATAGTAAAAAAAATAAACGGGTCTTTGGTCCCATCAAACAATAAATACATTATTAACTTTTATAAATATTAATTATAATTAAAAAAATCAATTTTATAGTAAAAGAAATAAACGGGTCTTGGGTCTCATCAAAACATATAGCTTTTAAACCGGATATAACATCTCATTTATTTGTCAAACAATTTATCATCAAGTATATTATTAACTTTCATACAATAAAAAAATATAAATGCAAAAAATAAATAAATATTAGAACAAATAATATAAAACAACCCGTAATACGGGGGATAAAAACTAGTATATATATATATATATGATCAGGATCATGAGAGAACCTTTTTGAAATTGAGAACTATGAGAACCATTTTGGACCATAAAAAACCCAAAAATAAAAGAAATCATAGAATAAAAAAAACACAAAAATCAAAAAAGTATAAAAACCAAAACTCTTATTTTATCATCCTGGTTTCATATAAAAAAAACTCGGTTTAGCTAAATTATATACACATATGTATAATATATACATATATGTATATTTACATGTTTTTTTTGTACACATGTGTATAATTTAAGATAAATGATACTGTACATATGTGTATATTACGTAACCAAAGATTATATAAAATTATACATATGTGTATAATACGACGTTTTTTTTTGTTTTTTTTTTATTTTTTTAATGAAACCGGAATGAAATATAAGAATTTTGGTTTTTTTTACTTTTTTAAAATTTTTATTATTTTTTGTTTTATGATTTTTTTAAAGGTATTTTTAGTGGTTCAAAATGGTTCTCAAAGTTCTCAATTTGCAAAGGGTTCTCTTAGGATCCTTACCCTATATATATATATATATATATATATATATATATATATATATATATATATATATATATATATTAGGCTACAACACCATTACACCCCTAAAACAAAAACCCTCTTTTTGTTGACTGGGCGTCACATGACATAAAACGCCCCATTTTGTAGCCCCTTTACTACACATAGCCTTAGTGATTTGTGAAAGAGCATAAACCTTATACGTAAGAGTTGATATATGAATGTAACCAATGACATCAAGTGAAATTCCAGATTTGTTTTACCGCAAGTGGAATTATTCCAAGTATTAAGTTTTTTATCAATTGCAGTAAATATCCACTTTTGAACAAAATTAGTAATTGTTGTTACAAAAAAAAGTTACCAAAACTACTCATAATCATATGTTCTTAAACTTGAATATAGACAAGATTTTGGTAACAAAGAACAACTGACTCAACTGAGTATAACAAAAAATTTAGTTAACTTGATTATGGGTAATGGTCGATTTTGGGTCAAGTGTTTCTTTAATTCGTTTGGGCTTGGCCTGAATAGTGGGGCAAATTAGCTGTTTCGGGCCATTTTGTCCTAATTTCTAAACAAAACCTAAATAAACTAACACATCATTTATCCAAGTAATTTAATGGCATAGTCCTTTTAAGTCTTTAACCATATGCCCTATAACAACAAAAGTATAAATTTGTTAAGAAAACACTTGACGACCTAAGTTATTACTCTCATCTAACCATTATATTTTACTAATGCAATGAAGAATATATACTAGTATATATTTTTAAAAAAGCAAAGTTTTTTCACCATAAAATCCTTCGAACCTTGCGCTTGAGAGATGAACCCACCACCTTTCATTTGTAAGGGCCATACCATTAGACCAATAAGTCATGGGTCAACGAAGTTATGATTTAACCGTTTTTATATTTTATTCATCAATATAACAAGCCTGGACGAGGTATACAGGTATGAATCGATGACAAGTACCTGGTATGGGTACGGTGTGGACTAGGTATGGGTCCAGTTGGTGATAGGCAACATTGAATATGAGTAGTTGGGTACGGGGTCGGCGATGTGGCTAGACTTTGGTGCCACCCAAACCTTTACACTCTGTTCCAGAGTCTCACTTATGAAGAGAAAAGAAAGGAAAGTGAAGGGAACCAAGCAAAGATGGTGTTCCAGAGTTTTATTTAGGAGGAAATGTGTGAGAAAGGAAAGGAAAGGAAAGGAAAGTGATACAAATTTAACATGATTCATTTTCCTTCCAAACTGGAAGGAATCAGATGGAAAGAAAAGGAGTCATGATTGAAATTACTATCTTACCCTTATCTTATCTACAATATTTTCATATACTCTGCTCATTTTCTACCCTAACCAAACATAACCAGAAGCTCTTCATCGCAATACCTCGACGACGACTGACGACCGAAGCATGCCCACACCCACAGACCACTTGCTTCATCAACGCTTGTTCCAGCTCCTCTTTTATTAGGTATTCTTAATTTAATATATAACACTTTATTTTGATTTTGCATCTTTAGGGTTGTAGTAACCAATTAATGAATGATTAATTTGGTTCTTTCATAGAGTTAGTCGAGGGCTAAGCATGTTCTTTGTTAATTGTAAAATAATTGTTATCTGTTAACTCGAAATTCAAAGTTTTTGAATTTAATAAGAACTTGAAATTTGTTAACTTGAAAGACAAAATGAGAGGCTATGCATTTTCTTTGTTAATATATTAGCCTTTTCAATTTAATAAGTTGATCAAAGCTTCTTAGATCAGTAATTACAAAATCCTCTCAAATATTGCTTTATAATTCTTATTGGTATTTGTAGTATATATGCTAATGGTGTTTATGGTCCGCTTTTGAAGGTTTTTATTAGTAACTGTTTTTGATAATCAAAAACCAAAAACGAACCATTGAAAATCAAAACCGAACCAAACCGAACCGTTACTAACGGTTTGGTTTCGGTTTTGTTTCATGGGGTTTGGCCTTATAAGCCCTTCAAAAGAAATGAATACTTGTTGTGTGCTGCTGTGCTACTTGCTGTGCTAACTCTATGAAAGAAAAATTTAAAAGTTAAATTTAAAAGATAAATTAAAAAGTTATAAAAACTGAATAAAACAATGCATCATAATTGCTTTTAAGCAAACAAAACTCATTAGGTTGTGTGCTACTATGCTACTATACTTAACAGAGCTAAAATTGGTTCACAGCCATTCACATATTCACCTGGTGCACACTGCACACCATGAGTAAACATCAAGGATAAGTGTTTTCAAAACTTGTATTGAATTTCGTACCGATTTGGTACCGTCGGGTCCGAATCGGTACAAAGTTTTGAGTTTTTGATATCGGTACGAGACCGGTAGCGGTACGGGTCGGTACGAATTTTGCACGAAATACCGGTAACGAACCGAACATTTCGGTACCGGTACCAAATATTTCAACTTTTCGGAATCGGTACCGGTACCATCCCGAACTCATCCCTGGTAATTTTGGCATGTTGGAGTATTTTTTAATTAATTATCTCTATAAAGGGTATAATAGGAAAAATGGAACTTTCTTTTCTTTTCCATCCATCTCAGGAACACATAAAATGCTTACTTTCCTTTCCTTTCATTTAAACTTAGGAACACAAAATGAAATCACAATTTTCTCTTCCTTTCCTTTCCTTTCCTTTTCCTTCTAATTTCCTTTCCTTTCTTTTCCATTGTTAACTGAAACTCGGAAACAGAGTGTTAATCCTAAGCCTTTCCTCTCTTGCCACACTCACCCTTCTTGTGGCCTAACATATTCAGGTTAGGCTGAGTAATTCGGATACATGATCCACCCTTGAAGGCCTAACATATTCAGGTTAGGCTGAGTAATTAGGATAAATGATCTAGAATAGACTGAGTAATTAGGATAAATGATCTAGAACCGACTCAAGACTGGACCAATTAAGTTCATTCGGTTCAAGGTCTTAATTTTGAAAGTGGACACATGCTCGCTTTGGCTTGGAAAAAAAAACAAAATATTAAACATCATAGCGTAAAAGTCCTTGTTCGGTCTAGACCTAACAAAAGACAAACACAACCCGAAAAAATCAAAACTAACTCACCCTATACCGATCCGGTCTAGTGTCATAATTTTTCAAAAAACATTCAGATTTGACCTTGATGGCTTGACCTAACAATAGACCAACTCAACCCGAAAAGACCAAAACTAATCCGCATATATTGGTCCGAATTTAACCCAAAAATGCACCACATTTCATACAACATCTAGATCAAAATTAAATGCAAGAACAAGTTTCTAAAACACAAGAAACACATCATTTCATTAGAACACACAACTCACATCATCATCATAAAAGTTAAAAGTAAACAACCTTAATTCCCTTTGATTCGAAAAACCTAGAAACGCATTCGATCATAATCTCATATCATATCAACATCACTACCACCCGAACTACCCGCATACGCCTGAAGGGCGTCACCTGTAAGCCTACAAACCCTCCACTCCTGCATCACATTCGCCCCCATCTCCTCATAAAACTTAATCGCATTCACATTCCAATCCAACACCACCCACTCAACCCGCCCGTACCCCATCGCAACCGCCTGCCTCGCAACAGCCGACAATAACAACTTCCCCAACCCATTCCTCCTATAACACTCTCTCACAAACAAATCCTCAATATAAAACCCGGGTTTCGCAAGAAACGTCGAGTAATTAGGAAAAAACAACACAAACCCCGCCACAATCACATCATCCTCCATACCCGAAGACGCGAACACACCCTGTTCGGGATCGGTCACCGGGTAACTTAAATTTAGTGTTTTGTGAACCGGAGCAAATAACGTGTGATGGTTGAGTGATGGAATTGGTGTTTTGGAGACTTCGATAAGGAAGACAGTGAATGAGTCGAAGGGTTTGAGGTTGGAGAATAAGGTGGCGGCGAGTGATGGTTCGGTGGCGGAGCATTGGTCGGAGAGGCGTTGGATGGCGGCCATCTGGTGGATCATTTTGTGGATGACGGGTGTGTCGGGTTTGGTGGCTAAGCGGATGCGGGTGAAGAGTGGGAACGTGGTGGGTACGTCCATGCAGTGGCGGACCCAAGATTTTTTGCCAATGGGGTCCCATATTTTCGGTGTTCAAATTTTTCGGGTCGGTCGTTGTTCAGGTCGGGTCGAGGCGAAGAACATAATAAAAAACAATATCATAATAAAACTTTCTTTTCAATCATCACTACCTGAACGGGTCAAAATGGGTCGGGTTGACACATAAACACTTTGTTTTCCCTTTCTTAAACATTTTTGAGATAGAACCTAGATCCACCCTTTCATAAGCATGTGTTGAAAACCATTAACTTAAACTAGTGAAAAATAAAACTGATATTTTAAAGTGTTTGAATGTTTCTAAAGAAAACCATGCATAAAGTTGAAAACAATGATATGTATTTTAGAGGTGTTTGAATGTTTCCAAAGTTATCATTGCAACATTAGCAATCAAATGATTGATTAACACTAAAAATTAACACAAAAAACCAAAAACTGAGCCTTGTAAGACTTGAACCCATGACCTTTCAAAGATAAAACAAGGGACTTTCCACCAGACCACATCAACATTAATAGTATGGGTTCCAAGTATTAAATCTTATGGGGTCCTCAAAAAATTTAATATACCGCTTCTAATAAATTTTTAAAAAACATTGGTGTCCCGGGACCCCGATCCACACTATGTGGGTCCGCCCCTGCGTCCATGTTTAGCTCGGCTGCGGCGGTGGTGGTGCGGCGGCGGCCATGTTTTGTTTTGATCGGTGGTGGGTTTTGTGGGTTTGGGTTTGGGTTTGGATTTGGATTTGGATTTGGATGGATTTAGGGGTTCGGTTAGTACATGAGTCATAGGAAAAGAAGGTGCGAGACTGTGTAGTGTGTTTTTGTTTTTACAATTTTGCCCCTTGGAAATCAAAAGGTATTTGTTTTCCTTTTCGTAAAGTTAAAGACAAGTTATAGATAAATAAATGAGTTAATGGTTATTTTTGCTCCTATGTCTTGTTATTTTAGTCCAAAATTTTAATATTTAGTTTAATTCGTCTTTTTAATTTTTATAATTTTTTTATTTGTTGTATGTAACTTCTAAGAGCATAATCAAAGCCTAAAATCATCGAGCATCGACAAAAACAGGCATGCATTTATTATGTCGACAACAGTAATTGTACCCCTCCCCTCGTATTTAGTTTCTATATATTTCCTTAACTCTCCCCCATGGTGGAATACAATGATAAAGTGGTCAAGGTAATTCACTAAAACGGAATTGTACAGAAAAAACTAAAAATCGTTCCTTTTATTAATGCATAATAGTTAGGGTCTAGATTAACATATCGTAGCGGACATCTTGGTCGAAATCAACATGAGGAAGTCGAATATCCCACATTTCCAGGAGGTCGAACATCTGGGTTGAAATCAACATTAATCGACCTCCTGATGTTGATTTCGACCCATATGCTCGCTACGATATGTTAAATTTATGAAGGGCGGGGGTACAATTACTGTTGTCGACACAGTAAATGATCATTGGGACATGCCTTGTTTAAATCAGCAAAATCGACACATACCCTCCACTTTCCGTTTTTCTTAAAAACTACCACTACATAGGCTAACCATCTTGGATACTTTACCTCTCTTATCGTACTTGCTTTGAGAAGTTTTTCGACATCTTCATGGATAATGATATTTCTTTCAGGCGCAAACTTCCTCCGTTTCTGGTGGACATGCCTAATAGAAGTATCTATCCCTAACTTATGCGTAATAATTTCTTTAGAGATACCTGTCATATCGGAGTGCTTGAAGGCAAAGGTGGATTTCTATTTTTCAAGGAAGGATACCGGATCCTCGTCAACGTTGATGAGGATATTGGATCCTATATACAGCTTTACATCTGGATCCTCAGGCCCGAGGACACTTCTTTAAGATATTTTTCCAGGCTTCTAGCATGATGTTTGCGTGCGGTGCGTTAAAATATTAATGGATTGGAGATTTAACTTTGCACAAGATCGTGTTTTAAATTTATAAAAGTGATTTCTACTAAAACTAACCACACACAAAATAGGCAAGTATACCTATTGTATATGTAGAATAGTATTGGTAAGAACCAAGTATCGATCCGTGGACACAAATGTTTCCAATAGTGAATCTTCGTTTTAATATAATCGGAGAGTTTTAATCATTTTGGGTTGATTTTTGAACTTTTTATAAAATATAAATACTTATATATAATATATAGGTGACAAGAAGAGAAATTCTAAACGAGTAGTTCAATTATATGAAGGTTACCATCTAAGATCAAGAATCCACTCGATTGTTCCTTGATGATTATTAAATAAACAGGTGATAAACTTGCCCTAATAATATATGATAGACTATATTCCTCATTTATGAATGAACATATTCTATGACATAATAGAAAATAGCATGCATATTTTCAAGTCCATCTTATGCTTAATAACATGCTATCACGAGAATGTCAATTTAAGTAGACAAGCAGTTGGTAAAGTAGAACGATTAGGATTGACTTCGATTTCTCAAATACCAATCCTAACAACTTCGAGTGGTTGTAGTTAACTCACATAACCTCCCCTTGGTTGATTAGATTAGGTTATAATTAAACATTCCATTAACATATGATTTATTTAACTAGCATGATAACCTAAGCAATCGTGTTAACAATGTTATTTTAGAATTATCAAAACTAGAAAAATAGATCATAACATATATCTCATCATTTCTAAGTACAACATAGGGATCCATGTTTTATCTTAAATAAGTTACCAAAGTATTCTTTTTACCATTACTAGTTTCCAAGAACACGAGTGATCATGAATGATTTTTAGTCATGAACCTTGAGGTATTGAGTTAAAGTGATATAACATTTCTTCATCAATGTATAATTTCAAAATAACCATGTACTTTACCAAACTAAACCACATGTTTCACATAATCATCAAGTAAAACAAAGCTTCTTTATAGATTTTAGATGATAAATGGAGTTTAGCTCATAAAGAGCATTGTTATAAACATTAAAAGAGATGATGATGATAACAAACACATGATTAAACTAAAACAATCTAACAAAATGTGGATGAATCTCTCTTCTTAATGATGATGATGGATTATGATGATGTTGATGATGATGGATGACGATGGTAACCTCCAAGCCTTCAAACTCTTCACAAAATATTCAATATGAGTGTAATGTGAGTGGTTTTATAAGAGAAACCCGTATAGAGATTTTCTTCAAGCACACTTGATTAATGCAACATTCTCCTCTATTTATAGGCAGTCTGAGGAAGTAGGCAAGGCCCCATGTCCCTAGAGGCACAGTTTCGTGTACAGGTGTCCAGTTGCATTAAATGCTGTCAGATCATACATGACGACTCACCACGGGGGCGTGCTTCCTGAGGCACGAGCCTGTGCTTTATAGTGACATGTGCTAATTATTTTGTCGTATCTGAAAGGTGACCACGGCCCCATGGTGGCTTAAGCACGGCCCCGTGCTTCTTTGTCCAGTGTTTGTCTTTTCTTGTAGAGTTTTGTCTTTTCTTGTTTTCAGAAGCATGGGTGTGTTTCTTGTAGCATGGGGGCGTGGTTGAGGGTTTTATTTCGTTTTTCTTCGTCTTTTCACTTGTTTCTTCGTTTAAGGATTGGTTTACCTGAAATTGCATTTTAAAGTAATAAGTAGCCTTCTAAGCTATATTAGTTTATAGAAGTTGCAGTTTTTAGAGATTATTTGATGCTAAAAAGATGTATAATTTTATGTACATCATAGCACCTCTCTTGAATTGTTCTTTGATTGCTATGCGATGGTCTGCTTCATAGTTGGCTTCATAGATGAAGTGTAATAGTTCCTCGCCTCCGTTTGGTCACTGTCCACCTTCACTACTCCCCATGGGGTTGGAAGCTTGATACATTGATGGTAGGTGGAGGCTACCGCCTTCATTTCATGTATCCAGGGTCTGCCAAGAATCATATTACAGCATGACAGGTTATCTATAACACAAAACTTTTAAAAAGAATTAACTCCCTCAATGTAAATAGGAAGCTTGATGTCCCCCAATGTATTCTAGGTTTCTCCACTAAAACCAACGAGGAAAGACGATCTTGGTGTGATTTCTGTTTCAGGGATGTTCATTTTCTTGAGTACATCAGCCTGAATGATGTTCACTGAACTCCCGCCATCTACGAGGATTCTGGGAACATAATGGTTAGCAATAAATAAAATAATAATCAGACGTCATGGTGAGGATCCTGGGGGTGCATGCGATCCTCTTCGTCGAAGGTTATGACCCTTTGATCGGTTAGAGGTTTCGCCTTGATGGGACGTTCACCATTCTCCAATTTGGTTTTTTTAGCATGTCGTTTGGCCGAGGAGAATGAGGTTCCACAAATGTCTGATCCTCCGAAGATAAAATTGATAATCTGATCATCGGGTGGTCGTGGAGCAGCCTTTTGTGGGATTTCTTCAGGATCCTGGATCCTTGATTTCTTTCTTCCCATAAGCTCTTTGAAGTGACTCTTACTTAGAATATACTCAATTTCTCTTCTTAGACCAATACAATCATCAGTCATGTGGCCGAAGTCTTCATGGTATGCACACTACTTGGACTTACCCTTGAAGGATGTTGACTCCTCATTCTTCAGATGCCACCTTGATTTTTCGCCAATATCTCACATGGCACATATCAAGCCAGGAGTATCAACGGAAAAGCAATACTCTGATATCCTTGGATAATCCTCATCATTGTCATCTTCTTCGATTGCATGGATGTTTTGGTTGATGAACTTTGAATAGGGCTTGGAATTCTTTTTCCTGTACGAGGATCCCTGTTTCTTATCGGGCGACTCCTGTTTTGTTGAAGTACCCAATCTTTACTGGATCCTTTTATCATCCTCTAGCCTGATGAATCTGAGTGCCCTATTCTTGACTTCATCTAATGTCCTGCATGGGGTCATAACAAGATCATCATAAAATGGGGAGCCCTTTTGTAATCCCATCTTGAATGCCTCAACAGCCGTAGCCATGTCAAGATTTGGGATTTCCAAGACCTCCCTTCCAAATTTGGTGACAAAATCCCCTAAGGATTTATCACGAGGTTGGACGAAACGTTATAAATCATTAGTTAATTTCTCAAATTTTCTACTACAAGAAATTTGGCTATTGAATAAATTAACTAAGTGAGAAAATGAAGTAATAGAGTAAGGAGGAAGAATTAGCAGCCACTTGAGAGCAGATCCAGTTAATGCGGATCCAAAACCTTTACATAAGTAGGCTTCTTTAAGTCTTTATGGAATGAGATTGATTTCCGTTCTTTCCCTATATTGAGCCACATGCTCCTCTGGATCGGTTGTGCCATCGTAAACCTTCATGTTGGGGGTTTAAAAGCGCTTCGGGATTTCAGCATTACACATCGGTGGAACAAATATGGATAGCTTATGACTTCCCTCTGGAATTTCAGGAATGGGCCGAACCACTGGATATCATATCCTTAAGTTTTTGTAGCTCCTTGGCCATGGCTTGATTGATACATGTATTCTGCATAAAACCAAGGTTAGTGTCTAAGCATATATAATTATAAAGGTTACCTCTTTGTTGATTAAAGGATGGTATCCCAGAAGAGTATCCAGGATAGGATGCATCAGCTATGACAGTTGGTCCACCAGAAGCAATGGTCTGCATAGGGATAAAGTCTCCCTAATGAAACTCCGATGACCTTTGCACTGTGTTCCCGAGTTTCATTTAAGGAGAGAAAAGAAAGTGAGGAGAATTGAAAGAGAAAAGAAAGAGAGGAGATTGTATTGGTCTATGAAGACTTTGTATGCCCTTATCTATAAAATTTTCTAGCATTTTCTCTCCCTTCCCCTCCCCTCACCTCCTTAAAAAATCTCTGGAACATGATTCCTTCCCATTTTCTTCTCATTTCCTTCCCCCCCTCTTTAAATTAGACTCGGGAAAACAACCTTGATGTTGAATTCAGGAGGATCCTTGACTATGCATGAGGAATCCTTGAGGCTGAGAGTTGAAGGATCCTTGATGAAACAACCTAGAGGATCCTGGCTGAAGGATGGATGATCCTTGCTGAAAGATCGAAGATCCTTGAGTGTGTTGACCCAGGGATCCTGGCTGAAGGATGGATGATCCTTGCTGAAAGATCGAGGATCCTTGAGTGTGTTGACCCAGGAATCCTGGCTGCAGGATGGATGATCCTTTTTGAAAGATCGAGGAACCTTGAGTGTGATGACCCGTGGATCCTTGATGAAAGATCGAGGATCCTTGAGCATGCTGACCAATGGATCCTGGTTGAAGGATAGAGGATCCTGGTTGGAAGAAAGATAGTCCTTGTTGAAGCATGAAGGATCCTTGAGCATGTTGAGCCGTGGATCCTGGAGTGGTAAAATCTAGCATCCTAGAAATCAAGGGAGTCTGATCCTCCGCTGGCCTCTTTGTCTTCTTGAGATCTTCAATTTTGCGTAGGATCCTCTAGTTGGTCTTGTTCTACTGCTCCATGTACGCCTTAACCTGTGAAAACATAGCCATAAACATCATTGTTATAAGTTACTGCAGAAGTGGCAGCAGAGGACTTTGTAACAACCGGCATTTTTAAGTCAATATTCGTACAAATCCTTAACACTAATTAAACATCATTTTCATTCATAACCATTATAGATCGTATGCACGTACACTCAATGATATCAGACCTAATAAATGCCATGCATGCACGTTATATGTCTTTAGTAATTATGGGAATGCAAAGCGACCCGACACACAAACGCTAGTGATAAAAGGATATTTTTTTATATACTTAGCGTCACCTATAATACCCGAATTATATTGTATAAAACAAGTATTATTGTCCTTAAGATACGGTGAATAATTAGAGCATTGTTAGCACCACCCATATAAGTATAATCCATAACATAAATTTAGCCTTAATGTTTTATGATGCACGAAACATGCACTAATAATATGAGAACCAAGCTACGACTAATAACCCTTTTATCTAACATTAAATCATGATGAAAAGTTACATAAAACATAACACTAACAACCTAAAATTCCTTAACAAGTCGAACCCACACTACCTAGAGTTGTAATCAGCCCATATAGTATGTAAGGTAATTTAACTCAAAAACTATCATGAAATGTATCTAGTGACACATCCTTGTTAAAATTCCATCCCATCATCACAACTAACAAAAGAACAAAATAAAATGAAGTAAAACTGTAGAGATCTAGATATGGAAAGTCAATCCAAAAGGAATGGTCTGATAAAAAACACTTGCTTGTAAATCTCAAACGATAGGCCACAAGGAATTTTCCAATGATCAATTATAGTATTATAGAGTGTTAATAAGCTAAATGTATTTGTTGATTAAACAAATTAACACCATCTGTGTTACGGTTTATTCGAGACAACCGTCAATCTCCCAAGAACATAAGAGAAGAAGAGAAAATAGATCCAAATAATAATTCTTTCTTATTCTTTTTCATAAACAAGATTACATTATATAGGAAAACAAATACATAAAACTAAAGAAAGATAAACAATAAGGAAACATAATTGACTATAATAAGGAAACTAAATAATAGATAAACTTAAATAATAATAATATACTTATTAACATAATAGGATCGTATCAATTCCCAACCCCTTGAAAACGTCCTTGTCCTCAAGGACGGAATGTCGTTGCCATGGCGGTCGCCACTCGAGTCGTACACCGACATTCGAGGCGTACTCAACGTTGCACCATGGTGGCCACCACTCGCGTCTTGCCATGCTACATGTGATCTTCGTCTTAGTGGTAAGTTCCGGCTTTGCGAAAGCATTATTTGATGTAGTTTTTGCCATATGAAGCTTGTAACAATTATTGACATATGGAACAGAACTTGGAGTTGGTGGTGACGATGTGATACATTGTGATGATTTTAAATTCACAGCCTTTGATAGACATTTTATTTATGGTCTTCAACCCACCGGTTGGGATAAGAACAACGGGCTTGGGCGCCGATTTGGTTGTTGGAGTTGACGAAAGTGGTGGAGGCGGAGTCGGAGGCGGCAGCGGTAGCATGGACGGTGGCGAGTTGGTTGAAAAGGAAGAAGCATATGTTTGAAGGAAGTTGATGAGCATGGTGTTAGTCTGCTCCAATTGGACAGTGGGTTTTGTGATAAAAATTTCAAGTTTAGATGAGTGAACTTGCATGGCCTTTGAGTTTGTGGACCATGTCTCTACAATGGTTGTTGCCACGACACTTTTGGTAGCGGAGGTTGATGGATCGGAACGGACGGTGGTGTCTTTTGTGAAATTAGGGTTATCTACAGTACCATCACAAAATTGATTAAGCATTGCGCCAATGAAAATATCCCATGTGATGAAGTCTGAACTTCGATGCCAACCATTGAACCACCAGAATGGTTCATCATCGAAGGATTCAATGACATAGGGAAACCGCTCGTCTCCATAGATCGCGTAAAAGAGAAAATACTGCTTGGCTTGAGAGATCCATAGGGCGGGATTAGATCCAGTGAACGGGGTAGTTGTGGATGCTCCCACAAGAGTTCTTCCAAAGCCATCTAGGCTAAGGCTCAATGAAAGCACCAATTGTTACGGTTTATTCGAGACAACGGTCAATCTCCCAAAAACACAAGAGAAGAAGAGAAAATAGACCCAAATAATAATTCTTTCTTATTCTTTTTCATAAACAAGATTACATTATATAGGAAAAAAAATAAATAAAACTAAAGAAAGATAAACAATAATGAAACATAATTGACTATAATAAGGAAACTAAATAATAGATAAACTTAAATAATAATAATAATAACAATAATATACTTATTAATATAATAAGATCGTATCAATCTGTCATGCCTACACACCTAGAGCCGACACGTCTGAACAAAGAATGACATGACTAAACTAAGTTGGAGTGTGATAATATTAATAGTTGATGGATATTACCTTTGAACTCCTCTACATCCTTACTGCTCGGACTAACACACAATAAATGACTTTAGCACTCGGTTGCCATGTGAGGAGAAATAAGCACAATATAACGAAGAATTGAAGCCAAATATTCCTAGGATATTATACACACATGACCTAGGAATGAGGTCATGTGTTTCGGTTTTGGTGATAGGAATGAGGCCGGAATAGAACTCCTAGAGTTTGCGGTGGCCCATGACCTAGGAATTATAAATTCTTAATTTAGGAAACATGACCCTCAGTTGATCACTTTTAGCAGTGGCGGACGCGACACACAAATTGACTACCTTTTGATGAGGCAAGGATACCGACGTTGGTGGAAGGACTGCAAAGCCATACCTGGGGAGACAGTGGTGGCTCAACATCAACTGCTGGTGACAGATATAGGCTTCAGAAATAAGCTGACAGTCCGTGAGAAAAAAGGTACACCTAGAATTCGATGGGGAAATTTGAGGGACGAAATATCCTACTGTTTAAGGATAAACTCAGACTGCAGACGCAGGCTCGACTAAATGGGGACTCAACTCATATATGGGAAGCTATGGCTACAAAGATCATTCAAATAGCAAAGGAGACTCTCGGGGTCACAACAGGAAAGACATGTGGGTATAAGGAGTCTTGGTGGTGGAACGAGGCTGTACAAGATAAGATAAGGGACAAACAAGGACGCTTTAGGGAGCTTATGAGGTGTACGAATGAGGAGGAGCGCGTGGAATTGAGGGAGACCTACAAAACGGCCAAGAGAGAGGCGAAGAAGGCAGTGGCAGAAGCAAAGAACGCGGCTTATAAACGGATGTATGAACGTTTAGAAACAAAAGAGGGGGAACATGCTATGTTTAAGATTGCCCAAGCCAGGGAGCGTAGAAGGCAAGATCTAGGGCATGTGAAGTTTATTAAGGATACAGATGAGCATGTACTAGTCAAGGAGCAGGAAATCAAGCTAAGATGACAAACCTATTTCCACAATCTTTTCAACAATGGGAGAGCTTACCAAGAAGAACATGACAACACAACCTCCCAACGACAACAACCGAATAACTGCTACTGCCGACGGATCACACGAGAAGAGGTGCAGACTGCACTTAGGAGGATGGGAAGGGCTAAGGCAGTTGGCCCATACAACATACCCATCGAGGTGTGGAAGTGTCTGGGAGAGGAAGGAGTCATGTGGTTAACTACTCTATTCAATAGTATCCTTAAATCTGGTAAGATGCCAGACCAATGGAGGAGCAGCGTTGTAGTTCCTATCTATAAGAACAAAGGAGACGCCCAATGTTGTGGTAACTACCGAGGAATCAAACTACTAAGTCATACTATGAAGCTATGGGAAAGAGTGATTGAGGTTAGACTTAGACGAGAAACTCATGTTACGGTGAACCAATTTGGATTCATGCCGGGGCGTTCCACCATAGAGGCAATACACCTTACAAGAAGATTGATAGAAAAATATAGGGAGACGAAGCGTGACCTGCATATGGTGTTTATTGACCTAGAAAAGGCCTACGACAGTGTGCCACGACAGGTGCTTTGGGAGTGCTTGGAGGGTAGAGAAGTACCCAGGTGATATGGTCTAAGTTATATAAAAGTATTATATATATTCCCTACACTTTTAAGTTAGTTTTGAGCTAATTTTATTGAATATACTCATATAGTAGCTCATATTTGAATTTTAAAGTTTGAAGAAACAACAAGCTAAAATGGAGTGTTTTTTTTAAAGCTTGAATTAACGAGCAAATAACCAAATAATAATAAAAATAATACTGAACTAAGTTATGATTTTGCTTTAAAGCCACCATATATGAGCTAATAAAATAAAAGAATGTTTAAATGGGTTTGATTTTTATTTGTGCCAGGGACATTTACGAAATTCAAATGTGTTCAAATATTGGACTTAATTAAATGGGCTGAGCTAATGTCAAGTGTTCATAAACAAATATGTAGTAGCCGGTAAAGAAGTCAAGAGGAGAAACCCTACTACAAGAATAATATAAATATATAGAGTTGACGGCATAAAATATAATTGGGTTTTGGTGTTTTCTTTGGGGTTTTTGTGTTTGTTCGAGAAACTAAAAAGAAACGAAAGGCAGAATAATAATAATAATATTAGAGGAGCGGTGACGCAATAGAAGACAAAAAAGAATCACTTAAGTCAACCATATCTTTGGTTTTGTCGGAGGAACAACATGAGATATAAAAGTAGCCAGGAGGTGATTGTGCAATTTTTGAGAGCTACTTTTCAACAAAAAATAAATAACACAACCATTATATAGTGGTGAATTATTTATCCTAACTCCTTTATATATTAGGTCATGAACTCAATTATTTGTTTCATATCTTTATTATGAGTGGCTAAATACTTTTATACTATCTAGGTTTTGGTTGAGCATTATGTTAGATTAATAGTTTGACGAACTATTATTTGATGTTGGTTGATTTAGTATTATGGTAAAAGTTTTTAATTGGTTTGGTCATAATATTGTTGAGTAATTAAATCTAGTTTCTTACTTTAATATTTATTCCACTTGTGTTTAATAATTTTTGGTGATTGTTAGGCACATGATTAGGTTGTCTACTTTGTGTTTTCAACTTGTTTGCGGTCTATGGTCGAAAAAATCGTAGGAATAAGTATTGAAAGTGGTTTAGATTTTATTGTTCTTTCACTAGAGAGGCCGAGAGGCAATTTAGTGTTGTGTCATCTTTGTCTTTTGCGGGTTTGGGTAATAATTGCACGAGAGTGAGTTATCCTAGGTCCCTAAGATTATTGTGATACAAGTTTTGTTCAAGTTAATTAAAAATACCCCCTTTATATTAATATATATTGTATCCGAAGAGACCGGGAGATGATTTGGGTTGTGGGGTACCATAGTATTATTAGGTAAGGTGAGACTGGGAGGTGATCCAACCCTTTAACAATTGAGCTTCACATGTCATTAGAGTTCTAGGATGTCGTTGGTGAGGCCGGGAGGCGATCTAGCGTATTTTAGTGGTCTTTAGTGTCATATATTTTTTTTTAAGATATTGTTTTTCAATCAAGTCAAGTTCGTTAGCTATTAAGTTTAACTAGTAGGATTCCATTACCTAGGTAGTCGTTTCTCATATTTGTTTTAAACCCAATTTTTATAAAGTTTTATTTTTAGTTTAATTATTAACTAGTTAAGTTTTATTAGTTTAATTAATATAAAAAAATTCTAAAAATTCAAAAGAAAGTATAGGTTAGTAATCTTTTAGGTTTAATAATTAGAGTTTACCCATAGTGTCCTAGGTTCGATATCCGTTCTTACTTGCTAACTACATTGCGACCGGTACACTTGCCGATTGTGTGTTTTTTTAGGTGAATTCGGTAAAACTTGGTTTTTGGTATTACATACGATTTTCACACATCAAGTTTTTGGCGCCGTTGCCGGGGAACACTGGCAAATTCTTTGTTTAAACCGAGTTGATTATCTGATCTGTTTATTCGTTTATTTGTTTTTTTTATTTAGTTGTTATTTTTCCTTTAGGTGCCTTTACTTGCTATTTGTGCCTTTAGGTTTAGTTTTTCCTTAAAAAAATAAAAAAAAAAAATAAAATAAAATAATCTTTATTTCAGTTTATGCATAATACCCGTTCTCAAAGCCCACCTTTATTCACTGCATCAAAAGAGCCTGAGAGAGAGTTTCAGGAGCGACTTAAGGAGACTATAGATAGCGAGAGCGATTCACCCGACATCCAGGTTAGCGTCTCTACTCCTAGAATAGATATGGGCGACGCTGTTCCACCACCGAGACAAACCGTTCATGCTAGAGCCAGCGATGACATCATGGGAGCCCGATCCGCAATTATCCGACCTGCTACGACTAATAACCAGAACTGGTAAATTCCCTCTCATGTCATGAATTCTATCACTAATTCTGCTCAGTTCCACGGCTTGGATGACGAAGATGCT
This sequence comes from Bidens hawaiensis, assembly GCF_021521415.1. Lineage (NCBI taxonomy): Eukaryota > Viridiplantae > Streptophyta > Magnoliopsida > Asterales > Asteraceae > Bidens > Bidens hawaiensis. The sequence continues at coordinate 37,837 of NW_027491058.1, read as the reverse complement.
CCGGGACACCTGTCCCGATTCGTGCGGATCTGCGAAACTTTTAATATTAATAATATCTCGTCTGATGTCACTCATCTTAAGTTATTCCCGTTCTCACTTCCCGGTCGTGCTGCTACATGGTTTGACTCTCTTCCGAATGCCTCAATCGCCACATGGGCCGACTTGCAATCCAAGTTCCTTAGGAAGTATTTTCCTCCATCGAAGGCCGGACGTCTACGCGAGCAAATCCGTTCTTTTCATATGGACCCCGACGAGTCCTATTATTCTACGTGGGAGCGTTTCCAAACTCTTACAAGCCGTTGTCCTCAGCATGGCCTAAACGATTGGGCTGTGGTCGAAAAATTCTATAACGGTTTTACTCCCGAAACCCAACAGCGGTTCAATGCCGCTGCCGGAGGAAACATGCTCGATAAACTCACCATAGAGGAGGCTGAAGAAATGTTCGAGAGCATTGCGTTAGGGGATCAGCATACACCGAGTAGAAGGTTCGTCTTGGCTGCCAAGGCCGCAGCCGTCTCAGCATCACGTGTAGTGCATCATGTTGATCAGAATACGAGTGTGTCGGAAGATGTGGAGGCACTGAAGAGGGAAGTTAAAGAGCTTAGGTTGCAAGCTCGTAGGTGCGAGATATGTCGTGGAAATCACGAGACAGCCGATTGTCTCGCTGATTCTCAGGAGGAGGTAGATTTTCTTGCTAATCAAAACTGTTCCTTCAATTCTGGGTGGCGAAACAATAATTCTAACTCTAATTGGCGGGCAGGTAACACCGGTTATCAGCAACGCCAGAATCTATTTCAAGAACCCGCCCCCGAACCTGCTCCTGTACCAAATAGTACTTCTAAGATCGAGAAGATGTTGGCTAACTAATCTCAATTGTTAAATCAACTCTTACAAAATGATGCCAACACCAAATCCACTCTTTTGCAGCATGAGACGTTTATGAAGGGACAACAGGTCGCATTTCAGAATCTCGAGGGCAAGTTTGGTGAGTTGTCCGCAAAGATTGATCAACGACCCTCGGGGAGTCTTCCAAGTAACACTGTTCCTATACATGGCCCCACCTATTCTAAACCATTTCAAAATTCTCAGGCCAAGGCAGTGATCACCCGAAGTAGGAGAGGTGTAGTTAGATATACACCTAGTGAGGAGGAAGTTGACGAGGAGTTGGAGATGGAGACACCGCCTGACAAGGTGAACCAGAGGCGAGGCCCAACAAGTACCTCACGGTCAGGCGGTGCGTTAGTTGAGAAAGAGAAGCAGGTTGAGCAGGAACCGGTACACGTCTATAAGCCAAAACCGCCATATCCCGGTCGTCTAGTGAAGAAGAATGATTCGGAGCAGTACTCTAGGTTTCTCGACATGCTTAAGAAGCTCCATGTGAACATTCCGTTTATTGAAGATCTTGCTAACATGCCAAAACACGCCAAGTTTCTTAAAGATTTGCTCACTAATAAAAAGAAATTTGAGGAGCTTTCGACTGTTACTCTTAGTGAGGAGTGTTCTGCCGCCGTACAGAACAATCTTCCAAGGAAGATGACAGATCCGGGCAGCTTTACCATTCCTTTCTTGATTGGTAATCTTCATGTTAGCAATGCTTTGGCCGACCTCGGTGCAAGCATTAACCTCATGCCCTATTGTGTGTTTGCCAAACTTAACGTGGGAGAGCTGCTTCCCACCCGAATGAGTATCCAGCTGGCAGACCGATCCGTTAAGTTCCCAAGGGGCATTGTGGAGCACATGTTGGTGCAGGTGGATAAATTCATCTTTCCGGTCGACTTTGTCATTCTCGATATGGATGAGGACTCGAACGTCCCGCTCATCCTCGGCCGTCCATTCTTAGCCGCCGCACGCGCTCTCATTGATGTTGCCGATGGCAAATTGACTCTTCGAGTTCATGATGACACGATCACATTCGACGTGCAGAAATCCATGAGGCATACTCAACAGCAGGATGACACTCTCTACTTCATCGACACTTTCATGACGCATGTAGGCGACTATCTTACAAAGGTCTGTCAGAGAGACACGTCCGACACCCAGATCATCGCTGTGGAGAATCGGTCATTAGAGATGACACAATTTGATTTTGAGTTGTAGGAGAAGGAGGAGCAGCAGTTACTTGAGACAGGAGGACACGAGCCGGTCATGAGTTCCCAAATTTTTACTAATGTCCTTGCGGTTGAAGAACGAGAGTTTCCGATCGAAAAACCATCTGTTGAGAACCTCCCATCTTTAGAGCTGAAATATTTACCATATCACCTCGAGTATGCGTTTTTAGGGGAGGGGTCTCAACTTCCCGTCATCATCTCTTCGAGTTTGGAGACGGAGGAGAAGTTGATGGTTGTTCTGAAATCTCATAAGCATGCCATCGCATGGAAGCTTATGGATATCAAAGGTATAAACCTATCGTTCTACACGCATAAACTCTTTATGGAAGACGAGTTTAAACCTGTGGTTTAGCCATAGAGGAGGCTTAACATGAACATGCAGGAGTTCGTTAAGAAGGAGGTTATTAAGTTGCTAGATGCTGGTTTGATTTTTTCGATCTTCGACTCTGCTTGGGTTAGTCCAGTCCAGGTGGTCCTTAAGAAGGGTGGTATGACAGTTATCACGAATGAAAAGAATGAGCTAATACCAACACGGATTGTAACAGGGTGGCGAGTTTGCATCGACTACCGAAGACTTAACGAGGCCACATGAAAGGACCACTTTCCGCTTCCATTCATCGATCAGATGCTTGAGCGTTTGTCAATCCAGCAGTTCTATTGTTTTCTTGACGGATTTTCTGGTAATTTCCAGATCCCCATCGCCCGGGTGATCAGGAAAAGACCACTTTTACAAGTCCTTTTGGCACATTCGCGTACCGACGCATGCTATTTGGATAATGTAACGCTCCAGCCACATTTCAGTGGTGCATGGTGGCCATTTTTCACGAGTTAATCGAGGATTCCATGGAAGTCTTTATGGATGATTTTTCTGTCTTTGGAAATTCCTTCGATGATTGTCTGCGTAACTTAGATCGAGTGCTCGCTAGATGTGTAGAGACGAACCTTATGCTTAATTGGGAGAAATGTCATTTTATGGTTTGTGAGGGTATTTTTTTAGGTCATAAGATTTCTAGTGCGGGGATTGAGGTAGATAGAGCTAAGGTAGAGACCATTTCCAAGCTTCCACCACCCACTTCCGCGAAGTCTATTCGTAGTTTTTTAGGTCATGCGGGATTCTATCGCCGATTTATAAAAGATTTCTCGAAAATCTCCCGTCCGATGACCCAACTTTTAGAGAAAGATAGGCCGTTTGATTTTAGTGAGGAGTGTTTAAGGGCCTTTGAGTTGATTAAGGAGAGGTTAGTGAGTGCTCTTATTCTTGTTGCTCCCGATTGGACTCTTCCGTTTGAGATCATGTGTGATGCGAGCGATTTTGCTGTTGGAGCCGTGTTAGGGCAGCGTCGAGAGAAACATTTTCATCCCATATATTACGCTAGCAAGACCCTTGACAATGCTCAGGAGAATTACACCACGACAGAGAAGGAACTACTTGCGGTTGTTTTCGCGTGCGATAAATTCCGTTCATATCTCGTCCTTTCTAAGACTATCATTTTCTCTGATCATGCGGCTCTGCGTTACTTGTTCGCTAAGAAAGATGCGAAGCCACGACTCCTTCGTTGGATCCTTTTGCTTCAGGAGTTCGATTTAGAAATTAAAGATAAGAGAGGAGGTGAAAATGTCGCCGCCGACCACTTGTCACGACTAGAAAATTCCAACTTGGACAGGACCCAGGAACAGGGGATTGGTGATGATTTCCCGGGTGAGACTTTATTGTATGTAAAGGCAAGTGATGAGGGGTTTCCATGGTTTGCTGATCTTGCTAATTATCTATCCACTGGTGAGTTAGTGCCCGGACTGACAAATCAGCAAAAGAAGAAGTTCTTTGCAGATATCAAGTTCTACATTTGGGAGGATCCGTACCTATTCCGTATTGGTTCGGATCAGGTGATTCAGCGATGTGTTTTTGGTGATGAAGCTCGTAGTATTCTTCGACATTGTTATGAGGGCCCGACTGGTGGCCATTTTGGTGTGACTTATACCGCCAAACGCGTGTTTGATGCGGGATTCTATTTGCCAACTATTTTTCGTGATGCGCATGAGTTTGTTCGTTCGTGTGACGCGTGTCAGAGAGCCGGTAACATCTCATCCCAAAATGAGATGCCCCAAAACCCCATCCAGGTGGTTGAGATCTTCGATACATGGGGAATTGATTTTATGGGTCCGTTTCCTATGTCTAGAGGGAACAGATACATACTCGTTGATGTCGACTACGTGTCCAAATGGGTGGAGGCTCAAGCCTTACCTAGAAATGACGCACGAGTTGTAGTGGGATTCCTTCGAAAACTCTTTGCTCGATTCGGTATTCCTAAGGCCCTGATCAGTGACCGGGGTACCCACTTTTGTAATGCTCAGATGGATAAGGTTCTGAAACGTTATGGGGTCACCCATCGACTTTCTACGGCCTACCATCCTCATACTAGCGGTCAAGTGGAAAAAACCAATCGTGGCATTAAAAGGATCTTAGAGAAAACAGTTGGGAACAGTCGCGGGGACTGGGCTGAAAAGCTAGATGATGCACTCTGGGCCTTTCGTACTGCGTTCAAAACACCTATCGGGACCACTCCCTTTCGGTTAGTTTATGGAAAGGCGTTCCATCTTTCCGTGGAGTTAGAACATCGTGCATATTGGGCTTTAAGAGCCGTAAATCTTGATTTATCTGCGGCGGGAAAGAGTCGGTTTCTTCAAATTCACGAGGTTGAGGAGTTACGGAATGAGGCGTATGAAAGAAGTTGGGGGTATAAGGAGCGGACAAAGGAACGTCATGATAAACATATTAAGGGGCCCAAAGAATTTAAGTGTGGGGATAAGGTTCTTCTATATAATTCCCGGTTGAAGTTGTTTCCGGGTAAATTGAAATCCCGATGGGCTGGTCCGTTCGTTGTGAAAGAGGCATTTCCTTATGGAACGATTGAGATAGAGGCTGACGATGGACATTCTTGGAAAGTGAATGGGCATAGACTGAAACATTATGTTGGAGGTCCACTTGGAGATCGCGAGGAGGAGGCGATCTACCTTGATCCGCCTGGAGAGTAGAGGAGGAGAGTGCACTCGGTACCTTGCCCGAGTTGTATAGTTTGTATAAAACTTAGTTGCATTATTTTCTTTTATTTTTATTTTTATTTTTATTCTGCTTTATTTTATTTATCTTTGAGTCTTTTTAGTCCTTAGAGTCTGTTTAATGTCTGCTTTGGGTTGTTTTGAGTTTTATTTTGTAGGATTGGATTTTCTCATTCGTACTCAATCTCCCTTCGGATGAAGATTTTTCTGAGCTTATCATATTGTAGAGGACACCCAGAAGCTGCGGCCGCGAATGAAATGCTATACGGTCGCCTTGAACGAGACTTGTGAAGATAACTACATAATTACCAGGGAAGTCTGTTCCAATTTATAGCTTTATTTGTTTACATTTTTTATTCTGCTTTATTTTCTGTCTTTTTCTATTCCTACATTGGGGACAATGTAGGTTTTAAGTGTGGGGATGGAAACTGACGTTTTCTTTTGGTTAAAAAAAAGTTTAAAAAAAATAAAAAGTTAAAAAAAAAACACTTTCAAATTTTATTAAAAAAAGAAAAAAGAAAAAAATATATAAAATATAAAAGAAAAAAATGGTTAAAAAAATGTCCCGAAATTTTAATGAAATTTTTGTAAATAATGAAAAATGATAGAAAAATTTGAGATTGGTTTTTAAAACTACTATTATATATGAGATTAAATAAAGATAACGCACTAAACTTGGGATGTGTCGGTAGGCCCAACTAGTTTTGATAGTCCTCTTTAGCAAGTTTTTATATATATAATAATTTGAAAAATGGTGAAACCGAATTTCGATGCTTAGGGAGGATTACCATAATCTAAAAACTTTGAGATGGTAAGAATTAAATGCACACAAATCAGCACACCACCACATGTTCATCTTTTTACGAGCTTGGAAATAGTTATATACTTTAGGGTGATATAAAAAAAGAAAAAAAAGAGAAAAAAAGTATGTTTTGAAAGTTTGTTATGAAAGTTATGTATTGTATTATCAAAAGTTGTTCAAGAAAAGCAAATGTTTGTGAAGAAAGTTATGTATTGTAAAATGCCAAATGAGCATTCTTTAAAGTTAGTAAAAGAGGCCAAAGATGCACATACTAGACGGGACTTAGAGTTTACGTGTTACCTTGGGGATAGTGACTTTGAGGATACACTATTGGGGCTCGAAGGTTCATAGTCAATAAATATCAAATTAGGAATTTATAGGACAAAGTCCAATAATATTTAGGAATAGCTCGTACGACCTCCACATGACCATTCATCCATTAAATTTCACCGAGTGCATCTACTTAGTACCATCAACGAGTCCTTGGCTTATGGTAATTTGTCAAACCAGTTTGCTTTGACTCTAATTTTTCTAGCTCTCTTTGTTTGAGTTGGGGTAGGTGTAGCCTTAATTTTTGGACTTAAAACGTTTAATGCAAAAGGGGGGCTTGATAGGTTGGTGGCTGGGTTTAAGTGGACAACAATATCGGCAATCACGGTTTTTGCGTTTATCTGTGCTTAAAAGATAACCTATATGTTTTGAAAACTAGTCTTGAATTCTGATTCCTTTGCAAATTCTTTTTCAGGAACGAAAAAGGTTTAAGTGTGGGGATATTTGATATACTCATATAGTAGCTCATATTTGAATTTTAAAGTTTGAAGAAACAACGAGCTAAAATTGAGTGTTTTTTTTAAAGCTTGAATTAACGAGCGAATAACCAAATAATAATAATAATACTGAACTAAGTTATGATTTTGCTTTAAAGCCAACATATATGAGCTAATAAAATAAAAGAATGTTTAAATGGTTTTGATTTTTATTTGTGCCAGGGACATTTACTAAATTCAAATGTTTTCAAATATTGGACTTAATTAAATGGGCTGAGCTAATGTCAAGTGTTCACAAACAAATATGTAGTAGCCCATAAAGAAGTCAAGAGGAGAAACCCTACTACAAGAATAATATAAATATATAGAGTTGACGGCATAAAATATAATTGGGTTTTGGTGTTTTCTTTGGGGTTTTTGTGTTTGGTCGAGAAACTAAAAAGAAACGAAAGGCAGAATAATAATAATATTGGAGGAGTGGTGACGCAATAGAAGACAAACAAAAATCACTTAAGTCAACCATATCTTTGGTTTTGTCGGAGGAGCAACAGGAGATATAAAATTAGCCAGGAGGTGATTGTGCAATTTTTGAGAGCTACTTTTCAACAAAAAATAAATAACACAACCATTATATATTGGTGAATTATTTATCCTAACTCCTTTATATATTTGGTCATGAACTCAATTATTTGTTTCTATCTTTATTATGAGTGGCTAAATACTTTTATACTACCTAGGTTTTGGTTGAGCACTATGTTAGATTAATGGTTTGACGAACTATTATTTGATGTTGGTTGATTTAGTATTATGGTAAAAGTTTTTAATTGGTTTGGTCATAATATTGTTGAGTAATTAAATCTAGTTTCTTACTTTAATATTTATTCCACTTGTGTTTAATAATTTTTGGTGATTGTTAGGCACATGATTAGGTTGTCTACTTTGTGTTTTCAACTTGTTTGCGGTCTATGGTCGAAAAAATCGTAGGAATAAGTATTGAAAGTTGTTTAGATTTTATTGTTCTTTCACTAGAGAGGCCGAGAGGCAATTTAGTGTTGCGTCATCTTTGTCTTTTACGGGTTTGGGTAATAATTGCATGGGAGTGAGTTATCCTAGGTCCCTAAGATTATTGTGATACAAGTTTTGTTCAAGTTAATTAAAAATACCCCCTTTATATTAATAGATATTGTATCCGAAGAGACCGGGAGGTGATTTGGGTTGTGGGGTACCGTAGTATTATTAGGTAAGGTGAGACTGGGAGGTGATCCAACCCTTTAACAATTGAGCTTCACATGTCATTAGAGTTCTAGGATGTCGTTGGTGAGGCCGGGAGGCGATCTAGCGTATTTTAGTGGTCTTTAGTGTCATATTTTTTTTAAGATATTGTTTTTCAACCAAGTCAAGTTCGTTAGCTATTAAGTTTAACTAGTAGGATTCCATTACCTAGGTAGTCGTTTCTCATATTTGTTTTAAACCCAATTTTTATAAAGTTTTATTTTTAGTTTAATTATTAACTAGTTAAGTTTTATTAGTTTAATTAATATAAAAAAAATTCTAAAAATTCAAAAGAAAGTCTAGGTTAGTAATCTTTTAGGTTTAATAATTAGAGTTTACCCATAGTGTCCTAGGTTCGATATCCGTTCTTACTTGCTAACTACATTGCGACCGGTACACTTCCGATTGTGTGTTTTTTTAGGTGAATTCGGTAAAACTTGGTTTTTAGTATTATATACGATTTTCACACATCACCAGGAAATACATAGAGATAATTATTGATATGTATACTAGGAGTGCAACAAGTGTCCGTGGGCCAGTGGGTGATACTGATTTCTTCCCTGTAGAGGTAGGTCTTCACCAGGGGTCAGCGCTGAGTCCGTTTCTTTTTGCAGTAGTCTTGGATGAGTTGTCAAAGTCGATTCAGGGGACGCTCCCATGGTGCATGATGTTCGTAGACGATATTGTGTTACTTGCTGAGAAAAAACAAGATCTAAACATGAGACTTGAGGAGTTGCGAACAACCTTAGAGACAAAAGGTTTAAGGATTAGTCGATCTAAGACGGAGTACCTCCACTGTGCTTTTGGAGGGGTAAATGACAATGAGGACGCACAGATTACCATTGAAGGGCAGGTGGTTCCACAGGTAACGAAGTTCAAGTTCTAGGATCTTTTGTTCTGAGCGATGGGGAATTAGACAGTGATGTGACCCATCGAGTTCAGGTAGGATGGGGTAGATGGAAAGCAGCCACAGGTATATTGTGCGACAAGAGTTTCCCAACTAAACTAAAGGGAAAATTTTATAGGGTTGCTGTTAGACCTGCAATGCTATATGGAATAGATTGTTGGGCCATCAAGAAGGCATAAGTGCGAAAGATGGCGGTAGCAGAAATGAGAATGCTACGTTGGAGGTGTGGGCACACAACGCTATACCGAATAAGAAACGTCGTGTTTCGGGAGAGATTAGGGATAGCGAACATAGCAGACAAGATAAGAGAGTGGAGATTGAGATGGTTTGGACATGTGAAGAGAAGACAAACAACGAATCATGTTAGATCCATAGAAAACATTACTATAGAGGGGAGAAGGGGTAGAGGACGACCTAAATTGAATTGGGATGAGAGGATTAAGCATGATTTGATAGACCTAAATCTCTCCGAGGACATGGTTGAGGATATGAATTATTGGAGAAGTAGAATTAAAGTTAAGGATTTTTAGGAAGAAAGGAATACCTTAGGGCTTCTATTTACCTTATTTTAGTCACACACCATAAAAATATTTTCTCTACATAAATAGCATTAATATTTTATTATTATTATTATTATTATTATTATTATTATTACTACTACTACTACTACTACTACTACTACTGTTAAATTCTGATTTCCTTTGTATTGCTTCATACATATGTACTTTAGAGCTGAGGGTCTTTCTGGAAGCCACCTCTTTATCCATGTAGATAGAGGTACGGCGTGCCTACATCTCACCCTCCCTAGACCCTACTTATAGCTATGCTATTGGTGGGATTTCACCGGATATGATTGATTGATTGATATTATACACACTTGCTGACTTCTTTTACTTTTAGTGGGCCTAAGCCAACACCAACCCACACACGCTCGGATGTGATGAGTGTAGATACAAACACGTTTTCTTGAAACTTTATTTACAACCATTAGTTTGATCAGTCTTGGATATTTTTATATTTAATCCCGGCTATTCAAATGAGTGTATACACATAGATCCCTTAACTTTTATATAAAAAACATGCTTTAAACCCAACATCTACCAACATAAAACAACCTCACTCCCAACTCACAAAATAACATCTCCCTCTCCCGTAACCGGCTCTTATCCACACACACACCCATCCTTCACCTTTTATTTAAGGGGCTGCTTGGGATTTTTTATTTTTGCTCCTTATAGCTTATAATTTATGGATTTATAAGGCGTTTGAGAAAGTTGGGTTTTGTGAGTGTATAAGGTATAAGTTACAATATTGTAACTTATATCTTATGCCTTAAATAAGCAGGTATAAGGAGGTAAAATAAGGAATCCCAAACACCCCCTAAGTATTCTTCAAGATTCAAGCTTAAATTTCCAAGAAACTCAAGCCTATAAGGCCATGTGTAATGGGGGCTACAATTTGAGCGATTTTGGGCGCGAACACCGCCCCCCGGGCGATATGTGGGCGAATTGGGGCGGGGGCGGGGTTCTGTTGTCGCCGGCGAGTTTAAATAATAATAATATTATATTAATAATACCGTTCAACGGTCAAAAGTAAAAAAAAAATTTAATTAAAACATATATATATATATATATATATATATATATATATATATATATATATATATATAAACATACACCTTCTTCTCCATTTCATACACAATTTATTCCCAAATTCTTCAATAAATCTAGCAAAATGAATCCTACAAATAACCCGAACCAACCGAAACCCGAAGAACTCACCGCTTTCATAACCGAAATCATCAAAAAACACGAAAAGTTTATCGAGGAACTCAACGATACCATGAGAGAAACCAGCAAACAACACGAAAAGATTGCCGCTATGATTGAGTTGCGGGAAAGGAGTAAAGAATACGAATCCCTCAAAGCGGCCGGGTCACACGAAGAGGCCGCATTGTTGCAACGACGACGAGTCGAAAAAATGCGCGAATATTATGGATATTAGTATTTTTTTTTAGTTATGTATTTTTTAGTTGTGTATTTTTTTGTATTTCTTTTTAATTTTAATGCATTTTTATTTAATTATTTAGATAAGTTGGTTTTTATTTTATTAGTTTAATTATAAAAAGAAAATAATAAAAAAAGATACTGTGGGCCCAACTTGTAGCCCCTACACCATTACACCCCAAAAACAAATTCTCACCCTTTGCTGTCTGGGCGCCACGTGTCACAATTCGCCCCCATTTGTAGCCCCTCAACTACGCATAGCCTAAGTGTTAGAGATGACAATTCAAGTGCAAGGAAGTTAACTTGGTGCTAGGAGCTTCAAGATCTCTTCTTTTCTTCTTGTTATAATTATTATTATCTCCTCTATCCTTTGCTTAGGTGAGAACCTACACTATAATCTTTCATATCCTTTGTTAAATATACAAGTTTCAAGACTTGTATGAAGAATCACCCAAAGACGTTGCCTTAGGGCGGACGGGGCGGTGCGTGGTGGCCTCCCCGTCACGCGTGATGAGGTATCCCACACCGCCGCCGCTCCCATGGTCACGCGAAAATAGGAAGTTTGCGTGATGGCCATCACGCTTGGTGAGGGTGTTTTCCAAGAAGAAATAGCCGTTGGGAGGGGAGGGGGGTAATGTAGCCGTTGGAATTGAAAAAATAAAAAAAAAAAACATTAAAACCAAACACAATAAAAACATTATAAATATATCTTCAAAACATACACAAATCCAACTCAAAATCTTCTATTACACACACCATTTTTAACATATCAAATGGAGGGTTCTAAGAAACGTGGGTCGTGTTTAAAGAAAACCCAAACCCGACCAAAGGTTCGACAAAATCTAGGCGAACCAACGAGATTTCGCTTACAAGACGAACCCGACACAAACCAACCTTCCGAACAACAACCTTATTATCCCCAACCTTTTCAACCGTCCCAAAACTAACAACAACCTTCCCAACAACAACGTTATTATCAACCGTCCCAAAACCAATCGTATCAAAACCAACCTTTTATACCCCCTTTTTCTACCCAAAATTACCCAAATAATGCTTTTCAAACTTTTGGATCTCAACCATCTCAACCGTCTCAAATGTTTGGCTCTCAATAGTCTCAATTGTTTGGCTCTCAATCGTCTCAAATGTCCGTCGATCCCCTAGACAATAACGATGTTATACATCAATTTGCAAGTGCTTTTCGTCAAGATGTGCAAAATTTGGATGAAGATGAATCCGAGGATGAGGAGCTGCATCAAAGAGGTGCTCGGCGTTGGTTGGCCGATGAGGAGGATGCCTTGACCAAGGCTTATTTACATTGCTCCGAATCAAAAAAACGCTCAAACCAACAAAAAAAAGACTCGTTATGGAAACGTATTAAAGAAAATTTCTCGCAACTTCTCGGCGCAACCGAACGAAACAAGGATCAAGTGATTGGCAAGTGGGGATATTTGAATCGAAAAATGTCAAAATTTAACGCTTGTTACGTCCAAGAGGTAACTATTTTAGTTTATTTATTTTATAATCTAGTACTTTATTTTTACAATTTGTTATAAATATATTTTTTCTAAATGTTTTGTAGGCCCGAACTTGTTGGTGCATGTTTTGTAACAGATGATCTTTTGTGTTTGTTAGAATTGAGAGCAACGGTCAAAGGGGAGTCTGTTGGTGCATTTTGTGACCGTCGCTATGCAATTCTGACCAGCGGAGACGCCATAGGCGAAGTTAGAACAAATTCACAATAGGAGAAGTTATAACAACTTCGCCTACTGGCCCAAGCCCAAGCCCGCGAAGTTGTTTTGTCTATATATATATGTGTCTTGTTTAGGTTTTAGAATCCAGAAAAGTTAGAGTATTGTGTGGTCAGTTCAAGTATCTAGAGAGAAACAGAGAGGGAGAGTCGTGTGGGACGGCCCGAGGTAGAGCTCACCTCGGGTCGGCCGTGTCTTTGTTTATGTTCGGTATGTAACGTGGTTATGGTTATTATATAAAAGATCTGCAGATTTGTTTATCCCGTTCGTGTGTTTTTTTGTGTGTAATCGTGTTCTTAGTCTTCTACACCATTAAACGAGTCTAGGAGGATTCCGCACTCCTAGACCTCGTGCGGATCTCGTATCGATCAGCGACGCCCCGGGGGGACTTACAAGTGGTATCAGAGCCTTAGGCTCTTATGCTATGGTTCGAGATCTGCGTTTTGGTGTTTCTGGCACGTTTCTGATGCGTTTTTAGCCGAACAGCCGCCGTAGGCGAAGTTATTGGGGTTCAGGCGAAGTTGTCGCTTAAATTTTAGGGTTTAGGCGAAGTTAGCAGCCAAGTTAATGATAACTTCGCTTAAACTTATATCTTCGTCTTAAGTTTAAGAGAAGTTATCATTAACTTCGCTTGTCTCACAAGTTCGCTTGAATTAAGCGAAGTTGTCAAGAAGCGAAGTTAAACATCAGGCGATGTTAAGAAACAAGCGAAGTTAGGGATAAGCGAAGTTGTATATTAGCGAAGTTAAGCTTACGCGAAGTTAAGCATAACTTCGCCTACTGGGCACTGTTCAAAATAATAAAAAAATATTTTATACTTTCCTCGTGTTTCGAGTTGTGTTTCTTTCAACGATGACATCGATAAACATCACGGAACTAGTGAAAATGGAAGTGGAAGCCGGTTCAGCAACTAAGGCTCCAAAAATGCTAAAGGGTACCAATTTCGTGGCCTGGAAAGATCGGTTTGAGCAGTATGTTAAATATCAAGATGCTAAGATATGGGTGTGCATTCAAGATGGATACATTCCACCAACGGCCTTGTTTGAGGGTCGTGATCAGATTAAGAAGTACAATAAGATGGAAGAGGAAGAAAAGAAGATGTATGAGGCAGAGAGTAAAGCTCATGCAGCAATCACCATGGCTCTTCCACAAGAAATTCTACACACCTTCAAGAAATACAAAACTGCTAGAGAGCTATGGGAAGCTCTAGAAAACCGATATGAAGGTAATGTCGGGATACGTGCATCCAAAATTAAGCTACTAAAAACCCAATTCTCGGTGTTCAAATATTTGAAAAATGAATCACTTGATGATATTATCACAAGATATTATCACCTGATGACCGAACTTAGCAATTACTCCATTGTATACAAAGAAGAGGAGATAGTAGAGAAACTTCTTGATGCTCTTCCACCGAAATGAGAAATGTACACGGTTTTGATGAGAGAAGATAAAGAGTTTGCCGATATTGATTTGGAAACAGCAGTTAATAAATTACGAACTTTTGAACTAAACATGGTTCGGAAAGAGACACCAACTGATCAGGTTCAGGATCCGGGAATGTACGGTGCAAAAGTTAGTTCAAGTTCAAGTTCAAGGACAGAATCATCTGCTTACTACTCAAAAGGAGACTCAAGCTCAAACTCAACTAATGATGGTCATGTGGCTCTCAACATGGATGGTGATGTATGTTTCGTAGCTGCAGGAAAGAATTCTTCAAAACCTCAAGCCACAACTGGTAACTGTTCATCAAATGTTCCAACCAACAACTACTCACAGATGCCTATGAGTGTTAAATCAGCTGCACAGCAGTTTGCTCTCTATGCATCCTTCATTGCATCTTATGAGAATTACATCAAAGGTAAAATAGTCGATCCCACAACTTTGAATGAAGATTATGATCAAATTGATGCTGATGATCTGGAAGAGATGGATCTGCAGTGGCAGATGGCGATGATAGTAAGAAGAGTTAAAAGGTTCATGAAGAAAACGGGTAGAAAGTTCGTAGGCGAAAGACCAGGGTTTGATAAGTCAAAGGTTCGATGTTATAACTGTCAACAGAATGGTCACTTTGCGAAGGAATGCACAAATGAAATAATCGAACGTAGTCAGAACAGGCCTACACAACAGAATGGGGGAGGTAGTAAGAATAGGGCAATGATGTCTAGACAGAATGGGGGATACAACTGGAATCTGCAAGTTGAGGAGGTGTTCGAACAAGCCAACTTGGTAAACATCGAAACGAGAAGAAGCGACAGAGAGACAGGAGCAGATCAAGCTTATATGGCAGAAGTGAACGATCAGCTTTCTGAGGTAAGTCCTGAACTCCCCTGTATGCAATGTGAAAATCTGTCTGAACAATTGAAAACCGTAACTGATCAGTTTATTAGTTTGGACGCTCAATTTAGAACGTTAAAAGAAGATCATCATTACACTAAAACTAGAGAAAACAGTTACACGGTAAAAATAAAAGCTAGTGAAAAAGATGTCAGAAGTCTTAAAGCCAGTCTAGCTGAAAAAATACAAGTAATTGATCTTAGTTATGAAGTGTTAGAAGAGAAAACCAAACTAATTGCTGAAAGGGATAAACAGATAGCTGATTACCAGGTAAAAGTGGTGGAACTAAACAGAAAAATTGAACAGTTTAGAAATTCCTCGGCAATGCTTGATCACATCGTGAGTGTTCAACGTTCCCCAGTTAAAAAAAGGGGAATTGGATATTCTGAAGTTCCACCACCATATAACCATAACTATACATATGATCATAGTAATCAGAAATCTGTTGATGTTGAGATTAGTCAGACAGTTCCTGTCAAAGTTTTGATTAAAGAACCTGAAGTTAGTAAAAACGAAACGAGTAAGCCTGTTTCGAATGTTAAGATTTCTGTTCCTAGTTCTGTCTTATCAAATTCGGACAAGACATCCGAATCTAGTGAGAGAAAAGAAGAGGTAGTGTTGCAAAAACATGGGGAGGAATATAAGTCAACTGAAAAGAACTCTCCCCTAAACCTGTTTGTCCTACCGTATGTTAGACAAATGAATAGTAATGCAACCTCAACATCTGAAACAACTGTTGAGACGAAAGTTGAACACAGGAGTTGTTTCAGATGCAATTAAATAGGATACCTGATTGCTAATTGTCCCCTAAATCAGAGATTCAGAGGAATGAGGCCTCCGAAAATTGAGAATAAAACGAATTTTAATTACTATAATGATAAGAATACAAACTCACCAAAGTTCAGACATTGGACTAAACCAAGATTTCAAAGATATCAATCTCAGTTTTTCCCAGTTAACAACCAAACCTACCATTATAATTCGGTTAATTCACTAAGGTTTGTTAGGCCTCATAGCCGATACTCAAGAAGGTTTCCTTTTAGGACTTACAGAAATCATTCTTATACTGAATTTGGGCAATAAAAGTACGGGATGTCGTTTAACAGATTTAATCGACCCAAGACCGGTAGGTCTTGGGTTCCCAGATTTTAATCCTTTGCTTTAATCCTGTAGGAACAGTTGAACAGGACTGTAAACAATCGTTGGGTTGTGGATAGTGGCTGTTCCCGGCACATGACTGGTAACAAGAATTTGTTACACGAATTGAAACCTGTTCAAGGAGGTAGGGTAAGTTTTGCTAGAGAGAGTGGTGGTAGGATTACTGGTATTGGAACTGTGACAAATGGTAAAATGAAGTTAGAGAAGGTGAATTTTGTTGAGGAGTTGAAGCATAATTTGTTGAGCGTGTCTCAGATTTGTGACAAAGAGTACACAGTGCACTTTACTAAAAATGAAGCAATTGTTCTGTATCCTAGCTTCAAGATACCCGAGGCATGGGTGGTGATGAAAGCTCCAAGAGAAAAGAACACATACGTCACGGATATGAGGTCAACTAAGATGACAACAGAAGAGTCATGTCTTATGTCAAAAGCAACTGAATCAGAGTCCGAGTTATGGCATCGAAGAATGGGGCATATACATCTTCAAAAAATGAACTACATTGTCAAGAATGAGCTGGTGCTTGGTGTTCCCTTAAAGAATTTCAACTTTGAAGATCAATGCTTATCGTGCAAGAAGGGAAAACAACACAAGAAACCTCATCACTCCAAGAAGGTTAACTCAATTGTCAATACACTATACCTACTTCACATGGATCTCTTTGGTCCCGTGAATGTAAAGAGTTTAGGTGGAACGTCATACTGCTTGGTAATAACAGATGATTACTCTCGATACTCTTGGGTATACTTTTTGAAGATGAAAGATGAGACGGTTCAGTTGGTAATTAACCTGATTACCAAGGTTGAAAATGTTGTGGGGAGAAAGGTTAAATACATCAGGAGTGATAATGGGACAGAGTTCAAGAACTACCAGATGGAAATATTTTGCTTACAGAAAGGGATAGATCACCAGTACAGCGCCCCGTATACTCCGCAACAAAATGGGGTGGCTGAGAGGAAGAACAGGACTCTAATTGAAGGAGCCAGAACTATGCTGGCTGATGCTAAACTTCCCGTGGTGTTCTGGGCTGAAGCAGTTGCCACAGCCTGTTATATCCTTAATCGTGTTTTAACTGTTAAAAGGCTAAATAAAACTTGTTTTGAACTTATGCATGGTCGAAAGCCGAACTTGAATGGTCTCGAACCATTCGGGTCCCCATGTACGATATTAAAGACAAACTCAAAATTTGGTGAGAAAGCCGACGAAGGTATTTTAGTCGGATATGTTGTTGGGACACCCAACAGAAGAGTCTTTAATATATCGAACAACAAGGTTGAAGTGGTTTGTAACACCGACATCACGAGTTACAAACCACCAAAGCCTAGCACGGGACCCACTGAAGCTTTTGACTATGATAAACTGTTCAAATCCTTTAATATGCCTTACTTGGATTTTGCAGATGTTGATGAGAAGATTGCCTCACAGATTCTGTATGATGAGGAAGAAAATATTGTGCAACGTCCGCGATACGATGAGTGACTATGGAGGTTGCAATCAGAACAGGAAGTCGACAACCGGTGGATGTCAGTTTCTGGGAGGAAGATTGGTTTCGTGGCAGTGCAAGAAGCAGACCTCTATAGCCATTTCCACCTGCGAAGCAGAGTACATGGCAGCATCGAACTGCTGCTCCCAGGTTCTTTGGATACAACAGCAATTGCGCGATTACGGTCTGAATTTCACTCAAACTCCTATTTGCATTGATAACACTGCTGCAATCTCAGTAACTAACAATCCCGTAAAACATCCAAAACTAAACACATTGACATTCGTTATCATTTTATACGGGATTGTGCTGAGAAGAAATTGATAGTGCTCGAAAAGGTTGATTCGTTAGATAATTTCGCTGATCTTTTTACTAAAGCGTTTGACAGAACTCGTTTTCAAGATCTTGTTGAGCTAAATGGGATGATCAATCCCGAGTAACCGTATTTTTCGTTTTTATTTAAAAAAAATGTCACTATCGCTTAGAATTATGTCGGTTGCTTCAGTTTGAAGGACATAGCTTCGGATATGTTTGGTCCTCACTACCAGTAGGTTATGAGGATAGCCATTAACCAAATGACTGAAAGTGACCGGGGCGGTTTATGATGTGCTTTTATTCTTTCGCTGAAAAATAGTCGTTCATTCTTAGTTAGAAGGACACATATTCGTATTTGGTCGGTCCAGCTGATCCATTGGATCTTCAGGATAGCCGTTTACCTGAAGACTTGGACTTGATCGGGGCGATAGAATTTAAATTTTTTTTTTGGGAAATGAAATAATTTTTCAAGTCTACAACTTCGTAAGAAGTTTCTATACAATGTTTCTAAGAAAATTGATCCAACCATGGAAACTGATACACAAACTAGTTCTGTGTGCTTAACTAGTGAAGTTATTAGGCCTAAAAGACTCTAGAACAGTCATTGTATGTTATGGTAGCTTTTTATGGTGCGTAAAAGTTAAAGCGATACTAACTAAATCTTCTCGATTTAAAGGGAAGACTCATTAAGACTTGTGTATGTCTCCATATACATCTTTCCGAATGATAGGCAGAAAAGCAATTACCCAGTCATACACTAGCCCGTGAGTGTTCTGATTTCCGAGAAGATAGTGTGTCAAGTACCTACAGTGTTCCAGATTCGGGACTTGCAGTAGTCTACTGTTTGAAGCTATGTAAATCTTTATTATTAAAAAAAAAAAAAAGAGAGTAAGCCTTCTGAAGCCTAGTGTCTTATAAGTGTCAATCAAGAGGCAAGAAAGAGAAAGGGTAGAAGACTCTAAGAGATCAAGATGTAATTACAGTTTAATCAGACACTACAGGTCGAGGTCAACTCGGGGTGACTTGGGGAAAGCCAAATACACTTTGAGAATAGATAGGAGACATCACTTCTCTGATGTGTTATCCAGTTAAAGTTTGAGCTTAATTGTACCTAATCCGTATCACAGAATCAATGAAAACCATACTAAGTTGTTTACCTGCTTACAACCTGTTTCTTTATGTCATAATACCGCTGAACATGGATCTATGTGACAGTCACTTAACTAGTATGATTCCTGTTCGGATCTTTTCTAAAACATTCTAGTCCCTGTCAAGACTGAAATTTGATCCCGTGTATTTTATTTCTAAAGTTTCATTGCATATGTCATTTTATGGTTTAAAACTTGGTTACTTGGTCCTTGATCGTGACATTTAAATCTTTAAAGAAAGTTTTATAAGAGGATCGTAGAATGTTCAATTTAATAAGGGACTGATATGTAAATTTCCATATTAAGCGAAGTTGTTTAAACAGGCGAAGTTAAGGGGTAAGCGAAGTTAATCCTAACTTCGCCTGTATAAGTCAAACATATATAAAGGAAGTTCTGGTCAAACTCTTTACTATTTTCAAAAACCCAGCGAAGTTGTACCGGCGAACTTATCACATAAACTCTCGGCGAAGTTATATCTCGAATCAAAACTCGTTGTTTATCTCCGTTTTAATCCGTGTTAAAGGTGTGTAGGGTCTATGTTGCTTATAATTCTTGTAAACGGCGTTAATCAGAGGTCGTTTTGGTCCGGCGTGTGACCTCGTTCATGCAAACCATAAACACCCGCCTTTCAAACTCGTTTTAACGTGGTCGTAACCAACTTGATCGTCTAGATCTCCATAAAAACATGTTTTTTAGAGTCCACAATCATCAAATTATCCAAAAGACATCTCATTTGGCCTTCTAAATCTTTGCCGTTTCAGTTCAGGCGAAGTTATCGTTTAGGAGAAGTTGTTCTCAACTTCGCCTAAGGCTTAACTTCGCCTGCTGCTTTAATTTTTAATTAATCAGGGGCGAAGTTATGGTTAGGCGAAATTATCCATAACTTCGCCTTAGGCTTAACTTCGCCTGATGATTTAAATATTATTTAAAAGTTAATCTGTTGTCAGGAGAAGTTATTGTATAGGCGAAGTTGTGCTCAACTTCGCCCTATGTCTAACTTCGCCTGCACACTAATGTTTATCTTAACTTCGCTCATGGTAATAGGCGAAGTTATGATCTACTTTGACGATTTTCTAACTTAGTCCGTTTGTTATGCAGATATGGCAGCTGTAGCAGGAGCCGGTGGTGCTGGTGGTGACGAAGGTGGTGATAACAACCGTCAGTTCTTTCCGGGGCACAATATGTACATAACACTGGACCCGGATGCTAGCGGTGTGGAGGATTATCGCGAGATCATCACTTTTCTCATTCGCTCGCGTATCTTCCATGCTATTACTACAACTCTGCCCATTTCTCTGCCGAACATAGAAGACTTCTGGCAGACGGTTGAATACGATTGTAGAGTCGAGCCGCCAGTCATGCGCGCCACAGTTAACAATCAAATGGTGCAGTTCTCTTCTGAACAGATAAGGGTTGCCTTGAAGTTCGGGAATGAAACGAGAGATGATCCTACTGACTTTGTTGCTCCATTCAGAGATGGTGCGTTTTTAAGAACGGGCTATTCTGGTCCATTGGCTGACACTCAGAGGCGCAAGGGATTTTTGTTGGATCAGTGGCGCTTTCTGTTGGTGCATTTTGTGACCGTCGCTATGCAATTCTGACCAGCGGAGAAGCCACAGGTGAAGTTAGAACAACTTCGCCTTAGGCGAAGTTAGAACAACTTCATCAACGGCGAAGTTGTAACAACTTCTGCCTTAGGCGAAGTTATCACAACTTCGCCTTAGGCGAAGTTAGCACAACTTCGCCTACTGAAGCCCAGGCCCGTGAATGTTTTGTCTATATATAGTTGTGTCTTGTTTAGTTTTAGTCATCCAGTAATTTTAGAGAGTTGTGTGTTGAGAGAGAACAAACCGAGTGAGAGTCGTGTAAGACGACCCGAGGTAGAGCTCACCTCGGGTCAGTCGTGTTTCTGTTTTGTTACGGTTTGTAACGTGTTTTATTTTTATATATGAATCTGCAGATTTGTTTATCCCGTTCTAGTATTTGTTTGTGTATTTGATCGTGTACGTGTTTGAGTTATTCGGCTGTACACCAATAAACGAGTCTAGGAGGATTCCTCACTCCTAGACCTCGTGCGGGTCTCGTATCGATCGGCGACGCCCCGGGGGGACCTACAAGTGGTATCAGAGCCTTAGGCTCTTATGCTATGGTTCGAGATATGCGTTTTGGTGTTTCTGGCACGTTTCTGTGCGTTTCTGGCCGAACAGTTCTTCAGGCGAAGTTATTGTTCATCAGGCGAAGTTGCCGTCACTGTTCGTAGGGTTTCAGCGAAGATATAAGGTCCGGCGAAGTTATGAACAGGCGAAGTTGACTTTAGGCGAAGTTGACTTCTCGGCGAAGTTATAGCCAGGCGAAGTTATAGCCCGGCGAAGTTATTGCCCGGCGAAGTTATAGCCAGGCGATGTTAACTTTCGGCGAAGTTAACGAGATTAAAAAAAAAAAAAAAGTATTTTGGAATTTTCCGTCTGTATGGCCAGGTGTACACGATTATTGTGAGACCGAAGATGTTGTTCCGTCAACGAGTGATCTTGTTATCTTTTGGTTTTACGTGTGAACAAATACGTGTCAACTCTGATTTGGAGTTGAGGTTGTGAATGGGTTATTGTTTGAAACTGGATAGTGATACATATTCGGGTGTTTGTGGGAAAGGAAATTGTTGTTGTTCGTGGTGACCAACCGAAGAAAGTCAAATTGAACTGAAGGTTTTTCGTCATTACTGGATTGCGGTCAGAGCATATTATTAATGTTATCTTCAAGGCGTTCGAGAATTGGATCCTGAAACGTGATGCTTATTTATTAGAGTGAAGATTCTGGAACAAGTTGGATTTAACCGGGAATTAAAGTGTTTATGTTCCTGATCGTTATCCCTGGTGATTGAAGATGCTTCAGATTTTTTAATGGTCATGTGTTAGATTCTGTCAGGGTGGTTTTGTGATGAAATTGATCACTTGATGTTGAGTAGTTGAAGATTAAAACCTTATCATATGCCGACGAGTTGGTGAAGTTGTGGAGGAAGCCCAACTTCATGTGTTGGTGAAGTCAGATGGACTCACGTGATTGGTTGAGATGATCTATTGGCACAGGGATGCATGCATTACAAAGACCTCAATCGTTATAGTCGGAGAAGCTTACACTGAAGGGGAGATCTGATATGGATGACGCTGGGTGATTGGTAGATTTATGAAGCTACAGGACAGTTTCAGACACGGCTGGTTGACTGCAAACAGAAGATCATCAGTTAAGAGGGAGTCTGTTGGTGCATGTTTTGTAACAGATGATCTTTCGTGTTAGTTAGAATTGAGAGCAACGGTCAAAGGGGAGACTGTTGGTGCATTTTGTGACCGTCGCTATGCAATTCTGACCAGCGGAGAAGCCACAGGCGAAGTTAGAACAACTTCGCCAACGGCGAAGTTGTAACAACTTCTGCCTTAGGCGAAGTTATCACAACTTCGCCTTAGGCGAAGTTAGCACAACTTCGCCTACTGAAGCCCAGGCCCGTGAATGTTTTGTCTATATATAGTTGTGTCTTGTTTAGTTTTAGTCATCCAGTAATTTTAGAGAGTTGTGTGTTGAGAGAGAACAAACCGAGTGAGAGTCGTGTAAGACGACCCGAGGTAGAGCTCACCTCGGGTCAGTCGTGTTTCTGTTTTGTTACGGTTTGTAACGTGTTTTATTTTTATATATGAATCTGCAGATTTGTTTATCCCGTTCTAGTATTTGTTTGTGTATTTGATCGTGTACGTGTTTGAGTTATTCGGCTGTACACCAATAAACGAGTCTAGGAGGATTCCTCACTCCTAGACCTCGTGCGGGTCTCGTATCGATCGGCGACGCCCCGGGGGGACCTACACTTTCTAATGCATGTGATGATCGTATGCATGTCGGGTCGTAAGGCTGGAACGGACGGTATGGGTGCGACAATGCAATCGGCAATGACAGCACTGACTTACAACAAGCGTTACAGCTTCAGTCAGATGGTGTTCTATGAGATAGACCGTCAGAGACGTGCCGTGGCTCGTGAAAGATTCTTGATGTATCCAAGGTTTCTACAAATGATCTTGAATCATGTTGCTCCTACGCTACCTCAGCGCCGTCCGATTCTTTATGTAGAGAGTGTCAGCAAGAGGATATTCGCACAATGCAGAGCGTCGAGTGGTCGAAGTAAACCAGAGCTCCGTCCACGACATACTCCACTATTTGGTTATTTGATCAACCCAACGTATGTTGCTCCTCGTGGGGACGAGTTTTGGGATCCGGCACCGCAACAGGCTGTTGTTTCCCAACCACCTCCTGTGGTAGAGCAAGCACTACCTGCTGCTCCTGTTGTGGCACCGGAGGAACACGTAGACCTTGAAGCTGCTTTTGGTGGCCAAGGATTTTTTGACATGGAACGAGTTGATCCTGAGGAAGAGGTTCAGGTCTCAGTTGCACAGGTTTCTAGTATGGATGTGCCGTTGGTAGCTACGTCGGTAGCTGATTCTGAAAAAACCGATTCTGACTCCTCAGCAAATGATGTTGCTGAAGCAAGACAGATACTTGTCGCCCAAGAGAGGATTCATGGAAAAAGAAAGTAAGATACTGATGATAGTGAATCTGATTTTGAGGAGGAGTTAGATCGGTTGGTTCGTCGATCGAAAAGGGCAAGAACGGGTGAAGGATCAGGAGCTGGTGAAAGCTCGAGGGTGGTTCGTTTCTCTCCACCTGCTCTATCTGGTATGACTATGGTCCCTGCATCGTTATCTGTGACAGGACCGATCACCTCAGGAGACCACGTGTTGACAACATCATCTTCTTTTGGCATTCCACCTACCACATTTCAGCTTTCGGCTCCAGAAATTGTCTCTTTGCCACCTCCTACACTTACTCCATCGAAGGTTCTTGCAAGATTCGTTGAGTCGACACTGGTTGCCACTGCAGGGTTATCTGTTACGATACCACCTGCGGTTACTTATCAGCCTGTTTCTGATGTTTCTGCTACTTTGGGAATCCCTTCACCATATGCTCAAGACACTTCTCATATGAGGTTTGATTTTGATGCAACTTTATCTGACTCGGACAGAATAGCAGCTCTTGAAAGGGTCATGGCAGAACAGTCAAGAATAAATCTGATCCAGACTCACGCTATTCAGCGCCTTGTTGCAGAGAATCAGATTCAGTCGTCCCTCCTGATTGAGCATGGTAAACTTTTTGATGCCTTGAAACAGTTCTTGGCATCTCAGGGGGAGACGAGTTGCAAAGGCGATGAGTTGAGGACGAAGAAGAGGAATGATCGAGATGATGATCCCAATGCATCGAAAGGTGCAGGTGGTGAGTTGCCAAGAACAGAACAAACTCTTGGGACTTCCACATCTCAGGGGGAGTCTACTGGTGCAATTGGTGAATCAGGGGGTGATGATGTGGTGGTAGTGGATGCTGAGGAGATGTTGGATGATGATGTTATAGGTGACGACGATGTGTTACCAATTGAAGAGATTGAGAAGATAGGGGCTGACATAGTAATTGACAGTGAGATTGAAGAGGGAAAGATTGTAGAGGATAACGTTGAGCATGAGATCCCGGAAGTTGATAAGACAAGTGTGGGTCAAGATATGGGAAGCGATGAGACTAAATGGGAAGAGCAGCCGAGATGGAAAGAAGGCTACGCTCAATGGTTCGTAAAAACAAAGAAACTGGCGGTTCCTACTATGTTCAAGAAGAGTTACAACATCAAAGGGTATGCTGAATCGAAAAAGGGGATTATTTGCTGGTTATATGATGAGCGGTTGAGGCTATTTGTGATTAAACGTTTTGACGGAGTTCAGTATTTCAAAAGGTTGCTGAAATCGCTGAATACCTTGCCGGAGTGTGAGGTGAAGGATTTAGTTGGGGTTGATAAACAGAAGTGATGATAATATGGCTAGGATTATTGGGAAGATCGTTTGGAAAGAAAGTATAAAAGATAAAAAGTTCGAATTGTTAAAACCGCAGAAAGGAAAGCTTGTTGAAGATAAAGACAGAGGAATGAGAGCTGATGGCAAACCTTGGATGATAATGAAGTATAAGCCGATCCGGTGTTTAAAAGAAGTGCCGATGAAACAAATGCCCAATGATGTCTTAAAGAATCTGAAATGGGGGTATGTCGATAGTGAAACAGCTGAAGCGGTTATGGAGGATGAAGATGAACAAGAGGTGCTGAGAGTGTATGATCCTATGCACTTGGTGAATTTGTCTCAAGCTGACTTGCAGGTGCTGAACGAGAAAAAGATATTCTATATTCCGGCATGGAAAGAAGAAGCCAAGAAATACCAGAGAGTTGTCTCTGTCTGTATAAGACAGGGAGTTTATGCTTGAAGACGGGAGAGACAAGAGTTTTGGGATTACAAGACACGTGATTGACGTTAGAGATATGAAGCTACTGCCAAGGGGGAGTCTGTTGGTACATGATGTCAGTAGTTCAGTATCTAGTGTCTGTAATCGTGTTAGATTGTTTTGGTTTTGGTTTGTAAAGGTTGTCTCACAAGTTCGCCTAATATAAGCGAACTTGTGGACAAGCGAAGTTATTGACAACTTCGCCTAGTCTGTTAGGCGAAGTTGTCGAGGTCTTTATATTCTAGGTTACGGCTTGGTTGTAAAGGAGTTGGTCAGTGCGTGTAATTGTGATTTGCAGATCACGTGTTATAGAAGTTGCAATACAACGTGTCTTTTGAGTATTGTAACGTGTATTTGTGCTTGGTTTTAAAGTATATCGCATCCTACGCTCGTATCGTCTTACGTAGGGATTCCGCACCTACGTAGTACGAGATACTTCCGTGTAGATCCGGTTGGGAACCTACAGAACTCCACAAAGCGGAGCGAGCGAGGCGACTATGATAACGAACGCTTTGCGCGAATATGTCCCAGTTTATAAAGTTAAGGATTTTCCCCACTTGGATGCGTGGCAGATTGCGAGACGTCACGCGAAGTGGGTACCGATTCCGTTGGTCGATTTGAACGGACCAACGGCTCCAAGGAAGAAAGGATCTTGTTCAAAAAGATCAAAAACTTCCGAGTCCGGGGACTACACGACGTCTACCGGCGGCTTGTCATGCAACATGCCGAACATGAACTTGAACGAAGAACCCGAAGACAATCCCGACGAAGACATACCCACACCCACACGGCCGAATCGTAAGAAAGGTGGGGAACCGTCAAGACTTGGAAAGGAAGCGGTGGCCGAAAACTTCGCCGAATACAAGTCGGCTAGGATGGGGGAAATGGCCGAGAAGAAGGAGTTTAGGAAAGAGGCTCATATACTAAAAATGAAGCGTGAGGAGGCGTATATCAACCATTTGAATGAAAAACAAAAAATCGCCGATCTTCAAATCCTCCTACAACCGCACGACCATCTTGATGAACCCGTTAAATCGCTCATACTTCAACGAAAACGCGAGATATGCGATAAGTGGGGTTGGGAAGGGCCGTAGGGTTTTTTTTTTCGGTTTTTTTAATTTAGTTGTCTTTGTTTAATGTAATCTTGTTTTATTTTTTAGTTAATGTAAAATATTGTTTTCTTTTTATTTAATTTAGTATTTATTAAAAAAAACTATCACACACCATCACACCACACCACCACCCCTAGTAAAAAACCATCACATGTGATGGATTTGAGGTTGGTGATGTGGCACCATTTGATTGGGTGGAGTGTGTGATGATCACACCA
Organism: Bidens hawaiensis; assembly: GCF_021521415.1. Lineage (NCBI taxonomy): Eukaryota > Viridiplantae > Streptophyta > Magnoliopsida > Asterales > Asteraceae > Bidens > Bidens hawaiensis. Next base: position 11,051 of record NW_027491058.1, on the reverse strand, counting down.
AATCCACCACCCCTCCCCCCCCCCCCTTAAAAGATAAAGGAACATGAACTAGCCACTAAAACCTTTGTTTTTCTTCAAACAAATCATTCCTTTTAAGTATGAACATATTTAAGTTTTTAAAACTAAAGAGATCTGGACATTTTGATCCAAAACATGTCAAAGATAATGTTAAACATGTTCATAAATCTATAACCGAAGGATAAAACCATTGCACACCTAGGAACCATGTACAAGTGGATTGAAAAGTATATCTAGAGAGAGACAACATGCTGGCAGAAATGTAAGATTCTTGAGTCTAAATTACACTACTTTGAGTCTAGTTTCCAACCCAACCAGTTTCATGTAATTTGGACGTGTTTCGATACCCTAAACCGACTCTACAAAAAGTTGTCAAAATTGTCACTTCTTTAACAGATTTTGTGTCCTACTAAAAGGACCATAACTTACTCATGGCCAATCCAAATGTTGTGACTCCTTTTGCAAAGGATACCTTTATGTCCTATGTTTAAAATTCGTACTCTCACTCTATGTGAAATGGAGTCTAAGTCAATAAACCTTATGTTATCCCAACAACTGTCCATAAAAATCAATGTATGACTTTTGAGTACTAATAAATTGTTTTTAACCCCTTAGGCATCTCCAAATATTATGAGTCATAGTTTTATGTAATCCATATATATGTGATAAAAATACCTGAACTCAAACAGTATTGTTTGGTATAGGAAATCATGGTTACTTCACGCCCCAAAAATCACTGAAAATCTACTTAGGACACAAGTTCACATAAAATGATGAATATAAGTTTTAAGTTACCTAACCCTAATACAAAGCTAGCATGGAACTTATAAGCTTGTAGTGACGTGTTATTATATTTAATCATATATGTACTAATCCGGAACTTAAACGAACGATAAATTACATAGCGAATCACCAACGGTCCATCAAGATGTAAGGGAACATACAACTCATAGAAATTTTGGGTGGACTTTATACAAAATCAATTTGTAAATTGATATTGTACTTTGGAATTTTAAGTAACCGTAACTGATTAGGTTGCGGTTAGGAGAAGTTTTACGCTTGTTTTCGATATTCGCTAGCTATCTCGCTTGGAAACTCACAACCTCTTTTTTACGCTTTTTAATGTTTTATAAAACTCGGGGGGGGGGGGGGGGGGGGGAGGAAACATACTCATACTCGCTTTTATATGGTACTAATAAACAAGTCCCGACCTTTATTACATGAGTTATCGCTTAGAGCTCGAGAAGTCCTCTGTGTCGACATATCAATAACCATTAGCTTGTATTAGCCTAAGTAACTGTGAAAACTATTACTGGGATTGACGCACCCAGTCATGGTTAGTCGTGCTAACAGCCGATCCGTATGGTCGAATGACTGCATAGTGTCTACTCGCTTGCTCGTGAGGTATGAGTGAGGGACGAAACACATGTGTTTTGGTTTGGTTATGCCTCATGTAGTAATATTTATCGTATTCTTTGCTAGTTTACGATGGGTCAAACGCTTGCTTATTTATAATTAACGTATACATAAAACGCTTTCGAACGAAACGGTTTTACAACTCTTAAATGCTAAAACATATGAACTCACCAACATTCAGGTACTTAAAGCACAACACTCAGGTGGAAAGTGTCGTAGGATAAAATGCACACAAGTGTCGGATACACATTTGAGAAGATTTTACTTGTATAACCCAAATCATGGGTAATATGGGCAAAATACTTGTAACATCCGGCTCCTCGCACCACCAATATTGTCCGCTCTGCCCACGAAGAGCTCACGGATTTGTTTTTGGTTGCCCAAAACGCGTTGGTGATGTTAAGAGGCAGGACATTACTTATGAACCAAGGATCTCTCTTGTCCACGGCCGATGTGGGATAGCCTAAGAGTGGGACAATGTTGTGTTTGCCAAGGGTGTTACAGACAACCCCCCTTTGGATCACCGTCCTCGATGAGGAGTGTCCCAACATCCCGAACGGCACAAGAGTGGCTTTGATACCAACTGTAACATTCGGCTCCGCGCACCACCAACATTGTCCGCTCTGCCCACGAAGAGATCACAGATTTGTTTTTGGTTGCCCAAAACGCGTTGGTGATGTTAAGAGGCAGGACATTACTTATGAACCAAGGATCTCTCTTGTCCACGGCCGATGTGGGATAGCCTAAGAGTGGGACAATGTTGTGTTTGCCAAGGGTGTTACAATACTAGAAACAATGTCTTTTAATAAATTTTTTAAGACTGAAACGTTGATTTTGGGATGTAAACTTTGATTTTTAACTATGTATCCAATTTGTGTGTTTGTGTTGCGATAATCATCTGCTTTGACAACAATGTTTGTCGCCCCTTGCGATTCCACCATGGCGGGGTGTGACAGCTTTACTGGATGATATCTTAGGTTGCTATGAATGAAGAACACATTAATTTTAAGTTTATTTATGTTTTAAATATCTATTTGTAACGGTATTTCTTTTGAGAAAATGTTTGTGCTCGAGTACTTGATATATGAAATAAAATAATTTAGATATTGACAAGTGTAATTTAACTAGTGTCTTCTGAGCTACGATACAATATTGTCGCACTCCGACATGTTCCGCCGTAGGTTGGGACACAAATAACTACATGCCATATCGTTTGTTGGTAATACCGTCTCAAGTATGTATTTTTTTTTATTCCATACATTGTGAATATAATTAAGTTTGCTACTTTAACATTCACATTTGTAATACATGTTATACTAATACAATCAATGGTACTTATGAATGTAATATGCCTGATGTTTCTCATATTCCAAATTCATATACGCGACCAACATATTCTTCGTTCACTCCTTATGTCCCTAGTATGTTCATTTCACATTTTTACATTTGTTATCATAGATGATTTTATAATAATCCAATCATAACAGTGAATCGGATTTTCAACACATTGCAAAAAATATTTCTACATCAAACAATGGTCACAAACTGGTACAGAGAATGTGTCTCCATCTATAATACCAAGTATCAAATCTACCACCATAATTAACATTGGTAAATATTTAAAAACTTTTGTATACACACTTTTGTAGTACCAAGTATTTCTTAGAGATTGCAAGTTTTTCTTTTAAGTATTTACATTTTATGTTACCGTAAAAGTTTAAATTTTATTTGTAATATTTCTATGTCTCGAATGTTGATTTTATAAGTATGAGACAAGACAATTTGGATGTTGATTTCACTATATCATTAAGTATGTGTTATCTTATTTTTTTATATATAAATATGACATTTGAATTTCATTCATCTTATGATATCTATATATATACGACTTTTGAAATGTTTTCCACCAGTATATAATATGGGTCACTAACCTATTATAATGAGCAATGATCACCCAAATATGAAGGTTTACTTCACTTTATATATATAATTTGAGGTATGAGAATGCTCTCCAATGTGAGAGTTAAAAAAAGGAAAAGAAAAAACATAGTTTTCTTATAATTTGGGTACGAGGAAAAAGATGGAGAATCCCACAACTGTATTATTCAAAAATAAAAAAAATTAACTGATCTAATTTGGTATATATGATAAATTGTTTTACATACTTGAAAAAAACCGCACATAGATAAAAAAAAAAAAGCTAAATTAACTGTAATTATTCACAAATCTCACGACTAGCTCGAAAATGAAATTTAGATGAAGTTAGCGCATTTGTAAACAAGTCAAGCCCAGGCCAATTAGATAAGCTCGATCATCAGCTAACTTGTTTGACTCTTTAAATAAAGCGGTTTTATACATATAAAATATAGCTCTTAACTAATATAGGTCATTTTAACATATATAAACTATTAACTCAAAGCTTAGTTCGCACAACTTTTCAACAACAAGAACCCAACAAAATGTAGTAGGTGCGAAAATGAGCATCTAACTTTGTTGAAGGTCCAAGAATCATGCTAACATCCTCAAAACTCCCACTACACTTTTGGACTTGAACCATCCCTACAGAATTGACCTATATATAACTGAGCAGGATATTAACCATCTGGTTTACCGAAATAACCATCTTTTATAAACGGGGTTCTTTTGTAAATACGAGATAACAGTAAAAATATATATACAAAGTAAACTCAATAAAGTTCTCGTTTTTTATATTTTTGAAAATATTAAAGTAACAAGACATAAACTCATTAAAAAAACTTAGAAAATTGAGAATATACTTGGCACAGATACATATACATACCATACACACACATATACCATACACACACATATACCATACATTAACATATTGTATTGAGAAAACAAATAAGTTTGAAAGTCATGAATTACTTAAAACATTTGAATACGAACAAATAAGTTTGAAAGTGAAGCAGTTAAACATTTGACAATTACAACGATGGAAGATCAATTTCACGTGATCCTAAAATTTCTAACTTGTGTCGTCAAAATGCAATGATCAGGTCATCATACCATAAATGCTTTTACATGTCGTAAAAACAGATCCAGCGAAACCAAGAAAGGGAACGATCCCAGCATACATTGACTGCAAATCAAAATCAATATGGCTAATAAATTTAAAAACTAGTAAATATGTTATACAATTTTAGACAGGAAGTATACCGATAATGGTGCAAAGGACCCGGTGCGGTGATTTGTCACGACAGAGCAAACAGGAGGAACAATGAGTGCCTGAACACGTACGAAAGGTCGTATCAATTATAATCAAACTTAAGCATGGAAGTAATAACATTTAGATGGAAAGTCAAAACCAACCATTATCACTCCAAGATTTGCACCATAAAGAGTGACAAGGCCCACTGCAAAGAGAAGAAAAACATAAATATGTGGTGCTTATAAATTATACATTATATTTATCAACTATTATACCAAATTAAATTTAAATAAGTTAGCATATATGTCACTGTGGATATCACTAAAGATGGCGGGTACTATTGTTAACATCACCAACACCAGGGGCGGATTTGTATAGGAGGTTGGGGGTGCAAGGGGACCCCCCGAGTTTCGAAATTATAGTGTAATTCTATATATAAAATATGAAGTGCACCTCCTTATAAAATTGAAGTACACCACCCTACTAAACTAAAAAAGTGGTGGAGTGGTTAAAACACTTTAAGCTATAGGTGAGGTCCCATGTTCAAGGCTTTATTGGGCTGGTTTTTGTTTTTTTTTTATTTTTTTTACCTTTTATAAGACATGTGTTTTAATATTTTAGGGTTTTACTTGCAAAAATTATCAGCCGCTACCCTACATGCCTACAGAGCACGAGGACGAACGGCAACGACTTGCTGCATATATCTATCCTTTGGCTCTGTTCCACGGTTTGTAATATTAATATATTAATATTGTTTTCAATTATATATTATCTACATGTTCTTTGTCAGATTTTTATGTTTACATGTAGACTATTTAACCCAGCCATGTGTTTCAAGTTATTTAACTTTGAAATCAGTAATACTAGAAGCTTTTGAGTGTATCATTATTTGTGTTGTTCTTACATATTCATTGATTGTGTTCACCAACAAACAAACAATTATTTCATGAAAATTTTATAATAATAACATGAGCCATATTGGGTATTGTATGTAGCAGTTGCCATGAAAGTCCTTATATGGATTGGTTATTTATTAGCACTTATTGATTTGTTTTGATAGTTGATTTTTGCTATTTGAATTTAATTTGTAGGTATTACTAATATGAATATCAAGAGATATTTTCAAACTAAACCATCAAACCTTGGGTCATCATCTTCAAGTAGTAAACCGTCAAAAGTAGATTTGGATGATCTTCCATGGGATCCTTCCGAAAGGCAACCGAATTCATCTTATCACTCAAGTCAAAAAGATGAAATAAGACGAACATATCCAAAAAGAACTTTGTAATTGTTTTGCAGAAGAAGTATTAAAGAAGATATTTGAAGAACTTGGTGATGATGTATTTTCCATATTAGTTGATGAATCGAGAGATATTTCTAAAAAGGAACAAATGGCCGTGGTTTTAAGATATGTTGATAAATTGGGATTTGTGAAGGAGCGGTTTATTGGCCTTGTTCATGTTATGGAAACAACCGCGTTATCTCTTAAATCTGCAATTGATAAACTATTTGCTCGCCACAATTTGAGTATTGGTAGGGTTAGAGGCCAAGGATATAACGGTGAAAGCAACATGTCCGGTGAGTTTAATGGTTTGAAAGCTTTGATTTTAAAAGAAAATCCTTCCGCATATTTTGTTCATTGTTTTGCTCATCAACTTCAACTTGTTGTTGTGGCCCTTGCAACCAAACATCATGAAATTTTCAAATTTTATAAAGAAGTGTCAAATTTATTAAATGTTGTTGGTGCATCTTGTAAGCGAATAGATTTGATAAGATAAAGTCAAAGAGTAAGATTGGGATTGAATCCGGAAGTTGAAACTGGGAGTGGAAAGAATCAAGAATTGTCACTTGCAAGAGCCGGGGATACACATTGGAGTTCTCATGAAAAAACAATTCACCGTTTGCTTACTTTATTTCCTAGTGTTATTGACGTGCTGGAATATATAGAAAATTCGGGAGAGATTTCTGCTCACAAAAGTGAAGCACATGGACTTCAATTATACATGAAAACTTTTAGCTTTGTATTCTATTTACATTTGATGAAATACATCTTGGGTGTTACTAACACCTTGTGTGAAGCACTTCAAAAAAAAGATCAAGATATGTTAAATGCTATTAAGTTAGTTAAGTTAACTAGTGAAGGCCTAAAAAGTTATCGACTTGAAGGCTTTGACTCGCTTTTGGAAGATGTCACGTCCTTTTGTGCCAAATATGATATTGAAGTGGTTGATATGAAAGCTGAGTATTTTGACCCAAAAAATCAAAGAAGGAAGACCGGCATCACCAATCGTGACCATTATGTGGTTAATAATTTCAACACGGTTCTCGACATGCAAATTCAAGAGCTTGGAAACCGTTTCAACGAGGTAACCACTAACTTGCTTATGTGTATGAGTTCTTTGAGCCTGTCTTATAATTTTAGTGCTTTTGATAAACTAAACTTGTTAAAGTTGGCCGAGATGTATCCGTATGATTTTGGTTTTGATGAAAAAGACAAGCTTATATATGAACTTGGCCACTACATTGCTAATATGAAAGAATATAAGCGGTTTGCCAACTTGAATGGGGTAGGTGATCTTGCCAAAATGATGGTGAAAACTAGATTGCACATTGATTATCCGTTGGTCTATCGTTTGATAAAGTTATCATTAGTTTTGCCGGTTGCAACGGCAAGTGTTGAAAGATGTTTTTCTTCAATGAGGATTGTGAAAACTGATTTGCGTAATAGGATGGGTGATGGATACATGAACGATTCATGCATTTGTTACATAGAAAGGGAATTCCTCCAACAAGTTTCAGTCGAAGATGTAATGCAACGATTTCAAAAGATGAAGACTCGAAGGGAACAACTTTAGGTATGCTTTTTTCAATTTGTTAAGACCATTATATTTATATTTTGTGTTTTTATTTTGCAATGACGATGTCTTTTTTATGCTTCAATGACGATGTCTTTTTATTTTTCAATGGTGATGTCTTTTATATTTCAATATCGTATTTTTATTATGTTATAAACTGTACCCGAACCGAACCATCAACCGACCCAAACCGTCAAACCGGCCAGAATTTTTTATATCCGGCTCCATGAAATTGGAACATCAAAAAATTGTGCACCCCTTGAAAAAAAATCCTGGATCCGCCACTGACCAACACAATCTTCAATAACAACTGCCATATGCGTTTTCACACGGAATCTTCTGGTAGGAATTTGTCGAGTAAGTTGTTGGAATACGATACCACAGGCATTATATACAACAAATACGTAATTCAAGTTAAGGAATTATGACAAATATTAGTAAATAAAAAACTACACGTGTCGATTTTACGCTTAGCCCGATCAGAACCCATACACGAATTAAAATACCCGAATTTGTAAATACACGTATCCGAAACCCAGCCCGATTGATTGTTATTACGGTCGGGTTTTGGTTAGACCTTCACCCCAAAAAAAACCCATTAACCCGACCCAAACAACTCAAGACCCGATTAACATACCCAACCAACACCCCTAAAAAAAAAGATTTGTTCCCAGGATGTTGGAACCCTAAATGATATTATAGTATGGATTCAAGATGTGCTCTTAGAATGACGAGATATATGAGTTGTTCATTTGTTTATTAATGTTCTAATGAGAGTGTAGAATGAATGGTAGAGTATGTTATAATAGTTGGTAATACATCGCAAGAGAATGGTGATAAATGGAGACAATTGTATTCCAATGAGTTGGGAGAATTATGCTCTCCTTTACAAATGCCATCCTCTCCCATATATAGGGAGGAGAGGGTTCTTATTACATTTTGTGTACTCTAATTAACCTATACAATAGTTTCTTTGGTTCAGTTTATTCTCTTCCCTGCTGAGTCCTCATATTTCAGTCTTTTATCCTTCAGATCTTGACAAGGCTCAGGAGACATACTTGTCTTGAGCCTCTCACCTGGTCAAGGAATAGTGACCTTGAGATCCCCCCCTGATTTGACCATTCCTTGCCTGATCATCTTGTCCTTATCCTTGCTTTTGGGCTTTCCTCATTGAGCTTTCATCAACTTTCTTCACTTAATGGGTCATGGGCCACCTCGGGGGCCTGAGCTTGAGGTAGGCTCTTCAAGTCTCTCCATTCCATTGTGCTCGTTATTTATGACGAGTATAATGGACTCACTATAAGTCTCAATTCTATGTATGTCGTGACCCCTTGCGTGATCCACCTTAAACTTCAACTGAATGTTGGTTCCCATCCTAGGAGCTTTCTTTTGGAACCATTGTTCTCTTTGACTTTTGCCCCATCTATTCCAACAACATGGACTAGAACCTGTGCTGTTCTAACCCTTTCTTTTGGGTTGATGCTACCAACCTATTTAGATCAATTTGATAAGTCCTTAACTCCCCCTAGAACCTTTGAGTTCATTTAGTTACTTTGTGAGGTCTTCTATATATTCTCTTTTGGGCTTCCTTACTTTAGCCCCACCAAATTTGGGCTCGTGTTTACTACTAGGCCTATTTCTTTTATCACCCGAAGAACCCATTTCAAAGGTAACATCTTCAAGTCTCCCCAGTCCATTGTGCTCGTTATTAATGACAAGTGTAATGAACTTATATCAGTTCCCCGCTACATTTTTAATTCATCCTTCACTACACTTTCTTTATTCTCTAGAGGTGTCTGTTGATGTTGTTTTCTATACTGGCCCAATTTTTGCGTTATCTCCAACGGCTCAACACTTCTCTATGTACATTTTGAATACATTTTCCCATCTTCGAACTTTCTTCACAAGGTCAGTGCCGATATCCTTCACCAATCTCCTCATCGCCTTAATAATTGCTAGTGTGAGAATGCTATTGTTGGACTCATTTCCATGGTAGCCTCATCAAGTCTTCTCCATCTATTATCCCTATTACTTATGATAAAGGTAATGGACTAAACTCCGAACTGGCTCATCCTTACCTTTATTTGACCTAAATTATCCAATCCCCCTTTTACCCTTTTAGGCCATCACTGGGCCCACACCTAAACTAGCGACAGTTTTGAAAATGCCTTTCATGCTTCCCAAGATGTCATGATATCTTTCGAATCACATGCCTTTCTCTTAACTACTTACTCCATTTCTATATTTTCAGATTTGCATTTCTTTCACCCCATCTATTTTCTTGTCTGGCTGGTTGGTTGTTTGGTTAGAGTAACTAATAATCCTTAAGTATGTTGGTTTCCCCTGGGCTTTCCAGAATTGGACCCCATCATGGGACGGAGACCCATTTTCATTGTAGGCTTTACAATGAAAATTCTGAGCCTTTAAGAAGGGGCTATTTTCCTCTGGGGAAAATATAAGTACTAATCCTCATGGATGAAGCTATTTTCCTCTTGGGAAATTATAAGTGTTGTACCTCATGGATGGATCTATTTATCTCTGGGAAAATAATAAGTATTGAGTCACATGGATTGGACTATTTATGTATATGGATCCAAGCTCCTAGGTCGGGCCTTCCTTTCACACTTGTGAAGGAGAATTAATGTCATTTTCCTGTCTTGGAGAATTATAAGTGTTGTGCCTCTTAAAGAGGGTTTTATCTCATCTGGGGAATTATAAGTATTGTGCCTTTTAAAGAGGGTTTTATCTCATCTGGGGGGAATTATAAGTATTATGCTTCTTAAAGAAGGCTTTATCCCACAGAGGGGAATAAGTAATGATCGACCAATTATATTTGTTAGTCGTAAATATAAATGCATAATTAGTTTCAATACATGTTAAAAGTCTTACGCATGAAGGATGATGGAATGGGCTAACGGAAGGGGCACATTTTCTTCTTATAAAAGAAAATATGGATATGGAAGTTTCTTCACTATGGAAATTCTTGGAATGCAAAATGTTGCAACAGGAGGCTTTTTCCTTCTATAGCAACCTTGTCACCCTTTGGAAGGGGACTTTTCTTCTTTAAAAGGAAAACTCATGAAACTTGAGGTGTTGATGTAAAAGGCTTTCCTTCCTCTTGGAAGAGACTTTTGCAATACCTCCTTCATTGGAAAGGGGCTATTTTTTTGAGAGAAAAATCTTGGAAATATATCTTCGTCTTTGGAAAGGATTCTTGCGATATGGAAAGCCGTAACATGGCTCCTTGTGACTCGAACAAAGCCATTGTGGCATCCCCATAATCTGTTGGGAAGGGCCTTTTCATAAAATGGTTTGCCGAAAGACTGTCTGAAAAGGGCTTCACTATAAATGGATTGTCCGGGAAGGGGTTTCGTAATCAAAGGAATATTATGGAATGGGTTAAGGGAAGGGAATCTCTCCCTTCCCATAGGATAATATTGAGATGGTGTTTTCTTTATGAGATACGTCTTCATGAATATAAGTTGATGAATGGGGTTGCTCTTGCTTTATCAAAGACACTTCAAAGACGAAACTCGTGACATTATGATGTAATGTCAAATTAGTCCCCCAGCTCCATGTTGGTGTAAGGA